>NW_026988562.1:0-2400000 GCF_030222135.1 Aotus nancymaae | reverse complement strand
TCACGTGTGGATTCAGCGGTTTGCAAACCCTTTCTGTGCAGAATCCCAAAACCGGTATTTCCAGCCCAATGCCGGCATACGTACTAAATAGCAGGAAACTTCGTCTAAGACTCAGGAGAAACGTTTCCTTGAAACTGCTCTGCTGTGCGTTCGATCACCTAAGAGAGTTGAATCTATGTTGAGATTCAGCGAGTCAGAAACACGTTTTTTCTAGGAGGTGCGTAGGGATATTCCCGAGTGAATGTTACCATAGGCTGTACAGAGAAATCTCTGCTCCTACAACCAAAAGGGTGGTATCTAACTGAATGGCTGTCAATGTGTGCATTCAACTGACAGAGTTAAACTCACGTGTGGATTCAGCGGTTTACAAACCATTTCTGTGCAGAATCCCAAAACCGGTAATACCAGCTCAATGCTGGCATCCGTACTAAACAGCAGGAAACTTCGTCTAAAACTCAGGAGAAACGTTTCCTTGAAACTGCTCTGCTGTGCGTTCGTTCACCTAAGAGAGTTGAATCTATGTTGAGATTCAGCGAGTCAGAAACACGTTTCTTCTTGGAGCTGCGTTGGGATATTCCCGAGTGAATGGGACCATAGGCTGTACAGAGAAATATCTGCTTCTAAAACCAAAACGGAGCTACCTAACTGAATGGTTGTCAATGTGTGCATTCAACTGACAGAGTTAAACTCACGTGTGGATTCAGCGGTTTGCAAACCCTTTCTGTGCAGAATCCCAAAACCGGTAATACCAGCTCAATGCCGGCATCCGTACTAAACAGCAGGAAACTTCGTCTAAAACTCAGGAGAAACGTTTCCTTGAAACTGCTCTGCTGTGCGTTCGTTCACCTAAGAGAGTTGAAACTATGTTGAGATTCAGCGAGTCAGAAACACGTTTATGCTAGGAGCTGCGTTGGGATATTCCCGAGTGAATGGGACCATAGGCTGTACAGAGAAATATCTGCTTCTAAAACCAAAACGGAGCTATCTAACTGAATGGTTGTCAATGTGTGCATTCAACTGACAGAGTTAAACTCACGTTTGGATTCAGCGGTTTACAAACCCTTTCTGTGCAGGATCCCAAAACCGGTAATACCAGCTCAATGCCGGCATCCGTACTAAACAGCAGGAAACTTCGTCTAAAACTCAGGAGAAACGTTTCCTTGAAACTGCTCTGCTGTGCGTTCGTTCACCTAAGAGAGTTGAAACTATGTTGAGATTCAGCGAGTCAGAAACACGTTTATGCTAGGAGCTGCGTTGGGATATTCCCGAGTGAATGGGACCATAGGCTGTACAGAGAAATATCTGCTTCTAAAACCAAAACGGAGCTATCTAAGTGAATGGTTGTCAATGTGTGCATTCAACTGACAGAGATAAACTCACGTGTGGATTCAGCGTTTTGCAAACCATTTCTGTGCAGAATCCCAAAACCGGTATGTCCAGCCCAATGCCGGCATCCGTACTAAACAGCAGGAAACTTCGTCTAAAACTCAGGAGAAACGTTTCCTTGAAACTGCTCTGCTGTGCGTTCGTTCACCTAAGAGAGTTGAATCTATGTTGAGATTCAGCGAGTCAGAAACACGTTTCTTCTTGGAGCTGCGTTGGGATATTCCCGAGTGAATGGGACCATAGGCTGTACAGAGAAATATCTTCTTCTAAAACCAAAACGGAACTATCTAACTGAATCGTTGTGAATGTGTGCATTCAACTGACAGAGTTAAACTCACGTGTGGATTCAGCGGTTTGCAAACCCTTTCTGTGCAGAATCCCAAAACCGGTATTTCCAGCCCAATGCCGGCATACGTACTAAACAGCAGGAAACTTCGTCTAAGACTCAGGAGAAACGTTTCCTTGAAACTGCTCTGCTGTGCCTTCGTTCACCTAAGAGAGTTGAATCTATGTTGAGATTCAGCGAGTCAGAAACACGTTTCTTCTAGGAGGTGCGTTGGGATATTCCCGAGTGAATGGGAACATAGGCTGTACAGAGAAATATCTGCTTCTAAATCCAAAAGTGTGCTATCAAACTGAATGGTTGTCAATGTGTGCATTCAACTGACAGAGTTAAACTCACGTGTGGATTCAGCGGTTTGCAAACCCTTTCTGTGCAGAATCCCAAAACCGGTATGTCCAGCCCAATGCCGGCATCCGTACTAAACAGCAGGAAACTTCGTCTAAAACTCAGGAGAAACGTTTCCTTGAAACTGCTCTGCTGTGCGTTCGTTCACCTAAGAGAGTTGAATCTATGTTGAGATTCAGCGAGTCAGAAACACGTTTCTTCTTGGAGCTGCGTTGGGATATTCCCGAGTGAATGGGACCATAGGCTGTACAGAGAAATATCTGCTTCTAAAACCAAAACGGAGCTACCTAACTGAATGGTTGTCAATGTGTGCATTCAACTGACAGAGTTAAACTCACGTGTGGATTCAGCGGTTTGCAAACCCTTTCTGTGCAGAATCCCAAAACCGGTATTTCCAGCCCAATGCCGGCATACGAACTAAACAGCAGGAAACTTCGTCTAAGACTCAGGAGAAACGTTTCCTTGAAACTGCTCTGCTGTGCCTTCGTTCACCTAAGAGAGTTGAATCTATGTTGAGATTCAGCGAGTCAGAAACACGTTTCTTCTAGGAGCTGCGTTGGGATATTCCCGAGTGAATGGGACCATAGGCTGTACAGAGAAATATCTGCTTCTAAAACCAAAACGGAGCTATCTAACTGAATGGTTGTCAATGTGTGCATTCAACTGACAGAGTTAAACTCACGTTTGGATTCAGCGGTTTGCAAACCCTTTCTGTGCAGAATCCCAAAACCGGTATTTCCAGCCCAATGCCGGCATCCGTACTAAACAGCAGGAAACTTCGTCTAAAACTCAGGAGAAACGTTTCCTTGAAACTGCTCTGCTGTGCGTTCGATCACCTAAGAGAGTTGAATCTATGTTGAGATTCAGCGAGTCAGAAACACGTTTTTTCTAGGAGGTGCGTTGGGATATTCCCGAGTGAATGGGACCATAGGCTGTACAGAGAAATATCTGCTCCTACAACCAAAAGGGTGGTATCTAACTGAATGGTTGTCAATGTGTGCATGCAACTGACAGAGTTAAACTCACGTTTGGATTCAGCGGTTTACAAACCCTTTCTGTGCAGGATCCCAAAACCGGTAATACCAGCTCAATGCCGGCATCCGTACTAAACAGCAGGAAACTTCGTCTAAGACTCAGGAGAAACGTTTCCTTGAAACTGCTCTGCTGTGGGTTCGTTCACCTAAGAGAGTTGAAACTATGTTGAGATTCAGCGAGTCAGAAACACGTTTATGCTAGGAGCTGCGTTGGGATATTCCCGAGTGAATGGGACCATAGGCTGTACAGAGAAATATCTGCTTCTAAAACCAAAACGGAGCTATCTAACTGAATCGTTGTGAATGTGTGCATTCAACTGACAGAGTTAAACTCACGTGTGGATTCAGCGGTTTGCAAACCCTTTCTGTGCAGAATCCCAAAACCGGTATTTCCAGCCCAATGCCGGCATCCGTACTAAACAGCAGGAAACTTCGTCTAAAACTCAGGAGAAACGTTTCCTTGAAACTGCTCTGCTGTGCGTTCGATCACCAAGAGAGTTGAATCTATGTTGAGATTCAGCGAGTCAGAAACACGTTTCTTCTAGGAGCTGCGTTGGGATATTCCCGAGTGAATGGGACCATACGCTGTACAGAGAAATATCTGCTCCTACAACCAAAAGTGTGGTATCTAACTGAATGGTTGTCAATGTGTGCATTCAACTGACAGAGTTAAACTCACGTTTGGATTCAGCGGTTTACAAACCCTTTCTGTGCAGGATCCCAAAACCGGTAATACCAGCTCAATGCCGGCATCCGTACTAAACAGCAGGAAACTTCGTCTAAAACTCAGGAGAAACGTTTCCTTGAAACTGCTCTGCTGTGCGTTCGTTCACCTAAGAGAGTTGAATCTATGTTGAGATTCAGCGAGTCAGAAACACGTTTCTTCTTGGAGCTGCGTTGGGATATTCCCGAGTGAATGGGACCATAGGCTGTACAGAGAAATATCTGCTTCTAAAACCAAAACGGAGCTACCTAACTGAATGGTTGTCAATGTGTGCATTCAACTGACAGAGTTAAACTCACGTGTGGATTCAGCGGTTTGCAAACCCTTTCTGTGCAGAATCCCAAACCCGGTAATTCCAGCTCAATGCCGGCATCCGTACTAAACAGCAGGAAACTTCGTCTAAGACTCAGGAGAAACGTTTCCTTGAAACTGCTCTGCTGTGCGTTCGATCACCTAAGAGAGTTGAATCTATGTTGAGATTCAGCGAGTCAGAAACACGTTTTTTCTAGGAGGTGCGTTGGGATATTCCCGAGTGAATGGGACCATAGGCTGTACAGAGAAATATCTGCTCCTACAACCGAAAGGGTGGTATCTAACTGAATGGTTGTCAATGTGTGCATTCAACTGACAGAGTTAAACTCACGTTTGGATTCAGCGGTTTACAAACCCTTTCTGTGCAGGATCCCAAAACCGGTAATACCAGCTCAATGCCGGCATCCGTACTAAACAGCAGGAAACTTCGTCTAAAACTCAGGAGAAACGTTTCCTTGAAACTGCTCTGCTGTGCGTTCGTTCACCTAAGAGAGTTGAAACTATGTTGAGATTCAGCGAGTCAGAAACACGTTTATGCTAGGAGCTGCGTTGGGATATTCCCGAGTGAATGGGACCATAGGCTGTACAGAGAAATATCTGCTTCTAAAACCAAAACGGAGCTATCTAAGTGAATGGTTGTCAATGTGTGCATTCAACTGACAGAGATAAACTCACGTGTGGATTCAGCGGTTTGCAAACCATTTCTGTGCAGAATCCCAAAACCGGTATGTCCAGCCCAATGCCGGCATCCGTACTAAACAGCAGGAAACTTCGTCTAAAACTCAGGAGAAACGTTTCCTTGAAACTGCTCTGCTGTGCGTTCGTTCACCTAAGAGAGTTGAAACTATGTTGAGATTCAGCGAGTCAGAAACACGTTTCTTCTTGGAGCTGCGTTGGGATATTCCCGAGTGAATGGGACCATAGTCTGTACAGAGAAATATCTGCTTCTAAAACCAAAACGGAGCTACCTAACTGAATGGTTGTCAATGTGTGCATTCAACTGACAGAGTTAAACTCACGTGTGGATTCAGCGGTTTGCAAACCCTTTCTGTGCAGAATCCCAAAACCGGTATTTCCAGCCCAATGCCGGCATACGTACTAAACAGCAGGAAACTTCGTCTAAGACTCAGGAGAAACGTTTCCTTGAAACTGCTCTGCTGTGCGTTCGTTCACCTAAGAGAGTTGAATCTATGTTGAGATTCAGCGAGTCAGAAACACGTTTTTTCTAGGAGGTGCGTTGGGATATTCCCGAGTGAATGGGACCATAGGCTGTACAGAGAAATATCTGCTCCTACAACCAAAAGGGTGGTATCTAACTGAATGGTTGTCAATGTGTGCATGCAACTGACAGAGTTAAACTCACGTTTGGATTCAGCGGTTTACAAACCCTTTCTGTGGAGGATCCCAAAACCGGTAATACCAGCTCAATGCCGGCATCCGTACTAAACAGCAGGAAACTTCCTCTAAGACTCAGGAGAAACGTTTCCTTGAAACTGCTCTGCTGTGCGTTCGTTCACCTAAGAGAGTTGAAACTATGTTGAGATTCAGCGAGTCAGAAACACGTTTATGCTAGGAGCTGCGTTGGGATATTCCCGAGTGAATGGGACCATAGGCTGTACAGAGAAATATCTGCTTCTAAAACCAAAACGGAGCTATCTAACTGAATCGTTGTGAATGTGTGCATTCAACTGACAGAGTTAAACTCACGTGTGGATTCAGCGGTTTGCAAACCCTTTCTGTGCAGAATCCCAAAACCGGTATTTCCATCCCAATGCCGGCATCCGTACTAAACAGCAGGAAACTTCGTCTAAAACTCAGGAGAAACGTTTCCGTGAAACTGCTCTGCTGTGCGTTCGATCACCAAGAGAGTTGAATCTATGTTGAGATTCAGCGAGTCAGAAACACGTTTCTTCTAGGAGCTGCGTTGGGATATTCCCGAGTGAATGGGACCATACGCTGTACAGAGAAATATCTGCTCCTACAACCAAAAGTGTGGTATCTAACTGAATGGTTGTCAATGTGTGCATTCAACTGACAGAGTTAAACTCACGTTTGGATTCAGCGGTTTACAAACCCTTTCTGTGCAGGATCCCAAAACCGGTAATACCAGCTAAATGCCGGCATCCGTACTAAACAGCAGGAAACTTCGTCTAAAACTCAGGAGAAACGTTTCCTTGAAACTGCTCTGCTGTGCGTTCGTTCACCTAAGAGAGTTGAAACTATGTTGAGATTCAGCGAGTCAGAAACACGTTTATGCTAGGAACTGCGTTGGGATATTCCCCAGTGAATGGGACCATAGGTTGTACAGAGAAATATCTGCTTCTAAAACCAAAACGGAGCTATCTAACTGAATGGTTGTCAATGTGTGCATTTAACTGACAGAGTTAAACTCACGTGTGGATTCAGCGGTTTGCAAACCCTTTCTGTGCAGAATCACGAAACCGGTATTTCCAGCCCAATGCCGGCATCCGTACTAAACAGCAGGAAACTTCGTCTAAAACTCAGGAGAAACGTTTCCTTGAAACTGCTCTGCTGTGCGTTCGATCACCTAAGAGAGTTGAATCTATGTTGAGATTCAGCGAGTCAGAAACACGTTTTTTCTAGGAGGTGCGTTGGGATATTCCCGAGTGAATGGGACCATAGGCTGTACAGAGAAATATCTGCTTCTAAAACCAAAACGGAGCTATGTAAGTGAATGGTTGTCAATGTGTGCATTCAACTGACAGAGTTAAACTCACGTGTGGATTCAGCGGTTTGCAAACCCTTTCTGTGCAGAATCCCAAAACCGGTATGTCCAGCCCAATGCCGGCATCCGTACTAAACAGCAGGAAACTTCGTCTAAAACTCAGGAGAAACGTTTCCTTGAAACTGCTCTGCTGTGCGTTCGTTCACCTAAGAGAGTTGAATCTATGTTGAGATTCAGCGAGTCAGAAACACGTTTCTTCTTGGAGCTGCGTTGGGATATTCCCGAGTGAATGGGACCATAGGCTGTACAGAGAAATATCTGCTTCTAAAACCAAAACGGAGCTACCTAACTGAATGGTTGTCAATGTGTGCATTCAACTGACAGAGTTAAACTCACGTGTGGATTCAGCGGTTTGCAAACCCTTTCTGTGCAGAATCCCAAAACCGGTATTTCCAGCCCAATGCCGGCATCCGTACTAAACAGCAGGAAACTTCGTCTAAGACTCAGGAGAAACGTTTCCTTGAAACTGCTCTGCTGTGCCTTCGTTCACCTAAGAGAGTTGAATCTATGTTGAGATTCAGCGAGTCAGAAACACGTTTCTTCTAGGAGCTGCGTTGGGATATTCCCGAGTGAATGGGACCATAGGCTGTACAGAGAAATATCTGCTTCTAAATCCAAAAGTGTGCTATCAAACTGAATGGTTGTCAATGTGTGCATTCAACTGACAGAGTTAAACTCACGTGTGGATTCAGCGGTTTGCAAACCCTTTCTGTGCAGAATCCCAAAACCGGTATGTCCAGCCCAATGCCGGCATCCATACTAAACAGCAGGAAACTTCGTCTAAAACTCAGGAGAAACGTTTCCTTGAAACTGCTCTGCTGTGCGTTCGTTCACCTAAGAGAGTTGAATCTATGTTGAGATTCAGCGAGTCAGAAACACGTTTCTTCTAGGAGCTGCGTTGGGATATTCCCGAGTGAATGGGACCATAGGCTGTACAGAGAAATATCTGCTTCTAAAACCAAAAGTGTGCTATCAAACTGAATGGTTGTAATGTGTGCATTCAACTGACAGAGTTAAACTCACGTGTGGATTCAGCGGTTTGCAAACCCTTTCTGTGCAGAATCCCAAATCCGGTATTTCCAGCCCAATGCCGGCATACGTACTAAACAGCAGGAAACTTCGTCTAAAACTCAGGAGAAACGTTTCCTTGAAACTGCTCTGCTGTGCGATCTTTCACCTAAGAGAGTTGAAACTATGTTGAGATTCAGCGAGTCAGAAACACGTTTCTTCTAGGAGCTGCGTTGGGATATTCCCGAGTGAATGGGACCATAGGCTGTACAGAGAAATATCTGCTTCTAAAACCAAAACGGAGCTATCTAACTGAATGGTTGTCAATGTGTGCATTCAACTGACAGAGTTAAACTCACGTGTGGATTCAGCGGTTTGCAAACCCTTTCTGTGCAGAATCCCAAAACCGGTATTTCCAGCCCAATGCCGGCATACGTACTAAACAGCAGGAAACTTCGTCTAAAACTCAGGAGAAACGTTTCCTTGAAACTGCTCTGCTGTGCTTTCGTTCACCTAAGAGAGTTGAATCTATGTTGAGATTCAGCGAGTCAGAAACACGTTTCTTCTAGGAGCTGCGTTGGGATATTCCCGAGTGAATGGGACCATAGGCTGTACAGAGAAATATCTGCTTCTAAAACCAAAACGGAGCTATCTAAGTGAATCGTTGTGAATGTGTGCATTCAACTGACAGAGTTAAACTCACGTGTGGATTCAGCGGTTTGCAAACCCTTTCTGTGCAGAATCCCAAAACCGGTATTTCCAGCCCAATGCCGGCATACGTACTAAACAGCAGGAAACTTCGTCTAAAACTCAGGAGAAACGTTTCCTTGAAACTGCTCTGCTGTGCTTTCGTTCACCTAAGAGAGGTGAATCTATGTTGAGATTCAGCGAGTCAGAAACACGTTTCTTCTAGGAGCTGCGTTGGGATATTCCCGAGTGAATGGGACCATAGGCTGTACAGAGAAATATCTGCTTCTAAAACCAAAACGGAGCTATCTAAGTGAATCGTTGTGAATGTGTGCATTCAACTGACAGAGTTAAACTCACGTGTGGATTCAGCGGTTTGCAAACCCTTTCTGTGCAGAATCCCAAAACCGGTATTTCCAGCCCAATGCCGGCATCCGTACTAAACAGCAGGAAACTTCGTCTAAAACTCAGGAGAAACGTTTCCTTGAAACTGCTCTGCTGTGCGTTCGATCACCTAAGAGAGTTGAATCTATGTTGAGATTCAGCGAGTCAGAAACACGTTTTTTCTAGAAGGTGCGTTGGGATATTCCCGAGTGAATGGGACCATAGGCTGTACAGAGAAATATCTGCTCCTACAACCAAAAGGGTGGTATCTAACTGAATGGTTGTCAATGTGTGCATTCAACTGACAGAGTTAAACTCACGTGTGGATTCAGCGGTTTACAAACCCTTTCTGTGCAGAATCCCAAAACCGGTAATACCAGCTCAATGCCGGCATCCGTACTAAACAGCAGGAAACTTCGTCTAAAACTCAGGAGAAACGTTTCCTTGAAACTGCACTGCTGTGCGTTCGATCACCTAAGAGAGTTGAATCTATGTTGAGATTCAGCGAGTCAGAAACACGTTTCTTCTAGGAGCTGCGTTGGGATATTCCCGAGTGAATGGGACCATAGGCTGTACAGAGAAATATCTGCTTCTAAAACCAAAACGGAGCTACCTAACTGAATGGTTGTCAATGTGTGCATTCAATTGACAGAGTTAAACTCACGTGTGGATTCAGCGGTTTGCAAACCCTTTCTGTGCAGAATCCCAAAACCGGTATTTCCAGCCCAATGCCGGCATCCGTACTAAACAGCAGGAAACTTCGTCTAAAACTCAGGAGAAACGTTTCCTTGAAAGTGCTCTGCTGTGCGTTCGATCACCTAAGAGAGTTGAATCTATGTTGAGATTCAGCGAGTCAGAAACACGTTTTTTCTAGGAGGTGCGTTGGGATATTCCCGAGTGAATGTTACCATAGGCTGTACAGAGAAATATCTGCTCCTACAACCAAAAGGGTGGTATCTAACTGAATGGTTGTCAATGTGTGCATTCAACTGACAGAGTTAAACTCACGTGTGGATTCAGCGGTTTACAAACCCTTTCTGTGCAGAATCCCAAAACCGGTAATACCAGCTCAATGCCGGCATCCGTACTAAACAGCAGGAAACTTCGTCTAAAACTCAGGAGAAACGTTTCCTTGAAACTGCACTGCTGTGCGTTCGATCACCTAAGAGAGTTGAATCTATGTTGAGATTCAGCGAGTCAGAAACACGTTTCTTCTAGGAGCTGCGTTGGGATATTCCCGAGTGAATGGGACCATAGGCTGTACAGAGAAATATCTGCTTCTAAAACCAAAACGGAGCTACCTAACTGAATGGTTGTCAATGTGTGCATTCAATTGACAGAGTTAAACTCACGTGTGGATTCAGCGGTTTGCAAACCCTTTCTGTGCAGAATCCCAAAACCGGTATTTCCAGCCCAATGCCGGCATACGTACTAAATAGCAGGAAACTTCGTCTAAGACTCAGGAGAAACGTTTCCTTGAAACTGCTCTGCTGTGCGTTCGATCACCTAAGAGAGTTGAATCTATGTTGAGATTCAGCGAGTCAGAAACACGTTTTTTCTAGGAGGTGCGTTGGGATATTCCCGAGTGAATGTTACCATAGGCTGTACAGAGAAATATCTGCTCCTACAACCTAAAGGGTGGTATCTAACTGAATGGTTGTCAATGTGTGCATTCAACTGACAGAGTTAAACTCACGTGTGGATTCAGCGGTTTACAAACCATTTCTGTGCAGAATCCCAAAACCGGTAATACCAGCTCAATGCTGGCATCCGTACTAAACAGCAGGAAACTTCGTCTAAAACTCAGGAGAAACGTCTCCTTGAAACTGCTCTGCTGTGCGTTCGTTCACCTAAGAGAGTTGAATCTATGTTGAGATTCAGCGAGTCAGAAACACGTTTCTTCTTGGAGCTGCGTTGGGATATTCCCGAGTGAATGGGACCATAGGCTGTACAGAGAAATATCTGCTTCTAAAACCAAAACGGAGCTACCTAACTGAATGGTTGTCAATGTGTGCATTCAACTGACAGAGTGAAACTCACGTGTGGATTCAGCGGTTTGCAAACCCTTTCTGTGCAGAATCCCAAAACCGGTATTTCCAGCCCAATGCCGGCATACGAACTAAACAGCAGGAAACTTCGTCTAAGACTCAGGAGAAACGTTTCCTTGAAACTGCTCTGCTGTGCCTTCGTTCACCTAAGAGAGTTGAATCTATGTTGAGATTCAGCGAGTCAGAAACACGTTTCTTCTAGGAGCTGCGTTGGGATATTCCCGAGTGAATGGGACCATAGGCTGTACAGAGAAATATCTGCTTCTAAAACCAAAACGGAGCTACCTAACTGAATGGTTGTCAATGTGTGCATTCAATTGACAGAGTTAAACTCACGTGTGGATTCAGCGGTTTGCAAACCCTTTCTGTGCAGAATCCCAAAACCGGTATTTCCAGCCCAATGCCGGCATACGTACTAAATAGCAGGAAACTTCGTCTAAGACTCAGGAGAAACGTTTCCTTGAAACTGCTCTGCTGTGCGTTCGATCACCTAAGAGACTTGAATCTATGTTGAGATTCAGCGAGTCAGAAACACGTTTTTTCTAGGAGGTGCGTTGGGATATTCCCGAGTGAATGTTACCATAGGCTGTACAGAGAAATATCTGCTCCTACAACCAAAAGGGTGGTATCTAACTGAATGGTTGTCAATGTGTGCATTCAACTGACAGAGTTAAACTCACGTGTGGATTCAGCGGTTTACAAACCATTTCTGTGCAGAATCCCAAAACCGGTAATACCAGCTCAATGCTGGCATCCGTACTAAACAGCAGGAAACTTGGTCTAAAACTCAGGAGAAACGTTTCCTTGAAACTGCTCTGCTGTGCGTTCGTTCACCTAAGAGAGTTGAATCTATGTTGAGATTCAGCGAGTCAGAAACACGTTTCTTCTTGGAGCTGCGTTGGGATATTCCCGAGTGAATGGGACCATAGGCTGTACAGAGAAATATCTGCTTCTAAAACCAAAACGGAGCTACCTAACTGAATGGTTGTCAATGTGTGCATTCAACTGACAGAGTTAAACTCACGTGTGGATTCAGCGGTTTGCAAACCCTTTCTGTGCAGAATCCCAAAACCGGTATTTCCAGCCCAATGCCGGCATACGTACTAAACAGCAGGAAACTTCGTCTAAGACTCAGGAGAAACGTTTCCTTGAAACTGCTCTGCTGTGCTTTCGCTCACCTAAGAGAGTTGAATCTATGTTGAGATTCAGCGAGTCAGAAACACGTTTCTTCTAGGAGCTGCGTTGGGATATTCCCGAGTGAATGGGACCATAGGCTGTACAGAGAAATATCTGCTCCTACAACCAAAAGGTTGGTATCTAACTGAATGGTTGTCAATGTGTGCATTCAACTGACAGAGTTAAACTCACGTGTGGATTCAGCGGTTTACAAACCCTTTCTGTGCAGAATCCCAAAACCGGTAATACCAGCTCAATGCCGGCATCCGTACTAAACAGCAGGAAACTTCGTCTAAAACTCAGGAGAAACGTTTCCTTGAAACTGCACTGCTGTGCGTTCGATCACCTAAGAGAGTTGAATCTATGTTGAGATTCAGCGAGTCAGAAACACGTTTCTTCTAGGAGCTGCGTTGGGATATTCCCGAGTGAATGGGACCATAGGCTGTACAGAGAAATATCTGCTTCTAAAACCAAAACGGAGCTACCTAACTGAATGGTTGTCAATGTGTGCATTCAACTGACAGAGTTAAACTCACGTGTGGATTCAGCGGTTTGCAAACCCTTTCTGTGCAGAATCCCAAAACCGGTATTTCCAGCCCAATGCCGGCATACGAACTAAACAGCAGGAAACTTCGTCTAAGACTCAGGAGAAACGTTTCCTTGAAACTGCTCTGCTGTGCCTTCGTTCACCTAAGAGAGTTGAATCTATGTTGAGATTCAGCGAGTCAGAAACACGTTTCTTCTAGGAGCTGCGTTGGGATATTCCCGAGTGAATGGGACCATAGGCTATACAGAGAAATATCTGCTTCTAAAACCAAAACGGAGCTACCTAACTGAATGGTTGTCAATGTGTGCATTCAATTGACAGAGTTAAACTCACGTGTGGATTCAGCGGTTTGCAAACCCTTTCTGTGCAGAATCCCAAAACCGGTATTTCCAGCCCAATGCCGGCATACGTACTAAATAGCAGGAAACTTCGTCTAAGACTCAGGAGAAACGTTTCCTTGAAACTGCTCTGCTGTGCTTTCGCTCACCTAAGAGAGTTGAATCTATGTTGAGATTCAGCGAGTCAGAAACACGTTTCTTCTAGGAGCTGCGTTGGGATATTCCCGAGTGAATGGGACCATAGGCTGTACAGAGAAATATCTGCTCCTACAACCAAAAGGTTGGTATCTAACTGAATGGTTGTCAATGTGTGCATTCAACTGACAGAGTTAAACTCACGTGTGGATTCAGCGGTTTACAAACCCTTTCTGTGCAGAATCCCAAAACCGGTAATACCAGCTCAATGCCGGCATCCGTACTAAACAGCAGGAAACTTCGTCTAAAACTCAGGAGAAACGTTTCCTTGAAACTGCACTGCTGTGCGTTCGATCACCTAAGAGAGTTGAATCTATGTTGAGATTCAGCGAGTCAGAAACACGTTTCTTCTAGGAGCTGCGTTGGGATATTCCCGAGTGAATGGGACCATAGGCTGTACAGAGAAATATCTGCTTCTAAAACCAAAACGGAGCTATCTAACTGAATGGCTGTCAATGTGTGCATTCAACTGACAGAGTTAAACTCACGTGTGGATTCAGCGGTTTGCAAACCCTTTCTGTGCAGAATCCCAAAACCGGTATTTCCAGCCCAATGCCGGCATCCGTACTAAACAGCAGGAAACTTCGTCTAAAACTCAGGAGAAACGTTTCCTTGAAACTGCTCTGCTGTGCGTTCGATCACCTAAGAGAGTTGAATCTATGTTGAGATTCAGCGAGTCAGAAACACGTTTTTTCTAGGAGGTGCGTTGGGATATTCCCGAGTGAATGGGACCAAAGGCTGTACAGAAAAATATCTGCTCCTACAACCAAAAGGGTGGTATCTAACTGAATGGTTGTCAATGTGTGCATTCAACTGACAGAGTTAAACTCACGTTTGGATTCAGCGGTTTACAAACCCTTTCTGTGCAGGATCCCAAAACCGGTAATACCAGCTCAATGCCGGCATCCGTACTAAACAGCAGGAAACTTCCTCTAAAACTCAGGAGAAACGTTTCCTTGAAACTGCTCTGCTGTGCGTTCGTTCACCTAAGAGAGTTGAAACTATGTTGAGATTCAGCGAGTCAGAAACACGTTTATGCTAGGAGCTGCGTTGGGATATTCCCGAGTGAATGGGACCATAGGCTGTACAGAGAAATATCTGCTTCTAAAACCAAAACGGAGCTATCTAACTGAATGGTTGTCAATGTGTGCATTCAACTGACAGAGTTAAACTCACGTGTGGATTCAGCGGTTTGCAAACCCTTTCTGTGCAGAATACCGAAACCGGTATTTCCAGCCCAATGCCGGCATCCGTACTAAACAGCAGGAAACTTCGTCTAAAACTCAGGAGAAACGTTTCCTTGAAACTGCTCTGCTGTGCGTTCGATCACCTAAGAGAGTTGAATCTATGTTGAGATTCAGCGAGTCAGAAACACGTTTCTTCTAGGAGCTGCGTTGGGATATTCCCGAGTGAATGGGACCATAGGCTGTACAGAGAAATATCTGCTTCTAAAACCAAAACGGAGCTATCTAAGTGAATCGTTGTGAATGTGTGCATTCAACTGACAGAGTTAAACTCACGTGTGGATTCAGCGGTTTGCAAACCCTTTCTGTGCAGAATCCCAAAACCGGTATTTCCAGCCCAATGCCGGCATCCGTACTAAACAGCAGGAAACTTCGTCTAAAACTCAGGAGAAACGTTTCCTTGAAACTGCTCTGCTGTGCGTTCGATCACCTAAGAGAGTTGAATCTATGTTGAGATTCAGCGAGTCAGAAACACGTTTTTTCTAGGAGGTGCGTTGGGATATTCCCGAGTGAATGGGACCATAGAGTGTACAGAGAAATATCTGCTCCTACAACCAAAAGGTTGGTATCTAACTGAATGGTTGTCAATGTGTGCATTCAACTGACAGAGTTAAACTCACGTGTGGATTCAGCGGTTTACAAACCCTTTCTGTGCAGAATCCCAAAACCGGTAATACCAGCTCAATGCCGGCATCCGTACTAAACAGCAGGAAACTTCGTCTAAAACTCAGGAGAAACGTTTCCTTGAAACTGCACTGCTGTACGTTCGATCACCTAAGAGAGTTGAATCTATGTTGAGATTCAGCGAGTCAGAAACACGTTTCTTCTTGGAGCTGCGTTGGGATATTCCCGAGTGAATGGGACCATAGGCTGTACAGAGAAATATCTGCTTCTAAAACCAAAACGGAGCTACCTAACTGAATGGTTGTCAATGTGTGCATTCAACTGACAGAGTTAAACTCACGTGTGGATTCAGCGGTTTGCAAACCCTTTCTGTGCAGAATCCCAAAACCGGTATTTCCAGCCCAATGCCGGCATACGTACTAAATAGCAGGAAACTTCGTCTAAGACTCAGGAGAAACGTTTCCTTGAAACTGCTCTGCTGTGCTTTCGTTCACCTAAGAGAGTTGAATCTATGTTGAGATTCAGCGAGTCAGAAACACGTTTTTTCTAGGAGGTGCGTTGGGATATTCCCGAGTGAATGTTACCATAGGCTGTACAGAGAAATATCTGCTCCTACAACCAAAAGGGTGGTATCTAACTGAATGGTTGTCAATGTGTGCATTCAACTGACAGAGTTAAACTCACGTTTGGATTCAGCGGTTTACAAACCCTTTCTGTGCAGAATCCCAAAACCGGTAATACCAGCTCAATGCCGGCATCCGTACTAAACAGCAGGAAACTTCGTCTAAAACTCAGGAGAAACGTTTCCTTGAAGCTGCTCTGCTGTGCGTTCGTTCACCTAAGAGAGTTGAATCTATGTTGAGATTCAGCGAGTCAGAAACACGTTTCTTCTTGGAGCTGCGTTGGGATATTCCCGAGTGAATGGGACCATAGGCTGTACAGAGAAATACCTGCTTCTAAAACCAAAACGGAGCTACCTAACTGAATGGTTGTCAATGTGTGCATTCAACTGACAGAGTTAAACTCACGTGTGGATTCAGCGGTTTGCAAACCCGTTCTGTGCAGAATCCCAAAACCGGTATTTCCAGCCCAATGCCGGCATACGAACTAAACAGCAGTAAACTTCGTCTAAGACTCAGGAGAAACGTTTCCTTGAAACTGCTCTGCTGTGCCTTCGTTCACCTAAGAGAGTTGAATCTATGTTGAGATTCAGCGAGTCAGAAACACGTTTCTTCTAGGAGCTGCGTTGGGATATTCCCGAGTGAATGGGACCATAGGCTGCACACAGAAATATCTGCTTCTAAAACCAAAACGGAGCTATCTAACTGAATGGTTGTCAATGTGTGCATTCAACTGACAGAGTTAAACTCACGTGTGGATTCAGCGGTTTGCAAACCCTTTCTGTGCAGAATCCCAAAACCGGTATTTCCAGCCCAATGCCGGCATCCGTACTAAACAGCAGGAAACTTCGTCTAAAACTCAGGAGAAACGTTTCCTTGAAACTGCTCTGCTGTGCGTTCGATCACCTAAGAGAGTTGAATCTATGTTGAGATTCAGCGAGTCAGAAACACGTTTTTTCTAGGAGGTGCGTTGGGATATTCCCGAGTGAATGGGACCATAGGCTGTACAGAGACATATCTGCTCCTACAACCAAAAGGGTGGTATCTAACTGAATGGTTGTCAATGTGTGCATTCAACTGACAGAGTTAAACTCACGTTTGGATTCAGCGGTTTACAAACCCTTTCTGTGCAGGATCCCAAAACCGGTAATACCAGCTCAATGCCGGCATCCGTACTAAACAGCAGGAAACTTCGTCTAAAACTCAGGAGAAACGTTTCCTTGAAACTGCTCTGCTGTGCGTTCGATCACCTAAGAGAGTTGAATCTATGTTGAGATTCAGCGAGTCAGAAACACGTTTCTTCTAGGAGCTGCGTTGGGATATTCCCGAGTGAATGGGACCATAGGCTGTACAGAGAAATATCTGCTTCTAAAACCAAAACGGAGCTACCTAACTGAATGGTTGTCAATGTGTGCATTCAACTGACAGAGATAAACTCACGTGTGGATTCAGCGGTTTGCAAACCATTTCTGTGCAGAATCCCAAAACCGGTATGTCCAGCCCAATGCCGGCATCCGTACTAAACAGCAGGAAACTTCGTCTAAAACTCAGGAGAAACGTTTCCTTGAAACTGCTCTGCTGTGCGTTCGTTCACCTAAGAGAGTTGAATCTATGTTGAGATTCAGCGAGTCAGAAACACGTTTTTTCTAGGAGGTGCGTTGGGATATTCCCGAGTGAATGTTACCATAGGCTGTACAGAGAAATATCTGCTCCTACAACCAAAAGGTTGGTATCTAACTGAATGGTTGTCAATGTGTGCAATCAACTGACAGAGTTAAACTCACGTGTGGATTCAGCGGTTTACAAACCCTTTCTGTGCAGAATCCCAAAACCGGTAATACCAGCTCAATGCCGGCATCCGTACTAAACAGCAGGAAACTTCGTCTAAAACTCAGGAGAAACGTTTCCTTGAAACTGCACTGCTGTGCGTTCGATCACCTAAGAGAGTTGAATCTATGTTGAGATTCAGCGAGTCAGAAACACGTTTCTTCTTGGAGCTGCGTTGGGATATTCCCGAGTGAATGGGACCATAGGCTGTACGGAGAAATATCTGCTTCTAAAACCAAAACGGAGCTACCTAACTGAATGGTTGTCAATGTGTGCATTCAACTGACAGAGTTAAACTCACGTGTGGATTCAGCGGTTTGCAAACCCTTTCTGTGCAGAATCCCAAAACCGGTATTTCCAGCCCAATGCCGGCATACGTACTAAATAGCAGGAAACTTCGTCTAAGACTCAGGAGAAACGTTTCCTTGAAACTGCTCTGCTGTGCGTTCGATCACCTAAGAGAGTTGAATCTATGTTGAGATTCAGCGAGTCAGAAACACGTTTTTTCTAGGAGGTGCGTTGGGATATTCCCGAGTGAATGTTACCATAGACTGTACAGAGAAATATCTGCTTCTAAAACCAAAAGGGTGGTATCTAACTGAATGGTTGTCAATGTGTGCATTCAACTGACAGAGTTAAACTCACGTGTGGATTCAGCGGTTTACAAACCCTTTCTGTGCAGAATCCCAAAACCGGTAATACCAGCTCAATGCCGGCATCCGTACTAAACAGCAGGAAACTTCGTCTAAAACTCAGGAGAAACGTTTCCTTGAAACTGCTCTGCTGTGCGTTCGTTCACCTAAGAGAGTTGAATCTATGTTGAGATTCAGCGAGTCAGAAACACGTTTCTTCTTGGAGCTGCGTTGGGATATTCCCGAGTGAATGGGACCATAGGCTGTACAGAGAAATATCTGCTTCTAAAACCAAAACGGAGCTACCTAACTGAATGGTTGTCAATGTGTGCATTCAACTGACAGAGATAAACTCACGTGTGGATTCAGCGGTTTGCAAACCATTTCTGTGAAGAATCCCAAAACCGGTATTTCCAGCCCAATGCCGGCATCCGTACTAAACAGCAGGAAACTTCGTCTAAAACTCAGGAGAAACGTTTCCTTGAAACTGCTCTGCTGTGCGTTCGTTCACCTAAGAGAGTTGAATCTATGTTGAGATTCAGCGAGTCAGAAACACGTTTCTTCTTGGAGCTGCGTTGGGATATTCCCGAGTGAATGGGACCATAGGCTGTACAGAGAAATATCTGCTTCTAAAACCAAAACGGAGCTACCTAACTGAATGGTTGTCAGTGTGTGCATTCAACTGACAGAGTTATACTCACGTGTGGATTCAGCGGTTTGCAAACCCTTTCTGTGCAGAATCCCAAAACCGGTATTTCCAGCCCAATGCCGGCATAGGTACTAAACAGCAGGAAACTTCGTCTAAGACTCAGGAGAAACGTTTCCTTGAAACTGCTCTGCTGTGCCTTCGTTCACCTAAGAGAGTTGAATCTATGTTGAGATTCAGCGAGTCAGAAACACGTTTCTTCTAGGAGGTGCGTTGGGATATTCCCGAGTGAATGGGACCATAGGCTGTACAGAGAAATATCTGCTTCTAAATCCAAAAGTGTGCTATCAAACTGAATGGTTGTCAATGTGTGCATTCAACTGACAGAGTTAAACTCACGTGTGGATTCAGCGGTTTGCAAACCCTTTCTGTGCAGAATCCCAAAACCGGTATTTCCAGCCCAATGCCGGCATCCGTACTAAACAGCAGGAAACTTCGTCTAAAACCCAGGAGAAACGTTTCCTTGAAACTGCTCTGCTGTGCGTTCGATCACCTAAGAGAGTTGAATCTATGTTGAGATTCAGCGAGTCAGAAACACGTTTTTTCTAGGAGGTGTGTTGGGATATTCCCGAGTGAATGGGACCATAGGCTGTACAGAGAAATATCTGCTCCTACAACCAAAAGGTTGGTATCTAACTGAATGGTTGTCAATGTGTGCATTCAACTGACAGAGTTAAACTCACGTGTGGATTCAGCGGTTTACAAACCCTTTCTGTGCAGAATCCCAAAACCGGTAATACCAGCTCAATGCCGGCATCCGTACTAAACAGCAGGAAACTTCGTCTAAAACTCAGGAGAAACGTTTCCTTGAAACTGCACTGCTGTGCGTTCGATCACCTAAGAGAGTTGAATCTATGTTGAGATTCAGCGAGTCAGAAACACGTTTCTTCTTGGAGCTGCGTTGGGATATTCCCGAGTGAATGGGACCATAGGCTGTACAGAGAAATATCTGCTTCTAAAACCAAAACGGAGCTACCTAACTGAATGGTTGTCAATGTGTGCATTCAAGTGACAGACTTAAACTCACGTGTGGATTCAGCGGTTTGCAAACCCTTTCTGTGCAGAATCCCAAAACCGGTATTTCCAGCCCAATGCCGGCATACGTACTAAATAGCAGGAAACTTCGTCTAAGACTCAGGAGAAACGTTTCCTTGAAACTGCTCTGCTGTGCGTTCGATCACCTAAGAGAGTTGAATCTATGTTGAGATTCAGCGAGTCAGAAACACGTTTTTTCTAGGAGGTGCGTTGGGATATTCCCGAGTGAATGTTACCATAGACTGTACAGAGAAATATCTTCTCCTACAACCAAAAGGGTGGTATCTAACTGAATGGTTGTCAATGTGTGCATTCAACTGACAGAGTTAAACTCACGTGTGGATTCAGCGGTTTACAAACCCTTTCTGTGCAGAATCCCAAAACCGGTAATACCAGCTCAATGCCGGCATCCGTACTAAACAGCAGGAAACTTCGTCTAAAACTCAGGAGAAACGTTTCCTTGAAGCTGCTCTGCTGTGCGTTCGTTCACCTAAGAGAGTTGAATCTATGTTGAGATTCAGCGAGTCAGAAACACGTTTCTTCTTGGAGCTGCGTTGGGATATTCCCGAGTGAATGGGACCATAGGCTGTACAGAGAAATATCTGCTTCTAAAACCAAAACGGAGCTACCTAACTGAATGGTTGTCAATGTGTGCATTCAACTGACAGAGTTAAACTCACGTGTGGATTCAGCGGTTTGCAAACCCGTTCTGTGCAGAATCCCAAAACCGGTATTTCCAGCCCAATGCCGGCATACGAACTAAACAGCAGTAAACTTCGTCTAAGACTCAGGAGAAACGTTTCCTTGAAACTGCTCTGCTGTGCCTTCGTTCACCTAAGAGAGTTGAATCTATGTTGAGATTCAGCGAGTCAGAAACACGTTTCTTCTAGGAGCTGCGTTGGGATATTCCCGAGTGAATGGGACCATAGGCTGCACACAGAAATATCTGCTTCTAAAACCAAAACGGAGCTATCTAACTGAATGGTTGTCAATGTGTGCATTCAACTGACAGAGTTAAACTCACGTGTGGATTCAGCGGTTTGCAAACCCTTTCTGTGCAGAATCCCAAAACCGGTATTTCCAGCCCAATGCCGGCATCCGTACTAAACAGCAGGAAACTTCGTCTAAAACTCAGGAGAAACGTTTCCTTGAAACTGCTCTGCTGTGCGTTCGATCACCTAAGAGAGTTGAATCTATGTTGAGATTCAGCGAGTCAGAAACACGTTTTTTCTAGGAGGTGCGTTGGGATATTCCCGAGTGAATGGGACCATAGGCTGTACAGAGACATATCTGCTCCTACAACCAAAAGGGTGGTATCTAACTGAATGGTTGTCAATGTGTGCATTCAACTGACAGAGTTAAACTCACGTTTGGATTCAGCGGTTTACAAACCCTTTCTGTGCAGGATCCCAAAACCGGTAATACCAGCTCAATGCCGGCATCCGTACTAAACAGCAGGAAACTTCGTCTAAAACTCAGGAGAAACGTTTCCTTGAAACTGCTCTGCTGTGCGTTCGATCACCTAAGAGAGTTGAATCTATGTTGAGATTCAGCGAGTCAGAAACACGTTTCTTCTAGGAGCTGCGTTGGGATATTCCCGAGTGAATGGGACCATAGGCTGTACAGAGAAATATCTGCTTCTAAAACCAAAACGGAGCTACCTAACTGAATGGTTGTCAATGTGTGCATTCAACTGACAGAGATAAACTCACGTGTGGATTCAGCGGTTTGCAAACCATTTCTGTGCAGAATCCCAAAACCGGTATGTCCAGCCCAATGCCGGCATCCGTACTAAACAGCAGGAAACTTCGTCTAAAACTCAGGAGAAACGTTTCCTTGAAACTGCTCTGCTGTGCGTTCGTTCACCTAAGAGAGTTGAATCTATGTTGAGATTCAGCGAGTCAGAAACACGTTTTTTCTAGGAGGTGCGTTGGGATATTCCCGAGTGAATGTTACCATAGGCTGTACAGAGAAATATCTGCTCCTACAACCAAAAGGTTGGTATCTAACTGAATGGTTGTCAATGTGTGCAATCAACTGACAGAGTTAAACTCACGTGTGGATTCAGCGGTTTACAAACCCTTTCTGTGCAGAATCCCAAAACCGGTAATACCAGCTCAATGCCGGCATCCGTACTAAACAGCAGGAAACTTCGTCTAAAACTCAGGAGAAACGTTTCCTTGAAACTGCACTGCTGTGCGTTCGATCACCTAAGAGAGTTGAATCTATGTTGAGATTCAGCGAGTCAGAAACACGTTTCTTCTTGGAGCTGCGTTGGGATATTCCCGAGTGAATGGGACCATAGGCTGTACAGAGAAATATCTGCTTCTAAAACCAAAACGGAGCTACCTAACTGAATGGTTGTCAATGTGTGCATTCAACTGACAGAGTTAAACTCACGTGTGGATTCAGCGGTTTGCAAACCCTTTCTGTGCAGAATCCCAAAACCGGTATTTCCAGCCCAATGCCGGCATACGTACTAAATAGCAGGAAACTTCGTCTAAGACTCAGGAGAAACGTTTCCTTGAAACTGCTCTGCTGTGCGTTCGATCACCTAAGAGAGTTGAATCTATGTTGAGATTCAGCGAGTCAGAAACACGTTTTTTCTAGGAGGTGCGTTGGGATATTCCCGAGTGAATGTTACCATAGACTGTACAGAGAAATATCTGCTCCTACAACCAAAAGGGTGGTATCTAACTGAATGGTTGTCAATGTGTGCATTCAACTGACAGAGTTAAACTCACGTGTGGATTCAGCGGTTTACAAACCCTTTCTGTGCAGAATCCCAAAACCGGTAATACCAGCTCAATGCCGGCATCCGTACTAAACAGCAGGAAACTTCGTCTAAAACTCAGGAGAAACGTTTCCTTGAAACTGCTCTGCTGTGCGTTCGTTCACCTAAGAGAGTTGAATCTATGTTGAGATTCAGCGAGTCAGAAACACGTTTCTTCTTGGAGCTGCGTTGGGATATTCCCGAGTGAATGGGACCATAGGCTGTACAGAGAAATATCTGCTTCTAAAACCAAAACGGAGCTACCTAACTGAATGGTTGTCAATGTGTGCATTCAACTGACAGAGATAAACTCACGTGTGGATTCAGCGGTTTGCAAACCATTTCTGTGAAGAATCCCAAAACCGGTATTTCCAGCCCAATGCCGGCATCCGTACTAAACAGCAGGAAACTTCGTCTAAAACTCAGGAGAAACGTTTCCTTGAAACTGCTCTGCTGTGCGTTCGTTCACCTAAGAGAGTTGAATCTATGTTGAGATTCAGCGAGTCAGAAACACGTTTCTTCTTGGAGCTGCGTTGGGATATTCCCGAGTGAATGGGACCATAGGCTGTACAGAGAAATATCTGCTTCTAAAACCAAAACGGAGCTACCTAACTGAATGGTTGTCAGTGTGTGCATTCAACTGACAGAGTTAAACTCACGTGTGGATTCAGCGGTTTGCAAACCCTTTCTGTGCAGAATCCCAAAACCGGTATTTCCAGCCCAATGCCGGCATAGGTACTAAACAGCAGGAAACTTCGTCTAAGACTCAGGAGAAACGTTTCCTTGAAACTGCTCTGCTGTGCCTTCGTTCACCTAAGAGAGTTGAATCTATGTTGAGATTCAGCGAGTCAGAAACACGTTTCTTCTAGGAGGTGCGTTGGGATATTCCCGAGTGAATGGGACCATAGGCTGTACAGAGAAATATCTGCTTCTAAATCCAAAAGTGTGCTATCAAACTGAATGGTTGTCAATGTGTGCATTCAACTGACAGAGTTAAACTCACGTGTGGATTCAGCGGTTTGCAAACCCTTTCTGTGCAGAATCCCAAAACCGGTATTTCCAGCCCAATGCCGGCATCCGTACTAAACAGCAGGAAACTTCGTCTAAAACCCAGGAGAAACGTTTCCTTGAAACTGCTCTGCTGTGCGTTCGATCACCTAAGAGAGTTGAATCTATGTTGAGATTCAGCGAGTCAGAAACACGTTTTTTCTAGGAGGTGTGTTGGGATATTCCCGAGTGAATGGGACCATAGGCTGTACAGAGAAATATCTGCTCCTACAACCAAAAGGTTGGTATCTAACTGAATGGTTGTCAATGTGTGCATTCAACTGACAGAGTTAAACTCACGTGTGGATTCAGCGGTTTACAAACCCTTTCTGTGCAGAATCCCAAAACCGGTAATACCAGCTCAATGCCGGCATCCGTACTAAACAGCAGGAAACTTCGTCTAAAACTCAGGAGAAACGTTTCCTTGAAACTGCACTGCTGTGCGTTCGATCACCTAAGAGAGTTGAATCTATGTTGAGATTCAGCGAGTCAGAAACACGTTTCTTCTTGGAGCTGCGTTGGGATATTCCCGAGTGAATGGGACCATAGGCTGTACAGAGAAATATCTGCTTCTAAAACCAAAACGGAGCTACCTAACTGAATGGTTGTCAATGTGTGCATTCAACTGACAGAGTTAAACTCACGTGTGGATTCAGCGGTTTGCAAACCCTTTCTGTGCAGAATCCCAAAACCGGTATTTCCAGCCCAATGCCGGCATACGTACTAAATAGCAGGAAACTTCGTCTAAGACTCAGGAGAAACGTTTCCTTGAAACTGCTCTGCTGTGCGTTCGATCACCTAAGAGAGTTGAATCTATGTTGAGATTCAGCGAGTCAGAAACACGTTTTTTCTAGGAGGTGCGTTGGGATATTCCCGAGTGAATGTTACCATAGACTGTACAGAGAAATATCTGCTCCTACAACCAAAAGGGTGGTATCTAACTGAATGGTTGTCAATGTGTGCATTCAACTGACAGAGTTAAACTCACGTGTGGATTCAGCGGTTTACAAACCCTTTCTGTGCAGAATCCCAAAACCGGTAATACCAGCTCAATGCCGGCATCCGTACTAAACAGCAGGAAACTTCGTCTAAAACTCAGGAGAAACGTTTCCTTGAAACTGCTCTGCTGTGCGTTCGTTCACCTAAGAGAGTTGAATCTATGCTGAGATTCAGCGAGTCAGAAACACGTTTCTTCTTGGAGCTGCGTTGGGATATTCCCGAGTGAATGGGACCATAGGCTGTACAGAGAAATATCTGCTTCTAAAACCAAAACGGAGCTACCTAACTGAATGGTTGTCAATGTGTGCATTCAACTGACAGAGTTAAACTCACGTGTGGATTCAGCGGTTTGCAAACCCTTTCTGTGCAGAATCCCAAAACCGGTATGTCCAGCCCAATGCCGGCATACGAACTAAACAGCAGGAAACTTCGTCTAAGACTCAGGAGAAACGTTTCCTTGAAACTGCTCTGCTGTGCGTTCGTTCACCTAAGAGAGTTGAAACTATGTTGAGATTCAGCGAGTCAGAAACACGTTTATGCTAGGAGCTGCGTTGGGATATTCCCGAGTGAATGGGACCATAGGCTGTACAGAGAAATATCTGCTTCTAAAACCAAAACGGAGCTATCTAACTGAATGGTTGTCAATGTGTGCATTCAACTGACAGAGATAAACTCACGTGTGGATTCAGCGGTTTGCAAACCATTTCTGTGCAGAATCCCAAAACCGGTATGTCCAGCCCAATGCCGGCATCCGTACTAAACAGCAGGAAACTTCGTCTAAAACTCAGGAGAAACGTTTCCTTGAAATTGCTCTGCTGTGCGTTCGTTCACCTAAGAGAGTTGAATCTATGTTGAGATTCAGCGAGTCAGAAACACGTTTCTTCTTGGAGCTGCGTTGGGATATTCCCGAGTGAATGGGACCATAGGCTGTACAGAGAAATATCTGCTTCTAAAACCAAAACGGAGCTACCTAACTGAATGGTTGTCAATGTGTGCATTCAACTGACAGAGTTAAACTCACGTGTGGATTCAGCGGTTTGCAAACCCTTTCTGTGCAGAATCCCAAAACCGGTATTTCCAGCCCAATGCCGGCATACGTACTAAACAGCAGGAAACTTCGTCTAAGACTCAGGAGAAACGTTTCCTTGAAACTGCTCTGCTGTGCCTTCGTTCACCTAAGAGAGTTGAATCTATGTTGAGATTCAGCGAGTCAGAAACACGTTTCTTCTAGGAGGTGCGTTTGGATATTCCCGAGTGAATGGGACCATAGGCTGTACAGAGAAATATCTGCTTCTAAATCCAAAAGTGTGCTATCAAACTGAAAGGTTGTCAATGTGTGCATTCAACTGACAGAGTTAAACTCACGTGTGGATTCAGCGGTTTGCAAACCCTTTCTGTGCAGAATCCCAAAACCGGTACGTCCAGCCCAATGCCGGCATCCGTACTAAACAGCAGGAAACTTCGTCTAAAACTCAGGAGAAACGTTTCCTTGAAACTGCTCTGCTGTGCGTTCGTTCACCTAAGAGAGTTGAATCTATGTTGAGATTCAGCGAGTCAGAAACACGTTTCTTCTAGGAGCTGCGTTGGGATATTCCCGAGTGAATGGGACCATAGGCTGTACAGAGAAATATCTGCTTCTAAAACCAAAAGTGTGCTATCAAACTGAATGGTTGTCAATGTGTGCATTCAACTGACAGAGTTAAACTCACGTGTGGATTCATCGGTTTGCAAACCCTTTCTGTGCAGAATCCCAAAACCGGTATTTCCATCCCAATGCCGGCATACGTACTTAACAGCAGGAAACTTCGTCTAAGACTCAGGAGAAACGTTTCCTTGAAACTGCTCTGCTGTGCGATCTTTCACCTAAGAGAGTTGAAACTATGTTGAGATTCAGCGAGTCAGAAACACGTTTCTTCTAGGAGCTGCGTTGGGATATTCCCGAGTGAATGGGACCATAGGCTGTACAGAGAAATATCTGCTTCTAAAACCAAAACGGAGCTATCTAACTGAATCGTTGTGAATGTGTGCATTCAACTGACAGAGTTAAACTCACGTGTGGATTCAGCGGTTTGCAAACCCTTTCTGTGCAGAATCCCAAAACCGGTATTTCCATCCCAATGCCGGCATCCGTACTAAACAGCAGGAAACTTCGTCTAAAACTCAGGAGAAACGTTTCCTTGAAACTGCTCTGCTGTGCGTTCGATCACCTAAGAGAGTTGAATCTATGTTGAGATTCAGCGAGTCAGAAACACGTTTTTTCTAGGACGTGCGTTGGGTTATTCCCGAGTGAATGGGACCATAGGCTATACAGAGAAATATCTGCTCCTACAACCAAAAGGGTGGTATCTAACTGAATGGTTGTCAATGTGTGCATTCAACTGACAGAGTTAAACTCACGTGTGGATTCAGCGGTTTGCAAACCCTTTCTGTGCAGAATCCCAAAACCGGTATGTCCAGCCCAATGCCGGCATCCGTACTAAACAGCAGGAAACTTCGTCTAAAACTCAGGAGAAACGTTTCCTTGAAACTGCTCTGCTGTGCGTTCTTTCACCTAAGAGAGTTGAATCTATGTTGAGATTCAGCGAGTCAGAAACACGTTTCTTCTAGGAGCTGCGTTGGGATATTCCCGAGTGAATGGGACCATAGGCTGTACAGAGTAATATCTGCTTCTAAAACCAAAAGTGTGCTATCAAACTGAATGGTTGTCAATGTGTGAATTCAACTGACAGAGTTAAACTCACGTGTGGATTCAGCGGTTTGCAAACCCTTTCTGTGCAGAATCCCAAAACCGGTATTTCCAGCCCAATGCCGGCCTACGTACTAAACAGCAGGAAATTTCGTCTAAGACTCAGGAGAAACGTTTCCTTGAAACTGCTCTGCTGTGCGATCTTTCACCTAAGAGAGTTGAAACTATGTTGAGATTCAGCGAGTCAGAAACACGTTTCTTCTAGGAGCTGCGTTGGGATATTCCCGAGTGAATGGGACCATAGGCTGAACAGAGAAATATCTGCTTCTAAAACCAAAACGGAGCTATCTAACTGAATGGTTGTCAATGTGTGCATTCAACTGACAGAGTTAAACTCACGTGTGGATTCAGCGGTTTGGAAACCCTTTCTGTGCAGAATCCCAAAACCGGTATTTCCAGCCCAATGCCGGCATACGTACTAAACAGCAGGAAACTTCGTCTAAAACTCAGGAGAAACGTTTCCTTGAAACTGCTCTGCTGTGCGTTCGTTCACCTAAGAGAGTTGAATCTATGTTGAGATTCAGCGAGTCAGAAACACGTTTCTTCTAGGAGCTGCGTTGGGATATTCCCGAGTGAATGGGACCATAGGCTGTACAGAGAAATATCTGCTTCTAAAACCAAAACGGAGCTATCTAACTGAATGGTTGTCAATGTGTGCATTCAACTGACAGAGTTAAACTCACGTGTGGATTCAGCGGTTTGCAAACCCTTTCTGTGCAGAATCCCAAAACGGGTATTTCCATCCCAATGCCGGCATCCGTACTAAACAGCAGGAAACTTCGTCTAAAACTCAGGAGAAACGTTTCCTTGAAACTGCTCTGCTGTGCGTTCGATCACCTAAGAGAGTTGAATCTATGTTGAGATTCAGCGAGTCAGAAACACGTTTTTTCTAGGAGGTGCGTTGGGATATTCCCGAGTGAATGGGACCATAGGCTGTACAGAGAAATATCTGCTCCTACAACCAAAAGGGTGGTATCTAACTGAATGGTTGTCAATGTGTGCATTCAACTGACAGAGTTAAACTCACGTGTGGATTCAGCGGTTTACAAACCCTTTCTGTGCAGAATCCCAAAACCGGTAATACCAGCTCAATGCCGGCATACGTACTAAACAGCAGGAAACTTCGTCTAAAACTCAGGAGAAACGTTTCCTTGAAACTGCTCTGCTGTGCGTTCGATCACCTAAGAGAGTTGAATCTATGTTGAGATTCAGCGAGTCAGAAACACGTTTCTTCTTGGAGCTGCGTTGGGAATTTCCCGAGTGAATGGGACCATAGGCTGTACAGAGAAATATCTGCTTCTAAAACCAAAACGGAGCTACCTAACTGAATGGTTGTCAATGTGTGCATTCAACTGACAGAGTTAAACTCACGTGTGGATTCAGCGGTTTGCAAACCCTTTCTGTGCAGAATCCCAAAACCGGTATTTCCAGCCCAATGCCGGCATACGTACTAAATAGCAGGAAACTTCGTCTAAGACTCAGGAGAAACGTTTCCTTGAAACTGCTCTGCTGTGCGTTCGTTCACCTAAGAGAGTTGAATCTATGTTGAGATTCAGCGAGTCAGAAACACGTTTCTTCTAGGAGCTGCGTTGGGATATTCCCGAGTGAATGGGACCATAGGCTGTACAGAGAAATATCTGCTTCTAAAACCAAAAGTGTGCTATCAAACTGAATGGTTGTCAATGTGTGCATTCAACTGACAGAGTTAAACTCACGTGTGGATTCAGCGGTTTGCAAACCCTTTCTGTGCAGAATCCCAAAACCGGTATTTCCAGCCCAATGCCGGCATACGTACTAAACAGCAGGAAACTTCGTCTAAGACTCAGGAGAAACGTTTCCTTGAAACTGCTCTGCTGTGCCTTCGTTCACCTAAGAGAGTTGAATCTATGTTGAGATTCAGCGAGTCAGAAACACGTTTATGCTAGGAGCTGCGTTGGGATATTCCCGAGTGAATGGGACCATAGGCTGTACAGAGAAATATCTGCTTCTAAATCCAAAAGTGTGCTATCAAACTGAATGGTTGTCAATGTGTGCATTCAACTGACAGAGTTAAACTCACGTGTGGATTCAGCGGTTTGCAAACCCTTTCTGTGCAGAATCCCAAAACCGCTATGTCCAGCCCAATGCCGGCATCCGTACTAAACAGCAGGAAACTTCGTCTAAAACTCAGGAGAAACGTTTCCTTGAAACTGCTCTGCTGTGCGTTCGATCACCTAAGAGAGTTGAATCTATGTTGAGATTCAGCGAGTCAGAAACACGTTTCTTATAGGAGCTGCGTTGGGATATTCCCGAGTGAATGGGACCATAGGCTGTACAGAGAAATATCTGCTTCTAAAACCAAAAGTGTGCTATCAAACTGAATGGTTGTCAATGTGTGCATTCAACTGACAGAGTTAAACTCACGTGTGGATTCAGCGGTTTGCAAACCCTTTCTGTGCAGAATCCCAAAACCGGTATTTCCAGCCCAATGCCGGCATACGTACTAAACAGCAGGAAACTTCGTCTAAAACTCAGGAGAAACGTTTCCTTGAAACTGCTCTGCTGTGCGTTCTTTCACCTAAGAGAGTTGAATCTATGTTGAGATTCAGCGAGTCAGAAACACGTTTCTTCTAGGAGCTGCGTTGGGATATTCCCGAGTGAATGGGACCATAGGCTGTACAGAGAAATATCTGCTTCTAAAACCAAAACGGAGCTATCTAACTGAATGGTTGTCAATGTGTGCATTCAACTGACAGAGTTAAACTCACGTGTGGATTCAGCGGTTTGCAAACCCTTTCTGTGCAGAATCCCAAAACCGGTATTTCCAGCCCAATGCCGGCATACGTACTAAACAGCAGTAAACTTCGTCTAAAACTCAGGAGAAACGTTTCCTTGAAACTGCTCTGCTGTGCGTTCGTTCACCTAAGAGAGTTGAATCTATGTTGAGATTCAGCGAGTCAGAAACACGTTTCTTCTAGGAGCTGCGTTGGGATATTCCCGAGTGAATGGGACCATAGGCTGTACAGAGAAATATCTGCTTCTAAAACCAAAACGGAGCTATCTAACTGAATGGTTGTCAATGTGTGCATTCAACTGACAGAGCTAAACTCACGTGTGGATTCAGCGGTTTGCAAACCCTTTCTGTGCAGAATCCCAAAACCGGTATTTCCAGCCCAATGCCGGCATCCGTACTAAACAGCAGGAAACTTCGTCTAAAACTCAGGAGAAACGTTTCCTTGAAACTGCTCTGCTGTGCGTTCGTTCACCTAAGAGAGTTGAATCTATGTTGAGATTCAGCGAGTCAGAAACACGTTTCTTCTTGGAGCTGCGTTGGGATATTCCCGAGTGAATGGGACCATAGGCTGTACAGAGAAATATCTGCTTCTAAAACCAAAAGTGTGCTATCAAACTGAATGGTTGTCAATGTGTGCATTCAACTGACAGAGTTAAACTCACGTGTGGATTCAGCGGTTTGCAAACCCTTTCTGTGCAGAATCCCAAAACCGGTATTTCCAGCCCAATGCCGGCATACGTACTAAACAGCAGGAAACTTCGTCTAAGACTCAGGAGAAACGTTTCCTTGAAACTGCTCTGCTGTGCGTTCGTTCACCTAAGAGAGTTGAATCTATGTTGAGATTCAGCGAGTCAGAAACACGTTTCTTCTAGGAGCTGCGTTGGGATATTCCCGAGTGAATGGGACCATAGGCTGTACAGAGAAATATCTGCTTCTAAATCCAAAAGTGTGCTATCAAACTGAATGGTTGTCAATGTGTGCATTCAACTGACAGAGTTAAACTCACGTGTGGATTCAGCGGTTTGCAAACCCTTTCTGTGCAGAATCCCAAAACCGGTATGTCCAGCCCAATGCCGGCATCCGTACTAAACAGCAGGAAACTTCGTCTAAACCTCAGGAGAAACGTTTCCTTGAAACTGCTCTGCTGTGCGTTCGATCACCTAAGAGAGTTGAATCTATGTTGAGATTCAGCGAGTCAGAAACACGTTTCTTATAGGAGCTGCGTTGGGATATTCCCGAGTGAATGGGACCATAGGCTGTACAGAGAAATATCTGCTTCTAAAACCAAAAGTGTGCTATCAAACTGAATGGTTGTCAATGAGTGCATTCAACTGACAGAGTTAAACTCACGTGTGGATTCAGCGGTTTGCAAACCCTTTCTGTGCAGAATCCCAAAACCGGTATTTCCAGCCCAATGCCGGCATACGTACTAAACAGCAGGAAACTTCGTCTAAAACTCAGGAGAAACGTTTCCTTGAAACTGCTCTGCTGTGCGTTCTTTCACCTAAGAGAGTTGAATCTATGTTGAGATTCAGCGAGTCAGAAACACGTTACTTCTAGGAGCTGCGTTGGGATATTCCCGAGTGAATGGGACCATAGGCTGTACAGAGAAATATCTGCTTCTAAAACCAAAACGGAGCTATCTAACTGAATGGTTGTCAATGTGTGCATTCAACTGACAGAGTTAAACTCACGTGTGGATTCAGCGGTTTGCAAACCCTTTCTGTGAAGAATCCCAAAACCGGTATTTCCAGCCCAATGCCGGCATACGTACTAAACAGCAGTAAACTTCGTCTAAAACTCAGGAGAAACGTTTCCTTGAAACTGCTCTGCTGTGCGTTCGTTCACCTAAGAGAGTTGAATCTATGTTGAGATTCAGCGAGTCAGAAACACGTTTCTTCTAGGAGCTGCGTTGGGATATTCCCGAGTGAATGGGACCATAGGCTGTACAGAGAAATATCTGCTTCTAAAACCAAAACGGAGCTATCTAACTGAATCGTTGTCAATGTGTGCATTCAACTGACAGAGTTAAACTCACGTGTGGATTCAGCGGTTTGCAAACCCTTTCTGTGCAGAATCCCAAAACCGGTATTTCCAGCCCAATGCCGGCATCCGTACTAAACAGCAGGAAACTTTGTCTAAAACTCAGGAGAAACGTTTCCTTGAAACTGCTCTGCTGTGCGTTCGTTCACCTAAGAGAGTTGAATCTATGTTGAGATTCAGCGAGTCAGAAACACGTTTCTTCTTGGAGCTGCGTTGGGATATTCCCGAGTGAATGGGACCATAGGCTGTACAGAGAAATATCTGCTTCTAAAACCAAAAGTGTGCTATCAAACTGAATGGTTGTCAATGTGTGAATTCAACTGACAGAGTTAAACTCACGTGTGGATTCAGCGGTTTGCAAACCCTTTCTGTGCAGAATCCCAAAACCGGTATTTCCAGCCCAATGCCGGCATACGTACTAAACAGCAGGAAACTTCGTCTAAAACTCAGGAGAAACGTTTCCTTGAAACTGCTCTGCTGTGCGTTCTTTCACCTAAGAGAGTTGAATCTATGTTGAGATTCAGCGAGTCAGAAACACGTTTCTTCTAGGAGCTGCGTTGGGATATTCCCGAGTGAATGGGACCATAGGCTGTACAGAGAAATATCTGCTTCTAAAACCAAAACGGAGCTATCTAACTGAATGGTTGTCAATGTGTGCATTCAACTGACAGAGTTAAACTCACGTGTGGATTCAGCGGTTTGCAAACCCTTTCTGTGCAGAATCCCAAAACCGGTATTTCCAGCCCAATGCCGGCATACGTACTAAACAGCAGTAAACTTCGTCTAAAACTCAGGAGAAACGTTTCCTTGAAACTGCTCTGCTGTGCGTTCGTTCACCTAAGAGAGTTGAATCTATGTTGAGATTCAGCGAGTCAGAAACACGTTTCTTCTAGGAGCTGCGTTGGGATATTCCCGAGTGAATGGGACCATAGGCTGTACAGAGAAATATCTGCTTCTAAAACCAAAAGTGTGCTATCTAACTGAATGGTTGTCAATGTGTGCATTCAACTGACAGAGTTAAACTCACGTGTGGATTCAGCGGTTTGCAAACCCTTTCTGTGCAGAATCCCAAAACCGGTATTTCCAGCCCAATGCCGGCATCCGTACTAAACAGCAGGAAACATCGTCTAAAACTCAGGAGAAACGTTTCCTTGAAACTGCTCTGCTGTGCGTTCGTTCACCTAAGAGAGTTGAATCTATGTTGAGATTCAGCGAGTCAGAAACACGTTTCTTCTTGGAGCTGCGTTGGGATATTCCCGAGAGAATGGGACCATAGGCTGTACAGAGAAATATCTGCTTCTAAAACCAAAAGTGTGCTATCAAACTGAATGGTTGTCAATGTGTGCATTCAACTGACAGAGTTAAACTCACGTGTGGATTCAGCGGTTTGCAAACCCTTTCTGTGCAGAATCCCAAAACCGGTATTTCCAGCCCAATGCCGGCATACGTACTAAACAGCAGGAAACTTCGTCTAAGACTCAGGAGAAACGTTTCCTTGAAACTGCTCTGCTGTGCCTTCGTTCACCTAAGAGAGTTGAATCTATGTTGAGATTCAGCGAGTCAGAAACACGTTTCTTCTAGGAGCTGCGTTGGGATATTCCCGAGTGAATGGGACCATAGGCTGTACAGAGAAATATCTGCTTCTAAAACCAAAACGGAGCTATCTAAGTGAATGGTTGTCAATGTGTGCATTCAACTGACAGAGTTAAACTCACGTGTGGATTCAGCGGTTTGCAGACCCTTTCTGTGCAGAATCCCAAAACCGGTATTTCCAGCCCAATGCCGGCATCCGTACTAAACAGCAGGAAACTTCGTCTAAAACTCAGGAGAAACGTTTCCTTGAAACTGCTCTGCTGTGCGTTCGTTCACCTAAGAGAGTTGAATCTATGTTGAGATTCAGCGAGTCAGAAACACGTTTCTTCTTGGAGCTGCGTTGGGATATTCCCGAGTGAATGGGACCATAGGCTGTACAGAGAAATATCTGCTTCTAAAACCAAAAGTGTGCTATCTAACTGAATGGTTGTCAATGTGTGCATTCAACTGACAGAGTTAAACTCACGTGTGGATTCAGCGGTTTGCAAACCCTTTCTGTGCAGAATCCCAAAACCGTTATTTCCAGCCCAAAGCCGGCATACGTACTAAATAGCAGGAAACTTCGTCTAAGACTCAGGAGAAACGTTTCCTTGAAACTGCTCTGCTGTGCGTTCGTTCACCTAAGAGAGTTGAATCTATGTTGAGATTCAGCGAGTCAGAAACACGTTTCTTCTAGGAGCTGCGTTGGGATATTCCCGAGTGAATGGGACCATAGGCTGTACAGAGAAATATCTGCTTCTAAAACCAAAAGTGTGCTATCAAACTGAATGGTTGTCAATGTGTGCATTCAACTGACAGAGTTAAACTCACGTGTGGATTCAGCGGTTTGCAAACCCTTTCTGTGCAGAATCCCAAAACCGGTATGTCCAGCCCAATGCCGGCATCCGTACTAAACAGCAGGAAACTTCGTCTAAAACTCAGGAGAAACGTTTCCTTGAAACTGCTCTGCTGTGCGTTCGATCACCTAAGAGAGTTGAATCTATGTTGAGATTCAGCGAGTCAGAAACACGTTTTTTATAGGAGCTGCGTTGGGATATTCCCGAGTGAATGGGACCATAGGCTGTACAGAGAAATATCTGCTTCTAAAACCAAAAGTGTGCTATCAAACTGAATGGTTGTCAATGTGTGCATTCAACTGACAGAGTTAAACTCACGTGTGGATTCAGCGGTTTGCAAACCCTTTCTGTGCAGAATCCCAAAACCGGTATTTCCAGCCCAATGCCGGCATACGTACTAAACAGCAGGAAACTTCGTCTAAAACTCAGGAGAAACGTTTCCTTGAAACTGCTCTGCTGTGCGTTCTTTCACCTAAGAGAGTTGAATCTATGTTGAGATTCAGCGAGTCAGAAACACGTTTCTTCTAGGAGCTGCGTTGGGATATTCCCGAGTGAATGGGACCATAGGCTGTACAGAGAAATATCTGCTTCTAAAACCAAAACGGAGCTATCTAACTGAATGGTTGTCAATGTGTGCATTCAACTGACAGAGTTAAACTCACGTGTGGATTCAGCGGTTTGCAAACCCTTTCTGTGCAGAATCCCAAAACCGGTATTTCCAGCCCAATGCCGGCATACGTACTAAACAGCAGTAAACTTCGTCTAAAACTCAGGAGAAACGTTTCCTTGAAACTGCTCTGCTGTGCGTTCGTTCACCTAAGAGAGTTGAATCTATGTTGAGATTCAGCGAGTCAGAAACACGTTTCTTCTAGGAGCTGCGTTGGGATATTCCCGAGTGAATGGGACCATAGGCTGTACAGAGAAATATCTGCTTCTAAAACCAAAACGGAGCTATCTAACTGAATCGTTGTCAATGTGTGCATTCAACTGACAGAGTTAAACTCACGTGTGGATTCAGCGGTTTGCAAACCCTTTCTGTGCAGAATCCCAAAACCGGTATTTCCAGCCCAATGCCGGCATACGTACTAAAGAGCAGGAAACTTCGTCTAAGACTCAGGAGAAACGTTTCCTTGAAACTGCTCTGCTGTGCGTTCGTTCACCTAAGAGAGTTGAAACTATGTTGAGATTCAGCGAGTCAGAAACACGTTTCTTCTAGGAGCTGCGTTGGGATATTCCCGAGTGAATGGGACCATAGGCTGTACAGAGAAATATCTGCTTCTAAAACCAAAAGTGTGCTATCAAACTGAATGGTTGTCAATGTGTGCATTCAACTGACAGAGTTAAACTCACGTGTGGATTCAGCGGTTTGCAAACCCTTTCTGTGCAGAATACCAAAACCGGTATTTCCAGCCCAATGCCGGCATACGTACTAAACAGCAGGAAACTTCGTCTAAGACTCAGGAGAAACGTTTCCTTGAAACTGCTCTGCTGTGCCTTCGTTCACCTAAGAGAGTTGAATCTATGTTGAGATTCAGCGAGTCAGAAACACGTTTCTTCTAGGAGCTGCGTTGGGATATTCCCGAGTGAATGGGACCATAGGCTGTACAGAGAAATATCTGCTTCTAAAACCAAAAGTGTGCTATCAAACTGAATGGTTGTCAATGTGTGCATTCAACTGACAGAGTTAAACTCACGTGTGGATTCAGCGGTTTGCAAACCCTTTCTGTGCAGAATCCCAAAACCGGTATTTCCAGCCCAATGCCGGCATCCGTACTAAACAGCAGGAAACTTCGTCTAAAACACAGGAGAAACGTTTCCTTGAAACTGCTCTGCTGTGCGTTCGATCACCTAAGAGAGTTGAATCTATGTTGAGATTCAGCGAGTCAGAAACACGTTTTTTCTAGGAGGTGCGTTGGGATATTCCCGAGTGAATGTTACCATAGGCTGTACAGAGAAATATCTGCTCCTACAACCAAAAGGGTGTTATCTAATTGAATGGTTGTCAATGTGTGCATTCAACTGACAGAGTTAAACTCACGTGTGGATTCAGCGGTTTGCAAAACCTTTCTGTGCAGAATCCCAAAACCGGTATTTCCAGCCCAATGCCGGCATCTGTACTAAACAGCAGGAAACTTCGTCTAAAACTCAGGAGAAACGTTTCCTTGAAACTGCTCTGCTGTGCTTTCGTTCACCTAAGAGAGTTGAAACTATGTTGAGATTCAGCGAGTCAGAAACACGTTTATGCTAGGAGCTGCGTTGGGATATTCCCGAGTGAATGGGACCATAGGCTGTACAGAGAAATATCTGCTTCTAAAACCAAAAGTGTGCTATCTAACTGAATGGTTGTCAATGTGTGCATTCAACTGACAGAGTTAAACTCACGTGTGGATTCAGCGGTTTGCAAACCCTTTCTGTGCAGAATCCCAAAACCGGTATTTCCAGCCCAATGCCGGCATCCGTACTAAACAGCAGGAAACTTCGTCTAAAATTCAGGAGCAACATTTCCTTGAAACTGCTCTGCTGTGCGTTCGTTCACCTAAGAGAGTTGAATCTATGTTGAGATTCAGCGAGTGAGAAACACGTTTCTTCTAGGAGCTGCGTTGGGATATTCCCGAGTGAATGGGACCATAGGCTGTACAGAGAAATATCTGCTTCTAAAACCAAAAGTGTGCTATCTAACTGAATGGTTGTCAATGTGTGCATTCAACTGACAGAGTTAAACTCACGTGTGGATTCAGCGGTTTGCAAACCCTTTCTGTGCAGAATCCCAAAACCGGTATTTCCAGCCCAATGCCGGCATACGTTCTAAACAGCAGGAAACTTCGTCTAAAACTCAGGAGCAACGTTTCCTTGAAACTGCTCTGCTGTGCGTTCGTTCACCTAAGAGAGTTGAATCTATGTTGAGATCCAGCGAGTCAGAAACACGTTTATGCTAGGAGCTGCGTTGGGATATTCCCGAGTGAATGGGACCATAGGCTGTACAGAGAAATATCTGCTTCTAAAACCAAAAGTGTGCTATCAAACTGAATGGTTGTCAATGTGTGCATTCAACTGACAGAGTTAAACTCACGTGTGGATTCAGCGGTTTGCAAACCCTTTCTGTGCAGAATCCCAAAACCGGTATTTCCAGCCCAATGCCGGCATACGTACTAAACAGCAGGAAACTTCGACTAAAACTCAGGAGAAACGTTTCCTTGAAACTGCTCTGCTGTGCGTTCGTTCACCTAAGAGAGTTGAATCTATGTTGAGATTCAGCGAGTCAGAAACACGTTTTTTCTAGGAGGTGCGTTGGGATATTCCCGAGTGAATGGGACCATAGGCTGTACAGAGAAATATCTGCTTCTAAAACCAAAAGTGTGCTATCAAACTGAATGGTTGTCAATGTGTGCATTCAACTGACAGAGTTAAACTCACGTGTGGATTCAGCGGTTTGCAAACCCTTTCTGTGCAGAATCCCAAAACCGTTATTTCCAGCCCAATGCCGGCATCCGTACTAAACAGCAGGAAACGTCGTCTAAAACTCAGGAGAAACGTTTCCTTGAAACTGCTCTGCTGTGCGTTCGTTCACCTAAGAGAGTTGAATCTATGTTGAGATTCAGCGAGTCAGAAACACGTTTCTTCTAGGAGCTGCGTTGGGATATTCCCGAGTGAATGGGACCATAGGCTGTACAGAGAAATATCTGCTTCTAAAACCAAAACGGAGCTATCTAACTGAATGGTTGTCAATGTGTGCATACAACTGACAGAGTTAAACTCACGTGTGGATTCAGCGGTTTGCAAACCCTTTCTGTGCAGAATCCCAAAACCGGTATTACCAGCCCAATGCCGGCATACGTACTAAACAGCAGGAAACTTCGTCTAAAACTCAGGAGAAACGTTTCCTTGAAACTGCTCTGCTGTGCGTTCGTTCACCTAAGAGAGTTGAATCTATGTTGAGATTCAGCGAGTCAGAAACACGTTTCTTCTAGGAGCTGCGTTGGGATATTCCCGAGTGAATGGGACCATAGGCTGTACAGAGAAATATCTGCTTCTAAAACCAAAACGGAGCTATCTAACTGAATGGTTGCCAATGTGTGTATTCAACTGACAGAGTTAAACTCACATGTGGATTCAGCGGTTTGCAAACCCTTTCTGTGCAGAATCCCAAAACCGGTATTTCCAGCCCAATGCCGGCATCCGTACTAAACAGCAGGAAACTTCGTCTAAAACTCAGGAGAAACGTTTCCTTGAAACTGCTCTGCTGTGCGTTCGTTCACCTAAGAGAGTTGAATCTATGTTGAGATTCAGCGAGTCAGAAACACGTTTCTTCTAGGAGCTGCGTTGGGATATTCCCGAGTGAATGGGACCATAGGCTGTACAGAGAAATATTTGCTTCTAAAACCAAAACGGAGCTATCTAACTGAATGGTTGTCAATGTGTGCATTCAACTGACAGAGTTAAACTCACGTGTGGATTCAGCGGTTTGCAAACCCTTTCTGTGCAGAATCCCAAAACCGGTATTTCGAGCCCAATGCCGGCATACGTACTAAACAGCAGGAAACTTCGCCTAAAACTCAGGAGAAACGTTTCCTTGAAACTGCTCTGCTGTTCGTTCGATCACCTAAGAGAGTTGAATCTATGTTGAGATTCAGCGAGTCAGAAACACGTTTCTTCTAGGAGCTGCGTTGGGATATTCCCGAGTGAATGGGACCATAGGCTGTACAGAGAAATATCTGCTCCTACCACCAAAAGGGTAGTATCTAACTGAATGGTTGTCAATGTGTGCATTCAACTGACAGAGTTAAATTCACGTTTGGATTCAGCGGTTTACAAACCATTTCTGTGCAGAATCCCAAAACCGGTAATTCCAGCTCAATGCCGGCATCCGTACTAAACAGCAGGAAACTTCGTCTAAAACTCAGGAGAAACGTTTCCTTGAAACTGCTCTGCTGTGCATTCGTTCACCTAAGAGAGTTGAAACTATGTTGAGATTCAGCGAGTCAGAAACACGTTTATGCTAGGAGCTGCGTTGGGATATTCCCGAGTGAATGGGACCATAGGCTGTACAGAGAAATATCTGCTTCTAAAACCAAAACGGAGCTATCTAACTGAATGGTTGTCAATGTGTGCATTCAACTGACAGAGTTAAACTCACGTGTGGATTCAGCGGTTTGCAAACCCTTTCTGTGCAGAATCCCAAAACCGGTATTTCCAGCCCAATGCCGGCATACGTACTAAACAGCAGGAAACTTCGTCTAAGACTCCGGAGAAACGTTTCCTTGAAACTGCTCTGCTGTGCGTTCGTTCACCTAAGAGAGTTGAATCTATGTTGAGATTCAGCGAGTCAGAAACACGTTTCTTCTAGGAGCTGCGTTGGGATATTCCCGAGTGAATCGGACCATAGGCTGTACAGAGAAATATCTGCTTCTAAAACCAAAAGTGTGCTATCAAACTGAATGGTTGTCAATGTGTGCATTCAACTGACAGAGTTAAACTCACGTGTGGATTCAGCGGTTTGCAAACCCTTTCTGTGCAGAATCCCAAAACCGGTATTTCCAGCCCAATGCCGGCATACGTACTAAATAGCAGGAAACTTCGTCTAAGACTCAGGAGAAACGTTTCCTTGAAACTGCTCTGCTGTGCGTTCGTTCACCTAAGAGAGTTGAATCTATGTTGAGATTCAGCGAGTCAGAAACACGTTTCTTCTAGGAGCTGCGTTGGGATATTCCCGAGTGAATGGGACCATAGGCTGTACAGAGAAATATCTGCTTCTAAAACCAAAACGGAGCTATCTAAGTGAATGGTTGTCAATGTGTGCATTCAACTGACAGAGTTAAACTCACGTGTGGATTCAGCGGTTTGCAGACCCTTTCTGTGCAGAATCCCAAAACCGGTATTTCCAGCCCAATGCCGGCATCCGTACTAAACAGCAGGAAACTTCGTCTAAAACTCAGGAGAAACGTTTCCTTGAAACTGCTCTGCTGTGCGTTCGTTCACCTAAGAGAGTTGAATCTATGTTGAGATTCAGCGAGTCAGAAACACGTTTCTTCTTGGAGCTGCGTTGGGATATTCCCGAGTGAATGGGACCATAGGCTGTACAGAGAAATATCTGCTTCTAAAACCAAAAGTGTGCTATCTAACTGAATGGTTGTCAATGTGTGCATTCAACTGACAGAGTTAAACTCACGTGTGGATTCAGCGGTTTGCAAACCCTTTCTGTGCAGAATCCCAAAACCGTTATTTCCAGCCCAAAGCCGGCATACGTACTAAATAGCAGGAAACTTCGTCTAAGACTCAGGAGAAACGTTTCCTTGAAACTGCTCTGCTGTGCGTTCGTTCACCTAAGAGAGTTGAATCTATGTTGAGATTCAGCGAGTCAGAAACACGTTTCTTCTAGGAGCTGCGTTGGGATATTCCCGAGTGAATGGGACCATAGGCTGTACAGAGAAATATCTGCTTCTAAAACCAAAAGTGTGCTATCAAACTGAATGGTTGTCAATGTGTGCATTCAACTGACAGAGTTAAACTCACGTGTGGATTCAGCGGTTTGCAAACCCTTTCTGTGCAGAATCCCAAAACCGGTATGTCCAGCCCAATGCCGGCATCCGTACTAAACAGCAGGAAACTTCGTCTAAAACTCAGGAGAAACGTTTCCTTGAAACTGCTCTGCTGTGCGTTCGATCACCTAAGAGAGTTGAATCTATGTTGAGATTCAGCGAGTCAGAAACACGTTTTTTATAGGAGCTGCGTTGGGATATTCCCGAGTGAATGGGACCATAGGCTGTACAGAGAAATATCTGCTTCTAAAACCAAAAGTGTGCTATCAAACTGAATGGTTGTCAATGTGTGCATTCAACTGACAGAGTTAAACTCACGTGTGGATTCAGCGGTTTGCAAACCCTTTCTGTGCAGAATCCCAAAACCGGTATTTCCAGCCCAATGCCGGCATACGTACTAAACAGCAGGAAACTTCGTCTAAAACTCAGGAGAAACGTTTCCTTGAAACTGCTCTGCTGTGCGTTCTTTCACCTAAGAGAGTTGAATCTATGTTGAGATTCAGCGAGTCAGAAACACGTTTCTTCTAGGAGCTGCGTTGGGATATTCCCGAGTGAATGGGACCATAGGCTGTACAGAGAAATATCTGCTTCTAAAACCAAAACGGAGCTATCTAACTGAATGGTTGTCAATGTGTGCATTCAACTGACAGAGTTAAACTCACGTGTGGATTCAGCGGTTTGCAAACCCTTTCTGTGCAGAATCCCAAAACCGGTATTTCCAGCCCAATGCCGGCATACGTACTAAACAGCAGTAAACTTCGTCTAAAACTCAGGAGAAACGTTTCCTTGAAACTGCTCTGCTGTGCGTTCGTTCACCTAAGAGAGTTGAATCTATGTTGAGATTCAGCGAGTCAGAAACACGTTTCTTCTAGGAGCTGCGTTGGGATATTCCCGAGTGAATGGGACCATAGGCTGTACAGAGAAATATCTGCTTCTAAAACCAAAACGGAGCTATCTAACTGAATCGTTGTCAATGTGTGCATTCAACTGACAGAGTTAAACTCACGTGTGGATTCAGCGGTTTGCAAACCCTTTCTGTGCAGAATCCCAAAACCGGTATTTCCAGCCCAATGCCGGCATACGTACTAAAGAGCAGGAAACTTCGTCTAAGACTCAGGAGAAACGTTTCCTTGAAACTGCTCTGCTGTGCGTTCGTTCACCTAAGAGAGTTGAAACTATGTTGAGATTCAGCGAGTCAGAAACACGTTTCTTCTAGGAGCTGCGTTGGGATATTCCCGAGTGAATGGGACCATAGGCTGTACAGAGAAATATCTGCTTCTAAAACCAAAAGTGTGCTATCAAACTGAATGGTTGTCAATGTGTGCATTCAACTGACAGAGTTAAACTCACGTGTGGATTCAGCGGTTTGCAAACCCTTTCTGTGCAGAATACCAAAACCGGTATTTCCAGCCCAATGCCGGCATACGTACTAAACAGCAGGAAACTTCGTCTAAGACTCAGGAGAAACGTTTCCTTGAAACTGCTCTGCTGTGCCTTCGTTCACCTAAGAGAGTTGAATCTATGTTGAGATTCAGCGAGTCAGAAACACGTTTCTTCTAGGAGCTGCGTTGGGATATTCCCGAGTGAATGGGACCATAGGCTGTACAGAGAAATATCTGCTTCTAAAACCAAAAGTGTGCTATCAAACTGAATGGTTGTCAATGTGTGCATTCAACTGACAGAGTTAAACTCACGTGTGGATTCAGCGGTTTGCAAACCCTTTCTGTGCAGAATCCCAAAACCGGTATTTCCAGCCCAATGCCGGCATCCGTACTAAACAGCAGGAAACTTCGTCTAAAACACAGGAGAAACGTTTCCTTGAAACTGCTCTGCTGTGCGTTCGATCACCTAAGAGAGTTGAATCTATGTTGAGATTCAGCGAGTCAGAAACACGTTTTTTCTAGGAGGTGCGTTGGGATATTCCCGAGTGAATGTTACCATAGGCTGTACAGAGAAATATCTGCTCCTACAACCAAAAGGGTGTTATCTAATTGAATGGTTGTCAATGTGTGCATTCAACTGACAGAGTTAAACTCACGTGTGGATTCAGCGGTTTGCAAAACCTTTCTGTGCAGAATCCCAAAACCGGTATTTCCAGCCCAATGCCGGCATCTGTACTAAACAGCAGGAAACTTCGTCTAAAACTCAGGAGAAACGTTTCCTTGAAACTGCTCTGCTGTGCTTTCGTTCACCTAAGAGAGTTGAAACTATGTTGAGATTCAGCGAGTCAGAAACACGTTTATGCTAGGAGCTGCGTTGGGATATTCCCGAGTGAATGGGACCATAGGCTGTACAGAGAAATATCTGCTTCTAAAACCAAAAGTGTGCTATCTAACTGAATGGTTGTCAATGTGTGCATTCAACTGACAGAGTTAAACTCACGTGTGGATTCAGCGGTTTGCAAACCCTTTCTGTGCAGAATCCCAAAACCGGTATTTCCAGCCCAATGCCGGCATCCGTACTAAACAGCAGGAAACTTCGTCTAAAATTCAGGAGCAACATTTCCTTGAAACTGCTCTGCTGTGCGTTCGTTCACCTAAGAGAGTTGAATCTATGTTGAGATTCAGCGAGTGAGAAACACGTTTCTTCTAGGAGCTGCGTTGGGATATTCCCGAGTGAATGGGACCATAGGCTGTACAGAGAAATATCTGCTTCTAAAACCAAAAGTGTGCTATCTAACTGAATGGTTGTCAATGTGTGCATTCAACTGACAGAGTTAAACTCACGTGTGGATTCAGCGGTTTGCAAACCCTTTCTGTGCAGAATCCCAAAACCGGTATTTCCAGCCCAATGCCGGCATACGTTCTAAACAGCAGGAAACTTCGTCTAAAACTCAGGAGCAACGTTTCCTTGAAACTGCTCTGCTGTGCGTTCGTTCACCTAAGAGAGTTGAATCTATGTTGAGATCCAGCGAGTCAGAAACACGTTTATGCTAGGAGCTGCGTTGGGATATTCCCGAGTGAATGGGACCATAGGCTGTACAGAGAAATATCTGCTTCTAAAACCAAAAGTGTGCTATCAAACTGAATGGTTGTCAATGTGTGCATTCAACTGACAGAGTTAAACTCACGTGTGGATTCAGCGGTTTGCAAACCCTTTCTGTGCAGAATCCCAAAACCGGTATTTCCAGCCCAATGCCGGCATACGTACTAAACAGCAGGAAACTTCGACTAAAACTCAGGAGAAACGTTTCCTTGAAACTGCTCTGCTGTGCGTTCGTTCACCTAAGAGAGTTGAATCTATGTTGAGATTCAGCGAGTCAGAAACACGTTTTTTCTAGGAGGTGCGTTGGGATATTCCCGAGTGAATGGGACCATAGGCTGTACAGAGAAATATCTGCTTCTAAAACCAAAAGTGTGCTATCAAACTGAATGGTTGTCAATGTGTGCATTCAACTGACAGAGTTAAACTCACGTGTGGATTCAGCGGTTTGCAAACCCTTTCTGTGCAGAATCCCAAAACCGTTATTTCCAGCCCAATGCCGGCATCCGTACTAAACAGCAGGAAACGTCGTCTAAAACTCAGGAGAAACGTTTCCTTGAAACTGCTCTGCTGTGCGTTCGTTCACCTAAGAGAGTTGAATCTATGTTGAGATTCAGCGAGTCAGAAACACGTTTCTTCTAGGAGCTGCGTTGGGATATTCCCGAGTGAATGGGACCATAGGCTGTACAGAGAAATATCTGCTTCTAAAACCAAAACGGAGCTATCTAACTGAATGGTTGTCAATGTGTGCATACAACTGACAGAGTTAAACTCACGTGTGGATTCAGCGGTTTGCAAACCCTTTCTGTGCAGAATCCCAAAACCGGTATTACCAGCCCAATGCCGGCATACGTACTAAACAGCAGGAAACTTCGTCTAAAACTCAGGAGAAACGTTTCCTTGAAACTGCTCTGCTGTGCGTTCGTTCACCTAAGAGAGTTGAATCTATGTTGAGATTCAGCGAGTCAGAAACACGTTTCTTCTAGGAGCTGCGTTGGGATATTCCCGAGTGAATGGGACCATAGGCTGTACAGAGAAATATCTGCTTCTAAAACCAAAACGGAGCTATCTAACTGAATGGTTGCCAATGTGTGTATTCAACTGACAGAGTTAAACTCACATGTGGATTCAGCGGTTTGCAAACCCTTTCTGTGCAGAATCCCAAAACCGGTATTTCCAGCCCAATGCCGGCATCCGTACTAAACAGCAGGAAACTTCGTCTAAAACTCAGGAGAAACGTTTCCTTGAAACTGCTCTGCTGTGCGTTCGTTCACCTAAGAGAGTTGAATCTATGTTGAGATTCAGCGAGTCAGAAACACGTTTCTTCTAGGAGCTGCGTTGGGATATTCCCGAGTGAATGGGACCATAGGCTGTACAGAGAAATATTTGCTTCTAAAACCAAAACGGAGCTATCTAACTGAATGGTTGTCAATGTGTGCATTCAACTGACAGAGTTAAACTCACGTGTGGATTCAGCGGTTTGCAAACCCTTTCTGTGCAGAATCCCAAAACCGGTATTTCGAGCCCAATGCCGGCATACGTACTAAACAGCAGGAAACTTCGCCTAAAACTCAGGAGAAACGTTTCCTTGAAACTGCTCTGCTGTTCGTTCGATCACCTAAGAGAGTTGAATCTATGTTGAGATTCAGCGAGTCAGAAACACGTTTCTTCTAGGAGCTGCGTTGGGATATTCCCGAGTGAATGGGACCATAGGCTGTACAGAGAAATATCTGCTCCTACCACCAAAAGGGTAGTATCTAACTGAATGGTTGTCAATGTGTGCATTCAACTGACAGAGTTAAATTCACGTTTGGATTCAGCGGTTTACAAACCATTTCTGTGCAGAATCCCAAAACCGGTAATTCCAGCTCAATGCCGGCATCCGTACTAAACAGCAGGAAACTTCGTCTAAAACTCAGGAGAAACGTTTCCTTGAAACTGCTCTGCTGTGCATTCGTTCACCTAAGAGAGTTGAAACTATGTTGAGATTCAGCGAGTCAGAAACACGTTTATGCTAGGAGCTGCGTTGGGATATTCCCGAGTGAATGGGACCATAGGCTGTACAGAGAAATATCTGCTTCTAAAACCAAAACGGAGCTATCTAACTGAATGGTTGTCAATGTGTGCATTCAACTGACAGAGTTAAACTCACGTGTGGATTCAGCGGTTTGCAAACCCTTTCTGTGCAGAATCCCAAAACCGGTATTTCCAGCCCAATGCCGGCATACGTACTAAACAGCAGGAAACTTCGTCTAAGACTCCGGAGAAACGTTTCCTTGAAACTGCTCTGCTGTGCGTTCGTTCACCTAAGAGAGTTGAATCTATGTTGAGATTCAGCGAGTCAGAAACACGTTTCTTCTAGGAGCTGCGTTGGGATATTCCCGAGTGAATCGGACCATAGGCTGTACAGAGAAATATCTGCTTCTAAAACCAAAAGTGTGCTATCAAACTGAATGGTTGTCAATGTGTGCATTCAACTGACAGAGTTAAACTCACGTGTGGATTCAGCGGTTTGCAAACCCTTTCTGTGCAGAATCCCAAAACCGGTATTTCCAGCCCAATGCCGGCATACGTACTAAATAGCAGGAAACTTCGTCTAAGACTCAGGAGAAACGTTTCCTTGAAACTGCTCTGCTGTGCGTTCGTTCACCTAAGAGAGTTGAATCTATGTTGAGATTCAGCGAGTCAGAAACACGTTTCTTCTAGGAGCTGCGTTGGGATATTCCCGAGTGAATGGGACCATAGGCTGTACAGAGAAATATCTGCTTCTAAAACCAAAAGTGTGCTATCAAACTGATTGGTTGTCAATGTGTGCATTCAACTGACAGAGTTAAACTCACATGTGGATTCAGCGGTTTGCAAACCCTTTCTGTGCAGAATCCCAAAACCGGTATTTCCAGCCCAATGCCGGCATACGTACTAAACAGCAGGAAACTTCGTCTAAGACTCAGGAGAAACGTTTCCTTGAAACTGCTCTGCTGTGCGTTCGATCACCAAGAGAGTTGAATCTATGTTGAGATTCAGCGAGTCAGAAACACGTTTCTTCTAGGAGCTGCGTTGGGATATTCCCGAGTGAATGGGACCATAGGCTGTACAGAGAAATATCTGCTTCTAAAACCAAAACGGAGCTATCTAACTGAATGGTTGTCAATGTGTGCATTCAACTGACAGAGTTAAACTCACGTGTGGATTCAGCGGTTTGCAAACCCTTTCTGTGCAGAATCCCAAAACCGGTATTTCGAGCCCAATGCCGGCATACGTACTAAACAGCAGGAAACTTCGCCTAAAACTCAGGAGAAACGTTTCCTTGAAACTGCTCTGCTGTTCGTTCGATCACCTAAGAGAGTTGAATCTATGTTGAGATTCAGCGAGTCAGAAACACGTTTCTTCTAGGAGCTGCGTTGGGATATTCCCGAGTGAATGGGACCATAGGCTGTACAGAGAAATATCTGCTCCTACCACCAAAAGGGTAGTATCTAACTGAATGGTTGTCAATGTGTGCATTCAACTGACAGAGTTAAATTCACGTTTGGATTCAGCGGTTTACAAACCATTTCTGTGCAGAATCCCAAAACCGGTAATTCCAGCTCAATGCCGGCATCCGTACTAAACAGCAGGAAACTTCGTCTAAAACTCAGGAGAAACGTTTCCTTGAAACTGCTCTGCTGTGCATTCGTTCACCTAAGAGAGTTGAAACTATGTTGAGATTCAGCGAGTCAGAAACACGTTTATGCTAGGAGCTGCGTTGGGATATTCCCGAGTGAATGGGACCATAGGCTGTACAGAGAAATATCTGCTTCTAAAACCAAAACGGAGCTATCTAACTGAATGGTTGTCAATGTGTGCATTCAACTGACAGAGTTAAACTCACGTGTGGATTCAGCGGTTTGCAAACCCTTTCTGTGCAGAATCCCAAAACCGGTATTTCCAGCCCAATGCCGGCATACGTACTAAACAGCAGGAAACTTCGTCTAAGACTCCGGAGAAACGTTTCCTTGAAACTGCTCTGCTGTGCGTTCGTTCACCTAAGAGAGTTGAATCTATGTTGAGATTCAGCGAGTCAGAAACACGTTTCTTCTAGGAGCTGCGTTGGGATATTCCCGAGTGAATCGGACCATAGGCTGTACAGAGAAATATCTGCTTCTAAAACCAAAAGTGTGCTATCAAACTGAATGGTTGTCAATGTGTGCATTCAACTGACAGAGTTAAACTCACGTGTGGATTCAGCGGTTTGCAAACCCTTTCTGTGCAGAATCCCAAAACCGGTATTTCCAGCCCAATGCCGGCATACGTACTAAATAGCAGGAAACTTCGTCTAAGACTCAGGAGAAACGTTTCCTTGAAACTGCTCTGCTGTGCGTTCGTTCACCTAAGAGAGTTGAATCTATGTTGAGATTCAGCGAGTCAGAAACACGTTTCTTCTAGGAGCTGCGTTGGGATATTCCCGAGTGAATGGGACCATAGGCTGTACAGAGAAATATCTGCTTCTAAAACCAAAAGTGTGCTATCAAACTGATTGGTTGTCAATGTGTGCATTCAACTGACAGAGTTAAACTCACATGTGGATTCAGCGGTTTGCAAACCCTTTCTGTGCAGAATCCCAAAACCGGTATTTCCAGCCCAATGCCGGCATACGTACTAAACAGCAGGAAACTTCGTCTAAGACTCAGGAGAAACGTTTCCTTGAAACTGCTCTGCTGTGCGTTCGTTCACGTAAGAGAGTTGAATCTATGTTGAGATTCAGCGAGTCAGAAACACGTTTCTTCTAGGAGCTGCGTTGGGATATTCCCCAGTGATTGGGACCATAGGCTGTACAGAGAAATATCTGCTTCTAAAACCAAAAGTGTGCTATCAAACTGAATGGTTGTCAATGTGTGCATTCAACTGACAGAGTTAAACTCACGTGTGGATTCAGCGGTTTGCAAACCCTTTCTGTGCAGAATCCCAAAACCGGTATTTCCAGCCCAATGCCGGCATCCGTACTAAACAGCAGGAAACTTCGTCTAAAACTCAGGAGAAACGTTTCCTTGAAACTGCTCTGCTGTGCGTTCGATCACCTAAGAGAGTTGAATCTATGTTGAGATTCAGCGAGTCAGAAACACGTTTTTTCTAGGAGGTGCGTTGGGATATTCCCGAGTGAATGTTACCATAGGCTGTACAGAGAAATATCTGCTCCTACAACCAAAAGGGTGTTATCTAATTGAATGGTTGTCAATGTGTGCATTCAACTGACAGAGTTAAACTCACGTGTGGATTCAGCGGTTTGCAAACCCTTTCTGTGCAGAATCCCAAAACCGGTATTTCCAGCCCAATGCCGGCATCCGTACTAAACAGCAGGAAACTTCGTCTAAAACTCAGGAGAAACGTTTCCTTGAAACTGCTCTGCTGTGCTTTCGATCACCTAAGAGAGTTGAATCTATGTTGAGATTCAGCGAGTCAGAAACACGTTTCTTCTTGGAGCTGCGTTGGGATATTCCCGAGTGAATGGGACCATAGGCTGTACAGAGAAATATCTGCTTCTAAAACCAAAACGGAGCTACCTAACTGAATGGTTGTCAATGTGTGCATTCAAGTGACAGACTTAAACTCACGTGTGGATTCAGCGGTTTGTAAACCCTTTCTGTGCCGAATCCCAAAACCGGTATTTCCAGCCTAATGCCGGCATACGTACTAAACAGCAGGAAACTTCGTCTAAAACTCAGGAGAAACGTTTCCTTGAAACTGCTCTGCTGTGCGTTCGTTCACCTAAGAGAGTTGAATCTATGTTGAGATTCAGCGAGTCAGAAACACGTTTCTTCTAGGAGCTGCGTTGGGATATTCCCGAGTGAATGGGACCATAGGCTGTACAGAGAAATATCTGCTCCTACAACCAAAAGGGTGGTATCTAACTGAATGGTTGTCAATGTGTGCATTCAACTGACAGAGTTAAACTCACGTTTGGATTCAGCGGTTTACAAACCCTTTCTGTGCAGAATCCCAAAACCGGTAATTCCAGCTCAATGCCGGCATCCGTACTAAACAGCAGGAAACTTCGTCTAAAACTCAGGAGAAACGTTTCCTTGAAACTGCTCTGCTGTGCTTTCGTTCACCTAAGAGAGTTGAAACTATGTTGAGATTCAGCGAGTCAGAAACACGTTTATGCTAGGAGCTGCGTTGGGATATTCCCGAGTGAATGGGACCATAGGCTGTACAGAGAAATATCTGCTTCTAAAACCAAAAGTGTGCTATCTAACTGAATGGTTGTCAATGTGTGCATTCAACTGACAGAGTTAAACTCACGTGTGGATTCAGCGGTTTGCAAACCCTTTCTGTGCAGAATCCCAAAACCGGTATTTCCAGCCCAATGCCGGCATCCGTACTAAACAGCAGGAAACTTCGTCTAAAATTCAGGAGCAACATTTCCTTGAAACTGCTCTGCTGTGCGTTCGTTCACCTAAGAGAGTTGAATCTATGTTGAGATTCAGCGAGTCAGAAACACGTTTCTTCTAGGAGCTGCGTGGGGATATTCCCGAGTGAATGGGACCATAGGCTGTACAGAGAAATATCTGCTTCTAAAACCAAAAGTGTGCTATCTAACTGAATGGTTGTCAATGTGTGCATTCAACTGACAGAGTTAAACTCACGTGTGGATTCAGCGGTTTGCAAACCCTTTCTGTGCAGAATCCCAAAACCGGTATTTCCAGCCCAATGCCGGCATACGTACTAAACAGCAGGAAACTTCGTCTAAAACTCAGGAGCAACGTTTCCTTGAAACTGCTCTGCTGTGCGTTCGTTCACCTAAGAGAGTTGAATCTATGTTGAGATCCAGCGAGTCAGAAACACGTTTATGCTAGGAGCTGCGTTGGGATATTCCCGAGTGAATGGGACCATAGGCTGTACAGAGAAATATCTGCTTCTAAAACCAAAAGTGTGCTATCAAACTGAATGGTTGTCAATGTGTGCATTCAACTGACAGAGTTAAACTCACGTGTGGATTCAGCGGTTTGCAAACCCTTTCTGTGCAGAATCCCAAAACCGGTATTTCCAGCCCAATGCCGGCATACGTACTAAACAGCAGGAAACTTCGACTAAAACTCAGGAGAAACGTTTCCTTGAAACTGCTCTGCTGTGCGTTCGTTCACCTAAGAGAGTTGAATCTATGTTGAGATTCAGCGAGTCAGAAACACGTTTTTTCTAGGAGGTGCGTTGGGATATTCCCGAGTGAATGGGACCATAGGCTGTACAGAGAAATATCTGCTTCTAAAACCAAAAGTGTGCTATCAAACTGAATGGTTGTCAATGTGTGCATTCAACTGACAGAGTTAAACTCACGTGTGGATTCAGCGGTTTGCAAACCCTTTCTGTGCAGAATCCCAAAACCGGTATTTCCAGCCCAATGCCGGCATCCGTACTAAACGGCAGGAAACTTCGTCTAAAACTCAGGAGAAACGTTTCCTTGAAACTGCTCTGCTGTGCGTTCGTTCACCTAAGAGAGTTGAATCTATGTTGAGATTCAGCGAGTCAGAAACACGTTTCTTCTAGGAGCTGCGTTGGGATATTCCCGAGTGAATGGGACCATAGGATGTACAGAGAAATATCTGCTTCTAAAACCAAAACGGAGCTATCTAACTGAATGGTTGTCAATGTGTGCATTCAACTGACAGAGTTAAACTCACATGTGGATTCAGCGGTTTGCAAACCCTTTCTGTGCAGAATCCCAAAACCGCTATTTCCAGCCCAATGCCGGCATCCGTACTAAACAGCAGGAAACTTCGTCTAAAACTCAGGAGAAACGTTTCCTTGAAACTGCTCTGCTGTGCGTTCGTTCACCTAAGAGAGTTGAATCTATGTTGAGATTCAGCGAGTCAGAAACACATTTCTTCTAGGAGCTGCGTTGGGATATTCCCGAGTGAATGGGACCATAGGCTGTACAGAGAAATATCTGCTTCTAAAACCAAAACGGAGCTATCTAACTGAATGGTTGTCAATGTGTGCATACAACTGACAGACTTAAACTCACGTGTGGATTCAGCGGTTTGCAAACCCTTTCTGTGCAGAATCCCAAAACCGGTATTTCCAGCCCAATGCCGGCATACGTACTAAACAGCAGGAAACTTCGTCTAAAACTCAGGAGAAACGTTTCCTTGAAACTGCTCTGCTGTGCCTTCGTTCACCTAAGAGAGTTGAATCTATGTTGAGATTCAGCGAGTCAGAAACACGTTTCTTCTAGGAGCTGCGTTGGGATATTCCCGAGTGAATGGGACCATAGGCTGTACAGAGAAATATCTGCTTCTAAAACCAAAACGGAGCTATCTAACTGAATGGTTGCCAATGTGTGTATTCAACTGACAGAGTTAAACTCACATGTGGATTCAGCGGTTTGCAAACCCTTTCTGTGCAGAATCCCAAAACCGGTATTTCCAGCCCAATGCCGGCATCCGTACTAAACAGCAGGAAACTTTGTCTAAAACTCAGGAGAAACGTTTCCTTGAAACTGCTCTGCTGTGCGTTCGTTCACCTAAGAGAGTTGAATCTATGTTGAGATTCAGCGAGTCAGAAACACGTTTCTTCTAGGAGCTGCGTTGGGATATTCCCGAGTGAATGGGACCATAGGCTGTACAGAGAAATATCTGCTTCTAAAACCAAAACGGAGCTATCTAACTGAATGGTTGTCAATGTGTGCATTCAACTGACAGAGTTAAACTCACGTGTGGATTCAGCGGTTTGCAAACCCTTTCTGTGCAGAATCCCAAAACCGGTATTTCGAGCCCAATGCCGGCATACGTACTAAACAGCAGGAAACTTCGCCTAAAACTCAGGAGAAACGTTTCCTTGAAACTGCTCTGCTGTGCGTTCGATCACCTAAGAGAGTTGAATCTATGTTGAGATTCAGCGAGTCAGAAACACGTTTCTTCTAGGAGCTGCGTTGGGATATTCCCGAGTGAAAGGGACTTAGGCTGTACAGAGAAATATCTGCTCCTACCACCAAAAGGGTGGTATCTAACTGAATGGTTGTCAATGTGTGCATTCAACTGACAGAGTTAAATTCACGTTTGGATTCAGCGGTTTACAAACCATTTCTGTGCAGAATCCCAAAACCGGTAATTCCAGCTCAATGCCGGCATCCGTACTAAACAGCAGGAAACTTCGTCTAAAACTCAGGAGAAACGTTTCCTTGAAACTGCTCTGCTGTGCATTCGTTCACCTAAGAGAGTTGAAACTATGTTGAGATTCAGCGAGTCAGAAACACGTTTATGCTAGGAGCTGCGTTGGGATATTCCCGAGTGAATGGGACCATAGGCTGTACAGAGAAATATCTGCTTCTAAAAGCAAAACGGAGCTATCTAACTGAATGGTTGTCAATGTGTGCATTCAACTGACAGAGTTAAACTCACGTGTGGATTCAGCGGTTTGCAAACCCTTTCTGTGCAGAATCCCAAAACCGGTATTTCCAGCCCAATGCCGGCATACGTAGTAAACAGCAGGAAACTTCGTCTAAGACTCCGGAGAAACGTTTCCTTGAAACTGCTCTGCTGTGCGTTCGTTCACCTAAGAGAGTTGAATCTATGTTGAGATTCAGCGAGTCAGAAACACGTTTCTTCTAGGAGCTGCGTTGGGATATTCCCGAGTGAATGGGACCATAGGCTGTACAGAGAAATATCTGCTTCTAAAACCAAAAGTGTGCTATCAAACTGAATGGTTGTCAATGTGTGCATTCAACTGACAGAGTTAAACTCACGTGTGGATTCAGCGGTTTGCAAACCCTTTCTGTGCAGAATCCCAAAACCGGTATTTCCAGCCCAATGCCGGCATCCGTACTAAACAGCAGGAAACTTCGTCTAAAACTCAGGAGAAACGTTTCCTTGAAACTGCTCTGCTGTGCGTTCGTTCACCTAAGAGAGTTGAATCTATGTTGAGATTCAGCGAGTCAGAAACACGTTTCTTCTAGGAGCTGCGTTGGGATATTCCCGAGTGAATGGGACCATAGGCTGTACAGAGAAATATCTGCTTCTAAAACCAAAACGGAGCTATCTAACTGAATGGTTGTCAATGTGTGCATTCAACTGACAGAGTTAAACTCACGTGTGGATTCAGCGGTTTGCAAACCCTTTCTGTGCAGAATCCCAAAACCGGTATTTCCAGCCCAATGCCGGCATCCGTACTAAACAGCAGGAAACTTCGTCTAAAACTCAGGAGAAACGTTTCCTTGAAACTGCTCTGCTGTGCGTTCGTTCACCTAAGAGAGTTGAATCTATGTTGAGATTCAGCGAGTCAGAAACACGTTTCTTCTAGGAGCTGCGTTGGGATATTCCCGAGTGAATGGGACCATAGGATGTACAGAGAAATATCTGCTTCTAAAACCAAAACGGAGCTATCTAACTGAATGGTTGTCAATGTGTGCATTCAACTGACAGAGTTAAACTCACGTGTGGATTCAGCGGTTTGCAAACCCTTTCTGTGCAGAATCCCAAAACCGGTATATCCAGCCCAATGCCGGCATCCGTACTAAACAGCAGGAAACTTCGTCTAAAACTCAGGAGAAACGTTTCCTTGAAACTGCTCTGCTGTGCGTTCGATCACCTAAGAGAGTTGAATCTATGTTGAGATTCAGCGAGTCAGAAACACGTTTCTTCTAGGAGGTGCGTTGGGATATTCACGAGTGTATGGGACCATAGGCTGTACAGAGAAATATCTGCTCCTACAACCAAAAGGGTGGTATCCAACTGAATGGTTGTCAATGTGTGCATTCAACTGACAGAGTTAAACTCACGTTTGGATTCAGCGGTTTACAAACCCTTTCTGTGCAGAATCCCAAAACCGGTAATTCCAGCTCAATGCCGGCATCCGTATTAAACAGCAGGAAACTTCGTCTAAAACTCAGGAGAAAAGTTTCCTTGAAACTGCTCTGCTGTGCGTTCGTTCACCTAAGAGAGTTGAAACTATGTTGAGATTCAGCGAGTCAGAAACACGTTTATGCTAGGAGCTGCGTTGGGATATTCCCGAGTGAATGGGACCATAGGCTGTACAGAGAAATATCTGCTTCTAAAACCAAAACGGAGCTATCTAACTGAATGGTTGTCAATGTGTGCATTCAACTGACAGAGTTAAACTCACGTGTGGATTCAGCGGTTTGCAAACCCTTTCTGTGCAGAATCCCAAAACCGGTATTTCCAGCCCAATGCCTGCATCCGTACTAAACAGCAGGAAACTTCGTCTAAAACTGAGGAGAAACGTTTCCTTGAAACTGCTCTGCTGTGCGTTCGATCACCTAAGAGAGTTGAATCTATGTTGAGATTCAGCGAGTCAGAAACACGTTTCTTCTAGGAGGTGCGTTGGGATATTCACGAGTGTATGGGACCATAGGCTGTACAGAGAAATATCTGCTCCTACAACCAAAAGGGTGGTATCTAACTGAATGGTTGTCAATGTGTGCATTCAACTGACAGAGTTAAACTCACGTTTGGATTCAGCGGTTTACAAACCCTTTCTGTGCAGAATCCCAAAACCGGTAATTCCAGCTCAATGCCGGCATCCGTACTAAACAGCAGGAAACTTCGTCTAAAACTCAGGAGAAACGTTTCCTTGAAACTGCTCTGCTGTGCATTCGTTCACCTAAGAGAGTTGAAACTATGTTGAGATTCAGCGAGTCAGAAACACGTTTATGCTAGGAGCTGCTTTGGGATATTCCCGAGTGAATGGGACCATAGGCTGTACAGAGAAATATCTGCTTCTAAAAGCAAAACGGAGCTATCTAACTGAATGGTTGTCAATGTGTGCATTCAACTGACAGAGTTAAACTCACGTGTGGATTCAGCGGTTTGCAAACCCTTTCTGTGCAGAATCCCAAAACCGGTATTTCCAGCCCAATGCCGGCATACGTAGTAAACAGCAGGAAACTTCGTCTAAGACTCCGGAGAAACGTTTCCTTGAAACTGCTCTGCTGTGCGTTCGTTCACCTAAGAGAGTTGAATCTATGTTGAGATTCAGCGAGTCAGAAACACGTTTCTTCTAGGAGCTGCGTTGGGATATTCCCGAGTGAATGGGACCATAGGCTGTACAGAGAAATATCTGCTTCTAAAACCAAAAGTGTGCTATCAAACTGAATGGTTGTCAATGTGTGCATTCAACTGACAGAGTTAAACTCACGTGTGGATTCAGCGGTTTGCAAACCCTTTCTGTGCAGAATCCCAAAACCGGTATTTCCAGCCCAATGCCGGCATCCGTACTAAACAGCAGGAAACTTCGTCTAAAACTCAGGAGAAACGTTTCCTTGAAACTGCTCTGCTGTGCGTTCGTTCACCTAAGAGAGTTGAATCTATGTTGAGATTCAGCGAGTCAGAAACACGTTTCTTCTAGGAGCTGCGTTGGGATATTCCCGAGTGAATGGGACCATAGGCTGTACAGAGAAATATCTGCTTCTAAAACCAAAACGGAGCTATCTAACTGAATGGTTGTCAATGTGTGCATTCAACTGACAGAGTTAAACTCACGTGTGGATTCAGCGGTTTGCAAACCCTTTCTGTGCAGAATCCCAAAACCGGTATTTCCAGCCCAATGCCGGCATCCGTACTAAACAGCAGGAAACTTCGTCTAAAACTCAGGAGAAACGTTTCCTTGAAACTGCTCTGCTGTGCGTTCGTTCACCTAAGAGAGTTGAATCTATGTTGAGATTCAGCGAGTCAGAAACACGTTTCTTCTAGGAGCTGCGTTGGGATATTCCCGAGTGAATGGGACCATAGGATGTACAGAGAAATATCTGCTTCTAAAACCAAAACGGAGCTATCTAACTGAATGGTTGTCAATGTGTGCATTCAACTGACAGAGTTAAACTCACGTGTGGATTCAGCGGTTTGCAAACCCTTTCTGTGCAGAATCCCAAAACCGGTATATCCAGCCCAATGCCGGCATCCGTACTAAACAGCAGGAAACTTCGTCTAAAACTCAGGAGAAACGTTTCCTTGAAACTGCTCTGCTGTGCGTTCGATCACCTAAGAGAGTTGAATCTATGTTGAGATTCAGCGAGTCAGAAACACGTTTCTTCTAGGAGGTGCGTTGGGATATTCACGAGTGTATGGGACCATAGGCTGTACAGAGAAATATCTGCTCCTACAACCAAAAGGGTGGTATCCAACTGAATGGTTGTCAATGTGTGCATTCAACTGACAGAGTTAAACTCACGTTTGGATTCAGCGGTTTACAAACCCTTTCTGTGCAGAATCCCAAAACCGGTAATTCCAGCTCAATGCCGGCATCCGTATTAAACAGCAGGAAACTTCGTCTAAAACTCAGGAGAAAAGTTTCCTTGAAACTGCTCTGCTGTGCGTTCGTTCACCTAAGAGAGTTGAAACTATGTTGAGATTCAGCGAGTCAGAAACACGTTTATGCTAGGAGCTGCGTTGGGATATTCCCGAGTGAATGGGACCATAGGCTGTACAGAGAAATATCTGCTTCTAAAACCAAAACGGAGCTATCTAACTGAATGGTTGTCAATGTGTGCATTCAACTGACAGAGTTAAACTCACGTGTGGATTCAGCGGTTTGCAAACCCTTTCTGTGCAGAATCCCAAAACCGGTATTTCCAGCCCAATGCCTGCATCCGTACTAAACAGCAGGAAACTTCGTCTAAAACTGAGGAGAAACGTTTCCTTGAAACTGCTCTGCTGTGCGTTCGATCACCTAAGAGAGTTGAATCTATGTTGAGATTCAGCGAGTCAGAAACACGTTTCTTCTAGGAGGTGCGTTGGGATATTCACGAGTGTATGGGACCATAGGCTGTACAGAGAAATATCTGCTCCTACAACCAAAAGGGTGGTATCTAACTGAATGGTTGTCAATGTGTGCATTCAACTGACAGAGTTAAACTCACGTTTGGATTCAGCGGTTTACAAACCCTTTCTGTGCAGAATCCCAAAACCGGTAATTCCAGCTCAATGCCGGCATCCGTACTAAACAGCAGGAAACTTCGTCTAAAACTCAGGAGAAACGTTTCCTTGAAACTGCTCTGCTGTGCATTCGTTCACCTAAGAGAGTTGAAACTATGTTGAGATTCAGCGAGTCAGAAACACGTTTATGCTAGGAGCTGCTTTGGGATATTCCCGAGTGAATGGGACCATAGGCTGTACAGAGAAATATCTGCTTCTAAAAGCAAAACGGAGCTATCTAACTGAATGGTTGTCAATGTGTGCATTCAACTGACAGAGTTAAACTCACGTGTGGATTCAGCGGTTTGCAAACCCTTTCTGTGCAGAATCCCAAAACCGGTATTTCCAGCCCAATGCCGGCATACGATCTAAACAGCAGGAAACTTCGTCTAAGACTCCGGAGAAACGTTTCCTTGAAACTGCTCTGCTGTGCGTTCTTTCACCTAAGAGAGTTGAATCTATGTTGAGATTCAGCGAGTCAGAAACACGTTTCTTCTAGGAGCTGCGTTGGGATATTCCCGAGTGAATGGGACCATAGGCTGTACAGAGAAATATCTGCTTCTAAAACCAAAAGTGTGCTATCAAACTGAATGGTTGTCAATGTGTGCATTCAACTGACAGAGTTAAACTCACGTGTGGATTCAGCGGTTTGCAAACCCTTTCTGTGCAGAATCCCAAAACCGGTATTTCCAGCCCAATGCCGGCATCCGTACTAAACAGCAGGAAACTTCGTCTAAAACTCAGGAGAAACGTTTCCTTGAAACTGCTCTGCTGTGCGTTCGTTCACCTAAGAGAGTTGAATCTATGTTGAGATTCAGCGAGTCAGAAACACGTTTCTTCTAGGAGCTGCGTTGGGATATTCCCGAGTGAATGGGACCATAGGCTGTACAGAGAAATATCTGCTTCTAAAACCAAAACGGAGCTATCTAACTGAATGGTTGCCAATGTGTGTATTCAACTGACAGAGTTAAACTCACATGTGGATTCAGCGGTTTGCAAACCCTTTCTGTGCAGAATCCCAAAACCGGTATTTCCAGCCCAATGCCGGCATCCGTACTAAACAGCAGGAAACTTCGTCTAAAACTCAGGAGAAACGTTTCCTTGAAACTGCTCTGCTGTGCGTTCGTTCACCTAAGAGAGTTGAATCTATGTTGAGATTCAGCGAGTCAGAAACACGTTTCTTCAAGGAGCTGCGTTGGGATATTCCCGAGTGAATGGGACCATAGGATGTACAGAGAAATATCTGCTTCTAAAACCAAAACGGAGCTATCTAACTGAATGGTTGTCAATGTGTGCATTCAACTGACAGAGTTAAACTCACGTGTGGATTCAGCGGTTTGCAAACCCTTTCTGTGCAGAATCCCAAAACCGCTATTTCCAGCCCAATGCCGGCATCCGTACTAAACAGCAGGAAACTTCGTCTAAAACTCAGGAGCAACGTTTCCTTGAAACTGCTCTGCTGTGCGTTCGTTCACCTAAGAGAGTTGAATCTATGTTGAGATCCAGCGAGTCAGAAACACGTTTATGCTAGGAGCTGCGTTGGGATATTCCCGAGTGAATGGGACCATAGGCTGTACAGAGAAATATCTGCTTCTAAAACCAAAAGTGTGCTATCAAACTGAATGGTTGTCAATGTGTGCATTCAACTGACAGAGTTAAACTCACGTGTGGATTCAGCGGTTTGCAAACCCTTTCTGTGCAGAATCCCAAAACCGGTATTTCCAGCCCAATGCCGGCATACGTACTAAACAGAAGGAAACTTCGACTAAAACTCAGGAGAAACGTTTCCTTGAAACTGCTCTGCTGTGCGTTCGTTCACCTAAGAGAGTTGAATCTATGTTGAGATTCAGCGAGTCAGAAACACGTTTTTTCTAGGAGGTGCGTTGGGATTTTCCCGAGTGAATGGGACCATAGGCTGTACAGAGAAATATCTGCTTCTAAAACCAAAAGTGTGCTATCAAACTGAATGGTTGTCAATGTGTGCATTCAACTGACAGAGTTAAACTCACGTGTGGATTCAGCGGTTTGCAAACCCTTTCTGTGCAGAATCCCAAAACCGGTATTTCCAGCCCAATGCCGGCATACGTACTAAACAGCAGGAAACTTCGACTAAAACTCAGGAGAAACGTTTCCTTGAAACTGCTCTGCTGTGCGTTCGTTCACCTAAGAGAGTTGAATCTATGTTGAGATTCAGCGAGTCAGAAACACGTTTTTTCTAGGAGGTGCGTTGGGATATTCCCGAGTGAATGGGACCATAGGCTGTACAGAGAAATATCTGCTTCTAAAACCAAAAGTGTGCTATCAAACTGAATGGTTGTCAATGTGTGCATTCAACTGACAGAGTTAAACTCACGTGTGGATTCAGCGGTTTGCAAACCCTTTCTGTGCAGAATCCCAAAACCGGTATTTCCAGCCCAATGCCGGCATCCGTACTAAACAGCAGGAAACTTCGTCTAAAACTCAGGAGAAACGTTTCCTTGAAACTGCTCTGCTGTGCGTTCGTTCACCTAAGAGAGTTGAATCTATGTTGAGATTCAGCGAGTCAGAAACACGTTTCTTCTAGGAGCTGCGTTGGGATATTCCCGAGTGAATGGGACCATAGGATGTACAGAGAAATATCTGCTTCTAAAACCAAAACGGAGCTATCTAACTGAATGGTTGTCAATGTGTGCATTCAACTGACAGAGTTAAACTCACGTGTGGATTCAGCGGTTTGCAAACCCTTTCTGTGCAGAATCCCAAAACCGGTATATCCAGCCCAATGCCGGCATCCGTACTAAACAGCAGGAAACTTCGTCTAAAACTCAGGAGCAACGTTTCCTTGAAACTGCTCTGCTGTGCGTTCGTTCACCTAAGAGAGTTGAATCTATGTTGAGATCCAGCGAGTCAGAAACACGTTTATGCTAGGAGCTGCGTTGGGATATTCCCGAGTGAATGGGACCATAGGCTGTACAGAGAAATATCTGCTTCTAAAACCAAAAGTGTGCTATCAAACTGAATGGTTGTCAATGTGTGCATTCAACTGACAGAGTTAAACTCACGTGTGGATTCAGCGGTTTGCAAACCCTTTCTGTGCAGAATCCCAAAACCGGTATTTCCAGCCCAATGCCGGCATACGTACTAAACAGCAGGAAACTTCGACTAAAACTCAGGAGAAACGTTTCCTTGAAACTGCTCTGCTGTGCGTTCGTTCACCTAAGAGAGTTGAATCTATGTTGAGATTCAGCGAGTCAGAAACACGTTTTTTCTAGGAGGTGCGTTGGGATTTTCCCGAGTGAATGGGACCATAGGCTGTACAGAGAAATATCTGCTTCTAAAACCAAAAGTGTGCTATCAAACTGAATGGTTGTCAATGTGTGCATTCAACTGACAGAGTTAAACTCACGTGTGGATTCAGCGGTTTGCAAACCCTTTCTGTGCAGAATCCCAAAACCGGTATTTCCAGCCCAATGCCGGCATACGTACTAAACAGCAGGAAACTTCGACTAAAACTCAGGAGAAACGTTTCCTTGAAACTGCTCTGCTGTGCGTTCGTTCACCTAAGAGAGTTGAATCTATGTTGAGATTCAGCGAGTCAGAAACACGTTTTTTCTAGGAGGTGCGTTGGGATATTCCCGAGTGAATGGGACCATAGGCTGTACAGAGAAATATCTGCTTCTAAAACCAAAAGTGTGCTATCAAACTGAATGGTTGTCAATGTGTGCATTCAACTGACAGAGTTAAACTCACGTGTGGATTCAGCGGTTTGCAAACCCTTTCTGTGCAGAATCCCAAAACCGGTATTTCCAGCCCAATGCCGGCATCCGTACTAAACAGCAGGAAACTTCGTCTAAAACTCAGGAGAAACGTTTCCTTGAAACTGCTCTGCTGTGCGTTCGTTCACCTAAGAGAGTTGAATCTATGTTGAGATTCAGCGAGTCAGAAACACGTTTCTTCTAGGAGCTGCGTTGGGATATTCCCGAGTGAATGGGACCATAGGATGTACAGAGAAATATCTGCTTCTAAAACCAAAACGGAGCTATCTAACTGAATGGTTGTCAATGTGTGCATTCAACTGACAGAGTTAAACTCACGTGTGGATTCAGCGGTTTGCAAACCCTTTCTGTGCAGAATCCCAAAACCGGTATATCCAGCCCAATGCCGGCATCCGTACTAAACAGCAGGAAACTTCGTCTAAAACTCAGGAGAAACGTTTCCTTGAAACTGCTCTGCTGTGCGTTCGATCACCTAAGAGAGTTGAATCTATGTTGAGATTCAGCGAGTCAGAAACACGTTTCTTCTAGGAGGTGCGTTGGGATATTCCCGAGTGAATGGGACCATAGGCTGTACAGAGAAATATCTGCTCCTACCACCAAAAGGGTGGTATCTAACTGAATGGTTGTCAATGTGTGCATTCAACTGACAGAGTTAAATTCACGTTTGGATTCAGCGGTTTACAAACCCTTTCTGTGCAGAATCCCAAAACCGGTAATTCCAGCTCAATGCCGGCATCCGTACTAAACAGCAGGAAACTTCGTCTAAAACTCAGGAGAAACGTTTCCTTGAAACTGCTCTGCTGTGCATTCGTTCACCTAAGAGAGTTGAAACTATGTTGAGATTCAGCGAGTCAGAAACACGTTTATGCTAGGAGCTGCGTTGGGATATTCCCGAGTGAATGGGACCATAGGCTGTACAGAGAAATATCTGCTTCTAAAAGCAAAACGGAGCTATCTAACTGAATGGTTGTCAATGTGTGCATTCAACTGACAGAGTTAAACTCACGTGTGGATTCAGCGGTTTGCAAACCCTTTCTGTGCAGAATCCCAAAACCGGTATTTCCAGCCCAATGCCGGCATCCGTACTAAACAGCAGGAAACTTCGTCTAAGACTCCGGAGAAACGTTTCCTTGAAACTGCTCTGCTGTGCGTTCGTTCACCTAAGAGAGTTGAATCTATGTTGAGATTCAGCGAGTCAGAAACACGTTTTTTCTAGGAGGTGCGTTGGGATATTCCCGAGTGAATGGGACCACAGGCTGTACAGAGAAATATCTGCTTCTAAAACCAAAAGTGTGCTATCAAACTGAATGGTTGTCAATGTGTGCATTCAACTGACAGAGTTAAACTCACGTGTGGATTCAGCGGTTTGCAAACCCTTTCTGTGCAGAATCCCAAAACCGGTATTTCCAGCCCAATGCCGGCATCCGTACTAAACAGCAGGAAACTTCGTCTAAAACTCAGGAGAAACGTTTCCTTGAAACTGCTCTGCTGTGCGTTCGTTCACCTAAGAGAGTTGAATCTATGTTGAGATTCAGCGAGTCAGAAACACGTTTCTTCTAGGAGCTGCGTTGGGATATTCCCGAGTGAATGGGACCATAGGATGTACAGAGAAATATCTGCTTCTAAAACCAAAACGGAGCTATCTAACTGAATGGTTGTCAATGTGTGCATTCAACTGACAGAGTTAAACTCACGTGTGGATTCAGCGGTTTGCAAACCCTTTCTGTGCAGAATCCCAAAACCGCTATTTCCAGCCCAATGCCGGCATCCGTACTAAACAGCAGGAAACTTCGTCTAAAACTCAGGAGAAACGTTTCCTTGAAACTGCTCTGCTGTGCGTTCGTTCACCTAAGAGAGTTGAATCTATGTTGAGATTCAGCGAGTCAGAAACACGTTTCTTCTAGGAGCTGCGTTAGGATATTCCCGAGTGAATGGGACCATAGGCTGTACAGAGAAATATCTGCTTCTAAAACCAAAACGGAGCTATCTAACTGAATGGTTGTCAATGTGTGCATACAACTGACAGACTTAAACTCACGTGTGGATTCAGCGGTTTGCAAACCCTTTCTGTGCAGAATCCCAAAACCGGTATTTCCAGCCCAATGCCGGCATACGTACTAAACAGCAGGAAACTTCGTCTAAAACTCAGGAGAAACGTTTCCTTGAAACTGCTCTGCTGTGCCTTCGTTCACCTAAGAGAGTTGAATCTATGTTGAGATTCAGCGAGTCAGAAACACGTTTCTTCTAGGAGCTGCGTTGGGATATTCCCGAGTGAATGGGACCATAGGCTGTACAGAGAAATATCTGCTTCTAAAACCAAAACGGAGCTATCTAACTGAATGGTTGCCAATGTGTGTATTCAACTGACAGAGTTAAACTCACATGTGGATTCAGCGGTTTGCAAACCCTTTCTGTGCAGAATCCCAAAACCGGTATGTCCAGCCCAATGCCGGCATCCGTACTAAACAGCAGGAAACTTCGTCTAAAACTCAGGAGAAACGTTTCCTTGAAACTGCTCTGCTGTGCGTTCGTTCACCTAAGAGAGTTGAATCTATGTTGAGATTCAGCGAGTCAGAAACACGTTTCTTCTAGGAGCTGCGTTGGGATATTCCCGAGTGAATGGGACCATAGGCTGTACAGAGAAATATCTGCTTCTAAAACCAAAACGGAGCTATCTAACTGAATGGTTGTCAATGTGTGCATTCAACTGACAGAGTTAAACTCACGTGTGGATTCAGCGGTTTGCAAACCCTTTCTGTGCAGAATCCCAAAACCGGTATTTCGAGCCCAATGCCGGCATACGTACTAAACAGCAGGAAACTTCGCCTAAAACTCAGGAGAAACGTTTCCTTGAAACTGCTCTGCTGTGCGTTCGATCACCTAAGAGAGTTGAATCTATGTTGAGATTCAGCGAGTCAGAAACACGTTTCTTCTAGGAGGTGCGTTGGGATATTCCCGAGTGAAAGGGACTTAGGCTGTACAGAGAAATATCTGCTCCTACCACCAAAAGGGTGGTATCTAACTGAATGGTTGTCAATGTGTGCATTCAACTGACAGAGTTAAATTCACGTTTGGATTCAGCGGTTTACAAACCATTTCTGTGCAGAATCCCAAAACCGGTAATTCCAGCTCAATGCCGGCATCCGTACTAAACAGCAGGAAACTTCGTCTAAAACTCAGGAGAAACGTTTCCTTGAAACTGCTCTGCTGTGCATTCGTTCACCTAAGAGAGTTGAAACTATGTTGAGATTCAGCGAGTCAGAAACACGTTTATGCTAGGAGCTGCGTTGGGATATTCCCGAGTGAATGGGACCATAGGCTGTACAGAGAAATATCTGCTTCTAAAAGCAAAACGGAGCTATCTAACTGAATGGTTGTCAATGTGTGCATTCAACTGACAGAGTTAAACTCACGTGTGGATTCAGCGGTTTGCAAACACTTTCTGTGCAGAATCCCAAAACCGGTATTTCCAGCCCAATGCCGGCATACGTAGTAAACAGCAGGAAACTTCGTCTAAGACTCCGGAGAAACGTTTCCTTGAAACTGCTCTGCTGTGCGTTCGTTCACCTAAGAGAGTTGAATCTATGTTGAGATTCAGCGAGTCAGAAACACGTTTCTTCTAGGAGCTGCGTTGGGATATTCCCGAGTGAATGGGACCATAGGCTGTACAGAGAAATATCTGCTTCTAAAACCAAAAGTGTGCTATCAAACTGAATGGTTGTCAATGTGTGCATTCAACTGACAGAGTTAAACTCACGTGTGGATTCAGCGGTTTGCAAACCCTTTCTGTGCAGAATCCCAAAACCGGTATTTCCAGCCCAATGCCGGCATCCGTACTAAACAGCAGGAAACTTCGTCTAAAACTCAGGAGAAACGTTTCCTTGAAACTGCTCTGCTGTGCGTTCGTTCACCTAAGAGAGTTGAATCTATGTTGAGATTCAGCGAGTCAGAAACACGTTTCTTCTAGGAGCTGCGTTGGGATATTCCCGAGTGAATGGGACCATAGGCTGTACAGAGAAATATCTGCTTCTAAAACCAAAACGGAGCTATCTAACTGAATGGTTGTCAATGTGTGCATTCAACTGACAGAGTTAAACTCACGTGTGGATTCAGCGGTTTGCAAACCCTTTCTGTGCAGAATCCCAAAACCGGTATTTCCAGCCCAATGCCGGCATCCGTACTAAACAGCAGGAAACTTCGTCTAAAACTCAGGAGAAACGTTTCCTTGAAACTGCTCTGCTGTGCGTTCGTTCACCTAAGAGAGTTGAATCTATGTTGAGATTCAGCGAGTCAGAAACACGTTTCTTCTAGGAGCTGCGTTGGGATATTCCCGAGTGAATGGGACCATAGGATGTACAGAGAAATATCTGCTTCTAAAACCAAAACGGAGCTATCTAACTGAATGGTTGTCAATGTGTGCATTCAACTGACAGAGTTAAACTCACGTGTGGATTCAGCGGTTTGCAAACCCTTTCTGTGCAGAATCCCAAAACCGGTATATCCAGCCCAATGCCGGCATCCGTACTAAACAGCAGGAAACTTCGTCTAAAACTCAGGAGAAACGTTTCCTTGAAACTGCTCTGCTGTGCGTTCGATCACCTAAGAGAGTTGAATCTATGTTGAGATTCAGCGAGTCAGAAACACGTTTCTTCTAGGAGGTGCGTTGGGATATTCACGAGTGTATGGGACCATAGGCTGTACAGAGAAATATCTGCTCCTACAACCAAAAGGGTGGTATCTAACTGAATGGTTGTCAATGTGTGCATTCAACTGACAGAGTTAAACTCACGTTTGGATTCAGCGGTTTACAAACCCTTTCTGTGCAGAATCCCAAAACCGGTAATTCCAGCTCAATGCCGGCATCCGTATTAAACAGCAGGAAACTTCGTCTAAAACTCAGGAGAAAAGTTTCCTTGAAACTGCTCTGCTGTGCGTTCGTTCACCTAAGAGAGTTGAAACTCTGTTGAGATTCAGCGAGTCAGAAACACGTTTATGCTAGGAGCTGCGTTGGGATATTCCCGAGTGAATGGGACCATAGGCTGTACAGAGAAATATCTGCTTCTAAAACCAAAACGGAGCTATCTAACTGAATGGTTGTCAATGTGTGCATTCAACTGACAGAGTTAAACTCACGTGTGGATTCAGCGGTTTGCAAACCCTTTCTGTGCAGAATCCCAAAACCGGTATTTCCAGCCCAATGCCTGCATCCGTACTAAACAGCAGGAAACTTCGACTAAAACTGAGGAGAAACGTTTCCTTGAAACTGCTCTGCTGTGCGTTCGATCACCTAAGAGAGTTGAATCTATGTTGAGATTCAGCGAGTCAGAAACACGTTTCTTCTAGGAGGTGCGTTGGGATATTCACGAGTGTATGGGACCATAGGCTGTACAGAGAAATATCTGCTCCTACAACCAAAAGGGTGGTATCTAACTGAATGGTTGTCAATGTGTGCATTCAACTGACAGAGTTAAACTCACGTTTGGATTCAGCGGTTTACAAACCCTTTCTGTGCAGAATCCCAAAACCGGTAATTCCAGCTCAATGCCGGCATCCGTACTAAACAGCAGGAAACTTCGTCTAAAACTCAGGAGAAACGTTTCCTTGAAACTGCTCTGCTGTGCATTCGTTCACCTAAGAGAGTTGAAACTATGTTGAGATTCAGCGAGTCAGAAACACGTTTATGCTAGGAGCTGCTTTGGGATATTCCTGAGTGAATGGGACCATAGGCTGTACAGAGAAATATCTGCTTCTAAAAGCAAAACGGAGCTATCTAACTGAATGGTTGTCAATGTGTGCATTCAACTGACAGAGTTAAACTCACGTGTGGATTCAGCGGTTTGCAAACCCTTTCTGTGCAGAATCCCAAAACCGGTATTTCCAGCCCAATGCCGGCATACGAACTAAACAGCAGGAAACTTCGTCTAAGACTCCGGAGAAACGTTTCCTTGAAACTGCTCTGCTGTGCGTTCTTTCACCTAAGAGAGTTGAATCTATGTTGAGATTCAGCGAGTCAGAAACACGTTTCTTCTAGGAGCTGCGTTGGGATATTCCCGAGTGAATGGGACCATAGGCTGTACAGAGAAATATCTGCTTCTAAAACCAAAAGTGTGCTATCAAACTGAATGGTTGTCAATGTGTGCATTCAACTGACAGAGTTAAACTCACGTGTGGATTCAGCGGTTTGCAAACCCTTTCTGTGCAGAATCCCAAAACCGGTATTTCCAGCCCAATGCCGGCATCCGTACTAAACAGCAGGAAACTTCGTCTAAAACTCAGGAGAAACGTTTCCTTGAAACTGCTCTGCTGTGCGTTCGTTCACCTAAGAGAGTTGAATCTATGTTGAGATTCAGCGAGTCAGAAACACGTTTCTTCTAGGAGCTGCGTTGGGATATTCCCGAGTGAATGGGACCATAGGCTGTACAGAGAAATATCTGCTTCTAAAACCAAAACGGAGCTATCTAACTGAATGGTTGCCAATGTGTGTATTCAACTGACAGAGTTAAACTCACATGTGGATTCAGCGGTTTGCAAACCCTTTCTGTGCAGAATCCCAAAACCGGTATTTCCAGCCCAATGCCGGCATCCGTACTAAACAGCAGGAAACTTCGTCTAAAACTCAGGAGGAACGTTTCCTTGAAACTGCTCTGCTGTGCGTTCGTTCACCTAAGAGAGTTGAATCTATGTTGAGATTCAGCGAGTCAGAAACACGTTTCTTCTAGGAGCTGCGTTGGGATATTCCCGAGTGAATGGGACCATAGGCTGTACAGAGAAATATCTGCTTCTAAAACCAAAACGGAGCTATCTAACTGAATGGTTGCCAATGTGTGTATTCAACTGACAGAGTTAAACTCACGTGTGGATTCAGCGGTTTGCAAACCCTTTCTGTGCAGAATCCCAAAACCGGTATTTCCAGCCCAATGCCGGCATCCGTACTAAACAGCAGGAAACTTCGTCTAAAACTCAGGAGGAACGTTTCCTTGAAACTGCTCTGCTGTGCGTTCGTTCACCTAAGAGAGTTGAATCTATGTTGAGATTCAGCGAGTCAGAAACACGTTTCTTCAAGGAGCTGCGTTGGGATATTCCCGAGTGAATGGGACCATAGGATGTACAGAGAAATATCTGCTTCTAAAACCAAAACGGAGCTATCTAACTGAATGGTTGTCAATGTGTGCATTCAACTGACAGAGTTAAACTCACGTGTGGATTCAGCGGTTTGCAAACCCTTTCTGTGCAGAATCCCAAAACCGCTATTTCCAGCCCAATGCCGGCATCCGTACTAAACAGCAGGAAACTTCGTCTAAAACTCAGGAGCAACGTTTCCTTGAAACTGCTCTGCTGTGCGTTCGTTCACCTAAGAGAGTTGAATCTATGTTGAGATCCAGCGAGTCAGAAACACGTTTATGCTAGGAGCTGCGTTGGGATATTCCCGAGTGAATGGGACCATAGGCTGTACAGAGAAATATCTGCTTCTAAAACCAAAAGTGTGCTATCAAACTGAATGGTTGTCAATGTGTGCATTCAACTGACAGAGTTAAACTCACGTGTGGATTCAGCGGTTTGCAAACCCTTTCTGTGCAGAATCCCAAAACCGGTATTTCCAGCCCAATGCCGGCATACGTACTAAACAGCAGGAAACTTCGACTAAAACTCAGGAGAAACGTTTCCTTGAAACTGCTCTGCTGTGCGTTCGTTCACCTAAGAGAGTTGAATCTATGTTGAGATTCAGCGAGTCAGAAACACGTTTTTTCTAGGAGGTGCGTTGGGATATTCCCGAGTGAATGGGACCATAGGCTGTACAGAGAAATATCTGCTTCTAAAACCAAAAGTGTGCTATCAAACTGAATGGTTGTCAATGTGTGCATTCAACTGACAGAGTTAAACTCACGTGTGGATTCAGCGGTTTGCAAACCCTTTCTGTGCAGAATCCCAAAACCGGTATTTCCAGCCCAATGCCCGCATCCGTACTAAACAGCAGGAAACTTCGTCTAAAACTCAGGAGAAACGTTTCCTTGAAACTGCTCTGCTGTGCGTTCGTTCACCTAAGAGAGTTGAATCTATGTTGAGATTCAGCGAGTCAGAAACACGTTTCTTCTAGGAGCTGCGTTGGGATATTCCCGAGTGAATGGGACCATAGGATGTACAGAGAAATATCTGCTTCTAAAACCAAAACGGAGCTATCTAACTGAATGGTTGTCAATGTGTGCATTCAACTGACAGAGTTAAACTCACGTGTGGATTCAGCGGTTTGCAAACCCTTTCTGTGCAGAATCCCAAAACCGGTATATCCAGCCCAATGCCGGCATCCGTACTAAACAGCAGGAAACTTCGTCTAAAACTCAGGAGAAACGTTTCCTTGAAACTGCTCTGCTGTGCGTTCGATCACCTAAGAGAGTTGAATCTATGTTGAGATTCAGCGAGTCAGAAACACGTTTCTTCTAGGAGGTGCGTTGGGATATTCCCGAGTGAATGGGACCATAGGCTGTACAGAGAAATATCTGCTCCTACCACCAAAAGGGTGGTATCTAACTGAATGGTTGTCAATGTGTGCATTCAACTGACAGAGTTAAATTCACGTTTGGAGTCAGCGGTTTACAAACCCTTTCTGTGCAGAATCCCAAAACCGGTAATTCCAGCTCAATGCCAGCATCCGTACTAAACAGCAGGAAACTTCGTCTAAAACTCAGGAGAAACGTTTCCTTGAAACTGCTCTGCTGTGCATTCGTTCACCTAAGAGAGTTGAAACTATGTTGAGATTCAGCGAGTCAGAAACACGTTTATGCTAGGAGCTGCGTTGGGATATTCCCGAGTGAATGGGACCATAGGCTGTACAGAGAAATATCTGCTTCTAAAAGCAAAACGGAGCTATCTAACTGAATGGTTGTCAATGTGTGCATTCAACTGACAGAGTTAAACTCACGTGTGGATTCAGCGGTTTGCAAACCCTTTCTGTGCAGAATCCCAAAACCGGTATTTCCAGCCCAATGCCGGCATACGTAGTAAACAGCAGGAAACTTCGTCTAAGACTCCGGAGAAACGTTTCCTTGAAACTGCTCTGCTGTGCGTTCGTTCACCTAAGAGAGTTGAATCTATGTTGAGATTCAGCGAGTCAGAAACACGTTTCTTCTAGGAGCTGCGTTGGGATATTCCCGAGTGAATGGGACCATAGGCTGTACAGAGAAATATCTGCTTCTAAAACCAAAAGTGTGCTATCAAACTGAATGGTTGTCAATGTGTGCATTCAACTGACAGAGTTAAACTCACGTGTGGATTCAGCGGTTTGCAAACCCTTTCTGTGCAGAATCCCAAAACCGGTATTTCCAGCCCAATGCCGGCATCCGTACTAAACAGCAGGAAACTTCGTCTAAAACTCAGGAGAAACGTTTCCTTGAAACTGCTCTGCTGTGCGTTCGTTCACCTAAGAGAGTTGAATCTATGTTGAGATTCAGCGAGTCAGAAACACGTTTCTTCTAGGAGCTGCGTTGGGATATTCCCGAGTGAATGGGACCATAGGCTGTACAGAGAAATATCTGCTTCTAAAACCAAAACGGAGCTATCTAACTGAATGGTTGTCAATGTGTGCATTCAACTGACAGAGTTAAACTCACGTGTGGATTCAGCGGTTTGCAAACCCTTTCTGTGCAGAATCCCAAAACCGGTATTTCCAGCCCAATGCCGGCATCCGTACTAAACAGCAGGAAACTTCGTCTAAAACTCAGGAGAAACGTTTCCTTGAAACTGCTCTGCTGTGCGTTCGTTCACCTAAGAGAGTTGAATCTATGTTGAGATTCAGCGTGTCAGAAACACGTTTCTTCTAGGAGCTGCGTTGGGATATTCCCGAGTGAATGGGACCATAGGATGTACAGAGAAATATCTGCTTCTAAAACCAAAACGGAGCTATCTAACTGAATGGTTGTCAATGTGTGCATTCAACTGACAGAGTTAAACTCACGTGTGGATTCAGCGGTTTGCAAACCCTTTCTGTGCAGAATCCCAAAACCGGTATATCCAGCCCAATGCCGGCATCCGTACTAAACAGCAGGAAACTTCGTCTAAAACTCAGGAGAAACGTTTCCTTGAAACTGCTCTGCTGTGCGTTCGATCACCTAAGAGAGTTGAATCTATGTTGAGATTCAGCGAGTCAGAAACACGTTTCTTCTAGGAGGTGCGTTGGGATATTCACGAGTGTATGGGACCATAGGCTGTACAGAGAAATATCTGCTCCTACAACCAAAAGGGTGGTATCTAACTGAATGGTTGTCAATGTGTGCATTCAACTGACAGAGTTAAACTCACGTTTGGATTCAGCGGTTTACAAACCCTTTCTGTGCAGAATCCCAAAACCGGTAATTCCAGCTCAATGCCGGCATCCGTATTAAACAGCAGGAAACTTCGTCTAAAACTCAGGAGAAAAGTTTCCTTGAAACTGCTCTGCTGTGCGTTCGTTCACCTAAGAGAGTTGAAACTCTGTTGAGATTCAGCGAGTCAGAAACACGTTTATGCTAGGAGCTGCGTTGGGATATTCCCGAGTGAATGGGACCATAGGCTGTACAGAGAAATATCTGCTTCTAAAACCAAAACGGAGCTATCTAACTGAATGGTTGTCAATGTGTGCATTCAACTGACAGAGTTAAACTCACGTGTGGATTCAGCGGTTTGCAAACCCTTTCTGTGCAGAATCCCAAAACCGGTATTTCCAGCCCAATGCCTGCATCCGTACTAAACAGCAGGAAACTTCGACTAAAACTGAGGAGAAACGTTTCCTTGAAACTGCTCTGCTGTGCGTTCGATCACCTAAGAGAGTTGAATCTATGTTGAGATTCAGCGAGTCAGAAACACGTTTCTTCTAGGAGGTGCGTTGGGATATTCACGAGTGTATGGGACCATAGGCTGTACAGAGAAATATCTGCTCCTACAACCAAAAGGGTGGTATCTAACTGAATGGTTGTCAATGTGTGCATTCAACTGACAGAGTTAAACTCACGTTTGGATTCAGCGGTTTACAAACCCTTTCTGTGCAGAATCCCAAAACCGGTAATTCCAGCTCAATGCCGGCATCCGTACTAAACAGCAGGAAACTTCGTCTAAAACTCAGGAGAAACGTTTCCTTGAAACTGCTCTGCTGTGCATTCGTTCACCTAAGAGAGTTGAAACTATGTTGAGATTCAGCGAGTCAGAAACACGTTTATGCTAGGAGCTGCTTTGGGATATTCCTGAGTGAATGGGACCATAGGCTGTACAGAGAAATATCTGCTTCTAAAAGCAAAACGGAGCTATCTAACTGAATGGTTGTCAATGTGTGCATTCAACTGACAGAGTTAAACTCACGTGTGGATTCAGCGGTTTGCAAACCCTTTCTGTGCAGAATCCCAAAACCGGTATTTCCAGCCCAATGCCGGCATACGAACTAAACAGCAGGAAACTTCGTCTAAGACTCCGGAGAAACGTTTCCTTGAAACTGCTCTGCTGTGCGTTCTTTCACCTAAGAGAGTTGAATCTATGTTGAGATTCAGCGAGTCAGAAACACGTTTCTTCTAGGAGCTGCGTTGGGATATTCCCGAGTGAATGGGACCATAGGCTGTACAGAGAAATATCTGCTTCTAAAACCAAAAGTGTGCTATCAAACTGAATGGTTGTCAATGTGTGCATTCAACTGACAGAGTTAAACTCACGTGTGGATTCAGCGGTTTGCAAACCCTTTCTGTGCAGAATCCCAAAACCGGTATTTCCAGCCCAATGCCGGCATCCGTACTAAACAGCAGGAAACTTCGTCTAAAACTCAGGAGAAACGTTTCCTTGAAACTGCTCTGCTGTGCGTTCGTTCACCTAAGAGAGTTGAATCTATGTTGAGATTCAGCGAGTCAGAAACACGTTTCTTCTAGGAGCTGCGTTGGGATATTCCCGAGTGAATGGGACCATAGGCTGTACAGAGAAATATCTGCTTCTAAAACCAAAACGGAGCTATCTAACTGAATGGTTGCCAATGTGTGTATTCAACTGACAGAGTTAAACTCACGTGTGGATTCAGCGGTTTGCAAACCCTTTCTGTGCAGAATCCCAAAACCGGTATTTCCAGCCCAATGCCGGCATCCGTACTAAACAGCAGGAAACTTCGTCTAAAACTCAGGAGGAACGTTTCCTTGAAACTGCTCTGCTGTGCGTTCGTTCACCTAAGAGAGTTGAATCTATGTTGAGATTCAGCGAGTCAGAAACACGTTTCTTCTAGGAGCTGCGTTGGGATATTCCCGAGTGAATGGGACCATAGGCTGTACAGAGAAATATCTGCTTCTAAAACCAAAACGGAGCTATCTAACTGAATGGTTGCCAATGTGTGTATTCAACTGACAGAGTTAAACTCACATGTGGATTCAGCGGTTTGCAAACCCTTTCTGTGCAGAATCCCAAAACCGGTATTTCCAGCCCAATGCCGGCATCCGTACTAAACAGCAGGAAACTTCGTCTAAAACTCAGGAGGAACGTTTCCTTGAAACTGCTCTGCTGTGCGTTCGTTCACCTAAGAGAGTTGAATCTATGTTGAGATTCAGCGAGTCAGAAACACGTTTCTTCAAGGAGCTGCGTTGGGATATTCCCGAGTGAATGGGACCATAGGATGTACAGAGAAATATCTGCTTCTAAAACCAAAACGGAGCTATCTAACTGAATGGTTGTCAATGTGTGCATTCCACTGACAGAGTTAAACTCACGTGTGGATTCAGCGGTTTGCAAACCCTTTCTGTGCAGAATCCCAAAACCGCTATTTCCAGCCCAATGCCGGCATCCGTACTAAACAGCAGGAAACTTCGTCTAAAACTCAGGAGCAACGTTTCCTTGAAACTGCTCTGCTGTGCGTTCGTTCACCTAAGAGAGTTGAATCTATGTTGAGATCCAGCGAGTCAGAAACACGTTTATGCTAGGAGCTGCGTTGGGATATTCCCGAGTGAATGGGACCATAGGCTGTACAGAGAAATATCTGCTTCTAAAACCAAAAGTGTGCTATCAAACTGAATGGTTGTCAATGTGTGCATTCAACTGACAGAGTTAAACTCACGTGTGGATTCAGCGGTTTGCAAACCCTTTCTGTGCAGAATCCCAAAACCGGTATTTCCAGCCCAATGCCGGCATACGTACTAAACAGCAGGAAACTTCGACTAAAACTCAGGAGAAACGTTTCCTTGAAACTGCTCTGCTGTGCGTTCGTTCACCTAAGAGAGTTGAATCTATGTTGAGATTCAGCGAGTCAGAAACACGTTTTTTCTAGGAGGTGCGTTGGGATATTCCCGAGTGAATGGGACCATAGGCTGTACAGAGAAATATCTGCTTCTAAAACCAAAAGTGTGCTATCAAACTGAATGGTTGTCAATGTGTGCATTCAACTGACAGAGTTAAACTCACGTGTGGATTCAGCGGTTTGCAAACCCTTTCTGTGCAGAATCCCAAAACCGGTATTTCCAGCCCAATGCCCGCATCCGTACTAAACAGCAGGAAACTTCGTCTAAAACTCAGGAGAAACGTTTCCTTGAAACTGCTCTGCTGTGCGTTCGTTCACCTAAGAGAGTTGAATCTATGTTGAGATTCAGCGAGTCAGAAACACGTTTCTTCTAGGAGCTGCGTTGGGATATTCCCGAGTGAATGGGACCATAGGATGTACAGAGAAATATCTGCTTCTAAAACCAAAACGGAGCTATCTAACTGAATGGTTGTCAATGTGTGCATTCAACTGACAGAGTTAAACTCACGTGTGGATTCAGCGGTTTGCAAACCCTTTCTGTGCAGAATCCCAAAACCGGTATATCCAGCCCAATGCCGGCATCCGTACTAAACAGCAGGAAACTTCGTCTAAAACTCAGGAGAAACGTTTCCTTGAAACTGCTCTGCTGTGCGTTCGATCACCTAAGAGAGTTGAATCTATGTTGAGATTCAGCGAGTCAGAAACACGTTTCTTCTAGGAGGTGCGTTGGGATATTCCCGAGTGAATGGGACCATAGGCTGTACAGAGAAATATCTGCTCCTACCACCAAAAGGGTGGTATCTAACTGAATGGTTGTCAATGTGTGCATTCAACTGACAGAGTTAAATTCACGTTTGGATTCAGCGGTTTACAAACCCTTTCTGTGCAGAATCCCAAAACCGGTAATTCCAGCTCAATGCCGGCATCCGTACTAAACAGCAGGAAACTTCGTCTAAAACTCAGGAGAAACGTTTCCTTGAAACTGCTCTGCTGTGCATTCGTTCACCTAAGAGGGTTGAAACTATGTTGAGATTCAGCGAGTCAGAAACACGTTTATGCTAGGAGCTGCGTTGGGATATTCCCGAGTGAATGGGACCATAGGCTGTACAGAGAAATATCTGCTTCTAAAAGCAAAACGGAGCTATCTAACTGAATGGTTGTCAATGTGTGCATTCAACTGACAGAGTTAAACTCACGTGTGGATTCAGCGGTTTGCAAACCCTTTCTGTGCAGAATCCCAAAACCGGTATTTCCAGCCCAATGCCGGCATCCGTACTAAACAGCAGGAAACTTCGTCTAAGACTCCGGAGAAACGTTTCCTTGAAACTGCTCTGCTGTGCGTTCGTTCACCTAAGAGAGTTGAATCTATGTTGAGATTCAGCGAGTCAGAAACACGTTTCTTCTAGGAGCTGCGTTGGGATATTCCCGAGTGAATGGGACCATAGGCTGTACAGAGAAATATCTGCTTCTAAAACCAAAAGTGTGCTATCAAACTGAATGGTTGTCAATGTGTGCATTCAACTGACAGAGTTAAACTCACGTGTGGATTCAGCGGTTTGCAAACCCTTTCTGTGCAGAATCCCAAAACCGGTATTTCCAGCCCAATGCCGGCATCCGTACTAAACAGCAGGAAACTTCGTCTAAAACTCAGGAGAAACGTTTCCTTGAAACATCTCTGCTGTGCGTTCGTTCACCTAAGAGAGTTGAATCTATGTTGAGATTCAGCGAGTCAGAAACACGTTTCTTCTAGGAGCTGCGTTGGGATATTCCCGAGTGAATGGGACCATAGGCTGTACAGAGAAATATCTGCTTCTAAAACCAAAACGGAGCTATCTAACTGAATGGTTGTCAATGTGTGCATTCAACTGACAGAGTTAAACTCACGTGTGGATTCAGCGGTTTGCAAACCCTTTCTGTGCAGAATCCCAAAACCGGTATTTCCAGCCCAATGCCGGCATACGTACTAAACAGCAGGAAACTTCGTCTAAAACTCAGGAGAAACGTTTCCTTGAAACTGCTCTGCTGTGCGTTCGTTCACCTAAGAGAGTTGAATCTATGTTGAGATTCAGCGAGTCAGAAACACGTTTCTTCTAGGAGCTGCGTTGGGATATTCCCGAGTGAATGGGACCATAGGATGTACAGAGAAATATCTGCTTCTAAAACCAAAACGGAGCTATCTAACTGAATGGTTGTCAATGTGTGCATTCAACTGACAGAGTTAAACTCACGTGTGGATTCAGCGGTTTGCAAACCCTTTCTGTGCAGAATCCCAAAACCGGTATATCCAGCCCAATGCCGGCATCCGTACTAAACAGCAGGAAACTTCGTCTAAAACTCAGGAGCAACATTTCCTTGAAACTGCTCTGCTGTGCGTTCGTTCACCTAAGAGAGTTGAATCTATGTTGAGATTCAGCGAGTCAGAAACACGTTTCTTCTAGGAGCTGCGTTGGGATATTCCCGAGTGAATGGGACCATAGGCTGTACAGAGAAATATCTGCTCCTACAACCAAAAGGGTGGTATCTAACTGAATGGTTGTCAATGTGTGCATTCAACTGACAGAGTTAAACTCACGTTTGGATTCAGCGGTTTACAAACCCTTTCTGTGCAGAATCCCAAAACCGGTAATTCCAGCTCAATGCCGGCATCCGTATTAAACAGCAGGAAACTTCGTCTAAAACTCAGGAGAAAAGTTTCCTTGAAACTGCTCTGCTGTGCGTTCGTTCACCTAAGAGAGTTGAAACTATGTTGAGATTCAGCGAGTCAGAAACACGTTTCTTCTAGGAGCTGCGTTGGGATATTCCCGAGTGAATGGGACCATAGGCTGTACAGAGAAATATCTGCTTCTACAACCAAAACGGAGCTATCTAACTGAATGGTTGTCAATGTGTGCATTCAACTGACAGAGTTAAACTCACGTGTGGATTCAGCGGTTTGCAAACCCTTTCTGTGCAGAATCCCAAAACCGGTATTTCCAGCCCAATGCCGGCATCCGTACTAAACAGCAGGAAACTTCGTCTAAAACTCAGGAGAAACGTTTCCTTGAAACTGCTCTGCTGTGCGTTCGATCACCTAAGAGAGTTGAATCTATGTTGAGATTCAGCGAGTCAGAAACACGTTTCTTCTAAGAGCTGCGTTGGGATATTCCCGAGTGAATGGGACCATAGGCTGTACAGAGAAATATCTGCTCCTACAACCAAAAGGGTGGTATCTAACTGAATGGTTGTCAATGTGTGCATTCAACTGACAGAGTTAAATTCACGTTTGGATTCAGCGGTTTACAAACCCTTTCTGTGCAGAATCCCAAAACCGGTAATTCCAGCTCAATGCCGGCATCCGTACTAAACAGCAGGAAACTTCGTCTAAAACTCAGGAGAAACGTTTCCTTGAAACTGCTCTGCTGTGCATTCGTTCACCTAAGAGAGTTGAAACTATGTTGAGATTCAGCGAGTCAGAAACACGTTTATGCTAGGAGCTGCGTTGGGATATTCCCGAGTGAATGGGACCATAGGCTGTACAGAGAAATATCTGCTTCTAAAAGCAAAACGGAGCTATCTAACTGAATGGTTGTCAATGTGTGCATTCAACTGATAGAGTTAAACTCACGTGTGGATTCAGCGGTTTGCAAACCCTTTCTGTGCAGAATCCCAAAACCGGTATTTCCAGCCCAATGCCGGCATCCGTACTAAACAGCAGGAAACTTCGTCTAAGACTCCGGAGAAACGTTTCCTTGAAACTGCTCTGCTGTGCGTTCGTTCACCTAAGAGAGTTGAATCTATGTTGAGATTCAGCGAGTCAGAAACACGTTTCTTCTAGGAGCTGCGTTGGGATATTCCCGAGTGAATGGGACCATAGGCTGTACAGAGAAATATCTGCTTCTAAAACCAAAAGTGTGCTATCAAACTGAATGGTTGTCAATGTGTGCATTCAACTGACAGAGTTAAACTCACGTGTGGATTCAGCGGTTTGCAAACCCTTTCTGTGCAGAATCCCAAAACCGGTATTTCCAGCCCAATGCCGGCATCCGTACTAAACAGCAGGAAACTTCGTCTAAAACTCAGGAGAAACGTTTCCTTGAAACTGCTCTGCTGTGCGTTCGTTCACCTAAGAGAGTTGAATCTATGTTGAGATTCAGCGAGTCAGAAACACGTTTCTTCTAGGAGCTGCGTTGGGATATTCCCGAGTGAATGGGACCATAGGCTGTACAGAGAAATATCTGCTTCTAAAACCAAAAGTGTGCTATAAAACTGAATGGTTGTCAATGTGTGCATTCAACTGACAGAGTTAAACTCACGTGTGGATTCAGCGGTTTGCAAACCCTTTCTGTGCAGAATCCCAAAACCGGTATTTCCAGCCCAATGCCGGCATCCGTACTAAACAGCAGGAAACTTCGTCTAAAACTCAGGAGAAACGTTTCCCTGAAACTGCTCTGCTGTGCGTTCGTTCACCTAAGAGAGTTGAATCTATGTTGAGATTCAGCGAGTCAGAAACACGTTTCTTCTAGGAGCTGCGTTGAGATATTCCCGAGTGAATGGGACAATAGGCTGTACAGAGAAATATCTGCTTCTAAAACCAAAACGGAGCTATCTAAGTAAATGGTTGTCAATGTGTGCATTCAACTGACAGAGTTAAACTCACGTGTGGATTCAGCGATTTGCAAACCCTTTCTGTGCAGAATCCCAAAACCGGTATTTCCAGCCCAATGCCGGCATACGTACTAAACAGCAGGAAACTTCGTCTAAGACTCCGGAGAAACGTTTCCTTGAAACTGCTCTGCTGTGCGTTCGATCACCTAAGAGAGTTGAATCTATGTTGAGATTCAGCGAGTCAGAAACACGTTTCTTATAGGAGCTGCGATGGGATATTCCCGAGTGAATGGGACCATAGGCTGTACAGAGAAATATCTGCTCCTACAACCAAAAGGGTGGTATCTAACTGAATGGTTGTCAATGTGTGCATTCAACTGACAGAGTTAAATTCACGTTTGGATTCAGCGGTTTACAAACCCTTTCTGTGCAGAATCCCAAAACCGGTAATTCCAGCTCAATGCCGGCATACGTACTAAACAGCAGGAAACTTCGTCTAAAACTCAGGAGAAACGTTTCCTTGAAACTGCTCTGCTGTGCATTCGTTCACCTAAGAGAGTTGAAACTATGTTGAGATTCAGCGAGTCAGAAACACGTTTATGCTAGGAGCTGCGTTGGGATATTCCCGAGTGAATGGGACCATAGGCTGTACAGAGAAATATCTGCTTCTAAAACCAAAACGGAGCTATCTAACTGAATCGTTGTGAATGTGTGCATTCAACTGACAGAGTTAAACTCACGTGTGGATTCAGCGGTTTGCAAACCCTTTCTGTGCAGAATCCCAAAACCGGTATTTCCAGCCCAATGCCGGCATCCGTACTAAACAGCAGGAAACTTCGTCTAAAACTCAGGAGAAACGTTTCCTTGAAACTGCTCTGCTGTGCGTTCGATCACCTAAGAGAGTTGAATCTATGTTGAGATTCAGCGAGTCAGAAACACGTTTTTTCTAGGAGGTACGTTGGGATATTCCCGAGTGAATGTTACCATAGGCTGTACAGAGAAATATCTGCTCCTACAACCAAAAGGGTGTTATCTAATTGAATGGTTGTCAATGTGTGCATTCAACTGACAGAGTTAAACTCACGTGTGGATTCAGCGGTTTACAAACCCTTTCTGTGCAGAATCCCAAAACCGGTAATACCAGCTCAGTGCCGGCATCCGTACTAAACAGCAGGAAACTTCGTCTAAAACTCAGGAGAAACGTTTCCTTGAAACTGCTCTGCTGTGCGTTCGTTCACCTAAGAGAGTTGAAACTATGTTGAGATTCAGCGAGTCAGAAACACGTTTATGCTAGGAGCTGCGTTGGGATATTCCCGAGTGAATGGGACCATAGGCTGTACAGAGAAATATCTGCTTCTAAAACCAAAAGGGTGCTATCACACTGAATGGTTGTCAATGTGTGCATTCAACTGACAGAGTTAAACTCACGTGTGGATTCAGCGGTTTGCAAACCCTTTCTGTGCAGAATCCCAAAACCGGTATATCCAGCCCAATGCCGGCATCCGTACTAAACAGCAGGAAACTTCGTCTAAAACTCAGGAGCAACATTTCCTTGAAACTGCTCTGCTGTGCGTTCGTTCACCTAAGAGAGTTGAATCTATGTTGAGATTCAGCGAGTCAGAAACACGTTTCTTCTAGGAGCTGCGTTGGGATATTCCCGAGTGAATGGGACCATAGGCTGTACAGAGAAATATCTGCTCCTACAACCAAAAGGGTGGTATCTAACTGAATGGTTGTCAATGTGTGCATTCAACTGACAGAGTTAAACTCACGTTTGGATTCAGCGGTTTACAAACCCTTTCTGTGCAGAATCCCAAAACCGGTAATTCCAGCTCAATGCCGGCATCCGTATTAAACAGCAGGAAACTTCGTCTAAAACTCAGGAGAAAAGTTTCCTTGAAACTGCTCTGCTGTGCGTTCGTTCACCTAAGAGAGTTGAAACTATGTTGAGATTCAGCGAGTCAGAAACACGTTTCTTCTAGGAGCTGCGTTGGGATATTCCCGAGTGAATGGGACCATAGGCTGTACAGAGAAATATCTGCTTCTACAACCAAAACGGAGCTATCTAACTGAATGGTTGTCAATGTGTGCATTCAACTGACAGAGTTAAACTCACGTGTGGATTCAGCGGTTTGCAAACCCTTTCTGTGCAGAATCCCAAAACCGGTATTTCCAGCCCAATGCCGGCATCCGTACTAAACAGCAGGAAACTTCGTCTAAGACTCCGGAGAAACGTTTCCTTGAAACTGCTCTGCTGTGCGATCGATCACCTAAGAGAGTTGAATCTATGTTGAGATTCAGCGAGTCAGAAACACGTTTCTTATAGGAGCTGCGTTGGGATATTCCCGAGTGAATGGGACCATAGGCTGTACAGAGAAATATCTGCTCCTACAACCAAAAGGGTGGTATCTAACTGAATGGTTGTCAATGTGTGCATTCAACTGACAGAGTTAAATTCACGTTTGGATTCAGCGGTTTACAAACCCTTTCTGTGCAGAATCCCAAAACCGGTAATTCCAGCTCAATGCCGGCATACGTACTAAACAGCAGGAAACTTCGTCTAAAACTCAGGAGAAACGTTTCCTTGAAACTGCTCTGCTGTGCATTCGTTCACCTAAGAGAGTTGAAACTATGTTGAGATTCAGCGAGTCAGAAACACGTTTATGCTAGGAGCTGCGTTGGGATATTCCCGAGTGAATGGGACCATAGGCTGTACAGAGAAATATCTGCTTCTAAAACCAAAACGGAGGTATCTAACTGAATCGTTGTGAATGTGTGCATTCAACTGACAGAGTTAAACTCACGTGTGGATTCAGCGGTTTGCAAACCCTTTCTGTGCAGAATCCCAAAACCGGTATTTCCAGCCCAATGCCGGCATCCGTACTAAACAGCAGGAAACTTCGTCTAAAACTCAGGAGAAACGTTTCCTTGAAACTGCTCTGCTGTGCGTTCGATCACCTAAGAGAGTTGAATCTATGTTGAGATTCAGCGAGTCAGAAACACGTTTTTTCTAGGAGGTACGTTGGGATATTCCCGAGTGAATGTTACCATAGGCTGTACAGAGAAATATCTGCTCCTACAACCAAAAGGGTGTTATCTAATTGAATGGTTGTCAATGTGTGCATTCAACTGACAGAGTTAAACTCACGTGTGGATTCAGCGGTTTACAAACCCTTTCTGTGCAGAATCCCAAAACCGGTAATACCAGCTCAATGCCGGCATCCGTACTAAACAGCAGGAAACTTCGTCTAAAACTCAGGAGAAACGTTTCCTTGAAACTGCTCTGCTGTGCGTTCGTTCACCTAAGAGAGTTGAAACTATGTTGAGATTCAGCGAGTCAGAAACACGTTTATGCTAGGAGCTGCGTTGGGATATTCCCGAGTGAATGGGACCATAGGCTGTACAGAGAAATATCTGCTTCTAAAACCAAAAGGGTGCTATCACACTGAATGGTTGTCAATGTGTGCATTCAACAGACAGAGTTAAACTCACGTGTGGATTCAGCGGTTTGCAAACCCTTTCTGTGCAGAATCCCAAAACCGGTATTTCCAGCCCAATGCCGGCATCCGTACTAAACAGCAGGAAACTTCGTCTAAAACTCAGGAGAAACGTTTCCTTGAAACTGCTCTGCTGTGCGTTCGATCACCTAAGAGAGTTGAATCTATGTTGAGATTCAGCGAGTCAGAAACACGTTTCTTCTTGGAGCTGCGTTGGGATATTCCCGAGTGAATGGGACCATAGGCTGTACAGAGAAATATCTGCTTCTAAAACCAAAACGGAGCTACCTAACTGAATGGTTGTCAATGTGTGCATTCAACTGACAGAGTTAAACTCACGTGTGGATTCAGCGGTTTGCAAACCCTTTCTGTGCCGAATCCCAAAACCGGTATTTCCAGCCTAATGCCGGCATACGTACTAAACAGCAGGAAACTTCGTCTAAAACTCAGGAGAAACGTTTCCTTGAAACTGCTCTGCTGTGCGTTCGTTCACCTAAGAGAGTTGAATCTATGTTGAGATTCAGCGAGTCAGAAACACGTTTCTTCTAGGAGGTGCGTTGGGATATTCCCGAGTGAATGGGAGCATAGGCTGTACAGAGAAATATCTGCTCCTACAACCAAAAGGGTGGTATCTAACTGAATGGTTGTCAATGTGTGCATTCAACTGACAGAGTTAAACTCACGTTTGGATTCAGCGGTTTACAAACCCTTTCTGTGCAGAATCCCAAAACCGGTAATTCCAGCTCAATGCCGGCATCCGTACTAAACAGCAGGAAACTTCGTCTAAAACTCAGGAGAAACGTTTCCTTGAAACTGCTCTGCTGTGCTTTCGTTCACCTAAGAGAGTTGAAACTATGTTGAGATTCAGCGAGTCAGAAACACGTTTATGCCAGGAGCTGCGTTGGGATATTCCCGAGTGAATGGGACCATAGGCTGTACAGAGAAATATCTGCTTCTAAAACCAAAACGGAGCTATCTAACTGAATGGTTGTCAATGTGTGCATTCAACTGACAGAGTTAAACTCACGTGTGGATTCAGCGGTTTGCAAACCATTTCTGTGCAGAATCCCAAAACCGGTATGTCCAGCCCAATGCCGGCATCCGTACTAAACAGCAGGAAACTTCGTCTAAAACTCAGGAGAAAGGTTTCCTTGAAACTGCTCTGCTGTGCGTTCGTTCACCTAAGAGAGTTGAATCTATGTTGAGATTCAGCGAGTCAGGAACACGTTTCTTCTAGGAGCTGCGTTGGGATATTCCCGAGTGAATGGGACCATAGGCTGTACAGAGAAATATCTGCTTCTAAAACCAAAAGTGTGCTATCTAACTGAATGGTTGTCAATGTGTGCATTCAACTGACAGAGTTAAACTCACGTGTGGATTCAGCGGTTTGCAAACCCTTTCTGTGCAGAATCCCAAAACCGGTATTTCCAGCCCAATGCCGGCATCCGTACTAAACAGCAGGAAACTTCGTCTAAAACTCAGGAGCAACGTTTCCTTGAAACTGCTCTGCTGTGCGTTCGTTCACCTAAGAGAGTTGAATCTATGTTGAGATTCAGCGAGTCAGAAACACGTTTCTTCTAGGAGTTGCGTTGGGATATTCCCGAGTGAATGGGACCATAGGCTGTACAGAGAAATATCTGCTTCTAAAACCAAAAGTGTGCTATCTAACTGAATGGTTGTCAATGTGTGCATTCAACTGACAGAGTTAAACTCACGTGTGGATTCAGCGGTTTGCAAACCCTTTCTGTGCAGAATCCCAAAACCGGTATTTCCAGCCCAATGCCGGCATACGTACTAAACAGCAGGAAACTTCGTCTAAAACTCAGGAGCAACGTTTCCTTGAAACTGCTCTGCTGTGCGTTCGTTCACCTAAGAGAGTTGAATCTATGTTGAGATCCAGCGAGTCAGAAACACGTTTCTTCTAGGAGCTGCGTTGGGATATTCCCGAGTGAATGGGACCATAGGCTGTACAGAGAAATATCTGCTTCTAAAACCAAAAGTGTGCTATCAAACTGAATGGTTGTCAATGTGTGCATTCAACTGATAGAGTTAAACTCACGTGTGGATTCAGCGGTTTGCAAACCCTTTCTGTGCAGAATCCCAAAACCGGTAATTCCAGCTCAATGCCGGCATCCGTACTAAACAGCAGGAAACTTCGTCTAAAACTCAGGAGAAACGTTTCCTTGAAACTGCTCTGCTGTGCTTTCGTTCACCTAAGAGAGTTGAAACTATGTTGAGATTCAGCGAGTCAGAAACACGTTTATGCTAGGAGCTGCGTTGGGATATTCCCGAGTGAATGGGACCATAGGCTGTACAGAGAAATATCTGCTTCTAAAACCAAAACGGAGCTATCTAACTGAATGGTTGTCAATGTGTGCATTCAACTGACAGAGTTAAACTCACGTGTGGATTCAGCGGTTTGCAAACCATTTCTGTGCAGAATCCCAAAACCGGTATGTCCAGCCCAATGCCGGCATCCGTACTAAACAGCAGGAAACTTCGTCTAAAACTCAGGAGAAAGGTTTCCTTGAAACTGCTCTGCTGTGCGTTCGTTCACCTAAGAGAGTTGAATCTATGTTGAGATTCAGCGAGTCAGGAACACGTTTCTTCTAGGAGCTGCGTTGGGATATTCCCGAGTGAATGGGACCATAGGCTGTACAGAGAAATATCTGCTTCTAAAACCAAAAGTGTGCTATCTAACTGAATGGTTGTCAATGTGTGCATTCAACTGACAGAGTTAAACTCACGTGTGGATTCAGCGGTTTGCAAACCCTTTCTGTGCAGAATCCCAAAACCGCTATTTCCAGCCCAATGCCGGCATCCGTACTAAACAGCAGGATACTTCGTCTAAAACTCAGGAGAAACGTTTCCTTGAAACTGCTCTGCTGTGCGTTCGTTCACCTAAGAGAGTTGAATCTATGTTGAGATTCAGCGAGTCAGAAACACGATTCTTCTAGGAGCTGCGTTGGGATATTCCCGAGTGAATGGGACCATAGGATGTACAGAGAAATATCTGCTTCTAAAACCAAAACGGAGCTATCTAACTGAATGGTTGTCAATGTGTGCATTCAACTGACAGAGTTAAACTCACGTGTGGATTCAGCGGTTTGCAAACGCTTTCTGTGCAGAATCCCAAAACCGCTATTTCCAGCCCAATGCCGGCATCCGTACTAAACAGCAGGAAACTTCGTCTAAAACTCAGGAGAAACGTTTCCTTGAAACTGCTCTGCTGTGCGTTCGTTCACCTAAGAGAGTTGAATCTATGTTGAGATTCAGCGAGTCAGAAACACGTTTCTTCTAGGAGCTGCGTTGGGATATTCCCGAGTGAATGGGACCATAGGCTGTACAGAGAAATATCTGCTTCTAAAACCAAAACGGAGCTATCTAACTGAATGGTTGTCAATGTGTGCATACAACTGACAGAGTTAAACTCACGTGTGGATTCAGCGGTTTGCAAACCCTTTCTGTGCAGAATCCCAAAACCGGTATTTCCAGCCCAATGCCGGCATACGTACTAAACAGCAGGAAACTTCGTCTAAAACTCAGGAGAAACGTTTCCTTGAAACTGCTCTGCTGTGCGTTCGTTCACCTAAGAGAGTTGAATCTATGTTGAGATTCAGCGAGTCAGAAACACGTTTCTTCTAGGAGCTGCGTTGGGATATTCCCGAGTGAATGGGACCATAGGCTGTACAGAGAAATATCTGCTTCTAAAACCAAAAGTGTGCTATCAAACTGAATGGTTGTCAATGTGTGCATTCAACTGACAGAGTTAAACTCACGTGTGGATTCAGCGGTTTGCAAACCCTTTCTGTGCAGAATCCCAAAACCGGTATTTCCAGCCCAATGCCGGCATCCGTACTAAACAGCAGGAAACTTCGTCTAAAACTCAGGAGAAACGTTTCCTTGAAACTGCTCTGCTGTGCGTTCGTTCACCTAAGAGAGTTGAATCTATGTTGAGATTCAGCGAGTCAGAAACACGTTTCTTCTAGGAGCTGCGTTGGGATATTCCCGAGTGAATGGGACCATAGGCTGTACAGAGAAATATCTGCTTCTAAAACCAAAAGTGTGCTATCAAACTGAATGGTTGTCAATGTGTGCATTCAACTGACAGAGTTAAACTCACGTGTGGATTCAGCGGTTTGCAAACCCTTTCTGTGCAGAATCCCAAAACCGGTATTTCCAGCCCAATGCCGGCATCCGTACTAAACAGCAGGAAACTTCGTCTAAAACTCAGGAGAAACGTTTCCTTGAAACTGCTGTGCTGTGCGTTCGTTCACCTAAGAGAGTTGAATCTATGTTGAGATTCAGCGAGTCAGAAACACGTTTCTTCTAGGAGCTGCGTTGTGATACTCCCGAGTGAATGGGACCATAGGCTGTACAGAGAAATATCTGCTTCTAAAACCAAAACGGAGCTATCTAACTGAATGGTTGTCAATGTGTGCTTTCAACTGACAGAGTTAAACTCACGTGTGGATTCAGCGGTTTGCAAACCCTTTCTGTGCAGAATCCCAAAACCGGTATTTCCAGCCCAATGCCGGCATCCGTACTAAACAGCAGGAAACTTCGTCTAAAACTCAGGAGAAACGTTTCCTTGAAACTGCTCTGCTGTGCGTTCGTTCACCTAAGAGAGTTGAATCTATGTTGAGATTCAGCGAGTCAGAAACACGTTTCTTCTAGGAGCTGCGTTGGGATATTCCCGAGTGAATGGGACCATAGGCTGTACAGAGAAATATCTGCTTCTAAAACCAAAACGGAGCTATCTACGTGAATGGTTGTCAATGTGTGCATTCAACTGACAGAGTTAAACTCACGTGTGGATTCAGCGGTTTGCAAACCCTTTCTGTGCAGAATCCCAAAACCGGTATTTCCAGCCCAATGCCGGCATACGTACTAAACAGCAGGAAACTTCGTCTAAAACTCAGGAGAAACGTTTCCTTGAAACTGCTCTGCTGTGCGTTCGTTCACCTAAGAGAGTTGAATCTATGTTGAGATTCAGCGAGTCAGAAACACGTTTCTTCTAGGAGCTGCGTTGGGATATTCCCGAGTGAATGGGACCATAGGATGTACAGAGAAATATCTGCTTCTAAAACCAAAACGGAGCTATCTAACTGAATGGTTGTCAATGTGTGCATTCAACTGACAGAGTTAAACTCACGTGTGGATTCAGCGGTTTGCAAACCCTTTCTGTGCAGAATCCCAAAACCGGTATATCCAGCCCAATGCCGGCATCCGTACTAAATAGCAGGAAACTTCGTCTAAAACTCAGGAGAAACGTTTCCTTGAAACTGCTCTGCTGTGCGTTCGATCACCTAAGAGAGTTGAATCTATGTTGAGATTCAGCGAGTCAGAAACACGTTTCTTCTAGGAGGTGCGTTGGGATATTCCCGAGTGTATGGGACCATAGGCTGTACAGAGAAATATCTGCTCCTACAACCAAAAGGGTGGTATCTAACTGAATGGTTGTCAATGTGTGCATTCAACTGACAGAGTTAAACTCACGTTTGGATTCAGCGGTTTACAAACCCTTTCTGTGCAGAATCCCAAAACCGGTAATTCCAGCTCAATGCCGGCATCCGTATTAAACAGCAGGAAACTTCGTCTAAAACTCAGGAGAAAAGTTTCCTTGAAACTGCTCTGCTGTGCGTTCGTTCACCTAAGAGAGTTGAAACTATGTTGAGATTCAGCGAGTCAGAAACACGTTTCTTCTAGGAGCTGCGTTGGGATATTCCCGAGTGAATGGGACCATAGGCTGTTCAGAGAAATATCTGCTTCTAAAACCAAAACGGAGCTATCTAACTGAATGGTTGTCAATGTGTGCATTCAACTGACAGAGTTAAACTCACGTGTGGATTCAGCGGTTTGCAAACCCTTTCTGTGCAGAATCCCAAAACCGGTATTTCCAGCCCAATGCCGGCATCCGTACTAAACAGCAGGGAACTTCGTCTAAAACTCAGGAGAAACGTTTCCTTGAAACTGCTCTGCTGTGCGTTCGATCACCTAAGAGAGTTGAATCTATGTTGAGATTCAGCGAGTCAGAAACACGTTTCTTCTAAGAGCTGCGTTGGGATATTCCCGAGTGAATGGGACCATAGGCTGTACAGAGAAATATCTGCTCCTACAACCAAAAGGGTGGTATCTAACTGAATGGTTGTCAATGTGTGCATTCAACTGAGAGAGTTAAATTCACGTTTGGATTCAGCGGTTTACAAACCTTTTCTGGGCAGAATCCCAAAATCGGTAATTCCAGCTCAATGCCGGCATCCGTACTAAACAGCAGGAAACTTCGTCTAAAACTCAGGAGAAACGTTTCCTTGAAACTGCTCTGCTGTGCGTTCGTTCACCTAAGAGAGTTGAAACTATGTTGAGATTCAGCGAGTCAGAAACACGTTTATGCTAGGAGCTGCGTTGGGATATTCCCGAGTGAATGGGACCATAGGCTGTACAGAGAAATATCTGCTTCTAAAAGCAAAACGGAGCTATCTAACTGAATGGTTGTCAATGTGTGCATTCAACTGACAGAGTTAAACTCACGTGTGGATTCAGCGGTTTGCAAACGCTTTCTGTGCAGAATCCCAAAACCGGTATTTCCAGCCCAATGCCGGCATACGTACTAAACAGCAGGAAACTTCGTCTAAGACTCCGGAGAAACGTTTCCTTGAAACTGCTCTGCTGTGCGTTCGTTCACCTAAGAGAGTTGAATCTATGTTGAGATTCAGCGAGTCAGAAACACGTTTCTTCTAGGAGCTGCGTTGGGATATTCCCGAGTGAATGGGACCATAGGCTGTACAGAGAATTATCTGCTTCTAAAACCAAAAGTGCGCTATCAAACTGAATGGTTGTCAATGTGTGCATTCAACTGACAGAGTTAAACTCACGTGTGGATTCAGCGGTTTGCAAACCCTTTCTGTGCAGAATCCCAAAACCGGTATTTCCAGCCCAATGCCGGCATCCGTACTAAACAGCAGGAAACTTCGTCTAAAACTCAGGAGAAACGTTTCCTTGAAACTGCTCTGCTGTGCGTTCGTTCACCTAAGAGAGTTGAATCTATGTTGAGATTCAGCGAGTCAGAAACACGTTTCTTCTAGGAGCTGCGTTGGGATATTCCCGAGTGAATGGGACCATAGGCTGTACAGAGAAATATCTGCTTCTAAAACCAAAAGTGTGCTATCAAACTGAATGGTTGTCAATGTGTGCATTCAACTGACAGAGTTAAACTCACGTGTGGATTCAGCGGTTTGCAAACCCTTTCTGTGCAGAATCCCAAAACCGGTATTTTCAGCCCAATGCCGGCATACGTACTAAACAGCAGGAAACTTCGTCTAAAACTCAGGAGAAACGTTTCCTTGAAACTGCTCTGCTGTGCCTTCGTTCACCTAAGAGAGTTGAATCTATGTTGAGATTCAGCGAGTCAGAAACACGTTTCTTCTAGGAGCTGCGTTGGGATATTCCCGAGTGAATGGGACCATAGGCTGTACAGAGAAATATCTGCTTCTAAAACCAAAAGTGTGCTATCAAACTGAATGGTTGTCAATGTGTGCATTCAACTGACAGAGTTAAACTCACGTGTGGATTCAGCGGTTTGCAAACCCTTTCTGTGCAGAATCCCAAAACCGGTATTTCCAGCCCAATGCCGGCATCCGTACTAAACAGCAGGAAACTTCGTCTAAAACTCAGGAGAAACGTTTCCTTGAAACTGCTCTGCTGTGCGTTCGTTCACCTAAGAGAGTTGAATCTATGTTGAGATTCAGCGAGTCAGAAACACGTTTCTTCTAGGAGCTGCGTTGGGATATTCCCGAGTGAATGGGACCATACGCTGTACAGAGAAATATCTGCTTGTAAAACCAAAACGGAGCTATCTAACTGAATGGTTGTCAATGTGTGCATTCAAGTGACAGATTTAAACTCACGTGTGGATTCAGCGATTTGCAAACCCTTTCTGTGCAGAATCCCAAAACCGGTATTTCCAGGCCAATGCCGGCATACGTACTAAACAGCAGGAAACTTCGTCTAAAACTCAGGAGAAACGTTTCCTTGAAACTGCTCTGCTGTGCGTTCGTTCACCTAAGAGAGTTGAATCTATGTTGAGACTCAGCGAGTCAGAAACACATTTCTTCTAGGAGCTGCGTTGGGATATTCCCGAGTGATTGGAACCACAGGCTGTACAGAGAAATATCTGCTTCTAAAACCAAAAGTGTGCTATCAAACTGAATGGTTGTCAATGTGTGCATTCAACTGACAGAGTTAAACTCACGTGTGGATTCAGCGGTTTGCAAACCCTTTCTGTGCAGAATCCCAAAACCGGTATTTCCAGCCCAATGCCGGCATACGTACTAAACAGCAGGAAACTTCGCCTAAAACCCAGGAGAAACGTTTCCTTGAAACTGCTCTGCTGTGCGTTCGTTCACCTAAGAGAGTTGAATCTATGTTGAGACTCAGCGAGTCAGAAACACATTTCTTCTAGGAGCTGCGTTGGGATATTCCCGAGTGAATGGAACCACAGGCTGTACAGAGAAATATCTGCTTCTAAAACCAAAAGTGTGCTATCTAACTGAATTGTTGTCAATGTGTGCATTCAACTGACAGAGTTAAACTCACGTGTGGATTCAGCGGTTTGCAAACCCTTTCTGTGCAGAATCCCAAAACCGGTATTTCCAGCCCAATGCCGGCATACGTACTAAACAGCAGGACACTTCGTCTAAAACTCAGGAGAAACGTTTCCTTGAAACTGCTCTGCTGTGCGTTCGTTCACCTAAAAGAGTTGAATCTATGTTGAGATTCAGCGAGTCAGAAACACGTTTCTTCTAGGAGCTGCGTTGGGATATTCCCGAGTGAATGGGACCATAGGCTGTACAGAGAAATATCTGCTTCTAAAACCAAAAGGGTGCTATCAAACTGAATGGTTGTCAATGTGTGCATTCAACTGACAGAGTTAAACTCACGTTTGGATTCAGCGGTTTACAAACCCTTTCTGTGCAGAATCCCAAAACCGGTAATTCCAGCTCAATGCCGGCATCCGTACTAAACAGCAGGAAACTTCGTCTAAAACTCAGGAGAAACGTTTCCTTGAAACTGCTCTGCTGTGCGTTCGTTCACCTAAGAGAGTTGAAACTATGTTGAGATTCAGCGAGTCAGAAACACGTTTATGCTAGGAGCTGCGTTGGGATATTCCCGAGTGAATGGGACCATAGGCTGTACAGAGAAATATCTGCTTCTAAAACCAAAACGGAGCTATCTAACTGAATGGTTGTCAATGTGTGCATTCAACTGACAGAGTTAAACTCACGTGTGGATTCAGCGGTTTGCAAACCATTTCTGTGCAGAATCCCAAAACCGGTATGTCCAACCCAATGCCGGCATCCGTACTAAAGAGCAGGAAACTTCGTCTAAAATTCAGGAGAAACGTTTCCTTGAAACTGCTCTGCTGTGCGTTCGTTCACCTAAGAGAGTTGAATCTATGTTGAGATTCAGCGAGTCAGAAACACGTTTCTTCTAGGAGCTGCGTTGGGATATTCCCGAGTGAATGGGACCATAGGCTGTACAGAGAATTATCTGCTTCTAAAACCAAAAGTGCGCTATCAAACTGAATGGTTGTCAATGTGTGCATTCAACTGACAGAGTTAAACTCACGTGTGGATTCAGCGGTTTGCAAACCCTTTCTGTGCAGAATCCCAAAACCGGTATTTCCAGCCCAATGCCGGCATCCGTACTAAACAGCAGGAAACTTCGTCTAAAACTCAGGAGAAACGTTTCCTTGAAACTGCTCTGCTGTGCGTTCGTTCACCTAAGAGAGTTGAATCTATGTTGAGATTCAGCGAGTCAGAAACACGTTTCTTCTAGGAGCTGCGTTGGGATATTCCCGAGTGAATGGGACCATAGGCTGTACAGAGAAATATCTGCTTCTAAAACCAAAAGTGTGCTATCAAACTGAATGGTTGTCAATGTGTGCATTCAACTGACAGAGTTAAACTCACGTGTGGATTCAGCGGTTTGCAAACCCTTTCTGTGCAGAATCCCAAAACCGGTATTTTCAGCCCAATGCCGGCATACGTACTAAACAGCAGGAAACTTCGTCTAAAACTCAGGAGAAACGTTTCCTTGAAACTGCTCTGCTGTGCGTTCGTTCACCTAAGAGAGTTGAATCTATGTTGAGATTCAGCGAGTCAGAAACACGTTTCTTCTAGGAGCTGCGTTGGGATATTCCCGAGTGAATGGGACCATAGGCTGTACAGAGAAATATCTGCTTCTAAAACCAAAAGTGTGCTATCAAACTGAATGGTTGTCAATGTGTGCATTCAACTGACAGAGTTAAACTCACGTGTGGATTCAGCGGTTTGCAAACCCTTTCTGTGCAGAATCCCAAAACCGGTATTTCCAGCCCAATGCCGGCATCCGTACTAAACAGCAGGAAACTTCGTCTAAAACTCAGGAGAAACGTTTCCTTGAAACTGCTCTGCTGTGCGTTCGTTCACCTAAGAGAGTTGAATCTATGTTGAGATTCAGCGAGTCAGAAACACGTTTCTTCTAGGAGCTGCGTTGGGATATTCCCGAGTGAATGGGACCATAGGCTGTACAGAGAAATATCTGCTTCTAAAACCAAAACGGAGCTATCTAACTGAATGGTTGCCAATGTGTGTATTCAACTGACAGAGTTAAACTCACATGTGGATTCAGCGGTTTGCAAACCCTTTCTGTACAGAATCCCAAAACCGGTATTTCCAGCCCAATGCCGGCATCCGTACTAAACAGCAGGAAACTTCGTCTAAAACTCAGGAGGAACGTTTCCTTGAAACTGCTCTGCTGTGCGTTCGTTCACCTAAGAGAGTTGAATCTATGTTGAGATTCAGCGAGTCAGAAACACGTTTCTTCAAGGAGCTGCGTTGGGATATTCCCGAGTGAATGGGACCATAGGATGTACAGAGAAATATCTGCTTCTAAAACCAAAACGGAGCTATCTAACTGAATGGTTGTCAATGTGTGCATTCAACTGACAGAGTTAAACTCACGTGTGGATTCAGCGGTTTGCAAACCCTTTCTGTGCAGAATCCCAAAACCGCTATTTCCAGCCCAATGCCGGCATCCGTACTAAACAGCAGGAAACTTCGTCTAAAACTCAGGAGCAACGTTTCCTTGAAACTGCTCTGCTGTGCGTTCGTTCACCTAAGAGAGTTGAATCTATGTTGAGATCCAGCGAGTCAGAAACACGTTTATGCTAGGAGCTGCGTTGGGATATTCCCGAGTGAATGGGACCATAGGCTGTACAGAGAAATATCTGCTTCTAAAACCAAAAGTGTGCTATCAAACTGAATGGTTGTCAATGTGTGCATTCAACTGACAGAGTTAAACTCACGTGTGGATTCAGCGGTTTGCAAACCCTTTCTGTGCAGAATCCCAAAACCGGTATTTCCAGCCCAATGCCGGCATACGTACTAAACAGCAGGAAACTTCGACTAAAACTCAGGAGAAACGTTTCCTTGAAACTGCTCTGCTGTGCGTTCGTTCACCTAAGAGAGTTGAATCTATGTTGAGATTCAGCGAGTCAGAAACACGTTTTTTCTAGGAGGTGCGTTGGGATTTTCCCGAGTGAATGGGACCATAGGCTGTACAGAGAAATATCTGCTTCTAAAACCAAAAGTGTGCTATCAAACTGAATGGTTGTCAATGTGTGCATTCAACTGACAGAGTTAAACTCACGTGTGGATTCAGCGGTTTGCAAACCCTTTCTGTGCAGAATCCCAAAACCGGTATTTCCAGCCCAATGCCGGCATACGTACTAAACAGCAGGAAACTTCGACTAAAACTCAGGAGAAACGTTTCCTTGAAACTGCTCTGCTGTGCGTTCGTTCACCTAAGAGAGTTGAATCTATGTTGAGATTCAGCGAGTCAGAAACACGTTTTTTCTAGGAGGTGCGTTGGGATATTCCCGAGTGAATGGGACCATAGGCTGTACAGAGAAATATCTGCTTCTAAAACCAAAAGTGTGCTATCAAACTGAATGGTTGTCAATGTGTGCATTCAACTGACAGAGTTAAACTCACGTGTGGATTCAGCGGTTTGCAAACCCTTTCTGTGCAGAATCCCAAAACCGGTATTTCCAGCCCAATGCCCGCATCCGTACTAAACAGCAGGAAACTTCGTCTAAAACTCAGGAGAAACGTTTCCTTGAAACTGCTCTGCTGTGCGTTCGTTCACCTAAGAGAGTTGAATCTATGTTGAGATTCAGCGAGTCAGAAACACGTTTCTTCTAGGAGCTGCGTTGGGATATTCCCGAGTGAATGGGACCATAGGATGTACAGAGAAATATCTGCTTCTAAAACCAAAACGGAGCTATCTAACTGAATGGTTGTCAATGTGTGCATTCAACTGACAGAGTTAAACTCACGTGTGGATTCAGCGGTTTGCAAACCCTTTCTGTGCAGAATCCCAAAACCGGTATATCCAGCCCAATGCCGGCATCCGTACTAAACAGCAGGAAACTTCGTCTAAAACTCAGGAGAAACGTTTCCTTGAAACTGCTCTGCTGTGCGTTCGATCACCTAAGAGAGTTGAATCTATGTTGAGATTCAGCGAGTCAGAAACACGTTTCTTCTAGGAGGTGCGTTGGGATATTCCCGAGTGAATGGGACCATAGGCTGTACAGAGAAATATCTGCTCCTACCACCAAAAGGGTGGTATCTAACTGAATGGTTGTCAATGTGTGCATTCAACTGACAGAGTTAAATTCACGTTTGGATTCAGCGGTTTACAAACCCTTTCTGTGCAGAATCCCAAAACCGGTAATTCCAGCTCAATGCCGGCATCCGTACTAAACAGCAGGAAACTTCGTCTAAAACTCAGGAGAAACGTTTCCTTGAAACTGCTCTGCTGTGCATTCGTTCACCTAAGAGAGTTGAAACTATGTTGAGATTCAGCGAGTCAGAAACACGTTTATGCTAGGAGCTGCGTTGGGATATTCCCGAGTGAATGGGACCATAGGCTGTACAGAGAAATATCTGCTTCTAAAAGCAAAACGGAGCTATCTAACTGAATGGTTGTCAATGTGTGCATTCAACTGACAGAGTTAAACTCACGTGTGGATTCAGCGGTTTGCAAACCCTTTCTGTGCAGAATCCCAAAACCGGTATTTCCAGCCCAATGCCGGCATCCGTACTAAACAGCAGGAAACTTCGTCTAAGACTCCGGAGAAACGTTTCCTTGAAACTGCTCTGCTGTGCGTTCGTTCACCTAAGAGAGTTGAATCTATGTTGAGATTCAGCGAGTCAGAAACACGTTTCTTCTAGGAGCTGCGTTGGGATATTCCCGAGTGAATGGGACCATAGGCTGTACAGAGAAATATCTGCTTCTAAAACCAAAAGTGTGCTATCAAACGGAATGGTTGTCAATGTGTGCATTCAACTGACAGAGTTAAACTCACGTGTGGATTCAGCGGTTTGCAAACCCTTTCTGTGCAGAATCCCAAAACCGGTATTTCCAGCCCAATGCCGGCATCCGTACTAAACAGCAGGAAACTTCGTCTAAAACTCAGGAGAAACGTTTCCTTGAAACTTCTCTGCTGTGCGTTCGTTCACCTAAGAGAGTTGAATCTATGTTGAGATTCAGCGAGTCAGAAACACGTTTCTTCTAGGAGCTGCGTTGGGATATTCCCGAGTGAATGGGACCATAGGCTGTACAGAGAAATATCTGCTTCTAAAACCAAAACGGAGCTATCTAACTGAATGGTTGTCAATGTGTGCATTCAACTGACAGAGTTAAACTCACGTGTGGATTCAGCGGTTTGCAAACCCTTTCTGTGCAGAATCCCAAAACCGGTATTTCCAGCCCAATGCCGGCATACGTACTAAACAGCAGGAAACTTCGTCTAAAACTCAGGAGAAACGTTTCCTTGAAACTGCTCTGCTGTGCGTTCGTTCACCTAAGAGAGTTGAATCTATGTTGAGATTCAGCGAGTCAGAAACACGTTTCTTCTAGGAGCTGCGTTGGGATATTCCCGAGTGAATGGGACCATAGGATGTACACAGAAATATCTGCTTCTAAAACCAAAACGGAGCTATCTAACTGAATGGTTGTCAATGTGTGCATTCAACTGACAGAGTTAAACTCACGTGTGGATTCAGCGGTTTGCAAACCCTTTCTGTGCAGAATCCCAAAACCGGTATATCCAGCCCAATGCCGGCATCCGTACTAAACAGCAGGAAACTTCGTCTAAAACTCAGGAGCAACATTTCCTTGAAACTGCTCTGCTGTGCGTTCGTTCACCTAAGAGAGTTGAATCTATGTTGAGATTCAGCGAGTCAGAAACACGTTTCTTCTAGGAGCTGCGTTGGGATATTCCCGAGTGAATGGGACCATAGGCTGTACAGAGAAATATCTGCTCCTACAACCAAAAGGGTGGTATCTAACTGAATGGTTGTCAATGTGTGCATTCAACTGACAGAGTTAAACTCACGTTTGGATTCAGCGGTTTACAAACCCTTTCTGTGCAGAATCCCAAAACCGGTAATTCCAGCTCAATGCCGGCATCCGTATTAAACAGCAGGAAACTTCGTCTAAAACTCAGGAGAAAAGTTTCCTTGAAACTGCTCTGCTGTGCGTTCGTTCACCTAAGAGAGTTGAAACTATGTTGAGATTCAGCGAGTCAGAAACACGTTTCTTCTAGGAGCTGCGTTGGGATATTCCCGAGTGAATGGGACCATAGGCTGTACAGAGAAATATCTGCTTCTACAACCAAAACGGAGCTATCTAACTGAATGGTTGTCAATGTGTGCATTCAACTGACAGAGTTAAACTCACGTGTGGATTCAGCGGTTTGCAAACCCTTTCTGTGCAGAATCCCAAAACCGGTATTTCCAGCCCAATGCCGGCATCCGTACTAAACAGCAGGAAACTTCGTCTAAAACTCAGGAGAAACGTTTCCTTGAAACTGCTCTGCTGTGCGTTCGATCACCTAAGAGAGTTGAATCTATGTTGAGATTCAGCGAGTGAGAAACACGTTTCTTCTAAGAGCTGCGTTGGGATATTCCCGAGTGAATGGGACCATAGGCTGTACAGAGAAATATCTGCTCCTACAACCAAAAGGGTGGTATCTAACTGAATGGTTGTCAATGTGTGCATTCAACTGACAGAGTTAAATTCACGTTTGGATTCAGCGGTTTACAAACCCTTTCTGTGCAGAATCCCAAAACCGGTAATTCCAGCTCAATGCCGGCATCCGTACTAAACAGCAGGAAACTTCGTCTAAAACTCAGGAGAAACGTTTCCTTGAAACTGCTCTGCTGTGCATTCGTTCACCTAAGAGAGTTGAAACTATGTTGAGATTCAGCGAGTCAGAAACACGTTTATGCTAGGAGCTGCGTTGGGATATTCCCGAGTGAATGGGACCATAGGCTGTACAGAGAAATATCTGCTTCTAAAAGCAAAACGGAGCTATCTAACTGAATGGTTGTCAATGTGTGCATTCAACTGACAGAGTTAAACTCACGTGTGGATTCAGCGGTTTGCAAACCCTTTCTGTGCAGAATCCCAAAACCGGTATTTCCAGCCCAATGCCGGCATCCGTACTAAACAGCAGGAAACTTCGTCTAAGACTCCGGAGAAACGTTTCCTTGAAACTGCTCTGCTGTGCGTTCGTTCACCTAAGAGAGTTGAATCTATGTTGAGATTCAGCGAGTCAGAAACACGTTTCTTCTAGGAGCTGCGTTGGGATATTCCCGAGTGAATGGGACCATAGGCTGTACAGAGAAATATCTGCTTCTAAAACCAAAAGTGTGCTATCAAACTGAATGGTTGTCAATGTGTGCATTCAACTGACAGAGTTAAACTCACGTGTGGATTCAGCGGTTTGCAAACCCTTTCTGTGCAGAATCCCAAAACCGGTATTTCCAGCCCAATGCCGGCATCCGTACTAAACAGCAGGAAACTTCGTCTAAAACTCAGGAGAAACGTTTCCTTGAAACTGCTCTGCTGTGCGTTCGTTCACCTAAGAGAGTTGAATCTATGTTGAGATTCAGCGAGTCAGAAACACGTTTCTTCTAGGAGCTGCGTTGGGATATTCCCGAGTGAATGGGACCATAGGCTGTACAGAGAAATATCTGCTTCTAAAACCAAAACGGAGCTATCTAACTGAATGGTTGCCAATGTGTGTATTCAACTGACAGAGTTAAACTCACATGTGGATTCAGCGGTTTGCAAACCCTTTCTGTACAGAATCCCAAAACCGGTATTTCCAGCCCAATGCCGGCATCCGTACTAAACAGCAGGAAACTTCGTCTAAAACTCAGGAGGAACGTTTCCTTGAAACTGCTCTGCTGTGCGTTCGTTCACCTAAGAGAGTTGAATCTATGTTGAGATTCAGCGAGTCAGAAACACGTTTCTTCTAGGAGCTGCGTTGGGATATTCCCGAGTGAATGGGACCATAGGCTGTACAGAGAAATATCTGCTTCTAAAACCAAAACGGAGCTATCTAACTGAATGGTTGCCAATGTGTGTATTCAACTGACAGAGTTAAACTCACATGTGGATTCAGCGGTTTGCAAACCCTTTCTGTGCAGAATCCCAAAACCGGTATTTCCAGCCCAATGCCGGCATCCGTACTAAACAGCAGGAAACTTCGTCTAAAACTCAGGAGGAACGTTTCCTTGAAACTGCTCTGCTGTGCGTTCGTTCACCTAAGAGAGTTGAATCTATGTTGAGATTCAGCGAGTCAGAAACACGTTTCTTCAAGGAGCTGCGTTGGGATATTCCCGAGTGAATGGGACCATAGGATGTACAGAGAAATATCTGCTTCTAAAACCAAAACGGAGCTATCTAACTGAATGGTTGTCAATGTGTGCATTCAACTGACAGAGTTAAACTCACGTGTGGATTCAGCGGTTTGCAAACCCTTTCTGTGCAGAATCCCAAAACCGCTATTTCCAGCCCAATGCCGGCATCCGTACTAAACAGCAGGAAACTTCGTCTAAAACTCAGGAGCAACGTTTCCTTGAAACTGCTCTGCTGTGCGTTCGTTCACCTAAGAGAGTTGAATCTATGTTGAGATCCAGCGAGTCAGAAACACGTTTATGCTAGGAGCTGCGTTGGGATATTCCCGAGTGAATGGGACCATAGGCTGTACAGAGAAATATCTGCTTCTAAAACCAAAAGTGTGCTATCAAACTGAATGGTTGTCAATGTGTGCATTCAACTGACAGAGTTAAACTCACGTGTGGATTCAGCGGTTTGCAAACCCTTTCTGTGCAGAATCCCAAAACCGGTATTTCCAGCCCAGTGCCGGCATACGTACTAAACAGCAGGAAACTTCGACTAAAACTCAGGAGAAACGTTTCCTTGAAACTGCTCTGCTGTGCGTTCGTTCACCTAAGAGAGTTGAATCTATGTTGAGATTCAGCGAGTCAGAAACACGTTTTTTCTAGGAGGTGCGTTGGGATTTTCCCGAGTGAATGGGACCATAGGCTGTACAGAGAAATATCTGCTTCTAAAACCAAAAGTGTGCTATCAAACTGAATGGTTGTCAATGTGTGCATTCAACTGACAGAGTTAAACTCACGTGTGGATTCAGCGGTTTGCAAACCCTTTCTGTGCAGAATCCCAAAACCGGTATTTCCAGCCCAATGCCGGCATACGTACTAAACAGCAGGAAACTTCGACTAAAACTCAGGAGAAACGTTTCCTTGAAACTGCTCTGCTGTGCGTTCGTTCACCTAAGAGAGTTGAATCTATGTTGAGATTCAGCGAGTCAGAAACACGTTTTTTCTAGGAGGTGCGTTGGGATATTCCCGAGTGAATGGGACCATAGGCTGTACAGAGAAATATCTGCTTCTAAAACCAAAAGTGTGCTATCAAACTGAATGGTTGTCAATGTGTGCATTCAACTGACAGAGTTAAACTCACGTGTGGATTCAGCGGTTTGCAAACCCTTTCTGTGCAGAATCCCAAAACCGGTATTTCCAGCCCAATGCCCGCATCCGTACTAAACAGCAGGAAACTTCGTCTAAAACTCAGGAGAAACGTTTCCTTGAAACTGCTCTGCTGTGCGTTCGTTCACCTAAGAGAGTTGAATCTATGTTGAGATTCAGCGAGTCAGAAACACGTTTCTTCTAGGAGCTGCGTTGGGATATTCCCGAGTGAATGGGACCATAGGATGTACAGAGAAATATCTGCTTCTAAAACCAAAACGGAGCTATCTAACTGAATGGTTGTCAATGTGTGCATTCAACTGACAGAGTTAAACTCACGTGTGGATTCAGCGGTTTGCAAACCCTTTCTGTGCAGAATCCCAAAACCGGTATATCCAGCCCAATGCCGGCATCCGTACTAAACAGCAGGAAACTTCGTCTAAAACTCAGGAGAAACGTTTCCTTGAAACTGCTCTGCTGTGCGTTCGATCACCTAAGAGAGTTGAATCTATGTTGAGATTCAGCGAGTCAGAAACACGTTTCTTCTAGGAGGTGCGTTGGGATATTCCCGAGTGAATGGGACCATAGGCTGTACAGAGAAATATCTGCTCCTACCACCAAAAGGGTGGTATCTAACTGAATGGTTGTCAATGTGTGCATTCAACTGACAGAGTTAAATTCACGTTTGGATTCAGCGGTTTACAAACCCTTTCTGTGCAGAATCCCAAAACCGGTAATTCCAGCTCAATGCCGGCATCCGTACTAAACAGCAGGAAACTTCGTCTAAAACTCAGGAGAAACGTTTCCTTGAAACTGCTCTGCTGTGCATTCGTTCACCTAAGAGAGTTGAAACTATGTTGAGATTCAGCGAGTCAGAAACACGTTTATGCTAGGAGCTGCGTTGGGATATTCCCGAGTGAATGGGACCATAGGCTGTACAGAGAAATATCTGCTTCTAAAAGCAAAACGGAGCTATCTAACTGAATGGTTGTCAATGTGTGCATTCAACTGACAGAGTTAAACTCACGTGTGGATTCAGCGGTTTGCAAACCCTTTCTGTGCAGAATCCCAAAACCGGTATTTCCAGCCCAATGCCGGCATCCGTACTAAACAGCAGGAAACTTCGTCTAAGACTCCGGAGAAACGTTTCCTTGAAACTGCTCTGCTGTGCGTTCGTTCACCTAAGAGAGTTGAATCTATGTTGAGATTCAGCGAGTCAGAAACACGTTTCTTCTAGGAGCTGCGTTGGGATATTCCCGAGTGAATGGGACCATAGGCTGTACAGAGAAATATCTGCTTCTAAAACCAAAAGTGTGCTATCAAACGGAATGGTTGTCAATGTGTGCATTCAACTGACAGAGTTAAACTCACGTGTGGATTCAGCGGTTTGCAAACCCTTTCTGTGCAGAATCCCAAAACCGGTATTTCCAGCCCAATGCCGGCATCCGTACTAAACAGCAGGAAACTTCGTCTAAAACTCAGGAGAAACGTTTCCTTGAAACTTCTCTGCTGTGCGTTCGTTCACCTAAGAGAGTTGAATCTATGTTGAGATTCAGCGAGTCAGAAACACGTTTCTTCTAGGAGCTGCGTTGGGATATTCCCGAGTGAATGGGACCATAGGCTGTACAGAGAAATATCTGCTTCTAAAACCAAAACGGAGCTATCTAACTGAATGGTTGTCAATGTGTGCATTCAACTGACAGAGTTAAACTCACGTGTGGATTCAGCGGTTTGCAAACCCTTTCTGTGCAGAATCCCAAAACCGGTATTTCCAGCCCAATGCCGGCATACGTACTAAACAGCAGGAAACTTCGTCTAAAACTCAGGAGAAACGTTTCCTTGAAACTGCTCTGCTGTGCGTTCGTTCACCTAAGAGAGTTGAATCTATGTTGAGATTCAGCGAGTCAGAAACACGTTTCTTCTAGGAGCTGCGTTGGGATATTCCCGAGTGAATGGGACCATAGGATGTACACAGAAATATCTGCTTCTAAAACCAAAACGGAGCTATCTAACTGAATGGTTGTCAATGTGTGCATTCAACTGACAGAGTTAAACTCACGTGTGGATTCAGCGGTTTGCAAACCCTTTCTGTGCAGAATCCCAAAACCGGTATATCCAGCCCAATGCCGGCATCCGTACTAAACAGCAGGAAACTTCGTCTAAAACTCAGGAGCAACATTTCCTTGAAACTGCTCTGCTGTGCGTTCGTTCACCTAAGAGAGTTGAATCTATGTTGAGATTCAGCGAGTCAGAAACACGTTTCTTCTAGGAGCTGCGTTGGGATATTCCCGAGTGAATGGGACCATAGGCTGTACAGAGAAATATCTGCTCCTACAACCAAAAGGGTGGTATCTAACTGAATGGTTGTCAATGTGTGCATTCAACTGACAGAGTTAAACTCACGTTTGGATTCAGCGGTTTACAAACCCTTTCTGTGCAGAATCCCAAAACCGGTAATTCCAGCTCAATGCCGGCATCCGTATTAAACAGCAGGAAACTTCGTCTAAAACTCAGGAGAAAAGTTTCCTTGAAACTGCTCTGCTGTGCGTTCGTTCACCTAAGAGAGTTGAAACTATGTTGAGATTCAGCGAGTCAGAAACACGTTTCTTCTAGGAGCTGCGTTGGGATATTCCCGAGTGAATGGGACCATAGGCTGTACAGAGAAATATCTGCTTCTACAACCAAAACGGAGCTATCTAACTGAATGGTTGTCAATGTGTGCATTCAACTGACAGAGTTAAACTCACGTGTGGATTCAGCGGTTTGCAAACCCTTTCTGTGCAGAATCCCAAAACCGGTATTTCCAGCCCAATGCCGGCATCCGTACTAAACAGCAGGAAACTTCGTCTAAAACTCAGGAGAAACGTTTCCTTGAAACTGCTCTGCTGTGCGTTCGATCACCTAAGAGAGTTGAATCTATGTTGAGATTCAGCGAGTCAGAAACACGTTTCTTCTAAGAGCTGCGTTGGGATATTCCCGAGTGAATGGGACCATAGGCTGTACAGAGAAATATCTGCTCCTACAACCAAAAGGGTGGTATCTAACTGAATGGTTGTCAATGTGTGCATTCAACTGACAGAGTTAAATTCACGTTTGGATTCAGCGGTTTACAAACCCTTTCTGTGCAGAATCCCAAAACCGGTAATTCCAGCTCAATGCCGGCATCCGTACTAAACAGCAGGAAACTTCGTCTAAAACTCAGGAGAAACGTTTCCTTGAAACTGCTCTGCTGTGCATTCGTTCACCTAAGAGAGTTGAAACTATGTTGAGATTCAGCGAGTCAGAAACACGTTTATGCTAGGAGCTGCGTTGGGATATTCCCGAGTGAATGGGACCATAGGCTGTACAGAGAAATATCTGCTTCTAAAAGCAAAACGGAGCTATCTAACTGAATGGTTGTCAATGTGTGCATTCAACTGACAGAGTTAAACTCACGTGTGGATTCAGCGGTTTGCAAACCCTTTCTGTGCAGAATCCCAAAACCGGTATTTCCAGCCCAATGCCGGCATCCGTACTAAACAGCAGGAAACTTCGTCTAAGACTCCGGAGAAACGTTTCCTTGAAACTGCTCTGCTGTGCGTTCGTTCACCTAAGAGAGTTGAATCTATGTTGAGATTCAGCGAGTCAGAAACACGTTTCTTCTAGGAGCTGCGTTGGGATATTCCCGAGTGAATGGGACCATAGGCTGTACAGAGAAATATCTGCTTCTAAAACCAAAAGTGTGCTATCAAACTGAATGGTTGTCAATGTGTGCATTCAACTGACAGAGTTAAACTCACGTGTGGTTTCAGCGGTTTGCAAACCCTTTCTGTGCAGAATCCCAAAACCGGTATTTCCAGCCCAATGCCGGCATCCGTACTAAACAGCAGGAAACTTCGTCTAAAACTCAGGAGAAACGTTTCCTTGAAACTGCTCTGCTGTGCGTTCGTTCACCTAAGAGAGTTGAATCTATGTTGAGATTCAGCGAGTCAGAAACACGTTTCTTCTAGGAGCTGTGTTGGGATATTCCCGAGTGAATGGGACCATAGGCTGTACAGAGAAATATCTGCTTCTAAAACCAAAAGTGTGCTATAAAACTGAATGGTTGTCAATGTGTGCATTCAACTGACAGAGTTAAACTCACGTGTGGATTCAGCGGTTTGCAAACCCTTTCTGTGCAGAATCCCAAAACCGGTATTTCCAGCCCAATGCCGGCATCCGTACTAAACAGCAGGAAACTTCGTCTAAAACTCAGGAGAAACGTTTCCTTGAAACTGCTCTGCTGTGCGTTCGTTCACCTAAGAGAGTTGAATCTATGTTGAGATTCAGCGAGTCAGAAACACGTTTCTTCTAGGAGCTGCGTTGGGATATTCCCGAGTGAATGGGACAATAGGCTGTACAGAGAAATATCTGCTTCTAAAACCAAAACGGAGCTATCTAAGTAAATGGTTGTCAATGTGTGCATTCAACTGACAGAGTTAAACTCACGTGTGGATTCAGCGATTTGCAAACCCTTTCTGTGCAGAATCCCAAAACCGGTATTTCCAGCCCAATGCCGGCATACGTACTAAACAGCAGGAAACTTCGTCTAAGACTCCGGAGAAACGTTTCCTTGAAACTGCTCTGCTGTGCGTTCGATCACCTAAGAGAGTTGAATCTATGTTGAGATTCAGCGAGTCAGAAACACGTTTCTTATAGTAGCTGCGATGGGATATTCCCGAGTGAATGGGACCATAGGCTGTACAGAGAAATATCTGCTCCTACAACCAAAAGGGTGGTATCTAACTGAATGGTTGTCAATGTGTGCATTCAACTGACAGAGTTAAATTCACGTTTGGATTCAGCGGTTTACAAACCCTTTCTGTGCAGAATCCCAAAACCGGTAATTCCAGCTCAATGCCGGCATACGTACTAAACAGCAGGAAACTTCGTCTAAAACTCAGGAGAAACGTTTCCTTGAAACTGCTCTGCTGTGCATTCGTTCACCTAAGAGAGTTGAAACTATGTTGAGATTCAGCGAGTCAGAAACACGTTTATGCTAGGAGCTGCGTTGGGATATTCCCGAGTGAATGGGACCATAGGCTGTACAGAGAAATATCTGCTTCTAAAACCAAAACGGAGCTATCTAACTGAATCGTTGTGAATGTGTGCATTCAACTGACAGAGTTAAACTCACGTGTGGATTCAGCGGTTTGCAAACCCTTTCTGTGCAGAATCCCAAAACCGGTATTTCCAGCCCAATGCCGGCATCCGTACTAAACAGCAGGAAACTTCGTCTAAAACTCAGGAGAAACGTTTCCTTGAAACTGCTCTGCTGTGCGTTCGATCACCTAAGAGAGTTGAATCTATGTTGAGATTCAGCGAGTCAGAAACACGTTTTTTCTAGGAGGTACGTTGGGATATTCCCGAGTGAATGTTACCATAGGCTGTACAGAGAAATATCTGCTCCTACAACCAAAAGGGTGTTATCTAATTGAATGGTTGTCAATGTGTGCATTCAACTGACAGAGTTAAACTCACGTGTGGATTCAGCGGTTTACAAACCCTTTCTGTGCAGAATCCCAAAACCGGTAATACCAGCTCAGTGCCGGCATCCGTACTAAACAGCAGGAAACTTCGTCTAAAACTCAGGAGAAACGTTTCCTTGAAACTGCTCTGCTGTGCGTTCGTTCACCTAAGAGAGTTGAAACTATGTTGAGATTCAGCGAGTCAGAAACACGTTTATGCTAGGAGCTGCGTTGGGATATTCCCGAGTGAATGGGACCATAGGCTGTACAGAGAAATATCTGCTTCTAAAACCAAAAGGGTGCTATCACACTGAATGGTTGTCAATGTGTGCATTCAACTGACAGAGTTAAACTCACGTGTGGATTCAGCGGTTTGCAAACCCTTTCTGTGCAGAATCCCAAAACCGGTATATCCAGCCCAATGCCGGCATCCGTACTAAACAGCAGGAAACTTCGTCTAAAACTCAGGAGCAACATTTCCTTGAAACTGCTCTGCTGTGCGTTCGTTCACCTAAGAGAGTTGAATCTATGTTGAGATTCAGCGAGTCAGAAACACGTTTCTTCTAGGAGCTGCGTTGGGATATTCCCGAGTGAATGGGACCATAGGCTGTACAGAGAAATATCTGCTCCTACAACCAAAAGGGTGGTATCTAACTGAATGGTTGTCAATGTGTGCATTCAACTGACAGAGTTAAACTCACGTTTGGATTCAGCGGTTTACAAACCCTTTCTGTGCAGAATCCCAAAACCGGTAATTCCAGCTCAATGCCGGCATCCGTATTAAACAGCAGGAAACTTCGTCTAAAACTCAGGAGAAAAGTTTCCTTGAAACTGCTCTGCTGTGCGTTCGTTCACCTAAGAGAGTTGAAACTATGTTGAGATTCAGCGAGTCAGAAACACGTTTCTTCTAGGAGCTGCGTTGGGATATTCCCGAGTGAATGGGACCATAGGCTGTACAGAGAAATATCTGCTTCTACAACCAAAACGGAGCTATCTAACTGAATGGTTGTCAATGTGTGCATTCAACTGACAGAGTTAAACTCACGTGTGGATTCAGCGGTTTGCAAACCCTTTCTGTGCAGAATCCCAAAACCGGTATTTCCAGCCCAATGCCGGCATCCGTACTAAACAGCAGGAAACTTCGTCTAAGACTCCGGAGAAACGTTTCCTTGAAACTGCTCTGCTGTGCGTTCGATCACCTAAGAGAGTTGAATCTATGTTGAGATTCAGCGAGTCAGAAACACGTTTCTTATAGGAGCTGCGTTGGGATATTCCCGAGTGAATGGGACCATAGGCTGTACAGAGAAATATCTGCTCCTACAACCAAAAGGGTGGTATCTAACTGAATGGTTGTCAATGTGTGCATTCAACTGACAGAGTTAAATTCACGTTTGGATTCAGCGGTTTACAAACCCTTTCTGTGCAGAATCCCAAAACCGGTAATTCCAGCTCAATGCCGGCATACGTACTAAACAGCAGGAAACTTCGTCTAAAACTCAGGAGAAACGTTTCCTTGAAACTGCTCTGCTGTGCATTCGTTCACCTAAGAGAGTTGAAACTATGTTGAGATTCAGCGAGTCAGAAACACGTTTATGCTAGGAGCTGCGTTGGGATATTCCCGAGTGAATGGGACCATAGGCTGTACAGAGAAATATCTGCTTCTAAAACCAAAACGGAGGTATCTAACTGAATCGTTGTGAATGTGTGCATTCAACTGACAGAGTTAAACTCACGTGTGGATTCAGCGGTTTGCAAACCCTTTCTGTGCAGAATCCCAAAACCGGTATTTCCAGCCCAATGCCGGCATCCGTACTAAACAGCAGGAAACTTCGTCTAAAACTCAGGAGAAACGTTTCCTTGAAACTGCTCTGCTGTGCGTTCGATCACCTAAGAGAGTTGAATCTATGTTGAGATTCAGCGAGTCAGAAACACGTTTTTTCTAGGAGGTACGTTGGGATATTCCCGAGTGAATGTTACCATAGGCTGTACAGAGAAATATCTGCTCCTACAACCAAAAGGGTGTTATCTAATTGAATGGTTGTCAATGTGTGCATTCAACTGACAGAGTTAAACTCACGTGTGGATTCAGCGGTTTACAAACCCTTTCTGTGCAGAATCCCAAAACCGGTAATACCAGCTCAATGCCGGCATCCGTACTAAACAGCAGGAAACTTCGTCTAAAACTCAGGAGAAACGTTTCCTTGAAACTGCTCTGCTGTGCGTTCGTTCACCTAAGAGAGTTGAAACTATGTTGAGATTCAGCGAGTCAGAAACACGTTTATGCTAGGAGCTGCGTTGGGATATTCCCGAGTGAATGGGACCATAGGCTGTACAGAGAAATATCTGCTTCTAAAACCAAAAGGGTGCTATCACACTGAATGGTTGTCAATGTGTGCATTCAACAGACAGAGTTAAACTCACGTGTGGATTCAGCGGTTTGCAAACCCTTTCTGTGCAGAATCCCAAAACCGGTATTTCCAGCCCAATGCCGGCATCCGTACTAAACAGCAGGAAACTTCGTCTAAAACTCAGGAGAAACGTTTCCTTGAAACTGCTCTGCTGTGCGTTCGATCACCTAAGAGAGTTGAATCTATGTTGAGATTCAGCGAGTCAGAAACACGTTTCTTCTTGGAGCTGCGTTGGGATATTCCCGAGTGAATGGGACCATAGGCTGTACAGAGAAATATCTGCTTCTAAAACCAAAACGGAGCTACCTAACTGAATGGTTGTCAATGTGTGCATTCAAGTGACAGAGTTAAACTCACGTGTGGATTCAGCGGTTTGCAAACCCTTTCTGTGCCGAATCCCAAAACCGGTATTTCCAGCCTAATGCCGGCATACGTACTAAACAGCAGGAAACTTCGTCTAAAACTCAGGAGAAACGTTTCCTTGAAACTGCTCTGCTGTGCGTTCGTTCACCTAAGAGAGTTGAATCTATGTTGAGATTCAGCGAGTCAGAAACACGTTTCTTCTAGGAGGTGCGTTGGGATATTCCCGAGTGAATGGGAGCATAGGCTGTACAGAGAAATATCTGCTCCTACAACCAAAAGGGTGGTATCTAACTGAATGGTTGTCAATGTGTGCATTCAACTGACAGAGTTAAACTCACGTGTGGATTCAGCGGTTTACAAACCCTTTCTGTGCAGAATCCCAAAACCGGTAATACCAGCTCAATGCCGGCATCCGTACTAAACAGCAGGAAACTTCGTCTAAAACTCAGGAGAAACGTTTCCTTGAAACTGCTCTGCTGTGCGTTCGTTCACCTAAGAGAGTTGAAACTATGTTGAGATTCAGCGAGTCAGAAACACGTTTATGCTAGGAGCTGCGTTGGGATATTCCCGAGTGAATGGGACCATAGGCTGTACAGAGAAATATCTGCTTCTAAAACCAAAAGGGTGCTATCACACTGAATGGTTGTCAATGTGTGCATTCAACAGACAGAGTTAAACTCACGTGTGGATTCAGCGGTTTGCAAACCCTTTCTGTGCAGAATCCCAAAACCGGTATTTCCAGCCCAATGCCGGCATCCGTACTAAACAGCAGGAAACTTCGTCTAAAACTCAGGAGAAACGTTTCCTTGAAACTGCTCTGCTGTGCGTTCGATCACCTAAGAGAGTTGAATCTATGTTGAGATTCAGCGAGTCAGAAACACGTTTCTTCTTGGAGCTGCGTTGGGATATTCCCGAGTGAATGGGACCATAGGCTGTACAGAGAAATATCTGCTTCTAAAACCAAAACGGAGCTACCTAACTGAATGGTTGTCAATGTGTGCATTCAAGTGACAGAGTTAAACTCACGTGTGGATTCAGCGGTTTGCAAACCCTTTCTGTGCCGAATCCCAAAACCGGTATTTCCAGCCTAATGCCGGCATACGTACTAAACAGCAGGAAACTTCGTCTAAAACTCAGGAGAAACGTTTCCTTGAAACTGCTCTGCTGTGCGTTCGTTCACCTAAGAGAGTTGAATCTATGTTGAGATTCAGCGAGTCAGAAACACGTTTCTTCTAGGAGGTGCGTTGGGATATTCCCGAGTGAATGGGAGCATAGGCTGTACAGAGAAATATCTGCTCCTACAACCAAAAGGGTGGTATCTAACTGAATGGTTGTCAATGTGTGCATTCAACTGACAGAGTTAAACTCACGTTTGGATTCAGCGGTTTACAAACCCTTTCTGTGCAGAATCCCAAAACCGGTAATTCCAGCTCAATGCCGGCATCCGTACTAAACAGCAGGAAACTTCGTCTAAAACTCAGGAGAAACGTTTCCTTGAAACTGCTCTGCTGTGCTTTCGTTCACCTAAGAGAGTTGAAACTATGTTGAGATTCAGCGAGTCAGAAACACGTTTATGCCAGGAGCTGCGTTGGGATATTCCCGAGTGAATGGGACCATAGGCTGTACAGAGAAATATCTGCTTCTAAAACCAAAACGGAGCTATCTAACTGAATGGTTGTCAATGTGTGCATTCAACTGACAGAGTTAAACTCACGTGTGGATTCAGCGGTTTGCAAACCATTTCTGTGCAGAATCCCAAAACCGGTATGTCCAGCCCAATGCCGGCATCCGTACTAAACAGCAGGAAACTTCGTCTAAAACTCAGGAGAAAGGTTTCCTTGAAACTGCTCTGCTGTGCGTTCGTTCACCTAAGAGAGTTGAATCTATGTTGAGATTCAGCGAGTCAGGAACACGTTTCTTCTAGGAGCTGCGTTGGGATATTCCCGAGTGAATGGGACCATAGGCTGTACAGAGAAATATCTGCTTCTAAAACCAAAAGTGTGCTATGTAACTGAATGGTTGTCAATGTGTGCATTCAACTGACAGAGTTAAACTCACGTGTGGATTCAGCGGTTTGCAAACCCTTTCTGTGCAGAATCCCAAAACCGGTATTTCCAGCCCAATGCCGGCATCCGTACTAAACAGCAGGAAACTTCGTCTAAAACTCAGGAGCAACGTTTCCTTGAAACTGCTCTGCTGTGCGTTCGTTCACCTAAGAGAGTTGAATCTATGTTGAGATTCAGCGAGTCAGAAACACGTTTCTTCTAGGAGTTGCGTTGGGATATTCCCGAGTGAATGGGACCATAGGCTGTACAGAGAAATATCTGCTTCTAAAACCAAAAGTGTGCTATCTAACTGAATGGTTGTCAATGTGTGCATTCAACTGACAGAGTTAAACTCACGTGTGGATTCAGCGGTTTGCAAACCCTTTCTGTGCAGAATCCCAAAACCGGTATTTCCAGCCCAATGCCGGCATACGTACTAAACAGCAGGAAACTTCGTCTAAAACTCAGGAGCAACGTTTCCTTGAAACTGCTCTGCTGTGCGTTCGTTCACCTAAGAGAGTTGAATCTATGTTGAGATCCAGCGAGTCAGAAACACGTTTCTTCTAGGAGCTGCGTTGGGATATTCCCGAGTGAATGGGACCATAGGCTGTACAGAGAAATATCTGCTTCTAAAACCAAAAGTGTGCTATCAAACTGAATGGTTGTCAATGTGTGCATTCAACTGATAGAGTTAAACTCACGTGTGGATTCAGCGGTTTGCAAACCCTTTCTGTGCAGAATCCCAAAACCGGTAATTCCAGCTCAATGCCGGCATCCGTACTAAACAGCAGGAAACTTCGTCTAAAACTCAGGAGAAACGTTTCCTTGAAACTGCTCTGCTGTGCTTTCGTTCACCTAAGAGAGTTGAAACTATGTTGAGATTCAGCGAGTCAGAAACACGTTTATGCTAGGAGCTGCGTTGGGATATTCCCGAGTGAATGGGACCATAGGCTGTACAGAGAAATATCTGCTTCTAAAACCAAAACGGAGCTATCTAACTGAATGGTTGTCAATGTGTGCATTCAACTGACAGAGATAAACTCACGTGTGGATTCAGCGGTTTGCAAACCATTTCTGTGCAGAATCCCAAAACCGGTATGTCCAGCCCAATGCCGGCATCCGTACTAAACAGCAGGAAACTTCGTCTAAAACTCAGGAGAAAGGTTTCCTTGAAACTGCTCTGCTGTGCGTTCGTTCACCTAAGAGAGTTGAATCTATGTTGAGATTCAGCGAGTCAGGAACACGTTTCTTCTAGGAGCTGCGTTGGGATATTCCCGAGTGAATGGGACCATAGGCTGTACAGAGAAATATCTGCTTCTAAAACCAAAAGTGTGCTATCTAACTGAATGGTTGTCAATGTGTGCATTCAACTGACAGAGTTAAACTCACGTGTGGATTCAGCGGTTTGCAAACCCTTTCTGTGCAGAATCCCAAAACCGCTATTTCCAGCCCAATGCCGGCATCCGTACTAAACAGCAGGATACTTCGTCTAAAACTCAGGAGAAACGTTTCCTTGAAACTGCTCTGCTGTGCGTTCGTTCACCTAAGAGAGTTGAATCTATGTTGAGATTCAGCGAGTCAGAAACACGATTCTTCTAGGAGCTGCGTTGGGATATTCCCGAGTGAATGGGACCATAGGATGTACAGAGAAATATCTGCTTCTAAAACCAAAACGGAGCTATCTAACTGAATGGTTGTCAATGTGTGCATTCAACTGACAGAGTTAAACTCACGTGTGGATTCAGCGGTTTGCAAACGCTTTCTGTGCAGAATCCCAAAACCGCTATTTCCAGCCCAATGCCGGCATCCGTACTAAACAGCAGGAAACTTCGTGTAAAACTCAGGAGAAACGTTTCCTTGAAACTGCTCTGCTGTGCGTTCGTTCACCTAAGAGAGTTGAATCTATGTTGAGATTCAGCGAGTCAGAAACACGTTTCTTCTAGGAGCTGCGTTGGGATATTCCCGAGTGAATGGGACCATAGGCTGTACAGAGAAATATCTGCTTCTAAAACCAAAACGGAGCTATCTAACTGAATGGTTGTCAATGTGTGCATACAACTGACAGAGTTAAACTCACGTGTGGATTCAGCGGTTTGCAAACCCTTTCTGTGCAGAATCCCAAAACCGGTATTTCCAGCCCAATGCCGGCATACGTACTAAACAGCAGGAAACTTCGTCTAAAACTCAGGAGAAACGTTTCCTTGAAACTGCTCTGCTGTGCGTTCGTTCACCTAAGAGAGTTGAATCTATGTTGAGATTCAGCGAGTCAGAAACACGTTTCTTCTAGCAGCTGCGTTGGGATATTCCCGAGTGAATGGGACCATAGGCTGTACAGAGAAATATCTGCTTCTAAAACCAAAACGGAGCTATCTAACTGAATGGTTGTCAATGTGTGTATTCAACTGACAGAGTTAAACTCACATGTGGATTCAGCGGTTTGCAAACCCTTTCTGTGCAGAATCCCAAAACCGGTATTTCCAGCCCAATGCCGGCATCCGTACTAAACAGCAGGAAACTTCGTCTAAAACTCAGGAGAAACGTTTCCTTGAAACTGCTCTGCTGTGCGTTCGTTCACCTAAGAGAGTTGAATCTATGTTGAGATTCAGCGAGTCAGAAACACGTTTCTTCTAGGAGCTGCGTTGGGATATTCCCGAGTGAATGGGACCATAGGCTGTACAGAGAAATATCTGCTTCTAAAACCAAAACGGAGCTATCTAACTGAATGGTTGTCAATGTGTGCATTCAACTGACAGAGTTAAACTCACGTGTGGATTCAGCGGTTTGCAAACCCTTTCTGTGCAGAATCCCAAAACCGGTATTTCGAGCCCAATGCCGGCATACGTACTAAACAGCAGGAAACTTCGCCTAAAACTCAGGAGAAACGTTTCCTTGAAAATGCTCTGCTGTGCGTTCGATCACCTAAGAGAGTTGAATCTATGTTGAGATTCAGCGAGTCAGAAACACGTTTCTTCTAGGAGCTGCGTTGGGATATTCCCGAGTGAATGGGACCATAGGCTGTACAGAGAAATATCTGCTTCTAAAACCAAAACGGAGCTATCTAAGTGAATGGTTGTCAATGTGTGCATTCAACTGACAGAGTTAAACTCACGTGTGGATTCAGCGGTTTGCAAACCCAATCTGTGCAGAATCCCAAAACCGGTATTTCCAGCCCAATGCCGGCATCCGTACTAAACAGCAGGAAACTTCGTCTAAAACTCAGGAGAAACGTTTCCTTGAAACTGCTCTGCTGTGCGTTCGTTCACCTAAGAGAGTTGAATCTATGTTGAGATTCAGCGAGTCAGAAACACGTTTCTTCTAGGAGCTGCGTTGGGATATTCCCGAGTGAATGGGACCATAGGATGTACAGAGAAATAATCTGCTTCTAAAATCAAAACGGAGCTATCTAACTGAATGGTTGTCAATGTGTGCATTCAACTGACAGAGTTAAACTCACGTGTGGATTCAGCGGTTTGCAAACCCTTTCTGTGCAGAATCCCAAAACCGGTATTTCCAGCCCAATGCCGGCATCCGTACTAAACAGCAGGAAACTTCGTCTAAAACTCAGGAGAAACGTTTCCTTGAAACTGCTCTGCTGTGCGTTCGATCACCTAAGAGAGTTGAATCTATGTTGAGATTCAGCGAGTCAGAAACACGTTTCTTCTGAGAGCTGCGTTGGGATATTCCCGAGTGAATGGGACCATAGGCTGTACAGAGAAATATCTGCTCCTACAACCAAAAGGGTGGTATCTAACTGAATGGTTGTCAATGTGTGCATTCAACTGACAGAGTTAAATTCACGTTTGGATTCAGCGGTTTACAAACCTTTTCTGGGCAGAATCCCAAAATCGGTAATTCCAGCTCAATGCCGGCATCCGTACTAAACAGCAGGAAACTTCGTCTAAAACTCAGGAGAAACGTTTCCTTGAAACTGCTCTGCTGTGCATTCGTTCACCTAAGAGAGTTGAAACTATGTTGAGATTCAGCGAGTCAGAAACACGTTTATGCTAGGAGCTGCGTTGCGATATTCCCGAGTGAATGGGACCATAGGCTGTACAGAGAAATATCTGCTTCTAAAAGCAAAACGGAGCTATCTAACTGAATGGTTGTCAATGTGTGCATTCAACTGACAGAGTTAAACTCACGTGTGGATTCAGCGGTTTGCAAACCCTTTCTGTGCAGAATCCCAAAACCGGTATTTCCAGCCCAATGCCGGCATACGTACTAAACAGCAGGAAACTTCGTCTAAGACTCCGGAGAAACGTTTCCTTGAAACTGCTCTGCTGTGCGTTCGTTCACCTAAGAGAGTTGAATCTATGTTGAGATTCAGCGAGTCAGAAACACGTTTCTTCTAGGAGCTGCGTTGGGATATTCCCGAGTGAATGGGACCATAGGCTGTACAGAGAAATATCTGCTTCTAAAACCAAAAGTGTGCTATCAAACTGAATGGTTGTCAATGTGTGCATTCAACTGACAGAGTTAAACTCACGTGTGGATTCAGCGGTTTGCAAACCCTTTCTGTGCAGAATCCCAAAACCGGTATTTCCAGCCCAATGCCGGCATCCGTACTAAACAGCAGGAAACTTCGTCTAAAACTCAGGAGAAACGTTTCCTTGAAACTGCTCTGCTGTGCGTTCGTTCACCTAAGAGAGTTGAATCTATGTTGAGATTCAGCGAGTCAGAAACACGTTTCTTCTAGGAGCTGCGTTGGGATATTCCCGAGTGAATGGGACCATAGGCTGTACAGAGAAATATCTGCTTCTAAAACCAAAAGTGTGCTATCAAACTGAATGGTTGTCAATGTGTGCATTCAACTGACAGAGTTAAACTCACGTGTGGATTCAGCGGTTTGCAAACCCTTTCTGTGCAGAATCCCAAAACCGGTATTTCCAGCCCAATGCCGGCATCCGTACTAAACAGCAGGAAACTTCGTCTAAAACTCAGGAGAAACGTTTCCTTGAAACTGCTGTGCTGTGCGTTCGTTCACCTAAGAGAGTTGAATCTATGTTGAGATTCAGCGAGTCAGAAACACGTTTCTTCTAGGAGCTGCGTTGTGATACTCCCGAGTGAATGGGACCATAGGCTGTACAGAGAAATATCTGCTTCTAAAACCAAAACGGAGCTATCTAACTGAATGGTTGTCAATGTGTGCTTTCAACTGACAGAGTTAAACTCACGTGTGGATTCAGCGGTTTGCAAACCCTTTCTGTGCAGAATCCCAAAACCGGTATTTCCAGCCCAATGCCGGCATCCGTACTAAACAGCAGGAAACTTCGTCTAAAACTCAGGAGAAACGTTTCCTTGAAACTGCTCTGCTGTGCGTTCGTTCACCTAAGAGAGTTGAATCTATGTTGAGATTCAGCGAGTCAGAAACACGTTTCTTCTAGGAGCTGCGTTGGGATATTCCCGAGTGAATGGGACCATAGGATGTACAGAGAAATATCTGCTTCTAAAACCAAAACGGAGCTATCTAACTGAATGGTTGTCAATGTGTGCATTCAACTGACAGAGTTAAACTCACGTGTGGATTCAGCGGTTTGCAAACCCTTTCTGTGCAGAATCCCAAAACCGGTATATCCAGCCCAATGCCGGCATCCGTACTAAATAGCAGGAAACTTCGTCTAAAACTCAGGAGAAACGTTTCCTTGAAACTGCTCTGCTGTGCGTTCGATCACCTAAGAGAGTTGAATCTATGTTGAGATTCAGCGAGTCAGAAACACGTTTCTTCTAGGAGGTGCGTTGGGATATTCCCGAGTGTATGGGACCATAGGCTGTACAGAGAAATATCTGCTCCTACAACCAAAAGGGTGGTATCTAACTGAATGGTTGTCAATGTGTGCATTCAACTGACAGAGTTAAACTCACGTTTGGATTCAGCGGTTTACAAACCCTTTCTGTGCAGAATCCCAAAACCGGTAATTCCAGCTCAATGCCGGCATCCGTATTAAACAGCAGGAAACTTCGTCTAAAACTCAGGAGAAAAGTTTCCTTGAAACTGCTCTGCTGTGCGTTCGTTCACCTAAGAGAGTTGAAACTATGTTGAGATTCAGCGAGTCAGAAACACGTTTCTTCTAGGAGCTGCGTTGGGATATTCCCGAGTGAATGGGACCATAGGCTGTTCAGAGAAATATCTGCTTCTAAAACCAAAACGGAGCTATCTAACTGAATGGTTGTCAATGTGTGCATTCAACTGACAGAGTTAAACTCACGTGTGGATTCAGCGGTTTGCAAACCCTTTCTGTGCAGAATCCCAAAACCGGTATTTCCAGCCCAATGCCGGCATCCGTACTAAACAGCAGGAAACTTCGTCTAAAACTCAGGAGAAACGTTTCCTTGAAACTGCTCTGCTGTGCGTTCGATCACCTAAGAGAGTTGAATCTATGTTGAGATTCAGCGAGTCAGAAACACGTTTCTTCTAAGAGCTGCGTTGGGATATTCCCGAGTGAATGGGACCATAGGCTGTACAGAGAAATATCTGCTCCTACAACCAAAAGGGTGGTATCTAACTGAATGGTTGTCAATGTGTGCATTCAACTGACAGAGTTAAATTCACGTTTGGATTCAGCGGTTTACAAACCTTTTCTGGGCAGAATCCCAAAATCGGTAATTCCAGCTCAATGCCGGCATCCGTACTAAACAGCAGGAAACTTCGTCTAAAACTCAGGAGAAACGTTTCCTTGAAACTGCTCTGCTGTGCGTTCGTTCACCTAAGAGAGTTGAATCTATGTTGAGATTCAGCGAGTCAGAAACACGTTTATGCTAGGAGCTGCGTTGGGATATTCCCGAGTGAATGGGACCATAGGCTGTACAGAGAAATATCTGCTTCTAAAAGCAAAACGGAGCTATCTAACTGAATGGTTGTCAATGTGTGCATTCAACTGACAGAGTTAAACTCACGTGTGGATTCAGCGGTTTGCAAACGCTTTCTGTGCAGAATCCCAAAACCGGTATTTCCAGCCCAATGCCGGCATACGTACTAAACAGCAGGAAACTTCGTCTAAGACTCCGGAGAAACGTTTCCTTGAAACTGCTCTGCTGTGCGTTCGTTCACCTAAGAGAGTTGAATCTATGTTGAGATTCAGCGAGTCAGAAACACGTTTCTTCTAGGAGCTGCGTTGGGATATTCCCGAGTGAATGGGACCATAGGCTGTACAGAGAATTATCTGCTTCTAAAACCAAAAGTGCGCTATCAAACTGAATGGTTGTCAATGTGTGCATTCAACTGACAGAGTTAAACTCACGTGTGGATTCAGCGGTTTGCAAACCCTTTCTGTGCAGAATCCCAAAACCGGTATTTCCAGCCCAATGCCGGCATCCGTACTAAACAGCAGGAAACTTCGTCTAAAACTCAGGAGAAACGTTTCCTTGAAACTGCTCTGCTGTGCGTTCGTTCACCTAAGAGAGTTGAATCTATGTTGAGATTCAGCGAGTCAGAAACACGTTTCTTCTAGGAGCTGCGTTGGGATATTCCCGAGTGAATGGGACCATAGGCTGTACAGAGAAATATCTGCTTCTAAAACCAAAAGTGTGCTATCAAACTGAATGGTTGTCAATGTGTGCATTCAACTGACAGAGTTAAACTCACGTGTGGATTCAGCGGTTTGCAAACCCTTTCTGTGCAGAATCCCAAAACCGGTATTTTCAGCCCAATGCCGGCATACGTACTAAACAGCAGGAAACTTCGTCTAAAACTCAGGAGAAACGTTTCCTTGAAACTGCTCTGCTGTGCGTTCGTTCACCTAAGAGAGTTGAATCTATGTTGAGATTCAGCGAGTCAGAAACACGTTTCTTCTAGGAGCTGCGTTGGGATATTCCCGAGTGAATGGGACCATAGGCTGTACAGAGAAATATCTGCTTCTAAAACCAAAAGTGTGCTATCAAACTGAATGGTTGTCAATGTGTGCATTCAACTGACAGAGTTAAACTCACGTGTGGATTCAGCGGTTTGCAAACCCTTTCTGTGCAGAATCCCAAAACCGGTATTTCCAGCCCAATGCCGGCATCCGTACTAAACAGCAGGAAACTTCGTCTAAAACTCAGGAGAAACGTTTCCTTGAAACTGCTCTGCTGTGCGTTCGTTCACCTAAGAGAGTTGAATCTATGTTGAGATTCAGCGAGTCAGAAACACGTTTCTTCTAGGAGCTGCGTTGGGATATTCCCGAGTGAATGGGACCATACGCTGTACAGAGAAATATCTGCTTGTAAAACCAAAACGGAGCTATCTAACTGAATGGTTGTCAATGTGTGCATTCAACTGACAGAGTTAAACTCACGTGTGGATTCAGCGGTTTGCAAACCCTTTCTGTGCAGAATCCCAAAACCGGTATTTCCAGCCCAATGCCGGCATCCGTACTAAACAGCAGGAAACTTCGTCTAAAACTCAGGAGAAACGTTTCCTTGAAACTGCTGTGCTGTGCGTTCGTTCACCTAAGAGAGTTGAATCTATGTTGAGATTCAGCGAGTCAGAAACACGTTTCTTCTAGGAGCTGCGTTGTGATACTCCCGAGTGAATGGGACCATAGGCTGTACAGAGAAATATCTGCTTCTAAAACCAAAACGGAGCTATCTAAGTGAATGGTTGTCAATGTGTGCATTCAACTGACAGAGTTAAACTCACGTGTGGATTCAGCGGTTTGCAAACCCTTTCTGTGCAGAATCCCAAAACCGGTATTTCCAGCCCAATGCCGGCATCCGTACTAAACAGCAGGAAACTTCGTCTAAAACTCAGGAGAAACGTTTCCTTGAAACTGCTCTGCTGTGCGTTCGTTCACCTAAGAGAGTTGAATCTATGTTGAGATTCAGCGAGTCAGAAACACGTTTCTTCTAGGAGCTGCGTTGGGATATTCCCGAGTGAATGGGACCATAGGCTGTACAGAGAAATATCTGCTTCTAAAACCAAAACGGAGCTATCTACGTGAATGGTTGTCAATGTGTGCATTCAACTGACAGAGTTAAACTCACGTGTGGATTCAGCGGTTTGCAAACCCTTTCTGTGCAGAATCCCAAAACCGGTATTTCCAGCCCAATGCCGGCATCCGTACTAAACAGCAGGAAACTTCGTCTAAAACTCAGGAGAAACGTTTCCTTGAAACTGCTCTGCTGTGCGTTCGATCACCTAAGAGAGTTGAATCTATGTTGAGATTCAGCGAGTCAGAAACACGTTTCTTCTAGGAGGTGCGTTGGGATATTCCCGAGTGTATGGGACCATAGGCTGTACAGAGAAATATCTGCTCCTACAACCAAAAGGGTGGTATCTAACTGAATGGTTGTCAATGTGTGCATTCAACTGACAGAGTTAAACTCACGTTTGGATTCAGCGGTTTACAAACCCTTTCTGTGCAGAATCCCAAAACCGGTAATTCCAGCTCAATGCCGGCATCCGTATTAAACAGCAGGAAACTTCGTCTAAAACTCAGGAGAAAAGTTTCCTTGAAACTGCTCTGCTGTGCGTTCGTTCACCTAAGAGAGTTGAAACTATGTTGAGATTCAGCGAGTCAGAAACACGTTTCTTCTAGGAGCTGCGTTGGGATATTCCCGAGTGAATGGGACCATAGGCTGTTCAGAGAAATATCTGCTTCTAAAACCAAAACGGAGCTATCTAACTGAATGGTTGTCAATGTGTGCATTCAACTGACAGAGTTAAACTCACGTGTGGATTCAGCGGTTTGCAAACCCTTTCTGTGCAGAATCCCAAAACCGGTATTTCCAGCCCAATGCCGGCATCCGTACTAAACAGCAGGAAACTTCGTCTAAAACTCAGGAGAAACGTTTCCTTGAAACTGCTCTGCTGTGCGTTCGATCACCTAAGAGAGTTGAATCTATGTTGAGATTCAGCGAGTCAGAAACACGTTTCTTCTAAGAGCTGCGTTGGGATATTCCCGAGTGAATGGGACCATAGGCTGTACAGAGAAATATCTGCTCCTACAACCAAAAGGGTGGTATCTAACTGAATGGTTGTCAATGTGTGCATTCAACTGACAGAGTTAAATTCACGTTTGGATTCAGCGGTTTACAAACCTTTTCTGGGCAGAATCCCAAAATCGGTAATTCCAGCTCAATGCCGGCATCCGTACTAAACAGCAGGAAACTTCGTCTAAAACTCAGGAGAAACGTTTCCTTGAAACTGCTCTGCTGTGTGTTCGTTCACCTAAGAGAGTTGAAACTATGTTGAGATTCAGCGAGTCAGAAACACGTTTATGCTAGGAGCTGCGTTGGGATATTCCCGAGTGAATGGGACCATAGGCTGTACAGAGAAATATCTGCTTCTAAAAGCAAAACGGAGCTATCTAACTGAATGGTTGTCAATGTGTGCATTCAACTGACAGAGTTAAACTCACGTGTGGATTCAGCGGTTTGCAAACGCTTTCTGTGCAGAATCCCAAAACCGGTATTTCCAGCCCAATGCCGGCATACGTACTAAACAGCAGGAAACTTCGTCTAAGACTCCGGAGAAACGTTTCCTTGAAACTGCTCTGCTGTGCGTTCGTTCACCTAAGAGAGTTGAATCTATGTTGAGATTCAGCGAGTCAGAAACACGTTTCTTCTAGGAGCTGCGTTGGGATATTCCCGAGTGAATGGGACCATAGGCTGTACAGAGAATTATCTGCTTCTAAAACCAAAAGTGCGCTATCAAACTGAATGGTTGTCAATGTGTGCATTCAACTGACAGAGTTAAACTCACGTGTGGATTCAGCGGTTTGCAAACCCTTTCTGTGCAGAATCCCAAAACCGGTATTTCCAGCCCAATGCCGGCATCCGTACTAAACAGCAGGAAACTTCGTCTAAAACTCAGGAGAAACGTTTCCTTGAAACTGCTCTGCTGTGCGTTCGTTCACCTAAGAGAGTTGAATCTATGTTGAGATTCAGCGAGTCAGAAACACGTTTCTTCTAGGAGCTGCGTTGGGATATTCCCGAGTGAATGGGACCATAGGCTGTACAGAGAAATATCTGCTTCTAAAACCAAAAGTGTGCTATCAAACTGAATGGTTGTCAATGTGTGCATTCAACTGACAGAGTTAAACTCAGGTGTGGATTCAGCGGTTTGCAAACCCTTTCTGTGCAGAATCCCAAAACCGGTATTTTCAGCCCAATGCCGGCATACGTACTAAACAGCAGGAAACTTCGTCTAAAACTCAGGAGAAACGTTTCCTTGAAACTGCTCTGCTGTGCGTTCGTTCACCTAAGAGAGTTGAATCTATGTTGAGATTCAGCGAGTCAGAAACACGTTTCTTCTAGGAGCTGCGTTGGGATATTCCCGAGTGAATGGGACCATAGGCTGTACAGAGAAATATCTGCTTCTAAAACCAAAAGTGTGCTATCAAACTGAATGGTTGTCAATGTGTGCATTCAACTGACAGAGTTAAACTCACGTGTGGATTCAGCGGTTTGCAAACCCTTTCTGTGCAGAATCCCAAAACCGGTATTTCCAGCCCAATGCCGGCATCCGTACTAAACAGCAGGAAACTTCGTCTAAAACTCAGGAGAAACGTTTCCTTGAAACTGCTCTGCTGTGCGTTCGTTCACCTAAGAGAGTTGAATCTATGTTGAGATTCAGCGAGTCAGAAACACGTTTCTTCTAGGAGCTGCGTTGGGATATTCCCGAGTGAATGGGACCATACGCTGTACAGAGAAATATCTGCTTGTAAAACCAAAACGGAGCTATCTAACTGAATGGTTGTCAATGTGTGCATTCAAGTGACAGATTTAAACTCACGTGTGGATTCAGCGATTTGCAAACCCTTTCTGTGCAGAATCCCAAAACCGGTATTTCCAGGCCAATGCCGGCATACGTACTAAACAGCAGGAAACTTCGTCTAAAACTCAGGAGAAACGTTTCCTTGAAACTGCTCTGCTGTGCGTTCGTTCACCTAAGAGAGTTGAATCTATGTTGAGACTCAGCGAGTCAGAAACACATTTCTTCTAGGAGCTGCGTTGGGATATTCCCGAGTGATTGGAACCACAGGCTGTACAGAGAAATATCTGCTTCTAAAACCAAAAGTGTGCTATCAAACTGAATGGTTGTCAATGTGTGCATTCAACTGACAGAGTTAAACTCACGTGTGGATTCAGCGGTTTGCAAACCCTTTCTGTGCAGAATCCCAAAACCGGTTTTTCCAGCCCAATGCCGGCATACGTACTAAACAGCAGGAAACTTCGTCTAAAACTCAGGAGAAACGTTTCCTTGAAACTGCTCTGCTGTGCGTTCGTTCACCTAAAAGAGTTGAATCTATGTTGAGATTCAGCGAGTCAGAAACACGTTTCTTCTAGGAGCTGCGTTGGGATATTCCCGAGTGAATGGGACCATAGGCTGTACAGAGAAATATCTGCTTCTAAAACCAAAAGGGTGCTATCAAACTGAATGGTTGTCAATGTGTGCATTCAACTGACAGAGTTAAACTCACGTGTGGATTCAGCGGTTTGCAAACCCTTTCTGTGCAGAATCCCAAAACCGGTATTTCCAGCCCAATGCCGGCATCCGTACTAAACAGCAGGAAACTTCGTCTAAAACTCAGGAGAAACGTTTCCTTGAAACTGCTCTGCTGTGCGTTCGTTCACCTAAGAGAGTTGAATCTATGTTGAGATTCAGCGAGTCAGAAACACGTTTCTTCTAGGAGCTGCGTTGGGATATTCCCGAGTGAATGGGACCATACGCTGTACAGAGAAATATCTGCTTGTAAAACCAAAACGGAGCTATCTAACTGAATGGTTGTCAATGTGTGCATTCAACTGACAGAGTTAAACTCACGTGTGGATTCAGCGATTTGCAAACCCTTTCTGTGCAGAATCCCAAAACCGGTATTTCCAGCCCAATGCCGGCATACGTACTAAACAGCAGGAAACTTCGCCTAAAACTCAGGAGAAACGTTTCCTTGAAACTGCTCTGCTGTGCGTTCGTTCACCTAAGAGAGTTGAATCTATGTTGAGACTCAGCGAGTCAGAAACACATTTCTTCTAGGAGCTGCGTTGGGATATTCCCGAGTGAATGGAACCACAGGCTGTACAGAGAAATATCTGCTTCTAAAACCAAAAGTGTGCTATCTAACTGAATGGTTGTCAATGTGTGCATTCAACTGACAGAGTTAAACTCACGTGTGGATTCAGCGGTTTGCAAACCCTTTCTGTGCAGAATCCCAAAACCGGTATTTCCAGCCCAATGCCGGCATACGTACTAAACAGCAGGACACTTCGTCTAAAACTCAGGAGAAACGTTTCCTTGAAACTGCTCTGCTGTGCGTTCGTTCACCTAAAAGAGTTGAATCTATGTTGAGATTCAGCGAGTCAGAAACACGTTTCTTCTAGGAGCTGCGTTGGGATATTCCCGAGTGAATGGGACCATAGGCTGTACAGAGAAATATCTGCTTCTAAAACCAAAAGGGTGCTATCAAACTGAATGGTTGTCAATGTGTGCATTCAACTGACAGAGTTAAACTCACGTTTGGATTCAGCGGTTTACAAACCCTTTCTGTGCAGAATCCCAAAACCGGTAATTCCAGCTCAATGCCGGCATCCGTACTAAACAGCAGGAAACTTCGTCTAAAACTCAGGAGAAACGTTTCCTTGAAACTGCTCTGCTGTGCGTTCGTTCACCTAAGAGAGTTGAAACTATGTTGAGATTCAGCGAGTCAGAAACACGTTTATGCTAGGAGCTGCGTTGGGATATTCCCGAGTGAATGGGACCATAGGCTGTACAGAGAAATATCTGCTTCTAAAACCAAAACGGAGCTATCTAACTGAATGGTTGTCAATGTGTGCATTCAACTGACAGAGTTAAACTCACGTGTGGATTCAGCGGTTTGCAAACCATTTCTGTGCAGAATCCCAAAACCGGTATGTCCAACCCAATGCCGGCATCCGTACTAAAGAGCAGGAAACTTCGTCTAAAATTCAGGAGAAACGTTTCCTTGAAACTGCTCTGCTGTGCGTTCGTTCACCTAAGAGAGTTGAATCTATGTTGAGATTCAGCGAGTCAGAAACACGTTTCTTCTAGGAGCTGCGTTGGGATATTCCCGAGTGAATGGGACCATAGGCTGTACAGAGAAATATCTGCTTCTAAAACCAAAAGTGTGCTATCAAACTGAATGGTTGTCAATGTGTGCATTCAACTGACGGAGTTAAACTCACGTGTGGATTCAGCGGTTTGCAAACCCTTTCTGTGCAGAATCCCAAAACCGGTATTTCCAGCCCAATGCCGGCATCCGTACTAAACAGCAGGAAACTTCGTCTAAAACTCAGGAGAAACGTTTCCTTGAAACTGCTCTGCTGTGCGTTCGTTCACCTAAGAGAGTTGAATCTATGTTGAGATTCAGCGAGTCAGAAACACGTTTCTTCTAGGAGCTGCGTTGGGATATTCCCGAGTGAATGGGACCATAGGCTGTACAGAGAAATATCTGCTTCTAAAACCAAAAGTGTGCTATCAAACTGAATGGTTGTCAATGTGTGCATTCAACTGACAGAGTTAAACTCACGTGTGGATTCAGCGGTTTGCAAACCCTTTCTGTGCAGAATCCCAAAACCGGTATTTCCAGCCCAATGCCGGCATCCGTACTAAACAGCAGGAAACTTCGTCTAAAACTCAGGAGAAACGTTTCCTTGAAACTGCTGTGCTGTGCGTTCGTTCACCTAAGAGAGTTGAATCTATGTTGAGATTCAGCGAGTCAGAAACACGTTTCTTCTAGGAGCTGCGTTGTGATACTCCCGAGTGAATGGGACCATAGGCTGTACAGAGAAATATCTGCTTCTAAAACCAAAACGGAGCTATCTAAGTGAATGGTTGTCAATGTGTGCATTCAACTGACAGAGTTAAACTCACGTGTGGATTCAGCGGTTTGCAAACCCTTTCTGTGCAGAATCCCAAAACCGGTATTTCCAGCCCAATGCCGGCATCCGTACTAAACAGCAGGAAACTTCGTCTAAAACTCAGGAGAAACGTTTCCTTGAAACTGCTCTGCTGTGCGTTCGTTCACCTAAGAGAGTTGAATCTATGTTGAGATTCAGCGAGTCAGAAACACGTTTCTTCTAGGAGCTGCGTTGGGATATTCCCGAGTGAATGGGACCATAGGCTGTACAGAGAAATATCTGCTTCTAAAACCAAAACGGAGCTATCTACGTGAATGGTTGTCAATGTGTGCATTCAACTGACAGAGTTAAACTCACGTGTGGATTCAGCGGTTTGCAAACCCTTTCTGTGCAGAATCCCAAAACCGGTATTTCCAGCCCAATGCCGGCATACGTACTAAACAGCAGGAAACTTCGTCTAAAACTCAGGAGAAACGTTTCCTTGAAACTGCTCTGCTGTGCGTTCGTTCACCTAAGAGAGTTGAATCTATGTTGAGATTCAGCGAGTCAGAAACACGTTTCTTCTAGGAGCTGCGTTGGGATATTCCCGAGTGAATGGGACCATAGGATGTACAGAGAAATATCTGCTTCTAAAACCAAAACGGAGCTATCTAACTGAATGGTTGTCAATGTGTGCATTCAACTGACAGAGTTAAACTCACGTGTGGATTCAGCGGTTTGCAAACCCTTTCTGTGCAGAATCCCAAAACCGGTATATCCAGCCCAATGCCGGCATCCGTACTAAATAGCAGGAAACTTCGTCTAAAACTCAGGAGAAACGTTTCCTTGAAACTGCTCTGCTGTGCGTTCGATCACCTAAGAGAGTTGAATCTATGTTGAGATTCAGCGAGTCAGAAACACGTTTCTTCTAGGAGGTGCGTTGGGATATTCCCGAGTGTATGGGACCATAGGCTGTACAGAGAAATATCTGCTCCTACAACCCAAAGGGTGGTATCTAACTGAATGGTTGTCAATGTGTGCATTCAACTGACAGAGTTAAACTCACGTTTGGATTCAGCGGTTTACAAACCCTTTCTGTGCAGAATCCCAAAACCGGTAATTCCAGCTCAATGCCGGCATCCGTATTAAACAGCAGGAAACTTCGTCTAAAACTCAGGAGAAAAGTTTCCTTGAAACTGCTCTGCTGTGCGTTCGTTCACCTAAGAGAGTTGAAACTATGTTGAGATTCAGCGAGTCAGAAACACGTTTCTTCTAGGAGCTGCGTTGGGATATTCCCGAGTGAATGGGACCATAGGCTGTTCAGAGAAATATCTGCTTCTAAAACCAAAACGGAGCTATCTAACTGAATGGTTGTCAATGTGTGCATTCAACTGACAGAGTTAAACTCACGTGTGGATTCAGCGGTTTGCAAACCCTTTCTGTGCAGAATCCCAAAACCGGTATTTCCAGCCCAATGCCGGCATCCGTACTAAACAGCAGGAAACTTCGTCTAAAACTCAGGAGAAACGTTTCCTTGAAACTGCTCTGCTGTGCGTTCGATCACCTAAGAGAGTTGAATCTATGTTGAGATTCAGCGAGTCAGAAACACGTTTCTTCTAAGAGCTGCGTTGGGATATTCCCGAGTGAATGGGACCATAGGCTGTACAGAGAAATATCTGCTCCTACAACCAAAAGGGTGGTATCTAACTGAATGGTTGTCAATGTGTGCATTCAACTGACAGAGTTAAATTCACGTTTGGATTCAGCGGTTTACAAACCTTTTCTGGGCAGAATCCCAAAATCGGTAATTCCAGCTCAATGCCGGCATCCGTACTAAACAGCAGGAAACTTCGTCTAAAACTCAGGAGAAACGTTTCCTTGAAACTGCTCTGCTGTGCGTTCGTTCACCTAAGAGAGTTGAAACTATGTTGAGATTCAGCGAGTCAGAAACACGTTTATGCTAGGAGCTGCGTTGGGATATTCCCGAGTGAATGGGACCATAGGCTGTACAGAGAAATATCTGCTTCTAAAAGCAAAACGGAGCTATCTAACTGAATGGTTGTCAATGTGTGCATTCAACTGACAGAGTTAAACTCACGTGTGGATTCAGCGGTTTGCAAACGCTTTCTGTGCAGAATCCCAAAACCGGTATTTCCAGCCCAATGCCGGCATACGTACTAAACAGCAGGAAACTTCGTCTAAGACTCCGGAGAAACGTTTCCTTGAAACTGCTCTGCTGTGCGTTCGTTCACCTAAGAGAGTTGAATCTATGTTGAGATTCAGCGAGTCAGAAACACGTTTCTTCTAGGAGCTGCGTTGGGATATTCCCGAGTGAATGGGACCATAGGCTGTACAGAGAATTATCTGCTTCTAAAACCAAAAGTGCGCTATCAAACTGAATGGTTGTCAATGTGTGCATTCAACTGACAGAGTTAAACTCACGTGTGGATTCAGCGGTTTGCAAACCCTTTCTGTGCAGAATCCCAAAACCGGTATTTCCAGCCCAATGCCGGCATCCGTACTAAACAGCAGGAAACTTCGTCTAAAACTCAGGAGAAACGTTTCCTTGAAACTGCTCTGCTGTGCGTTCGTTCACCTAAGAGAGTTGAATCTATGTTGAGACTCAGCGAGTCAGAAACACATTTCTTCTAGGAGCTGCGTTGGGATATTCCCGAGTGAATGGAACCACAGGCTGTACAGAGAAATATCTGCTTCTAAAACCAAAAGTGTGCTATCTAACTGAATGGTTGTCAATGTGTGCATTCAACTGACAGAGTTAAACTCACGTGTGGATTCAGCGGTTTGCAAACCCTTTCTGTGCAGAATCCCAAAACCGGTATTTCCAGCCCAATGCCGGCATACGTACTAAACAGCAGGACACTTCGTCTAAAACTCAGGAGAAACGTTTCCTTGAAACTGCTCTGCTGTGCGTTCGTTCACCTAAAAGAGTTGAATCTATGTTGAGATTCAGCGAGTCAGAAACACGTTTCTTCTAGGAGCTGCGTTGGGATATTCCCGAGTGAATGGGACCATAGGCTGTACAGAGAAATATCTGCTTCTAAAACCAAAAGGGTGCTATCAAACTGAATGGTTGTCAATGTGTGCATTCAACTGACAGAGTTAAACTCACGTTTGGATTCAGCGGTTTACAAGCCCTTTCTGTGCAGAATCCCAAAACCGGTAATTCCAGCTCAATGCCGGCATCCGTACTAAACAGCAGGAAACTTCGTCTAAAACTCAGGAGAAACGTTTCCTTGAAACTGCTCTGCTGTGCGTTCGTTCACCTAAGAGAGTTGAAACTATGTTGAGATTCAGCGAGTCAGAAACACGTTTATGCTAGGAGCTGCGTTGGGATATTCCCGAGTGAATGGGACCATAGGCTGTACAGAGAAATATCTGCTTCTAAAACCAAAACGGAGCTATCTAACTGAATGGTTGTCAATGTGTGCATTCAACTGACAGAGTTAAACTCACGTGTGGATTCAGCGGTTTGCAAACCATTTCTGTGCAGAATCCCAAAACCGGTATGTCCAACCCAATGCCGGCATCCGTACTAAACAGCAGGAAACTTCGTCTAAAACTCAGGAGAAACGTTTCCTTGAAACTGCTCTGCTGTGCGTTCGTTCACCTAAGAGAGTTGAATCTATGTTGAGATTCAGCGAGTCAGAAACACGTTTCTTCTAGGAGCTGCGTTAGGATATTCCCGAGGGAATGGGACCATAGGCTGTACAGAGAAATATCTGCTTCTAAAACCAAAACGGAGCTATCTAACTGAATGGTTGTCAATGTGTGCATTCAACTGACAGAGTTAAACTCACGTGTGGATTCAGCGGTTTGCAAACCATTTCTGTGCAGAATCCCAAAACCGGTATGTCCAACCCAATGCCGGCATCCGTACTAAACAGCAGGAAACTTCGTCTAAAACTCAGGAGAAACGTTTCCTTGAAACTGCTCTGCTGTGCGTTCGTTCACCTAAGAGAGTTGAATCTATGTTGAGATTCAGCGAGTCAGAAACACGTTTCTTCTAGGAGCTGCGTTGGGATATTCCCGAGTGAATGGGACCATAGGCTGTACAGAGAAATATCTGCTTCTAAAACCAAAAGTGTGCTATCAAACTGAATGGTTGTCAATGTGTGCATTCAACTGACAGAGTTAAACTCACGTGTGGATTCAGCGGTTTGCAAACCCTTTCTGTGCAGAATCCCAAAACCGGTATTTCCAGCCCAATGCCGGCATCCGTACTAAACAGCAGGAAACTTCGTCTAAAACTCATGAGAAACGTTTCCTTGAAACTGCTCTGCTGTGCGTTCGTTCACCTAAGAGAGTTGAATCTATGTTGAGATTCAGCGAGTCAGAAACACGTTTCTTCTAGGAGCTGCGTTAGGATATTCCCGAGGGAATGGGACCATAGGCTGTACAGAGAAATATCTGCTTCTAAAACCAAAACGGAGCTATCTAACTGAATGGTTGTCAATGTGTGCATTCAACTGACAGAGTTAAACTCACGTGTGGATTCAGCGGTTTGCAAACCCTTTCTGTGCAGAATCCCAAAACCGGTATTTCCAGCCCAATGCCGGCATACGTACTAAACAGCAGGAAACTTCGTCTAAAACTCAGGAGAAACGTTTCCTTGAAACTGCTCTGCTGTGCGTTCGTTCACCTAAGAGAGTTGAATCTATGTTGAGATTCAGCGAGTCAGAAACACGTTTCTTCTAGGAGCTGCGTTGGGATATTCCCGAGTGAATGGGACCATAGGCTGTACAGAGAAATATCTGCTTCTAAAACCAAAAGTGTGCTATCAAACTGAATGGTTGTCAATGTGTGCATTCAACTGACAGAGTTAAACTCACGTGTGGATTCAGCGGTTTGCAAACCCTTTCTGTGCAGAATCCCAAAACCGGTATTTCCAGCCCAATGCCGGCATCCGTACTAAACAGCAGGAAACTTCGTCTAAAACTCAGGAGAAACGTTTCCTTGAAACTGCTCTGCTGTGCGTTCGTTCACCTAAGAGAGTTGAATCTATGTTGAGATTCAGCGAGTCAGAAACACGTTTCTTCTAGGAGCTGCGTTAGGATATTCCCGAGGGAATGGGACCATAGGCTGTACAGAGAAATATCTGCTTCTAAAACCAAAACGGAGCTATCTAACTGAATGGTTGTCAATGTGTGCATTCAACTGACAGAGTTAAACTCACGTGTGGATTCAGCGGTTTGCAAACCCTTTCTGTGCAGAATCCCAAAACCGGTATGTCCAACCCAATGCCGGCATCCGTACTAAACAGCAGGAAACTTCGTCTAAAACTCAGGAGAAACGTTTCCTTGAAACTGCTCTGCTGTGCGTTCGTTCACCTAAGAGAGTTGAATCTATGTTGAGATTCAGCGAGTCAGAAACACGTTTCTTCTAGGAGCTGCGTTAGGATATTCCCGAGGGAATGGGACCATAGGCTGTACAGAGAAATATCTGCTTCTAAAACCAAAACGGAGCTATCTAACTGAATGGTTGTCAATGTGTGCATTCAACTGACAGAGTTAAACTCACGTGTGGATTCAGCGGTTTGCAAACCCTTTCTGTGCAGAATCCCAAAACCGGTATTTCCAGCCCAATGCCGGCATCCGTACTAAACAGCAGGAAACTTCGTCTAAAACTCAGGAGAAACGTTTCCTTGAAACTGCTCTGCTGTGCGTTCGTTCACCTAAGAGAGTTGAATCTATGTTGAGATTCAGCGAGTCAGAAACACGTTTCTTCTAGGAGCTGCGTTGGGATATTCCCGAGTGAATGGGACCATAGGCTGTACAGAGAAATATCTGCTTCTAAAACCAAAACGGAGCTATCTACGTGAATGGTTGTCAATGTGTGCATTCAACTGACAGAGTTAAACTCACGTGTGGATTCAGCGGTTTGCAAACCCTTTCTGTGCAGAATCCCAAAACCGGTATTTCCAGCCCAATGCCGGCATACGTACTAAACAGCAGGAAACTTCGTCTAAAACTCAGGAGAAACGTTTCCTTGAAACTGCTCTGCTGTGCGTTCGTTCACCTAAGAGAGTTGAATCTATGTTGAGATTCAGCGAGTCAGAAACACGTTTCTTCTAGGAGCTGCGTTGGGATATTCCCGAGTGAATGGGACCATAGGATGTACAGAGAAATATCTGCTTCTAAAACCAAAACGGAGCTATCTAACTGAATGGTTGTCAATGTGTGCATTCAACTGACAGAGTTAAACTCACGTGTGGATTCAGCGGTTTGCAAACCCTTTCTGTGCAGAATCCCAAAACCGGTATATCCAGCCCAATGCCGGCATCCGTACTAAATAGCAGGAAACTTCGTCTAAAACTCAGGAGAAACGTTTCCTTGAAACTGCTCTGCTGTGCGTTCGATCACCTAAGAGAGTTGAATCTATGTTGAGATTCAGCGAGTCAGAAACACGTTTCTTCTAGGAGGTGCGTTGGGATATTCCCGAGTGTATGGGACCATAGGCTGTACAGAGAAATATCTGCTCCTACAACCCAAAGGGTGGTATCTAACTGAATGGTTGTCAATGTGTGCATTCAACTGACAGAGTTAAACTCACGTTTGGATTCAGCGGTTTACAAACCCTTTCTGTGCAGAATCCCAAAACCGGTAATTCCAGCTCAATGCCGGCATCCGTATTAAACAGCAGGAAACTTCGTCTAAAACTCAGGAGAAAAGTTTCCTTGAAACTGCTCTGCTGTGCGTTCGTTCACCTAAGAGAGTTGAAACTATGTTGAGATTCAGCGAGTCAGAAACACGTTTCTTCTAGGAGCTGCGTTGGGATATTCCCGAGTGAATGGGACCATAGGCTGTTCAGAGAAATATCTGCTTCTAAAACCAAAACGGAGCTATCTAACTGAATGGTTGTCAATGTGTGCATTCAACTGACAGAGTTAAACTCACGTGTGGATTCAGCGGTTTGCAAACCCTTTCTGTGCAGAATCCCAAAACCGGTATTTCCAGCCCAATGCCGGCATCCGTACTAAACAGCAGGAAACTTCGTCTAAAACTCAGGAGAAACGTTTCCTTGAAACTGCTCTGCTGTGCGTTCGATCACCTAAGAGAGTTGAATCTATGTTGAGATTCAGCGAGTCAGAAACACGTTTCTTCTAAGAGCTGCGTTGGGATATTCCCGAGTGAATGGGACCATAGGCTGTACAGAGAAATATCTGCTCCTACAACCAAAAGGGTGGTATCTAACTGAATGGTTGTCAATGTGTGCATTCAACTGACAGAGTTAAATTCACGTTTGGATTCAGCGGTTTACAAACCTTTTCTGGGCAGAATCCCAAAATCGGTAATTCCAGCTCAATGCCGGCATCCGTACTAAACAGCAGGAAACTTCGTCTAAAACTCAGGAGAAACGTTTCCTTGAAACTGCTCTGCTGTGCGTTCGTTCACCTAAGAGAGTTGAAACTATGTTGAGATTCAGCGAGTCAGAAACACGTTTATGCTAGGAGCTGCGTTGGGATATTCCCGAGTGAATGGGACCATAGGCTGTACAGAGAAATATCTGCTTCTAAAAGCAAAACGGAGCTATCTAACTGAATGGTTGTCAATGTGTGCATTCAACTGACAGAGTTAAACTCACGTGTGGATTCAGCGGTTTGCAAACGCTTTCTGTGCAGAATCCCAAAACCGGTATTTCCAGCCCAATGCCGGCATACGTACTAAACAGCAGGAAACTTCGTCTAAGACTCCGGAGAAACGTTTCCTTGAAACTGCTCTGCTGTGCGTTCGTTCACCTAAGAGAGTTGAATCTATGTTGAGATTCAGCGAGTCAGAAACACGTTTCTTCTAGGAGCTGCGTTGGGATATTCCCGAGTGAATGGGACCATAGGCTGTACAGAGAATTATCTGCTTCTAAAACCAAAAGTGCGCTATCAAACTGAATGGTTGTCAATGTGTGCATTCAACTGACAGAGTTAAACTCACGTGTGGATTCAGCGGTTTGCAAACCCTTTCTGTGCAGAATCCCAAAACCGGTATTTCCAGCCCAATGCCGGCATCCGTACTAAACAGCAGGAAACTTCGTCTAAAACTCAGGAGAAACGTTTCCTTGAAACTGCTCTGCTGTGCGTTCGTTCACCTAAGAGAGTTGAATCTATGTTGAGACTCAGCGAGTCAGAAACACATTTCTTCTAGGAGCTGCGTTGGGATATTCCCGAGTGAATGGAACCACAGGCTGTACAGAGAAATATCTGCTTCTAAAACCAAAAGTGTGCTATCTAACTGAATGGTTGTCAATGTGTGCATTCAACTGACAGAGTTAAACTCACGTGTGGATTCAGCGGTTTGCAAACCCTTTCTGTGCAGAATCCCAAAACCGGTATTTCCAGCCCAATGCCGGCATACGTACTAAACAGCAGGACACTTCGTCTAAAACTCAGGAGAAACGTTTCCTTGAAACTGCTCTGCTGTGCGTTCGTTCACCTAAAAGAGTTGAATCTATGTTGAGATTCAGCGAGTCAGAAACACGTTTCTTCTAGGAGCTGCGTTGGGATATTCCCGAGTGAATGGGACCATAGGCTGTACAGAGAAATATCTGCTTCTAAAACCAAAAGGGTGCTATCAAACTGAATGGTTGTCAATGTGTGCATTCAACTGACAGAGTTAAACTCACGTTTGGATTCAGCGGTTTACAAGCCCTTTCTGTGCAGAATCCCAAAACCGGTAATTCCAGCTCAATGCCGGCATCCGTACTAAACAGCAGGAAACTTCGTCTAAAACTCAGGAGAAACGTTTCCTTGAAACTGCTCTGCTGTGCGTTCGTTCACCTAAGAGAGTTGAAACTATGTTGAGATTCAGCGAGTCAGAAACACGTTTATGCTAGGAGCTGCGTTGGGATATTCCCGAGTGAATGGGACCATAGGCTGTACAGAGAAATATCTGCTTCTAAAACCAAAACGGAGCTATCTAACTGAATGGTTGTCAATGTGTGCATTCAACTGACAGAGTTAAACTCACGTGTGGATTCAGCGGTTTGCAAACCATTTCTGTGCAGAATCCCAAAACCGGTATGTCCAACCCAATGCCGGCATCCGTACTAAACAGCAGGAAACTTCGTCTAAAACTCAGGAGAAACGTTTCCTTGAAACTGCTCTGCTGTGCGTTCGTTCACCTAAGAGAGTTGAATCTATGTTGAGATTCAGCGAGTCAGAAACACGTTTCTTCTAGGAGCTGCGTTAGGATATTCCCGAGGGAATGGGACCATAGGCTGTACAGAGAAATATCTGCTTCTAAAACCAAAACGGAGCTATCTAACTGAATGGTTGTCAATGTGTGCATTCAACTGACAGAGTTAAACTCACGTGTGGATTCAGCGGTTTGCAAACCATTTCTGTGCAGAATCCCAAAACCGGTATGTCCAACCCAATGCCGGCATCCGTACTAAACAGCAGGAAACTTCGTCTAAAACTCAGGAGAAACGTTTCCTTGAAACTGCTCTGCTGTGCGTTCGTTCACCTAAGAGAGTTGAATCTATGTTGAGATTCAGCGAGTCAGAAACACGTTTCTTCTAGGAGCTGCGTTGGGATATTCCCGAGTGAATGGGACCATAGGCTGTACAGAGAAATATCTGCTTCTAAAACCAAAAGTGTGCTATCAAACTGAATGGTTGTCAATGTGTGCATTCAACTGACAGAGTTAAACTCACGTGTGGATTCAGCGGTTTGCAAACCCTTTCTGTGCAGAATCCCAAAACCGGTATTTCCAGCCCAATGCCGGCATCCGTACTAAACAGCAGGAAACTTCGTCTAAAACTCATGAGAAACGTTTCCTTGAAACTGCTCTGCTGTGCGTTCGTTCACCTAAGAGAGTTGAATCTATGTTGAGATTCAGCGAGTCAGAAACACGTTTCTTCTAGGAGCTGCGTTAGGATATTCCCGAGGGAATGGGACCATAGGCTGTACAGAGAAATATCTGCTTCTAAAACCAAAACGGAGCTATCTAACTGAATGGTTGTCAATGTGTGCATTCAACTGACAGAGTTAAACTCACGTGTGGATTCAGCGGTTTGCAAACCCTTTCTGTGCAGAATCCCAAAACCGGTATTTCCAGCCCAATGCCGGCATACGTACTAAACAGCAGGAAACTTCGTCTAAAACTCAGGAGAAACGTTTCCTTGAAACTGCTCTGCTGTGCGTTCGTTCACCTAAGAGAGTTGAATCTATGTTGAGATTCAGCGAGTCAGAAACACGTTTCTTCTAGGAGCTGCGTTGGGATATTCCCGAGTGAATGGGACCATAGGCTGTACAGAGAAATATCTGCTTCTAAAACCAAAAGTGTGCTATCAAACTGAATGGTTGTCAATGTGTGCATTCAACTGACAGAGTTAAACTCACGTGTGGATTCAGCGGTTTGCAAACCCTTTCTGTGCAGAATCCCAAAACCGGTATTTCCAGCCCAATGCCGGCATCCGTACTAAACAGCAGGAAACTTCGTCTAAAACTCAGGAGAAACGTTTCCTTGAAACTGCTCTGCTGTGCGTTCGTTCACCTAAGAGAGTTGAATCTATGTTGAGATTCAGCGAGTCAGAAACACGTTTCTTCTAGGAGCTGCGTTAGGATATTCCCGAGGGAATGGGACCATAGGCTGTACAGAGAAATATCTGCTTCTAAAACCAAAACGGAGCTATCTAACTGAATGGTTGTCAATGTGTGCATTCAACTGACAGAGTTAAACTCACGTGTGGATTCAGCGGTTTGCAAACCCTTTCTGTGCAGAATCCCAAAACCGGTATGTCCAACCCAATGCCGGCATCCGTACTAAACAGCAGGAAACTTCGTCTAAAACTCAGGAGAAACGTTTCCTTGAAACTGCTCTGCTGTGCGTTCGTTCACCTAAGAGAGTTGAATCTATGTTGAGATTCAGCGAGTCAGAAACACGTTTCTTCTAGGAGCTGCGTTAGGATATTCCCGAGGGAATGGGACCATAGGCTGTACAGAGAAATATCTGCTTCTAAAACCAAAACGGAGCTATCTAACTGAATGGTTGTCAATGTGTGCATTCAACTGACAGAGTTAAACTCACGTGTGGATTCAGCGGTTTGCAAACCCTTTCTGTGCAGAATCCCAAAACCGGTATTTCCAGCCCAATGCCGGCATCCGTACTAAACAGCAGGAAACTTCGTCTAAAACTCAGGAGAAACGTTTCCTTGAAACTGCTCTGCTGTGCGTTCGATCACCTAAGAGAGTTGAATCTATGTTGAGATTCAGCGAGTCAGAAACACGTTTCTTCTAAGAGCTGCGTTGGGATATTCCCGAGTGAATGGGACCATAGGCTGTACAGAGAAATATCTGCTCCTACAACCAAAAGGGTGGTATCTAACTGAATGGTTGTCAATGTGTGCATTCAACTGACAGAGTTAAATTCACGTTTGGATTCAGCGGTTTACAAACCTTTTCTGGGCAGAATCCCAAAATCGGTAATTCCAGCTCAATGCCGGCATCCGTACTAAACAGCAGGAAACTTCGTCTAAAACTCAGGAGAAACGTTTCCTTGAAACTGCTCTGCTGTGCGTTCGTTCACCTAAGAGAGTTGAATCCATGTTGAGATTCAGCGAGTCAGAAACACGTTTCTTCTAGGAGCTGCGTTGGGATATTCCCGAGTGAATGGGACCATAGGCTGTACAGAGAAATATCTGCTTCTAAAAGCAAAACGGAGCTATCTAACTGAATGGTTGTCAATGTGTGCATTCAACTGACAGAGTTAAACTCACGTGTGGATTCAGCGGTTTGCAAACCCTTTCTGTGCAGAATCCCAAAACCGGTATTTCCAGCCCAATGCCGGCATCCGTACTAAACAGCAGGAAACTTCGTCTAAAACTCAGGAGAAACGTTTCCTTGAAACTGCTCTGCTGTGCGTTCGTTCACCTAAGATAGTTGAATCTATGTTGAGATTCAGCGAGTCAGAAACACGTTTCTTCTAGGAGCTGCGTTGGGATATTCCCGAGTGAATGGGACCATAGGCTGTACAGAGAAATATCTGCTTCTAAAACCAAAAGTGTGCTATCAAACTGAATGGTTGTCAATGTGTGCATTCAACTGACAGAGTTAAACTCACGTGTGGATTCAGCGGTTTGCAAACCCTTTCTGTGCAGAATCCCAAAACCGGTATTTCCAGCCCAATGCCGGCATCCGTACTAAACAGCAGGAAACTTCGTCTAAAACTCAGGAGAAACGTTTCCTTGAAACTGCTCTGCTGTGCGTTCGTTCACCTAAGAGAGTTGAATCTATGTTGAGATTCAGCGAGTCAGAAACACGTTTCTTCTAGGAGCTGCGTTGGGATATTCCCGAGTGAATGGGACCATAGGCTGTACAGAGAAATATCTGCTTCTAAAACCAAAACGGAGCTATCTAAGTGAATGGTTGTCAATGTGTGCATTCAACTGACAGAGTTAAACTCACGTGTGGATTCAGCGGTTTGCAGACCCTTTCTGTGCAGAATCCCAAAACCGGTATTTCCAGCCCAATGCCGGCATCCGTACTAAACAGCAGGAAACTTCGTCTAAAACTCAGGAGAAACGTTTCCTTGAAACTGCTCTGCTGTGCGTTCGTTCACCTAAGAGAGTTGAATCTATGTTGAGATTCAGCGAGTCAGAAACACGTTTCTTCTAGGAGCTGCGTTGGGATATTCCCGAGTGAATGGGACCATAGGCTGTACAGAGAAATATCTGCTTCTAAAACCAAAACGGAGCTATCTAAGTGAATGGTTGTCAATGTGTGCATTCAACTGACAGAGTTAAACTCACGTGTGGATTCAGCGGTTTGCAAACCCTTTCTGTGCAGAATCCCAAAACCGGTATTTCCAGCCCAATGCCGGCATACGTACTAAACAGCAGGAAACTTCGTCTAAAACTCAGGAGGAACGCTTCCTTGAAACTGCTCTGCTGTGCGTTCGTTCACCTAAGAGAGTTGAATCTATGTTGAGATTCAGCGAGTCAGAAACACGTTTCTTCTAGGAGCTGCGTTGGGATATTCCCGAGTGAATGGGACCATAGGATGTACAGAGAAATATCTGCTTCTAAAACCAAAACGGAGCTATCTAACTGAATGGTTGTCAATGTGTGCATTCAACTGACAGAGTTAAACTCACGTGTGGATTCAGCGGTTTGCAAACCCTTTCTGTGCAGAATCCCAAAACCGGTATATCCAGCCCAATGCCGGCATCCGTACTAAACAGCAGGAAACTTCGTCTAAAACTCAGGAGAAACGTTTCCTTGAAACTGCTCTGCTGTGCGTTCGATCACCTAAGAGAGTTGAGTCTATGTTGAGATTCAGCGAGTCAGAAACACGTTTCTTCTAGGAGGTGCGCTGGGATATTCCCGAGTGTATGTGACCATAGGCTGTACAGAGAAATATCTGCTCCTACAACCAAAAGGGTGGTATCTAACTGAATGGTTGTCATTGTGTGCATTAAACTGACAGAGTTAAACTCACGTTTGGATTCAGCGGTTTACAAACCCTTTCTGTGCAGAATCCCAAAACCGGTAATTCCAGCTCAATGCCGGCATCCGTATTAAACAGCAGGAAACTTCGTCTAAAACTCAGGAGAAAAGTTTCCTTGAAACTGCTCTGCTGTGCGTTCGTTCACCTAAGAGAGTTGAAACTATGTTGAGATTCAGCGAGTCAGAAACACGTTTCTTCTAGGAGCTGCGTTGGGATATTCCCGAGTGAATGGGACCATAGGCTGTACAGAGAAATATCTGCTTCTAAAACCAAAACGGAGCTATCTAACTGAATGGTTGTCAATGTGTGCATTCAACTGACAGAGTTAAACTCACGTGTGGATTCAGCGGTTTGCAAACCCTTTCTGTGCAGAATCCCAAAACCGGTATTTCCAGCCCAATGCCGGCATCCGTACTAAACAGCAGGAAACTTCGTCTAAAACTCAGGAGAAACGTTTCCTTGAAACTGCTCTGCTGTGCGTTCGATCACCTAAGAGAGTTGAATCTATGTTGAGATTCAGCGAGTCAGAAACACGTTTCTTCTAAGAGCTGCGTTGGGATATTCCCGAGTGAATGGGACCATAGGCTGTACAGAGAAATATCTGCTCCTACAACCAAAAGGGTGGTATCTAACTGAATGGTTGTCAATGTGTGCATTCAACTGACAGAGTTAAATTCACGTTTGGATTCAGCGGTTTACAAACCTTTTCTGGGCAGAATCCCAAAATCGGTAATTCCAGCTCAATGCCGGCATCCGTACTAAACAGCAGGAAACTTCGTCTAAAACTCAGGAGAAACGTTTCCTTGAAACTGCTCTGCTGTGCATTCGTTCACCTAAGAGAGTTGAAACTATGTTGAGATTCAGCGAGTCAGAAACACGTTTATGCTAGGAGCTGCGTTGGGATATTCCCGAGTGAATGGGACCATAGGCTGTACAGAGAAATATCTGCTTCTAAAAGCAAAACGGAGCTATCTAACTGAATGGTTGTCAATGTGTGCATTCAACTGACAGAGTTAAACTCACGTGTGGATTCAGCGGTTTGCAAACCCTTTCTGTGCAGAATCCCAAAACCGGTATTTCCAGCCCAATGCCGGCATACGTACTAAACAGCAGGAAACTTCGTCTAAGACTCCGGAGAAACGTTTCCTTGAAACTGCTCTGCTGTGCGTTCGTTCACCTAAGAGAGTTGAATCTATGTTGAGATTCAGCGAGTCAGAAACACGTTTCTTCTAGGAGCTGCGTTGGGATATTCCCGAGTGAATGGGACCATAGGCTGTACAGAGAAATATCTGCTTCTAAAACCAAAAGTGTGCTATCAAACTGAATGGTTGTCAATGTGTGCATTCAACTGACAGAGTTAAACTCACGTGTGGATTCAGCGGTTTGCAAACCCTTTCTGTGCAGAATCCCAAAACCGGTATTTCCAGCCCAATGCCGGCATCCGTACTAAACAGCAGGAAACTTCGTCTAAAACTCAGGAGAAACGTTTCCTTGAAACTGCTCTGCTGTGCGTTCGTTCACCTAAGAGAGTTGAATCTATGTTGAGATTCAGCGAGTCAGAAACACGTTTCTTCTAGGAGCTGCGTTGGGATATTCCCGAGTGAATGGGACCATAGGCTGTACAGAGAAATATCAGCTTCTAAAACCAAAAGTGTGCTATCAATCTGAATGGTTGTCAATGTGTGCATTCAACTGACAGAGTTAAACTCACGTGTGGATTCAGCGGTTTGCAAACCCTTTCTGTGCAGAATCCCAAAACCGGTATTTCCAGCCCAATGCCGGCATCCGTACTAAACAGCAGGAAACTTCGTCTAAAACTCAGGAGAAACGTTTCCTTGAAACTGCTCTGCTGTGCGTTCGTTCACCTAAGAGAGTTGAATCTATGTTGAGATTCAGCGAGTCAGAAACACGTTTCTTCTAGGAGCTGCGTTGGGATATTCCCGAGTGAATGGGACCATAGGCTGTACAGAGAAATATCTGCTTCTAAAACCAAAACGGAGCTATCTAAGTAAATGGTTGTCAATGTGTGCATTCAACTGACAGAGTTAAACTCACGTGTGGATTCAGCGATTTGCAAACCCTTTCTGTGCAGAATCCCAAAACCGGTATTTCCAGCCCAATGCCGGCATACGTACTAAACAGCAGGAAACTTCGTCTAAGACTCCGGAGAAACGTTTCCTTGAAACTGCTCTGCTGTGCGTTCGTTCACCTAAGAGAGTTGAATCTATGTTGAGATTCAGCGAGTCAGAAACACGTTTCTTCTAGGAGCTGCGTTGGGATATTCCCGAGTGAATGGGACCATAGGCTGTACAGAGAAATATCTGCTTCTAAAACCAAAAGTGTGCTATCAAACTGAATGGTTGTCAATGTGTGCATTCAACTGACAGAGTTAAACTCACGTGTGGATTCAGCGGTTTGCAAACCCTTTCTGTGCAGAATCCCAAAACCGGTATTTCCAGCCCAATGCCGGCATCCGTACTAAACAGCAGGAAACTTCGTCTAAAACTCAGGAGAAACGTTTCCTTGAAACTGCTCTGCTGTGCGTTCGTTCACCTAAGAGAGTTGAATCTATGTTGAGATTCAGCGAGTCAGAAACACGTTTCTTCTAGGAGCTGCGTTGGGATATTCCCGAGTGAATGGGACCATAGGCTGTACAGAGAAATATCAGCTTCTAAAACCAAAAGTGTGCTATCAATCTGAATGGTTGTCAATGTGTGCATTCAACTGACAGAGTTAAACTCACGTGTGGATTCAGCGGTTTGCAAACCCTTTCTGTGCAGAATCCCAAAACCGGTATTTCCAGCCCAATGCCGGCATCCGTACTAAACAGCAGGAAACTTCGTCTAAAACTCAGGAGAAACGTTTCCTTGAAACTGCTCTGCTGTGCGTTCGTTCACCTAAGAGAGTTGAATCTATGTTGAGATTCAGCGAGTCAGAAACACGTTTCTTCTAGGAGCTGCGTTGGGATATTCCCGAGTGAATGGGACCATAGGCTGTACAGAGAAATATCTGCTTCTAAAACCAAAACGGAGCTATCTAAGTAAATGGTTGTCAATGTGTGCATTCAACTGACAGAGTTAAACTCACGTGTGGATTCAGCGATTTGCAAACCCTTTCTGTGCAGAATCCCAAAACCGGTATTTCCAGCCCAATGCCGGCATACGTACTAAACAGCAGGAAACTTCGTCTAAGACTCCGGAGAAACGTTTCCTTGAAACTGCTCTGCTGTGCGTTCGTTCACCTAAGAGAGTTCAATCTATGTTGAGATTCAGCGAGTCAGAAACACGTTTCTTCTAGGAGCTGCGTTGGGATATTCCCGAGTGAATGGGACCATAGGCTGTACAGAGAAATATCTGCTCCTACAACCAAAAGGGTGGTATCTAACTGAATGGTTGTCAATGTGTGCATTCAACTGACAGAGTTAAATTCACGTTTGGATTCAGCAGTTTACAAACCCTTTCTGTGCAGAATCCCAAAACCGGTAATTCCAGCTCAATGCCGGCATCCGTACTAAACAGCAGGAAACTTCGTCTAAAACTCAGGAGAAACGTTTCCTTGAAACTGCTCTGCTGTGCATTCGTTCACCTAAGAGAGTTGAAACTATGTGGAGATTCAGCGAGTCAGAAACACGTTTATGCTAGGAGCTGCGTTGGGATATTCCCGAGTGAATGGGACCATAGGCTGTACAGAGAAATATCTGCTTCTAAAAGCAAAATGGAGCTATCTAACTGAATGGTTGTCAATGTGTGCATTCAACTGACAGAGTTAAATTCACGTGTGTATTCAGCGGTTTGCAAACCCTTTCTGTGCAGAATCCCAAAACCGCTATTTCCAGCCCAATGCCGGCATACGTACTAAACAGCAGGAAACTTCGTCTAAGACTCCGGAGAAACGTTTCCTTGAAACTGCTCTGCTGTGCTTTCTTTCACCTAAGAGAGTTGAATCTATGTTGAGATTCAGCGAGTCAGAAACACGTTTCTTCTAGGAGCTGCGTTGGGATATAACCGAGTGAATGGGACCATAGGCTGTACAGAGAAATATCTGCTTCTAAACCAAAAGTGTGCTATCAAACTGAATGGTTGTCAATGTGTGCATTCAACTGACAGAGTTAAACTCACGTGTGGATTCAGCGGTTTGCAAACCCTTTCTGTGCAGAATCCCAAAACCGGTATTTCCAGCCCAATGCCGGCATCCGTACTAAACAGCAGGAAACTTCGTCTAAAACTCAGGAGAAACGTTTCCTTGAAACTGCTCTGCTGTGCGTTCGTTCAGCTAAGAGAGTTGAATCTATGTTGAGATTCAGCGAGTCAGAAACACGTTTCTTCTAGGAGCTGCGTTGGGATATTCCCGAGTGAATGGGACCATAGGCTGTACAGAGAAATATCTGCTTCTAAAACCAAAAGGGTGCTATCAAACTGAATGGTTGTCAATGTGTGCATTCAACTGACAGAGTTAAACTCACGTGTGGATTCAGCGGTTTGCAAACCCTTTCTGTGCAGAATCCCAAAACCGGTATTTCCAGCCCAATGCCGGCATCCGTACTAAACAGCAGGAAACTTCGTCTAAAACTCAGGAGAAACGTTTCCTTGAAACTGCTCTGCTGTGCGTTCGTTCACCTAAGAGAGTTGAATCTATGTTGAGATTCAGCGAGTCAGAAACACGTTTCTTCTAGGAGCTGCGTTGGGATATTCCCGAGTGAATGGGACCATAGGCTGTACAGAGAAATATCTGCTTGTAAAACCAAAACGGAGCTATCTAACTGAATGGTTGTCAATGTGTGCATTCAAGTGACAGAGTTAAACTCACGTGTGGATTCAGCGATTTGCAAACCCTTTCTGTGCAGAATCCCAAAACCGGTATTTCCAGGCCAATGCCGGCATACGTACTAAACAGCAGGAAACTTCGTCTAAAACTCAGGAGAAACGTTTCCTTGAAACTGCTCTGCTGTGCGTTCGTTCACCTAAGAGAGTTGAATCTATGTTGAGACTCAGCGAGTCAGAAACACATTTCTTCTAGGAGCTGCGTTGGGATATTCCCGAGTGAATGGAACCACAGGCTGTACAGAGAAATATCTGCTTCTAAAACCAAAAGTGTGCTATCAAACTGAATGGTTATCAATGTGTGCATTCAACTGACAGAGTTAAACTCACGTGTGGATTCAGCGGTTTGCAAACCCTTTCTGTGCAGAATCCCAAAACCGGTATTTCCAGCCCAATGCCGGCATACGTACTAAACAGCAGGAAACTTCGTCTAAAACTCAGGAGAAACGTTTCCTTGAAACTGCTCTGCTGTGCGTTCGTTCACCTAAAAGAGTTGAATCTATGTTGAGATTCAGCGAGTCAGAAACACGTTTCTTCTAGGAGCTGCGTTGGGATATTCCCGAGTGAATGGGACCATAGGCTGTACAGAGAAATATCTGCTTCTAAAACCAAAAGGGTGCTATCAAACTGAATGGTTGTCAATGTGTGCATTCAACTGACAGAGTTAAACTCACGTGTGGATTCAGCGGTTTGCAAACCCTTTCTGTGCAGAATCCCAAAACCGGTATTTCCAGCCCAATGCCGGCATCCGTACTAAACAGCAGGAAACTTCGCCTAAAACTCAGGAGAAACGTTTCCTTGAAACTGCTCTGCTGTGCGTTCGTTCACCTAAGAGAGTTGAATCTATGTTGAGACTCAGCGAGTCAGAAACACATTTCTTCTAGGAGCTGCGTTGGGATATTCCCGAGTGAATGGAACCACAGGCTGTACAGAGAAATATCTGCTTCTAAAACCAAAAGTGTGCTATCTAACTGAATGGTTGTCAATGTGTGCATTCAACTGACAGAGTTAAACTCACGTGTGGATTCAGCGGTTTGCAAACCCTTTCTGTGCAGAATCCCAAAACCGGTATTTCCAGCCCAATGCCGGCATACGAACTAAACAGCAGGAAACTTCGTCTAAGACTCAGGAGAAACGTTTCCTTGAAACTGCTCTGCTGTGCGTTCGATCACCTAAGAGAGTTGAATCTATGTTGAGATTCAGCGAGTCAGAAACACGTTTCTTCTAAGAGCTGCGTTGGGATATTCCCGAGTGAATGGGACCATAGGCTGTACAGAGAAATATCTGCTCCTACAACCAAAAGGGTGGTATCTAACTGAATGGTTGTCAATGTGTGCATTCAACTGACAGAGTTAAATTCACGTTTGGATTCAGCGGTTTACAAACCTTTTCTGGGCAGAATCCCAAAATCGGTAATTCCAGCTCAATGCCGGCATCCGTACTAAACAGCAGGAAACTTCGTCTAAAACTCAGGAGAAACGTTTCCTTGAAACTGCTCTGCTGTGCATTCGTTCACCTAAGAGAGTTGAAACTATGTTGAGATTCAGCGAGTCAGAAACACGTTTATGCTAGGAGCTGCGTTGGGATATTCCCGAGTGAATGGGACCATAGGCTGTACAGAGAAATATCTGCTTCTAAAAGCAAAACGGAGCTATCTAATTGAATGGTTGTCAATGTGTGCATTCAACTGACAGAGTTAAACTCACGTGTGGATTCAGCGGTTTGCAAACCCTTTCTGTGCAGAATCCCAAAACCGGTATTTCCAGCCCAATGCCGGCATACGTACTAAACAGCAGGAAACTTCGTCTAAGACTCCGGAGAAACGTTTCCTTGAAACTGCTCTGCTGTGCGTTCGTTCACCTAAGAGAGTTGAATCTATGTTGAGATTCAGCGAGTCAGAAACACGTTTCTTCTAGGAGCTGCGTTGGGATATTCCCGAGTGAATGGGACCATAGGCTGTACAGAGAAATATCTGCTTCTAAAACCAAAAGTGTGCTATCAAACTGAATGGTTGTCAATGTGTGCATTCAACTGACAGAGTTAAACTCACGTGTGGATTCAGCGGTTTGCAAACCCTTTCTGTGCAGAATCCCAAAACCGGTATTTCCAGCCCAATGCCGGCATCCGTACTAAACAGCAGGAAACTTCGTCTAAAACTCAGGAGAAACGTTTCCTTGAAACTGCTCTGCTGTGCGTTCGTTCACCTAAGAGAGTTGAATCTATGTTGAGATTCAGCGAGTCAGAAACACGTTTCTTCTAGGAGCTGCGTTGGGATATTCCCGAGTGAATGGGACCATAGGCTGTACAGAGAAATATCTGCTTCTAAAACCAAAAGTGTGCTATCAATCTGAATGGTTGTCAATGTGTGCATTCAACTGACAGAGTTAAACTCACGTGTGGATTCAGCGGTTTGCAAACCCTTTCTGTGCAGAATCCCAAAACCGGTATTTCCAGCCCAATGCCGGCATCCGTACTAAACAGCAGGAAACTTCGTCTAAAACTCAGGAGAAACGTTTCCTTGAAACTGCTCTGCTGTGCGTTCGTTCACCTAAGAGAGTTGAATCTATGTTGAGATTCAGCGAGTCAGAAACACGTTTCTTCTAGGAGCTGCGTTGGGATATTCCCGAGTGAATGGGACCATAGGCTGTACAGAGAAATATCTGCTTCTAAAACCAAAACGGAGCTATCTAAGTAAATGGTTGTCAATGTGTGCATTCAACTGACAGAGTTAAACTCACGTGTGGATTCAGCGATTTGCAAACCCTTTCTGTGCAGAATCCCAAAACCGGTATTTCCAGCCCAATGCCGGCATACGTACTAAACAGCAGGAAACTTCGTCTAAGACTCCGGAGAAACGTTTCCTTGAAACTGCTCTGCTGTGCGTTCGTTCACCTAAGAGAGTTGAATCTATGTTGAGATTCAGCCAGTCAGAAACACGTTTCTTCTAGGAGCTGCGTTGGGATATTCCCGAGTGAATGGGACCATAGGCTGTACAGAGAAATATCTGCTCCTACAACCAAAAGGGTGGTATCTAACTGAATGGTTGTCAATGTGTGCATTCAACTGACAGAGTTAAATTCACGTTTGGATTCAGCAGTTTACAAACCCTTTCTGTGCAGAATCCCAAAACCGGTAATTCCAGCTCAATGCCGGCATCCGTACTAAACAGCAGGAAACTTCGTCTAAAACTCAGGAGAAACGTTTCCTTGAAACTGCTCTGCTGTGCATTCGTTCACCTAAGAGAGTTGAAACTATGTGGAGATTCAGCGAGTCAGAAACACGTTTATGCTAGGAGCTGCGTTGGGATATTCCCGAGTGAATGGGACCATAGGCTGTACAGAGAAATATCTGCTTCTAAAAGCAAAATGGAGCTATCTAACTGAATGGTTTTCAATGTGTGCATTCAACTGACAGAGTTAAACTCACGTGTGTATTCAGCGGTTTGCAAACCCTTTCTGTGCAGAATCCCAAAACCGCTATTTCCAGCCCAATGCCGGCATACGTACTAAACAGCAGGAAACTTCGTCTAAGACTCCGGAGAAACGTTTCCTTGAAACTGCTCTGCTGTGCTTTCTTTCAACTAAGAGAGTTGAATCTATGTTGAGATTCAGCGAGTCAGAAACACGTTTCTTCTAGGAGCTGCGTTGGGATATAACCGAGTGAATGGGACCATAGGCTGTACAGAGAAATATCTGCTTCTAAACCAAAAGTGTGCTATCAAACTGAATGGTTGTCAATGTGTGCATTCAACTGACAGAGTTAAACTCACGTGTGGATTCAGCGGTTTGCAAACCCTTTCTGTGCAGAATCCCAAAACCGGTATTTCCAGCCCAATGCCGGCATCCGTACTAAACAGCAGGAAACTTCGTCTAAAACTCAGGAGAAACGTTTCCTTGAAACTGCTCTGCTGTGCGTTCGTTCACCTAAGAGAGTTGAATCTATGTTGAGATTCAGCGAGTCAGAAACACGTTTCTTCTAGGAGCTGCGTTGGGATATTCCCGAGTGAATGGGACCATAGGCTGTACAGAGAAATATCTGCTTCTAAAACCAAAAGTGTGCTATCAAACTGAATGGTTGTCAATGTGTGCATTCAACTGACAGAGTTAAACTCACGTGTGGATTCAGCGGTTTGCAAACCCTTTCTGTGCAGAATCCCAAAACCGGTATTTCCAGCCCAATGCCGGCATCCGTACCAAACAGCAGGAAACTTCGTCTAAAACTCAGGAGAAACGTTTCCTTGAAACTGCTCTGCTGTGCGTTCGTTCACCTAAGAGAGTTGAATCTATGTTGAGATTCAGCGAGTCAGAAACACGTTTCTTCTAGGAGCTGCGTTGGGATATTCCCGAGTGAATGGGACCATACGCTGTACAGAGAAATATCTGCTTGTAAAACCAAAACGGAGCTATCTAACTGAATGGTTGTCAATGTGTGCATTCAAGTGACAGAGTTAAACTCACGTGTGGATTCAGCGATTTGCAAACCCTTTCTGTGCAGAATCCCAAAACGGGTATTTCCAGGCCAATGCCGGCATACGTACTAAACAGCAGGAAACTTCGTCTAAAACTCAGGAGAAACGTTTCCTTGAAACTGCTCTGCTGTGCGTTCGTTCACCTAAGAGAGTTGAATCTATGTTGAGACTCAGCGAGTCAGAAACACATTTCTTCTAGGAGCTGCGTTGGGATATTCCCGAGTGAATGGAACCACAGGCTGTACAGAGAAATATCTGCTTCTAAAACCAAAAGTGTGCTATCAAACTGAATGGTTGTCAATGTGTGCATTCAACTGACAGAGTTAAACTCACGTGTGGATTCAGCGGTTTGCAAACCCTTTCTGTGCAGAATCCCAAAACCGGTATTTCCAGCCCAATGCCGGCATACGTACTAAACAGCAGGAAACTTCGTCTAAAACTCAGGAGAAACGTTTCCTTGAAACTGCTCTGCTGTGCGTTCGTTCACCTAAAAGAGTTGAATCTATGTTGAGATTCAGCGAGTCAGAAACACGTTTCTTCTAGGAGCTGCGTTGGGATATTCCCGAGTGAATGGGACCATAGGCTGTACAGAGAACTATCTGCTTCTAAAACCAAAAGGGTGCTATCAAACTGAATGGTTGTCAATGTGTGCATTCAACTGACAGAGTTAAACTCACGTGTGGATTCAGCGGTTTGCAAACCCTTTCTGTGCAGAATCCCAAAACCGGTATTTCCAGCCCAATGCCGGCATCCGTACTAAACAGCAGGAAACTTCGTCTAAAACTCAGGAGAAACGTTTCCTTGAAACTGCTCTGCTGTGCGTTCGTTCACCTAAGAGAGTTGAATCTATGTTGAGATTCAGCGAGTCAGAAACACGTTTCTTCTAGGAGCTGCGTTGGGATATTCCCGAGTGAATGGGACCATACGCTGTACAGAGAAATATCTGCTTGTAAAACCAAAACGGAGCTATCTAACTGAATGGTTGTCAATGTGTGCATTCAACTGACAGAGTTAAACTCACGTGTGGATTCAGCGATTTGCAAACCCTTTCTGTGCAGAATCCCAAAACCGGTATTTCCAGCCCAATGCCGGCATACGTACTAAACAGCAGGAAACTTCGCCTAAAACTCAGGAGAAACGTTTCCTTGAAACTGCTCTGCTGTGCGTTCGTTCACCTAAGAGAGTTGAATCTATGTTGAGACTCAGCGAGTCAGAAACACATTTCTTCTAGGAGCTGCGTTGGGATATTCCCGAGTGAATGGAACCACAGGCTGTACAGAGAAATATCTGCTTCTAAAACCAAAAGTGTGCTATCTAACTGAATGGTTGTCAATGTGTGCATTCAACTGACAGAGTTAAACTCACGTGTGGATTCAGCGGTTTGCAAACCCTTTCTGTGCAGAATCCCAAAACCGGTATTTCCAGCCCAATGCCGGCATACGTACTAAACAGCAGGACACTTCGTCTAAAACTCAGGAGAAACGTTTCCTTGAAACTGCTCTGCTGTGCGTTCGTTCAACTAAAAGAGTTGAATCTATGTTGAGATTCAGCGAGTCAGAAACACGTTTCTTCTAGGAGCTGCGTTGGGATATTCCCGAGTGAATGGGACCATAGGCTGTACAGAGAAATATCTGCTTCTAAAATCAAAAGGGTGCTATCAAACTGAATGGTTGTCAATGTGTGCATTCAACTGACAGAGTTAAACTCACGTTTGGATTCAGCGGTTTACAAACCCTTTCTGTGCAGAATCCCAAAACCGGTAATTCCAGCTCAATGCCGGCATCCGTACTAAACAGCAGGAAACTTCGTCTAAAACTCAGGAGAAACGTTTCCTTGAAACTGCTCTGCTGTGCGTTCGTTCACCTAAGAGAGTTGAATCTATGTTGAGATTCAGCGAGTCAGAAACACGTTTATGCTAGGAGCTGCGTTGGGATATTCCCGAGTGAATGGGACCATAGGCTGTACAGAGAAATATCTGCTTCTAAAACCAAAACGGAGCTATCTAACTGAATGGTTGTCAATGTGTGCATTCAACTGACAGAGTTAAACTCACGTGTGGATTCAGCGGTTTGCAAACCATTTCTGTGCAGAATCCCAAAACCGGAATGTCCAACCCAATGCCGGCATCCGTACTAAACAGCAGGAAACTTCGTCTAAAACTCAGGAGAAACGTTTCCTTGAAACTGTTCTGCTGTGCGTTCGTTCACCTAAGAGAGTTGAATCTATGTTGAGATTCAGCGAGTCAGAAACACGTTTCTTCTAGGAGCTGCGTTAGGATATTCCCGAGGGAATGGGACCATAGGCTGTACAGAGAAATATCTGCTTCTAAAACCAAAACGGAGCTATCTAACTGAATGGTTGTCAATGAGTGCATTCAACTGACAGAGTTAAACTCACGTGTGGATTCAGCGGTTTGCAAACCATTTCTGTGCAGAATCCCAAAGCCGGTATGTCCAACCCAATGCCGGCATCCGTACTAAACAGCAGGAAACTTCGTCTAAAACTCAGGAGAAACGTTTCCTTGAAACTGCTCTGCTGTGCGTTCGTTCACCTAAGAGAGTTGAATCTATGTTGAGATTCAGCGAGTCAGAAACACGTTTCTTCTAGGAGCTGCGTTAGGATATTCCCGAGGGAATGGGACCATAGGCTGTACAGAGAAATATCTGCTTCTAAAACCAAAACGGAGCTATCTAACTGAATGGTTGTCAATGTGTGCATTCAACTGACAGAGTTAAACTCACGTGTGGATTCAGCGGTTTGCAAACACTTTCTGTGCAGAATCCCAAAACCGGTATTTCCAGCCCAATGCCGGCATACGTACTAAACAGCAGGAAACTTCGTCTAAAACTCAGGAGAAACGTTTCCTTGAAACTGCTCTGCTGTGCGTTCGTTCACCTAAGAGAGTTGAATCTATGTTGAGATTCAGCGAGTCAGAAACACGTTTCTTCTAGGAGCTGCGTTGGGATATTCCCGAGTGAATGGGACCATAGGCTGTACAGAGAAATATCTGCTTCTAAAACCAAAAGTGTGCTATCAAACTGAATGGTTGTCAATGTGTGCATTCAACTGACAGAGTTAAACTCACGTGTGGATTCAGCGGTTTGCAAACCCTTTCTGTGCAGAATCCCAAAACCGGTATTTCCAGCCCAATGCCGGCATCCGTACTAAACAGCAGGAAACTTCGTCTAAAACTCAGGAGAAACGTTTCCTTGAAACTGCTCTGCTGTGCGTTCGTTCACCTAAGAGAGTTGAATCTATGTTGAGATTCAGCGAGTCAGAAACACGTTTCTTCTAGGAGCTGCGTTAGGATATTCCCGAGGGAATGGGACCATAGGCTGTACAGAGAAATATCTGCTTCTAAAACCAAAACGGAGCTATCTAACTGAATGGTTGTCAATGTGTGCATTCAACTGACAGAGTTAAACTCACGTGTGGATTCAGCGGTTTGCAAACCCTTTCTGTGCAGAATCCCAAAACCGGTATTTCCAGCCCAATGCCGGCATACGTACTAAACAGCAGGAAACTTCGTCTAAAACTCAGGAGAAACGTTTCCTTGAAACTGCTCTGCTGTGCGTTCGTTCACCTAAGAGAGTTGAATCTATGTTGAGATTCAGCGAGTCAGAAACACGTTTCTTCTAGGAGCTGCGTTGGGATATTCCCGAGTGAATGGGACCATAGGCTGTACAGAGAAATATCTGCTTCTAAAACCAAAACGGAGCTATCTAAGTAAATGGTTGTCAATGTGTGCATTCAACTGACAGAGTTAAACTCACGTGTGGATTCAGCGATTTGCAAACCCTTTCTGTGCAGAATCCCAAAACCGGTATTTCCAGCCCAATGCCGGCATACGTACTAAACAGCAGGAAACTTCGTCTAAGACTCCGGAGAAACGTTTCCTTGAAACTGCTCTGCTGTGCGTTCGTTCACCTAAGAGAGTTGAATCTATGTTGAGATTCAGCGAGTCAGAAACACGTTTCTTCTAGGAGCTGCGTTGGGATATTCCCGAGTGAATGGGACCATAGGCTGTACAGAGAAATATCTGCTCCTACAACCAAAAGGGTGGTATCTAACTGAATGGTTGTCAATGTGTGCATTCAACTGACAGAGTTAAATTCACGTTTGGATTCAGCAGTTTACAAACCCTTTCTGTGCAGAATCCCAAAACCGGTAATTCCAGCTCAATGCCGGCATCCGTACTAAACAGCAGGAAACTTCGTCTAAAACTCAGGAGAAACGTTTCCTTGAAACTGCTCTGCTGTGCATTCGTTCACCTAAGAGAGTTGAAACTATGTGGAGATTCAGCGAGTCAGAAACACGTTTATGCTAGGAGCTGCGTTGGGATATTCCCGAGTGAATGGGACCATAGGCTGTACAGAGAAATATCTGCTTCTAAAAGCAAAATGGAGCTATCTAACTGAATGGTTGTCAATGTGTGCATTCAACTGACAGAGTTAAACTCACGTGTGGATTCAGCGGTTTGCAAACCCTTTCTGTGCAGAATCCCAAAACCGCTATTTCCAGCCCAATGCCGGCATACGTACTAAACAGCAGGAAACTTCGTCTAAGACTCCGGAGAAACGTTTCCTTGAAACTGCTCTGCTGTGCTTTCTTTCACCTAAGAGAGTTGAATCTATGTTGAGATTCAGCGAGTCAGAAACACGTTTCTTCTAGGAGCTGCGTTGGGATATAACCGAGTGAATGGGACCATAGGCTGTACAGAGAAATATCTGCTTCGAAACCAAAAGTGTGCTATCAAACTGAATGGTTGTCAATGTGTGCATTCAACTGACAGAGTTAAACTCACGTGTGGATTCAGCGGTTTGCAAACCCTTTCTGTGCAGAATCCCAAAACCGGTATTTCCAGCCCAATGCCGGCATCCGTACTAAACAGCTGGAAACTTCGTCTAAAACTCAGGAGAAACGTTTCCTTGAAACTGCTCTGCTGTGCGTTCGTTCACCTAAGAGAGTTGAATCTATGTTGAGATTCAGCGAGTCCGAAACACGTTTCTTCTAGGAGCTGCGTTGGGATATTCCCGAGTGAATGGGACCATAGGATGTACAGAGAAATATCTGCTTCTAAAACCAAAACGGAGCTATCTAACTGAATGGTTGTCAATGTGTGCATTCAACTGACAGAGTTAAACTCACGTGTGGATTCAGCGGTTTGCAAACCCTTTCTGTGCAGAATCCCAAAACCGGTATTTCCAGCCCAATGCCGGCATCCGTACTAAACAGCAGGAAACTTCGTCTAAAACTCAGGAGAAACGTTTCCTTGAAACTGCTCTGCTGTGCGTTCGTTCACCTAAGAGAGTTGAATCTATGTTGAGATTCAGCGAGTCAGAAACACGTTTCTTCTAGGAGCTGCGTTGGGATATTCCCGAGTGAATGGGACCATACGCTGTACAGAGAAATATCTGCTTGTAAAACCAAAACGGAGCTATCTAACTGAATGGTTGTCAATGTGTGCATTCAAGTGACAGAGTTAAACTCACGTGTGGATTCAGCGATTTGCAAACCCTTTCTGTGCAGAATCCCAAAACCGGTATTTCCAGGCCAATGCCGGCATACGTACTAAACAGCAGGAAACTTCGTCTAAAACTCAGGAGAAACGTTTCCTTGAAACTGCTCTGCTGTGCGTTCGTTCACCTAAGAGAGTTGAATCTATGTTGAGACTCAGCGAGTCAGAAACACATTTCTTCTATGAGCTGCGTTGGGATATTCCCGAGTGAATGGAACCACAGGCTGTACAGAGAAATATCTGCTTCTAAAACCAAAAGTGTGCTATCAAACTGAATGGTTGTCAATGTGTGCATTCAACTGACAGAGTTAAACTCACGTGTGGATTCAGCGGTTTGCAAACCCTTTTTGTGCAGAATCCCAAAACCGGTATTTCCAGCCCAATGCCGGCATACGTACTAAACAGCAGGAAACTTCGTCTAAAACTCAGGAGAAACGTTTCCTTGAAACTGCTCTGCTGTGCGTTCGTTCACCTAAAAGAGTTGAATCTATGTTGAGATTCAGCGAGTCAGAAACACGTTTCTTCTAGGAGCTGCGTTGGGATATTCCCGAGTGAATGGGACCATAGGCTGTACAGAGAAATATCTGCTTCTAAAACCAAAAGGGTGCTATCAAACTGAATGGTTGTCAATGTGTGCATTCAACTGACAGAGTTAAACTCACGTGTGGATTCAGCGGTTTGCAAACCCTTTCTGTGCAGAATCCCAAAACCGGTATTTCCAGCCCAATGCCGGCATCCGTACTAAACAGCAGGAAACTTCGTCTAAAACTCAGGAGAAACGTTTCCTTGAAACTGCTCTGCTGTGCGTTCGTTCACCTAAGAGAGTTGAATCTATGTTGAGATTCAGCGAGTCAGAAACACGTTTCTTCTAGGAGCTGCGTTGGGATATTCCCGAGTGAATGGGACCATACGCTGTACAGAGAAATATCTGCTTGTAAAACCAAAACGGAGCTATCTAACTGAATGGTTGTCAATGTGTGCATTCAACTGACAGAGTTAAACTCACGTGTGGATTCAGCGATTTGCAAACCCTTTCTGTGCAGAATCCCAAAACCGGTATTTCCAGCCCAATGCCGGCATACGTACTAAACAGCAGGAAACTTCGCCTAAAACTCAGGAGAAACGTTTCCTTGAAACTGCTCTGCTGTGCGTTCGTTCACCTAAGAGAGTTGAATCTATGTTGAGACTCAGCGAGTCAGAAACACATTTCTTCTAGGAGCTGCGTTGGGATATTCCCGAGTGAATGGAACCACAGGCTGTACAGAGAAATATCTGCTTCTGAAACCAAAAGTGTGCTATCTAACTGAATGGTTGTCAATGTGTGCATTCAACTGACAGAGTTAAACTCACGTGTGGATTCAGCGGTTTGCAAACCCTTTCTGTGCAGAATCCCAAAACCGGTATTTCCAGCCCAATGCTGGCATACGTACTAAACAGCAGGACACTTCGTCTAAAACTCAGGAGAAACGTTTCCTTGAAACTGCTCTGCTGTGCGTTCGTTCAACTAAAAGAGTTGAATCTATGTTGAGATTCAGCGAGTCAGAAACACGTTTCTTCTAGGAGCTGCGTTGGGATATTCCCGAGTGAATGGGACCATAGGCTGTACAGAGAAATATCTGCTTCTAAAATCAAAAGGGTGCTATCAAACTGAATGGTTGTCAATGTGTGCATTCAACTGACAGAGTTAAACTCACGTTTGGATTCAGCGGTTTACAAACCCTTTCTGTGCAGAATCCCAAAACCGGTAATTCCAGCTCAATGCCGGCATCCGTACTAAACAGCAGGAAACTTCGTCTAAAACTCAGGAGAAACGTTTCCTTGAAACTGCTCTGCTGTGCGTTCGTTCACCTAAGAGAGTTGAATCTATGTTGAGATTCAGCGAGTCAGAAACACGTTTCTTCTAGGAGCTGCGTTGGGATATTCCCGAGTGAATGGGACCATAGGCTGTACAGAGAAATATCTGCTTCTAAAACCAAAACGGAGCTATTTAAGTAAATGGTTGTCAATGTGTGCATTCAACTGACAGAGTTAAACTCACGTGTGGATTCAGCGATTTGCAAACCCTTTCTGTGCAGAATCCCAAAACCGGTATTTCCAGCCCAATGCCGGCATACGTACTAAACAGCAGGAATCTTCGTCTAAGACTCCGGAGAAACGTTTCCTTGAAACTGCTCTGCTGTGCGTTCGTTCACCTAAGAGAGTTGAATCTATGTTGAGATTCAGCGAGTCAGAAACACGTTTCTTCTAGGAGCTGCGTTGGGATATTCCCGAGTGAATGGGACCATAGGCTGTACAGAGAAATATCTGCTCCTACAACCAAAAGGGTGGTATCTAACTGAATGGTTGTCAATGTGTGCATTCAACTGACAGAGTTAAATTCACGTTTGGATTCAGCAGTTTACAAACCCTTTCTGTGCAGAATCCCAAAAACGGTAATTCCAGCTCAATGCCGGCATCCGTACTAAACAGCAGGAAACTTCGTCTAAAACTCAGGAGAAACGTTTCCTTGAAACTGCTCTGCTGTGCATTCGTTCACCTAAGAGAGTTGAAACTATGTGGAGATTCAGCGAGTCAGAAACACGTTTCTTCTAGGAGCTGCGTTGGGATATTCCCGAGTGAATGGGACCATAGGCTGTACAGAGAAATATCTGCTTCTAAAAGCAAAATGGAGCTATCTAACTGAATGGTTGTCAATGTGTGCATTCAACTGACAGAGTTAAACTCACGTGTGGATTCAGCGGTTTGCAAACCCTTTCTGTGCAGAATCCCAAAACCGCTATTTCCAGCCCAATGCCGGCATACGTACTAAACAGCAGGAAACTTCGTCTAAGACTCCGGAGAAACGTTTCCTTGAAACTGCTCTGCTGTGCTTTCTTTCACCTAAGAGAGTTGAATCTATGTTGAGATTCAGCGAGTCAGAAACACGTTTCTTCTAGGAGCTGCGTTGGGATATTCCCGAGTGAATGGGACCATAGGCTGTACAGAGAAATATCTGCTTCTAAAACCAAAACGGAGCTACCTAACTGAATGGTTGTCAATGTGTGCATTCAACTGACAGAGTTAAACTCACGTGTGGATTCAGCGGTTTGCAAACCCTTTCTGTGCAGAATCCCAAAACCGGTATTTCCAGCCCAATGCCGGCATCCGTACTAAACAGCAGGAAACTTCGTCTAAAACTCAGGAGAAACGTTTCCTTGAAACTGCTCTGCTGTGCGTTCGTTCACCTAAGAGAGTTGAATCTATGTTGAGATTCAGCGAGTGAGAAACACGTTTCTTCTAGGAGCTGCGTTGGGATATTCCCGAGTGAATGGGACCATACGCTGTACAGAGAAATATCTGCTTGTAAAACCAAAACGGAGCTATCTAACTGAATGGTTGTCAATGTGTGCATTCAAGTGACAGAGTTAAACTCACGTGTGGATTCAGCGATTTGCAAACCCTTTCTGTGCAGAATCCCAAAACCGGTATTTCCAGGCCAATGCCGGCATACGTACTAAACAGCAGGAAACTTCGTCTAAAACTCAGGAGAAACGTTTCCTTGAAACTGCTCTGCTGTGCGTTCGTTCACCTAAGAGAGTTGAATCTATGTTGAGACTCAGCGAGTCAGAAACACATTTCTTCTAGGAGCTGCGTTGGGATATTCCCGAGTGAATGGAACCACAGGCTGTACAGAGAAATATCTGCTTCTAAAACCAAAAGTGTGCTATCAAACTGAATGGTTGTCAATGTGTGCATTCAACTGACAGAGTTAAACTCACGTGTGGATTCAGCGGTTTGCAAACCCTTTCTGTGCAGAATCCCAAAACCGGTATTTCCAGCCCAATGCCGGCATACGTACTAAACAGCAGGAAACTTCGTCTAAAACTCAGGAGAAACGTTTCCTTGAAACTGCTCTGCTGTGCGTTCGTTCACCTAAAAGAGTTGAATCTATGTTGACATTCAGCGAGTCAGAAACACGTTTCTTCTAGGAGCTGCGTTGGGATATTCCCGAGTGAATGGGACCATAGGCTGTACAGAGAAATATCTGCTTCTAAAACCAAAAGTGTGCTATCAAACTGAATGGTTGTCAATGTGTGCATTCAACTGACAGAGTTAAACTCACGTGTGGATTCAGCGGTTTGCAAACCCTTTCTGTGCAGAATCCCAAAACCGGTATTTCCAGCCCAATGCCGGCATCCGTACTAAACAGCAGGAAACTTCGTCCAAAACTCAGGAGAAACGTTTCCTTGAAACTGCTCTGCTGTGCGTTCGTTCACCTAAGAGAGTTGAATCTATGTTGAGATTCAGCGAGTCAGAAACACGTTTCTTCTAGGAGCTGCGTTGGGATATTCCCGAGTGAATGGGACCATACGCTGTACAGAGAAATATCTGCTTGTAAAACCAAAACGGAGCTATCTAACTGAATGGTTGTCAATGTGTGCATTCAACTGACAGAGTTAAACTCACGTGTGGATTCAGCGATTTGCAAACCCTTTCTGTGCAGAATCCCAAAACCGGTATTTCCAGCCCAATGCCGGCATACGTACTAAACAGCAGGAAACTTCGCCTAAAACTCAGGAGAAACGTTTCCTTGAAACTGCTCTGCTGTGCGTTCGTTCACCTAAGAGAGTTGAATCTATGTTGAGACTCAGCGAGTCAGAAACACATTTCTTCTAGGAGCTGCGTTGGGATATTCCCGAGTGAATGGAACCACAGGCTGTACAGAGAAATATCTGCTTCTAAAACCAAAAGTGTGCTATCTAACTGAATGGTTGTCAATGTGTGCATTCAACTGACAGAGTTAAACTCACGTGTGGATTCAGCGGTTTGCAAACCCTTTCTGTGCAGAATCCCAAAACCGGTATTTCCAGCCCAATGCCGGCATACGTACTAAACAGCAGGACACTTCGTCTAAAACTCAGGAGAAACGTTTCCTTGAAACTGCTCTGCTGTGCGTTCGTTCAACTAAAAGAGTTGAATCTATGTTGAGATTCAGCGAGTCAGAAACACGTTTCTTCTAGGAGCTGCGTTGGGATATTCCCGAGTGAATGGGACCATAGGCTGTACAGAGAAATATCTGCTTCTAAAATCAAAAGGGTGCTATCAAACTGAATGGTTGTCAATGTGTGCATTCAACTGACAGAGTTAAACTCACGTTTGGATTCAGCGGTTTACAAACCCTTTCTGTGCAGAATCCCAAATCCGGTAATTCCAGCTCAATGCCGGCATCCGTACTAAACAGCAGGAAACTTCGTCTAAAACTCAGGAGAAACGTTTCCTTGAAACTGCTCTGCTGTGCGTTCGTTCACCTAAGAGAGTTGAAACTATGTTGAGATTCAGCGAGTCAGAAACACGTTTATGCTTGGAGCTGCGTTGGGATATTCCCGAGTGAATGGGACCATAGGCTGTACAGAGAAATATCTGCTTCTAAAACCAAAACGGAGCTATCTAACCGAATGGTTGTCAATGTGTGCATTCAACTGACAGAGTTAAACTCACGTGTGGATTCAGCGGTTTGCAAACCATTTCTGTGCAGAATCCCAAAACCGGTATGTCCAACCCAATGCCGGCATCCGTACTAAACAGCAGGAAACTTCGTCTAAAACTCAGGAGAAACGTTTCCTTGAAACTGCTCTGCTGTGCGTTCGTTCACCTAAGAGAGTTGAATCTATGTTGAGATTCAGCGAGTCAGAAACACGTTTCTTCTAGGAGCTGCGTTAGGATATTCCCGAGGGAATGGGACCATAGGCTGTACAGAGAAATATCTGCTTCTAAAACCAAAACGGAGCTATCTAACTGAATGGTTGTCAATGAGTGCATTCAACTGACAGAGTTAAACTCACGTGTGGATTCAGCGGTTTGCAAACCATTTCTGTGCAGAATCCCAAAGCCGGTATGTCCAACCCAATGCCGGCATCCGTACTAAACAGCAGGAAACTTCGTCTAAAACTCAGGAGAAACGTTTCCTTGAAACTGCTCTGCTGTGCGTTCGTTCACCTAAGAGAGTTGAATCTATGTTGAGATTCAGCGAGTCAGAAACACGTTTCTTCTAGGAGCTGCGTTGGGATATTCCCGAGGGAATGGGACCATAGGCTGTACAGAGAAATATCTGCTTCTAAAACCAAAACGGAGCTATCTAACTGAATGGTTGTCAATGTGTGCATTCAACTGACAGAGTTAAACTCACGTGTGGATTCAGCGGTTTGCAAACACTTTCTGTGCAGAATCCCAAAACCGGTATTTCCAGCCCAATGCCGGCATACGTACTAAACAGCAGGAAACTTCGTCTAAAACTCAGGAGAAACGTTTCCTTGAAACTGCTCTGCTGTGCGTTCGTTCACCTAAGAGAGTTGAATCTATGTTGAGATTCAGCGAGTCAGAAACACGTTTCTTCTAGGAGCTGCGTTGGGATATTCCCGAGTGAATGGGACCATAGGCTGTACAGAGAAATATCTGCTTCTAAAACCAAAAGTGTGCTATCAAACTGAATGGTTGTCAATGTGTGCATTCAACTGACAGAGTTAAACTCACGTGTGGATTCAGCGGTTTGCAAACCCTTTCTGTGCAGAATCCCAAAACCGGTATTTCCAGCCCAATGCCGGCATCCGTACTAAACAGCAGAAAACTTCGTCTAAAACTCAGGAGAAACGTTTCCTTGAAACTGCTCTGCTGTGCGTTCGTTCACCTAATAGAGTTGAATCTATGTTGAGATTCAGCGAGTCAGAAACACGTTTCTTCTAGGAGCTGCGTTAGGATATTCCCGAGGGAATGGGACCATAGGCTGTACAGAGAAATATCTGCTTCTAAAACCAAAACGGAGCTATCTAACTGAATGGTTGTCAATGTGTGCATTCAACTGACAGAGTTAAACTCACGTGTGGATTCAGCGGTTTGCAAACCCTTTCTGTGCAGAATCCCAAAACCGGTATTTCCAGCCCAATGCCGGCATACGTACTAAACAGCAGGAAACTTCGTCTAAAACTCAGGAGAAACGTTTCCTTGAAACTGCTCTGCTGTGCGTTCGTTCACCTAAGAGAGTTGAATCTATGTTGAGATTCAGCGAGTCAGAAACACGTTTCTTCTAGGAGCTGCGTTGGGATATTCCCGAGTGAATGGGACCATAGGCTGTACAGAGAAATATCTGCTTCTAAAACCAAAAGTGTGCTATCAAACTGAATGGTTGTCAATGTGTGCATTCAACTGACAGAGTTAAACTCACGTGTGGATTCAGCGGTTTGCAAACCCTTTCTGTGCAGAATCCCAAAACCGGTATTTCCAGCCCAATGCCGGCATACGTACTAAACAGCAGGAAACTTCGTCTAAAACTCAGGAGAAACGTTTCCTTGAAACTGCTCTGCTGTGCGTTCGTTCACCTAAGAGAGTTGAATCTATGTTGAGATTCAGCGAGTCAGAAACACGTTTCTTCTAGGAGCTGCGTTGGGATAGTCCCGAGTGAATGGGACCATAGGTTGTACAGAGAAATATCTGCTTCTAAAACCAAAAGTGTGCTATCAAACTGAATGGTTGTCAATGTGTGCATTCAACTGACAGAGTTAAACTCACGTGTGGATTCAGCGGTTTGCAAACCCTTTCTGTGCAGAATCCCAAAACCGGTATTTCCAGCCCAATGCCGGCATCCGTACTAAACAGCAGGAAACTTCGTCTAAAACTCAGGAGAAACGTTTCCTTGAAACTGCTCTGCTGTGCGTTCGTTCACCTAAGAGAGTTGAATCTATGTTGAGATTCAGCGAGTCAGAAACACGTTTCTTCTAGGAGCTGCGTTAGGATATTCCCGAGGGAATGGGACCATAGGCTGTACAGAGAAATATCTGCTTCTAAAACCAAAACGGAGCTATCTAACTGAATGGTTGTCAATGTGTGCATTCAAGTGACAGAGTTAAACTCACGTGTGGATTCAGCGGTTTGCAAAGCCTTTCTGTGCAGAATCCCAAGACCGGTATTTCCAGCCCAATGCCGGCATACGTACTAAACAGCAGGAAACTTCGTCTAAAACTCAGGAGAAACGTTTCCTTGAAACTGCTCTGCTGTGCGTTCGTTCACCTAAGAGAGTTGAATCTATGTTGAGATTCAGCGAGTCAGAAACACGTTTCTTCTAGGAGCTGCGTTGGGATATTCCCGAGTGAATGGGACCATAGCCTGTACAGAGAAATATCTGCTTCTAAAACCAAAAGTGTGCTATCAAACTGAATGGTTGTCAATGTGTGCATTCAACTGACAGAGTTAAACTCACGTGTGGATTCAGCGGTTTGCAAACCTTTCTGTGCAGAATCCCAAAACCGGTATTTCCAGCCCAATGCCGGCATCCGTACTAAACAGCAGGAAACTTCGTCTAAAACTCAGGAGAAACGTTTCCTTGAAACTGCTCTGCTGTGCGTTCGTTCACCTAAGAGAGTTGAATCTATGTTGAGATTCAGCGAGTCAGAAACACGTTTCTTCTAGGAGCTGCGTTGGGATATTCCCGAGTGAATGGGACCATACGCTGTACAGAGAAATATCTGCTTGTAAAACCAAAACGGAGCTATCTAACTGAATGGTTGTCAATGTGTGCATTCAAGTGACAGAGTTAAACTCACGTGTGGATTCAGCGATTTGCAAACCCTTTCTGTGCAGAATCCCAAAACCGGTATTTCCAGCCCAATGCCGGCATACGTACTAAACAGCAGGAAACTTCGCCTAAAACTCAGGAGAAACGTTTCCTTGAAACTGCTCTGCTGTGCGTTCGTTCACCTAAGAGAGTTGAATCTATGTTGAGACTCAGCGAGTCAGAAACACATTTCTTCTAGGAGCTGCGTTGGGATATTCCCGAGTGAATGGAACCACAGGCTGTACAGAGAAATATCTGCTTCTGAAACCAAAAGTGTGCTATCTAACTGAATGGTTGTCAATGTGTGCATTCAACTGACAGAGTTAAACTCACGTGTGGATTCAGCGGTTTGCAAACCCTTTCTGTGCAGAATCCCAAAACCGGTATTTCCAGCCCAATGCCGGCATACGTACTAAACAGCAGGACACTTCGTCTAAAACTCAGGAGAAACGTTTCCTTGAAACTGCTCTGCTGTGCGTTCGTTCACCTAAAAGAGTTGAATCTATGTTGAGATTCAGCGAGTCAGAAACACGTTTCTTCTAGGAGCTGCGTTGGGATATTCCCGAGTGAATGGGACCATAGGCTGTACAGAGAAATATCTGCTTCTAAAACCAAAAGGGTGCTATCAAACTGAATGGTTGTCAATGTGTGCATTCAACTGACAGAGTTAAACTCACGTTTGGATTCAGCGGTTTACAAACCCTTTCTGTGCAGAATCCCAAAACCGGTAATTCCAGCTCAATGCCGGCATCCGTACTAAACAGCAGGAAACTTCGTCTAAAACTCAGGAGAAACGTTTCCTTGAAACTGCTCTGCTGTGCGTTCGTTCACCTAAGAGAGTTGAAACTATGTTGAGATTCAGCGAGTCAGAAACACGTTTATGCTAGGAGCTGCGTTGGGATATTCCCGAGTGAATGGGACCATAGGCTGTACAGAGAAATATCTGCTTCTAAAACCAAAACGGAGCTATCTAACTGAATGGTTGTCAATGTGTGCATTCAACTGACAGAGTTAAACTCACGTGTGGATTCAGCGGTTTGCAAACCATTTCTGTGCAGAATCCCAAAACCGGTATGTCCAACCCAATGCCGGCATCCGTACTAAACAGCAGGAAACTTCGTCTAAAACTCAGGAGAAACGTTTCCTTGAAACTGCTCTGCTGTGCGTTCGTTCAACTAAGAGAGTTGAATCTATGTTGAGATTCAGCGAGTCAGAAACACGTTTCTTCTAGGAACTGCGTTAGGATATTCCCGAGGGAATGGGACCATAGGCTGTACAGAGAAATATCTGCTTCTAAAACCAAAACGGAGCTATCTAACTGAATGGTTGTCAATGTGTGCATTCAACTGACAGAGTTAAACTCACGTGTGGATTCAGCGGTTTGCAAACCCTTTCTGTGCAGAATCCCAAAACCGGTATTTCCAGCCCAATGCCGGCATCCGTACTAAACAGCAGGAAACTTCGTCTAAAACTCAGGAGAAACGTTTCCTTGAAACTGCTCAGCTGTGCGTTCGTTCACCTAAGAGAGTTGAATCTATGTTGAGATTCAGCGAGTCAGAAACACGTTTCTTCTAGGAGCTGCGTTGGGATATTCCCGAGTGAATGGGACCATAGGCTGTACAGAGAAATATCTGCTTCTAAAACCAAAACGGAGCTATCTAACTGAATGGTTGTCAATGTGTGCATTCAACTGACAGAGTTAAACTCACGTGTGGATTCAGCGGTTTGCAAACCCTTTCTGTGCAGAATCCCAAAACCGGTATTTCCAGCCCAATGCCGGCATCCGTACTAAACAGCAGGAAACTTCGTCTAAAACTCAGGAGCAACGTTTCCGTGAAACTGCTCTGCTGTGCGTTCGTTCACCTAAGAGAGTTGAATCTATGTTGAGATTCAGCGAGTCAGAAACACGTTTCTTCTAGGAGCTGCGTTGGGATATTCCCGAGTGAATGGGACCATAGGCTGTACAGAGAAATATCTGCTTCTAAAACCAAAAGTGTGCTATCTAACTGAATGGTTGTCAATGTGTGCATTCAACTGACAGAGTTAAACTCACGTGTGGATTCAGCGGTTTGCAAACCCTTTCTGTGCAGAATCCCAAAACCGGTATTTCCAGCCCAATGCCGGCATCCGTACTAAACAGCAGGAAACTTCGTCTAAAACTCAGGAGAGACGTTTCCTTGAAACTGCTCTGCTGTGCGTTCGTTCACCTAAGAGAGTTGAATCTATGTTGAGATTCAGCGAGTCAGAAACACGTTTCTTCTAGGAGCTGCGTTAGGATATTCCCGAGGGAATGGGACCATAGGCTGTACAGAGAAATATCTGCTTCTAAAACCAAAACGGAGCTATCTAACTGAATGGTTGTCAATGTGTGCATTCAACTGACAGAGTTAAACTCACGTGTGGATTCAGCGGTTTGCAAACCCTTTCTGTGCAGAATCCCAAAACCGGTATTTCCAGCCCAATGCCGGCATACGTACTAAACAGCAGGAAACTTCGTCTAAAACTCAGGAGAAACGTTTCCTTGAAACTGCTCTGCTGTGCGTTCGTTCACCTAAGAGAGTTGAATCTATGTTGAGATTCAGCGAGTCAGAAACACGTTTCTTCTAGGAGCTGCGTTGGGATATTCCCGAGTGAATGGGACCATAGGCTGTACAGAGAAATATCTGCTTCTAAAACCAAAAGTGTGCTATCTAACTGAATGGTTGTCAATGTGTGCATTCAACTGACAGAGTTAAACTCACGTGTGGATTCAGCGGTTTGCAAACCCTTTCTGTGCAGAATCCCAAAACCGGTATTTCCAGCCCAATGCCGGCATCCGTACTAAACAGCAGGAAACTTCGTCTAAAACTCAGGAGCAACGTTTCCGTGAAACTGCTCTGCTGTGCGTTCGTTCACCTAAGAGAGTTGAATCTATGTTGAGATTCAGCGAGTCAGAAACACGTTTCTTCTAGGAGCTGCGTTGGGATATTCCCGAGTGAATGGGACCAGAGGCTGTACAGAGAAATATCTGCTTGTAAAACCAAAAGTGTGCTATCTAACTGAATGGTTGTCAATGTGTGCATTCAACTGACAGAGTTAAACTCACGTGTGGATTCAGCGGTTTGCAAACCCTTTCTGTGCAGAATCCCAAAACCGCTATTTCCAGCCCAATACCGGCATACGTACTAAACAGCAGGAAACTTCGTCTAAAACTCAGGAGCAACGTTTCCTTGAAACTGCTCTGCTGTGCGTTCGTTCACCTAAGAGAGTTGAATCTATGTTGAGATTCAGCGAGTCAGAAACACGTTTCTTCTAGGAGCTGCGTTGGGATATTCCCGAGTGAATGGGACCATAGGCTGTACAGAGAAATATCTGCTTCTAAAACCAAAACAGAGCTATCAAACTGAATGGTTGTCAATGTGTGCATTCAACTGACAGAGTTAAACTCACGTGTGGATTCAGCGGTTTGCAAACCCTTTCTGTGCAGAATCCCAAAACCGGTATTTCCAGCCCAATGCCGGCATCCGTACTAAACAGCAGGAAACTTCGTCTAAAACTCAGGAGAGACGTTTCCTTGAAACTGCTCTGCTGTGCGTTCGTTCACCTAAGAGAGTTGAATCTATGTTGAGATTCAGCGAGTCAGAAACACGTTTCTTCTAGGAGCTGCGTTAGGATATTCCCGAGGGAATGGGACCATAGGATGTACAGAGAAATATCTGCTTCTAAAACCAAAACGGAGCTATCTAACTGAATGGTTGTCAATGTGTGCATTCAACTGACAGAGTTAAACTCACGTGTGGATTCAGCGGTTTGCAAACCCTTTCTGTGCAGAATCCCAAAACCGGTATTTCCAGCCCAATGCCGGCATACGTACTAAACAGCAGGAAACTTCGTCTAAAACTCAGGAGAAACGTTTCCTTGAAACTGCTCAGCTGTGCGTTCGTTCACCTAAGAGAGTTGAATCTATGTTGAGATTCAGCGAGTCAGAAACACGTTTCTTCTAGGAGCTGCGTTGGGATATTCCCGAGTGAATGGGACCATAGGCTGTACAGAGAAATATCTGCTTCTAAAACCAAAAGTGTGCTATCTAACTGAATGGTTGTCAATGTGTGCATTCAACTGACAGAGTTAAACTCACGTGTGGATTCAGCGGTTTGCAAACCCTTTCTGTGCAGAATCCCAAAACCGGTATTTCCAGCCCAATGCCGGCATACGTACTAAACAGCAGGAAACTTCGTCTAAAACTCAGGAGAAACGTTTCCGTGAAACTGCTCTGCTGTGCGTTCGTTCACCTAAGAGAGTTGAATCTATGTTGAGATTCAGCGAGTCAGAAACACGTTTCTTCTAGGAGCTGCGTTGGGATATTCCCGAGTGAATGGGACCAGAGGCTGTACAGAGATATATCTGCTTCTAAAACCAAAAGTGTGCTATCTAACTGAATGGTTGTCAATGTGTGCATTTAACTGACAAAGTTAAACTCACGTGTGGATTCAGCGGTTTGCAAACCCTTTCTGTGCAGAATCCCAAAACCGCTATTTCCAGCCCAATGCCGGCATACGTACTAAACAGCAGGAAACTTCGTCTAAAACTCAGGAGCAACGTTTCCTTGAAACTGCTCTGCTGTGCGTTCGTTCACCTAAGAGAGTTGAATCTATGTTGAGATTCAGCGAGTCAGAAACACGTTTCTTCTAGGAGCTGCGTTGGGATATTCCCGAGTGAATGGGACCATAGGCTGTACAGAGAAATATCTGCTTCTAAAACCAAAAGTGTGCTATCAAACTGAATGGTTGTCAATGTGTGCATTCAACTGACAGAGTTAAACTCACGTGTGGATTCAGCGGTTTGCAAACCCTTTCTGTGCAGAATCCCAAAACCGGTATTTCCAGCCCAATGCCGGCATACGTACTAAACAGCAGGAAACTTCGTCTAAAACTCAGGAGAAACGTTTCCTTGAAAGTGCTCTGCTGTGCGTTCGTTCACCTAAGAGAGTTGAATCTATGTTGAGATTCAGCGAGTCAGAAACACGTTTCTTCTAGGAGCTGCGTTGGGATATTCCCGAGTGAATGGGACCATACGCTGTACAGAGAAATATCTGCTTGTAAAACCAAAACGGAGCTATCTAACTGAATGGTTGTCAATGTGTGCATTCAACTGACAGAGTTAAACTCACGTGTGGATTCAGCGATTTGCAAACCCTTTCTGTGCAGAATCCCAAAACCGGTATTTCCAGCCCAATGCCGGCATACGTACTAAACAGCAGGAAACTTCGCCTAAAACTCAGGAGAAACGTTTCCTTGAAACTGCTCTGCTGTGAGTTCGTTCACCTAAGAGAGTTGAATCTATGTTGAGACTCAGCGAGTCAGAAACACATTTCTTCTAGGAGCTGCGTTGGGATATTCCCGAGTGAATGGAACCACAGGCTGTACAGAGAAATATCTGCTTCTGAAACCAAAAGTGTGCTATCTAACTGAATGGTTGTCAATGTGTGCATTCAACTGACAGAGTTAAACTCACGTGTGGATTCAGCGGTTTGCAAACCCTTTCTGTGCAGAATCCCAAAACCGGTATTTCCAGCCCAATGCCGGCATACGTACTAAACAGCAGGACACTTCGTCTAAAACTCAGGAGAAACGTTTCCTTGAAACTGCTCTGCTGTGCGTTCGTTCAACTAAAAGAGTTGAATCTATGTTGAGATTCAGCGAGTCAGAAACACGTTTCTTCTAGGAGCTGCGTTGGGATATTCCCGAGTGAATGGGACCATAGGCTGTACAGAGAAATATCTGCTTCTAAAATCAAAAGGGTGCTATCAAACTGAATGGTTGTCAATGTGTGCATTCAACTGACAGAGTTAAACTCACGTTTGGATTCAGCGGTTTACAAACCCTTTCTGTGCAGAATCCCAAAACCGGTAATTCCAGCTCAATGCCGGCATCCGTACTAAACAGCAGGAAACTTCGTCTAAAACTCAGGAGAAACGTTTCCTTGAAACTGCTCTGCTGTGCGTTCGTTCACCTAAGAGAGTTGAATCTATGTTGAGATTCAGCGAGTCAGAAACACGTTTCTTCTAGGAGCTGCGTTGGGATATTCCCGAGTGAATGGGACCATAGGCTGTACAGAGAAATATCTGCTTCTAAAACCAAAACGGAGCTATTTAAGTAAATGGTTGTCAATGTGTGCATTCAACTGACAGAGTTAAACTCACGTGTGGATTCAGCGATTTGCAAACCCTTTCTGTGCAGAATCCCAAAACCGGTATTTCCAGCCCAATGCCGGCATACGTACTAAACAGCAGGAAACTTCGTCTAAGACTCCGGAGAAACGTTTCCTTGAAACTGCTCTGCTGTGCGTTCGTTCACCTAAGAGAGTTGAATCTATGTTGAGATTCAGCGAGTCAGAAACACGTTTCTTCTAGGAGCTGCGTTGGGATATTCCCGAGTGAATGGGACCATAGGCTGTACAGAGAAATATCTGCTCCTACAACCAAAAGGGTGGTATCTAACTGAATGGTTGTCAATGTGTGCATTCAACTGACAGAGTTAAATTCACGTTTGGATTCAGCAGTTTACAAACCCTTTCTGTGCAGAATCCCAAAACCGGTAATTCCAGCTCAATGCCGGCATCCGTACTAAACAGCAGGAAACTTCGTCTAAAACTCAGGAGAAACGTTTCCTTGAAACTGCTCTGCTGTGCATTCGTTCACCTAAGAGAGTTGAAACTATGTGGAGATTCAGCGAGTCAGAAACACGTTTATGCTAGGAGCTGCGTTGGGATATTCCCGAGTGAATGGGACCATAGGCTGTACAGAGAAATATCTGCTTCTAAAAGCAAAATGGAGCTATCTAACTGAATGGTTGTCAATGTGTGCATTCAACTGACAGAGTTAAACTCACGTGTGTATTCAGCGGTTTGCAAACCCTTTCTGTGCAGAATCCCAAAACCGCTATTTCCAGCCCAATGCCGGCATACGTACTAAACAGCAGGAAACTTCGTCTAAGACTCCGGAGAAACGTTTCCTTGAAACTGCTCTGCTGTGCTTTCTTTCACCTAAGAGAGTTGAATCTATGTTGAGATTCAGCGAGTCAGAAACACGTTTCTTCTAGGAGCTGCGTTGGGATATTCCCGAGTGAATGGGACCATAGGCTGTACAGAGAAATATCTGCTTCTAAACCAAAAGTCTGCTATCAAACTGAATGGTTGTCAATGTGTGCATTCAACTGACAGAGTTAAACTCACGTGTGGATTCAGCGGTTTGCAAACCCTTTCTGTGCAGAATCCCAAAACCGGTATTTCCAGCCCAATGCCGGCATCCGTACTAAACAGCAGGAAACTTCGTCTAAAACTCAGGAGAAACGTTTCCTTGAAACTGCTCTGCTGTGCGTTCGTTCACCTAAGAGAGTTGAATCTATGTTGAGATTCAGCGAGTCAGAAACACGTTTCTTCTAGGAGCTGCGTTGGGATATTCCCGAGTGAATGGGACCATAGGCTGTACAGAGAAATATCTGCTTCTAAAACCAAAAGTGTGCTATCAAACTGAATGGTTGTCAATGTGTGCATTCAACTGACAGAGTTAAACTCACGTGTGGATTCAGCGGTTTGCAAACCCTTTCTGTGCAGAATCCCAAAACCGGTATTTCCAGCCCAATGCCGGCATCCGTACTAAACAGCAGGAAACTTCGTCTAAAACTCAGGAGAAACGTTTCCTTGAAACTGCTCTGCTGTGCGTTCGTTCACCTAAGAGAGTTGAATCTATGTTGAGATTCAGCGAGTCAGAAACACGTTTCTTCTAGGAGCTGCGTTAGGATATTCCCGAGTGAATGGGACCATACGCTGTACAGAGAAATATCTGCTTGTAAAACCAAAACGGAGCTATCTAACTGAATGGTTGTCAATGTGTGCATTCAAGTGACAGAGTTAAACTCACGTGTGGATTCAGCGATTTACAAACCCTTTCTGTGCAGAATCCCAAAACCGGTATTTCCAGGCCAATGCCGGCATACGTACTAAACAGCAGGAAACTTCGTCTAAAACTCAGGAGAAACGTTTCCTTGAAACTGCTCTGCTGTGCGTTCGTTCACCTAAGAGAGTTGAAACTATGTTGAGACTCAGCGAGTCAGAAACACATTTCTTCTAGGAGCTGCGTTGGGATATTCCCGAGTGAATGGAACCACAGGCTGTACAGAGAAATATCTGCTTCTAAAACCAAAAGTGTGCTATCAAACTGAATGGTTGTCAATGTGTGCATTCAACTGACAGAGTTAAACTCACGTGTGGATTCAGCGGTTTGCAAACCCTTTCTGTGCAGAATCCCAAAACCGGTATTTCCAGCCCAATGCCGGCATACGTACTAAACAGCAGGAAACTTCGTCTAAAACTCAGGAGAAACGTTTCCTTGAAACTGCTCTGCTGTGCGTTCGTTCACCTAAAAGAGTTGAATCTATGTTGAGATTCAGCGAGTCAGAAACACGTTTCTTCTAGGAGCTGCGTTGGGATATTCCCGAGTGAATGGGACCATAGGCTGTACAGAGAAATATCTGCTTCTAAAACCAAAAGGGTGCTATCAAACTGAATGGTTGTCAATGTGTGCATTCAACTGACAGAGTTAAACTCACGTGTGGATTCAGCGGTTTGCAAACCCTTTCTGTGCAGAATCCCAAAACCGGTATTTCCAGCCCAATGCCGGCATCCGTACTAAACAGCAGGAAACTTCGTCTAAAACTCAGGAGAAACGTTTCCTTGAAACTGCTCTGCTGTGCGTTCGTTCACCTAAGAGAGTTGAATCTATGTTGAGATTCAGCGAGTCAGAAACACGTTTCTTCTAGGAGCTGCGTTGGGATATTCCCGAGTGAATGGGACCATACGCTGTACAGAGAAATATCTGCTTGTAAAACCAAAACGGAGCTATCTAACTGAATGGTTGTCAATGTGTGCATTCAACTGACAGAGTTAAACTCACGTGTGGATTCAGCGATTTGCAAACCCTTTCTGTGCAGAATCCCAAAACCGGTATTTCCAGCCCAATGCCGGCATACGTACTAAACAGCAGGAAACTTCGCCTAAAACTCAGGAGAAACGTTTCCTTGAAACTGCTCTGCTGTGCGTTCGTTCACCTAAGAGAGTTGAATCTATGTTGAGACTCAGCGAGTCAGAAACACATTTCTTCTAGGAGCTGCGTTGGGATATTCCCGAGTGAATGGAACCACAGGCTGTACAGAGAAATATCTGCTTCTAAAACCAAAAGTGTGCTATCTAACTGAATGGTTGTCAATGTGTGCATTCAACTGACAGAGTTAAACTCACGTGTGGATTCAGCGGTTTGCAAACCCTTTCTGTGCAGAATCCCAAAACCGGTATTTCCAGCCCAATGCCGGCATACGTACTAAACAGCAGGACACTTCGTCTAAAACTCAGGAGAAACGTTTCCTTGAAACTGCTCTGCTGTGCGTTCGTTCAACTAAAAGAGTTGAATCTATGTTGAGATTCAGCGAGTCAGAAACACGTTTCTTCTAGGAGCTGCGTTGGGATATTCCCGAGTGAATGGGACCATAGGCTGTACAGAGAAATATCTGCTTCTAAAATCAAAAGGGTGCTATCAAACTGAATGGTTGTCAATGTGTGCATTCAACTGACAGAGTTAAACTCACGTTTGGATTCAGCGGTTTACAAACCCTTTCTGTGCAGAATCCCAAAACCGGTAATTCCAGCTCAATGCCGGCATCCGTACTAAACAGCAGGAAACTTCGTCTAAAACTCAGGAGAAACGTTTCCTTGAAACTGCTCTGCTGTGCGTTCGTTCACCTAAGAGAGTTGAAACTATGTGGAGATTCAGCGAATCAGAAACACGTTTATGCTAGGAGCTGCGTTGGGATATTCCCGAGTGAATGGGACCATAGGCTGTACAGAGAAATATCTGCTTCTAAAACCAAAACGGAGCTATCTAACTGAATGGTTGTCAATGTGTGCATTCAACTGACAGAGTTAAACTCACGTGTGGATTCAGCGGTTTGCAAACCATTTCTGTGCAGAATCCCAAAACCGGTATGTCCAACCCAATGCCGGCATCCGTACTAAACAGCAGGAAACTTCGTCTAAAACTCAGGAGAAACGTTTCCTTGAAACTGCTCTGCTGTGCGTTCGTTCACCTAAGAGAGTTGAATCTATGTTGAGATTCAGCGAGTCAGAAACACGTTTCTTCTAGGAGCTGCGTTAGGATATTCCCGAGGGAATGGGACCATAGGCTGTACAGAGAAATATCTGCTTCTAAAACCAAAACGGAGCTATCTAACTGAATGGTTGTCAATGAGTGCATTCAACTGACAGAGTTAAACTCACGTGTGGATTCAGCGGTTTGCAAACCATTTCTGTGCAGAATCCCAAAGCCGGTAAGTCCAACCCAATGCCGGCATCCGTACTAAACAGCAGGAAACTTCGTCTAAAACTCAGGAGAAACGTTTCCTTGAAACTGCTCTGCTGTGCGTTCGTTCACCTAAGAGAGTTGAATCTATGTTGAGATTCAGCGAGTCAGAAACACGTTTCTTCTAGGAGCTGCGTTAGGATATTCCCGAGGGAATGGGACCATAGGCTGTACAGAGAAATATCTGCTTCTAAAACCAAAACGGAGCTATCTAACTGAATGGTTGTCAATGTGTGCATTCAACTGACAGAGTTAAACTCACGTGTGGATTCAGCGGTTTGCAAACCCTTTCTGTGCAGAATCCCAAAACCGGTATTTCCAGCCCAATGCCGGCATACGTACTAAACAGCAGGAAACTTCGTCTAAAACTCAGGAGAAACGTTTCCTTGAAACTGCTCTGCTGTGCGTTCGTTCACCTAAGAGAGTTGAATCTATGTTGAGATTCAGCGAGTCAGAAACACGTTTCTTCTAGGAGCTGCGTTGGGATATTCCCGAGTGAATGGGACCATACGCTGTACAGAGAAATATCTGCTTGTAAAACCAAAACGGAGCTATCTAACTGAATGGTTGTCAATGTGTGCATTCAACTGACAGAGTTAAACTCACGTGTGGATTCAGCGATTTGCAAACCCTTTCTGTGCAGAATCCCAAAACCGGTATTTCCAGCCCAATGCCGGCATACGTACTAAACAGCAGGAAACTTCGCCTAAAACTCAGGAGAAACGTTTCCTTGAAACTGCTCTGCTGTGCGTTCGTTCACCTAAGAGAGTTGAATCTATGTTGAGACTCAGCGAGTCAGAAACACATTTCTTCTAGGAGCTGCGTTGGGATATTCCCGAGTGAATGGAACCACAGGCTGTACAGAGAAATATCTGCTTCTGAAACCAAAACGGAGCTATCTAACTGAATGGTTGTCAATGTGTGCATTCAAGTGACAGAGTTAAACTCACGTGTGGATTCAGCGGTTTGCAAACCCTTTCTGTGCAGAATCCCAAAACCGGTATTTCCAGCCCAATGCCGGCATACGTACTAAACAGCAGGACACTTCGTCTAAAACTCAGGAGAAACGTTTCCTTGAAACTGCTCTGCTGTGCGTTCGTTCAACTAAAAGAGTTGAATCTATGTTGAGATTCAGCGAGTCAGAAACACGTTTCTTCTAGGAGCTGCGTTGGGATATTCCCGAGTGAATGGGACCATAGGCTGTACAGAGAAATATCTGCTTCTAAAATCAAAAGGGTGCTATCAAACTGAATGGTTGTCAATGTGTGCATTCAACTGACAGAGTTAAATTCACGTTTGGATTCAGCGGTTTACAAACCCTTTCTGTGCAGAATCCCAAAACCGGTAATTCCAGCTCAATGCCGGCATCCGTACTAAACAGCAGGAAACTTCGTCTAAAACTCAGGAGAAACGTTTCCTTGAAACTGCTCTGCTGTGCGTTCGTTCACCTAAGAGAGTTGAATCTATGTTGAGATTCAGCGAGTCAGAAACACGTTTCTTCTAGGAGCTGCGTTGGGATATTCCCGAGTGAATGGGACCATAGGCTGTACAGAGAAATATCTGCTTCTAAAACCAAAACGGAGCTATTTAAGTAAATGGTTGTCAATGTGTGCATTCAACTGACAGAGTTAAACTCACGTGTGGATTCAGCGATTTGCAAACCCTTTCTGTGCAGAATCCCAAAACCGGTATTTCCAGCCCAATGCCGGCATACGTACTAAACAGCAGGAAACTTCGTCTAAGACTCCGGAGAAACGTTTCCTTGAAACTGCTCTGCTGTGCGTTCGTTCACCTAAGAGAGTTGAATCTATGTTGAGATTCAGCGAGTCAGAAACACGTTTCTTCTAGGAGCTGCGTTGGGATATTCCCGAGTGAATGGGACCATAGGCTGTACAGAGAAATATCTGCTCCTACAACCAAAAGGGTGGTATCTAACTGAATGGTTGTCAATGTGTGCATTCAACTGACAGAGTTAAATTCACGTTTGGATTCAGCAGTTTACAAACCCTTTCTGTGCAGAATCCCAAAACCGGTAATTCCAGCTCAATGCCGGCATCCGTACTAAACAGCAGGAAACTTCGTCTAAAACTCAGGAGAAACGTTTCCTTGAAACTGCTCTGCTGTGCATTCGTTCACCTAAGAGAGTTGAAACTATGTGGAGATTCAGCGAGTCAGAAACACGTTTATGCTAGGAGCTGCGTTGGGATATTCCCGAGTGAATGGGACCATAGGCTGTACAGAGAAATATCTGCTTCTAAAAGCAAAATGGAGCTATCTAACTGAATGGTTGTCAATGTGTGCATTCAACTGACAGAGTTAAACTCACGTGTGTATTCAGCGGTTTGCAAACCCTTTCTGTGCAGAATCCCAAAACCGCTATTTCCAGCCCAATGCCGGCATACGTACTAAACAGCAGGAAACTTCGTCTAAGACTCCGGAGAAACGTTTCCTTGAAACTGCTCTGCTGTGCTTTCTTTCACCTAAGAGAGTTGAATCTATGTTGAGATTCAGCGAGTCAGAAACACGTTTCTTCTAGGAGCTGCGTTGGGATATTCCCGAGTGAATGGGACCATAGGCTGTACAGAGAAATATCTGCTTCTAAACCAAAAGTCTGCTATCAAACTGAATGGTTGTCAATGTGTGCATTCAACTGACAGAGTTAAACTCACGTGTGGATTCAGCGGTTTGCAAACCCTTTCTGTGCAGAATCCCAAAACCGGTATTTCCAGCCCAATGCCGGCATCCGTACTAAACAGCAGGAAACTTCGTCTAAAACTCAGGAGAAACGTTTCCTTGAAACTGCTCTGCTGTGCGTTCGTTCACCTAAGAGAGTTGAATCTATGTTGAGATTCAGCGAGTCAGAAACACGTTTCTTCTAGGAGCTGCGTTGGGATATTCCCGAGTGAATGGGACCATAGGCTGTACAGAGAAATATCTGCTTCTAAAACCAAAAGTGTGCTATCAAACTGAATGGTTGTCAATGTGTGCATTCAACTGACAGAGTTAAACTCACGTGTGGATTCAGCGGTTTGCAAACCCTTTCTGTGCAGAATCCCAAAACCGGTATTTCCAGCCCAATGCCGGCATCCGTACTAAACAGCAGGAAACTTCGTCTAAAACTCAGGAGAAACGTTTCCTTGAAACTGCTCTGCTGTGCGTTCGTTCACCTAAGAGAGTTGAATCTATGTTGAGATTCAGCGAGTCAGAAACACGTTTCTTCTAGGAGCTGCGTTAGGATATTCCCGAGTGAATGGGACCATACGCTGTACAGAGAAATATCTGCTTGTAAAACCAAAACGCAGCTATCTAACTGAATGGTTGTCAATGTGTGCATTCAAGTGACAGAGTTAAACTCACGTGTGGATTCAGCGATTTACAAACCCTTTCTGTGCAGAATCCCAAAACCGGTATTTCCAGGCCAATGCCGGCATACGTACTAAACAGCAGGAAACTTCGTCTAAAACTCAGGAGAAACGTTTCCTTGAAACTGCTCTGCTGTGCGTTCGTTCACCTAAGAGAGTTGAATCTATGTTGAGACTCAGCGAGTCAGAAACACATTTCTTCTAGGAGCTGCGTTGGGATATTCCCGAGTGAATGGAACCACAGGCTGTACAGAGAAATATCTGCTTCTAAAACCAAAAGTGTGCTATCAAACTGAATGGTTGTCAATGTGTGCATTCAACTGACAGAGTTAAACTCACGTGTGGATTCAGCGGTTTGCAAACCCTTTCTGTGCAGAATCCCAAAACCGGTATTTCCAGCCCAATGCCGGCATACGTACTAAACAGCAGGAAACTTCGTCTAAAACTCAGGAGAAACGTTTCCTTGAAACTGCTCTGCTGTGCGTTCGTTCACCTAAAAGAGTTGAATCTATGTTGAGATTCAGCGAGTCAGAAACACGTTTCTTCTAGGAGCTGCGTTGGGATATTCCCGAGTGAATGGGACCATAGGCTGTACAGAGAAATATCTGCTTCTAAAACCAAAAGGGTGCTATCAAACTGAATGGTTGTCAATGTGTGCATTCAACTGACAGAGTTAAACTCACGTGTGGATTCAGCGGTTTGCAAACCCTTTCTGTGCAGAATCCCAAAACCGGTATTTCCAGCCCAATGCCGGCATCCGTACTAAACAGCAGGAAACTTCGTCTAAAACTCAGGAGAAACGTTTCCTTGAAACTGCTCTGCTGTGCGTTCGTTCACCTAAGAGAGTTGAATCTATGTTGAGATTCAGCGAGTCAGAAACACGTTTCTTCTAGGAGCTGCGTTGGGATATTCCCGAGTGAATGGGACCATACGCTGTACAGAGAAATATCTGCTTGTAAAACCAAAACGGAGCTATCTAACTGAATGGTTGTCAATGTGTGCATTCAAGTGACAGAGTTAAACTCACGTGTGGATTCAGCGATTTGCAAACCCTTTCTGTGCAGAATCCCAAAACCGGTATTTCCAGCCCAATGCCGGCATACGTACTAAACAGCAGGAAACTTCGCCTAAAACTCAGGAGAAACGTTTCCTTGAAACTGCTCTGCTGTGCGTTCGTTCACCTAAGAGAGTTGAATCTATGTTGAGACTCAGCGAGTCAGAAACACATTTCTTCTAGGAGCTGCGTTGGGATATTCCCGAGTGAATGGAACCACAGGCTGTACAGAGAAATATCTGCTTCTAAAACCAAAAGTGTGCTATCTAACTGAATGGTTGTCAATGTGTGCATTCAACTGACAGAGTTAAACTCACGTGTGGATTCAGCGGTTTGCAAACCCTTTCTGTGCAGAATCCCAAAACCGGTATTTCCAGCCCAATGCCGGCATACGTACTAAACAGCAGGACACTTCGTCTAAAACTCAGGAGAAACGTTTCCTTGAAACTGCTCTGCTGTGCGTTCGTTCAACTAAAAGAGTTGAATCTATGTTGAGATTCAGCGAGTCAGAAACACGTTTCTTCTAGGAGCTGCGTTGGGATATTCCCGAGTGAATGGGACAATAGGCTGTACAGAGAAATATCTGCTTCTAAAATCAAAAGGGTGCTATCAAACTGAATGGTTGTCAATGTGTGCATTCAACTGACAGAGTTAAACTCACGTTTGGATTCAGCGGTTTACAAACCCTTTCTGTGCAGAATCCCAAAACCGGTAATTCCAGCTCAATGCCGGCATCCGTACTAAACAGCAGGAAACTTCGTCTAAAACTCAGGAGAAACGTTTCCTTGAAACTGCTCTGCTGTGCGTTCGTTCACCTAAGAGAGTTGAAACTATGTGGAGATTCAGCGAGTCAGAAACACGTTTATGCTAGGAGCTGCGTTGGGATATTCCCGAGTGAATGGGACCATAGGCTGTACAGAGAAATATCTGCTTCTAAAACCAAAACGGAGCTATCTAACTGAATGGTTGTCAATGTGTGCATTCAACTGACAGAGTTAAACTCACGTGTGGATTCAGCGGTTTGCAAACCATTTCTGTGCAGAATCCCAAAACCGGTATGTCCAACCCAATGCCGGCATCCGTACTAAACAGCAGGAAACTTCGTCTAAAACTCAGGAGAAACGTTTCCTTGAAACTGCTCTGCTGTGCGTTCGTTCACCTAAGAGAGTTGAATCTATGTTGAGATTCAGCGAGTCAGAAACACGTTTCTTCTAGGAGCTGCGTTAGGATATTCCCGAGGGAATGGGACCATAGGCTGTACAGAGAAATATCTGCTTCTAAAACCAAAACGGAGCTATCTAACTGAATGGTTGTCAATGAGTGCATTCAACTGACAGAGTTAAACTCACGTGTGGATTCAGCGGTTTGCAAACCATTTCTGTGCAGAATCCCAAAGCCGGTAAGTCCAACCCAATGCCGGCATCCGTACTAAACAGCAGGAAACTTCGTCTAAAACTCAGGAGAAACGTTTCCTTGAAACTGCTCTGCTGTGCGTTCGTTCACCTAAGAGAGTTGAATCTATGTTGAGATTCAGCGAGTCAGAAACACGTTTCTTCTAGGAGCTGCGTTAGGATATTCCCGAGGGAATGGGACCATAGGCTGTACAGAGAAATATCTGCTTCTAAAACCAAAACGGAGCTATCTAACTGAATGGTTGTCAATGTGTGCATTCAACTGACAGAGTTAAACTCACGTGTGGATTCAGCGGTTTGCAAACCCTTTCTGTGCAGAATCCCAAAACCGGTATTTCCAGCCCAATGCCGGCATACGTACTAAACAGCAGGAAACTTCGTCTAAAACTCAGGAGAAACGTTTCCTTGAAACTGCTCTGCTGTGCGTTCGTTCACCTAAGAGAGTTGAATCTATGTTGAGATTCAGCGAGTCAGAAACACGTTTCTTCTAGGAGCTGCGTTGGGATATTCCCGAGTGAATGGGACCATAGGCTGTACAGAGAAATATCTGCTTCTAAAACCAAAAGTGTGCTATCTAACTGAATGGTTGTCAATGTGTGCATTCAACTGACAGAGTTAAACTCACGTGTGGATTCAGCGGTTTGCAAACCCTTTCTGTGCAGAATCCCAAAACCGGTATTTCCAGCCCAATGCCGGCATCCGTACTAAACAGCAGAAAACTTCGTCTAAAACTCAGGAGAAACGTTTCCTTGAAACTGCTCTGCTGTGCGTTCGTTCACCTAAGAGAGTTGAATCTATGTTGAGATTCAGCGAGTCAGAAACACGTTTCTTCTAGGAGCTGCGTTAGGATATTCCCGAGGGAATGGGACCATAGGCTGTACAGAGAAATATCTGCTTCTAAAACCAAAACGGAGCTATCTAACTGAATGGTTGTCAATGTGTGCATTCAACTGACAGAGTTAAACTCACGTGTGGATTCAGCGGTTTGCAAACCCTTTCTGTGCAGAATCCCAAAACCGGTATTTCCAGCCCAATGCCGGCATCCGTACTAAACAGCAGGAAACTTCGTCTAAAACTCAGGAGAAACGTTTCCTTGAAACTGCTCTGCTGTGCGTTCGTTCACCTAAGAGAGTTGAATCTATGTTGAGATTCAGCGAGTCAGAAACACGTTTCTTCTAGGAGCTGCGTTGGGATATTCCCGAGTGAATGGGACCATAGGCTGTACAGAGAAATATCTGCTTCTAAAACCAAAAGTGTGCTATCAAACTGAATGGTTGTCAATGTGTGCATTCAACTGACAGAGTTAAACTCACGTGTGGATTCAGCGGTTTGCAAACCCTTTCTGTGCAGAATCCCAAAACCGGTATTTCCAGCCCAATGCCGGCATACGTACTAAACAGCAGGAAACTTCGTCTAAAACTCAGGAGAAACGTTTCCTTGAAACTGCTCTGCTGTGCGTTCGTTCACCTAAGAGAGTTGAATCTATGTTGATATTCAGCGAGTCAGAAACACGTTTCTTCTAGGAGCTGCGTTGGGATAGTCCCGAGTGAATGGGACCATAGGTTGTACAGAGAAATATCTGCTTCTAAAACCAAAAGTGTGCTATCAAACTGAATGGTTGTCAATGTGTGCATTCAACTGACAGAGTTAAACTCACGTGTGGATTCAGCGGTTTGCAAACCCTTTCTGTGCAGAATCCCAAAACCGGTATTTCCAGCCCAATGCCGGCATCCGTACTAAACAGCAGGAAACTTCGTCTAAAACTCAGGAGAAACGTTTCCTTGAAACTGCTCTGCTGTGCGTTCGTTCACCTAAGAGAGTTGAATCTATGTTGAGATTCAGCGAGTCAGAAACACGTTTCTTCTAGGAGCTGCGTTAGGATATTCCCGAGGGAATGGGACCATAGGCTGTACAGAGAAATATCTGCTTCTAAAACCAAAACGGAGCTATCTAACTGAATGGTTGTCAATGTGTGCATTCAAGTGACAGAGTTAAACTCACGTGTGGATTCAGCGGTTTGCAAACCCTTTCTGTGCAGAATCCCAAAACCGGTATTTCCAGCCCAATGCCGGCATACGTACTAAACAGCAGGAAACTTCGTCTAAAACTCAGGAGAAACGTTTCCTTGAAACTGCTCTGCTGTGCGTTCGTTCACCTAAGAGAGTTGAATCTATGTTGAGATTCAGCGAGTCAGAAACACGTTTCTTCTAGGAGCTGCGTTGGGATATTCCCGAGTGAATGGGACCATAGGCTGTACAGAGAAATATCTGCTTCTAAAACCAAAACGGAGCTATCTAACTGAATGGTTGTCAATGTGTGCATTCAACTGACAGAGTTAAACTCACGTGTGGATTCAGCGGTTTGCAAACCCTTTCTGTGCAGAATCCCAAAACCGGTATTTCCAGCCCAATGCCGGCATACGTACTAAACAGCAGGAAACTTCGTCTAAAACTCAGGAGAAACGTTTCCTTGAAACTGCTCTGCTGTGCGTTCGTTCACCTAAGAGAGTTGAATCTATGTTGAGATTCAGCGAGTCAGAAACACGTTTCTTCTAGGAGCTGCGTTGGGATATTCCCGAGTGAATGGGACCATAGGCTGTACAGAGAAATATCTGCTTCTAAAACCAAAAGTGTGCTATCAAACTGAATGGTTGTCAATGTGTGCATTCAACTGACAGAGTTAAACTCACGTGTGGATTCAGCGGTTTGCAAACCCTTTCTGTGCAGAATCCCAAAACCGGTATTTCCAGCCCAATGCCGGCATACGTACTAAACAGCAGGAAACTTCGTCTAAAACTCAGGAGAAACGTTTCCTTGAAACTGCTCTGCTGTGCGTTCGTTCACCTAAGAGAGTTGAATCTATGTTGATATTCAGCGAGTCAGAAACACGTTTCTTCTAGGAGCTGCGTTGGGATAGTCCCGAGTGAATGGGACCATAGGTTGTACAGAGAAATATCTGCTTCTAAAACCAAAAGTGTGCTATCAAACTGAATGGTTGTCAATGTGTGCATTCAACTGACAGAGTTAAACTCACGTGTGGATTCAGCGGTTTGCAAACCCTTTCTGTGCAGAATCCCAAAACCGGTATTTCCAGCCCAATGCCGGCATCCGTACTAAACAGCAGGAAACTTCGTCTAAAACTCAGGAGAAACGTTTCCTTGAAACTGCTCTGCTGTGCGTTCGTTCACCTAAGAGAGTTGAATCTATGTTGAGATTCAGCGAGTCAGAAACACGTTTCTTCTAGGAGCTGCGTTAGGATATTCCCGAGGGAATGGGACCATAGGCTGTACAGAGAAATATCTGCTTCTAAAACCAAAACGGAGCTATCTAACTGAATGGTTGTCAATGTGTGCATTCAAGTGACAGAGTTAAACTCACGTGTGGATTCAGCGGTTTGCAAACCCTTTCTGTGCAGAATCCCAAGACCGGTATTTCCAGCCCAATGCCGGCATACGTACTAAACAGCAGGAAACTTCGTCTAAAACTCAGGAGAAACGTTTCCTTGAAACTGCTCTGCTGTGCGTTCGTTCACCTAAGAGAGTTGAATCTATGTTGAGATTCAGCGAGTCAGAAACACGTTTCTTCTAGGAGCTGCGTTGGGATATTCCCGAGTGAATGGGACCATAGGCTGTACAGAGAAATATCTGCTTCTAAAACCAAAAGTGTGCTATCAAACTGAATGGTTGTCAATGTGTGCATTCAACTGACAGAGTTAAACTCACGTGTGGATTCAGCGGTTTGCAAACCTTTCTGTGCAGAATCCCAAAACCGGTATTTCCAGCCCAATGCCGGCATCCGTACTAAACAGCAGGAAACTTCGTCTAAAACTCAGGAGAAACGTTTCCTTGAAACTGCTCTGCTGTGCGTTCGTTCACCTAAGAGAGTTGAATCTATGTTGAGATTCAGCGAGTCAGAAACACGTTTCTTCTAGGAGCTGCGTTGGGATATTCCCGAGTGAATGGGACCATACGCTGTACAGAGAAATATCTGCTTGTAAAACCAAAACGGAGCTATCTAACTGAATGGTTGTCAATGTGTGCATTCAAGTGACAGAGTTAAACTCACGTGTGGATTCAGCGATTTGCAAACCCTTTCTGTGCAGAATCCCAAAACCGGTATTTCCAGCCCAATGCCGGCATACGTACTAAACAGCAGGAAACTTCGCCTAAAACTCAGGAGAAACGTTTCCTTGAAACTGCTCTGCTGTGCGTTCGTTCACCTAAGAGAGTTGAATCTATGTTGAGACTCAGCGAGTCAGAAACACATTTCTTCTAGGAGCTGCGTTGGGATATTCCCGAGTGAATGGAACCACAGGCTGTACAGAGAAATATCTGCTTCTAAAACCAAAAGTGTGCTATCTAACTGAATGGTTGTCAATGTGTGCATTCAACTGACAGAGTTAAACTCACGTGTGGATTCAGCGGTTTGCAAACCCTTTCTGTGCAGAATCCCAAAACCGGTATTTCCAGCCCAATGCCGGCATACGTACTAAACAGCAGGACACTTCGTCTAAAACTCAGGAGAAACGTTTCCTTGAAACTGCTCTGCTGTGCGTTCGTTCACCTAAAAGAGTTGAATCTATGTTGAGATTCAGCGAGTCAGAAACACGTTTCTTCTAGGAGCTGCGTTGGGATATTCCCGAGTGAATGGGACCATAGGCTGTACAGAGAAATATCTGCTTCTAAAACCAAAAGGGTGCTATCAAACTGAATGGTTGTCAATGTGTGCATTCAACTGACAGAGTTAAACTCACGTTTGGATTCAGCGGTTTACAAACCCTTTCTGTGCAGAATCCCAAAACCGGTAATTCCAGCTCAATGCCGGCATCCGTACTAAACAGCAGGAAACTTCGTCTAAAACTCAGGAGAAACGTTTCCTTGAAACTGCTCTGCTGTGCGTTCGTTCACCTAAGAGAGTTGAAACTATGTTGAGATTCAGCGAGTCAGAAACACGTTTATGCTAGGAGCTGCGTTGGGATATTCCCGAGTGAATGGGACCATAGGCTGTACAGAGAAATATCTGCTTCTAAAACCAAAACGGAGCTATCTAACTGAATGGTTGTCAATGTGTGCATTCAACTGACAGAGTTAAACTCACGTGTGGATTCAGCGGTTTGCAAACCCTTTCTGTGCAGAATCCCAAAACCGGTATTTCCAGCCCAATGCCGGCATACGTACTAAACAGCAGGAAACTTCGTCTAAAACTCAGGAGAAACGTTTCCTTGAAACTGCTCTGCTGTGCGTTCGTTCACCTAAGAGAGTTGAATCTATGTTGAGATTCAGCGAGTCAGAAACACGTTTCTTCTAGGAGCTGCATTGGGATATTCCCGAGTGAATGGGACCATAGGCTGTACAGAGAAATATCTGCTTCTAAAACCAAAAGTGTGCTATCTAACTGAATGGTTGTCAATGTGTGCATTCAACTGACAGAGTTAAACTCACGTGTGGATTCAGCGGTTTGCAAACCCTTTCTGTGCAGAATCCCAAAACCGGTATTTCCAGCCCAATGCCGGCATCCGTACTAAACAGCAGGAAACTTCGTCTAAAACTCAGGAGCAACGTTTCCGTGAAACTGCTCTGCTGTGCGTTCGTTCACCTAAGAGAGTTGAATCTATGTTGAGATTCAGCGAGTCAGAAACACGTTTCTTCTAGGAGCTGCGTTGGGATATTCCCGAGTGAATGGGACCAGAGGCTGTATAGAGAAATATCTGCTTCTAAAACCAAAAGTGTGCTATCTAACTGAATGGTTGTCAATGTGTGCATTCAACTGACAGAGTTAAACTCACGTGTGGATTCAGCGGTTTGCAAACCCTTTCTGTGCAGAATCCCAAAACCGCTATTTCCAGCCCAATACCGGCATACGTACTAAACAGCAGGAAACTTCGTCTAAAACTCAGGAGCAACGTTTCCTTGAAACTGCTCTGCTGTGCGTTCGTTCACCTAAGAGAGTTGAATCTATGTTGAGATTCAGCGAGTCAGAAACACGTTTCTTCTAGGAGCTGCGTTGGGATATTCCCGAGTGAATGGGACCATAGGCTGTACAGAGAAATATCTGCTTCTAAAACCAAAACAGAGCTATCAAACTGAATGGTTGTCAATGTGTGCATTCAACTGACAGAGTTAAACTCACGTGTGGATTCAGCGGTTTGCAAACCCTTTCTGTGCAGAATCCCAAAACCGGTATTTCCAGCCCAATGCCGGCATCCGTACTAAACAGCAGGAAACTTCGTCTAAAACTCAGGAGAGACGTTTCCTTGAAACTGCTCTGCTGTGCGTTCGTTCACCTAAGAGAGTTGAATCTATGTTGAGATTCAGCGAGTCAGAAACACGTTTCTTCTAGGAGCTGCGTTAGGATATTCCCGAGGGAATGGGACCATAGGATGTACAGAGAAATATCTGCTTCTAAAACCAAAACGGAGCTATCTAACTGAATGGTTGTCAATGTGTGCATTCAACTGACAGAGTTAAACTCACGTGTGGATTCAGCGGTTTGCAAACCCTTTCTGTGCAGAATCCCAAAACCGGTATTTCCAGCCCAATGCCGGCATACGTACTAAACAGCAGGAAACTTCGTCTAAAACTCAGGAGAAACGTTTCCTTGAAACTGCTCAGCTGTGCGTTCGTTCACCTAAGAGAGTTGAATCTATGTTGAGATTCAGCGAGTCAGAAACACGTTTCTTCTAGGAGCTGCGTTGGGATATTCCCGAGTGAATGGGACCATAGGCTGTACAGAGAAATATCTGCTTCTAAAACCAAAAGTGTGCTATCTAACTGAATGGTTGTCAATGTGTGCATTCAACTGACAGAGTTAAACTCACGTGTGGATTCAGCGGTTTGCAAACCCTTTCTGTGCAGAATCCCAAAACCGGTATTTCCAGCCCAATGCCGGCATACGTACTAAACAGCAGGAAACTTCGTCTAAAACTCAGGAGAAACGTTTCCGTGAAACTGCTCTGCTGTGCGTTCGTTCACCTAAGAGAGTTGAATCTATGTTGAGATTCAGCGAGTCAGAAACACGTTTCTTCTAGGAGCTGCGTTGGGATATTCCCGAGTGAATGGGACCAGAGGCTGTACAGAGATATATCTGCTTCTAAAACCAAAAGTGTGCTATCTAACTGAATGGTTGTCAATGTGTGCATTTAACTGACAAAGTTAAACTCACGTGTGGATTCAGCGGTTTGCAAACCCTTTCTGTGCAGAATCCCAAAACCGCTATTTCCAGCCCAATGCCGGCATACGTACTAAACAGCAGGAAACTTCGTCTAAAACTCAGGAGCAACGTTTCCTTGAAACTGCTCTGCTGTGCGTTCGTTCACCTAAGAGAGTTGAATCTATGTTGAGATTCAGCGAGTCAGAAACACGTTTCTTCTAGGAGCTGCGTTGGGATATTCCCGAGTGAATGGGACCATAGGCTGTACAGAGAAATATCTGCTTCTAAAACCAAAAGTGTGCTATCAAACTGAATGGTTGTCAATGTGTGCATTCAACTGACAGAGTTAAACTCACGTGTGGATTCAGCGGTTTGCAAACCCTTTCTGTGCAGAATCCCAAAACCGGTATTTCCAGCCCAATGCCGGCATACGTACTAAACAGCAGGAAACTTCGTCTAAAACTCAGGAGAAACGTTTCCTTGAAACTGCTCTGCTGTGCGTTCGTTCACCTAAGAGAGTTGAATCTATGTTGAGATTCAGCGAGTCAGAAACACGTTTCTTCTAGGAGCTGCGTTGGGATATTCCCGAGTGAATGGGACCATACGCTGTACAGAGAAATATCTGCTTGTAAAACCAAAACGGAGCTATCTAACTGAATGGTTGTCAATGTGTGCATTCAACTGACAGAGTTAAACTCACGTGTGGATTCAGCGATTTGCAAACCCTTTCTGTGCAGAATCCCAAAACCGGTATTTCCAGCCCAATGCCGGCATACGTACTAAACAGCAGGAAACTTCGCCTAAAACTCAGGAGAAACGTTTCCTTGAAACTGCTCTGCTGTGAGTTCGTTCACCTAAGAGAGTTGAATCTATGTTGAGACTCAGCGAGTCAGAAACACATTTCTTCTAGGAGCTGCGTTGGGATATTCCCGAGTGAATGGAACCACAGGCTGTACAGAGAAATATCTGCTTCTGAAACCAAAAGTGTGCTATCTAACTGAATGGTTGTCAATGTGTGCATTCAACTGACAGAGTTAAACTCACGTGTGGATTCAGCGGTTTGCAAACCCTTTCTGTGCAGAATCCCAAAACCGGTATTTCCAGCCCAATGCCGGCATACGTACTAAACAGCAGGACACTTCGTCTAAAACTCAGGAGAAACGTTTCCTTGAAACTGCTCTGCTGTGCGTTCGTTCAACTAAAAGAGTTGAATCTATGTTGAGATTCAGCGAGTCAGAAACACGTTTCTTCTAGGAGCTGCGTTGGGATATTCCCGAGTGAATGGGACCATAGGCTGTACAGAGAAATATCTGCTTCTAAAATCAAAAGGGTGCTATCAAACTGAATGGTTGTCAATGTGTGCATTCAACTGACAGAGTTAAACTCACGTTTGGATTCAGCGGTTTACAAACCCTTTCTGTGCAGAATCCCAAAACCGGTAATTCCAGCTCAATGCCGGCATCCGTACTAAACAGCAGGAAACTTCGTCTAAAACTCAGGAGAAACGTTTCCTTGAAACTGCTCTGCTGTGCGTTCGTTCACCTAAGAGAGTTGAATCTATGTTGAGATTCAGCGAGTCAGAAACACGTTTCTTCTAGGAGCTGCGTTGGGATATTCCCGAGTGAATGGGACCATAGGCTGTACAGAGAAATATCTGCTTCTAAAACCAAAACGGAGCTATTTAAGTAAATGGTTGTCAATGTGTGCATTCAACTGACAGAGTTAAACTCACGTGTGGATTCAGCGATTTGCAAACCCTTTCTGTGCAGAATCCCAAAACCGGTATTTCCAGCCCAATGCCGGCATACGTACTAAACAGCAGGAAACTTCGTCTAAGACTCCGGAGAAACGTTTCCTTGAAACTGCTCTGCTGTGCGTTCGTTCACCTAAGAGAGTTGAATCTATGTTGAGATTCAGCGAGTCAGAAACACGTTTCTTCTAGGAGCTGCGTTGGGATATTCCCGAGTGAATGGGACCATAGGCTGTACAGAGAAATATCTGCTCCTACAACCAAAAGGGTGGTATCTAACTGAATGGTTGTCAATGTGTGCATTCAACTGACAGAGTTAAATTCACGTTTGGATTCAGCAGTTTACAAACCCTTTCTGTGCAGAATCCCAAAACCGGTAATTCCAGCTCAATGCCGGCATCCGTACTAAACAGCAGGAAACTTCGTCTAAAACTCAGGAGAAACGTTTCCTTGAAACTGCTCTGCTGTGCATTCGTTCACCTAAGAGAGTTGAAACTATGTGGAGATTCAGCGAGTCAGAAACACGTTTATGCTAGGAGCTGCGTTGGGATATTCCCGAGTGAATGGGACCATAGGCTGTACAGAGAAATATCTGCTTCTAAAAGCAAAATGGAGCTATCTAACTGAATGGTTGTCAATGTGTGCATTCAACTGACAGAGTTAAACTCACGTGTGTATTCAGCGGTTTGCAAACCCTTTCTGTGCAGAATCCCAAAACCGCTATTTCCAGCCCAATGCCGGCATACGTACTAAACAGCAGGAAACTTCGTCTAAGACTCCGGAGAAACGTTTCCTTGAAACTGCTCTGCTGTGCTTTCTTTCACCTAAGAGAGTTGAATCTATGTTGAGATTCAGCGAGTCAGAAACACGTTTCTTCTAGGAGCTGCGTTGGGATATTCCCGAGTGAATGGGACCATAGGCTGTACAGAGAAATATCTGCTTCTAAACCAAAAGTCTGCTATCAAACTGAATGGTTGTCAATGTGTGCATTCAACTGACAGAGTTAAACTCACGTGTGGATTCAGCGGTTTGCAAACCCTTTCTGTGCAGAATCCCAAAACCGGTATTTCCAGCCCAATGCCGGCATCCGTACTAAACAGCAGGAAACTTCGTCTAAAACTCAGGAGAAACGTTTCCTTGAAACTGCTCTGCTGTGCGTTCGTTCACCTAAGAGAGTTGAATCTATGTTGAGATTCAGCGAGTCAGAAACACGTTTCTTCTAGGAGCTGCGTTGGGATATTCCCGAGTGAATGGGACCATAGGCTGTACAGAGAAATATCTGCTTCTAAAACCAAAAGTGTGCTATCAAACTGAATGGTTGTCAATGTGTGCATTCAACTGACAGAGTTAAACTCACGTGTGGATTCAGCGGTTTGCAAACCCTTTCTGTGCAGAATCCCAAAACCGGTATTTCCAGCCCAATGCCGGCATCCGTACTAAACAGCAGGAAACTTCGTCTAAAACTCAGGAGAAACGTTTCCTTGAAACTGCTCTGCTGTGCGTTCGTTCACCTAAGAGAGTTGAATCTATGTTGAGATTCAGCGAGTCAGAAACACGTTTCTTCTAGGAGCTGCGTTAGGATATTCCCGAGTGAATGGGACCATACGCTGTACAGAGAAATATCTGCTTGTAAAACCAAAACGGAGCTATCTAACTGAATGGTTGTCAATGTGTGCATTCAAGTGACAGAGTTAAACTCACGTGTGGATTCAGCGATTTACAAACCCTTTCTGTGCAGAATCCCAAAACCGGTATTTCCAGGCCAATGCCGGCATACGTACTAAACAGCAGGAAACTTCGTCTAAAACTCAGGAGAAACGTTTCCTTGAAACTGCTCTGCTGTGCGTTCGTTCACCTAAGAGAGTTGAATCTATGTTGAGACTCAGCGAGTCAGAAACACATTTCTTCTAGGAGCTGCGTTGGGATATTCCCGAGTGAATGGAACCACAGGCTGTACAGAGAAATATCTGCTTCTAAAACCAAAAGTGTGCTATCAAACTGAATGGTTGTCAATGTGTGCATTCAACTGACAGAGTTAAACTCACGTGTGGATTCAGCGGTTTGCAAACCCTTTCTGTGCAGAATCCCAAAACCGGTATTTCCAGCCCAATGCCGGCATACGTACTAAACAGCAGGAAACTTCGTCTAAAACTCAGGAGAAACGTTTCCTTGAAACTGCTCTGCTGTGCGTTCGTTCACCTAAAAGAGTTGAATCTATGTTGAGATTCAGCGAGTCAGAAACACGTTTCTTCTAGGAGCTGCGTTGGGATATTCCCGAGTGAATGGGACCATAGGCTGTACAGAGAAATATCTGCTTCTAAAACCAAAAGGGTGCTATCAAACTGAATGGTTGTCAATGTGTGCATTCAACTGACAGAGTTAAACTCACGTGTGGATTCAGCGGTTTGCAAACCCTTTCTGTGCAGAATCCCAAAACCGGTATTTCCAGCCCAATGCCGGCATCCGTACTAAACAGCAGGAAACTTCGTCTAAAACTCAGGAGAAACGTTTCCTTGAAACTGCTCTGCTGTGCGTTCGTTCACCTAAGAGAGTTGAATCTATGTTGAGATTCAGCGAGTCAGAAACACGTTTCTTCTAGGAGCTGCGTTGGGATATTCCCGAGTGAATGGGACCATACGCTGTACAGAGAAATATCTGCTTGTAAAACCAAAACGGAGCTATCTAACTGAATGGTTGTCAATGTGTGCATTCAAGTGACAGAGTTAAACTCACGTGTGGATTCAGCGATTTGCAAACCCTTTCTGTGCAGAATCCCAAAACCGGTATTTCCAGGCCAATGCCGGCATACGTACTAAACAGCAGGAAACTTCGTCTAAAACTCAGGAGAAACGTTTCCTTGAAACTGCTCTGCTGTGCGTTCGTTCACCTAAGAGAGTTGAATCTATGTTGAGACTCAGCGAGTCAGAAACACATTTCTTCTAGGAGCTGCGTTGGGATATTCCCGAGTGAATGGAACCACAGGCTGTACAGAGAAATATCTGCTTCTAAAACCAAAAGTGTGCTATCTAACTGAATGGTTGTCAATGTGTGCATTCAACTGACAGAGTTAAACTCACGTGTGGATTCAGCGGTTTGCAAACCCTTTCTGTGCAGAATCCCAAAACCGGTATTTCCAGCCCAATGCCGGCATACGTACTAAACAGCAGGACACTTCGTCTAAAACTCAGGAGAAACGTTTCCTTGAAACTGCTCTGCTGTGCGTTCGTTCAACTAAAAGAGTTGAATCTATGTTGAGATTCAGCGAGTCAGAAACACGTTTCTTCTAGGAGCTGCGTTGGGATATTCCCGAGTGAATGGGACAATAGGCTGTACAGAGAAATATCTGCTTCTAAAATCAAAAGGGTGCTATCAAACTGAATGGTTGTCAATGTGTGCATTCAACTGACAGAGTTAAACTCACGTTTGGATTCAGCGGTTTACAAACCCTTTCTGTGCAGAATCCCAAAACCGGTAATTCCAGCTCAATGCCGGCATCCGTACTAAACAGCAGGAAACTTCGTCTAAAACTCAGGAGAAACGTTTCCTTGAAACTGCTCTGCTGTGCGTTCGTTCACCTAAGAGAGTTGAAACTATGTGGAGATTCAGCGAATCAGAAACACGTTTATGCTAGGAGCTGCGTTGGGATATTCCCGAGTGAATGGGACCATAGGCTGTACAGAGAAATATCTGCTTCTAAAACCAAAACGGAGCTATCTAACTGAATGGTTGTCAATGTGTGCATTCAACTGACAGAGTTAAACTCACGTGTGGATTCAGCGGTTTGCAAACCATTTCTGTGCAGAATCCCAAAACCGGTATGTCCAACCCAATGCCGGCATCCGTACTAAACAGCAGGAAACTTCGTCTAAAACTCAGGAGAAACGTTTCCTTGAAACTGCTCTGCTGTGCGTTCGTTCACCTAAGAGAGTTGAATCTATGTTGAGATTCAGCGAGTCAGAAACACGTTTCTTCTAGGAGCTGCGTTAGGATATTCCCGAGGGAATGGGACCATAGGCTGTACAGAGAAATATCTGCTTCTAAAACCAAAACGGAGCTATCTAACTGAATGGTTGTCAATGAGTGCATTCAACTGACAGAGTTAAACTCACGTGTGGATTCAGCGGTTTGCAAACCATTTCTGTGCAGAATCCCAAAGCCGGTAAGTCCAACCCAATGCCGGCATCCGTACTAAACAGCAGGAAACTTCGTCTAAAACTCAGGAGAAACGTTTCCTTGAAACTGCTCTGCTGTGCGTTCGTTCACCTAAGAGAGTTGAATCTATGTTGAGATTCAGCGAGTCAGAAACACGTTTCTTCTAGGAGCTGCGTTAGGATATTCCCGAGGGAATGGGACCATAGGCTGTACAGAGAAATATCTGCTTCTAAAACCAAAACGGAGCTATCTAACTGAATGGTTGTCAATGTGTGCATTCAACTGACAGAGTTAAACTCACGTGTGGATTCAGCGGTTTGCAAACCCTTTCTGTGCAGAATCCCAAAACCGGTATTTCCAGCCCAATGCCGGCATACGTACTAAACAGCAGGAAACTTCGTCTAAAACTCAGGAGAAACGTTTCCTTGAAACTGCTCTGCTGTGCGTTCGTTCACCTAAGAGAGTTGAATCTATGTTGAGATTCAGCGAGTCAGAAACACGTTTCTTCTAGGAGCTGCGTTGGGATATTCCCGAGTGAATGGGACCATACGCTGTACAGAGAAATATCTGCTTGTAAAACCAAAACGGAGCTATCTAACTGAATGGTTGTCAATGTGTGCATTCAACTGACAGAGTTAAACTCACGTGTGGATTCAGCGATTTGCAAACCCTTTCTGTGCAGAATCCCAAAACCGGTATTTCCAGCCCAATGCCGGCATACGTACTAAACAGCAGGAAACTTCGCCTAAAACTCAGGAGAAACGTTTCCTTGAAACTGCTCTGCTGTGCGTTCGTTCACCTAAGAGAGTTGAATCTATGTTGAGACTCAGCGAGTCAGAAACACATTTCTTCTAGGAGCTGCGTTGGGATATTCCCGAGTGAATGGAACCACAGGCTGTACAGAGAAATATCTGCTTCTGAAACCAAAAGTGTGCTATCTAACTGAATGGTTGTCAATGTGTGCATTCAACTGACAGAGTTAAACTCACGTGTGGATTCAGCGGTTTGCAAACCCTTTCTGTGCAGAATCCCAAAACCGGTATTTCCAGCCCAATGCCGGCATACGTACTAAACAGCAGGACACTTCGTCTAAAACACAGGAGAAACGTTTCCTTGAAACTGCTCTGCTGTGCGTTCGTTCAACTAAAAGAGTTGAATCTATGTTGAGATTCAGCGAGTCAGAAACACGTTTCTTCTAGGAGCTGCGTTGGGATATTCCCGAGTGAATGGGACCATAGGCTGTACAGAGAAATATCTGCTTCTAAAATCAAAAGGGTGCTATCAAACTGAATGGTTGTCAATGTGTGCATTCAACTGACAGAGTTAAACTCACGTTTGGATTCAGCGGTTTACAAACCCTTTCTGTGCAGAATCCCAAAACCGGTAATTCCAGCTCAATGCCGGCATCCGTACTAAACAGCAGGAAACTTCGTCTAAAACTCAGGAGAAACGTTTCCTTGAAACTGCTCTGCTGTGCGTTCGTTCACCTAAGAGAGTTGAATCTATGTTGAGATTCAGCGAGTCAGAAACACGTTTCTTCTAGGAGCTGCGTTGGGATATTCCCGAGTGAATGGGACCATAGGCTGTACAGAGAAATATCTGCTTCTAAAACCAAAACGGAGCTATTTAAGTAAATGGTTGTCAATGTGTGCATTCAACTGACAGAGTTAAACTCACGTGTGGATTCAGCGATTTGCAAACCCTTTCTGTGCAGAATCCCAAAACCGGTATTTCCAGCCCAATGCCGGCATACGTACTAAACAGCAGGAAACTTCGTCTAAGACTCCGGAGAAACGTTTCCTTGAAACTGCTCTGCTGTGCGTTCGTTCACCTAAGAGAGTTGAATCTATGTTGAGATTCAGCGAGTCAGAAACACGTTTCTTCTAGGAGCTGCGTTGGGATATTCCCGAGTGAATGGGACCATAGGCTGTACAGAGAAATATCTGCTCCTACAACCAAAAGGGTGGTATCTAACTGAATGGTTGTCAATGTGTGCATTCAACTGACAGAGTTAAATTCACGTTTGGATTCAGCAGTTTACAAACCCTTTCTGTGCAGAATCCCAAAACCGGTAATTCCAGCTCAATGCCGGCATCCGTACTAAACAGCAGGAAACTTCGTCTAAAACTCAGGAGAAACGTTTCCTTGAAACTGCTCTGCTGTGCATTCGTTCACCTAAGAGAGTTGAAACTATGTGGAGATTCAGCGAGTCAGAAACACGTTTATGCTAGGAGCTGCGTTGGGATATTCCCGAGTGAATGGGACCATAGGCTGTACAGAGAAATATCTGCTTCTAAAAGCAAAATGGAGCTATCTAACTGAATGGTTGTCAATGTGTGCATTCAACTGACAGAGTTAAACTCACGTGTGTATTCAGCGGTTTGCAAACCCTTTCTGTGCAGAATCCCAAAACCGCTATTTCCAGCCCAATGCCGGCATACGTACTAAACAGCAGGAAACTTCGTCTAAGACTCCGGAGAAACGTTTCCTTGAAACTGCTCTGCTGTGCTTTCTTTCACCTAAGAGAGTTGAATCTATGTTGAGATTCAGCGAGTCAGAAACACGTTTCTTCTAGGAGCTGCGTTGGGATATTCCCGAGTGAATGGGACCATAGGCTGTACAGAGAAATATCTGCTTCTAAACCAAAAGTCTGCTATCAAACTGAATGGTTGTCAATGTGTGCATTCAACTGACAGAGTTAAACTCACGTGTGGATTCAGCGGTTTGCAAACCCTTTCTGTGCAGAATCCCAAAACCGGTATTTCCAGCCCAATGCCGGCATCCGTACTAAACAGCAGGAAACTTCGTCTAAAACTCAGGAGAAACGTTTCCTTGAAACTGCTCTGCTGTGCGTTCGTTCACCTAAGAGAGTTGAATCTATGTTGAGATTCAGCGAGTCAGAAACACGTTTCTTCTAGGAGCTGCGTTGGGATATTCCCGAGTGAATGGGACCATAGGCTGTACAGAGAAATATCTGCTTCTAAAACCAAAAGTGTGCTATCAAACTGAATGGTTGTCAATGTGTGCATTCAACTGACAGAGTTAAACTCACGTGTGGATTCAGCGGTTTGCAAACCCTTTCTGTGCAGAATCCCAAAACCGGTATTTCCAGCCCAATGCCGGCATCCGTACTAAACAGCAGGAAACTTCGTCTAAAACTCAGGAGAAACGTTTCCTTGAAACTGCTCTGCTGTGCGTTCGTTCACCTAAGAGAGTTGAATCTATGTTGAGATTCAGCGAGTCAGAAACACGTTTCTTCTAGGAGCTGCGTTAGGATATTCCCGAGTGAATGGGACCATACGCTGTACAGAGAAATATCTGCTTGTAAAACCAAAACGGAGCTATCTGACTGAATGGTTGTCAATGTGTGCATTCAAGTGACAGAGTTAAACTCACGTGTGGATTCAGCGATTTACAAACCCTTTCTGTGCAGAATCCCAAAACCGGTATTTCCAGGCCAATGCCGGCATACGTACTAAACAGCAGGAAACTTCGTCTAAAACTCAGGAGAAACGTTTCCTTGAAACTGCTCTGCTGTGCGTTCGTTCACCTAAGAGAGTTGAATCTATGTTGAGACTCAGCGAGTCAGAAACACATTTCTTCTAGGAGCTGCGTTGGGATATTCCCGAGTGAATGGAACCACAGGCTGTACAGAGAAATATCTGCTTCTAAAACCAAAAGTGTGCTATCAAACTGAATGGTTGTCAATGTGTGCATTCAACTGACAGAGTTAAACTCACGTGTGGATTCAGCGGTTTGCAAACCCTTTCTGTGCAGAATCCCAAAACCGGTATTTCCAGCCCAATGCCGGCATACGTACTAAACAGCAGGAAACTTCGTCTAAAACTCAGGAGAAACGTTTCCTTGAAACTGCTCTGCTGTGCGTTCGTTCACCTAAAAGAGTTGAATCTATGTTGAGATTCAGCGAGTCAGAAACACGTTTCTTCTAGGAGCTGCGTTGGGATATTCCCGAGTGAATGGGACCATAGGCTGTACAGAGAAATATCTGCTTCTAAAACCAAAAGGGTGCTATCAAACTGAATGGTTGTCAATGTGTGCATTCAACTGACAGAGTTAAACTCACGTGTGGATTCAGCGGTTTGCAAACCCTTTCTGTGCAGAATCCCAAAACCGGTATTTCCAGCCCAATGCCGGCATCCGTACTAAACAGCAGGAAACTTCGTCTAAAACTCAGGAGAAACGTTTCCTTGAAACTGCTCTGCTGTGCGTTCGTTCACCTAAGAGAGTTGAATCTATGTTGAGATTCAGCGAGTCAGAAACACGTTTCTTCTAGGAGCTGCGTTGGGATATTCCCGAGTGAATGGGACCATACGCTGTACAGAGAAATATCTGCTTGTAAAACCAAAACGGAGCTATCTAACTGAATGGTTGTCAATGTGTGCATTCAACTGACAGAGTTAAACTCACGTGTGGATTCAGCGATTTGCAAACCCTTTCTGTGCAGAATCCCAAAACCGGTATTTCCAGCCCAATGCCGGCATACGTACTAAACAGCAGGAAACTTCGCCTAAAACTCAGGAGAAACGTTTCCTTGAAACTGCTCTGCTGTGCGTTCGTTCACCTAAGAGAGTTGAATCTATGTTGAGACTCAGCGAGTCAGAAACACATTTCTTCTAGGAGCTGCGTTGGGATATTCCCGAGTGAATGGAACCACAGGCTGTACAGAGAAATATCTGCTTCTAAAACCAAAAGTGTGCTATCTAACTGAATGGTTGTCAATGTGTGCATTCAACTGACAGAGTTAAACTCACGTGTGGATTCAGCGGTTTGCAAACCCTTTCTGTGCAGAATCCCAAAACCGGTATTTCCAGCCCAATGCCGGCATACGTACTAAACAGCAGGACACTTCGTCTAAAACTCAGGAGAAACGTTTCCTTGAAACTGCTCTGCTGTGCGTTCGTTCAACTAAAAGAGTTGAATCTATGTTGAGATTCAGCGAGTCAGAAACACGTTTCTTCTAGGAGCTGCGTTGGGATATTCCCGAGTGAATGGGACAATAGGCTGTACAGAGAAATATCTGCTTCTAAAATCAAAAGGGTGCTATCAAACTGAATGGTTGTCAATGTGTGCATTCAACTGACAGAGTTAAACTCACGTTTGGATTCAGCGGTTTACAAACCCTTTCTGTGCAGAATCCCAAAACCGGTAATTCCAGCTCAATGCCGGCATCCGTACTAAACAGCAGGAAACTTCGTCTAAAACTCAGGAGAAACGTTTCCTTGAAACTGCTCTGCTGTGCGTTCGTTCACCTAAGAGAGTTGAAACTATGTGGAGATTCAGCGAGTCAGAAACACGTTTATGCTAGGAGCTGCGTTGGGATATTCCCGAGTGAATGGGACCATAGGCTGTACAGAGAAATATCTGCTTCTAAAACCAAAACGGAGCTATCTAACTGAATGGTTGTCAATGTGTGCATTCAACTGACAGAGTTAAACTCACGTGTGGATTCAGCGGTTTGCAAACCATTTCTGTGCAGAATCCCAAAACCGGTATGTCCAACCCAATGCCGGCATCCGTACTAAACAGCAGGAAACTTCGTCTAAAACTCAGGAGAAACGTTTCCTTGAAACTGCTCTGCTGTGCGTTCGTTCACCTAAGAGAGTTGAATCTATGTTGAGATTCAGCGAGTCAGAAACACGTTTCTTCTAGGAGCTGCGTTAGGATATTCCCGAGGGAATGGGACCATAGGCTGTACAGAGAAATATCTGCTTCTAAAACCAAAACGGAGCTATCTAACTGAATGGTTGTCAATGAGTGCATTCAACTGACAGAGTTAAACTCACGTGTGGATTCAGCGGTTTGCAAACCATTTCTGTGCAGAATCCCAAAGCCGGTAAGTCCAACCCAATGCCGGCATCCGTACTAAACAGCAGGAAACTTCGTCTAAAACTCAGGAGAAACGTTTCCTTGAAACTGCTCTGCTGTGCGTTCGTTCACCTAAGAGAGTTGAATCTATGTTGAGATTCAGCGAGTCAGAAACACGTTTCTTCTAGGAGCTGCGTTAGGATATTCCCGAGGGAATGGGACCATAGGCTGTACAGAGAAATATCTGCTTCTAAAACCAAAACGGAGCTATCTAACTGAATGGTTGTCAATGTGTGCATTCAACTGACAGAGTTAAACTCACGTGTGGATTCAGCGGTTTGCAAACCCTTTCTGTGCAGAATCCCAAAACCGGTATTTCCAGCCCAATGCCGGCATACGTACTAAACAGCAGGAAACTTCGTCTAAAACTCAGGAGAAACGTTTCCTTGAAACTGCTCTGCTGTGCGTTCGTTCACCTAAGAGAGTTGAATCTATGTTGAGATTCAGCGAGTCAGAAACACGTTTCTTCTAGGAGCTGCGTTGGGATATTCCCGAGTGAATGGGACCATAGGCTGTACAGAGAAATATCTGCTTCTAAAACCAAAAGTGTGCTATCTAACTGAATGGTTGTCAATGTGTGCATTCAACTGACAGAGTTAAACTCACGTGTGGATTCAGCGGTTTGCAAACCCTTTCTGTGCAGAATCCCAAAACCGGTATTTCCAGCCCAATGCCGGCATCCGTACTAAACAGCAGAAAACTTCGTCTAAAACTCAGGAGAAACGTTTCCTTGAAACTGCTCTGCTGTGCGTTCGTTCACCTAAGAGAGTTGAATCTATGTTGATATTCAGCGAGTCAGAAACACGTTTCTTCTAGGAGCTGCGTTAGGATATTCCCGAGGGAATGGGACCATAGGCTGTACAGAGAAATATCTGCTTCTAAAACCAAAACGGAGCTATCTAACTGAACGGTTGTCAATGTGTGCATTCAACTGACAGAGTTAAACTCACGTGTGGATTCAGCGGTTTGCAAACCCTTTCTGTGCAGAATCCCAAAACCGGTATTTCCAGCCCAATGCCGGCATACGTACTAAACAGCAGGAAACTTCGTCTAAAACTCAGGAGAAACGTTTCCTTGAAACTGCTCTGCTGTGCGTTCGTTCACCTAAGAGAGTTGAATCTATGTTGAGATTCAGCGAGTCAGAAACACGTTTCTTCTAGGAGCTGCGTTGGGATATTCCCGAGTGAATGGGACCATAGGCTGTACAGAGAAATATCTGCTTCTAAAACCAAAAGTGTGCTATCAAACTGAATGGTTGTCAATGTGTGCATTCAACTGACAGAGTTAAACTCACGTGTGGATTCAGCGGTTTGCAAACCTTTCTGTTCAGAATCCCAAAACCGGTATTTCCAGCCCAATGCCGGCATCCGTACTAAACAGCAGGAAACTTCGTCTAAAACTCAGGAGAAACGTTTCCTTGAAACTGCTCTGCTGTGCGTTCGTTCACCTAAGAGAGTTGAATCTATGTTGAGATTCAGCGAGTCAGAAACACGTTTCTTCTAGGAGCTGCGTTGGGATATTCCCGAGTGAATGGGACCATACGCTGTACAGAGAAATATCTGCTTGTAAAACCAAAACGGAGCTATCTAACTGAACGGTTGTCAATGTGTGCATTCAAGTGACAGAGTTAAACTCACGTGTGGATTCAGCGATTTGCAAACCCTTTCTGTGCAGAATCCCAAAACCGGTATTTCCAGCCCAATGCCGGCATACGTACTAAACAGCAGGAAACTTCGCCTAAAACTCAGGAGAAACGTTTCCTTGAAACTGCTCTGCTGTGCGTTCGTTCACCTAAGAGAGTTGAATCTATGTTGAGACTCAGCGAGTCAGAAACACATTTCTTCTAGGAGCTGCGTTGGGATATTCCCGAGTGAATGGAACCACAGGCTGTACAGAGAAATATCTGCTTCTAAAACCAAAAGTGTGCTATCTAACTGAATGGTTGTCAATGTGTGCATTCAACTGACAGAGTTAAACTCACGTGTGGATTCAGCGGTTTGCAAACCCTTTCTGTGCAGAATCCCAAAACCGGTATTTCCAGCCCAATGCCGGCATACGTACTAAACAGCAGGACACTTCGTCTAAAACTCAGGAGAAACGTTTCCTTGAAACTGCTCTGCTGTGCGTTCGTTCACCTAAAAGAGTTGAATCTATGTTGAGATTCAGCGAGTCAGAAACACGTTTCTTCTAGGAGCTGCGTTGGGATATTCCCGAGTGAATGGGACCATAGGCTGTACAGAGAAATATCTGCTTCTAAAACCAAAAGGGTGCTATCAAACTGAATGGTTGTCAATGTGTGCATTCAACTGACAGAGTTAAACTCACGTTTGGATTCAGCGGTTTACAAACCCTTTCTGTGCAGAATCCCAAAACCGGTAATTCCAGCTCAATGCCGGCATCCGTACTAAACAGCAGGAAACTTCGTCTAAAACTCAGGAGAAACGTTTCCTTGAAACTGCTCTGCTGTGCGTTCGTTCACCTAAGAGAGTTGAAACTATGTTGAGATTCAGCGAGTCAGAAACACGTTTATGCTAGGAGCTGCGTTGGGATATTCCCGAGTGAATGGGACCATAGGCTGTACAGAGAAATATCTGCTTCTAAAACCAAAACGGAGCTATCTAACTGAATGGTTGTCAATGTGTGCATTCAACTGACAGAGTTAAACTCACGTGTGGATTCAGCGGTTTGCAAACCATTTCTGTGCAGAATCCCAAAACCGGTATGTCCAACCCAATGCCGGCATCCGTACTAAACAGCAGGAAACTTCGTCTAAAACTCAGGAGAAACGTTTCCTTGAAACTGCTCTGCTGTGCGTTCGTTCAACTAAGAGAGTTGAATCTATGTTGAGATTCAGCGAGTCAGAAACACGTTTCTTCTAGGAGCTGCGTTAGGATATTCCCGAGGGAATGGGACCATAGGCTGTACAGAGAAATATCTGCTTCTAAAACCAAAACGGAGCTATCTAACTGAATGGTTGTCAATGTGTGCATTCAACTGACAGAGTTAAACTCACGTGTGGATTCAGCGGTTTGCAAACCCTTTCTGTGCAGAATCCCAAAACCGGTATTTCCAGCCCAATGCCGGCATCCGTACTAAACAGCAGGAAACTTCGTCTAAAACTCAGGAGAAACGTTTCCTTGAAACTGCTCAGCTGTGCGTTCGTTCACCTAAGAGAGTTGAATCTATGTTGAGATTCAGCGAGTCAGAAACACGTTTCTTCTAGGAGCTGCGTTGGGATATTCCCGAGTGAATGGGACCATAGGCTGTACAGAGAAATATCTGCTTCTAAAACCAAAACGGAGCTATCTAACTGAATGGTTGTCAATGTGTGCATTCAACTGACAGAGTTAAACTCACGTGTGGATTCAGCGGTTTGCAAACCCTTTCTGTGCAGAATCCCAAAACCGGTATTTCCAGCCCAATGCCGGCATCCGTACTAAACAGCAGGAAACTTCGTCTAAAACTCAGGAGCAACGTTTCCGTGAAACTGCTCTGCTGTGCGTTCGTTCACCTAAGAGAGTTGAATCTATGTTGAGATTCAGCGAGTCAGAAACACGTTTCTTCTAGGAGCTGCGTTGGGATATTCCCGAGTGAATGGGACCATAGGCTGTACAGAGAAATATCTGCTTCTAAAACCAAAAGTGTGCTATCTAACTGAATGGTTGTCAATGTGTGCATTCAACTGACAGAGTTAAACTCACGTGTGGATTCAGCGGTTTGCAAACCCTTTCTGTGCAGAATCCCAAAACCGGTATTTCCAGCCCAATGCCGGCATCCGTACTAAACAGCAGGAAACTTCGTCTAAAACTCAGGAGAGACGTTTCCTTGAAACTGCTCTGCTGTGCGTTCGTTCACCTAAGAGAGTTGAATCTATGTTGAGATTCAGCGAGTCAGAAACACGTTTCTTCTAGGAGCTGCGTTAGGATATTCCCGAGGGAATGGGACCATAGGCTGTACAGAGAAATATCTGCTTCTAAAACCAAAACGGAGCTATCTAACTGAATGGTTGTCAATGTGTGCATTCAACTGACAGAGTTAAACTCACGTGTGGATTCAGCGGTTTGCAAACCCTTTCTGTGCAGAATCCCAAAACCGGTATTTCCAGCCCAATGCCGGCATACGTACTAAACAGCAGGAAACTTCGTCTAAAACTCAGGAGAAACGTTTCCTTGAAACTGCTCTGCTGTGCGTTCGTTCACCTAAGAGAGTTGAATCTATGTTGAGATTCAGCGAGTCAGAAACACGTTTCTTCTAGGAGCTGCGTTGGGATATTCCCGAGTGAATGGGACCATAGGCTGTACAGAGAAATATCTGCTTCTAAAACCAAAAGTGTGCTATCTAACTGAATGGTTGTCAATGTGTGCATTCAACTGACAGAGTTAAACTCACGTGTGGATTCAGCGGTTTGCAAACCCTTTCTGTGCAGAATCCCAAAACCGGTATTTCCAGCCCAATGCCGGCATCCGTACTAAACAGCAGGAAACTTCGTCTAAAACTCAGGAGAGACGATTCCTTGAAACTGCTCTGCTGTGCGTTCGTTCACCTAAGAGAGTTGAATCTATGTTGAGATTCAGCGAGTCAGAAACACGTTTCTTCTAGGAGCTGCGTTGGGATATTCCCGAGTGAATGGGACCATAGGCTGTACAGAGAAATATCTGCTTCTAAAACCAAAACGGAGCTATCTAACTGAATGGTTGTCAATGTGTGCATTCAACTGACAGAGTTAAACTCACGTGTGGATTCAGCGGTTTGCAAACCCTTTCTGTGCAGAATCCCAAAACCGCTATTTCCAGCCCAATACCGGCATACGTACTAAACAGCAGGAAACTTCGTCTAAAACTCAGGAGCAACGTTTCCTTGAAACTGCTCTGCTGTGCGTTCGTTCACCTAAGAGAGTTGAATCTATGTTGAGATTCAGCGAGTCAGAAACACGTTTCTTCTAGGAGCTGCGTTGGGATATTCCCGAGTGAATGGGACCATAGGCTGTACAGAGAAATATCTGCTTCTAAAACCAAAACGGAGCTATCAAACTGAATGGTTGTCAATGTGTGCATTCAACTGACAGAGTTAAACTCACGTGTGGATTCAGCGGTTTGCAAACCCTTTCTGTGCAGAATCCCAAAACCGGTATTTCCAGCCCAATGCCGGCATCCGTACTAAACAGCAGGAAACTTCGTCTAAAACTCAGGAGAGACGTTTCCTTGAAACTGCTCTGCTGTGCGTTCGTTCACCTAAGAGAGTTGAATCTATGTTGAGATTCAGCGAGACAGAAACACGTTTCTTCTAGGAGCTGCGTTGGGATATTCCCGAGGGAATGGGACCATAGGATGTACAGAGAAATATCTGCTTCTAAAACCAAAACGGAGCTATCTAACTGAATGGTTGTCAATGTGTGCATTCAACTGACAGAGTTAAACTCACGTGTGGATTCAGCGGTTTGCAAACCCTTTCTGTGCAGAATCCCAAAACCGGTATTTCCAGCCCAATGCCGGCATACGTACTAAACAGCAGGAAACTTCGTCTAAAACTCAGGAGAAACGTTTCCTTGAAACTGCTCAGCTGTGCGTTCGTTCACCTAAGAGAGTTGAATCTATGTTGAGATTCAGCGAGTCAGAAACACGTTTCTTCTAGGAGCTGCGTTGGGATATTCCCGAGTGAATGGGACCATAGGCTGTACAGAGAAATATCTGCTTCTAAAAGCAAAAGTGTGCTATCTAACTGAATGGTTGTCAATGTGTGCATTCAACTGACAGAGTTAAACTCACGTGTGGATTCAGCGGTTTGCAAACCCTTTCTGTGCAGAATCCCAAAACCGGTATTTCCAGCCCAATGCCGGCATACGTACTAAACAGCAGGAAACTTCGTCTAAAACTCAGGAGAAACGTTTCCGTGAAACTGCTCTGCTGTGCGTTCGTTCACCTAAGAGAGTTGAATCTATGTTGAGATTCAGCGAGTCAGAAACACGTTTCTTCTAGGAGCTGCGTTGGGATATTCCCGAGTGAATGGGACCAGAGGCTGTACAGAGATATATCTGCTTCTAAAACCAAAAGTGTGCTATCTAACTGAATGGTTGTCAATGTGTGCATTTAACTGACAAAGTTAAACTCACGTGTGGATTCAGCGGTTTGCAAACCCTTTCTGTGCAGAATCCCAAAACCGCTATTTCCAGCCCAATGCCGGCATACGTACTAAACAGCAGGAAACTTCGTCTAAAACTCAGGAGCAACGTTTCCTTGAAACTGCTCTGCTGTGCGTTCGTTCACCTAAGAGAGTTGAATCTATGTTGAGATTCAGCGAGTCAGAAACACGTTTCTTCTAGGAGCTGCGTTGGGATATTCCCGAGTGAATGGGACCATAGGCTGTACAGAGAAATATCTGCTTCTAAAACCAAAAGTGTGCTATCAAACTGAATGGTTGTCAATGTGTGCATTCAACTGACAGAGTTAAACTCACGTGTGGATTCAGCGGTTTGCAAACCCTTTCTGTGCAGAATCCCAAAACCGGTATTTCCAGCCCAATGCCGGCATACGTACTAAACAGCAGGAAACTTCGTCTAAAACTCAGGAGAAACGTTTCCGTGAAACTGCTCTGCTGTGCGTTCGTTCACCTAAGAGGGTTGAATCTATGTTGAGATTCAGCGAGTCAGAAACACGTTTCTTCTAGGAGCTGCGTTGGGATATTCCCGAGTGAATGGGACCATAGGCTGTACAGAGAAATATCTGCTTCTAAAACCAAAAGTGTGCTATCAAACTGAATGGTTGTCAATGTGTGCATTCAACTGACAGAGTTAAACTCACGTGTGGATTCAGCGGTTTGCAAACCCTTTCTGTGCAGAATCCCAAAACCGGTATTTCCAGCCCAATGCCGGCATCCGTACTAAACAGCAGGAAACTTCGTCTAAAACTCAGGAGAGACGTTTCCTTGAAACTGCTCTGCTGTGCGTTCGTTCACCTAAGAGAGTTGAATCTATGTTGAGATTCAGCGAGTCAGAAACACGTTTCTTCTAGGAGCAGCGTTAGGATATTCCCGAGGGAATGGGACCATAGGCTGTACAGAGAAATATCTGCTTCTAAAACCAAAACGGAGCTATCTAACTGAATGGTTGTCAATGTGTGCATTCAACTGACAGAGTTAAACTCACGTGTGGATTCAGCGGTTTGCAAACCCTTTCTGTGCAGAATCCCAAAACCGGTATTTCCAGCCCAATGCCGGCATACGTACTAAACAGCAGGAAACTTCGTCTAAAACTCAGGAGAAACGTTTCCTTGAAACTGCTCAGCTGTGCGTTCGTTCACCTAAGAGAGTTGAATCTATGTTGAGATTCAGCGAGTCAGAAACACGTTTCTTCTAGGAGCTGCGTTGGGATATTCCCGAGTGAATGGGACCAGAGGCTGTACAGAGATATATCTGCTTCTAAAACCAAAAGTGTGCTATCTAACTGAATGGTTGTCAATGTGTGCATTTAACTGACAGAGTTAAACTCACGTGTGGATTCAGCGGTTTGCAAACCCTTTCTGTGCAGAATCCCAAAACCGCTATTTCCAGCCCAATGCCGGCATACGTACTAAACAGCAGGAAACTTCGTCTAAAACTCAGGAGCAACGTTTCCTTGAAACTGCTCTGCTGTGCGTTCGTTCACCTAAGAGAGTTGAATCTATGTTGAGATTCAGCGAGTCAGAAACACGTTTCTTCTAGGAGCTGCGTTGGGATATTCCCGAGTGAATGGGACCATAGGCTGTACAGAGAAATATCTGCTTCTAAAACCAAAAGTGTGCTATCTAACTGAATGGTTGTCAATGTGTGCATTCAACTGACAGAGTTAAACTCACGTGTGGATTCAGCGGTTTGCAAACCCTTTCTGTGCAGAATCCCAAAACCGGTATTTCCAGCCAAATGCCGGCATACGTACTAAACAGCAGGAAACTTCGTCTAAAACTCAGGAGAAACGTTTCCGTGAAACTGCTCTGCTGTGCGTTCGTTCACCTAAGAGAGTTGAATCTATGTTGAGATTCAGCGAGTCAGAAACACGTTTCTTCTAGGAGCTGCGTTGGGATATTCCCAAGTGAATGGGACCATAGGCTGTACAGAGAAATATCTGCTTCTAAAAGCAAAACGGAGCTATCTAACTGAATGGTTGTCAATGTGTGCATTCAACTGACAGAGTTAAACTCACGTGTGGATTCAGCGGTTTGCAAACCCTTTCTGTGCAGAATCCCAAAACCGCTATTTCCAGCCCAATGCCGGCATACGTACTAAACAGCAGGAAACTTCGTCTAAGACTCCGGAGAAACGTTTCCTTGAAACTGCTCTGCTGTGCGTTCGTTCACCTAAGAGAGTTGAATCTATGTTGAGATTCAGCGAGTCAGAAACACGTTTCTTCTAGGAGCTGCGTTGGGATATTCCCGAGTGAATGGGACCATAGGCTGTACAGAGAAATATCTGCTTCTAAAACCAAAAGTGTGTTATCAAACTGAATGGTTGTCAATGTGTGCATTCAACTGACAGAGTTAAACTCACGTGTGGATTCAGCGGTTTGCAAACCCTTTCTGTGCAGAATCCCAAAACCGGTATTTCCAGCCCAATGCCGGCATCCGTACTAAACAGCAGGAAACTTCGTCTAAAACTCAGGAGAAACGTTTCCTTGAAACTGCTCTGCTGTGCGTTCGTTCACCTAAGAGAGTTGAATCTATGTTGAGATTCAGCGAGTCAGAAACACGTTTCTTCTAGGAGCTGCGTTGGGATATTCCCGAGTGAATGGGACCATAGGCTGTACAGAGAAATATCTGCTTCTAAAACCAAAAGTGTGCTATCAAACTGAATGGTTGTCAATGTGTGCATTCAACTGACAGAGTTAAACTCACGTGTGGATTCAGCGGTTTGCAAACCCTTTCTGTGCAGAATCCCAAAACCGGTATTTCCAGCCCAATGCCGGCATCCGTACTAAACAGCAGGAAACTTCGTCTAAAACTCAGGAGAAACGTTTCCTTGAAACTGCTCTGCTGTGCGTTCGTTCACCTAAGAGAGTTGAATCTATGTTGAGATTCAGCGAGTCAGAAACACGTTTCTTCTAGGAGCTGCGTTGGGATATTCCCGAGTGAATGGGACCATAGGCTGTACAGAGAAATATCTGCTTCTAAAACCAAAACGGAGCTATCAATCTGAATGGTTGTCAATGTGTGCATTCAACTGACAGAGATAAACTCACGTGTGGATTCAGCGGTTTGCAAACCCTTTCTGTGCAGAATCCCAAAACCGGTATTTCCAGCCCAATGCCGGCATCCGTACTAAACAGCAGGTAACTTCGTCTAAAACTCAGGAGAGACGATTCCTTGAAACTGCTCTGCTGTGCGTTCGTTCACCTAAGAGAGTTGAATCTATGTTGAGATTCAGCGAGTCAGAAACACGTTTCTTCTAGGAGCTGCGTTAGGATATTCCCGAGGGAAGGGGACCGTAGGCTGTACAGAGAAATATCTGCTTCTAAAACCAAAACGGAGCTATCTAACTGAATGGTTGTCAATGTGTGCATTCAACTGACAGAGTTAAACTCACGTGTGGATTCAGCGGTTTGCAAACCCTTTCTGTGCAGAATCCCAAAACCGGTATTTCCAGCCCAATGCCGGCATACGTACTAAACAGCAGGAAACTTCGTCTAAAACTCAGGAGAAACGTTTCCTTGAAACTGCTCTGCTGTGCGTTCGTTCACCTAAGAGAGTTGAATCTATGTTGAGATTCAGCGAGTCAGAAACACGTTTCTTCTAGGAGCTGCGTTGGGATATTCCCGAGTGAATGGGACCATAGGCTGTACAGAGAAATATCTGCTTCTAAAACCAAAACGGAGCTATCAAACTGAATGGTTGTCAATGTGTGCATTCAACTGACAGAGTTAAACTCACGTGTGGATTCAGCGGTTTGCAAACCCTTTCTGTGCAGAATCCCAAAACCGCTATTTCCAGCCCAATGCCGGCATCCGTACTAAACAGCAGGAAACTTCGTCTAAAACTCAGGAGCAACGTTTCCTTGAAACTGCTCTGCTGTGCGTTCGTTCACCTAAGAGAGTTGAATCTATGTTGAGATTCAGCGAGTCAGAAACACGTTTCTTCTAGGAGCTGCGTTGGGATATTCCCGAGTGAATGGGACCATAGGCTGTACAGAGAAATATCTGCTCCTACAACCAAAAGGGTGGTATCTAACTGAATGGTTGTCAATGTGTGCATTCAACTGACAGAGTTAAATTCACGTTTGGATTCAGCGGTTTACAAACCCTTTCTGTGCAGAATCCCAAAACCGGTAATTCCAGCTCAATGCCGGCATCCGTACTAAACAGCAGGAAACTTCGTCTAAAACTCAGGAGAAACGTTTCCTTGAAACTGCTCTGCTGTGCATTCGTTCACCTAAGAGAGTTGAAACTATGTTGAGATTCAGCGAGTCAGAAACACGTTTATGCTAGGAGCTGCGTTGGGATATTCCCGAGTGAATGGGACCATAGGCTGTACAGAGAAATATCTGCTTCTAAAAGCAAAACGGAGCTATCTAACTGAATGGTTGTCAATGTGTGCATTCAACTGACAGAGTTAAACTCACGTGTGGATTCAGCGGTTTGCAAACCCTTTCTGTGCAGAATCCCAAAACCGGTATTTCCAGCCCAATGCCGGCATACGTACTAAACAGCAGGAAACTTCGTCTAAGACTCCGGAGAAACGTTTCCTTGAAACTGCTCTGCTGTGCGTTCGTTCACCTAAGAGAGTTGAATCTATGTTGAGATTCAGCGAGTCAGAAACACGTTTCTTCTAGGAGCTGCGTTGGGATATTCCCGAGTGAATGGGACCATAGGCTGTACAGAGAAATATTTGCTTCTAAAACCAAAAGTGTGCTATCAAACTGAATGGTTGTCAATGTGTGCATTCAACTGACAGAGTTAAACTCACGTGTGGATTCAGCGGTTTGCAAACCCTTTCTGTGCAGAATCCCAAAACCGGTATTTCCAGCCCAATGCCGGCATACGTACTAAACAGCAGGAAACTTCGTCTAAAACTCAGGAGAGACGTTTCCGTGAAACTGCTCTGCTGTGCGTTCGTTCACCTAAGAGGGTTGAATCTATGTTGAGATTCAGCGAGTCAGAAACACGTTTCTTCTAGGAGCTGCGTTAGGATATTCCCGAGGGAATGGGACCATAGGCTGTACAGAGAAATATCTGCTTCTAAAACCAAAAGTGTGCTATCAAACTGAATGGTTGTCAATGTGTGCATTCAACTGACAGAGTTAAACTCACGTGTGGATTCAGCGGTTTGCAAACCCTTTCTGTGCAGAATCCCAAAACCGGTATTTCCAGCCCAATGCCGGCATCCGTACTAAACAGCAGGAAACTTCGTCTAAAACTCAGGAGAGACGTTTCCTTGAAACTGCTCTGCTGTGCGTTCGTTCACCTAAGAGAGTTGAATCTATGTTGAGATTCAGCGAGTCAGAAACACGTTTCTTCTAGGAGCTGCGTTAGGATATTCCCGAGGGAATGGGACCATAGGCTGTACAGAGAAATATCTGCTTCTAAAACCAAAACGGAGCTATCTAACTGAATGGTTGTCAATGTGTGCATTCAACTGACAGAGTTAAACTCACGTGTGGATTCAGCGGTTTGCAAACCCTTTCTGTGCAGAATCCCAAAACCGGTATTTCCAGCCCAATGCCGGCATACGTACTAAACAGCAGGAAACTTCGTCTAAAACTCAGGAGAAACGTTTCCTTGAAACTGCTCAGCTGTGCGTTCGTTCACCTAAGAGAGTTGAATCTATGTTGAGATTCAGCGAGTCAGAAACACGTTTCTTCTAGGAGCTGCGTTGGGATATTCCCGAGTGAATGGGACCAGAGGCTGTACAGAGATATATCTGCTTCTAAAACCAAAAGTGTGCTATCTAACTGAATGGTTGTCAATGTGTGCATTTAACTGACAGAGTTAAACTCACGTGTGGATTCAGCGGTTTGCAAACCCTTTCTGTGCAGAATCCCAAAACCGCTATTTCCAGCCCAATGCCGGCATACGTACTAAACAGCAGGAAACTTCGTCTAAAACTCAGGAGCAACGTTTCCTTGAAACTGCTCTGCTGTGCGTTCGTTCACCTAAGAGAGTTGAATCTATGTTGAGATTCAGCGAGTCAGAAACACGTTTCTTCTAGGAGCTGCGTTGGGATATTCCCGAGTGAATGGGACCATAGGCTGTACAGAGAAATATCTGCTTCTAAAACCAAAAGTGTGCTATCTAACTGAATGGTTGTCAATGTGTGCATTCAACTGACAGAGTTAAACTCACGTGTGGATTCAGCGGTTTGCAAACCCTTTCTGTGCAGAATCCCAAAACCGGTATTTCCAGCCCAATGCCGGCATACGTACTAAACAGCAGGAAACTTCGTCTAAAACTCAGGAGAAACGTTTCCGTGAAACTGCTCTGCTGTGCGTTCGTTCACCTAAGAGAGTTGAATCTATGTTGAGATTCAGCGAGTCAGAAACACGTTTCTTCTAGGAGCTGCGTTGGGATATTCCCGAGTGAATGGGACCATAGGCTGTACAGAGAAATATCTGCTTCTAAAACCAAAAGTGTGCTATCAAACTGAATGGTTGTCAATGTGTGCATTCAACTGACAGAGTTAAACTCACGTGTGGATTCAGCGGTTTGCAAACCCTTTCTGTGCAGAATCCCAAAACCGCTATTTCCAGCCCAATGCCGGCATCCGTACTAAACAGCAGGAAACTTCGTCTAAAACTCAGGAGCAACGTTTCCTTGAAACTGCTCTGCTGTGCGTTCGTTCACCTAAGAGAGTTGAATCTATGTTGAGATTCAGCGAGTCAGAAACACGTTTCTTCAAGGAGCTGCGTTGGGATATTCCCGAGTGAATGGGACCATAGGCTGTACAGAGAAATATGTGCTCCTACAACCAAAAGGGTGGTATCTAACTGAATGGTTGTCAATGTGTGCATTCAACTGACAGAGTTAAATTCACGTTTGGATTCAGCGGTTTACAAACCCTTTCTGTGCAGAATCCCAAAACCGGTAATTCCAGCTCAATGCCGGCATCCGTACTAAACAGCAGGAAACTTCGTCTAAAACTCAGGAGAAACGTTTCCTTGAAACTGCTCTGCTGTGCATTCGTTCACCTAAGAGAGTTGAAACTATGTTGAGATTCAGCGAGTCAGAAACACGTTTATGCTAGGAGCTGCGTTGGGATATTCCCGAGTGAATGGGACCATAGGCTGTACAGAGAAATATCTGCTTCTAAAAGCAAAACGGAGCTATCTAACTGAATGGTTGTCAATGTGTGCATTCAACTGACAGAGTTAAACTCACGTGTGGATTCAGCGGTTTGCAAACTCTTTCTGTGCAGAATCCCAAAACCGCTATTTCCAGCCCAATGCCGGCATACGTACTAAACAGCAGGAAACTTCGTCTAAGACTCCGGAGAAACGTTTCCTTGAAACTGCTCTGCTGTGCGTTCGTTCACCTAAGAGAGTTGAATCTATGTTGAGATTCAGCGAGTCAGAAACACGTTTCTTCTAGGAGCTGCGTTGGGATATTCCCGAGTGAATGGGACCATAGGCTGTACAGAGAAATATCTGCTTCTAAAACCAAAAGTGTGTTATCAAACTGAATGGTTGTCAATGTGTGCATTCAACTGACAGAGTTAAACTCACGTGTGGATTCAGCGGTTTGCAAACCCTTTCTGTGCAGAATCCCAAAACCGGTATTTCCAGCCCAATGCCGGCATCCGTACTAAACAGCAGGAAACTTCGTCTAAAACTCAGGAGAAACGTTTCCTTGAAACTGCTCTGCTGTGCGTTCGTTCACCTAAGAGAGTTGAATCTATGTTGAGATTCAGCGAGTCAGAAACACGTTTCTTCTAGGAGCTGCGTTGGGATATTCCCGAGTGAATGGGACCATAGGCTGTACAGAGAAATATCTGCTTCTAAAACCAAAAGTGTGCTATCAAACTGAATGGTTGTCAATGTGTGCATTCAACTGACAGAGTTAAACTCACGTGTGGATTCAGCGGTTTGCAAACCCTTTCTGTGCAGAATCCCAAAACCGGTATTTCCAGCCCAATGCCGGCATACGTACTAAACAGCAGGAAACTTCGTCTAAAACTCAGGAGAAACGTTTCCTTGAAACTGCTCTGCTGTGCGTTCGTTCACCTAAGAGAGTTGAATCTATGTTGAGATTCAGCGAGTCAGAAACACGTTTCTTCTAGGAGCTGCGTTGGGATATTCCCGAGTGAATGGGACCATAGGCTGTACAGAGAAATATCTGCTTCTAAAACCAAAACGGAGCTATCAATCTGAATGGTTGTCAATGTGTGCATTCAACTGACAGAGATAAACTCACGTGTGGATTCAGCGGTTTGCAAACCCTTTCTGTGCAGAATCCCAAAACCGGTATTTCCAGCCCAATGCCGGCATCCGTACTAAACAGCAGGTAACTTCGTCTAAAACTCAGGAGAGACGATTCCTTGAAACTGCTCTGCTGTGCGTTCGTTCACCTAAGAGAGTTGAATCTATGTTGAGATTCAGCGAGTCAGAAACACGTTTCTTCTAGGAGCTGCGTTAGGATATTCCCGAGGGAAGGGGACCGTAGGCTGTACAGAGAAATATCTGCTTCTAAAACCAAAACGGAGCTATCTAACTGAATGGTTGTCAATGTGTGCATTCAACTGACAGAGTTAAACTCACGTGTGGATTCAGCGGTTTGCAAACCCTTTCTGTGCAGAATCCCAAAACCGGTATTTCCAGCCCAATGCCGGCATCCGTACTAAACAGCAGGAAACTTCGTCTAAAACTCAGGAGCAACGTTTCCTTGAAACTGCTCTGCTGTGCGTTCGTTCACCTAAGAGAGTTGAATCTATGTTGAGATTCAGCGAGTCAGAAACACGTTTCTTCTAGGAGCTGCGTTGGGATATTCCCGAGTGAATGGGACCATAGGCTGTACAGAGAAATATCTGCTTCTAAAACCAAAACGGAGCTATCAAACTGAATGGTTGTCAATGTGTGCATTCAACTGACAGAGTTAAACTCACGTGTGGATTCAGCGGTTTGCAAACCCTTTCTGTGCAGAATCCCAAAACCGCTATTTCCAGCCCAATGCCGGCATCCGTACTAAACAGCAGGAAACTTCGTCTAAAACTCAGGAGCAACGTTTCCTTGAAACTGCTCTGCTGTGCGTTCGTTCACCTAAGAGAGTTGAATCTATGTTGAGATTCAGCGAGTCAGAAACACGTTTCTTCTAGGAGCTGCGTTGGGATATTCCCGAGTGAATGGGACCATAGGCTGTACAGAGAAATATCTGCTCCTACAACCAAAAGGGTGGTATCTAACTGAATGGTTGTCAATGTGTGCATTCAACTGACAGAGTTAAATTCACGTTTGGATTCAGCGGTTTACAAACCCTTTCTGTGCAGAATCCCAAAACCGGTAATTCCAGCTCAATGCCGGCATCCGTACTAAACAGCAGGAAACTTCGTCTAAAACTCAGGAGAAACGTTTCCTTGAAACTGCTCTGCTGTGCATTCGTTCACCTAAGAGAGTTGAAACTATGTTGAGATTCAGCGAGTCAGAAACACGTTTATGCTAGGAGCTGCGTTGGGATATTCCCGAGTGAATGGGACCATAGGCTGTACAGAGAAATATCTGCTTCTAAAAGCAAAACGGAGCTATCTAACTGAATGGTTGTCAATGTGTGCATTCAACTGACAGAGTTAAACTCACGTGTGGATTCAGCGGTTTGCAAACCCTTTCTGTGCAGAATCCCAAAACCGGTATTTCCAGCCCAATGCCGGCATACGTACTAAACAGCAGGAAACTTCGTCTAAGACTCCGGAGAAACGTTTCCTTGAAACTGCTCTGCTGTGCGTTCGTTCACCTAAGAGAGTTGAATCTATGTTGAGATTCAGCGAGTCAGAAACACGTTTCTTCTAGGAGCTGCGTTGGGATATTCCCGAGTGAATGGGACCATAGGCTGTACAGAGAAATATCTGCTTCTAAAACCAAAAGTCTGCTATCAAACTGAATGGTTGTCAATGTGTGCATTCAACTGACAGAGTTAAACTCACGTGTGGATTCAGCGGTTTGCAAACCCTTTCTGTGCAGAATCCCAAAACCGGTATTTCCAGCCCAATGCCGACATCCGTACTAAACAGCAGGAAACTTCGTCTAAAACTCAGGAGAGACGTTTCCTTGAAACTGCTCTGCTGTGCGTTCGTTCACCTAAGAGAGTTGAATCTATGTTGAGATTCAGCGAGTCAGAAACACGTTTCTTCTAGGAGCTGCGTTAGGATATTCCCGAGGGAATGGGACCATAGGCTGTACAGAGAAATATCTGCTTCTAAAAGCAAAACGGAGCTATCTAACTGAATGGTTGTCAATGTGTGCATTCAACTGACAGAGTTAAACTCACGTGTGGATTCAGCGGTTTGCAAACCCTTTCTGTGCAGAATCCCAAAACCGGTATTTCCAGCCCAATGCCGGCATACGTACTAAACAGCAGGAAACTTCGTCTAAAACTCAGGAGAAACGTTTCCTTGAAACTGCTCAGCTGTGCGTTCGTTCACCTAAGAGAGTTGAATCTATGTTGAGATTCAGCGAGTCAGAAACACGTTTCTTCTAGGAGCTGCGTTGGGATATTCCCGAGTGAATGGGACCATAGGCTGTACAGAGAAATATCTGCTTCTAAAACCAAAAGTGTGCTATCTAACTGAATGGTTGTCAATGTGTGCATTCAACTGACAGAGTTAAACTCACGTGTGGATTCAGCGGTTTGCAAACCCTTTCTGTGCAGAATCCCAAAACCGGTATTTCCAGCCCATTGCCGGCATTCGTACTAAACAGCAGGAAACTAAGTCTAAAACTCAGGAGAAACGTTTCCGTGAAACTGCTCTGCTGTGCGTTCGTTCACCTAAGAGAGTTGAATCTATGTTGAGATTCAGCGAGTCAGAAACACGTTTCTTCTAGGAGCTGCGTTGGGATATTCCCGAGTGAATGGGACCAGAGGCTGTACAGAGATATATCTGCTTCTAAAACCAAAAGTGTGCTATCTAACTGAATGGTTGTCAATGTGTGCATTTAACTGACAGAGTTAAACTCACGTGTGGATTCAGCGGTTTGCAAACCCTTTCTGTGCAGAATCCCAAAACCGCTATTTCCAGCCCAATGCCGGCATACGTACTAAACAGCAGGAAACTTCGTCTAAAACTCAGGAGCAACGTTTCCTTGAAACTGCTCTGCTGTGCGTTCGTTCACCTAAGAGAGTTGAATCTATGTTGAGATTCAGCGAGTCAGAAACACGTTTCTTCTAGGAGCTGCGTTGGGATATTCCCGAGTGAATGGGACCATAGGCTGTACAGAGAAATATCTGATTCTAAAACCAAAAGTGTGCTATCAAACTGAATGGTTGTCAATGTGTGCATTCAACTGACAGAGTTAAACTCACGTGTGGATTCAGCGGTTTGCAAACCCTTTCTGTGCAGAATCCCAAAACCGCTATTTCCAGCCCAATGCCGGCATCCGTACTAAACAGCAGGAAACTTCGTCTAAAACTCAGGAGCAACGTTTCCTTGAAACTGCTCTGCTGTGCGTTCGTTCACCTAAGAGAGTTGAATCTATGTTGAGATTCAGCGAGTCAGAAACACGTTTCTTCTAGGAGCTGCGTTGGGATATTCCCGAGTGAATGGGACCATAGGCTGTACAGAGAAATATCTGCTTCTAAAACCAAAAGTGTGCTATCAAACTGAATGGTTGTCAATGTGTGCATTCAACTGACAGATTTAAACTCACGTGTGGATTCAGCGGTTTGCAAACCCTTTCTGTGCAGAATCCCAAAACCGGTATTTCCAGCCCAATGCCGGCATACGTACTAAACAGCAGGAAACTTCGTCTAAAACTCAGGAGAAACGTTTCCTTGAAACTGCTCAGCTGTGCGTTCGTTCACCTAAGAGAGTTGAATCTATGTTGAGATTCAGCGAGTCAGAAACACGTTTCTTCTAGGAGCTGCGTTGGGATATTCCCGAGTGAATGGGACCATAGGCTGTACAGAGAAATATCTGCTTCTAAAACCAAAAGTGTGCTATCTAACTGAATGGTTGTCAATGTGTGCATTCAACTGACAGAGTTAAACTCACGTGTGGATTCAGCGGTTTGCAAACCCTTTCTGTGCAGAATCCCAAAACCGGTATTTCCAGCCCAATGCCGGCATTCGTACTAAACAGCAGGAAACTAAGTCTAAAACTCAGGAGAAACGTTTCCGTGAAACTGCTCTGCTGTGCGTTCGTTCACCTAAGAGAGTTGAATCTATGTTGAGATTCAGCGAGTCAGAAACACGTTTCTTCTAGGAGCTGCGTTGGGATATTCCCGAGTGAATGGGACCAGAGGCTGTACAGAGATATATCTGCTTCTAAAACCAAAAGTGTGCTATCTAACTGAATGGTTGTCAATGTGTGCATTTAACTGACAGAGTTAAACTCACGTGTGGATTCAGCGGTTTTCAAACCCTTTCTGTGCAGAATCCCAAAACCGCTATTTCCAGCCCAATGCCGGCATCCGTACTAAACAGCAGGAAACTTCGTCTAAAACTCAGGAGAAACGTTTCCTTGAAACTGCTCTGCTGTGCGTTCGTTCACCTAAGAGAGTTGAATCTATGTTGAGATTCAGCGAGTCAGAAACACGTTTCTTCAAGGAGCTGCGTTGGGATATTCCCGAGTGAATGGGACCATAGGCTGTACAGAGAAATATCTGCTACTACAACCAAAAGGGTGGTATCTAACTGAATGGTTGTCAATGTGTGCATTCAACTGACAGAGTTAAATTCACGTTTGGATTCAGCGGTTTACAAACCCTTTCTGTGCAGAATCCCAAAATCGGTAATTCCAGCTCAATGCCGGCATCCGTACTAAACAGCAGGAAACTTCGTCTAAAACTCAGGAGAAACGTTTACTTGAAACTGCTCTGCTGTGCATTCGTTCACCTAAGAGAGTTGAAACTATGTTGAGATTCAGCGAGTCAGAAACACGTTTATGCTAGGAGCTGCGTTGGGATATTCCCGAGTGAATGGGACCATAGGCTGTACAGAGAAATATCTGCTTCTAAAAGCAAAAAAGGAGCTATCTAACTGAATGGTTGTCAATGTGAGCATTCAACTGACAGAGTTAAACTCACGTGTGGATTCAGCGGTTTGCAAACCCTTTCTGTGCAGAATCCCAAAACCGCTATTTCCAGCCCAATGCCGGCATACGTACTAAACAGCAGGAAACTTCGTCTAAGACTCCGGAGAAACGTTTCCTTGAAACTGCTCTGCTGTGCGTTCGTTCACCTAAGAGAGTTGAATCTATGTTGAGATTCAGCGAGTCAGAAACACGTTTCTTCTAGGAGCTGCGTTGGGATATTCCCGAGTGAATGGGACCATAGGCTGTACAGAGAAATATCTGCTTCTAAAACCAAAAGTGTGCTATCAAACTGAATGGTTGTCAATGTGTGCATTCAACTGACAGAGTTAAACTCACGTGTGGATTCAGCGGTTTGCAAACCCTTTCTGTGCAGAATCCCAAAACCGGTATTTCCAGGCCAATGCCGGCATCCGTACTAAACAGCAGGAAACTTCGTCTAAAACTCAGGAGAAACGTTTCCTTGAAACTGCTCTGCTGTGCGTTCGTTCACCTAAGAGAGTTGAATCTATGTTGAGATTCAGCGAGTCAGAAACACGTTTCTTCTAGGAGCTGCGTTGGGATATTCCCGAGGGAATGGGACCATAGGCTGTACAGAGAAATATCTGCTTCTAAAACCAAAAGTGTGCTATCAAACTGAATGGTTGTCAATGTGTGCATTCAACTGACAGATTTAAACTCACGTGTGGATTCAGCGGTTTGCAAACCCTTTCTGTGCAGAATCCCAAAACCGGTATTTCCAGCCCAATGCCGGCATACGTACTAGAGTTGAATCTATGTTGAGATTCAGCGAGTCAGAAACACGTTTCTTCTAGGAGCTGCGTTGGGATATTCCCGAGTGAATGGGACCATAGGCTGTACAGAGAAATATCTGCTTCTAAAACCAAAACGGAGCTATCAATCTGAATGGTTGTCAATGTGTGCATTCAACTGACAGAGATAAACTCACGTGTGGATTCAGCGGTTTGCAAACCCTTTCTGTGCAGAATCCCAAAACCGCTATTTCCAGCCCAATGCCGGCATCCGTACTAAACAGCAGGTAACTTCGTCTAAAACTCAGGAGAGACGATTCCTTGAAACTGCTCTGCTGTGCGTTCGTTCACCTAAGAGAGTTGAATCTATGTTGAGATTCAGCGAGTCAGAAACACGTTTCTTCTAGGAGCTGCGTTGGGATATTCCCGAGTGAATGGGACCATAGGCTGTACAGAGAAATATCTGCTCCTACAACCAAAAGGGTGGTATCTAACTGAATGGTTGTCAATGTGTGCATTCAACTGACAGAGTTAAATTCACGTTTGGATTCAGCGGTTTACAAACCCTTTCTGTGCAGAATCCCAAAACCGCTATTTCCAGCTCAATGCCGGCATCCGTACTAAACAGCAGGAAACTTCGTCTAAAACTCAGGAGAAACGTTTCCTTGAAACTGCTCTGCTGTGCATTCGTTCACCTAAGAGAGTTGAAACTATGTTGAGATTCAGCGAGTCAGAAACACGTTTATGCTAGGAGCTGCGTTGGGATATTCCCGAGTGAATGGGACCATAGGCTGTACAGAGAAATATCTGCTTCTAAAAGCAAAACGGAGCTATCTAACTGAATGGTTGTCAATGTGTGCATTCAACTGACAGAGTTAAACTCACGTGTGGATTCAGCGGTTTGCAAACCCTTTCTGTGCAGAATCCCAAAACCGGTATTTCCAGCCCAATGCCGGCATACGTACTAAACAGCAGGAAACTTCGTCTAAAACTCAGGAGAAACGTTTCCTTGAAACTGCTCAGCTGTGCGTTCGTTCACCTAAGAGAGTTGAATCTATGTTGAGATTCAGCGAGTCAGAAACACGTTTCTTCTAGGAGCTGCGTTGGGATATTCCCGAGTGAATGGGACCATAGGCTGTACAGAGAAATATCTGCTTCTAAAACCAAAAGTGTGCTATCTAACTGAATGGTTGTCAATGTGTGCATTCAACTGACAGAGTTAAACTCACGTGTGGATTCAGCGGTTTGCAAACCCTTTCTGTGCAGAATCCCAAAACCGCTATTTCCAGCCCATAGCCGGCATACGTACTAAACAGCAGGAAACATCGTCTAAAACTCAGGAGCAACGATTCCTTGAAACTGCTCTGCTGTGCGTTCGTTCACCTAAGAGAGTTGAATCTATGTTGAGATTCAGCGAGTCAGAAACACGTTTCTTCTAGGAGCTGCGTTGGGATATTCCCGAGTGAATGGGACCATAGGCTGTACAGAGAAATATCTGATTCTAAAACCAAAAGTGTGCTATCAAACTGAATGGTTGTCAATGTGTGCATTCAACTGACAGAGTTAAACTCACGTGTGGATTCAGCGGTTTGCAAACCCTTTCTGTGCAGAATCCCAAAACCGCTATTTCCAGCCCAATGCCGGCATCCGTACTAAACAGCAGGAAACTTCGTCTAAAACTCAGGAGCAACGTTTCCTTGAAACTGCTCTGCTGTGCGTTCGTTCACCTAAGAGAGTTGAATCTATGTTGAGATTCAGCGAGTCAGAAACACGTTTCTTCAAGGAGCTGCGTTGGGATATTCCCGAGTGAATGGGACCATAGGCTGTACAGAGAAATATCTGCTCCTACAACCAAAAGGGTGGTATCTAACTGAATGGTTGTCAATGTGTGCATTCAACTGACAGAGTTAAATTCACGTTTGGATTCAGCGGTTTACAAACCCTTTCTGTGCAGAATCCCAAAACCGGTAATTCCAGCTCAATGCCGGCATCCGTACTAAACAGCAGGAAACTTCGTCTAAAACTCAGGAGAAACGTTTCCTTGAAACTGCTCTGCTGTGCATTCGTTCACCTAAGAGAGTTGAAACTATGTTGAGATTCAGCGAGTCAGAAACACGTTTATGCTAGGAGCTGCGTTGGGATATTCCCGAGTGAATGGGACCATAGGCTGTACAGAGAAATATCTGCTTCTAAAAGCAAAACGGAGCTATCTAACTGAATGGTTGTCAATGTGTGCATTCAACTGACAGAGTTAAACTCACGTGTGGATTCAGCGGTTTGCAAACCCTTTCTGTGCAGAATCCCAAAACCGCTATTTCCAGCCCAATGCCGGCATACGTACTAAACAGCAGGAAACTTCGTCTAAGACTCCGGAGAAACGTTTCCTTGAAACTGCTCTGCTGTGCGTTCGTTCACCTAAGAGAGTTGAATCTATGTTGAGATTCAGCGAGTCAGAAACACGTTTCTTCTAGGAGCTGCGTTGGGATATTCCCGAGTGAATGGGACCATAGGCTGTACAGAGAAATATCTGCTTCTAAAACCAAAAGTGTGCTATCAAACTGAATGGTTGTCAATGTGTGCATTCAACTGACAGAGTTAAACTCACGTGTGGATTCAGCGGTTTGCAAACCCTTTCTGTGCAGAATCCCAAAACCGGTATTTCCAGCCCAATGCCGGCATCCGTACTAAACAGCAGGAAACTTCGTCTAAAACTCAGGAGAAACGTTTCCTTGAAACTGCTCTGCTGTGCGTTCGTTCACCTAAGAGAGTTGAATCTATCTTGAGATTCAGCGAGTCAGAAACACGTTTCTTCTAGGAACTGCGTTGGGATATTCCCGAGTGAATGGGACCATAGGCTGTACAGAGAAATATCTGCTTCTAAAACCAAAAGTGTGCTATCAAACTGAATGGTTGTCAATGTGTGCATTCAACTGACAGATTTAAACTCACGTGTGGATTCAGCGGTTTGCAAACCCTTTCTGTGCAGAATCCCAAAACCGGTATTTCCAGCCCAATGCCGGCATACGTACTAAACAGCAGGAAACTTCGTCTAAAACTCAGGAGAAACGTTTCCTTGAAACTGCTCTGCTGAGCGTTCGTTCACCTAAGAGAGTTGAATCTATGTTGAGATTCAGCGAGTCAGAAACACGTTTCTTCTAGGAGCTGCGTTGGGATATTCCCGAGTGAATGGGACCATAGGCTGTACAGAGAAATATCTGCTTCTAAAACCAAAACGGAGCTATCAATCTGAATGGTTGTCAATGTGTGCATTCAACTGACAGAGATAAACTCACGTGTGGATTCAGCGGTTTACAAACCCTTTCTGTGCAGAATCCCAAAACCGCTATTTCCAGCCCAATGCCGGCATCCGTACTAAACAGCAGGTAACTTCGTCTAAAACTCAGGAGAGACGATTCCTTGAAACTGCTCTGCTGTGCGTTCGTTCACCTAAGAGAGTTGAATCTATGTTGAGATTCAGCGAGTCAGAAACACGTTTCTTCTAGGAGCTGCGTTGGGATATTCCCGAGTGAATGGGACCATAGGCTGTACAGAGAAATATCTGCTCCTACAACCAAAAGGGTGGTATCTAACTGAATGGTTGTCAATGTGTGCATTCAACTGACAGAGTTAAATTCACGTTTGGATTCAGCGGTTTGCAAACCCTTTCTGTGCAGAATCCCAAAACCGGTAATTCCAGCTCAATGCCGGCATCCGTACTAAACAGCAGGAAACTTCGTCTAAAACTCAGGAGAAACGTTTCCTTGAAACTGCTCTGCTGTGCATTCGTTCACCTAAGAGAGTTGAAACTATGTTGAGATTCAGCGAGTCAGAAACACGTTTCTTCTGGGAGCTGCGTTGGGATATTCCCGAGTGAATGGGACCATAGGCTGTACAGAGAAATATCTGCTTCTAAAAGCAAAACGGAGCTATCTAACTGAATGGTTGTCAATGTGTGCATTCAACTGACAGAGTTAAACTCACGTGTGGATTCAGCGGTTTGCAAACCCTTTCTGTGCAGAATCCCAAAACCGGTATTTCCAGCCCAATGCCGGCATACGTACTAAACAGCAGGAAACTTCGTCTAAGACTCCGGAGAAACGTTTCCTTGAAACTGCTCTGCTGTGCGTTCGTTCACCTAAGAGAGTTGAATCTATGTTGAGATTCAGCGAGTCAGAAACACGTTTCTTCTAGGAGCTGCGTTGGGATATTCCCGAGTGAATGGGACCATAGGCTGTACAGAGAAATATCTGCTTCTAAAAGCAAAACGGAGCTATCTAACTGAATGGTTGTCAATGTGTGCATTTAACTGACAGAGTTAAACTCACGTGTGGATTCAGCGGTTTGCAAACCCTTTCTGTGCAGAATCCCAAAACCGCTATTTCCAGCCCAATGCCGGCATACGTACTAAACAGCAGGAAACTTCGTCTAAAACTCAGGAGCAACGTTTCCTTGAAACTGCTCTGCTGTGCGTTCGTTCACCTAAGAGAGTTGAATCTATGTTGAGATTCAGCGAGTCAGAAACACGTTTCTTCTAGGAGCTGCGTTGGGATATTCCCGAGTGAATGGGACCATAGGCTGTACAGAGAAATATCTGATTCTAAAACCAAAAGTGTGCTATCAAACTGAATGGTTGTCAATGTGTGCATTCAACTGACAGAGTTAAACTCACGTGTGGATTCAGCGGTTTGCAAACCCTTTCTGTGCAGAATCCCAAAACCGGTATTTCCAGTCCAATGCCGGCATCCGTACTAAACAGCAGGAAACTTCGTCTAAAACTCAGGAGAAACGTTTCCTTGAAACTGCTCTGCTGTGCGTTCGTTCACCTAAGAGAGTTGAATCTATGTTGAGATTCAGCGAGTCAGAAACACGTTTCTTCTAGGAGCTGCGTTGGGATATTCCCGAGTGAATGGGACCATAGGCTGTACAGAGAAATATCTGCTTCTAAAACCAAAAGTGTGCTATCAAACTGAATGGTTGTCAATGTGTGCATTCAACTGACAGAGTTAAACTCACGTGTGGATTCAGCGGTTTGCAAACCCTTTCTGTGCAGAATCCCAAAACCGCTATTTCCAGCCCAATGCCGGCATCCGTACTAAACAGCAGGAAACTTCGTCTAAAACTCAGGAGCAACGTTTCCTTGAAACTGCTCTGCTGTGCGTTCGTTCACCTAAGAGAGTTGAATCTATGTTGAGATTCAGCGAGTCAGAAACACGTTTCTTCAAGGAGCTGCGTTGGGATATTCCCGAGTGAATGGGACCATAGGCTGTACAGAGAAATATCTGCTCCTACAACCAAAAGGGTGGTATCTAACTGAATGGTTGTCAATGTGTGCATTCAACTGACAGAGTTAAATTCACGTTTGGATTCAGCGGTTTACAAACCCTTTCTGTGCAGAATCCCAAAACCGGTAATTCCAGCTCAATGCCGGCATCCGTACTAAACAGCAGGAAACTTCGTCTAAAACTCAGGAGAAACGTTTCCTTGAAACTGCTCTGCTGTGCATTCGTTCACCTAAGAGAGTTGAAACTATGTTGAGATTCAGCGAGTCAGAAACACGTTTCTTCTAGGAGCTGCGTTGGGATATTCCCGAGTGAATGGGACCATAGGCTGTACAGAGAAATATCTGCTTCTAAAAGCAAAACGGAGCTATCTAACTGAATGGTTGTCAATGTGTGCATTCAACTGACAGAGTTAAACTCACGTGTGGATTCAGCGGTTTGCAAACCCTTTCTGTGCAGAATCCCAAAACCGCTATTTCCAGCCCAATGCCGGCATACGTACTAAACAGCAGGAAACTTCGTCTAAGACTCCGGAGAAACGTTTCCTTGAAACTGCTCTGCTGTGCGTTCGTTCACCTAAGAGAGTTGAATCTATGTTGAGATTCAGCGAGTCAGAAACACGTTTCTTCTAGGAGCTGCGTTGGGATATTCCCGAGTGAATGGGACCATAGGCTGTACAGAGAAATATCTGCTTCTAAAACCAAAAGTCTGCTATCAAACTGAATGGTTGTCAATGTGTGCATTCAACTGACAGAGTTAAACTCACGTGTGGATTCAGCGGTTTGCAAACCCTTTCTGTGCAGAATCCCAAAACCGGTATTTCCAGCCCAAAGCCGGCATCCGTACTAAACAGCAGGAAACTTCGTCTAAAACTCAGGAGAAACGTTTCCTTGAAACTGCTCTGCTGTGCGTTCGTTCACCTACGAGAGTTGAATCTATGTTGAGATTCAGCGAGTCAGAAACACGTTTCTTCTAGGAGCTGCGTTGGGATATTCCCGAGTGAATGGGACCATAGGCTGTACAGAGAAATATCTGCTTCTAAAACCAAAAGTGTGCTATCAAACTGAATGGTTGTCAATGTGTGCATTCAACTGACAGATTTAAACTCACGTGTGGATTCAGCGGTTTGCAAACCCTTTCTGTGCAGAATCCCAAAACCGGTATTTCCAGCCCAATGCCGGCATACGTACTAAACATCAGGAAACTTCGTCTAAAACTCAGGAGAAACGTTTCCTTGAAACTGCTCTGCTGAGCGTTCGTTCACCTAAGAGAGTTGAATCTATGTTGAGATTCAGCGAGTCAGAAACACGTTTCTTCTAGGAGCTGCGTTGGGATATTCCCGAGTGAATGGGACCATAGGCTGTACAGAGAAATATCTGCTTCTAAAACCAAAACGGAGCTATCAATCTGAATGGTTGTCAATGTGTGCATTCAACTGACAGAGATAAACTCACGTGTGGATTCAGCGGTTTGCAAACCCATTCTGTGCAGAATCCCAAAACCGCTATTTCCAGCCCAATGCCGGCATCCGTACTAAACAGCAGGTAACTTCGTCTAAAACTCAGGAGAGACGATTCCTTGAAACTGCTCTGCTGTGCGTTCGTTCACCTAAGAGAGTTGAATCTATGTTGAGATTCAGCGAGTCGAAACACGTTTCTTCTAGGAGCTGCGTTAGGATATTCCCGAGGGAATGGGACCATAGGCTGTACAGAGAAATATCTGCTTCTAAAACCAAAACGGAGCTATCTAACTGAATGGTTGTCAATGTGTGCATTCAACTGACAGAGTTAAACTCACGTGTGGATTCAGCGGTTTGCAAACCCTTTCTGTGCAGAATCCCAAAACCGGTATTTCCAGCCCAATGCCGGCATACGTACTAAACAGCAGGAAACTTCGTCTAAAACTCAGGAGAAACGTTTCCTTGAAACTGCTCAGCTGTGCGTTCGTTCACCTAAGAGAGTTGAATCTATGTTGAGATTCAGCGAGTCAGAAACACGTTTCTTCTAGGAGCTGCGTTGGGATATTCCCGAGTGAATGGGACCATAGGCTGTACAGAGAAATATCTGCTTCTAAAACCAAAACGGAGCTATCAAACTGAATGGTTGTCAATGTGTGCATTCAACTGACAGAGTTAAACTCACGTGTGGATTCAGCGGTTTGCAAACCCTTTCTGTGCAGAATCCCAAAACCGCTATTTCCAGCCCAATGCCGGCATCCGTACTAAACAGCAGGAAACTTCGTCTAAAACTCAGGAGCAACGTTTCCGTGAAACTGCTCTGCTGTGCGTTCGTTCACCTAAGAGAGTTGAATCTATGTTGAGATTCAGCGAGTCAGAAACACGTTTCTTCTAGGAGCTGCATTGGGATATTCCCGAGTGAATGGGACCAGAGGCTGTACAGAGAAATATCTGCTTCTAAAACCAAAAGTGTGCTATCTAACTGAATGGTTGTCAATGTGTGCATTCAACTGACAGAGTTAAACTCACGTGTGGATTCAGCGGTTTGCAAACCCTTTCTGTGCAGAATCCCAAAACCGCTATTTCCAGCCCAATGCCGGCATACGTACTAAACAGCAGGAAACTTCGTCTAAAACTCAGGAGAAACGTTTCCTTGAAACTGCTCTGCTGTGCGTTCGTTCACCTAAGAGAGTTGAATCTATGTTGAGATTCAGCGAGTCAGAAACACGTTTCTTCTAGGAGCTGCGTTGGGATATTCCCGAGTGAATGGGACCATAGGCTGTACAGAGAAATATCTGCTTCTAAAACCAAAAGTGTGCTATCAAACTGAATGGTTGTCAATGTGTGCATTCAACTGACAGAGTTAAACTCACGTGTGGATTCAGCGGTTTGCAAACCCTTTCTGTGCAGAATCCCAAAACCGGTATTTCCTGCCCAATGCCGGCATCCGTACTAAACAGCAGGAAACTTCGTCTAAAACTCAGGAGAAACGTTTCCTTGAAACCGCTCTGCTGTGCGTTCGTTCACCTAAGAGAGTTGAATCTATGTTGAGATTCAGCGAGTCAGAAACACGTTTCTTCTAGGAGCTGCGTTGGGATATTCCCGAGTGAATGGGACCATAGGCTGTACAGAGAAATATCTGCTTCTAAATCCAAAACGGAGCTATCTAACTGAATGGTTGTCAATGTGTGCATTCAACTGACAGAGTTAAACTCACGTGTGGATTCAGCGGTTTGCAAACCCTTTCTGTGCAGAATCCCAAAACCGCTATTTCCAGCCCAATGCCGGCATCCGTACTAAACAGCAGGAAACTTCGTCTAAAACTCAGGAGAAACGTTTCCTTGAAACTGCTCTGCTGTGCGTTCGTTCACCTAAGAGAGTTGAATCTATGTTGAGATTCAGCGAGTCAGAAACACGTTTCTTCTAGGAGCTGCGTTGGGATATTCCCGAGTGAATGGGACCATAGGCTGTACAGAGAAATATCTGCTTCTAAAACCAAAAGTGTGCTATCAAACTGAATGGTTGTCAATGTGTGCATTCAACTGACAGAGTTAAACTCACGTGTGGATTCAGCGGTTTGCAAACCCTTTCTGTGCAGAATCCCAAAACCGGTATTTCCAGCCCAATGCCGGCATACGTACTAAACAGCAGGAAACTTCGTCTAAAACTCAGGAGAAACGTTTCCTTGAAACTGCTCTGCTGTGCGTTCATTCACCTAAGAGAGTTGAATCTATGTTGAGATTCAGCGAGTCAGAAACACGTTTCTTCTAGGAGCTGCGTTGGGATATTCCCGAGTGAATGGGACCATAGGCTGTACAGAGAAATATCTGCTTCTAAAACCAAAACGGAGCTATCAAACTGAATGGTTGTCAATGTGTGCATTCAACTGACAGAGTTAAATTCACGTTTGGATTCAGCGGTTTACAAACCCTTTCTGTGCAGAATCCCAAAACCGGTAATTTCAGCTCAATGCCGGCATCCGTACTAAACAGCAGGAAACTTCGTCTAAAACTCAGGAGAAACGTTTCCTTGAAACTGCTCTGCTGTGCATTCGTTCACCTAAGAGAGTTGAAACTATGTTGAGATTCAGCGAGTCAGAAACACGTTTATGCTAGGAGCTGCGTTGGGATATTCCCGAGTGAATGGGACCATAGGCTGTACAGAGAAATATCTGCTTCTAAAAGCAAAACGGAGCTATCTAACTGAATGGTTGTCAATGTGTGCATTCAACTGACAGAGTTAAACTCACGTGTGGATTCAGCGGTTTGCAAACCCTTTCTGTGCAGAATCCCAAAACTGCTATTTCCAGCCCAATGCCGGCATACGTACTAAACAGCAGGAAACTTCGTCTAAGACTCCGGAGAAACGTTTCCTTGAAACTGCTCTGCTGTGCGTTCGTTCACCTAAGAGAGTTGAATCGATGTTGAGATTCAGCGAGTCAGAAACACGTTTCTTCTAGGAGCTGCGTTGGGATATTCCCGAGTGAATGGGACCATAGGCTGTACAGAGAAATATCTGCTTCTAAAACCAAAAGTCTGCTATCAAACTGAATGGTTGTCAATGTGTGCATTCAACTGACAGAGTTAAACTCACGTGTGGATTCAGCGGTTTGCAAACCCTTTCTGTGCAGAATCCCAAAACCGGTATTTCCAGCCCAATGCCGTCATCCGTACTAAACAGCAGGAAACTTCGTCTAAAACTCAGGAGAAACGTTTCCTTGAAACTGCTCTGCTGTGCGTTCGTTCACCTAAGAGAGTTGAATCTATGTTGAGATTCAGCGAGTCAGAAACACGTTTCTTCTAGGAGCTGCGTTGGGATATTCCCGAGTGAATGGGACTATAGGCTGTACAGAGAAATATCTGCTTCTAAAACCAAAAGTGTGCTATCAAACTGAATGGTTGTCAATGTGTGCATTCAACTGACAGAGTTAAACTCACGTGTGGATTCAGCGGTTTGCAAACCCTTTCTGTGCAGAATCCCAAAACCGGTATTTCCAGCCCAATGCCGGCATACGTACTAAACAGCAGGAAACTTCGTCTAAAACTCAGGAGAAACGTTTCCTTGAAACTGCTCTGCTGTGCGTTCGTTCACCTAAGAGAGTTGAATCTATGTTGAGATTCAGCGAGTCAGAAACACGTTTCTTCTAGGAGCTGTGTTGGGATATTCCCGAGTGAATTGGACCATAGGCTGTACAGAGAAATATTTGCTTCTAAAACCAAAACGGAGCTATCAAACTGAATGGTTGTCAATGTGTGCATTCAACTGACAGAGATAAACTCACGTGTGGATTCAGCGGTTTGCAAACCCTTTCTGTGCAGAATCCCAAAACCGGTATTTCCAGCCCAATGCCGGCATCCGTACTAAACAGCAGGTAACTTCGTCTAAAACTCAGGAGAGACGTTTCCTTGAAACTGCTCTGCTGTGCGTTCGTTCACCTAAGAGAGTTGAATCTATGTTGAGATTCAGCGAGTCAGAAACACGTTTCTTCTATGAGCTGCGTTTGGATATTCCCGAGGGAATGGGACCATAGGCTGTACAGAGAAATATCTGCTTCTAAAACCAAAACGGAGCTATCTAACTGAATGGTTGTCAATGTGTGCATTCAACTGACAGAGTTAAACTCACGTGTGGATTCAGCGGTTTGCAAACCCTTTCTGTGCAGAATCCCAAAACCGGTATTTCCAGCCCAATGCCGGCATACGTACTAAACAGCAGGAAACTTCGTCTAAAACTCAGGAGAAACGTTTCCTTGAAACTGCTCAGCTGTGCGTTCGTTCACCTAAGAGAGTTGAATCTATGTTGAGATTCAGCGAGTCAGAAACACGTTTCTTCTAGGAGCTGCGTTGGGATATTCCCGAGTGAATGGGACCATAGGCTGTACAGAGAAATATCTGCTTCTAAAACCAAAAGTGTGCTATCTAACTGAATGGTTGTCAATGTGTGCATTCACCTGACAGAGTTAAACTCACGTGTGGATTCAGCAGTTTGCAAACCCTTTCTGTGCAGAATCCCAAAACCGGTATTTCCAGCCCAATGCCGGCATCCGTACTAAACAGCAGGAAACTTCGTCTAAAACTCAGGAGCAACGTTTCCGTGAAACTGCTCTGCTGTGCGTTCGTTCACCTAAGAGAGTTGAATCTATGTTGAGATTCAGCGAGTCAGAAACACGTTTCTTCTAGGAGCTGCGTTGGGATATTCCCGAGTGAATGGGACCATAGGCTGTACAGAGAAGTATCTGCTTCTAAAACCAAAACGGAGCTATCAAACTGAATGGTTGTCAATGTGTGCATTCAACTGACAGAGTTAAACTCACGTGTGGATTCAGCGGTTTGCAAACCCTTTCTGTGCAGAATCCCAAAACCGGTATTTCCAGCCCAATGCCGGCATCCGTACTAAACAGCAGGAAACTTCGTCTAAAACTCAGGAGAAACGTTTCCTTGAAACTGCTCTGCTGTGCGTTCGTTCACCTAAGAGAGTTGAATCTATGTTGAGATTCAGCGAGTCAGAAACACGTTTCTTCTAGGAGCTGCGTTGGGATATTCCCGAGTGAATGGGACCATAGGCTGTACAGAGAAATATCTGCTTCTAAAACCAAAAGTGTGCTATCAAACTGAATGGTTGTCAATGTGTGCATTCAACTGACAGAGTTAAACTCACGTGTGGATTCAGCGGTTTGCAAACCCTTTCTGTGCAGAATCCCAAAACCGGTATTTCCAGCCCAATGCCGGCATACATACTAAACAGCAGGAAACTTCGTCTAAAACTCAGGAGAAACGTTTCCGTGAAACTGCTCTGCTGTGCGTTCGTTCACCTAAGAGAGTTGAATCTATGTTGAGATTCAGCGAGTCAGAAACACGTTTCTTCTAGGAGCTGCGTTGGGATATTCCCGAGTGAATGGGACCATAGGCTGTACAGAGAAGTATCTGCTTCTAAAACCAAAACGGAGCTATCAAACTGAATGGTTGTCAATGTGTGCATTCAACTGACAGAGTTAAACTCACGTGTGGATTCAGCGGTTTGCAAACCCTTTCTGTGCAGAATCCCAAAACCGGTATTTCCAGCCCAATGCCGGCATCCGTACTAAACAGCAGGAAACTTCGTCTAAAACTCAGGAGAAACGTTTCCTTGAAACTGCTCTGCTGTGCGTTCGTTCACCTAAGAGAGTTGAATCTATGTTGAGATTCAGCGAGTCAGAAACACGTTTCTTCTAGGAGCTGCGTTGGGATATTCCCGAGTGAATGGGACCATAGGCTGTACAGAGAAATATCTGCTTCTAAAACCAAAAGTGTGCTATCAAACTGAATGGTTGTCAATGTGTGCATTCAACTGACAGAGTTAAACTCACGTGTGGATTCAGCGGTTTGCAAACCCTTTCTGTGCAGAATCCCAAAACCGCTATTTCCAGCCCAATGCCGGCATACGTACTAAACAGCAGGAAACTTCGTCTAAAACTCAGGAGAAACGTTTCCTTGAAACTGCTCTGCTGTGCGTTCGTTCACCTAAGAGAGTTGAATCTATGTTGAGATTCAGTGAGTCAGAAACACGTTTCTTCTAGGAGCTGTGTTGGGATATTCCCGAGTGAATTGGACCATAGGCTGTACAGAGAAATATTTGCTTCTAAAACCAAAACGGAGCTATCAAACTGAATGGTTGTCAATGTGTGCATTCAACTGACAGAGATAAACTCACGTGTGGATTCAGCGGTTTGCAAACCCTTTCTGTGCAGAATCCCAAAACCGGTATTTCCAGCCCAATGCCGGCATCCGTACTAAACAGCAGGAAACTTCGTCTAAAACTCAGGAGAAACGTTTCCTTGAAACCGCTCTGCTGTGCGTTCGTTCACCTAAGAGAGTTGAATCTATGTTGAGATTCAGCGAGTCAGAAACACGTTTCTTCTAGGAGCTGCGTTAGGATATTCCCGAGGGAATGGGACCATAGGCTGTACAGAGAAATATCTGCTTCTAAAACCAAAACGGAGCTATCTAACTGAATGGTTGTCAATGTGTGCATTCAACTGACAGAGTTAAACTCACGTGTGGATTCAGCGGTTTGCAAACCCTTTCTGTGCAGAATCCCAAAACCGGTATTTCCAGCCCAATGCCGGCATACGTACTAAACAGCAGGAAACTTCGTCTAAAACTCAGGAGAAACGTTTCCTTGAAACTGCTCAGCTGTGCGTTCGTTCACCTAAGAGAGTTGAATCTATGTTGAGATTCAGCGAGTCAGAAACACGTTTCTTCTAGGAGCTGCGTTGGGATATTCCCGAGTGAATGGGACCATAGGCTGTACAGAGAAATATCTGCTTCTAAAACCAAAAGTGTGCTATCTAACTCAATGGTTGTCAATGTGTGCATTCAACTGACAGAGTTAAACTCACGTGTGGATTCAGCAGTTTGCAAACCCTATCTGTGCAGAATCCCAAAACCGGTATTTCCAGCCCAATGCCGGCATCCGTACTAAACAGCAGGAAACTTCGTCTAAAACTCAGGAGCAACGTTTCCGTGAAACTGCTCTGCTGTGCGTTCGTTCACCTAAGAGAGTTGAATCTATGTTGAGATTCAGCGAGTCAGAAACACGTTTCTTCTAGGAGCTGCGTTGGGATATTCCCGAGTGAATGGGACCAGAGGCTGTACAGAGAAATATCTGCTTCTAAAACCAAAAGTGTGCTATCTAACTGAATGGTTGTCAATGTGTGCATTCAACTGACAGAGTTAAACTCACGTGTGGATTCAGCGGTTTGCAAACCCTTTCTGTGCAGAATCCCAAAACCGCTATTTCCAGCCCAATGCCGGCATACGTACTAAACAGCAGGAAACTTCGTCTAAGACTCCGGAGAAACGTTTCCTTGAAACTGCTCTGCTGTGCGTTCGTTCACCTAAGAGAGTTGAATCTATGTTGAGATTCAGCGAGTCAGAAACACGTTTCTTCTAGGAGCTGCGTTGGGATATTCCCGAGGGAATGGGACCATAGGCTGTACAGAGAAATATCTGCTTCTAAAACCAAAAGTGTGCTATCAAACTGAATGGTTGTCAATGTGTGCATTCAACTGACAGAGTTAAACTCACGTGTGGATTCAGCGGTTTGCAAACCCTTTCTGTGCAGAATCCCAAAACCGGTATTTCCAGCCCAATGCCGGCATCCGTACTAAACAGCAGGAAACTTCGTCTAAAACTCAGGAGAAACGTTTCCTTGAAACTGCTCTGCTGTGCGTTCGTTCACCTAAGAGAGTTGAATCTATGTTGAGATTCAGCGAGTCAGAAACACGTTTCTTCTAGGAGCTGCGTTGGGATATTCCAGAGTGAATGGGACCATAGGCTGTACAGAGAAATATCTGCTTCTAAAACCAAAAGTGTGCTATCAAACTGAATGGTTGTCAATGTGTGCATTCAACTGACAGATTTAAACTCACGTGTGGATTCAGCGGTTTGCAAACCCTTTCTGTGCAGAATCCCAAAACCGGTATTTCCAGCCCAATGCCGGCATACGTACTAAACAGCAGGAAACTTCGTCTAAAACTCAGGAGAAACGTTTCCTTGAAACTGCTCTGCTGAGCGTTCGTTCACCTAAGAGAGTTGAATCTATGTTGAGATTCAGCGAGTCAGAAACACGTTTCTTCTAGGAGCTGCGTTGGGATATTCCCGAGTGAATGGGACCATAGGCTGTACAGAGAAATATCTGCTTCTAAAACCAAAACGGAGCTATCAATCCGAATGGTTGTCAATGTGTGCATTCAACTGACAGAGATAAACTCACGTGTGGATTCAGCGGTTTGCAAACCCTTTCTGTGCAGAATCCCAAAACCGCTGTTTCCAGCCCAATGCCGGCATCCGTACTAAACAGCAGGTAACTTCGTCTAAAACTCAGGAGAGACGATTCCTTGAAACTGCTCTGCTGTGCGTTCGTTCACCTAAGAGAGTTGAATCTATGTTGAGATTCAGCGAGTCAGAAACACGTTTCCTCTAGGAGCTGCGTTGGGATATTCCCGAGTGAATGGGACCATAGGCTGTACAGAGAAATATCTGCTCCTACAACCAAAAGGGTGGTATCTAACTGAATGGTTGTCAATGTGTGCATTCAACTGACAGAGTTAAATTCACGTTTGGATTCAGCGGTTTACAAACCCTTTCTGTGCAGAATCCCAAAACCGGTAATTCCAGCTCAATGCCGGCATCCGTACTAAACAGCAGGAAACTTCGTCTAAAACTCAGGAGAAACGTTTCCTTGAAACTGCTCTGCTGTGCATTCGTTCACCTAAGAGAGTTGAAACTATGTTGAGATTCAGCGAGTCAGAAACACGTTTATGCTAGGAGCTGCGTTGGGATATTCCCGAGTGAATGGGACCATAGGCTGTACAGAGAAATATCTGCTTCTAAAAGCAAAACGGAGCTATCTAACTGAATGGTTGTCAATGTGTGCATTCAACTGACAGAGTTAAACTCACGTGTGGATTCAGCGGTTTGCAAACCCTTTCTGTGCAGAATCCCAAAACCGGTATTTCCAGCCCAATGCCGGCATACGTACTAAACAGCAGGAAACTTCGTCTAAGACTCCGGAGAAACGTTTCCTTGAAACTGCTCTGCTGTGCGTTCGTTCACCTAAGAGAGTTGAATCTATGTTGAGATTCAGCGAGTCAGAAACACGTTTCTTCTAGGAGCTGCGTTGGGATATTCCCGAGTGAATGGGACCATAGGCTGTACAGAGAAATATCTGCTTCTAAAACCAAAAGTCTGCTATCAAACTGAATGGTTGTCAATGTGTGCATTCAACTGACAGAGTTAAACTCACGTGTGGATTCAGCGGTTTGCAAACCCTTTCTGTGCAGAATCCCAAAACCGGTATTTCCAGCCCAATGCCGACATCCGTACTAAACAGCAGGAAACTTCGTCTTAAACTCAGGAGAGACGTTTCCTTGAAACTGCTCTGCTGTGCGTTCGTTCACCTAAGAGAGTTGAATCTATGTTGAGATTCAGCGAGTCAGAAACACGTTTCTTCTAGGAGCTGTGTTGGGATATTCCCGAGTGAATTGGACCATAGGCTGTACAGAGAAATATTTGCTTCTAAAACCAAAACGGAGCTATCAAACTGAATGGTTGTCAATGTGTGCATTCAACTGACAGAGATAAACTCACGTGTGGATTCAGCGGTTTGCAAACCCTTTCTGTGCAGAATCCCAAAACCGGTATTTCCAGCCCAATGCCGGCATCCGTACTAAACAGCAGGTAACTTCGTCTAAAACTCAGGAGAGACGTTTCCTTGAAACTGCTCTGCTGTGCGTTCGTTCACCTAAGAGAGTTGAATCTATGTTGAGATTCAGCGAGTCAGAAACACGTTTCTTCTATGAGCTGCGTTTGGATATTCCCGAGGGAATGGGACCATAGGCTGTACAGAGAAATATCTGCTTCTAAAACCAAAACGGAGCTATCTAACTGAATGGTTGTCAATGTGTGCATTCAACTGACAGAGTTAAACTCACGTGTGGATTCAGCGGTTTGCAAACCCTTTCTGTGCAGAATCCCAAAACCGGTATTTCCAGCCCAATGCCGGCATACGTACTAAACAGCAGGAAACTTCGTCTAAAACTCAGGAGAAACGTTTCCTTGAAACTGCTCAGCTGTGCGTTCGTTCACCTAAGAGAGTTGAATCTATGTTGAGATTCAGCGAGTCAGAAACACGTTTCTTCTAGGAGCTGCGTTGGGATATTCCCGAGTGAATGGGACCATAGGCTGTACAGAGAAATATCTGCTTCTAAAACCAAAAGTGTGCTATCTAACTGAATGGTTGTCAATGTGTGCATTCACCTGACAGAGTTAAACTCACGTGTGGATTCAGCAGTTTGCAAACCCTTTCTGTGCAGAATCCCAAAACCGGTATTTCCAGCCCAATGCCGGCATCCGTACTAAACAGCAGGAAACTTCGTCTAAAACTCAGGAGCAACGTTTCCGTGAAACTGCTCTGCTGTGCGTTCGTTTACCTAAGAGAGTTGAATCTATGTTGAGATTCAGCGAGTCAGAAACACGTTTCTTCTAGGAGCTGCGTTGGGATATTCCCGAGTGAATGGGACCATAGGCTGTACAGAGAAGTATCTGCTTCTAAAACCAAAACGGAGCTATCAAACTGAATGGTTGTCAATGTGTGCATTCAACTGACAGAGTTAAACTCACGTGTGGATTCAGCGGTTTGCAAACCCTTTCTGTGCAGAATCCCAAAACCGGTATTTCCAGCCCAATGCCGGCATCCGTACTAAACAGCAGGAAACTTCGTCTAAAACTCAGGAGAAACGTTTCCTTGAAACTGCTCTGCTGTGCGTTCGTTCACCTAAGAGAGTTGAATCTATGTTGAGATTCAGCGAGTCAGAAACACGTTTCTTCTAGGAGCTGCGTTGGGATATTCCCGAGTGAATGGGACCATAGGCTGTACAGAGAAATATCTGCTTCTAAAACCAAAAGTGTGCTATCAAACTGAATGGTTGTCAATGTGTGCATTCAACTGACAGAGTTAAACTCACGTGTGGATTCAGCGGTTTGCAAACCCTTTCTGTGCAGAATCCCAAAACCGGTATTTCCAGCCCAATGCCGGCATACATACTAAACAGCAGGAAACTTCGTCTAAAACTCAGGAGAAACGTTTCCGTGAAACTGCTCTGCTGTGCGTTCGTTCACCTAAGAGAGTTGAATCTATGTTGAGATTCAGCGAGTCAGAAACACGTTTCTTCTAGGAGCTGCGTTGGGATATTCCCGAGTGAATGGGACCATAGGCTGTACAGAGAAGTATCTGCTTCTAAAACCAAAACGGAGCTATCAAACTGAATGGTTGTCAATGTGTGCATTCAACTGACAGAGTTAAACTCACGTGTGGATTCAGCGGTTTGCAAACCCTTTCTGTGCAGAATCCCAAAACCGGTATTTCCAGCCCAATGCCGGCATCCGTACTAAACAGCAGGAAACTTCGTCTAAAACTCAGGAGAAACGTTTCCTTGAAACTGCTCTGCTGTGCGTTCGTTCACCTAAGAGAGTTGAATCTATGTTGAGATTCAGCGAGTCAGAAACACGTTTCTTCTAGGAGCTGCGTTGGGATATTCCCGAGTGAATGGGACCATAGGCTGTACAGAGAAATATCTGCTTCTAAAACCAAAAGTGTGCTATCAAACTGAATGGTTGTCAATGTGTGCATTCAACTGACAGAGTTAAACTCACGTGTGGATTCAGCGGTTTGCAAACCCTTTCTGTGCAGAATCCCAAAACCGCTATTTCCAGCCCAATGCCGGCATACGTACTAAACAGCAGGAAACTTCGTCTAAAACTCAGGAGAAACGTTTCCTTGAAACTGCTCTGCTGTGCGTTCGTTCACCTAAGAGAGTTGAATCTATGTTGAGATTCAGTGAGTCAGAAACACGTTTCTTCTAGGAGCTGTGTTGGGATATTCCCGAGTGAATTGGACCATAGGCTGTACAGAGAAATATTTGCTTCTAAAACCAAAACGGAGCTATCAAACTGAATGGTTGTCAATGTGTGCATTCAACTGACAGAGATAAACTCACGTGTGGATTCAGCGGTTTGCAAACCCTTTCTGTGCAGAATCCCAAAACCGGTATTTCCAGCCCAATGCCGGCATCCGTACTAAACAGCAGGTAACTTCGTCTAAAACTCAGGAGAGACATTTCCTTGAAACTGCTCTGCTGTGCGTTCGTTCACCTAAGAGAGTTGAATCTATGTTGAGATTCAGCGAGTCAGAAACACGTTTCTTCTAGGAGCTGCGTTAGGATATTCCCGAGGGAATGGGACCATAGGCTGTACAGAGAAATATCTGCTTCTAAAACCAAAACGGAGCTATCTAACTGAATGGTTGTCAATGTGTGCATTCAACTGACAGAGTTAAACTCACGTGTGGATTCAGCGGTTTGCAAACCCTTTCTGTGCAGAATCCCAAAACCGGTATTTCCAGCCCAATGCCGGCATACGTACTAAACAGCAGGAAACTTCGTCTAAAACTCAGGAGAAACGTTTCCTTGAAACTGCTCAGCTGTGCGTTCGTTCACCTAAGAGAGTTGAATCTATGTTGAGATTCAGCGAGTCAGAAACACGTTTCTTCTAGGAGCTGCGTTGGGATATTCCCGAGTGAATGGGACCATAGGCTGTACAGAGAAATATCTGCTTCTAAAATCAAAAGTGTGCTATCTAACTCAATGGTTGTCAATGTGTGCATTCAACTGACAGAGTTAAACTCACGTGTGGATTCAGCAGTTTGCAAACCCTTTCTGTGCAGAATCCCAAAACCGGTATTTCCAGCCCAATGCCGGCATCCGTACTAAACAGCAGGAAACTTCGTCTAAAACTCAGGAGCAACGTTTCCGTGAAACTGCTCTGCTGTGCGTTCGTTCACCTAAGAGAGTTGAATCTATGTTGAGATTCAGCGAGTCAGAAACACGTTTCTTCTAGGAGCTGCGTTGGGATATTCCCGAGTGAATGGGACCAGAGGCTGTACAGAGAAATATCTGCTTCTAAAACCAAAAGTGTGCTATCTAACTGAATGGTTGTCAATGTGTGCATTCAACTGACAGAGTTAAACTCACGTGTGGATTCAGCGGTTTGCAAACCCTTTCTGTGCAGAATCCCAAAACCGCTATTTCCAGCCCAATGCCGGCATACGTACTAAACAGCAGGAAACTTCGTCTAAGACTCCGGAGAAACGTTTCCTTGAAACTGCTCTGCTGTGCGTTCGTTCACCTAAGAGAGTTGAATCTATGTTGAGATTCAGCGAGTCAGAAACACGTTTCTTCTAGGAGCTGCGTTGGGATATTCCCGAGGGAATGGGACCATAGGCTGTACAGAGAAATATCTGCTTCTAAAACCAAAAGTGTGCTATCAAACTGAATGGTTGTCAATGTGTGCATTCAACTGACAGAGTTAAACTCACGTGTGGATTCAGCGGTTTGCAAACCCTTTCTGTGCAGAATCCCAAAACCGGTATTTCCAGCCCAATGCCGGCATCCGTACTAAACAGCAGGAAACTTCGTCTAAAACTCAGGAGAAACGTTTCCTTGAAACTGCTCTGCTGTGCGTTCGTTCACCTAAGAGAGTTGAATCTATGTTGAGATTCAGCGAGTCAGAAACACGTTTCTTCTAGGAGCTGCGTTGGGATATTCCAGAGTGAATGGGACCATAGGCTGTACAGAGAAATATCTGCTTCTAAAACCAAAAGTGTGCTATCAAACTGAATGGTTGTCAATGTGTGCATTCAACTGACAGATTTAAACTCACGTGTGGATTCAGCGGTTTGCAAACCCTTTCTGTGCAGAATCCCAAAACCGGTATTTCCAGCCCAATGCCGGCATACGTACTAAACAGCAGGAAACTTCGTCTAAAACTCAGGAGAAACGTTTCCTTGAAACTGCTCTGCTGAGCGTTCGTTCACCTAAGAGAGTTGAATCTATGTTGAGATTCAGCGAGTCAGAAACACGTTTCTTCTAGGAGCTGCGTTGGGATATTCCCGAGTGAATGGGACCATAGGCTGTACAGAGAAATATCTGCTTCTAAAACCAAAACGGAGCTATCAATCCGAATGGTTGTCAATGTGTGCATTCAACTGACAGAGATAAACTCACGTGTGGATTCAGCGGTTTGCAAACCCTTTCTGTGCAGAATCCCAAAACCGCTGTTTCCAGCCCAATGCCGGCATCCGTACTAAACAGCAGGTAACTTCGTCTAAAACTCAGGAGAGACGATTCCTTGAAACTGCTCTGCTGTGCGTTCGTTCACCTAAGAGAGTTGAATCTATGTTGAGATTCAGCGAGTCAGAAACACGTTTCCTCTAGGAGCTGCGTTGGGATATTCCCGAGTGAATGGGACCATAGGCTGTACAGAGAAATATCTGCTCCTACAACCAAAAGGGTGGTATCTAACTGAATGGTTGTCAATGTGTGCATTCAACTGACAGAGTTAAATTCACGTTTGGATTCAGCGGTTTACAAACCCTTTCTGTGCAGAATCCCAAAACCGGTAATTCCAGCTCAATGCCGGCATCCGTACTAAACAGCAGGAAACTTCGTCTAAAACTCAGGAGAAACGTTTCCTTGAAACTGCTCTGCTGTGCATTCGTTCACCTAAGAGAGTTGAAACTATGTTGAGATTCAGCGAGTCAGAAACACGTTTATGCTAGGAGCTGCGTTGGGATATTCCCGAGTGAATGGGACCATAGGCTGTACAGAGAAATATCTGCTTCTAAAAGCAAAACGGAGCTATCTAACTGAATGGTTGTCAATGTGTGCATTCAACTGACAGAGTTAAACTCACGTGTGGATTCAGCGGTTTGCAAACCCTTTCTGTGCAGAATCCCAAAACCGGTATTTCCAGCCCAATGCCGGCATACGTACTAAACAGCAGGAAACTTCGTCTAAGACTCCGGAGAAACGTTTCCTTGAAACTGCTCTGCTGTGCGTTCGTTCACCTAAGAGAGTTGAATCTATGTTGAGATTCAGCGAGTCAGAAACACGTTTCTTCTAGGAGCTGCGTTGGGATATTCCCGAGTGAATGGGACCATAGGCTGTACAGAGAAATATCTGCTTCTAAAACCAAAAGTCTGCTATCAAACTGAATGGTTGTCAATGTGTGCATTCAACTGACAGAGTTAAACTCACGTGTGGATTCAGCGGTTTGCAAACCCTTTCTGTGCAGAATCCCAAAACCGGTATTTCCAGCCCAATGCCGACATCCGTACTAAACAGCAGGAAACTTCGTCTTAAACTCAGGAGAGACGTTTCCTTGAAACTGCTCTGCTGTGCGTTCGTTCACCTAAGAGAGTTGAATCTATGTTGAGATTCAGCGAGTCAGAAACACGTTTCTTCTAGGAGCTGCGTTAGGATATTCCCGAGGGAATGGGACCATAGGCTGTACAGAGAAATATCTGCTTCTAAAACCAAAACGGAGCTATCTAACTGAATGGTTGTCAATGTGTGCATTCAACTGACAGAGTTAAACTCACGTGTGGATTCAGCGGTTTGCAAACCCTTTCTGTGCAGAATCCCAAAACCGGTATTTCCAGCCCAATGCCGGCATACGTACTAAACAGCAGGAAACTTCGTCTAAAACTCAGGAGAAACGTTTCCTTGAAACTGCTCAGCTGTGCGTTCGTTCACCTAAGAGAGTTGAATCTATGTTGAGATTCAGCGAGTCAGAAACACGTTTCTTCTAGGAGCTGCGTTGGGATATTCCCGAGTGAATGGGACCATAGGCTGTACAGAGAAATATCTGCTTCTAAAACCAAAAGTGTGCTATCTAACTGAATGGTTGTCAATGTGTGCATTCAACTGACAGAGTTAAACTCACGTGTGGATTCAGCGGTTTGCAAACCCTTTCTGTGCAGAATCCCAAAACCGGTATTTCCAGCCCAATGCCGGCATTCGTACTAAACAGCAGGAAACTAAGTCTAAAACTCAGGAGAAACGTTTCCGTGAAACTGCTCTGCTGTGCGTTCGTTCACCTAAGAGAGTTGAATCTATGTTGAGATTCAGCGAGTCAGAAACACGTTTCTTCTAGGAGCTGCGTTGGGATATTCCCGAGTGAATGGGACCAGAGGCTGTACAGAGATATATCTGCTTCTAAAACCAAAAGTGTGCTATCTAACTGAATGGTTGTGAATGTGTGCATTTAACTGACAGAGTTAAACTCACGTGTGGATTCAGCGGTTTGCAAACCCTTTCTGTGCAGAATCCCAAAACCGCTATTTCCAGCCCAATGCCGGCATACGTACTAAACAGCAGGAAACTTCGTCTAAAACTCAGGAGCAACGTTTCCTTGAAACTGCTCTGCTGTGCGTTCGTTCACCTAAGAGAGTTGAATCTATGTTGAGATTCAGCGAGTCAGAAACACGTTTCTTCTAGGAGCTGCGTTGGGATATTCCCGAGTGAATGGGACCATAGGCTGTACAGAGAAATATCTGATTCTAAAACCAAAAGTGTGCTATCAAACTGAATGGTTGTCAATGTGTGCATTCAACTGACAGAGTTAAACTCACGTGTGGATTCAGCGGTTTGCAAACCCTTTCTGTGCAGAATCCCAAAACCGGTATTTCCAGCCCAATGCCGGCATCCGTACTAAACAGCAGGAAACTTCGTCTAAAACTCAGGAGAAACGTTTCCTTGAAACTGCTCTGCTGTGCGTTCGTTCACATAAGAGAGTTGAATCTATGTTGAGATTCAGCGAGTCAGAAACACGTTTCTTCTAGGAGCTGCGTTGGGATATTCCCGAGTGAATGGGACCATAGGCTGTACAGAGAAATATCTGCTTCTAAAACCAAAACGGAGCTATCAAACTGAATGGTTGTCAATGTGTGCATTCAACTGACAGAGTTAAACTCACGTGTGGATTCAGCGGTTTGCAAACCCTTTCTGTGCAGAATCCCAAAACCGCTATTTCCAGCCCAATGCCGGCATCCGTACTAAACAGCAGGAAACTTCGTCTAAAACTCAGGAGCAACGTTTCCTTGAAACTGCTCTGCTGTGCGTTCGTTCACCTAAGAGAGTTGAATCTATGTTGAGATTCAGCGAGTCAGAAACACGTTTCTTCAAGGAGCTGCGTTGGGATATTCCCGAGTGAATGGGACCATAGGCTGTACAGAGAAATATCTGCTCCTACAACCAAAAGGGTGGTATCTAACTGAATGGTTGTCAATGTGTGCATTCAACTGACAGAGTTAAATTCACGTTTGGATTCAGCGGTTTACAAACCCTTTCTGTGCAGAATCCCAAAACCGGTAATTCCAGCTCAATGCCGGCATCCGTACTAAACAGCAGGAAACTTCGTCTAAAACTCAGGAGAAACGTTTCCTTGAAACTGCTCTGCTGTGCATTCGTTCACCTAAGAGAGTTGAAACTATGTTGAGATTCAGCGAGTCAGAAACACGTTTATGCTAGGAGCTGCGTTGGGATATTCCCGAGTGAATGGGACCATAGGCTGTACAGAGAAATATCTGCTTCTAAAAGCAAAACGGAGCTATCTAACTGAATGGTTGTCAATGTGTGCATTCAACTGACAGAGTTAAACTCACGTGTGGATTCAGCGGTTTGCAAACCCTTTCTGTGCAGAATCCCAAAACCGCTATTTCCAGCCCAATGCCGGCATACGTACTAAACAGCAGGAAACTTCGTCTAAGACTCCGGAGAAACGTTTCCTTGAAACTGCTCTGCTGTGCGTTCGTTCACCTAAGAGAGTTGAATCTATGTTGAGATTCAGCGAGTCAGAAACACGTTTCTTCTAGGAGCTGCGTTGGGATATTCCCGAGTGAATGGGACCATAGGCTGTACAGAGAAATATCTGCTTCTAAAACCAAAAGTGTGCTATCAAACTGAATGGTTGTCAATGTGTGCATTCAACTGACAGAGTTAAACTCACGTGTGGATTCAGCGGTTTGCAAACCCTTTCTGTGCAGAATCCCAAAACCGGTATTTCCAGCCCAATGCCGGCATCCGTACTAAACAGCAGGAAACTTCGTCTAAAACTCAGGAGAAACGTTTCCTTGAAACTGCTCTGCTGTGCGTTCGTTCACCTAAGAGAGTTGAATCTATGTTGAGATTCAGCGAGTCAGAAACATTCTAGGAGCTGCGTTGGGATATTCCCGAGTGAATGGGACCATAGGCTGCACAGAGAAATATCTGCTTCTAAAACCAAAAGTGTGCTATCAAACTGAATGGTTGTCAATGTGTGCATTCAACTGACAGATTTAAACTCACGTGTGGATTCAGCGGTTTGCAAACCCTTTCTGTGCAGAATCCCAAAACCGGTATTTCCAGCCCAATGCCGGCATACGTACTAAACAGCAGGAAACTTCGTCTAAAACTCAGGAGAAACGTTTCCTTGAAACTGCTCTGCTGAGCGTTCGTTCACCTAAGAGAGTTGAATCTATGTTGAGATTCAGCGAGTCAGAAACACGTTTCTTCTAGGAGCTGCGTTGGGATATTCCCGAGTGAATGGGACCATAGGCTGTACAGAGAAATATCTGCTTCTAAAACCAAAACGGAGCTATCAATCTGAATGATTGTCAATGTGTGCATTCAACTGACAGAGATAAACTCACGTGTGGATTCAGCGGTTTGCAAACCCTTTCTGTGCAGAATCCCAAAACCGCTATTTCCAGCCCAATGCCGGCATCCGTACTAAACAGCAGGTAACTTCGTCTAAAACTCAGGAGAGACGATTCCTTGAAACTGCTCTGCTGTGCGTTCGTTCACCTAAGAGAGTTGAATCTATGTTGAGATTCAGCGAGTCAGAAACACGTTTCTTCTAGGAGCTGCGTTAGGATATTCCCGAGGGAATGGGACCATAGGCTGTACAGAGAAATATCTGCTTCTAAAACCAAAACGGAGCTATCTAACTGAATGGTTGTCAATGTGTGCATTCAACTGACAGAGTTAAACTCACGTGTGGATTCAGCGGTTTGCAAACCCTTTCTGTGCAGAATCCCAAAACCGGTATTTCCAGCCCAATGCCGGCATACGTACTAAACAGCAGGAAACTTCGTCTAAAACTCAGGAGAAACGTTTCCTTGAAACTGCTCAGCTGTGCGTTCGTTCACCTAAGAGAGTTGAATCTATGTTGAGATTCAGCGAGTCAGAAACACGTTTCTTCTAGGAGCTGCGTTGGGATATTCCCGAGTGAATGGGACCATAGGCTGTACAGAGAAATATCTGCTTCTAAAACCAAAACGGAGCTATCAAACTGAATGGTTGTCAATGTGTGCATTCAACTGACAGAGTTAAACTCACGTGTGGATTCAGCGGTTTGCAAACCCTTTCTGTGCAGAATCCCAAAACCGCTATTTCCAGCCCAATGCCGGCATCCGTACTAAACAGCAGGAAACTTCGTCTAAAACTCAGGAGCAACGTTTCCTTGAAACTGCTCTGCTTTGCGTTCGTTCACCTAAGAGAGTTGAATCTATGTTGAGATTCAGCGAGTCAGAAACACGTTTCTTCTAGGAGCTGCGTTGGGATATTCCCGAGTGAATGGGACCATAGGCTGTACAGAGAAATATCTGCTCCTACAACCAAAAGGGTGGTATCTAACTGAATGGTTGTCAATGTGTGCATTCAACTGACAGAGTTAAATTCACGTTTGGATTCAGCGGTTTACAAACCCTTTCTGTGCAGAATCCCAAAACCGGTAATTCCAGCTCAATGCCGGCATCCGTACTAAACAGCAGGAAACTTCGTCTAAAACTCAGGAGAAACGTTTCCTTGAAACTGCTCTGCTGTGCATTCGTTCACCTAAGAGAGTTGAAACTATGTTGAGATTCAGCGAGTCAGAAACACGTTTATGCTAGGAGCTGCATTGGGATATTCCCGAGTGAATGGGACCATATGCTGTACAGAGAAATATCTGCTTCTAAAAGCAAAACGGAGCTATCTAACTGAATGGTTGTCAATGTGTGCATTCAACTGACAGAGTTAAACTCACGTGTGGATTCAGCGGTTTGCAAACCCTTTCTGTGCAGAATCCCAAAACCGGTATTTCCACCCCAATGCCGGCATACGTACTAAACAGCAGAAAACTTCGTCTAAGACTCCGGAGAAACGTTTCCTTGAAACTGCTCTGCTGTGCGTTCGTTCACCTAAGAGAGTTGAATCTATGTTGAGATTCAGCGAGTCAGAAACATGTTTCTTCTAGGAGCTGCGTTGGGATATTCCCGAGTGAATGGGACCATAGGCTGTACAGAGAAATATCTGCTTCTAAAACCAAAAGTCTGCTATCAAACTGAATGGTTGTCAATGTGTGCATTCAACTGACAGAGTTAAACTCACGTGTGGATTCAGCGGTTTGCAAACCCTTTCTGTGCAGAATCCCAAAACCGGTATTTCCAGCCCAATGCCGGCATACGTACTAAACAGCAGGAAACTTCGTCTAAAACTCAGGAGCAACGTTTCCTTGAAACTGCTCAGCTGTGCGTTCGTTCACCTAAGAGAGTTGAATCTATGTTGAGATTCAGCGAGTCAGAAACACGTTTCTTCTAGGAGCTGCGTTGGGATATTCCCGAGTGAATGGGACAATTGGCTGTACAGAGAAATATCTGCTTCTAAAACCAAAAGTGTGCTATCTAACTGAATGGTTGTCAATGTGTGCATTCAACTGACAGAGTTAAACTCACGTGTGGATTCAGCGGTTTGCAAACCCTTTCTGTGCAGAATCCCAAAACCGGTATTTCCAGCCCAATGCCGGCATCCGTACTAAACAGCAGGAAACTTCGTCTAAAACTCAGGAGCAACGTTTCCGTGAAACTGCTCTGCTGTGCGTTCGTTCACCTAAGAGAGTTGAATCTATGTTGAGATTCAGCGAGTCAGAAACACGTTTCTTCTAGGAGCTGCGTTGGGATATTCCCGAGTGAATGGGACCAGAGGCTGTACAGAGAAATATCTGCTTCTAAAACCAAAAGTGTGCTATCTAACTGAATGGTTGTCAATGTGTGCATTCAACTGACAGAGTTAAACTCACGGGTGGATTCAGCGGTTTGCAAACCCTTTCTGTGCAGAATCCCAAAACCGCTATTTCCAGCCCAATGCCGGCATACGTACTAAACAGCAGGAAACTTCGTCTAAAACTCAGGAGAAACGTTTCCTTGAAACTGCTCTGCTGTGCGTTCGTTCACCTAAGAGAGTTGAATCGATGTTGAGATTCAGCGAGTCAGAAACACGTTTCTTCTAGGAGCTGCGTTGGGATATTCCCGAGTGAATGGGACCATAGGCTGTACAGAGAAATATCTGATTCTAAAACCAAAAGTGTGCTATCAAACTGAATGGTTGTCAATGTGTGCATTCAACTGACAGAGTTAAACTCACGTGTGGATTCAGCGGTTTGCAAACCCTTTCTGTGCAGAATCCCAAAACCGGTATTTCCAGCCCAATGCCGGCATCCGTACTAAACAGCAGGAAACTTCGTCTAAAACTCAGGAGAAACGTTTCCTTGAAACTGCTCTGCTGTGCGTTCGTTCACCTAAGAGAGTTGAATCTATGTTGAGATTCAGCGAGTCAGAAACACGTTTCTTCTAGGAGCTGCGTTGGGATATTCCCGAGTGAATGGGACCATAGGCTGTACAGAGAAATATCTGCTTCTAAAACCAAAAGTGTGCTATCAAACTGAATGGTTGTCAATGTGTGCATTCAACTGACAGAGTTAAACTCACGTGTGGATTCAGCGGTTTGCAAACCCTTTCTGTGCAGAATCCCAAAACCGCTATTTCCAGCCCAATGCCGGCATCCGTACTAAACAGCAGGAAACTTCGTCTAAAACTCAGGAGCCACGTTTCCTTGAAACTGCTCTGCTGTGCGTTCGTTCACCTAAGAGAGTTGAATCTATGTTGAGATTCAGCGAGTCAGAAACACGTTTCTTCAAGGAGCTGCGTTGGGATATTCCCGAGTGAATGGGACCATAGGCTGTACAGAGGAATATCTGCTCCTACCACCAAAAGGGTGGTATCTAACTGAATGGTTGTCAATGTGTGCATTCAACTGACAGAGTTAAATTCACGTTTGGATTCAGCGGTTTACAAACCCTTTCTGTGCAGAATCCCAAAACCGGTAATTCCAGCTCAATGCCGGCATCCGTACTAAACAGCAGGAAACTTCGTCTAAAACTCAGGAGAAACGTTTCCTTGAAACTGCTCTGCTGTGCATTCGTTCACCTAAGAGAGTTGAAACTATGTTGAGATTCAGCGAGTCAGAAACACGTTTATGCTAGGAGCTGCGTTGTGATATTCCCGAGTGAATGGGACCATAGGCTGTACAGAGAAATATCTGCTTCTAAAACCAAAACGGAGCTATCAATCTGAATGGTTGTCAATGTGTGCATTCAACTGACAGAGATAAACTCACGTGTGGATTCAGCGGTTTGCAAACCCTTTCTGTGCAGAATCCCAAAACCGGTATTTCCAGCCCAATGCCGGCATCCGTACTAAACAGCAGGAAACTTCGTCTAAAACTCAGGAGAAACGTTTCCTTGAAACTGCTCTGCTGTGCGTTCGTTCACCTAAGAGAGTTGAATCTATGTTGAGATTCAGCGAGTCAGAAACATTCTAGGAGCTGCGTTGGGATATTCCCGAGTGAATGGGACCATAGGCTGCACAGAGAAATATCTGCTTCTAAAACCAAAAGTGTGCTATCAAACTGAATGGTTGTCAATGTGTGCATTCAACTGACAGATTTAAACTCACGTGTGGATTCAGCGGTTTGCAAACCCTTTCTGTGCAGAATCCCAAAACCGGTATTTCCAGCCCAATGCCGGCATACGTACTAAACAGCAGGAAACTTCGTCTAAAACTCAGGAGAAACGTTTCCTTGAAACTGCTCTGCTGAGCGTTCGTTCACCTAAGAGAGTTGAATCTATGTTGAGATTCAGCGAGTCAGAAACACGTTTCTTCTAGGAGCTGCGTTGGGATATTCCCGAGTGAATGGGACCATAGGCTGTACAGAGAAATATCTGCTTCTAAAACCAAAACGGAGCTATCAATCTGAATGGTTGTCAATGTGTGCATTCAACTGACAGAGATAAACTCACGTGTGGATTCAGCGGTTTGCAAACCCTTTCTGTGCAGAATCCCAAAACCGCTATTTCCAGCCCAATGCCGGCATCCGTACTAAACAGCAGGTAACTTCGTCTAAAACTCAGGAGAGACGATTCCTTGAAACTGCTCTGCTGTGCGTTCGTTCACCTAAGAGAGTTGAATCTATGTTGAGATTCAGCGAGTCAGAAACACGTTTCTTCTAGGAGCTGCGTTAGGATATTCCCGAGGGAATGGGACCATAGGCTGTACAGAGAAATATCTGCTTCTAAAACCAAAACGGAGCTATCTAACTGAATGGTTGTCAATGTGTGCATTCAACTGACAGAGTTAAACTCACGTGTGGATTCAGCGGTTTGCAAACCCTTTCTGTGCAGAATCCCAAAACCGGTATTTCCAGCCCAATGCCGGCATACGTACTAAACAGCAGGAAACTTCGTCTAAAACTCAGGAGAAACGTTTCCTTGAAACTGCTCAGCTGTGCGTTCGTTCACCTAAGAGAGTTGAATCTATGTTGAGATTCAGCGAGTCAGAAACACGTTTCTTCTAGGAGCTGCGTTGGGATATTCCCGAGTGAATGGGACCATAGGCTGTACAGAGAAATATCTGCTTCTAAAACCAAAACGGAGCTATCAAACTGAATGGTTGTCAATGTGTGCATTCAACTGACAGAGTTAAACTCACGTGTGGATTCAGCGGTTTGCAAACCCTTTCTGTGCAGAATCCCAAAACCGCTATTTCCAGCCCAATGCCGGCATCCGTACTAAACAGCAGGAAACTTCGTCTAAAACTCAGGAGCAACGTTTCCTTGAAACTGCTCTGCTGTGCGTTCGTTCACCTAAGAGAGTTGAATCTATGTTGAGATTCAGCGAGTCAGAAACACGTTTCTTCAAGGAGCTGCGTTGGGATATTCCCGAGTGAATGGGACCATAGGCTGTACAGAGAAATATCTGCTCCTACAACCAAAAGGGTGGTATCTAACTGAATGGTTGTCAATGTGTGCATTCAACTGACAGAGTTAAATTCACGTTTGGATTCAGCGGTTTACAAACCCTTTCTGTGCAGAATCCCAAAACCGGTAATTCCAGCTCAATGCCGGCATCCGTACTAAACAGCAGGAAACTTCGTCTAAAACTCAGGAGAAACGTTTCCTTGAAACTGCTCTGCTGTGCATTCGTTCACCTAAGAGAGTTGAAACTATGTTGAGATTCAGCGAGTCAGAAACACGTTTATGCTAGGAGCTGCGTTGGGATATTCCCGAGTGAATGGGACCATAGGCTGTACAGAGAAATATCTGCTTCTAAAAGCAAAACGGAGCTATCTAACTGAATGGTTGTCAATGTGTGCATTCAACTGACAGAGTTAAACTCACGTGTGGATTCAGCGGTTTGCAAACCCTTTCTGTGCAGAATCCCAAAACCGCTATTTCCAGCCCAATGCCGGCATACGTACTAAACAGCAGGAAACTTCGTCTAAGACTCCGGAGAAACGTTTCCTTGAAACTGCTCTGCTGTGCGTTCGTTCACCTAAGAGAGTTGAATCTATGTTGAGATTCAGCGAGTCAGAAACACGTTTCTTCTAGGAGCTGCGTTGGGATATTCCCGAGTGAATGGGACCATAGGCTGTACAGAGAAATATCTGCTTCTAAAACCAAAAGTGTGCTATCAAACTGAATGGTTGTCAATGTGTGCATTCAACTGACAGAGTTAAACTCACGTGTGGATTCAGCGGTTTGCAAACCCTTTCTGTGCAGAATCCCAAAACCGGTATTTCCAGCCCAATGCCGGCATCTGTACTAAACAGCAGGAAACTTCGTCTAAAACTCAGGAGAAACGTTTCCTTGAAACTGCTCAGCTGTGCGTTCGTTCACCTAAGAGAGTTGAATCTATGTTGAGATTCAGCGAGTCAGAAACATTCTAGGAGCTGCGTTGGGATATTCCCGAGTGAATGGGACCATAGGCTGCACAGAGAAATATCTGCTTCTAAAACCAAAAGTGTGCTATCAAACTGAATGGTTGTCAATGTGTGCATTCAACTGACAGATTTAAATTCACGTGTGGATTCAGCGGTTTGCAAACCCTTTCTGTGCAGAATCCCAAAACCGGTATTTCCAGCCCAATGCCGGCATACGTACTAAACAGCAGGAAACTTCGTCTAAAACTCAGGAGAAACGTTTCCTTGAAACTGCTCTGCTGAGCGTTCGTTCACCTAAGAGAGTTGAATCTATGTTGAGATTCAGCGAGTCAGAAACACGTTTCTTCTAGGAGCTGCGTTGGGATATTCCCGAGTGAATGGGACCATAGGCTGTACAGAGAAGTATCTGCTTCTAAAACCAAAACGGAGCTATCAATCTGAATGGTTGTCAATGTGTGCATTCTACTGACAGAGATAAACTCACGTGTGGATTCAGCGGTTTGCAAACCCTTTCTGTGCAGAATCCCAAAACCGCTATTTCCAGCCCAATGCCGGCATCCGTACTAAACAGCAGGTAACTTCGTCTAAAACTCAGGAGAGACGATTCCTTGAAACTGCTCTGCTGTGCGTTCGTTCACCTAAGAGAGTTGAATCTATGTTGAGATTCAGCGAGTCAGAAACACGTTTCTTCTAGGAGCTGCGTTAGGATATTCCCGAGGGAATGGGACCATAGGCTGTACAGAGAAATATCTGCTTCTAAAACCAAAACGGAGCTATCTAACTGAATGGTTGTCAATGTGTGCATTCAACTGACAGAGTTAAACTCACGTGTGGATTCAGCGGTTTGCAAACCCTTTCTGTGCAGAATCCCAAAACCGCTATTTCCAGCCCAATGCCGGCATCCGTACTAAACAGCAGGAAACTTCGTCTAAAACTCAGGAGCAACGTTTCCTTGAAACTGCTCTGCTTTGCGTTCGTTCACCTAAGAGAGTTGAATCTATGTTGAGATTCAGCGAGTCAGAAACACGTTTCTTCTAGGAGCTGCGTTGGGATATTCCCGAGTGAATGGGACCATAGGCTGTACAGAGAAATATCTGCTCCTACAACCAAAAGGGTGGTATCTAACTGAATGGTTGTCAATGTGTGCATTCAACTGACAGAGTTAAATTCACGTTTGGATTCAGCGGTTTACAAACCCTTTCTGTGCAGAATCCCAAAACCGGTAATTCCAGCTCAATGCCGGCATCCGTACTAAACAGCAGGAAACTTCGTCTAAAACTCAGGAGAAACGTTTCCTTGAAACTGCTCTGCTGTGCATTCGTTCACCTAAGAGAGTTGAAACTATGTTGAGATTCAGCGAGTCAGAAACACGTTTATGCTAGGAGCTGCATTGGGATATTCCCGAGTGAATGGGACCATATGCTGTACAGAGAAATATCTGCTTCTAAAAGCAAAACGGAGCTATCTAACTGAATGGTTGTCAATGTGTGCATTCAACTGACAGAGTTAAACTCACGTGTGGATTCAGCGGTTTGCAAACCCTTTCTGTGCAGAATCCCAAAACCGGTATTTCCACCCCAATGCCGGCATACGTACTAAACAGCAGAAAACTTCGTCTAAGACTCCGGAGAAACGTTTCCTTGAAACTGCTCTGCTGTGCGTTCGTTCACCTAAGAGAGTTGAATCTATGTTGAGATTCAGCGAGTCAGAAACATGTTTCTTCTAGGAGCTGCGTTGGGATATTCCCGAGTGAATGGGACCATAGGCTGTACAGAGAAATATCTGCTTCTAAAACCAAAAGTCTGCTATCAAACTGAATGGTTGTCAATGTGTGCATTCAACTGACAGAGTTAAACTCACGTGTGGATTCAGCGGTTTGCAAACCCTTTCTGTGCAGAATCCCAAAACCGGTATTTCCAGCCCAATGCCGGCATACGTACTAAACAGCAGGAAACTTCGTCTAAAACTCAGGAGCAACGTTTCCTTGAAACTGCTCAGCTGTGCGTTCGTTCACCTAAGAGAGTTGAATCTATGTTGAGATTCAGCGAGTCAGAAACACGTTTCTTCTAGGAGCTGCGTTGGGATATTCCCGAGTGAATGGGACAATTGGCTGTACAGAGAAATATCTGCTTCTAAAACCAAAAGTGTGCTATCTAACTGAATGGTTGTCAATGTGTGCATTCAACTGACAGAGTTAAACTCACGTGTGGATTCAGCGGTTTGCAAACCCTTTCTGTGCAGAATCCCAAAACCGGTATTTCCAGCCCAATGCCGGCATCCGTACTAAACAGCAGGAAACTTCGTCTAAAACTCAGGAGCAACGTTTCCGTGAAACTGCTCTGCTGTGCGTTCGTTCACCTAAGAGAGTTGAATCTATGTTGAGATTCAGCGAGTCAGAAACACGTTTCTTCTAGGAGCTGCGTTGGGATATTCCCGAGTGAATGGGACCAGAGGCTGTACAGAGAAATATCTGCTTCTAAAACCAAAAGTGTGCTATCTAACTGAATGGTTGTCAATGTGTGCATTCAACTGACAGAGTTAAACTCACGTGTGGATTCAGCGGTTTGCAAACCCTTTCTGTGCAGAATCCCAAAACCGCTATTTCCAGCCCAATGCCGGCATACGTACTAAACAGCAGGAAACTTCGTCTAAAACTCAGGAGAAACGTTTCCTTGAAACTGCTCTGCTGTGCGTTCGTTCACCTAAGAGAGTTGAATCGATGTTGAGATTCAGCGAGTCAGAAACACGTTTCTTCTAGGAGCTGCGTTGGGATATTCCCGAGTGAATGGGACCATAGGCTGTACAGAGAAATATCTGATTCTAAAACCAAAAGTGTGCTATCAAACTGAATGGTTGTCAATGTGTGCATTCAACTGACAGAGTTAAACTCACGTGTGGATTCAGCGGTTTGCAAACCCTTTCTGTGCAGAATCCCAAAACCGGTATTTCCAGCCCAATGCCGGCATCCGTACTAAACAGCAGGAAACTTCGTCTAAAACTCAGGAGAAACGTTTCCTTGAAACTGCTCTGCTGTGCGTTCGTTCACCTAAGAGAGTTGAATCTATGTTGAGATTCAGCGAGTCAGAAACACGTTTCTTCTAGGAGCTGCGTTGGGATATTCCCGAGTGAATGGGACCATAGGCTGTACAGAGAAATATCTGCTTCTAAAACCAAAAGTGTGCTATCAAACTGAATGGTTGTCAATGTGTGCATTCAACTGACAGAGTTAAACTCACGTGTGGATTCAGCGGTTTGCAAACCCTTTCTGTGCAGAATCCCAAAACCGCTATTTCCAGCCCAATGCCGGCATCCGTACTAAACAGCAGGAAACTTCGTCTAAAACTCAGGAGCCACGTTTCCTTGAAACTGCTCTGCTGTGCGTTCGTTCACCTAAGAGAGTTGAATCTATGTTGAGATTCAGCGAGTCAGAAACACGTTTCTTCAAGGAGCTGCGTTGGGATATTCCCGAGTGAATGGGACCATAGGCTGTACAGAGGAATATCTGCTCCTACCACCAAAAGGGTGGTATCTAACTGAATGGTTGTCAATGTGTGCATTCAACTGACAGAGTTAAATTCACGTTTGGATTCAGCGGTTTACAAACCCTTTCTGTGCAGAATCCCAAAACCGGTAATTCCAGCTCAATGCCGGCATCCGTACTAAACAGCAGGAAACTTCGTCTAAAACTCAGGAGAAACGTTTCCTTGAAACTGCTCTGCTGTGCATTCGTTCACCTAAGAGAGTTGAAACTATGTTGAGATTCAGCGAGTCAGAAACACGTTTATGCTAGGAGCTGCGTTGGGATATTCCCGAGTGAATGGGACCATAGGCTGTACAGAGAAATATCTGCTTCTAAAACCAAAACGGAGCTATCAATCTGAATGGTTGTCAATGTGTGCATTCAACTGACAGAGATAAACTCACGTGTGGATTCAGCGGTTTGCAAACCCTTTCTGTGCAGAATCCCAAAACCGGTATTTCCAGCCCAATGCCGGCATCCGTACTAAACAGCAGGAAACTTCGTCTAAAACTCAGGAGAAACGTTTCCTTGAAACTGCTCTGCTGTGCGTTCGTTCACCTAAGAGAGTTGAATCTATGTTGAGATTCAGCGAGTCAGAAACATTCTAGGAGCTGCGTTGGGATATTCCCGAGTGAATGGGACCATAGGCTGCACAGAGAAATATCTGCTTCTAAAACCAAAAGTGTGCTATCAAACTGAATGGTTGTCAATGTGTGCATTCAACTGACAGATTTAAACTCACGTGTGGATTCAGCGGTTTGCAAACCCTTTCTGTGCAGAATCCCAAAACCGGTATTTCCAGCCCAATGCCGGCATACGTACTGAACAGCAGGAAACTTCGTCTAAAACTCAGGAGAAACGTTTCCTTGAAACTGCTCTGCTGAGCGTTCGTTCACCTAAGAGAGTTGAATCTATGTTGAGATTCAGCGAGTCAGAAACACGTTTCTTCTAGGAGCTGCGTTGGGATATTCCCGAGTGAATGGGACCATAGGCTGTACAGAGAAATATCTGCTTCTAAAACCAAAACGGAGCTATCAATCTGAATGGTTGTCAATGTGTGCATTCAACTGACAGAGATAAACTCACGTGTGGATTCAGCGGTTTGCAAACCCTTTCTGTGCAGAATCCCAAAACCGCTATTTCCAGCCCAATGCCGGCATCCGTACTAAACAGCAGGTAACTTCGTCTAAAACTCAGGAGAGACGATTCCTTGAAACTGCTCTGCTGTGCGTTCGTTCACCTAAGAGAGTTGAATCTATGTTGAGATTCAGCGAGTCAGAAACACGTTTCTTCTAGGAGCTGCGTTAGGATATTCCCGAGGGAATGGGACCATAGGCTGTACAGAGAAATATCTGCTTCTAAAACCAAAACGGAGCTATCTAACTGAATGGTTGTCAATGTGTGCATTCAACTGACAGAGTTAAACTCACGTGTGGATTCAGCGGTTTGCAAACCCTTTCTGTGCAGAATCCCAAAACCGGTATTTCCAGCCCAATGCCGGCATACGTACTAAACAGCAGGAAACTTCGTCTAAAACTCAGGAGAAACGTTTCCTTGAAACTGCTCAGCTGTGCGTTCGTTCACCTAAGAGAGTTGAATCTATGTTGAGATTCAGCGAGTCAGAAACACGTTTCTTCTAGGAGCTGCGTTGGGATATTCCCGAGTGAATGGGACCATAGGCTGTACAGAGAAATATCTGCTTCTAAAACCAAAACGGAGCTATCAAACTGAATGGTTGTCAATGTGTGCATTCAACTGACAGAGTTAAACTCACGTGTGGATTCAGCGGTTTGCAAACCCTTTCTGTGCAGAATCCCAAAACCGCTATTTCCAGCCCAATGCCGGCATCCGTACTAAACAGCAGGAAACTTCGTCTAAAACTCAGGAGCAACGTTTCCTTGAAACTGCTCTGCTGTGCGTTCGTTCACCTAAGAGAGTTGAATCTATGTTGAGATTCAGCGAGTCAGAAACACGTTTCTTCAAGGAGCTGCGTTGGGATATTCCCGAGTGAATGGGACCATAGGCTGTACAGAGAAATATCTGCTCCTACAACCAAAAGGGTGGTATCTAACTGAATGGTTGTCAATGTGTGCATTCAACTGACAGAGTTAAATTCACGTTTGGATTCAGCGGTTTACAAACCCTTTCTGTGCAGAATCCCAAAACCGGTAATTCCAGCTCAATGCCGGCATCCGTACTAAACAGCAGGAAACTTCGTCTAAAACTCAGGAGAAACGTTTCCTTGAAACTGCTCTGCTGTGCATTCGTTCACCTAAGAGAGTTGAAACTATGTTGAGATTCAGCGAGTCAGAAACACGTTTATGCTAGGAGCTGCGTTGGGATATTCCCGAGTGAATGGGACCATAGGCTGTACAGAGAAATATCTGCTTCTAAAAGCAAAACGGAGCTATCTAACTGAATGGTTGTCAATGTGTGCATTCAACTGACAGAGTTAAACTCACGTGTGGATTCAGCGGTTTGCAAACCCTTTCTGTGCAGAATCCCAAAACCGCTATTTCCAGCCCAATGCCGGCATACGTACTAAACAGCAGGAAACTTCGTCTAAGACTCCGGAGAAACGTTTCCTTGAAACTGCTCTGCTGTGCGTTCGTTCACCTAAGAGAGTTGAATCTATGTTGAGATTCAGCGAGTCAGAAACACGTTTCTTCTAGGAGCTGCGTTGGGATATTCCCGAGTGAATGGGACCATAGGCTGTACAGAGAAATATCTGCTTCTAAAACCAAAAGTGTGCTATCAAACTGAATGGTTGTCAATGTGTGCATTCAACTGACAGAGTTAAACTCACGTGTGGATTCAGCGGTTTGCAAACCCTTTCTGTGCAGAATCCCAAAACCGGTATTTCCAGCCCAATGCCGGCATCTGTACTAAACAGCAGGAAACTTCGTCTAAAACTCAGGAGAAACGTTTCCTTGAAACTGCTCAGCTGTGCGTTCGTTCACCTAAGAGAGTTGAATCTATGTTGAGATTCAGCGAGTCAGAAACATTCTAGGAGCTGCGTTGGGATATTCCCGAGTGAATGGGACCATAGGCTGCACAGAGAAATATCTGCTTCTAAAACCAAAAGTGTGCTATCAAACTGAATGGTTGTCAATGTGTGCATTCAACTGACAGATTTAAATTCACGTGTGGATTCAGCGGTTTGCAAACCCTTTCTGTGCAGAATCCCAAAACCGGTATTTCCAGCCCAATGCCGGCATACGTACTAAACAGCAGGAAACTTCGTCTAAAACTCAGGAGAAACGTTTCCTTGAAACTGCTCTGCTGAGCGTTCGTTCACCTAAGAGAGTTGAATCTATGTTGAGATTCAGCGAGTCAGAAACACGTTTCTTCTAGGAGCTGCGTTGGGATATTCCCGAGTGAATGGGACCATAGGCTGTACAGAGAAGTATCTGCTTCTAAAACCAAAACGGAGCTATCAATCTGAATGGTTGTCAATGTGTGCATTCTACTGACAGAGATAAACTCACGTGTGGATTCAGCGGTTTGCAAACCCTTTCTGTGCAGAATCCCAAAACCGCTATTTCCAGCCCAATGCCGGCATCCGTACTAAACAGCAGGTAACTTCGTCTAAAACTCAGGAGAGACGATTCCTTGAAACTGCTCTGCTGTGCGTTCGTTCACCTAAGAGAGTTGAATCTATGTTGAGATTCAGCGAGTCAGAAACACGTTTCTTCTAGGAGCTGCGTTAGGATATTCCCGAGGGAATGGGACCATAGGCTGTACAGAGAAATATCTGCTTCTAAAACCAAAACGGAGCTATCTAACTGAATGGTTGTCAATGTGTGCATTCAACTGACAGAGTTAAACTCACGTGTGGATTCAGCGGTTTGCAAACCCTTTCTGTGCAGAATCCCAAAACCGGTATTTCCAGCCCAATGCCGGCATACGTACTAAACAGCAGGAAACTTCGTCTAAAACTCAGGAGAAACGTTTCCTTGAAACTGCTCAGCTGTGCGTTCGTTCACCTAAGAGAGTTGAATCTATGTTGAGATTCAGCGAGTCAGAAACACGTTTCTTCTAGGAGCTGCGTTGGGATATTCCCGAGTGAATGGGACCATAGGCTGTACAGAGAAATATCTGCTCCTACAACCAAAAGGGTGGTATCTAACTGAATGGTTGTCAATGTGTGCATTCAACTGACAGAGTTAAATTCACGTTTGGATTCAGCGGTTTACAAACCCTTTCTGTGCAGAATCCCAAAACCGGTAATTCCAGCTCAATGCCGGCATCCGTACTAAACAGCAGGAAACTTCGTCTAAAACTCAGGAGAAACGTTTCCTTGAAACTGCTCTGCTGTGCATTCGTTCACCTAAGAGAGTTGAAACTATGTTGAGATTCAGCGAGTCAGAAACACGTTTATGCTAGGAGCTGCGTTGGGATATTCCCGAGTGAATGGGACCATATGCTGTACAGAGAAATATCTGCTTCTAAAAGCAAAACGGAGCTATCTAACTGAATGGTTGTCAATGTGTGCATTCAACTGACAGAGTTAAACTCACGTGTGGATTCAGCGGTTTGCAAACCCTTTCTGTGCAGAATCCCAAAACCGGTATTTCCAGCCCAATGCCGGCATACGTACTAAACAGCAGAAAACTTCGTCTAAGACTCCGGAGAAACGTTTCCTTGAAACTGCTCTGCTGTGCGTTCGTTCACCTAAGAGAGTTGAATCTATGTTGAGATTCAGCGAGTCAGAAACACGTTTCTTCTAGGAGCTGCGTTGGGATATTCCCGAGTGAATGGGACCATAGGCTGTACAGAGAAATATCTGCTTCTAAAACCAAAAGTCTGCTATCAAACTGAATGGTTGTCAATGTGTGCATTCAACTGACAGAGTTAAACTCACGTGTGGATTCAGCGGTTTGCAAACCCTTTCTGTGCAGAATCCCAAAACCGGTATTTCCAGCCCAATGCCGGCATACGTACTAAACAGCAGGAAACTTCGTCTAAAACTCAGGAGAAACGTTTCCTTGAAACTGCTCAGCTGTGCGTTCGTTCACCTAAGAGAGTTGAATCTATGTTGAGATTCAGCGAGTCAGAAACACGTTTCTTCTAGGAGCTGCGTTGGGATATTCCCGAGTGAATGGGACAATTGGCTGTACAGAGAAATATCTGCTTCTAAAACCAAAAGTGTGCTATCTAACTGAATGGTTGTCAATGTGTGCATTCAACTGACAGAGTTAAACTCACGTGTGGATTCAGCGGTTTGCAAACCCTTTCTGTGCAGAATCCCAAAACCGGTATTTCCAGCCCAATGCCGGCATCCGTACTAAACAGCAGGAAACTTCGTCTAAAACTCAGGAGCAACGTTTCCGTGAAACTGCTCTGCTGTGCGTTCGTTCACCTAAGAGAGTTGAATCTATGTTGAGATTCAGCGAGTCAGAAACACGTTTCTTCTAGGAGCTGCGTTGGGATATTCCCGAGTGAATGGGACCATAGGCTGTACAGAGAAATATCTGCTTCTAAAACCAAAAGTGTGCTATCAAACTGAATGGTTGTCAATGTGTGCATTCAACTGACAGAGTTAAACTCACGTGTGGATTCAGCGGTTTGCAAACCCTTTCTGTGCAGAATCCCAAAACCGGTATTTCCAGCCCAATGCCGGCATCTGTACTAAACAGCAGGAAACTTCGTCTAAAACTCAGGAGAAACGTTTCCTTGAAACTGCTCAGCTGTGCGTTCGTTCACCTAAGAGAGTTGAATCTATGTTGAGATTCAGCGAGTCAGAAACATTCTAGGAGCTGCGTTGGGATATTCCCGAGTGAATGGGACCATAGGCTGCACAGAGAAATATCTGCTTCTAAAACCAAAAGTGTGCTATCAAACTGAATGGTTGTCAATGTGTGCATTCAACTGACAGATTTAAACTCACGTGTGGATTCAGCGGTTTGCAAACCCTTTCTGTGCAGAATCCCAAAACCGGTATTTCCAGCCCAATGCCGGCATACGTACTAAACAGCAGGAAACTTCGTCTAAAACTCAGGAGAAACGTTTCCTTGAAACTGCTCTGCTGAGCGTTCGTTCACCTAAGAGAGTTGAATCTATGTTGAGATTCAGCGAGTCAGAAACACGTTTCTTCTAGGAGCTGCGTTGGGATATTCCCGAGTGAATGGGACCATAGGCTGTACAGAGAAGTATCTGCTTCTAAAACCAAAACGGAGCTATCAATCTGAATGGTTGTCAATGTGTGCATTCTACTGACAGAGATAAACTCACGTGTGGATTCAGCGGTTTGCAAACCCTTTCTGTGCAGAATCCCAAAACCGCTATTTCCAGCCCAATGCCGGCATCCGTACTAAACAGCAGGTAACTTCGTCTAAAACTCAGGAGAGACGATTCCTTGAAACTGCTCTGCTGTGCGTTCGTTCACCTAAGAGAGTTGAATCTATGTTGAGATTCAGCGAGTCAGAAACACGTTTCTTCTAGGAGCTGCGTTAGGATATTCCCGAGGGAATGGGACCATAGGCTGTACAGAGAAATATCTGCTTCTAAAACCAAAACGGAGCTATCTAACTGAATGGTTGTCAATGTGTGCATTCAACTGACAGAGTTAAACTCACGTGTGGATTCAGCGGTTTGCAAACCCTTTCTGTGCAGAATCCCAAAACCGGTATTTCCAGCCCAATGCCGGCATACGTACTAAACAGCAGGAAACTTCGTCTAAAACTCAGGAGAAACGTTTCCTTGAAACTGCTCAGCTGTGCGTTCGTTCACCTAAGAGAGTTGAATCTATGTTGAGATTCAGCGAGTCAGAAACACGTTTCTTCTAGGAGCTGCGTTGGGATATTCCCGAGTGAATGGGACCATAGGCTGTACAGAGAAATATCTGCTCCTACAACCAAAAGGGTGGTATCTAACTGAATGGTTGTCAATGTGTGCATTCAACTGACAGAGTTAAATTCACGTTTGGATTCAGCGGTTTACAAACCCTTTCTGTGCAGAATCCCAAAACCGGTAATTCCAGCTCAATGCCGGCATCCGTACTAAACAGCAGGAAACTTCGTCTAAAACTCAGGAGAAACGTTTCCTTGAAACTGCTCTGCTGTGCATTCGTTCACCTAAGAGAGTTGAAACTATGTTGAGATTCAGCGAGTCAGAAACACGTTTATGCTAGGAGCTGCGTTGGGATATTCCCGAGTGAATGGGACCATATGCTGTACAGAGAAATATCTGCTTCTAAAAGCAAAACGGAGCTATCTAACTGAATGGTTGTCAATGTGTGCATTCAACTGACAGAGTTAAACTCACGTGTGGATTCAGCGGTTTGCAAACCCTTTCTGTGCAGAATCCCAAAACCGGTATTTCCAGCCCAATGCCGGCATACGTACTAAACAGCAGAAAACTTCGTCTAAGACTCCGGAGAAACGTTTCCTTGAAACTGCTCTGCTGTGCGTTCGTTCACCTAAGAGAGTTGAATCTATGTTGAGATTCAGCGAGTCAGAAACACGTTTCTTCTAGGAGCTGCGTTGGGATATTCCCGAGTGAATGGGACCATAGGCTGTACAGAGAAATATCTGCTTCTAAAACCAAAAGTCTGCTATCAAACTGAATGGTTGTCAATGTGTGCATTCAACTGACAGAGTTAAACTCACGTGTGGATTCAGCGGTTTGCAAACCCTTTCTGTGCAGAATCCCAAAACCGGTATTTCCAGCCCAATGCCGGCATACGTACTAAACAGCAGGAAACTTCGTCTAAAACTCAGGAGAAACGTTTCCTTGAAACTGCTCAGCTGTGCGTTCGTTCACCTAAGAGAGTTGAATCTATGTTGAGATTCAGCGAGTCAGAAACACGTTTCTTCTAGGAGCTGCGTTGGGATATTCCCGAGTGAATGGGACAATTGGCTGTACAGAGAAATATCTGCTTCTAAAACCAAAAGTGTGCTATCTAACTGAATGGTTGTCAATGTGTGCATTCAACTGACAGAGTTAAACTCACGTGTGGATTCAGCGGTTTGCAAACCCTTTCTGTGCAGAATCCCAAAACCGGTATTTCCAGCCCAATGCCGGCATCCGTACTAAACAGCAGGAAACTTCGTCTAAAACTCAGGAGCAACGTTTCCGTGAAACTGCTCTGCTGTGCGTTCGTTCACCTAAGAGAGTTGAATCTATGTTGAGATTCAGCGAGTCAGAAACACGTTTCTTCTAGGAGCTGCGTTGGGATATTCCCGAGTGAATGGGACCATAGGCTGTACAGAGAAATATCTGCTTCTAAAACCAAAAGTGTGCTATCAAACTGAATGGTTGTCAATGTGTGCATTCAACTGACAGAGTTAAACTCACGTGTGGATTCAGCGGTTTGCAAACCCTTTCTGTGCAGAATCCCAAAACCGGTATTTCCAGCCCAATGCCGGCATCTGTACTAAACAGCAGGAAACTTCGTCTAAAACTCAGGAGAAACGTTTCCTTGAAACTGCTCAGCTGTGCGTTCGTTCACCTAAGAGAGTTGAATCTATGTTGAGATTCAGCGAGTCAGAAACATTCTAGGAGCTGCGTTGGGATATTCCCGAGTGAATGGGACCATAGGCTGCACAGAGAAATATCTGCTTCTAAAACCAAAAGTGTGCTATCAAACTGAATGGTTGTCAATGTGTGCATTCAACTGACAGATTTAAACTCACGTGTGGATTCAGCGGTTTGCAAACCCTTTCTGTGCAGAATCCCAAAACCGGTATTTCCAGCCCAATGCCGGCATACGTACTAAACAGCAGGAAACTTCGTCTAAAACTCAGGAGAAACGTTTCCTTGAAACTGCTCTGCTGAGCGTTCGTTCACCTAAGAGAGTTGAATCTATGTTGAGATTCAGCGAGTCAGAAACACGTTTCTTCTAGGAGCTGCGTTGGGATATTCCCGAGTGAATGGGACCATAGGCTGTACAGAGAAATATCTGCTTCTAAAACCAAAACGGAGCTATCAATCTGAATGGTTGTCAATGTGTGCATTCAACTGACAGAGATAAACTCACGTGTGGATTCAGCGGTTTGCAAACCCTTTCTGTGCAGAATCCCAAAACCGCTATTTCCAGCCCAATGCCGGCATCCGTACTAAACAGCAGGTAACTTCGTCTAAAACTCAGGAGAGACGATTCCTTGAAACTGCTCTGCTGTGCGTTCGTTCACCTAAGAGAGTTGAATCTATGTTGAGATTCAGCGAGTCAGAAACACGTTTCTTCTAGGAGCTGCGTTAGGATATTCCCGAGGGAATGGGACCATAGGCTGTACAGAGAAATATCTGCTTCTAAAACCAAAACGGAGCTATCTAACTGAATGGTTGTCAATGTGTGCATTCAACTGACAGAGTTAAACTCACGTGTGGATTCAGCGGTTTGCAAACCCTTTCTGTGCAGAATCCCAAAACCGGTATTTCCAGCCCAATGCCGGCATACGTACTAAACAGCAGGAAACTTCGTCTAAAACTCAGGAGAAACGTTTCCTTGAAACTGCTCAGCTGTGCGTTCGTTCACCTAAGAGAGTTGAATCTATGTTGAGATTCAGCGAGTCAGAAACACGTTTCTTCTAGGAGCTGCGTTGGGATATTCCCGAGTGAATGGGACCATAGGCTGTACAGAGAAATATCTGCTCCTACAACCAAAAGGGTGGTATCTAACTGAATGGTTGTCAATGCGTGCATTCAACTGACAGAGTTAAATTCACGTTTGGATTCAGCGGTTTACAAACCCTTTCTGTGCAGAATCCCAAAACCGGTAATTCCAGCTCAATGCCGGCATCCGTACTAAACAGCAGGAAACTTCGTCTAAAACTCAGGAGAAACGTTTCCTTGAAACTGCTCTGCTGTGCATTCGTTCACCTAAGAGAGTTGAAACTATGTTGAGATTCAGCGAGTCAGAAACACGTTTATGCTAGGAGCTGCGTTGGGATATTCCCGAGTGAATGGGACCATATGCTGTACAGAGAAATATCTGCTTCTAAAAGCAAAACGGAGCTATCTAACTGAATGGTTGTCAATGTGTGCATTCAACTGACAGAGTTAAACTCACGTGTGGATTCAGCGGTTTGCAAACCCTTTCTGTGCAGAATCCCAAAACCGGTATTTCCAGCCCAATGCCGGCATACATACTAAACAGCAGAAAACTTCGTCTAAGACTCCGGAGAAACGTTTCCTTGAAACTGCTCTGCTGTGCGTTCGTTCACCTAAGAGAGTTGAATCTATGTTGAGATTCAGCGAGTCAGAAACACGTTTCTTCTAGGAGCTGCGTTGGGATATTCCCGAGTGAATGGGACCATAGGCTGTACAGAGAAATATCTGCTTCTAAAACCAAAAGTCTGCTATCAAACTGAATGGTTGTCAATGTGTGCATTCAACTGACAGAGTTAAACTCACGTGTGGATTCAGCGGTTTGCAAACCCTTTCTGTGCAGAATCCCAAAACCGGTATTTCCAGCCCAATGCCGGCATACGTACTAAACAGCAGGAAACTTCGTCTAAAACTCAGGAGAAACGTTTCCTTGAAACTGCTCAGCTGTGCGTTCGTTCACCTAAGAGAGTTGAATCTATGTTGAGATTCAGCGAGTCAGAAACACGTTTCTTCTAGGAGCTGCGTTGGGATATTCCCGAGTGAATGGGACAATTGGCTGTACAGAGAAATATCTGCTTCTAAAACCAAAAGTGTGCTATCTAACTGAATGGTTGTCAATGTGTGCATTCAACTGACAGAGTTAAACTCACGTGTGGATTCAGCGGTTTGCAAACCCTTTCTGTGCAGAATCCCAAAACCGGTATTTCCAGCCCAATGCCGGCATCCGTACTAAACAGCAGGAAACTTCGTCTAAAACTCAGGAGCAACGTTTCCGTGAAACTGCTCTGCTGTGCGTTCGTTCACCTAAGAGAGTTGAATCTATGTTGAGATTCAGCGAGTCAGAAACACGTTTCTTCTAGGAGCTGCGTTGGGATATTCCCGAGTGAATGGGACCAGAGGCTGTACAGAGAAATATCTGCTTCTAAAACCAAAAGTGTGCTATCTAACTGAATGGTTGTCAATGTGTGCATTCAACTGACAGAGTTAAACTCACGTGTGGATTCAGCGGTTTGCAAACCCTTTCTGTGCAGAATCCCAAAACCGGTATTTCCAGCCCAATGCCGGCATACGTACTAAACAGCAGGAAACTTCGTCTAAAACTCAGGAGAAACGTTTCCTTGAAACTGCTCTGCTGTGCGTTCGTTCACCTAAGAGAGTTGAATCTATGTTGAGATTCAGCGAGTCAGAAACACGTTTCTTCTAGGAGGTGCGTTGGGATATTCCCGAGTGAATGGGACCATAGGCTGTACAGAGAAATATCTGCTTCTAAATCCAAAACGGAGCTATCAAACTGAATGGTTGTCAATGTGTGCATTCAACTGACAGAGTTAAACTCACGTGTGGATTCAGCGGTTTGCAAACCCTTTCTGTGCAGAATCCCAAAACCGCTATTTCCAGCCCAATGTCGGCATCCGTACTAAACAGCAGGAAACTTCGTCTAAAACTCAGGAGAAACGTTTCCTTGAAACTGCTCTGCTGTGCGTTCGTTCACCTAAGAGAGTTGAATCTATGTTGAGATTCAGCGAGTCAGAAACACGTTTCTTCTAGGAGCTGCGTTGGGATATTCCCGAGTGAATGGGACCATAGGCTGTACAGAGAAATATCTGCTTCTAAAACCAAAAGTGTGCTATCAAACTGAATGGTTGTCAATGTGTGCATTCAACTGACAGAGTTAAACTCACGTGTGGATTCAGCGGTTTGCAAACCCTTTCTGTGCAGAATCCCAAAACCGGTATTTCCAGCCCAATGCCGGCATCCGTACTAAACAGCAGGAAACTTCGTCTAAAACTCAGGAGAAACGTTTCCTTGAAACTGCTCTGCTGTGCATTCGTTCACCTAAGAGAGTTGAAACTATGTTGAGATTCAGCGAGTCAGAAACACGTTTATGCTAGGAGCTGCGTTGGGATATTCCCGAGTGAATGGGACCATAGGCTGTACAGAGAAATATCTGCTTCTAAAAGCAAAACGGAGCTATCTAACTGAATGGTTGTCAATGTGTGCATTCAACTGACAGAGTTAAACTCACGTGTGGATTCAGCGGTTTGCAAACCCTTTCTGTGCAGAATCCCAAAACTGCTATTTCCAGCCCAATGCCGGCATACGTACTAAACAGCAGGAAACTTCGTCTAAGACTCCGGAGAAACGTTTCCTTGACACTGCTCTGCTGTGCGTTCGTTCACCTAAGAGAGTTGAATCGATGTTGAGATTCAGCGAGTCAGAAACACGTTTCTTCTAGGAGCTGCGTTGGGATATTCCCGAGTGAATGGGACCATAGGCTGTACAGAGAAATATCTGCTTCTAAAACCAAAAGTGTGCTATCAAACTGAATGGTTGTCAATGTGTGCATTCAACTGACAGAGTTAAACTCACGTGTGGATTCAGCGGTTTGCAAACCCTTTCTGTGCAGAATCCCAAAACCGGTATTTCCAGCCCAATGCCGGCATCCGTACTAAACAGCAGGAAACTTCGTCTAAAACTCAGGAGAAACGTTTCCTTGAAACTGCTCTGCTGTGCGTTCGTTCACCTAAGAGAGTTGAATCTATGTTGAGATTCAGCGAGTCAGAAACACGTTTCTTCTAGGAGCTGCGTTGGGATATTCCCGAGTGAATGGGACCATAGGCTGTACAGAGAAATATCTGCTTCTAAAACCAAAAGTGTGCTATCAAACTGAATGGTTGTCAATGTGTGCATTCAACTGACAGAGTTAAACTCACGTGTGGATTCAGCGGTTTGCAAACCCTTTCTGTGCAGAATCCCAAAACCGGTATTTCCAGCCCAATGCCGGCATACGTACTAAACAGCAGGAAACTTCGTCTAAAACTCAGGAGAAACGTTTCCTTGAAACTGCTCTGCTGTGCGTTCGTTCACATAAGAGAGTTGAATCTATGTTGAGATTCAGCGAGTCAGAAACACGTTTCTTCTAGGAGCTGTGTTGGGATATTCCCGAGTGAATTGGACCATAGGCTGTACAGAGAAATATTTGCTTCTAAACCCAAACCGGAGCTGTCAAACTGAATGGTTGTCAATGTGTGCATTCAACTGACAGAGATAAACTCACGTGTGGATTCAGCGGTTTGCAAACCCTTTCTGTGCAGAATCCCAAAACCGGTATTTCCAGCCCAATGCCGGCATCCGTACTAAACAGCAGGTAACTTCGTCTAAAACTCAGGAGAGACGTTTCCTTGAAACTGCTCTGCTGTGCGTTCGTTCACCTAAGAGAGTTGAATCTATGTTGAGATTCAGCGAGTCAGAAACACGTTTCTTCTAGGAGCTGCGTTAGGATATTCCCGAGGGAATGGGACCATAGGCTGTACAGAGAAATATCTGCTTCTAAAACCAAAACGGAGCTATCTAACTGAATGGTTGTCAATGTGTGCATTCAACTGACAGAGTTAAACTCACGTGTGGATTCAGCGGTTTGCAAACCCTTTCTGTGCAGAATCCCAAAACCGGTATTTCCAGCCCAATGCCGGCATCTGTACTAAACAGCAGGAAACTTCGTCTAAAACTCAGGAGAAACGTTTCCTTGAAACTGCTCTGCTGTGCGTTCGTTCACCTAAGAGAGTTGAATCTATGTTGAGATTCAGCGAGTCAGAAACATTCTAGGAGCTGCGTTGGGATATTCCCGAGTGAATGGGACCATAGGCTGCACAGAGAAATATCTGCTTCTAAAACCAAAAGTGTGCTATCTAACTGAATGGTTGTCAATGTGTGCATTCAACTGACAGATCTAAACTCACGTGTGGATTCAGCGGTTTGCAAACCCTTTCTGTGCAGAATCCCAAAACCGGTATTTCCAGCCCAATGCCGGCATACGTACTAAACAGCAGGAAACTTCGTCTAAAACTCAGGAGAAACGTTTCCTTGAAACTGCTCTGCTGAGCGTTCGTTCACCTAAGAGAGTTGAATCTATGTTGAGATTCAGCGAGTCAGAAACACGTTTCTTCTAGGAGCTGCGTTGGGATATTCCCGAGTGAATGGGACCATAGGCTGTACAGAGAAATATCTGCTTCTAAAACCAAAACGGAGCTATCAATCTGAATGGTTGTCAATGTGTGCATTCAACTGACAGAGATAAACTCACGTGTGGATTCAGCGGTTTGCAAACCCTTTCTGTGCAGAATCCCAAAACCGCTATTTCCAGCCCAATGCCGGCATCCGTACTAAACAGCAGGTAACTTCGTCTAAAACTCAGGAGAGACGATTCCTTGAAACTGCTCTGCTGTGCGTTCGTTCACCTAAGAGAGTTGAATCTATGTTGAGATTCAGCGAGTCAGAAACACGTTTCTTCTAGGAGCTGCGTTAGGATATTCCCGAGGGAATGGGACCATAGGCTGTACAGAGAAATATCTGCTTCTAAAACCAAAACGGAGCTATCTAACTGAATGGTTGTCAATGTGTGCATTCAACTGACAGAGTTAAACTCACGTGTGGATTCAGCGGTTTGCAAACCCTTTCTGTGCAGAATCCCAAAACCGGTATTTCCAGCCCAATGCCGGCATACGTACTAAACAGCAGGAAACTTCGTCTAAAACTCAGGAGAAACGTTTCCTTGAAACTGCTCAGCTGTGCGTTCGTTCACCTAAGAGAGTTGAATCTATGTTGAGATTCAGCGAGTCAGAAACACGTTTCTTCTAGGAGCTGCGTTGGGATATTCCCGAGTGAATGGGACCATAGGCTGTACAGAGAAATATCTGCTCCTACAACCAAAAGGGTGGTATCTAACTGAATGGTTGTCAATGTGTGCATTCAACTGACAGAGTTAAATTCACGTTTGGATTCAGCGGTTTACAAACCCTTTCTGTGCAGAATCCCAAAACCGGTAATTCCAGCTCAATGCCGGCATCCGTACTAAACAGCAGGAAACTTCGTCTAAAACTCAGGAGAAACGTTTCCTTGAAACTGCTCTGCTGTGCATTCGTTCACCTAAGAGAGTTGAAACTATGTTGAGATTCAGCGAGTCAGAAACACGTTTATGCTAGGAGCTGCGATGGGATATTCCCGAGTGAATGGGACCATATGCTGTACAGAGAAATATCTGCTTCTAAAAGCAAAACGGAGCTACCTAACTGAATGGTTGTCAATGTGTGCATTCAACTGACAGAGTTAAACTCACGTGTGGATTCAGCGGTTTGCAAACCCTTTCTGTGCAGAATCCCAAAACCGCTATTTCCAGCCCAATGTCGGCATCCGTACTAAACAGCAGGAAACTTCGTCTAAAACTCAGGAGAAACGTTTCCTTGAAACTGCTCTGCTGTGCGTTCGTTCACCTAAGAGAGTTGAATCTATGTTGAGATTCAGCGAGTCAGAAACACGTTTCTTCTAGGAGCTGCGTTGGGATATTCCCGAGTGAATGGGACCATAGGCTGTACAGAGAAATATCTGCTTCTAAAACCAAAAGTGTGCTATCAAACTGAATGGTTGTCAATGTGTGCATTCAACTGACAGAGTTAAACTCACGTGTGGATTCAGCGGTTTGCAAACCCTTTCTGTGCAGAATCCCAAAACCGGTATTTCCAGCCCAATGCCGGCATACGTACTAAACAGCAGGAAACTTCGTCTAAAACTCAGGAGAAACGTTTCCTTGAAACTGCTCTGCTGTGCGTTCGTTCACCTAAGAGAGTTGAATCTATGTTGAGATTCAGCGAGTCAGAAACACGTTTCTTCTAGGAGCTGCGTTGGGATATTCCCGAGTGAATGGGACCATAGGCTGTACAGAGAAATATCTGCTTCTAAAACCAAAACGGAGCTATCAAACTGAATGGTTGTCAATGTGTGCATTCAACTGACAGAGTTAAACTCACGTGTGGATTCAGCGGTTTGCAAACCCTTTCTGTGCAGAATCCCAAAACCGCTATTTCCAGCCCAATGCCGGCATCCGTACTAAACAGCAGGAAACTTCGTCTAAAACTCAGGAGCAACGTTTCCTTGAAACTGCTCTGCTGTGCGTTCGTTCACCTAAGAGAGTTGAATCTATGTTGAGATTCAGCGAGTCAGAAACACGTTTCTTCTAGGAGCTGCGTTGGGATATTCCCGAGTGAATGGGACCATAGGCTGTACAGAGAAATATCTGCTTCTAAAAGAAAAACGGAGCTATCTAACTGAATGGTTGTCAATGTGTGCATTCAACTGACAGAGTTAAACTCACGTGTGGATTCAGCGGTTTGCAAACCCTTTCTGTGCAGAATCCCAAAACTGCTATTTCCAGCCCAATGCCGGCATACGTACTAAACAGCAGGAAACTTCGTCTAAGACTCCGGAGAAACGTTTCCTTGAAACTGCTCTGCTGTGCGTTCGTTCACCTAAGAGAGTTGAATCGATGTTGAGATTCAGCGAGTCAGAAACACGTTTCTTCTAGGAGCTGCGTTGGGATATTCCCGAGTGAATGGGACCATAGGCTGTACAGAGAAATATCTGCTTCTAAAACCAAAAGTCTGCTATCAAACTGAATGGTTGTCAGTGTGTGCATTCAACTGACAGAGTTAAACTCAGGTGTGGATTCAGCGGTTTGCAAACCCTTTCTGTGCAGAATCCCAAAACCGGTATTTCCAGCCCAATGCCGGCATACGTACTAAACAGCAGGAAACTTCGTCTAAAACTCAGGAGAAACGTTTCCTTGAAACTGCTCTGCTGTGCGTTCGTTCACCTAAGAGAGTTGAATCTATGTTGAGATTCAGCGAGTCAGAAACACGTTTCTTCTAGGAGCTGCGTTGGGATATTCCCGAGTGAATGGGACCATAGGCTGTACAGAGAAATATCTGCTCCTACAACCAAAAGGGTGGTATCTAACTGAATGGTTGTCAATGCGTGCATTCAACTGACAGAGTTAAATTCACGTTTGGATTCAGCGGTTTACAAACCCTTTCTGTGCAGAATCCCAAAACCGGTAATTCCAGCTCAATGCCGGCATCCGTACTAAACAGCAGGAAACTTCGTCTAAAACTCAGGAGAAACGTTTCCTTGAAACTGCTCTGCTGTGCATTCGTTCACCTAAGAGAGTTGAAACTATGTTGAGAATCAGCGAGTCAGAAACACGTTTATGCTAGGAGCTGCGTTGGGATATTCCCGAGTGAATGGGACCATATGCTGTACAGAGAAATATCTGCTTCTAAAAGCAAAACGGAGCTATCTAACTGAATGGTTGTCAATGTGTGCATTCAACTGACAGAGTTAAACTCACGTGTGGATTCAGCGGTTTGCAAACCCTTTCTGTGCAGAATCCCAAAACCGGTATTTCCAGCCCAATGCCGGCATACATACTAAACAGCAGAAAACTTCGTCTAAGACTCCGGAGAAACGTTTCCTTGAAACTGCTCTGCTGTGCGTTCGTTCACCTAAGAGAGTTGAATCTATGTTGAGATTCAGCGAGTCAGAAACACGTTTCTTCTAGGAGCTGCGTTGGGATATTCCCGAGTGAATGGGACCATAGGCTGTACAGAGAAATATCTGCTTCTAAAACCAAAAGTCTGCTATCAAACTGAATGGTTGTCAATGTGTGCATTCAACTGACAGAGTTAAACTCACGTGTGGATTCAGCGGTTTGCAAACCCTTTCTGTGCAGAATCCCAAAACCGGTATTTCCAGCCCAATGCCGGCATACGTACTAAACAGCAGGAAACTTCGTCTAAAACTCAGGAGAAACGTTTCCTTGAAACTGCTCAGCTGTGCGTTCGTTCACCTAAGAGAGTTGAATCTATGTTGAGATTCAGCGAGTCAGAAACACGTTTCTTCTAGGAGCTGCGTTGGGATATTCCCGAGTGAATGGGACAATTGGCTGTACAGAGAAATATCTGCTTCTAAAACCAAAAGTGTGCTATCTAACTGAATGGTTGTCAATGTGTGCATTCAACTGACAGAGTTAAACTCACGTGTGGATTCAGCGGTTTGCAAACCCTTTCTGTGCAGAATCCCAAAACCGGTATTTCCAGCCCAATGCCGGCATCCGTACTAAACAGCAGGAAACTTCGTCTAAAACTCAGGAGCAACGTTTCCGTGAAACTGCTCTGCTGTGCGTTCGTTCACCTAAGAGAGTTGAATCTATGTTGAGATTCAGCGAGTCAGAAACACGTTTCTTCTAGGAGCTGCGTTGGGATATTCCCGAGTGAATGGGACCAGAGGCTGTACAGAGAAATATCTGCTTCTAAAACCAAAAGTGTGCTATCTAACTGAATGGTTGTCAATGTGTGCATTCAACTGACAGAGTTAAACTCACGTGTGGATTCATCGGTTTGCAAACCCTTTCTGTGCAGAATCCCAAAACCGGTATTTCCAGCCCAATGCCGGCATACGTACTAAACAGCAGGAAACTTCGTCTAAAACTCAGGAGAAACGTTTCCTTGAAACTGCTCTGCTGTGCGTTCGTTCACCTAAGAGAGTTGAATCTATGTTGAGATTCAGCGAGTCAGAAACACGTTTCTTCTAGGAGGTGCGTTGGGATATTCCCGAGTGAATGGGACCATAGGCTGTACAGAGAAATATCTGCTTCTAAATCCAAAACGGAGCTATCAAACTGAATGGTTGTCAATGTGTGCATTCAACTGACAGAGTTAAACTCACGTGTGGATTCAGCGGTTTGCAAACCCTTTCTGTGCAGAATCCCAAAACCGCTATTTCCAGCCCAATGTCGGCATCCGTACTAAACAGCAGGAAACTTCGTCTAAAACTCAGGAGAAACGTTTCCTTGAAACTGCTCTGCTGTGCGTTCGTTCACCTAAGAGAGTTGAATCTATGTTGAGATTCAGCGAGTCAGAAACACGTTTCTTCTAGGAGCTGCGTTGGGATATTCCCGAGTGAATGGGACCATAGGCTGTACAGAGAAATATCTGCTTCTAAAACCAAAAGTGTGCTATCAAACTGAATGGTTGTCAATGTGTGCATTCAACTGACAGAGTTAAACTCACGTGTGGATTCAGCGGTTTGCAAACCCTTTCTGTGCAGAATCCCAAAACCGGTATTTCCAGCCCAATGCCGGCATCCGTACTAAACAGCAGGAAACTTCGTCTAAAACTCAGGAGAAACGTTTCCTTGAAACTGCTCTGCTGTGCATTCGTTCACCTAAGAGAGTTGAAACTATGTTGAGATTCAGCGAGTCAGAAACACGTTTATGCTAGGAGCTGCGTTGGGATATTCCCGAGTGAATGGGACCATAGGCTGTACAGAGAAATATCTGCTTCTAAAAGCAAAACGGAGCTATCTAACTGAATGGTTGTCAATGTGTGCATTCAACTGACAGAGTTAAACTCACGTGTGGATTCAGCGGTTTGCAAACCCTTTCTGTGCAGAATCCCAAAACTGCTATTTCCAGCCCAATGCCGGCATACGTACTAAACAGCAGGAAACTTCGTCTAAGACTCCGGAGAAACGTTTCCTTGACACTGCTCTGCTGTGCGTTCGTTCACCTAAGAGAGTTGAATCGATGTTGAGATTCAGCGAGTCAGAAACACGTTTCTTCTAGGAGCTGCGTTGGGATATTCCCGAGTGAATGGGACCATAGGCTGTACAGAGAAATATCTGCTTCTAAAACCAAAAGTGTGCTATCAAACTGAATGGTTGTCAATGTGTGCATTCAACTGACAGAGTTAAACTCACGTGTGGATTCAGCGGTTTGCAAACCCTTTCTGTGCAGAATCCCAAAACCGGTATTTCCAGCCCAATGCCGGCATCCGTACTAAACAGCAGGAAACTTCGTCTAAAACTCAGGAGAAACGTTTCCTTGAAACTGCTCTGCTGTGCGTTCGTTCACCTAAGAGAGTTGAATCTATGTTGAGATTCAGCGAGTCAGAAACACGTTTCTTCTAGGAGCTGCGTTGGGATATTCCCGAGTGAATGGGACCATAGGCTGTACAGAGAAATATCTGCTTCTAAAACCAAAAGTGTGCTATCAAACTGAATGGTTGTCAATGTGTGCATTCAACTGACAGAGTTAAACTCACGTGTGGATTCAGCGGTTTGCAAACCCTTTCTGTGCAGAATCCCAAAACCGGTATTTCCAGCCCAATGCCGGCATACGTACTAAACAGCAGGAAACTTCGTCTAAAACTCAGGAGAAACGTTTCCTTGAAACTGCTCTGCTGTGCGTTCGTTCACATAAGAGAGTTGAATCTATGTTGAGATTCAGCGAGTCAGAAACACGTTTCTTCTAGGAGCTGTGTTGGGATATTCCCGAGTGAATTGGACCATAGGCTGTACAGAGAAATATTTGCTTCTAAACCCAAACCGGAGCTGTCAAACTGAATGGTTGTCAATGTGTGCATTCAACTGACAGAGATAAACTCACGTGTGGATTCAGCGGTTTGCAAACCCTTTCTGTGCAGAATCCCAAAACCGGTATTTCCAGCCCAATGCCGGCATCCGTACTAAACAGCAGGTAACTTCGTCTAAAACTCAGGAGAGACGTTTCCTTGAAACTGCTCTGCTGTGCGTTCGTTCACCTAAGAGAGTTGAATCTATGTTGAGATTCAGCGAGTCAGAAACACGTTTCTTCTAGGAGCTGCGTTAGGATATTCCCGAGGGAATGGGACCATAGGCTGTACAGAGAAATATCTGCTTCTAAAACCAAAACGGAGCTATCTAACTGAATGGTTGTCAATGTGTGCATTCAACTGACAGAGTTAAACTCACGTGTGGATTCAGCGGTTTGCAAACCCTTTCTGTGCAGAATCCCAAAACCGGTATTTCCAGCCCAATGCCGGCATCTGTACTAAACAGCAGGAAACTTCGTCTAAAACTCAGGAGAAACGTTTCCTTGAAACTGCTCTGCTGTGCGTTCGTTCACCTAAGAGAGTTGAATCTATGTTGAGATTCAGCGAGTCAGAAACATTCTAGGAGCTGCGTTGGGATATTCCCGAGTGAATGGGACCATAGGCTGCACAGAGAAATATCTGCTTCTAAAACCAAAAGTGTGCTATCTAACTGAATGGTTGTCAATGTGTGCATTCAACTGACAGATTTAAACTCACGTGTGGATTCAGCGGTTTTCAAACCCTTTCTGTGCAGAATCCCAAAACCGGTATTTCCAGCCCAATGCCGGCATACGTACTAAACAGCAGGAAACTTCGTCTAAAACTCAGGAGAAACGTTTCCTTGAAACTGCTCTGCTGAGCGTTCGTTCACCTAAGAGAGTTGAATCTATGTTGAGATTCAGCGAGTCAGAAACACGTTTCTTCTAGGAGCTGCGTTGGGATATTCCCGAGTGAATGGGACCATAGGCTGTACAGAGAAATATCTGCTTCTAAAACCAAAACGGAGCTATCAATCTGAATGGTTGTCAATGTGTGCATTCAACTGACAGAGATAAACTCACGTGTGGATTCAGCGGTTTGCAAACCCTTTCTGTGCAGAATCCCAAAACCGCTATTTCCAGCCCAATGCCGGCATCCGTACTAAACAGCAGGTAACTTCGTCTAAAACTCAGGAGAGACGATTCCTTGAAACTGCTCTGCTGGGCGTTCGTTCACCTAAGAGAGTTGAATCTATGTTGAGATTCAGCGAGTCAGAAACACGTTTCTTCTAGGAGCTGCGTTAGGATATTCCCGAGGGAATGGGACCATAGGCTGTACAGAGAAATATCTGCTTCTAAAACCAAAACGGAGCTATCTAACTGAATGGTTGTCAATGTGTGCATTCAACTGACAGAGTTAAACTCACGTGTGGATTCAGCGGTTTGCAAACCCTTTCTGTGCAGAATCCCAAAACCGGTATTTCCAGCCCAATGCCGGCATACGTACTAAACAGCAGGAAACTTCGTCTAAAACTCAGGAGAAACGTTTCCTTGAAACTGCTCAGCTGTGCGTTCGTTCACCTAAGAGAGTTGAATCTATGTTGAGATTCAGCGAGTCAGAAACACGTTTCTTCTAGGAGCTGCGTTGGGATATTCCCGAGTGAATGGGACCATAGGCTGTACAGAGAAATATCTGCTCCTACAACCAAAAGGGTGGTATCTAACTGAATGGTTGTCAATGTGTGCATTCAACTGACAGAGTTAAATTCACGTTTGGATTCAGCGGTTTACAAACCCTTTCTGTGCAGAATCCCAAAACCGGTAATTCCAGCTCAATGCCGGCATCCGTACTAAACAGCAGGAAACTTCGTCTAAAACTCAGGAGAAACGTTTCCTTGAAACTGCTCTGCTGTGCATTCGTTCACCTAAGAGAGTTGAAACTATGTTGAGATTCAGCGAGTCAGAAACACGTTTATGCTAGGAGCTGCGTTGGGATATTCCCGAGTGAATGGGACCATATGCTGTACAGAGAAATATCTGCTTCTAAAAGCAAAACGGAGCTATCTAACTGAATGGTTGTCAATGTGTGCATTCAACTGACAGAGTTAAACTCACGTGTGGATTCAGCGGTTTGCAAACCCTTTCTGTGCAGAATCCCAAAACCGGTATTTCCAGCCCAATGCCGGCATACGTACTAAACAGCAGAAAACTTCGTCTAAGACTCCGGAGAAACGTTTCCTTGAAACTGCTCTGCTGTGCGTTCGTTCACCTAAGAGAGTTGAATCTATGTTGAGATTCAGCGAGTCAGAAACACGTTTCTTCTAGGAGCTGCGTTGGGATATTCCCGAGTGAATGGGACCATAGGCTGTACAGAGAAATATCTGCTTCTAAAACCAAAAGTGTGCTATCAAACTGAATGGTTGTCAATGTGTGCATTCAACTGACAGAGTTAAACTCACGTGTGGATTCAGCGGTTTGCAAACCCTTTCTGTGCAGAATCCCAAAACCGGTATTTCCAGCCCAATGCCGGCATACGTACTAAACAGCAGGAAACTTCGTCTAAAACTCAGGAGAAACGTTTCCTTGAAACTGCTCAGCTGTGCGTTCGTTCACATAAGAGAGTTGAATCTATGTTGAGATTCAGCGAGTCAGAAACACGTTTCTTCTAGGAGCTGCGTTGGGATATTCCCGAGTGAATGGGACAATTGGCTGTACAGAGAAATATCTGCTTCTAAAACCAAAAGTGTGCTATCTAACTGAATGGTTGTCAATGTGTGCATTCAACTGACAGAGTTAAACTCACGTGTGGATTCAGCGGTTTGCAAACCCTTTCTGTGCAGAATCCCAAAACCGGTATTTCCAGCCCAATGCCGGCATCCGTACTAAACAGCAGGAAACTTCGTCTAAAACTCAGGAGCAACGTTTCCGTGAAACTGCTCTGCTGTGCGTTCGTTCACCTAAGAGAGTTGAATCTATGTTGAGATTCAGCGAGTCAGAAACACGTTTCTTCTAGGAGCTGCGTTGGGATATTCCCGAGTGAATGGGACCAGAGGCTGTACAGAGAAATATCTGCTTCTAAAACCAAAAGTGTGCTATCTAACTGAATGGTTGTCAATGTGTGCATTCAACTGACAGAGTTAAACTCACGTGTGGATTCAGCGGTTTGCAAACCCTTTCTGTGCAGAATCCCAAAACCGCTATTTCCAGCCCAATGCCGGCATACGTACTAAACAGCAGGAAACTTCGTCTAAAACTCAGGAGAAACGTTTCCTTGAAACTGCTCTGCTGTGCGTTCGTTCACCTAAGAGAGTTGAATCTATGTTGAGATTCAGCGAGTCAGAAACACGTTTCTTCTAGGAGCTGCGTTGGGATATTCCCGAGTGAATGGGACCATAGGCTGTACAGAGAAATATCTGCTTCTAAATCCAAAACGGAGCTATCAAACTGAATGGTTGTCAATGTGTGCATTCAACTGACAGAGTTAAACGCACGTGTGGATTCAGCGGTTTGCAAACCCTTTCTGTGCAGAATCCCAAAACCGCTATTTCCAGCCCAATGTCGGCATCCGTACTAAACAGCAGGAAACTTCGTCTAAAACTCAGGAGAAACGTTTCCTTGAAACTGCTCTGCTGTGCGTTCGTTCACCTAAGAGAGTTGAATCTATGTTGAGATTCAGCGAGTCAGAAACACGTTTCTTCTAGGAGCTGCGTTGGGATATTCCCGAGTGAATGGGACCATAGGCTGTACAGAGAAATATCTGCTTCTAAAACCAAAAGTGTGCTATCAAACTGAATGGTTGTCAATGTGTGCATTCAACTGACAGAGTTAAACTCACGTGTGGATTCAGCGGTTTGCAAACCCTTTCTGTGCAGAATCCCAAAACCGGTATTTCCAGCCCAATGCCGGCATACGTACTAAACAGCAGGAAACTTCGTCTAAAACTCAGGAGAAACGTTTCCTTGAAACTGCTCTGCTGTGCGTTCGTTCACCTAAGAGAGTTGAATCTATGTTGAGATTCAGCGAGTCAGAAACACGTTTCTTCTAGGAGCTGCGTTGGGATATTCCCGAGTGAATGGGACCATAGGCTGTACAGAGAAATATCTGCTTCTAAAACCAAAACGGAGCTATCAAACTGAATGGTTGTCAATGTGTGCATTCAACTGACAGAGTTAAACTCACGTGTGGATTCAGCGGTTTGCAAACCCTTTCTGTGCAGAATCCCAAAACCGCTATTTCCAGCCCAATGCCGGCATCCGTACTAAACAGCAGGAAACTTCGTCTAAAACTCAGGAGCAACGTTTCCTTGAAACTGCTCTGCTGTGCGTTCGTTCACCTAAGAGAGTTGAATCTATGTTGAGATTCAGCGAGTCAGAAACACGTTTCTTCTAGGAGCTGCGTTGGGATATTCCCGAGTGAATGGGACCATAGGCTGTACAGAGAAATATCTGCTTCTAATAGAAAAACGGAGCTATCTAACTGAATGGTTGTCAATGTGTGCATTCAACTGACAGAGTTAAACTCACGTGTGGATTCAGCGGTTTGCAAACCCTTTCTGTGCAGAATCCCAAAACTGCTATTTCCAGCCCAATGCCGGCATACGTACTTAACAGCAGGAAACTTCGTCTAAGACTCCGGAGAAACGTTTCCTTGAAACTGCTCTGCTGTGCGTTCGTTCACCTAAGAGAGTTGAATCGATGTTGAGATTCAGCGAGTCAGAAACACGTTTCTTCTAGGAGCTGCGTTGGGATATTCCCGAGTGAATGGGACCATAGGCTGTACAGAGAAATATCTGCTTCTAAAACCAAAAGTCTGCTATCAAACTGAATGGTTGTCAGTGTGTGCATTCAACTGACAGAGTTAAACTCAGGTGTGGATTCAGCGGTTTGCAAACCCTTTCTGTGCAGAATCCCAAAACCGGTATTTCCAGCCCAATGCCGGCATCCGTACTAAACAGCAGGAAACTTCGTCTAAAACTCAGGAGAAACGTTTCCTTGAAACTGCTCTGCTGTGCGTTCGTTCACCTAAGAGAGTTGAATCTATGTTGAGATTCAGCGAGTCAGAAACACGTTTCTTCTAGGAGCTGCGTTGGGATATTCCCGAGTGAATGGGACCATAGGCTGTACAGAGAAATATCTGCTTCTAAAACCAAAAGTGTGCTATCAAACTGAATGGTTGTCAATGTGTGCATTCAACTGACAGAGTTAAACTCACGTGTGGATTCAGCGGTTTGCAAACCCTTTCTGTGCAGAATCCCAAAACCGGTATTTCCAGCCCAATGCCGGCATACGTACTAAACAGCAGGAAACTTCGTCTAAAACTCAGGAGAAACGTTTCCTTGAAACTGCTCTGCTGTGCGTTCGTTCACCTAAGAGAGTTGAATCTATGTTGAGATTCAGCGAGTCAGAAACACGTTTCTTCTAGGAGCTGTGTTGGGATATTCCCGAGTGAATTGGACCATAGGCTGTACAGAGAAATATTTGCTTCTAAACCCAAACCGGAGCTATCAAACTGAATGGTTGTCAATGTGTGCATTCAACTGACAGAGATAAACTCACGTGTGGATTCAGCGGTTTGCAAACCCTTTCTGTGCAGAATCCCAAAACCGGTATTTCCAGCCCAATGCCGGCATCCGTACTAAACAGCAGGTAACTTCGTCTAAAACTCAGGAGAGACGTTTCCTTGAAACTGCTCTGCTGTGCGTTCGTTCACCTAAGAGAGTTGAATCTATGTTGAGATTCAGCGAGTCAGAAACACGTTTCTTCTAGGAGCTGCGTTAGGATATTCCCGAGGGAATGGGACCATAGGCTGTACAGAGAAATATCTGCTTCTAAAACCAAAACGGAGCTATCTAACTGAATGGTTGTCAATGTGTGCATTCAACTGACAGAGTTAAACTCACGTGTGGATTCAGCAGTTTGCAAACCCTTTCTGTGCAGAATCCCAAAACCGGTATTTCCAGCCCAATGCCGGCATCCGTACTAAACAGCAGGAAACTTCGTCTAAAACTCAGGAGCAACGTTTCCGTGAAACTGCTCTGCTGTGCGTTCGTTCACCTAAGAGAGTTGAATCTATGTTGAGATTCAGCGAGTCAGAAACACGTTTCTTCTAGGAGCTGCGTTGGGATATTCCCGAGTGAATGGGTCCAGAGGCTGTACAGAGAAATATCTGCTTCTAAAACCAAAAGTGTGCTATCTAACTGAATGGTTGTCAATGTGTGCATTCAACTGACAGAGTTAAACTCACCTGTGGATTCAGCGGTTTGCAAACCCTTTCTGTGCAGAATCCCAAAACCGCTATTTCCAGCCCAATGCCGGCATACGTACTAAACAGCAGGAAACTTCGTCTAAAACTCAGGAGAAACGTTTCCTTGAAACTGCTCTGCTGTGCGTTCGTTCACCTAAGAGAGTTGAATCTATGTTGAGATTCAGCGAGTCAGAAACACGTTTCTTCTAGGAGCTGCGTTGGGATATTCCCGAGTGAATGGGACCATAGGCTGTACAGAGAAATATCTGCTTCTAAAACCAAAAGTGTGCTATCAAACTGAATGGTTGTCAATGTGTGCATTCAACTGACAGAGTTAAACTCACGTGTGGATTCAGCGGTTTGCAAACCCTTTCTGTGCAGAATCCCAAAACCGGTATTTCCAGCCCAATGCCGGCATACGTACTAAACAGCAGGAAACTTCGTCTAAAACTCAGGAGCAACGTTTCCTTGAAACTGCTCTGCTGTGCGTTCGTTCACCTAAGAGAGTTGAATCTATGTTGAGATTCAGCGAGTCAGAAACACGTTTCTTCTAGGAGCTGCGTTAGGATATTCCCGAGTGAATGGGACCATAGGCTGTACAGAGAAGTATCTGCTTCTAAAACCAAAACGGAGCTATCAAACTGAATGGTTGTCAATGTGTGCATTCAACTGACAGAGTTAAACTCACGTGTGGATTCAGCGGTTTGCAAACCCTTTCTGTGCAGAATCCCAAAACCGGTATTTCCAGCCCAATGCCGGCATCCGTACTAAACAGCAGGAAACTTCGTCTAAAACTCAGGAGAAACGTTTCCTTGAAACTGCTCTGCTGTGCGTTCGTTCACCTAAGAGAGTTGAATCTATGTTGAGATTCAGCGAGTCAGAAACACGTTTCTTCTAGGAGCTGCGTTGGGATATTCCCGAGTGAATGGGACCATAGGCTGTACAGAGAAATATCTGCTTCTAAAACCAAAAGTGTGCTATCAAACTGAATGGTTGTCAATGTGTGCATTCAACTGACAGAGTTAAACTCACGTGTGGATTCAGCGGTTTGCAAACCCTTTCTGTGCAGAATCCCAAAACCGGTATTTCCAGCCCAATGCCGGCATACATACTAAACAGCAGGAAACTTCGTCTAAAACTCAGGAGAAACGTTTCCTTGAAACTGCTCTGCTGTGCGTTCGTTCACCTAAGAGAGTTGAATCTATGTTGAGATTCAGCGAGTCAGAAACACGTTTCTTCTAGGAGCTGCGTTGGGATATTCCCGAGTGAATGGGACCATAGGCTGTACAGAGAAATATCTGCTTCTAAAACCAAAACGGAGCTATCAAACTGAATGGTTGTCAATGTGTGCATTCAACTGACAGAGTTAAACTCACGTGTGGATTCAGCGGTTTGCAAACCCTTTCTGTGCAGAATCCCAAAACCGGTATTTCCAGCCCAATGCCGGCATCCGTACTAAACAGCAGGAAACTTCGTCTAAAACTCAGGAGAGACGTTTCCTTGAAACTGCTCTGGTGTGCGTTCGTTCACCTAAGAGAGTTGAATCTATGTTGAGATTCAGCGAGTCAGAAACACGTTTCTTCTAGGAGCTGCGTTAGGATATTCCCGAGGGAATGGGACCATAGGCTGTACAGAGAAATATCTGCTTCTAAAACCAAAACGGAGCTATCTAACTGAATGGTTGTCAATGTGTGCATTCAAGTGACAGAGTTAAACTCACGTGTGGATTCAGCGGTTTGCAAACCCTTTCTGTGCAGAATCCCAAAACCGGTATTTCCAGCCCAATGCCGGCATACGTACTAAACAGCAGGAAACTTCGTCTAAAACTCAGGAGAAACGTTTCCTTGAAACTGCTCAGCTGTGCGTTCGTTCACCTAAGAGAGTTGAATCTATGTTGAGATTCAGCGAGTCAGAAACACGTTTCTTCTAGGAGCTGCGTTGGGATATTCCCGAGTGAATGGGACCATAGGCTGTACAGAGAAATATCTGCTTCTAAAACCAAAAGTGTGCTATCTAACTGAATGGTTGTCAATGTGTGCATTCAACTGACAGAGTTAAACTCACGTGTGGATTCAGCGGTTTGCAAACCCTTTCTGTGCAGAATCCCAAAACCGCTATTTCCAGCCCAATGCCGGCATCCGTACTAAACAGCAGGAAACTTCGTCTAAAACTCAGGAGCAACGTTTCCGTGAAACTGCTCTGCTGTGCGTTCGTTCACCTACGAGAGTTGAATCTATGTTGAGATTCAGCGAGTCAGAAACACGTTTCTTCTAGGAGCTGCGTTGGGATATTCCCGAGTGAATGGGACCAGAGGCTGTACAGAGAAATATCTGCTTCTAAAACCAAAAGTGTGCTATCTAACTGAATGGTTGTCAATGTGTGCATTCAACTGACAGAGTTAAACTCACGTGTGGATTCAGCGGTTTGCAAACACTTTCTGTGCAGAATCCCAAAACCGCTATTTCCAGCCCAATGCCGGCATACGTACTAAACAGCAGGAAACTTCGTCTAAAACTCAGGAGCAACGTTTCCTTGAAACTGCTCTGCTGTGCGTTCGTTCACCTAAGAGAGTTGAATCTATGTTGAGATTCAGCGAGTCAGAAACACGTTTCTTCTAGGAGCTGCGTTGGGATATTCCCGAGTGAATGGGACCATAGGCTGTACAGAGAAATATCTGCTTCTAAAACCAAAAGTGTGCTATCAAACTGAATGGTTGTCAATGTGTGCATTCAACTGACAGAGTTAAACTCACGTGTGGATTCAGCGGTTTGCAAACCCTTTCTGTGCAGAATCCCAAAACCGGTATTTCCAGCCCAATGCCGGCATACGTACTAAACAGCAGGAAACTTCGTCTAAAACTCAGGAGAAACGTTTCCTTGAAACTGCTCTGCTGTGCGTTCGTTCACCTAAGAGAGTTGAATCTATGTTGAGATTCAGCGAGTCAGAAACACGTTTCTTCTAGGAGCTGCGTTGGGATATTCCCGAGTGAATGGGACCATAGGCTGTACAGAGAAATATCTGCTTCTAAAACCAAAACGGAGCTATCTAACTGAATGGTTGTCAATGTGTGCATTCAACTGACAGAGTTAAACTCACGTGTGGATTCAGCGGTTTGCAAACCCTTTCTGTGCAGAATCCCAAAACCGCTATTTCCAGCCCAATGCCGGCATCCGTACTAAACAGCAGGAAACTTCGTCTAAAACTCAGGAGCAACGTTTCCTTGAAACTGCTCTGCTGTGCGTTCGTTCACCTAAGAGAGTTGAATCTATGTTGAGATTCAGCGAGTCAGAAACACGTTTCTTCTAGGAGCTGCGTTGGGATATTCCCGAGTGAATGGGACCATAGGCTGTACAGAGAAATATCTGCTCCTTCAACCAAAAGGGTGGTATCTAACTGAATGGTTGTCAATGTGTGCATTCAACTGACAGAGTTAAATTCACGTTTGGATTCAGCGGTTTGCAAACCCTTTCTGTGCAGAATCCCAAAACCGGTAATTCCAGCTCAATGCCGGCATCCGTACTAAACAGCAGGAAACTTCGTCTAAAACTCAGGAGAAACGTTTCCTTGAAACTGCTCTGCTGTGCGTTCTTTCACCTAGAGAGTTGAAACTATGTTGAGATTCAGCGAGTCAGAAACACGTTTCTTCTAGGAGCTGCGTTGGGATATTCCCGAGTGAATGGGACCATAGGCTGTACAGAGAAATATCTGCTTCTAAAACCAAAACGGAGCTATCTAACTGAATGGTTGTCAATGTGTGCATTCAACTGACAGAGTTAAACTCACGTGTGGATTCAGCGGTTTGCAAACCCTTTCTGTGCAGAATCCCAAAACCGGTATTTCCAGCCCAATGCCGGCATCCGTACTAAACAGCAGGAAACTTCGTCTAAAACTCAGGAGAAACGTTTCCTTGAAACTGATCTGCTGTGCGTTCGATCACCTAAGAGAGTTGAATCTATGTTGAGATTCAGCGAGTCAGAAACACGTTTCTTCTAGGAGCTGCGTTGGGATATTCCCGAGTGAATGGGACCATAGGCTATACAGAGAAATATCTGCTTCTAAAACCAAAACGGAGCTATCTAACTGAATGGTTGTCAATGTGTGCATTCAACTGACAGAGTTAAACTCACGTGTGGATTCAGCGGTTTGCAAACCCTTTCTGTGCAGAATCCCAAAACCGGTATTTCCAGCCCAATGCCGGCATCCGTACTAAACAGCAGGAAACTTCGTCTAAAACTCAGGAGAGACGTTTCCTTGAAACTGCTCTGCTGTGCGTTCGTTCACCTAAGAGAGTTGAATCTATGTTGAGATTCAGCGAGTCAGAAACACGTTTCTTCTAGGAGCTGCGTTAGGATATTCCCGAGGGAATGGGACCATAGGCTGTACAGAGAAATATCTGCTTCTAAAACCAAAACGGAGCTACCTAACTGAATGGTTGTCAATGTGTGCATTCAACTGACAGAGTTAAACTCACGTGTGGATTCAGCGGTTTGCAAACCCTTTCTGTGCAGAATCCCAAAACCGGTATTTCCAGCCCAATGCCGGCATCCGTACTAAACAGCAGGAAACTTCGTCTAAAACTCAGGAGAAACGTTTCCTTGAAACTGCTCAGCTGTGCGTTCGTTCACCTAAGAGAGTTGAATCTATGTTGAGATTCAGCGAGTCAGAAACACGTTTCTTCTAGGAGCTGCGTTGGGATATTCCCGAGTGAATGGGACCATAGGCTGTACAGAGAAATATCTGCTTCTAAAACCAAAAGTGTGCTATCTAACTGAATGGTTGTCAATGTGTGCATTCAACTGACAGAGTTAAACTCACGTGTGGATTCAGCGGTTTGCAAACCCTTTCTGTGCAGAATCCCAAAACCGGTATTTCCAGCCCAATGCCGGCATCCGTACTAAACAGCAGGAAACTTCGTCTAAAACTCAGGAGCAACGTTTCCGTGAAACTGCTCTGCTGTGCGTTCGTTCACCTAAGAGAGTTGAATCTATGTTGAGATTCAGCGAGTCAGAAACACGTTTCTTCTAGGAGCTGCGTTGGGATATTCCCGAGTGAATGGGACCAGAGGCTGTACAGAGAAATATCTGCTTCTAAAACCGAAAGTGTGCTATCTAACTGAATGGTTGTCAATGTGTGCATTCAACTGACAGAGTTAAACTCACGTGTGGATTCAGCGGTTTGCAAACCCTTTCTGTGCAGAATCCCAAAACCGCTATTTCCAGCCCAATGCCGGCATACGTACTAAACAGCAGGAAACTTCGTCTAAAACTCAGGAGCAACGTTTCCTTGAAGCTGCTCTGCTGTGCGTTCGTTCACCTAAGAGAGTTGAATCTATGTTGAGATTCAGCGAGTCAGAAACACGTTTCTTCTAGGAGCTGCGTTGGGATATTCCCGAGTGAATGGGACCATAGGCTGTACAGAGAAATATCTGCTTCTAAAACCAAAAGTGTGCTATCAAACTGAATGGTTGTCAATGTGTGCATTCAACTGACAGAGTTAAACTCACGTGTGGATTCAGCGGTTTGCAAACCCTTTCTGTGCAGAATCCCAAAACCGGTATTTCCAGCCCAATGCCGGCATACGTACTAAACAGCAGGAAACTTCGTCTAAAACTCAGGAGAAACGTTTCCTTGAAACTGCTCTGCTGTGCGTTCGTTCACCTAAGAGAGTTGAATCTATGTTGAGATTCAGCGAGTCAGAAACACGTTTCTTCTAGGAGCTGCGTTGGGATATTACCGAGTGAATGGGACCATAGGCTGTACAGAGAAATATCTGCTTCTAAAACCAAAACGGAGCTATCTAACTGAATGGTTGTCAATGTGTGCATTCAACTGACAGAGTTAAACTCACGTGTGGATTCAGCGGTTTGCAAACCCTTTCTGTGCAGAATCCCAAAACCGCTATTTCCAGCCCAATGCCGGCATACGTACTAAACAGCAGGAAACTTCGTCTAAAACTCAGGAGAAACGTTTCCTTGAAACTGCTCTGCTGTGCGTTCTTTCACCTAGAGAGTTGAAACTATGTTGAGATTCAGCGAGTCAGAAACACGTTTCTTCTAGGAGCTGCGTTGGGATATTCCCGAGTGAATGGGACCATAGGCTGTACAGAGAAATATCTGCTTCTAAAACCAAAAGTGTGCTATCAAACTGAATGGTTGTCAATGTGTGCATTCAACTGACAGAGTTAAACTCACGTGTGGATTCAGCGGTTTGCAAACCCTTTCTGTGCAGAATCCCAAAACCGGTATTTCCAGCCCAATGCCGGCATACGTACTAAACAGCAGGAAACTTCGTCTAAAACTCAGGAGAAACGTTTCCTTGAAACTGCTCAGCTGTGCGTTCGTTCACCTAAGAGAGTTGAATCTATGTTGAGATTCAGCGAGTCAGAAACACGTTTCTTCTAGGAGCTGCGTTGGGATATTCCCGAGTGAATGGGACCATAGGCTGTACAAAGAAATATCTGCTTCTAAAACCAAAAGTGTGCCATCTAACTGAATGGTTGTCAATGTGTGCATTTAACTGACAGAGTTAAACTCAAGTGTGGATTCAGCGGTTTGCAAACCCTTTCTGTGCAGAATCCCAAAACCGCTATTTCCAGCCCAATGCCGGCATACGTACTAAACAGCAGGAAACTTCGTCTAAAACTCAGGAGCAACGTTTCTTTGAAACTGCTCTGCTGTGCGTTCGTTCACCTAAGAGAGTTGAATCTATGTTGAGATTCAGCGAGTCAGAAACACGTTTCTTCTAGGAGCTGCGTTGGGATATTCCCGAGTGAATGGGACCATAGGCTGTACAGAGAAATATCTGCTTCTAAAACCAAAAGTGTGCTATCAAACTGAATGGTTGTCAATGTGTGCATTCAACTGACAGAGTTAAACTCACGTGTGGATTCAGCGGTTTGCAAACCCTTTCTGTGCAGAATCCCAAAACCGGTATTTCCAGCCCAATGCCGGCATACGTACTAAACAGCAGGAAACTTCGTCTAAAACTCAGGAGAAACGTTTCCGTGAAACTGCTCTGCTGTGCGTTCGTTCACCTAAGAGAGTTGAATCTATGTTGAGATTCAGTGAGTCAGAAACACGTTTCTTCTAGGAGCTGCGTTGGGATATTCCCGAGTGAATGGGACCAGAGGCTGTACAGAGATATATCTGCTTCTAAAACCAAAAGTGTGCTATCTAACTGAATGGTTGTCAATGTGTGCATTTAACTGACAGAGTTAAACTCACGTGTGGATTCAGCGGTTTGCAAACCCTTTCTGTGCAGAATCCCAAAACCGCTATTTCCAGCCCAATGCCGGCATACGTACTAAACAGCAGGAAACTTCGTCTAAAACTCAGGAGCAACGTTTCCTTGAAACTGCTCTGCTGTGCGTTCGTTCACCTAAGAGAGTTGAATCTAGGTTGAGATTCAGCGAGTCAGAAACACGTTTCTTCTAGGAGCTGCGTTGGGATATTCCCGAGTGAATGGGACCATAGGCTGTACAGAGAAATATCTGCTTCTAAAACCAAAAGTGTGCTATCAAACTGAATGGTTGTCAATGTGTGCATTCAACTGACAGAGTTAAACTCACGTGTGGATTCAGCGGTTTGCAAACCCTTTCTGTGCAGAATCCCAAAACCGGTATTTCCAGCCCAATGCCGGCATACGTACTAAACAGCAGGAAACTTCGTCTAAAACTCAGGAGAAACGTTTCCTTGAAACTGCTCTGCTGTGCGTTCTTTCACCTAGAGAGTTGAAACTATGTTGAGATTCAGCGAGTCAGAAACACGTTTCTTCTAGGAGCTGCGTTGGGATATTCCCGAGTGAATGGGACCATAGGCTGTACAGAGAAATATCTGCTTCTAAAACCAAAACGGAGCTATCAAACTGAATGGTTGTCAATGTGTGCATTCAACTGACAGAGTTAAACTCACGTGTGGATTCAGCGGTTTGCAAACCCTTTCTGTGCAGAATCCCAAAACCGGTATTTCCAGCCCAATGCCGGCATACGTACTAAACAGCAGGAAACTTCGTCTAAAACTCAGGAGAAACGTTTCCTTGAAACTGCTCAGCTGTGCGTTCGTTCACCTAAGAGAGTTGAATCTATGTTGAGATTCAGCGAGTCAGAAACACGTTTCTTCTAGGAGCTGCGTTGGGATATTCCCGAGTGAATGGGACCATAGGCTGTACAGAGAAATATCTGCTTCTAAAACCAAAAGTGTGCCATCTAACTGAATGGTTGTCAATGTGTGCATTCAACTGACAGAGTTAAACTCACGTGTGGATTCAGCGGTTTGCAAACCCTTTCTGTGCAGAATCCCAAAACCGCTATTTACAGCCCAATGCCGGCATACGTACTAAACAGCAGGAAACTTCGTCTAAAACTCAGGAGCAACGTTTCTTTGAAACTGCTCTGCTGTGCGTTCGTTCACCTAAGAGAGTTGAATCTATGTTGAGATTCAGCGAGTCAGAAACACGTTTCTTCTAGGAGCTGCGTTGGGATATTCCCGAGTGAATGGGACCATAGGCTGTACAGAGAAATATCTGCTTCTAAAACCAAAAGTGTGCTATCAATCTGAATGGTTGTCAATGTGTGCATTCAACTGGCAGAGTTAAACTCACGTGTGGATTCAGCGGTTTGCAAACCCTTTCTGTGCAGAATCCCAAAACCGGTATTTCCAGCCCAATGCCGGCATACGTACTAAACAGCAGGAAACTTCGTCTAAAACTCAGGAGAAACGTTTCCGTGAAACTGCTCTGCTGTGCGTTCGTTCACCTAAGAGAGTTGAATCTATGTTGAGATTCAGCGAGTCAGAAACACGTTTCTTCTAGGAGCTGCGTTGGGATATTCCCGAGTGAATGGGACCAGAGGCTGTACAGAGATATATCTGCTTCTAAAACCAAAAGTGTGCTATCTAACTGAATGGTTGTCAATGTGTGCATTTAACTGACAGAGTTAAACTCACGTGTGGATTCAGCGGTTTGCAAACCCTTTCTGTGCAGAATCCCAAAACCGCTATTTCCAGCCCAATGCCGGCATACGTACTAAACAGCAGGAAACTTCGTCTAAAACTCAGGAGCAACGTTTCCTTGAAACTGCTCTGCTGTGCGTTCGTTCACCTAAGAGAGTTGAATCTATGTTGAGATTCAGCGAGTCAGAAACACGTTTCTTCTAGGAGCTGCGTTGGGATATTCCCGAGTGAATGGGACCATAGGCTGTACAGAGAAATATCTGCTTCTAAAACCAAAAGTGTGCTATCAAACTGAATGGTTGTCAATGTGTGCATTCAACTGACAGAGTTAAACTCACGTGTGGATTCAGCGGTTTGCAAACCCTTTCTGTGCAGAATCCCAAAACCGGTATTTCCAGCCCAATGCCGGCATCCGTACTAAACAGAAGGAAACTTCGTCTAAAACTCAGGAGAAACGTTTCCTTGAAACTGCTCTGCTGTGCGTTCGTTCACCTAAGAGAGTTGAATCTATGTTGAGATTCAGCGAGTCAGAAACACGTTTCTTCTAGGAGCTGCGTTGGGATATTCCCGAGTGAATGGGACCATAGGCTGTACAGAGAAATATCTGCTTCTAAAACCAAAAGTGTGCTATCAAACTGAATGGTTGTCAATGTGTGCATTCAACTGACAGAGTTAAACTCACGTGTGGATTCAGCGGTTTGCAAACCCTTTCTGTGCAGAATCCCAAAACTGGTATTTCCAGCCCAATGCCGGCATCCGTACTAAACAGCAGGAAACTTCGTCTAAAACTCAGGAGCAACGTTTCCTTGAAACTGCTCTGCTGTGCGTCCGTTCACCTAAGAGAGTTGAATCTATGTTGAGATTCAGCGAGTCAGAAACACGTTTCTTCAAGGAGCTGCGTTGGGATATTCCCGAGTGAATGGGACCATAGGCTGTACAGAGAAATATCTGCTCCTACAACCAAAAGGGTGGTATCTAACTGAATGGTTGTCAATGTGTGCATTCAACTGACAGAGTTAAATTCACGTTTGGATTCAGCGGTTTACAAACCCTTTCTGTGCAGAATCCCAAAACCGGTAATTCCAGCTCAATGCCGGCATCCGTACTAAACAGCAGGAAACTTCGTCTAAAACTCAGGAGAAACGTTTCCTTGAAACTGCTCTGCTGTGCATTCGTTCACCTAAGAGAGTTGAAACTATGTTGAGATTCAGCGAGTCAGAAACACGTTTATGCTAGGAGCTGCGTTGGGATATTACCGAGTGAATGGGACCATAGGCTGTACAGAGAAATATCTGCTTCTAAAACCAAAACGGAGCTATCAAACTGAATGGTTGTCAATGTGTGCATTCAACTGACAGAGTTAAACTCACGTGTGGATTCAGCGGTTTGCAAACCCTTTCTGTGCAGAATCCCAAAACCGCTATTTCCAGCCCAATGCCGGCATCCGTACTAAACAGCAGGAAACTTCGTCTAAAACTCAGGAGCAACGTTTCCTTGAAACTGCTCTGCTGTGCGTTCGTTCACCTAAGAGAGTTGAATCTATGTTGAGATTCAGCGAGTCAGAAACACGTTTCTTCTAGGAGCTGCGTTGGGATATTCCCGAGTGAATGGGACCATAGGCTGTACAGAGAAATATCTGCTTCTAAAAGCAAAACGGAGCTATCTAACTGAATGGTTGTCAATGTGTGCATTCAACTGACAGAGTTAAACTCACGTGTGGATTCAGCGGTTTGCAAACCCTTTCTGTGCAGAATCCCAAAACCGGTATTTCCAGCCCAATGCCGGCATACGTACTAAACAGCAGGAAACTTCGTCTAAGACTCCGGAGAAACGTTTCCTTGAAACTGCTCTGCTGTGCGTTCGTTCACCTAAGAGAGTTGAATCTATGTTGAGATTCAGCGAGTCAGAAACACGTTTCTTCTAGGAGCTGCGTTGGGATATTCCCGAGTGAATGGGACCATAGGCTGTACAGAGAAATATCTGCTTCTAAAACCAAAAGTGTGCTATCAAACTGAATGGTTGTCAATGTGTGCATTCAACTGACAGAGTTAAACTCACGTGTGGATTCAGCGGTTTGCAAACCCTTTCTGTGCAGAATCCCAAAACCGGTATTTCCAGCCCAATGCCGGCATACGTACTAAACAGCAGGAAACTTCGTCTAAAACTCAGGAGCAACGTTTCCTTGAAACTGCTCTGCTGTGCGTTCGTTCACCTAAGAGAGTTGAATCTATGTTGAGATTCAGCGAGTCAGAAACACGTTTCTTCTAGGAGCTGCGTTGGGATATTCCCGAGTGAATGGGACCATAGGCTGTACAGAGAAATATCTGCTTCTAAAACCAAAACGGAGCTATCTAACTGAATGGTTGTCAATGTGTGCATTCAACTGACAGAGTTAAACTCACGTGTGGATTCAGCGGTTTGCAAACCCTTTCTGTGCAGAATCCCAAAACCGGTATTTCCAGCCCAATGCCGGCATACGTACTAAACAGCAGGAAACTTCGTCTAAAACTCAGGAGAAACGTTTCCTTGAAACTGCTCTGCTGTGCGTTCTTTCACCTAGAGAGTTGAAACTATGTTGAGATTCAGCGAGTCAGAAACACGTTTCTTCTAGGAGCTGCGTTGGGATATTCCCGAGTGAATGGGACCATAGGCTGTACAGAGAAATATCTGCTTCTAAAACCAAAACGGAGCTATCAAACTGAATGGTTGTCAATGTGTGCATTCAACTGACAGAGTTAAACTCACGTGTGGATTCAGCGGTTTGCAAACCCTTTCTGTGCAGAATCCCAAAACCGGTATTTCCAGCCCAATGCCGGCATACGTACTAAACAGCAGGAAACTTCGTCTAAAACTCAGGAGAAACGTTTCCTTGAAACTGCTCAGCTGTGCGTTCGTTCACCTAAGAGAGTTGAATCTATGTTGAGATTCAGCGAGTCAGAAACACGTTTCTTCTAGGAGCTGCGTTGGGATATTCCCGAGTGAATGGGACCATAGGCTGTACAGAGAAATATCTGCTTCTAAAACCAAAAGTGTGCCATCTTACTGAATGGTTGTCAATGTGTGCATTCAACTGACAGAGTTAAACTCACGTGTGGATTCAGCGGTTTGCAAACCCTTTCTGTGCAGAATCCCAAAACCGCTATTTCCAGCCCAATGCCGGCATACGTACTAAACAGCAGGAAACTTCGTCTAAAACTCAGGAGCAACGTTTCTTTGAAACTGCTCTGCTGTGCGTTCGTTCACCTAAGAGAGTTGAATCTATGTTGAGATTCAGCGAGTCAGAAACACGTTTATGCTAGGAGCTGCGTTGGGATATTCCCGAGTGAATGGGACCATAGGCTGTACAGAGAAATATCTGCTTCTAAAAGCAAAACGGAGCTATCTAACTGAATGGTTGTCAATGTGTGCATTCAACTGACAGAGTTAAACTCACGTGTGGACTCAGTGGTTTACAAACCCTTTCTGTGCAGAATCCCAAAACCGCTATTTCCAGCCCAATGCCGGCATACGTACTAAACAGCAGGAAACTTCGTCTAAGACTCCGGAGAAACGTTTCCTTGAAACTGCGCTGCTGTGCGTTCGTTCACCTAAGAGAGTTGAATCTATGTTGAGATTCAGCGAGTCAGAAACACGTTTCTTCTAGGAGCTGCGTTGGGATATTCCCGAGTGAATGGGACCATAGGCTGTACAGAGAAATATCTGCTTCTAAAACCAAAACGGAGCTATCAAACTGAATGGTTGTCAATGTGTGCATTCAACTGACAGAGTTAAACTCACGTGTGGATTCAGCGGTTTGCAAACCCTTTCTGTGCAGAATCCCAAAACCGGTATTTCCAGCCCAATGCCGGCATCCGTACTAAACAGCAGGAAACTTCGTCTAAAACTCAGGAGAAACGTTTCCTTGAAACTGCTCTGCTGTGCGTTCGTTCACCTAAGAGAGTTGAATCTATGTTGAGATTCAGCGAGTCAGAAACACGTTTCTTCTAGGAGCTGCGTTGGGATATTCCCGAGTGAATGGGACCATAGGCTGTACAGAGAAATATCTGCTTCTAAAACCAAAAGTGTGCTATCAAACTGAATGGTTGTCAATGTGTGCATTCAACTGACAGAGTTAAACTCACGTGTGGATTCAGCGGTTTGCAAACCCTTTCTGTGCAGAATCCCAAAACCGGTATTTCCAGCCCAATGCCGGCATCCGTACTAAACAGCAGGAAACTTCGTCTAAAACTCAGGAGAAACGTTTCCTTGAAACTGCTCTGCTGTGCGTTCGTTCACCTAAGAGAGTTGAATCTATGTTGAGATTCAGCGAGTCAGAAACACGTTTCTTCTAGGAGCTGCGTTGGGATATTCCCGAGTGAATGGGACCATAGGCTGTACAGAGAAATATCTGCTTCTAAAACCAAAAGTGTGCTATCAAACTGAATGGTTGTCAATGTGTGCATTCAACTGACAGAGTTAAACTCACGTGTGGATTCAGCGGTTTGCAAACCCTTTCTGTGCAGAATCCCAAAACCGGTATTTCCAGCCCAATGCCGGCATACGTACTAAACAGCAGGAAACTTCGTCTAAAACTCAGGAGAAACGTTTCCTTGAAACTGCTCTGCTGAGCGTTCGTTCACCTAAGAGAGTTGAATCTATGTTGAGATTCAGCGAGTCAGAAACACGTTTCTTCTAGGAGCTGCGTTGGGATATTCCCGAGTGAATGGGACCATAGGCTGTACAGAGAAATATCTGCTTCTAAAACCAAAACGGAGCTATCAATCTGAATGGTTGTCAATGTGTGCATTCAACTGACAGAGATAAACTCACGTGTGGATTCAGCGGTTTGCAAACCCTTTCTGTGCAGAATCCCAAAACCGGTATTTCCAGCCCAATGCCGGCATCCGTACTAAACAGCAGGTAACTTCGTCTAAAACTCAGGAGAGACGATTCCTTGAAACTGCTCTGCTGTGCGTTCGTTCACCTAAGAGAGTTGAATCTATGTTGAGATTCAGCGAGTCAGAAACACGTTTCTTCTAGGAGCTGCGTTAGGATATTCCCGAGGGAATGGGACCATAGGCTGTACAGAGAAATATCTGCTTCTAAAACCAAAACGGAGCTATCTAACTGAATGGTTGTCAATGTGTGCATTCAACTGACAGAGTTAAACTCACGTGTGGATTCAGCGGTTTGCAAACCCTTTCTGTGCAGAATCCCAAAACCGGTATTTCCAGCCCAATGCCGGCATACGTACTAAACAGCAGGAAACTTCGTCTAAAACTCAGGAGAAACGTTTCCTTGAAACTGCTCTGCTGTGCGTTCGTTCACCTAAGAGAGTTGAATCTATGTTGAGATTCAGCGAGTCAGAAACACGTTTCTTCTAGGAGCTGCGTTGGGATATTCCCGAGTGAATGGGACCATAGGCTGTACAGAGAAATATCTGCTTCTAAAACCAAAACGGAGCTATCAAACTGAATGGTTGTCAATGTGTGCATTCAACTGACAGAGTTAAACTCACGTGTGGATTCAGCGGTTTGCAAACCCTTTCTGTGCAGAATCCCAAAACCGCTATTTCCAGCCCAATGCCGGCATCCGTACTAAACAGCAGGAAACTTCGTCTAAAACTCAGGAGCAACGTTTCCTTGAAACTGCTCTGCTGTGCGTTCGTTCACCTAAGAGAGTTGAATCCATGTTGAGATTCAGCGAGTCAGAAACACGTTTCTTCTAGGAGCTGCGTTGGGATATTCCCGAGTGAATGGGACCATAGGCTGTACAGAGAAATATCTGCTCCTACAACCAAAAGGGTGGTATCTAACTGAATGGTTGTCAATGTGTGCATTCAACTGACAGAGTTAAATTCACGTTTGGATTCAGCGGTTTGCAAACCCTTTCTGTGCAGAATCCCAAAACCGGTAATTCCAGCTCAATGCCGGCATCCGTACTAAACAGCAGGTAACTTCGTCTAAAACTCAGGAGAGACGATTCCTTGAAACTGCTCTGCTGTGCGTTCGTTCACCTAAGAGAGTTGAATCTATGTTGAGATTCAGCGAGTCAGAAACACGTTTCTTCTAGGAGCTGCGTTAGGATATTCCCGAGGGAATGGGACCATAGGCTGTACAGAGAAATATCTGCTTCTAAAACCAAAACGGAGCTATCTAACTGAATGGTTGTCAATGTGTGCATTCAACTGACAGAGTTAAACTCACGTGTGGATTCAGCGGTTTGCAAACCCTTTCTGTGCAGAATCCCAAAACCGGTATTTCCAGCCCAATGCCGGCATACGTACTAAACAGCAGGAAACTTCGTCTAAAACTCAGGAGAAACGTTTCCTTGAAACTGCTCTGCTGTGCGTTCGTTCACCTAAGAGAGTTGAATCTATGTTGAGATTCAGCGAGTCAGAAACACGTTTCTTCTAGGAGCTGCGTTGGGATATTCCCGAGTGAATGGGACCATAGGCTGTACAGAGAAATATCTGCTTCTAAAACCAAAACGGAGCTATCAAACTGAATGGTTGTCAATGTGTGCATTCAACTGACAGAGTTAAACTCACGTGTGGATTCAGCGGTTTGCAAACCCTTTCTGTGCAGAATCCCAAAACCGCTATTTCCAGCCCAATGCCGGCATCCGTACTAAACAGCAGGAAACTTCGTCTAAAACTCAGGAGCAACGTTTCCTTGAAACTGCTCTGCTGTGCGTTCGTTCACCTAAGAGAGTTGAATCCATGTTGAGATTCAGCGAGTCAGAAACACGTTTCTTCTAGGAGCTGCGTTGGGATATTCCCGAGTGAATGGGACCATAGGCTGTACAGAGAAATATCTGCTCCTACAACCAAAAGGGTGGTATCTAACTGAATGGTTGTCAATGTGTGCATTCAACTGACAGAGTTAAATTCACGTTTGGATTCAGGGGTTTGCAAACCCTTTCTGTGCAGAATCCCAAAACCGGTAATTCCAGCTCAATGCCGGCATCCGTACTAAACAGCAGGAAACTTCGTCTAAAACTCAGGAGAAACGTTTCCTTGAAACTGCTCTGCTGTGCATTCGTTCACCTAAGAGAGTTGAAACTATGTTGAGATTCAGCGAGTCAGAAACACGTTTATGCTAGGAGCTGCGTTGGGATATTCCCGAGTGAATGGGACCATAGGCTGTACAGAGAAATATCTGCTTCTAAAAGCAAAACGGAGCTATCTAACTGAATGGTTGTCAATGTGTGCATTCAACTGACAGAGTTAAACTCACGTGTGGATTCAGCGGTTTGCAAACCCTTTCTGTGCAGAATCCCAAAACCGGTATTTCCAGCCCAATGCCGGCATACGTACTAAACAGCAGGAAACTTCGTCTAAGACTCCGGAGAAACGTTTCCTTGAAACTGCTCTGCTGTGCGTTCGTTCACCTAAGAGAGTTGAATCTATGTTGAGATTCAGCCAGTCAGAAACACGTTTCTTCTAGGAGCTGCGTTGGGATATTCCCGAGTGAATGGGACCATAGGCTGTACAGAGAAATATCTGCTTCTAAAACCAAAAGTGTGCTATCTAACTGAATGGTTGTCAATGTGTGCATTCAACTGACAGAGTTAAACTCACGTGTGGATTCAGCGGTTTGCAAACCCTTTCTGTGCAGAATCCCAAAACCGGTATTTCCAGCCCAATGCCGGCATACGTACTAAACAGCAGGAAACTTCGTCTAAAACTCAGGAGAGACGTTTCCTTGAAACTGCTCTGCTGTGCGTTCGTTCACCTAAGAGAGTTGAATCTATGTTGAGATTCAGCGAGTCAGAAACACGTTTCTTCTAGGAGCTGCGTTGGGATATTCCCGAGTGAATGGGACCATAGGCTGTACAGAGAAATATCTGCTTCTAAAACAAAAAGTGTGCTATCTAACTGAATGGTTGTCAATGTGTGCATTCAACTGACAGAGTTAAACTCACGTGTGGATTCAGCGGTTTGCAAACCCTTTCTGTGCAGAATCCCAAAACCGGTATTTCCAGCCCAATGCCGGCATACGTACTAAACAGCAGGAAACTTCGTCTAAAACTCAGGAGAAACGTTTCCGTGAAACTGCTCTGCTGTGCGTTCGTTCACCTAAGAGAGTTGAATCTATGTTGAGATTCAGCGAGTCAGAAACACGTTTCTTCTAGGAGCTGCGTTGGGATATTCCCGAGTGAATGGGACCAGAGGCTGTACAGAGATATATCTGCTTCTAAAACCAAAAGTGTGCTATCTAACTGAATGGTTGTCAATGTGTGCATTTAACTGACAGAGTTAAACTCACGTGTGGATTCAGCGGTTTGCAAACCCTTTCTGTGCAGAATCCCAAAACCGCTATTTCCAGCCCAATGCCGGCATACGTACTAAACAGCAGGAAACTTCGTCTAAAACTCAGGGGCAACGTTTCCTTGAAACTGCTCTGCTGTGCATTCGTTCACCTAAGAGAGTTGAATCTATGTTGAGATTCAGCGAGTCAGAAACACGTTTCTTCTAGGAGCTGCGTTGGGATATTCCCGAGTGAATGGGACCATAGGCTGTACAGAGAAATATCTGCTTCTAAAACCAAAAGTGTGCTATCAAACTGAATGGTTGTCAATGTGTGCATTCAACTGACAGAGTTAAACTCACGTGTGGATTCAGCGGTTTGCAAACCCTTTCTGTGCAGAATCCCAAAACCGGTATTTCCAGCCCAATGCCGGCATACGTACTAAACAGCAGGAAACTTCGTCTAAAACTCAGGAGCAACGTTTCCTTGAAACTGCTCTGCTGGGCGTTCGTTCACCTAAGAGAGTTGAATCCATGTTGAGATTCAGCGAGTCAGAAACACGTTTCTTCTAGGAGCTGCGTTGGGATATTCCCGAGTGAATGGGACCATAGGCTGTACAGAGAAATATCTGCTCCTACAACCAAAAGGGTGGTATCTAACTGAATGGTTGTCAATGTGTGCATTCAACTGACAGAGTTAAATTCACGTTTGGATTCAGGGGTTTGCAAACCCTTTCTGTGCAGAATCCCAAAACCGGTAATTCCAGCTCAATGCCGGCATCCGTACTAAACAGCAGGAAACTTCGTCTAAAACTCAGGAGAAACGTTTCCTTGAAACTGCTCTGCTGTGCATTCGTTCACCTAAGAGAGTTGAAACTATGTTGAGATTCAGCGAGTCAGAAACACGTTTATGCTAGGAGCTGCGTTGGGATATTCCCGAGTGAATGGGACCATAGGCTGTACAGAGAAATATCTGCTTCTAAAAGCAAAACGGAGCTATCTAACTGAATGGTTGTCAATGTGTGCATTCAACTGACAGAGTTAAACTCACGTGTGGATTCAGCGGTTTGCAAACCCTTTCTGTGCAGAATCCCAAAACCGGTATTTCCAGCCCAATGCCGGCATACGTACTAAACAGCAGGAAACTTCGTCTAAGACTCCGGAGAAACGTTTCCTTGAAACTGCTCTGCTGTGCGTTCGTTCACCTAAGAGAGTTGAATCTATGTTGAGATTCAGCCAGTCAGAAACACGTTTCTTCTAGGAGCTGCGTTGGGATATTCCCGAGTGAATGGGACCATAGGCTGTACAGAGAAATATCTGCTTCTAAAACCAAAAGTGTGCTATCTAACTGAATGGTTGTCAATGTGTGCATTCAACTGACAGAGTTAAACTCACGTGTGGATTCAGCGGTTTGCAAACCCTTTCTGTGCAGAATCCCAAAACCGGTATTTCCAGCCCAATGCCGGCATACGTACTAAACAGCAGGAAACTTCGTCTAAAACTCAGGAGAGACGTTTCCTTGAAACTGCTCTGCTGTGCGTTCGTTCACCTAAGAGAGTTGAATCTATGTTGAGATTCAGCGAGTCAGAAACACGTTTCTTCTAGGAGCTGCGTTAGGATATTCCCGAGGGAATGGGACCATAGGCTGTACAGAGAAATATCTGCTTCTAAAACCAAAACGGAGCTATCTAACTGAATGGTTGTCAATGTGTGCATTCAACTGACAGAGTTAAACTCACGTGTGGATTCAGCGGTTTGCAAACCCTTTCTGTGCAGAATCCCAAAACGGGTATTTCCAGCCCAATGCCGGCATATGTACTAAACAGCAGGAAACTTCGTCTAAAACTCAGGAGAAACGTTTCCTTGAAACTGCTCAGCTGTGCGTTCGTTCACCTAAGAGAGTTGAATCTATGTTGAGATTCAGCGAGTCAGAAACACGTTTCTTCTAGGAGCTGCGTTGGGATATTCCCGAGTGAATGGGACCATAGGCTGTACAGAGAAATATCTGCTTCTAAAACAAAAAGTGTGCTATCTAACTGAATGGTTGTCAATGTGTGCATTCAACTGACAGAGTTAAACTCACGTGTGGATTCAGCGGTTTGCAAACCCTTTCTGTGCAGAATCCCAAAACCGGTATTTCCAGCCCAATGCCGGCATACGTACTAAACAGCAGGAAACTTCGTCTAAAACTCAGGAGAAACGTTTCCGTGAAACTGCTCTGCTGTGCGTTCGTTCACCTAAGAGAGTTGAATCTATGTTGAGATTCAGCGAGTCAGAAACACGTTTCTTCTAGGAGCTGCGTTGGGATATTCCCGAGTGAATGGGACCAGAGGCTGTACAGAGATATATCTGCTTCTAAAACCAAAAGTGTGCTATCTAACTGAATGGTTGTCAATGTGTGCATTTAACTGACAGAGTTAAACTCACGTGTGGATTCAGCGGTTTGCAAACCCTTTCTGTGCAGAATCCCAAAACCGCTATTTCCAGCCCAATGCCGGCATACGTACTAAACAGCAGGAAACTTCGTCTAAAACTCAGGGGCAACGTTTCCTTGAAACTGCTCTGCTGTGCATTCGTTCACCTAAGAGAGTTGAATCTATGTTGAGATTCAGCGAGTCAGAAACACGTTTCTTCTAGGAGCTGCGTTGGGATATTCCCGAGTGAATGGGACCATAGGCTGTACAGAGAAATATCTGCTTCTAAAACCAAAAGTGTGCTATCAAACTGAATGGTTGTCAATGTGTGCATTCAACTGACAGAGTTAAACTCACGTGTGGATTCAGCGGTTTGCAAACCCTTTCTGTGCAGAATCCCAAAACCGGTATTTCCAGCCCAATGCCGGCATACGTACTAAACAGCAGGAAACTTCGTCTAAAACTCAGGAGAAACGTTTCCTTGAAACTGCTCTGCTGTGCGTTCGTTCACCTAAGAGAGTTGAATCTATGTTGAGATTCAGCGAGTCAGAAACACGTTTCTTCTAGGAGCTGCGTTGGGATATTCCCGAGTGAATGGGACCATAGGCTGTACAGAGAAATATCTGCTTCTAAAACCAAAAGTGTGCTATCAAACTGAATGGTTGTCAATGTGTGCATTCAACTGACAGAGTTAAACTCACGTGTAGATTCAGCGGTTTGCAAACCCTTTCTGTGCAGAATCCCAAAACCGCTATTTCCAGCCCAATGCCGGCATCCGTACTAAACAGCAGGAAACTTCGTCTAAAACTCAGGAGAAACGTTTCCTTGAAACTGCTCTGCTGTGCGTTCGTTCACCTAAGAGAGTTGAATCTATGTTGAGATTCAGCGAGTCAGAAACACGTTTCTTCTAGGAGCTGCGTTGGGATATTCCCGAGTGAATGGGACCATAGGCTGTACAGAGAAATATCTGCTTCTAAAACCAAAAGTGTGCTATCAAACTGAATGGTTGTCAATGTGTGCATTCAACTGACAGAGTTAAACTCACGTGTGGATTCAGCGGTTTGCAAACCCTTTCTGTGCAGAATCCCAAAACCGGTATTTCCAGCCCAATGCCGGCATACGTACTAAACAGCAGGAAACTTCGTCTAAAACTCAGGAGAAACGTTTCCTTGAAACTGCTCTGCTGAGCGTTCGTTCACCTAAGAGAGTTGAATCTATGTTGAGATTCAGCGAGTCAGAAACACGTTTCTTCTAGGAGCTGCGTTGGGATATTCCCGAGTGAATGGGACCATAGGCTGTACAGAGAAATATCTGCTTCTAAAACCAAAACGGAGCTATCAATCTGAATGGTTGTCAATGTGTGCATTCAACTGACAGAGATAAACTCACGTGTGGATTCAGCGGTTTGCAAACCCTTTCTGTGCAGAATCCCAAAACCGGTATTTCCAGCCCAATGCCGGCATCCGTACTAAACAGCAGGTAACTTCGTCTAAAACTCAGGAGAGACGATTCCTTGAAACTGCTCTGCTGTGCGTTCGTTCACCTAAGAGAGTTGAATCTATGTTGAGATTCAGCGAGTCAGAAACACGTTTCTTCTAGGAGCTGCGTTAGGATATTCCCGAGGGAATGGGACCATAGGCTGTACAGAGAAATATCTGCTTCTAAAACCAAAACGGAGCTATCTAACTGAATGGTTGTCAATGTATGCATTCAACTGACAGAGTTAAACTCACGTGTGGATTCAGCGGTTTGCAAACCCTTTCTGTGCAGAATCCCAAAACCGGTATTTCCAGCCAAATGCCGGCATACGTACTAAACAGCAGGAAACTTCGTCTAAAACTCAGGAGAAACGTTTCCTTGAAACTGCTCAGCTGTGCGTTCGTTCACCTAAGAGAGTTGAATCTATGTTGAGATTCAGCGAGTCAGAAACACGTTTCTTCTAGGAGCTGCGTTGGGATATTCCCGAGTGAATGGGACCATAGGCTGTACAGAGAAATATCTGCTTCTAAAACCAAAACGGAGCTATCAAACTGAATGGTTGTCAATGTGTGCATTCAACTGACAGAGTTAAACTCACGTGTGGATTCAGCGGTTTGCAAACCCTTTCTGTGCAGAATCCCAAAACCGCTATTTCCAGCCCAATGCCGGCATCCGTACTAAACAGCAGGAAACTTCGTCTAAAACTCAGGAGCAACGTTTCCTTGAAACTGCTCTGCTGTGCGTTCGTTCACCTAAGAGAGTTGAATCTATGTTGAGATTCAGCGAGTCAGAAACACGTTTCTTCTAGGAGCTGCGTTGGGATATTCCCGAGTGAATGGGACCATAGGCTGTACAGAGAAATATCTGCTCCTACAACCAAAAGTGTGGTATCTAACTGAATGGTTGTCAATGTGTGCATTCAACTGACAGAGTTAAACTCACGTGTGGATTCAGCGGTTTGCAAACCCTTTCTGTGCAGAATCCCAAAACCGGTAATTCCAGCTCAATGCCGGCATCCGTACTAAACAGCAGGAAACTTCGTCTAAAACTCAGGAGAAACGTTTCCTTGAAACTGCTCTGCTGTGCATTCGTTCACCTAAGAGAGTTGAAACTATGTTGAGATTCAGCGAATCAGAAACACGTTTATGCTAGGAGCTGCGTTGGGATATTCCCGAGTGAATGGGACCATAGGCTGTACAGAGAAATATCTGCTTCTAAAACCAAAACGGAGCTATCTAACTGAATGGTTGTCAATGTGTGCATTCAACTGACAGAGTTAAACTCACGTGTGGATTCAGCGGTTTGCAAACCCTTTCTGTGCAGAATCCCAAAACCGCTATTTCCAGCCCAATGCCGGCATACGTACTAAACAGCAGGAAACTTCGTCTAAGACTCCGGAGAAACGTTTCCTTGAAACTGCTCTGCTGTGCGTTCGTTCACCTAAGAGAGTTGAATCTATGTTGAGATTCAGCGAGTCAGAAACACGTTTCTTCTAGGAGCTGCGTTGGGATATTCCCGAGTGAATGGGACCATAGGCTGTACAGAGAAATATCTGCTTCTAAAACCAAAAGTGTGCTATCAAACTGAATGGTTGTCAATGTGTGCATTCAACTGACAGAGTTAAACTCACGTGTGGATTCAGCGGTTTGCAAACCCTTTCTGTGCAGAATCCCAAAACCGGTATTTCCAGCCCAATGCTGGCATCCGTACTAAACAGCAGGAAACTTCGTCTAAAACTCAGGAGAAACGTTTCCTTGAAACTGCTCTGCTGTGCGTTCGTTCACCTAAGAGAGTTGAATCTATGTTGAGATTCAGCGAGTCAGAAACACGTTTCTTCTAGGAGCTGCGTTGGGATATTCCCGAGTGAATGGGACCATAGGCTGTACAGAGAAATATCTGCTTCTAAATCCAAAACGGAGCTATCAAACTGAATGGTTGTCAATGTGTGCATTCAACTGACAGAGTTAAACTCACGTGTGGATTCAGCGGTTTGCAAACCCTTTCTGTGCAGAATCCCAAAACCGCTATTTCCAGCCCAATGCCGGCATCCGTACTAAACAGCAGGAAACTTCGTCTAAAACTCAGGAGCAACGTTTCCTTGAAACTGCTCTGCTGTGCGTTCGTTCACCTAAGAGAGTTGAATCTATGTTGAGATTCAGCGAGTCAGAAACACGTTTCTTCTAGGAGCTGCGTTGGGATATTCCCGAGTGAATGGGACCATAGGCTGTACAGAGAAATATCTGCTTCTAAAACCAAAAGTGTGCTATCAAACTGAATGGTTGTCAATGTGTGCATTCAACTGACAGAGTTAAACTCACGTGTGGATTCAGCGGTTTGCAAACCCTTTCTGTGCAGAATCCCAAAACCGGTATTTCCAGCCCAATGCCGGCATACGTACTAAACAGCAGGAAACTTCGTCTAAAACTCAGGAGAAACGTTTCCTTGAAACTGCTCTGCTGTGCGTTCGTTCACCTAAGAGAGTTGAATCTATGTTGAGATTCAGCGAGTCAGAAACACGTTTCTTCTAGGAGCTGCGTTGGGATATTCCCGAGTGAATGGGACCACAGGCTGTACAGAGAAATATCTGCTTCTAAAACCAAAACGGAGCTATCAAACTGAATGGTTGTCAATGTGTGCATTCAACTGACAGAGTTAAACTCACGTGTGGATTCAGCGGTTTGCAAACCCTTTCTGTGCAGAATCCCAAAACCGCTATTTCCAGCCCAATGCCGGCATCCGTACTAAACAGCAGGAAACTTCGTCTAAAACTCAGGAGCAACGTTTCCTTGAAACTGCTCTGCTGTGCGTTCGTTCACCTAAGAGAGTTGAATCTATGTTGAGATTCAGCGAGTCAGAAACACGTTTCTTCTAGGAGCTGCGTTGGGATATTCCCGAGTGAATGGGACCATAGGCTGTACAGAGAAATATCTGCTCCTACAACCAAAAGGGTGGTATCTAACTGAATGGTTGTCAATGTGTGCATTCAACTGACAGAGGTAAATTCACGTTTGGATTCAGCGGTTTACAAACCCTTTCTGTGCAGAATCCCAAAACCGGTAATTCCAGCTCAATGCCGGCATCCGTACTAAACAGCAGGAAACTTCGTCTAAAACTCAGGAGAAACGTTTCCTTGAAACTGCTCTGCTGTGCATTCGTTCACCTAAGAGAGTTGAAACTATGTTGAGATTCAGCGAGTCAGAAACACGTTTATGCTAGGAGCTGCGTTGGGATATTCCCGAGTGAATGGGACCATAGGCTGTACAGAGAAATATCTGCTTCTAAAAGCAAAACGGAGCTATCTAACTGAATGGTTGTCAATGTGTGCATTCAACTGACAGAGTTAAACTCACGTGTGGATTCAGCGGTTTGCAAATCCTTTCTGTGCAGAATCCCAAAACCGGTATTTCCAGCCCAATGCCGGCATACGTACTAAACAGCAGGAAACTTCGTCTAAGACTCCGGAGAAACGTTTCCTTGAAACTGCTCTGCTGTGCGTTCGTTCACCTAAGAGAGTTGAATCTATGTTGAGATTCAGCGAGTCAGAAACACGTTTCTTCTAGGAGCTGCGTTGGGATATTCCCGAGTGAATGGGACCATAGGCTGTACAGAGAAATATCTGCTTCTAAATCCAAAACGGAGCTATCAAACTGAATGGTTGTCAATGTGTGCATTCAACTGACAGAGTTAAACTCACGTGTGGATTCAGCGGTTTGCAAACCCTTTCTGTGCAGAATCCCAAAACCGGTATTTCCAGCCCAATGCCGGCATACGTACTAAACAGCAGGAAACTTCGTCTAAAACTCAGGAGAAACGTTTCCTTGAAACTGCTCAGCTGTGCGTTCGTTCACCTAAGAGAGTTGAATCTATGTTGAGATTCAGCGAGTCAGAAACACGTTTCTTCTAGGAGCTGCGTTGGGATATTCCCGAGTGAATGGGACAATTGGCTGTACAGAGAAATATCTGCTTCTAAAACCAAAAGTGTGCTATCTAACTGAATGGTTGTCAATGTGTGCATTCAACTGACAGAGTTAAACTCACGTGTGGATTCAGCGGTTTGCAAACCCTTTCTGTGCAGAATCCCAAAACCGGTATTTCCAGCCCAATGCCGGCATCCGTACTAAACAGCAGGAAACTTCGTCTAAAACTCAGGAGCAACGTTTCCGTGAAACTGCTCTGCTGTGCGTTCATTCACCTAAGAGAGTTGAATCTATGTTGAGATTCAGCGAGTCAGAAACACGTTTCTTCTAGGAGCTGCGTTGGGATATTCCCGAGTGAATGGGACCAGAGGCTGTACAGAGAAATATCTGCTTCTAAAACCAAAAGTGTGCTATCTAACTGAATGGTTGTCAATGTGTGCATTCAACTGACAGAGTTAAACTCACGTGTGGATTCAGCGGTTTGCAAACCCTTTCTGTGCAGAATCCCAAAACCGCTATTTCCAGCCCAATGCCGGCATACGTACTAAACAGCAGGAAACTTCGTCTAAAACTCAGGAGCAACGTTTCCTTGAAACTGCTCTGCTGTGCGTTCGTTCACCTAAGAGAGTTGAATCTATGTTGAGATTCAGCGAGTCAGAAACACGTTTCTTCTAGGAGCTGCGTTGGGATATTCCCGAGTGAATGGGACCATAGGCTGTACAGAGAAATATCTGCTTCTAAAACCAAAAGTGTGCTATCAAACTGAATGGTTGTCAATGTGTGCATTCAACTGACAGAGTTAAACTCACGTGTGGATTCAGCGGTTTGCAAACCCTTTCTGTGCAGAATCCCAAAACCGGTATTTCCAGCCCAATGCCGGCATCCGTACTAAACAGCAGGAAACTTCGTCTAAAACTCAGGAGAAACGTTTCCTTGAAACTGCTCTGCTGTGCGTTCGTTCACCTAAGAGAGTTGAATCTATGTTGAGATTCAGCGAGTCAGAAACACGTTTCTTCTAGGAGCTGCGTTGGGATATTCCCGAGTGAATGGGACCATAGGCTGTACAGAGAAATATCTGCTTCTAAATCCAAAACGGAGCTATCAAACTGAATGGTTGTCAATGTGTGCATTCAACTGACAGAGTTAAACTCACGTGTGGATTCAGCGGTTTGCAAACCCTTTCTGTGCAGAATCCCAAAACCGGTATTTCCAGCCCAATGCCGGCATCCGTACTAAACAGCAGGAAACTTCGTCTAAAACTCAGGAGAAACGTTTCCTTGAAACTGCTCTGCTGTGCGTTCGTTCACCTAAAAGAGTTGAATCTATGTTGAGATTCAGCGAGTCAGAAACACGTTTCTTCTAGGAGCTGCGTTGGGATATTCCCGAGTGAATGGGACCATAGGCTGTACAGAGAAATATCTGCTTCTAAAACCAAAAGTGTGCTATCAAACTGAATGGTTGTCAATGTGTGCATTCAACTGACAGAGTTAAACTCACGTGTGGATTCAGCGGTTTGCAAACCCTTTCTGTGCAGAATCCCAAAACCGGTATTTCCAGCCCAATGCCGGCATACGTACTAAACAGCAGGAAACTTCGTCTAAAACTCAGGAGAAACGTTTCCTTGAAACTGCTCTGCTGTGCGTTCGTTCACCTAAGAGAGTTGAATCTATGTTGAGATTCAGCGAGTCAGAAACACGTTTCTTCTAGGAGCTGCGTTGGGATATTCCCGAGTGAATGGGACCATAGGCTGTACAGAGAAATATCTGCTTCTAAAACCAAAACGGAGCTATCAAACTGAATGGTTGTCAATGTGTGCATTCAACTGACAGAGTTAAACTCACGTGTGGATTCAGCGGTTTGCAAACCCTTTCTGTGCAGAATCCCAAAACCGCTATTTCCAGCCCAATGCCGGCATCCGTACTAAACAGCAGGAAACTTCGTCTAAAACTCAGGAGCAACGTTTCCTTGAAACTGCTCTGCTGTGCGTTCGTTCACCTAAGAGAGTTGAATCTATGTTGAGATTCAGCGAGTCAGAAACACGTTTCTTCTAGGAGCTGCGTTGGGATATTCCCGAGTGAATGGGACCATAGGCTGTACAGAGAAATATCTGCTCCTACAACCAAAAGGGTGGTATCTAACTGAATGGTTGTCAATGTGTGCATTCAACTGACAGAGTTAAATTCACGTTTGGATTCAGCGGTTTACAAACCCTTTCTGTGCAGAATCCCAAAACCGGTAATTCCAGCTCAATGCCGGCATCCGTACTAAACAGCAGGAAACTTCGTCTAAAACTCAGGAGAAACGTTTCCTTGAAACTGCTCTGCTGTGCATTCGTTCACCTAAGAGAGTTGAAACTATGTTGAGATTCAGCGAGTCAGAAACACGTTTATGCTAGGAGCTGCGTTGGGATATTCCCGAGTGAATGGGACCATAGGCTGTACAGAGAAATATCTGCTTCTAAAAGCAAAACGGAGCTATCTAACTGAATGGTTGTCAATGTGTGCATTCAACTGACAGAGTTAAACTCACGTGTGGATTCAGCGGTTTGCAAACCCTTTCTGTGCAGAATCCCAAAACCGCTATTTCCAGCCCAATGCCGGCATACGTACTAAACAGCAGGAAACTTCGTCTAAGACTCCGGAGAAACGTTTCCTTGAAACTGCTCTGCTGTGCGTTCGTTCACCTAAGAGAGTTGAATCTATGTTGAGATTCAGCGAGTCAGAAACACGTTTCTTCTAGGAGCTGCGTTGGGATATTCCCGAGTGAATGGGACCATAGGCTGTACAGAGAAATATCTGCTTCTAAAACCAAAAGTGTGCTATCAAACTGAATGGTTGTCAATGTGTGCATTCAACTGACAGAGTTAAACTCACGTGTGGATTCAGCGGTTTGCAAACCCTTTCTGTGCAGAATCCCAAAACCGGTATTTCCAGCCCAATGCCGGCATCCGTACTAAACAGCAGGAAACTTCGTCTAAAACTCAGGAGAAACGTTTCCTTGAAACTGCTCTGCTGTGCGTTCGTTCACCTAAGAGAGTTGAATCTATGTTGAGATTCAGCGAGTCAGAAACACGTTTCTTCTAGGAGCTGCGTTGGGATATTCCCGAGTGAATGGACCATAGGCTGTACAGAGAAATATCTGCTTCTAAAACCAAAAGTGTGCTATCAAACTGAATGGTTGTCAATGTGTGCATTCAACTGACAGAGTTAAACTCACGTGTGGATTCAGCGGTTTGCAAACCCTTTCTGTGCAGAATCCCAAAACCGGTATTTCCAGCCCAATGCCGGCATACGTACTAAACAGCAGGAAACTTCGTCTAAAACTCAGGAGAAACGTTTCCTTGAAACTGCTCTGCTGTGCGTTCGATCACCTAAGAGAGTTGAATCTATGTTGAGATTCAGCGAGTCAGAAACACGTTTCTTCTAGGAGCTGTGTTGGGATATTCCCGAGTGAATGGGACCATAGGCTGTACAGAGAAATATCTGCTTCTAAAACCAAAACGGAGCTATCAAACTGAATGGTTGTCAATGTGTGCATTCAACTGACAGAGATAAACTCACGTGTGGATTCAGCGGTTTGCAAACCCTTTCTGTGCAGAATCCCAAAACCGGTATTTCCAGCCCAATGCCGGCATCCGTACTAAACAGCAGGTAACTTCGTCTAAAACTCAGGAGAGACGTTTCCTTGAAACTGCTCTGCTGTGCGTTCGTTCACCTAAGAGAGTTGAATCTATGTTGAGATTCAGCGAGTCAGAAACACGTTTCTTCTAGGAGCTGCGTTAGGATATTCCCGAGGGAATGGGACCATAGGCTGTACAGAGAAATATCTGCTTCTAAAACCAAAACGGAGCTATCTAACTGAATGGTTGTCAATGTGTGCATTCAACTGACAGAGTTAAACTCACGTGTGGATTCAGCGGTTTGCAAACCCTTTCTGTGCAGAATCCCAAAACCGGTATTTCCAGCCCAATGCCGGCATACGTACTAAACAGCAGGAAACTTCGTCTAAAACTCAGGAGAAACGTTTCCTTGAAACTGCTCAGCTGTGCGTTCGTTCACCTAAGAGAGTTGAATCTATGTTGAGATTCAGCGAGTCAGAAACACGTTTCTTCTAGGAGCTGCGTTGGGATATTCCCGAGTGAATGGGACCATAGGCTGTACAGAGAAATATCTGCTTCTAAAACCAAAAGTGTGCTATCTAACTGAATGGTTGTCAATGTGTGCATTCAACTGACAGAGTTAAACTCACGTGTGGATTCAGCAGTTTGCAAACCCTTTCTGTGCAGAATCCCAAAACCGGTATTTCCAGCCTAATGCCGGCATACGTACTAAACAGCAGGAAACTTCGTCTAAAACTCAGGAGCAACGTTTCCTTGAAACTGCTCTGCTGTGCGTTCGTTCACCTAAGAGAGTTGAATCTATGTTGAGATTCAGCGAGTCAGAAACACGTTTCTTCTAGGAGCTGCGTTGGGATATTCCCGAGTGAATGGGACCATAGGCTGTACAGAGAAATATCTGCTTCTAAAACCAAAAGTGTGCTATCAAACTGAATGGTTGTCAATGTGTGCATTCAACTGACAGAGTTAAACTCACGTGTGGATTCAGCGGTTTGCAAACCCTTTCTGTGCAGAATCCCAAAACCGGTATTTCCAGCCCAATGCCGGCATACGTACTAAACAGCAGGAAACTTCGTCTAAAACTCAGGAGAAACGTTTCCTTGAAACTGCTCTGCTGAGCGTTCGTTCACCTAAGAGAGTTGAATCTATGTTGAGATTCAGCGAGTCAGAAACACGTTTCTTCTAGGAGCTGCGTTGGGATATTCCCGAGTGAATGGGACCATAGGCTGTACAGAGAAATATCTGCTTCTAAAACCAAAACGGAGCTATCAATCTGAATGGTTGTCAATGTGTGCATTCAACTGACAGAGATAAACTCACGTGTGGATTCAGCGGTTTGCAAACCCTTTCTGTGCAGAATCCCAAAACCGGTATTTCCAGCCCAATGCCGGCATCCGTACTAAACAGCAGGTAACTTCGTCTAAAACTCAGGAGAGACGATTCCTTGAAACTGCTCTGCTGTGCGTTCGTTCACCTAAGAGAGTTGAATCTATGTTGAGATTCAGCGAGTCAGAAACACGTTTCTTCTAGGAGCTGCGTTAGGATATTCCCGAGGGAATGGGACCATAGGCTGTACAGAGAAATATCTGCTTCTAAAACCAAAACGGAGCTATCTAACTGAATGGTTGTCAATGTATGCATTCAACTGACAGAGTTAAACTCACGTGTGGATTCAGCGGTTTGCAAACCCTTTCTGTGCAGAATCCCAAAACCGGTATTTCCAGCCAAATGCCGGCATACGTACTAAACAGCAGGAAACTTCGTCTAAAACTCAGGAGAAACGTTTCCTTGAAACTGCTCAGCTGTGCGTTCGTTCACCTAAGAGAGTTGAATCTATGTTGAGATTCAGCGAGTCAGAAACACGTTTCTTCTAGGAGCTGCGTTGGGATATTCCCGAGTGAATGGGACCATAGGCTGTACAGAGAAATATCTGCTTCTAAAACCAAAACGGAGCTATCAAACTGAATGGTTGTCAATGTGTGCATTCAACTGACAGAGTTAAACTCACGTGTGGATTCAGCGGTTTGCAAACCCTTTCTGTGCAGAATCCCAAAACCGCTATTTCCAGCCCAATGCCGGCATCCGTACTAAACAGCAGGAAACTTCGTCTAAAACTCAGGAGCAACGTTTCCTTGAAACTGCTCTGCTGTGCGTTCGTTCACCTAAGAGAGTTGAATCTATGTTGAGATTCAGCGAGTCAGAAACACGTTTCTTCTAGGAGCTGCGTTGGGATATTCCCGAGTGAATGGGACCATAGGCTGTACAGAGAAATATCTGCTCCTACAACCAAAAGTGTGGTATCTAACTGAATGGTTGTCAATGTGTGCATTCAACTGACAGAGTTAAACTCACGTGTGGATTCAGCGGTTTGCAAACCCTTTCTGTGCAGAATCCCAAAACCGGTAATTCCAGCTCAATGCCGGCATCCGTACTAAACAGCAGGAAACTTCGTCTAAAACTCAGGAGAAACGTTTCCTTGAAACTGCTCTGCTGTGCATTCGTTCACCTAAGAGAGTTGAAACTATGTTGAGATTCAGCGAGTCAGAAACACGTTTATGCTAGGAGCTGCGTTGGGATATTCCCGAGTGAATGGGACCATAGGCTGTACAGAGAAATATCTGCTTCTAAAACCAAAACGGAGCTATCTAACTGAATGGTTGTCAATGTGTGCATTCAACTGACAGAGTTAAACTCACGTGTGGATTCAGCGGTTTGCAAACCCTTTCTGTGCAGAATCCCAAAACCGCTATTTGCAGCCCAATGCCGGCATACGTACTAAACAGCAGGAAACTTCGTCTAAGACTCCGGAGAAACGTTTCCTTGAAACTGCTCTGCTGTGCGTTCGTTCACCTAAGAGAGTTGAATCTATGTTGAGATTCAGCGAGTCAGAAACACGTTTCTTCTAGGAGCTGCGTTGGGATATTCCCGAGTGAATGGGACCAGAGGCTGTACAGAGAAATATCTGCTTCTAAAACCAAAAGTGTGCTATCTAACTAAATGGTTGTCAATGTGTGCATTCAACTGACAGAGTTAAACTCACGTGTGGATTCAGCGGTTTGCAAACCCTTTCTGTGCAGAATCCCAAAACCGCTATTTCCAGCCCAATGCCGGCATACGTACTAAACAGCAGGAAACTTCGTCTAAAACTCAGGAGAAACGTTTCCTTGAAACTGCTCTGCTGTGCGTTCGTTCACCTAAGAGAGTTGAATCTATGTTGAGATTCAGCGAGTCAGAAACACGTTTCTTCTAGGAGCTGCGTTGGGATATTCCCGAGTGAATGGGACCATAGGCTGTACAGAGAAATATCTGCTTCTAAAACCAAAAGTGTGCTATCAAACTGAATGGTTGTCAATGTGTGCATTCAACTGACAGAGTTAAACTCACGTGTGGATTCAGCGGTTTGCAAACCCTTTCTGTGCAGAATCCCAAAACCGGTATTTCCAGCCCAATGCTGGCATCCGTACTAAACAGCAGGAAACTTCGTCTAAAACTCAGGAGAAACGTTTCCTTGAAACTGCTCTGCTGTGCGTTCGTTCACCTAAGAGAGTTGAATCTATGTTGAGATTCAGCGAGTCAGAAACACGTTTCTTCTAGGAGCTGCGTTGGGATATTCCCGAGTGAATGGGACCATAGGCTGTACAGAGAAATATCTGCTTCTAAATCCAAAACGGAGCTATCAAACTGAATGGTTGTCAATGTGTGCATTCAACTGACAGAGTTAAACTCACGTGTGGATTCAGCGGTTTACAAACCCTTTCTGTGCAGAATCCCAAAACCGGTAATTCCAGCTCAATGCCGGCATCCGTACTAAACAGCAGGAAACTTCGTCTAAAACTCAGGAGAAACGTTTCCTTGAAACTGCTCTGCTGTGCATTCGTTCACCTAAGAGAGTTGAAACTATGTTGAGATTCAGCGAGTCAGAAACACGTTTATGCTAGGAGCTGCGTTGGGATATTCCCGAGTGAATGGGACCATAGGCTGTACAGAGAAATATCTGCTTCTAAAAGCAAAACGGAGCTATCTAACTGAATGGTTGTCAATGTGTGCATTCAACTGACAGAGTTAAACTCACGTGTGGATTCAGCGGTTTGCAAATCCTTTCTGTGCAGAATCCCAAAACCGGTATTTCCAGCCCAATGCCGGCATACGTACTAAACAGCAGGAAACTTCGTCTAAGACTCCGGAGAAACGTTTCCTTGAAACTGCTCTGCTGTGCGTTCGTTCACCTAAGAGAGTTGAATCTATGTTGAGATTCAGCGAGTCAGAAACACGTTTCTTCTAGGAGCTGCGTTGGGATATTCCCGAGTGAATGGGACCATAGGCTGTACAGAGAAATATCTGCTTCTAAATCCAAAACGGAGCTATCAAACTGAATGGTTGTCAATGTGTGCATTCAACTGACAGAGTTAAACTCACGTGTGGATTCAGCGGTTTGCAAACCCTTTCTGTGCAGAATCCCAAAACCGGTATTTCCAGCCCAATGCCGGCATACGTACTAAACAGCAGGAAACTTCGTCTAAAACTCAGGAGAAACGTTTCCTTGAAACTGCTCAGCTGTGCGTTCGTTCACCTAAGAGAGTTGAATCTATGTTGAGATTCAGCGAGTCAGAAACACGTTTCTTCTAGGAGCTGCGTTGGGATATTCCCGAGTGAATGGGACAATTGGCTGTACAGAGAAATATCTGCTTCTAAAACCAAAAGTGTGCTATCTAACTGAATGGTTGTCAATGTGTGCATTCAACTGACAGAGTTAAACTCACGTGTGGATTCAGCGGTTTGCAAACCCTTTCTGTGCAGAATCCCAAAACCGGTATTTCCAGCCCAATGCCGGCATCCGTACTAAACAGCAGGAAACTTCGTCTAAAACTCAGGAGCAACGTTTCCGTGAAACTGCTCTGCTGTGCGTTCGTTCACCTAAGAGAGTTGAATCTATGTTGAGATTCAGCGAGTCAGAAACACGTTTCTTCTAGGAGCTGCGTTGGGATATTCCCGAGTGAATGGGACCAGAGGCTGTACAGAGAAATATCTGCTTCTAAAACCAAAAGTGTGCTATCTAACTGAATGGTTGTCAATGTGTGCATTCAACTGACAGAGTTAAACTCACGTGTGGATTCAGCGGTTTGCAAACCCTTTCTGTGCAGAATCCCAAAACCGCTATTTCCAGCCCAATGCCGGCATACGTACTAAACAGCAGGAAACTTCGTCTAAAACTCAGGAGCAACGTTTCCTTGAAACTGCTCTGCTGTGCGTTCGTTCACCTAAGAGAGTTGAATCTATGTTGAGATTCAGCGAGTCAGAAACACGTTTCTTCTAGGAGCTGCGTTGGGATATTCCCGAGTGAATGGGACCATAGGCTGTACAGAGAAATATCTGCTTCTAAAACCAAAAGTGTGCTATCAAACTGAATGGTTGTCAATGTGTGCATTCAACTGACAGAGTTAAACTCACGTGTGGATTCAGCGGTTTGCAAACCCTTTCTGTGCAGAATCCCAAAACCGGTATTTCCAGCCCAATGCCGGCATCCGTACTAAACAGCAGGAAACTTCGTCTAAAACTCAGGAGAAACGTTTCCTTGAAACTGCTCTGCTGTGCGTTCGTTCACCTAAGAGAGTTGAATCTATGTTGAGATTCAGCGAGTCAGAAACACGTTTCTTCTAGGAGCTGCGTTGGGATATTCCCGAGTGAATGGGACCATAGGCTGTACAGAGAAATATCTGCTTCTAAATCCAAAACGGAGCTATCAAACTGAATGGTTGTCAATGTGTGCATTCAACTGACAGAGTTAAACTCACGTGTGGATTCAGCGGTTTGCAAACCCTTTCTGTGCAGAATCCCAAAACCGGTATTTCCAGCCCAATGCCGGCATCCGTACTAAACAGCAGGAAACTTCGTCTAAAACTCAGGAGAAACGTTTCCTTGAAACTGCTCTGCTGTGCGTTCGTTCACCTAAGAGAGTTGAATCTATGTTGAGATTCAGCGAGTCAGAAACACGTTTCTTCTAGGAGCTGCGTTGGGATATTCCCGAGTGAATGGGACCATAGGCTGTACAGAGAAATATCTGCTTCTAAAACCAAAAGTGTGCTATCAAACTGAATGGTTGTCAATGTGTGCATTCAACTGACAGAGTTAAACTCACGTGTGGATTCAGCGGTTTGCAAACCCTTTCTGTGCAGAATCCCAAAACCGGTATTTCCAGCCCAATGCCGGCATACGTACTAAACAGCAGGAAACTTCGTCTAAAACTCAGGAGAAACGTTTCCTTGAAACTGCTCTGCTGTGCGTTCGTTCACCTAAGAGAGTTGAATCTATGTTGAGATTCAGCGAGTCAGAAACACGTTTCTTCTAGGAGCTGCGTTGGGATATTCCCGAGTGAATGGGACCATAGGCTGTACAGAGAAATATCTGCTTCTAAAACCAAAACGGAGCTATCAAACTGAATGGTTGTCAATGTGTGCATTCAACTGACAGAGTTAAACTCACGTGTGGATTCAGCGGTTTGCAAACCCTTTCTGTGCAGAATCCCAAAACCGCTATTTCCAGCCCAATGCCGGCATCCGTACTAAACAGCAGGAAACTTCGTCTAAAACTCAGGAGCAACGTTTCCTTGAAACTGCTCTGCTGTGCGTTCGTTCACCTAAGAGAGTTGAATCTATGTTGAGATTCAGCGAGTCAGAAACACGTTTCTTCTAGGAGCTGCGTTGGGATATTCCCAAGTGAATGGGACCATAGGCTGTACAGAGAAATATCTGCTCCTACAACCAAAAGGGTGGTATCTAACTGAATGGTTGTCAATGTGTGCATTCAACTGACAGAGTTAAACTCACGTGTGGATTCAGCGGTTTACAAACCCTTTCTGTGCAGAATCCCAAAACCGGTAATTCCAGCTCAATGCCGGCATCCGTACTAAACAGCAGGAAACTTCGTCTAAAACTCAGGAGAAACGTTTCCTTGAAACTGCTCTGCTGTGCATTCGTTCACCTAAGAGAGTTGAAACTATGTTGAGATTCAGCGAGTCAGAAACACGTTTATGCTAGGAGCTGCGTTGGGATATTCCCGAGTGAATGGGACCATAGGCTGTACAGAGAAATATCTGCTTCTAAAAGCAAAACGGAGCTATCTAACTGAATGGTTGTCAATGTGTGCATTCAACTGACAGAGTTAAACTCACGTGTGGATTCAGCGGTTTGCAAACCCTTTCTGTGCAGAATCCCAAAACCGCTATTTCCAGCCCAATGCCGGCATACGTACTAAACAGCAGGAAACTTCGTCTAAGACTCCGGAGAAACGTTTCCTTGAAACTGCTCTGCTGTGCGTTCGTTCACCTAAGAGAGTTGAATCTATGTTGAGATTCAGCGAGTCAGAAACACGTTTCTTCTAGGAGCTGCGTTGGGATATTCCCGAGTGAATGGGACCATAGGCTGTACAGAGAAATATCTGCTTCTAAAACCAAAAGTGTGCTATCAAACTGAATGGTTGTCAATGTGTGCATTCAACTGACAGAGTTAAACTCACGTGTGGATTCAGCGGTTTGCAAACCCTTTCTGTGCAGAATCCCAAAACCGGTATTTCCAGCCCAATGCCGGCATCCGTACTAAACAGCAGGAAACTTCGTCTAAAACTCAGGAGAAACGTTTCCTTGAAACTGCTCTGCTGTGCGTTCGTTCACCTAAGAGAGTTGAATCTATGTTGAGATTCAGCGAGTCAGAAACACGTTTCTTCTAGGAGCTGCGTTGGGATATTCCCGAGTGAATGGACCATAGGCTGTACAGAGAAATATCTGCTTCTAAAACCAAAAGTGTGCTATCAAACTGAATGGTTGTCAATGTGTGCATTCAACTGACAGAGTTAAACTCACGTGTGGATTCAGCGGTTTGCAAACCCTTTCTGTGCAGAATCCCAAAACCGGTATTTCCAGCCCAATGCCGGCATACGTACTAAACAGCAGGAAACTTCGTCTAAAACTCAGGAGAAACGTTTCCTTGAAACTGCTCTGCTGTGCGTTCGATCACCTAAGAGAGTTGAATCTATGTTGAGATTCAGCGAGTCAGAAACACGTTTCTTCTAGGAGCTGTGTTGGGATATTCCCGAGTGAATGGGACCATAGGCTGTACAGAGAAATATCTGCTTCTAAAACCAAAACGGAGCTATCAAACTGAATGGTTGTCAATGTGTGCATTCAACTGACAGAGATAAACTCACGTGTGGATTCAGCGGTTTGCAAACCCTTTCTGTGCAGAATCCCAAAACCGGTATTTCCAGCCCAATGCCGGCATCCGTACTAAACAGCAGGTAACTTCGTCTAAAACTCAGGAGAGACGTTTCCTTGAAACTGCTCTGCTGTGCGTTCGTTCACCTAAGAGAGTTGAATCTATGTTGAGATTCAGCGAGTCAGAAACACGTTTCTTCTAGGAGCTGCGTTAGGATATTCCCGAGGGAATGGGACCATAGGCTGTACAGAGAAATATCTGCTTCTAAAACCAAAACGGAGCTATCTAACTGAATGGTTGTCAATGTGTGCATTCAACTGACAGAGTTAAACTCACGTGTGGATTCAGCGGTTTGCAAACCCTTTCTGTGCAGAATCCCAAAACCGGTATTTCCAGCCCAATGCCGGCATACGTACTAAACAGCAGGAAACTTCGTCTAAAACTCAGGAGAAACGTTTCCTTGAAACTGCTCAGCTGTGCGTTCGTTCACCTAAGAGAGTTGAATCTATGTTGAGATTCAGCGAGTCAGAAACACGTTTCTTCTAGGAGCTGCGTTGGGATATTCCCGAGTGAATGGGACCATAGGCTGTACAGAGAAATATCTGCTTCTAAAACCAAAAGTGTGCTATCTAACTGAATGGTTGTCAATGTGTGCATTCAACTGACAGAGTTAAACTCACGTGTGGATTCAGCAGTTTGCAAACCCTTTCTGTGCAGAATCCCAAAACCGGTATTTCCAGCCTAATGCCGGCATACGTACTAAACAGCAGGAAACTTCGTCTAAGACTCAGGAGAAACGTTTCCTTGAAACTGCTCTGCTGTGCGTTCGTTCACCTAAGAGAGTTGAATCTATGTTGAGATTCAGCGAGTCAGAAACACGTTTCTTCTAGGAGCTGCGTTGGGATATTCCCGAGTGAATGGGACCAGAGGCTGTACAGAGAAATATCTGCTTCTAAAACCAAAAGTGTGCTATCTAACTGAATGGTTGTCAATGTGTGCATTCAACTGACAGAGTTAAACTCACGTGTGGATTCAGCGGTTTGCAAACCCTTTCTGTGCAGAATCCCAAAACCGGTATTTCCAGCCCAATGCCGGCATCCGTACTAAACAGCAGGAAACTTCGTCTAAAACTCAGGAGCAACGTTTCCTTGAAACTGCTCTGCTGTGCGTTCGTTCACCTAAGAGAGTTGAATCTATGTTGAGATTCAGCGAGTCAGAAACACGTTTCTTCTAGGAGCTGCGTTGGGATATTCCCGAGTGAATGGGACCATAGGCTGTACAGAGAAATATCTGCTTCTAAAACCAAAACGGAGCTATCAAACTGAATGGTTGTCAATGTGTGCATTCAACTGACAGAGTTAAACTCACGTGTGGATTCAGCGGTTTGCAAACCCTTTCTGTGCAGAATCCCAAAACCGGTATTTCCAGCCTAATGCCGGCATACGTACTAAACAGCAGGAAACTTCGTCTAAAACTCAGGAGCAACGTTTCCTTGAAACTGCTCTGCTGTGCGTTCGTTCACCTAAGAGAGTTGAATCTATGTTGAGATTCAGCGAGTCAGAAACACGTTTCTTCTAGGAGCTGCGTTGGGATATTCCCGAGTGAATGGGACCATAGGCTGTACAGAGAAATATCTGCTCCTACAACCAAAAGGGTGGTATCTAACTGAATGGTTGTCAATGTGTGCATTCAACTGACAGAGTTAAATTCACGTTTGGATTCAGCGGTTTACAAACCCTTTCTGTGCAGAATCCCAAAACCGGTAATTCCAGCTCAATGCCGGCATCCGTACTAAACAGCAGGAAACTTCGTCTAAAACTCAGGAGAAACGTTTCCTTGAAACTGCTCTGCTGTGCATTCGTTCACCTAAGAGAGTTGAAACTATGTTGAGATTCAGCGAGTCAGAAACACGTTTATGCTAGGAGCTGCGTTGGGATATTCCCGAGTGAATGGGACCATAGGCTGTACAGAGAAATATCTGCTTCTAAAAGCAAAACGGAGCTATCTAACTGAATGGTTGTCAATGTGTGCATTCAACTGACAGAGTTAAACTCACGTGTGGATTCAGCGGTTTGCAAACCCTTTCTGTGCAGAATCCCAAAACCGCTATTTCCAGCCCAATGCTGGCATACGTACTAAACAGCAGGAAACTTCGTCTAAGACTCCGGAGAAACGTTTCCTTGAAACTGCTCTGCTGTGCGTTCGTTCACCTAAGAGAGTTGAATCTATGTTGAGATTCAGCGAGTCAGAAACACGTTTCTTCTAGGAGCTGCGTTGGGATATTCCCGAGTGAATGGGACCATAGGCTGTACAGAGAAATATCTGCTTCTAAAACCAAAAGTGTGCTATCAAACTGAATGGTTGTCAATGTGTGCATTCAACTGACAGAGTTAAACTCACGTGTGGATTCAGCGGTTTGCAAACCCTTTCTGTGCAGAATCCCAAAACCGGTATTTCCAGCCCAATGCCGGCATCCGTACTAAACAGCAGGAAACTTCGTCTAAAACTCAGGAGAAACGTTTCCTTGAAACTGCTCTGCTGTGCGTTCGTTCACCTAAGAGAGTTGAATCTATGTTGAGATTCAGCGAGTCAGAAACACGTTTCTTCTAGGAGCTGCGTTGGGATATTCCCGAGTGAATGGACCATAGGCTGTACAGAGAAATATCTGCTTCTAAAACCAAAAGTGTGCTATCAAACTGAATGGTTGTCAATGTGTGCATTCAACTGACAGAGTTAAACTCACGTGTGGATTCAGCGGTTTGCAAACCCTTTCTGTGCAGAATCCCAAAACCGGTATTTCCAGCCCAATGCCGGCATACGTACTAAACAGCAGGAAACTTCGTCTAAAACTCAGGAGAAACGTTTCCTTGAAACTGCTCTGCTGTGCGTTCGATCACCTAAGAGAGTTGAATCTATGTTGAGATTCAGCGAGTCAGAAACACGTTTCTTCTAGGAGCTGTGTTGGGATATTCCCGAGTGAATGGGACCATAGGCTGTACAGAGAAATATCTGCTTCTAAAACCAAAAGTGTGCTATCAAACTGAATGGTTGTCAATGTGTGCATTCAACTGACAGAGTTAAACTCACGTGTGGATTCAGCGGTTTGCAAACCCTTTCTGTGCAGAATCCCAAAACCGGTATTTCCAGCCCAATGCCGGCATACGTACTAAACAGCAGGAAACTTCGTCTAAAACTCAGGAGAAACGTTTCCTTGAAACTGCTCTGCTGTGCGTTCGTTCACCTAAGAGAGTTGAATCTATGTTGAGATTCAGCGAGTCAGAAACACGTTTCTTCTAGGAGCTGCATTGGGATATTCCCGAGTGAATGGGACCATAGGCTGTACAGAGAAATATCTGCTTCTAAAACCAAAAGTGTGCTATCAAACTGAATGGTTGTCAATGTGTGCATTCAACTGACAGAGTTAAACTCACGTGTGGATTCAGCGGTTTGCAAACCCTTTCTGTGCAGAATCCCAAAACCGGTATTTCCAGCCCAATGCCGGCATCCGTACTAAACAGCAGGAAACTTCGTCTAAAACTCAGGAGAGACGTTTCCTTGAAACTGCTCTGCTGTGCGTTCGTTCACCTAAGAGAGTTGAATCTATGTTGAGATTCAGCGAGTCAGAAACACGTTTCTTCTAGGAGCTGCGTTAGGATATTCCCGAGGGAATGGGACCATAGGCTGTACAGAGAAATATCTGCTTCTAAAACCAAAACGGAGCTATCTAACTGAATGGTTGTCAATGTGTGCATTCAAGTGACAGAGTTAAACTCACGTGTGGATTCAGCGGTTTGCAAACCCTTTCTGTGCAGAATCCCAAAACCGGTATTTCCAGCCCAATGCCGGCATCCGTACTAAACAGCAGGAAACTTCGTCTAAAACTCAGGAGAAACGTTTCCTTGAAACTGCTCAGCTGTGCGTTCGTTCACCTAAGAGAGTTGAATCTATGTTGAGATTCAGCGAGTCAGAAACACGTTTCTTCTAGGAGCTGCGTTGGGATATTCCCGAGTGAATGGGACCATAGGCTGTACAGAGAAATATCTGCTTCTAAAACCAAAAGTGTGCTATCTAACTGAATGGTTGTCAATGTGTGCATTCAACTGACAGAGTTAAACTCACGTGTGGATTCAGCGGTTTGCAAACCCTTTCTGTGCAGAATCCCAAAACCGGTATTTCCAGCCCAATGCCGGCATCCGTACTAAACAGCAGGAAACTTCGTCTAAAACTCAGGAGCAACGTTTCCGTGAAACTGCTCTGCTGTGCGTTCGTTCACCTAAGAGAGTTGAATCTATGTTGAGATTCAGCGAGTCAGAAACACGTTTATGCTAGGAGCTGCGTTGGGATATTCCCGAGTGAATGGGACCATAGGCTGTACAGAGAAATATCTGCTTCTAAAACCAAAAGTGTGCTATCAAACTGAATGGTTGTCAATGTGTGCATTCAACTGACAGAGTTAAACTCACGTGTGGATTCAGCGGTTTGCAAACCCTTTCTGTGCAGAATCCCAAAACCGCTATTTCCAGCCCAATGCCGGCATCCTTACTAAACAGCAGGAAGCTTCGTCTAAAACTCAGGAGAAACGTTTCCTTGAAACTGCTCTGCTGTGCGTTCGTTCACCTAAGAGAGTTGAATCTATGTTGAGATTCAGCGAGTCAGAAACACGTTTCTTCTAGGAGCTGCGTTGGGATATTCCCGAGTGAATGGGACCATAGGCTGTACAGAGAAATATCTGCTTCTAAAACCAAAACGGAGCTATCAAACTGAATGGTTGTCAACGTGTGCATTCAACTGACAGAGTTAAACTCACGTGTGGATTCAGCGGTTTGCAAACCCTTTCTGTGCAGAATCCCAAAACCGCTATTTCCAGCCCAATGCCGGCATACGTACTAAACAGCAGGAAACTTCGTCTAAAACTCAGGAGCAACGTTTCCTTGAAACTGCTCTGCTGGGCGTTCGTTCACCTAAGAGAGTTGAATCTATGTTGAAATTCAGCGAGTCAGAAACACGTTTCTTCTAAGAGCTGCGTTGGGATATTCCCGAGTGAATGGGACCATAGGCTGTACAGAGAAATATCTGCTTCTAAAACCAAATGTGTGCTATCAAACTGAATGGTTGTCAATGTGTGCATTCAACTGACAGAGTTAAACTCACGTGTGGATTCAGCGGTTTGCAAACCCTTTCTGTGCAGAATCCCAAAACCGGTATTTCCAGCCCAATGCCGGCATACGTACTAAACAGCAGGAAACTTCGTCTAAAACTCAGGAGAAACGTTTCCTTGAAACTGCTCTGCTGTGCGTTCGTTCACCTAAGAGAGTTGAATCTATGTTGAGATTCAGCGAGTCAGAAACACGTTTCTTCTAGGAGCTGCGTTGGGATATTCCCGAGTGAATGGGACCATAGGCTGTACAGAGAAATATCTGCTTCTAAAACCAAAACGGAGCTATCTAACTGAATGGTTGTCAATGTGTGCATTCAACTGACAGAGTTAAACTCACGTGTGGATTCAGCGGTTTGCAAACCCTTTCTGTGCAGAATCCCAAAACCGGTATTTCCAGCCCAATGCCGGCATCCGTACTAAACAGCAGGAAACTTCGTCTAAAACTCAGGAGCAACGTTTCCTTGAAACTGCTCTGCTGTGCGTTCGTTCACCTAAGAGAGTTGAATCTATGTTGAGATTCAGCGAGTCAGAAACACGTTTCTTCTAGGAGCTGCGTTGGGATATTCCCGAGTGAATGGGACCAGAGGCTGTACAGAGAAATATCTGCTCCTTCAACCAAAAGGGTGGTATCTAACTGAATGGTTGTCAATGTGTGCATTCAACTGACAGAGTTAAATTCACGTTTGGATTCAGCGGTTTGCAAACCCTTTCTGTGCAGAATCCCAAAACCGGTAATTCCAGCTCAATGCCGGCATCCGTACTAAACAGCAGGAAACTTCGTCTAAAACTCAGGAGAAACGTTTCCTTGAAACTGCTCTGCTGTGCGTTCGATCACCTAAGAGAGTTGAATCTATGTTGAGATTCAGCGAGTCAGAAACACGTTTCTTCTAGGAGCTGCGTTGGGATATTCCCGAGTGAATGGGACCATAGGCTGTACAGAGAAATATCTGCTTCTAAAACCAAAAGTGTGCTATCAAACTGAATGGTTGTCAATGTGTGCATTCAACTGACAGAGTTAAACTCACGTGTGGATTCAGCGGTTTGCAAACCCTTTCTGTGCAGAATCCCAAAACCGGTATTTCCAGCCCAATGCCGGCATCCGTACTAAACAGCAGGAAACTTCGTCTTAAACTCAGGAGAAACGTTTCCTTGAAACTGATCTGCTGTGCGTTCGATCACCTAAGAGAGTTGAATCTATGTTGAGATTCAGCGAGTCAGAAACACGTTTCTTCTAGGAGCTGCGTTGGGATATTCCCGAGTGAATGGGACCATAGGCTGTACAGAGAAATATCTGCTTCTAAAACCAAAACGGAGCTATCAAACTGAATGGTTGTCAATGTGTGCATTCAACTGACAGAGTTAAACTCACGTGTGGATTCAGCGGTTTGCAAACCCTTTCTGTGCAGAATCCCAAAACCGGTATTTCCAGCCCAATGCCGGCATCCGTACTAAACAGCAGGAAACTTCGTCTAAAACTCAGGAGAGACGTTTCCTTGAAACTGCTCTGCTGTGCGTTCGTTCACCTAAGAGAGTTGAATCTATGTTGAGATTCAGCGAGTCAGAAACACGTTTCTTCTAGGAGCTGCGTTAGGATATTCCCGAGGGAATGGGACCATAGGCTGTACAGAGAAATATCTGCTTCTAAAACCAAAACGGAGCTATCTAACTGAATGGTTGTCAATGTGTGCATTCAACTGACAGAGTTAAACTCACGTGTGGATTCAGCGGTTTGCAAACCCTTTCTGTGCAGAATGCCAAAACCGGTATTTCCAGCCCAATGCCGGCATCCGTACTAAACAGCAGGAAACTTCGTCTAAAACTCAGGAGAAACGTTTCCTTGAAACTGCTCAGCTGTGCGTTCGTTCACCTAAGAGAGTTGAATCTATGTTGAGATTCAGCGAGTCAGAAACACGTTTCTTCTAGGAGCTGCGTTGGGATATTCCCGAGTGAATGGGACCATAGGCTGTACAGAGAAATATCTGCTTCTAAAACCAAAAGTGTGCTATCTAACTGAATGGTTGTCAATGTGTGCATTCAACTGACAGAGTTAAACTCACGTGTGGATTCAGCGGTTTGCAAACCCTTTCTGTGCAGAATCCCAAAACCGGTATTTCCAGCCCAATGCCGGCATCCGTACTAAACAGCAGGAAACTTCGTCTAAAACTCAGGAGCAACGTTTCCGTGAAACTGCTCTGCTGTGCGTTCGTTCACCTAAGAGAGTTGAATCTATGTTGAGATTCAGCGAGTCAGAAACACGTTTCTTCTAGGAGCTGCGTTGGGATATTCCCGAGTGAATGGGACCATAGGCTGTACAGAGAAATATCTGCTTCTAAAACCAAAAGTGTGCTATCAAACTGAATGGTTGTCAATGTGTGCATTCAACTGACAGAGTTAAACTCACGTGTGGATTCAGCGGTTTGCAAACCCTTTCTGTGCAGAATCCCAAAACCGCTATTTCCAGCCCAATGCCGGCATCCTTACTAAACAGCAGGAAGCTTCGTCTAAAACTCAGGAGAAACGTTTCCTTGAAACTGCTCTGCTGTGCGTTCGTTCACCTAAGAGAGTTGAATCTATGTTGAGATTCAGCGAGTCAGAAACACGTTTCTTCTAGGAGCTGCGTTGGGATATTACCGAGTGAAAGGGACCATAGGCTGTACAGAGAAATATCTGCTTCTAAAACCAAAACGGAGCTATCAAACTGAATGGTTGTCAATGTGTGCATTCAACTGACAGAGTTAAACTCACGTGTGGATTCAGCGGTTTGCAAACCCTTTCTGTGCAGAATCCCAAAACCGCTATTTCCAGCCCAATGCCGGCATCCTTACTAAACAGCAGGAAGCTTCGTCTAAAACTCAGGAGAAACGTTTCCTTGAAACTGCTCTGCTGTGCGTTCGTTCACCTAAGAGAGTTGAATCTATGTTGAGATTCAGCGAGTCAGAAACACGTTTCTTCTAGGAGCTGCGTTGGGATATTCCCGAGTGAATGGGACCATAGGCTGTACAGAGAAATATCTGCTTCTAAAACCAAAACGGAGCTATCAATCTGAATGGTTGTCAACGTGTGCATTCAACTGACAGAGTTAAACTCACGTGTGGATTCAGCGGTTTGCAAACCCTTTCTGTGCAGAATCCCAAAACCGCTATTTCCAGCCCAATGCCGGCATACGTACTAAACAGCAGGAAACTTCGTCTAAAACTCAGGAGCAACGTTTCCTTGAAACTGCTCTGCTGGGCGTTCGTTCACCTAAGAGAGTTGAATCTATGTTGAAATTCAGCGAGTCAGAAACACGTTTCTTCTAAGAGCTGCGTTGGGATATTCCCGAGTGAATGGGACCATAGGCTGTACAGAGAAATATCTGCTTCTAAAACCAAATGTGTGCTATCAAACTGAATGGTTGTCAATGTGTGCATTCAACTGACAGAGTTAAACTCACGTGTGGATTCAGCGGTTTGCAAACCCTTTCTGTGCAGAATCCCAAAACCGGTATTTCCAGCCCAATGCCGGCATACGTACTAAACAGCAGGAAACTTCGTCTAAAACTCAGGAGAAACGTTTCCTTGAAACTGCTCTGCTGTGCGTTCGTTCACCTAAGAGAGTTGAATCTATGTTGAGATTCAGCGAGTCAGAAACACGTTTCTTCTAGGAGCTGCGTTGGGATATTCCCGAGTGAATGGGACCATAGGCTGTACAGAGAAATATCTGCTTCTAAAACCAAAACGGAGCTATCTAACTGAATGGTTGTCAATGTGTGCATTCAACTGACAGAGTTAAACTCACGTGTGGATTCAGCGGTTTGCAAACCCTTTCTGTGCAGAATCCCAAAACCGGTATTTCCAGCCCAATGCCGGCATCCGTACTAAACAGCAGGAAACTTCGTCTAAAACTCAGGAGCAACGTTTCCTTGAAACTGCTCTGCTGTGCGTTCGTTCACCTAAGAGAGTTGAATCTATGTTGAGATTCAGCGAGTCAGAAACACGTTTCTTCTAGGAGCTGCGTTGGGATATTCCCGAGTGAATGGGACCAGAGGCTGTACAGAGAAATATCTGCTCCTTCAACCAAAAGGGTGGTATCTAACTGAATGGTTGTCAATGTGTGCATTCAACTGACAGAGTTAAATTCACGTTTGGATTCAGCGGTTTGCAAACCCTTTCTGTGCAGAATCCCAAAACCGGTAATTCCAGCTCAATGCCGGCATCCGTACTAAACAGCAGGAAACTTCGTCTAAAACTCAGGAGAAACGTTTCCTTGAAACTGCTCTGCTGTGCGTTCGATCACCTAAGAGAGTTGAATCTATGTTGAGATTCAGCGAGTCAGAAACACGTTTCTTCTAGGAGCTGCGTTGGGATATTCCCGAGTGAATGGGACCATAGGCTGTACAGAGAAATATCTGCTTCTAAAACCAAAAGTGTGCTATCAAACTGAATGGTTGTCAATGTGTGCATTCAACTGACAGAGTTAAACTCACGTGTGGATTCAGCGGTTTGCAAACCCTTTCTGTGCAGAATCCCAAAACCGGTATTTCCAGCCCAATGCCGGCATCCGTACTAAACAGCAGGAAACTTCGTCTAAAACTCAGGAGAAACGTTTCCTTGAAACTGATCTGCTGTGCGTTCGATCACCTAAGAGAGTTGAATCTATGTTGAGATTCAGCGAGTCAGAAACACGTTTCTTCTAGGAGCTGCGTTGGGATATTCCCGAGTGAATGGGACCATAGGCTGTACAGAGAAATATCTGCTTCTAAAACCAAAACGGAGCTATCAAACTGAATGGTTGTCAATGTGTGCATTCAACTGACAGAGTTAAACTCACGTGTGGATTCAGCGGTTTGCAAACCCTTTCTGTGCAGAATCCCAAAACCGGTATTTCCAGCCCAATGCCGGCATCCGTACTAAACAGCAGGAAACTTCGTCTAAAACTCAGGAGAGACGTTTCCTTGAAACTGCTCTGCTGTGCGTTCGTTCACCTAAGAGAGTTGAATCTATGTTGAGATTCAGCGAGTCAGAAACACGTTTCTTCTAGGAGCTGCGTTAGGATATTCCCGAGGGAATGGGACCATAGGCTGTACAGAGAAATATCTGCTTCTAAAACCAAAACGGAGCTATCTAACTGAATGGTTGTCAATGTGTGCATTCAACTGACAGAGTTAAACTCACGTGTGGATTCAGCGGTTTGCAAACCCTTTCTGTGCAGAATGCCAAAACCGGTATTTCCAGCCCAATGCCGGCATCCGTACTAAACAGCAGGAAACTTCGTCTAAAACTCAGGAGAAACGTTTCCTTGAAACTGCTCAGCTGTGCGTTCGTTCACCTAAGAGAGTTGAATCTATGTTGAGATTCAGCGAGTCAGAAACACGTTTCTTCTAGGAGCTGCGTTGGGATATTCCCGAGTGAATGGGACCATAGGCTGTACAGAGAAATATCTGCTTCTAAAACCAAAAGTGTGCTATCAAACTGAATGGTTGTCAATGTGTGCATTCAACTGACAGAGTTAAACTCACGTGTGGATTCAGCGGTTTGCAAACCCTTTCTGTGCAGAATCCCATAACCGCTATTTCCAGCCCAATGCCGGCATCCTTACTAAACAGCAGGAAGCTTCGTCTAAAACTCAGGAGAAACGTTTCCTTGAAACTGCTCTGCTGTGCGTTCGTTCACCTAAGAGAGTTGAATCTATGTTGAGATTCAGCGAGTCAGAAACACGTTTCTTCTAGGAGCTGCGTTGGGATATTACCGAGTGAATGGGACCATAGGCTGTACAGAGAAATATCTGCTTCTAAAACCAAAACGGAGCTATCAAACTGAATGGTTGTCAATGTGTGCATTCAACTGACAGAGTTAAACTCACGTGTGGATTCAGCGGTTTGCAAACCCTTTCTGTGCAGAATCCCAAAACCGCTATTTCCAGCCCAATGCCGGCATCCGTACTAAACAGCAGGAAACTTCGTCTAAAACTCAGGAGAAACGTTTCCTTGAAACTGCTCTGCTGTGCGTTCGATCACCTAAGAGAGTTGAATCTATGTTGAGATTCAGCGAGTCAGAAACACGTTTCTTCTAGGAGCTGCGTTGGGATATTCCCGAGTGAATGGGACCATAGGCTGTACAGAGAAATATCTGCTTCTAAAACCAAAACGGAGCTATCTAACTGAATGGTTGTCAATGTGTGCATTCAACTGACAGAGTTAAACTCACGTGTGGATTCAGCGGTTTGCAAACCCTTTCTGTGCAGAATCCCAAAACCGGTAATTCCAGCTCAATGCCGGCATCCGTACTAAACAGCAGGAAACTTCGTCTAAAACTCTGGAGAAACGTTTCCTTGAAACTGCTCTGCCGTGCGTTCTTTCACCTAGAGAGTTGAAACTATGTTGAGATTCAGCGAGTCAGAAACACGTTTCTTCTAGGAGCTGCGTTGGGATATTCCCGAGTGAATGGGACCATAGGCTGTACAGAGAAATATCTGCTTCTAAAACCAAAACGGAGCTATCAAACTGAATGGTTGTCAATGTGTGCATTCCACTGACAGAGTTAAACTCACGTGTGGATTCAGCGGTTTGCAAACCCTTTCTGTGCAGAATCCCAAAACCGGTATTTCCAGCCCAATGCCGGCATACGTACTAAACAGCAGGAAACTTCGTCTAAAACTCAGGAGAAACGTTTCCTTGAAACTGCTCAGCTGTGCGTTCGTTCACCTAAGAGAGTTGAATCTATGTTGAGATTCAGCGAGTCAGAAACACGTTTCTTCTAGGAGCTGCGTTGGGATATTCCCGAGTGAATGGGACCATAGGCTGTACAGAGAAATATCTGCTTCTAAAACCAAAAGTGTGCTATCTAACTGAATGGTTGTCAATGTGTGCATTCAACTGACAGAGTTAAACTCACGTGTGGATTCAGCGGTTTGCAAACCCTTTCTGTGCAGAATCCCAAAACCGCTATTTCCAGCCCAATGCCGGCATACGTACTAAACAGCAGGAAACTTCGTCTAAAACTCAGGAGCAACGTTTCCTTGAAACTGCTCTGCTGTGCGTTCGTTCACCTAAGAGAGTTGAATCTATGTTGAGATTCAGCGAGTCAGAAACACGTTTCTTCTAGGAGCTGCGTTGGGATATTCCCGAGTGAATGGGACCATAGGCTGTACAGAGAAATATCTGCTTCTAAAACCAAAAGTGTGCTATCAAACTGAATGGTTGTCAATGTGTGCATTCAACTGACAGAGTTAAACTCACGTGTGGATTCAGCGGTTTGCAAACCCTTTCTGTGCAGAATCCCAAAACCGCTATTTCCAGCCCAATGCCGGCATACGTACTAAACAGCAGGAAACTTCGTCTAAAACTCAGGAGAAACGTTTCCTTGAAACTGCTCTGCTGTGCGTTCGTTCACCTAAGAGAGTTGAATCTATGTTGAGATTCAGCGAGTCAGAAACACGTTTCTTCTAGGAGCTGCGTTGGGATATTCCCGAGTGAATGGGACCATAGGCTGTACAGAGAAATATGTGCTTCTAAAACCAAAACGGAGCTATCAAACTGAATGGTTGTCAATGTGTGCATTCAACTGACAGAGTTAAACTCACGTGTGGATTCAGCGGTTTTCAAACCCTTTCTGTGCAGAATCCCAAAACCGCTATTTCCAGCCCAATGCCGGCATCCGTACTAAACAGCAGGAAACTTCGTCTAAAACTCAGGAGCAACGTTTCCTTGAAACTGCTCTGCTGTGCGTTCGTTCACCTAAGAGAGTTGAATCTATGTTGAGATTCAGCGAGTCAGAAACACGTTTCTTCTAGGAGCTGCGTTGGGATATTCCCGAGTGAATGGGACCATAGACTGTACAGAGAAATATCTGCTCCTACAACCAAAAGGGTGGTATCTAACTGAATGGTTGTCAATGTGTGCATTCAACTGACAGAGTTAAATTCACGTTTGGATTCAGCGGTTTACAAACCCTTTCTGTGCAGAATCCCAAAACCGGTAATTACAGCTCAATGCCGGCATCCGTACTAAACAGCAGGAAACTTCGTCTAAAACTCAGGAGAAACGTTTCCTTGAAACTGCTCTGCTGTGCATTCGTTCACCTAAGAGAGTTGAAACTATGTTGAGATTCAGCGAGTCAGAAACACGTTTATGCTAGGAGCTGCGTTGGGATATTCCCGAGTGAATGGGACCATAGGCTGTACAGAGAAATATCTGCTTCTAAAAGCAAAACGGAGCTATCTAACTGAATGTTTGTCAATGTGTGCATTCAACTGACAGAGTTAAACTCACGTGTGGATTCAGCGGTTTGCAAACCCTTTCTGTGCAGAATCCCAAAACCGGTATTTCCAGCCCAATGCCGGCATACGTACTAAACAGCAGGAAACTTCGTCTAAGACTCCGGAGAAACGTTTCCTTGAAACTGCTCTGCTGTGCGTTCGTTCACCTAAGAGAGTTGAATCTATGTTGAGATTCAGCGAGTCAGAAACACGTTTCTTCTAGGAGCTGCGTTGGGATATTCCCGAGTGAATGGGACCATAGGCTGTACAGAGAAATATCTGCTTCTAAAACCAAAAGTGTGTTATCAAACTGAATGGTTGTCAATGTGTGCATTCAACTGACAGAGTTAAACTCACGTGTGGATTCAGCGGTTTGCAAACCCTTTCTGTGCAGAATCCCAAAACCGGTATTTCCAGCCCAATGCCGGCATCCGTACTAAACAGCAGGAAACTTCGTCTAAAACTCAGGAGAAACGTTTCCTTGAAACTGCTCTGCTGTGCGTTCGTTCACCTAAGAGAGTTGAATCTATGTTGAGATTCAGCGAGTCAGAAACACGTTTCTTCTAGGAGCTGCGTTGGGATATTCCCGAGTGAATGGGACCATAGGCTGTACAGAGAAATATCTGCTTCTAAAACCAAAAGTGTGCTATCAAACTGAATGGTTGTCAATGTGTGCATTCAACTGACAGAGTTAAACTCACGTGTGGATTCAGCGGTTTGCAAACCCTTTCTGTGCAGAATCCCAAAACCGGTATTTCCAGCCCAATGCCGGCATACGTACTAAACAGCAGGAAACTTCGTCTAAAACTCAGGAGAAACGTTTCCTTGAAACTGCTCTGCTGTGCGTTCGTTCACCTAAGAGAGTTGAATCTATGTTGAGATTCAGCGAGTCAGAAACACGTTTCTTCTAGGAGGTGCGTTGGGATATTCCCGAGTGAATGGGACCATAGGCTGTACAGAGAAATATCTGCTTCTAAAACCAAAACGGAGCTATCAAACTGAATGGTTGTCAATGTGTGCATTCAACTGACAGAGTTAAACTCACGTGTGGATTCAGCGGTTTGCAAACCCTTTCTGTGCAGAATCCCAAAACCGCTATTTCCAGCCCAATGCCGGCATCCGTACTAAACAGCAGGAAACTTCGTCTAAAACTCAGGAGCAACGTTTCCTTGAAACTGCTCTGCTGTGCGTTCGTTCACCTAAGAGAGTTGAATCTATGTTGAGATTCAGCGAGTCAGAAACACGTTTCTTCTTGGAGCTGCGTTGGGATATTCCCGAGTGAATGGGACCATAGGCTGTACAGAGAAATATCTGCTTCTAAAACCAAAACGGAGCTATCAAACTGAATGGTTGTCAATGTGTGCATTCAACTGACAGAGTTAAACTCACGTGTGGATTCAGCGGTTTGCAAACCCTTTCTGTGCAGAATCCCAAAACCGCTATTTCCAGCCCAATGCCGGCATCCGTACTAAACAGCAGGAAACTTCGTCTAAAACTCAGGAGCAACGTTTCCTTGAAACTGCTCTGCTGTGCGTTCGTTCACCTAAGAGAGTTGAATCTATGTTGAGATTCAGCGAGTCAGAAACACGTTTCTTCTAGGAGCTGCGTTGGGATATTCCCGAGTGAATGGGACCATAGGCTGTACAGAGAAATATCTGCTCCTACAACCAAAAGGGTGGTATCTAACTGAATGGTTGTCAATGTGTGCATTCAACTGACAGAGTTAAATTCACGTTTGGATTCAGCGGTTTACAAACCCTTTCTGTGCAGAATCCCAAAACCGGTAATTCCAGCTCAATGCCGGCATCCGTACTAAACAGCAGGAAACTTCGTCTAAAACTCAGGAGAAACGTTTCCTTGAAACTGCTCTGCTGTGCATTCGTTCACCTAAGAGAGTTGAAACTATGTTGAGATTCAGCGAGTCAGAAACACGTTTATGCTAGGAGCTGCGTTGGGATATTCCCGAGTGAATGGGACCATAGGCTGTACAGAGAAATATCTGCTTCTAAAAGCAAAACGGAGCTATCTAACTGAATGGTTGTCAATGTGTGCATTCAACTGACAGAGTTAAACTCACGTGTGGATTCAGCGGTTTGCAAACCCTTTCTGTGCAGAATCCGAAAACCGGTATTTCCAGCCCAATGCCGGCATACGTACTAAACAGCAGGAAACTTCGTCTAAGACTCCGGAGAAACGTTTCCTTGAAACTGCTCTGCTGTGCGTTCGTTCACCTAAGAGAGTTGAATCTATGTTGAGATTCAGCGAGTCAGAAACACGTTTCTTCTAGGAGCTGCGTTGGGATATTCCCGAGTGAATGGGACCATAGGCTGTACAGAGAAATATCTGCTTCTAAAACCAAAAGTGTGCTATCAAACTGAATGGTTGTCAATGTGTGCTTTCAACTGATAGAGTTAAACTCAGGTGTGGATTCAGCGGTTTGCAAAACCTTTCTGTGCAGAATCCCAAAACCGGTATTTCCAGCCCAATGCCGGCATCCGTACTAAACAGCAGGAAACTTCGTCTAAAACTCAGGAGAAACGTTTCCTTGAAACTGCTCTGCTGTGCGTTCGTTCACCTAAGAGAGTTGAATCTATGTTGAGATTCAGCGAGTCAGAAACACGTTTCTTCTAGGAGCTGCGTTGGGATATTCCCGAGTGAATGGGACCATAGGCTGTACAGAGAAATATCTGCTCCTACAACCAAAAGGGTGGTATCTAACTGAATGGTTGTCAATGTGTGCATTCAACTGACAGAGTTAAATTCACGTTTGGATTCAGCGGTTTACAAACCCTTTCTGTGCAGAATCCCAAAACCGGTAATTCCAGCTCAATGCCGGCATCCGTACTAAACAGCAGGAAACTTCGTCTAAAACTCAGGAGAAACGTTTCCTTGAAACTGCTCTGCTGTGCATTCGTTCACCTAAGAGAGTTGAAACTATGTTGAGATTCAGCGAGTCAGAAACACGTTTAAGCTAGGAGCTGCGTTGGGATATTCCCGAGTGAATGGGACCATAGGCTGTACAGAGAAATATCTGCTTCTAAAAGCAAAACGGAGCTATCTAACTGAATGGTTGTCAATGTGTGCATTCAACTGACAGAGTTAAACTCACGTGTGGATTCAGCGGTTTGCAAACCCTTTCTGTGCAGAATCCCAAAACCGGTATTTCCAGCCCAATGCCGGCATACGTACTAAACAGCAGGAAACTTCGTCTAAGACTCCGGAGAAACGTTTCCTTGAAACTGCTCTGCTGTGCGTTCGTTCACCTAAGAGAGTTGAATCTATGTTGAGATTCAGCGAGTCAGAAACACGTTTCTTCTAGGAGCTGCGTTGGGATATTCCCGAGTGAATGGGACCATAGGCTGTACAGAGAAATATCTGCTTCTAAAACCAAAAGTGTGCTATCAAACTGAATGGTTGTCAATGTGTGCATTCAACTGACAGAGTTAAACTCACGTGTGGATTCAGCGGTTTGCAAACCCTTTCTGTGCAGAATCCCAAAACCGGTATTTCCAGCCCAATGCCGGCATCCGTACTAAACAGCAGGAAACTTCGTCTAAAACTCAGGAGAAACGTTTCCTTGAAACTGCTCTGCTGTGCGTTCGTTCACCTAAGAGAGTTGAATCTATGTTGAGATTCAGCGAGTCAGAAACACGTTTCTTCTAGGAGCTGTGTTGGGATATTCCCGAGTGAATGGGACCATAGGCTGTAAAGAGAAATATCTGCTTCTAAAACCAAAACGGAGCTATCAAACTGAATGGTTGTCATTGTGTGCATTCAACTGACAGAGTTAAACTCACGTGTGGATTCAGCGGTTTGCAAACCCTTTCTGTGCAGAATCCCAAAACCGGTATTTCCAGCCCAATGCCGGCATCCGTACTAAACAGCAGGAAACTTCGTCTAAAACTCAGGAGAGACGTTTCCTTGAAACTGCTCTGCTGTGCGTTCGTTCACCTAAGAGAGTTGAATCTATGTTGAGATTCAGCGAGTCAGAAACACGTTTCTTCTAGGAGCTGCGTTAGGATATTCCCGAGGGAATGGGACCATAGGCTGTACAGAGAAATATCTGCTTCTAAAACCAAAACGGAGCTATCTAACTGAATGGTTGTCAATGTGTGCATTCAACTGACAGAGTTAAACTCACGTGTGGATTCAGCGGTTTGCAAACCCTTTCTGTGCAGAATCCCAAAACCGGTATTTCCAGCCCAATGCCGGCATACGTACTAAACAGCAGGAAACTTCGTCTAAAACTCAGGAGAAACGTTTCCTTGAAACTGCTCTGCTGTGCGTTCGTTCACCTAAGAGAGTTGAATCTATGTTGAGATTCAGCGAGTCAGAAACACGTTTCTTCTAGGAGCTGCGTTGGGATATTCCCGAGTGAATGGGACCAGAGGCTGTACAGAGAAATATCTGCTTCTAAAACCAAATGTGTGCTATCTAACTGAATGGTTGTCAATGTGTGCATTCAACTGACAGAGTTAAACTCACGTGTGGATTCAGCGGTTTGCAAACCCTTTCTGTGCAGAATCCCAAAACCGCTATTTCCAGCCCAATGCCGGCATACGTACTAAACAGCAGGAAACTTCGTCTAAAACTCAGGAGCAACGTTTCCTTGAAACTGCTCTGCTGTGCGTTCGTTCACCTAAGAGAGTTGAATCTATGTTGAGATTCAGCGAGTCAGAAACACGTTTCTTCTAGGAGCTGCGTTGGGATATTCCCGAGTGAATGGGACCATAGGCTGTACAGAGAAATATCTGCTTCTAAAACCAAAAGTGTGCTATCAAACTGAATGGTTGTCAATGTGTGCATTCAACTGACAGAGTTAAACTCACGTGTGGATTCAGCGGTTTGCAAACCCTTTCTGTGCAGAATCCCAAAACCGGTATTTCCAGCCCAATGCCGGCATACGTACTAAACAGCAGGAAACTTCGTCTAAAACTCAGGAGAAACGTTTCCTTGAAACTGCTCTGCTGTGCGTTCGTTCACCTAAGAGAGTTGAATCTATGTTGAGATTCAGCGAGTCAGAAACACGTTTCTTCAAGGAGCTGCGTTGGGATATTCACGAGTGAATGGGACCATAGGCTGTACAGAGAAATATCTGCTTCTAAAACCAAAACGGAGCTATCTAACTGAATGGTTGTCAATGTGTGCATTCAACTGACAGAGTTAAACTCACGTGTGGATTCAGCGGTTTGCAAACCCGTTCTGTGCAGAATCCCAAAACCGGTATTTCCAGCCCAATGCCGGCATACGTACTAAAAAGCAGGAAACTTCGTCTAAAACTCAGGAGAAACGTTTCCTTGAAACTGCTCTGCTGTGCATTCTTTCACCTAGAGAGTTGAAACTATGTTGAGATTCAGCGAGTCAGAAACACGTTTCTTCTAGGAGCTGCGTTGGGATATTCCCGAGTGAATGGGACCATAGGCTGTACAGAGAAATATCTGCTTCTAAAACCAAAACGGATCTATCTAACTGAATGGTTGTCAATGTGTGCATTCAACTGACAGAGTTAAACTCACGTGTGGATTCAGCGGTTTGCAAACCCTTTCTGTGCAGAATCCCAAAACCGGTATTTCCAGCCCAATGTCGGCATACGTACTAAACAGCAGGAAACTTCGTCTAAAACTCAGGAGAAACGTTTCCTTGAAACTGCTCTGCTGTGCGTTCGTTCACCTAAGAGAGTTGAATCTATGTTGAGATTCAGCGAGTCAGAAACACGTCTCTTCTAGGAGCTGCGTTGCGATATTCCCGAGTGAATGGGACCATAGGCTGTACAGAGAAATATCTGCTTCTAAAACCAAAACGGAGCTATCTAACTGAATGGTTGTCAATGTGTGCATTCAACTGACAGAGTTAAACTCACGTGTGGATTCAGCGGTTTGCAAACCCTTTCTGTGCAGAATCCCAAAACCGGTATTTCCAGCCCAATGCCGGCATACGTACTAAACAGCAGGAAACTTCGTCTAAAACTCAGGAGAAACGTTTCCTTGAAACTGCTCTGCTGTGCTTTCTTTCACCTAGAGAGTTGAAACTATGTTGAGATTCAGCGAGTCAGAAACACGTTTCTTCTAGGAGCTGCGTTGGGATATTCCCGAGTGAATGGGACCATAGGCTGTACAGAGAAATATCTGCTTCTAAAACCAAAACGGATCTATCTAACTGAATGGTTGTCAATGTGTGCATTCAACTGACAGAGTTAAACTCACGTGTGGATTCAGCGGTTTGCAAACCCTTTCTGTGCAGAATCCCAAAACCGGTATTTGCAGCCCAATGCCGGCATCCGTACTAAACAGCAGGAAACTTCGTCTAAAACTCAGGAGAAACGTTTCCTTGAAACTGCTCTGCTGTGCGTTCGATCACCTAAGAGAGTTGAATCTATGTTGAGATTCAGCGAGTCAGAAACACGTTTCTTCTAGGAGCTGCGTTGGGATATTCCCGAGTGAATGGGACCATAGGCTGTACAGAGAAATATCTGCTCCTACAACCAAAAGGGTGGTATCTAACTGAATGGTTGTCAATGTGTGCATTCAACTGACAGAGTTAAATTCACGTTTGGATTCAGCGGTTTACAAACCCTTTCTGTGCCGAATCCCAAAACCGGTAATTCCAGCTCAATGCCGGCATCCGTACTAAACAGCAGGAAACTTCGTCTAAAACTCAGGAGAAACGTTTCCTTGAAACTGCTCTGCTGTGCATTCGTTCACCTAAGAGAGTTGAAACTATGTTGAGATTCAGCGAGTCAGAAACACGTTTATGCTAGGAGCTGCGTTGGGATATTCCCGAGTGAATGGGACCATAGGCTGTACAGAGAAATATCTGCTTCTAAAAGCAAAATGGAGCTATCTAACTGAATGGTTGTCAATGTGTGCATTCAACTGACAGAGTTAAACTCACGTGTGGATTCAGCGGTTTGCAAACCCTTTCTGTGCAGAATCCCAAAACCGGTATTTCCAGCCCAATGCCGGCATCCGTACTAAACAGCAGGAAACTTCGTCTAAAACTCAGGAGAAACGTTTCCTTGAAACTGCTCTGCTGTGCGTTCGTTCACCTAAGAGAGTTGAATCTATGTTGAGATTCAGCGAGTCAGAAACACGTTTCTTCTAGGAGCTGCGTTGGGATATTCCCGAGTGAATGGGACCATAGGCTGTACAGAGAAATATCTGCTTCTAAAACCAAAAGTGTGCTATCAAACTGAATGGTTGTCAATGTGTGCATTCAACTGACAGAGTTAAACTCACGTGTGGATTCAGCGGTTTGCAAACCCTTTCTGTGCAGAATCCCAAAACCGGTATTTCCAGCCCAATGCCGGCATCCGTACTAAACAGCAGGAAACTTCGTCTAAAACTCAGGAGAAACGTTTCCTTCAAACTGCTCTGCTGTGCGTTCGTTCACCTAAGAGAGTTGAATCTATGTTGAGATTCAGCGAGTCAGAAACACGTTTCTTCCAGGAGCTGCGTTGGGATATTCCCGAGTGAATGGGACCATACGCTGTACAGAGAAATATCTGCTTCTAAAACCAAAACGGAGCTATCTAACTGAATGGTTGTCAATGTGTGCATTCAAGTGACAGAGTTAAACTCACGTGTGGATTCAGCGGTTTGCAAACCCTTTCTGTGCAGAATCCCAAAACCGGTATTTCCAGCCCAATGCCGGCATACGTACTAAACAGCAGGAAACTTCGTCTAAGACTCCGGAGAAACGTTTCCTTGAAACTGCTCTGCTGTGCGTTCGTTCACCTAAGAGAGTTGAATCTATGTTGAGATTCAGCGAGTCAGAAACACGTTTCTTCTAGGAGCTGCGTTGGGATATTCCCGAGTGAATGGGACCATAGGCTGTACAGAGAAATATCTGCTTCTAAAACCAAAACGGAGCTATCTAACTGAATGGTTGTCAATGTGTGCATTCAACTGACAGAGTTAAACTCACGTGTGGATTCAGCGGTTTGCAAACCCTTTCTGTGCAGAATCCCAAAACCGGTATTTCCAGCCCAATGCCGGCATACGTACTAAACAGCAGGAAACTTCGTCTAAAACTCAGGAGAAACGTTTCCTTGAAACTGCTCTGCTGTGCTTTCTTTCACCTAGAGAGTTGAAACTATGTTGAGATTCAGCGAGTCAGAAACACGTTTCTTCTAGGAGCTGCGTTGGGATATTCCCGAGTGAATGGGACCATAGGCTGTACAGAGAAATATCTGCTTCTAAAACCAAAACGGATCTATCTAACTGAATGGTTGTCAATGTGTGCATTCAACTGACAGAGTTAAACTCACGTGTGGATTCAGCGGTTTGCAAACCCTTTCTGTGCAGAATCCCAAAACCGGTATTTGCAGCCCAATGCCGGCATCCGTACTAAACAGCAGGAAACTTCGTCTAAAACTCAGGAGAAACGTTTCCTTGAAACTGCTCTGCTGTGCGTTCGATCACCTAAGAGAGTTGAATCTATGTTGAGATTCAGCGAGTCAGAAACACGTTTCTTCTAGGAGCTGCGTTGGGATATTCCCGAGTGAATGGGACCATAGGCTGTACAGAGAAATATCTGCTCCTACAACCAAAAGGGTGGTATCTAACTGAATGGTTGTCAATGTGTGCATTCAACTGACAGAGTTAAATTCACGTTTGGATTCAGCGGTTTACAAACCCTTTCTGTGCCGAATCCCAAAACCGGTAATTCCAGCTCAATGCCGGCATCCGTACTAAACAGCAGGAAACTTCGTCTAAAACTCAGGAGAAACGTTTCCTTGAAACTGCTCTGCTGTGCATTCGTTCACCTAAGAGAGTTGAAACTATGTTGAGATTCAGCGAGTCAGAAACACGTTTATGCTAGGAGCTGCGTTGGGATATTCCCGAGTGAATGGGACCATACGCTGTACAGAGAAATATCTGCTTCTAAAAGCAAAATGGAGCTATCTAACTGAATGGTTGTCAATGTGTGCATTCAACTGACAGAGTTAAACTCACGTGTGGATTCAGCGGTTTGCAAACCCTTTCTGTGCAGAATCCCAAAACCGGTATTTCCAGCCCAATGCCGGCATACGTACTAAACAGCAGGAAACTTCGTCTAAGACTCCGGAGAAACGTTTCCTTGAAACTGCTCTGCTGTGCGTTCTTTCACCTAAGAGAGTTGAATCTATGTTGAGATTCAGCGAGTCAGAAACACGTTTCTTCTAGGAGCTGCGTTGGGATATTCCCGAGTGAATGGGACCATAGGCTGTACAGAGAAATATCTGCTTCTAAACCAAAAGTGTGCTATCAAACTGAATGGTTGTCAATGTGTGCATTCAACTGACAGAGTTAAACTCACGTGTGGATTCAGCGGTTTGCAAACCCTTTCTGTGCAGAATCCCAAAACCGGTATTTCCAGCCCAATGCCGGCATCCGTACTAAACAGCAGGAAACTTCGTCTAAAACTCAGGAGAAACGTTTCCTTGAAACTGCTCTGCTGTGCGTTCGTTCACCTAAGAGAGTTGAATCTATGTTGAGATTCAGCGAGTCAGAAACACGTTTCTTCTAGGAGCTGCGTTGGGATATTCCCGAGTGAATGGGACCATAGGCTGTACAGAGAAATATCTGCTTCTAAAACCAAAAGTGTGCTATCAAACTGAATGGTTGTCAATGTGTGCATTCAACTGACAGAGTTAAACTCACGTGTGGATTCAGCGGTTTGCAAACCCTTTCTGTGCAGAATCCCAAAACCGGTATTTCCAGCCCAATGCCGGCATCCGTACTAAACAGCAGGAAACTTCGTCTAAAACTCAGGAGAAACGTTTCCTTCAAACTGCTCTGCTGTGCGTTCGTTCACCTAAGAGAGTTGAATCTATGTTGAGATTCAGCGAGTCAGAAACACGTTTCTTCCAGGAGCTGCGTTGGGATATTCCCGAGTGAATGGGACCATACGCTGTACAGAGAATTATCTGCTTCTAAAACCAAAACGGAGCTATCTAACTGAATGGTTGTCAATGTGTGCATTCAAGTGACAGAGTTAAACTCACGTGTGGATTCAGCGGTTTGCAAACCCTTTCTGTGCAGAATCCCAAAACCGGTATTTCCAGCCCAATGCCGGCATACGTACTAAACAGCAGGAAACTTCGTCTAAGACTCCGGAGAAACGTTTCCTTGAAACTGCTCTGCTGTGCGTTCGTTCACCTAAGAGAGTTGAATCTATGTTGAGATTCAGCGAGTCAGAAACACGTTTCTTCTAGGAGCTGCGTTGGGATATTCCCGAGTGAATGGGACCATAGGCTGTACAGAGAAATATCTGCTTCTAAAACCAAAACGGAGCTATCTAACTGAATGGTTGTCAATGTGTGCATTCAACTGACAGAGTTAAACTCACGTGTGGATTCAGCGGTTTGCAAACCCTTTCTGTGCAGAATCCCAAAACCGGTATTTCCAGCCCAATGCCGGCATACGTACTAAACAGCAGGAAACTTCGTCTAAAACTCAGGAGAAACGTTTCCTTGAAACTGCTCTGCTGTGCTTTCTTTCACCTAGAGAGTTGAAACTATGTTGAGATTCAGCGAGTCAGAAACACGTTTCTTCTAGGAGCTGCGTTGGGATATTCCCGAGTGAATGGGACCATAGGCTGTACAGAGAAATATCTGCTTCTAAAACCAAAACGGATCTATCTAACTGAATGGTTGTCAATGTGTGCATTCAACTGACAGAGTTAAACTCACGTGTGGATTCAGCGGTTTGCAAACCCTTTCTGTGCAGAATCCCAAAACCGGTATTTGCAGCCCAATGCCGGCATCCGTACTAAACAGCAGGAAACTTCGTCTAAAACTCAGGAGAAACGTTTCCTTGAAACTGCTCTGCTGTGCGTTCGATCACCTAAGAGAGTTGAATCTATGTTGAGATTCAGCGAGTCAGAAACACGTTTCTTCTAGGAGCTGCGTTGGGATATTCCCGAGTGAATGGGACCATAGGCTGTACAGAGAAATATCTGCTCCTACAACCAAAAGGGTGGTATCTAACTGAATGGTTGTCAATGTGTGCATTCAACTGACAGAGTTAAATTCACGTTTGGATTCAGCGGTTTACAAACCCTTTCTGTGCCGAATCCCAAAACCGGTAATTCCAGCTCAATGCCGGCATCCGTACTAAACAGCAGGAAACTTCGTCTAAAACTCAGGAGAAACGTTTCCTTGAAACTGCTCTGCTGTGCATTCGTTCACCTAAGAGAGTTGAAACTATGTTGAGATTCAGCGAGTCAGAAACACGTTTATGCTAGGAGCTGCGTTGGGATATTCCCGAGTGAATGGGACCATACGCTGTACAGAGAAATATCTGCTTCTAAAAGCAAAATGGAGCTATCTAACTGAATGGTTGTCAATGTGTGCATTCAACTGACAGAGTTAAACTCACGTGTGGATTCAGCGGTTTGCAAACCCTTTCTGTGCAGAATCCCAAAACCGGTATTTCCAGCCCAATGCCGGCATACGTACTAAACAGCAGGAAACTTCGTCTAAGACTCCGGAGAAACGTTTCCTTGAAACTGCTCTGCTGTGCGTTCTTTCACCTAAGAGAGTTGAATCTATGTTGAGATTCAGCGAGTCAGAAACACGTTTCTTCTAGGAGCTGCGTTGGGATATTCCCGAGTGAATGGGACCATAGGCTGTACAGAGAAATATCTGCTTCTAAACCAAAAGTGTGCTATCAAACTGAATGGTTGTCAATGTGTGCATTCAACTGACAGAGTTAAACTCACGTGTGGATTCAGCGGTTTGCAAACCCTTTCTGTGCAGAATCCCAAAACCGGTATTTCCAGCCCAATGCCGGCATCCGTACTAAACAGCAGGAAACTTCGTCTAAAACTCAGGAGAAACGTTTCCTTGAAACTGCTCTGCTGTGCGTTCGTTCACCTAAGAGAGTTGAATCTATGTTGAGATTCAGCGAGTCAGAAACACGTTTCTTCTAGGAGCTGCGTTGGGATATTCCCGAGTGAATGGGACCATAGGCTGTACAGAGAAATATCTGCTTCTAAAACCAAAAGTGTGCTATCAAACTGAATGGTTGTCAATGTGTGCATTCAACTGACAGAGTTAAACTCACGTGTGGATTCAGCGGTTTGCAAACCCTTTCTGTGCAGAATCCCAAAACCGGTATTTCCAGCCCAATGCCGGCATACGTACTAAACAGCAGGAAACTTCGTCTAAGACTCCGGAGAAACGTTTCCTTGAAACTGCTCTGCTCTGCGTTCTTTCACCTAAGAGAGTTGAATCTATGTTGAGATTCAGCGAGTCAGAAACACGTTTCTTCTAGGAGCTGCGTTGGGATATTCCCGAGTGATAGGGACCATAGGCTGTACAGAGAAATATCTGCTTCTAAAACCAAAAGTGTGCTATCAAACTGAATGGTTGTCAATGTGTGCATTCAACTGACAGAGTTAAACTCACGTGTGGATTCAGCGGTTTGCAAACCCTTTCTGTGCAGAATCCCAAAACCGGTATTTCCAGCCCAATGCCGGCATCCGTACTAAACAGCAGGAAACTTCGTCTAAAACTCAGGAGAAACGTTTCCTTGAAACTGCTCTGCTGTGCGTTCGTTCACCTAAGAGAGTTGAATCTATGTTGAGATTCAGCGAGTCAGAAACACGTTTCTTCTAGGAGCTGCGTTGGGATATTCCCGAGTGAATGGGACCATAGGATGTACAGAGAAATATCTGCTTCTAAAACCAAAACGGAGCTATCTAACTGAATGGTTGTCAATGTGTGCATTCAACTGACAGAGTTAAACTCACGTGTGGATTCAGCGGTTTGCAAACCCTTTCTGTGCAGAATCCCAAAACCGGTATTTCCAGCCCAATGCCGGCATCCGTACTAAACAGCAGGAAACTTCGTCTAAAACTCAGGAGAAACGTTTCCTTGAAACTGCTCTGCTGTGCGTTCGATCACCTAAGAGAGTTGAATCTATGTTGAGATTCAGCGAGTCAGAAACACGTTTCTTCTAGGAGCTGCGTTGGGATATTCCCGATTGAATGGGACCATAGGCTGTACAGAGAAATATCTGCTCCTACAACCAAAAGGGTGGTATCTAACTGAATGGTTGTCAATGTGTGCATTCAACTGACAGAGTTAAATTCACGTTTGGATTCAGCGGTTTGCAAACCCTTTCTGTGCAGAATCCCAAAACCGGTAATTCCAGCTCAATGCCGGCATCCGTACTAAACAGCAGGAAACTGCGTCTAAAACTCAGGAGAAACGTTTCCTTGAAACTGCTCTGCTGTGCATTCGTTCACCGAAGAGAGTTGAAACTATGTTGAGATTCAGCGAGTCAGAAACACGTTTATGCTAGGAGCTGCGATGGGATATTCCCGAGTGAATGGGACCATAGGCTGTACAGAGAAATATCTGCTTCTAAAAGCAAAATGGAGCTATCTAACTGAATGGTTGTCAATGTGTGCATTCAACTGACAGAGTTAATCTCACGTGTGGATTCAGCGGTTTGCAAACCCTTTCTGTGCAGAATCCCAAAACCGGTATTTCCAGCCCAATGCCGGCATACGTACTAAACAGCAGGAAACTTCGTCTAAAACTCAGGAGAAACGTTTCCTTGAAACTGCTCTGCTGTGCGTTCGTTCACCTAAGAGAGTTGAATCTATGTTGAGACTCAGCGAGTCAGAAACACATTTCTTCTAGGAGCTGCGTTGGGATATTCCCGAGTGAATGGAACCACATGCTGTACAGAGAAATATCTGCTTCTAAAACCAAAAGTGTGCTATCAAACTGAATGGTTGTCAATGTGTGCATTCAACTGACAGAGTTAAACTCACGTGTGGATTCAGCGGTTTGCAAACCCTTTCTGTGCAGAATCCCAAAACCGGTATTTCCAGCCCAATGCCGGCATCCGTACTAAACAGCAGGAAACTTCGTCTAAAACTCAGGAGAAACGTTTCCTTGAAACTGCTCTGCTGTGCGTTCGTTCACCTAAGAGAGTTGAATCTATGTTGAGATTCAGCGAGTCAGAAACACGTTTCTTCTAGGAGCTGCGTTGGGATATTCCCGAGTGAATGGGACCATAGGCTGTACAGAGAAATATCTGCTTCTAAAACCAAAAGTGTGCTATCAAACTGAATGGTTGTCAATGTGTGCATTCAACTGACAGAGTTAAACTCACGTTTGGATTCAGCGGTTTACAAACCCTTTCTGTGCAGAATCCCAAAACCGGTAATTCCAGCTCAATGCCGGCATCCGTACTAAACAGCAGGAAACTTCGTCTAAAACTCAGGAGAAACGTTTCCTTGAAACTGCTCTGCTGTGCGTTCGTTCACCTAAGAGAGTTGAAACTATGTTGAGATTCAGCGAGTCAGAAACACGTTTATGCTAGGAGCTGCGTTGGGATATTCCTGAGTGAATGGGACCATAGGCTGTACAGAGAAATATCTGCTTCTAAAACCAAAACGAAGCTATCTAACTGAATGGTTGTCAATGTGTGCATTCAACTGACAGAGTTAAACTCACGTGTGGATTCAGCGGTTTGCAAACCATTTCTGTGCAGAATCCCAAAACCGGTATGTCCAGCCCAATGCCGGCATCCGTACTAAACAGCAGGAAACTTCGTCTAAAACTCAGGAGAAACGTTTCCTTGAAACTGCTCTGCTGTGCGTTCGTTCACCTAAGAGAGTTGAATCTATGTTGAGATTCAGCGAGTCAGAAACACGTTTCTTCTAGGAGCTGCGTTAGGATATTCCCGAGGGAATGGGACCATAGGCTGTACAGAGAAATATCTGCTTCTAAAACCAAAACGGAGCTATCTAACTGAATGGTTGTCAATGTGTGCATTCAACTGACAGAGTTAAACTCACGTGTGGATTCAGCGGTTTGCAAACCCTTTCTGTGCAGAATCCCAAAACCGGTATTTCCAGCCCAATGCCGGCATACGTACTAAACAGCAGGAAACTTCGTCTAAAACTCAGGAGAAACGTTTCCTTGAAACTGCTCAGCTGTGCGTTCGTTCACCTAAGAGAGTTGAATCTATGTTGAGATTCAGCGAGTCAGAAACACGTTTCTTCTAGGAGCTGCGTTGGAATATTCCCGAGTGAATGGGACCATAGGCTGTACAGAGAAATATCTGCTTCTAAAACCAAAAGTGTGCTATCTAACTGAATGGTTGTCAATGTGTGCATTCAACTGACAGAGTTAAACTCACGTGTGGATTCAGCGGTTTGCAAACCCTTTCTGTGCAGAATCCCAAAACCGGTATTTCCAGCCCAATGCCGGCATCCGTACTAAACAGCAGGAAACTTCGTCTAAAACTCAGGAGAAACGTTTCCTTGAAACTGCTCTGCTGTGCGTTCGTTCACCTAAGAGAGTTGAATCTATGTTGAGATTCAGCGAGTCAGAAACACGTTTCTTCTAGGAGCTGCGTTGGGATATTCCCGAGTGAATGGGACCAGAGGCTGTACAGAGAAATATCTGCTTCTAAAACCAAAAATGTGCTATCTAACTGAATGGTTGTCAATGTGTGCATTCAACTGACAGAGTTAAACTCACGTGTGGATTCAGCGGTTTGCAAACCCTTTCTGTGCAGAATCCCAAAACCGCTATTTCCAGCCCAATGCCGGCATACGTACTAAACAGCAGGAAACTTCGTCTAAAACTCAGGAGCAACGTTTCCTTGAAACTGCTCTGCTGTGCGTTCGTTCACCTAAGAGAGTTGAATCTATGTTGAGATTCAGCGAGTCAGAAACACGTTTCTTCTAGGAGCTGCGTTGGGATATTCCCGAGTGAATGGGACCATAGGATGTACAGAGAAATATCTGCTTCTAAAACCAAAAGTGTGCTATCTAACTCAATGGTTGTCAATGTGTGCATTCAACTGACAGAGTTAAACTCACGTGTGGATTCAGCGGTTTGCAAACCCTTTCTGTGCAGAATCACAAAACCGGTATTTCCAGCCCAATGCCGGCATACGTACTAAACAGCAGGAAACTTCGTCTAAAACTCAGGAGAAACGTTTCCTTGAAACTGCTCTGCTGTGCGTTCGTTCACCTAAGAGAGTTGAATCTATGTTGAGATTCAGCGAGTCAGAAACACGTTTCTTCTAGGAGCTGCGTTGGGATATTCCCGAGTGAATGGGACCATAGGCTGTACAGAGAAATATCTGCTTCTAAAACCAAAACGGAGCTATCAAACTGAATGGTTGTCAATGTGTGCATTCAACTGACAGAGTTAAACTCACGTGTGGATTCAGCGGTTTGCAAACCCTTTCTGTGCAGAATCCCAAAACCGCTATTTCCAGCCCAATGCCGGCATCCGTACTAAACAGCAGGAAACTTCGTCTAAAACTCAGGAGAGACGTTTCCTTGAAACTGTTCTGCTGTGCGTTCGTTCACCTAAGAGAGTTGAATCTATGTTGAGATTCAGCGAGTCAGAAACACGTTTCTTCTAGGAGCTGCGTTAGGATATTCCCGAGGGAATGGGACCATAGGCTGTACAGAGAAATATCTGCTTCTAAAACCAAAACGGAGCTATCTAACTGAATGGTTGTCAATGTGTGCATTCAACTGACAGAGTTAAACTCACGTGTGGATTCAGCGGTTTGCAAACCCTTTCTGTGCAGAATCCCAAAACCGGTATTTCCAGCCCAATGCCGGCATACGTACTAAACAGCAGGAAACTTCGTCTAAAACTCAGGAGAAACGTTTCCTTGAAACTGCTCAGCTGTGCGTTCGTTCACCTAAGAGAGTTGAATCTATGTTGAGATTCAGCGAGTCAGAAACACGTTTCTTCTAGGAGCTGCGTTGGGATATTCCCGAGTGAATGGGACCATAGGCTGTACAGAGAAATATCTGCTTCTAAAACCAAAAGTGTGCTATCTAACTGAATGGTTGTCAATGTGTGCATTCAACTGACAGAGTTAAACTCACGTCTGGATTCAGCGGTTTGCAAACCCTTTCTGTGCAGAATCCCAAAACCGGTATTTCCAGCCCAATGCCGGCATACGTACTAAACAGCAGGAAACTTCGTCTAAAACTCAGGAGAAACGTTTCCTTGAAACTGCTCTGCTGTGCGTTCGTTCACCTAAGAGAGTTGAATCTATGTTGAGATTCAGCGAGTCAGAAACACGTTTCTTCTAGGAGCTGCGTTGGGATATTCCCGAGTGAATGGGACCATAGGCTGTACAGAGAAATATCTGCTTCTAAAACCAAAAGTGTGGTATCTAACTCAATGGTTGTCAATGTGTGCATTCAACTGACAGAGTTAAACTCACGTGTGGATTCAGCGGTTTGCAAACCCTTTCTGTGCAGAATCCCAAAACCGGTATTTCCAGCCCAATGCCGGCATCCGTACTAAACAGCAGGAAACTTCGTCTAAAACTCAGGAGCAACGTTTCCGTGAAACTGCTCTGCTGTGCGTTCGTTCACCTAAGAGAGTTGAATCTATGTTGAGATTCAGCGAGTCAGAAACACGTTTCTTCTATGAGCTGCGTTGGGATATTCCCGAGTGAATGGGACCATAGGCTGTACAGAGAAATATCTGCTTCTAAAACCAAAACGGAGCTATCTAACTGAATGGTTGTCAATGTGTGCATACAACTGACAGAGTTAAACTCACGTGTGGATTCAGCGGTTTGCAAACCCTTTCTGTGCAGAATCCCAAAACCGGTATTTCCAGCCCAATGCCGGCATCCGTACTAAACAGCAGGAAACTTCGTCTAAAACTCAGGAGAAACGTTTCCTTGAAACTGCTCTGCTGTGCGTTCGTTCACCTAAGAGAGTTGAATCTATGTTGAGATTCAGCGAGTCAGAAACACGTTTCTTCTAGGAGCTGCGTTGGGATATTCCCGAGTGAATGGGACCATAGGCTGTACAGAGAAATATCTGCTTCTAAAACCAAAACGGAGCTATCTAACTGAATGGTTGCCAATGTGTACATTCAACTGACAGAGATAAACACACATGTGGATTCAGCGGTTTGCAAACCCTTTCTGTGCAGAATCCCAAAACCGGTATTTCCAGCCCAATGCCGGCATCCGTACTAAACAGCAGGAAACTTCGTCTAAAACTCAGGAGAAACGTTTCCTTGAAACTGCTCTGCTGTGCGTTCGTTCACCTAAGAGAGTTGAATCTATCTTGAGATTCAGCGAGTCAGAAACACGTTTCTTCTAGGAGCTGCGTTGGGATATTCCCGAGTGAATGGGACCATAGGCTGTACAGAGAAATATCTGCTTCTAAAACCAAAACGGAGCTATCTAACTGAATGGTTGTCAATGTGTGCATTCAACTGACAGAGTTAAACTCACGTGTGGATTCAGCGGTTTGCAAACCCTTTCTGTGCAGAATCCCAAAACCGGTATTTCCAGCCTAATGCCGGCATACGTACTAAACAGCAGGAAACTTCGTCTAAGACTCAGGAGAAACGTTTCCTTGAAACTGCTCTGCTGTGCGTTCGTTCACCTAAGAGAGTTGAATCTATGTTGAGATTCAGCGAGTCAGAAACACGTTTCTTCTAGGAGCTGCGTTGGGATATTCCCGAGTGAATGGGACCATAGGCTGTACAGAGTAATATCTGCTTCTAAAACCAAAAGTGTGCTATCAAACTGAATGGTTGTCAATGTGTGCATTCAACTGACAGAGTTAAACTCACGTGTGGATTCAGCGGTTTGCAAACCCTTTCTGTGCAGAATCCCAAATCCGGTATTTCCAGCCCAATGCCGGCATACGTACTAAACAGCAGAAAACTTCGTCTAAAACTCAGGAGAAACGTTTCCTTGAAACTGCTCTGCTGTGCGTTCGTTCACCTAAGAGAGTTGAATCTATGTTGAGATGCAGCGAGTCAGAAACACGTTTCTTCTAGGAGCTGCGTTGGGATATTCCCGAGTGAATGGAACCATAGGCTGTACAGAGAAATATCTGCTTCTAAAACCAAAACGGAGCTATCAAACTGAATGGTTGTCAATGTGTGCATTCAACTGACAGAGTTAAACTCACGTGTGGATTCAGCGGTTTGCAAACCCTTTCTGTGCAGAATCCCAAAACCGGTATTTCCAGCCCAATGCCGGCATCCGTACTAAACAGCAGGAAACTTCGTCTAAAACTCAGGAGAAACGTTTCCTTGAAACTGCTCTGCTGTGCGTTCGTTCACCTAAGAGAGTTGAATCTATCTTGAGATTCAGCGAGTCAGAAACACGTTTCTTCTAGGAGCTGCGTTGGGATATTCCCGAGTGAATGGGACCATAGACTGTACAGAGAAATATCTGCTTCTAAAACCAAAACGGAGCTATCTAACTGAATGGTTGTCAATGTGTGCATACAACTGACAGAGTTAAACTCACGTGTGGATTCAGCGGTTTGCAAACCCTTTCTGTGCAGAATCCCAAAACCGGTATTTCCAGCCCAATGCCAGCATCCGTACTAAACAGCAGGAAACTTCGTCTAAAACTCAGGAGATACGTTTCCTTGAAACTGCTCTGCTGTGCGTTCGTTCACCTAAGAGAGTTGAAACTATGTTGAGATTCAGCGAGTCAGAAACACGTTTCTTCTAGGAGCTGCGTTGGGATATTCCCGAGTGAATGGGACCATAGGCTGTACAGAGAAATATCTGCTTCTAAAACCAAAACGGAGCTATCTAACTGAATGGTTGCCAATGTGTACATTCAACTGACAGAGATAAACACACATGTGGATTCAGCGGTTTGCAAATCCTTTCTGTGCAGAATCCCAAAACCGGTATTTCCAGCCCAATGCCGGCATACGTACTAAACAGCAGGAAACTTCGTCTAAAACTCAGGAGAAACGTTTCCTTGAAACTGCTCTGCTGTGCGTTCGTTCACCTAAGAGAGTTGAATCTATCTTGAGATTCAGCGAGTCAGAAACACGTTTCTTCTAGGAACTGCGTTGGGATATTCCCGAGTGAATGGGACCATAGGCTGTACAGAGAAATATCTGCTTCTAAAACCAAAACGGAGCTATCTAACTGAATGGTTGTCAATGTGTGCATTCAACTGACAGAGTTAAACTCACGTGTGGATTCAGCGGTTTGCAAACCCTTTCTGTGCAGAATCCCAAAACCGGTATTTCCAGCCTAATGCCGGCATACGTACTAAACAGCAGGAAACTTCGTCTAAGACTCAGGAGAAACGTTTCCTTGAAACTGCTCTGCTGTGCGTTCGTTCACCTAAGAGAGTTGAATCTATGTTGAGATTCAGCGAGTCAGAAACACGTTTCTTCTAGGAGCTGCGTTGCGATATTCCCGAGTGAATGGGACCATAGGCTGTACAGAGTAATATCTGCTTCTAAAACCAAAAGTGTGCTATCAAACTGAATGGTTGTCAATGTGTGCATTCAACTGACAGAGTTAAACTCACGTGTGGATTCAGCGGTTTGCAAACCCTTTCTGTGCAGAATCCCAAAACCGGTATTTCCAGCCCAATGCTGGCATACGTACTAAACAGCAGGAAACTTCGTCTAAAACTCAGGAGAAACGTTTCCTTGAAACTGCTCTGCTGTGCGTTCGTTCACCTAAGAGAGTTGAATCTATGTTGAGATTCAGCGAGTCAGAAACACGTTTCTTCTAGGAGCTGCGTTGGGATATTCCCGAGTGAATGGAACCATAGGCTGTACAGAGAAATATCTGCTTCTAAAACCAAAACGGAGCTATCAAACTGAATGGTTGTCAATGTGTGCATTCAACTGACAGAGTTAAACTCACGTGTGGATTCAGCGGTTTGCAAACCCTTTCTGTGCAGAATCCCAAAACCGGTATTTCCAGCCCAATGCCGGCATCCGTACTAAACAGCAGGAAACTTCGTCTAAAACTCAGGAGAGACGTTTCCTTGAAACTGCTGTGCTGTGCGTTCGTTCACCTAAGAGAGTTGAATCTATGTTGAGATTCAGCGAGTCAGAAACACGTTTCTTCTAGGAGCTGCGTTAGGATATTCCCGAGAGAATGGGACCATAGGCTGTACAGAGAAATATCTGCTTCTAAAACCAAAACGGAGCTATCTAACTGAATGGTTGTCAATGTGTGCATTCAACTGACAGAGTTAAACTCACGTGTGGATTCAGCGGTTTGCAAACCCTTTCTGTGCAGAATCCCAAAACCGGTATTTCCAGCCCAATGCCGGCATCCGTACTAAACAGCAGGAAACTTCGTCTAAAACTCAGGAGAAACGTTTCCTTGAAACTGCTCTGCTGTGCGTTCGTTCACCTAAGAGAGTTGAATCTATCTTGAGATTCAGCGAGTCAGAAACACGTTTCTTCTAGGAGCTGCGTTGGGATATTCCCGAGTGAATGGGACCATAGGCTGTACAGAGAAATATCTGCTTCTAAAACCAAAACGGAGCTATCTAACTGAATGGTTGTCAATGTGTGCATTCAACTGACAGAGTTAAACTCACGTGTGGATTCAGCGGTTTGCAAACCCTTTCTGTGCAGAATCCCAAAACCGGTATTTCCAGCCTAATGCCGGCATACGTACTAAACAGCAGGAAACTTCGTCTAAGACTCAGGAGAAACGTTTCCTTGAAACTGCTCTGCTGTGCGTTCGTTCACCTAAGAGAGTTGAATCTATGTTGAGATTCAGCGAGTCAGAAACACGTTTATGCTAGGAGCTGCGTTGGGATATTCACGAGTGAATGGGACCATAGGCTGTACAGAGTAATATCTGCTTCTAAAACCAAAAGTGTGCTATCAAACTGAATGGTTGTCAATGTGTGCATTCAACTGACAGAGTTAAACTCACGTGTGGATTCAGCGGTTTGCAAACCCTTTCTGTGCAGAATCCCAAAACCGGTATTTCCAGCCCAATGCCGGCATCCGTACTAAACAGCAGGAAACTTCGTCTAAAACTCAGGAGAAACGTTTCCTTGAAACTGCTCTGCTGTGCGTTCGTTCACCTAAGAGAGTTGAATCTATGTTGAGATTCAGCGAGTCAGAAACACGTTTCTTCTAGGAGCTGCGTTGGGATATTCCCGAGTGAATGGGACCATAGGCTGTACAGAGAAATATCTGCTTCTAAAACCAAAAGTGTGCTATCTAACTGAATGGTTGTCAATGTGTGCATTCAACTGACAGAGTTAAACTCACGTGTGGATTCAGCGTTTTGCAAACCCTTTCTGTGCAGAATCCCAAAACCGGTATTTCCAGCCCAATGCCGGCATCCGTACTAAACAGCAGGAAACTTCGTCTAAAACTCAGGAGCAACGTTTCCGTGAAACTGCTCTGCTGTGCGTTCGTTCACCTAAGAGAGTTGAATCTATGTTGAGATTCAGCGAGTCAGAAACACGTTTCTTCTAGGAGCTGCGTTGGGATATTCCCGAGTGAATGGGACCAGAGACTGTACAGAGAAATATCTGCTTCTAAAACCAAAAGTGTGCTATCTAACTGAATGGTTGTCAATGTGTGCATTCAACTGACAGAGTTAAACTCACGTGTGGATTCAGCGTTTTGCAAACCCTTTCTGTGCAGAATCCCAAAACCGCTATTTCCAGCCCAATGCCGGCATACGTACTAAACAGCAGGAAACTTCGTCTAAAACTCAGGAGCAACGTTTCCTTGAAACTGCTCTGCTGTGCGTTCGTTCACCTAAGAGAGTTGAATCTATGTTGAGATTCAGCGAGTCAGAAACACGTTTCTTCTAGGAGCTGCGTTGGGATATTCCCGAGTGAATGGGACCATAGGCTGTACTGAGAAATATCTGCTTCTAAAACCAAAAGTGTGCTATCAAACTGAATGGTTGTCAATGTGTGCATTCAACTGACAGAGTTAAACTCACGTGTGGATTCAGCGGTTTGCAAACCCTTTCTGTGCAGAATCCCAAAACCGGTATTTCCAGCCCAATGCCGGAATACGTACTAAACAGCAGGAAACTTCGTCTAAAACTCAGGAGAAACGTTTCCTTGAAACTGCTCTGCTGTGCGTTCGTTCACCTAAGAGAGTTGAATCTATGTTGAGATTCAGCGAGTCAGAACCACGTTTCTTCTAGGAGCTGCGTTGGGATATTCCCGAGTGAATGGGACCATAGGCTGTACAGAGAAATATCTGCTTCTAAAACCAAAACGGAGCTATCTAACTGAATGGTTGTCAATGTGTGCATTCAACTGACAGAGTTAAACTCACGTGTGGATTCAGCGGTTTGCAAACCCTTTCTGTGCAGAATCCCAAAACCGCTATTTCCAGCCCAATGCCGGCATACGTACTAAACAGCAGGAAACTTCGTCTAAAACTCAGGAGCAACGTTTCCTTGAAACTGCTCTGCTGTGCGTTCGTTCACCTAAGAGAGTTGAATCTATGTTGAGATTCAGCGAGTCAGAAACACGTTTCTTCTAGGAGCTGCGTTGGGATATTCCCGAGTGAATGGGACCATAGGCTGTACAGAGAAATATCTGCTTCTAAAACCAAAAGTGTGCTATCTAACTGAATGGTTGTCAATGTGTGCATTCAACTGACAGAGTTAAACTCACGTGTGGATTCAGCGGTTTGCAAACCCTTTCTGTGCAGAATCCCAAAACCGGTATTTCCAGCCCAATGCCGGCATACGTACTAAACAGCAGGAAACTTCGTCTAAAACTCAGGAGAAACGTTTCCTTGAAACTGCTCTGCTGTGCGTTCGTTCACCTAAGAGAGTTGAATCTATGTTGAGATTCAGCGAGTCAGAAACACGTTTCTTCTAGGAGCTGCGTTGGGATATTCCCGAGTGAATGGGACCATAGGCTGTACAGAGAAATATCTGCTTCTAAAACCAAAACGGAGCTATCAAACTGAATGGTTGTCAATGTGTGCATTCAACTGACAGAGTTAAACTCACGTGTGGATTCAGCGGTTTGCAAACCCTTTCTGTGCAGAATCCCAAAACCGGTATTTCCAGCCCAATGCCCGCATCCGTACTAAACAGCAGGAAACTTCGTCTAAAACTCAGGAGAGACGTTTCCTTGAAACTGCTCTGCTGTGCGTTCGTTCACCTAAGAGAGTTGAATCTATGTTGAGATTCAGCGAGTCAGAAACACGTTTATGCTAGGAGCTGCGTTGGGATATTCCCGAGTGAATGGGACCATAGGCTGTACAGAGTAATATCTGCTTCTAAAACCAAAAGTGTGCTATCAAACTGAATGGTTGTCAATGTGTGCATTCAACTGACAGAGTTAAACTCACGTGTGGATTCAGCGGTTTGCAAACCCTTTCTGTGCAGAATCCCAAAACCGGTATTTCCAGCCCAATGCCGGCATCCGTACTAAACAGCAGGAAACTTCGTCTAAAACTCAGGAGAAACGTTTCCTTGAAACTGCTCAGCTGTGCGTTCGTTCACCTAAGAGAGTTGAATCTATGTTGAGATTCAGCGAGTCAGAAACACGTTTCTTCTAGGAGCTGCGTTGGGATATTCCCGAGTGAATGGGACCATAGGCTGTACAGAGAAATATCTGCTTCTAAAACCAAAAGTGTGCTATCTAACTGAATGGTTGTCAATGTGTGCATTCAACTGACAGAGTTAAACTCACGTGTGGATTCAGCGTTTTGCAAACCCTTTCTGTGCAGAATCCCAAAACCGGTATTTCCAGCCCAATGCCGGCATCCGTACTAAACAGCAGGAAACTTCGTCTAAAACTCAGGAGCAACGTTTCCGTGAAACTGCTCTGCTGTGCGTTCGTTCACCTAAGAGAGTTGAATCTATGTTGAGATTCAGCGAGTCAGAAACACGTTTCTTCTAGGAGCTGCGTTGGGATATTCCCGAGTGAATGGGACCAGAGACTGTACAGAGAAATATCTGCTTCTAAAACCAAAAGTGTGCTATCTAACTGAATGGTTGTCAATGTGTGCATTCAACTGACAGAGTTAAACTCACGTGTGGATTCAGCGTTTTGCAAACCCTTTCTGTGCAGAATCCCAAAACCGCTATTTCCAGCCCAATGACGGCATACGTACTAAACAGCAGGAAACTTCGTCTAAAACTCAGGAGCAACGTTTCCTTGAAACTGCTCTGCTGTGCGTTCGTTCACCTAAGAGAGTTGAATCTATGTTGAGATTCAGCGAGTCAGAAACACGTTTCTTCTAGGAGCTGCGTTGGGATATTCCCGAGTGAATGGGACCATAGGCTGTACTGAGAAATATCTGCTTCTAAAACCAAAAGTGTGCTATCAAACTGAATGGTTGTCAATGTGTGCATTCAACTGACAGAGTTAAACTCACGTGTGGATTCAGCGGTTTGCAAACCCTTTCTGTGCAGAATCCCAAAACCGGTATTTCCAGCCCAATGCCGGAATACGTACTAAACAGCAGGAAACTTCGTCTAAAACTCAGGAGAAACGTTTCCTTGAAACTGCTCTGCTGTGCGTTCGTTCACCTAAGAGAGTTGAATCTATGTTGAGATTCAGCGAGTCAGAAACACGTTTCTTCTAGGAGCTGCGTTGGGATATTCCCGAGTGAATGGGACCATAGGCTGTACAGAGAAATATCTGCTTCTAAAACCAAAACGGAGCTATCAAACTGAATGGTTGTCAACGTGTGCATTCAACTGACAGAGTTAAACTCACGTGTGGATTCAGCGGTTTGCAAACCCTTTCTGTGCAGAATCCCAAAACCGGTATTTCCAGCCCAATGCCGGCATCCGTACTAAACAGCAGGAAACTTCGTCTAAAACTCAGGAGAGACGTTTCCTTGAAACTGCTCTGCTGTGCGTTCGTTCACCTAAGAGAGTTGAATCTATGCTGAGATTCAGCGAGTCAGAAACACGTTTCTTCTAGGAGCTGCGTTAGGATATTCCCGAGGGAATGGGACCATAGGCTGTACAGAGAAATATCTGCTTCTAAAACCAAAACGGAGCTATCTAACTGAATGGTTGTCAATGTGTGCATTCAACTGACAGAGTTAAACTCACGTGTGGATTCAGCGGTTTGCAAACCCTTTCTGTGCAGAATCCCAAAACCGCTATTTCCAGCCCAATGCCGGCATACGTACTAAACAGCAGGAAACTTCGTCTAAAACTCAGGAGAGACGTTTCCTTGAAACTGCTCTGCTGTGCGTTCGTTCACCTAAGAGAGTTGAATCTATGTTGAGATTCAGCGAGTCAGAAACACGTTTCTTCTAGGAGCTGCGTTGGGATATTCCCGAGTGAATGGGACCATAGGCTGTACAGAGAAATATCTGCTTCTAAAACCAAAAGTGTGCTATCTAACTGAATGGTTGTCAATGTGTGCATTCAACTGACAGAGTTAAACTCACGTGTGGATTCAGCGGTTTGCAAACCCTTTCTGTGCAGAATCCCAAAACCGGTATTTCCAGCCCAATGCCGGCATACGTACTAAACAGCAGGAAACTTCGTCTAAAACTCAGGAGAAACGTTTCCTTGAAACTGCTCTGCTGTGCGTTCGTTCACCTAAGAGAGTTGAATCTATGTTGAGATTCAGCGAGTCAGAAACACGTTTCTTCTAGGAGCTGCGTTGGGATATTCCCGAGTGAATGGGACCATAGGCTGTACAGAGAAATATCTGCTTCTAAAACCAAAACGGAGCTATCAAACTGAATGGTTGTCAATGTGTGCATTCAACTGACAGAGTTAAACTCACGTGTGGATTCAGCGGTTTGCAAACCCTTTCTGTGCAGAATCCCAAAACCGGTATTTCCAGCCCAATGCCGGCATCCGTACTAAACAGCAGGAAACTTCGTCTAAAACTCAGGAGCAACGTTTCCTTGAAACTGCTCTGCTGTGCGTTCGTTCACCTAAGAGAGTTGAATCTATGTTGAGATTCAGCGAGTCAGAAACACGTTTCTTCTAGGAGCTGCGTTGGGATATTCCCGAGTGAATGGGACCATAGGCTGTACAGAGAAATATCTGCTTCTAAAACCAAAACGGAGCTATCTAACTGAATGGTTGCCAATGTGTACATTCAACTGACAGAGATAAACACACATGTGGATTCAGCGGTTTGCAAACCCTTTCTGTGCAGAATCTCAAAACCGGTATTTCCAGCCCAATGCCGGCATCCGTACTAAACAGCAGGAAACTTCGTCTAAAACTCAGGAGAAACGTTTCCTTGAAACTGCTCTGCTGTGCGTTCGTTCACCTAAGAGAGTTGAATCTATCTTGAGATTCAGCGAGTCAGAAACACGTTTCTTCTAGGAGCTGCGTTGGGATATTCCCGAGTGAATGGGACCATAGGCTGTACAGAGTAATATCTGCTTCTAAAACCAAAAGTGTGCTATCAAACTGAATGGTTGTCAATGTGTGCATTCAACTGACAGAGTTAAACTCACGTGTGGATTCAGCGGTTTGCAAACCCTTTCTGTGCAGAATCCCAAAACCGGTATTTCCAGCCTAATGCCGGCATACGTACTAAACAGCAGGAAACTTCGTCTAAGACTCAGGAGAAACGTTTCCTTGAAACTGCTCTGCTGTGCGTTCGTTCACCTAAGAGAGTTGAATCTATGTTGAGATTCAGCGAGTCAGAAACACGTTTCTTCTAGGAGCTGCGTTGGGATATTCCCGAGTGAATGGGACCATAGGCTGTACAGAGTAATATCTGCTTCTAAAACCAAAAGTGTGCTATCAAACTGAATGGTTGTCAATGTGTGCATTCAACTGACAGAGTTAAACTCACGTGTGGATTCAGCGGTTTGCAAACCCTTTCTGTGCAGAATCCCAAAACCGGTATTTCCAGCCCAATGCCGGCATACGTACTAAACAGCAGGAAACTTCGTCTAAAACTCAGGAGAAACGTTTCCTTGAAACTGCTCTGCTGTGCGTTCGTTCACCTAAGAGAGTTGAATCTATGTTGAGATGCAGCGAGTCAGAAACACGTTTCTTCTAGGAGCTGCGTTGGGATATTCCCGAGTGAATGGAACCATAGGCTGTACAGAGAAATATCTGCTTCTAAAACCAAAACGGAGCTATCAAACTGAATGGTTGTCAATGTGTGCATTCAACTGACAGAGTTAAACTCACGTGTGGATTCAGCGGTTTGCAAACCCTTTCTGTGCAGAATCCCAAAACCGGTATTTCCAGCCCAATGCCGGCATCCGTACTAAACAGCAGGAAACTTCGTCTAAAACTCAGGAGAGACGTTTCCTTGAAACTGCTCTGCTGTGCGTTCGTTCACCTAAGAGAGTTGAATCTATGTTGAGATTCAGCGAGTCAGAAACACGTTTCTTCTAGGAGCTGCGTTAGGATATTCCCGAGAGAATGGGACCATAGGCTGTACAGAGAAATATCTGCTTCTAAAACCAAAACGGAGCTATCTAATTGAATGGTTGTCAATGTGTGCATTCAACTGACAGAGTTAAACTCACGTGTGGATTCAGCGGTTTGCAAACCCTTTCTGTGCAGAATCCCAAAACCGGAATTTCCAGCCCAATGCCGGCATACGTACTAAACAGCAGGAAACTTCGTCTAAAACTCAGGAGACACGTTTCCTTGAAACTGCTCTGCTGTGCGTTCGTTCACCTAAGAGAGTTGAATCTATGTTGAGATTCAGCGAGTCAGAAACACGTTTCTTCTAGGAGCTGCGTTGGGATATTCCCGAGTGAATGGGACCATAGGCTGTACAGAGAAATATCTGCTTCTAAAACCAAAAGTGTGCTATCTAACTGAATGGTTGTCAATGTGTGCATTCAACTGACAGAGTTAAACTCACGTGTGGATTCAGCGGTTTGCAAACCCTTTCTGTGCAGAATCCCAAAACCGGTATTTCCAGCCCAATGCCGGCATCCGTACTAAACAGCAGGAAACTTCGTCTAAAACTCAGGAGAAACGTTTCCTTGAAACTGCTCTGCTGTGCGTTCGTTTACCTAAGAGAGTTGAATCTATGTTGAGATTCAGCGAGTCAGAAACACGTTTCTTCTAGGAGCTGCGTTGGGATATTCCCGAGTGAATGGGACCATAGGCTGTACAGAGAAATATCTGCTTCTAAAACCAAAACGGAGCTATCTAACTGAATGGTTGTCAATGTGTGCATTCAACTGACAGAGTTAAACTCACGTGTGGATTCAGCGGTTTGCAAACCCTTTCTGTGCAGAATCCCAAAACCGGTATTTCCAGCCTAATGCCGGCATACGTACTAAACAGCAGGAAACTTCGTCTAAGACTCAGGAGAAACGTTTCCTTGAAACTGCTCTGCTGTGCGTTCGTTCACCTAAGAGAGTTGAATCTATGTTGAGATTCAGCGAGTCAGAAACACGTTTATGCTAGGAGCTGCGTTGGGATATTCCCGAGTGAATGGGACCATAGGCTGTACAGAGTAATATCTGCTTCTAAAACCAAAAGTGTGCTATCAAACTGAATGGTTGTCAATGTGTGCATTCAACTGACAGAGTTAAACTCACGTGTGGATTCAGCGGTTTGCAAACCCTTTCTGTGCAGAATCCCAAAACCGGTATTTCCAGCCCAATGCCGGCATACGTACTAAACAGCAGGAAACTTCATCTAAAACTCAGGAGCAACGTTTCCTTGAAACTGCTCTGCTGTGCGTTCGTTCACCTAAGAGAGTTGAATCTATGTTGAGATTCAGCGAGTCAGAAACACGTTTCTTCTAGGAGCTGCGTTGGGATATTCCCGAGTGAATGGGACCATAGGCTGTACAGAGAAATATCTGCTTCTAAAACCAAAAGTGTGCTATCTAACTGAATGGTTGTCAATGTGTGCATTCAACTGACAGAGTTAAACTCACGTGTGGAATCAGCGGTTTGCAAACCCTTTCTGTGCAGAATCCCAAAACCGGTATTTCCAGCCCAATGCCGGCATACGTACTAAACAGCAGGAAACTTCGTCTAAAACTCAGGAGAAACGTTTCCTTGAAACTGCTCTGCTGTGCGTTCGTTCACCTAAGAGAGTTGAATCTATGTTGAGATTCAGCGAGTCAGAAACACGTTTCTTCTAGGAGCTGCGTTGGGATATTCCCGAGTGAATGGGACCATAGGCTGTACAGAGAAATATCTGCTTCTAAAACCAAAACGGAGCTATCAAACTGAATGGTTGTCAATGTGTGCATTCAACTGACAGAGTTAAACTCACGTGTGGATTCAGCGGTTTGCAAACCCTTTCTGTGCAGAATCCCAAAACCGGTATTTCCAGCCCAATGCCGGCATCCGTACTAAACAGCAGGAAACTTCGTCTAAAACTCAGGAGAGACGTTTCCTTGAAACTGCTCTGCTGTGCGTTCGTTCACCTAAGAGAGTTGAATCTATGCTGAGATTCAGCGAGTCAGAAACACGTTTCTTCTAGGAGCTGTGTTAGGATATTCCCGAGGGAATGGGACCATAGGCTGTACAGAGAAATATCTGCTTCTAAAACCAAAACGGAGCTATCTAACTGAATGGTTGTCAATGTGTGCATTCAACTGACAGAGTTAAACTCACGTGTGGATTCAGCGGTTTGCAAACCCTTTCTGTGCAGAATCCCAAAACCGGTATTTCCAGCCCAATGCCGGCATCCGTACTAAACAGCAGGAAACTTTGTCTAAAACTCAGGAGCAACGTTTCCTTGAAACTGCTCTGCTGTGCGTTCGTTCACCTAAGAGAGTTGAATCTATGTTGAGATTCAGCGAGTCAGAAACACGTTTCTTCTAGGAGCTGCGTTGGGATATTCCCGAGTGAATGGGACCATAGGCTGTACAGAGAAATATCTGCTTCTAAAACCAAAACGGAGCTATCTAACTGAATGGTTGCCAATGTGTACATTCAACTGACAGAGATAAACACACATGTGGATTCAGCGGTTTGCAAACCCTTTCTGTGCAGAATCCCAAAACCGGTATTTCCAGCCCAATGCCGGCATCCGTACTAAACAGCAGGAAACTTCGTCTAAAACTCAGGAGAAACGTTTCCTTGAAACTGCTCTGCTGTGCGTTCGTTCACCTAAGAGAGTTGAATCTATCTTGAGATTCAGCGAGTCAGAAACACGTTTCTTCTAGGAGCTGCGTTGGGATATTCCCGAGTGAATGGGACCATAGGCTGTACAGAGAAATATCTGCTTCTAAAACCAAAACGGAGCTATCTAACTGAATGGTTGTCAATGTGTGCATTCAACTGACAGAGTTAAACTCACGTGTGGATTCAGCGGTTTGCAAACCCTTTCTGTGCAGAATCCCAAAACCGGTATTTCCAGCCTAATGCCGGCATACGTACTAAACAGCAGGAAACTTCGTCTAAGACTCAGGAGAAACGTTTCCTTGAAACTGCTCTGCTGTGCGTTCGTTCACCTAAGAGAGTTGAATCTATGTTGAGATTCAGCGAGTCAGAAACACGTTTCTTCTAGGAGCTGCGTTGGGATATTCCCGAGTGAATGGGACCATAGGCTGTACAGAGTAATATCTGCTTCTAAAACCAAAACGAAGCTATCTAACTGAATGGTTGTCAATGTGTGCATTCAACTGACAGAGTTAAACTCACGTGTGGATTCAGCGGTTTGCAAACCCTTTCTGTGCAGAATCCCAAAACCGGTATTTCCAGCCCAATGCCGGCATCCGTACTAAACAGCAGGAAACTTCGTCTAAAACTCAGGAGAAACGTTTCCTTGAAACTGCTCTGCTGTGCGTTCGTTCACCTAAGAGAGTTGAATCTATGTTGAGATTCAGCGAGTCAGAAACACGTTTCTTCTAGGAGCTGCGTTGGGATATTCCCGAGTGAATGGAACCATAGGCTGTACAGAGAAATATCTGCTTCTAAAACCAAAACGGAGCTATCAAACTGAATGGTTGTCAATGTGTGCATTCAACTGACAGAGTTAAACTCACGTGTGGATTCAGCGGTTTGCAAACCCTTTCTGTGCAGAATCCCAAAACCGGTATTTCCAGCCCAATGCCGGCATCCGTACTAAACAGCAGGAAACTTCGTCTAAAACTCAGGAGAGACGTTTCCTTGAAACTGCTCTGCTGTGCGTTCGTTCACCTAAGAGAGTTGAATCTATGTTGAGATTCAGCGAGTCAGAAACACGTTTCTTCTAGGAGCTGCGTTAGGATATTCCCGAGAGAATGGGACCATAGGCTGTACAGAGAAATATCTGCTTCTAAAACCAAAACGGAGCTATCTAATTGAATGGTTGTCAATGTGTGCATTCAACTGACAGAGTTAAACTCACGTGTGGATTCAGCGGTTTGCAAACCCTTTCTGTGCAGAATCCCAAAACCGGTATTTCCAGCCCAATGCCGGCATACGTACTAAACAGCAGGAAACTTCGTCTAAAACTCAGGAGACACGTTTCCTTGAAACTGCTCTGCTGTGCGTTCGTTCACCTAAGAGAGTTGAATCTATCTTGAGATTCAGCGAGTCAGAAACACGTTTCTTCTAGGAGCTGCGTTGGGATATTCCCGAGTGAATGGGACCATAGGCTGTACAGAGAAATATCTGCTTCTAAAACCAAAACGGAGCTATCTAACTGAATGGTTGTCAATGTGTGCATTCAACTGACAGAGTTAAACTCACGTGTGGATTCAGCGGTTTGCAAACCCTTTCTGTGCAGAATCCCAAAACCGGTATTTCCAGCCTAATGCCGGCATACGTACTAAACAGCAGGAAACTTCGTCTAAGACTCAGGAGAAACGTTTCCTTGAAACTGCTCTGCTGTGCGTTCGTTCACCTAAGAGAGTTGAATCTATGTTGAGATTCAGCGAGTCAGAAACACGTTTCTTCTAGGAGCTGCGTTGGGATATTCCCGAGTGAATGGGACCATAGGCTGTACAGAGTAATATCTGCTTCTAAAACCAAAAGTGTGCTATCAAACTGAATGGTTGTCAATGTGTGCATTCAACTGACAGAGTTAAACTCACGTGTGGATTCAGCGGTTTGCAAACCCTTTCTGTGCAGAATCCCAAAACCGGTATTTCCAGCCCAATGCCGGCATACGTACTAAACAGCAGGAAACTTCGTCTAAAACTCAGGAGAAACGTTTCCTTGAAACTGCTCTGCTGTGCGTTCGTTCACCTAAGAGAGTTGAATCTATGTTGAGATTCAGCGAGTCAGAAACACGTTTCTTCTAGGAGCTGCGTTGGGATATTCCCGAGTGAATGGAACCATAGGCTGTACAGAGAAATATCTGCTTCTAAAACCAAAACGGAGCTATCAAACTGAATGGTTGTCAATGTGTGCATTCAACTGACAGAGTTAAACTCACGTGTGGATTCAGCGGTTTGCAAACCCTTTCTGTGCAGAATCCCAAAACCGGTATTTCCAGCCCAATGCCGGCATCCGTACTAAACAGCAGGAAACTTCGTCTAAAACTCAGGAGAGACGTTTCCTTGAAACTGCTCTGCTGTGCGTTCGTTCACCTAAGAGAGTTGAATCTATGTTGAGATTCAGCGAGTCAGAAACACGTTTCTTCTAGGAGCTGCGTTAGGATATTCCCGAGAGAATGGGACCATAGGCTGTACAGAGAAATATCTGCTTCTAAAACCAAAACGGAGCTATCTAATTGAATGGTTGTCAATGTGTGCATTCAACTGACAGAGTTAAACTCACGTGTGGATTCAGCGGTTTGCAAACCCTTTCTGTGCAGAATCCCAAAACCGGTATTTCCAGCCCAATGCCGGCATACGTACTAAACAGCAGGAAACTTCGTCTAAAACTCAGGAGACACGTTTCCTTGAAACTGCTCTGCTGTGCGTTCGTTCACCTAAGAGAGTTGAATCTATGTTGAGATTCAGCGAGTCAGAAACACGTTTCTTCTAGGAGCTGCGTTGGGATATTCCCGAGTGAATGGAACCATAGGCTGTACAGAGAAATATCTGCTTCTAAAACCAAAACGGAGCTATCAAACTGAATGGTTGTCAATGTGTGCATTCAACTGACAGAGTTAAACTCACGTGTGGATTCAGCGGTTTGCAAACCCTTTCTGTGCAGAATCCCAAAACCGGTATTTCCAGCCCAATGCCGGCATCCGTACTAAACAGCAGGAAACTTCGTCTAAAACTCAGGAGAGACGTTTCCTTGAAACTGCTCTGCTGTGCGTTCGTTCACCTAAGAGAGTTGAATCTATGTTGAGATTCAGCGAGTCAGAAACACGTTTCTTCTAGGAGCTGCGTTGGGATATTCCCGAGAGAATGGGACCATAGGCTGTACAGAGAAATATCTGCTTCTAAAACCAAAACGGAGCTATCTAATTGAATGGTTGTCAATGTGTGCATTCAACTGACAGAGTTAAACTCACGTGTGGATTCAGCGGTTTGCAAACCCTTTCTGTGCAGAATCCCAAAACCGGTATTTCCAGCCCAATGCCGGCATACGTACTAAACAGCAGGAAACTTCGTCTAAAACTCAGGAGACACGTTTCCTTGAAACTGCTCTGCTGTGCGTTCGTTCACCTAAGAGATTTGAATCTATGTTGAGATTCAGCGAGTCAGAAACACGTTTCTTCTAGGAGCTGCGTTGGGATATTCCCGAGTGAATGGGACCATAGGCTGTACAGAGAAATATCTGCTTCTAAAACCAAAAGTGTGCTATCTAACTGAATGGTTGTCAATGTGTGCATTCAACTGACAGAGTTAAACTCACGTGTGGATTCAGCGGTTTGCAAACCCTTTCTGTGCAGAATCCCAAAACCGGTATTTCCAGCCCAATGCCGGCATCCGTACTAAACAGCAGGAAACTTCGTCTAAAACTCAGGAGAAACGTTTCCTTGAAACTGCTCTGCTGTGCGTTCGTTCAACTAAGAGAGTTGAATCTATCTTGAGATTCAGCGAGTCAGAAACACGTTTCTTCTAGGAGCTGCGTTGGGATATTCCCGAGTGAATGGGACCATAGGCTGTACAGAGAAATATCTGCTTCTAAAACCAAAACGGAGCTATCTAACTGAATGGTTGTCAATGTGTGCATTCAACTGACAGAGTTAAACTCACGTGTGGATTCAGCGGTTTGCAAACCCTTTCTGTGCAGAATCCCAAAACCGGTATTTCCAGCCTAATGCCGGCATACGTACTAAACAGCAGGAAACTTCGTCTAAGACTCAGGAGAAACGTTTCCTTGAAACTGCTCTGCTGTGCGTTCGTTCACCTAAGAGAGTTGAATCTATGTTGAGATTCAGCGAGTCAGAAACACGTTTATGCTAGGAGCTGCGTTGGGATATTCCCGAGTGAATGGGACCATAGGCTGTACAGAGTAATATCTGCTTCTAAAACCAAAAGTGTGCTATCAAACTGAATGGTTGTCAATGTGTGCATTCAACTGACAGAGTTAAACTCACGTGTGGATTCAGCGGTTTGCAAACCCTTTCTGTGCAGAATCCCAAAACCGGTATTTCCAGCCCAATGCCGGCATCCGTACTAAACAGCAGGAAACTTCGTCTAAAACTCAGGAGCAACGTTTCCTTGAAACTGCTCAGCTGTGCGTTCGTTCACCTAAGAGAGTTGAATCTATGTTGAGATTCAGCGAGTCAGAAACACGTTTCTTCTAGGAGCTGCGTTGGGATATTCCCGAGTGAATGGGACCATAGGCTATACAGAGAAATATCTGCTTCTAAAACCAAAAGTGTGCTATCTAACTGAATGGTTGTCAATGTGTGCATTCAACTGACAGAGTTAAACTCACGTGTGGATTCAGCGGTTTGCAAACCCTTTCTGTGCAGAATCCCAAAACCGGTATTTCCAGCCCAATGCCGGCATCCGTACTAAACAGCAGGAAACTTCGTCTAAAACTCAGGAGCAACGTTTCCGTGAAACTGCTCTGCTGTGCGTTCGTTCACCTAAGAGAGTTGAATCTATGTTGAGATTCAGCGAGTCAGAAACACGTTTCTTCTAGGAGCTGCGTTGGGATATTCCCGAGTGAATGGGACCAGAGACTGTACAGAGAAATATCTGCTTCTAAAACCAAAAGTGTGCTATCTAACTGAATGGTTGTCAATGTGTGCATTCAACTGACAGAGTTAAACTCACGTGTGGATTCAGCGTTTTGCAAACCCTTTCTGTGCAGAATCCCAAAACCGCTATTTCCAGCCCAATGCCGGCATACGTACTAAACAGCAGGAAACTTCGTCTAAAACTCAGGAGCAACGTTTCCTTGAAACTGCTCTGCTGTGCGTTCGTTCACCTAAGAGAGTTGAATCTATGTTGAGATTCAGCGAGTCAGAAACACGTTTCTTCTAGGAGCTGCGTTGGGATATTCCCGAGTGAATGGGACCATAGGCTGTACAGAGAAATATCTGCTTCTAAAACCAAAAGTGTGCTATCAAACTGAATGGTTGTCAATGTGTGCATTCAACTGACAGAGTTAAACTCACGTGTGGATTCAGCGGTTTGCAAACCCTTTCTGTGCAGAATCCCAAAACCGGTATTTCCAGCCCAATGTCGGCATACGTACTAAACAGCAGGAAACTTCGTCTAAAACTCAGGAGAAACGTTTCCTTGAAACTGCTCTGCTGTGCGTTCGTTCACCTAAGAGAGTTGAATCTATGTTGAGATTCAGCGAGTCAGAAACACGTCTCTTCTAGGAGCTGCGTTGGGATATTCCCGAGTGAATGGGACCATAGGCTGTACAGAGAAATATCTGCTTCTAAAATCAAAACGGAGCTATCAAACTGAATGGTTGTCAATGTGTGATTCAACTGACAGAGTTAAACTCACGTGTGGATTCAGCGGTTTGCAAACCCTTTCTGTGCAGAATCCCAAAACCGCTATTTCCAGCCCAATGCCGGCATCCGTACTAAACAGCAGGAAACTTCGTCTAAAACTCAGGAGAGACGTTTCCTTGAAACTGCTCTGCTGTGCGTTCGTTCACCTAAGAGAGTTGAATCTATGTTGAGATTCAGCGAGTCAGAAACACGTTTCTTCTAGGAGCTGCGTTAGGATATTCCCGAGAGAATGGGACCATAGGCTGTACAGAGAAATATCTGCTTCTAAAACCAAAACGGAGCTATCTAATTGAATGGTTGTCAATGTGTGCATTCAACTGACAGAGTTAAACTCACGTGTGGATTCAGCGGTTTGCAAACCCTTTCTGTGCAGAATCCCAAAACCGGTATTTCCAGCCCAATGCCGGCATACGTACTAAACAGCAGGAAACTTCGTCTAAAACTCAGGAGACACGTTTCCTTGAAACTGCTCTGCTGTGCGTTCGTTCACCTAAGAGAGTTGAATCTATGTTGAGATTCAGCGAGTCAGAAACACGTTTCTTCTAGGAGCTGCGTTGGGATATTCCCGAGTGAATGGGACCATAGGCTGTACAGAGAAATATCTGCTTCTAAAACCAAAAGTGTGCTATCTAACTGAATGGTTGTCAATGTGTGCATTCAACTGACAGAGTTAAACTCACGTGTGGATTCAGCGGTTTGCAAACCCTTTCTGTGCAGAATCCCAAAACCGGTATTTCCAGCCCAATGCCGGCATCCGTACTAAACAGCAGGAAACTTCGTCTAAAACTCAGGAGAAACGTTTCCTTGAAACTGCTCTGCTGTGCGTTCGTTCAACTAAGAGAGTTGAATCTATCTTGAGATTCAGCGAGTCAGAAACACGTTTCTTCTAGGAGCTGCGTTGGGATATTCCCGAGTGAATGGGACCATAGGCTGTACAGAGAAATATCTGCTTCTAAAACCAAAACGGAGCTATCTAACTGAATGGTTGTCAATGTGTGCATTCAACTGACAGAGTTAAACTCACGTGTGGATTCAGCGGTTTGCAAACCCTTTCTGTGCAGAATCCCAAAACCGGTATTTCCAGCCTAATGCCGGCATACGTACTAAACAGCAGGAAACTTCGTCTAAGACTCAGGAGCAACGTTTCCTTGAAACTGCTCTGCTGTGCGTTCGTTCACCTAAGAGAGTTGAATCTATGTTGAGATTCAGCGAGTCAGAAACACGTTTATGCTAGGAGCTGCGTTGGGATATTCCCGAGTGAATGGGACCATAGGCTGTACAGAGTAATATCTGCTTCTAAAACCAAAAGTGTGCTATCAAACTGAATGGTTGTCAATGTGTGCATTCAACTGACAGAGTTAAACTCACGTGTGGATTCAGCGGTTTGCAAACCCTTTCTGTGCAGAATCCCAAAACCGGTATTTCCAGCCCAATGCCGGCATCCGTACTAAACAGCAGGAAACTTCGTCTAAAACTCAGGAGCAACGTTTCCTTGAAACTGCTCTGCTGTGCGTTCGTTCACCTAAGAGAGTTGAATCTATGTTGAGATTCAGCGAGTCAGAAACACGTTTCTTCTAGGAGCTGCGTTGGGATATTCCCGAGTGAATGGGACCATAGGCTGTACAGAGAAATATCTGCTTCTAAAACCAAAAGTGTGCTATCAAACTGAATGGTTGTCAATGTGTGCATTCAACTGACAGAGTTAAACTCACGTGTGGATTAAGCGGTTTGCAAACCCTTTCTGTGCAGAATCCCAAAACCGGTATTTCCAGCCCAATGACGGCATACGTACTAAACAGCAGGAAACTTCGTCTAAAACTCAGGAGAAACGTTTCCTTGAAACTGCTCTGCTGTGCGTTCGTTCACCTAAGAGAGTTGAATCTATGTTGAGATTCAGCGAGTCAGAAACACGTCTCTTCTAGGAGCTGCGTTGGGATATTCCCGAGTGAATGGGACCATAGGCTGTACAGAGAAATATCTGCTTCTAAAACCAAAACGGAGCTATCAAACTGAATGGTTGTCAATGTGTGCATTCAACTGACAGAGTTAAACTCACGTGTGGATTCAGCGGTTTGCAAACCCTTTCTGTGCAGAATCCCAAAACCGCTATTTCCAGCCCAATGCCGGCATCCGTACTAAACAGCAGGAAACTTCGTCTAAAACTCAGGAGAGACGTTTCCTTGAAACTGCTCTGCTGTGCGTTCGTTCACCTAAGAGAGTTGAATCTATGTTGAGATTCAGCGAGTCAGAAACACGTTTCTTCTAGGAGCTGCGTTGGGATATTCCCGAGTGAATGGGACCATAGGCTGTACAGAGAAATATCTGCTTCTAAAACCAAAACGGAGCTATCTAACTGAATGGTTGTCAATGTGTGCATTCAACTGACAGAGTTAAACTCACGTGTGGATTCAGCGGTTTGCAAACCCTTTCTGTGCAGAATCCCAAAACCGGTATTTCCAGCCTAATGCCGGCATACGTACTAAACAGCAGGAAACTTCGTCTAAGACTCAGGAGAAACGTTTCCTTGAAACTGCTCTGCTGTGCGTTCGTTCACCTAAGAGAGTTGAATCTATGTTGAGATTCAGCGAGTCAGAAACACGTTTCTTCTAGGAGCTGCGTTGGGATATTCCCGAGTGAATGGGACCATAGGCTGTACAGAGTAATATCTGCTTCTAAAACCAAAAGTGTGCTATCAAACTGAATGGTTGTCAATGTGTGCATTCAACTGACAGAGTTAAACTCACGTGTGGATTCAGCGGTTTGCAAACCCTTTCTGTGCAGAATCCCAAAACCGGTATTTCCAGCCCAATGCCGGCATACGTACTAAACAGCAGGAAACTTCGTCTAAAACTCAGGAGAAACGTTTCCTTGAAACTGCTCTGCTGTGCGTTCGTTCACCTAAGAGAGTTGAATCTATGTTGAGATTCAGCGAGTCAGAAACACGTTTCTTCTAGGAGCTGCGTTGGGATATTCCCGAGTGAATGGAACCATAGGCTGTACAGAGAAATATCTGCTTCTAAAACCAAAACGGAGCTATCAAACTGAATGGTTGTCAATGTGTGCATTCAACTGACAGAGTTAAACTCACGTGTGGATTCAGCGGTTTGCAAACCCTTTCTGTGCAGAATCCCAAAACCGGTATTTCCAGCCCAATGCCGGCATCCGTACTAAACAGCAGGAAACTTCGTCTAAAACTCAGGAGAGACGTTTCCTTGAAACTGCTCTGCTGTGCGTTCGTTCACCTAAGAGAGTTGAATCTATGTTGAGATTCAGCGAGTCAGAAACACGTTTCTTCTAGGAGCTGCGTTAGGATATTCCCGAGAGAATGGGACCATAGGCTGTACAGAGAAATATCTGCTTCTAAAACCAAAACGGAGCTATCTAATTGAATGGTTGTCATTGTGTGCATTCAACTGACAGAGTTAAACTCACGTGTGGATTCAGCGGTTTGAAAACCCTTTCTGTGCAGAATCCCAAAACCGGTATTTCCAGCCCAATGCCGGCATACGTACTAAACAGCAGGAAACTTCGTCTAAAACTCAGGAGACACGTTTCCTTGAAACTGCTCTGCTGTGCGTTCGTTCACCTAAGAGAGTTGAATCTATGTTGAGATTCAGCGAGTCAGAAACACGTTTCTTCTAGGAGCTGCGTTGGGATATTCCCGAGTGAATGGAACCATAGGCTGTACAGAGAAATATCTGCTTCTAAAACCAAAACGGAGCTATCAAACTGAATGGTTGTCAATGTGTGCATTCAACTGACAGAGTTAAACTCACGTGTGGATTCAGCGGTTTGCAAACCCTTTCTGTGCAGAATCCCAAAACCGGTATTTCCAGCCCAATGCCGGCATCCGTACTAAACAGCAGGAAACTTCGTCTAAAACTCAGGAGAGACGTTTCCTTGAAACTGCTCTGCTGTGCGTTCGTTCACCTAAGAGAGTTGAATCTATGTTGAGATTCAGCGAGTCAGAAACACGTTTCTTCTAGGAGCTGCGTTGGGATATTCCCGAGAGAATGGGACCATAGGCTGTACAGAGAAATATCTGCTTCTAAAACCAAAACGGAGCTATCTAATTGAATGGTTGTCAATGTGTGCATTCAACTGACAGAGTTAAACTCACGTGTGGATTCAGCGGTTTGCAAACCCTTTCTGTGCAGAATCCCAAAACCGGTATTTCCAGCCCAATGCCGGCATACGTACTAAACAGCAGGAAACTTCGTCTAAAACTCAGGAGACACGTTTCCTTGAAACTGCTCTGCTGTGCGTTCGTTCACCTAAGAGAGTTGAATCTATGTTGAGATTCAGCGAGTCAGAAACACGTTTCTTCTAGGAGCTGCGTTGGGATATTCCCGAGTGAATGGGACCATAGGCTGTACAGAGAAATATCTGCTTCTAAAAACAAAAGTGTGCTATCTAACTGAATGGTTGTCAATGTGTGCATTCAACTGACAGAGTTAAACTCACGTGTGGATTCAGCGGTTTGCAAACCCTTTCTGTGCAGAATCCCAAAACCGGTATTTCCAGCCCAATGCCGGCATCCGTACTAAACAGCAGGAAACTTCGTCTAAAACTCAGGAGAAACGTTTCCTTGAAACTGCTCTGCTGTGCGTTCGTTCAACTAAGAGAGTTGAATCTATCTTGAGATTCAGCGAGTCAGAAACACGTTTCTTCTAGGAGCTGCGTTGGGATATTCCCGAGTGAATGGGACCATAGGCTGTACAGAGAAATATCTGCTTCTAAAACCAAAACGGAGCTATCTAACTGAATGGTTGTCAATGTGTGCATTCAACTGACAGAGTTAAACTCACGTGTGGATTCAGCGGTTTGCAAACCCTTTCTGTGCAGAATCCCAAAACCGGTATTTCCAGCCTAATGCCGGCATACGTACTAAACAGCAGGAAACTTCGTCTAAGACTCAGGAGAAACGTTTCCTTGAAACTGCTCTGCTGTGCGTTCGTTCACCTAAGAGAGTTGAATCTATGTTGAGATTCAGCGAGTCAGAAACACGTTTATGCTAGGAGCTGCGTTGGGATATTCCCGAGTGAATGGGACCATAGGCTGTACAGAGTAATATCTGCTTCTAAAACCAAAACGGAGCTATCTAACTGAATGGTTGTCAATGTGTGCATTCAACTGACAGAGTTAAACTCACGTGTGGATTCAGCGGTTTGCAAACCCTTTCTGTGCAGAATCCCAAAACCGGTATTTCCAGCCCAATGCCGGCATCCGTACTAAACAGCAGGAAACTTCGTCTAAAACTCAGGAGACACGTTTCCTTGAAACTGCTCTGCTGTGCGTTCGTTCACCTAAGAGAGTTGAATCTATGTTGAGATTCAGCGAGTCAGAAACACGTTTCTTCTAGGAGCTGCGTTGGGATATTCCCGAGTGAATGGGACCATAGGCTGTACAGAGAAATATCTGCTTCTAAAACCAAAAGTGTGCTATCTAACTGAATGGTTGTCAATGTGTGCATTCAACTGACAGAGTTAAACTCACGTGTGGATTCAGCGGTTTGCAAACCCTTTCTGTGCAGAATCCCAAAACCGGTATTTCCAGCCCAATGCCGGCATCCGTACTAAACAGCAGGAAACTTCGTCTAAAACTCAGGAGCAACGTTTCCGTGAAACTGCTCTGCTGTGCGTTCGTTCACCTAAGAGAGTTGAATCTATGTTGAGATTCAGCGAGTCAGAAACACGTTTCTTCTAGGAGCTGCGTTGGGATATTCCCGAGTGAATGGGACCAGAGACTGTACAGAGAAATATCTGCTTCTAAAACCAAAAGTGTGCTATCTAACTGAATGGTTGTCAATGTGTGCATTCAACTGACAGAGTTAAACTCACGTGTGGATTCAGCGTTTTGCAAACCCTTTCTGTGCAGAATCCCAAAACCGCTATTTCCAGCCCAATGCCGGCATACGTACTAAACAGCAGGAAACTTCGTCTAAAACTCAGGAGCAACGTTTCCTTGAAACTGCTCTGCTGTGCGTTCGTTCACCTAAGAGAGTTGAATCTATGTTGAGATTCAGCGAGTCAGAAACACGTTTCTTCTAGGAGCTGCGTTGGGATATTCCCGAGTGAATGGGACCATAGGCTGTACAGAGAAATATCTGCTTCTAAAACCAAAAGTGTGCTATCAAACTGAATGGTTGTCAATGTGTGCATTCAACTGACAGAGTTAAACTCACGTGTGGATTCAGCGGTTTGCAAACCCTTTCTGTGCAGAATCCCAAAACCGGTATTTCCAGCCCAATGTCGGCATACGTACTAAACAGCAGGAAACTTCGTCTAAAACTCAGGAGAAACGTTTCCTTGAAACTGCTCTGCTGTGCGTTCGTTCACCTAAGAGAGTTGAATCTATGTTGAGATTCAGCGAGTCAGAAACACGTCTCTTCTAGGAGCTGCGTTGGGATATTCCCGAGTGAATGGGACCATAGGCTGTACAGAGAAATATCTGCTTCTAAAATCAAAACGGAGCTATCAAACTGAATGGTTGTCAATGTGTGATTCAACTGACAGAGTTAAACTCACGTGTGGATTCAGCGGTTTGCAAACCCTTTCTGTGCAGAATCCCAAAACCGCTATTTCCAGCCCAATGCCGGCATCCGTACTAAACAGCAGGAAACTTCGTCTAAAACTCAGGAGAGACGTTTCCTTGAAACTGCTCTGCTGTGCGTTCGTTCACCTAAGAGAGTTGAATCTATGTTGAGATTCAGCGAGTCAGAAACACGTTTCTTCTAGGAGCTGCGTTAGGATATTCCCGAGAGAATGGGACCATAGGCTGTACAGAGAAATATCTGCTTCTAAAACCAAAACGGAGCTATCTAATTGAATGGTTGTCAATGTGTGCATTCAACTGACAGAGTTAAACTCACGTGTGGATTCAGCGGTTTGCAAACCCTTTCTGTGCAGAATCCCAAAACCGGTATTTCCAGCCCAATGCCGGCATACGTACTAAACAGCAGGAAACTTCGTCTAAAACTCAGGAGACACGTTTCCTTGAAACTGCTCTGCTGTGCGTTCGTTCACCTAAGAGAGTTGAATCTATGTTGAGATTCAGCGAGTCAGAAACACGTTTCTTCTAGGAGCTGCGTTGGGATATTCCCGAGTGAATGGGACCATAGGCTGTACAGAGAAATATCTGCTTCTAAAACCAAAAGTGTGCTATCTAACTGAATGGTTGTCAATGTGTGCATTCAACTGACAGAGTTAAACTCACGTGTGGATTCAGCGGTTTGCAAACCCTTTCTGTGCAGAATCCCAAAACCGGTATTTCCAGCCCAATGCCGGCATCCGTACTAAACAGCAGGAAACTTCGTCTAAAACTCAGGAGAAACGTTTCCTTGAAACTGCTCTGCTGTGCGTTCGTTCAACTAAGAGAGTTGAATCTATCTTGAGATTCAGCGAGTCAGAAACACGTTTCTTCTAGGAGCTGCGTTGGGATATTCCCGAGTGAATGGGACCATAGGCTGTACAGAGAAATATCTGCTTCTAAAACCAAAACGGAGCTATCTAACTGAATGGTTGTCAATGTGTGCATTCAACTGACAGAGTTAAACTCACGTGTGGATTCAGCGGTTTGCAAACCCTTTCTGTGCAGAATCCCAAAACCGGTATTTCCAGCCTAATGCCGGCATACGTACTAAACAGCAGGAAACTTCGTCTAAGACTCAGGAGCAACGTTTCCTTGAAACTGCTCTGCTGTGCGTTCGTTCACCTAAGAGAGTTGAATCTATGTTGAGATTCAGCGAGTCAGAAACACGTTTATGCTAGGAGCTGCGTTGGGATATTCCCGAGTGAATGGGACCATAGGCTGTACAGAGTAATATCTGCTTCTAAAACCAAAAGTGTGCTATCAAACTGAATGGTTGTCAATGTGTGCATTCAACTGACAGAGTTAAACTCACGTGTGGATTCAGCGGTTTGCAAACCCTTTCTGTGCAGAATCCCAAAACCGGTATTTCCAGCCCAATGCCGGCATCCGTACTAAACAGCAGGAAACTTCGTCTAAAACTCAGGAGCAACGTTTCCTTGAAACTGCTCTGCTGTGCGTTCGTTCACCTAAGAGAGTTGAATCTATGTTGAGATTCAGCGAGTCAGAAACACGTTTCTTCTAGGAGCTGCGTTGGGATATTCCCGAGTGAATGGGACCATAGGCTGTACAGAGAAATATCTGCTTCTAAAACCAAAAGTGTGCTATCAAACTGAATGGTTGTCAATGTGTGCATTCAACTGACAGAGTTAAACTCACGTGTGGATTCAGCGGTTTGCAAACCCTTTCTGTGCAGAATCCCAAAACCGGTATTTCCAGCCCAATGACGGCATACGTACTAAACAGCAGGAAACTTCGTCTAAAACTCAGGAGAAACGTTTCCTTGAAACTGCTCTGCTGTGCGTTCGTTCACCTAAGAGAGTTGAATCTATGTTGAGATTCAGCGAGTCAGAAACACGTCTCTTCTAGGAGCTGCGTTGGGATATTCCCGAGTGAATGGGACCATAGGCTGTACAGAGAAATATCTGCTTCTAAAACCAAAACGGAGCTATCAAACTGAATGGTTGTCAATGTGTGCATTCAACTGACAGAGTTAAACTCACGTGTGGATTCAGCGGTTTGCAAACCCTTTCTGTGCAGAATCCCAAAACCGCTATTTCCAGCCCAATGCCGGCATCCATACTAAACAGCAGGAAACTTCGTCTAAAACTCAGGAGAGACGTTTCCTTGAAACTGCTCTGCTGTGCGTTCGTTCACCTAAGAGAGTTGAATCTATGTTGAGATTCAGCGAGTCAGAAACACGTTTCTTCTAGGAGCTGCGTTGGGATATTCCCGAGTGAATGGGACCATAGGCTGTACAGAGAAATATCTGCTCCTACAACCAAAAGGGTGGTATCTAACTGAATGGTTGTCAATGTGTGCATTCAACTGACAGAGTTAAATTCACGTTTGGATTCAGCGGTTTACAAACCCTTTCTGTGCAGAATCCCAAAACCGGTAATTCCAGCTCAATGCCGGCATCCGTACTAAACAGCAGGAAACTTCGTCTAAAACTCAGGAGCAACGTTTCCTTGAAACTGCTCTGCTGTGCATTCGTTCACCTAAGAGAGTTGAAACTATGTTGAGATTCAGCGAGTCAGAAACACGTTTATGCTAGGAGCTGCGTTGGGATATTCCCGAGTGAATGGGACCATAGGCTGTACAGAGAAATATCTGCTTCTAAAACCAAAACGGAGCTATCTAACTGAATGGTTGTCAATGTGTGCATTCAAGTGACAGAGTTAAACTCACGTGTGGATTCAGCGGTTTGCAAACCCTTTCTGTGCAGAATCCCAAAACCGGTATTTCCAGCCCAATGCCGGCATACGTACTAAACAGCAGGAAACTTCGTCTAAGACTCCGGAGAAACGTTTCCTTGAAACTGCTCTGCTGTGCGTTCGTTCACCTAAGAGAGTTGAATCTATGTTGAGATTCAGCGAGTCAGAAACACGTTTCTTCTAGGAGCTGCTTTGGGATATTCCCGAGTGAATGGGACCATAGGCTGTACAGAGAAATATCTGCTTCTAAAACCAAAACGGAGCTATCTAACTGAATGGTTGTCAATGTGTGCATTCAACTGACAGAGTTAAACTCACGTGTGGATTCAGCGGTTTGCAAACCCTTTCTGTGCAGAATCCCAAAACCGGTATTTCCAGCCCAATGCCGGCATACGTACTAAACAGCAGGAAACTTCGTCTAAAACTCAGGAGAAACGTTTCCTTGAAACTGCTCTGCTGTGCTTTCTTTCACCTAGAGAGTTGAAACTATGTTGAGATTCAGCGAGTCAGAAACACGTTTCTTCTAGGAGCTGCGTTGGGATATTCCCGAGTGAATGGGACCATAGGCTGTACAGAGAAATATCTGCTTCTAAAACCAAAACGGATCTATCTAACTGAATGGTTGTCAATGTGTGCATTCAACTGACAGAGTTAAACTCACGTGTGGATTCAGCGGTTTGCAAACCCTTTCTGTGCAGAATCCCAAAACCGGTATTTGCAGCCCAATGCCGGCATCCGTACTAAACAGCAGGAAACTTCGTCTAAAACTCAGGAGAAACGTTTCCTTGAAACTGCTCTGCTGTGCGTTCGATCACCTAAGAGAGTTGAATCTATGTTGAGATTCAGCGAGTCAGAAACACGTTTCTTCTAGGAGCTGCGTTGGGATATTCCCGAGTGAATGGGACCATAGGCTGTACAGAGAAATATCTGCTCCTACAACCAAAAGGGTGGTATCTAACTGAATGGTTGTCAATGTGTGCATTCAACTGACAGAGTTAAATTCACGTTTGGATTCAGCGGTTTACAAACCCTTTCTGTGCTGAATCCCAAAACCGGTAATTCCAGCTCAATGCCGGCATCCGTACTAAACAGCAGGAAACTTCGTCTAAAACTCAGGAGAAACGTTTCCTTGAAACTGCTCTGCTGTGCATTCGTTCACCTAAGAGAGTTGAAACTATGTTGAGATTCAGCGAGTCAGAAACACGTTTATGCTAGGAGCTGCGTTGGGATATTCCCGAGTGAATGGGACCATACGCTGTACAGAGAAATATCTGCTTCTAAAAGCAAAATGGAGCTATCTAACTGAATGGTTGTCAATGTGTGCATTCAACTGACAGAGTTAAACTCACGTGTGGATTCAGCGGTTTGCAAACCCTTTCTGTGCAGAATCCCAAAACCGGTATTTCCAGCCCAATGCCGGCATACGTACTAAACAGCAGGAAACTTCGTCTAAGACTCCGGAGAAACGTTTCCTTGAAACTGCTCTGCTGTGCGTTCTTTCACCTAAGAGAGTTGAATCTATGTTGAGATTCAGCGAGTCAGAAACACGTTTCTTCTAGGAGCTGCGTTGGGATATTCCCGAGTGAATGGGACCATAGGCTGTACAGAGAAATATCTGCTTCTAAACCAAAAGTGTGCTATCAAACTGAATGGTTGTCAATGTGTGCATTCAACTGACAGAGTTAAACTTACGTGTGGATTCAGCGGTTTGCAAACCCTTTCTGTGCAGAATCCCAAAACCGGTATTTCCAGCCCAATGCCGGCATCCGTACTAAACAGCAGGAAACTTCGTCTAAAACTCAGGAGAAACGTTTCCTTGAAACTGCTCTGCTGTGCGTTCGTTCACCTAAGAGAGTTGAATCTATGTTGAGATTCAGCGAGTCAGAAACACGTTTCTTCTAGGAGCTGCGTTGGGATATTCCCGAATGAATGGGACCATAGGCTGTACAGAGAAATATCTGCTTCTAAAACCAAAAGTGTGCTATCAAACTGAATGGTTGTCAATGTGTGCATTCAACTGACAGAGTTAAACTCACGTGTGGATTCAGCGGTTTGCAAACCCTTTCTGTGCAGAATCCCAAAACCGGTATTTCCAGCCCAATGCCGGCATCCGTACTAAACAGCAGGAAACTTCGTCTAAAACTCAGGAGAAACGTTTCCTTGAAACTGCTCTGCTGTGCGTTCGTTCACCTAAGAGAGTTGAATCTATGTTGAGATTCAGCGAGTCAGAAACACGTTTCTTCCAGGAGCTGCGTTGGGATATTCCCGAGTGAATGGGACCATACGCTGTACAGAGAAATATCTGCTTCTAAAACCAAAACGGAGCTATCTAACTGAATGGTTGTCAATGTGTGCATTCAAGTGACAGAGTTAAACTCACGTGTGGATTCAGCGGTTTGCAAACCCTTTCTGTGCAGAATCCCAAAACCGGTATTTCCAGCCCAATGCCGGCATACGTACTAAACAGCAGGAAACTTCGTCTAAGACTCCGGAGAAACGTTTCCTTGAAACTGCTCTGCTGTGCGTTCGTTCACCTAAGAGAGTTGAATCTATGTTGAGATTCAGCGAGTCAGAAACACGTTTCTTCTAGGAGCTGCGTTGGGATATTCCCGAGTGAATGGGACCATAGGCTGTACAGAGAAATATCTGCTTCTAAAACCAAAACGGAGCTATCTAACTGAATGGTTGTCAATGTGTGCATTCAACTGACAGAGTTAAACTCACGTGTGGATTCAGCGGTTTGCAAACCCTTTCTGTGCAGAATCCCAAAACCGGTATTTCCAGCCCAATGCCGGCATACGTACTAAACAGCAGGAAACTTCGTCTAAAACTCAATAGAAACGTTTCCTTGAAACTGCTCTGCTGTGCGTTCTTTCACCTAGAGAGTTGAAACTATGTTGAGATTCAGCGAGTCAGAAACACGTTTCTTCTAGGAGCTGCGTTGGGATATTCCCGAGTGAATGGGACCATAGGCTGTACAGAGAAATATCTGCTTCTAAAACCAAAACGGAGCTATCTAACTGAATGGTTGTCAATGTGTGCATTCAACTGACAGAGTTAAACTCACGTGTGGATTCAGCGGTTTGCAAACCCTTTCTGTGCAGAATCCCAAAACCGGTATTTCCAGCCCAATGCCGGCATCCGTACTAAACAGCAGGAAACTTCGTCAAAAACTCAGGAGAAACGTTTCCTTGAAACTGCTCTGCTGTGCGTTCGATCACCTAAGAGAGTTGAATCTATGTTGAGATTCAGCGAGTCAGAAACACGTTTCTTCTAGGAGCTGCGTTGGGATATTCCCGAGTGAATGGGACCATAGGCTGTACAGAGAAATATCTGCTCCTACAACCAAAAGGGTGGTATCTAACTGAATGGTTGTCAATGTGTGCATTCAACTGACAGAGTTAAATTCACGTTTGGATTCAGCGGTTTACAAACCCTTTCTGTGCAGAATCCCAAAACCGGTAATTCCAGCTCAATGCCGGCATCCGTACTAAACAGCAGGAAACTTCGTCTAAAACTCAGGAGAAACGTTTCCTTGAAAGTGCTCTGCTGTGCATTCGTTCACCTAAGAGAGTTGAAACTATGTTGAGATTCAGCGAGTCAGAAACACGATTATGCTAGGAGCTGCGTTGGGATATTCCCGAGTGAATGGGACCATAGGCTGTACAGAGAAATATCTGCTTCTAAAAGCAAAATGGAGCTATCTAACTGATTGGTTGTCAATGTGTGCATTCAACTGACAGAGTTAAACTCACGTGTGGATTCAGCGGTTTGCAAACCCTTTCTGTGCAGAATCCCAAAACCGGTATTTCCAGCCCAATGCCGGCATACGTACTAAACAGCAGGAAACTTCGTCTAAGACTCCGGAGAAACGTTTCCTTGAAACTGCTCTGCTCTGCGTTCTTTCACCTAAGAGAGTTGAATCTATGTTGAGATTCAGCGAGTCAGAAACACGTTTCTTCTAGGAGCTGCGTTGGGATATTCCCGAGTGATAGGGACCATAGGCTGTACAGAGAAATATTTGCTTCTAAAACCAAAAGTGTGCTATCAAACTGAATGGTTGTCAATGTGTGCATTCAACTGACAGAGTTAAACTCACGTGTGGATTCAGCGGTTTGCAAACCCTTTCTGTGCAGAATCCCAAAACCGGTATTTCCAGCCCAATGCCGGCATCCGTACTAAACAGCAGGAAACTTCGTCTAAAACTCAGGAGAAACGTTTCCTTGAAACTGCTCTGCTGTGCGTTCGTTCACCTAAGAGAGTTGAATCTATGTTGAGATTCAGCGAGTCAGAAACACGTTTCTTCTAGGAGCTGCGTTGGGATATTCCCGAGTGAATGGGACCATAGGATGTACAGAGAAATATCTGCTTCTAAAACCAAAACGGAGCTATCTAACTGAATGGTTGTCAATGTGTGCATTCAACTGACAGAGTTAAACTCACGTGTGGATTCAGCGGTTTGCAAACCCTTTCTGTGCAGAATCCCAAAACCGGTATTTCCAGCCCAATGCCGGCATCCGTACTAAACAGCAGGAAACTTCGTCTAAAACTCAGGAGAAACGTTTCCTTGAAACTGCTCTGCTGTGCATTCGTTCAATTAAGAGAGTTGAAACTATGTTGAGATTCAGCGAGTCAGAAACACGATTATGCTAGGAGCTGCGTTGGGATATTCCCGAGTGAATGGGACCATAGGCTGTACAGAGAAATATCTGCTTCTAAAAGCAAAATGGAGCTATCTAACTGATTGGTTGTCAATGTGTGCATTCAACTGACAGAGTTAAACTCACGTGTGGATTCAGCGGTTTGCAAACCCTTTCTGTGCAGAATCCCAAAACCGGTATTTCCAGCCCAATGCCGGCATACGTACTAAACAGCAGGAAACTTCGTCTAAGACTCCGGAGAAACGTTTCCTTGAAACTGCTCTGCTCTGCGTTCTTTCACCTAAGAGAGTTGAATCTATGTTGAGATTCAGCGAGTCAGAAACACGTTTCTTCTAGGAGCTGCGTTGGGATATTCCCGAGTGATAGGGACCATAGGCTGTACAGAGAAATATTTGCTTCTAAAACCAAAAGTGTGCTATCAAACTGAATGGTTGTCAATGTGTGCATTCAACTGACAGAGTTAAACTCACGTGTGGATTCAGCGGTTTGCAAACCCTTTCTGTGCAGAATCCCAAAACCGGTATTTCCAGCCCAATGCCGGCATCCGTACTAAACAGCAGGAAACTTCGTCTAAAACTCAGGAGAAACGTTTCCTTGAAACTGCTCTGCTGTGCGTTCGTTCACCTAAGAGAGTTGAATCTATGTTGAGATTCAGCGAGTCAGAAACACGTTTCTTCTAGGAGCTGCGTTGGGATATTCCCGAGTGAATGGGACCATAGGCTGTACAGAGAAATATCTGCTTCTAAAACCAAAACGGAGCTATCTAACTGAATGGTTGTCAATGTGTGCATTCAACTGACAGAGTTAAACTCACGTGTGGATTCAGCGGTTTGCAAACCCTTTCTGTGCAGAATCCCAAAACCGGTATTTCCAGCCCAATGCCGGCATACGTACTAAACAGCAGGAAACTTCGTCTAAAACTCAGGAGAAACGTTTCCTTGAAACTGCTCTGCTGTGCGTTCGTTCACCTAAGAGAGTTGAATCTATGTTGAGATTCAGCGAGTCAGAAACACGTTTCTTCTAGGAGCTGCGTTGGGATATTCCCGAGTGAATGGGACCATAGGATGTACAGAGAAATATCTGCTTCTAAAACCAAAACGGAGCTATCTAACTGAATGGTTGTCAATGTGTGCATACAACTGACAGAGTTAAACTCACGTGTGGATTCAGCGGTTTGCAAACCCTTTCTGTGCAGAATCCCAAAACCGGTATTTCCAGCCCAATGCCGGCATCCGTACTAAACAGCAGGAAACTTCGTCTAAAACTCAGGAGAAACGTTTCCTTGAAACTGCTCTGCTGTGCGTTCGATCACCTAAGAGAGTTGAATCTATGTTGAGATTCAGCGAGTCAGAAACACGTTTCTTCTAGGAGCTGCGTTGGGATATTCCCGAGTGAATGGGACCATAGGCTGTACAGAGAAATATCTGCTCCTACAACCAAAAGGGTGGTATCTAACTGAATGGTTGTCAATGTGTGCATTCAACTGACAGAGTTAAATTCACGTTTGGATTCAGCGGTTTGCAAACCCTTTCTGTGCAGAATCCCAAAACCGGTAATTCCAGCTCAATGCCGGCATCCGTACTAAACAGCAGGAAACTGCGTCTAAAACTCAGGAGAAACGTTTCCTTGAAACTGCTCTGCTGTGCATTCGTTCACCGAAGAGAGTTGAAACTATGTTGAGATTCAGCGAGTCAGAAACACGTTTATGCTAGGAGCTGCGATGGGATATTCCCGAGTGAATGGGACCATAGGCTGTACAGAGAAATATCTGCTTCTAAAAGCAAAATGGAGCTATCTAACTGAATGGTTGTCAATGTGTGCATTCAACTGACAGAGTTAAACTCACGTGTGGATTCAGCGGTTTGCAAACCCTTTCTGTGCAGAATCCCAAAACCGGTATTTCCAGCCCAATGCCGGCATACGTACTAAACAGCAAGAAACTTCGTCTAAAACTCAGGAGAAACGTTTCCTTGAAACTGCTCTGCTGTGCGTTCGTTCACCTAAGAGAGTTGAATCTATGTTGAGACTCAGCGAGTCAGAAACACATTTCTTCTAGGAGCTGCGTTGGGATATTCCCGAGTGAATGGAACCACATGCTGTACAGAGAAATATCTGCTTCTAAAACCAAAAGTGTGCTATCAAACTGAATGGTTGTCAATGTGTGCATTCAACTGACAGAGTTAAACTCACGTGTGGATTCAGCGGTTTGCAAACCCTTTCTGTGCAGAATCCCAAAACCGGTATTTCCAGCCCAATGCCGGCATCCGTACTAAACAGCAGGAAACTTCGTCTAAAACTCAGGAGAAACGTTTCCTTGAAACTGCTCTGCTGTGCGTTCGTTCACCTAAGAGAGTTGAATCTATGTTGAGATTCAGCGAGTCAGAAACACGTTTCTTCTAGGAGCTGCGTTGGGATATTCCCGAGTGAATGGGACCATAGGCTGTACAGAGAAATATCTGCTTCTAAAACCAAAAGTGTGCTATCAAACTGAATGGTTGTCAATGTGTGCATTCAACTGACAGAGTTAAACTCACGTTTGGATTCAGCGGTTTACAAACCCTTTCTGTGCAGAATCCCAAAACCGGTAATTCCAGCTCAATGCCGGCATCCGTACTAAACAGCAGGAAACTTCGTCTAAAACTCAGGAGAAACGTTTCCTTGAAACTGCTCTGCTGTGCGTTCGTTCACCTAAGAGAGTTGAAACTATGTTGAGATTCAGCGAGTCAGAAACACGTTTATGCTAGGAGCTGCGTTGGGATATTCCTGAGTGAATGGGACCATAGGCTGTACAGAGAAATATCTGCTTCTAAAACCAAAACGAAGCTATCTAACTGAATGGTTGTCAATGTGTGCATTCAACTGACAGAGTTAAACTCACGTGTGGATTCAGCGGTTTGCAAACCATTTCTGTGCAGAATCCCAAAACCGGTATGTCCAGCCCAATGCCGGCATCCGTACTAAACAGCAGGAAACTTCGTCTAAAACTCAGGAGAAACGTTTCCTTGAAACTGCTCTGCTGTGCGTTCGTTCACCTAAGAGAGTTGAATCTATGTTGAGATTCAGCGAGTCAGAAACACGTTTCTTCTAGGAGCTGCGTTAGGATATTCCCGAGGGAATGGGACCATAGGCTGTACAGAGAAATATCTGCTTCTAAAACCAAAACGGAGCTATCTAACTGAATGGTTGTCAATGTGTGCATTCAACTGACAGAGTTAAACTCACGTGTGGATTCAGCGGTTTGCAAACCCTTTCTGTGCAGAATCCCAAAACCGGTATTTCCAGCCCAATGCCGGCATACGTACTAAACAGCAGGAAACTTCGTCTAAAACTCAGGAGAAACGTTTCCTTGAAACTGCTCAGCTGTGCGTTCGTTCACCTAAGAGAGTTGAATCTATGTTGAGATTCAGCGAGTCAGAAACACGTTTCTTCTAGGAGCTGCGTTGGAATATTCCCGAGTGAATGGGACCATAGGCTGTACAGAGAAATATCTGCTTCTAAAACCAAAAGTGTGCTATCTAACTGAATGGTTGTCAATGTGTGCATTCAACTGACAGAGTTAAACTCACGTGTGGATTCAGCGGTTTGCAAACCCTTTCTGTGCAGAATCCCAAAACCGGTATTTCCAGCCCAATGCCGGCATCCGTACTAAACAGCAGGAAACTTCGTCTAAAACTCAGGAGAAACGTTTCCTTGAAACTGCTCTGCTGTGCGTTCGTTCACCTAAGAGAGTTGAATCTATGTTGAGATTCAGCGAGTCAGAAACACGTTTCTTCTAGGAGCTGCGTTGGGATATTCCCGAGTGAATGGGACCAGAGGCTGTACAGAGAAATATCTGCTTCTAAAACCAAAAATGTGCTATCTAACTGAATGGTTGTCAATGTGTGCATTCAACTGACAGAGTTAAACTCACGTGTGGATTCAGCGGTTTGCAAACCCTTTCTGTGCAGAATCCCAAAACCGCTATTTCCAGCCCAATGCCGGCATACGTACTAAACAGCAGGAAACTTCGTCTAAAACTCAGGAGCAACGTTTCCTTGAAACTGCTCTGCTGTGCGTTCGTTCACCTAAGAGAGTTGAATCTATGTTGAGATTCAGCGAGTCAGAAACACGTTTCTTCTAGGAGCTGCGTTGGGATATTCCCGAGTGAATGGGACCATAGGCTGTACAGAGAAATATCTGCTTCTAAAACCAAAAGTGTGCTATCTAACTCAATGGTTGTCAATGTGTGCATTCAACTGACAGAGTTAAACTCACGTGTGGATTCAGCGGTTTGCAAACCCTTTCTGTGCAGAATCCCAAAACCGGTATTTCCAGCCCAATGCCGGCATACGTACTAAACAGCAGGAAACTTCGTCTAAAACTCAGGAGAAACGTTTCCTTGAAACTGCTCTGCTGTGCGTTCGTTCACCTAAGAGAGTTGAATCTATGTTGAGATTCAGCGAGTCAGAAACACGTTTCTTCTAGGAGCTGCGTTGGGATATTCCCGAGTGAATGGGACCATAGGCTGTACAGAGAAATATCTGCTTCTAAAACCAAAACGGAGCTATCAAACTGAATGGTTGTCAATGTGTGCATTCAACTGACAGAGTTAAACTCACGTGTGGATTCAGCGGTTTGCAAACCCTTTCTGTGCAGAATCCCAAAACCGCTATTTCCAGCCCAATGCCGGCATCCGTACTAAACAGCAGGAAACGTCGTCTAAAACTCAGGAGAGACGTTTCCTTGAAACTGCTCTGCTGTGCGTTCGTTCACCTAAGAGAGTTGAATCTATGTTGAGATTCAGCGAGTCAGAAACACGTTTCTTCTAGGAGCTGCGTTAGGATATTCCCGAGGGAATGGGACCATAGGCTGTACAGAGAAATATCTGCTTTTAAAACCAAAACGGAGCTATCTAACTGAATGGTTGTCAATGTGTGCATTCAACTGACAGAGTTAAACTCACGTGTGGATTCAGCGGTTTGCAAACCCTTTCTGTGCAGAATCCCAAAACCGGTATTTCCAGCCCAATGCCGGCATACGTACTAAACAGCAGGAAACTTCGTCTAAAACTCAGGAGAAACGTTTCCTTGAAACTGCTCAGCTGTGCGTTCGTTCACCTAAGAGAGTTGAATCTATGTTGAGATTCAGCGAGTCAGAAACACGTTTCTTCTAGGAGCTGCGTTGGGATATTCCCGAGTGAATGGGACCATAGGCTGTACAGAGAAATATCTGCTTCTAAAACCAAAAGTGTGCTATCTAACTGAATGGTTGTCAATGTGTGCATTCAACTGACAGAGTTAAACTCACGTCTGGATTCAGCGGTTTGCAAACCCTTTCTGTGCAGAATCCCAAAACCGGTATTTCCAGCCCAATGCCGGCATACGTACTAAACAGCAGGAAACTTCGTCTAAAACTCAGGAGAAACGTTTCCTTGAAACTGCTCTGCTGTGCGTTCGTTCACCTAAGAGAGTTGAATCTATGTTGAGATTCAGCGAGTCAGAAACACGTTTCTTCTAGGAGCTGCGTTGGGATATTCCCGAGTGAATGTGACCATAGGCTGTACAGAGAAATATCTGCTTCTAAAACCAAAAGTGTGCTATCTAACTGAATGGTTGTCAATGTGTGCATTCAACTGACAGAGTTAAACTCACGTGTGGATTCAGCGGTTTGCAAACCCTTTCTGTGCAGAATCCCAAAACCGGTATTTCCAGCCCAATGCCGGCATCCGTACTAAACAGCAGGAAACTTCGTCTAAAACTCAGGAGCAACGTTTCCGTGAAACTGCTCTGCTGTGCGTTCGTTCACCTAAGAGAGTTGAATCTATGTTGAGATTCAGCGAGTCAGAAACACGTTTCTTCTAGGAGCTGCGTTGGGATATTCCCGAGTGAATGGGACCATAGGCTGTACAGAGAAATATCTGCTTCTAAAACCAAAAGTCTGCTATCAAACTGAATGGTTGTCAATGTGTGCATACAACTGACAGAGTTAAACTCACGTGTGGATTCAGCGGTTTGCAAACCCTTTCTGTGCAGAATCCCAAAACCGGTATTTCCAGCCCAATGCCGGCATCCGTACTAAACAGCAGGAAACTTCGTCTAAAACTCAGGAGAAACGTTTCCTTGAAACTGCTCTGCTGTGCGTTCGTTCACCTAAGAGAGTTGAATCTATGTTGAGATTCAGCGAGTCAGAAACACGTTTCTTCTAGGAGCTGCGTTGGGATATTCCCGAGTGAATGGGACCATAGGCTGTACAGAGAAATATCTGCTTCTAAAACCAAAACGGAGCTATCTAACTGAATGGTTGTCAATGTGTGCATTCAACTGACAGAGTTAAACTCACGTGTGGATTCAGCGGTTTGCAAACCCTTTCTGTGCAGAATCCCAAAACCGGTATTTCCAGCCCAATGCCGGCATCCGTACTAAACAGCAGGAAACTTCGTCAAAAACTCAGGAGAAACGTTTCCTTGAAACTGCTCTGCTGTGCGTTCGATCACCTAAGAGAGTTGAATCTATGTTGAGATTCAGCGAGTCAGAAACACGTTTCTTCTAGGAGCTGCGTTGGGATATTCCCGAGTGAATGGGACCATAGGCTGTACAGAGAAATATCTGCTCCTACAACCAAAAGGGTGGTATCTAACTGAATGGTTGTCAATGTGTGCATTCAACTGACAGAGTTAAATTCACGTTTGGATTCAGCGGTTTACAAACCCTTTCTGTGCAGAATCCCAAAACCGGTAATTCCAGCTCAATGCCGGCATCCGTACTAAACAGCAGGAAACTTCGTCTAAAACTCAGGAGAAACGTTTCCTTGAAAGTGCTCTGCTGTGCATTCGTTCACCTAAGAGAGTTGAAACTATGTTGAGATTCAGCGAGTCAGAAACACGATTATGCTAGGAGCTGCGTTGGGATATTCCCGAGTGAATGGGACCATAGGCTGTACAGAGAAATATCTGCTTCTAAAAGCAAAATGGAGCTATCTAACTGAATGGTTGTCAATGTGTGCATTCAACTGACAGAGTTAAACTCACGTGTGGATTCAGCGGTTTGCAAACCCTTTCTGTGCAGAATCCCAAAACCGGTATTTCCAGCCCAATGCCGGCATACGTACTAAACAGCAGGAAACTTCGTCTAAGACTCCGGAGAAACGTTTCCTTGAAACTGCTCTGCTCTGCGTTCTTTCACCTAAGAGAGTTGAATCTATGTTGAGATTCAGCGAGTCAGAAACACGTTTCTTCTAGGAGCTGCGTTGGGATATTCCCGAGTGATAGGGACCATAGGCTGTACAGAGAAATATCTGCTCCTACAACCAAAAGGGTGGTATCTAACTGAATGGTTGTCAATGTGTGCATTCAACTGACAGAGTTAAATTCACGTTTGGATTCAGCGGTTTGCAAACCCTTTCTGTGCAGAATCCCAAAACCGGTAATTCCAGCTCAATGCCGGCATCCGTACTAAACAGCAGGAAACTGCGTCTAAAACTCAGGAGAAACGTTTCCTTGAAACTGCTCTGCTGTGCATTCGTTCACCGAAGAGAGTTGAAACTATGTTGAGATTCAGCGAGTCAGAAACACGTTTATGCTAGGAGCTGCGATGGGATATTCCCGAGTGAATGGGACCATAGGCTGTACAGAGAAATATCTGCTTCTAAAAGCAAAATGGAGCTATCTAACTGAATGGTTGTCAATGTGTGCATTCAACTGACAGAGTTAAACTCACGTGTGGATTCAGCGGTTTGCAAACCCTTTCTGTGCAGAATCCCAAAACCGGTATTTCCAGCCCAATGCCGGCATACGTACTAAACAGCAAGAAACTTCGTCTAAAACTCAGGAGAAACGTTTCCTTGAAACTGCTCTGCTGTGCGTTCGTTCACCTAAGAGAGTTGAATCTATGTTGAGACTCAGCGAGTCAGAAACACATTTCTTCTAGGAGCTGCGTTGGGATATTCCCGAGTGAATGGAACCACATGCTGTACAGAGAAATATCTGCTTCTAAAACCAAAAGTGTGCTATCAAACTGAATGGTTGTCAATGTGTGCATTCAACTGACAGAGTTAAACTCACGTGTGGATTCAGCGGTTTGCAAACCCTTTCTGTGCAGAATCCCAAAACCGGTATTTCCAGCCCAATGCCGGCATCCGTACTAAACAGCAGGAAACTTCGTCTAAAACTCAGGAGAAACGTTTCCTTGAAACTGCTCTGCTGTGCGTTCGTTCACCTAAGAGAGTTGAATCTATGTTGAGATTCAGCGAGTCAGAAACACGTTTCTTCTAGGAGCTGCGTTGGGATATTCCCGAGTGAATGGGACCATAGGCTGTACAGAGAAATATCTGCTTCTAAAACCAAAAGTGTGCTATCAAACTGAATGGTTGTCAATGTGTGCATTCAACTGACAGAGTTAAACTCACGTTTGGATTCAGCGGTTTACAAACCCTTTCTGTGCAGAATCCCAAAACCGGTAATTCCAGCTCAATGCCGGCATCCGTACTAAACAGCAGGAAACTTCGTCTAAAACTCAGGAGAAACGTTTCCTTGAAACTGCTCTGCTGTGCGTTCGTTCACCTAAGAGAGTTGAAACTATGTTGAGATTCAGCGAGTCAGAAACACGTTTATGCTAGGAGCTGCGTTGGGATATTCCTGAGTGAATGGGACCATAGGCTGTACAGAGAAATATCTGCTTCTAAAACCAAAACGAAGCTATCTAACTGAATGGTTGTCAATGTGTGCATTCAACTGACAGAGTTAAACTCACGTGTGGATTCAGCGGTTTGCAAACCATTTCTGTGCAGAATCCCAAAACCGGTATGTCCAGCCCAATGCCGGCATCCGTACTAAACAGCAGGAAACTTCGTCTAAAACTCAGGAGAAACGTTTCCTTGAAACTGCTCTGCTGTGCGTTCGTTCACCTAAGAGAGTTGAATCTATGTTGAGATTCAGCGAGTCAGAAACACGTTTCTTCTAGGAGCTGCGTTAGGATATTCCCGAGGGAATGGGACCATAGGCTGTACAGAGAAATATCTGCTTCTAAAACCAAAACGGAGCTATCTAACTGAATGGTTGTCAATGTGTGCATTCAACTGACAGAGTTAAACTCACGTGTGGATTCAGCGGTTTGCAAACCCTTTCTGTGCAGAATCCCAAAACCGGTATTTCCAGCCCAATGCCGGCATACGTACTAAACAGCAGGAAACTTCGTCTAAAACTCAGGAGAAACGTTTCCTTGAAACTGCTCAGCTGTGCGTTCGTTCACCTAAGAGAGTTGAATCTATGTTGAGATTCAGCGAGTCAGAAACACGTTTCTTCTAGGAGCTGCGTTGGAATATTCCCGAGTGAATGGGACCATAGGCTGTACAGAGAAATATCTGCTTCTAAAACCAAAAGTGTGCTATCTAACTGAATGGTTGTCAATGTGTGCATTCAACTGACAGAGTTAAACTCACGTGTGGATTCAGCGGTTTGCAAACCCTTTCTGTGCAGAATCCCAAAACCGGTATTTCCAGCCCAATGCCGGCATCCGTACTAAACAGCAGGAAACTTCGTCTAAAACTCAGGAGAAACGTTTCCTTGAAACTGCTCTGCTGTGCGTTCGTTCACCTAAGAGAGTTGAATCTATGTTGAGATTCAGCGAGTCAGAAACACGTTTCTTCTAGGAGCTGCGTTGGGATATTCCCGAGTGAATGGGACCAGAGGCTGTACAGAGAAATATCTGCTTCTAAAACCAAAAATGTGCTATCTAACTGAATGGTTGTCAATGTGTGCATTCAACTGACAGAGTTAAACTCACGTGTGGATTCAGCGGTTTGCAAACCCTTTCTGTGCAGAATCCCAAAACCGCTATTTCCAGCCCAATGCCGGCATACGTACTAAACAGCAGGAAACTTCGTCTAAAACTCAGGAGCAACGTTTCCTTGAAACTGCTCTGCTGTGCGTTCGTTCACCTAAGAGAGTTGAATCTATGTTGAGATTCAGCGAGTCAGAAACACGTTTCTTCTAGGAGCTGCGTTGGGATATTCCCGAGTGAATGGGACCATAGGCTGTACAGAGAAATATCTGCTTCTAAAACCAAAAGTGTGCTATCTAACTCAATGGTTGTCAATGTGTGCATTCAACTGACAGAGTTAAACTCACGTGTGGATTCAGCGGTTTGCAAACCCTTTCTGTGCAGAATCCCAAAACCGGTATTTCCAGCCCAATGCCGGCATACGTACTAAACAGCAGGAAACTTCGTCTAAAACTCAGGAGAAACGTTTCCTTGAAACTGCTCTGCTGTGCGTTCGTTCACCTAAGAGAGTTGAATCTATGTTGAGATTCAGCGAGTCAGAAACACGTTTCTTCTAGGAGCTGCGTTGGGATATTCCCGAGTGAATGGGACCATAGGCTGTACAGAGAAATATCTGCTTCTAAAACCAAAACGGAGCTATCAAACTGAATGGTTGTCAATGTGTGCATTCAACTGACAGAGTTAAACTCACGTGTGGATTCAGCGGTTTGCAAACCCTTTCTGTGCAGAATCCCAAAACCGCTATTTCCAGCCCAATGCCGGCATCCGTACTAAACAGCAGGAAACTTCGTCTAAAACTCAGGAGAGACGTTTCCTTGAAACTGCTCTGCTGTGCGTTCGTTCACCTAAGAGAGTTGAATCTATGTTGAGTTTCAGCGAGTCAGAAACACGTTTCTTCTAGGAGCTGCGTTAGGATATTCCCGAGGGAATGGGACCATAGGCTGTACAGAGAAATATCTGCTTTTAAAACCAAAACGGAGCTATCTAACTGAATGGTTGTCAATGTGTGCATTCAACTGACAGAGTTAAACTCACGTGTGGATTCAGCGGTTTGCAAACCCTTTCTGTGCAGAATCCCAAAACCGGTATTTCCAGCCCAATGCCGGCATACGTACTAAACAGCAGGAAACTTCGTCTAAAACTCAGGAGAAACGTTTCCTTGAAACTGCTCAGCTGTGCGTTCGTTCACCTAAGAGAGTTGAATCTATGTTGAGATTCAGCGAGTCAGAAACACGTTTCTTCTAGGAGCTGCGTTGGGATATTCCCGAGTGAATGGGACCATAGGCTGTACAGAGAAATATCTGCTTCTAAAACCAAAAGTGTGCTATCTAACTGAATGGTTGTCAATGTGTGCATTCAACTGACAGAGTTAAACTCACGTCTGGATTCAGCGGTTTGCAAACCCTTTCTGTGCAGAATCCCAAAACCGGTATTTCCAGCCCAATGCCGGCATACGTACTAAACAGCAGGAAACTTCGTCTAAAACTCAGGAGAAACGTTTCCTTGAAACTGCTCTGCTGTGCGTTCGTTCACCTAAGAGAGTTGAATCTATGTTGAGATTCAGCGAGTCAGAAACACGTTTCTTCTAGGAGCTGCGTTGGGATATTCCCGAGTGAATGTGACCATAGGCTGTACAGAGAAATATCTGCTTCTAAAACCAAAAGTGTGCTATCTAACTGAATGGTTGTCAATGTGTGCATTCAACTGACAGAGTTAAACTCACGTGTGGATTCAGCGGTTTGCAAACCCTTTCTGTGCAGAATCCCAAAACCGGTATTTCCAGCCCAATGCCGGCATCCGTACTAAACAGCAGGAAACTTCGTCTAAAACTCAGGAGCAACGTTTCCGTGAAACTGCTCTGCTGTGCGTTCGTTCACCTAAGAGAGTTGAATCTATGTTGAGATTCAGCGAGTCAGAAACACGTTTCTTCTAGGAGCTGCGTTGGGATATTCCCGAGTGAATGGGACCATAGGCTGTACAGAGAAATATCTGCTTCTAAAACCAAAACGGAGCTATCTAACTGAATGGTTGTCAATGTGTGCATACAACTGACAGAGTTAAACTCACGTGTGGATTCAGCGGTTTGCAAACCCTTTCTGTGCAGAATCCCAAAACCGGTATTTCCAGCCCAATGCCGGCATCCGTACTAAACAGCAGGAAACTTCGTCTAAAACTCAGGAGAAACGTTTCCTTGAAACTGCTCTGCTGTGCGTTCGTTCACCTAAGAGAGTTGAATCTATGTTGAGATTCAGCGAGTCAGAAACACGTTTCTTCTAGGAGCTGCGTTGGGATATTCCCGAGTGAATGGGACCATAGGCTGTACAGAGAAATATCTGCTTCTAAAACCAAAACGGAGCTATCTAACTGAATGGTTGCCAATGTGTACATTCAACTGACAGAGATAAACACACATGTGGATTCAGCGGTTTGCAAACCCTTTCTGTGCAGAATCCCAAAACCGGTATTTCCAGCCCAATGCCGGCATCCGTACTAAACAGCAGGAAACTTCGTCTAAGACTCCGGAGAAACGTTTCCTTGAAACTGCTCTGCTGTGCGTTCGTTCACCTAAGAGAGTTGAATCTATCTTGAGATTCAGCGAGTCAGAAACACGTTTCTTCTAGGAGCTGCGTTGGGATATTCCCGAGTGAATGGGACCATAGGCTGTACAGAGAAATATCTGCTTCTAAAACCAAAACGGAGCTATCTAACTGAATGGTTGTCAATGTGTGCATTCAACTGACAGAGTTAAACTCACGTGTGGATTCAGCGGTTTGCAAACCCTTTCTGTGCAGAATCCCAAAACCGGTATTTCCAGCCTAATGCCGGCATACGTACTAAACAGCAGGAAACTTCGTCTAAGACTCAGGAGAAACGTTTCCTTGAAACTGCTCTGCTGTGCGTTCGTTCACCTAAGAGAGTTGAATCTATGTTGAGATTCAGCGAGTCAGAAACACGTTTCTTCTAGGAGCTGCGTTGGGATATTCCCGAGTGAATGGGACCATAGGCTGTACAGAGTAATATCTGCTTCTAAAACCAAAAGTGTGCTATCAAACTGAATGGTTGTCAATGTGTGCATTCAACTGACAGAGTTAAACTCACGTGTGGATTCAGCGGTTTGCAAACCCTTTCTGTGCAGAATCCCAAAACCGGTATTTCCAGCCCAATGCCGGCATACGTACTAAACAGCAGAAAACTTCGTCTAAAACTCAGGAGAAACGTTTCCTTGAAACTGCTCTGCTGTGCGTTCGTTCACCTAAGAGAGTTGAATCTATGTTGAGATGCAGCGAGTCAGAAACACGTTTCTTCTAGGAGCTGCGTTGGGATATTCCCGAGTGAATGGAACCATAGGCTGTACAGAGAAATATCTGCTTCTAAAACCAAAACGGAGCTATCAAACTGAATGGTTGTCAATGTGTGCATTCAACTGACAGAGTTAAACTCACGTGTGGATTCAGCGGTTTGCAAACCCTTTCTGTGCAGAATCCCAAAACCGGTATTTCCAGCCCAATGCCGGCATCCGTACTAAACAGCAGGAAACTTCGTCTAAAACTCAGGAGAAACGTTTCCTTGAAACTGCTCTGCTGTGCGTTCGTTCACCTAAGAGAGTTGAATCTATCTTGAGATTCAGAGAGTCAGAAACACGTTTCTTCTAGGAGCTGCGTTGGGATATTCCCGAGTGAATGGGACCATAGACTGTACAGAGAAATATCTGCTTCTAAAACCAAAACGGAGCTATCTAACTGAATGGTTGTCAATGTGTGCATACAACTGACAGAGTTAAACTCACGTGTGGATTCAGCGGTTTGCAAACCCTTTCTGTGCAGAATCCCAAAACCGGTATTTCCAGCCCAATGCCGGCATCCGTACTAAACAGCAGGAAACTTCGTCTAAAACTCAGGAGAAACGTTTCCTTGAAACTGCTCTGCTGTGCGTTCGTTCACCTAAGAGAGTTGAATCTATGTTGAGATTCAGCGAGTCAGAAACACGTTTCTTCTAGGAGCTGCGTTGGGATATTCCCGAGTGAATGGGACCATAGGCTGTACAGAGAAATATCTGCTTCTAAAACCAAAACGGAGCTATCTAACTGAATGGTTGCCAATGTGTACATTCAACTGACAGAGATAAACACACATGTGGATTCAGCGGTTTGCAAACCCTTTCTGTGCAGAATCCCAAAACCGGTATTTCCAGCCCAATGCCGGCATACGTACTAAACAGCAGGAAACTTCGTCTAAAACTCAGGAGAAACGTTTCCTTGAAACTGCTCTGCTGTGCGTTCGTTCACCTAAGAGAGTTGAATCTATCTTGAGATTCAGCGAGTCAGAAACACGTTTCTTCTAGGAACTGCGTTGGGATATTCCCGAGTGAATGGGACCATAGGCTGTACAGAGAAATATCTGCTTCTAAAACCAAAACGGAGCTATCTAACTGAATGGTTGTCAATGTGTGCATTCAACTGACAGAGTTAAACTCACGTGTGGATTCAGCGGTTTGCAAACCCTTTCTGTGCAGAATCCCAAAACCGGTATTTCCAGCCTAATGCCGGCATACGTACTAAACAGCAGGAAACTTCGTCTAAGACTCAGGAGAAACGTTTCCTTGAAACTGCTCTGCTGTGCGTTCGTTCACCTAAGAGAGTTGAATCTATGTTGAGATTCAGCGAGTCAGAAACACGTTTCTTCTAGGAGCTGCGTTGGGATATTCCCGAGTGAATGGGACCATAGGCTGTACAGAGTAATATCTGCTTCTAAAACCAAAAGTGTGCTATCAAACTGAATGGTTGTCAATGTGTGCATTCAACTGACAGAGTTAAACTCACGTGTGGATTCAGCGGTTTGCAAACCCTTTCTGTGCAGAATCCCAAAACCGGTATTTCCAGCCCAATGCTGGCATACGTACTAAACAGCAGGAAACTTCGTCTAAAACTCAGGAGAAACGTTTCCTTGAAACTGCTCTGCTGTGCGTTCGTTCACCTAAGAGAGTTGAATCTATGTTGAGATTCAGCGAGTCAGAAACACGTTTCTTCTAGGAGCTGCGTTGGGATATTCCCGAGTGAATGGAACCATAGGCTGTACAGAGAAATATCTGCTTCTAAAACCAAAACGGAGCTATCAAACTGAATGGTTGTCAATGTGTGCATTCAACTGACAGAGTTAAACTCACGTGTGGATTCAGCGGTTTGCAAACCCTTTCTGTGCAGAATCCCAAAACCGGTATTTCCAGCCCAATGCCGGCATCCGTACTAAACAGCAGGAAACTTCGTCTAAAACTCAGGAGAGACGTTTCCTTGAAACTGCTGTGCTGTGCGTTCGTTCACCTAAGAGAGTTGAATCTATGTTGAGATTCAGCGAGTCAGAAACACGTTTCTTCTAGGAGCTGCGTTAGGATATTCCCGAGAGAATGGGACCATAGGCTGTACAGAGAAATATCTGCTTCTAAAACCAAAACGGAGCTATCTAATTGAATGGTTGTCAATGTGTGCATTCAACTGACAGAGTTAAACTCACGTGTGGATTCAGCGGTTTGCAAACCCTTTCTGTGCAGAATCCCAAAACCGGTATTTCCAGCCCAATGCCGGCATCCGTACTAAACAGCAGGAAACTTCGTCTAAAACTCAGGAGAAACGTTTCCTTGAAACTGCTCTGCTGTGCGTTCGTTCACCTAAGAGAGTTGAATCTATCTTGAGATTCAGCGAGTCAGAAACACGTTTCTTCTAGGAGCTGCGTTGGGATATTCCCGAGTGAATGGGACCATAGACTGTACAGAGAAATATCTGCTTCTAAAACCAAAACGGAGCTATCTAACTGAATGGTTGTCAATGTGTGCATACAACTGACAGAGTTAAACTCACGTGTGGATTCAGCGGTTTGCAAACCCTTTCTGTGCAGAATCCCAAAACCGGTATTTCCAGCCCAATGCCGGCATCCGTACTAAACAGCAGGAAACTTCGTCTAAAACTCAGGAGAAACGTTTCCTTGAAACTGCTCTGCTGTGCGTTCGTTCACCTAAGAGAGTTGAATCTATGTTGAGATTCAGCGAGTCAGAAACACGTTTCTTCTAGGAGCTGCGTTGGGATATTCCCGAGTGAATGGGACCATAGGCTGTACAGAGAAATATCTGCTTCTAAAACCAAAACGGAGCTATCTAACTGAATGGTTGCCAATGTGTACATTCAACTGACAGAGATAAACACACATGTGGATTCAGCGGTTTGCAAACCCTTTCTGTGCAGAATCCCAAAACCGGTATTTCCAGCCCAATGCCGGCATACGTACTAAACAGCAGGAAACTTCGTCTAAAACTCAGGAGAAACGTTTCCTTGAAACTGCTCTGCTGTGCGTTCGTTCACCTAAGAGAGTTGAATCTATCTTGAGATTCAGCGAGTCAGAAACACGTTTCTTCTAGGAACTGCGTTGGGATATTCCCGAGTGAATGGGACCATAGGCTGTACAGAGAAATATCTGCTTCTAAAACCAAAACGGAGCTATCTAACTGAATGGTTGTCAATGTGTGCATTCAACTGACAGAGTTAAACTCACGTGTGGATTCAGCGGTTTGCAAACCCTTTCTGTGCAGAATCCCAAAACCGGTATTTCCAGCCTAATGCCGGCATACGTACTAAACAGCAGGAAACTTCGTCTAAGACTCAGGAGAAACGTTTCCTTGAAACTGCTCTGCTGTGCGTTCGTTCACCTAAGAGAGTTGAATCTATGTTGAGATTCAGCGAGTCAGAAACACGTTTCTTCTAGGAGCTGCGTTGGGATATTCCCGAGTGAATGGGACCATAGGCTGTACAGAGTAATATCTGCTTCTAAAACCAAAAGTGTGCTATCAAACTGAATGGTTGTCAATGTGTGCATTCAACTGACAGAGTTAAACTCACGTGTGGATTCAGCGGTTTGCAAACCCTTTCTGTGCAGAATCCCAAAACCGGTATTTCCAGCCCAATGCCGGCATACGTACTAAACAGCAGAAAACTTCGTCTAAAACTCAGGAGAAACGTTTCCTTGAAACTGCTCTGCTGTGCGTTCGTTCACCTAAGAGAGTTGAATCTATGTTGAGATGCAGCGAGTCAGAAACACGTTTCTTCTAGGAGCTGCGTTGGGATATTCCCGAGTGAATGGAACCATAGGCTGTACAGAGAAATATCTGCTTCTAAAACCAAAACGGAGCTATCAAACTGAATGGTTGTCAATGTGTGCATTCAACTGACAGAGTTAAACTCACGTGTGGATTCAGCGGTTTGCAAACCCTTTCTGTGCAGAATCCCAAAACCGGTATTTCCAGCCCAATGCCGGCATCCGTACTAAACAGCAGGAAACTTCGTCTAAAACTCAGGAGAAACGTTTCCTTGAAACTGCTCTGCTGTGCGTTCGTTCACCTAAGAGAGTTGAATCTATCTTGAGATTCAGAGAGTCAGAAACACGTTTCTTCTAGGAGCTGCGTTGGGATATTCCCGAGTGAATGGGACCATAGACTGTACAGAGAAATATCTGCTTCTAAAACCAAAACGGAGCTATCTAACTGAATGGTTGTCAATGTGTGCATACAACTGACAGAGTTAAACTCACGTGTGGATTCAGCGGTTTGCAAACCCTTTCTGTGCAGAATCCCAAAACCGGTATTTCCAGCCCAATGCCGGCATCCGTACTAAACAGCAGGAAACTTCGTCTAAAACTCAGGAGAAACGTTTCCTTGAAACTGCTCTGCTGTGCGTTCGTTCACCTAAGAGAGTTGAATCTATGTTGAGATTCAGCGAGTCAGAAACACGTTTCTTCTAGGAGCTGCGTTGGGATATTCCCGAGTGAATGGGACCATAGGCTGTACAGAGAAATATCTGCTTCTAAAACCAAAACGGAGCTATCTAACTGAATGGTTGCCAATGTGTACATTCAACTGACAGAGATAAACACACATGTGGATTCAGCGGTTTGCAAACCCTTTCTGTGCAGAATCCCAAAACCGGTATTTCCAGCCCAATGCCGGCATACGTACTAAACAGCAGGAAACTTCGTCTAAAACTCAGGAGAAACGTTTCCTTGAAACTGCTCTGCTGTGCGTTCGTTCACCTAAGAGAGTTGAATCTATCTTGAGATTCAGCGAGTCAGAAACACGTTTCTTCTAGGAACTGCGTTGGGATATTCCCGAGTGAATGGGACCATAGGCTGTACAGAGAAATATCTGCTTCTAAAACCAAAACGGAGCTATCTAACTGAATGGTTGTCAATGTGTGCATTCAACTGACAGAGTTAAACTCACGTGTGGATTCAGCGGTTTGCAAACCCTTTCTGTGCAGAATCCCAAAACCGGTATTTCCAGCCTAATGCCGGCATACGTACTAAACAGCAGGAAACTTCGTCTAAGACTCAGGAGAAACGTTTCCTTGAAACTGCTCTGCTGTGCGTTCGTTCACCTAAGAGAGTTGAATCTATGTTGAGATTCAGCGAGTCAGAAACACGTTTCTTCTAGGAGCTGCGTTGGGATATTCCCGAGTGAATGGGACCATAGGCTGTACAGAGTAATATCTGCTTCTAAAACCAAAAGTGTGCTATCAAACTGAATGGTTGTCAATGTGTGCATTCAACTGACAGAGTTAAACTCACGTGTGGATTCAGCGGTTTGCAAACCCTTTCTGTGCAGAATCCCAAAACCGGTATTTCCAGCCCAATGCTGGCATACGTACTAAACAGCAGGAAACTTCGTCTAAAACTCAGGAGAAACGTTTCCTTGAAACTGCTCTGCTGTGCGTTCGTTCACCTAAGAGAGTTGAATCTATGTTGAGATTCAGCGAGTCAGAAACACGTTTCTTCTAGGAGCTGCGTTGGGATATTCCCGAGTGAATGGAACCATAGGCTGTACAGAGAAATATCTGCTTCTAAAACCAAAACGGAGCTATCAAACTGAATGGTTGTCAATGTGTGCATTCAACTGACAGAGTTAAACTCACGTGTGGATTCAGCGGTTTGCAAACCCTTTCTGTGCAGAATCCCAAAACCGGTATTTCCAGCCCAATGCCGGCATCCGTACTAAACAGCAGGAAACTTCGTCTAAAACTCAGGAGAGACGTTTCCTTGAAACTGCTGTGCTGTGCGTTCGTTCACCTAAGAGAGTTGAATCTATGTTGAGATTCAGCGAGTCAGAAACACGTTTCTTCTAGGAGCTGCGTTAGGATATTCCCGAGAGAATGGGACCATAGGCTGTACAGAGAAATATCTGCTTCTAAAACCAAAACGGAGCTATCTAATTGAATGGTTGTCAATGTGTGCATTCAACTGACAGAGTTAAACTCACGTGTGGATTCAGCGGTTTGCAAACCCTTTCTGTGCAGAATCCCAAAACCGGTATTTCCAGCCCAATGCCGGCATCCGTACTAAACAGCAGGAAACTTCGTCTAAAACTCAGGAGAAACGTTTCCTTGAAACTGCTCTGCTGTGCGTTCGTTCACCTAAGAGAGTTGAATCTATCTTGAGATTCAGCGAGTCAGAAACACGTTTCTTCTAGGAGCTGCGTTGGGATATTCCCGAGTGAATGGGACCATAGACTGTACAGAGAAATATCTGCTTCTAAAACCAAAACGGAGCTATCTAACTGAATGGTTGTCAATGTGTGCATACAACTGACAGAGTTAAACTCACGTGTGGATTCAGCGGTTTGCAAACCCTTTCTGTGCAGAATCCCAAAACCGGTATTTCCAGCCCAATGCCGGCATCCGTACTAAACAGCAGGAAACTTCGTCTAAAACTCAGGAGAAAGGTTTCCTTGAAACTGCTCTGCTGTGCGTTCGTTCACCTAAGAGAGTTGAATCTATGTTGAGATTCAGCGAGTCAGAAACACGTTTCTTCTAGGAGCTGCGTTGGGATATTCCCGAGTGAATGGGACCATAGGCTGTACAGAGAAATATCTGCTTCTAAAACCAAAACGGAGCTATCTAACTGAATGGTTGCCAATGTGTACATTCAACTGACAGAGATAAACACACATGTGGATTCAGCGGTTTGCAAACCCTTTCTGTGCAGAATCCCAAAACCGGTATTTCCAGCCCAATGCCGGCATACGTACTAAACAGCAGGAAACTTCGTCTAAAACTCAGGAGAAACGTTTCCTTGAAACTGCTCTGCTGTGCGTTCGTTCACCTAAGAGAGTTGAATCTATCTTGAGATTCAGCGAGTCAGAAACACGTTTCTTCTAGGAACTGCGTTGGGATATTCCCGAGTGAATGGGACCATAGGCTGTACAGAGAAATATCTGCTTCTAAAACCAAAACGGAGCTATCTAACTGAATGGTTGTCAATGTGTGCATTCAACTGACAGAGTTAAACTCACGTGTGGATTCAGCGGTTTGCAAACCCTTTCTGTGCAGAATCCCAAAACCGGTATTTCCAGCCTAATGCCGGCATACGTACTAAACAGCAGGAAACTTCGTCTAAGACTCAGGAGAAACGTTTCCTTGAAACTGCTCTGCTGTGCGTTCGTTCACCTAAGAGAGTTGAATCTATGTTGAGATTCAGCGAGTCAGAAACACGTTTCTTCTAGGAGCTGCGTTGGGATATTCCCGAGTGAATGGGACCATAGGCTGTACAGAGTAATATCTGCTTCTAAAACCAAAAGTGTGCTATCAAACTGAATGGTTGTCAATATGTGCATTCAACTGACAGAGTTAAACTCACGTGTGGATTCAGCGGTTTGCAAACCCTTTCTGTGCAGAATCCCAAAACCGGTATTTCCAGCCCAATGCTGGCATACGTACTAAACAGCAGGAAACTTCGTCTAAAACTCAGGAGAAACGTTTCCTTGAAACTGCTCTGCTGTGCGTTCGTTCACCTAAGAGAGTTGAATCTATGTTGAGATTCAGCGAGTCAGAAACACGTTTCTTCTAGGAGCTGCGTTGGGATATTCCCGAGTGAATGGAACCATAGGCTGTACAGAGAAATATCTGCTTCTAAAACCAAAACGGAGCTATCAAACTGAATGGTTGTCAATGTGTGCATTCAACTGACAGAGTTAAACTCACGTGTGGATTCAGCGGTTTGCAAACCCTTTCTGTGCAGAATCCCAAAACCGGTATTTCCAGCCCAATGCCGGCATCCGTACTAAACAGCAGGAAACTTCGTCTAAAACTCAGGAGAGACGTTTCCTTGAAACTGCTGTGCTGTGCGTTCGTTCACCTAAGAGAGTTGAATCTATGTTGAGATTCAGCGAGTCAGAAACACGTTTCTTCTAGGAGCTGCGTTAGGATATTCCCGAGAGAATGGGACCATAGGCTGTACAGAGAAATATCTGCTTCTAAAACCAAAACGGAGCTATCTAATTGAATGGTTGTCAATGTGTGCATTCAACTGACAGAGTTAAACTCACGTGTGGATTCAGCGGTTTGCAAACCCTTTCTGTGCAGAATCCCAAAACCGGTATTTCCAGCCCAATGCCGGCATACGTACTAAACAGCAGGAAACTTCGTCTAAAACTCAGGAGAAACGTTTCCTTGAAACTGCTCTGCTGTGCGTTCGTTCACCTAAGAGAGTTGAATCTATGTTGAGATTCAGCGAGTCAGAAACACGTTTCTTCTAGGAGCTGCGTTGGGATATTCCCGAGTGAATGGGACCATAGTCTGTACAGAGAAATATCTGCTTCTAAAACCAAAAGTGTGCTATCTAACTGAATGGTTGTCAATGTGTGCATTCAACTGACAGAGTTAAACTCACGTGTGGATTCAGGGGTTTGCAAACCCTTTCTGTGCAGAATCCCAAAACCGGTATTTCCAGCCCAATGCCGGCATCCGTACTAAACAGCAGGAAACTTCGTCTAAAACTCAGGAGAAACGTTTCCTTGAAACTGCTCTGCTGTGCGTTCGTTCACCTAAGAGAGTTGAATCTATCTTGAGATTCAGCGAGTCAGAAACACGTTTCTTCTAGGAGCTGCGTTGGGATATTCCCGAGTGAATGGGACCATAGGCTGTACAGAGAAATATCTGCTTCTAAAACCAAAACGGAGCTATCTAACTGAATGGTTGTCAATGTGTGCATTCAACTGACAGAGTTAAACTCACGTGTGGATTCAGCGGTTTGCAAACCCTTTCTGTGCAGAATCCCAAAACCGGTATTTCCAGCCTAATGCCGGCATACGTACTAAACAGCAGGAAACTTCGTCTAAGACTCAGGAGAAACGTTTCCTTGAAACTGCTCTGCTGTGCGTTCGTTCACCTAAGAGAGTTGAATCTATGTTGAGATTCAGCGAGTCAGAAACACGTTTATGCTAGGAGCTGCGTTGGGATATTCCCGAGTGAATGGGACCATAGGCTGTACAGAGTAATATCTGCTTCTAAAACCAAAAGTGTGCTATCAAACTGAATGGTTGTCAATGTGTGCATTCAACTGACAGAGTTAAACTCACGTGTGGATTCAGCGGTTTGCAAACCCTTTCTGTGCAGAATCCCAAAACCGGTATTTCCAGCCCAATGCCGGCATCCGTACTAAACAGCAGGAAACTTCGTCTAAAACTCAGGAGAAACGTTTCCTTGAAACTGCTCAGCTGTGCGTTCGTTCACCTAAGAGAGTTGAATCTATGTTGAGATTCAGCGAGTCAGAAACACGTTTCTTCTAGGAGCTGCGTTGGGATATTCCCGAGTGAATGGGACCATAGGCTGTACAGAGAAATATCTGCTTCTAAAACCAAAAGTGTGCTATCTAACTGAATGGTTGTCAATGTGTGCATTCAACTGACAGAGTTAAACTCACGTGTGGATTCAGCGTTTTGCAAACCCTTTCTGTGCAGAATCCCAAAACCGGTATTTCCAGCCCAATGCCGGCATCCGTACTAAACAGCAGGAAACTTCGTCTAAAACACAGGAGCAACGTTTCCGTGAAACTGCTCTGCTGTGCGTTCGTTCACCTAAGAGAGTTGAATCTATGTTGAGATTCAGCGAGTCAGAAACACGTTTCTTCTAGGAGCTGCGTTGGGATATTCCCGAGTGAATGGGACCAGAGACTGTACAGAGAAATATCTGCTTCTAAAACCAAAAGTGTGCTATCTAACTGAATGGTTGTCAATGTGTGCATTCAACTGACAGAGTTAAACTCACGTGTGGATTCAGCGTTTTGCAAACCCTTTCTGTGCAGAATCCCAAAACCGCTATTTCCAGCCCAATGCCGGCATACGTACTAAACAGCAGGAAACTTCGTCTAAAACTCAGGAGCAACGTTTCCTTGAAACTGCTCTGCTGTGCGTTCGTTCACCTAAGAGAGTTGAATCTATGTTGAGATTCAGCGAGTCAGAAACACGTTTCTTCTAGGAGCTGCGTTGGGATATTCCCGAGTGAATGGGACCATAGGCTGTACTGAGAAATATCTGCTTCTAAAACCAAAAGTGTGCTATCAAACTGAATGGTTGTCAATGTGTGCTTTCAACTGACAGAGTTAAACTCACGTGTGGATTCAGCGGTTTGCAAACCCTTTCTGTGCAGAATCCCAAAACCGGTATTTCCAGCCCAATGCCGGAATACGTACTAAACAGCAGGAAACTTCGTCTAAAACTCAGGAGAAACGTTTCCTTGAAACTGCTCTGCTGTGCGTTCGTTCACCTAAGAGAGTTGAATCTATGTTGAGATTCAGCGAGTCAGAAACACGTTTCTTCTAGGAGCTGCGTTGGGATATTCCCGAGTGAATGGGACCATAGGCTGTACAGAGAAATATCTGCTTCTAAAACCAAAACGGAGCTATCTAACTGAATGGTTGTCAATGTGTGCATTCAACTGACAGAGTTAAACTCACGTGTGGATTCAGCGGTTTGCAAACCCTTTCTGTGCAGAATCCCAAAACCGCTATTTCCAGCCCAATGCCGGCATACGTACTAAACAGCAGGAAACTTCGTCTAAAACTCAGGAGCAACGTTTCCTTGAAACTGCTCTGCTGTGCGTTCGTTCACCTAAGAGAGTTGAATCTATGTTGAGATTCAGCGAGTCAGAAACACGTTTCTTCTAGGAGCTGCGTTGGGATATTCCCGAGTGAATGGGACCATAGGCTGTACAGAGAAATATCTGCTTCTAAAACCAAAAGTGTGCTATCTAACTGAATGGTTGTCAATGTGTGCATTCAACTGACAGAGTTAAACTCACGTGTGGATTCAGCGGTTTGCAAACCCTTTCTGTGCAGAATCCCAAAACCGGTATTTCCAGCCCAATGCCGGCATACGTACTAAACAGCAGGAAACTTCGTCTAAAACTCAGGAGAAACGTTTCCTTGAAACTGCTCTGCTGTGCGTTCGTTCACCTAAGAGAGTTGAATCTATGTTGAGATTCAGCGAGTCAGAAACACGTTTCTTCTAGGAGCTGCGTTGGGATATTCCCGAGTGAATGGGACCATAGGCTGTACAGAGAAATATCTGCTTCTAAAACCAAAACGGAGCTATCAAACTGAATGGTTGTCAATGTGTGCATTCAACTGACAGAGTTAAACTCACGTGTGGATTCAGCGGTTTGCAAACCCTTTCTGTGCAGAATCCCAAAACCGGTATTTCCAGCCCAATGCCGGCATCCGTACTAAACAGCAGGAAACTTCGTCTAAAACTCAGGAGAGACGTTTCCTTGAAACTGCTCTGCTGTGCGTTCGTTCACCTAAGAGAGTTGAATCTATGCTGAGATTCAGCGAGTCAGAAACACGTTTCTTCTAGGAGCTGTGTTAGGATATTCCCGAGGGAATGGGACCATAGGCTGTACAGAGAAATATCTGCTTCTAAAACCAAAACGGAGCTATCTAACTGAATGGTTGTCAATGTGTGCATTCAACTGACAGAGTTAAACTCACGTGTGGATTCAGCGGTTTGCAAACCCTTTCTGTGCAGAATCCCAAAACCGCTATTTCCAGCCCAATGCCGGCATACGTACTAAACAGCAGGAAACTTCGTCTAAAACTCAGGAGAAACGTTTCCTTGAAACTGCTCTGCTGTGCGTTCGTTCACCTAAGAGAGTTGAATCTATGTTGAGATTCAGCGAGTCAGAAACACGTTTCTTCTAGGAGCTGCGTTGGGATATTCCCGAGTGAATGGGACCATAGGCTGTACAGAGAAATATCTGCTTCTAAAACCAAAAGTGTGCTATCTAACTGAATGGTTGTCAATGTGTGCATTCAACTGACAGAGTTAAACTCACGTGTGGATTCAGCGGTTTGCAAACCCTTTCTGTGCAGAATCCCAAAACCGGTATTTCCAGCCCAATGCCGGCATACGTACTAAACAGCAGGAAACTTCGTCTAAAATTCAGGAGAAACGTTTCCTTGAAACTGCTCTGCTGTGCGTTCGTTCACCTAAGAGAGTTGAATCTATGTTGAGATTCAGCGAGTCAGAAACACGTTTCTTCTAGGAGCTGCGTTGGGATATTCCCGAGTGAATGGGACCATAGGCTGTACAGAGAAATATCTGCTTCTAAAACCAAAACGGAGCTATCAAACTGAATGGTTGTCAATGTGTGCATTCAACTGACAGAGTTAAACTCACGTGTGGATTCAGCGGTTTGCAAACCCTTTCTGTGCAGAATCCCAAAACCGGTATTTCCAGCCCAATGCCGGCATCCGTACTAAACAGCAGGAAACTTCGTCTAAAACTCAGGAGCAACGTTTCCTTGAAACTGCTCTGCTGTGCGTTCGTTCACCTAAGAGAGTTGAATCTATGTTGAGATTCAGCGAGTCAGAAACACGTTTCTTCTAGGAGCTGCGTTGGGATATTCCCGAGTGAATGGGACCATAGGCTGTACAGAGAAATATCTGCTTCTAAAACCAAAACGGAGCTATCTAACTGAATGGTTGCCAATGTGTACATTCAACTGACAGAGATAAACACACATGTGGATTCAGCGGTTTGCAAACCCTTTCTGTGCAGAATCCCAAAACCGGTATTTCCAGCCCAATGCCGGCATCCGTACTAAACAGCAGGAAACTTCGTCTAAAACTCAGGAGAAACGTTTCCTTGAAACTGCTCTGCTGTGCGTTCGTTCACCTAAGAGAGTTGAATCTATGTTGAGATTCAGCGAGTCAGAAACACGTTTCTTCTAGGAGCTGCGTTGGGATATTCCCGAGTGAATGGGACCATAGGCTGTACAGAGAAATATCTGCTTCTAAAACCAAAACGGAGCTATCTAACTGAATGGTTGTCAATGTGTGCATTCAACTGACAGAGTTAAACTCACGTGTGGATTCAGCGGTTTGCAAACCCTTTCTGTGCAGAATCCCAAAACCGGTATTTCCAGCCTAATGCCGGCATACGTACTAAACAGCAGGAAACTTCGTCTAAGACTCAGGAGAAACGTTTCCTTGAAACTGCTCTGCTGTGCGTTCGTTCACCTAAGAGAGTTGAATCTATGTTGAGATTCAGCGAGTCAGAAACACGTTTCTTCTAGGAGCTGCGTTGGGATATTCCCGAGTGAATGGGACCATAGGCTGTACAGAGTAATATCTGCTTCTAAAACCAAAAGTGTGCTATCAAACTGAATGGTTGTCAATGTGTGCATTCAACTGACAGAGTTAAACTCACGTGTGGATTCAGCGGTTTGCAAACCCTTTCTGTGCAGAATCCCAAAACCGGTATTTCCAGCCCAATGCCGGCATACGTACTAAACAGCAGGAAACTTCGTCTAAAACTCAGGAGAAACGTTTCCTTGAAACTGCTCTGCTGTGCGTTCGTTCACCTAAGAGAGTTGAATCTATGTTGAGATGCAGCGAGTCAGAAACACGTTTCTTCTAGGAGCTGCGTTGGGATATTCCCGAGTGAATGGAACCATAGGCTGTACAGAGAAATATCTGCTTCTAAAACCAAAACGGAGCTATCAAACTGAATGGTTGTCAATGTGTGCATTCAACTGACAGAGTTAAACTCACGTGTGGATTCAGCGGTTTGCAAACCCTTTCTGTGCAGAATCCCAAAACCGGTATTTCCAGCCCAATGCCAGCATCCGTACTAAACAGCAGGAAACTTCGTCTAAAACTCAGGAGAGACGTTTCCTTGAAACTGCTCTGCTGTGCGTTCGTTCACCTAAGAGAGTTGAATCTATGTTGAGATTCAGCGAGTCAGAAACACGTTTCTTCTAGGAGCTGCGTTAGGATATTCCCGAGAGAATGGGACCATAGGCTGTACAGAGAAATATCTGCTTCTAAAACCAAAACGGAGCTATCTAATTGAATGGTTGTCAATGTGTGCATTCAACTGACAGAGTTAAACTCACGTGTGGATTCAGCGGTTTGCAAACCCTTTCTGTGCAGAATCCCAAAACCGGTATTTCCAGCCCAATGCCGGCATCCGTACTAAACAGCAGGAAACTTCGTCTAAAACTCAGGAGAAACGTTTCCTTGAAACTGCTCTGCTGTGCGTTCGTTCACCTAAGAGAGTTGAATCTATCTTGAGATTCAGCGAGTCAGAAACACGTTTCTTCTAGGAGCTGCGTTGGGATATTCCCGAGTGAATGGGACCATAGGCTGTACAGAGAAATATCTGCTTCTAAAACCAAAACGGAGCTATCTAACTGAATGGTTGTCAATGTGTGCATTCAACTGACAGAGTTAAACTCACGTGTGGATTCAGCGGTTTGCAAACCCTTTCTGTGCAGAATCCCAAAACCGGTATTTCCAGCCTAATGCCGGCATACGTACTAAACAGCAGGAAACTTCGTCTAAGACTCAGGAGAAACGTTTCCTTGAAACTGCTCTGCTGTGCGTTCGTTCACCTAAGAGAGTTGAATCTATGTTGAGATTCAGCGAGTCAGAAACACGTTTATGCTAGGAGCTGCGTTGGGATATTCCCGAGTGAATGGGACCATAGGCTGTACAGAGTAATATCTGCTTCTAAAACCAAAAGTGTGCTATCAAACTGAATGGTTGTCAATGTGTGCATTCAACTGACAGAGTTAAACTCACGTGTGGATTCAGCGGTTTGCAAACCCTTTCTGTGCAGAATCCCAAAACCGGTATTTCCAGCCCAATGCCGGCATCCGTACTAAACAGCAGGAAACTTCGTCTAAAACTCAGGAGAAACGTTTCCTTGAAACTGCTCAGCTGTGCGTTCGTTCACCTAAGAGAGTTGAATCTATGTTGAGATTCAGCGAGTCAGAAACACGTTTCTTCTAGGAGCTGCGTTGGGATATTCCCGAGTGAATGGGACCATAGGCTGTACAGAGTAATATCTGCTTCTAAAACCAAAAGTGTGCTATCAAACTGAATGGTTGTCAATGTGTGCATTCAACTGACAGAGTTAAACTCACGTGTGGATTCAGCGGTTTGCAAACCCTTTCTGTGCAGAATCCCAAAACCGGTATTTCCAGCCCAATGCCGGCATACGTACTAAACAGCAGGAAACTTCGTCTAAAACTCAGGAGAAACGTTTCCTTGAAACTGCTCTGCTGTGCGTTCGTTCACCTAAGAGAGTTGAATCTATGTTGAGATGCAGCGAGTCAGAAACACGTTTCTTCTAGGAGCTGCGTTGGGATATTCCCGAGTGAATGGAACCATAGGCTGTACAGAGAAATATCTGCTTCTAAAACCAAAACGGAGCTATCAAACTGAATGGTTGTCAATGTGTGCATTCAACTGACAGAGTTAAACTCACGTGTGGATTCAGCGGTTTGCAAACCCTTTCTGTGCAGAATCCCAAAACCGGTATTTCCAGCCCAATGCCAGCATCCGTACTAAACAGCAGGAAACTTCGTCTAAAACTCAGGAGAGACGTTTCCTTGAAACTGCTCTGCTGTGCGTTCGTTCACCTAAGAGAGTTGAATCTATGTTGAGATTCAGCGAGTCAGAAACACGTTTCTTCTAGGAGCTGCGTTAGGATATTCCCGAGAGAATGGGACCATAGGCTGTACAGAGAAATATCTGCTTCTAAAACCAAAACGGAGCTATCTAATTGAATGGTTGTCAATGTGTGCATTCAACTGACAGAGTTAAACTCACGTGTGGATTCAGCGGTTTGCAAACCCTTTCTGTGCAGAATCCCAAAACCGGTATTTCCAGCCCAATGCCGGCATCCGTACTAAACAGCAGGAAACTTCGTCTAAAACTCAGGAGAAACGTTTCCTTGAAACTGCTCTGCTGTGCGTTCGTTCACCTAAGAGAGTTGAATCTATCTTGAGATTCAGCGAGTCAGAAACACGTTTCTTCTAGGAGCTGCGTTGGGATATTCCCGAGTGAATGGGACCATAGGCTGTACAGAGAAATATCTGCTTCTAAAACCAAAACGGAGCTATCTAACTGAATGGTTGTCAATGTGTGCATTCAACTGACAGAGTTAAACTCACGTGTGGATTCAGCGGTTTGCAAACCCTTTCTGTGCAGAATCCCAAAACCGGTATTTCCAGCCTAATGCCGGCATACGTACTAAACAGCAGGAAACTTCGTCTAAGACTCAGGAGAAACGTTTCCTTGAAACTGCTCTGCTGTGCGTTCGTTCACCTAAGAGAGTTGAATCTATGTTGAGATTCAGCGAGTCAGAAACACGTTTATGCTAGGAGCTGCGTTGGGATATTCCCGAGTGAATGGGACCATAGGCTGTACAGAGAAATATCTGCTTCTAAAACCAAAAGTGTGCTATCTAACTGAATGGTTGTCAATGTGTGCATTCAACTGACAGAGTTAAACTCACGTGTGGATTCAGCGTTTTGCAAACCCTTTCTGTGCAGAATCCCAAAACCGGTATTTCCAGCCCAATGCCGGCATCCGTACTAAACAGCAGGAAACTTCGTCTAAAACTCAGGAGCAACGTTTCCGTGAAACTGCTCTGCTGTGCGTTCGTTCACCTAAGAGAGTTGAATCTATGTTGAGATTCAGCGAGTCAGAAACACGTTTCTTCTAGGAGCTGCGTTGGGATATTCCCGAGTGAATGGGACCAGAGACTGTACAGAGAAATATCTGCTTCTAAAACCAAAAGTGTGCTATCTAACTGAATGGTTGTCAATGTGTGCATTCAACTGACAGAGTTAAACTCACGTGTGGATTCAGCGTTTTGCAAACCCTTTCTGTGCAGAATCCCAAAACCGCTATTTCCAGCCCAATGCCGGCATACGTACTAAACAGCAGGAAACTTCGTCTAAAACTCAGGAGCAACGTTTCCTTGAAACTGCTCTGCTGTGCGTTCGTTCACCTAAGAGAGTTGAATCTATGTTGAGATTCAGCGAGTCAGAAACACGTTTCTTCTAGGAGCTGCGTTGGGATATTCCCGAGTGAATGGGACCATAGGCTGTACTGAGAAATATCTGCTTCTAAAACCAAAAGTGTGCTATCAAACTGAATGGTTGTCAATGTGTGCATTCAACTGACAGAGTTAAACTCACGTGTGGATTCAGCGGTTTGCAAACCCTTTCTGTGCAGAATCCCAAAACCGGTATTTCCAGCCCAATGCCGGAATACGTACTAAACAGCAGGAAACTTCGTCTAAAACTCAGGAGAAACGTTTCCTTGAAACTGCTCTGCTGTGCGTTCGTTCACCTAAGAGAGTTGAATCTATGTTGAGATTCAGCGAGTCAGAAACACGTTTCTTCTAGGAGCTGCGTTGGGATATTCCCGAGTGAATGGGACCATAGGCTGTACAGAGAAATATCTGCTTCTAAAACCAAAACGGAGCTATCTAACTGAATGGTTGTCAATGTGTGCATTCAACTGACAGAGTTAAACTCACGTGTGGATTCAGCGGTTTGCAAACCCTTTCTGTGCAGAATCCCAAAACCGCTATTTCCAGCCCAATGCCGGCATACGTACTAAACAGCAGGAAACTTCGTCTAAAACTCAGGAGCAACGTTTCCTTGAAACTGCTCTGCTGTGCGTTCGTTCACCTAAGAGAGTTGAATCTATGTTGAGATTCAGCGAGTCAGAAACACGTTTCTTCTAGGAGCTGCGTTGGGATATTCCCGAGTGAATGGGACCATAGGCTGTACAGAGAAATATCTGCTTCTAAAACCAAAAGTGTGCTATATAACTGAATGGTTGTCAATGTGTGCATTCAACTGACAGAGTTAAACTCACGTGTGGATTCAGCGGTTTGCAAACCCTTTCTGTGCAGAATCCCAAAACCGGTATTTCCAGCCCAATGCCGGCATACGTACTAAACAGCAGGAAACTTCGTCTAAAACTCAGGAGAAACGTTTCCTTGAAACTGCTCTGCTGTGCGTTCGTTCACCTAAGAGAGTTGAATCTATGTTGAGATTCAGCGAGTCAGAAACACGTTTCTTCTAGGAGCTGCGTTGGGATATTCCCGAGTGAATGGGACCATAGGCTGTACAGAGAAATATCTGCTTCTAAAACCAAAACGGAGCTATCAAACTGAATGGTTGTCAATGTGTGCATTCAACTGACAGAGTTAAACTCACGTGTGGATTCAGCGGTTTGCAAACCCTTTCTGTGCAGAATCCCAAAACCGGTATTTCCAGCCCAATGCCGGCATCCGTACTAAACAGCAGGAAACTTCGTCTAAAACTCAGGAGAGACGTTTCCTTGAAACTGCTCTGCTGTGCGTTCGTTCACCTAAGAGAGTTGAATCTATGCTGAGATTCAGCGAGTCAGAAACACGTTTCTTCTAGGAGCTGTGTTAGGATATTCCCGAGGGAATGGGACCATAGGCTGTACAGAGAAATATCTGCTTCTAAAACCAAAACGGAGCTATCTAACTGAATGGTTGTCAATGTGTGCATTCAACTGACAGAGTTAAACTCACGTGTGGATTCAGCGGTTTGCAAACCCTTTCTGTGCAGAATCCCAAAACCGCTATTTCCAGCCCAATGCCGGCATACGTACTAAACAGCAGGAAACTTCGTCTAAAACTCAGGAGAAACGTTTCCTTGAAACTGCTCTGCTGTGCGTTCGTTCACCTAAGAGAGTTGAATCTATGTTGAGATTCAGCGAGTCAGAAACACGTTTCTTCTAGGAGCTGCGTTGGGATATTCCCGAGTGAATGGGACCATAGGCTGTACAGAGAAATATCTGCTTCTAAAACCAAAAGTGTGCTATCTAACTGAATGGTTGTCAATGTGTGCATTCAACTGACAGAGTTAAACTCACGTGTGGATTCAGCGGTTTGCAAACCCTTTCTGTGCAGAATCCCAAAACCGGTATTTCCAGCCCAATGCCGGCATACGTACTAAACAGCAGGAAACTTCGTCTAAAATTCAGGAGAAACGTTTCCTTGAAACTGCTCTGCTGTGCGTTCGTTCACCTAAGAGAGTTGAATCTATGTTGAGATTCAGCGAGTCAGAAACACGTTTCTTCTAGGAGCTGCGTTGGGATATTCCCGAGTGAATGGGACCATAGGCTGTACAGAGAAATATCTGCTTCTAAAACCAAAACGGAGCTATCAAACTGAATGGTTGTCAATGTGTGCATTCAACTGACAGAGTTAAACTCACGTGTGGATTCAGCGGTTTGCAAACCCTTTCTGTGCAGAATCCCAAAACCGGTATTTCCAGCCCAATGCCGGCATCCGTACTAAACAGCAGGAAACTTCGTCTAAAACTCAGGAGCAACGTTTCCTTGAAACTGCTCTGCTGTGCGTTCGTTCACCTAAGAGAGTTGAATCTATGTTGAGATTCAGCGAGTCAGAAACACGTTTCTTCTAGGAGCTGCGTTGGGATATTCCCGAGTGAATGGGACCATAGGCTGTACAGAGAAATATCTGCTTCTAAAACCAAAACGGAGCTATCTAACTGAATGGTTGCCAATGTGTACATTCAACTGACAGAGATAAACACACATGTGGATTCAGCGGTTTGCAAACCCTTTCTGTGCAGAATCCCAAAACCGGTATTTCCAGCCCAATGCCGGCATCCGTACTAAACAGCAGGAAACTTCGTCTAAAACTCAGGAGAAACGTTTCCTTGAAACTGCTCTGCTGTGCGTCGTTCACCTAAGAGAGTTGAATCTATGTTGAGATTCAGCGAGTCAGAAACACGTTTCTTCTAGGAGCTGCGTTGGGATATTCCCGAGTGAATGGGACCATAGGCTGTACAGAGAAATATCTGCTTCTAAAACCAAAACGGAGCTATCTAACTGAATGGTTGTCAATGTGTGCATTCAACTGACAGAGTTAAACTCACGTGTGGATTCAGCGGTTTGCAAACCCTTTCTGTGCAGAATCCCAAAACCGGTATTTCCAGCCTAATGCCGGCATACGTACTAAACAGCAGGAAACTTCGTCTAAGACTCAGGAGAAACGTTTCCTTGAAACTGCTCTGCTGTGCGTTCGTTCACCTAAGAGAGTTGAATCTATGTTGAGATTCAGCGAGTCAGAAACACGTTTCTTCTAGGAGCTGCGTTGGGATATTCCCGAGTGAATGGGACCATAGGCTGTACAGAGTAATATCTGCTTCTAAAACCAAAAGTGTGCTATCAAACTGAATGGTTGTCAATGTGTGCATTCAACTGACAGAGTTAAACTCACGTGTGGATTCAGCGGTTTGCAAACCCTTTCTGTGCAGAATCCCAAAACCGGTATTTCCAGCCCAATGCCGGCATACGTACTAAACAGCAGGAAACTTCGTCTAAAACTCAGGAGAAACGTTTCCTTGAAACTGCTCTGCTGTGCGTTCGTTCACCTAAGAGAGTTGAATCTATGTTGAGATGCAGCGAGTCAGAAACACGTTTCTTCTAGGAGCTGCGTTGGGATATTCCCGAGTGAATGGAACCATAGGCTGTACAGAGAAATATCTGCTTCTAAAACCAAAACGGAGCTATCAAACTGAATGGTTGTCAATGTGTGCATTCAACTGACAGAGTTAAACTCACGTGTGGATTCAGCGGTTTGCAAACCCTTTCTGTGCAGAATCCCAAAACCGGTATTTCCAGCCCAATGCCAGCATCCGTACTAAACAGCAGGAAACTTCGTCTAAAACTCAGGAGAGACGTTTCCTTGAAACTGCTCTGCTGTGCGTTCGTTCACCTAAGAGAGTTGAATCTATGTTGAGATTCAGCGAGTCAGAAACACGTTTCTTCTAGGAGCTGCGTTAGGATATTCCCGAGAGAATGGGACCATAGGCTGTACAGAGAAATATCTGCTTCTAAAACCAAAACGGAGCTATCTAATTGAATGGTTGTCAATGTGTGCATTCAACTGACAGAGTTAAACTCACGTGTAGATTCAGCGGTTTGCAAACCCTTTCTGTGCAGAATCCCAAAACCGGAATTTCCAGCCCAATGCCGGCATACGTACTAAACAGCAGGAAACTTCGTCTAAAACTCAGGAGACACGTTTCCTTGAAACTGCTCTGCTGTGCGTTCGTTCACCTAAGAGAGTTGAATCTATGTTGAGATTCAGCGAGTCAGAAACACGTTTCTTCTAGGAGCTGCGTTGGGATATTCCCGAGTGAATGGGACCATAGGCTGTACAGAGAAATATCTGCTTCTAAAACCAAAAGTGTGCTATCTAACTGAATGGTTGTCAATGTGTGCATTCAACTGACAGAGTTAAACTCACGTGTGGATTCAGCGGTTTGCAAACCCTTTCTGTGCAGAATCCCAAAACCGGTATTTCCAGCCCAATGCCGGCATCCGTACTAAACAGCAGGAAACTTCGTCTAAAACTCAGGAGAAACGTTTCCTTGAAACTGCTCTGCTGTGCGTTCGTTCACCTAAGAGAGTTGAATCTATCTTGAGATTCAGCGAGTCAGAAACACGTTTCTTCTAGGAGCTGCGTTGGGATATTCCCGAGTGAATGGGACCATAGGCTGTACAGAGAAATATCTGCTTCTAAAACCAAAACGGAGCTATCTAACTGAATGGTTGTCAATGTGTGCATTCAACTGACAGAGTTAAACTCACGTGTGGATTCAGCGGTTTGCAAACCCTTTCTGTGCAGAATCCCAAAACCGGTATTTCCAGCCTAATGCCGGCATACGTACTAAACAGCAGGAAACTTCGTCTAAGACTCAGGAGAAACGTTTCCTTGAAACTGCTCTGCTGTGCGTTCGTTCACCTAAGAGAGTTGAATCTATGTTGAGATTCAGCGAGTCAGAAACACGTTTATGCTAGGAGCTGCGTTGGGATATTCCCGAGTGAATGGGACCATAGGCTGTACAGAGTAATATCTGCTTCTAAAACCAAAAGTGTGCTATCAAACTGAATGGTTGTCAATGTGTGCATTCAACTGACAGAGTTAAACTCACGTGTGGATTCAGCGGTTTGCAAACCCTTTCTGTGCAGAATCCCAAAACCGGTATTTCCAGCCCAATGCCGGCATACGTACTAAACAGCAGGAAACTTCGTCTAAAACTCAGGAGCAACGTTTCCTTGAAACTGCTCTGCTGTGCGTTCGTTCACCTAAGAGAGTTGAATCTATGTTGAGATTCAGCGAGTCAGAAACACGTTTCTTCTAGGAGCTGCGTTGGGATATTCCCGAGTGAATGGGACCATAGGCTGTACAGAGAAATATCTGCTTCTAAAACCAAAAGTGTGCTATCTAACTGAATGGTTGTCAATGTGTGCATTCAACTGACAGAGTTAAACTCACGTGTGGATTCAGCGGTTTGCAAACCCTTTCTGTGCAGAATCCCAAAACCGGTATTTCCAGCCCAATGCCGGCATACGTACTAAACAGCAGGAAACTTCGTCTAAAACTCAGGAGAAACGTTTCCTTGAAACTGCTCTGCTGTGCGTTCGTTCACCTAAGAGAGTTGAATCTATGTTGAGATTCAGCGAGTCAGAAACACGTTTCTTCTAGGAGCTGCGTTGGGATATTCCCGAGTGAATGGGACCATAGGCTGTACAGAGAAATATCTGCTTCTAAAACCAAAACGGAGCTATCAAACTGAATGGTTGTCAATGTGTGCATTCAACTGACAGAGTTAAACTCACGTGTGGATTCAGCGGTTTGCAAACCCTTTCTGTGCAGAATCCCAAAACCGGTATTTCCAGCCCAATGCCGGCATCCGTACTAAACAGCAGGAAACTTCGTCTAAAACTCAGGAGAGACGTTTCCTTGAAACTGCTCTGCTGTGCGTTCGTTCACCTAAGAGAGTTGAATCTATGCTGAGATTCAGCGAGTCAGAAACACGTTTCTTCTAGGAGCTGTGTTAGGATATTCCCGAGGGAATGGGACCATAGGCTGTACAGAGAAATATCTGCTTCTAAAACCAAAACGGAGCTATCTAACTGAATGGTTGTCAATGTGTGCATTCAACTGACAGAGTTAAACTCACGTGTGGATTCAGCGGTTTGCAAACCCTTTCTGTGCAGAATCCCAAAACCGGTATTTCCAGCCCAATGCCGGCATCCGTACTAAACAGCAGGAAACTTCGTCTAAAACTCAGGAGAAACGTTTCCTTGAAACTGCTCTGCTGTGCGTTCGTTCACCTAAGAGAGTTGAATCTATGTTGAGATTCAGCGAGTCAGAAACACGTTTCTTCTAGGAGCTGCGTTGGGATATTCCCGAGTGAATGGGACCATAGGCTGTACAGAGAAATATCTGCTTCTAAAACCAAAACGGAGCTATCTAACTGAATGGTTGTCAATGTGTGCATTCAACTGACAGAGTTAAACTCACGTGTGGATTCAGCGGTTTGCAAACCCTTTCTGTGCAGAATCCCAAAACCGGTATTTCCAGCCCAATGCCGGCATCCGTACTAAACAGCAGGAAACTTCGTCTAAAACTCAGGAGCAACGTTTCCTTGAAACTGCTCTGCTGTGCGTTCGTTCACCTAAGAGAGTTGAATCTATGTTGAGATTCAGCGAGTCAGAAACACGTTTCTTCTAGGAGCTGCGTTGGGATATTCCCGAGTGAATGGGACCATAGGCTGTACAGAGAAATATCTGCTTCTAAAACCAAAACGGAGCTATCTAACTGAATGGTTGCCAATGTGTACATTCAACTGACAGAGATAAACACACATGTGGATTCAGCGGTTTGCAAACCCTTTCTGTGCAGAATCCCAAAACCGGTATTTCCAGCCCAATGCCGGCATCCGTACTAAACAGCAGGAAACTTCGTCTAAAACTCAGGAGAAACGTTTCCTTGAAACTGCTCTGCTGTGCGTTCGTTCACCTAAGAGAGTTGAATCTATCTTGAGATTCAGCGAGTCAGAAACACGTTTCTTCTAGGAGCTGCGTTGGGATATTCCCGAGTGAATGGGACCATAGGCTGTACAGAGAAATATCTGCTTCTAAAACCAAAACGGAGCTATCTAACTGAATGGTTGTCAATGTGTGCATTCAACTGACAGAGTTAAACTCACGTGTGGATTCAGCGGTTTGCAAACCCTTTCTGTGCAGAATCCCAAAACCGGTATTTCCAGCCTAATGCCGGCATACGTACTAAACAGCAGGAAACTTCGTCTAAGACTCAGGAGAAACGTTTCCTTGAAACTGCTCTGCTGTGCGTTCGTTCACCTAAGAGAGTTGAATCTATGTTGAGATTCAGCGAGTCAGAAACACGTTTCTTCTAGGAGCTGCGTTGGGATATTCCCGAGTGAATGGGACCATAGGCTGTACAGAGTAATATCTGCTTCTAAAACCAAAAGTGTGCTATCAAACTGAATGGTTGTCAATGTGTGCATTCAACTGACAGAGTTAAACTCACGTGTGGATTCAGCGGTTTGCAAACCCTTTCTGTGCAGAATCCCAAAACCGGTATTTCCAGCCCAATGCCGGCATACGTACTAAACAGCAGGAAACTTCGTCTAAAACTCAGGAGAAACGTTTCCTTGAAACTGCTCTGCTGTGCGTTCGTTCACCTAAGAGATTTGAATCTATGTTGAGATTCAGCGAGTCAGAAACACGTTTCTTCTAGGAGCTGCGTTGGGATATTCCCGAGTGAATGGAACCATAGGCTGTACAGAGAAATATCTGCTTCTAAAACCAAAACGGAGCTATCAAACTGAATGGTTGTCAATGTTTGCATTCAACTGACAGAGTTAAACTCACGTGTGGATTCAGCGGTTTGCAAACCCTTTCTGTGCAGAATCCCAAAACCGGTATTTCCAGCCCAATGCCGGCATCCGTACTAAACAGCAGGAAACTTCGTCTAAAACTCAGGAGAGACGTTTCCTTGAAACTGCTCTGCTGTGCGTTCGTTCACCTAAGAGAGTTGAATCTATGTTGAGATTCAGCGAGTCAGAAACACGTTTCTTCTAGGAGCTGCGTTAGGATATTCCCGAGAGAATGGGACCATAGGCTGTACAGAGAAATATCTGCTTCTAAAACCAAAACGGAGCTATCTAATTGAATGGTTGTCAATGTGTGCATTCAACTGACAGAGTTAAACTCACGTGTGGATTCAGCGGTTTGCAAACCCTTTCTGTGCAGAATCCCAAAACCGCTATTTCCAGCCCAATGCCGGCATACGTACTAAACAGCAGGAAACTTCGTCTAAAACTCAGGAGAAACGTTTCCTTGAAACTGCTCTGCTGTGCGTTCGTTCACCTAAGAGAGTTGAATCTATGTTGAGATTCAGCGAGTCAGAAACACGTTTCTTCTAGGAGCTGCGTTGGGATATTCCCGAGTGAATGGGACCATAGGCTGTACAGAGAAATATCTGCTTCTAAAACCAAAAGTGTGCTATCTAACTGAATGGTTGTCAATGTGTGCATTCAACTGACAGAGTTAAAGTCACGTGTGGATTCAGCGGTTTGCAAACCCTTTCTGTGCAGAATCCCAAAACCGGTATTTCCAGCCAAATGCCGGCATACGTACTAAACAGCAGGAAACTTCGTCTAAAACTCAGGAGAAACGTTTCCTTGAAACTGCTCTGCTGTGCGTTCGTTCACCTAAGAGAGTTGAATCTATCTTGAGATTCAGCGAGTCAGAAACACGTTTCTTCTAGGAGCTGCGTTGGGATATTCCCGAGTGAATGGGACCATAGGCTGTACAGAGAAATATCTGCTTCTAAAACCAAAACGGAGCTATCTAACTGAATGGTTGTCAATGTGTGCATTCAACTGACAGAGTTAAACTCACGTGTGGATTCAGCGGTTTGCAAACCCTTTCTGTGCAGAATCCCAAAACCGGTATTTCCAGCCTAATGCCGGCATACGTACTAAACAGCAGGAAACTTCGTCTAAGACTCAGGAGAAACGTTTCCTTGAAACTGCTCTGCTGTGCGTTCGTTCACCTAAGAGAGTTGAATCTATGATGAGATTCAGCGAGTCAGAAACACGTTTATGCTAGGAGCTGCGTTGGGATATTCCCGAGTGAATGGGACCATAGGCTGTACAGAGTAATATCTGCTTCTAAAACCAAAAGTGTGCTATCAAACTGAATGGTTGTCAATGTGTGCATTCAACTGACAGAGTTAAACTCACGTGTGGATTCAGCGGTTTGCAAACCCTTTCTGTGCAGAATCCCAAAACCGGTATTTCCAGCCCAATGCCGGCATCCGTACTAAACAGCAGGAAACTTCGTCTAAAACTCAGGAGCAACGTTTCCTTGAAACTGCTCAGCTGTGCGTTCGTTCACCTAAGAGAGTTGAATCTATGTTGAGATTCAGCGAGTCAGAAACACGTTTCTTCTAGGAGCTGCGTTGGGATATTCCCGAGTGAATGGGACCATAGGCTGTACAGAGAAATATCTGCTTCTAAAACCAAAAGTGTGCTATCTAACTGAATGGTTGTCAATGTGTGCATTCAACTGACAGAGTTAAACTCACGTGTGGATTCAGCGGTTTGCAAACCCTTTCTGTGCAGAATCCCAAAACCGGTATTTCCAGCCCAATGCCGGCATCCGTACTAAACAGCAGGAAACTTCGTCTAAAACTCAGGAGCAACGTTTCCGTGAAACTGCTCTGCTGTGCGTTCGTTCACCTAAGAGATTTGAATCTATGTTGAGATTCAGCGAGTCAGAAACACGTTTCTTCTAGGAGCTGTGTTAGGATATTCCCGAGGGAATGGGACCATAGGCTGTACAGAGAAATATCTGCTTCTAAAACCAAAACGGAGCTATCTAACTGAATGGTTGTCAATGTGTGCATTCAACTGACAGAGTTAAACTCACGTGTGGATTCAGCGGTTTGCAAACCCTTTCTGTGCAGAATCCCAAAACCGGTATTTCCAGCCCAATGCCGGCATACGTACTAAACAGCAGGAAACTTCGTCTAAGACTCAGGAGAAACGTTTCCTTGAAACTGCTCTGCTGTGCGTTCGTTCACCTAAGAGAGTTGAATCTATGTTGAGATTCAGCGAGTCAGAAACACGTTTCTTCTAGGAGCTGCGTTGGGATATTCCCGAGTGAATGGGACCATAGGCTGTACAGAGAAATATCTGCTTCTAAAACCAAAACGGAGCTATCTAACTGAATGGTTGTCAATGTGTGCATTCAACTGACAGAGTTAAACTCACGTGTGGATTCAGCGGTTTGCAAACCCTTTCTGTGCAGAATCCCAAAACCGGTATTTCCAGCCCAATGCCTGCATACGTACTAAACAGCAGGAAACTTCGTCTAAGACTCAGGAGAAACGTTTCCTTGAAACTGCTCTGCTGTGCGTTCGTTCACCTAAGAGAGTTGAATCTATGTTGAGATTCAGCGAGTCAGAAACACGTTTCTTCTAGGAGCTGCGTTGGGATATTCCCGAGTGAATGGGACCATAGGCTGTACAGAGTAATATCTGCTTCTAAAACCAAAAGTGTGCTATCAAACTGAATGGTTGTCAATGTGTGCATTCAACTGACAGAGTTAAACTCACGTGTGGATTCAGCGGTTTGCAAACCCTTTCTGTGCAGAATCCCAAAACCGGTATTTCCAGCCCAATGCCGGCATACGTACTAAACAGCAGGAAACTTCGTCTAAAACTCAGGAGAAACGTTTCCTTGAAACTGCTCTGCTGTGCGTTCGTTCACCTAAGAGAGTTGAATCTATGTTGAGATTCAGCGAGTCAGAAACACGTTTCTTCTAGGAGCTGCGTTGGGATATTCCCGAGTGAATGGAACCATAGGCTGTACAGAGAAATATCTGCTTCTAAAACCAAAACGGAGCTATCAAACTGAATGGTTGTCAATGTGTGCATTCAACTGACAGAGTTAAACTCACGTGTGGATTCAGCGGTTTGCAAACCCTTTCTGTGCAGAATCCCAAAACCGGTATTTCCAGCCCAATGCCGGCATCCGTACTAAACAGCAGGAAACTTCGTCTAAAACTCAGGAGAGACGTTTCCTTGAAACTGCTCTGCTGTGCGTTCGTTCACCTAAGAGAGTTGAATCTATGTTGAGATTCAGCGAGTCAGAAACACGTTTCTTCTAGGAGCTGCGTTAGGATATTCCCGAGAGAATGGGACCATAGGCTGTACAGAGAAATATCTGCTTCTAAAACCAAAACGGAGCTATCTAATTGAATGGTTGTCAATGTGTGCATTCAACTGACAGAGTTAAACTCACGTGTGGATTCAGCGGTTTGCAAACCCTTTCTGTGCAGAATCCCAAAACCGGTATTTCCAGCCCAATGCCGGCATACGTACTAAACAGCAGGAAACTTCGTCTAAAACTCAGGAGAAACGTTTCCTTGAAACTGCTCTGCTGTGCGTTCGTTCACCTAAGAGAGTTGAATCTATGTTGAGATTCAGCGAGTCAGAAACACGTTTCTTCTAGGAGCTGCGTTGGGATATTCCCGAGTGAATGGGACCATAGGCTGTACAGAGAAATATCTGCTTCTAAAACCAAAAGTGTGCTATCTAACTGAATGGTTGTCAATGTGTGCATTCAACTGACAGAGTTAAACTCACGTGTGGATTCAGCGGTTTGCAAACCCTTTCTGTGCAGAATCCCAAAACCGGTATTTCCAGCCCAATGCCGGCATCCGTACTAAACAGCAGGAAACTTCGTCTAAAACTCAGGAGAAACGTTTCCTTGAAACTGCTCTGCTGTGCGTTCGTTCACCTAAGAGAGTTGAATCTATCTTGAGATTCAGCGAGTCAGAAACACGTTTCTTCTAGGAGCTGCGTTGGGATATTCCCGAGTGAATGGGACCATAGGCTGTACAGAGAAATATCTGCTTCTAAAACCAAAACGGAGCTATCTAACTGAATGGTTGTCAATGTGTGCATTCAACTGACAGAGTTAAACTCACGTGTGGATTCAGCGGTTTGCAAACCCTTTCTGTGCAGAATCCCAAAACCGGTATTTCCAGCCTAATGCCGGCATACGTACTAAACAGCAGGAAACTTCGTCTAAGACTCAGGAGAAACGTTTCCTTGAAACTGCTCAGCTGTGCGTTCGTTCACCTAAGAGAGTTGAATCTATGTTGAGATTCAGCGAGTCAGAAACACGTTTCTTCTAGGAGCTGCGTTGGGATATTCCCGAGTGAATGGGACCATAGGCTGTACAGAGAAATATCTGCTTCTAAAACCAAAAGTGTGCTATCTAACTGAATGGTTGTCAATGTGTGCATTCAACTGACAGAGTTAAACTCACGTGTGGATTCAGCGGTTTGCAAACCCTTTCTGTGCAGAATCCCAAAACCGGTATTTCCAGCCCAATGCCGGCATCCGTACTAAACAGCAGGAAACTTCGTCTAAAACTCAGGAGCAACGTTTCCGTGAAACTGCTCTGCTGTGCGTTCGTTCACCTAAGAGAGTTGAGTCTATGTTGAGATTCAGCGAGTCAGAAACACGTTTCTTCTAGGAGCTGCGTTGGGATATTCCCGAGTGAATGGGACCATAGGCTGTACAGAGAAATATCTGCTTCTAAAAGCAAAACGGAGCTATCTAACTGAATGGTTGTCAATGTGTGCATTCAACTGACAGAGTTAAACTCACGTGTGGATTCAGCGTTTTGCAAACCCTTTCTGTGCAGAATCCCAAAACCGCTATTTCCAGCCCAATGCCGGCATACGTACTAAACAGCAGGAAACTTCGTCTAAAACTCAGGAGCAACGTTTCCTTGAAACTGCTCTGCTGTGCGTTCGTTCACCTAAGAGAGTTGAATCTATGTTGAGATTCAGCGAGTCAGAAACACGTTTCTTCTAGGAGCTGCGTAGGGATATTCCCGAGTGAATGGGACCATAGGCTGTACTGAGAAATATCTGCTTCTAAAACCAAAAGTGTGCTATCAAACTGAATGGTTGTCAATGTGTGCATTCAACTGACAGAGTTAAACTCACGTGTGGATTCAGCGGTTTGCAAACCCTTTCTGTGCAGAATCCCAAAACCGGTATTTCCAGCCCAATGCCGGAATACGTACTAAACAGCAGGAAACTTCGTCTAAAACTCAGGAGAAACGTTTCCTTGAAACTGCTCTGCTGTGCGTTCGTTCACCTAAGAGAGTTGAATCTATGTTGAGATTCAGCGAGTCAGAAACACGTTTCTTCTAGGAGCTGCGTTGGGATATTCCCGAGTGAATGGGACCATAGGCTGTACAGAGAAATATCTGCTTCTAAAACCAAAACGGAGCTATCTAACTGAATGGTTGTCAATGTGTGCATTCAACTGACAGAGTTAAACTCACGTGTGGATTCAGCGGTTTGCAAACCCTTTCTGTGCAGAATCCCAAAACCGCTATTTCCAGCCCAATGCCGGCATACGTACTAAACAGCAGGAAACTTCGTCTAAAACTCAGGAGCAACGTTTCCTTGAAACTGCTCTGCTGTGCGTTCGTTCACCTAAGAGAGTTGAATCTATGTTGAGATTCAGCGAGTCAGAAACACGTTTCTTCTAGGAGCTGCGTTGGGATATTCCCGAGTGAATGGGACCATAGGCTGTACAGAGAAATATCTGCTTCTAAAACCAAAAGTGTGCTATCTAACTGAATGGTTGTCAATGTGTGCATTCAACTGACAGAGTTAAACTCACGTGTGGATTCAGCGGTTTGCAAACCCTTTCTGTGCAGAATCCCAAAACCGGTATTTCCAGCCCAATGCCGGCATACGTACTAAACAGCAGGAAACTTCGTCTAAAACTCAGGAGAAACGTTTCCTTGAAACTGCTCTGCTGTGCGTTCGTTCACCTAAGAGAGTTGAATCTATGTTGAGATTCAGCGAGTCAGAAACACGTTTCTTCTAGGAGCTGCGTTGGGATATTCCCGAGTGAATGGGACCATAGGCTGTACAGAGAAATATCTGCTTCTAAAACCAAAAGTGTGCTATCAAACTGAATGGTTGTCAATGTGTGCATTCAACTGACAGAGTTAAACTCACGTGTGGATTCAGCGGTTTGCAAACCCTTTCTGTGCAGAATCCCAAAACCGGTATTTCCAGCCCAATGCCGGCATCCGTACTAAACAGCAGGAAACTTCGTCTAAAACTCAGGAGAGACGTTTCCTTGAAACTGCTCTGCTGTGCGTTCGTTCACCTAAGAGAGTTGAATCTATGTTGAGATTCAGCGAGTCAGAAACACGTTTCTTCTAGGAGCTGTGTTAGGATATTCCCGAGGGAATGGGACCATAGGCTGTACAGAGAAATATCTGCTTCTAAAACCAAAACGGAGCTATCTAACTGAATGGTTGTCAATGTGTGCATTCAACTGACAGAGTTAAACTCACGTGTGGATTCAGCGGTTTGCAAACCCTTTCTGTGCAGAATCCCAAAACCGGTATTTCCAGCCCAATGCCGGCATACGTACTAAACAGCAGGAAACTTCGTCTAAAACTCAGGAGAAACGTTTCCTTGAAACTGCTCAGCTGTGCGTTCGTTCACCTAAGAGAGTTGAATCTATGTTGAGATTCAGCGAGTCAGAAACACGTTTCTTCTAGGAGCTGCGTTGGGATATTCCCGAGTGAATGGGACCATAGGCTGTACAGAGAAATATCTGCTTCTAAAACCAAAAGTGTGCTATCTAACTGAATGGTTGTCAATGTGTGCATTCAACTGACAGAGTTAAACTCACGTGTGGATTCAGCGGTTTGCAAACCCTTTCTGTGCAGAATCCCAAAACCGGTATTTCCAGCCCAATGCCGGCATACGTACTAAACAGCAGGAAACTTCGTCTAAAACTCAGGAGAGACGTTTCCTTGAAACTGCTCTGCTGTGCGTTCGTTCACCTAAGAGAGTTGAATCTATGTTGAGATTCATCGAGTCAGAAACACGTTTATGCTAGGAGCTGCGTTGGGATATTCCCGAGTGAATGGGACCATAGGCTGTACAGAGAAATATCTGCTTCTAAAACCAAAACGGAGCTATCTAACTGAATGGTTGTCAATGTGTGCATTCAACTGACAGAGTTAAACTCACCTGTGGATTCAGCGGTTTGCAAACCCTTTCTGTGCAGAATCCCAAAACCGGTATTTCCAGCCCAATGCCGGGATACGTACTAAACAGCAGGAAACTTCGTCTAAAACTCAGGAGAAACGTTTCCTTGAAACTGCTCTGCTGTGCGTTCGTTCACCTAAGAGAGTTGAATCTATGTTGAGATTCAGCGAGTCAGAAACACGTTTCTTCTAGGAGCTGCGTTGGGATATTCCCGAGTGAATGGGACCATAGGCTGTACAGAGAAATATCTGCTTCTAAAACCAAAACGGAGCTATCTAACTGAATGGTTGTCAATGTGTGCATACAACTGACAGAGTTAAACTCACGTGTGGATTCAGCGGTTTGCAAACCCTTTCTGTGCAGAATCCCAAAACCGGTATTTCCAGCCCAATGCCGGCATCCGTACTAAACAGCAGGAAACTTCGTCTAAAACTCAGGAGAAACGTTTCCTTGAAACTGCTCTGCTGTGCGTTCGTTCACCTAAGAGAGTTGAATCTATGTTGAGATTCAGCGAGTCAGAAACACGTTTCTTCTAGGAGCTGCGTTGGGATATTCCCGAGTGAATGGGACCATAGGCTGTACAGAGAAATATCTGCTTCTAAAACCAAAAGTGTGCTATCTAACTGAATGGTTGTCAATGTGTGCATTCAACTGACAGAGTTAAACTCACGTGTGGATTCAGCGGTTTGCAAACCCTTTCTGTGCAGAATCCCAAAACCGGTATTTCCAGCCCAATGCCGGCATCCGTACTAAACAGCAGGAAACTTCGTCTAAAACTCAGGAGCAACGTTTCCGTGAAACTGCTCTGCTGTGCGTTCGTTCACCTAAGAGAGTTGAATCTATGTTGAGATTCAGCGAGTCAGAAACACGTTTCTTCTAGGAGCTGCGTTGGGATATTCCCGAGTGAATGGGACCAGAGACTGTACAGAGAAATATCTGCTTCTAAAACCAAAAGTGTGCTATCTAACTGAATGGTTGTCAATGTGTGCATTCAACTGACAGAGTTAAACTCACGTGTGGATTCAGCGTTTTGCAAACCCTTTCTGTGCAGAATCCCAAAACCGCTATTTCCAGCCCAATGCCGGCATACGTACTAAACAGCAGGAAACTTCGTCTAAAACTCAGGAGCAACGTTTCCTTGAAACTGCTCTGCTGTGCGTTCGTTCACCTAAGAGAGTTGAATCTATGTTGAGATTCAGCGAGTCAGAAACACGTTTCTTCTAGGAGCTGCGTTGGGATATTCCCGAGTGAATGGGACCATAGGCTGTACTGAGAAATATCTGCTTCTAAAACCAAAAGTGTGCTATCAAACTGAATGGTTGTCAATGTGTGCATTCAACTGACAGAGTTAAACTCACGTGTGGATTCAGCGGTTTGCAAACCCTTTCTGTGCAGAATCCCAAAACCGGTATTTCCAGCCCAATGCCGGAATACGTACTAAACAGCAGGAAACTTCGTCTAAAACTCAGGAGAAACGTTTCCTTGAAACTGCTCTGCTGTGCGTTCGTTCACCTAAGAGAGTTGAATCTATGTTGAGATTCAGCGAGTCAGAAACACGTTTCTTCTAGGAGCTGCGTTGGGATATTCCCGAGTGAATGGGACCATAGGCTGTACAGAGAAATATCTGCTTCTAAAACCAAAACGGAGCTATCTAACTGAATGGTTGTCAATGTGTGCATTCAACTGACAGAGTTAAACTCACGTGTGGATTCAGCGGTTTGCAAACCCTTTCTGTGCAGAATCCCAAAACCGCTATTTCCAGCCCAATGCCGGCATACGTACTAAACAGCAGGAAACTTCGTCTAAAATTCAGGAGCAACGTTTGCTTGAAACTGCTCTGCTGTGCGTTCGTTCACCTAAGAGAGTTGAATCTATGTTGAGATTCAGCGAGTCAGAAACACGTTTCTTCTAGGAGCTGCGTTGGGATATTCCCGAGTGAATGGGACCATAGGCTGTACAGAGAAATATCTGCTTCTAAAACCAAAAGTGTGCTATCTAACTGAATGGTTGTCAATGTGTGCATTCAACTGACAGAGTTAAACTCACGTGTGGATTCAGCGGTTTGCAAACCCTTTCTGTGCAGAATCCCAAAACCGGTATTTCCAGCCCAATGCCGGCATACGTACTAAACAGCAGGAAACTTCGTCTAAAACTCAGGAGAAACGTTTCCTTGAAACTGCTCTGCTGTGCGTTCGTTCACCTAAGAGAGTTGAATCTATGTTGAGATTCAGCGAGTCAGAAACACGTTTCTTCTAGGAGCTGCGTTGGGATATTCCCGAGTGAATGGGACCATAGGCTGTACAGAGAAATATCTGCTTCTAAAACCAAAACGGAGCTATCAAACTGAATGGTTGTCAATGTGTGCATTCAACTGACAGAGTTAAACTCACGTGTGGATTCAGCGGTTTGCAAACCCTTTCTGTGCAGAATCCCAAAACCGGTATTTCCAGCCCAATGCCGGCATCCGTACTAAACAGCAGGAAACTTCGTCTAAAACTCAGGAGAGACGTTTCCTTGAAACTGCTCTGCTGTGCATTCGTTCACCTAAGAGAGTTGAATCTATGTTGAGATTCAGCGAGTCAGAAACACGTTTCTTCTAGGAGCTGTGTTAGGATATTCCCGAGGGAATGGGACCATAGGCTGTACAGAGAAATATCTGCTTCTAAAACCAAAACGGAGCTATCTAACTGAATGGTTGTCAATGTGTGCATTCAACTGACAGAGTTAAACTCACGTGTGGATTCAGCGGTTTGCAAACCCTTTCTGTGCAGAATCCCAAAACCGGTATTTCCAGCCCAATGCCGGCATACGTACTAAACAGCAGGAAACTTCGTCTAAAACTCAGGAGAAACGTTTCCTTGAAACTGCTCAGCTGTGCGTTCGTTCACCTAAGAGAGTTGAATCTATGTTGAGATTCAGCGAGTCAGAAACACGTTTCTTCTAGGAGCTGCGTTGGGATATTCCCGAGTGAATGGGACCATAGGCTGTACAGAGAAATATCTGCTTCTAAAACCAAAACGGAGCTATCTAACTGAATGGTTGTCAATGTGTGCATTCAACTGACAGAGTTAAACTCACGTGTGGATTCAGCGGTTTGCAAACCCTTTCTGTGCAGAATCCCAAAACCGGTATTTCCAGCCCAATGCCGGCATACGTACTAAACAGCAGGAAACTTCGTCTAAAACTCAGGAGAAACGTTTCCTTGAAACTGCTCTGCTGTGCGTTCGTTCACCTAAGAGAGTTGAATCTATGTTGAGATTCAGCGAGTCAGAAACACGTTTCTTCTAGGAGCTGCGTTGGGATATTCCCGAGTGAATGGGACCATAGGCTGTACAGAGAAATATCTGCTTCTAAAACCAAAACGGAGCTATCAAACTGAATGGTAGTCAATGTGTGCATTCAACTGACAGAGTTAAACTCACGTGTGGATTCAGCGGTTTGCAAACCCTTTCTGTGCAGAATCCCAAAACCGGTATTTCCAGCCCAATGCCGGCATCCGTACTAAACAGCAGGAAACTTCGTCTAAAACTCAGGAGCAACGTTTCCTTGAAACTGCTCTGCTGTGCGTTCGTTCACCTAAGAGAGTTGAATCTATGTTGAGATTCAGCGAGTCAGAAACACGTTTCTTCTAGGAGCTGCGTTGGGATATTCCCGAGTGAATGGGACCATAGGCTGTACAGAGAAATATCTGCTTCTAAAACCAAAAGTGTGCTATCTAACTGAATGGTTGTCAATGTGTGCATTCAACTGACAGAGTTAAACTCACGTGTGGATTCAGCGGTTTGCAAACCCTTTCTGTGCAGAATCCCAAAACCGGTATTTCCAGCCCAATGCCGGCATCCGTACTAAACAGCAGGAAACTTCGTCTAAAACTCAGGAGCAACGTTTCCGTGAAACTGCTCTGCTGTGCGTTCGTTCACCTAAGAGAGTTGAATCTATGTTGAGATTCAGCGAGTCAGAAACACGTTTCTTCTAGGAGCTGCGTTGGGATATTCCCGAGTGAATGGGACCAGAGACTGTACAGAGAAATATCTGCTTCTAAAACCAAAAGTGTGCTATCTAACTGAATGGTTGTCAATGTGTGCATTCAACTGACAGAGTTAAACTCACGTGTGGATTCAGCGTTTTGCAAACCCTTTCTGTGCAGAATCCCAAAACCGCTATTTCCAGCCCAATGCCGGCATACGTACTAAACAGCAGGAAACTTCGTCTAAAACTCAGGAGAAACGTTTCCTTGAAACTGCTCTGCTGTGCGTTCGTTCACCTAAGAGAGTTGAATCTATGTTGAGATTCAGCGAGTCAGAAACACGTTTCTTCTAGGAGCTGCGTTGGGATATTCCCGAGTGAATGGGACCATAGGCTGTACTGAGAAATATCTGCTTCTAAAACCAAAAGTGTGCTATCAAACTGAATGGTTGTCAATGTGTGCATTCAACTGACAGAGTTAAACTCACGTGTGGATTCAGCGGTTTGCAAACCCTTTCTGTGCAGAATCCCAAAACCGGTATTTCCAGCCCAATGCCGGAATACGTACTAAACAGCAGGAAACTTCGTCTAAAACTCAGGAGAAACGTTTCCTTGAAACTGCTCTGCTGTGCGTTCGTTCACCTAAGAGAGTTGAATCTATGTTGAGATTCAGCGAGTCAGAAACACGTTTCTTCTAGGAGCTGCGTTGGGATATTCCCGAGTGAATGGGACCATAGGCTGTACAGAGAAATATCTGCTTCTAAAACCAAAACGGAGCTATCTAACTGAATGGTTGTCAATGTGTGCATTCAACTGACAGAGTTAAACTCACGTGTGGATTCAGCGGTTTGCAAACCCTTTCTGGGCAGAATCCCAAAACCGCTATTTCCAGCCCAATGCCGGCATACGTACTAAACAGCAGGAAACTTCGTCTAAAACTCAGGAGCAACGTTTCCTTGAAACTGCTCTGCTGTGCGTTCGTTCACCTAAGAGAGTTGAATCTATGTTGAGATTCAGCGAGTCAGAAACACGTTTCTTCTAGGAGCTGCGTTGGGATATTCCCGAGTGAATGGGACCATAGGCTGTACAGAGAAATATCTGCTTCTAAAACCAAAACGGAGCTATCTAACTGAATGGTTGTCAATGTGTGCATTCAACTGACAGAGTTAAACTCACGTGTGGATTCAGCGGTTTGCAAACCCTTTCTGTGCAGAATCCCAAAACCGGTATTTCCAGCCCAATGCCGGCATACGTACTAAACAGCAGGAAACTTCGTCTAAAACTCAGGAGAAACGTTTCCTTGAAACTGCTCTGCTGTGCGTTCGATCACCTAAGAGAGTTGAATCTATGTTGAGATTCAGCGAGTCAGAAACACGTTTCTTCTAGGAGCTGCGTTGGGATATTCCCGAGTGAATGGGACCATAGGCTGTACAGAGAAATATCTGCTTCTAAAACCAAAACGGAGCTATCAAACTGAATGGTTGTCAATGTGTGCATTCAACTGACAGAGTTAAACTCACGTGTGGATTCAGCGGTTTGCAAACCCTTTCTGTGCAGAATCCCAAAACCGGTATTTCCAGCCCAATGCCGGCATCCGTACTAAACAGCAGGAAACTTCGTCTAAAACTCAGGAGAGACGTTTCCTTGAAACTGCTCTGCTGTGCGTTCGTTCACCTAAGAGAGTTGAATCTATGTTGAGATTCAGCGAGTCAGAAACACGTTTCTTCTAGGAGCTGCGTTAGGATATTCCCGAGAGAATGGGACCATAGGCTGTACAGAGAAATATCTGCTTCTAAAACCAAAACGGAGCTATCTAACTGAATGGTTGTCAATGTGTGCATTCAACTGACAGAGTTAAACTCACGTGTGGATTCAGCGGTTTGCAAACCCTTTCTGTGCAGAATCCCAAAACCGGTATTTCCAGCCCAATGCCGGCATACGTACTAAACAGCAGGAAACTTCGTCTAAAACTCAGGAGAAACGTTTCCTTGAAACTGCTCTGCTGTGCGTTCGTTCACCTAAGAGAGTTGAATCTATGTTGAGATTCAGCGAGTCAGAAACAAGTTTCTTCTAGGAGCTGCGTTGGGATATTCCCGAGTGAATGGAACCATAGGCTGTACAGAGAAATATCTGCTTCTAAAACCAAAACGGAGCTATCAAACTGAATGGTTGTCAATGTGTGCATTCAACTGACAGAGTTAAACTCACGTGTGGATTCAGCGGTTTGCAAACCCTTTCTGTGCAGAATCCCAAAACCGGTATTTCCAGCCCAATGCCGGCATCCGTACTAAACAGCAGGAAACTTCGTCTAAAACTCAGGAGAGACGTTTCCTTGAAACTGCTCTGCTGTGCGTTCGTTCACCTAAGAGAGTTGAATCTATGTTGAGATTCAGCGAGTCAGAAACACGTTTCTTCTAGGAGCTGCGTTAGGATATTCCCGAGAGAATGGGACCATAGGCTGTACAGAGAAATATCTGCTTCTAAAACCAAAACGGAGCTATCTAACTGAATGGTTGTCAATGTGTGCATTCAACTGACAGAGTTAAACTCACGTGTGGATTCAGCGGTTTGCAAACCCTTTCTGTGCAGAATCCCAAAACCGGTATTTCCAGCCCAATGCCGGCATACGTACTAAACAGCAGGAAACTTCGTCTAAAACTCAGGAGAAACGTTTCCTTGAAACTGCTCTGCTGTGCGTTCGTTCACCTAAGAGAGTTGAATCTATGTTGAGATTCAGCGAGTCAGAAACACGTTTCTTCTAGGAGCTGCGTTGGGATATTCCCGAGTGAATGGGACCATAGGCTGTACAGAGAAATATCTGCTTCTAAAACCAAAAGTGTGCTATCTAACTGAATGGTTGTCAATGTGTGCATTCAACTGACAGAGTTAAACTCACGTGTGGATTCAGCGGTTTGCAAACCCTTTCTGTGCAGAATCCCAAAACCGGTATTTCCAGCCCAATGCCGGAATACGTACTAAACAGCAGGAAACTTCGTCTAAAACTCAGGAGAAACGTTTCCTTGAAACTGCTCTGCTGTGCGTTCGTTCACCTAAGAGAGTTGAATCTATGTTGAGATTCATCGAGTCAGAAACACGTTTCTTCTAGGAGCTGCGTTGGGATATTCCCGAGTGAATGGGACCATAGGCTGTACAGAGAAATATCTGCTTCTAAAACCAAAACGGAGCTATCAAACTGAATGGTTGTCAATGTGTGCATTCAACTGACAGAGTTAAACTCACGTGTGGATTCAGCGGTTTGCAAACCCTTTCTGTGCAGAATCCCAAAACCGGTATTTCCAGCCCAATGCCGGCATCCGTACTAAACAGCAGGAAACTTCGTCTAAAACTCAGGAGCAACGTTTCCTTGAAACTGCTCTGCTGTGCGTTCGTTCACCTAAGAGAGTTGAATCTATGTTGAGATTCAGCGAGTCAGAAACACGTTTCTTCTAGGAGCTGTGTTAGGATATTCCCGAGGGAATGGGACCATAGGCTGTACAGAGAAATATCTGCTTCTAAAACCAAAACGGAGCTATCTAACTGAATGGTTGTCAATGTGTGCATTCAACTGACAGAGTTAAACTCACGTGTGGATTCAGCGGTTTGCAAACCCTTTCTGTGCAGAATCCCAAAACCGCTATTTCCAGCCCAATGCCGGCATACGTACTAAACAGCAGGAAACTTCGTCTAAAACTCAGGAGAAACGTTTCCTTGAAACTGCTCAGCTGTGCGTTCGTTCACCTAAGAGAGTTGAATCTATGTTGAGATTCAGCGAGTCAGAAACACGTTTCTTCTAGGAGCTGCGTTGGGATATTCCCGAGTGAATGGGACCATAGGCTGTACAGAGAAATATCTGCTTCTAAAACCAAAAGTGTGCTATCTAACTGAATGGTTGTCAATGTGTGCATTCAACTGACAGAGTTAAACTCACGTGTGGATTCAGCGGTTTGCAAACCCTTTCTGTGCAGAATCCCAAAACCGGTATTTCCAGCCCAATGCCGGCATCCGTACTAAACAGCAGGAAACTTCGTCTAAAACTCAGGAGCAACGTTTCCTTGAAACTGCTCTGCTGTGCGTTCGTTCACCTAAGAGAGTTGAATCTATGTTGAGATTCAGCGAGTCAGAAACACGTTTCTTCTAGGAGCTGCGTTGGGATATTCCCGAGTGAATGGGACCATAGGCTGTACAGAGAAATATCTGCTTCTAAAACCAAAACGGAGCTATCTAACTGAATGGTTGTCAATGTGTGCATACAACTGACAGAGTTAAACTCACGTCTGGATTCAGCGGTTTGCAAACCCTTTCTGTGCAGAATCCCAAAACCGGTATTTCCAGCCCAATGCCGGCATCCGTACTAAACAGCAGGAAACTTCGTCTAAAACTCAGGAGAAACGTTTCCTTGAAACTGCTCTGCTGTGCGTTCGTTCACCTAAGAGAGTTGAATCTATGTTGAGATTCAGCGAGTCAGAAACACGTTTCTTCTAGGAGCTGCGTTGGGATATTCCCGAGTGAATGGGACCATAGGCTGTACAGAGAAATATCTGCTTCTAAAACCAAAATGGAGCTATCTAACTGAATGGTTGCCAATGTGTACATTCAACTGACAGAGATAAACACACATGTGGATTCAGCGGTTTGCAAACCCTTTCTGTGCAGAATCCCAAAACCGGTATTTCCAGCCCAATGCCGGCATCCGTACTAAACAGCAGGAAACTTCGTCTAAAACTCAGGAGAAACGTTTCCTTGAAACTGCTCTGCTGTGCGTTCGTTCACCTAAGAGAGTTGAATCTATCTTGAGATTCAGCGAGTCAGAAACACGTTTCTTCTAGGAGCTGCGTTGGGATATTCCCGAGTGAATGGGACCAGAGGCTGTACAGAGAAATATCTGCTTCTAAAACCAAAACGGAGCTATCTAACTGAATGGTTGTCAATGTGTGCATTCAACTGACAGAGTTAAACTCACGTGTGGATTCAGCGGTTTGCAAACCCTTTCTGTGCAGAATCCCAAAACCGGTATTTCCAGCCTAATGCCGGCATACGTACTAAACAGCAGGAAACTTCGTCTAAGACTCAGGAGAAACGTTTCCTTGAAACTGCTCTGCTGTGCGTTCGTTCACCTAAGAGAGTTGAATCTATCTTGAGATTCAGCGAGTCAGAAACACGTTTCTTCTAGGAGCTGCGTTGGGATATTCCCGAGTGAATGGGACCATAGGCTGTACAGAGTAATATCTGCTTCTAAAACCAAAAGTGTGCTATCAAACTGAATGGTTGTCAATGTGTGCATTCAACTGACAGAGTTAAACTCACGTGTGGATTCAGCGGTTTGCAAACCCTTTCTGTGCAGAATCCCAAAACCGGTATTTCCAGCCCAATGCCGGCATACGTACTAAACAGCAGGAAACTTCGTCTAAAACTCAGGAGAAACGTTTCCTTGAAACTGCTCTGCTGTGCGTTCGTTCACCTAAGAGAGTTGAATCTATGTTGAGATTCAGCGAGTCAGAAACAAGTTTCTTCTAGGAGCTGCGTTGGGATATTCCCGAGTGAATGGAACCATAGGCTGTACAGAGAAATATCTGCTTCTAAAACCAAAACGGAGCTATCAAACTGAATGGTTGTCAATGTGTGCATTCAACTGACAGAGTTAAACTCACGTGTGGATTCAGCGGTTTGCAAACCCTTTCTGTGCAGAATCCCAAAACCGGTATTTCCAGCCCAATGCCGGCATCCGCACTAAACAGCAGGAAACTTCGTCTAAAACTCAGGAGAGACGTTTCCTTGAAACTGCTCTGCTGTGCGTTCGTTCACCTAAGAGAGTTGAATCTATGTTGAGATTCAGCGAGTCAGAAACACGTTTCTTCTAGGAGCTGCGTTAGGATATTCCCGAGAGAATGGGACCATAGGCTGTACAGAGAAATATCTGCTTCTAAAACCAAAACGGAGCTATCTAACTGAATGGTTGTCAATGTGTGCATTCAACTGACAGAGTTAAACTCACGTGTGGATTCAGCGGTTTGCAAACCCTTTCTGTGCAGAATCCCAAAACCGGTATTTCCAGCCCAATGCCGGCATACGTACTAAACAGCAGGAAACTTCGTCTAAAACTCAGGAGAAACGTTTCCTTGAAACTGCTCTGCTGTGCGTTCGTTCACCTAAGAGAGTTGAATCTATGTTGAGATTCAGCGAGTCAGAAACACGTTTCTTCTAGGAGCTGCGTTGGGATATTCCCGAGTGAATGGGACCATAGGCTGTACAGAGAAATATCTGCTTCTAAAACCAAAAGTGTGCTATCTAACTGAATGGTTGTCAATGTGTGCATTCAACTGACAGAGTTAAACTCACGTGTGGATTCAGCGGTTTGCAAACCCTTTCTGTGCAGAATCCCAAAACCGGTATTTCCAGCCCAATGCCGGAATACGTACTAAACAGCAGGAAACTTCGTCTAAAACTCAGGAGAAACGTTTCCTTGAAACTGCTCTGCTGTGCGTTCGTTCACCTAAGAGAGTTGAATCTATGTTGAGATTCAGCGAGTCAGAAACACGTTTCTTCTAGGAGCTGCGTTGGGATATTCCCGAGTGAATGGGACCATAGGCTGTACAGAGAAATATCTGCTTCTAAAACCAAAACGGAGCTATCAAACTGAATGGTTGTCAATGTGTGCATTCAACTGACAGAGTTAAACTCACGTGTGGATTCAGCGGTTTGCAAACCCTTTCTGTGCAGAATCCCAAAACCGGTATTTCCAGCCCAATGCCGGCATCCGTACTAAACAGCAGGAAACTTCGTCTAAAACTCAGGAGAAACGTTTCCTTGAAACTGCTCTGCTGTGCGTTCGTTCACCTAAGAGAGTTGAATCTATGTTGAGATTCAGCGAGTCAGAAACACGTTTCTTCTAGGAGCTGTGTTAGGATATTCCCGAGGGAATGGGACCATAGGCTGTACAGAGAAATATCTGCTTCTAAAACCAAAACGGAGCTATCTAACTGAATGGTTGTCAATGTGTGCATTCAACTGACAGAGTTAAACTCACGTGTGGATTCAGCGGTTTGCAAACCCTTTCTGTGCAGAATCCCAAAACCGCTATTTCCAGCCCAATGCCGGCATACGTACTAAACAGCAGGAAACTTCGTCTAAAACTCAGGAGAAACGTTTCCTTGAAACTGCTCAGCTGTGCGTTCGTTCACCTAAGAGAGTTGAATCTATGTTGAGATTCAGCGAGTCAGAAACACGTTTCTTCTAGGAGCTGCGTTGGGATATTCCCGAGTGAATGGGACCATAGGCTGTACAGAGAAATATCTGCTTCTAAAACCAAAAGTGTGCTATCTAACTGAATGGTTGTCAATGTGTGCATTCAACTGACAGAGTTAAACTCACGTGTGGATTCAGCGGTTTGCAAACCCTTTCTGTGCAGAATCCCAAAACCGGTATTTCCAGCCCAATGCCGGCATCCGTACTAAACAGCAGGAAACTTCGTCTAAAACTCAGGAGCAACGTTTCCTTGAAACTGCTCTGCTGTGCGTTCGTTCACCTAAGAGAGTTGAATCTATGTTGAGATTCAGCGAGTCAGAAACACGTTTCTTCTAGGAGCTGCGTTGGGATATTCCCGAGTGAATGGGACCATAGGCTGTACAGAGAAATATCTGCTTCTAAAACCAAAACGGAGCTATCTAACTGAATGCTTGTCAATGTGTGCATACAACTGACAGAGTTAAACTCACGTCTGGATTCAGCGGTTTGCAAACCCTTTCTGTGCAGAATCCCAAAACCGGTATTTCCAGCCCAATGCCGGCATCCGTACTAAACAGCAGGAAACTTCGTCTAAAACTCAGGAGAAACGTTTCCTTGAAACTGCTCTGCTGTGCGTTCGTTCACCTAAGAGAGTTGAATCTATGTTGAGATTCAGCGAGTCAGAAACACGTTTCTTCTAGGAGCTGCGTTGGGATATTCCCGAGTGAATGGGACCATAGGCTGTACAGAGAAATATCTGCTTCTAAAACCAAAATGGAGCTATCTAACTGAATGGTTGCCAATGTGTACATTCAACTGACAGAGATAAACACACATGTGGATTCAGCGGTTTGCAAACCCTTTCTGTGCAGAATCCCAAAACCGGTATTTCCAGCCCAATGCCGGCATCCGTACTAAACAGCAGGAAACTTCGTCTAAAACTCAGGAGAAACGTTTCCTTGAAACTGCTCTGCTGTGCGTTCGTTCACCTAAGAGAGTTGAATCTATCTTGAGATTCAGCGAGTCAGAAACACGTTTCTTCTAGGAGCTGCGTTGGGATATTCCCGAGTGAATGGGACCAGAGGCTGTACAGAGAAATATCTGCTTCTAAAACCAAAACGGAGCTATCTAACTGAATGGTTGTCAATGTGTGCATTCAACTGACAGAGTTAAACTCACGTGTGGATTCAGCGGTTTGCAAACCCTTTCTGTGCAGAATCCCAAAACCGGTATTTCCAGCCTAATGCCGGCATACGTACTAAACAGCAGGAAACTTCGTCTAAGACTCAGGAGAAACGTTTCCTTGAAACTGCTCTGCTGTGCGTTCGTTCACCTAAGAGAGTTGAATCTATCTTGAGATTCAGCGAGTCAGAAACACGTTTCTTCTAGGAGCTGCGTTGGGATATTCCCGAGTGAATGGGACCATAGGCTGTACAGAGTAATATCTGCTTCTAAAACCAAAAGTGTGCTATCAAACTGAATGGTTGTCAATGTGTGCATTCAACTGACAGAGTTAAACTCACGTGTGGATTCAGCGGTTTGCAAACCCTTTCTGTGCAGAATCCCAAAACCGGTATTTCCAGCCCAATGCCGGCATACGTACTAAACAGCAGGAAACTTCGTCTAAAACTCAGGAGAAACGTTTCCTTGAAACTGCTCTGCTGTGCGTTCGTTCACCTAAGAGAGTTGAATCTATGTTGAGATTCAGCGAGTCAGAAACAAGTTTCTTCTAGGAGCTGCGTTGGGATATTCCCGAGTGAATGGAACCATAGGCTGTACAGAGAAATATCTGCTTCTAAAACCAAAACGGAGCTATCAAACTGAATGGTTGTCAATGTGTGCATTCAACTGACAGAGTTAAACTCACGTGTGGATTCAGCGGTTTGCAAACCCTTTCTGTGCAGAATCCCAAAACCGGTATTTCCAGCCCAATGCCGGCATCCGTACTAAACAGCAGGAAACTTCGTCTAAAACTCAGGAGAGACGTTTCCTTGAAACTGCTCTGCTGTGCGTTCGTTCACCTAAGAGAGTTGAATCTATGTTGAGATTCAGCGAGTCAGAAACACGTTTCTTCTAGGAGCTGCGTTAGGATATTCCCGAGAGAATGGGACCATAGGCTGTACAGAGAAATATCTGCTTCTAAAACCAAAACGGATCTATCTAACTGAATGGTTGTCAATGTGTGCATTCAACTGACAGAGTTAAACTCACGTGTGGATTCAGCGGTTTGCAAACCCTTTCTGTGCAGAATCCCAAAACCGGTATTTCCAGCCCAATGCCGGCATACGTACTAAACAGCAGGAAACTTCGTCTAAAACTCAGGAGAAACGTTTCCTTGAAACTGCTCTGCTGTGCGTTCGTTCACCTAAGAGAGTTGAATCTATGTTGAGATTCAGCGAGTCAGAAACACGTTTCTTCTAGGAGCTGCGTTGGGATATTCCCGAGTGAATGGGACCATAGGCTGTACAGAGAAATATCTGCTTCTAAAACCAAAAGTGTGCTATCTAACTGAATGGTTGTCAATGTGTGCATTCAACTGACAGAGTTAAACTCACGTGTGGATTCAGCGGTTTGCAAACCCTTTCTGTGCAGAATCCCAAAACCGGTATTTCCAGCCCAATGCCGGCATCCGTACTAAACAGCAGGAAACTTCGTCTAAAACTCAGGAGCAACGTTTCCTTGAAACTGCTCTGCTGTGCGTTCGTTCACCTAAGAGAGTTGAATCTATGTTGAGATTCAGCGAGTCAGAAACACGTTTCTTCTAGGAGCTGCGTTGGGATATTCCCGAGTGAATGGGACCATAGGCTGTACAGAGAAATATCTGCTTCTAAAACCAAAACGGAGCTATCTAACTGAATGGTTGTCAATGTGTGCATTCAACTGACAGAGTTAAACTCACGTGTGGATTCAGCGGTTTGCAAACCCTTTCTGTGCAGAATCCCAAAACCGGTATTTCCAGCCTAATGCCGGCATACGTACTAAACAGCAGGAAACTTCGTCTAAGACTCAGGAGAAACGTTTCCTTGAAACTGCTCTGCTGTGCGTTCGTTCACCTAAGAGAGTTGAATCTATGTTGAGATTCAGCAAGTCAGAAACACGTTTATGCTAGGAGCTGCGTTGGGATATTCCCGAGTGAATGGGACCATAGGCTGTACAGAGTAATATCTGCTTCTAAAACCAAAAGTGTGCTATCAAACTGAATGGTTGTCAATGTGTGCATTCAACTGACAGAGTTAAACTCACGTGTGGATTCAGCGGTTTGCAAACCCTTTCTGTGCAGAATCCCAAAACCGGTATTTCCAGCCCAATGCCGGCATCCGTACTAAACAGCAGGAAACTTCGTCTAAAACTCAGGAGAAACGTTTCCTTGAAACTGCTCTGCTGTGCGTTCGTTCACCTAAGAGAGTTGAATCTATGTTGAGATTCAGCGAGTCAGAAACACGTTTCTTCTAGGAGCTGCGTTGGGATATTCCCGAGTGAATGGGACCATAGGCTGTACAGAGAAATATCTGCTTCTAAAACCAAAAGTGTGCTATCTAACTGAATGGTTGTCAATGTGTGCATTCAACTGACAGAGTTAAACTCACGTGTGGATTCAGCGGTTTGCAAACCCTTTCTGTGCAGAATCCCAAAACCGGTATTTCCAGCCCAATGCCGGCATCCGTACTAAACAGCAGGAAACTTCGTCTAAAACTCAGGAGCAACGTTTCCGTGAAACTGCTCTGCTGTGCGTTCGTTCACCTAAGAGAGTTGAATCTATGTTGAGATTCAGCGAGTCAGAAACACGTTTCTTCTAGGAGCTGCGTTGGGATATTCCCTAGTGAATGGGACCAGAGACTGTACAGAGAAATATCTGCTTCTAAAAGCAAAACGGAGCTATCTAACTGAATGGTTGTCAATGTGTGCATTCAACTGACAGAGTTAAACTCACGTGTGGATTCAGCGTTTTGCAAACCCTTTCTGTGCAGAATCCCAAAACCGCTATTTCCAGCCCAATGCCGGCATACGTACTAAACAGCAGGAAACTTCGTCTAAAACTCAGGAGCAACGTTTCCTTGAAACTGCTCTGCTGTGCGTTCGTTCACCTAAGAGAGTTGAATCTATGTTGAGATTCAGCGAGTCAGAAACACGTTTCTTCTAGGAGCTGCGTTGGGATATTCCCGAGTGAATGGGACCATAGGCTGTACTGAGAAATATCTGCTTCTAAAACCAAAAGTGTGCTATCAAACTGAATGGTTGTCAATGTGTGCATTCAACTGACAGAGTTAAACTCACGTGTGGATTCAGCGGTTTGCAAACCCTTTCTGTGCAGAATCCCAAAACCGGTATTTCCAGCCCAATGCCGGAATACGTACTAAACAGCAGGAAACTTCGTCTAAAACTCAGGAGAAACGTTTCCTTGAAACTGCTCTGCTGTGCGTTCGTTCACCTAAGAGAGTTGAATCTATGTTGAGATTCAGCGAGTCAGAAACACGTTTCTTCTAGGAGCTGCGTTGGGATATTCCCGAGTGAATGGGACCATAGGCTGTACAGAGAAATATCTGCTTCTAAAACCAAAAGTGTGCTATCTAACTGAATGGTTGTCAATGTGTGCATTCAACTGACAGAGTTAAACTCACGTGTGGATTCAGCGGTTTGCAAACCCTTTCTGTGCAGAATCCCAAAACCGGTATTTCCAGCCCAATGCCGGCATCCGTACTAAACAGCAGGAAACTTCGTCTAAAACTCAGGAGCAACGTTTCCTTGAAACTGCTCTGCTGTGCGTTCGTTCACCTAAGAGAGTTGAATCTATGTTGAGATTCAGCGAGTCAGAAACACGTTTCTTCTAGGAGCTGCGTTGGGATATTCCCGAGTGAATGGGACCATAGGCTGTACAGAGAAATATCTGCTTCTAAAACCAAAACGGAGCTATCTAACTGAATGGTTGTCAATGTGTGCATACAACTGACAGAGTTAAACTCACGTGTGGATTCAGCGGTTTGCAAACCCTTTCTGTGCAGAATCCCAAAACCGGTATTTCCAGCCCAATGCCGGCATACGTACTAAACAGCAGGAAACTTCGTCTAAAACTCAGGAGAAACGTTTCCTTGAAACTGCTCTGCTGTGCGTTCGTTCACCTAAGAGAGTTGAATCTATGTTGAGATTCAGCGAGTCAGAAACACGTTTCTTCTAGGAGCTGCGTTGGGATATTCCCGAGTGAATGGGACCATAGGCTGTACAGAGAAATATCTGCTTCTAAAACCAAAACGGAGCTATCTAACTGAATGGTTGCCAATGTGTACATTCAACTGACAGAGTTAAACTCACATGTGGATTCAGCGGTTTGCAAACCCTTTCTGTGCAGAATCCCAAAACCGGTATTTCCAGCCCAATGCCGGCATCCGTACTAAACAGCAGGAAACTTCGTCTAAAACTCAGGAGAAACGTTTCCTTGAAACTGCTCTGCTGTGCGTTCGTTCACCTAAGAGAGTTGAATCTATGTTGAGATTCAGCGAGTCAGAAACACGTTTCTTCTAGGAGCTGCGTTGGGATATTCCCGAGTGAATGGGACCATAGGCTGTACAGAGAAATATCTGCTTCTAAAACCAAAACGGAGCTATCTAACTGAATGGTTGTCAATGTGTGCATTCAACTGACAGAGTTAAACTCACGTGTGGATTCAGCGGTTTGCAAACCCTTTCTGTGCAGAATCCCAAAACCGGTATTTCCAGCCCAATGCCGGCATACGTACTAAACAGCAGGAAACTTCGTCTAAAACTCAGGAGAAACGTTTCCTTGAAACTGCTCTGCTGTTCGTTCGTTCACCTAAGAGAGTTGAATCTATCTTGAGATTCAGCGAGTCAGAAACACGTTTCTTCTAGGAGCTGCGTTGGGATATTCCCGAGTGAATGGGACCATAGGCTGTACAGAGATATATGTGCTCCTACAACCAAAAGGGTGGTATCTAACTGAATGGTTGTCAATGTGTGCATTCAACTGACAGAGTTAAACTCACGTGTGGATTCAGCGGTTTGCAAACCCTTTCTGTTCAGAATCCCAAAACCGCTATTTCCAGCCCAATGCCGGCATACGTACTAAACAGCAGGAAACTTCGTCTAAAACTCAGGAGCAACGTTTCCTTGAAACTGCTCTGCTGTGCGTTCGTTCACCTAAGAGAGTTGAATCTATGTTGAGATTCAGCGAGTCAGAAACACGTTTCTTCTAGGAGCTGCGTTGGGATATTCCCGAGTGAATGGGACCATAGGCTGTACAGAGAAATATCTGCTTCTAAAACCAAAAGTGTGCTATCAAACTGAATGGTTGTCAATGTGTGCATTCAACTGACAGAGTTAAACTCACGTGTGGATTCAGCGGTTTGCAAACCCTTTCTGTGCAGAATCCCAAAACCGGTATTTCCAGCCCAATGCCGGCATACGTACTAAACAGCAGGAAACTTCGTCTAAAACTCAGGAGAAACGTTTCCTTGAAACTGCTCTGCTGTGCGTTCGTTCACCTAAGAGAGTTGAATCTATGTTGAGATTCAGCGAGTCAGAAACACGTTTCTTCTAGGAGCTGCGTTGGGATATTCCCGAGTGAATGGAACCATAGGCTGTACAGAGAAATATCTGCTTCTAAAACCAAAACGGAGCTATCTAACTGAATGGTTGTCAATGTGTGCATTCAACTGACAGAGTTAAACTCACGTGTGGATTCAGCGGTTTGCAAACCCTTTCTGTGCAGAATCCCAAAACCGGTATTTCCAGCCCAATGCCGGCATCCGTACTAAACAGCAGGAAACTTCGTCTAAAACTCAGGAGAAACGTTTCCTTGAAACTGCTCTGCTGTGCGTTCGTTCACCTAAGAGAGTTGAATCTATGTTGACCTTCAGCGAGTCAGAAACACGTTTCTTCTAGGAGCTGCGTTAGGATATTCCCGAGGGAATGGGACCATAGGCTGTACAGAGAAATATCTGCTTCTAAAACCAAAACGGAGCTATCTAACTGAATGGTTGTCAATGTGTGCATTCAACTGACAGAGTTAAACTCACGTGTGGATTCAGCGGTTTGCAAACCCTTTCTGTGCAGAATCCCAAAACCGGTATTTCCAGCCCAATGCCGGCATACGTACTAAACAGCAGGAAACTTCGTCTAAAACTCAGGAGAAACGTTTCCTTGAAACTGCTCTGCTGTGCGTTCGTTCACCTAAGAGAGTTGAATCTATGTTGAGATTCAGCGAGTCAGAAACACGTTTCTTCTAGGAGCTGCGTTGGGATATTCCCGAGTGAATGGGACCATAGGCTGTACAGAGAAATATCTGCTTCTAAAACCAAAAGTGTGCTATCTAACTGAATGGTTGTCAATGTGTGCATTCAACTGACAGAGTTAAACTCACGTGTGGATTCAGCGGTTTGCAAACCCTTTCTGTGCAGAATCCCAAAACCGGTATTTCCAGCCCAATGCCGGCATCCGTACTAAACAGCAGGAAACTTCGTCTAAAACTCAGGAGCAACGTTTCCGTGAAACTGCTCTGCTGTGCGTTCGTTCACCTAAGAGAGTTGAATCTATGTTGAGATTCAGCGAGTCAGAAACACGTTTCTTCTAGGAGCTGCGTTGGGATATTCCCGAGTGAATGGGACCATAGGCTGTACAGAGAAATATCTGCTTCTAAAACCAAAACGGAGCTATCAAATTGAATGGTTGTCAATGTGTGCATTCAACTGACAGAGTTAAACTCACGTGTGGATTCAGCGGTTTGCAAACCCTTTCTGTGCAGAATCCCAAAACCGCTATTTCCAGCCCAATGCCGGCATACGTACTAAACAGCAGGAAACTTCGTCTAAAACTCAGGAGAAACGTTTCCTTGAAACTGCTCTGCTGTGCGTTCGTTCACCTAAGAGAGTTGAATCTATGTTGAGATTCAGCGAGTCAGAAACACGTTTCTTCTAGGAGCTGCGTTGGGATATTCCCGAGTGAATGGGACCATAGGCTGTACAGAGAAATATCTGCTTCTAAAACCAAAACGGAGCTATCTAACTGAATGGTTGTCAATGTGTGCATTCAACTGACAGAGTTAAACTCACGTGTGGATTCAGCGGTTTGCAAACCCTTTCTGTGCAGAATCCCAAAACCGGTATTTCCAGCCCAATGCCGGCATACGTACTAAACAGCAGGAAACTTCGTCTAAAACTCAGGAGAAACGTTTCCTTGAAACTGCTCTGCTGTGCGTTCGTTCACCTAAGAGAGTTGAATCTGTATTGAGATTCAGCGAGTCAGAAACACGTTTCTTCTAGGAGCTGCGTTGGGATATTCCCGAGTGAATGGGACCATAGGCTGTACAGAGAAATATCTGCTTCTAAAACCAAAACGGAGCTATCTAACTGAATGGTTGTCAATGTGTGCATTCAACTGACAGAGTTAAACTCACGTGTGGATTCAGCGGTTTGCAAACCCTTTCTGTGCAGAATCCCAAAACCGGTATTTCCAGCCTAATGCCGGCATACGTACTAAACAGCAGGAAACTTCGTCTAAGACTCAGGAGAAACGTTTCCTTGAAACTGCTCTGCTGTGCGTTCGTTCACCTAAGAGAGTTGAATCTATGTTGAGATTCAGCGAGTCAGAAACACGTTTCTTCTAGGAGCTGCGTTGGGATATTCCCGAGTGAATGGGACCATAGGCTGTACAGAGTAATATTTGCTTCTAAAACCAAAAGTGTGCTATCTAACTGAATGGTTGTCAATGTGTGCATTCAACTGACAGAGTTAAACTCACGTGTGGATCCAGCGGTTTGCAAACCCTTTCTGTGCAGAATCCCAAAACCGGTATTTCCAGCCTAATGCCGGCATACGTACTAAACAGCAGGAAACTTCGTCTAAGACTCAGGAGAAACGTTTCCTTGAAACTGCTCTGCTGTGCGTTCGTTCACCTAAGAGAGTTGAATCTATGTTGAGATTCACCGAGTCAGAAACACGTTTCTTCTAGGAGCTGCGTTGGGATATTCCCGAGTGAATGGGACCATAGGCTGTACAGAGAAATATCTGCTTCTAAAACCAAAACGGAGCTATCTAACTGAATGGTTGTCAATGTGTGCATACAACTGACAGAGTTAAACTCACGTGTGGATTCAGCGGTTTGCAAACCCTTTCTGTGCAGAATCCCAAAACCGGTATTTCCAGCCCAATGCCGGCATACGTACTAAACAGCAGGAAACTTCGTCTAAAACTCAGGAGAAACGTTTCCTTGAAACTGCTCTGCTGTGCGTTCGTTCACCTAAGAGAGTTGAATCTATGTTGAGATTCAGCGAGTCAGAAACACGTTTCTTCTAGGAGCTGCGTTGGGATATTCCCGAGTGAATGGGACCATAGGCTGTACAGAGAAATATCTGCTTCTAAAACCAAAACGGAGCTATCTAACTGAATGGTTGCCAATGTGTACATTCAACTGACAGAGGTAAACTCACATGTGGATTCAGCGGTTTGCAAACCCTTTCTGTGCAGAATCCCAAAACCGGTATTTCCAGCCCAATGCCGGCATCCGTACTAAACAGCAGGAAACTTCGTCTAAAACTCAGGAGAAACGTTTCCTTGAAACTGCTCTGCTGTGCGTTCGTTCACCTAAGAGAGTTGAATCTATGTTGAGATTCAGCGAGTCAGAAACACGTTTCTTCTAGGAGCTGCGTTGGGATATTCCCGAGTGAATGGGACCATAGGCTGTACAGAGAAATATCTGCTTCTAAAAGCAAAACGGAGCTATCTAACTGAATGGTTGTCAATGTGTGCATTCAACTGACAGAGTTAAACTCACGTGTGGATTCAGCGGTTTGCAAACCCTTTCTGTGCAGAATCCCAAAACCGGTATTTCCAGCCCAATGCCGGCATACGTACTAAACAGCAGGAAACTTCGTCTAAAACTCAGGAGAAACGTTTCCTTGAAACTGCTCTGCTGTGCGTTCGTTCACCTAAGAGAGTTGAATCTATCTTGAGATTCAGCGAGTCAGAAACACGTTTCTTCTAGGAGCTGCGTTGGGATATTCCCGAGTGAATGGGACCATAGGCTGTACAGAGATATATGTGCTCCTACAACCAAAAGGGTGGTATCTAACTGAATGGTTGTCAATGTGTGCATTCAACTGACAGAGTTAAACTCACGTGTGGATTCAGCGTTTTGCAAACCCTTTCTGTTCAGAATCCCAAAACCGCTATTTCCAGCCCAATGCCGGCATACGTACTAAACAGCAGGAAACTTCGTCTAAAACTCAGGAGCAACGTTTCCTTGAAACTGCTCTGCTGTGCGTTCGTTCACCTAAGAGAGTTGAATCTATGTTGAGATTCAGCGAGTCAGAAACACGTTTCTTCTAGGAGCTGCGTTGGGATATTCCCGAGTGAATGGGACCATAGGCTGTACAGAGAAATATCTGCTTCTAAAACCAAAAGTGTGCTATCAAACTGAATGGTTGTCAATGTGTGCATTCAACTGACAGAGTTAAACTCACGTGTGGATTCAGCGGTTTGCAAACCCTTTCTGTGCGGAATCCCAAAACCGGTATTTCCAGCCCAATGCCGGCATCCGTACTAAACAGCAGGAAACTTCGTCTAAAACTCAGGAGAAACGTTTCCTTGAAACTGCTCTGCTGTGCGTTCGTTCACCTAAGAGAGTTGAATCTATGTTGAGATTCAGCGAGTCAGAAACACGTTTCTTCTAGGAGCTGCGTTGGGATATTCCCGAGTGAATGGAACCATAGGCTGTACAGAGAAATATCTGCTTCTAAAACCAAAACGGAGCTATCAAACTGAATGGTTGTCAATGTGTGCATTCAACTGACAGAGTTAAACTCACGTGTGGATTCAGCGGTTTGCAAACCCTTTCTGTGCAGAATCCCAAAACCGGTATTTCCAGCCCAATGCCGGCATCCGTACTAAACAGCAGGAAACTTCGTCTAAAACTCAGGAGAAACGTTTCCTTGAAACTGCTCTGCTGTGCGTTCGTTCACCTAAGAGAGTTGAATCTATGTTGACCTTCAGCGAGTCAGAAACACGTTTCTTCTAGGAGCTGCGTTGGGATATTCCCGAGTGATTGGGACCATAGGCTGTACAGAGAAATATCTGCTTCTAAAACCAAAACGGAGCTATCTAACTGAATGGTTGTCAATGTGTGCATTCAACTGACAGAGTTAAACTCACGTGTGGATTCAGCGGTTTGCAAACCCTTTCTGTGCAGAATCCCAAAACCGGTATTTCCAGCCCAATGCCGGCATCCGTACTAAACAGCAGGAAACTTCGTCTAAAACTCAGGAGAAACGTTTCCTTGAAACTGCTCTGCTGTGCGTTCGTTCACCTAAGAGAGTTGAATCTATGTTGAGATTCAGCGAGTCAGAAACACGTTTCTTCTAGGAGCTGCGTTGGGATATTCCCGAGTGAATGGGACCATAGGCTGTACAGAGAAATATCTGCTTCTAAAACCAAAAGTGTGCTATCTAACTGAATGGTTGTCAATGTGTGCATTCAACTGACAGAGTTAAACTCACGTGTGGATTCAGCGGTTTGCAAACCCTTTCTGTGCAGAATCCCAAAACCGGTATTTCCAGCCCAATGCCGGCATCCGTACTAAACAGCAGGAAACTTCGTCTAAAACTCAGGAGCAACGTTTCCGTGAAACTGCTCTGCTGTGCGTTCGTTCACCTAAGAGAGTTGAATCTATGTTGAGATTCAGCGAGTCAGAAACACGTTTCTTCTAGGAGCTGCGTTGGGATATTCCCGAGTGAATGGGACCATAGGCTGTACAGAGAAATATCTGCTTCTAAAACCAAAACGGAGCTATCAAACTGAATGGTTGTCAATGTGTGCATTCAACTGACAGAGTTAAACTCACGTGTGGATTCAGCGGTTTGCAAACCCTTTCTGTGCAGAATCCCAAAACCGCTATTTCCAGCCCAATGCCGGCATCCGTACTAAACAGCAGGAAACTTCGTCTAAAACTCAGGAGCAACGTTTCCTTGAAACTGCTCTGCTGTGCGTTCGTTCACCTAAGAGAGTTGAATCTATGTTGAGATTCAGCGAGTCAGAAACACGTTTCTTCTAGGAGCTGCGTTGGGATATTCCCGAGTGAATGGGACCATAGGCTGTACAGAGAAATATCTGCTTCTAAAACCAAAACGGAGCTATCTAACTGAATGGTTGTCAATGTGTGCATTCAACTGACAGAGTTAAACTCACGTGTGGATTCAGCGGTTTGCAAACCCTTTCTGTGCAGAATCCCAAAACCGGTATTTCCAGCCCAATGCCGGCATACGTACTAAACAGCAGGAAACTTCGTCTAAAACTCAGGAGAAACGTTTCCTTGAAACTGCTCTGCTGTGCGTTCGTTCACCTAAGAGAGTTGAATCTGTATTGAGATTCAGCGAGTCAGAAACACGTTTCTTCTAGGAGCTGCGTTGGGATATTCCCGAGTGAATGGGACCATAGGCTGTACAGAGAAATATCTGCTTCTAAAACCAAAACGGAGCTATCTAACTGAATGGTTGTCAATGTGTGCATTCAACTGACAGAGTTAAACTCACGTGTGGATTCAGCGGTTTGCAAACCCTTTCTGTGCAGAATCCCAAAACCGGTATTTCCAGCCTAATGCCGGCATACGTACTAAACAGCAGGAAACTTCGTCTAAGACTCAGGAGAAACGTTTCCTTGAAACTGCTCTGCTGTGCGTTCGTTCACCTAAGAGAGTTGAATCTATGTTGAGATTCAGCGAGTCAGAAACACGTTTCTTCTAGGAGCTGCGTTGGGATATTCCCGAGTGAATGGGACCATAGGCTGTACAGAGTAATATCTGCTTCTAAAACCAAAAGTGTGCTATCTAACTGAATGGTTGTCAATGTGTGCATTCAACTGACAGAGTTAAACTCACGTGTGGATTCAGCGGTTTGCAAACCCTTTCTGTGCAGAATCCCAAAACCGGTATTTCCAGCCTAATGCCGGCATACGTACTAAACAGCAGGAAACTTCGTCTAAGACTCAGGAGAAACGTTTCCTTGAAACTGCTCTGCTGTGCGTTCGTTCACCTAAGAGAGTTGAATCTATGTTGAGATTCAGCGAGTCAGAAACACGTTTCTTCTAGGAGCTGCGTTGGGATATTCCCGAGTGAATGGGACCATAGGCTGTACAGAGTAATATCTGCTTCTAAAACCAAAAGTGTGCTATCTAACTGAATGGTTGTCAATGTGTGCATTCAACTGACAGAGTTAAACTCACGTGTGGATTCAGCGGTTTGCAAACCCTTTCTGTGCAGAATCCCAAAACCGGTATTTCCAGCCCAATGCCGGCATCCGTACTAAACAGCAGGAAACTTCGTCTAAAACTCAGGAGAAACGTTTCCTTGAAACTGCTCTGCTGTGCGTTCGTTCACCTAAGAGAGTTGAATCTATGTTGAGATTCAGCGAGTCAGAAACACGTTTCTTCTAGGAGCTGCGTTGGGATATTCCCGAGTGAATGGGACCATAGGCTGTACAGAGAAATATCTGCTTCTAAAACCAAAACGGAGCTATCTAACTGAATGGTTGTCAATGTGTGCATTCAACTGACAGAGTTAAACTCACGTGTGGATTCAGCGGTTTGCAAACCCTTTCTGTGCAGAATCCCAAAACCGGTATTTCCAGCCCAATGCCGGCATACGTACTAAACAGCAGGAAACTTCGTCTAAAACTCACGAGAATCGTTTCCTTGAAACTGCTCTGCTGTGCGTTCGTTCACCTAAGAGAGTTGAATCTATGTTGAGATTCAGCGAGTCAGAAACACGTTTCTTCTAGGAGCTGCGTTGGGATATTCCCGAGTGAATGGGACCATAGGCTGTACAGAGAAATATCTGCTTCTAAAACCAAAACGGAGCTATCTAACTGAATGGTTGTCAATGTGTGCATTCAACTGACAGAGTTAAACTCACGTGTGGATTCAGCGGTTTGCAAACCCTTTCTGTGCAGAATCCCAAAACCGGTATTTCCAGCCCAATGCCGGCATCCATACTAAACAGCAGGAAACTTCGTCTAAAACTCAGGAGAAACGTTTCCTTGAAACTGCTCTGCTGTGCGTTCGATCACCTAAGAGAGTTGAATCTATGTTGAGATTCAGCGAGTCAGAAACACGTTTCTGCTAGGAGCTGCGTTGGGATATTCCCGAGTGAATGGGACCATAGGCTGTACAGAGAAATATCTGCTCCTACAACCAAAAGGGTGGTATCTAACTGAATGGTTGTCATTGTGTGCATTCAACTGACAGAGTTAAATTCACGTTTGGATTCAGCGGTTTACAAACCCTTTCTGTGCAGAATCCCAAAACCGGTAATTCCAGCTCAATGCCGGCATCCGTACTAAACAGCAGGAAACTTCGTCTAAAACTCAGGAGAAACGTTTCCTTGAAACTGCTCTGCTGTGCATTCGTTCACCTAAGAGAGTTGAAACTATGTTGAGATTCAGCGAGTCAGAAACACGTTTATGCTAGGAGATGCGTTGGGATATTCCCGAGTGAATGGGACCATAGGCTGTACAGAGAAATATCTGCTTCTAAAACCAAAACGGAGCTATCTAACTGAATGGTTGCCAATGTGTGCATTCAACTGACAGAGTTAAACTCACGTGTGGATTCAGCGGTTTGCAAACCCTTTCTGTGCAGAATCCCAAAACCGGTATTTCCAGCCCAATGCCGGCATCCATACTAAACAGCAGGAAACTTCGTCTAAAATTCAGGAGAAACGTTTCCTTGAAACTGCTCTGCTGTGCGTTCGATCACCTAAGAGAGTTGAATCTATGTTGAGATTCAGCGAGTCAGAAACACGTTTCTTCTAGGAGCTGCGTTGGGATATTCCCGAGTGAATGGGACCATAGGCTGTACAGAGAAATATCTGCTCCTACAACCAAAAGGGTGGTATCTAACTGAATGGTTGTCAATGTGTGCATTCAACTGACAGAGTTAAATTCACGTTTGGATTCAGCGGTTTACAAACCCTTTCTGTGCAGAATCCCAAAACCGGTAATTCCAGCTCAATGCCGGCATCCGTACTAAACAGCAGGAAACTTCGTCTAAAACTCAGGAGAAACGTTTCCTTGAAACTGCTCTGCTGTGCATTCGTTCACCTAAGAGAGTTGAAACTATGTTGAGATTCAGCGAGTCAGAAACACGTTTATGCTAGGAGCTGCGTTGGGATATTCCCGAGTGAATGGGACCATAGGCTGTACAGAGAAATATCTGCTTCTAAAACCAAAACGGAGCTATCTAACTGAATGGTTGTCAATGTGTGCATTCAACTGACAGAGTTAAACTCACGTGTGGATTCAGCGGTTTGCAAACCCTTTCTGTGCAGAATCCCAAAACCGGTATTTCCAGCCCAATGCCGGCATACGTACTAAACAGCAGGAAACTTCGTCTAAGACTCCGGAGAAACGTTTCCTTGAAACTACTCTGTTGTGCGTTCGTTCACCTAAGAGAGTTGAATCTATGTTGAGATTCAGCGAGTCAGAAACACGTTTCTTCTAGGAGCTGCGTTGGGATATTCCCGAGTGAATGGGACCATAGGATGTACAGAGAAATATCTGCTTCTAAACCAAAAGTGTGCTATCAAACTGAATGGTTGTCAATGTGTGCATTCAACTGACAGAGTTAAACTCACGTGTGGATTCAGCGGTTTGCAAACCCTTTCTGTGCAGAATCCCAAAACCGGTATTTCCAGCCCAATGCCGGCATCCGTACTAAACAGCAGGAAACTTCGTCTAAAACTCAGGAGAAACGTTTCCTTGAAACTGCTCTGCTGTGCGTTCGTTCACCTAAGAGAGTTGAATCTATGTTGAGATTCAGCGAGTCAGAAACACGTTTCTTCTAGGAGCTGCGTTGGGATATTCCCGAGTGAATGGGACCATAGACTGTACAGACAAATATCTGCTTCTAAACCAAAAGTGTGCTATCAAACTGAATGGTTGTCAATGTGTGCATTCAACTGACAGAGTTAAACTCACGTGTGGATTCAGCGGTTTGCAAACCCTTTCTGTGCAGAATCCCAAAACCGGTATTTCCAGCCCAATGCCGGCATCCGTACTAAACAGCAGGAAACTTCGTCTAAAACTCAGGAGCAACGTTTCCTTGAAACTGCTCTGCTGTGCGTTCGTTCACCTAAGAGAGTTGAATCTATGTTGAGATTCAGCGAGTCAGAAACACGTTTCTTCTAGGAGCTGCGTTGGGATATTCCCGAGTGAATGGGACCAGAGGCTGTACAGAGAAATATCTGCTTCTAAAACCAAAAGTGTGCTATCTAACTGAATGGTTGTCAATGTGTGCATTCAACTGACAGAGTTAAACTCACGTGTGGATTCAGCGGTTTGCAAACCCTTTCTGTGCAGAATCCCAAAACCGCTATTTCCAGCCCAATGCCGGCATACGTACTAAACAGCAGGAAACTTCGTCTAAAACTCAGGAGAAACGTTTCCTTGAAACTGCTCTGCTGTGCGTTCGTTCACCTAAGAGAGTTGAATCTATGTTGAGATTCAGCGAGTCAGAAACACGTTTCTTCTAGGAGCTGCGTTGGGATATTCCCGAGTGAATGGGACCATAGGCTGTACAGAGAAATATCTGCTTCTAAAACCAAAACGGAGCTATCTAACTGAATGGTTGTCAATGTGTGCATTCAACTGACAGAGTTAAACTCACGTGTGGATTCAGCGGTTTGCAAACCCTTTCTGTGCAGAATCCCAAAACCGGTATTTCCAGCCCAATGCCGGCATACGTACTAAACAGCAGGAAACTTCGTCTAAAACTCAGGAGAAACGTTTCCTTGAAACTGCTCTGCTGTGCGTTCGTTCACCTAAGAGAGTTGAATCTATGTTGAGATTCAGCGAGTCAGAAACACGTTTCTTCTAGGAGCTGCGTTGGGATATTCCCGAGTGAATGGGACCATAGGCTGTACAGAGAAATATCTGCTTCTAAAACCAAAACGGAGCTATCAAACTGAATGGTTGTCAATGTGTGCATTCAACTGAGAGAGTTAAACTCACGTGTGGATTCAGCGGTTTGCAAACCCTTTCTGTGCAGAATCCCAAAACCGCTATTTCCAGCCCAATGCCGGCATCCGTACTAAACAGCAGGAAACTTCGTCTAAAACTCAGGAGCAACGTTTCCTTGAAACTGCTCTGCTGTGCGTTCGTTCACCTAAGAGAGTTGAATCTATGTTGAGATTCAGCGAGTCAGAAACACGTTTCTTCTAGGAGCTGCGTTGGGATATTCCCGAGTGAATGGGACCATAGGCTGTACAGAGAAATATCTGCTTCTAAAACCAAAACGGAGCTATCTAACTGAATGGTTGCCAATGTGTACATTCAACTGACAGAGGTAAACTCACATGTGGATTCAGCGGTTTGCAAACCCTTTCTGTGCAGAATACCAAAACTGGTATTTCCAGCCCAATGCCGGCATCCGTACTAAACAGCAGGAAACTTCGTCTAAAACTCAGGAGAAACGTTTCCTTGAAACTGCTCTGCTGTGCGTTCGTTCACCTAAGAGAGTTGAATCTATGTTGAGATTCAGCGAGTCAGAAACACGTTTCTTCTAGGAGCTGCGTTGGGATATTCCCGAGTGAATGGGACCATAGGCTGTACAGAGAAATATCTGCTTCTAAAACCAAAACGGAGCTATCTAACTGAATGGTTGTCAATGTGTGCATTCAACTGACAGAGTTAAACTCACGTGTGGATTCAGCGGTTTGCAAACCCTTTCTGTGCAGAATCCCAAAACCGGTATTTCCAGCCCAATGCCGGCATACGTACTAAACAGGAGGAAACTTCGTCTAAAACTCAGGAGAAACGTTTCCTTGAAACTGCTCTGCTGTGCGTTCGTTCACCTAAGAGAGTTGAATCTATCTTGAGATTCAGCGAGTCAGAAACACGTTTCTTCTAGGAGCTGCGTTGGGATATTCCCGAGTGAATGGGACCATAGGCTGTACAGAGATATATGTGCTCCTACAACCAAAAGGGTGGTATCTAACTGAATGGTTGTCAATGTGTGCATTCAACTGACAGAGTTAAACTCACGTGTGGATTCAGCGGTTTGCAAACCCTTTCTGTTCAGAATCCCAAAACCGCTATTTCCAGCCCAATGCCGGCATACGTACTAAACAGCAGGAAACTTCGTCTAAAACTCAGGAGCAACGTTTCCTTGAAACTGCTCTGCTGTGCGTTCGTTCACCTAAGAGAGTTGAATCTATGTTGAGATTCAGCGAGTCAGAAACACGTTTCTTCTAGGAGCTGCGTTGGGATATTCCCGAGTGAATGGGACCATAGGCTGTACAGAGAAATATCTGCTTCTAAAACCAAAAGTGTGCTATCAAACTGAATGGTTGTCAATGTGTGCATTCAACTGACAGAGTTAAACTCACGTGTGGATTCAGCGGTTTGCAAACCCTTTCTGTGCAGAATCCCAAAACCGGTATTTCCAGCCCAATGCCGGCATCCGTACTAAACAGCAGGAAACTTCGTCTAAAACTCAGGAGAAACGTTTCCTTGAAACTGCTCTGCTGTGCGTTCGTTCACCTAAGAGAGTTGAATCTATGTTGAGATTCAGCGAGTCAGAAACACGTTTCTTCTAGGAGCTGCGTTGGGATATTCCCGAGTGAATGGAACCATAGGCTGTACAGAGAAATATCTGCTTCTAAAACCAAAACGGAGCTATCAAACTGAATGGTTGTCAATGTGTGCATTCAACTGACAGAGTTAAACTCACGTGTGGATTCAGCGGTTTGCAAACCCTTTCTGTGCAGAATCCCAAAACCGGTATTTCCAGCCCAATGCCGGCATCCGTACTAAACAGCAGGAAACTTCGTCTAAAACTCAGGAGAAACGTTTCCTTGAAACTGCTCTGCTGTGCGTTCGTTCACCTAAGAGAGTTGAATCTATGTTGACCTTCAGCGAGTCAGAAACACGTTTCTTCTAGGAGCTGCGTTAGGATATTCCCGAGGGAATGGGACCATAGGCTGTACAGAGAAATATCTGCTTCTAAAGCCAAAACGGAGCTATCTAACTGAATGGTTGTCAATGTGTGCATTCAACTGACAGAGTTAAACTCACGTGTGGATTCAGCGGTTTGCAAACCCTTTCTGTGCAGAATCCCAAAACCGGTATTTCCAGCCCAATGCCGGCATCCGTACTAAACAGCAGGAAACTTCGTCTAAAACTCAGGAGAAACGTTTCCTTGAAACTGCTCTGCTGTGCGTTCGTTCACCTAAGAGAGTTGAATCTATGTTGAGATTCAGCGAGTCAGAAACACGTTTCTTCTAGGAGCTGCGTTGGGATATTCCCGAGTGAATGGGACCATAGGCTGTACAGAGAAATATCTGCTTCTAAAACCAAAAGTGTGCTATCTAACTGAATGGTTGTCAATGTGTGCATTCAACTGACAGAGTTAAACTCACGTGTGGATTCAGCGGTTTGCAAACCCTTTCTGTGCAGAATCCCAAAACCGGTATTTCCAGCCCAATGCCGGCATCCGTACTAAACAGCAGGAAACTTCGTCTAAAACTCAGGAGCAACGTTTCCGTGAAACTGCTCTGCTGTGCGTTCGTTCACCTAAGAGAGTTGAATCTATGTTGAGATTCAGCGAGTCAGAAACACGTTTCTTCTAGGAGCTGCGTTGGGATATTCCCGAGTGAATGGGACCATAGGCTGTACAGAGAAATATCTGCTTCTAAAACCAAAACGGAGCTATCAAACTGAATGGTTGTCAATGTGTGCATTCAACTGACAGAGTTAAACTCACGTGTGGATTCAGCGGTTTGCAAACCCTTTCTGTGCAGAATCCCAAAACCGCTATTTCCAGCCCAATGCCGGCATCCGTACTAAACAGCAGGAAACTTCGTCTAAAACTCAGGAGCAACGTTTCCTTGAAACTGCTCTGCTGTGCGTTCGTTCACCTAAGAGAGTTGAATCTATGTTGAGATTCAGCGAGTCAGAAACACGTTTCTTCTAGGAGCTGCGTTGGGATATTCCCGAGTGAATGGGACCATAGGCTGTACAGAGAAATATCTGCTTCTAAAACCAAAACGGAGCTATCTAACTGAATGGTTGTCAATGTGTGCATTCAACTGACAGAGTTAAACTCACGTGTGGATTCAGCGGTTTGCAAACCCTTTCTGTGCAGAATCCCAAAACCGGTATTTCCAGCCCAATGCCGGCATACGTACTAAACAGCAGGAAACTTCGTCTAAAACTCAGGAGAAACGTTTCCTTGAAACTGCTCTGCTGTGCGTTCGTTCACCTAAGAGAGTTGAATCTGTATTGAGATTCAGCGAGTCAGAAACACGTTTCTTCTAGGAGCTGCGTTGGGATATTCCCGAGTGAATGGGACCATAGGCTGTACAGAGAAATATCTGCTTCTAAAACTAAAACGGAGCTATCTAACTGAATGGTTGTCAATGTGTGCATTCAACTGACAGAGTTAAACTCACGTGTGGATTCAGCGGTTTGCAAACCCTTTCTGTGCAGAATCCCAAAACCGGTATTTCCAGCCTAATGCCGGCATACGTACTAAACAGCAGGAAACTTCGTCTAAGACTCAGGAGAAACGTTTCCTTGAAACTGCTCTGCTGTGCGTTCGTTCACCTAAGAGAGTTGAATCTATGTTGAGATTCAGCGAGTCAGAAACACGTTTCTTCTAGGAGCTGCGTTGGGATATTCCCGAGTGAATGGGACCATAGGCTGTACAGAGTAATATCTGCTTCTAAAACCAAAAGTGTGCTATCTAACTGAATGGTTGTCAATGTGTGCATTCAACTGACAGAGTTAAACTCACGTGTGGATTCAGCGGTTTGCAAACCCTTTCTGTGCAGAATCCCAAAACCGGTATTTCCAGCCTAATGCCGGCATACGTACTAAACAGCAGGAAACTTCGTCTAAGACTCAGGAGAAACGTTTCCTTGAAACTGCTCTGCTGTGCGTTCGTTCACCTAAGAGAGTTGAATCTATGTTGAGATTCAGCGAGTCAGAAACACGTTTCTTCTAGGAGCTGCGTTGGGATATTCCCGAGTGAATGGGACCATAGGCTGTACAGAGTAATATCTGCTTCTAAAACCAAAAGTGTGCTATCTAACTGAATGGTTGTCAATGTGTGCATTCAACTGACAGAGTTAAACTCACGTGTGGATTCAGCGGTTTGCAAACCCTTTCTGTGCAGAATCCCAAAACCGGTATTTCCAGCCCAATGCCGGCATCCGTACTAAACAGCAGGAAACTTCGTCTAAAACTCAGGAGAAACGTTTCCTTGAAACTGCTCTGCTGTGCGTTCGTTCACCTAAGAGAGTTGAATCTATGTTGAGATTCAGCGAGTCAGAAACACGTTTCTTCTAGGAGCTGCGTTGGGATATTCCCGAGTGAATGGGACCATAGGCTGTACAGAGAAATATCTGCTTCTAAAACCAAAACGGAGCTATCTAACTGAATGGTTGTCAATGTGTGCATTCAACTGACAGAGTTAAACTCACGTGTGGATTCAGCGGTTTGCAAACCCTTTCTGTGCAGAATCCCAAAACCGGTATTTCCAGCCCAATGCCGGCATACGTACTAAACAGCAGGAAACTTCGTCTAAAACTCACGAGAATCGTTTCCTTGAAACTGCTCTGCTGTGCGTTCGTTCACCTAAGAGAGTTGAATCTATGTTGAGATTCAGCGAGTCAGAAACACGTTTCTTCTAGGAGCTGCGTTGGGATATTCCCGAGTGAATGGGACCATAGGCTGTACAGAGAAATATCTGCTTCTAAAACCAAAACGGAGCTATCTAACTGAATGGTTGTCAATGTGTGCATTCAACTGACAGAGTTAAACTCACGTGTGGATTCAGCGGTTTGCAAACCCTTTCTGTGCAGAATCCCAAAACCGGTATTTCCAGCCCAATGCCGGCATCCATACTAAACAGCAGGAAACTTCGTCTAAAACTCAGGAGAAACGTTTCCTTGAAACTGCTCTGCTGTGCGTTCGATCACCTAAGAGAGTTGAATCTATGTTGAGATTCAGCGAGTCAGAAACACGTTTCTGCTAGGAGCTGCGTTGGGATATTCCCGAGTGAATGGGACCATAGGCTGTACAGAGAAATATCTGCTCCTACAACCAAAAGGGTGGTATCTAACTGAATGGTTGTCATTGTGTGCATTCAACTGACAGAGTTAAATTCACGTTTGGATTCAGCGGTTTACAAACCCTTTCTGTGCAGAATCCCAAAACCGGTAATTCCAGCTCAATGCCGGCATCCGTACTAAACAGCAGGAAACTTCGTCTAAAACTCAGGAGAAACGTTTCCTTGAAACTGCTCTGCTGTGCATTCGTTCACCTAAGAGAGTTGAAACTATGTTGAGATTCAGCGAGTCAGAAACACGTTTATGCTAGGAGATGCGTTGGGATATTCCCGAGTGAATGGGACCATAGGCTGTACAGAGAAATATCTGCTTCTAAAACCAAAAGTGTGTTATCTAACTGAATGGTTGTCAATGTGTGCATTCAACTGACAGAGTTAAACTCACGTGTGGATTCAGCGGTTTGCAAACCCTTTCTGTGCAGAATCCCAAAACCGGTATTTCCAGCCCAATGCCGGCATCCATACTAAATAGCAGGAAACTTCGTCTAAAACTCAGGAGAAACGTTTCCTTGAAACTGCTCTGCTGTGCGTTCGATCACCTAAGAGAGTTGAATCTATGTTGAGATTCAGCGAGTCAGAAACACGTTTCTTCTAGGAGCTGCGTTGGGATATTCCCGAGTGAATGGGACCATAGGCTGTACAGAGAAATATCTGCTCCTACAACCAAAAGGGTGGTATCTAACTGAATGGTTGTCAATGTGTGCATTCAACTGACAGAGTTAAATTCACGTTTGGATTCAGCGGTTTACAAACCCTTTCTGTGCAGAATCCCTAAACCGGTAATTCCAGCTCAATGCCGGCATCCGTACTAAACAGCAGGAAACTTCGTCTAAAACTCAGGAGAAACGTTTCCTTGAAACTGCTCTGCTGTGCATTCGTTCACCTAAGAGAGTTGAAACTATGTTGAGATTCAGCGAGTCAGAAACACGTTTATGCTAGGAGCTGCGTTGGGATATTCCCGAGTGAATATGACCATAGTCTGTACAGAGAAATATCTGCTTCTAAAACCAAAACGGAGCTATCTAACTGAATGGTTGTCAATGTGTGCATTCAACTGACAGAGTTAAACTCACGTGTGGATTCAGCGGTTTGCAAACCCTTTCTGTGCAGAATCCCAAAACCGGTATTTCCAGCCCAATGCCGGCATACGTACTAAACAGCAGGAAACTTCGTCTAAGACTCCGGAGAAACGTTTCCTTGAAACTACTCTGTTGTCCGTTCGTTCACCTAAGAGAGTTGAATCTATGTTGAGATTCAGCGAGTCAGAAACACGTTTCTTCTAGGAGCTGCGTTGGGATATTCCCGAGTGAATGGGACCATAGGATGTACAGAGAAATATCTGCTTCTAAACCAAAAGTGTGCTATCAAACTGAATGGTTGTCAATGTGTGCATTCAACTGACAGAGTTAAACTCACGTGTGGATTCAGCGGTTTGCAAACCCTTTCTGTGCAGAATCCCAAAACCGGTATTTCCAGCCCAATGCCGGCATCCGTACTAAACAGCAGGAAACTTCGTCTAAAACTCAGGAGAAACGTTTCCTTGAAACTGCTCTGCTGTGCGTTCGTTCACCTAAGAGAGTTGAATCTATGTTGAGATTCAGCGAGTCAGAAACACGTTTCTTCTAGGAGCTGCGTTGGGATATTCCCGAGTGAATGGGACCATAGACTGTACAGAGAAATATCTGCTTCTAAACCAAAAGTGTGCTATCAAACTGAATGGTTGTCAATGTGTGCATTCAACTGACAGAGTTAAACTCACGTGTGGATTCAGCGGTTTGCAAACCCTTTCTGTGCAGAATCCCAAAACCGGTATTTCCAGCCCAATGCCGGCATACGTACTAAACAGCAGGAAACTTCGTCTAAAACTCACGAGAATCGTTTCCTTGAAACTGCTCTGCTGTGCGTTCGTTCACCTAAGAGAGTTGAATCTATGTTGAGATTCAGCGAGTCAGAAACACGTTTCTTCTAGGAGCTGCGTTGGGATATTCCCGAGTGAATGGGACCATAGGCTGTACAGAGAAATATCTGCTTCTAAAACCAAAACGGAGCTATCTAACTGAATGGTTGTCAATGTGTGCATTCAACTGACAGAGTTAAACTCACGTGTGGATTCAGCGGTTTGCAAACCCTTTCTGTGCAGAATCCCAAAACCGGTATTTCCAGCCCAATGCCGGCATCCATACTAAACAGCAGGAAACTTCGTCTAAAACTCAGGAGAAACGTTTCCTTGAAACTGCTCTGCTGTGCGTTCGATCACCTAAGAGAGTTGAATCTATGTTGAGATTCAGCGAGTCAGAAACACGTTTCTGCTAGGAGCTGCGTTGGGATATTCCCGAGTGAATGGGACCATAGGCTGTACAGAGAAATATCTGCTCCTACAACCAAAAGGGTGGTATCTAACTGAATGGTTGTCATTGTGTGCATTCAACTGACAGAGTTAAATTCACGTTTGGATTCAGCGGTTTACAAACCCTTTCTGTGCAGAATCCCAAAACCGGTAATTCCAGCTCAATGCCGGCATCCGTACTAAACAGCAGGAAACTTCGTCTAAAACTCAGGAGAAACGTTTCCTTGAAACTGCTCTGCTGTGCATTCGTTCACCTAAGAGAGTTGAAACTATGTTGAGATTCAGCGAGTCAGAAACACGTTTATGCTAGGAGATGCGTTGGGATATTCCCGAGTGAATGGGACCATAGGCTGTACAGAGAAATATCTGCTTCTAAAACCAAAAGTGTGTTATCTAACTGAATGGTTGTCAATGTGTGCATTCAACTGACAGAGTTAAACTCACGTGTGGATTCAGCGGTTTGCAAACCCTTTCTGTGCAGAATCCCAAAACCGGTATTTCCAGCCCAATGCCGGCATCCATACTAAACAGCAGGAAACTTCGTCTAAAACTCAGGAGAAACGTTTCCTTGAAACTGCTCTGCTGTGCGTTCGATCACCTAAGAGAGTTGAATCTATGTTGAGATTCAGCGAGTCAGAAACACGTTTCTTCTAGGAGCTGCGTTGGGATATTCCCGAGTGAATGGGACCATAGGCTGTACAGAGAAATATCTGCTCCTACAACCAAAAGGGTGGTATCTAACTGAATGGTTGTCAATGTGTGCATTCAACTGACAGAGTTAAATTCACGTTTGGATTCAGCGGTTTACAAACCCTTTCTGTGCAGAATCCCTAAACCGGTAATTCCAGCTCAATGCCGGCATACGTACTAAACAGCAGGAAACTTCGTCTAAAACTCAGGAGAAACGTTTCCTTGAAACTGCTCTGCTGTGCATTCGTTCACCTAAGAGAGTTGAAACTATGTTGAGATTCAGCGAGTCAGAAACACGTTTATGCTAGGAGCTGCGTTGGGATATTCCCGAGTGAATATGACCATAGGCTGTACAGAGAAATATCTGCTTCTAAAACCAAAACGGAGCTATCTAACTGAATGGTTGTCAATGTGTGCATTCAACTGACAGAGTTAAACTCACGTGTGGATTCAGCGGTTTGCAAACCCTTTCTGTGCAGAATCCCAAAACCGGTATTTCCAGCCCAATGCCGGCATACGTACTAAACAGCAGGAAACTTCGTCTAAGACTCCGGAGAAACGTTTCCTTGAAACTACTCTGTTGTGCGTTCGTTCACCTAAGAGAGTTGAATCTATGTTGAGATTCAGCGAGTCAGAAACACGTTTCTTCTAGGAGCTGCGTTGGGATATTCCCGAGTGAATGGGACCATAGGATGTACAGAGAAATATCTGCTTCTAAACCAAAAGTGTGCTATCAAACTGAATGGTTGTCAATGTGTGCATTCAACTGACAGAGTTAAACTCACGTGTGGATTCAGCGGTTTGCAAACCCTTTCTGTGCAGAATCCCAAAACCGGTATTTCCAGCCCAATGCCGGCATCCGTACTAAACAGCAGGAAACTTCGTCTAAAACTCAGGAGAAACGTTTCCTTGAAACTGCTCTGCTGTGCGTTCGTTCACCTAAGAGAGTTGAATCTATGTTGAGATTCAGCGAGTCAGAAACACGTTTCTTCTAGGAGCTGCGTTGGGATATTCCCGAGTGAATGGGACCATAGACTGTACAGAGAAATATCTACTTCTAAACCAAAAGTGTGCTATCAAACTGAATGGTTGTCAATGTGTGCATTCAACTGACAGAGTTAAACTCACGTGTGGATTCAGCGGTTTGCAAACCCTTTCTGTGCAGAATCCCAAAACCGGTATTTCCAGCCCAATGCCGGCATCCGTACTAAACAGCAGGAAACTTCGTCTAAAACTCAGGAGCAACGTTTCCTTGAAACTGCTCTGCTGTGCGTTCGTTCACCTAAGAGAGTTGAATCTATGTTGAGATTCAGCGAGTCAGAAACACGTTTCTTCTAGGAGCTGCGTTGGGATATTCCCGAGTGAATGGGACCAGAGGCTGTACAGAGAAATATCTGCTTCTAAAACCAAAAGTGTGCTATCTAACTGAATGGTTGTCAATGTGTGCATTCAACTGACAGAGTTAAACTCACGTGTGGATTCAGCGGTTTGCAAACCCTTTCTGTGCAGAATCCCAAAACCGCTATTTCCAGCCCAATGCCGGCATACGTACTAAACAGCAGGAAACTTCGTCTAAAACTCAGGAGAAACGTTTCCTTGAAACTGCTCTGCTGTGCGTTCGTTCACCTAAGAGAGTTGAATCTATGTTGAGATTCAGCGAGTCAGAAACACGTTTCTTCTAGGAGCTGCGTTGGGATATTCCCGAGTGAATGGGACCATAGGCTGTACAGAGAAATATCTGCTTCTAAAACCAAAACGGAGCTATCTAACTGAATGGTTGTCAATGTGTGCATTCAACTGACAGAGTTAAACTCACGTGTGGATTCAGCGGTTTGCAAACCCTTTCTGTGCAGAATCCCAAAACCGGTATTTCCAGCCCAATGCCGGCATACGTACTAAACAGCAGGAAACTTCGTCTAAAACTCAGGAGAAACGTTTCCTTGAAACTGCTCTGCTGTGCGTTCGTTCACCTAAGAGAGTTGAATCTATGTTGAGATTCAGCGAGTCAGAAACACGTTTCTTCTAGGAGCTGCGTTGGGATATTCCCGAGTGAATGGGACCATAGGCTGTACAGAGAAATATCTGCTTCTAAAACCAAAACGGAGCTATCAAACTGAATGGTTGTCAATGTGTGCATTCAACTGAGAGAGTTAAACTCACGTGTGGATTCAGCGGTTTGCAAACCCTTTCTGTGCAGAATCCCAAAACCGCTATTTCCAGCCCAATGCCGGCATCCGTACTAAACAGCAGGAAACTTCGTCTAAAACTCAGGAGCAACGTTTCCTTGAAACTGCTCTGCTGTGCGTTCGTTCACCTAAGAGAGTTGAATCTATGTTGAGATTCAGCGAGTCAGAAACACGTTTCTTCTAGGAGCTGCGTTGGGATATTCCCGAGTGAATGGGACCATAGGCTGTACAGAGAAATATCTGCTTCTAAAACCAAAACGGAGCTATCTAACTGAATGGTTGCCAATGTGTACATTCAACTGACAGAGTTAAACTCACATGTGGATTCAGCGGTTTGCAAACCCTTTCTGTGCAGAATCCCAAAACCGGTATTTCCAGCCCAATGCCGGCATCCGTACTAAACAGCAGGACACTTCGTCTAAAACTCAGGAGAAAAGTTTCCTTGAAACTGCTCTGCTGTGCGTTCGTTCACCTAAGAGAGTTGAATCTATCTTGAGATTCAGCGAGTCAGAAACACGTTTCTTCTAGGAGCTGCGTTGGGATATTCCCGAGTGAATGGGACCATAGGCTGTACAGAGAAATATCTGCTTCTAAAACCAAAACGGAGCTATCTAACTGAATGGTTGTCAATGTGTGCATTCAACTGACAGAGTTAAACTCACGTGTGGATTCAGCGGTTTGCAAACCCTTTCTGTGCAGAATCCCAAAACCGGTATTTCCAGCCTAATGCCGGCATACGTACTAAACAGCAGGAAACTTCGTCTAAAACTCAGGAGAAACGTTTCCTTGAAACTGCTCTGCTGTGCGTTCGTTCACCTAAGAGAGTTGAATCTATGTTGAGATTCAGCGAGTCAGAAACACGTTTCTTCTAGGAGCTGCGTTGGGATATTCCCGAGTGAATGGGACCATAGGCTGTACAGAGTAATATCTGCTTCTAAAACCAAAAGTGTGCTATCAAACTGAATGGTTGTCAATGTGTGCATTCAACTGACAGAGTTAAACTCACGTGTGGATTCAGCGGTTTGCAAACCCTTTCTGTGCAGAATCCCAAAACCGCTATTTCCAGCCCAATGCCGGCATCCGTACTAAACAGCAGGAAACTTCGTCTAAAACTCAGGAGAAACGTTTCCTTGAAACTGCTCTGCTGTGCGTTCGTTCACCTAAGAGAGTTGAATCTATGTTGAGATTCAGCGAGTCAGAAACACGTTTCTTCTAGGAGCTGCGTTGGGATATTCCCGAGTGAATGGGACCATAGGCTGTACAGAGAAATATCTGCTTCTAAAACCAAAAGTGTGCTATCAAACTGAATGGTTGTCAATGTGTGAATTCAACTGACAGAGTTAAACTCACGTGTGGATTCAGCGGTTTGCAAACCCTTTCTGTGCAGAATCCCAAAACCGGTATTTCCAGCCCAATGCCGGCATACGTACTAAACAGCAGGAAACTTCGTCTAAAACTCAGGAGCAACGTTTCCTTGAAACTGCTCTGCTGTGCGTTCGTTCACCTAAGAGAGTTGAATCTATGTTGAGATTCAGCGAGTCAGAAACACGTTTCTTCTAGGAGCTGCGTTGGGATATTACCGAGTGAATGGGACCATAGGCTGTACAGAGAAATATCTGCTTCTAAAACCAAAACGGAGCTATCAAACTGAATGGTTGTCAATGTGTGCATTCAACTGACAGAGTTAAACTCACGTGTGGATTCAGCGGTTTGCAAACCCTTTCTGTGCAGAATCCCAAAACCGGTATTTCCAGCCCAATGCCGGCATACGTACTAAACAGCAGGAAACTTCGTCTAAAACTCAGGAGAAACGTTTCCTTGAAACTGCTCTGCTGTGCGTTCGTTCACCTAAGAGAGTTGAATCTATGTTGAGATTCAGCGAGTCAGAAACACGTTTCTTCTAGGAGCTGCGTTGGGATATTCCCGAGTGAATGGGACCATAGGATGTACAGAGAAATATCTGCTTCTAAAACCAAAACGGAGCTATCTAACTGAATGGTTGTCAATGTGTGCATTCAACTGACAGAGTTAAACTCACGTGTGGATTCAGCGGTTTGCAAATCCTTTCTGTGCAGAATCCCAAAACCGGTATTTCCAGCCCAATGCCGGCATCCGTACTAAACAGCAGGAAACTTCGTCTAAAACTCAGGAGAAACGTTTCCTTGAAACTGCTCTGCTGTGCGTTCGTTCACCTAAGAGAGTTGAATCTATGTTGAGATTCAGCGAGTCAGAAACACGTTTCTTCTAGGAGCTGCGTTGGGATATTCCCGAGTGAATGGGACCATAGGATGTACAGAGAAATATCTGCTTCTAAAACCAAAACGGAGCTATCTAACTGAATGGTTGTCAATGTGTGCATTCAACTGACAGAGTTAAACTCACGTGTGGATTCAGCGGTTTGCAAACCCTTTCTGTGCAGAATCCCAAAACCGGTATATCCAGCCCAATGCCGGCATCCGTACTAAACAGCAGGAAACTTCGTCTAAAACTCAGGAGAAACGTTTCCTTGTAACTGCTCTGCTGTGCGTTCGATCACCTAAGAGAGTTGAATCTATGTTGAGATTCAGCGAGTCAGAAACACGTTTCTTCTAGGAGGTGCGTTGGGATATTCCCGAGTGAATGGGACCATAGGCTGTACAGAGAAATATCTGCTCCTACAACCAAAAGGGTGGTATCTAACTGAGTGGTTGTCAATCTGTGCATTCAAATGACAGAGTTAAACGCACGTTTGGATTCAGCGGTTTACAAACCCTTTCTATGCAGAATCCCAAAACCGGTAATTCCAGCTCAATGCCGGCATCCGTATTAAACAGTAGGAAACTTCGTCTAAAACTCAGGAGAAACGTTTCCTTGAAACTGCTCTGCTGTGCGTTCGTTCACCTAAGAGAGTTGAAACTATGTTGAGATTCAGCGAGTCAGAAACACGTTTCTTCTAGGAGCTGCGTTGGGATATTCCCGAGTGAATGGGACCATAGACTGTACAGAGAAATATCTGCTTCTAAAACCAAAAGTGTGCTATCAAACTGAATGGTTGTCAATGTGTGCATTCAACTGACAGAGTTAAACTCACGTGTGGATTCAGCGGTTTGCAAACCCTTTCTGTGCAGAATCCCAAAACCGGATTTTCCAGTCCAATGCCGGCATCCATACTAAACAGCAGGAAACTTCGTCTAAAACTCAGGAGAAACGTTTCCTTGAAACTGCTCTGCTGTGCATTCGTTCACCTAAGAGAGTTGAAACTATGTTGAGATTCAGCGATTCAGAAACACGTTTATGCTAGGAGATGCGTTGGGATATTCCCGAGTGAATGGGACCATAGTCTGTACAGAGAAATATCTGCTTCTAAAACCAAAACGGAGCTATCTAACTGAATGGTTGTCAATGTGTGCATTCAACTGACAGAGTTAAACTCACGTGTGGATTCAGCGGTTTGCAAACCCTTTCTGTGCAGAATCCCAAAACCGGTATTTCCAGCCCAATGCCGGCATCCATACTAAACAGCAGGAAACTTCGTCTAAAACTCAGGAGAAACGTTTCCTTGAAACTGCTCTGCTGTGCGTTCGATCACCTAAGAGAGTTGAATCTATGTTGAGATTCAGCGAGTCAGAAACACGTTTCTTCTAGGAGCTGCGTTGGGATATTCCCGAGTGAATGGGACCATAGGCTGTACAGAGAAATATCTGCTCCTACAACCAAAAGGGTGGTATCTAACTGAATGGTTGTCAATGTGTGCATTCAACTGACAGAGTTAAATTCACGTTTGGATTCAGCGGTTTACAAACCCTTTCTGTGCAGAATCCCAAAACCGGTAATTCCAGCTCAATGCCGGCATCCGTACTAAACATCAGGAAACTTCGTCTAAAACTCAGGAGAAACGTTTCCTCGAAACTGCTCTGCTGTGCATTCGTTCACCTAAGAGAGTTGAAACTATGTTGAGATTCAGCGAGTCAGAAACACGTTTATGCTAGGAGCTGCGTTGGGATATTCCCGAGTGAATGGGACCATAGGCTGTACAGAGAAATATCTGCTTCTAAAACCAAAACGGAGCTATCTAACTGAATGGTTGTCAATGTGTGCATTCAACTGACAGAGTTAAACTCACGTGTGGATTCAGCGGTTTGCAAACCCTTTCTGTGCAGAATCCCAAAACCGGTATTTCCAGCCCAATGCCGGCATACGTACTAAACAGCAGGAAACTTCGTCTAAGACTCCGGAGAAACGTTTCCTTGAAACTGCTCTGCTGTGCGTTCGTTCACCTAAGAGAGTTGAATCTATGTTGAGATTCAGCGAGTCAGAAACACGTTTCTTCTAGGAGCTGCGTTGGGATATTCCCGAGTGAATGGGACCATAGGATGTACAGAGAAATATCTGCTTCTAAACCAAAAGTGTGCTATCAAACTGAATGGTTGTCAATGTGTGCATTCAACTGACAGAGTTAAACTCACGTGTGGATTCAGCGGTTTGCAAACCCTTTCTGTGCAGAATCCCAAAACCGGTATTTCCAGCCCAATGCCGGCATCCGTACTAAACAGCAGGAAACTTCGTCTAAAACTCAGGAGAAACGTTTCCTTGAAACTGCTCTGCTGTGCGTTCGTTCACCTAAGAGAGTTGAATCTATGTTGAGATTCAGCGAGTCAGAAACACGTTTCTTCTAGGAGCTGCGTTGGGATATTCCCGAGTGAATGGGACCATAGACTGTACAGAGAAATATCTGCTTCTAAACCAAAAGTGTGCTATCAAACTGAATGGTTGTCAATGTGTGCATTCAACTGACAGAGTTAAACTCACGTGTGGATTCAGCGGTTTGCAAACCCTTTCTGTGCAGAATCCCAAAACCGGTATTTCCAGCCCAATGCCGGCATCCGTACCAAACAGCAGGAAACTTCGTCTAAAACTCAGGAGCAACGTTTCCTTGAAACTGCTCTGCTGTGCGTTCGTTCACCTAAGAGAGTTGAATCTATGTTGAGATTCAGCGAGTTAGAAACACGTTTCTTCCAGGAGCTGCGTTGGGGTATTCCCGAGTGAATGGGACCAGAGGCTGTACAGAGAAATATCTGCTTCTAAAACCAAAAGTGTGCTATCTAACTGAATGGTTGTCAATGTGTGCATTCAACTGACAGAGTTAAACTCACGTGTGGATTCAGCGGTTTGCAAACCCTTTCTGTGCAGAATCCCAAAACCGGTATTTCCAGCCCAATGCCGGCATCCGTACTAAACAGCAGGAAACTTCGTCTAAAACTCAGGAGCAACGTTTCCTTGAAACTGCTCTGCTGTGCGTTCGTTCACCTAAGAGAGTTGAATCTATGTTGAGATTCAGCGAGTCAGAAACACGTTTCTTCTAGGAGCTGCGTTGGGATATTCCCGAGTGAATGGGACCATAGGCTGTACAGAGAAATATCTGCTTCTAAAACCAAAAGTGTGCTATCAAACTGAATGGTTGTCAATGTGTGCATTCAACTGACAGAGTTAAACTCACGTGTGGATTCAGCGGTTTGCAAACCCTTTCTGTGCAGAATCCCAAAACCGGTATTTCCAGCCCAATGCCGGCATACGTACTAAACAGCAGGAAACTTCGTCTAAAACTCAGGAGAAACGTTTCCTTGAAACTGCTCTGCTGTGCGTTCGTTCACCTAAGAGAGTTGAATCTATGTTGAGATTCAGCGAGTCAGAAACACGTTTCTTCTAGGAGCTGCGTTGGGATATTCCCGAGTGAATGGGACCATAGGCTGTACAGAGAAATATCTGCTTCTAAAACCAAAACGGAGCTATCAAACTGAATGGTTGTCAATGTGTGCATTCAACTGAGAGAGTTAAACTCACGTGTGGATTCAGCGGTTTGCAAACCCTTTCTGTGCAGAATCCCAAAACCGCTATTTCCAGCCCAATGCCGGCATCCGTACTAAACAGCAGGAAACTTCGTCTAAAACTCAGGAGAAACATTTCCTTGAAACTGCTCTGCTGTGCGTTCGTTCACCTAAGAGAGTTGAATCTATGTTGAGATTCAGCGAGTCAGAAACACGTTTCTTCTAGGAGCTGCGTTGGGATATTCCCGAGTGAATGGGACCATAGGCTGTACAGAGAAATATCTGCTTCTAAAACCAAAAGTGTGCTATCAAACTGAATGGTTGTCAATGTGTGAATTCAACTGACAGAGTTAAACTCACGTGTGGATTCAGCGGTTTGCAAACCCTTTCTGTGCAGAATCCCAAAACCGGTATTTCCAGCCCAATGCCGGCATCCGTACTAAACAGCAGGAAACTTCGTCTAAAACTCAGGAGAAACGTTTCCTTGAAACTGCTCTGCTGTGCGTTCGTTCACCTAAGAGAGTTGAATCTATGTTGAGATTCAGCGAGTCAGAAACACGTTTCTTCTAGGAGCTGCGTTGGGATATTACCGAGTGAATGGGACCATAGGCTGTACAGAGAAATATCTGCTTCTAAAACCAAAACGGAGCTTTCAAACTGAATGGTTGTCAATGTGTGCATTCAACTGACAGAGTTAAACTCACGTGTGGATTCAGCGGTTTGCAAACCCTTTCTGTGCAGAATCCCAAAACCGGTATTTACAGCCCAATGCCGGCATCCGTACTAAACAGCAGGAAACTTCGTCTAAAACTCAGGAGAAACGTTTCCTTGAAACTGCTCTGCTGTGCGTTCGTTCACCTAAGAGAGTTGAATCTATATTGAGATTCAGCGAGTCAGAAACACGTTTCTTCTAGGAGCTGCGTTGGGATATTCCCGAGTGAATGGGACCATAGGATGTACAGAGAAATATCTGCTTCTAAAACCAAAACGGAGCTATCTAACTGAATGGTTGTCAATGTGTGCATTCAACTGACAGAGTTAAACTCACGTGTGGATTCAGCGGTTTGCAAATCCTTTCTGTGCAGAATCCCAAAACCGGTATTTCCAGCCCAATGCCGGCATCCGTACTAAACAGCAGGAAACTTCGTCTAAAACTCAGGAGAAACGTTTCCTTGAAACTGCTCTGCTGTGCGTTCGTTCACCTAAGAGAGTTGAATCTATGTTGAGATTCAGCGAGTCAGAAACACGTTTCTTCTAGGAGGTGCGTTGGGATATTCCCGAGTGAATGGGACCATAGGCTGTACAGAGAAATATCTGCTCCTACAACCAAAAGGGTGGTATCTAACTGAATGGTTGTCAATGTGTGCATTCAAATGACAGAGTTAAACGCACGTTTGGATTCAGCGGTTTACAAACCCTTTCTGTGCAGAATCCCAAAACCGGTAATTCCAGCTCAATGCCGGCATCCGTATTAAACAGCAGGAAACTTCGTCTAAAACTCAGGAGAAACGTTTCCTTGAAACTGCTCTGCTGTGCGTTCGTTCACCTAAGAGAGTTGAAACTATGTTGAGATTCAGCGAGTCAGAAACACGTTTCTTCTAGGAGCTGCGTTGGGATATTCCCGAGTGAATGGGACCATAGACTGTACAGAGAAATATCTGCTTCTAAAACCAAAAGTGTGCTATCAAACTGAATGGTTGTCAATGTGTGCATTCAACTGACAGAGTTAAACTCACGTGTGGATTCAGCGGTTTGCAAACCCTTTCTGTGCAGAATCCCAAACCCGGATTTTCCAGTCCAATGCCGGCATCCATACTAAACAGCAGGAAACTTCGTCTAAAACTCAGGAGAAACGTTTCCTTGAAACTGCTCTGCTGTGCGTTCGATCACCTAAGAGAGTTGAATCTATGTTGAGATTCAGCGAGTCAGAAACACGTTTCTTCTAGGAGCTGCGTTGGGATATTCCCGAGTGAATGGGACCATAGGCTGTACAGAGAAATATCTGCTCCTACAACCAAAAGGGTGGTATCTAACTGAATGGTTGTCAATGTGTGCATTCAACTGACAGAGTTAAATTCACGTTTGGATTCAGCGGTTTACAAACCCTTTCTGTGCAGAATCCCAAAACCGGTAATTCCAGCTCAGTGCCGGCATCCGTACTAAACAGCAGGAAACTTCGTCTAAAACTCAGGAGAAACGTTTCCTTGAAACTGCTCTGCTGTGCATTCGTTCACCTAAGAGAGTTGAAACTATGTTGAGATTCAGCGAGTCAGAAACACGTTTATGCTAGGAGCTGCGTTGGGATATTCCCGAGTGATTGGGACCATAGGCTGTACAGAGAAATATCTGCTTCTAAAACCAAAACGGAGCTATCTAACTGAATGGTTGTCAATGTGTGCATTCAACTGACAGAGTTAAACTCACGTGTGGATTCAGCGGTTTGCAAACCCTTTCTGTGCAGAATCCCAAAACCGGTATTTCCAGCCCAATGCCGGCATACGTACTAAACAGCAGGAAACTTCGTCTAAAACTCAGGAGAAACGTTTCCTTGAAACTGCTCTGCTGTGCGTTCGATCACCTAAGAGAGTTGAATCTATGTTGAGATTCAGCGAGTCAGAAACACGTTTCTTCTAGGAGCTGCGTTGGGATATTCCCGAGTGAATGGGACCATAGGCTGTACAGAGAAATATCTGCTTCTAAAACCAAAAGTGTGCTATCAAACTGAATGGTTGTCAATGTGTGCATTCAACTGACAGAGTTAAACTCACGTGTGGATTCAGCGGTTTGCAAACCCTTTCTGTGCAGAATCCCAAAACCGGTATTTCCAGCCCAATGCCGGCATCCGTACTAAACAGCAGGAAACTTCGTCTAAAACTCAGGAGAAACGTTTCCTTGAAACTGCTCTGCTGTGCGTTCGTTCACCTAAGAGAGTTGAATCTATGTTGAGATTCAGCGAGTCAGAAACACGTTTCTTCTAGGAGCTGCGTTGGGATATTCCCGAGTGAATGGGACCATAGGCTGTACAGAGAAATATCTGCTTCTAAAACCAAAAGTGTGCTATCAAACTGAATGGTTGTCAATGTGTGCATTCAACTGACAGAGTTAAACTCACGTGTGGATTCAGCGGTTTGCAAACCCTTTCTGTGCAGAATCCCAAAACCGGTATATCCAGCCCAATGCCGGCATCCGTACTAAACAGCAGGAAACTTCGTCTAAAACTCAGGAGAAACGTTTCCTTGAAACTGCTCTGCTGTGCGTTCGATCACCTAAGAGAGTTGAATCTATGTTGAGATTCAGCGAGTCAGAAACACGTTTCTTCTAGGAGGTGCGTTGGGATATTCCCGAGTGAATGGGACCATAGGCTGTACAGAGAAATATCTGCTCCTACAACCAAAAGGGTGGTATCTAACTGAATGGTTGTCAATGTGTGCATTCAAATGACAGAGTTAAACGCACGTTTGGATTCAGCGGTTTACAAACCCTTTCTGTGCAGAATCCCAAAACCGGTAATTCCAGCTCAATGCCGGCATCCGTATTAAACAGCAGGAAACTTCGTCTAAAACTCAGGAGAAACGTTTCCTTGAAACTGCTCTGCTGTGCGTTCGTTCACCTAAGAGAGTTGAAACTATGTTGAGATTCAGCGAGTCAGAAACACGTTTCTTCTAGGAGCTGCGTTGGGATATTCCCGAGTGAATGGGACCATAGACTGTACAGAGAAATATCTGCTTCTAAAACCAAAAGTGTGCTATCAAACTGAATGGTTGTCAATGTGTGCATTCAACTGACAGAGTTAAACTCACGTGTGGATTCAGCGGTTTGCAAACCCTTTCTGTGCAGAATCCCAAAACCGGATTTTCCAGTCCAATGCCGGCATCCATACTAAACAGCAGGAAACTTCGTCTAAAACTCAGGAGAAACGTTTCCTTGAAACTGCTCTGCTGTGCGTTCGATCACCTAAGAGAGTTGAATCTATGTTGAGATTCAGCGAGTCAGAAACACGTTTCTTCTAGGAGCTGCGTTGGGATATTCCCGAGTGAATGGGACCATAGGCTGTACAGAGAAATATCTGCTCCTACAACCAAAAGGGTGGTATCTAACTGAATGGTTGTCAATGTGTGCATTCAACTGACAGAGTTAAATTCACGTTTGGATTCAGCGGTTTACAAACCCTTTCTGTGCAGAATCCCAAAACCGGTAATTCCAGCTCAGTGCCGGCATCCGTACTAAACAGCAGGAAACTTCGTCTAAAACTCAGGAGAAACGTTTCCTTGAAACTGCTCTGCTGTGCATTCGTTCACCTAAGAGAGTTGAAACTATGTTGAGATTCAGCGAGTCAGAAACACGTTTATGCTAGGAGCTGCGTTGGGATATTCCCGAGTGATTGGGACCATAGGCTGTACAGAGAAATATCTGCTTCTAAAACCAAAACGGAGCTATCTAACTGAATGGTTGTCAATGTGTGCATTCAACTGACAGAGTTAAACTCACGTGTGGATTCAGCGGTTTGCAAACCCTTTCTGTGCAGAATCCCAAAACCGGTATTTCCAGCCCAATGCCGGCATACGTACTAAACAGCAGGAAACTTCGTCTAAAACTCAGGAGAAACGTTTCCTTGAAACTGCTCTGCTGTGCGTTCGATCACCTAAGAGAGTTGAATCTATGTTGAGATTCAGCGAGTCAGAAACACGTTTCTTCTAGGAGCTGCGTTGGGATATTCCCGAGTGAATGGGACCATAGGCTGTACAGAGAAATATCTGCTTCTAAAACCAAAAGTGTGCTATCAAACTGAATGGTTGTCAATGTGTGCATTCAACTGACAGAGTTAAACTCACGTGTGGATTCAGCGGTTTGCAAACCCTTTCTGTGCAGAATCCCAAAACCGGTATTTCCAGCCCAATGCCGGCATCCGTACTAAACAGCAGGAAACTTCGTCTAAAACTCAGGAGAAACGTTTCCTTGAAACTGCTCTGCTGTGCGTTCGTTCACCTAAGAGAGTTGAATCTATGTTGAGATTCAGCGAGTCAGAAACACGTTTCTTCTAGGAGCTGCGTTGGGATATTCCCGAGTGAATGGGACCATAGGCTGTACAGAGAAATATCTGCTTCTAAAACCAAAAGTGTGCTATCAAACTGAATGGTTGTCAATGTGTGCATTCAACTGACAGAGTTAAACTCACGTGTGGATTCAGCGGTTTGCAAAACCTTTCTGTGCAGAATCCCAAAACCGGTATTTCCAGCCCAATGCCGGCATCCGTACTAAACAGCTGGAAACTTCGTCTAAAACTCAGGAGAAACGTTTCCTTGAAACTGCTCTGCTGTGCGTTCGTTCACCTAAGAGAGTTGAATCTATGTTGAGATTCAGCGAGTCCGAAACACGTTTCTTCTAGGAGCTGCGTTGGGATATTCCCGAGTGAATGGGACCATAGGCTGTACAGAGAAATATCTGCTTCTAAAACCAAAACGGAGCTATCTAACTGAATGGTTGTCAATGTGTGCATTCAACTGACAGAGTTAAACTCACGTGTGGATTCAGCGGTTTGCAAACCCTTTCTGTGCAGAATCCCAAAACCGGTATTTCCAGCCCAATGCCGGCATCCGTACTAAACAGCAGGAAACTTCGTCTAAAACTCAGCAGAAACGTTTCCTTGAAACTGCTCTCCTGTGCGTTCGTTCACCTAAGAGAGTTGAATCTATGTTGAGATTCAGCGAGTCAGAAACACGTTTCTTCTAGGAGCTGCGTTGGGATATTCCCGAGTGAATGGGACCATAGGCTGTACAGAGAAATATCTGCTTCTAAAACCAAAAGTGTGCTATCAAACTGAATGGTTGTCAATGTGTGCATTCAACTGACAGAGTTAAACTCACGTGTGGATTCAGCGGTTTGCAAACCCTTTCTGTGCAGAATCCCAAAACCGGTATTTCCAGCCCAATGCCGGCATCCGTACTAAACAGCAGGAAACTTCGTCTAAAACTCAGGAGAAAAGTTTACTTGAAACTGCTCTGCTGTGCGTTCGTTCACCTAAGAGAGTTGAATCTATGTTGAGATTCAGCGAGTCAGAAACACGTTTCTTCTAGGAGCTGCGTTGGGATATTCCCGAGTGAATGGGACCATAGGCTGTACAGAGAAATATCTGCTTCTAAAACCAAAACGGAGCTATCTAACTGAATGGTTGTCAATGTGTGCATTCAACTGACAGAGTTAAACTCACGTGTGGATTCAGCGGTTTGCAAACCCTTTCTGTGCAGAATCCCAAAACCGGTATTTCCAGTCCAATGCCGGCATACGTACTAAAGAGCAGGAACCTTCGTCTAAAACTCAGGAGCAACGTTTCCTTGAAACTGCTCTGCTGTGCGTTCGTTCACCTAAGAGAGTTGAATCTATGTTGAGATTCAGCGAGTCAGAAACACGTTTCTTCTAGGAGCTGCTTTGGGTTATTCCCGAGTGAATGTGACCATAGGCTGTACAGAGAAATATCTGCTTCTAAAACCAAAACGGAGCTATCTAACAGAATGGTTGTCAATGTGTGCATTCAACTGACAGAGTTAAACTCACGTGTGGATTCAGCGGTTTGCAAATCCTTTCTGTGCAGAATCACAAAACCGGTATTTCCAGCCCAATGCCGGCATCCGTACTAAACAGCAGGAAACTTCGTCTAAAACTCAGGAGAAACGTTTCCTTGAAACTGCTCTGCTGTGCGTTCGTTCACCTAAGAGAGTTGAATCTATGTTGAGATTCAGCGAGTCAGAAACACGTTTCTTCTAGGAGCTGCGTTGGGATATTCCCGAGTGAATGGGACCATAGGCTGTACAGAGAAATATCTGCTTCTAAAACCAAAACGGAGCTATCTAACTGAATGGTTGTCAATGTGTGCATTCAACTGACAGAGTTAAACTCACGTGTGGATTCAGCGGTTTGCAAACCCTTTCTGTGCAGAATCCCAAAACCGGTATTTCCAGCCCAATGCCGGCATCCGTACTAAACAGCAGGAAACTTCGTCTAAAACTCAGGAGAAACGTTTCCTTGAAACTGCTCTGCTGTGCGTTCGTTCACCTAAGAGAGTTGAATCTATGTTGAGATTCAGCGAGTCAGAAACACGTTTCTTCTAGGAGCTGCGTTGGGATATTCCCGAGTGAATGGGACCATAGGCTGTACAGAGAAATATCTGCTTCTAAAACCAAAACGGAGCTATCTAACTGAATGGTTGTCAATGTGTGCATTCAACTGACAGAGTTAAACTCACGTGTGGATTCAGCGGTTTGCAAACCCTTTCTGTGCAGAATCCCAAAACCGGTATTTCCAGCCCAATGCCGGCATACGTACTAAACAGCAGGAAACTTCGTCTAAGACTCCGGAGAAACGTTTCCTTGAAACTGCTCTGCTGTGCGTTCGTTCACCTAAGAGAGTTGAATCTATGTTGAGATTCAGCGAGTCAGAAACACGTTTCTTCTAGGAGCTGCGTTGGGATATTCCCGAGTGAATGGGACCATAGGCTGTACAGAGAAATATCTGCTTCTAAAACCAAAAGTGTGCTATCAAACTGAATGGTTGTCAATGTGTGCATTCAACTGACAGAGTTAAACTCACGTGTGGATTCAGCGGTTTGCAAACCCTTTCTGTGCAGAATCCCAAAACCGGTATTTCCAGCCCAATGCCGGCATCCGTACTAAACAGCAGGAAACTTCGTCTAAAACTCAGGAGAAACGTTTCCTTGAAACTGCTCTGCTGTGCGTTCGTTCACCTAAGAGAGTTGAATCTATGTTGAGATTCAGCGAGTCAGAAACACGTTTCTTCTAGGAGCTGCGTTGGGATATTCCCGAGTGAATGGGACCATAGGCTGTACAGAGAAATATCTGCTTCTAAAACCAAAAGTGTGCTATCAAACTGAATGGTTGTCAATGTGTGCATTCAACTGACAGAGTTAAAATCACGTGTGGATTCAGCGGTTTGCAAACCCTTTCTGTGCAGAATCCCAAAACCGGTATTTCCAGCCCAATGCCGGCATCCGTACTAAACAGCAGGAAACTTCGTCTAAAACTGAGGAGAAACGTTTCCTTGAAACTGCTCTGCTGTGCGTTCGTTCACCTAAGAGAGTTGAATCTATGTTGAGATTCAGCGAGTCAGAAACACGTTTCTTCTAGGAGCTGCGTTGGGATATTCCCGAGTGAATGGGACCATAGGCTGTACAGAGAAATATCTGCTTCTAAAACCAAAAGTGTGCTATCAAACTGAATGGTTGTCAATGTGTGCATTCAACTGACAGAGTTAAACTCACGTGTGGATTCAGCGGTTTGCAAAACCTTTCTGTGCAGAATCCCAAAACCGGTATTTCCAGCCCAATGCCGGCATCCGTACTAAACAGCTGGAAACTTCGTCTAAAACTCAGGAGAAACGTTTCCTTGAAACTGCTCTGCTGTGCGTTCGTTCACCTAAGAGAGTTGAATCTATGTTGAGATTCAGCGAGTCCGAAACACGTTTCTTCTAGGAGCTGCGTTGGGATATTCCCGAGTGAATGGGACCATAGGCTGTACAGAGAAATATCTGCTTCTAAAACCAAAACGGAGCTATCTAACTGAATGGTTGTCAATGTGTGCATTCAACTGACAGAGTTAAACTCACGTGTGGATTCAGCGGTTTGCAAACCCTTTCTGTGCAGAATCCCAAAACCGGTATTTCCAGCCCAATGCCGGCATCCGTACTAAACAGCAGGAAACTTCGTCTAAAACTCAGCAGAAACGTTTCCTTGAAACTGCTCTCCTGTGCGTTCGTTCACCTAAGAGAGTTGAATCTATGTTGAGATTCAGCGAGTCAGAAACACGTTTCTTCTAGGAGCTGCGTTGGGATATTCCCGAGTGAATGGGACCATAGGCTGTACAGAGAAATATCTGCTTCTAAAACCAAAAGTGTGCTATCAAACTGAATGGTTGTCAATGTGTGCATTCAACTGACAGAGTTAAACTCACGTGTGGATTCAGCGGTTTGCAAACCCTTTCTGTGCAGAATCCCAAAACCGGTATTTCCAGCCCAATGCCGGCATCCGTACTAAACAGCAGGAAACTTCGTCTAAAACTCAGGAGAAAAGTTTACTTGAAACTGCTCTGCTGTGCGTTCGTTCACCTAAGAGAGTTGAATCTATGTTGAGATTCAGCGAGTCAGAAACACGTTTCTTCTAGGAGCTGCGTTGGGATATTCCCGAGTGAATGGGACCATAGGCTGTACAGAGAAATATCTGCTTCTAAAACCAAAACGGAGCTATCTAACTGAATGGTTGTCAATGTGTGCATTCAACTGACAGAGTTAAACTCACGTGTGGATTCAGCGGTTTGCAAACCCTTTCTGTGCAGAATCCCAAAACCGGTATTTCCAGTCCAATGCCGGCATACGTACTAAAGAGCAGGAACCTTCGTCTAAAACTCAGGAGCAACGTTTCCTTGAAACTGCTCTGCTGTGCGTTCGTTCACCTAAGAGAGTTGAATCTATGTTGAGATTCAGCGAGTCAGAAACACGTTTCTTCTAGGAGCTGCTTTGGGTTATTCCCGAGTGAATGTGACCATAGGCTGTACAGAGAAATATCTGCTTCTAAAACCAAAACGGAGCTATCTAACTGAATGGTTGTCAATGTGTGCATTCAACTGACAGAGTTAAACTCACGTGTGGATTCAGCGGTTTGCAAATCCTTTCTGTGCAGAATCACAAAACCGGTATTTCCAGCCCAATGCCGGCATCCGTACTAAACAGCAGGAAACTTCGTCTAAAACTCAGGAGAAACGTTTCCTTGAAACTGCTCTGCTGTGCGTTCGTTCACCTAAGAGAGTTGAATCTATGTTGAGATTCAGCGAGTCAGAAACACGTTTCTTCTAGGAGCTGCGTTGGGATATTCCCGAGTGAATGGGACCATAGGCTGTACAGAGAAATATCTGCTTCTAAAACCAAAACGGAGCTATCTAACTGAATGGTTGTCAATGTGTGCATTCAACTGACAGAGTTAAACTCACGTGTGGATTCAGCGGTTTGCAAACCCTTTCTGTGCAGAATCCCAAAACCGGTATTTCCAGCCCAATGCCGGCATCCGTACTAAACAGCAGGAAACTTCGTCTAAAACTCAGGAGAAACGTTTCCTTGAAACTGCTCTGCTGTGCGTTCGTTCACCTAAGAGAGTTGAATCTATGTTGAGATTCAGCGAGTCAGAAACACGTTTCTTCTAGGAGCTGCGTTGGGATATTCCCGAGTGAATGGGACCATAGGCTGTACAGAGAAATATCTGCTTCTAAAACCAAAACGGAGCTATCTAACTGAATGGTTGTCAATGTGTGCATTCAACTGACAGAGTTAAACTCACGTGTGGATTCAGCGGTTTGCAAACCCTTTCTGTGCAGAATCCCAAAACCGGTATTTCCAGCCCAATGCCGGCATCCGTACTAAACAGCAGGAAACTTCGTCTAAAACTCAGGAGAAACGTTTCCTTGAAACTTCTCAGCTGTGCGTTCGTTCACCTAAGAGAGTTGAATCTATGTTGAGATTCAGCGAGTCAGAAACACGTGTCTTCTAGGAGCTGCGTTTGGATATTCCCGAGTGAATGGGACCATAGGCCGTACAGAGAAATATCTGCTTCTAAAACCAAAAGTGTGCTATCTAACTGAATGGTTGTCAATGTGTGCATTCAACTGACAGAGTTAAACTCACGTGTGGATTCAGCGGTTTGCAAACCCTTTCTGTGCAGAATCCCAAAACCGCTATTTCCAGCCCAATGCCGGCATACGTACTAAACAGCAGGAAACTTCGTCTAAAACTCAGGAGAAACGTTTCCTTGAAACTGCTCTGCTGTGCGTTCGTTCACCTAAGAGAGTTGAATCTATGTTGAGATTCAGCGAGTCAGAAACACGTTTCTTCTAGGAGCTGCTTTGGGATATTCCCGAGTGAATGTGACCATAGGCTGTACAGAGAAATATCTGCTTCTAAAACCAAAACGGAGCTATCTAACTGAATGGTTGTCAATGTGTGCATTCAACTGACAGAGTTAAACTCACGTGTGGATTCAGCGGTTTGCAAATCCTTTCTGTGCAGAATCCCAAAACCGGTATTTCCAGCCCAATGCCGGCATCCGTACTAAACAGCAGGAAACTTCGTCTAAAACTCAGGAGAAACGTTTCCTTGAAACTGCTCTGCTGTGCGTTCGTTCACCTAAGAGAGTTGAATCTATCTTGAGATTCAGCGAGTCAGAAACACGTTTCTTCTAGGAGCTGCGTTGGGATAATCCCGAGTGAATGGGACCATAGGCTGTACAGAGAAATATCTGCTTCTAAAACCAAAAGTGTGTTATCTAACTGAATGGTTGTCAATGTGTGCATTCAACTGACAGAGTTAAACTCACGTGTGGCTTCAGCGGTTTGTAACCCTTTCTGTGCAGAATCCCAAAACTGGTATTTCCAGCCCAATGCCGGCATCCGTACTAAACAGCAGGAAACTTCGTCTAAAACTCAGGAGAAACGTTTCCTTGAAACTGCTCTGCTGTGCGTTCGTTCACCTAAGAGAGTTGAATCTATGTTGAGATTCAGCGAGTCAGAAACACGTTTCTTCTAGGAGCTGCGTTGGGATATTCCCGAGTGAATGGGACCATAGGCTGTACAGAGAAATATCTGCTTCTAAAACCAAAAGTGTGCTATCAAACTGAATGGTTGTCAATGTGTGCATTCAACTGACAGAGTTAAACTCACGTGTGGATTCAGCGGTTTGCAAACCCTTTCTGTGCAGAATCCCAAAACCGGTATTTCCAGCCCAATGCCGGCATCCGTACTAAACAGCAGGAAACTTCGTCTAAAACTCAGGAGAAACGTTTCCTTGAAACTGCTCTGCTGTGCGTTCGTTCACCTAAGAGAGTTGAATCTATGTTGAGATTCAGCGAGTCAGAAACACGTTTCTTCTAGGAGCTGCGTTGGGATATTCCCGAGTGAATGGGACCATAGGCTGTACAGAGAAATATCTGCTTCTAAAACCAAAAGTGTGCTATCTAACTGAATGGTTGTCAATGTGTGCATTCAACTGACAGAGTTAAACTCACGTGTGGATTCAGCGGTTTGCAAACCCTTTCTGTGCAGAATCCCAAAACCGCTATTTCCAGCCCAATGCCGGCATACGTACTAAACAGCAGGAAACTTCGTCTAAAACTCAGGAGAAACGTTTCCTTGAAACTGCTCTGCTGTGCGTTCGTTCACCTAAGAGAGTTGAATCTATGTTGAGATTCAGCGAGTCAGAAACACGTTTCTTCTAGGAGCTGCTTTGGGATATTCCCGAGTGAATGTGACCATAGGCTGTACAGAGAAATATCTGCTTCTAAAACCAAAACGGAGCTATCTAACTGAATGGTTGTCAATGTGTGCATTCAACTGACAGAGTTAAACTCACGTGTGGATTCAGCGGTTTGCAAATCCTTTCTGTGCAGAATCCCAAAACCGGTATTTCCAGCCCAATGCCGGCATCCGTACTAAACAGCAGGAAACTTCGTCTAAAACTCAGGAGAAACGTTTCCTTGAAACTGCTCTGCTGTGCGTTCGTTCACCTAAGAGAGTTGAATCTATGTTGAGATTCAGCGAGTCAGAAACACGTTTCTTCTAGGAGCTGCGTTGGGATAATCCCGAGTGAATGGGACCATAGGCTGTACAGAGAAATATCTGCTTCTAAAACCAAAAGTGTGTTATCTAACTGAATGGTTGTCAATGTGTGCATTCAACTGACAGAGTTAAACTCACGTGTGGCTTCAGCGGTTTGTAACCCTTTCTGTGCAGAATCCCAAAACTGGTATTTCCAGCCCAATGCCGGCATCCGTACTAAACAGCAGGAAACTTCGTCTAAAACTCAGGAGAAACGTTTCCTTGAAACTGCTCTGCTGTGCGTTCGTTCACCTAAGAGAGTTGAATCTATGTTGAGATTCAGCGAGTCAGAAACACGTTTCTTCTAGGAGCTGCGTTGGGATATTCCCGAGTGAATGGGACCATAGGCTGTACAGAGAAATATCTGCTTCTAAAACCAAAAGTGTGCTATCAAACTGAATGGTTGTCAATGTGTGCATTCAACTGACAGAGTTAAACTCACGTGTGGATTCAGCGGTTTGCAAACCCTTTCTGTGCAGAATCCCAAAACCGGTATTTCCAGCCCAATGCCGGCATCCGTACTAAACAGCAGGAAACTTCGTCTAAAACTCAGGAGAAACGTTTCCTTGAAACTGCTCTGCTGTGCGTTCGTTCACCTAAGAGAGTTGAATCTATGTTGAGATTCAGCGAGTCAGAAACACGTTTCTTCTAGGAGCTGCGTTGGGATATTCCCGAGTGAATGGGACCACAGGCTGTACAGAGAAATATCTGCTTCTAAAACCAAAACGGAGCTATCTAACTGAATGGTTGTCAATGTGTGCATTCAACTGACAGAGTTAAACTCACGTGTGGATTCAGCGGTTTGCAAACCCTTTCTGTGCAGAATCCCAAAACCGGTATTTCCAGCCCAATGCCGGCATCCGTACTAAACAGCAGGAAACTTCGTCTAAAACTCAGGAGAAACGTTTCCTTGAAACTGCTCTGCTGTGCGTTCGTTCACCTAAGAGAGTTGAATCTATGTTGAGATTCAGCGAGTCAGAAACACGTTTCTTCTAGGAGCTGCGTTGGGATATTCCCGAGTGAATGGGACCATAGGCTGTACAGAGAAATATCTGCTTCTAAAACCAAAACGGAGCTATCTAACTGAATGGTTGTCAATGTGTGCATTCAACTGACAGAGTTAAACTCACGTGTGGATTCAGCGGTTTGCAAACCCTTTCTGTGCAGAATCCCAAAACCGGTATTTCCAGTCCAATGCCGGCATACGTACTAAAGAGCAGGAACCTTCGTCTAAAACTCAGGAGCAACGTTTCCTTGAAACTGCTCTGCTGTGCGTTCGTTCACCTAAGAGAGTTGAATCTATGTTGAGATTCAGCGAGTCAGAAACACGTTTCTTCTAGGAGCTGCTTTGGGATATTCCCGAGTGAATGTGACCATAGGCTGTACAGAGAAATATCTGCTTCTAAAACCAAAACGGAGCTATCTAACTGAATGGTTGTCAATGTGTGCATTCAACTGACAGAGTTAAACTCACGTGTGGATTCAGCGGTTTGCAAATCCTTTCTGTGCAGAATCCCAAAACCGGTATTTCCAGCCCAATGCCGGCATCCGTACTAAACAGCAGGAAACTTCGTCTAAAACTCAGGAGAAACGTTTCCTTGAAACTGCTCTGCTGTGCGTTCGTTCACCTAAGAGAGTTGAATCTATGTTGAGATTCAGCGAGTCAGAAACACGTTTCTTCTAGGAGATGCTTTGGGATATTCCCGAGTGAATGTGACCATAGGCTGTACAGAGAAATATCTGCTTCTAAAACCAAAACGGAGCTATCTAACTGAATGGTTGTCAATGTGTGCATTCAACTGACAGAGTTAAACTCACGTGTGGCTTCAGCGGTTTGTAACCCTTTCTGTGCAGAATCCTAAAACTGGTATTTCCAGCCCAATGCCGGCATCCGTACTAAACAGCAGGAAACTTCGTCTAAAACTCAGGAGAAACGTTTCCTTGAAACTGCTCTGCTGTGCGTTCGTTCACCTAAGAGAGTTGAATCTATGTTGAGATTCAGCGAGTCAGAAACACGTTTCTTCTAGGAGCTGCGTTGGGATATTCCCGAGTGAATGGGACCATAGGCTGTACAGAGAAATATCTGCTTCTAAAACCAAAAGTGTGCTATCAAACTGAATGGTTGTCAATGTGTGCATTCAACTGACAGAGTTAAACTCACGTGTGGATTCAGCGGTTTGCAAACCCTTTCTGTGCAGAATCCCAAAACCGGTATTTCCAGCCCAATGCCGGCATCCGTACTAAACAGCAGGAAACTTCGTCTAAAACTCAGGAGAAACGTTTCCTTGAAACTGCTCTGCTGTGCGTTCGTTCACCTAAGAGAGTTGAATCTATGTTGAGATTCAGCGAGTCAGAAACACGTTTCTTCTAGGAGCTGCGTTGGGATATTCCCGAGTGAATGGGACCATAGGCTGTACAGAGAAATATCTGCTTCTAAAACCAAAAGTGTGCTATCAAACTGAATGGTTGTCAATGTGTCCATTCAACTGACAGAGTTAAACTCACGTGTGGATTCAGCGGTTTGCAAACCCTTTCTGTGCAGAATCCCAAAACCGGTATTTCCAGCCCAATGCCGGCATCCGTACTAAACAGCAGGAAACTTCGTCTAAAACTCAGGAGAAACGTTTCCTTGAAACTGCTCTGCTGTGCGTTCGTTCACCTAAGAGAGTTGAATCTATGTTGAGATTCAGCGAGTCAGAGACACGTTTCTTCTAGGAGCTGCGTTGGGATATTCCCGAGTGAATGGGACCATAGGCTGTACAGAGAAATATCTGCTTCTAAAACCAAAACGGAGCTATCTAACTGAATGGTTGTCAATGTGTGCATTCAACTGACAGAGTTAAACTCACGTGTGGATTCAGCGGTTTGCAAACCCTTTCTGTGCAGAATCCCAAAACCGGTATTTCCAGCCCAATGCCGGCATCCGTACTAAACAGCAGGAAACTTCGTCTAAAACTCAGGAGAAACGTTTCCTTGAAACTGCTCTGCTGTGCGTTCGTTCACCTAAGAGAGTTGAATCTATGTTGAGATTCAGCGAGTCAGAAACACGTTTCTTCTAGGAGCTGCGTTGGGATATTCCCGAGTGAATGGGACCATAGGCTGTACAGAGAAATATCTGCTTCTAAAACCAAAACGGAGCTATCTAACTGAATGGTTGTCAATGTGTGCATTCAACTGACAGAGTTAAACTCACGTGTGGATTCAGCGGTTTGCAAACCCTTTCTGTGCAGAATCCCAAAACCGGTATTTCCAGTCCAATGCCGGCATACGTACTAAAGAGCAGGAACCTTCGTCTAAAACTCAGGAGCAACGTTTCCTTGAAACTGCTCTGCTGTGCGTTCGTTCACCTAAGAGAGTTGAATCTATGTTGAGATTCAGCGAGTCAGAAACACGTTTCTTCTTGGAGCTGCTTTGGGATATTCCCGAGTGAATGTGACCATAGGCTGTACAGAGAAATATCTGCTTCTAAAACCAAAACGGAGCTATCTAACTGAATGGTTGTCAATGTGTGCATTCAACTGACAGAGTTAAACTCACGTGTGGATTCAGCGGTTTGCAAATCCTTTCTGTGCAGAATCCCAAAACCGGTATTTCCAGCCCAATGCCGGCATCCGTACTAAACAGCAGGAAACTTCGTCTAAAACTCAGGAGAAACGTTTCCTTGAAACTGCTCTGCTGTGCGTTCGTTCACCTAAGAGAGTTGAATCTATGTTGAGATTCAGCGAGTCAGAAACACGTTTCTTCTAGGAGCTGCTTTGGGATATTCCCGAGTGAATGTGACCATAGGCTGTACAGAGAAATATCTGCTTCTAAAACCAAAACGGAGCTATCTAACTGAATGGTTGTCAATGTGTGCATTCAACTGACAGAGTTAAACTCACGTGTGGATTCAGCGGTTTGCAAATCCTTTCTGTGCAGAATCCCAAAACCGGTATTTCCAGCCCAATGCCGGCATCCGTACTAAACAGCAGGAAACTTCGTCTAAAACTCAGGAGAAACGTTTCCTTGAAACTGCTCTGCTGTGCGTTCGTTCACCTAAGAGAGTTGAATCTATGTTGAGATTCAGCGAGTCAGAAACACGTTTCTTCTAGGAGGTGCGTTGGGATATTCCCGAGTGAATGGGACCATAGGCTGTACAGAGAAATATCTGCTCCTACAACCAAAAGGGTGGTATCTAACTGAATGGTTGTCAATGTGTGCATTCAAATGACAGAGTTAAACGCACGTTTGGATTCAGCGGTTTACAAACCCTTTCTGTGCAGAATCCCAAAACCGGTAATTCCAGCTCAATGCCGGCATCCGTATTAAACAGCAGGAAACTTCGTCTAAAACTCAGGAGAAACGTTTCCTTGAAACTGCTCTGCTGTGCGTTCGTTCACCTAAGAGAGTTGAAACTATGTTGAGATTCAGCGAGTCAGAAACACGTTTCTTCTAGGAGCTGCGTTGGGATATTCCCGAGTGAATGGGACCATAGACTGTACAGAGAAATATCTGCTTCTAAAACCAAAAGTGTGCTATCAAACTGAATGGTTGTCAATGTGTGCATTCAACTGACAGAGTTAAACTCACGTGTGGATTCAGCGGTTTGCAAACCCTTTCTGTGCAGAATCCCAAACCCGGATTTTCCAGTCCAATGCCGGCATCCATACTAAACAGCAGGAAACTTCGTCTAAAACTCAGGAGAAACGTTTCCTTGAAACTGCTCTGCTGTGCGTTCGATCACCTAAGAGAGTTGAATCTATGTTGAGATTCAGCGAGTCAGAAACACGTTTCTTCTAGGAGCTGCGTTGGGATATTCCCGAGTGAATGGGACCATAGGCTGTACAGAGAAATATCTGCTCCTACAACCAAAAGGGTGGTATCTAACTGAATGGTTGTCAATGTGTGCATTCAACTGACAGAGTTAAATTCACGTTTGGATTCAGCGGTTTACAAACCCTTTCTGTGCAGAATCCCAAAACCGGTAATTCCAGCTCAGTGCCGGCATCCGTACTAAACAGCAGGAAACTTCGTCTAAAACTCAGGAGAAACGTTTCCTTGAAACTGCTCTGCTGTGCATTCGTTCACCTAAGAGAGTTGAAACTATGTTGAGATTCAGCGAGTCAGAAACACGTTTATGCTAGGAGCTGCGTTGGGATATTCCCGAGTGATTGGGACCATAGGCTGTACAGAGAAATATCTGCTTCTAAAACCAAAACGGAGCTATCTAACTGAATGGTTGTCAATGTGTGCATTCAACTGACAGAGTTAAACTCACGTGTGGATTCAGCGGTTTGCAAACCCTTTCTGTGCAGAATCCCAAAACCGGTATTTCCAGCCCAATGCCGGCATACGTACTAAACAGCAGGAAACTTCGTCTAAAACTCAGGAGAAACGTTTCCTTGAAACTGCTCTGCTGTGCGTTCGATCACCTAAGAGAGTTGAATCTATGTTGAGATTCAGCGAGTCAGAAACACGTTTCTTCTAGGAGCTGCGTTGGGATATTCCCGAGTGAATGGGACCATAGGCTGTACAGAGAAATATCTGCTTCTAAAACCAAAAGTGTGCTATCAAACTGAATGGTTGTCAATGTGTGCATTCAACTGACAGAGTTAAACTCACGTGTGGATTCAGCGGTTTGCAAACCCTTTCTGTGCAGAATCCCAAAACCGGTATTTCCAGCCCAATGCCGGCATCCGTACTAAACAGCAGGAAACTTCGTCTAAAACTCAGGAGAAACGTTTCCTTGAAACTGCTCTGCTGTGCGTTCGTTCACCTAAGAGAGTTGAATCTATGTTGAGATTCAGCGAGTCAGAAACACGTTTCTTCTAGGAGCTGCGTTGGGATATTCCCGAGTGAATGGGACCATAGGCTGTACAGAGAAATATCTGCTTCTAAAACCAAAAGTGTGCTATCAAACTGAATGGTTGTCAATGTGTGCATTCAACTGACAGAGTTAAACTCACGTGTGGATTCAGCGGTTTGCAAACCCTTTCTGTGCAGAATCCCAAAACCGGTATATCCAGCCCAATGCCGGCATCCGTACTAAACAGCAGGAAACTTCGTCTAAAACTCAGGAGAAACGTTTCCTTGAAACTGCTCTGCTGTGCGTTCGATCACCTAAGAGAGTTGAATCTATGTTGAGATTCAGCGAGTCAGAAACACGTTTCTTCTAGGAGGTGCGTTGGGATATTCCCGAGTGAATGGGACCATAGGCTGTACAGAGAAATATCTGCTCCTACAACCAAAAGGGTGGTATCTAACTGAATGGTTGTCAATGTGTGCATTCAAATGACAGAGTTAAACGCACGTTTGGATTCAGCGGTTTACAAACCCTTTCTGTGCAGAATCCCAAAACCGGTAATTCCAGCTCAATGCCGGCATCCGTATTAAACAGCAGGAAACTTCGTCTAAAACTCAGGAGAAACGTTTCCTTGAAACTGCTCTGCTGTGCGTTCGTTCACCTAAGAGAGTTGAAACTATGTTGAGATTCAGCGAGTCAGAAACACGTTTCTTCTAGGAGCTGCGTTGGGATATTCCCGAGTGAATGGGACCATAGACTGTACAGAGAAATATCTGCTTCTAAAACCAAAAGTGTGCTATCAAACTGAATGGTTGTCAATGTGTGCATTCAACTGACAGAGTTAAACTCACGTGTGGATTCAGCGGTTTGCAAACCCTTTCTGTGCAGAATCCCAAAACCGGATTTTCCAGTCCAATGCCGGCATCCATACTAAACAGCAGGAAACTTCGTCTAAAACTCAGGAGAAACGTTTCCTTGAAACTGCTCTGCTGTGCGTTCGATCACCTAAGAGAGTTGAATCTATGTTGAGATTCAGCGAGTCAGAAACACGTTTCTTCTAGGAGCTGCGTTGGGATATTCCCGAGTGAATGGGACCATAGGCTGTACAGAGAAATATCTGCTCCTACAACCAAAAGGGTGGTATCTAACTGAATGGTTGTCAATGTGTGCATTCAACTGACAGAGTTAAATTCACGTTTGGATTCAGCGGTTTACAAACCCTTTCTGTGCAGAATCCCAAAACCGGTAATTCCAGCTCAGTGCCGGCATCCGTACTAAACAGCAGGAAACTTCGTCTAAAACTCAGGAGAAACGTTTCCTTGAAACTGCTCTGCTGTGCATTCGTTCACCTAAGAGAGTTGAAACTATGTTGAGATTCAGCGAGTCAGAAACACGTTTATGCTAGGAGCTGCGTTGGGATATTCCCGAGTGATTGGGACCATAGGCTGTACAGAGAAATATCTGCTTCTAAAACCAAAACGGAGCTATCTAACTGAATGGTTGTCAATGTGTGCATTCAACTGACAGAGTTAAACTCACGTGTGGATTCAGCGGTTTGCAAACCCTTTCTGTGCAGAATCCCAAAACCGGTATTTCCAGCCCAATGCCGGCATACGTACTAAACAGCAGGAAACTTCGTCTAAAACTCAGGAGAAACGTTTCCTTGAAACTGCTCTGCTGTGCGTTCGATCACCTAAGAGAGTTGAATCTATGTTGAGATTCAGCGAGTCAGAAACACGTTTCTTCTAGGAGCTGCGTTGGGATATTCCCGAGTGAATGGGACCATAGGCTGTACAGAGAAATATCTGCTTCTAAAACCAAAAGTGTGCTATCAAACTGAATGGTTGTCAATGTGTGCATTCAACTGACAGAGTTAAACTCACGTGTGGATTCAGCGGTTTGCAAACCCTTTCTGTGCAGAATCCCAAAACCGGTATTTCCAGCCCAATGCCGGCATCCGTACTAAACAGCAGGAAACTTCGTCTAAAACTCAGGAGAAACGTTTCCTTGAAACTGCTCTGCTGTGCGTTCGTTCACCTAAGAGAGTTGAATCTATGTTGAGATTCAGCGAGTCAGAAACACGTTTCTTCTAGGAGCTGCGTTGGGATATTCCCGAGTGAATGGGACCATAGGCTGTACAGAGAAATATCTGCTTCTAAAACCAAAAGTGTGCTATCAAACTGAATGGTTGTCAATGTGTGCATTCAACTGACAGAGTTAAACTCACGTGTGGATTCAGCGGTTTGCAAAACCTTTCTGTGCAGAATCCCAAAACCGGTATTTCCAGCCCAATGCCGGCATCCGTACTAAACAGCTGGAAACTTCGTCTAAAACTCAGGAGAAACGTTTCCTTGAAACTGCTCTGCTGTGCGTTCGTTCACCTAAGAGAGTTGAATCTATGTTGAGATTCAGCGAGTCCGAAACACGTTTCTTCTAGGAGCTGCGTTGGGATATTCCCGAGTGAATGGGACCATAGGCTGTACAGAGAAATATCTGCTTCTAAAACCAAAACGGAGCTATCTAACTGAATGGTTGTCAATGTGTGCATTCAACTGACAGAGTTAAACTCACGTGTGGATTCAGCGGTTTGCAAACCCTTTCTGTGCAGAATCCCAAAACCGGTATTTCCAGCCCAATGCCGGCATCCGTACTAAACAGCAGGAAACTTCGTCTAAAACTCAGCAGAAACGTTTCCTTGAAACTGCTCTCCTGTGCGTTCGTTCACCTAAGAGAGTTGAATCTATGTTGAGATTCAGCGAGTCAGAAACACGTTTCTTCTAGGAGCTGCGTTGGGATATTCCCGAGTGAATGGGACCATAGGCTGTACAGAGAAATATCTGCTTCTAAAACCAAAAGTGTGCTATCAAACTGAATGGTTGTCAATGTGTGCATTCAACTGACAGAGTTAAACTCACGTGTGGATTCAGCGGTTTGCAAACCCTTTCTGTGCAGAATCCCAAAACCGGTATTTCCAGCCCAATGCCGGCATCCGTACTAAACAGCAGGAAACTTCGTCTAAAACTCAGGAGAAAAGTTTACTTGAAACTGCTCTGCTGTGCGTTCGTTCACCTAAGAGAGTTGAATCTATGTTGAGATTCAGCGAGTCAGAAACACGTTTCTTCTAGGAGCTGCGTTGGGATATTCCCGAGTGAATGGGACCATAGGCTGTACAGAGAAATATCTGCTTCTAAAACCAAAACGGAGCTATCTAACTGAATGGTTGTCAATGTGTGCATTCAACTGACAGAGTTAAACTCACGTGTGGATTCAGCGGTTTGCAAACCCTTTCTGTGCAGAATCCCAAAACCGGTATTTCCAGTCCAATGCCGGCATACGTACTAAAGAGCAGGAACCTTCGTCTAAAACTCAGGAGCAACGTTTCCTTGAAACTGCTCTGCTGTGCGTTCGTTCACCTAAGAGAGTTGAATCTATGTTGAGATTCAGCGAGTCAGAAACACGTTTCTTCTAGGAGCTGCTTTGGGTTATTCCCGAGTGAATGTGACCATAGGCTGTACAGAGAAATATCTGCTTCTAAAACCAAAACGGAGCTATCTAACTGAATGGTTGTCAATGTGTGCATTCAACTGACAGAGTTAAACTCACGTGTGGATTCAGCGGTTTGCAAATCCTTTCTGTGCAGAATCACAAAACCGGTATTTCCAGCCCAATGCCGGCATCCGTACTAAACAGCAGGAAACTTCGTCTAAAACTCAGGAGAAACGTTTCCTTGAAACTGCTCTGCTGTGCGTTCGTTCACCTAAGAGAGTTGAATCTATGTTGAGATTCAGCGAGTCAGAAACACGTTTCTTCTAGGAGCTGCGTTGGGATATTCCCGAGTGAATGGGACCATAGGCTGTACAGAGAAATATCTGCTTCTAAAACCAAAACGGAGCTATCTAACTGAATGGTTGTCAATGTGTGCATTCAACTGACAGAGTTAAACTCACGTGTGGATTCAGCGGTTTGCAAACCCTTTCTGTGCAGAATCCCAAAACCGGTATTTCCAGCCCAATGCCGGCATCCGTACTAAACAGCAGGAAACTTCGTCTAAAACTCAGGAGAAACGTTTCCTTGAAACTGCTCTGCTGTGCGTTCGTTCACCTAAGAGAGTTGAATCTATGTTGAGATTCAGCGAGTCAGAAACACGTTTCTTCTAGGAGCTGCGTTGGGATATTCCCGAGTGAATGGGACCATAGGCTGTACAGAGAAATATCTGCTTCTAAAACCAAAACGGAGCTATCTAACTGAATGGTTGTCAATGTGTGCATTCAACTGACAGAGTTAAACTCACGTGTGGATTCAGCGGTTTGCAAACCCTTTCTGTGCAGAATCCCAAAACCGGTATTTCCAGCCCAATGCCGGCATACGTACTAAACAGCAGGAAACTTCGTCTAAGACTCCGGAGAAACGTTTCCTTGAAACTGCTCTGCTGTGCGTTCGTTCACCTAAGAGAGTTGAATCTATGTTGAGATTCAGCGAGTCAGAAACACGTTTCTTCTAGGAGCTGCGTTGGGATATTCCCGAGTGAATGGGACCATAGGCTGTACAGAGAAATATCTGCTTCTAAAACCAAAAGTGTGCTATCAAACTGAATGGTTGTCAATGTGTGCATTCAACTGACAGAGTTAAACTCACGTGTGGATTCAGCGGTTTGCAAACCCTTTCTGTGCAGAATCCCAAAACCGGTATTTCCAGCCCAATGCCGGCATCCGTACTAAACAGCAGGAAACTTCGTCTAAAACTCAGGAGAAACGTTTCCTTGAAACTGCTCTGCTGTGCGTTCGTTCACCTAAGAGAGTTGAATCTATGTTGAGATTCAGCGAGTCAGAAACACGTTTCTTCTAGGAGCTGCGTTGGGATATTCCCGAGTGAATGGGACCATAGGCTGTACAGAGAAATATCTGCTTCTAAAACCAAAAGTGTGCTATCAAACTGAATGGTTGTCAATGTGTGCATTCAACTGACAGAGTTAAAATCACGTGTGGATTCAGCGGTTTGCAAACCCTTTCTGTGCAGAATCCCAAAACCGGTATTTCCAGCCCAATGCCGGCATCCGTACTAAACAGCAGGAAACTTCGTCTAAAACTGAGGAGAAACGTTTCCTTGAAACTGCTCTGCTGTGCGTTCGTTCACCTAAGAGAGTTGAATCTATGTTGAGATTCAGCGAGTCAGAAACACGTTTCTTCTAGGAGCTGCGTTGGGATATTCCCGAGTGAATGGGACCATAGGCTGTACAGAGAAATATCTGCTTCTAAAACCAAAAGTGTGCTATCAAACTGAATGGTTGTCAATGTGTGCATTCAACTGACAGAGTTAAACTCACGTGTGGATTCAGCGGTTTGCAAAACCTTTCTGTGCAGAATCCCAAAACCGGTATTTCCAGCCCAATGCCGGCATCCGTACTAAACAGCTGGAAACTTCGTCTAAAACTCAGGAGAAACGTTTCCTTGAAACTGCTCTGCTGTGCGTTCGTTCACCTAAGAGAGTTGAATCTATGTTGAGATTCAGCGAGTCCGAAACACGTTTCTTCTAGGAGCTGCGTTGGGATATTCCCGAGTGAATGGGACCATAGGCTGTACAGAGAAATATCTGCTTCTAAAACCAAAACGGAGCTATCTAACTGAATGGTTGTCAATGTGTGCATTCAACTGACAGAGTTAAACTCACGTGTGGATTCAGCGGTTTGCAAACCCTTTCTGTGCAGAATCCCAAAACCGGTATTTCCAGCCCAATGCCGGCATCCGTACTAAACAGCAGGAAACTTCGTCTAAAACTCAGCAGAAACGTTTCCTTGAAACTGCTCTCCTGTGCGTTCGTTCACCTAAGAGAGTTGAATCTATGTTGAGATTCAGCGAGTCAGAAACACGTTTCTTCTAGGAGCTGCGTTGGGATATTCCCGAGTGAATGGGACCATAGGCTGTACAGAGAAATATCTGCTTCTAAAACCAAAAGTGTGCTATCAAACTGAATGGTTGTCAATGTGTGCATTCAACTGACAGAGTTAAACTCACGTGTGGATTCAGCGGTTTGCAAACCCTTTCTGTGCAGAATCCCAAAACCGGTATTTCCAGCCCAATGCCGGCATCCGTACTAAACAGCAGGAAACTTCGTCTAAAACTCAGGAGAAAAGTTTACTTGAAACTGCTCTGCTGTGCGTTCGTTCACCTAAGAGAGTTGAATCTATGTTGAGATTCAGCGAGTCAGAAACACGTTTCTTCTAGGAGCTGCGTTGGGATATTCCCGAGTGAATGGGACCATAGGCTGTACAGAGAAATATCTGCTTCTAAAACCAAAACGGAGCTATCTAACTGAATGGTTGTCAATGTGTGCATTCAACTGACAGAGTTAAACTCACGTGTGGATTCAGCGGTTTGCAAACCCTTTCTGTGCAGAATCCCAAAACCGGTATTTCCAGTCCAATGCCGGCATACGTACTAAAGAGCAGGAACCTTCGTCTAAAACTCAGGAGCAACGTTTCCTTGAAACTGCTCTGCTGTGCGTTCGTTCACCTAAGAGAGTTGAATCTATGTTGAGATTCAGCGAGTCAGAAACACGTTTCTTCTAGGAGCTGCTTTGGGTTATTCCCGAGTGAATGTGACCATAGGCTGTACAGAGAATTATCTGCTTCTAAAACCAAAACGGAGCTATCTAACTGAATGGTTGTCAATGTGTGCATTCAACTGACAGAGTTAAACTCACGTGTGGATTCAGCGGTTTGCAAATCCTTTCTGTGCAGAATCACAAAACCGGTATTTCCAGCCCAATGCCGGCATCCGTACTAAACAGCAGGAAACTTCGTCTAAAACTCAGGAGAAACGTTTCCTTGAAACTGCTCTGCTGTGCGTTCGTTCACCTAAGAGAGTTGAATCTATGTTGAGATTCAGCGAGTCAGAAACACGTTTCTTCTAGGAGCTGCGTTGGGATATTCCCGAGTGAATGGGACCATAGGCTGTACAGAGAAATATCTGCTTCTAAAACCAAAACGGAGCTATCTAACTGAATGGTTGTCAATGTGTGCATTCAACTGACAGAGTTAAACTCACGTGTGGATTCAGCGGTTTGCAAACCCTTTCTGTGCAGAATCCCAAAACCGGTATTTCCAGCCCAATGCCGGCATCCGTACTAAACAGCAGGAAACTTCGTCTAAAACTCAGGAGAAACGTTTCCTTGAAACTGCTCTGCTGTGCGTTCGTTCACCTAAGAGAGTTGAATCTATGTTGAGATTCAGCGAGTCAGAAACACGTTTCTTCTAGGAGCTGCGTTGGGATATTCCCGAGTGAATGGGACCATAGGCTGTACAGAGAAATATCTGCTTCTAAAACCAAAACGGAGCTATCTAACTGAATGGTTGTCAATGTGTGCATTCAACTGACAGAGTTAAACTCACGTGTGGATTCAGCGGTTTGCAAACCCTTTCTGTGCAGAATCCCAAAACCGGTATTTCCAGCCCAATGCCGGCATCCGTACTAAACAGCAGGAAACTTCGTCTAAAACTCAGGAGAAACGTTTCCTTGAAACTTCTCAGCTGTGCGTTCGTTCACCTAAGAGAGTTGAATCTATGTTGAGATTCAGCGAGTCAGAAACACGTGTCTTCTAGGAGCTGCGTTTGGATATTCCCGAGTGAATGGGACCATAGGCCGTACAGAGAAATATCTGCTTCTAAAACCAAAAGTGTGCTATCTAACTGAATGGTTGTCAATGTGTGCATTCAACTGACAGAGTTAAACTCACGTGTGGATTCAGCGGTTTGCAAACCCTTTCTGTGCAGAATCCCAAAACCGCTATTTCCAGCCCAATGCCGGCATACGTACTAAACAGCAGGAAACTTCGTCTAAAACTCAGGAGAAACGTTTCCTTGAAACTGCTCTGCTGTGCGTTCGTTCACCTAAGAGAGTTGAATCTATGTTGAGATTCAGCGAGTCAGAAACACGTTTCTTCTAGGAGCTGCTTTGGGATATTCCCGAGTGAATGTGACCATAGGCTGTACAGAGAAATATCTGCTTCTAAAACCAAAACGGAGCTATCTAACTGAATGGTTGTCAATGTGTGCATTCAACTGACAGAGTTAAACTCACGTGTGGATTCAGCGGTTTGCAAATCCTTTCTGTGCAGAATCCCAAAACCGGTATTTCCAGCCCAATGCCGGCATCCGTACTAAACAGCAGGAAACTTCGTCTAAAACTCAGGAGAAACGTTTCCTTGAAACTGCTCTGCTGTGCGTTCGTTCACCTAAGAGAGTTGAATCTATCTTGAGATTCAGCGAGTCAGAAACACGTTTCTTCTAGGAGCTGCGTTGGGATAATCCCGAGTGAATGGGACCATAGGCTGTACAGAGAAATATCTGCTTCTAAAACCAAAAGTGTGTTATCTAACTGAATGGTTGTCAATGTGTGCATTCAACTGACAGAGTTAAACTCACGTGTGGCTTCAGCGGTTTGTAACCCTTTCTGTGCAGAATCCCAAAACTGGTATTTCCAGCCCAATGCCGGCATCCGTACTAAACAGCAGGAAACTTCGTCTAAAACTCAGGAGAAACGTTTCCTTGAAACTGCTCTGCTGTGCGTTCGTTCACCTAAGAGAGTTGAATCTATGTTGAGATTCAGCGAGTCAGAAACACGTTTCTTCTAGGAGCTGCGTTGGGATATTCCCGAGTGAATGGGACCATAGGCTGTACAGAGAAATATCTGCTTCTAAAACCAAAAGTGTGCTATCAAACTGAATGGTTGTCAATGTGTGCATTCAACTGACAGAGTTAAACTCACGTGTGGATTCAGCGGTTTGCAAACCCTTTCTGTGCAGAATCCCAAAACCGGTATTTCCAGCCCAATGCCGGCATCCGTACTAAACAGCAGGAAACTTCGTCTAAAACTCAGGAGAAACGTTTCCTTGAAACTGCTCTGCTGTGCGTTCGTTCACCTAAGAGAGTTGAATCTATGTTGAGATTCAGCGAGTCAGAAACACGTTTCTTCTAGGAGCTGCGTTGGGATATTCCCGAGTGAATGGGACCATAGGCTGTACAGAGAAATATCTGCTTCTAAAACCAAAAGTGTGCTATCTAACTGAATGGTTGTCAATGTGTGCATTCAACTGACAGAGTTAAACTCACGTGTGGATTCAGCGGTTTGCAAACCCTTTCTGTGCAGAATCCCAAAACCGCTATTTCCAGCCCAATGCCGGCATACGTACTAAACAGCAGGAAACTTCGTCTAAAACTCAGGAGAAACGTTTCCTTGAAACTGCTCTGCTGTGCGTTCGTTCACCTAAGAGAGTTGAATCTATGTTGAGATTCAGCGAGTCAGAAACACGTTTCTTCTAGGAGCTGCTTTGGGATATTCCCGAGTGAATGTGACCATAGGCTGTACAGAGAAATATCTGCTTCTAAAACCAAAACGGAGCTATCTAACTGAATGGTTGTCAATGTGTGCATTCAACTGACAGAGTTAAACTCACGTGTGGATTCAGCGGTTTGCAAATCCTTTCTGTGCAGAATCCCAAAACCGGTATTTCCAGCCCAATGCCGGCATCCGTACTAAACAGCAGGAAACTTCGTCTAAAACTCAGGAGAAACGTTTCCTTGAAACTGCTCTGCTGTGCGTTCGTTCACCTAAGAGAGTTGAATCTATGTTGAGATTCAGCGAGTCAGAAACACGTTTCTTCTAGGAGCTGCGTTGGGATAATCCCGAGTGAATGGGACCATAGGCTGTACAGAGAAATATCTGCTTCTAAAACCAAAAGTGTGTTATCTAACTGAATGGTTGTCAATGTGTGCATTCAACTGACAGAGTTAAACTCACGTGTGGCTTCAGCGGTTTGTAACCCTTTCTGTGCAGAATCCCAAAACTGGTATTTCCAGCCCAATGCCGGCATCCGTACTAAACAGCAGGAAACTTCGTCTAAAACTCAGGAGAAACGTTTCCTTGAAACTGCTCTGCTGTGCGTTCGTTCACCTAAGAGAGTTGAATCTATGTTGAGATTCAGCGAGTCAGAAACACGTTTCTTCTAGGAGCTGCGTTGGGATATTCCCGAGTGAATGGGACCATAGGCTGTACAGAGAAATATCTGCTTCTAAAACCAAAAGTGTGCTATCAAACTGAATGGTTGTCAATGTGTGCATTCAACTGACAGAGTTAAACTCACGTGTGGATTCAGCGGTTTGCAAACCCTTTCTGTGCAGAATCCCAAAACCGGTATTTCCAGCCCAATGCCGGCATCCGTACTAAACAGCAGGAAACTTCGTCTAAAACTCAGGAGAAACGTTTCCTTGAAACTGCTCTGCTGTGCGTTCGTTCACCTAAGAGAGTTGAATCTATGTTGAGATTCAGCGAGTCAGAAACACGTTTCTTCTAGGAGCTGCGTTGGGATATTCCCGAGTGAATGGGACCACAGGCTGTACAGAGAAATATCTGCTTCTAAAACCAAAACGGAGCTATCTAACTGAATGGTTGTCAATGTGTGCATTCAACTGACAGAGTTAAACTCACGTGTGGATTCAGCGGTTTGCAAACCCTTTCTGTGCAGAATCCCAAAACCGGTATTTCCAGCCCAATGCCGGCATCCGTACTAAACAGCAGGAAACTTCGTCTAAAACTCAGGAGAAACGTTTCCTTGAAACTGCTCTGCTGTGCGTTCGTTCACCTAAGAGAGTTGAATCTATGTTGAGATTCAGCGAGTCAGAAACACGTTTCTTCTAGGAGCTGCGTTGGGATATTCCCGAGTGAATGGGACCATAGGCTGTACAGAGAAATATCTGCTTCTAAAACCAAAACGGAGCTATCTAACTGAATGGTTGTCAATGTGTGCATTCAACTGACAGAGTTAAACTCACGTGTGGATTCAGCGGTTTGCAAACCCTTTCTGTGCAGAATCCCAAAACCGGTATTTCCAGTCCAATGCCGGCATACGTACTAAAGAGCAGGAACCTTCGTCTAAAACTCAGGAGCAACGTTTCCTTGAAACTGCTCTGCTGTGCGTTCGTTCACCTAAGAGAGTTGAATCTATGTTGAGATTCAGCGAGTCAGAAACACGTTTCTTCTAGGAGCTGCTTTGGGATATTCCCGAGTGAATGTGACCATAGGCTGTACAGAGAAATATCTGCTTCTAAAACCAAAACGGAGCTATCTAACTGAATGGTTGTCAATGTGTGCATTCAACTGACAGAGTTAAACTCACGTGTGGATTCAGCGGTTTGCAAATCCTTTCTGTGCAGAATCCCAAAACCGGTATTTCCAGCCCAATGCCGGCATCCGTACTAAACAGCAGGAAACTTCGTCTAAAACTCAGGAGAAACGTTTCCTTGAAACTGCTCTGCTGTGCGTTCGTTCACCTAAGAGAGTTGAATCTATGTTGAGATTCAGCGAGTCAGAAACACGTTTCTTCTAGGAGATGCTTTGGGATATTCCCGAGTGAATGTGACCATAGGCTGTACAGAGAAATATCTGCTTCTAAAACCAAAACGGAGCTATCTAACTGAATGGTTGTCAATGTGTGCATTCAACTGACAGAGTTAAACTCACGTGTGGCTTCAGCGGTTTGTAACCCTTTCTGTGCAGAATCCTAAAACTGGTATTTCCAGCCCAATGCCGGCATCCGTACTAAACAGCAGGAAACTTCGTCTAAAACTCAGGAGAAACGTTTCCTTGAAACTGCTCTGCTGTGCGTTCGTTCACCTAAGAGAGTTGAATCTATGTTGAGATTCAGCGAGTCAGAAACACGTTTCTTCTAGGAGCTGCGTTGGGATATTCCCGAGTGAATGGGACCATAGGCTGTACAGAGAAATATCTGCTTCTAAAACCAAAAGTGTGCTATCAAACTGAATGGTTGTCAATGTGTGCATTCAACTGACAGAGTTAAACTCACGTGTGGATTCAGCGGTTTGCAAACCCTTTCTGTGCAGAATCCCAAAACCGGTATTTCCAGCCCAATGCCGGCATCCGTACTAAACAGCAGGAAACTTCGTCTAAAACTCAGGAGAAACGTTTCCTTGAAACTGCTCTGCTGTGCGTTCGTTCACCTAAGAGAGTTGAATCTATGTTGAGATTCAGCGAGTCAGAAACACGTTTCTTCTAGGAGCTGCGTTGGGATATTCCCGAGTGAATGGGACCATAGGCTGTACAGAGAAATATCTGCTTCTAAAACCAAAAGTGTGCTATCAAACTGAATGGTTGTCAATGTGTCCATTCAACTGACAGAGTTAAACTCACGTGTGGATTCAGCGGTTTGCAAACCCTTTCTGTGCAGAATCCCAAAACCGGTATTTCCAGCCCAATGCCGGCATCCGTACTAAACAGCAGGAAACTTCGTCTAAAACTCAGGAGAAACGTTTCCTTGAAACTGCTCTGCTGTGCGTTCGTTCACCTAAGAGAGTTGAATCTATGTTGAGATTCAGCGAGTCAGAGACACGTTTCTTCTAGGAGCTGCGTTGGGATATTCCCGAGTGAATGGGACCATAGGCTGTACAGAGAAATATCTGCTTCTAAAACCAAAACGGAGCTATCTAACTGAATGGTTGTCAATGTGTGCATTCAACTGACAGAGTTAAACTCACGTGTGGATTCAGCGGTTTGCAAACCCTTTCTGTGCAGAATCCCAAAACCGGTATTTCCAGCCCAATGCCGGCATCCGTACTAAACAGCAGGAAACTTCGTCTAAAACTCAGGAGAAACGTTTCCTTGAAACTGCTCTGCTGTGCGTTCGTTCACCTAAGAGAGTTGAATCTATGTTGAGATTCAGCGAGTCAGAAACACGTTTCTTCTAGGAGCTGCGTTGGGATATTCCCGAGTGAATGGGACCATAGGCTGTACAGAGAAATATCTGCTTCTAAAACCAAAACGGAGCTATCTAACTGAATGGTTGTCAATGTGTGCATTCAACTGACAGAGTTAAACTCACGTGTGGATTCAGCGGTTTGCAAACCCTTTCTGTGCAGAATCCCAAAACCGGTATTTCCAGTCCAATGCCGGCATACGTACTAAAGAGCAGGAACCTTCGTCTAAAACTCAGGAGCAACGTTTCCTTGAAACTGCTCTGCTGTGCGTTCGTTCACCTAAGAGAGTTGAATCTATGTTGAGATTCAGCGAGTCAGAAACACTTTTCTTCTTGGAGCTGCTTTGGGATATTCCCGAGTGAATGTGACCATAGGCTGTACAGAGAAATATCTGCTTCTAAAACCAAAACGGAGCTATCTAACTGAATGGTTGTCAATGTGTGCATTCAACTGACAGAGTTAAACTCACGTGTGGATTCAGCGGTTTGCAAATCCTTTCTGTGCAGAATCCCAAAACCGGTATTTCCAGCCCAATGCCGGCATCCGTACTAAACAGCAGGAAACTTCGTCTAAAACTCAGGAGAAACGTTTCCTTGAAACTGCTCTGCTGTGCGTTCGTTCACCTAAGAGAGTTGAATCTATGTTGAGATTCAGCGAGTCAGAAACACGTTTCTTCTAGGAGCTGCTTTGGGATATTCCCGAGTGAATGTGACCATAGGCTGTACAGAGAAATATCTGCTTCTAAAACCAAAACGGAGCTATCTAACTGAATGGTTGTCAATGTGTGCATTCAACTGACAGAGTTAAACTCACGTGTGGATTCAGCGGTTTGCAAACCCTTTCTGTGCAGAATCCCAAAACCGGTATGTCCAGCCCAATGCCGGCATCCGTACTAAACAGCAGGAAACTTCGTCTAAAACTCAGGAGAAACGTTTCCTTGAAACTGCTCTGCTGTGCGTTCGTTCACCTAAGAGAGTTGAATCTATGTTGAGATTCAGCGAGTCAGAAACACGTTTCTTCTAGGAGCTGCGTTGGGATAATCCCGAGTGAATGGGACCATAGGCTGTACAGAGAAATATCTGCTTCTAAAACCAAAAGTGTGTTATCTAACTGAATGGTTGTCAATGTGTGCATTCAACTGACAGAGTTAAACTCACGTGTGGCTTCAGCGGTTTGTAACCCTTTCTGTGCAGAATCCCAAAACTGGTATTTCCAGCCCAATGCCGGCATCCGTACTAAACAGCAGGAAACTTCGTCTAAAACTCAGGAGAAACGTTTCCTTGAAACTGCTCTGCTGTGCGTTCGTTCACCTAAGAGAGTTGAATCTATGTTGAGATTCAGCGAGTCAGAAACACGTTTCTTCTAGGAGCTGCGTTACGATATTCCCGAGTGAATGGGACCATAGGCTGTACAGAGAAATATCTGCTTCTAAAACCAAAACGGAGCTATCTAACTGAATGGTTGTCAATGTGTGCATTCAACAGACAGAGTTAAACTCACGTGTGGATTCAGCGGTTTACAAACCCTTTCTGTGAGAATCCCAAAACCGGTATTTCCAGCCCAATGCCGGCATACGTACTAAACAGCAGGAAACTTCGTCTAAAACTCAGGAGAAACGTTTCCTTGAAACTTCTCAGCTGTGCGTTCGTTCACCTAAGAGAGTTGAATCTATGTTGAGATTCAGCGAGTCAGAAACACGTGTCTTCTAGGAGCTGCGTTTGGATATTCCCGAGTGAATGGGACCATAGGCCGTACAGAGAAATATCTGCTTCTAAAACCAAAAGTGTGCTATCTAACTGAATGGTTGTCAATGTGTGCATTCAACTGACAGAGTTAAACTCACGTGTGGATTCAGCGTTTTGCAAACCCTTTCTGTGCAGAATCCCAAAACCGGTATTTCCAGCCCAATGCCGGCATCCGTACTAAACAGCAGGAAACTTCGTCTAAAACTCAGGAGCAACGTTTCCTTGAAACTGCTCTGCTGTGCGTTCGTTCACCTAAGAGAGTTGAATCTATGTTGAGATTCAGCGAGTCAGAAACACGTTTCTTCTAGGAGCTGCGTTGGGATATTCCCGAGTGAATGGGACCATAGGCTGTACAGAGAAATATCTGCTTCTAAAACCAAAAGTGTGCTATCAAACTGAATGGTTGTCAATGTGTGCATTCAACTGACAGAGTTAAACTCACGTGTGGAATCAGCGGTTTGCAAACCCTTTCTGTGCAGAATCCCAAAACCGGTATTTCCAGCCCAATGCCGGCATACGTACTAAACAGCAGGAAACTTCGTCTAAAACTCAGGAGCAACGTTTCCTTGAAACTGCTCTGCTGTGCGTTCGTTCACCTAAGAGAGTTGAATCTATGTTGAGATTCAGCGAGTCAGAAACACGTTTCTTCTAGGAGCTGCGTTGGGATATTCCCGAGTGAATGGGACCATAGGCTGTACAGAGAAATATCTGCTTCTAAAACCAAAACGGAGCTATCTAACTGAATGGTTGTCAATGTGTGCATTCAACTGACAGAGTTAAACATACGTGTGGATTCAGCGGTTTGCAAACCCTTTCTGTGCAGAATCCCAAAACCGGTATTTCCAGCCCAATGCCGGCATCCGTACTAAACAGCAGGAAACTTCGTCTAAAACTCAGGAGAAACGTTTCCTTGAAACTGCTCTGCTGTGCGTTCGTTCACCTAAGAGAGTTGAATCTATGTTGAGATTCAGCGAGTCAGAAACACGTTTCTTCTAGGAGCTGCGTTGGGATATTCCCGAGTGAATGGGACCATAGGCTGTACAGAGAAATATCTGCTTCTAAAACCAAAAGTGTGCTATCAAACTGAATGGTTGTCAATGTGTGCATTCAACTGACAGAGTTAAACTCACGTGTGGAATCAGCGGTTTGCAAACCCTTTCTGTGCAGAATCCCAAAACCGGTATTTCCAGCCCAATGCCGGCATACGTACTAAACAGCAGGAAACTTCGTCTAAAACTCAGGAGCAACGTTTCCTTGAAACTGCTCTGCTGTGCGTTCGTTCACCTAAGAGAGTTGAATCTATGTTGAGATTCAGCGAGTCAGAAACACGTTTCTTCTAGGAGCTGCGTTGGGATATTCCCGAGTGAATGGGACCATAGGCTGTACAGAGAAATATCTGCTTCTAAAACCAAAACGGAGCTATCTAACTGAATGGTTGTCAATGTGTGCATTCAACTGACAGAGTTAAACACACGTGTGGATTCAGCGGTTTGCAAACCCTTTCTGTGCAGAATCCCAAAACCGGTATTTCCAGCCCAATGCCGGCATCCGTACTAAACAGCAGGAAACTTCGTCTAAAACTCAGGAGAAACGTTTCCTTGAAACTGCTCTGCTGTGCGTTCGTTCACCTAAGAGAGTTGAATCTATGTTGAGATTCAGCGAGTCAGAAACACGTTTCTTCTAGGAGCTGCGTTGGGATATTCCCGAGTGAATGGGACCATAGGCTGTACAGAGAAATATCTGCTTCTAAAACCAAAACGGAGCTATCTAACTGAATGGTTGCCAATGTGTGCATTCAACTGACAGAGTTAAACTCACGTGTGGATTCAGCGGTTTGCAAACCCTTTCTGTGCAGAATCCCAAAACCGGTATTTCCAGCCCAATGCCGGCATCCGTACTAAACAGCAGGAAACTTCGTCTAAAACTCAGGAGAAACGTTTCCTTGAAACTGCTCTGCTGTGCGTTCGATCACCTAAGAGAGTTGAATCTATGTTGAGATTCAGCGAGTCAGAAACACGTTTCTTCTAGGAGGTGCGTTGGGATATTCCCGAGTGAATGTGACCATAGGCTGTACAGAGAAATATCTGCTCCTACAACCAAAAGGGTGGTATCTAACTGAATGGTTGTCAATGTGTGCATTCAACTGACAGAGTTAAACTCACGTTTGGATTCAGCGGTTTACAAACCCTTTCTGTGCAGAATCCAAAAACGGTAATTCCAGCTCAATGCCGGCATCCGTACTAAACAGCAGGAAACTTCGTCTAAAACTCAGGAGAAACGTTTCCTTGAAACTGCTCTGCTGTGCGTTCGTTCACCTAAGAGAGTTGAAACTATGTTGAGATTCAGGGAGTCAGAAACACGTTTATGCTAGGAGCAGCGTTGGGATATTCCCGAGTGAATGGGACCATAGGCTGTACAGAGAAATATCTGCTTCTGAAACCAAAACGGAGCTATCTAACTGAATGGTTGTCAATGTGTGCATTCAACTGACAGAGTTAAACTCACGTTTGGATTCAGCGGTTTGCAAACCATTTCTGTGCAGAATCCCAAAACCGCTATTTCCAGCCCAATGCCGGCATCCGTACTAAACAGCAGGAAACTTCGTCTAAAACTCAGGAGCAACGTTTCCTTGAAACTGCTCTGCTGTGCGTTCGTTCATCTAAGAGAGTTGAATCTATGTTGAGATTCAGCGAGTCAGAAACACGTTTCTTCTAGGAGCTGCTTTGGGATATTCCCGAGTGAATGTGACCATAGGCTGTACAGAGAAATATCTGCTTCTAAAACCAAAACGGAGCTATCTAACTGAATGGTTGTCAATGTGTGCATTCAACTGACAGAGTTAAACACACGTGTGGATTCAGCGGTTTGCAAACCCTTTCTGTGCAGAATCCCAAAACCGGTATTTCCAGCCCAATGCCGGCATCCGTACTAAACAGCAGGAAACTTCGTCTAAAACTCAGGAGAAACGTTTCCTTGAAACTGCTCTGCTGTGCGTTCGTTCACCTAAGAGAGTTGAATCTATGTTGAGATTCAGCGAGTCAGAAACAGGTTTCTTCTAGGAGCTGCGTTGGGATATTCCCGAGTGAATGGGACCATAGGCTGTACAGAGAAATATCTGCTTCTAAAACCAAAACGGAGCTATCTAACTGAATGGTTGTCAATGTGTGCATTCAACTGACAGAGTTAAACTCACGTGTGGATTCAGCGGTTTACAAACCCTTTCTGTGCAGAATCCCAAAACCGGTATTTCCAGCCCAATGCCGGCATACGTACTAAACAGCAGGAAACTTCGTCTAAAACTCAGGAGAAACGTTTCCTTGAAACTTCTCAGCTGTGCGTTCGTTCACCTAAGAGAGTTGAATCTATGTTGAGATTCAGCGAGTCAGAAACACGTGTCTTCTAGGAGCTGCGTTGGGATATTCCCGAGTGAATGGGACCATAGGCCGTACAGAGAAATATCTGCTTCTAAAACCAAAAGTGTGCTATCTAACTGAATGGTTGTCAATGTGTGCATTCAACTGACAGAGTTAAACTCACCTGTGGATTCAGCGGTTTGCAAACCCTTTCTGTGCAGAATCCCAAAACCGCTATTTCCAGCCCAATGCCTGCATCCGTACTAAACAGCAGGAAACTTCGTCTAAAACTCAGGAGCAACGTTTCCTTGAAACTGCTCTGCTGTGCGTTCGTTCACCTAAGAGAGTTGAATCTATGTTGAGATTCAGCGAGTCAGAAACACGTTTCTTCTAGGAGCTGCGTTGGGATATTCCCGAGTGAATGGGACCATAGGCTGTACAGAGAAATATCTGCTTCTAAAACCAAAAGTGTGCTATCAAACTGAATGGTTGTCAATGTGTGCATTCAACTGACAGAGTTAAACTCACGTGTGGAATCAGCGGTTTGCAAACCCTTTCTGTGCAGAATCCCAAAACCGCTATTTCCAGCCCAATGCCGGCATCCGTACTAAACAGCAGGAAACTTCGTCTAAAACTCAGGAGCAACGTTTCCTTGAAACTGCTCTGCTGTGCGTTCGTTCACCTAAGAGAGTTGAATCTATGTTGAGATTCAGCGAGTCAGAAACACGTTTCTTCTAGGAGGTGCGTTGGGATATTCCCGAGTGAATGGGACCATAGGCTGTACAGAGAAATATCTGCTCCTACAACCAAAAGGGTGGTATCTAACTGAATGGTTGTCAATGTGTGCATTCAACTGACAGAGTTAAACTCACGTGTGGATTCAGCGGTTTGCAAACCCTTTCTGTGCAGAATCCCAAAACCGGTATTTCCAGCCCAATGCCGGCATCCGTACTAAACAGCAGGAAACTTCGTCTAAAACTCAGGAGAAACGTTTCCTTGAAACTGCTCTGCTGTGCGTTCGTTCACCTAAGAGAGTTGAATCTATGTTGAGATTCAGCGAGTCAGAAACACGTTTCTTCTAGGAGCTGCGTTGGGATATTCCCGAGTGAATGGGACCATAGGCTGTACAGAGAAATATCTGCTTCTAAAACCAAAACGGAGCTATCAAACTGAATGGTTGTCAATGTGTGCATTCAACTGACAGAGTTAAACTCACGTGTGGATTCAGCGGTTTGCAAACCCTTTCTGTGCAGAATCCCAAAACCGGTATTTCCAGCCCAATGCCGGCATCCGTACTAAACAGCAGGAAACTTCGTCTAAAACTCAGGAGCAACGTTTCCTTGAAACTGCTCTGCTGTGCGTTCGTTCACCTAAGAGAGTTGAATCTATGTTGAGATTCAGCGAGTCACAAACACGTTTCTTCTAGGAGCTGCGTTGGGATATTCCCGAGTGAATGGGACCATAGGCTGTACAGAGAAATATCTGCTTCTAAAACCAAAACGGAGCTATCTAACTGAATGGTTGTCAATGTGTGCATTCAACTGACAGAGTTAAACTCACGTGTGGATTCAGCGGTTTGCAAACCCTTTCTGTGCAGAATCCCAAAACCGGTATTTCCAGTCCAATGCCGGCATACGTACTAAAGAGCAGGAACCTTCGTCTAAAACTCAGGAGCAACGTTTCCTTGAAACTGCTCTGCTGTGCGTTCGTTCACCTAAGAGAGTTGAATCTATGTTGAGATTCAGCGAGTCAGAAACACGTTTCTTCTTGGAGCTGCTTTGGGATATTCCCGAGTGAATGTGACCATAGGCTGTACAGAGAAATATCTGCTTCTAAAACCAAAACGGAGCTATCTAACTGAATGGTTGTCAATGTGTGCATTCAACTGACAGAGTTAAACTCACGTGTGGATTCAGCGGTTTGCAAATCCTTTCTGTGCAGAATCCCAAAACCGGTATTTCCAGCCCAATGCCGGCATCCGTACTAAACAGCAGGAAACTTCGTCTAAAACTCAGGAGAAACGTTTCCTTGAAACTGCTCTGCTGTGTGTTCGTTCACCTAAGAGAGTTGAATCTATGTTGAGATTCAGCGAGTCAGAAACACGTTTCTTCTAGGAGCTGCTTTGGGATATTCACGAGTGAATGTGACCATAGGCTGTACAGAGAAATATCTGCTTCTAAAACCAAAACGGAGCTATCTAACTGAATGGTTGTCAATGTGTGCATTCAACTGACAGAGTTAAACTCACGTGTGGATTCAGCGGTTTGCAAACCCTTTCTGTGCAGAATCCCAAAACCGGTATTTCCAGCCCAATGCCGGCATCCGTACTAAACAGCAGGAAACTTCGTCTAAAACTCAGGAGAAACGTTTCCTTGAAACTGCTCTGCTGTGCGTTCGTTCACCTAAGAGAGTTGAATCTATGTTGAGATTCAGCGAGTCAGAAACACGTTTCTTCTAGGAGCTGCGTTGGGATAATCCCGAGTGAATGGGAACATAGGCTGTACAGAGAAATATCTGCTTCTAAAACCAAAAGTGTGTTATCTAACTGAATGGTTGTCAATGTGTGCATTCAACTGACAGAGTTAAACTCACGTGTGGCTTCAGCGGTTTGTAACCCTTTCTGTGCAGAATCCCAAAACTGGTATTTCCAGCCCAATGCCGGCATCCGTACTAAACAGCAGGAAACTTCGTCTAAAACTCAGGAGAAACGTTTCCTTGAAACTGCTCTGCTGTGCGTTCGTTCACCTAAGAGAGTTGAATCTATGTTGAGATTCAGCGAGTCAGAAACACGTTTCTTCTAGGAGCTGCGTTACGATATTCCCGAGTGAATGGGACCATAGGCTGTACAGAGAAATATCTGCTTCTAAAACCAAAACGGAGCTATCTAACTGAATGGTTGTCAATGTGTGCATTCAACAGACAGAGTTAAACTCACGTGTGGATTCAGCGGTTTACAAACCCTTTCTGTGCAGAATCCCAAAACCGGTATTTCCAGCCCAATGCCGGCATACGTACTAAACAGCAGGAAACTTCGTCTAAAACTCAGGAGAAACGTTTCCTTGAAACTTCTCAGCTGTGCGTTCGTTCACCTAAGAGAGTTGAATCTATGTTGAGATTCAGCGAGTCAGAAACACGTGTCTTCTAGGAGCTGCGTTTGGATATTCCCGAGTGAATGGGACCATAGGCCGTACAGAGAAATATCTGCTTCTAAAACCAAAAGTGTGCTATCTAACTGAATGGTTGTCAATGTGTGCATTCAACTGACAGAGTTAAACTCACGTGTGGAATCAGCGGTTTGCAAACCCTTTCTGTGCAGAATCCCAAAACCGGTATTTCCAGCCCAATGCCGGCATACGTACTAAACAGCAGGAAACTTCGTCTAAAACTCAGGAGCAACGTTTCCTTGAAACTGCTCTCCTGTTCGTTCGTTCACCTAAGAGAGTTGAATCTATGTTGAGTTTCAGCGAGTCAGAAACACGTTTCTTCTAGGAGCTGCGTTGGGATATTCCCGAGTGAATGGGACCATAGGCTGTACAGAGAAATATCTGCTTCTAAAACCAAAACGGAGCTATCTAACTGAATGGTTGTCAATGTGTGCATTCAACTGACAGAGTTAAACACACGTGTGGATTCAGCGGTTTGCAAACCCTTTCTGTGCAGAATCCCAAAACCGGTATTTCCAGCCCAATGCCGGCATCCGTACTAAACAGCAGGAAACTTCGTCTAAAACTCAGGAGAAACGTTTCCTTGAAACTGCTCTGCTGTGCGTTCGTTCACCTAAGAGAGTTGAATCTATGTTGAGATTCAGCGAGTCAGAAACACGTTTCTTCTAGGAGCTGCGTTGGGATATTCCCGAGTGAATGGGACCATAGGCTGTACAGAGAAATATCTGCTTCTAAAACCAAAACGGAGCTATCTAACTGAATGGTTGCCAATGTGTGCATTCAACTGACAGAGTTAAACTCACGTGTGGATTCAGCGGTTTGCAAACCCTTTCTGTGCAGAATCCCAAAACCGGTATTTCCAGCCCAATGCCGGCATCCGTACTAAACAGCAGGAAACTTCGTCTAAAACTCAGGAGAAACGTTTCCTTGAAACTGCTCTGCTGTGCGTTCGATCACCTAAGAGAGTTGAATCTATGTTGAGATTCAGCGAGTCAGAAACACGTTTCTTCTAGGAGCTGCGTTGGGATAATCCCGAGTGAATGGGACCATAGGCTGTACAGAGAAATATCTGCTTCTAAAACCAAAAGTGTGTTATCTAACTGAATGGTTGTCAATGTGTGCATTCAACTGACAGAGTTAAACTCACGTGTGGCTTCAGCGGTTTGTAACCCTTTCTGTGCAGAATCCCAAAACTGGTATTTCCAGCCCAATGCCGGCATCCGTACTAAACAGCAGGAAACTTCGTCTAAAACTCAGGAGAAACGTTTCCTTGAAACTGCTCTGCTGTGCGTTCGTTCACCTAAGAGAGTTGAATCTATGTTGAGATTCAGCGAGTCAGAAACACGTTTCTTCTAGGAGCTGCGTTACGATATTCCCGAGTGAATGGGACCATAGGCTGTACAGAGAAATATCTGCTTCTAAAACCAAAACGGAGCTATCTAACTGAATGGTTGTCAATGTGTGCATTCAACAGACAGAGTTAAACTCACGTGTGGATTCAGCGGTTTACAAACCCTTTCTGTGCAGAATCCCCAAACCGGTATTTCCAGCCCAATGCCGGCATCCGTACTAAACAGCAGGAAACTTCGTCTAAAACTCAGGAGAAACGTTTCCTTGAAACTTCTCAGCTGTGCGTTCGTTCACCTAAGAGAGTTGAATCTATGTTGAGATTCAGCGAGTCAGAAACACGTGTCTTCTAGGAGCTGCGTTTGGATATTCCCGAGTGAATGGGGCCATAGGCCGTACAGAGAAATATCTGCTTCTAAAACCAAAAGTGTGCTATCTAACTGAATGGTTGTCAATGTGTGCATTCAACTGACAGAGTTAAACTCACGTGTGGATTCAGCGTTTTGCAAACCCTTTCTGTGCAGAATCCCAAAACCGGTATTTCCAGCCCAATGCCGGCATCCGTACTAAACAGCAGGAAACTTCGTCTAAAACTCAGGAGTAACGTTTCCTTGAAACTGCTCTGCTGTGCGTTCGTTCACCTAAGAGAGTTGAATCTATGTTGAGATTCAGCGAGTCAGAAACACGTTTCTTCTAGGAGCTGCGTTGGGATATTCCCGAGTGAATGGGACCATAGGCTGTACAGAGAAATATCTGCTTCTAAAACCAAAAGTGTGCTATCAAACTGAATGGTTGTCAATGTGTGCATTCAACTGACAGAGTTAAACTCACGTGTGGAATCAGCGGTTTGCAAACCCTTTCTGTGCAGAATCCCAAAACCGGTATTTCCAGCCCAATGCCGGCATCCGTACTAAACAGCAGGAAACTTCGTCTAAAACTCAGGAGCAACGTTTCCTTGAAACTGCTCTGCTGTGCGTTCGTTCACCTAAGAGAGTTTAATCTATGTTGAGATTCAGCGAGTCAGAAACACGTTTCTTCTAGGAGCTGCGTTGGGATATTCCCGAGTGAATGGGACCATAGGCTGTACAGAGAAATATCTGCTTCTAAAACCAAAACGGAGCTATCTAACTGAATGGTTGTCAATGTGTGCATTCAACTGACAGAGTTAAACTCACGTGTGGATTCAGCGGTTTGCAAACCCTTTCTGTGCAGAATCCCAAAACCGGTATTTCCAGCCCAATGCCGGCATCCGTACTAAACAGCAGGAAACTTCGTCTAAAACTCAGGAGAAACGTTTCCTTGAAACTGCTCTGCTGTGCGTTCGATCACCTAAGAGAGTTGAATCTATGTTGAGATTCAGCGAGTCAGAAACACGTTTCTTCTAGGAGCTGCGTTGGGATAATCCCGAGTGAATGGGACCATAGGCTGTACAGAGAAATATCTGCTTCTAAAACCAAAAGTGTGTTATCTAACTGAATGGTTGTCAATGTGTGCATTCAACTGACAGAGTTAAACTCACGTGTGGCTTCAGCGGTTTGTAACCCTTTCTGTGCAGAATCCCAAAACTGGTATTTCCAGCCCAATGCCGGCATCCGTACTAAACAGCAGGAAACTTCGTCTAAAACTCAGGAGCAACGTTTCCTTGAAACTGCTCTGCTGTGCGTTCGTTCACCTAAGAGAGTTGAATCTATGTTGAGATTCAGCGAGTCAGAAACACGTTTCTTCTAGGAGCTGCGTTGGGATATTCCCGAGTGAATGGGACCATAGGCTGTACAGAGAAATATCTGCTTCTAAAACCAAAAGTGTGCTATCAAACTGAATGGTTGTCAATGTGTGCATTCAACTGACAGAGTTAAACTCACGTGTGGAATCAGCGGTTTGCAAACCCTTTCTGTGCAGAATCCCAAAACCGGTATTTCCAGCCCAATGCCGGCATACGTACTAAACAGCAGGAAACTTCGTCTAAAACTCAGGAGCAACGTTTCCTTGAAACTGCTCTCCTGTGCGTTCGTTCACCTAAGAGAGTTGAATCTATGTTGAGTTTCAGCGAGTCAGAAACACGTTTCTTCTAGGAGCTGCGTTGGGATATTCCCGAGTGAATGGGACCATAGGCTGTACAGAGAAATATCTGCTTCTAAAACCAAAACGGAGCTATCTAACTGAATGGTTGTCAATGTGTGCATTCAACTGACAGAGTTAAACACACGTGTGGATTCAGCGGTTTGCAAACCCTTTCTGTGCAGAATCCCAAAACCGGTATTTCCAGCCCAATGCCGGCATCCGTACTAAACAGCAGGAAACTTCGTCTAAAACTCAGGAGAAACGTTTCCTTGAAACTGCTCTGCTGTGCGTTCGTTCACCTAAGAGAGTTGAATCTATGTTGAGATTCAGCGAGTCAGAAACACGTTTCTTCTAGGAGCTGCGTTGGGATATTCCCGAGTGAATGGGACCATAGGCTGTACAGAGAAATATCTGCTTCTAAAACCAAAACGGAGCTATCTAACTGAATGGTTGCCAATGTGTGCATTCAACTGACAGAGTTAAACTCACGTGTGGATTCAGCGGTTTGCAAACCCTTTCTGTGCAGAATCCCAAAACCGGTATTTCCAGCCCAATGCCGGCATCCGTACTAAACAGCAGGAAACTTCGTCTAAAACTCAGGAGAAACGTTTCCTTGAAACTGCTCTGCTGTGCGTTCGATCACCTAAGAGAGTTGAATCTATGTTGAGATTCAGCGAGTCAGAAACACGTTTCTTCTAGGAGGTGCGTTGGGATATTCCCGAGTGAATGGGACCATAGGCTGTACAGAGAAATATCTGCTCCTACAACCAAAAGGGTGGTATCTAACTGAATAGTTGTCAATGTGTGCATTCAACTGACAGAGTTAAACTCACGTTTGGATTCAGCGGTTTACAAACCCTTTCTGTGCAGAATCCAAAAACGGTAATTCCAGCTCAATGCCGGCATCCGTACTAAACAGCAGGAAACTTCGTCTAAAACTCAGGAGAAACGTTTCCTTGAAACTGCTCTGCTGTGCGTTCGTTCACCTAAGAGAGTTGAAACTATGTTGAGATTCAGGGAGTCAGAAACACGTTTATGCTAGGAGCAGCGTTGGGATATTCCCGAGTGAATGGGACCATAGGCTGTACAGAGAAATATCTGCTTCTGAAACCAAAACGGAGCTATCTAACTGAATGGTTGTCAATGTGTGCATTCAACTGACAGAGTTAAACTCACGTGTGGATTCAGCGGTTTGCAAACCATTTCTGTGCAGAATCCCAAAACCGGTATGTCCAGCCCAATGCCGGCATCCGTACTAAACAGCAGGAAACTTCGTCTAAAACTCAGGAGCAACGTTTCCTTGAAACTGCTCTCCTGTGCGTTCGTTCACCTAAGAGAGTTGAATCTATGTTGAGATTCAGCGAGTCAGAAACACGTTTCTTCTAGGAGCTGCGTTGGGATATTCCCGAGTGAATGGGACCATAGGCTGTACAGAGAAATATCTGCTTCTAAAACCAAAACGGAGCTATCTAACTGAATGGTTGTCAATGTGTGCATTCAACTGACAGAGTTAAACACACGTGTGGATTCAGCGGTTTGCAAACCCTTTCTGTGCAGAATCCCAAAACCGGTATTTCCAGCCCAATGCCGGCATCCGTACTAAACAGCAGGAAACTTCGTCTAAAACTCAGGAGAAACGTTTCCTTGAAACTGCTCTGCTGTGCGTTCGTTCACCTAAGAGAGTTGAATCTATGTTGAGATTCAGCGAGTCAGAAACACGTTTCTTCTAGGAGCTGCGTTGGGATATTCCCGAGTGAATGGGACCATAGGCTGTACAGAGAAATATCTGCTTCTAAAACCAAAACGGAGCTATCTAACTGAATGGTTGCCAATGTGTGCATTCAACTGACAGAGTTAAACTCACGTGTGGATTCAGCGGTTTGCAAACCCTTTCTGTGCAGAATCCCAAAACCGGTATTTCCAGCCCAATGACGGCATCCGTACTAAACAGCAGGAAACTTCGTCTAAAACTCAGGAGAAACGTTTCCTTGAAACTGCTCTGCTGTGCGTTCGATCACCTAAGAGAGTTGAATCTATGTTGAGATTCAGCGAGTCAGAAACACGTTTCTTCTAGGAGGTGCGTTGGGATATTCCCGAGTGAATGGGACCATAGGCTGTACAGAGAAATATCTGCTCCTACAACCAAAAGGGTGGTATCTAACTGAATAGTTGTCAATGTGTGCATTCAACTGACAGAGTTAAACTCACGTTTGGATTCAGCGGTTTACAAACCCTTTCTGTGCAGAATCCAAAAACGGTAATTCCAGCTCAATGCCGGCATCCGTACTAAACAGCAGGAAACTTCGTCTAAAACTCAGGAGAAACGTTTCCTTGAAACTGCTCTGCTGTGCGTTCGTTCACCTAAGAGAGTTGAAACTATGTTGAGATTCAGGGAGTCAGAAACACGTTTATGCTAGGAGCAGCGTTGGGATATTCCCGAGTGAATGGGACCATAGGCTGTACAGAGAAATATCTGCTTCTGAAACCAAAACGGAGCTATCTAACTGAATGGTTGTCAATGTGTGCATTCAACTGACAGAGTTAAACTCACGTGTGGATTCAGCGGTTTGCAAACCATTTCTGTGCAGAATCCCAAAACCGGTATGTCCAGCCCAATGCCGGCATCCGTACTAAACAGCAGGAAACTTCGTCTAAAACTCAGGAGCAACGTTTCGTTGAAACTGCTCTGCTGTGCGTTCGTTCATCTAAGAGAGTTGAATCTATGTTGAGATTCAGCGAGTCAGAAACACGTTTCTTCTAGGAGCTTCTTTGGGATATTCCCGAGTGAATGTGACCATAGGCTGTACAAAGAAATATCTGCTTCTAAAACCAAAACGGAGCTATCTAACTGAATGGTTGTCAATGTGTGCATTCAACTGACAGAGTTAAACTCACGTGTGGATTCAGCGGTTTGCAAACCCTTTCTGTGCAGAATCCCAAAACCGGTATTTCCAGCCCAATGCCGGCATCCGTACTAAACAGCAGGAAACTTCGTCTAAAACTCAGGAGAAACGTTTCCTTGAAACTGCTCTGCTGTGCGTTCGTTCACCTAAGAGAGTTGAATCTATGTTGAGATTCAGCGAGTCAGAAACACGTTTCTTCTAGGAGCTGCGTTGGAATAATCCCGAGTGAATGGGACCATAGGCTGTACAGAGAAATATCTGCTTCTAAAACCAAAACGGAGCTATCTAACTGAATGGTTGTCAATGTGTGCATTCAACTGACAGAGTTAAACTCACGTGTGGATTCAGCGGTTTACAAACCCTTTCTGTGCAGAATCCCAAAACCGGTATTTCCAGCCCAATGCCGGCATACGTACTAAACAGCAGGAAACTTCGTCTAAAACTCAGGAGAAACGTTTCCTTGAAACTTCTCAGCTGTGCGTTCGTTCACCTAAGAGAGTTGAATCTATGTTGAGATTCAGCGAGTCAGAAACACGTGTCTTCTAGGAGCTGCGTTGGGATATTCCCGAGTGAATGGGACCATAGGCCGTACAGAGAAATATCTGCTTCTAAAACCAAAAGTGTGCTATCTAACTGAATGGTTGTCAATGTGTGCATTCAACTGACAGAGTTAAACTCACCTGTGGATTCAGCGGTTTGCAAACCCTTTCTGTGCAGAATCCCAAAACCGCTATTTCCAGTCCAATGCCGGCATACGTACTAAAGAGCAGGAACCTTCGTCTAAAACTCAGGAGCAACGTTTCCTTGAAACTGCTCTGCTGTGCGTTCGTTCACCTAAGAGAGTTGAATCTATGTTGAGATTCAGCGAGTCAGAAACACGTTTCTTCTTGGAGCTGCTTTGGGATATTCCCGAGTGAATGTGACCATAGGCTGTACAGAGAAATATCTGCTTCTAAAACCAAAACGGAGCTATCTAACTGAATGGTTGTCAATGTGTGCATTCAACTGACAGAGTTAAACTCACGTGTGGATTCAGCGGTTTGCAAATCCTTTCTGTGCAGAATCCCAAAACCGGTATTTCCAGCCCAATGCCGGCATCCGTACTAAACAGCAGGAAACTTCGTCTAAAACTCAGGAGAAACGTTTCCTTGAAACTGCTCTGCTGTGTGTTCGTTCACCTAAGAGAGTTGAATCTATGTTGAGATTCAGCGAGTCAGAAACACGTTTCTTCTAGGAGCTGCGTTGGGATAATCCCGAGTGAATGGGAACATAGGCTGTACAGAGAAATATCTGCTTCTAAAACCAAAAGTGTGTTATCTAACTGAATGGTTGTCAATGTGTGCATTCAACTGACAGAGTTAAACTCACGTGTGGCTTCAGCGGTTTGTAACCCTTTCTGTGCAGAATCCCAAAACTGGTATTTCCAGCCCAATGCCGGCATCCGTACTAAACAGCAGGAAACTTCGTCTAAAACTCAGGAGAAACGTTTCCTTGAAACTGCTCTGCTGTGCGTTCGTTCACCTAAGAGAGTTGAATCTATGTTGAGATTCAGCGAGTCAGAAACACGTTTCTTCTAGGAGCTGCGTTACGATATTCCCGAGTGAATGGGACCATAGGCTGTACAGAGAAATATCTGCTTCTAAAACCAAAACGGAGCTATCTAACTGAATGGTTGTCAATGTGTGCATTCAACAGACAGAGTTAAACTCACGTGTGGATTCAGCGGTTTACAAACCCTTTCTGTGCAGAATCCCAAAACCGGTATTTCCAGCCCAATGCCGGCATACGTACTAAACAGCAGGAAACTTCGTCTAAAACTCAGGAGCAACGTTTCCTTGAAACTGCTCTGCTGTGTGTTCGTTCACCTAAGAGAGTTGAATCTATGTTGAGATTCAGCGAGTCAGAAACACGTTTCTTCTAGGAGCTGCGTTGGGATAATCCCGAGTGAATGGGAACATAGGCTGTACAGAGAAATATCTGCTTCTAAAACCAAAAGTGTGTTATCTAACTGAATGGTTGTCAATGTGTGCATTCAACTGACAGAGTTAAACTCACGTGTGGCTTCAGCGGTTTGTAACCCTTTCTGTGCAGAATCCCAAAACTGGTATTTCCAGCCCAATGCCGGCATCCGTACTAAACAGCAGGAAACTTCGTCTAAAACTCAGGAGAAACGTTTCCTTGAAACTGCTCTGCTGTGCGTTCGTTCACCTAAGAGAGTTGAATCTATGTTGAGATTCAGCGAGTCAGAAACACGTTTCTTCTAGGAGCTGCGTTACGATATTCCCGAGTGAATGGGACCATAGGCTGTACAGAGAAATATCTGCTTCTAAAACCAAAACGGAGCTATCTAACTGAATGGTTGTCAATGTGTGCATTCAACAGACAGAGTTAAACTCACGTGTGGATTCAGCGGTTTACAAACCCTTTCTGTGCAGAATCCCAAAACCGGTATTTCCAGCCCAATGCCGGCATACGTACTAAACAGCAGGAAACTTCGTCTAAAACTCAGGAGCAACGTTTCCTTGAAACTGCTCTCCTGTTCGTTCGTTCACCTAAGAGAGTTGAATCTATGTTGAGTTTCAGCGAGTCAGAAACACGTTTCTTCTAGGAGCTGCGTTGGGATATTCCCGAGTGAATGGGACCATAGGCTGTACAGAGAAATATCTGCTTCTAAAACCAAAACGGAGCTATCTAACTGAATGGTTGTCAATGTGTGCATTCAACTGACAGAGTTAAACACACGTGTGGATTCAGCGGTTTGCAAACCCTTTCTGTGCAGAATCCCAAAACCGGTATTTCCAGCCCAATGCCGGCATCCGTACTAAACAGCAGGAAACTTCGTCTAAAACTCAGGAGAAACGTTTCCTTGAAACTGCTCTGCTGTGCGTTCGTTCACCTAAGAGAGTTGAATCTATGTTGAGATTCAGCGAGTCAGAAACACGTTTCTTCTAGGAGCTGCGTTGGGATATTCCCGAGTGAATGGGACCATAGGCTGTACAGAGAAATATCTGCTTCTAAAACCAAAACGGAGCTATCTAACTGAATGGTTGCCAATGTGTGCATTCAACTGACAGAGTTAAACTCACGTGTGGATTCAGCGGTTTGCAAACCCTTTCTGTGCAGAATCCCAAAACCGGTATTTCCAGCCCAATGCCGGCATCCGTACTAAACAGCAGGAAACTTCGTCTAAAACTCAGGAGAAACGTTTCCTTGAAACTGCTCTGCTGTGCGTTCGATCACCTAAGAGAGTTGAATCTATGTTGAGATTCAGCGAGTCAGAAACACGTTTCTTCTAGGAGGTGCGTTGGGATAATCCCGAGTGAATGGGACCATAGGCTGTACAGAGAAATATCTGCTTCTAAAACCAAAAGTGTGTTATCTAACTGAATGGTTGTCAATGTGTGCATTCAACTGACAGAGTTAAACTCACGTGTGGCTTCAGCGGTTTGTAACCCTTTCTGTGCAGAATCCCAAAACTGGTATTTCCAGCCCAATGCCGGCATCCGTACTAAACAGCAGGAAACTTCGTCTAAAACTCAGGAGAAACGTTTCCTTGAAACTGCTCTGCTGTGCGTTCGTTCACCTAAGAGAGTTGAATCTATGTTGAGATTCAGCGAGTCAGAAACACGTTTCTTCTAGGAGCTGCGTTACGATATTCCCGAGTGAATGGGACCATAGGCTGTACAGAGAAATATCTGCTTCTAAAACCAAAACGGAGCTATCTAACTGAATGGTTGTCAATGTGTGCATTCAACAGACAGAGTTAAACTCACGTGTGGATTCAGCGGTTTACAAACCCTTTCTGTGCAGAATCCCCAAACCGGTATTTCCAGCCCAATGCCGGCATACGTACTAAACAGCAGGAAACTTCGTCTAAAACTCAGGAGAAACGTTTCCTTGAAACTTCTCAGCTGTGCGTTCGTTCACCTAAGAGAGTTGAATCTATGTTGAGATTCAGCGAGTCAGAAACACGTGTCTTCTAGGAGCTGCGTTTGGATATTCCCGAGTAAATGGGACCATAGGCCGTACAGAGAAATATCTGCTTCTAAAACCAAAAGTGTGCTATCTAACTGAATGGTTGTCAATGTGTGCATTCAACTGACAGAGTTAAACTCACGTGTGGATTCAGCGTTTTGCAAACCCTTTCTGTGCAGAATCCCAAAACCGGTATTTCCAGCCCAATGCCGGCATCCGTACTAAACAGCAGGAAACTTCGTCTAAAACTCAGGAGTAACGTTTCCTTGAAACTGCTCTGCTGTGCGTTCGTTCACCTAAGAGAGTTGAATCTATGTTGAGATTCAGCGAGTCAGAAACACGTTTCTTCTAGGAGCTGCGTTGGGATATTCCCGAGTGAATGGGACCATAGGCTGTACAGAGAAATATCTGCTTCTAAAACCAAAAGTGTGCTATCAAACTGAATGGTTGTCAATGTGTGCATTCAACTGACAGAGTTAAACTCACGTGTGGAATCAGCGGTTTGCAAACCCTTTCTGTGCAGAATCCCAAAACCGGTATTTCCAGCCCAATGCCGGCATCCGTACTAAACAGCAGGAAACTTCGTCTAAAACTCAGGAGCAACGTTTCCTTGAAACTGCTCTGCTGTGCGTTCGTTCACCTAAGAGAGTTGAATCTATGTTGAGATTCAGCGAGTCAGAAACACGTTTCTTCTAGGAGCTGCGTTGGGATATTCCCGAGTGAATGGGACCATAGGCTGTACAGAGAAATATCTGCTTCTAAAACCAAAACGGAGCTATCTAACTGAATGGTTGTCAATGTGTGCATTCAACTGACAGAGTTAAACTCACGTGTGGATTCAGCGGTTTGCAAACCCTTTCTGTGCAGAATCCCAAAACCGGTATTTCCAGCCCAATGCCGGCATCCGTACTAAACAGCAGGAAACTTCGTCTAAAACTCAGGAGAAACGTTTCCTTGAAACTGCTCTGCTGTGCGTTCGATCACCTAAGAGAGTTGAATCTATGTTGAGATTCAGCGAGTCAGAAACACGTTTCTTCTAGGAGCTGCGTTGGGATAATCCCGAGTGAATGGGACCATAGGCTGTACAGAGAAATATCTGCTTCTAAAACCAAAAGTGTGTTATCTAACTGAATGGTTGTCAATGTGTGCATTCAACTGACAGAGTTAAACTCACGTGTGGCTTCAGCGGTTTGTAACCCTTTCTGTGCAGAATCCCAAAACTGGTATTTCCAGCCCAATGCCGGCATCCGTACTAAACAGCAGGAAACTTCGTCTAAAACTCAGGAGCAACGTTTCCTTGAAACTGCTCTGCTGTGCGTTCGTTCACCTAAGAGAGTTGAATCTATGTTGAGATTCAGCGAGTCAGAAACACGTTTCTTCTAGGAGCTGCGTTGGGATATTCCCGAGTGAATGGGACCATAGGCTGTACAGAGAAATATCTGCTTCTAAAACCAAAAGTGTGCTATCAAACTGAATGGTTGTCAATGTGTGCATTCAACTGACAGAGTTAAACTCACGTGTGGAATCAGCGGTTTGCAAACCCTTTCTGTGCAGAATCCCAAAACCGGTATTTCCAGCCCAATGCCGGCATACGTACTAAACAGCAGGAAACTTCGTCTAAAACTCAGGAGCAACGTTTCCTTGAAACTGCTCTCCTGTGCGTTCGTTCACCTAAGAGAGTTGAATCTATGTTGAGTTTCAGCGAGTCAGAAACACGTTTCTTCTAGGAGCTGCGTTGGGATATTCCCGAGTGAATGGGACCATAGGCTGTACAGAGAAATATCTGCTTCTAAAACCAAAACGGAGCTATCTAACTGAATGGTTGTCAATGTGTGCATTCAACTGACAGAGTTAAACACACGTGTGGATTCAGCGGTTTGCAAACCCTTTCTGTGCAGAATCCCAAAACCGGTATTTCCAGCCCAATGCCGGCATCCGTACTAAACAGCAGGAAACTTCGTCTAAAACTCAGGAGAAACGTTTCCTTGAAACTGCTCTGCTGTGCGTTCGTTCACCTAAGAGAGTTGAATCTATGTTGAGATTCAGCGAGTCAGAAACACGTTTCTTCTAGGAGCTGCGTTGGGATATTCCCGAGTGAATGGGACCATAGGCTGTACAGAGAAATATCTGCTTCTAAAACCAAAACGGAGCTATCTAACTGAATGGTTGCCAATGTGTGCATTCAACTGACAGAGTTAAACTCACGTGTGGATTCAGCGGTTTGCAAACCCTTTCTGTGCAGAATCCCAAAACCGGTATTTCCAGCCCAATGCCGGCATCCGTACTAAACAGCAGGAAACTTCGTCTAAAACTCAGGAGAAACGTTTCCTTGAAACTGCTCTGCTGTGCGTTCGATCACCTAAGAGAGTTGAATCTATGTTGAGATTCAGCGAGTCAGAAACACGTTTCTTCTAGGAGGTGCGTTGGGATATTCCCGAGTGAATGGGACCATAGGCTGTACAGAGAAATATCTGCTCCTACAACCAAAAGGGTGGTATCTAACTGAATAGTTGTCAATGTGTGCATTCAACTGACAGAGTTAAACTCACGTTTGGATTCAGCGGTTTACAAACCCTTTCTGTGCAGAATCCAAAAACGGTAATTCCAGCTCAATGCCGGCATCCGTACTAAACAGCAGGAAACTTCGTCTAAAACTCAGGAGAAACGTTTCCTTGAAACTGCTCTGCTGTGCGTTCGTTCACCTAAGAGAGTTGAAACTATGTTGAGATTCAGGGAGTCAGAAACACGTTTATGCTAGGAGCAGCGTTGGGATATTCCCGAGTGAATGGGACCATAGGCTGTACAGAGAAATATCTGCTTCTGAAACCAAAACGGAGCTATCTAACTGAATGGTTGTCAATGTGTGCATTCAACTGACAGAGTTAAACTCACGTGTGGATTCAGCGGTTTGCAAACCATTTCTGTGCAGAATCCCAAAACCGGTATGTCCAGCCCAATGCCGGCATCCGTACTAAACAGCAGGAAACTTCGTCTAAAACTCAGGAGCAACGTTTCCTTGAAACTGCTCTCCTGTGCGTTCGTTCACCTAAGAGAGTTGAATCTATGTTGAGATTCAGCGAGTCAGAAACACGTTTCTTCTAGGAGCTGCGTTGGGATATTCCCGAGTGAATGGGACCATAGGCTGTACAGAGAAATATCTGCTTCTAAAACCAAAACGGAGCTATCTAACTGAATGGTTGTCAATGTGTGCATTCAACTGACAGAGTTAAACACACGTGTGGATTCAGCGGTTTGCAAACCCTTTCTGTGCAGAATCCCAAAACCGGTATTTCCAGCCCAATGCCGGCATCCGTACTAAACAGCAGGAAACTTCGTCTAAAACTCAGGAGAAACGTTTCCTTGAAACTGCTCTGCTGTGCGTTCGTTCACCTAAGAGAGTTGAATCTATGTTGAGATTCAGCGAGTCAGAAACACGTTTCTTCTAGGAGCTGCGTTGGGATATTCCCGAGTGAATGGGACCATAGGCTGTACAGAGAAATATCTGCTTCTAAAACCAAAACGGAGCTATCTAACTGAATGGTTGCCAATGTGTGCATTCAACTGACAGAGTTAAACTCACGTGTGGATTCAGCGGTTTGCAAACCCTTTCTGTGCAGAATCCCAAAACCGGTATTTCCAGCCCAATGACGGCATCCGTACTAAACAGCAGGAAACTTCGTCTAAAACTCATGAGAAACGTTTCCTTGAAACTGCTCTGCTGTGCGTTCGATCACCTAAGAGAGTTGAATCTATGTTGAGATTCAGCGAGTCAGAAACACGTTTCTTCTAGGAGGTGCGTTGGGATATTCCCGAGTGAATGGGACCATAGGCTGTACAGAGAAATATCTGCTCCTACAACCAAAAGGGTGGTATCTAACTGAATAGTTGTCAATGTGTGCATTCAACTGACAGAGTTAAACTCACGTTTGGATTCAGCGGTTTACAAACCCTTTCTGTGCAGAATCCAAAAACGGTAATTCCAGCTCAATGCCGGCATCCGTACTAAACAGCAGGAAACTTCGTCTAAAACTCAGGAGAAACGTTTCCTTGAAACTGCTCTGCTGTGCGTTCGTTCACCTAAGAGAGTTGAAACTATGTTGAGATTCAGGGAGTCAGAAACACGTTTATGCTAGGAGCAGCGTTGGGATATTCCCGAGTGAATGGGACCATAGGCTGTACAGAGAAATATCTGCTTCTGAAACCAAAACGGAGCTATCTAACTGAATGGTTGTCAATGTGTGCATTCAACTGACAGAGTTAAACTCACGTGTGGATTCAGCGGTTTGCAAACCATTTCTGTGCAGAATCCCAAAACCGGTATGTCCAGCCCAATGCCGGCATCCGTACTAAACAGCAGGAAACTTCGTCTAAAACTCAGGAGCAACGTTTCGTTGAAACTGCTCTGCTGTGCGTTCGTTCATCTAAGAGAGTTGAATCTATGTTGAGATTCAGCGAGTCAGAAACACGTTTCTTCTAGGAGCTTCTTTGGGATATTCCCGAGTGAATGTGACCATAGGCTGTACAAAGAAATATCTGCTTCTAAAACCAAAACGGAGCTATCTAACTGAATGGTTGTCAATGTGTGCATTCAACTGACAGAGTTAAACTCACGTGTGGATTCAGCGGTTTGCAAACCCTTTCTGTGCAGAATCCCAAAACCGGTATTTCCAGCCAAATGCCGGCATCCGTACTAAACAGCAGGAAACTTCGTCTAAAACTCAGGAGAAACGTTTCCTTGAAACTGCTCTGCTGTGCGTTCGTTCACCTAAGAGAGTTGAATCTATGTTGAGATTCAGCGAGTCAGAAACACGTTTCTTCTAGGAGCTGCGTTGGAATAATCCCGAGTGAATGGGACCATAGGCTGTACAGAGAAATATCTGCTTCTAAAACCAAAACGGAGCTATCTAACTGAATGGTTGTCAATGTGTGCATTCAACTGACAGAGTTAAACTCACGTGTGGATTCAGCGGTTTACAAACCCTTTCTGTGCAGAATCCCAAAACCGGTATTTCCAGCCCAATGCCGGCATACGTACTAAACAGCAGGAAACTTCGTCTAAAACTCAGGAGAAACGTTTCCTTGAAACTTCTCAGCTGTGCGTTCGTTCACCTAAGAGAGTTGAATCTATGTTGAGATTCAGCGAGTCAGAAACACGTGTCTTCTAGGAGCTGCGTTGGGATATTCCCGAGTGAATGGGACCATAGGCCGTACAGAGAAATATCTGCTTCTAAAACCAAAAGTGTGCTATCTAACTGAATGGTTGTCAATGTGTGCATTCAACTGACAGAGTTAAACTCACCTGTGGATTCAGCGGTTTGCAAACCCTTTCTGTGCAGAATCCCAAAACCGCTATTTCCAGCCCAATGCCTGCATCCGTACTAAACAGCAGGAAACTTCGTCTAAAACTCAGGAGCAACGTTTCCTTGAAACTGCTCTGCTGTGCGTTCGTTCACCTAAGAGAGTTGAATCTATGTTGAGATTCAGCGAGTCAGAAACACGTTTCTTCTAGGAGCTGCGTTGGGATATTCCCGAGTGAATGGGACCATAGGCTGTACAGAGAAATATCTGCTTCTAAAACCAAAAGTGTGCTATCAAACTGAATGGTTGTCAATGTGTGCATTCAACTGACAGAGTTAAACTCACGTGTGGAATCAGCGGTTTGCAAACCCTTTCTGTGCAGAATCCCAAAACCGCTATTTCCAGCCCAATGCCGGCATACGTACTAAACAGCAGGAAACTTCGTCTAAAACTCAGGAGCAACGTTTCCTTGAAACTGCTCTGCTGTGCGTTCGTTCACCTAAGAGAGTTGAATCTATGTTGAGATTCAGCGAGTCAGAAACACGTTTCTTCTAGGAGCTGCGTTGGGATATTCCCGAGTGAATGGGACCATAGGCTGTACAGAGAAATATCTGCTTCTAAAACCAAAACGGAGCTATCTAACTGAATGGTTGTCAATGTGTGCATTCAACTGACAGAGTTAAACACACGTGTGGATTCAGCGGTTTGCAAACCCTTTCTGTGCAGAATCCCAAAACCGGTATTTCCAGCCCAATGCCGGCATCCGTACTAAACAGCAGGAAACTTCGTCTAAATCTCAGGATAAACGTTTCCTTGAAACTACTCTGCTGTGCGTTCGTTCACCTAAGAGAGTTGAATCTATGTTGAGATTCAGCGAGTCAGAAACACGTTTCTTCTAGGAGCTGCGTTGGGATATTCCCGAGTGAATGGGACCATAGGCTGTACAGAGAAATATCTGCTTCTAAAACCAAAAGTGTGCTATCAAACTGAATGGTTGTCAATGTGTGCATTCAACTGACAGAGTTAAACTCACGTGTGGAATCAGCGGTTTGCAAACCCTTTCTGTGCAGAATCCCAAAACCGGTATTTCCAGCCCAATGCCGGCATCCGTACTAAACAGCAGGAAACTTCGTCTAAAACTCAGGAGAAACGTTTCCTTGAAACTGCTCTGCTGTGCGTTCGTTCACCTAAGAGAATTGAATCTATGTTGAGATTCAGCGAGTCAGAAACACGTTTCTTCTAGGAGCTGCGTTGGGATATTCCCGAGTGAATGGGACCATAGGCTGTACAGAGAAATATCTGCTTCTAAAACCAAAACGGAGCTATCTAACTGAATGGTTGCCAATGTGTGCATTCAACTGACAGAGTTAAACTCACGTGTGGATTCAGCGGTTTGCAAACCCTTTCTGTGCAGAATCCCAAAACCGGTATTTCCAGCCCAATGCCGGCATCCGTACTAAACAGCAGGAAACTTCGTCTAAAACTCAGGAGAAACGTTTCCTTGAAACTGCTCTGCTGTGCGTTCGATCACCTAAGAGAGTTGAATCTATGTTGAGATTCAGCGAGTCAGAAACACGTTTCTTCTAGGAGGTGCGTTGGGATATTCCCGAGTGAATGGGACCATAGGCTGTACAGAGAAATATCTGCTCCTACAACCAAAAGGGTGGTATCTAACTGAATGGTTGTCAATGTGTGCATTCAACTGACAGAGTTAAACTCGCGTTTGGATTCAGCGGTTTACAAACCCTTTCTGTGCAGAATCCAAAAACGGTAATTCCAGCTCAATGCCGGCATCCGTACTAAACAGCAGGAAACTTCGTCTAAAACTCAGGAGAAACGTTTCCTTGAAACTGCTCTGCTGTGCGTTCGTTCACCTAAGAGAGTTGAAACTATGTTGAGATTCAGGGAGTCAGAAACACGTTTATGCTAGGAGCAGCGTTGGGATATTCCCGAGTGAATGGGACCATAGACTGTACAGAGAAATATCTGCTTCTGAAACCAAAACGGAGCTATCTAACTGAATGGTTGTCAATGTGTGCATTCAACTGACAGAGGTAAACTCACGTGTGGATTCAGCGGTTTGCAAACCATTTCTGTGCAGAATCCCAAAACCGGTATTTCCAGCCCAATGCCGGCATCCGTACTAAACAGCAGGAAACTTCGTCTAAAACTCAGGAGCAACGTTTCCTTGAAACTGCTCTGCTGTGCGTTCGTTCATCTAAGAGAGTTGAATCTATGTTGAGATTCAGCGAGTCAGAAACACGTTTCTTCTAGGAGCTGCTTTGGGATATTCCCGAGTGAATGTGACCATAGGCTGTACAGAGAAATATCTGCTTCTAAAACCAAAACGGAGCTATCTAACTGAATGGTTGTCAATGTGTGCGTTCAACTGACAGAGTTAAACACACGTGTGGATTCAGCGGTTTGCAAACCCTTTCTGTGCAGAATCCCAAAACCGGTATTTCCAGCCCAATGCCGGCATCCGTACTAAACAGCAGGAAACTTCGTCTAAAACTCAGGAGAAACGTTTCCTTGAAACTGCTCTGCTGTGCGTTCGTTCACCTAAGAGAGTTGAATCTATGTTGAGATTCAGCGAGTCAGAAACACGTTTCTTCTAGGAGCTGCGTTGGGATATTCCCGAGTGAATGGGACCATAGGCTGTACAGAGAAATATCTGCTTCTAAAACCAAAAGTGTGCTATCAAACTGAATGGTTGTCAATGTGTGCATTCAACTGACAGAGTTAAACTCACGTGTGGAATCAGCGGTTTGCAAACCCTTTCTGTGCAGAATCCCAAAACCGCTATTTCCAGCCCAATGCCGGCATACGTACTAAACAGCAGGAAACTTCGTCTAAAACTCAGGAGCAACGTTTCCTTGAAACTGCTCTGCTGTGCGTTCGTTCACCTAAGAGAGTTGAATCTATGTTGAGATTCAGCGAGTCAGAAACACGTTTCCTCTAGGAGCTGCGTTGGGATATTCCCGAGTGAATTGGACCATAGGCTGTACAGAGAAATATCTGCTTCTAAAACCAAAACGGAGCTATCTAACTGAATGGTTGTCAATGTGTGCATTCAACTGACAGAGTTAAACACACGTGTGGATTCAGCGGTTTGCAAACCCTTTCTGTGCAGAATCCCAAAACCGGTATTTCCAGCCCAATGCCGGCATCCGTACTAAACAGCAGGAAACTTCGTCTAAATCTCAGGATAAACGTTTCCTTGAAACTGCTCTGCTGTGCGTTCGTTCACCTAAGAGAGTTGAATCTATGTTGAGATTCAGCGAGTCAGAAACACGTTTCTTCTAGGAGCTGCGTTGGGATATTCCCGAGTGAATGGGACCATAGGCTGTACAGAGAAATATCTGCTTCTAAAACCAAAACGGAGCTATCTAACTGAATGGTTGTCAATGTGTGCATTCAACAGACAGAGTTAAACTCACGTGTGGATTCAGCGGTTTACAAACCCTTTCTGTGCAGAATCCCAAAACCGGTATTTCCAGCCCAATGCCGGCATACGTACTAAACAGCAGGAAACTTCGTCTAAAACTCAGGAGAAACGTTTCCTTGAAACTTCTCAGCTGTGCGTTCGTTCACCTAAGAGAGTTGAATCTATGTTGAGATTCAGCGACTCAGAAACACGTGTCTTCTAGGAGCTGCGTTTGGATATTCCCGAGTGAATGGGACCATAGGCCGTACAGAGAAATATCTGCTTCTAAAACCAAAAGTGTGCTATCTAACTGAATGGTTGTCAATGTGTGCATTCAACTGACAGAGTTAAACTCACGTGTGGATTCAGCGTTTTGCAAACCCTTTCTGTGCAGAATCCCAAAACCGGTATTTCCAGCCCAATGCCGGCATCCGTACTAAACAGCAGGAAACTTCGTCTAAAACTCAGGAGCAACGTTTCCTTGAAACTGCTCTGCTGTGCGTTCGTTCACCTAAGAGAGTTGAATCTATGTTGAGATTCAGCGAGTCAGAAACACGTTTCTTCTAGGAGCTGCGTTGGGATATTCCCGAGTGAATGGGACCATAGGCTGTACAGAGAAATATCTGCTTCTAAAACCAAAAGTGTGCTATCAAACTGAATGGTTGTCAATGTGTGCATTCAACTGACAGAGTTAAACTCACGTGTGGAATCAGCGGTTTGCAAACCCTTTCTGTGCAGAATCCCAAAACCGGTATTTCCAGCCCAATGCCGGCATCCGTACTAAACAGCAGGAAACTTCGTCTAAAACTCAGGAGAAACGTTTCCTTGAAACTGCTCTGCTGTGCGTTCGTTCACCTAAGAGAGTTGAATCTATGTTGAGATTCAGCGAGTCAGAAACACGTTTCTTCTAGGAGCTGCGTTGGGATATTCCCGAGTGAATGGGACCATAGGCTGTACAGAGAAATATCTGCTTCTAAAACCAAAACGGAGCTATCTAACTGAATGGTTGCCAATGTGTGCATTCAACTGACAGAGTTAAACTCACGTGTGGATTCAGCGGTTTGCAAACCCTTTCTGTGCAGAATCCCAAAATCGGTATTTCCAGCCCAATGCCGGCATCCGTACTAAACAGCAGGAAACTTCGTCTAAAACTCAGGAGAAACGTTTCCTTGAAACTGCTCTGCTGTGCGTTCGATCACCTAAGAGAGTTGAAACTATGTTGAGATTCAGGGAGTCAGAAACACGTTTATGCTAGGAGCAGCGTTGGGATATTCCCGAGTGAATGGGACCATAGGCTGTACAGAGAAATATCTGCTTCTGAAACCAAAACGGAGCTATCTAACTGAATGGTTGTCAATGTGTGCATTCAACTGACAGAGTTAAACTCACGTGTGGATTCAGCGGTTTGCAAACCCTTTCTGTGCAGAATCCCAAAACCGGTATGTCCAGCCCAATGCCGGCATCCGTACTAAACAGCAGGAAACTTCGTCTAAAACTCAGGAGCAACGTTTCCTTGAAACTGCTCTGCTGTGCGTTCGTTCACCTAAGAGAGTTGAATCTATGTTGAGATTCAGCGAGTCAGAAACACGTTTCTTCTAGGAGCTGCGTTGGGATATTCCCGAGTGAATGGGACCATAGGCTGTACAGAGAAATATCTGCTTCTAAAACCAAAAGTGTGCTATCAAACTGAATGGTTGTCAATGTGTGCATTCAACTGACAGAGTTAAACTCACGTGTGGAATCAGCGGTTTGCAAACCCTTTCTGTGCAGTATCCCAAAACCGCTATTTCCAGCCCAATGCCGGCATACGTACTAAACAGCAGGAAACTTCGTCTAAAACTCAGGAGCAACGTTTCCTTGAAACTGCTCTGCTGTGCGTTCGTTCACCTAAGAGAGTTGAATCTATGTTGAGATTCAGCGAGTCAGAAACACGTTTCTTCTAGGAGCTGCGTTGGGATATTCCCGAGTGAATGGGACCATAGGCTGTACAGAGAAATATCTGCTTCTAAAACCAAAACGGAGCTATCTAACTGAATGGTTGTCAATGTGTGCATTCAACTGACAGAGTTAAACACACGTGTGGATTCAGCGGTTTGCAAACCCTTTCTGTGCAGAATCCCAAAACCGGTATTTCCAGCCCAATGCCGGCATCCGTACTAAACAGCAGGAAACTTCGTCTAAATCTCAGGATAAACGTTTCCTTGAAACTACTCTGCTGTGCGTTCGTTCACCTAAGAGAGTTGAATCTATGTTGAGATTCAGCGAGTCAGAAACACGTTTCTTCTAGGAGCTGCGTTGGGATATTCCCGAGTGAATGGGACCATAGGCTGTACAGAGAAATATCTGCTTCTAAAACCGAAAGTGTGCTATCAAACTGAATGGTTGTCAATGTGTGCATTCAACTGACAGAGTTAAACTCACGTGTGGAATCAGCGGTTTGCAAACCCTTTCTGTGCAGAATCCCAAAACCGGTATTTCCAGCCCAATGCCGGCATCCGTACTAAACAGCAGGAAACTTCGTCTAAAACTCAGGAGAAACGTTTCCTTGAAACTGCTCTGCTGTGCGTTCGTTCACCTAAGAGAATTGAATCTATGTTGAGATTCAGCGAGTCAGAAACACGTTTCTTCTAGGAGCTGCGTTGGGATATTCCCGAGTGAATGGGACCATAGGCTGTACAGAGAAATATCTGCTTCTAAAACCAAAACGGAGCTATCTAACTGAATGGTTGCCAATGTGTGCATTCAACTGACAGAGTTAAACTCACGTGTGGATTCAGCGGTTTGCAAACCCTTTCTGTGCAGAATCCCAAAACCGGTATTTCCAGCCCAATGCCGGCATCCGTACTAAACAGCAGGAAACTTCGTCTAAAACTCAGGAGAAACGTTTCCTTGAAACTGCTCTGCTGTGCGTTCGATCACCTAAGAGAGTTGAATCTATGTTGAGATTCAGCGAGTCAGAAACACGTTTCTTCTAGGAGGTGCGTTGGGATATTCCCGAGTGAATGGGACCATAGACTGTACAGAGAAATATCTGCTCCTACAACCAAAAGGGTGGTATCTAACTGAATGGTTGTCAATGTGTGCATTCAACTGACAGAGTTAAACTCGCGTTTGGATTCAGCGGTTTACAAACCCTTTCTGTGCAGAATCCAAAAACGGTAATTCCAGCTCAATGCCGGCATCCGTACTAAACAGCAGGAAACTTCGTCTAAAACTCAGGAGAAACGTTTCCTTGAAACTGCTCTGCTGTGCGTTCGTTCACCTAAGAGAGTTGAAACTATGTTGAGATTCAGGGAGTCAGAAACACGTTTATGCTAGGAGCAGCGTTGGGATATTCCCGAGTGAATGGGACCATAGACTGTACAGAGAAATATCTGCTTCTGAAACCAAAACGGAGCTATCTAACTGAATGGTTGTCAATGTGTGCATTCAACTGACAGAGTTAAACTCACGTGTGGATTCAGCGGTTTGCAAACCATTTCTGTGCAGAATCCCAAAACCGGTATTTCCAGCCCAATGCCGGCATCCGTACTAAACAGCAGGAAACTTCGTCTAAAACTCAGGAGCAACGTTTCCTTGAAACTGCTCTGCTGTGCGTTCGTTCATCTAAGAGAGTTGAATCTATGTTGAGATTCAGCGAGTCAGAAACACGTTTCTTCTAGGAGCTGCTTTGGGATATTCCCGAGTGAATGTGACCATAGGCTGTACAGAGAAATATCTGCTTCTAAAACCAAAACGGAGCTATCTAACTGAATGGTTGTCAATGTGTGCGTTCAACTGACAGAGTTAAACACACGTGTGGATTCAGCGGTTTGCAAACCCTTTCTGTGCAGAATCCCAAAACCGGTATTTCCAGCCCAATGCCGGCATCCGTACTAAACAGCAGGAAACTTCGTCTAAAACTCAGGAGAAACGTTTCCTTGAAACTGCTCTGCTGTGCGTTCGTTCACCTAAGAGAGTTGAATCTATGTTGAGATTCAGCGAGTCAGAAACACGTTTCTTCTAGGAGCTGCGTTGGGATATTCCCGAGTGAATGGGACCATAGGCTGTACAGAGAAATATCTGCTTCTAAAACCAAAAGTGTGCTATCAAACTGAATGGTTGTCAATGTGTGCATTCAACTGACAGAGTTAAACTCACGTGTGGAATCAGCGGTTTGCAAACCCTTTCTGTGCAGAATCCCAAAACCGCTATTTCCAGCCCAATGCCGGCATACGTACTAAACAGCAGGAAACTTCGTCTAAAACTCAGGAGCAACGTTTCCTTGAAACTGCTCTGCTGTGCGTTCGTTCACCTAAGAGAGTTGAATCTATGTTGAGATTCAGCGAGTCAGAAACACGTTTCTTCTAGGAGCTGCGTTGGGATATTCCCGAGTGAATGGGACCATAGGCTGTACAGAGAAATATCTGCTTCTAAAACCAAAACGGAGCTATCTAACTGAATGGTTGTCAATGTGTGCATTCAACTGACAGAGTTAAACACACGTGTGGATTCAGCGGTTTGCAAACCCTTTCTGTGCAGAATCCCAAAACCGGTATTTCCAGCCCAATGCCGGCATCCGTACTAAACAGCAGGAAACTTCGTCTAAATCTCAGGATAAACGTTTCCTTGAAACTGCTCTGCTGTGCGTTCGTTCACCTAAGAGAGTTGAATCTATGTTGAGATTCAGCGAGTCAGAAACACGTTTCTTCTAGGAGCTGCGTTGGGATATTCCCGAGTGAATGGGACCATAGGCTGTACAGAGAAATATCTGCTTCTAAAACCAAAACGGAGCTATCTAACTGAATGGTTGTCAATGTGTGCATTCAACAGACAGAGTTAAACTCACGTGTGGATTCAGCGGTTTACAAACCCTTTCTGTGCAGAATCCCAAAACCGGTATTTCCAGCCCAATGCCGGCATACGTACTAAACAGCAGGAAACTTCGTCTAAAACTCAGGAGAAACGTTTCCTTGAAACTTCTCAGCTGTGCGTTCGTTCACCTAAGAGAGTTGAATCTATGTTGAGATTCAGCGACTCAGAAACACGTGTCTTCTAGGAGCTGCGTTTGGATATTCCCGAGTGAATGGGACCATAGGCCGTACAGAGAAATATCTGCTTCTAAAACCAAAAGTGTGCTATCTAACTGAATGGTTGTCAATGTGTGCATTCAACTGACAGAGTTAAACTCACGTGTGGATTCAGCGTTTTGCAAACCCTTTCTGTGCAGAATCCCAAAACCGGTATTTCCAGCCCAATGCCGGCATCCGTACTAAACAGCAGGAAACTTCGTCTAAAACTCAGGAGCAACGTTTCCTTGAAACTGCTCTGCTGTGCGTTCGTTCACCTAAGAGAGTTGAATCTATGTTGAGATTCAGCGAGTCAGAAACACGTTTCTTCTAGGAGCTGCGTTGGGATATTCCCGAGTGAATGGGACCATAGGCTGTACAGAGAAATATCTGCTTCTAAAACCAAAAGTGTGCTATCAAACTGAATGGTTGTCAATGTGTGCATTCAACTGACAGAGTTAAACTCACGTGTGGAATCAGCGGTTTGCAAACCCTTTCTGTGCAGAATCCCAAAACCGGTATTTCCAGCCCAATGCCGGCATCCGTACTAAACAGCAGGAAACTTCGTCTAAGACTCCGGAGAAACGTTTCCTTGAAACTGCTCTGCTGTGCGTTCGTTCACCTAAGAGAGTTGAATCTATGTTGAGATTCAGCGAGTCAGAAACACGTTTCTTCTAGGAGCTGCGTTGGGATATTCCCGAGTGAATGGGACCATAGGCTGTACAGAGAAATATCTGCTTCTAAAACCAAAACGGAGCTATCTAACTGAATGGTTGCCAATGTGTGCATTCAACTGACAGAGTTAAACTCACGTGTGGATTCAGCGGTTTGCAAACCCTTTCTGTGCAGAATCCCAAAACCGGTATTTCCAGCCCAATGCCGGCATCCGTACTAAACAGCAGGAAACTTCGTCTAAAACTCAGGAGAAACGTTTCCTTGAAACTGCTCTGCTGTGCGTTCGATCACCTAAGAGAGTTGAAACTATGTTGAGATTCAGGGAGTCAGAAACACGTTTATGCTAGGAGCAGCGTTGGGATATTCCCGAGTGAATGGGACCATAGGCTGTACAGAGAAATATCTGCTTCTGAAACCAAAACGGAGCTATCTAACTGAATGGTTGTCAATGTGTGCATTCAACTGACAGAGTTAAACTCACGTGTGGATTCAGCGGTTTGCAAACCCTTTCTGTGCAGAATCCCAAAACCGGTATGTCCAGCCCAATGCCGGCATCCGTACTAAACAGCAGGAAACTTCGTCTAAAACTCAGGAGCAACGTTTCCTTGAAACTGCTCTGCTGTGCGTTCGTTCATCTAAGAGAGTTGAATCTATGTTGAGATTCAGCGAGTCAGAAACACGTTTCTTCTAGGAGCTGCTTTGGGATATTCCCGAGTGAATGTGACCATAGGCTGTACAGAGAAATATCTGCTTCTAAAACCAAAACGGAGCTATCTAACTGAATGGTTGTCAATGTGTGCATTCAACTGACAGAGTTAAACTCACGTGTGGATTCAGCGGTTTGCAAACCCTTTCTGTGCAGAATCCCAAAACCGGTATTTCCAGCCCAATGCCGGCATCCGTACTAAACAGCAGGAAACTTCGTCTAAAACTCAGGAGAAACGTTTCCTTGAAACTGTTCTGCTGTGCGTTCGTTCACCTAAGAGAGTTGAATCTATGTTGAGATTCAGCGAGTCAGAAACACGTTTCTTCTAGGAGCTGCGTTGGGATATTCCCGAGTGAATGGGACCATAGGCTGTACAGAGAAATATCTGCTTCTAAAACCAAAACGGAGCTATCTAACTGAATGGTTGTCAATGTGTGCATTCAACTGACAGAGTTAAACTCACGTGTGGATTCAGCGGTTTACAAACCCTTTCTGTGCAGAATCCCAAAACCGGTATTTCCAGCCCAATGCCGGCATACGTACTAAACAGCAGGAAACTTCGTCTAAAACTCAGGAGAAACGTTTCCTTGAAACTTCTCAGCTGTGCGTTCGTTCACCTAAGAGAGTTGAATCTATGTTGAGATTCAGCGAGTCAGAAACACGTGTCTTCTAGGAGCTGCGTTGGGATATTCCCGAGTGAATGGGACCATAGGCCGTACAGAGAAATATCTGCTTCTAAAACCAAAAGTGTGCTATCTAACTGAATGGTTGTCAATGTGTGCATTCAACTGACAGAGTTAAACTCACCTGTGGATTCAGCGGTTTGCAAACCCTTTCTGTGCAGAATCCCAAAACCGCTATTTCCAGCCCAATGCCTGCATCCGTACTAAACAGCAGGAAACTTCGTCTAAAACTCAGGAGCAACGTTTCCTTGAAACTGCTCTGCTGTGCGTTCGTTCACCTAAGAGAGTTGAATCTATGTTGAGATTCAGCGAGTCAGAAACACGTTTCTTCTAGGAGCTGCGTTGGGATATTCCCGAGTGAATGGGACCATAGGCTGTACAGAGAAATATCTGCTTCTAAAACCAAAAGTGTGCTATCAAACTGAATGGTTGTCAATGTGTGCATTCAACTGACAGAGTTAAACTCACGTGTGGAATCAGCGGTTTGCAAACCCTTTCTGTGCAGAATCCCAAAACCGCTATTTCCAGCCCAATGCCGGCATACGTACTAAACAGCAGGAAACTTCGTCTAAAACTCAGGAGCAACGTTTCCTTGAAACTGCTCTGCTGTGCGTTCGTTCACCTAAGAGAGTTGAATCTATGTTGAGATTCAGCGAGTCAGAAACACGTTTCTTCTAGGAGCTGCGTTGGGATATTCCCGAGTGAATGGGACCATAGGCTGTACAGAGAAATATCTGCTTCTAAAACCAAAACGGAGCTATCTAACTGAATGGTTGTCAATGTGTGCATTCAACTGACAGAGTTAAACACACGTGTGGATTCAGCGGTTTGCAAACCCTTTCTGTGCAGAATCCCAAAACCGGTATTTCCAGCCCAATGCCGGCATCCGTACTAAACAGCAGGAAACTTCGTCTAAATCTCAGGATAAACGTTTCCTTGAAACTGCTCTGCTGTGCGTTCGTTCACCTAAGAGAGTTGAATCTATGTTGAGATTCAGCGAGTCAGAAACACGTTTCTTCTAGGAGCTGCGTTGGGATATTCCCGAGTGAATGGGACCATAGGCTGTACAGAGAAATATCTGCTTCTAAAACCAAAACGGAGCTATCTAACTGAATGGTTGTCAATGTGTGCATTCAACTGACAGAGTTAAACTCACCTGTGGATTCAGCGGTTTGCAAACCCTTTCTGTGCAGAATCCCAAAACCGCTATTTCCAGCCCAATGCCTGCATCCGTACTAAACAGCAGGAAACTTCGTCTAAAACTCAGGAGCAACGTTTCCTTGAAACTGCTCTGCTGTGCGTTCGTTCACCTAAGAGAGTTGAATCTATGTTGAGATTCAGCGAGTCAGAAACACGTTTCTTCTAGGAGCTGCGTTGGGATATTCCCGAGTGAATGGGACCATAGGCTGTACAGAGAAATATCTGCTCCTACAACCAAAAGGGTGGTATCTAACTGAATGGTTGTCAATGTGTGCATTCAACTGACAGAGTTAAACGCACGTTTGGATTCAGCGGTTTACAAACCCTTTCTGTGCAGAATCCCAAAACCGGTAATTCCAGCTCAATGCCGGCATCCGTATTAAACAGCAGGAAACTTCGTCTAAAACTCAGGAGAAAAGTTTCCTTGAAACTGCTCTGCTGTGCGTTCGTTCACCTAAGAGAGTTGAAACTATGTTGAGATTCAGCGAGTCAGAAACACGTTTCTTCTAGGAGCTGCGTTGGGATATTCCCGAGTGAATGGGACCATAGACTGTACAGAGAAATATCTGCTTCTAAAACCAAAACGGAGCTATCTAACTGAATGGTTGTCAATGTGTGCATTCAACTGACAGAGTTAAACTCACGTGTGGATTCAGCGGTTTGCAAACCCTTTCTGTGCAGAATCCCAAAACCGGATTTTCCAGTCCAATGCCGGCATCCATACTAAACAGCAGGAAACTTCGTCTAAAACTCAGGAGAAACGTTTCCTTGAAACTGCTCTGCTGTGCGTTCGATCACCTAAGAGAGTTGAATCTATGTTGAGATTCAGCGAGTCAGAAACACGTTTCTTCTAGGAGCTGCGTTGGGATATTCCCGAGTGAATGGGACCATAGGCTGTACAGAGAAATATCTGCTCCTACAACCAAAAGGGTGGTATCTAACTGAATGGTTGTCAATGTGTGCATTCAACTGACAGAGTTAAATTCACGTTTGGATTCAGCGGTTTACAAACCCTTTCTGTGCAGAATCCCAAAACCGGTAATTCCAGCTCAATGCCGGCATCCGTACTAAACAGCAGGAAACTTCGTCTAAAACTCAGGAGAAACGGTTCCTTGAAACTGCTCTGCTGTGCATTCGTTCACCTAAGAGAGTTGAAACTATGTTGAGATTCAGCGAGTCAGAAACACGTTTATGCTAGGAGCTGCGTTGGGATATTCCCGAGTGAATGTGACCATAGGCTGTACAGAGAAATATCTGCTTCTAAAACCAAAACGGAGCTATCTAACTGAATGGTTGTCATTGTGTGCATTCAACTGACAGAGTTAAACTCACGTGTGGATTCAGCGGTTTGCAAACCCTTTCTGTGCAGAATCCCAAAACCGGTATTTCCAGCCCAATGCCGGCATACGTACTAAACAGCAGGAAACTTCGTCTAAGACTCCGGAGAAACGTTTCCTTGAAACTGCTCTGCTGTGCGTTCGTTCACCTAAGAGAGTTGAATCTATGTTGAGATTCAGCGAGTCAGAAACACGTTTCTTCTAGGAGCTGCGTTGGGATATTCCCGAGTGAATGGGACCATAGGCTGTACAGAGAAATATCTGCTTCTAAACCAAAAGTGTGTTATCAAACTGAATGGTTGTCAATGTGTGCATTCAACTGACAGAGTTAAACTCACGTGTGGATTCAGCGGTTTGCAAACCCTTTCTGTGCAGAATCCCAAAACCGGTATTTCCAGCCCAATGCCGGCATCCGTACTAAACAGCAGGAAACTTCGTCTAAAACTCAGGAGAAACGTTTCCTTGAAACTGCTCTGCTGTGCGTTCGTTCACCTAAGAGAGTTGAATCTATGTTGAGATTCAGCGAGTCAGAAACACGTTTCTTCTAGGAGCTGCTTTGGGATATTCCCGAGTGAATGTGACCATAGGCTGTACAGAGAAATATCTGCTTCTAAAACCAAAACGGAGCTATCTAACTGAATGGTTGTCAATGTGTGCATTCAACTGACAGAGTTAAACTCACGTGTGGATTCAGCGGTTTGCAAACCCTTTCTGTGCAGAATCCCAAAACCGCTATTTCCAGCCCAATGCCGGCATACGTACTAAACAGCAGGAAACTTCGTCTAAAACTCAGGAGAAACGTTTCCTTGAAACTGCTCTGCTGTGCGTTCGTTCACCTAAGAGAGTTGAATCTATGTTGAGATTCAGCGAATCAGAAACACGTTTCTTCTAGGAGCTGCGTTGGGATATTCCCGAGTGAATGGGACCATAGGCTGTACAGAGAAATATCTGCTTCTGAAACCAAAACGGAGCTATCTAACTGAATGGTTGTCAATGTGTGCATTCAACTGACAGAGTTAAACTCACGTTTGGATTCAGCGGTTTGCAAACCATTTCTGTGCAGAATCCCGAAACCGGTATGTCCAGCCCAATGCCGTCATCCGTACTAAACAGCAGGAAACTTCGTCTAAAACTCAGGAGCAACGTTTCCTTGAAACTGCTCTGCTGTGCGTTCGTTCACCTAAGAGAGTTGAATCTATGTTGAGATTCAGCGAGTCAGAAACACGTTTCTTCTAGGAGCTGCTTTGGGATATTCCCGAGTGAATGTGACCATAGGCTGTACAGAGAAATATCTGCTTCTAAAACCAAAACGGAGCTATCTAACTGAATTGTTGTCAATGTGTGCATTCAACTGACAGAGTTAAACTCACGTGTGGAATCAGCGGTTTGCAAACCCTTTCTGTGCAGAATCCCAAAACCAGTATTTCCAGCCCAATGCCGGCATCCGTACTAAACAGCAGGAAACTTCGTCTAAAACTCAGGAGAAACGTTTCCTTGAAACTGCTCTGCTGTGCGTTCGTTCACCTAAGAGAGTTGAATCTATGTTGAGATTCAGCGAGTCAGAAACACGTTTCTTCTAGGAGCTGCGTTGGGATAATCCCGAGTGAATGGGACCATAGGCTGTACAGAGAAATATCTGCTTCTAAAACCAAAAGTGTGTTATCTAACTGAATGGTTGTCAATGTGTGCATTCAACTGACAGAGTTAAACTCACGTGTGGATTCAGCGGTTTGTAACCCTTTCTGTGCAGAATCCCAAAACTGGTATTTCCAGCCCAATGCCGGCATCCGTACTAAACAGCAGGAAACTTCGTCTAAAACTCAGGAGAAACGTTTCCTTTAAACTGCTCTGCTGTGCGTTCGTTCACCTAAGAGAGTTGAATCTATGTTGAGATTCAGCGAGTCAGAAACACGTTTCTTCTAGGAGCTGCGTTACGATATTCCCGAGTGAATGGGACCATAGGCTGTACAGAGAAATATCTGCTTCTAAAACCAAAACGGAGCTATCTAACTGAATGGTTTTCAATGTGTGCATTCAACTGACAGAGTTAAACTCACGTGTGGATTCAGCGGTTTGCAAACCCTTTCTGTGCAGAATCCCAAAACCGGTATTTCCAGCCCAATGCCGGCATCCGTACTAAACAGCAGGAAACTTCGTCTAAAACTCAGGAGCAACGTTTCCTTGAAACTGCTCTGCTGTGCGTTCGTTCACCTAAGAGAGTTGAATCTATGTTGAGATTCAGCGAGTCAGAAACACGTTTCTTCTAGGAGCTGCGTTGGGATATTCCCGAGTGAATGGGACCATAGGCTGTACAGAGAAATATCTGCTTCTAAACCAAAAGTGTGTTATCAAACTGAATGGTTGTCAATGTGTGCATTCAACTGACAGAGTTAAACTCACGTGTGGATTCAGCGGTTTGCAAACCCTTTCTGTGCAGAATCCCAAAACCGGTATTTCCAGCCCAATGCCGGCATCCGTACTAAACAGCAGGAAACTTCGTCTAAAACTCAGGAGAAACGTTTCCTTGAAACTGCTCTGCTGTGCGTTCGTTCACCTAAGAGAGTTGAATCTATGTTGAGATTCAGCGAGTCAGAAACACGTTTCTTCTAGGAGCTGCTTTGGGATATTCCCGAGTGAATGTGACCATAGGCTGTACAGAGAAATATCTGCTTCTAAAACCAAAACGGAGCTATCTAACTGAATGGTTGTCAATGTGTGCATTCAACTGACAGAGTTAAACTCACGTGTGGATTCAGCGGTTTGCAAACCCTTTCTGTGCAGAATCCCAAAACCGCTATTTCCAGCCCAATGCCGGCATACGTACTAAACAGCAGGAAACTTCGTCTAAAACTCAGGAGAAACGTTTCCTTGAAACTGCTCTGCTGTGCGTTCGTTCACCTAAGAGAGTTGAATCTATGTTGAGATTCAGCGAATCAGAAACACGTTTCTTCTAGGAGCTGCGTTGGGATATTCCCGAGTGAATGGGACCATAGGCTGTACAGAGAAATATCTGCTTCTGAAACCAAAACGGAGCTATCTAACTGAATGGTTGTCAATGTGTGCATTCAACTGACAGAGTTAAACTCACGTGTGGAATCAGCGGTTTGCAAACCCTTTCTGTGCAGAATCCCAAAACCAGTATTTCCAGCCCAATGCCGGCATCCGTACTAAACAGCAGGAAACTTCGTCTAAAACTCAGGAGAAACGTTTCCTTGAAACTGCTCTGCTGTGCGTTCGTTCACCTAAGAGAGTTGAATCTATGTTGAGATTCAGCGAGTCAGAAACACGTTTCTTCTAGGAGCTGCGTTGGGATAATCCCGAGTGAATGGGACCATAGGCTGTACAGAGAAATATCTGCTTCTAAAACCAAAAGTGTGTTATCTAACTGAATGGTTGTCAATGTGTGCATTCAACTGACAGAGTTAAACTCACGTGTGGATTCAGCGGTTTGTAACCCTTTCTGTGCAGAATCCCAAAACTGGTATTTCCAGCCCAATGCCGGCATCCGTACTAAACAGCAGGAAACTTCGTCTAAAACTCAGGAGAAACGTTTCCTTTAAACTGCTCTGCTGTGCGTTCGTTCACCTAAGAGAGTTGAATCTATGTTGAGATTCAGCGAGTCAGAAACACGTTTCTTCTAGGAGCTGCGTTACGATATTCCCGAGTGAATGGGACCATAGGCTGTACAGAGAAATATCTGCTTCTAAAACCAAAACGGAGCTATCTAACTGAATGGTTTTCAATGTGTGCATTCAACTGACAGAGTTAAACTCACGTGTGGATTCAGCGGTTTGCAAACCCTTTCTGTGCAGAATCCCAAAACCGGTATTTCCAGCCCAATGCCGGCATCCGTACTAAACAGCAGGAAACTTCGTCTAAAACTCAGGAGCAACGTTTCCTTGAAACTGCTCTGCTGTGCGTTCGTTCACCTAAGAGAGTTGAATCTATGTTGAGATTCAGCGAGTCAGAAACACGTTTCTTCTAGGAGCTGCGTTGGGATATTCCCGAGTGAATGGGACCATAGGCTGTACAGAGAAATATCTGCTTCTAAAACCAAAAGTGTGCAATCAAACTGAATGGTTGTCAATGTGTGCATTCAACTGACAGAGTTAAACTCACGTGTGGAATCAGCGGTTTGCAAACCCTTTCTGTGCAGAATCCCAAAACCGGTATTTCCAGCCCAATGCCGGCATACGTACTAAACAGCAGGAAACTTCGTCTAAAACTCAGGAGCAACGTTTCCTTGAAACTGCTCTGCTGTGCGTTCGTTCACCTAAGAGAGTTGAATCTATGTTGAGATTCAGCGAGTCAGAAACACGTTTCTTCTAGGAGCTGCGTTGGGATATTCCCGAGTGAATGGGACCATAGGCTGTACAGAGAAATATCTGCTTCTAAAACCAAAACGGAGCTATCTAACTGAATGGTTGTCAATGTGTGCATTCAACTGACAGAGTTAAACACACGTGTGGATTCAGCGGTTTGCAAACCCTTTCTGTGCAGAATCCCAAAACCGGTATTTCCAGCCCAATGCCGGCATCCGTACTAAACAGCAGGAAACTTCGTCTAAAACTCAGGAGAAACGTTTCCTTGAAACTGCTCTGCTGTGCGTTCGTTCACCTAAGAGAGTTGAATCTATGTTGAGATTCAGCGAGTCAGAAACACGTTTCTTCTAGGAGCTGCGTTGGGATATTCCCGAGTGAATGGGACCATAGGCTGTACAGAGAAATATCTGCTTCTAAAACCAAAACGGAGCTATCTAACTGAATGGTTGCCAATGTGTGCATTCAACTGACAGAGTTAAACTCACGTGTGGATTCAGCGGTTTGCAAACCCTTTCTGTGCAGAATCCCAAAACCGGTATTTCCAGCCCAATGCCGGCATCCGTACTAAACAGCAGGAAACTTCGTCTAAAACTCAGGAGAAACGTTTCCTTGAAACTGCTCTGCTGTGCGTTCGATCACCTAAGAGAGTTGAATCTATGTTGAGATTCAGCGAGTCAGAAACACGTTTCTTCTAGGAGGTGCGTTGGTATATTCCCGAGTGAATGGGACCATAGGCTGTACAGAGAAATATCTGCTCCTACAACCAAAAGGGTGGTATCTAACTGAATGGTTGTCAATGTGTGCATTCAACTGACAGAGTTAAACTCACGTTTGGATTCAGCGGTTTACAAACCCTTTCTGTGCAGAATCCAAAAACGGTAATTCCAGCTCAATGCCGGCATCCGTACTAAACAGCAGGAAACTTCGTCTAAAACTCAGGAGAAACGTTTCCTTGAAACTGCTCTGCTGTGCGTTCGTTCACCTAAGAGAGTTGAAACTATGTTGAGATTCAGGGAGTCAGAAACACGTTTATGCTAGGAGCAGCGTTGGGATATTCCCGAGTGAATGGGACCATAGACTGTACAGAGAAATATCTGCTTCTAAAACCAAAACGGAGCTATCTAACTGAATGGTTGTCAATGTGTGCATTCAACTGACAGAGTTAAACTCACGTGTGGATTCAGCGGTTTGCAAACCCTTTCTGTGCAGAATCCCAAAACCGGTATTTCCAGCCCAATGCCGGCATCCGTACTAAACAGCAGGAAACTTCGTCTAAAACTCAGGAGAAACGTTTCCTTGAAACTGCTCTGCTGTGCGTTCATTCACCTAAGAGAGTTGAATCTATGTTGAGATTCAGCGAGTCAGAAACACGTTTCTTCTAGGAGCTGCGTTGGGATAATCCCGAGTGAATGCGACCATAGGCTATACAGAGAAATATCTGCTTCTAAAACCAAAAGTGTGTTATCTAACTGAATGGTTGTCAATGTGTGCATTCAACTGACAGAGTTAAACTCACGTGTGGATTCAGCGGTTTGTAACCCTTTCTGTGCAGAATCCCAAAACTGGTATTTCCAGCCCAATGCCGGCATCCGTACTAAACAGCAGGAAACTTCGTCTAAAACTCAGGAGAAACGTTTCCTTGAAACTGCTCTGCTGTGCGTTCGTTCACCTAAGAGAGTTGAATCTATGTTGAGATTCATCGAGTCAGAAACACGTTTCTTCTAGGAGTTGCGTTACGATATTCCCAAGTGAATGGGACCATAGGCTGTACAGAGAAATATCTGCTTCTAAAACCAAAAGTGTGCTATCAAACTGAATGGTTGTCAATGTGTGCATTCAACTGAAAGAGTTAAACTCACGTGTGGAATCAGCGGTTTGCAAACACTTTCTGTGCAGAATCCCAAAACCGGTATTTCCAGCCCAATGCCGGCATACGTACTAAACAGCAGGAAACTTCGTCTAAAAGTCAGGAGCAACGTTTCCTTGAAACTGCTCTGCTGTGCGTTCGTTCACCTAAGAGAGTTGAATCTATGTTGAGATTCAGCGAGTCAGAAACACGTTTCTTCTAGGAGCTGCGTTGGGATATTCCCGAGTGAATGGGACCATAGGCTGTACAGAGAAATATCTGCTTCTAAAACCAAAACGGAGCTATCTAACTGAATGGTTGTCAATGTGTGCATTCAACTGACAGAGATAAACACACGTGTGGATTCAGCGGTTTGCAAACCCTTTCGGTGCAGAATCCCAAAACCGGTATTTCCAGCCCAATGCCGGCATACGTACTAAACAGCAGGAAACTTCGTCTAAAACTCAGGAGAAACGTTTCCTTGAAACTGCTCTGCTGTGCGTTCGATCACCTAAGAGAGTTGAATCTATGTTGAGGTTCAGCGAGTCAGAAACGCGTTTCTTCTAGGAGGTGCGTTGGGATATTCCCGAGTGAATGGGACCATAGGCTGTACAGAGAAATATCTGCTCCTACAACCAAAAGGGTGGTATCTAACTGAATGGTTGTCAATGTGTGCATTCAACTGACAGAGTTAAACTCACGTTTGGATTCAGCGGTTTACATACCCTTTCTGTGCAGAATCCCAAAACCGGTAATTCCAGCTCAATGCCGGCATCCGTACTAAACAGCAGGAAACTTCGTCTAAAGCTCAGGAGAAACGTTTCCTTGAAACTGCTCTGCTGTGCGTTCGTTCACCTAAGAGAGTTGAAACTATGTTGAGATTCAGCGAGTCAGAAACACGTTTATGCTAGGAGCTGCGTTGGGATATTCCCGAGTGAATGGGACCATAGGCTATACAGAGAAATATCTGCTTCTAAAACCAAAACGGAGCTATCTAACTGAATGGTTGTCAATGTGTGCATTCAACTGACAGAGTTAAACTCACGTGTGGAATCAGCGGTTTGCAAACCCTTTCTGTGCAGAATCCCAAAACCGGTATTTCCAGCCCAATGCCGGCATCCGTACTAAACAGCAGGAAACTTCGTCGAAAACTCAGGAGAAACGTTTCCTTGAAACTGCTCTACTGTGCGTTCGTTCATCTAAGAGAGTTGAATCTATGTTGAGATTCAGCGAGTCAGAAACACGTTTCTTCTAGGAGCTGCGTTGGGATATTCCCGAGTGAATGGGACCATAGGCTGTACAGAGAAATATCTGCTTCTAAAACAAAAAGTGTGCTATCAAACTGAATGGTTGTCAATGTGTGCATTCAACTGACAGAGTTAAACTCACGTTTGGATTCAGCGGTTTACAAACCCTTTCTGTGCAGAATCCAAAAACGGTAATTCCAGCTCAATGCCGGCATCCGTACTAAACAGCAGGAAACTTCGTCTAAAACTCAGGAGAAACGTTTCCTTGAAACTGCTCTGCTGTGCGTTCGTTCACCTAAGAGTGTTGAAACTATGTTGAGATTCAGGGAGTCAGAAACACGTTTATGCTAGGAGCAGCGTTGGGATATTCCCGAGTGAATGGGACCATAGGCTGTACAGAGAAATATCTGCTTCTGAAACCAAAACGGAGCTATCTAACTGAATGGTTGTCAATGTGTGCATTCAACTGACAGAGTTAAACTCACGTTTGGATTCAGCGGTTTGCAAACCATTTCTGTGCAGAATCCCAAAACCGGTATGTCCAGCCCAATGCCGGCATCCGTACTAAACAGCAGGAAACTTCGTCTAAAACTCAGGAGCAACGTTTCCTTGAAACTGCTCTGCTGTGCGTTCGTTCACCTAAGAGAGTTGAATCTATGTTGAGATTCAGCGAGTCAGAAACACGTTTCTTCTAGGAGCTGCTTTGGGATATTCCCGAGTGAATGTGACCATAGGCTGTACAGAGAAATATCTGCTTCTAAAACCAAAACGGAACTATCTAACTGAATGGTTGTCAATGTGTGCATTCAACTGACAGAGTTAAACTCACGTGTGGATTCAGCGGTTTGCAAACCCTTTCTGTGCAGAATCCCAAAACCGGTATTTCCAGCCCAATGCCGGCATCCGTACTAAACAGCAGGAAACTTCGTCTAAAACTCAGGAGAAACGTTTCCTTGAAACTGCTCTGCTGTGCGTTCGTTCACCTAAGAGAGTTGAATCTATGTTGAGATTCAGCGAGTCAGAAACACGTTTCTTCTAGGAGCTGGGTTGGGATAATCCCGAGTGAATGGGACCATAGGCTGTACAGAGAAATATCTGCTTCTAAAACCAAAAGTGTGTTATCTAACTGAATGGTTGTCAATGTGTGCATTCAACTGACAGAGTTAAACTCACGTGTGGATTCAGCGGTTTGTAACCCTTTCTGTGCAGAATCCCAAAACTGGTATTTCCAGCCCAATGCCGGCATCCGTACTAAACAGCAGGAAACTTCGTTTAAAACTCAGGAGAAACGTTTCCTTGAAACTGCTCTGCTGTGCGTTCGTTCACCTAAGAGAGTTGAATCTATGTTGAGATTCAGCGAGTCAGAAACACGTTTCTTCTAGGAGCTGCGTTGGGATATTCCCGAGTGAATGGGACCATAGGCTGTACAGAGAAATATCTGCTTCTAAAACCAAAACGGAGCTATCTAACTGAATGGTTGTCAATGTGTGCATTCAACTGACAGAGTTAAACACACGTGTGGATTCAGCGGTTTGTAACCCTTTCTGTGCAGAATCCCAAAACCGGTATTTCCAGCCCAATGCCGGCATCCGTACTAAACAGCAGGAAACTTCGTCTAAAACTCAGGAGAAACGTTTCCTTGAAACTGCTCTGCTGTGCGTTCGTTCACCTAAGAGAGTTGAATCTATGTTGAGATTCAGCGAGTCAGAAACACGTGTCTTCTAGGAGCTGCGTTGGGATATTCCCGAGTGAATGGGACCATAGGCTGTACAGAGAAATATCTGCTTCTAAAACCAAAACGGAGCTATCTAACTGAATGGTTGTCAATGTGTGCATTCAACTGACAGAGTTAAACACACGTGTGGATTCAGCGGTTTGCAAACCCTTTCTGTGCAGAATCCCAAAACCGGTATTTCCAGCCCAATGCCGGCATCCGTACTAAACAGCAGGAAACTTCGTCTAAAACTCAGGAGAAAGGTTTCCTTGAAACTGCTCTGCTGTGCGTTCGTTCACCTAAGAGAGTTGAATCTATGTTGAGATTCAGCGAGTCAGAAACACGTTTCTTCTAGGAGCTGCGTTGGGATATTCCCGAGTGAATGGGACCATAGGCTGTACAGAGAATATCTGCTTCTAAAACCAAAACGGAGCTATCTAACTGAATGGTTGCCAATGTGTGCATTCAATGACAGAGTTAAACTCACGTGTGGATTCAGCGGTTTGCAAACCCTTTCTGTGCAGAATCCCAAAACCAGTATTTCCAGCCCAATGCCGGCATCCGTACTAAACAGCAGGAAACTTCGTCTAAAACTCAGGAGAAACGTTTCCTTGAAACTGCTCTGCTGTCCATTCGATCACCTAAGAGAGTTGAATCTATGTTGAGATTCAGCGAGTCAGAAACACGTTTCTTCTAGGAGGTGCGTTGGGATATTCCCGAGTGAATGGGACCATAGGCTGTACAGAGAAATATCTGCTCCTACAACCAAAAGGGTGGTATCTAACTGAATGGTTGTCAATGTGTGCATTCAACTGACAGAGTTAAACTCACGTTTGGATTCAGCGGTTTACAAACCCTTTCTGTGCAGAATCCAAAAACGCTAATTCCAGCTCAATGCCGGCATCCGTACTAAACAGCAGGAAACTTCGTCTAAAACTCAGGAGAAACGTTTCCTTGAATCTGCTCTGCTGTGCGTTCGTTCACCTAAGAGAGTTGAAACTATGTTGAGATTCAGGGAGTCAGAAACACGTTTATGCTAGGAGCAGCGTTGGGATATTCCCGAGTGAATGGGACCATAGGCTGTACAGAGAAATATCTGCTTCTGAAACCAAAACGGAGCTATCTAACTGAATGGTTGTCAATGTGTGCATTCAACTGACAGAGTTAAACTCACGTTTGGATTCAGCGGTTTGCAAACCATTTCTGTGCAGAATCCCAAAACCGGTATGTCCAGCCCAATGCCGGCATCCGTACTAAACAGCAGGAAACTTCGTCTAAAACTCAGGAGCAACGTTTCCTTGAAACTGCTCTGCTGTGCGTTCGTTCATCTAAGAGAGTTGAATCTATGTTGAGATTCAGCGAGTCAGAAACACGTTTCTTCTAGGAGCTGCTTTGGGATATTCCCTAGTGAATGTGACCATAGGCTGTACAGAGAAATATCTGCTTCTAAAACCAAAACGGAGCTATCTAACTGAATGGTTGTCAATGTGTGCATTCAACTGACAGAGTTAAACTCACGTGTGGATTCAGCGGTTTGCAAACCCTTTCTGTGCAGAATCCCAAAACCGGTATTTCCAGCCCAATGCCGGCATCCGTACTAAACAGCAGGAAACTTCGTCTAAAACTCAGGAGAAACGTTTCCTTGAAACTGCTCTGCTGTGCGTTCGTTCACCTAAGAGAGTTGAATCTATGTTGAGATTCAGCGAGTCAGAAACACGTTTCTTCTAGGAGCTGCGTTGGGATAATCCCGAGTGAATGGGACCATAGGCTGTACAGAGAAATATCTGCTTCTAAAACCAAAAGTGTGTTATCTAACTGAATGGTTGTCAATGTGTGCATTCAACTGACAGAGTTAAACTCACGTGTGGATTCAGCGGTTTGTAACCCTTTCTGTGCAGAATCCCAAAACTGGTATTTCCAGCCCAATGCCGGCATCCGTACTAAACAGCAGGAAACTTCGTCTAAAACTCAGGAGAAACGTTTCCTTGAAACTGCTCTGCTGTGCGTTCGTTCACCTAAGAGAGTTGAATCTATGTTGAGATTCAGCGAGTCAGAAACACGTTTCTTCTAGGAGCTGCGTTACGATATTCCCGAGTGAATGGGACCATAGGCTGTACAGAGAAATATCTGCTTCTAAAACCAAAACGGAGCTATCTAACTGAATGGTTGTCAATGTGTGCATTCAACTGACAGAGTTAAACTCACGTGTGGATTCAGCGGTTTACAAACCCTTTCTGTGCAGAATCCCAAAACCGGTATTTCCAGCCCAATGCCGGCATACGTACTAAACAGCAGGAAACTAAGTCTAAAACTCAGGAGAAACGTTTCCTTGAAACTTCTCAGCTGTGCGTTCGTTCACCTAAGAGAGTTGAATCTATGTTGAGATTCAGCGAGTCAGAAACACGTGTCTTCTAGGAGCTGCGTTGGGATATTCCCGAGTGAATGGGACCATAGGCCGTACAGAGAAATATCTGCTTCTAAAACCAAAAGTGTGCTATCTAACTGAATGGTTGTCAATTTGTGCATTCAACTGACAGAGTTAAACTCACCTGTGGATTCAGCGGTTTGCAAACCCTTTCTGTGCAGAATCCCAAAACCGGTATTTCCAGCCCAATGCCGGCATCCGTACTAAACAGCAGGAAACTTCGTCTAAAACTCAGGAGCAACGTTTCCTTGAAACTGCTCTGCTGTGCGTTCGTTCACCTAAGAGAGTTGAATCTATGTTGAGATTCAGCGAGTCAGAAACACGTTTCTTCTAGGAGCTGCGTTGGGATATTCCCGAGTGAATGGGACCATAGGCTGTACAGAGAAATATCTGCTTCTAAAACCAAAAGTGTGCTATCAAACTGAATGGTTGTCAATGTGTGCATTCAACTGACAGAGTTAAACTCACGTGTGGAATCAGCGGTTTGCAAACCCTTTCTGTGCAGAATCCCAAAACCGCTATTTCCAGCCCAATGCCGGCATACGTACTAAACAGCAGGAAACTTCGTCTAAAACTCAGGAGCAACGTTTCCTTGAAACTGCTCTGCTGTGCGTTCGTTCACCTAAGAGAGTTGAATCTATGTTGAGATTCAGCGAGTCAGAAACACGTTTCTTCTAGGAGCTGCGTTGGGATATTCCCGAGTGAATGGGACCATAGGCTGTACAGAGAAATATCTGCTTCTAAAACCAAAACGGAGCTATCTAACTGAATGGTTGTCAATGTGTGCATTCAACTGACAGAGTTAAACACACGTGTGGATTCAGCGGTTTGCAAACCCTTTCTGTGCAGAATCCCAAAACCGGTATTTTCAGCCCAATGCCGGCATCCGTACTAAACAGCAGGAAACTTCGTCTAAAACTCAGGAGAAACGTTTCCTTGAAACTGCTCTGCTGTGCGTTCGTTCACCTAAGAGAGTTGAATCTATGTTGAGATTCAGCGAGTCAGAAACACGTTTCTTCTAGGAGCTGCGTTGGGATATTCCCGAGTGCATGGGACCATAGGCTGTACAGAGAAATATCTGCTTCTAAAACCAAAACGGAGCTATCTAACTGAATGGTTGCCAATGTGTGCATTCAACTGACAGAGTTAAACTCACGTGTGGATTCAGCGGTTTGCAAACCCTTTCTGTGCAGAATCCCAAAACCGGTATTTCCAGCCCAATGCCGGCATCCGTACTAAACAGCAGGAAACTTCGTCTAAAACTCAGGAGAAACGTTTCCTTGAAACTGCTCTGCTGTGCGTTCGATCACCTAAGAGAGTTGAATCTATGTTGAGATTCAGCGAGTCAGAAACGCGTTTCTTCTAGGAGGTGCGTTGGGATATTCCCGAGTGAATGGGACCATAGGCTGTACAGAGAAATATCTGCTCCTACAACCAAAAGGGTGGTATCTAACTGAATGGTTGTCAATGTGTGCATTCAACTGACAGAGTTAAACTCACGTTTGGATTCAGCGGTTTACAAACCCTTTCTGTGCAGAATCCCAAAACCGGTAATTCCAGCTCAATGCCGGCATCCGTAATAAACAGCAGGAAACTTCGTCTAAAACTCAGGAGAAACGTTTCCTTGAAACTGCTCTGCTGTGCGTTCGTTCACCTAAGAGAGTTGAAACTATGTTGAGATTCAGCGAGTCAGAAACACGTTTATGCTAGGAGCTGCGTTGGGATATTCCCGATTGAATGGGACCATAGGCTATACAGAGAAATATCTGCTTCTAAAACCAAAACGGAGCTATCTAACTGAATGGTTGTCAATGTGTGCATTCAACTGACAGAGTTAAACTCACGTGTGGATTAAGCGGTTTGCAAACCATTTCTGTGCAGAATTCCAAAACCGGTATGTCCAGCCCAATGCCGGCATCCGTACTAAACAGCAGGAAACTTCGTCGAAAACTCAGGAGCAACGTTTCCTTGAAACTGCTCTACTGTGCGTTCGTTCACCTAAGAGAGTTGAATCTATGTTGAGATTCAGCGAGTCAGAAACACGTTTCTTCTAGGAGCTGCGTTGGGATATTCCCGAGTGAATGGGACCAAAGGCTGTACAGAGAATATCTGCTTCTAAAACAAAAAGTGTGCTATCAAACTGAATGGTTGTCAATGTGTGCATTCAACTGACAGAGTTAAACTCACGTGTGTATTCAGCGGTTTGCAAAACCCTTTCTGTGCAGAATCCCAAAACCGGTATTTCCAGCCCAATGCCGGCATCCGTACTAAACAGCAGGAAACTTCGTCTAAAACTCAGGAGAAACGTTTCCTTGAAACTGCTCTGCTGTGCGTTCGTTCACCTAAGAGAGTTGAATCTATGTTGAGATTCAGCGAGTCAGAAACACGTTTCTTCTAGGAGCTGCGTGGGATATTCCCGAGTGAATGGGACCATAGGCTGTACAGAGAAATATCTGCTTCTAAAACCAAAACGGAGCTATCTAACTGAATGGTTGTCAATGTGTGCATTCAACTGACAGAGTTAAACTCACGTGTGGATTCAGCGGTTTGCAAACCCTATCTGTGCAGAATCCCAAAACCGGTATTTCCAGCCCAATGCCGGCATACGTACTAAAGAGCAGGAAACTTCGTCTAAAACTCAGGAGAAACGTTTCCTTGAAACTGCTCTGCTGTGCGTTCGTTCACCTAAGAGAGTTGAATCTATGTTGAGATTCAGCGAGTCAGAAACACGTTTCTTCTAGGAGCTGCGTTGGGATATTCCCGAGTGAATGGGACCATAGACTGTACAGAGAAATATCTGCTTCTAAAACCAAAACGGAGCTATCTAACTGAATGGTTGTCAATGTGTGCATTCAACTGACAGAGTTAAACTCACGTGTGGATTCAGCGGTTTGCAAACCCTTTCTGTGCAGAATCCCAAAACCGGTATTTCCAGCCCAATGCCGGCATCCGTACTAAACAGCAGGAAACTTCGTCTAAAACTCAGGAGAAACGTTTCCTTGAAACTGCTCTGCTGTGCGTTCGATCACCTAAGAGAGTTGAATCTATGTTGAGATTCAGCGAGTCAGAAACACGTTTCTTCTAGGAGCTGCGTTGGGATAATCCCGAGTGAATGGGACCATAGGCTGTACAGAGAAATATCTGCTTCTAAAACCAAAAGTGTGTTATCTAACTGAATGGTTGTCAATGTGTGCATTCAACTGACAGAGTTAAACTCACGTGTGGATTCAGCGGTTTGTAACCCTTTCTGTGCAGAATCCCAAAACTGGTATTTCCAGCCCAATGCCGGCATCCGTACTAAACAGCAGGAAACTTCGTTTAAAACTCAGGAGAAACGTTTCCTTGAAACTGCTCTGCTGTGCGTTCGTTCACCTAAGAGAGTTGAATCTATGTTGAGATTCAGCGAGTCAGAAACACGTTTCTTCTAGGAGCTGCGTTGGGATATTCCCGAGTGAATGGGACCATAGGCTGTACAGAGAAATATCTGCTTCTAAAACCAAAACGGAGCTATCTAACTGAATGGTTGTCAATGTGTGCATTCAACTGACAGAGTTAAACACACGTGTGGATTCAGCGGTTTGTAACCCTTTCTGTGCAGAATCCCAAAACTGGTATTTCCAGCCCAATGCCGGCATCCGTACTAAACAGCAGGAAACTTCGTCTAAAACTCAGGAGAAACGTTTCCTTGAAACTGCTCTGCTGTGCGTTCGTTCACCTAAGAGAGTTGAATCTATGTTGAGATTCAGCGAGTCAGAAACACGTGTCTTCTAGGAGCTGCGTTGGGATATTCCCGAGTGAATGGGACCATAGGCTGTACAGAGAAATATCTGCTTCTAAAACCAAAACGGAGCTATCTAACTGAATGGTTGTCAATGTGTGCATTCAACTGACAGAGTTAAACACACGTGTGGATTCAGCGGTTTGCAAACCCTTTCTGTGCAGAATCCCAAAACCGGTATTTCCAGCCCAATGCCGGCATCCGTACTAAACAGCAGGAAACTTCGTCTAAAACTCAGGAGAAAGGTTTCCTTGAAACTGCTCTGCTGTGCGTTCGTTCACCTAAGAGAGTTGAATCTATGTTGAGATTCAGCGAGTCAGAAACACGTTTCTTCTAGGAGCTGCGTTGGGATATTCCCGAGTGAATGGGACCATAGGCTGTACAGAGAATATCTGCTTCTAAAACCAAAACGGAGCTATCTAACTGAATGGTTGCCAATGTGTGCATTCAATGACAGAGTTAAACTCACGTGTGGATTCAGCGGTTTGCAAACCCTTTCTGTGCAGAATCCCAAAACCGGTATTTCCAGCCCAATGCCGGCATCCGTACTAAACAGCAGGAAACTTCGTCTAAAACTCAGGAGAAACGTTTCCTTGAAACTGCTCTGCTGTCCATTCGATCACCTAAGAGAGTTGAATCTATGTTGAGATTCAGCGAGTCAGAAACACGTTTCTTCTAGGAGGTGCGTTGGGATATTCCCGAGTGAATGGGACCATAGGCTGTACAGAGAAATATCTGCTCCTACAACCAAAAGGGTGGTATCTAACTGAATGGTTGTCAATGTGTGCATTCAACTGACAGAGTTAAACTCACGTTTGGATTCAGCGGTTTACAAACCCTTTCTGTGCAGAATCCAAAAACGCTAATTCCAGCTCAATGCCGGCATCCGTACTAAACAGCAGGAAACTTCGTCTAAAACTCAGGAGAAACGTTTCCTTGAATCTGCTCTGCTGTGCGTTCGTTCACCTAAGAGAGTTGAAACTATGTTGAGATTCAGGGAGTCAGAAACACGTTTATGCTAGGAGCAGCGTTGGGATATTCCCGAGTGAATGGGACCATAGGCTGTACAGAGAAATATCTGCTTCTGAAACCAAAACGGAGCTATCTAACTGAATGGTTGTCAATGTGTGCATTCAACTGACAGAGTTAAACTCACGTTTGGATTCAGCGGTTTGCAAACCATTTCTGTGCAGAATCCCAAAACCGGTATGTCCAGCCCAATGCCGGCATCCGTACTAAACAGCAGGAAACTTCGTCTAAAACTCAGGAGCAACGTTTCCTTGAAACTGCTCTGCTGTGCGTTCGTTCATCTAAGAGAGTTGAATCTATTTTGAGATTCAGCGAGTCAGAAACACGTTTCTTCTAGGAGCTGCTTTGGGATATTCCCTAGTGAATGTGACCATAGGCTGTACAGAGAAATATCTGCTTCTAAAACCAAAACGGAGCTATCTAACTGAATGGTTGTCAATGTGTGCATTCAACTGACAGAGTTAAACTCACGTGTGGATTCAGCGGTTTGCAAACCCTTTCTGTGCAGAATCCCAAAACCGGTATTTCCAGCCCAATGCCGGCATCCGTACTAAACAGCAGGAAACTTCGTCTAAAACTCAGGAGAAACGTTTCCATGAAACTGCTCTGCTGTGCGTTCGTTCACCTAAGAGAGTTGAATCTATGTTGAGATTCAGCGAGTCAGAAACACGTTTCTTCTAGGAGCTGCGTTGGGATAATCCCGAGTGAATGGGACCATAGGCTGTACAGAGAAATATCTGCTTCTAAAACCAAAAGTGTGTTATCTAACTGAATGGTTGTCAATGTGTGCATTCAACTGACAGAGTTAAACTCACGTGTGGATTCAGCGGTTTGTAACCCTTTCTGTGCAGAATCCCAAAACTGGTATTTCCAGCCCAATGCCGGCATCCGTACTAAACAGCAGGAAACTTCGTCTAAAACTCAGGAGAAACGTTTCCTTGAAACTGCTCTGCTGTGCGTTCGTTCACCTAAGAGAGTTGAATCTATGTTGAGATTCAGCGAGTCAGAAACACGTTTCTTCTAGGAGCTGCGTTACGATATTCCCGAGTGAATGGGACCATAGGCTGTACAGAGAAATATCTGCTTCTAAAACCAAAACGGAGCTATCTAACTGAATGGTTGTCAATGTGTGCATTCAACTGACAGAGTTAAACTCACGTGTGGATTCAGCGGTTTACAAACCCTTTCTGTGCAGAATCCCAAAACCGGTATTTCCAGCCCAATGCCGGCATACGTACTAAACAGCAGGAAACTTCGTCTAAAACTCAGGAGAAACGTTTCCTTGAAACTTCTCAGCTGTGCGTTCGTTCACCTAAGAGAGTTGAATCTATGTTGAGATTCAGCGAGTCAGAAACACGTGTCTTCTAGGAGCTGCGTTGGGATATTCCCGAGTGAATGGGACCATAGGCCGTACAGAGAAATATCTGCTTCTAAAACCAAAAGTGTGCTATCTAACTGAATGGTTGTCAATTTGTGCATTCAACTGACAGAGTTAAACTCACCTGTGGATTCAGCGGTTTGCAAACCCTTTCTGTGCAGAATCCCAAAACCGGTATTTCCAGCCCAATGCCGGCATCCGTACTAAACAGCAGGAAACTTCGTCTAAAACTCAGGAGCAACGTTTCCTTGAAACTGCTCTGCTGTGCGTTCGTTCACCTAAGAGAGTTGAATCTATGTTGAGATTCAGCGAGTCAGAAACACGTTTCTTCTAGGAGCTGCGTTGGGATATTCCCGAGTGAATGGGACCATAGGCTGTACAGAGAAATATCTGCTTCTAAAACCAAAAGTGTGCTATCAAACTGAATGGTTGTCAATGTGTGCATTCAACTGACAGAGTTAAACTCACGTGTGGAATCAGCGGTTTGCAAACCCTTTCTGTGCAGAATCCCAAAACCGCTATTTCCAGCCCAATGCCGGCATACGTACTAAACAGCAGGAAACTTCGTCTAAAACTCAGGAGCAACGTTTCCTTGAAACTGCTCTGCTGTGCGTTCGTTCACCTAAGAGAGTTGAATCTATGTTGAGATTCAGCGAGTCAGAAACACGTTTCTTCTAGGAGCTGCGTTGGGATATTCCCGAGTGAATGGGACCATAGGCTGTACAGAGAAATATCTGCTTCTAAAACCAAAACGGAGCTATCTAACTGAATGGTTGTCAATGTGTGCATTCAACTGACAGAGTTAAACACACGTGTGGATTCAGCGGTTTGCAAACCCTTTCTGTGCAGAATCCCAAAACCGGTATTTTCAGCCCAATGCCGGCATCCGTACTAAACAGCAGGAAACTTCGTCTAAAACTCAGGAGAAACGTTTCCTTGAAACTGCTCTGCTGTGCGTTCGTTCACCTAAGAGAGTTGAATCTATGTTGAGATTCAGCGAGTCAGAAACACGTTTCTTCTAGGAGCTGCGTTGGGATATTCCCGAGTGAATGGGACCATAGGCTATACAGAGAAATATCTGCTTCTAAAACCAAAACGGAGCTATCTAACTGAATGGTTGTCAATGTGTGCATTCAACTGACAGAGTTAAACTCACGTGTGGATTAAGCGGTTTGCAAACCATTTCTGTGCAGAATTCCAAAACCGGTATTTCCAGCCCAATGCCGGCATCCGTACTAAACAGCAGGAAACTTCGTCGAAAACTCAGGAGCAACGTTTCCTTGAAACTGCTCTACTGTGCGTTCGTTCACCTAAGAGAGTTGAATCTATGTTGAGATTCAGCGAGTCAGAAACACGTTTCTTCTAGGAGCTGCGTTGGGATATTCCCGAGTGAATGGGACCAAAGGCTGTACAGAGAATATCTGCTTCTAAAACAAAAAGTGTGCTATCAAACTGAATGGTTGTCAATGTGTGCATTCAACTGACAGAGTTAAACTCACGTGTGTATTCAGCGGTTTGCAAAACCCTTTCTGTGCAGAATCCCAAAACCGGTATTTCCAGCCCAATGCCGGCATCCGTACTAAACAGCAGGAAACTTCGTCTAAAACTCAGGAGAAACGTTTCCTTGAAACTGCTCTGCTGTGCGTTCGTTCACCTAAGAGAGTTGAATCTATGTTGAGATTCAGCGAGTCAGAAACACGTTTCTTCTAGGAGCTGCGTGGGATATTCCCGAGTGAATGGGACCATAGGCTGTACAGAGAAATATCTGCTTCTAAAACCAAAACGGAGCTATCTAACTGAATGGTTGTCAATGTGTGCATTCAACTGACAGAGTTAAACTCACGTGTGGATTCAGCGGTTTGCAAACCCTATCTGTGCAGAATCCCAAAACCGGTATTTCCAGCCCAATGCCGGCATACGTACTAAAGAGCAGGAAACTTCGTCTAAAACTCAGGAGAAACGTTTCCTTGAAACTGCTCTGCTGTGCGTTCGTTCACCTAAGAGAGTTGAATCTATGTTGAGATTCAGCGAGTCAGAAACACGTTTCTTCTAGGAGCTGCGTTGGGATATTCCCGAGTGAATGGGACCATAGACTGTACAGAGAAATATCTGCTTCTAAAACCAAAACGGAGCTATCTAACTGAATGGTTGTCAATGTGTGCATTCAACTGACAGAGTTAAACTCACGTGTGGATTCAGCGGTTTGCAAACCCTTTCTGTGCAGAATCCCAAAACCGGTATTTCCAGCCCAATGCCGGCATCCGTACTAAACAGCAGGAAACTTCGTCTAAAACTCAGGAGAAACGTTTCCTTGAAACTGCTCTGCTGTGCGTTCGATCACCTAAGAGAGTTGAATCTATGTTGAGATTCAGCGAGTCAGAAACACGTTTCTTCTAGGAGGTGCGTTGGGATATTCCCGAGTGAATGGGACCATAGGCTGTACAGAGAAATATCTGCTCCTACAAACAAAAGGGTGGTATCTAACTGAATGGTTGTCAATGTGTGCATTCAACTGACAGAGTTAAACTCACGTTTGGATTCAGCGGTTTACAAACCCTTTCTGTGCAGAATCCAAAAACGGTAATTCCAGCTCAATGCCGGCATCCGTACTAAACAGCAGGAAACTTCGTCTAAAACTCAGGAGAAACGTTTCCTTGAAACTGCTCTGCTGTGCGTTCGTTCACCTAAGAGAGTTGAATCTATGTTGAGATTCAGCGAGTCAGAAACACGTTTCTTCTAGGAGCTGCTTTGGGATATTCCCGAGTGAATGTGACCATAGGCTGTACAGAGAAATATCTGCTTCTAAAACCAAAACGGAGCTATCTAACTGAATGGTTGTCAATGTGTGCATTCAACTGACAGAGTTAAACTCACGTGTGGATTCAGCGGTTTGCAAACCCTTTCTGTGCAGAATCCCAAAACCGGTATTTCCAGCCCAATGCCGGCATCCGTACTAAACAGCAGGAAACTTCGTCTAAAACTCAGGAGAAACGTTTCCTTGAAACTGCTCTGCTGTGCGTTCGTTCACCTAAGAGAGTTGAATCTATGTTGAGATTCAGCGAGTCAGAAACACGTTTCTTCTAGGAGCTGCGTTGGGATAATCCCGAGTGAATGGGACCATAGGCTGTACAGAGAAATATCTGCTTCTAAAACCAAAAGTGTGTTATCTAACTGAATGGTTGTCAATGTGTGCATTCAACTGACAGAGTTAAACTCACGTGTGGATTCAGCGGTTTGTAACCCTTTCTGTGCAGAATCCCAAAACTGGTATTTCCAGCCCAATGCCGGCATCCGTACTAAACAGCAGGAAACTTCGTTTAAAACTCAGGAGAAACGTTTCCTTGAAACTGCTCTGCTGTGCGTTCGTTCACCTAAGAGAGTTGAATCTATGTTGAGATTCAGCGAGTCAGAAACACGTTTCTTCTAGGAGCTGCGTTGGGATATTCCCGAGTGAATGGGACCATAGGCTATACAGAGAAATATCTGCTTCTAAAACCAAAACGGAGCTGTCTAACTGAATGGTTGTCAACGTGTGCATTCAACTGACAGAGTTAAACACACGTGTGGATTCAGCGGTTTGTAAACCTTTCTGTGCAGAATCCCAAAACTGGTGTTTCCAGCCCAATGCCGGCATCCGTACTAAACAGCAGGAAACTTCGTCTAAAACTCAGGAGAAACGTTTCCTTGAAACTGCTCTGCTGTGCGTTCGTTCACCTAAGAGAGTTGAATCTATGTTGAGATTCAGCGAGTCAGAAACACGTGTCTTCTAGGAGCTGCGTTGGGATATTCCCGAGTGAATGGGACCATAGGCTGTACAGAGAAATATCTGCTTCTAAAACCAAAACGGAGCTATCTAACTGAATGGTTGTCAATGTGTGCATTCAACTGACAGAGTTAAACACACGTGTGGATTCAGCGGTTTGCAAACCCTTTCTGTGCAGAATCCCAAAACCGGTATTTCCAGCCCAATGCCGGCATCCGTACTAAACAGCAGGAAACTTCGTCTAAAACTCAGGAGAAAGGGTTCCTTGAAACTGCTCTGCTGTGCGTTCGTTCACCTAAGAGAGTTGAATCTATGTTGAGATTCAGCGAGTCAGAAACACGTTTCTTCTAGGAGCTGCGTTGGGATATTCCCGAGTGAATGGGACCATAGGCTGTACAGAGAAATATCTGCTTCTAAAACCAAAACGGAGCTATCTAACTGAATGGTTGCCAATGTGTGCATTCAACTGACAGAGTTAAACTCACGTGTGGATTCAGCGGTTTGCAAACCCTTTCTGTGCAGAATCCCAAAACCGGTATTTCCAGCCCAATGCCGGCATCCGTACTAAACAGCAGGAAACTTCGTCTAAAACTCAGGAGAAACGTTTCCTTGAAACTGCTCTGCTGTGCGTTCGATCACCTAAGAGAGTTGAATCTATGTTGAGATTCAGCGAGTCAGAAACACGTTTCTTCTAGGAGGTGCGTTGGGATATTCCCGAGTGAATGGGACCATAGGCTGTACAGAGAAATATCTGCTCCTACAACCAAAAGGGTGGTATCTAACTGAATGGTTGTCAATGTGTGCATTCAACTGACAGAGTTAAACTCACGTTTGGATTCAGCGGTTTACAAACCCTTTCTGTGCAGAATCCAAAAACGCTAATTCCAGCTCAATGCCGGCATCCGTACTAAACAGCAGGAAACTTCGTCTAAAACTCAGGAGAAACGTTTCCTTGAATCTGCTCTGCTGTGCGTTCGTTCACCTAAGAGAGTTGAAACTATGTTGAGATTCAGGGAGTCAGAAACACGTTTATGCTAGGAGCAGCGTTGGGATATTCCCGAGTGAATGGGACCATAGGCTGTACAGAGAAATATCTGCTTCTGAAACCAAAACGGAGCTATCTAACTGAATGGTTGTCAATGTGTGCATTCAACTGACAGAGTTAAACTCACGTTTGGATTCAGCGGTTTGCAAACCATTTCTGTGCAGAATCCCAAAACCGGTATGTCCAGCCCAATGCCGGCATCCGTACTAAACAGCAGGAAACTTCGTCTAAAACTCAGGAGCAACGTTTCCTTGAAACTGCTCTGCTGTGCGTTCGTTCATCTAAGAGAGTTGAATCTATGTTGAGATTCAGCGAGTCAGAAACACGTTTCTTCTAGGAGCTGCTTTGGGATATTCCCGAGTGAATGTGACCATAGGCTGTACAGAGAAATATCTGCTTCTAAAACCAAAACGGAGCTATCTAACTGAATGGTTGTCAATGTGTGCATTCAACTGACAGAGTTAAACTCATGTGTGGATTCAGCGGTTTGCAAACCATTTCTGTGCAGAATCCCAAAACCGGTATGTCCAGCCCAATGCCGGCATCCGTACTAAACAGCAGGAAACTTCGTCTAAAACTCAGGAGAAACGTTTCCTTGAAACTGCTCTGCTGTGCGTTCGTTCACCTAAGAGAGTTGAATCTATGTTGAGATTCAGCGAGTCAGAAACACGTTTCTTCTAGGAGCTGCGTTGGGATAATCCCGAGTGAATGGGACCATAGGCTGTACAGAGAAATATCTGCTTCTAAAACCAAAAGTGTGTTATCTAACTGAATGGTTGTCAATGTGTGCATTCAACTGACAGAGTTAAACTCACGTGTGGATTCAGCGGTTTGTAACCCTTTCTGTGCAGAATCCCAAAACTGGTATTTCCAGCCCAATGCCGGCATCCGTACTAAACAGCAGGAAACTTCGTCTAAAACTCAGGAGAAACGTTTCCTTGAAACTGCTCTGCTGTGCGTTCGTTCACCTAAGAGAGTTGAATCTATGTTGAGATTCAGCGAGTCAGAAACACGTTTCTTCTAGGAGCTGCGTTACGATATTCCCGAGTGAATGGGACCATAGGCTGTACAGAGAAATATCTGCTTCTAAAACCAAAACGGAGCTATCTAACTGAATGGTTGTCAATGTGTGCATTCAACTGACAGAGTTAAACTCACGTGTGGATTCAGCGGTTTACAAACCCTTTCTGTGCAGAATCCCAAAACCGGTATTTCCAGCCCAATGCCGGCATACGTACTAAACAGCAGGAAACTTCGTCTAAAACTCAGGAGAAACGTTTCCTTGAAACTTCTCAGCTGTGCGTTCGTTCACCTAAGAGAGTTGAATCTATGTTGAGATTCAGCGAGTCAGAAACACGTGTCTTCTAGGAGCTGCGTTGGGATATTCCCGAGTGAATGGGACCATAGGCCGTACAGAGAAATATCTGCTTCTAAAACCAAAAGTGTGCTATCTAACTGAATGGTTGTCAATGTGTGCATTCAACTGACAGAGTTAAACTCACCTGTGGATTCAGCGGTTTGCAAACCCTTTCTGTGCAGAATCCCAAAACCGGTATTTCCAGCCCAATGCCGGCATCCGTACTAAACAGCAGGAAACTTCGTCTAAAACTCAGGAGCAACGTTTCCTTGAAACTGCTCTGCTGTGCGTTCGTTCACCTAAGAGAGTTGAATCTATGTTGAGATTCAGCGAGTCAGAAACACGTTTCTTCTAGGAGCTGCGTTGGGATATTCCCGAGTGAATGGGACCATAGGCTGTACAGAGAAATATCTGCTTCTAAAACCAAAAGTGTGCTATCAAACTGAATGGTTGTCAATGTGTGCATTCAACTGACAGAGTTAAACTCACGTGTGGAATCAGCGGTTTGCAAACCCTTTCTGTGCAGAATCCCAAAACCGCTATTTCCAGCCCAATGCCGGCATACGTACTAAACAGCAGGAAACTTCGTCTAAAACTCAGGAGCAACGTTTCCTTGAAACTGCTCTGCTGTGCGTTCGTTCACCTAAGAGAGTTGAATCTATGTTGAGATTCAGCGAGTCAGAAACACGTTTCTTCTAGGAGCTGCGTTGGGATATTCCCGAGTGAATGGGACCATAGGCTGTACAGAGAAATATCTGCTTCTAAAACCAAAACGGAGCTATCTAACTGAATGGTTGTCAATGTGTGCATTCAACTGACAGAGTTAAACACACGTCTGGATTCAGCGGTTTGCAAACCCTTTCTGTGCAGAATCCCAAAACCGGTATTTTCAGCCCAATGCCGGCATCCGTACTAAACAGCAGGAAACTTCGTCTAAAACTCAGGAGAAACGTTTCCTTGAAACTGCTCTGCTGTGCGTTCGTTCACCTAAGAGAATTGAATCTATGTTGAGATTCAGCGAGTCAGAAACACGTTTCTTCTAGGAGCTGCGTTGGGATATTCCCGAGTGAATGGGACCATAGGCTGTACAGAGAAATATCTGCTTCTGAAACCAAAACGGAGCTATCTAACTGAATGGTTGTCAATGTGTGCATTCAACTGACAGAGTTAAACTCACGTTTGGATTCAGCGGTTTGCAAACCATTTCTGTGCAGAATCCCAAAACCGGTATGTCCAGCCCAATGCCGGCATCCGTACTAAACAGCAGGAAACTTCGTCTAAAACTCAGGAGCAACGTTTCCTTGAAACTGCTCTGCTGTGCGTTCGTTCATCTAAGAGAGTTGAATCTATGTTGAGATTCAGCGAGTCAGAAACACGTTTCTTCTAGGAGCTGCTTTGGGATATTCCCGAGTGAATGGGACCATAGGCTGTACAGAGAAATATCTGCTTCTAAAACCAAAACGGAGCTATCTAACTGAATGGTTGTCAATGTGTGCATTCAACTGACAGAGTTAAACTCACGTGTGGATTCAGCGGTTTGCAAACCCTATCTGTGCAGAATCCCAAAACCGGTATTTCCAGCCCAATGCCGGCATACGTACTAAAGAGCAGGAAACTTCGTCTAAAACTCAGGAGAAACGTTTCCTTGAAACTGCTCTGCTGTGCGTTCGTTCACCTAAGAGAGTTGAATCTATGTTGAGATTCAGCGAGTCAGAAACACGTTTCTTCTAGGAGCTGCGTTGGGATATTCCCGAGTGAATGGGACCATAGACTGTACAGAGAAATATCTGCTTCTAAAACCAAAACGGAGCTATCTAACTGAATGGTTGTCAATGTGTGCATTCAACTGACAGAGTTAAACTCACGTGTGGATTCAGCGGTTTGCAAACCCTTTCTGTGCAGAATCCCAAAACCGGTATTTCCAGCCCAATGCCGGCATCCGTACTAAACAGCAGGAAACTTCGTCTAAAACTCAGGAGAAACGTTTCCTTGAAACTGCTCTGCTGTGCGTTCGATCACCTAAGAGAGTTGAATCTATGTTGAGATTCAGCGAGTCAGAAACACGTTTCTTCTAGGAGCTGCGTTGGGATAATCCCGAGTGAATGGGACCATAGGCTGTACAGAGAAATATCTGCTTCTAAAACCAAAAGTGTGTTATCTAACTGAATGGTTGTCAATGTGTGCATTCAACTGACAGAGTTAAACTCACGTGTGGATTCAGCGGTTTGTAACCCTTTCTGTGCAGAATCCCAAAACTGGTATTTCCAGCCCAATGCCGGCATCCGTACTAAACAGCAGGAAACTTCGTTTAAAACTCAGGAGAAACGTTTCCTTGAAACTGCTCTGCTGTGCGTTCGTTCACCTAAGAGAGTTGAATCTATGTTGAGATTCAGCGAGTCAGAAACACGTTTCTTCTAGGAGCTGCGTTGGGATATTCCCGAGTGAATGGGACCATAGGCTGTACAGAGAAATATCTGCTTCTAAAACCAAAACGGAGCTATCTAACTGAATGGTTGTCAATGTGTGCATTCAACTGACAGAGTTAAACACACGTGTGGATTCAGCGGTTTGTAACCCTTTCTGTGCAGAATCCCAAAACTGGTATTTCCAGCCCAATGCCGGCATCCGTACTAAACAGCAGGAAACTTCGTCTAAAACTCAGGAGAAACGTTTCCTTGAAACTGCTCTGCTGTGCGTTCGTTCACCTAAGAGAGTTGAATCTATGTTGAGATTCAGCGAGTCAGAAACACGTGTCTTCTAGGAGCTGCGTTGGGATATTCCCGAGTGAATGGGACCATAGGCTGTACAGAGAAATATCTGCTTCTAAAACCAAAACGGAGCTATCTAACTGAATGGTTGTCAATGTGTGCATTCAACTGACAGAGTTAAACACACGTGTGGATTCAGCGGTTTGCAAACCCTTTCTGTGCAGAATCCCAAAACCGGTATTTCCAGCCCAATGCCGGCATCCGTACTAAACAGCAGGAAACTTCGTCTAAAACTCAGGAGAAAGGTTTCCTTGAAACTGCTCTGCTGTGCGTTCGTTCACCTAAGAGAGTTGAATCTATGTTGAGATTCAGCGAGTCAGAAACACGTTTCTTCTAGGAGCTGCGTTGGGATATTCCCGAGTGAATGGGACCATAGGCTGTACAGAGAATATCTGCTTCTAAAACCAAAACGGAGCTATCTAACTGAATGGTTGCCAATGTGTGCATTCAATGACAGAGTTAAACTCACGTGTGGATTCAGCGGTTTGCAAACCCTTTCTGTGCAGAATCCCAAAACCGGTATTTCCAGCCCAATGCCGGCATCCGTACTAAACAGCAGGAAACTTCGTCTAAAACTCAGGAGAAACGTTTCCTTGAAACTGCTCTGCTGTCCATTCGATCACCTAAGAGAGTTGAATCTATGTTGAGATTCAGCGAGTCAGAAACACGTTTCTTCTAGGAGGTGCGTTGGGATATTCCCGAGTGAATGGGACCATAGGCTGTACAGAGAAATATCTGCTCCTACAACCAAAAGGGTGGTATCTAACTGAATGGTTGTCAATGTGTGCATTCAACTGACAGAGTTAAACTCACGTTTGGATTCAGCGGTTTACAAACCCTTTCTGTGCAGAATCCAAAAACGCTAATTCCAGCTCAATGCCGGCATCCGTACTAAACAGCAGGAAACTTCGTCTAAAACTCAGGAGAAACGTTTCCTTGAATCTGCTCTGCTGTGCGTTCGTTCACCTAAGAGAGTTGAAACTATGTTGAGATTCAGGGAGTCAGAAACACGTTTATGCTAGGAGCAGCGTTGGGATATTCCCGAGTGAATGGGACCATAGGCTGTACAGAGAAATATCTGCTTCTGAAACCAAAACGGAGCTATCTAACTGAATGGTTGTCAATGTGTGCATTCAACTGACAGAGTTAAACTCACGTTTGGATTCAGCGGTTTGCAAACCATTTCTGTGCAGAATCCCAAAACCGGTATGTCCAGCCCAATGCCGGCATCCGTACTAAACAGCAGGAAACTTCGTCTAAAACTCAGGAGCAACGTTTCCTTGAAACTGCTCTGCTGTGCGTTCGTTCATCTAAGAGAGTTGAATCTATGTTGAGATTCAGCGAGTCAGAAACACGTTTCTTCTAGGAGCTGCTTTGGGATATTCCCTAGTGAATGTGACCATAGGCTGTACAGAGAAATATCTGCTTCTAAAACCAAAACGGAGCTATCTAACTGAATGGTTGTCAATGTGTGCATTCAACTGACAGAGTTAAACTCACGTGTGGATTCAGCGGTTTGCAAACCCTTTCTGTGCAGAATCCCAAAACCGGTATTTCCAGCCCAATGCCGGCATCCGTACTAAACAGCAGGAAACTTCGTCTAAAACTCAGGAGAAACGTTTCCTTGAAACTGCTCTGCTGTGCGTTCGTTCACCTAAGAGAGTTGAATCTATGTTGAGATTCAGCGAGTCAGAAACACGTTTCTTCTAGGAGCTGCGTTGGGATAATCCCGAGTGAATGGGACCATAGGCTGTACAGAGAAATATCTGCTTCTAAAACCAAAAGTGTGTTATCTAACTGAATGGTTGTCAATGTGTGCATTCAACTGACAGAGTTAAACTCACGTGTGGATTCAGCGGTTTGTAACCCTTTCTGTGCAGAATCCCAAAACTGGTATTTCCAGCCCAATGCCGGCATCCGTACTAAACAGCAGGAAACTTCGTCTAAAACTCAGGAGAAACGTTTCCTTGAAACTGCTCTGCTGTGCGTTCGTTCACCTAAGAGAGTTGAATCTATGTTGAGATTCAGCGAGTCAGAAACACGTTTCTTCTAGGAGCTGCGTTACGATATTCCCGAGTGAATGGGACCATAGGCTGTACAGAGAAATATCTGCTTCTAAAACCAAAACGGAGCTATCTAACTGAATGGTTGTCAATGTGTGCATTCAACTGACAGAGTTAAACTCACGTGTGGATTCAGCGGTTTACAAACCCTTTCTGTGCAGAATCCCAAAACCGGTATTTCCAGCCCAATGCCGGCATACGTACTAAACAGCAGGAAACTTCGTCTAAAACTCAGGAGAAACGTTTCCTTGAAACTTCTCAGCTGTGCGTTCGTTCACCTAAGAGAGTTGAATCTATGTTGAGATTCAGCGAGTCAGAAACACGTGTCTTCTAGGAGCTGCGTTGGGATATTCCCGAGTGAATGGGACCATAGGCCGTACAGAGAAATATCTGCTTCTAAAACCAAAAGTGTGCTATCTAACTGAATGGTTGTCAATTTGTGCATTCAACTGACAGAGTTAAACTCACCTGTGGATTCAGCGGTTTGCAAACCCTTTCTGTGCAGAATCCCAAAACCGGTATTTCCAGCCCAATGCCGGCATCCGTATTAAACAGCAGGAAACTTCGTCTAAAACTCAGGAGCAACGTTTCCTTGAAACTGCTCTGCTGTGCGTTCGTTCACCTAAGAGAGTTGAATCTATGTTGAGATTCAGCGAGTCAGAAACACGTTTCTTCTAGGAGCTGCGTTGGGATATTCCCGAGTGAATGGGACCATAGGCTGTACAGAGAAATATCTGCTTCTAAAACCAAAAGTGTGCTATCAAACTGAATGGTTGTCAATGTGTGCATTCAACTGACAGAGTTAAACTCACGTGTGGAATCAGCGGTTTGCAAACCCTTTCTGTGCAGAATCCCAAAACCGCTATTTCCAGCCCAATGCCGGCATACGTACTAAACAGCAGGAAACTTCGTCTAAAACTCAGGAGCAACGTTTCCTTGAAACTGCTCTGCTGTGCGTTCGTTCACCTAAGAGAGTTGAATCTATGTTGAGATTCAGCGAGTCAGAAACACGTTTCTTCTAGGAGCTGCGTTGGGATATTCCCGAGTGAATGGGACCATAGGCTGTACAGAGAAATATCTGCTTCTAAAACCAAAACGGAGCTATCTAACTGAATGGTTGTCAATGTGTGCATTCAACTGACAGAGTTAAACACACGTGTGGATTCAGCGGTTTGCAAACCCTTTCTGTGCAGAATCCCAAAACCGGTATTTTCAGCCCAATGCCGGCATCCGTACTAAACAGCAGGAAACTTCGTCTAAAACTCAGGAGAAACGTTTCCTTGAAACTGCTCTGCTGTGCGTTCGTTCACCTAAGAGAGTTGAATCTATGTTGAGATTCAGCGAGTCAGAAACACGTTTCTTCTAGGAGCTGCGTTGGGATATTCCCGAGTGCATGGGACCATAGGCTGTACAGAGAAATATCTGCTTCTAAAACCAAAACGGAGCTATCTAACTGAATGGTTGCCAATGTGTGCATTCAACTGACAGAGTTAAACTCACGTGTGGATTCAGCGGTTTGCAAACCCTTTCTGTGCAGAATCCCAAAACCGGTATTTCCAGCCCAATGCCGGCATCCGTACTAAACAGCAGGAAACTTCGTCTAAAACTCAGGAGAAACGTTTCCTTGAAACTGCTCTGCTGTGCGTTCGATCACCTAAGAGAGTTGAATCTATGTTGAGAATCAGCGAGTCAGAAACGCGTTTCTTCTAGGAGGTGCGTTGGGATATTCCCGAGTGAATGGGACCATAGGCTGTACAGAGAAATATCTGCTCCTACAACCAAAAGGGTGGTATCTAACTGAATGGTTGTCAATGTGTGCATTCAACTGACAGAGTTAAACTCACGTTTGGATTCAGCGGTTTACAAACCCTTTCTGTGCAGAATCCCAAAACCGGTAATTCCAGCTCAATGCCGTCATCCGTAATAAACAGCAGGAAACTTCGTCTAAAACTCAGGAGAAACGTTTCCTTGAAACTGCTCTGCTGTGCGTTCGTTCACCTAAGAGAGTTGAAACTATGTTGAGATTCAGCGAGTCAGAAACACGTTTATGCTAGGAGCTGCGTTGGGATATTCCCGAGTGAATGGGACCATAGGCTATACAGAGAAATATCTGCTTCTAAAACCAAAACGGAGCTATCTAACTGAATGGTTGTCAATGTGTGCATTCAACTGACAGAGTTAAACTCACGTGTGGATTAAGCGGTTTGCAAACCATTTCTGTGCAGAATTCCAAAACCGGTATGTCCAGCCCAATGCCGGCATCCGTACTAAACAGCAGGAAACTTCGTCGAAAACTCAGGAGCAACGTTTCCTTGAAACTGCTCTACTGTGCGTTCGTTCACCTAAGAGAGTTGAATCTATGTTGAGATTCAGCGAGTCAGAAACACGTTTCTTCTAGGAGCTGCGTTGGGATATTCCCGAGTGAATGGGACCAAAGGCTGTACAGAGAATATCTGCTTCTAAAACAAAAAGTGTGCTATCAAACTGAATGGTTGTCAATGTGTGCATTCAACTGACAGAGTTAAACTCACGTGTGTATTCAGCGGTTTGCAAAACCCTTTCTGTGCAGAATCCCAAAACCGGTATTTCCAGCCCAATGCCGGCATCCGTACTAAACAGCAGGAAACTTCGTCTAAAACTCAGGAGAAACGTTTCCTTGAAACTGCTCTGCTGTGCGTTCGTTCACCTAAGAGAGTTGAATCTATGTTGAGATTCAGCGAGTCAGAAACACGTTTCTTCTAGGAGCTGCGTGGGATATTCCCGAGTGAATGGGACCATAGGCTGTACAGAGAAATATCTGCTTCTAAAACCAAAACGGAGCTATCTAACTGAATGGTTGTCAATGTGTGCATTCAACTGACAGAGTTAAACTCACGTGTGGATTCAGCGGTTTGCAAACCCTATCTGTGCAGAATCCCAAAACCGGTATTTCCAGCCCAATGCCGGCATACGTACTAAAGAGCAGGAAACTTCGTCTAAAACTCAGGAGAAACGTTTCCTTGAAACTGCTCTGCTGTGCGTTCGTTCACCTAAGAGAGTTGAATCTATGTTGAGATTCAGCGAGTCAGAAACACGTTTCTTCTAGGAGCTGCGTTGGGATATTCCCGAGTGAATGGGACCATAGACTGTACAGAGAAATATCTGCTTCTAAAACCAAAACGGAGCTATCTAACTGAATGGTTGTCAATGTGTGCATTCAACTGACAGAGTTAAACTCACGTGTGGATTCAGCGGTTTGCAAACCCTTTCTGTGCAGAATCCCAAAACCGGTATTTCCAGCCCAATGCCGGCATCCGTACTAAACAGCAGGAAACTTCGTCTAAAACTCAGGAGAAACGTTTCCTTGAAACTGCTCTGCTGTGCGTTCGATCACCTAAGAGAGTTGAATCTATGTTGAGATTCAGCGAGTCAGAAACACGTTTCTTCTAGGAGGTGCGTTGGGATATTCCCGAGTGAATGGGACCATAGGCTGTACAGAGAAATATCTGCTCCTACAAACAAAAGGGTGGTATCTAACTGAATGGTTGTCAATGTGTGCATTCAACTGACAGAGTTAAACTCACGTTTGGATTCAGCGGTTTACAAACCCTTTCTGTGCAGAATCCAAAAACGGTAATTCCAGCTCAATGCCGGCATCCGTACTAAACAGCAGGAAACTTCGTCTAAAACTCAGGAGAAACGTTTCCTTGAAACTGCTCTGCTGTGCGTTCGTTCACCTAAGAGAGTTGAAACTATGTTGAGATTCAGGGAGTCAGAAACACGTTTATGCTAGGAGCAGCGTTGGGATATTCCCGAGTGAATGGGACCATAGGCTGTACAGAGAAATATCTGCTTCTGAAACCAAAACGGAGCTATCTAACTGAATGGTTGTCAATGTGTGCATTCAACTGACAGAGTTAAACTCACGTTTGGATTCAGCGGTTTGCAAACCATTTCTGTGCAGAATCCCAAAACCGGTATGTCCAGCCCAATGCCGGCATCCGTACTAAACAGCAGGAAACTTCGTCTAAAACTCAGGAGCACCGTTTCCTTGAAACTGCTCTGCTGTGCGTTCGTTCACCTAAGAGAGTTGAATCTATGTTGAGATTCAGCGAGTCAGAAACACGTTTCTTCTAGGAGCTGCTTTGGGATATTCCCGAGTGAATGTGACCATAGGCTGTACAGAGAAATATCTGCTTCTAAAACCAAAACGGAGCTATCTAACTGAATGGTTGTCAATGTGTGCATTCAACTGACAGAGTTAAACTCACGTGTGGATTCAGCGGTTTGCAAACCCTTTCTGTGCAGAATCCCAAAACCGGTATTTCCAGCCCAATGCCGGCATCCGTACTAAACAGCAGGAAACTTCGTCTAAAACTCAGGAGAAACGTTTCCTTGAAACTGCTCTGCTGTGCGTTCGTTCACCTAAGAGAGTTGAATCTATGTTGAGATTCAGCGAGTCAGAAACACGTTTCTTCTAGGAGCTGCGTTGGGATAATCCCGAGTGAATGGGACCATAGGCTGTACAGAGAAATATCTGCTTCTAAAACCAAAAGTGTGTTATCTAACTGAATGGTTGTCAATGTGTGCATTCAACTGACAGAGTTAAACTCACGTGTGGATTCAGCGGTTTGTAACCCTTTCTGTGCAGAATCCCAAAACTGGTATTTCCAGCCCAATGCCGGCATCCGTACTAAACAGCAGGAAACTTCGTTTAAAACTCAGGAGAAACGTTTCCTTGAAACTGCTCTGCTGTGCGTTCGTTCACCTAAGAGAGTTGAATCTATGTTGAGATTCAGCGAGTCAGAAACACGTTTCTTCTAGGAGCTGCGTTGGGATATTCCCGAGTGAATGGGACCATAGGCTATACAGAGAAATATCTGCTTCTAAAACCAAAACGGAGCTGTCTAACTGAATGGTTGTCAACGTGTGCATTCAACTGACAGAGTTAAACACACGTGTGGATTCAGCGGTTTGTAAACCTTTCTGTGCAGAATCCCAAAACTGGTGTTTCCAGCCCAATGCCGGCATCCGTACTAAACAGCAGGAAACTTCGTCTAAAACTCAGGAGAAACGTTTCCTTGAAACTGCTCTGCTGTGCGTTCGTTCACCTAAGAGAGTTGAATCTATGTTGAGATTCAGCGAGTCAGAAACACGTGTCTTCTAGGAGCTGCGTTGGGATATTCCCGAGTGAATGGGACCATAGGCTGTACAGAGAAATATCTGCTTCTAAAACCAAAACGGAGCTATCTAACTGAATGGTTGTCAATGTGTGCATTCAACTGACAGAGTTAAACACACGTGTGGATTCAGCGGTTTGCAAACCCTTTCTGTGCAGAATCCCAAAACCGGTATTTCCAGCCCAATGCCGGCATCCGTACTAAACAGCAGGAAACTTCGTCTAAAACTCAGGAGAAAGGGTTCCTTGAAACTGCTCTGCTGTGCGTTCGTTCACCTAAGAGAGTTGAATCTATGTTGAGATTCAGCGAGTCAGAAACACGTTTCTTCTAGGAGCTGCGTTGGGATATTCCCGAGTGAATGGGACCATAGGCTGTACAGAGAAATATCTGCTTCTAAAACCAAAACGGAGCTATCTAACTGAATGGTTGCCAATGTGTGCATTCAACTGACAGAGTTAAACTCACGTGTGGATTCAGCGGTTTGCAAACCCTTTCTGTGCAGAATCCCAAAACCGGTATGTCCAGCCCAATGCCGGCATCCGTACTAAACAGCAGGAAACTTCGTCTAAAACTCAGGAGAAACGTTTCCTTGAAACTGCTCTGCTGTGCGTTCGATCACCTAAGAGAGTTGAATCTATGTTGAGATTCAGCGAGTCAGAAACACGTTTCTTCTAGGAGGTGCGTTGGGATATTCCCGAGTGAATGGGACCATAGGCTGTACAGAGAAATATCTGCTCCTACAACCAAAAGGGTGGTATCTAACTGAATGGTTGTCAATGTGTGCATTCAACTGACAGAGTTAAACTCACGTTTGGATTCAGCGGTTTACAAACCCTTTCTGTGCAGAATCCAAAAACGCTAATTCCAGCTCAATGCCGGCATCCGTACTAAACAGCAGGAAACTTCGTCTAAAACTCAGGAGAAACGTTTCCTTGAATCTGCTCTGCTGTGCGTTCGTTCACCTAAGAGAGTTGAAACTATGTTGAGATTCAGGGAGTCAGAAACACGTTTATGCTAGGAGCAGCGTTGGGATATTCCCGAGTGAATGGGACCATAGGCTGTACAGAGAAATATCTGCTTCTGAAACCAAAACGGAGCTATCTAACTGAATGGTTGTCAATGTGTGCATTCAACTGACAGAGTTAAACTCACGTTTGGATTCAGCGGTTTGCAAACCATTTCTGTGCAGAATCCCAAAACCGGTATGTCCAGCCCAATGCCGGCATCCGTACTAAACAGCAGGAAACTTCGTCTAAAACTCAGGAGCAACGTTTCCTTGAAACTGCTCTGCTGTGCGTTCGTTCATCTAAGAGAGTTGAATCTATGTTGAGATTCAGCGAGTCAGAAACACGTTTCTTCTAGGAGCTGCTTTGGGATATTCCCGAGTGAATGTGACCATAGGCTGTACAGAGAAATATCTGCTTCTAAAACCAAAACGGAGCTATCTAACTGAATGGTTGTCAATGTGTGCATTCAACTGACAGAGTTAAACTCACGTGTGGATTCAGCGGTTTGCAAACCCTTTCTGTGCAGAATCCCAAAACCGGTATTTCCAGCCCAATGCCGGCATCCGTACTAAACAGCAGGAAACTTCGTCTAAAACTCAGGAGAAACGTTTCCTTGAAACTGCTCTGCTGTGCGTTCGTTCACCTAAGAGAGTTGAATCTATGTTGAGATTCAGCGAGTCAGAAACACGTTTCTTCTAGGAGCTGCGTTGGGATAATCCCGAGTGAATGGGACCATAGGCTGTACAGAGAAATATCTGCTTCTAAAACCAAAAGTGTGTTATCTAACTGAATGGTTGTCAATGTGTGCATTCAACTGACAGAGTTAAACTCACGTGTGGATTCAGCGGTTTGTAACCCTTTCTGTGCAGAATCCCAAAACTGGTATTTCCAGCCCAATGCCGGCATCCGTACTAAACAGCAGGAAACTTCGTCTAAAACTCAGGAGAAACGTTTCCTTGAAACTGCTCTGCTGTGCGTTCGTTCACCTAAGAGAGTTGAATCTATGTTGAGATTCAGCGAGTCAGAAACACGTTTCTTCTAGGAGCTGCGTTACGATATTCCCGAGTGAATGGGACCATAGGCTGTACAGAGAAATATCTGCTTCTAAAACCAAAACGGAGCTATCTAACTGAATGGTTGTCAATGTGTGCATTCAACTGACAGAGTTAAACTCACGTGTGGATTCAGCGGTTTACAAACCCTTTCTGTGCAGAATCCCAAAACCGGTATTTCCAGCCCAATGCCGGCATACGTACTAAACAGCAGGAAACTTCGTCTAAAACTCAGGAGAAACGTTTCCTTGAAACTTCTCAGCTGTGCGTTCGTTCACCTAAGAGAGTTGAATCTATGTTGAGATTCAGCGAGTCAGAAACACGTGTCTTCTAGGAGCTGCGTTGGGATATTCCCGAGTGAATGGGACCATAGGCCGTACAGAGAAATATCTGCTTCTAAAACCAAAAGTGTGCTATCTAACTGAATGGTTGTCAATGTGTGCATTCAACTGACAGAGTTAAACTCACCTGTGGATTCAGCGGTTTGCAAACCCTTTCTGTGCAGAATCCCAAAACCGGTATTTCCAGCCCAATGCCGGCATCCGTACTAAACAGCAGGAAACTTCGTCTAAAACTCAGGAGCAACGTTTCCTTGAAACTGCTCTGCTGTGCGTTCGTTCACCTAAGAGAGTTGAATCTATGTTGAGATTCAGCGAGTCAGAAACACGTTTCTTCTAGGAGCTGCGTTGGGATATTCCCGAGTGAATGGGACCATAGGCTGTACAGAGAAATATCTGCTTCTAAAACCAAAAGTGTGCTATCAAACTGAATGGTTGTCAATGTGTGCATTCAACTGACAGAGTTAAACTCACGTGTGGAATCAGCGGTTTGCAAACCCTTTCTGTGCAGAATCCCAAAACCGCTATTTCCAGCCCAATGCCGGCATACGTACTAAACAGCAGGAAACTTCGTCTAAAACTCAGGAGCAACGTTTCCTTGAAACTGCTCTGCTGTGCGTTCGTTCACCTAAGAGAGTTGAATCTATGTTGAGATTCAGCGAGTCAGAAACACGTTTCTTCTAGGAGCTGCGTTGGGATATTCCCGAGTGAATGGGACCATAGGCTGTACAGAGAAATATCTGCTTCTAAAACCAAAACGGAGCTATCTAACTGAATGGTTGTCAATGTGTGCATTCAACTGACAGAGTTAAACACACGTCTGGATTCAGCGGTTTGCAAACCCTTTCTGTGCAGAATCCCAAAACCGGTATTTTCAGCCCAATGCCGGCATCCGTACTAAACAGCAGGAAACTTCGTCTAAAACTCAGGAGAAACGTTTCCTTGAAACTGCTCTGCTGTGCGTTCGTTCACCTAAGAGAATTGAATCTATGTTGAGATTCAGCGAGTCAGAAACACGTTTCTTCTAGGAGCAGCGTTGGGATATTCCCGAGTGAATGGGACCATAGGCTGTACAGAGAAATATCTGCTTCTAAAACCAAAACGGAGGTATCTAACTGAATGGTTGTCAATGTGTGCATTCAACTGACAGAGTTAAACTCACGTGTGGATTCAGCGGTTTGCAAACCCTTTCTGTGCAGAATCCCAAAACCGGTATTTCCAGCCCAATGCCGGCATCCGTACTAAACAGCAGGAAACTTCGTCTAAAACTCAGGAGAAACGTTTCCTTGAAACTGCTCTGCTGTGCGTTCGATCACCTAAGAGAGTTGAATCTATGTTGAGATTCAGCGAGTCAGAAACACGTTTCTTCTAGGAGCTGCGTTGGGATATTCCCGAGTGAATGGGACCATAGGCTATACAGAGAAATATCTGCTTCTAAAACCGAAACGGAGCTATCTAACTGAATGGTTGTCAATGTGTGCATTCAACTGACAGAGTTAAACTCACGTGTGGATTAAGCGGTTTGCAAACCATTTCTGTGCAGAATTCCAAAACCGGTATGTCCAGCCCAATGCCGGCATCCGTACTAAACAGCAGGAAACTTCGTCGAAAACTCAGGAGAAACGTTTCCTTGAAACTGCTCTACTGTGCGTTCGTTCATCTAAGAGAGTTGAATCTATGTTGAGATTCAGCGAGTCAGAAACACGTTTCTTCTAGGAGCTGCGTTGGGATATTCCCGAGTGAATGGGACCAAAGGCTGTACAGAGAAATATCTGCTTCTAAAACAAAAAGTGTGCTATCAAACTGAATGGTTGTCAATGTGTGCATTCAACTGACAGAGTTAAACTCACGTGTGGATTCAGCGGTTTGCAAAACCCTTTCTGTGCAGAATCCCAAAACCGGTATTTCCAGCCCAATGCCGGCATCCGTACTAAACAGCAGGAAACTTCGTCTAAAACTCAGGAGAAACGTTTCCTTGAAACTGCTCTGCTGTGCGTTCGATCACCTAAGAGAGTTGAATCTATGTTGAGATTCAGCGAGTCAGAAACACGTTTATGCTAGGAGCTGCGTTGGGATATTCCCGAGTGAATGGGACCATAGGCTATACAGAGAAATATCTGCTTCTAAAACCGAAACGGAGCTATCTAACTGAATGGTTGTCAATGTGTGCATTCAACTGACAGAGTTAAACTCACGTGTGGATTAAGCGGTTTGCAAACCATTTCTGTGCAGAATTCCAAAACCGGTATGTCCAGCCCAATGCCGGCATCCGTACTAAACAGCAGGAAACTTCGTCGAAAACTCAGGAGAAACGTTTCCTTGAAACTGCTCTACTGTGCGTTCGTTCATCTAAGAGAGTTGAATCTATGTTGAGATTCAGCGAGTCAGAAACACGTTTCTTCTAGGAGCTGCGTTGGGATATTCCCGAGTGAATGGGACCATAGGCTGTACAGAGAAATATCTGCTTCTAAAACCAAAAGTGTGCTATCAAACTGAATGGTTGTCAATGTGTGCATTCAACTGACAGAGTTAAACTCACGTGTGGAATCAGCGGTTTGCAAACCCTTTCTGTGCAGAATCCCAAAACCGCTATTTCCAGCCCAATGCCGGCATACGTACTAAACAGCAGGAAACTTCGTCTAAAACTCAGGAGCAACGTTTCCTTGAAACTGCTCTGCTGTGCGTTCGTTCACCTAAGAGAGTTGAATCTATGTTGAGATTCAGCGAGTCAGAAACACGTTTCTTCTAGGAGCTGCGTTGGGATATTCCCGAGTGAATGGGACCATAGGCTGTACAGAGAAATATCTGCTTCTAAAACCAAAACGGAGCTATCTAACTGAATGGTTGTCAATGTGTGCATTCAACTGACAGAGTTAAACACACGTCTGGATTCAGCGGTTTGCAAACCCTTTCTGTGCAGAATCCCAAAACCGGTATTTTCAGCCCAATGCCGGCATCCGTACTAAACAGCAGGAAACTTCGTCTAAAACTCAGGAGAAACGTTTCCTTGAAACTGCTCTGCTGTGCGTTCGTTCACCTAAGAGAATTGAATCTATGTTGAGATTCAGCGAGTCAGAAACACGTTTCTTCTAGGAGCTGCGTTGGGATATTCCCGAGTGAATGGGACCATAGGCTGTACAGAGAAATATCTGCTTCTAAAACCAAAACGGAGGTATCTAACTGAATGGTTGTCAATGTGTGCATTCAACTGACAGAGTTAAACTCACGTGTGGATTCAGCGGTTTGCAAAACCCTTTCTGTGCAGAATCCCAAAACCGGTATTTCCAGCCCAATGCCGGCATCCGTACTAAACAGCAGGAAACTTCGTCTAAAACTCAGGAGAAACGTTTCCTTGAAACTGCTCTGCTGTGCGTTCGATCACCTAAGAGAGTTGAATCTATGTTGAGATTCAGCGAGTCAGAAACACGTTTATGCTAGGAGCTGCGTTGGGATATTCCCGAGTGAATGGGACCATAGGCTATACAGAGAAATATCTGCTTCTAAAACCGAAACGGAGCTATCTAACTGAATGGTTGTCAATGTGTGCATTCAACTGACAGAGTTAAACTCACGTGTGGATTAAGCGGTTTGCAAACCATTTCTGTGCAGAATTCCAAAACCGGTATGTCCAGCCCAATGCCGGCATCCGTACTAAACAGCAGGAAACTTCGTCGAAAACTCAGGAGAAACGTTTCCTTGAAACTGCTCTACTGTGCGTTCGTTCATCTAAGAGAGTTGAATCTATGTTGAGATTCAGCGAGTCAGAAACACGTTTCTTCTAGGAGCTGCGTTGGGATATTCCCGAGTGAATGGGACCATAGGCTGTACAGAGAAATATCTGCTTCTAAAACCAAAACGGAGCTATCTAACTGAATGGTTGTCAATGTGTGCATTCAACTGACAGAGTTAAACACACGTGTGGATTCAGCGGTTTGCAAACCCTTTCTGTGCAGAATCCCAAAACCGGTATTTTCAGCCCAATGCCGGCATCCGTACTAAACAGCAGGAAACTTCGTCTAAAACTCAGGAGAAACGTTTCCTTGAAACTGCTCTGCTGTGCGTTCGTTCACCTAAGAGAGTTGAATCTATGTTGAGATTCAGCGAGTCAGAAACACGTTTCTTCTAGGAGCTGCGTTGGGATATTCCCGAGTGCATGGGACCATAGGCTGTACAGAGAAATATCTGCTTCTAAAACCAAAACGGAGCTATCTAACTGAATGGTTGCCAATGTGTGCATTCAACTGACAGAGTTAAACTCACGTGTGGATTCAGCGGTTTGCAAACCCTTTCTGTGCAGAATCCCAAAACCGGTATTTCCAGCCCAATGCCGGCATCCGTACTAAACAGCAGGAAACTTCGTCTAAAACTCAGGAGAAACGTTTCCTTGAAACTGCTCTGCTGTGCGTTCGATCACCTAAGAGAGTTGAATCTATGTTGAGATTCAGCGAGTCAGAAACGCGTTTCTTCTAGGAGGTGCGTTGGGATATTCCCGAGTGAATGGGACCATAGGCTGTACAGAGAAATATCTGCTCCTACAACCAAAAGGGTGGTATCTAACTGAATGGTTGTCAATGTGTGCATTCAACTGACAGAGTTAAACTCACGTTTGGATTCAGCGGTTTACAAACCCTTTCTGTGCAGAATCCCAAAACCGGTAATTCCAGCTCAATGCCGGCATCCGTAATAAACAGCAGGAAACTTCGTCTAAAACTCAGGAGAAACGTTTCCTTGAAACTGCTCTGCTGTGCGTTCGTTCACCTAAGAGAGTTGAAACTATGTTGAGATTCAGCGAGTCAGAAACACGTTTATGCTAGGAGCTGCGTTGGGATATTCCCGAGTGAATGGGACCATAGGCTATACAGAGAAATATCTGCTTCTAAAACCAAAACGGAGCTATCTAACTGAATGGTTGTCAATGTGTGCATTCAACTGACAGAGTTAAACTCACGTGTGGATTAAGCGGTTTGCAAACCATTTCTGTGCAGAATTCCAAAACCGGTATGTCCAGCCCAATGCCGGCATCCGTACTAAACAGCAGGAAACTTCGTCGAAAACTCAGGAGCAACGTTTCCTTGAAACTGCTCTACTGTGCGTTCGTTCATCTAAGAGAGTTGAATCTATGTTGAGATTCAGCGAGTCAGAAACACGTTTCTTCTAGGAGCTGTGTTGGGATATTCCCGAGTGAATGGGACCAAAGGCTGTACAGAGAATATCTGCTTCTAAAACAAAAAGTGTGCTATCAAACTGAATGGTTGTCAATGTGTGCATTCAACTGACAGAGTTAAACTCACGTGTGTATTCAGCGGTTTGCAAAACCCTTTCTGTGCAGAATCCCAAAACCGGTATTTCCAGCCCAATGCCGGCATCCGTACTAAACAGCAGGAAACTTCGTCTAAAACTCAGGAGAAACGTTTCCTTGAAACTGCTCTGCTGTGCGTTCGTTCACCTAAGAGAGTTGAATCTATGTTGAGATTCAGCGAGTCAGAAACACGTTTCTTCTAGGAGCTGCGTGGGATATTCCCGAGTGAATGGGACCATAGGCTGTACAGAGAAATATCTGCTTCTAAAACCAAAACGGAGCTATCTAACTGAATGGTTGTCAATGTGTGCATTCAACTGACAGAGTTAAACTCACGTGTGTATTCAGCGGTTTGCAAACCCTATCTGTGCAGAATCCCAAAACCGGTATTTCCAGCCCAATGCCGGCATACGTACTAAAGAGCAGGAAACTTCGTCTAAAACTCAGGAGAAACGTTTCCTTGAAACTGCTCTGCTGTGCGTTCGTTCACCTAAGAGAGTTGAATCTATGTTGAGATTCAGCGAGTCAGAAACACGTTTCTTCTAGGAGCTGCGTTGGGATATTCCCAAGTGAATGGGACCAAAGGCTGTACAGAGAAATATCTGCTTCTAAAACAAAAAGTGTGCTATCAAACTGAATGGTTGTCAATGTGTGCATTCAACTGACAGAGTTAAACTCACGTGTGGATTCAGCGGTTTGCAAAACCCTTTCTGTGCAGAATCCCAAAACCGGTATTTCCAGCCCAATGCCGGCATCCGTACTAAACAGCAGGAAACTTCGTCTAAAACTCAGGAGAAACGTTTCCTTGAAACTGCTCTGCTGTGCGTTCGATCACCTAAGAGAGTTGAATCTATGTTGAGATTCAGCGAGTCAGAAACACGTTTATGCTAGGAGCTGCGTTGGGATATTCCCGAGTGAATGGGACCATAGGCTATACAGAGAAATATCTGCTTCTAAAACCGAAACGGAGCTATCTAACTGAATGGTTGTCAATGTGTGCATTCAACTGACAGAGTTAAACTCACGTGTGGATTAAGCGGTTTGCAAACCATTTCTGTGCAGAATTCCAAAACCGGTATGTCCAGCCCAATGCCGGCATCCGTACTAAACAGCAGGAAACTTCGTCGAAAACTCAGGAGAAACGTTTCCTTGAAACTGCTCTACTGTGCGTTCGTTCATCTAAGAGAGTTGAATCTATGTTGAGATTCAGCGAGTCAGAAACACGTTTCTTCTAGGAGCTGCGTTGGGATATTCCCGAGTGAATGGGACCATAGGCTGTACAGAGAAATATCTGCTTCTAAAACCAAAAGTGTGCTATCAAACTGAATGGTTGTCAATGTGTGCATTCAACTGACAGAGTTAAACTCACGTGTGGAATCAGCGGTTTGCAAACCCTTTCTGTGCAGAATCCCAAAACCGCTATTTCCAGCCCAATGCCGGCATACGTACTAAACAGCAGGAAACTTCGTCTAAAACTCAGGAGCAACGTTTCCTTGAAACTGCTCTGCTGTGCGTTCGTTCACCTAAGAGAGTTGAATCTATGTTGAGATTCAGCGAGTCAGAAACACGTTTCTTCTAGGAGCTGCGTTGGGATATTCCCGAGTGAATGGGACCATAGGCTGTACAGAGAAATATCTGCTTCTAAAACCAAAACGGAGCTATCTAACTGAATGGTTGTCAATGTGTGCATTCAACTGACAGAGTTAAACACACGTCTGGATTCAGCGGTTTGCAAACCCTTTCTGTGCAGAATCCCAAAACCGGTATTTTCAGCCCAATGCCGGCATCCGTACTAAACAGCAGGAAACTTCGTCTAAAACTCAGGAGAAACGTTTCCTTGAAACTGCTCTGCTGTGCGTTCGTTCACCTAAGAGAATTGAATCTATGTTGAGATTCAGCGAGTCAGAAACACGTTTCTTCTAGGAGCTGCGTTGGGATATTCCCGAGTGAATGGGACCATAGGCTGTACAGAGAAATATCTGCTTCTAAAACCAAAACGGAGGTATCTAACTGAATGGTTGTCAATGTGTGCATTCAACTGACAGAGTTAAACTCACGTGTGGATTCAGCGGTTTGCAAAACCCTTTCTGTGCAGAATCCCAAAACCGGTATTTCCAGCCCAATGCCGGCATCCGTACTAAACAGCAGGAAACTTCGTCTAAAACTCAGGAGAAACGTTTCCTTGAAACTGCTCTGCTGTGCGTTCGATCACCTAAGAGAGTTGAATCTATGTTGAGATTCAGCGAGTCAGAAACACGTTTATGCTAGGAGCTGCGTTGGGATATTCCCGAGTGAATGGGACCATAGGCTATACAGAGAAATATCTGCTTCTAAAACCGAAACGGAGCTATCTAACTGAATGGTTGTCAATGTGTGCATTCAACTGACAGAGTTAAACTCACGTGTGGATTAAGCGGTTTGCAAACCATTTCTGTGCAGAATTCCAAAACCGGTATGTCCAGCCCAATGCCGGCATCCGTACTAAACAGCAGGAAACTTCGTCGAAAACTCAGGAGAAACGTTTCCTTGAAACTGCTCTACTGTGCGTTCGTTCATCTAAGAGAGTTGAATCTATGTTGAGATTCAGCGAGTCAGAAACACGTTTCTTCTAGGAGCTGCGTTGGGATATTCCCGAGTGAATGGGACCATAGGCTGTACAGAGAAATATCTGCTTCTAAAACCAAAACGGAGCTATCTAACTGAATGGTTGTCAATGTGTGCATTCAACTGACAGAGTTAAACACACGTGTGGATTCAGCGGTTTGCAAACCCTTTCTGTGCAGAATCCCAAAACCGGTATTTTCAGCCCAATGCCGGCATCCGTACTAAACAGCAGGAAACTTCGTCTAAAACTCAGGAGAAACGTTTCCTTGAAACTGCTCTGCTGTGCGTTCGTTCACCTAAGAGAGTTGAATCTATGTTGAGATTCAGCGAGTCAGAAACACGTTTCTTCTAGGAGCTGCGTTGGGATATTCCCGAGTGCATGGGACCATAGGCTGTACAGAGAAATATCTGCTTCTAAAACCAAAACGGAGCTATCTAACTGAATGGTTGCCAATGTGTGCATTCAACTGACAGAGTTAAACTCACGTGTGGATTCAGCGGTTTGCAAACCCTTTCTGTGCAGAATCCCAAAACCGGTATTTCCAGCCCAATGCCGGCATCCGTACTAAACAGCAGGAAACTTCGTCTAAAACTCAGGAGAAACGTTTCCTTGAAACTGCTCTGCTGTGCGTTCGATCACCTAAGAGAGTTGAATCTATGTTGAGATTCAGCGAGTCAGAAACGCGTTTCTTCTAGGAGGTGCGTTGGGATATTCCCGAGTGAATGGGACCATAGGCTGTACAGAGAAATATCTGCTCCTACAACCAAAAGGGTGGTATCTAACTGAATGGTTGTCAATGTGTGCATTCAACTGACAGAGTTAAACTCACGTTTGGATTCAGCGGTTTACAAACCCTTTCTGTGCAGAATCCCAAAACCGGTAATTCCAGCTCAATGCCGGCATCCGTAATAAACAGCAGGAAACTTCGTCTAAAACTCAGGAGAAACGTTTCCTTGAAACTGCTCTGCTGTGCGTTCGTTCACCTAAGAGAGTTGAAACTATGTTGAGATTCAGCGAGTCAGAAACACGTTTATGCTAGGAGCTGCGTTGGGATATTCCCGAGTGAATGGGACCATAGGCTATACAGAGAAATATCTGCTTCTAAAACCAAAACGGAGCTATCTAACTGAATGGTTGTCAATGTGTGCATTCAACTGACAGAGTTAAACTCACGTGTGGATTAAGCGGTTTGCAAACCATTTCTGTGCAGAATTCCAAAACCGGTATGTCCAGCCCAATGCCGGCATCCGTACTAAACAGCAGGAAACTTCGTCGAAAACTCAGGAGCAACGTTTCCTTGAAACTGCTCTACTGTGCGTTCGTTCATCTAAGAGAGTTGAATCTATGTTGAGATTCAGCGAGTCAGAAACACGTTTCTTCTAGGAGCTGTGTTGGGATATTCCCGAGTGAATGGGACCAAAGGCTGTACAGAGAATATCTGCTTCTAAAACAAAAAGTGTGCTATCAAACTGAATGGTTGTCAATGTGTGCATTCAACTGACAGAGTTAAACTCACGTGTGTATTCAGCGGTTTGCAAAACCCTTTCTGTGCAGAATCCCAAAACCGGTATTTCCAGCCCAATGCCGGCATCCGTACTAAACAGCAGGAAACTTCGTCTAAAACTCAGGAGAAACGTTTCCTTGAAACTGCTCTGCTGTGCGTTCGTTCACCTAAGAGAGTTGAATCTATGTTGAGATTCAGCGAGTCAGAAACACGTTTCTTCTAGGAGCTGCGTGGGATATTCCCGAGTGAATGGGACCATAGGCTGTACAGAGAAATATCTGCTTCTAAAACCAAAACGGAGCTATCTAACTGAATGGTTGTCAATGTGTGCATTCAACTGACAGAGTTAAACTCACGTGTGGATTCAGCGGTTTGCAAACCCTATCTGTGCAGAATCCCAAAACCGGTATTTCCAGCCCAATGCCGGCATACGTACTAAAGAGCAGGAAACTTCGTCTAAAACTCAGGAGAAACGTTTCCTTGAAACTGCTCTGCTGTGCGTTCGTTCACCTAAGAGAGTTGAATCTATGTTGAGATTCAGCGAGTCAGAAACACGTTTCTTCTAGGAGCTGCGTTGGGATATTCCCGAGTGAATGGGACCATAGACTGTACAGAGAAATATCTGCTTCTAAAACCAAAACGGAGCTATCTAACTGAATGGTTGTCAATGTGTGCATTCAACTGACAGAGTTAAACTCACGTGTGGATTCAGCGGTTTGCAAACCCTTTCTGTGCAGAATCCCAAAACCGGTATTTCCAGCCCAATGCCGGCATCCGTACTAAACAGCAGGAAACTTCGTCTAAAACTCAGGAGAAACGTTTCCTTGAAACTGCTCTGCTGTGCGTTCGATCACCTAAGAGAGTTGAATCTATGTTGAGATTCAGCGAGTCAGAAACACGTTTCTTCTAGGAGGTGCGTTGGGATATTCCCGAGTGAATGGGACCATAGGCTGTACAGAGAAATATCTGCTCCTACAAACAAAAGGGTGGTATCTAACTGAATGGTTGTCAATGTGTGCATTCAACTGACAGAGTTAAACTCACGTTTGGATTCAGCGGTTTACAAACCCTTTCTGTGCAGAATCCAAAAACGGTAATTCCAGCTCAATGCCGGCATCCGTACTAAACAGCAGGAAACTTCGTCTAAAACTCAGGAGAAACGTTTCCTTGAAACTGCTCTGCTGTGCGTTCGTTCACCTAAGAGAGTTGAAACTATGTTGAGATTCAGGGAGTCAGAAACACGTTTATGCTAGGAGCAGCGTTGGGATATTTCCGAGTGAATGGGACCATAGGCTGTACAGAGAAATATCTGCTTCTGAAACCAAAACGGAGCTATCTAACTGAATGGTTGTCAATGTGTGCATTCAACTGACAGAGTTAAACTCACGTTTGGATTCAGCGGTTTGCAAACCATTTCTGTGCAGAATCCCAAAACCGGTATGTCCAGCCCAATGCCGGCATCCGTACTAAACAGCAGGAAACTTCGTCTAAAACTCAGGAGCACCGTTTCCTTGAAACTGCTCTGCTGTGCGTTCGTTCACCTAAGAGAGTTGAATCTATGTTGAGATTCAGCGAGTCAGAAACACGTTTCTTCTAGGAGCTGCTTTGGGATATTCCCGAGTGAATGTGACCATAGGCTGTACAGAGAAATATCTGCTTCTAAAACCAAAACGGAGCTATCTAACTGAATGGTTGTCAATGTGTGCATTCAACTGACAGAGTTAAACTCACGTGTGGATTCAGCGGTTTGCAAACCCTTTCTGTGCAGAATCCCAAAACCGGTATTTCCAGCCCAATGCCGGCATCCGTACTAAACAGCAGGAAACTTCGTCTAAAACTCAGGAGAAACGTTTCCTTGAAACTGCTCTGCTGTGCGTTCGTTCACCTAAGAGAGTTGAATCTATGTTGAGATTCAGCGAGTCAGAAACACGTTTCTTCTAGGAGCTGCGTTGGGATAATCCCGAGTGAATGGGACCATAGGCTGTACAGAGAAATATCTGCTTCTAAAACCAAAAGTGTGTTATCTAACTGAATGGTTGTCAATGTGTGCATTCAACTGACAGAGTTAAACTCACGTGTGGATTCAGCGGTTTGTAACCCTTTCTGTGCAGAATCCCAAAACTGGTATTTCCAGCCCAATGCCGGCATCCGTACTAAACAGCAGGAAACTTCGTTTAAAACTCAGGAGAAACGTTTCCTTGAAACTGCTCTGCTGTGCGTTCGTTCACCTAAGAGAGTTGAATCTATGTTGAGATTCAGCGAGTCAGAAACACGTTTCTTCTAGGAGCTGCGTTGGGATATTCCCGAGTGAATGGGACCATAGGCTATACAGAGAAATATCTGCTTCTAAAACCAAAACGGAGATGTCTAACTGAATGGTTGTCAACGTGTGCATTCAACTGACAGAGTTAAACACACGTGTGGATTCAGCGGTTTGTAAACCTTTCTGTGCAGAATCCCAAAACTGGTATTTCCAGCCCAATGCCGGCCTCCGTACTAAACAGCAGGAAACTTCGTCTAAAACTCAGGAGAAACGTTTCCTTGAAACTGCTCTGCTGTGCGTTCGTTCACCTAAGAGAGTTGAATCTATGTTGAGATTCAGCGAGTCAGAAACACGTGTCTTCTAGGAGCTGCGTTGGGATATTCCCGAGTGAATGGGACCATAGGCTGTACAGAGAAATATCTGCTTCTAAAACCAAAACGGAGCTATCTAACTGAATGGTTGTCAATGTGTGCATTCAACTGACAGAGTTAAACACACGTGTGGATTCAGCGGTTTGCAAACCCTTTCTGTGCAGAATCCCAAAACCGGTATTTCCAGCCCAATGCCGGCATCCGTACTAAACAGCAGGAAACTTCGTCTAAAACTCAGGAGAAAGGGTTCCTTGAAACTGCTCTGCTGTGCGTTCGTTCACCTAAGAGAGTTGAATCTATGTTGAGATTCAGCGAGTCAGAAACACGTTTCTTCTAGGAGCTGCGTTGGGATATTCCCGAGTGAATGGGACCATAGGCTGTACAGAGAAATATCTGCTTCTAAAACCAAAACGGAGCTATCTAACTGAATGGTTGCCAATGTGTGCATTCAACTGACAGAGTTAAACTCACGTGTGGATTCAGCGGTTTGCAAACCCTTTCTGTGCAGAATCCCAAAACCGGTATTTCCAGCCCAATGCCGGCATCCGTACTAAACAGCAGGAAACTTCGTCTAAAACTCAGGAGAAACGTTTCCTTGAAACTGCTCTGCTGTGCGTTCGATCACCTAAGAGAGTTGAATCTATGTTGAGATTCAGCGAGTCAGAAACACGTTTCTTCTAGGAGGTGCGTTGGGATATTCCCGAGTGAATGGGACCATAGGCTGTACAGAGAAATATCTGCTCCTACAACCAAAAGGGTGGTATCTAACTGAATGGTTGTCAATGTGTGCATTCAACTGACAGAGTTAAACTCACGTTTGGATTCAGCGGTTTACAAACCCTTTCTGTGCAGAATCCAAAAACGCTAATTCCAGCTCAATGCCGGCATCCGTACTAAACAGCAGGAAACTTCGTCTAAAACTCAGGAGAAACGTTTCCTTGAAACTGCTCTGCTGTGCGTTCGTTCACCTAAGAGAGTTGAAACTATGTTGAGATTCAGGGAGTCAGAAACACGTTTATGCTAGGAGCAGCGTTGGGATATTCCCGAGTGAATGGGACCATAGGCTGTACAGAGAAATATCTGCTTCTGAAACCAAAACGGAGCTATCTAACTGAATGGTTGTCAATGTGTGCATTCAACTGACAGAGTTAAACTCACGTTTGGATTCAGCGGTTTGCAAACCATTTCTGTGCAGAATCCCAAAACCGGTATGTCCAGCCCAATGCCGGCATCCGTACTAAACAGCAGGAAACTTCGTCTAAAACTCAGGAGCAACGTTTCCTTGAAACTGCTCTGCTGTGCGTTCGTTCATCTAAGAGAGTTGAATCTATGTTGAGATTCAGCGAGTCAGAAACACGTTTCTTCTAGGAGCTGCTTTGGGATATTCCCGAGTGAATGTGACCATAGGCTGTACAGAGAAATATCTGCTTCTAAAACCAAAACGGAGCTATCTAACTGAATGGTTGTCAATGTGTGCATTCAACTGACAGAGTTAAACTCACGTGTGGATTCAGCGGTTTGCAAACCCTTTCTGTGCAGAATCCCAAAACCGGTATTTCCAGCCCAATGCCGGCATCCGTACTAAACAGCAGGAAACTTCGTCTAAAACTCAGGAGAAACGTTTCCTTGAAACTGCTCTGCTGTGCGTTCGTTCACCTAAGAGAGTTGAATCTATGTTGAGATTCAGCGAGTCAGAAACACGTTTCTTCTAGGAGCTGCGTTGGGATAATCCCGAGTGAATGGGACCATAGGCTGTACAGAGAAATATCTGCTTCTAAAACCAAAAGTGTGTTATCTAACTGAATGGTTGTCAATGTGTGCATTCAACTGACAGAGTTAAACTCACGTGTGGATTCAGCGGTTTGTAACCCTTTCTGTGCAGAATCCCAAAACTGGTATTTCCAGCCCAATGCCGGCATCCGTACTAAACAGCAGGAAACTTCGTCTAAAACTCAGGAGAAACGTTTCCTTGAAACTGCTCTGCTGTGCGTTCGTTCACCTAAGAGAGTTGAATCTATGTTGAGATTCAGCGAGTCAGAAACACGTTTCTTCTAGGAGCTGCGTTACGATATTCCCGAGTGAATGGGACCATAGGCTGTACAGAGAAATATCTGCTTCTAAAACCAAAACGGAGCTATCTAACTGAATGGTTGTCAATGTGTGCATTCAACTGACAGAGTTAAACTCACGTGTGGATTCAGCGGTTTACAAACCCTTTCTGTGCAGAATCCCAAAACCGGTATTTCCAGCCCAATGCCGGCATACGTACTAAACAGCAGGAAACTTCGTCTAAAACTCAGGAGAAACGTTTCCTTGAAACTTCTCAGCTGTGCGTTCGTTCACCTAAGAGAGTTGAATCTATGTTGAGATTCAGCGAGTCAGAAACACGTGTCTTCTAGGAGCTGCGTTGGGATATTCCCGAGTGAATGGGACCATAGGCCGTACAGAGAAATATCTGCTTCTAAAACCAAAAGTGTGCTATCTAACTGAATGGTTGTCAATGTGTGCATTCAACTGACAGAGTTAAACTCACCTGTGGATTCAGCGGTTTGCAAACCCTTTCTGTGCAGAATCCCAAAACCGGTATTTCCAGCCCAATGCCGGCATCCGTACTAAACAGCAGGAAACTTCGTCTAAAACTCAGGAGCAACGTTTCCTTGAAACTGCTCTGCTGTGCGTTCGTTCACCTAAGAGAGTTGAATCTATGTTGAGATTCAGCGAGTCAGAAACACGTTTCTTCTAGGAGCTGCGTTGGGATATTCCCGAGTGAATGGGACCATAGGCTGTACAGAGAAATATCTGCTTCTAAAACCAAAAGTGTGCTATCAAACTGAATGGTTGTCAATGTGTGCATTCAACTGACAGAGTTAAACTCACGTGTGGAATCAGCGGTTTGCAAACCCTTTCTGTGCAGAATCCCAAAACCGCTATTTCCAGCCCAATGCCGGCATACGTACTAAACAGCAGGAAACTTCGTCTAAAACTCAGGAGCAACGTTTCCTTGAAACTGCTCTGCTGTGCGTTCGTTCACCTAAGAGAGTTGAATCTATGTTGAGATTCAGCGAGTCAGAAACACGTTTCTTCTAGGAGCTGCGTTGGGATATTCCCGAGTGAATGGGACCATAGGCTGTACAGAGAAATATCTGCTTCTAAAACCAAAACGGAGCTATCTAACTGAATGGTTGTCAATGTGTGCATTCAACTGACAGAGTTAAACACACGTCTGGATTCAGCGGTTTGCAAACCCTTTCTGTGCAGAATCCCAAAACCGGTATTTTCAGCCCAATGCCGGCATCCGTACTAAACAGCAGGAAACTTCGTCTAAAACTCAGGAGAAACGTTTCCTTGAAACTGCTCTGCTGTGCGTTCGTTCACCTAAGAGAATTGAATCTATGTTGAGATTCAGCGAGTCAGAAACACGTTTCTTCTAGGAGCTGCGTTGGGATATTCCCGAGTGAATGGGACCATAGGCTGTACAGAGAAATATCTGCTTCTAAAACCAAAACGGAGGTATCTAACTGAATGGTTGTCAATGTGTGCATTCAACTGACAGAGTTAAACTCACGTGTGGATTCAGCGGTTTGCAAACCCTTTCTGTGCAGAATCCCAAAACCGGTATTTCCAGCCCAATGCCGGCATCCGTACTAAACAGCAGGAAACTTCGTCTAAAACTCAGGAGAAACGTTTCCTTGAAACTGCTCTGCTGTGCGTTCGATCACCTAAGAGAGTTGAATCTATGTTGAGATTCAGCGAGTCAGAAACACGTTTATGCTAGGAGCTGCGTTGGGATATTCCCGAGTGAATGGGACCATAGGCTATACAGAGAAATATCTGCTTCTAAAACCGAAACGGAGCTATCTAACTGAATGGTTGTCAATGTGTGCATTCAACTGACAGAGTTAAACTCACGTGTGGATTAAGCGGTTTGCAAACCATTTCTGTGCAGAATTCCAAAACCGGTATGTCCAGCCCAATGCCGGCATCCGTACTAAACAGCAGGAAACTTCGTCGAAAACTCAGGAGAAACGTTTCCTTGAAACTGCTCTACTGTGCGTTCGTTCATCTAAGAGAGTTGAATCTATGTTGAGATTCAGCGAGTCAGAAACACGTTTCTTCTAGGAGCTGCGTTGGGATATTCCCGAGTGAATGGGACCAAAGGCTGTACAGAGAAATATCTGCTTCTAAAACAAAAAGTGTGCTATCAAACTGAATGGTTGTCAATGTGTGCATTCAACTGACAGAGTTAAACTCACGTGTGGATTCAGCGGTTTGCAAAACCCTTTCTGTGCAGAATCCCAAAACCGGTATTTCCAGCCCAATGCCGGCATCCGTACTAAACAGCAGGAAACTTCGTCTAAAACTCAGGAGAAACGTTTCCTTGAAACTGCTCTGCTGTGCGTTCGATCACCTAAGAGAGTTGAATCTATGTTGAGATTCAGCGAGTCAGAAACACGTTTATGCTAGGAGCTGCGTTGGGATATTCCCGAGTGAATGGGACCATAGGCTATACAGAGAAATATCTGCTTCTAAAACCGAAACGGAGCTATCTAACTGAATGGTTGTCAATGTGTGCATTCAACTGACAGAGTTAAACTCACGTGTGGATTAAGCGGTTTGCAAACCATTTCTGTGCAGAATTCCAAAACCGGTATGTCCAGCCCAATGCCGGCATCCGTACTAAACAGCAGGAAACTTCGTCGAAAACTCTGGAGAAACGTTTCCTTGAAACTGCTCTACTGTGCGTTCGTTCATCTAAGAGAGTTGAATCTATGTTGAGATTCAGCGAGTCAGAAACACGTTTCTTCTAGGAGCTGCGTTGGGATATTCCCGAGTGAATGGGACCATAGGCTGTACAGAGAAATATCTGCTTCTAAAACCAAAAGTGTGCTATCAAACTGAATGGTTGTCAATGTGTGCATTCAACTGACAGAGTTAAACTCACGTGTGGAATCAGCGGTTTGCAAACCCTTTCTGTGCAGAATCCCAAAACCGCTATTTCCAGCCCAATGCCGGCATACGTACTAAACAGCAGGAAACTTCGTCTAAAACTCAGGAGCAACGTTTCCTTGAAACTGCTCTGCTGTGCGTTCGTTCACCTAAGAGAGTTGAATCTATGTTGAGATTCAGCGAGTCAGAAACACGTTTCTTCTAGGAGCTGCGTTGGGATATTCCCGAGTGAATGGGACCATAGGCTGTACAGAGAAATATCTGCTTCTAAAACCAAAACGGAGGTATCTAACTGAATGGTTGTCAATGTGTGCATTCAACTGACAGAGTTAAACTCACGTGTGGATTCAGCGGTTTGCAAATCCTTTCTGTGCAGAATCCCAAAACCGGTATTTTCAGCCCAATGCCGGCATCCGTACTAAACAGCAGGAAACTTCGTCTAAAACTCAGGAGAAACGTTTCCTTGAAACTGCTCTGCTGTGCGTTCGTTCACCTAAGAGAATTGAATCTATGTTGAGATTCAGCGAGTCAGAAACACGTTTCTTCTAGGAGCTGCGTTGGGATATTCCCGAGTGAATGGGACCATAGGCTGTACAGAGAAATATCTGCTTCTAAAACCAAAACGGAGGTATCTAACTGAATGGTTGTCAATGTGTGCATTCAACTGACAGAGTTAAACTCACGTGTGGATTCAGCGGTTTGCAAACCCTTTCTCTGCAGAATCCCAAAACCGGTATTTCCAGCCCAATGCCGGCATCCGTACTAAACAGCAGGAAACTTCGTCTAAAACTCAGGAGAAACGTTTCCTTGAAACTGCTCTGCTGTGCGTTCGATCACCTAAGAGAGTTGAATCTATGTTGAGATTCAGCGAGTCAGAAACACGTTTATGCTAGGAGCTGCGTTGGGATATTCCCGAGTGAATGGGACCATAGGCTATACAGAGAAATATCTGCTTCTAAAACCGAAACGGAGCTATCTAACTGAATGGTTGTCAATGTGTCCATTCAACTGACAGAGTTAAACTCACGTGTGGATTAAGCGGTTTGCAAACCATTTCTGTGCAGAATTCCAAAACCGGTATGTCCAGCCCAATGCCGGCATCCGTACTAAACAGCAGGAAACTTCGTCGAAAACTCAGGAGAAACGTTTCCTTGAAACTGCTCTACTGTGCGTTCGTTCATCTAAGAGAGTTGAATCTATGTTGAGATTCAGCGAGTCAGAAACACGTTTCTTCTAGGAGCTGCGTTGGGATATTCCCGAGTGAATGGGACCAAAGGCTGTACAGAGAAATATCTGCTTCTAAAACAAAAAGTGTGCTATCAAACTGAATGGTTGTCAATGTGTGCATTCAACTGACAGAGTTAAACTCACGTGTGGATTCAGCGGTTTGCAAAACCCTTTCTGTGCAGAATCCCAAAACCGGTATTTCCAGCCCAATGCCGGCATCCGTACTAAACAGCAGGAAACTTCGTCTAAAACTCAGGAGAAACGTTTCCTTGAAACTGCTCTGCTGTGCGTTCGATCACCTAAGAGAGTTGAATCTATGTTGAGATTCAGCGAGTCAGAAACACGTTTATGCTAGGAGCTGCGTTGGGATATTCCCGAGTGAATGGGACCATAGGCTATACAGAGAAATATCTGCTTCTAAAACCGAAACGGAGCTATCTAACTGAATGGTTGTCAATGTGTGCATTCAACTGACAGAGTTAAACTCACGTGTGGATTAAGCGGTTTGCAAACCATTTCTGTGCAGAATTCCAAAACCGGTATGTCCAGCCCAATGCCGGCATCCGTACTAAACAGCAGGAAACTTCGTCGAAAACTCAGGAGAAACGTTTCCTTGAAACTGCTCTACTGTGCGTTCGTTCATCTAAGAGAGTTGAATCTATGTTGAGATTCAGCGAGTCAGAAACACGTTTCTTCTAGGAGCTGCGTTGGGATATTCCCGAGTGAATGGGACCAAAGGCTGTACAGAGAAATATCTGCTTCTAAAACAAAAAGTGTGCTATCAAACTGAATGGTTGTCAATGTGTGCATTCAACTGACAGAGTTAAACTCACGTGTGGATTCAGCGGTTTGCAAAACCCTTTCTGTGCAGAATCCCAAAACCGGTATTTCCAGCCCAATGCCGGCATCCGTACTAAACAGCAGGAAACTTCGTCTAAAACTCAGGAGAAACGTTTCCTTGAAACTGCTCTGCTGTGCGTTCGTTCACCTAAGAGGGTTGAATCTATGTTGAGATTCAGCGAGTCAGAAACACGTTTCTTTTGGGACCTGCGTGGGATATTCCCGAGTGAATGGGACCATAGGCTGTACAGAGAAATATCTGCTTCTAAAACCAAAACGGAGCTATCTAACTGAATGGTTGTCAATGTGTGCATTCAACTGACAGAGTTAAACTCACGTGTGGATTCAGCGGTTTGCAAACCCTATCTGTGCAGAATCCCAAAACCGGTATTTCCAGCCCAATGCCGGCATACGTACTAAAGAGCAGGAAACTTCGTCTAAAACTCAGGAGAAACGTTTCCTTGAAACTGCTCTGCTGTGCGTTCGTTCACCTAAGAGAGTTGAATCTATGTTGAGATTCAGCGAGTCAGAAACACGTTTCTTCTAGGAGCTGCGTTGGGATATTCCCGAGTGAATGGGACCATAGACTGTACAGAGAAATATCTGCTTCTAAAACCAAAACGGAGCTATCTAACTGAATGGTTGTCAATGTGTGCATTCAACTGACAGAGTTAAACTCACGTGTGGATTCAGCGGTTTGCAAACCCTTTCTGTGCAGAATCCCAAAACCGGTATTTCCAGCCCAATGCCGGCATCCGTACTAAACAGCAGGAAACTTCGTCTAAAACTCAGGAGAAACGTTTCCTTGAAACTGCTCTGCTGTGCGTTCGATCACCTAAGAGAGTTGAATCTATGTTGAGATTCAGCGAGTCAGAAACACGTTTCTTCTAGGAGGTGCGTTGGGATATTCCCGAGTGAATGGGACCATAGGCTGTACAGAGAAATATCTGCTCCTACAAACAAAAGGGTGGTATCTAACTGAATGGTTGTCAATGTGTGCATTCAACTGACAGAGTTAAACTCACGTTTGGATTCAGCGGTTTACAAACCCTTTCTGTGCAGAATCCAAAAACGGTAATTCCAGCTCAATGCCGGCATCCGTACTAAACAGCAGGAAACTTCGTCTAAAACTCAGGAGAAACGTTTCCTTGAAACTGCTCTGCTGTGCGTTCGTTCACCTAAGAGAGTTGAAACTATGTTGAGATTCAGGGAGTCAGAAACACGTTTATGCTAGGAGCAGCGTTGGGATATTCCCGAGTGAATGGGACCATAGGCTGTACAGAGAAATATCTGCTTCTGAAACCAAAACGGAGCTATCTAACTGAATGGTTGTCAATGTGTGCATTCAACTGACAGAGTTAAACTCACGTTTGGATTCAGCGGTTTGCAAACCATTTCTGTGCAGAATCCCAAAACCGGTATGTCCAGCCCAATGCCGGCATCCGTACTAAACAGCAGGAAACTTCGTCTAAAACTCAGGAGCAACGTTTCCTTGAAACTGCTCTGCTGTGCGTTCGTTCACCTAAGAGAGTTGAATCTATGTTGAGATTCAGCGAGTCAGAAACACGTTTCTTCTAAGAGCTGCTTTGGGATATTCCCGAGTGAATGTGACCATAGGCTGTACAGAGAAATATCTGCTTCTAAAACCAAAACGGAGCTATCTAACTGAATGGTTGTCAATGTGTGCATTCAACTGACAGAGTTAAACTCACGTGTGGATTCAGCGGTTTGCAAACCCTTTCTGTGCAGAATCCCAAAACCGGTATTTCCAGCCCAATGCCGGCATCCGTACTAAACAGCAGGAAACTTCGTCTAAAACTCAGGAGAAACGTTTGCTTGAAACTGCTCTGCTGTGCGTTCGTTCACCTACGAGAGTTGAATCTATGTTGAGATTCAGCGAGTCAGAAACACGTTTCTTCTAGGAGCTGCGTTGGGATAATCCCGAGTGAATGGGACCATAGGCTGTACAGAGAAATATCTGCTTCTAAAACCAAAAGTGTGTTATCTAACTGAATGGTTGTCAATGTGTGCATTCAACTGACAGAGTTAAACTCACGTGTGGATTCAGCGGTTTGTAACCCTTTCTGTGCAGAATCCCAAAACCGGTATTTCCAGCCCAATGCCCGCATCCGTACTAAACAGCAGGAAACTTCGTCTAAAACTCAGGAGAAACGTTTCCTTGAAACTGCTCTGCTGTGCGTTCGTTCACCTAAGAGAGTTGAATCTATGTTGAGATTCAGCGAGTCAGAAACACGTTTCTTCTAGGAGCTGCGTTGGGATAATCCCGAGTGAATGGGACCATAGGCTGTACAGAGATATATCTGCTTCTAAAACCAAAAGTGTGTTATCTAACTGAATGGTTGTCAATGTGTGCATTCAACTGACAGAGTTAAACTCACGTGTGGATTCAGCGGTTTGTAACCCTTTCTGTGCAGAATCCCAAAACTGGTATTTCCAGCCCAATGCCGGCATCCGTACTAAACAGCAGGAAACTTCGTTTAAAACTCAGGAGAAACGTTTCCTTGAAACTGCTCTGCTGTGCGTTCGTTCACCTAAGAGAGTTGAATCTATGTTGAGATTCAGCGAGTCAGAAACACGTTTCTTCTAGGAGCTGCGTTGGGATATTCCCGAGTGAATGGGACCATAGGCTATACAGAGAAATATCTGCTTCTAAAACCAAAACGGAGCTGTCTAACTGAATGGTTGTCAACGTGTGCATTCAACTGACAGAGTTAAACACACGTGTGGATTCAGCGGTTTGTAAACCTTTCTGTGCAGAATCCCAAAACTGGTATTTCCAGCCCAATGCCGGCATCCGTACTAAACAGCAGGAAACTTCGTCTAAAACTCAGGAGAAACGTTTCCTTGAAACTGCTCTGCTGTGCGTTCGTTCACCTAAGAGAGTTGAATCTATGTTGAGATTCAGCGAGTCAGAAACACGTGTCTTCTAGGAGCTGCGTTGGGATATTCCCGAGTGAATGGGACCATAGGCTGTACAGAGAAATATCTGCTTCTAAAACCAAAACGGAGCTATCTAACTGAATGGTTGTCAATGTGTGCATTCAACTGACAGAGTTAAACTCACGTGTGGATTCAGCGGTTTGCAAACCCTTTCTGTGCAGAATCCCAAAACCGGTATTTCCAGCCCAATGCCGGCATCCGTACTAAACAGCAGGAAACTTCGTCTAAAACTCAGGAGAAAGGGTTCCTTGAAACTGCTCTGCTGTGCGTTCGTTCACCTAAGAGAGTTGAATCTATGTTGAGATTCAGCGAGTCAGAAACACGTTTCTTCTAGGAGCTGCGTTGGGATATTCCCGAGTGAATGGGACCATAGGCTGTACAGAGAAATATCTGCTTCTAAAACCAAAACGGAGCTATCTAACTGAATGGTTGCCAATGTGTGCATTCAACTGACAGAGTTAAACTCACGTGTGGATTCAGCGGTTTGCAAACCCTTTCTGTGCAGAATCCCAAAACCGGTATTTCCAGCCCAATGCCGGCATCCGTACTAAACAGCAGGAAACTTCGTCTAAAACTCAGGAGAAACGTTTCCTTGAAACTGCTCTGCTGTGCGTTCGATCACCTAAGAGAGTTGAATCTATGTTGAGATTCAGCGAGTCAGAAACACGTTTCTTCTAGGAGGTGCGTTGGGATATTCCCGAGTGAATGGGACCATAGGCTGTACAGAGAAATATCTGCTCCTACAACCAAAAGGGTGGTATCTAACTGAATGGTTGTCAATGTGTGCATTCAACTGACAGAGTTAAACTCACGTTTGGATTCAGCGGTTTACAAACCCTTTCTGTGCAGAATCCAAAAACGCTAATTCCAGCTTAATGCCGGCATCCGTACTAAACAGCAGGAAACTTCGTCTAAAACTCAGGAGAAACGTTTCCTTGAATCTGCTCTGCTGTGCGTTCGTTCACCTAAGAGAGTTGAAACTATGTTGAGATTCAGGGAGTCAGAAACACGTTTATGCTAGGAGCAGCGTTGGGATATTCCCGAGTGAATGGGACCATAGGCTGTACAGAGAAATATCTGCTTCTGAAACCAAAACGGAGCTATCTAACTGAATGGTTGTCAATGTGTGCATTCAACTGACAGAGTTAAACTCACGTTTGGATTCAGCGGTTTGCAAACCATTTCTGTGCAGAATCCCAAAACCGGTATGTCCAGCCCAATGCCGGCGTCCGTACTAAACAGCAGGAAAATCGTCTAAAACTCAGGAGCAACGTTTCCTTGAAACTGCTCTGCTGTGCGTTCGTTCATCTAAGAGAGTTGAATCTATGTTGAGATTCAGCGAGTCAGAAACACGTTTCTTCTAGGAGCTGCTTTGGGATATTCCCGAGTGAATGTGACCATAGGCTGTACAGAGAAATATCTGCTTCTAAAACCAAAACGGAGCTATCTAACTGAATGGTTGTCAATGTGTGCATTCAACTGACAGAGTTAAACTCACGTGTGGATTCAGCGGTTTGCAAACCCTTTCTGTGCAGAATCCCAAAACCGGTATTTCCAGCCCAATGCCGGCATCCGTACTAAACAGCAGGAAACTTCGTCTAAAACTCAGGAGAAACGTTTCCTTGAAATTGCTCTGCTGTGCGTTCGTTCACCTAAGAGAGTTGAATCTATGTTGAGATTCAGCGAGTCAGAAACACGTTTCTTCTAGGAGCTGCGTTGGGATAATCCCGAGTGAATGGGACCATAGGCTGTACAGAGAAATATCTGCTTCTAAAACCAAAAGTGTGTTATCTAACTGAATGGTTGTCAATGTGTGCATTCAACTGACAGAGTTAAACTCACGTGTGGATTCAGCGGTTTGTAACCCTTTCTGTGCAGAATCCCAAAACTGGTATTTCCAGCCCAATGCCGGCATCCGTACTAAACAGCAGGAAACTTCGTCTAAAACTCAGGAGAAACGTTTCCTTGAAACTGCTCTGCTGTGCGTTCGTTCACCTAAGAGAGTTGAATCTATGTTGAGATTCAGCGAGTCAGAAACACGTTTCTTCTAGGAGCTGCGTTACGATATTCCCGAGTGAATGGGACCATAGGCTGTACAGAGAAATATCTGCTTCTAAAACCAAAACGGAGCTATCTAACTGAATGGTTGTCAATGTGTGCATTCAACTGACAGAGTTAAACTCACGTGTGGATTCAGCGGTTTACAAACCCTTTCTGTGCAGAATCCCAAAACCGGTATTTCCAGCCCAATGCCGGCATACGTACTAAACAGCAGGAAACTTCGTCTAAAACTCAGGAGAAACGTTTCCTTGAAACTTCTCAGCTGTGCGTTCGTTCACCTAAGAGAGTTGAATCTATGTTGAGATTCAGCGAGTCAGAAACACGTGTCTTCTAGGAGCTGCGCTGGGATATTCCCGAGTGAATGGGACCATAGGCCGTACAGAGAAATATCTGCTTCTAAAACCAAAAGTGTGCTATCTAACTGAATGGTTGTCAATGTGTGCATTCAACTGACAGAGTTAAACTCACCTGTGGATTCAGCGGTTTGCAAACCCTTTCTGTGCAGAATCCCAAAACCGGTATTTCCAGCCCAATGCCGGCATCCGTACTAAACAGCAGGAAACTTCGTCTAAAACTCAGGAGCAACGTTTCCTTGAAACTGCTCTGCTGTGCGTTCGTTCACCTAAGAGAGTTGAATCTATGTTGAGATTCAGCGAGTCAGAAACACGTTTCTTCTAGGAGCTGCGTTGGGATATTCCCGAGTGAATGGGACCATAGGCTGTACAGAGAAATATCTGCTTCTAAAACCAAAAGTGTGCTATCAAACTGAATGGTTGTCAATGTGTGCATTCAACTGACAGAGTTAAACTCACGTGTGGAATCAGCGGTTTGCAAACCCTTTCTGTGCAGAATCCCAAAACCGCTATTTCCAGCCCAATGCCGGCATACGTACTAAACAGCAGGAAACTTCGTCTAAAACTCAGGAGCAACGTTTCCTTGAAACTGCTCTGCTGTGCGTTCGTTCACCTAAGAGAGTTGAATCTATGTTGAGATTCAGCGAGTCAGAAACACGTTTCTTCTAGGAGCTGCGTTGGGATATTCCCGAGTGAATGGGACCATAGGCTGTACAGAGAAATATCTGCTTCTAAAACCAAAACGGAGCTATCTAACTGAATGGTTGTCAATGTGTGCATTCAACTGACAGAGTTAAACACACGTCTGGATTCAGCGGTTTGCAAACCCTTTCTGTGCAGAATCCCAAAACCGGTATTTTCAGCCCAATGCCGGCATCCGTACTAAACAGCAGGAAACTTCGTCTAAAATTCAGGAGAAACGTTTCCTTGAAACTGCTCTGCTGTGCGTTCGTTCACCTAAGAGAGTTGAATCTATGTTGAGATTCAGCGAGTCAGAAACACGTTTCTTCTAGGAGCTGCGTTGGGATATTCCCGAGTGAATGGGACCATAGGCTGTACAGAGAAATATCTGCTTCTAAAACCAAAACGGAGGTATCTAACTGAATGGTTGTCAATGTGTGCATTCAACTGACAGAGTTAAACTCACGTGTGGATTCAGCGGTTTGCAAACCCTTTCTGTGCAGAATCCCAAAACCGGTATTTCCAGCCCAATGCCGGCATCCGTACTAAACAGCAGGAAACTTCGTCTAAAACTCAGGAGAAACGTTTCCTTGAAACTGCTCTGCTGTGCGTTCGATCACCTAAGAGAGTTGAATCTATGTTGAGATTCAGCGAGTCAGAAACACGTTTATGCTAGGAGCTGCGTTGGGATATTCCCGAGTGAATGGGACCATAGGCTATACAGAGAAATATCTGCTTCTAAAACCGAAACGGAGCTATCTAACTGAATGGTTGTCAATGTGTGCATTCAACTGACAGAGTTAAACTCACGTGTGGATTAAGCGGTTTGCAAACCATTTCTGTGCAGAATTCCAAAACCGGTATGTCCAGCCCAATGCCGGCATCCGTACTAAACAGCAGGAAACTTCGTCGAAAACTCAGGAGAAACGTTTCCTTGAAACTGCTCTACTGTGCGTTCGTTCATCTAAGAGAGTTGAATCTATGTTGAGATTCAGCGAGTCAGAAACACGTTTCTTCTAGGAGCTGCGTTGGGATATTCCCGAGTGAATGGGACCAAAGGCTGTACAGAGAAATATCTGCTTCTAAAACAAAAAGTGTGCTATCAAACTGAATGGTTGTCAATGTGTGCATTCAACTGACAGAGTTAAACTCACGTGTGGATTCAGCGGTTTGCAAAACCCTTTCTGTGCAGAATCCCAAAACCGGTATTTCCAGCCCAATGCCGGCATCCGTACTAAACAGCAGGAAACTTCGTCTAAAACTCAGGAGAAACGTTTCCTTCAAACTGCTCTGCTGTGCGTTCGATCACCTAAGAGAGTTGAATCTATGTTGAGATTCAGCGAGTCAGAAACACGTTTATGCTAGGAGCTGCGTTGGGATATTCCCGAGTGAATGGGACCATAGGCTATACAGAGAAATATCTGCTTCTAAAACCGAAACGGAGCTATCTAACTGAATGGTTGTCAATGTGTGCATTCAACTGACAGAGTTAAACTCACGTGTGGATTAAGCGGTTTGCAAACCATTTCTGTGCAGAATTCCAAAACCGGTATGTCCAGCCCAATGCCGGCATCCGTACTAAACAGCAGGAAACTTCGTCGAAAACTCAGGAGAAACGTTTCCTTGAAACTGCTCTACTGTGCGTTCGTTCATCTAAGAGAGTTGAATCTATGTTGAGATTCAGCGAGTCAGAAACACGTTTCTTCTAGGAGCTGCGTTGGGATATTCCCGAGTGAATGGGACCATAGGCTGTACAGAGAAATATCTGCTTCTAAAACCAAAAGTGTGCTATCAAACTGAATGGTTGTCAATGTGTGCATTCAACTGACAGAGTTAAACTCACGTGTGGAATCAGCGGTTTGCAAACCCTTTCTGTGCAGAATCCCAAAACCGCTATTTCCAGCCCAATGCCGGCATACGTACTAAACAGCAGGAAACTTCGTCTAAAACTCAGGAGCAACGTTTCCTTGAAACTGCTCTGCTGTGCGTTCGTTCACCTAAGAGAGTTGAATCAATGTTGAGATTCAGCGAGTCAGAAACACGTTTCTTCTAGGAGCTGCGTTGGGATATTCCCGAGTGAATGGGACCATAGGCTGTACAGAGAAATATCTGCTTCTAAAACCAAAACGGAGCTATCTAACTGAATGGTTGTCAATGTGTGCATTCAACTGACAGAGTTAAACACACGTCTGGATTCAGCGGTTTGCAAACCCTTTCTGTGCAGAATCCCAAAACCGGTATTTTCAGCCCAATGCCGGCATCCGTACTAAACAGCAGGAAACTTCGTCTAAAACTCAGGAGAAACGTTTCCTTGAAACTGCTCTGCTGTGCGTTCGTTCACCTAAGAGAATTGAATCTATGTTGAGATTCAGCGAGTCAGAAACACGTTTCTTCTCGGAGCTGCGTTGGGATATTCCCGAGTGAATGGGACCATAGGCTGTACAGAGAAATATCTGCTTCTAAAACCAAAACGGAGGTATCTAACTGAATGGTTGTCAATGTGTGCATTCAACTGACAGAGTTAAACTCACGTGTGGATTCAGCGGTTTGCAAACCCTTTCTGTGCAGAATCCCAAAACCGATATTTCCAGCCCAATGCCGGCATCCGTACTAAACAGCAGGAAACTTCGTCTAAAACTCAGGAGAAACGTTTCCTTGAAACTGCTCTGCTGTGCGTTCGATCACCTAAGAGAGTTGAATCTATGTTGAGATTCAGCGAGTCAGAAACACGTTTATGCTAGGAGCTGCGTTGGGATATTCCCGAGTGAATGGGACCATAGGCTATACAGAGAAATATCTGCTTCTAAAACCGAAACGGAGCTATCTAACTGAATGGTTGTCAATGTGTGCATTCAACTGACAGAGTTAAACTCACGTGTGGATTAAGCCTTTTGCAAACCATTTCTGTGCAGAATTCCAAAACCGGTATGTCCAGCCCAATGCCGGCATCCGTACTAAACAGCAGGAAACTTCGTCGAAAACTCAGGAGAAACGTTTCCTTGAAACTGCTCTACTGTGCGTTCGTTCATCTAAGAGAGTTGAATCTATGTTGAGATTCAGCGAGTCAGAAACACGTTTCTTCTAGGAGCTGCGTTGGGATATTCCCGAGTGAATGGGACCAAAGGCTGTACAGAGAAATATCTGCTTCTAAAACAAAAAGTGTGCTATCAAACTGAATGGTTGTCAATGTGTGCATTCAACTGACAGAGTTAAACTCACGTGTGGATTCAGCGGTTTGCAAAACCCTTTCTGTGCAGAATCCCAAAACCGGTATTTCCAGCCCAATGCCGGCATCCGTACTAAACAGCAGGAAACTTCGTCTAAAACTCAGGAGAAACGTTTCCTTGAAACTGCTCTGCTGTGCGTTCGATCACCTAAGAGAGTTGAATCTATGTTGAGATTCAGCGAGTCAGAAACACGTTTATGCTAGGAGCTGCGTTGGGATATTCCCGAGTGAATGGGACCATAGGCTATACAGAGAAATATCTGCTTCTAAAACCGAAACGGAGCTATCTAACTGAATGGTTGTCAATGTGTGCATTCAACTGACAGAGTTAAACTCACGTGTGGATTCAGCGGTTTGCAAACCCTTTCTGTGCAGAATCCCAAAACCGGTATTTCCAGCCCAATGCCGGCATCCGTACTAAACAGCAGGAAACTTCGTCTAAAACTCAGGAGAAACGTTTCCTTGAAACTGCTCTGCTGTGCGTTCGATCACCTAAGAGAGTTGAATCTATGTTGAGATTCAGCGAGTCAGAAACACGTTTCTTCTAGGAGGTGCGTTGGGATATTCCCGAGTGAATGGGACCATAGGCTGTACAGAGAAATATCTGCTCCTACAAACAAAAGGGTGGTATCTAACTGAATGGTTGTCAATGTGTGCATTCAACTGACAGAGTTAAACTCACGTTTGGATTCAGCGGTTTACAAACCCTTTCTGTGCAGAATCCAAAAACGGTAATTCCAGCTCAATGCCGGCATCCGTACTAAACAGCAGGAAACTTCGTCTAAAACTCAGGAGAAACGTTTCCTTGAAACTGCTCTGCTGTGCGTTCGTTCACCTAAGAGAGTTGAAACTGTGTGGAGATTCAGGGAGTCAGAAACACGTTTATGCTAGGAGCAGCGTTGGGATATTCCCGAGTGAATGGGACCATAGGCTGTACAGAGAAATATCTGCTTCTGAAACCAAAACGGAGCTATCTAACTGAATGGTTGTCAATGTGTGCATTCAACTGACAGAGTTAAACTCACGTTTGGATTCAGCGGTTTGCAAACCATTTCTGTGCAGAATCCCAAAACCGGTATGTCCAGCCCAATGCCGGCATCCGTACTAAACAGCAGGAAACTTCGTCTAAAACTCAGGAGCAACGTTTCCTTGAAACTGCTCTGCTGTGCGTTCGTTCACCTAAGAGAGTTGAATCTATGTTGAGATTCAGCGAGTCAGAAACACGTTTCTTCTAGGAGCTGCTTTGGGATATTCCCGAGTGAATGTGACCATAGGCTGTACAGAGAAATATCTGCTTCTAAAACCAAAACGGAGCTATCTAACTGAATGGTTGTCAATGTGTGCATTCAACTGACAGAGTTAAACTCACGTGTGGATTCAGCGGTTTGCAAACCCTTTCTGTGCAGAATCCCAAAACCGGTATTTCCAGCCCAATGCCGGCATCCGTACTAAACAGCAGGAAACTTCGTCTAAAACTCAGGAGAAACGTTTCCTTGAAACTGCTCTGCTGTGCGTTCGTTCACCTACGAGAATTGAATCTATGTTGAGATTCAGCGAGTCAGAAACACGTTTCTTCTAGGAGCTGCGTTGGGATAATCCCGAGTGAATGGGACCATAGGCTGTACAGAGAAATATCTGCTTCTAAAACCAAAAGTGTGTTATCTAACTGAATGGTTGTCAATGTGTGCATTCAACTGACAGAGTTAAACTCACGTGTGGATTCAGCGGTTTGTAACCCTTTCTGTGCAGAATCCCAAAACTGGTATTTCCAGCCCAATGCCGGCATCCGTACTAAACAGCAGGAAACTTCGTCTAAAACTCAGGAGAAACGATTCCTTGAAACTGCTCTGCTGTGCGTTCGTTCACCTAAGAGAGTTGAATCTATGTTGAGATTCAGCGAGTCAGAAACACGTTTCTTCTAGGAGCTGCGTTACGACATTCCCGAGTGAATGGGACCATAGGCTGTACAGAGAAATATCTGCTTCTAAAACCAAAACGGAGCTATCTAACTGAATGGTTGTAAATGTGTGCATTCAACTGACAGAGTTAAACTCACGTGTGGATTCAGCGGTTTACAAACCCTTTCTGTGCAGAATCCCAAAACCGGTATTTCCAGCCCAATGCCGGCATACGTACTAAACAGCAGGAAACTTCGTCTAAAACTCAGGAGAAACGTTGCCTTGAAACTTCTCAGCTGTGCGTTCGTTCACCTAAGAGAGTTGAATCTATGTTGAGATTCAGCGAGTCAGAAACACGTGTCTTCTAGGAGCTGCGTTGGGATATTCCCGAGTGAATGGGACCATAGGCCGTACAGAGAAATATCTGCTTCTAAAACCAAAAGTGTGCTATCTAACTGAATGGTTGTCAATGTGTGCATTCAACTGACAGAGTTAAACTCACCTGTGGATTCAGCGGTTTGCAAACCCTTTCTGTGCAGAATCCCAAAACCGGTATGTCCAGCCCAATGCCGGCATCCGTACTAAACAGCAGGAAACTTCGTCTAAAACTCAGGAGCAACGTTTCCTTGAAACTGCTCTGCTGTGCGTTCGTTCACCTAAGAGAGTTGAATCTATGTTGAGATTCAGCGAGTCAGAAACACGTTTCTTCTAGGAGCTGCGTTGGGATATTCCCGAGTGAATGTGACCATAGGCTGTACAGAGAAATATCTGCTTCTAAAACCAAAACGGAGCTATCTAACTGAATGGTTGTCAATGTGTGCATTCAACTGACAGAGTTAAACTCACGTGTGGATTCAGCGGTTTGCAAACCCTTTCTGTGCAGAATCCCAAAACCGGTATTTCCAGCCCAATGCCGGCATCCGTACTAAACAGCAGGAAACTTCGTCTAAAACTCAGGAGAAACGTTTCCTTGAAACTGCTCTGCTGTGCGTTCGTTCACCTAAGAGAGTTGAATCTATGTTGAGATTCAGCGAGTCAGAAACACGTTTCTTCTAGGAGCTGCGTTGGGATAATCCCGAGTGAATGGGACCATAGGCTGTACAGAGAAATATCTGCTTCTAAAACCAAAAGAGTGTTATCTAACTGAATGGTTGTCAATGTGTGCATTCAACTGACAGAGTTAAACTCACGTGTGGATTCAGCGGTTTGCAAACCCTTTCTGTGCAGAATCCCAAAACCGGTATTTCCAGCCCAATGCCGGCATCCGTACTAAACAGCAGGAAACTTCGTCTAAAACTCAGGAGCAACGTTTCCTTGAAACTGCTCTGCTGTGCGCTCGTTCACCTAAGAGAGTTGAATCTATGTTGAGATTCAGCGAGTCAGAAACACGTTTCTTCTAGGAGCTGCGTTGGGATATTCCCGAGTGAATGAGACCATAGGCTGTACAGAGAAATATCTGCTTCTAAAACCAAAAGTGTGCTATCAAACTGAATGGTTGTCAATGTGTGCATTCAACTGACAGAGTTAAACTCAGGTCTGGAATCAGCGGTTTGCAAACCCTTTCTGTGCAGAATCCCAAAACCGCTATTTCCAGCCCAATGCCGGCATACGTACTAAACAGCAGGAAACTTCGTCTAAAACTCAGGAGCAACGTTTCCTTGAAACTGCTCTGCTGTGCGTTCGTTCACCTAAGAGAGTTGAATCTATGTTGAGATTCAGCGAGTCAGAAACACGTTTCTTCTAGGAGCTGCGTTGGGATATTCCCGAGTGAATGGGACCATAGGTTGTACAGAGAAATATCTGCTTCTAAAACCAAAACGGAGCTATCTAACTGAATGGTTGTCAATGTGTGCATTCAACTGACAGAGTTAAACTCACGTGTGGATTCAGCGGTTTGCAAACCCTTTCTGTGCAGAATCCCAAACCCGGTAATTCCAGCTCAATGCCGGCATCCGTACTAAACAGCAGGAAACTTCGTCTAAAACTCAGGAGAAACGTTTCCTTGAAACTGCTCTGCTGTGCGTTCGATCACCTAAGAGAGTTGAATCTATGTTGAGATTCAGCGAGTCAGAAACACGTTTCTTCTAGGAGGTGCGTTGGGATATTCCCGAGTGAATGGGACCATAGGCTGTACAGAGAAATATCTGCTCCTACAAACAAAAGGGTGGTATCTAACTGAATGGTTGTCAATGTGTGCATTCAACTGACAGAGTTAAACTCACGTTTGGATTCAGCGGTTTACAAACCCTTTCTGTGCAGAATCCAAAAACGGTAATTCCAGCTCAATGCCGGCATCCGTACTAAACAGCAGGAAACTTCGTCTAAAACTCAGGAGAAACGTTTCCTTGAAACTGCTCTGCTGTGCGTTCGTTCACCTAAGAGAGTTGAAACTATGTTGAGATTCAGGGAGTCAGAAACACGTTTATGCTAGGAGCAGCGTTGGGATATTCCCGAGTGAATGGGACCATAGGCTGTACAGAGAAATATCTGCTTCTGAAACCAAAACGGAGCTATCTAACTGAATGGTTGTCAATGTGTGCATTCAACTGACAGAGTTAAACTCACGTTTGGATTCAGCGGTTTGCAAACCATTTCTGTGCAGAATCCCAAAACCGGTATGTCCAGCCCAATGCCGGCATCCGTACTAAACAGCAGGAAACTTCGTCTAAAACTCAGGAGCAACGTTTCCTTGAAACTGCTCTGCTGTGCGTTCGTTCACCTAAGAGAGTTGAATCTATGTTGAGATTCAGCGAGTCAGAAACACGTTTCTTCTAGGAGCTGCTTTGGGATATTCCCGAGTGAATGTGACCATAGGCTGTACAGAGAAATATCTGCTTCTAAAACCAAAACGGAGCTATCTAACTGAATGGTTGTCAATGTGTGCATTCAACTGACAGAGTTAAACTCACGTGTGGATTCAGCGGTTTGCAAACCCTTTCTGTGTAGAATCCCAAAACCGGTATTTCCAGCCCAATGCCGGCATACGTACTAAACAGCAGGAAACTTCGTCTAAAACTCAGGAGAAACGTTTCCTTGAAACTGCTCTGCTGTGCGTTCGTTCACCTAAGAGAGTTGAAACTATGTTGAGTTTCAGCGAGTCAGAAACACGTTTCTTCCAGGAGCTGCGTTGGGATATTCCCGAGTGAATGGGACCATAGGCTGTACAGAGAAATATCTGCTTCTAAAACCAAAAGTGTGCTATCAAACTGAATGGTTGTCAATGTGTGCATTCAATTGACAGAGTTAAACTCTCATGTGGATTCAGCGGTTTGCAAACCCTTTCTGTGCAGAATCCCAAAACTGGTATTTCCAGCCCAATGCCGGCATACGTACTAAACAGCAGGAAACTTCGTCTAAAACTCAGGAGAAACGTTTCCTTGAAACTGCTCTGGTGTGCGTTCGTTCACCTAAGAGAGTTGAATCTATGTTGAGATTCAGCGAGTCAGAAACACGTTTCTTCTAGGAGGTGCGTTGGGATATTCCCGAGTGAATGGGACCATAGGGTGTACAGAGAAATATCTGCTCCTACAACCAGAAGGGTGGTATCTAACTGAATGGTTGTCAATGTGTGCATTCAACTGACAAAGTTAAACTGACGTTTGGATTCAGCGGTTTACAAACCCTTTCTGTGCAGAATCCCAAAACCGGTAATTCCAGCTCAATGCCGGCATCCGTACTAAAGAGCAGGAAACTTCGTCTAAAACTCAGGAGAAACTTTTCCTTGAAACTGCTCTGCTGTGCGTTCGTTCACCTAAGAGAGTTGAATCTATGTTGAGATTCAGCGAGTCAGAAACACGTTTCTTCCAGGAGCTGCGTTGGGATATTCCCGAGTGAATGGGACCATAGGCTGTACAGAGAAATATCTGCTTCTAAAACCAAAACGGAGCTATCTAACTGAATGGTTGTCAATGTGTGCATTCAACTGACAGAGTTAAACTCACGTGTGGATTCAGCGGTTTGCAAACCCTTTCTGTGCAGAATCCCAAAACCGGTATTTCCAGCCCAATGCCGGCATACGTACTAAACAGCAGGAAACTTCGTCTAAAACTCAGGAGAAACGTTTCCTTGAAACTGCTCTGCTGTGCGTTCGTTCACCTAAGAGAGTTGAATCTATGTTGAGATTCAGCGAGTCAGAAACACGTTTATGCTAGGAGCTGCGTTGGGATATTCCCGAGTGAATGGGACCATAGGCTATACAGAGAAATATCTGCTTCTGAAACCAAAACGGAGCTATCTAACTGAATGGTTGTCAATGTGTGCATTCAACTGACAGAGTTAAACTCACGTGTGGATTAAGCGGTTTGCAAACCATTTCTGTGCAGAATTCCAAAACCGGTATGTCCAGCCCAATGCCGGCATCCGTACTAAACAGCAGGAAACTTCGTCTAAAACTCAGGAGAAACGTTTCCTTGAAACTGCTCTACTGTGCGTTCGTTCATCTAAGAGAGTTGAATCTATGTTGAGATTCAGTGAGTCAGAAACACGTTTCTTCTAGGAGCTGCGTTGGGATATTCCCGAGTGAATGGGACCATAGGCTGTACAGAGAAATATCTGCTTCTAAAACCAAAAGTGTGTTATCTAACTGAATGGTTGTCAATGTGTGCATTCAACTGACAGAGTTAAACTCACGTGTGGATTCAGCGGTTTGTAACCCTTTCTGTGCAGAATCCCAAAACTGGTATTTCCAGCCCAATGCCGGCATCCGTACTAAACAGCAGGAAACTTCGTCTAAAACTCAGGAGAAACGTTTCCTTGAAACTGCTCTGCTGTGCGTTCGTTCACCTAAGAGAGTTGCATCTATGTTGAGATTCAGCGAGTCAGAAACACGTTTCTTCTAGGAGCTGCGTTGGGATAATCCCGAGTGAATGGGACCATAGGCTGTACAGAGAAATATCTGCTTCTAAAACCAAAAGTGTGTTATCTAACTGAATGGTTGTCAATGTGTGCATTCAACTGACAGAGTTAAACTCACGTGTGGATTCAGCGGTTTGTAACCCTTTCTGTGCAGAATCCCAAAACTGGTATTTCCAGCCCAATGCCGGCATCCGTACTAAACAGCAGGAAACTTCGTCTAAAACTCAGGAGAAACGATTCCTTGAAACTGCTCTGCTGTGCGTTCGTTCACCTAAGAGAGTTGAATCTATGTTGAGATTCAGCGAGTCAGAAACACGTTTCTTCTAGGAGCTGCGTTACGACATTCCCGAGTGAATGGGACCATAGGCTGTACAGAGAAATATCTGCTTCTAAAACCAAAACGGAGCTATCTAACTGAATGGTTGTAAATGTGTGCATTCAACTGACAGAGTTAAACTCACGTGTGGATTCAGCGGTTTACAAACCCTTTCTGTGCAGAATCCCAAAACCGGTATTTCCAGCCCAATGCCGGCATACGTACTAAACAGCAGGAAACTTCGTCTAAAACTCAGGAGAAACGTTGCCTTGAAACTTCTCAGCTGTGCGTTCGTTCACCTAAGAGAGTTGAATCTATGTTGAGATTCAGCGAGTCAGAAACACGTGTCTTCTAGGAGCTGCGTTGGGATATTCCCGAGTGAATGGGACCATAGGCCGTACAGAGAAATATCTGCTTCTAAAACCAAAAGTGTGCTATCTAACTGAATGGTTGTCAATGTGTGCATTCAACTGACAGAGTTAAACTCACCTGTGGATTCAGCGGTTTGCAAACCCTTTCTGTGCAGAATCCCAAAACCGGTATGTCCAGCCCAATGCCGGCATCCGTACTAAACAGCAGGAAACTTCGTCTAAAACTCAGGAGCAACGTTTCCTTGAAACTGCTCTGCTGTGCGTTCGTTCACCTAAGAGAGTTGAATCTATGTTGAGATTCAGCGAGTCAGAAACACGTTTCTTCTAGGAGCTGCGTTGGGATATTCCCGAGTGAATGTGACCATAGGCTGTACAGAGAAATATCTGCTTCTAAAACCAAAACGGAGCTATCTAACTGAATGGTTGTCAATGTGTGCATTCAACTGACAGAGTTAAACTCACGTGTGGATTCAGCGGTTTGCAAACCCTTTCTGTGCAGAATCCCAAAACCGGTATTTCCAGCCCAATGCCGGCATCCGTACTAAACAGCAGGAAACTTCGTCTAAAACTCAGGAGAAACGTTTCCTTGAAACTGCTCTGCTGTGCGTTCGTTCACCTAAGAGAGTTGAATCTATGTTGAGATTCAGCGAGTCAGAAACACGTTTCTTCTAGGAGCTGCGTTGGGATAATCCCGAGTGAATGGGACCATAGGCTGTACAGAGAAATATCTGCTACTAAAACCAAAAGAGTGTTATCTAACTGAATGGTTGTCAATGTGTGCATTCAACTGACAGAGTTAAACTCACGTGTGGATTCAGCGGTTTGCAAACCCTTTCTGTGCAGAATCCCAAAACCGGTATTTCCAGCCCAATGCCGGCATCCGTACTAAACAGCAGGAAACTTCGTCTAAAACTCAGGAGCAACGTTTCCTTGAAACTGCTCTGCTGTGCGCTCGTTCACCTAAGAGAGTTGAATCTATGTTGAGATTCAGCGAGTCAGAAACACGTTTCTTCTAGGAGCTGCGTTGGGATATTCCCGAGTGAATGAGACCATAGGCTGTACAGAGAAATATCTGCTTCTAAAACCAAAAGTGTGCTATCAAACTGAATGGTTGTCAATGTGTGCATTCAACTGACAGAGTTAAACTCAGGTCTGGAATCAGCGGTTTGCAAACCCTTTCTGTGCAGAATCCCAAAACCGCTATTTCCAGCCCAATGCCGGCATACGTACTAAACAGCAGGAAACTTCGTCTAAAACTCAGGAGCAACGTTTCCTTGAAACTGCTCTGCTGTGCGTTCGTTCACCTAAGAGAGTTGAATCTATGTTGAGATTCAGCGAGTCAGAAACACGTTTCTTCTAGGAGCTGCGTTGGGATATTCCCGAGTGAATGGGACCATAGGTTGTACAGAGAAATATCTGCTTCTAAAACCAAAACGGAGCTATCTAACTGAATGGTTGTCAATGTGTGCATTCAACTGACAGAGTTAAACTCACGTGTGGATTCAGCGGTTTGCAAACCCTTTCTGTGCAGAATCCCAAACCCGGTAATTCCAGCTCAATGCCGGCATCCGTACTAAACAGCAGGAAACTTCGTCTAAAACTCAGGAGAAACGTTTCCTTGAAACTGCTCTGCTGTGCGTTCGATCACCTAAGAGAGTTGAATCTATGTTGAGATTCAGCGAGTCAGAAACACGTTTCTTCTAGGAGGTGCGTTGGGATATTCCCGAGTGAATGGGACCATAGGCTGTACAGAGAAATATCTGCTCCTACAAACAAAAGGGTGGTATCTAACTGAATGGTTGTCAATGTGTGCATTCAACTGACAGAGTTAAACTCACGTTTGGATTCAGCGGTTTACAAACCCTTTCTGTGCAGAATCCAAAAACGGTAATTCCAGCTCAATGCCGGCATCCGTACTAAACAGCAGGAAACTTCGTCTAAAACTCAGGAGAAACGTTTCCTTGAAACTGCTCTGCTGTGCGTTCGTTCACCTAAGAGAGTTGAAACTATGTTGAGATTCAGGGAGTCAGAAACACGTTTATGCTAGGAGCAGCGTTGGGATATTCCCGAGTGAATGGGACCATAGGCTGTACAGAGAAATATCTGCTTCTGAAACCAAAACGGAGCTATCTAACTGAATGGTTGTCAATGTGTGCATTCAACTGACAGAGTTAAACTCACGTTTGGATTCAGCGGTTTGCAAACCATTTCTGTGCAGAATCCCAAAACCGGTATGTCCAGCCCAATGCCGGCATCCGTACTAAACAGCAGGAAACTTCGTCTAAAACTCAGGAGCAACGTTTCCTTGAAACTGCTCTGCTGTGCGTTCGTTCACCTAAGAGAGTTGAATCTATGTTGAGATTCAGCGAGTCAGAAACACGTTTCTTCTAGGAGCTGCTTTGGGATATTCCCGAGTGAATGTGACCATAGGCTGTACAGAGAAATATCTGCTTCTAAAACCAAAACGGAGCTATCTAACTGAATGGTTGTCAATGTGTGCATTCAACTGACAGAGTTAAACTCACGTGTGGATTCAGCGGTTTGCAAACCCTTTCTGTGTAGAATCCCAAAACCGGTATTTCCAGCCCAATGCCGGCATACGTACTAAACAGCAGGAAACTTCGTCTAAAACTCAGGAGAAACGTTTCCTTGAAACTGCTCTGCTGTGCGTTCGTTCACCTAAGAGAGTTGAAACTATGTTGAGTTTCAGCGAGTCAGAAACACGTTTCTTCCAGGAGCTGCGTTGGGATATTCCCGAGTGAATGGGACCATAGGCTGTACAGAGAAATATCTGCTTCTAAAACCAAAAGTGTGCTATCAAACTGAATGGTTGTCAATGTGTGCATTCAATTGACAGAGTTAAACTCTCATGTGGATTCAGCGGTTTGCAAACCCTTTCTGTGCAGAATCCCAAAACTGGTATTTCCAGTCCAATGCCGGCATACGTACTAAACAGCAGGAAACTTCGTCTAAAACTCAGGAGAAACGTTTCCTTGAAACTGCTCTGGTGTGCGTTCGTTCACCTAAGAGAGTTGAATCTATGTTGAGATTCAGCGAGTCAGAAACACGTTTCTTCTAGGAGGTGCGTTGGGATATTCCCGAGTGAATGGGACCATAGGGTGTACAGAGAAATATCTGCTCCTACAACCAGAAGGGTGGTATCTAACTGAATGGTTGTCAATGTGTGCATTCAACTGACAAAGTTAAACTGACGTTTGGATTCAGCGGTTTACAAACCCTTTCTGTGCAGAATCCCAAAACCGGTAATTCCAGCTCAATGCCGGCATCCGTACTAAAGAGCAGGAAACTTCGTCTAAAACTCAGGAGAAACTTTTCCTTGAAACTGCTCTGCTGTGCGTTCGTTCACCTAAGAGAGTTGAATCTATGTTGAGATTCAGCGAGTCAGAAACACGTTTCTTCCAGGAGCTGCGTTGGGATATTCCCGAGTGAATGGGACCATAGGCTGTACAGAGAAATATCTGCTTCTAAAACCAAAACGGAGCTATCTAACTGAATGGTTGTCAATGTGTGCATTCAACTGACAGAGTTAAACTCACGTGTGGATTCAGCGGTTTGCAAACCCTTTCTGTGCAGAATCCCAAAACCGGTATTTCCAGCCCAATGCCGGCATACGTACTAAACAGCAGGAAACTTCGTCTAAAACTCAGGAGAAACGTTTCCTTGAAACTGCTCTGCTGTGCGTTCGTTCACCTAAGAGAGTTGAATCTATGTTGAGATTCAGCGAGTCAGAAACACGTTTATGCTAGGAGCTGCGTTGGGATATTCCCGAGTGAATGGGACCATAGGCTATACAGAGAAATATCTGCTTCTGAAACCAAAACGGAGCTATCTAACTGAATGGTTGTCAATGTGTGCATTCAACTGACAGAGTTAAACTCACGTGTGGATTAAGCGGTTTGCAAACCATTTCTGTGCAGAATTCCAAAACCGGTATGTCCAGCCCAATGCCGGCATCCGTACTAAACAGCAGGAAACTTCGTCTAAAACTCAGGAGAAACGTTTCCTTGAAACTGCTCTACTGTGCGTTCGTTCATCTAAGAGAGTTGAATCTATGTTGAGATTCAGTGAGTCAGAAACACGTTTCTTCTAGGAGCTGCGTTGGGATATTCCCGAGTGAATGGGACCATAGGCTGTACAGAGAAATATCTGCTTCTAAAACCAAAAGTGTGTTATCTAACTGAATGGTTGTCAATGTGTGCATTGAACTGACAGAGTTAAACTCACGTGTGGATTCAGCGGTTTGTAACCCTTTCTGTGCAGAATCCCAAAACTGGTATTTCCAGCCCAATGCCGGCATCCGTACTAAACAGCAGGAAACTTCGTCTAAAACTCAGGAGAAACGTTTCCTTGAAACTGCTCTGCTGTGCGTTCGTTCACCTAAGAGAGTTGAATCTATGTTGAGATTCAGCGAGTCAGAAACACGTTTCTTCTAGGAGCTGCATTACGACATTCCCGAGTGAATGGGACCATAGGCTGTACAGAGAAATATCTCCTTCTAAAACCAAAACGGAGCTATCTAACTGAATGGTTGTCAATGTGTGCATTCAACTGACAGAGTTAAACTCACGTGTGGATTCAGCGGTTTACAAACCCTTTCTGTGCAGAATCCCAAAACCGGTATTTCCAGCCCAATGCCGGCATACGTACTAAACAGCAGGAAACTTCGTCTAAAACTCAGGAGAAACGTTGCCTTGAAACTTCTCAGCTGTGCGTTCGTTCACCTAAGAGAGTTGAATCAATGTTGAGATTCAGCGAGTCAGAAACACGTGTCTTCTAGGAGCTGCGTTGGGATATTCCCGAGTGAATGGGACCATAGGCCGTACAGAGAAATATCTGCTTCTAAAACCAAAAGTGTGCTATCTAACTGAATGGTTGTCAATGTGTGCATTCAACTGACAGAGTTAAACTCACCTGTGGATTCAGCGGTTTGCAAACCCTTTCTGTGCAGAATCCCAAAACCGGTATGTCCAGCCCAATGCCGGCATCCGTACTAAACAGCAGGAAACTTCGTCTAAAACTCAGGAGCAACGTTTCCTTGAAACTGCTCTGCTGTGCGTTCGTTCACCTAAGAGAGTTGAATCTATGTTGAGATTCAGCGAGTCAGAAACACGTTTCTTCTAGGAGCTGCGTTGGGATATTCCCGAGTGAATGTGACCATAGGCTGTACAGAGAAATATCTGCTTCTAAAACCAAAACGGAGCTATCTAACTGAATGGTTGTCAATGTGTGCATTCAACTGACAGAGTTAAACTCACGTGTGGATTCAGCGGTTTGCAAACCCTTTCTGTGCAGAATCCCAAAACCGGTATTTCCAGCCCAATGCCGGCATCTGTACTAAACAGCAGGAAACTTCGTCTAAAACTCAGGAGAAACGTTTCCTTGAAACTGCTCTGCTGTGCGTTCGTTCACCTAAGAGAGTTGAATCTATGTTGAGATTCAGCGAGTCAGAAACACGTTTCTTCTAGGAGCTGCGTTGGGATAATCCCGAGTGAATGGGACCATAGGCTGTACAGAGAAATATCTGCTTCTAAAACCAAAAGAGTGTTATCTAACTGAATGGTTGTCAATGTGTGCATTCAACTGACAGAGTTAAACTCACGTGTGGATTCAGCGGTTTGCAAACCCTTTCTGTGCAGAATCCCAAAACCGGTATTTCCAGCCCAATGCCGGCATCCGTACTAAACAGCAGGAAACTTCGTCTAAAACTCAGGAGCAACGTTTCCTTGAAACTGCTCTGCTGTGCGCTCGTTCACCTAAGAGAGTTGAATCTATGTTGAGATTCAGCGAGTCAGAAACACGTTTCTTCTAGGAGCTGCGTTGGGATATTCCCGAGTGAATGGGACCATAGGCTGTACAGAGAAATATCTGCTTCTAAAACCAAAAGTGTGCTATCAAACTGAATGGTTGTCAATGTGTGCATTCAACTGACAGAGTTAAACTCAGGTCTGGAATCAGCGGTTTGCAAACCCTTTCTGTGCAGAATCCCAAAACCGGTATTTCCAGCCCAATGCCGGCATACGTACTAAACAGCAGGAAACTTCGTCTAAAACTCAGGAGCAACGTTTCCTTGAAACTGCTCTGCTGTGCGTTCGTTCACCTAAGAGAGTTGAATCTATGTTGAGATTCAGCGAGTCAGAAACACGTTTCTTCTAGGAGCTGCGTTGGGATATTCCCGAGTGAATGGGACCATAGGTTGTACAGAGAAATATCTGCTTCTAAAACCAAAACGGAGCTATCTAACTGAATGGTTGTCAATGTGTGCATTCAACTGACAGAGTTAAACTCACGTGTGGATTCAGCGGTTTGCACACCCTTTCTGTGCAGAATCCCAAACCCGGTAATTCCAGCTCAATGCCGGCATCCGTACTAAACAGCAGGAAACTTCGCCTAAAACTCAGGAGAAACGTTTCCTTGAAACTGCTCTGCTGTGCGTTCGTTCACCTAAGAGAGTTGAATCTATGTTGAGATTCAGCGAGTCAGAAACACGTTTCTTCTAGGAGCTGCGTTAGGATATTCCCGAGTGAATGGGACCATAGGCTGTGCAGAGTAATATCTGCTTCTAAAACCAAAACGGAGCTATCTAACTGAATGGTTGTCAATGTGTGCATTTAACTGACAGAGTTAAACTCACGTGTGGATTCAGCGGTTTGCAAACCCTTTCTGTGCAGAATCCCAAAACCGGTATGTCCAGCCCAATGCCGGCATCCGTACTAAACAGCAGGAAACTTCGTCTAAAACTCAGGAGCAACGTTTCCTTGAAACTGCTCTGCTGTGCGTTCGTTCACCTAAGAGAGTTGAATCTATGTTGAGATTCAGCGAGTCAGAAACACGTTTCTTCTAGGAGCTGCTTTGGGATATTCCCGAGTGAATGTGACCATAGGCTGTACAGAGAAATATCTGCTTCTAAAACCAAAACGGAGCTATCTAACTGAATGGTTGTCAATGTGTGCATTCAACTGACAGAGTTAAACTCACGTGTGGATTCAGCGGTTTGCAAACCCTTTCTGTGCAGAATCCCAAAACCGGTATTTCCAGCCCAATGCCGGCATCCGTACTAAACAGCAGGAAACTTCGTCTAAAACTCAGGAGAAACGTTTCCTTGAAACTGCTCTGCTGTGCGTTCGTTCACCTAAGAGAGTTGAATCTATGTTGAGATTCAGCGAGTCAGAAACACGTTTATTCTAGGAGCTGCGTTGGGATAATCCCGAGTGAATGGGACCATAGGCTGTACAGAGAAATATCTGCTTCTAAAACCAAAAGTGTGTTATCTAACTGAATGGTTGTCAATGTGTGCATTCAACTGACAGAGTTAAACTCACGTGTGGATTCAGCGGTTTGTAACCCTTTCTGTGCAGAATCCCAAAACTGGTATTTCCAGCCCAATGCCGGCATCCGTACTAAACAGCAGGAAACTTCGTCTAAAACTCAGGAGAAACGTTTCCTTGAAACTGCTCTGCTGTGCGTTCGTTCACCTAAGAGAGTTGAATCTATGTTGAGATTCAGCGAGTCAGAAACACGTTTCTTCTAGGAGCTGCGTTACGACATTCCCGAGTGAATGGGACCATAGGCTGTACAGAGAAATATCTGCTTCTAAAACCAAAACGGAGCTATCTAACTGAATGGTTGTCAATGTGTGCATTCAACTGACAGAGTTAAACTCACGTGTGGATTCAGCGGTTTACAAACCCTTTCTGTGCAGAATCCCAAAACCGGTATTTCCAGCCCAATGCCGGCATACGTACTAAACAGCAGGAAACTTCGTCTAAAACTCAGGAGAAACGTTGCCTTGAAACTTCTCAGCTGTGCGTTCGTTCACCTAAGAGAGTTGAATCTACGTTGAGATTCAGCGAGTCAGAAACACGTGTCTTCTAGGAGCTGCGTTGGGATATTCCCGAGTGAATGGGACCATAGGCCGTACAGAGAAATATCTGCTTCTAAAACCAAAAGTGTGCTATCTAACTGAATGGTTGTCAATGTGTGCATTCAACTGACAGAGTTAAACTCACCTGTGGATTCAGCGGTTTGCAAACCCTTTCTGTGCAGAATCCCAAAACCGGTATGTCCAGCCCAATGCCGGCATCCGTACTAAACAGCAGGAAACTTCGTCTAAAACTCAGGAGCAACGTTTCCTTGAAACTGCTCTGCTGTGCGTTCGTTCACCTAAGAGAGTTGAATCTATGTTGAGATTCAGCGAGTCAGAAACACGTTTCTTCTAGGAGCTGCGTTGGGATATTCCCGAGTGAATGTGACCATAGGCTGTACAGAGAAATATCTGCTTCTAAAACCAAAACGGAGCTATCTAACTGAATGTTTGTCAATGTGTGCATTCAACTGACAGAGTTAAACTCACGTGTGGATTCAGCGGTTTGCAAACCCTTTCTGTGCAGAATCCCAAAACCGGTATTTCCAGCCCAATGCCGGCATCCGTACTAAACAGCAGGAAACTTCGTCTAAAACTCAGGAGAAACGTTTCCTTGAAACTGCTCTGCTGTGCGTTCGTTCACCTAAGAGAGTTGAATCTATGTTGAGATTCAGCGAGTCAGAAACACGTTTCTTCTAGGAGCTGCGTTGGGATAATCCCGAGCGAATGGGACCATAGGCTGTACAGAGAAATATCTGCTTCTAAAACCAAAAGAGTGTTATCTAACTGATTGGTTGTCAATGTGTGCATTCAACTGACAGAGTTAAACTCACGTGTGGATTCAGCGGTTTACAAACCCTTTCTGTGCAGAATCCCAAAACCGTTATTTCCAGCCCAATGCCGGCATCCGTACTAAACAGCAGGAAACTTCGTCTAAAACTCAGGAGCAACGTTTCCTTGAAACTGCTCTGCTGTGCGCTCGTTCACCTAAGAGAGTTGAATCTATGTTGAGATTCAGCGAGTCAGAAACACGTTTCTTCTAGGAGCTGCGTTGGGATATTCCCGAGTGAATGGGACCATAGGCTGTACAGAGAAATATCTGCTTCTAAAACCAAAAGTGTGCTATCAAACTGAATGGTTGTCAATGTGTGCATTCAACTGACAGAGTTAAACTCAGGTCTGGAATCAGCGGTTTGCAAACCCTTTCTGTGCAGAATCCCAAAACCGCTATTTCCAGCCCAATGCCGGCATACGTACTAAACAGCAGGAAACTTCGTCTAAAACTCAGGAGAAACGTTTCCTTGAAACTGCTCTGCTGTGCGTTCGTTCACCTAAGAGAGTTGAATCTATGTTGAGATTCAGCGAGTCAGAAACACGTTTCTTCTAGGAGCTGCGTTGGGATATTCCCGAGTGAATGGGACCATAGGCTGTGCAGAGTAATATCTGCTTCTAAAACGAAAACGGAGCTATCTAACTGAATGGTTGTCAATGTGTGCATTCAACTGACAGAGTTAAACTCACGTGTCGATTCATCGGTTTGCAAACCCTTTCTGTGCAGAATCCCAAAACCGGTATGTCCAGCCCAATGCCGGCATCCGTACTAAACAGGAGGAAACTTCGTCTAAAACTCAGGAGAAACGTTTCCTTGAAACTGCTCTGCTGTGCGTTCGTTCACCTAAGAGAGTTGAATCTATGTTGAGATTCAGCGAGTCAGAAACACGTTTCTTCTAGGAGCTGCGTTGGGATAATCCCGAGCGAATGGGACCATAGGCTGTACAGAGAAATATCTGCTTCTAAAACCAAAAGAGTGTTATCTAACTGATTGGTTGTCAATGTGTGCATTCAACTGACAGAGTTAAACTCACGTGTGGATTCAGCGGTTTACAAACCCTTTCTGTGCAGAATCCCAAAACCGTTATTTCCAGCCCAATGCCGGCATCCGTACTAAACAGCAGGAAACTTCGTCTAAAACTCAGGAGCAACGTTTCCTTGAAACTGCTCTGCTGTGCGCTCGTTCACCTAAGAGAGTTGAATCTATGTTGAGATTCAGCGAGTCAGAAACACGTTTCTTCTAGGAGCTGCGTTGGGATATTCCCGAGTGATTGGGACCATAGGCTGTACAGAGAAATATCTGCTTCTAAAACCAAAAGTGTGCTATCAAACTGAATGGTTGTCAATGTGTGCATTCAACTGACAGAGTTAAACTCAGGTCTGGAATCAGCGGTTTGCAAACCCTTTCTGTGCAGAATCCCAAAACCGCTATTTCCAGCCCAATGCCGGCATACGTACTAAACAGCAGGAAACTTCGTCTAAAACTCAGGAGAAACGTTTCCTTGAAACTGCTCTGCTGTGCGTTCGTTCACCTAAGAGAGTTGAATCTATGTTGAGATTCAGCGAGTCAGAAACACGTTTCTTCTAGGAGCTGCGTTGGGATATTCCCGAGTGAATGGGACCATAGGCTGTGCAGAGTAATATCTGCTTCTAAAACGAAAACGGAGCTATCTAACTGAATGGTTGTCAATGTGTGCATTCAACTGACAGAGTTAAACTCACGTGTCGATTCATCGGTTTGCAAACCCTTTCTGTGCAGAATCCCAAAACCGGTATGTCCAGCCCAATGCCGGCATCCGTACTAAACAGCAGGAAACTTCGTCTAAAACTCAGGAGAAAAGTTTACTTGAAACTGCTCTGCTGTGCGTTCGTTCACCTAAGAGAGTTGAATCTATGTTGAGATTCAGCGAGTCAGAAACACGTTTCTTCTAGGAGCTGCTTTGGGATATTCCCGAGTGAATGTGACCATAGGCTGTACAGAGAAATATCTGCTTCTAAAACCAAAACGGAGCTATCTAACTGAATGGTTGTCAATGTGTGCATTCAACTGACAGAGTTAAACTCACGTGTGGATTCAGCGGTTTGCAAACCCTTTCTGTGCAGAATCCCAAAACCGGTATTTCCAGCCCAATGCCGGCATCCGTACTAAACAGCAGGAAACTTCGTCTAAAACTCAGGAGAAACGTTTCCTTGAAACTGCTCTGCTGTGCGTTCGTTCACCTAAGAGAGTTGAATCTATGTTGAGATTCAGCGAGTCAGAAACACGTTTCTTCTAGGAGCTGCATTGGGATAATCCCGAGTGAATGGGACCATAGGCTGTACAGAGAAATATCTGCTTCTAAAACCAAAAGAGTGTTATCTAACTGAATGGTTGTCAATGTGTGCATTCAACTGACAGAGTTAAACTCACGTGTGGATTCAGCGGTTTGCAAACCCTTTCTGTGCAGAATCCCAAAACCGGTATTTCCAGCCCAATGCCGGCATCCGTACTAAACAGCAGGAAACTTCGTCTAAAACTCAGGAGCAACGTTTCCTTGAAACTGCTCTGCTGTGCGTTCGTTCACCTAAGAGAGTTGAATCTATGTTGAGATTCAGCGAGTCAGAAACACGTTTCATCTAGGAGCTGCGTTGGGATATTCCCGAGTGAATGGGACCATAGGCTGTACAGAGAAATATCTGCTTCTAAAACCAAAAGTGTGCTATCAAACTGAATGGTTGTCAATGTGTGCATTCAACTGACAGAGTTAAACTCAGGTCTGGAATCAGCGGTTTGCAAACCCTTTCTGTGCAGAATCCCAAAACCGCTATTTCCAGCCCAATGCCGGCATACGTACTAAACAGCAGGAAACTTCGTCTAAAACTCAGGAGCAACGTTTCCTTGAAACTGCTCTGCTGTGCGTTCGTTCACCTAAGAGAGTTGAATCTATGTTGAGATTCAGCGAGTCAGAAACACGTTTCTTCTAGGAGCTGCGTTGGGATATTCCCGAGTGAATGGGACCATAGGCTGTGCAGAGTAATATCTGCTTCTAAAACGAAAACGGAGCTATCTAACTGAATGGTTGTCAATGTGTGCATTCAACTGACAGAGTTAAACTCACGTGTGGATTCAGCGGTTTGCAAACCCTTTCTGTGCAGAATCCCAAAACCGGTATGTCCAGCCCAATGCCGGCATCCGTACTAAACAGCAGGAAACTTCGTCTAAAACTCAGGAGAAAAGTTTACTTGAAACTGCTCTGCTGTGCGTTCGTTCACCTAAGAGAGTTGAATCTATGTTGAGATTCAGCGAGTCAGAAACACGTTTCTTCTAGGAGCTGCTTTGGGATATTCCCGAGTGAATGTGACCATAGGCTGTACAGAGAAATATCTGCTTCTAAAACCAAAACGGAGCTATCTAACTGAATGGTTGTCAATGTGTGCATTCAACTGACAGAGTTAAACTCACGTGTGGATTCAGCGGTTTGCAAACCCTTTCTGTGCAGAATCCCAAAACCGGTATTTCCAGCCCAATGCCGGCATCCGTACTAAACAGAAGGAAACTTCGTCTAAAACTCAGGAGCAACGTTTCCTTGAAACTGCTCTGCTGTGCGTTCGTTCACCTAAGAGAGTTGAATCTATGTTGAGATTCAGCGAGTCAGAAACACGTTTCATCTAGGAGCTGCGTTGGGATATTCCCGAGTGAATGGGACCATAGGCTGTACAGAGAAATATCTGCTTCTAAAACCAAAAGTGTGCTATCAAACTGAATGGTTGTCAATGTGTGCATTCAACTGACAGAGTTAAACTTACGTGTGGAATCAGCGGTTTGCAAACCCTTTCTGTGCAGAATCCCAAAACCGCTATTTCCAGCCCAATGCCGGCATACGTACTAAACAGCAGGAAACTTCGTCTAAAACTCAGGAGAAACGTTTCCTTGAAACTGCTCTGCTGTGCGTTCGTTCACCTAAGAGAGTTGAATCTATGTTGAGATTCAGCGAGTCAGAAACACGTTTCTTCTAGGAGCTGCGTTGGGATATTCCCGAGTGAATGGGACCATAGGCTGTACAGAGAAATATCTGCTTCTAAAACCAAAACGGAGCTATCTAACTGAATGGTTGTCAATGTGTGCATTCAACTGACAGAGTTAAACACAGGTGTGGATTCAGCGGTTTGCAAACCCTTTCTGTGCAGCATCCCAAAACCGGTATTTCCAGCCCAATGCCGGCATCCGTACTAAACAGCAGGAAACTCCGTCTAAAACTCAGGAGAAACGTTTCCTTGAAACTGCTCTGCTGTGCGTTCGTTCACCTAAGAGAGTTGAATCTATGTTGAGATTCAGCGAGTCAGAAACACGTTTCTTCTAGGAGCTGCGTTAGGATATTCCCGAGTGAATGGGACCATAGGCTGTGCAGAGTAATATCTGCTTCTAAAACGAAAACGGAGCTATCTAACTGAATGGTTGTCAATGTGTGCATTCAACTGACAGAGTTAAACTCACGTGTGGATTCAGCGGTTTGCAAACCCTTTCTGTGCAGAATCCCAAAACCGGTATTTCCAGCCCAATGCCGGCATCCGTACTAAACAGCAGGAAACTTCGTCTAAAACTCAGGAGCAACGTTTCCTTGAAACTGCTCTGCTGTGCGTTCGTTCACCTAAGAGAGTTGAATCTATGTTGAGATTCAGCGAGTCAGAAACACGTTTCTTCTAGGAGCTGCGTTGGGATATTCCCGAGTGAATGTGACCATAGGCTGTACAGAGAAATATCTGCTTCTAAAACCAAAACGGAGCTATCTAACTGAATGGTTGTCAATGTGTGCATTCAACTGACAGAGTTAAACTCACGTGTGGATTCAGCGGTTTGCAAACCCTTTCTGTGCAGAATCCCAAAACCGGTATTTCCAGCCCAATGCCGGCATCCGTACTAAACAGCAGGAAACTTCGTCTAAAACTCAGGAGCAATGTTTCCTTGAAACTGCTCTGCTGTGCGTTCGTTCACCTAAGAGAGTTGAATCTATGTTGAGATTCAGCGAGTCAGAACCACGTTTCTTCTAGGAGCTGCGTTGGGATATTCCCGAGTGAATGGGACCATAGGCTGTACAGAGAAATATCTGCTTCTAAAACCAAAACGGAGCTATCTAACTGAATGGTTGTCAATGTGTGCATTCAACTGACAGAGTTAAACACACGTGTGGATTCAGCGGTTTGCAAACCCTTTCTGTGCAGAATCCCAAAACCGGTATTTCCAGGCCAATGCCGGCATCCGTACTAAACAGCAGGAAACTTCGTCTAAAACTCAGGAAAAACGTTTCCTTGAAACTGCTCTGCTGTGCGTTCGTTCACCTAAGAGAGTTGAATCTATGTTGAGATTCAGCGAGTCAGAAACACGTTTCTTCTAGGAGCTGCGTTGGGATATTCCCGAGTGAATGGGACCATAGGCTGTACAGAGAAATATCTGCTTCTAAAACCAAAACGGAGCTATCTAACTGAATGGTTGTCAATGTGTGCATTCAACAGACAGAGTTAAACTCACGTGTGGATTCAGCGGTTTGCAAACCCTTTCTGTGCAGAATCCCAAAACCGGTATTTCCAGCCCAATGCCGGCATCCGTACTAAACAGCAGGAAACTTCGTCTAAAACTCAGGAGAAACGTTTCCTTGAAACTGCTCTGCTGTGCGTTCGATCACCTAAGAGAGTTGAATCTATGTTGAGATTCAGCGAGTCAGAAACACGTTTCTTCTAGGAGGTGCGTTGGGATATTCCCGAGTGAATGTGACCATAGGCTGTACAGAGAAATATCTGCTCCTACAACCAAAAGGGTGGTATCTAACTGAATGGTTGTCAATGTGTGCATTCAACTGACAGAGTTAAACTCACGTTTGGATTCAGCGGTTTACAAACCCTTTCTGTGCAGAATCCCAAAACCGGTAATTCCAGCTCAATGCCGGCATCCGTACTAAACAGCAGGAAACTTCGTCTAAAACTCAGGAGAAACGTTTCCTTGAAACTGCTCTGCTGTGCGTTCGTTCACCTAAGAGAGTTGAAACTATGTTGAGATTCAGCGAGTCAGAAACACGTTTATGCTAGGAGCTGCGTTGGGATATTCCCGAGTGAATGGGACCATAGGCTATACAGAGAAATATCTGCTTCTAAAACCAAAACGGAGCTATCTAACTGAATGGTTGTCAATGTGTGCATTCAACTGACAGAGTTAAACTCACGTGTGGATTAAGCGGTTTGCAAACCATTTCTGTGCAGAATTCCAAAACCGGTATGTCCAGCCCAATGCCGGCATCCGTACTAAACAGCAGGAAACTTCGTCTAAAACTCAGGAGAAACGTTTCCTTGAAACTGCTCTGCTGTGCGTTCGTTCACCTAAGAGAGTTGAATCTATGTTGAGATTCAGCGAGTCAGAAACACGTTTCTTCTAGGAGCTGCGTTACGATATTCCCGAGTGAATGGGACCATAGGCTGTACAGAGAAATATCTGCTTCTAAAACCAAAACGGAGCTATCTAACTGAATGGTTCTCAATGTGTGCATTCAACTGACAGAGTTAAACTCACGTGTGGATTCAGCGGTTTACAAACCCTTTCTGTGCAGAATCCCAAAACCGGTATTTCCAGCCCAATGCGGGCATACGTACTAAACAGCAGGAAACTTCGTCTAAAACTCAGGAGAAACGTTTCCTTGAAACTTCTCAGCTGTGCGTTCGTTCACCTAAGAGAGTTGAATCTATGTTGAGATTCAGCGAATCAGAAACACGTGTCTTCTAGGAGCTGCGTTGGGATATTCCCGAGTGAATGGGACCATAGGCCGTACAGAGAAATATCTGCTTCTAAAACCAAAAGTGTGCTATCTAACTGAATGGTTGTCAATGTGTGCATTCAACTGACAGAGTTAAACTCACGTGTGGATTCAGCGGTTTGCAAACCCTTTCTGTGCAGAATCCCAAAACCGGTATTTCCAGCCCAATGCCGGCATCCGTACTAAACAGCAGGAAACTTCGTCTAAAACTCAGGAGCAACGTTTCCTTGAAACTGCTCTGCTGTGCGTTCGTTCACCTAAGAGAGTTGAATCTATGTTGAGATTCAGCGAGTCAGAAACACGTTTCTTCTAGGAGCTGCGTTGGGATATTCCCGAGTGAATGGGACCATAGGCTGTACAGAGAAATATCTGCTTCTAAAACCAAAAGTGTGCTATCAAACTGAATGGTTGTCAATGTGTGCATTCAACTGACAGAGTTAAACTCACGTGTGGAATCAGCGGTTTGCAAACCCTTTCTGTGCAGAATCCCAAAACCGGTATTTCCAGCCCAATGCCGGCATCAGTACTAAACAGCAGGAAACTTCGTCTAAAACTCAGGAGAAACGTTTCCTTGAAACTGCTCTGCTGTGCGTTCGTTCACCTAAGAGAGTTGAATCTATGTTGAGATTCAGCGAGTCAGAAACACGTTTCTTCTAGGAGCTGCGTTGGGATATTCCCGAGTGAATGGGACCATAGGCTGTACAGAGAAATATCTGCTTCTGAAACCAAAACGGAGCTATCTAACTGAATGGTTGTCAATGTGTGCATTCAACTGACAGAGTTAAACTCACGTTTGGATTCAGCGGTTTACAAACCCTTTCTGTGCAGAATCCCAAAACCGGTAATTCCAGCTCAATGCCGGCATCCGTACTAAACAGCAGGAAACTTCGTCTAAAACTCAGGAGAAACGTTTCCTTGAAACTGCTCTGCTGTGCGTTCGTTCACCTAAGAGAGTTGAAACTATGTTGAGATTCAGCGAGTCAGAAACACGTTTATGCTAGGAGCTGCGTTGGGATATTCCCGAGTGAATGGGACCATAGGCTATACAGAGAAATATCTGCTTCTGAAACCAAAACGGAGCTATCTAACTGAATGGTTGTCAATGTGTGCATTCAACTGACAGAGTTAAACTCACGTGTGGATTAAGCGGTTTGCAAACCATTTCTGTGCAGAATTCCAAAACCGGTATGTCCAGCCCAATGCCGGCATCCGTACTAAACAGCAGGAAACTTCGTCTAAAACTCAGGAGAAACGTTTCCTTGAAACTGCTCTACTGTGCGTTCGTTCATCTAAGAGAGTTGAATCTATGTTGAGATTCAGTGAGTCAGAAACACGTTTCTTCTAGGAGCTGCGTTGGGATATTCCCGAGTGAATGGGACCATAGACTGTACAGAGAAATATCTGCTTCTAAAACAAAAAGTGTGCTATCAAACTGAATGGTTGTCAATGTGTGCATTCAAATGACAGAGTTAAACTCACGTGTGGATTCAGCGGTTTGCAAACCCTTTCTGTGCAGAATCCCAAACCGGTATTTCCAGCCCAATGCCGGCATCCGTACTAAACAGCAGGAAACTTCGTCTAAAACTCAGGAGAAACGTTTCCTTGAAACTGCTCTGCTGTGCGTTCGTTCACCTAAGAGAGTTGAATCTATGTTGAGATTCAGCGAGTCAGAAACACGTATCTTCTGGGACCTGCGTGGGATATTGCCGAGTGAATGGGACCATAGGCTGTACAGAGAAATATCTGCTTCTAAAACCAAAACGGAGCTATCTAAGTGAATGGTTGTCAATGTGTGCATTCAACTGACAGAGTTAAACTCACGTGTGGATTCAGCGGTTTGCAAACCCTTTCTGTGCAGAATCCCAAAACCGGTATTTCCAGCCCAATGCCGGCATACGTACTAAAGAGCAGGAAACTTCGTCTAAAACTCAGGAGAAACGTTTCCTTGAAACTGCTCTGCTGTGCGTTCGTTCACCTAAGAGAGTTGAATCTATGTTGAGATTCAGCGAGTCAGAAACACGTTTCTTCTAGGAGCTGCGTTGGGATATTCCCGAGTGAATGGGACCATAGGCTGTACAGAGAAATATCTGCTTCTAAAACCAAAACGGAGCTATCTAACTGAATGGTTGTCAATGTGTGCATTCAACTGACAGAGTTAAACTCACGTGTGGATTCAGCGGTTTGCAAACCCTTTCTGTGCAGAATCCCAAAACCGGTATTTCCAGCCCAATGCCGGCATCCGTACTAAACAGCAGGAAACTTCGTCTAAAACTCAGGAGAAACGTTTCCTTGAAACTGCTCTGCTGTGCGTTCGATCACCTAAGAGAGTTGAATCTATGTTGAGATTCAGCGAGTCAGAAACACGTTTCTTCTAGGAGCTGCGTTGGGATATTCCCGAGTGAATGGGACCATAGGCTGTACAGAGAAGTATCTTCTCCTACAAACAAAAGGGTGGTATCTAACTGAATGGTTGTCAATGTGTGCATTAAACTGACAGAGTTAAACTCACGTGTGGATTCAGCGGTTTACAAACCCTTTCTGTGCAGAATCCCAAACCCGGTAATTCCAGCTCAATGCCGGCATCCGTACTAAACAGCAGGAAACTTCGTCTAAAACTCAGGAGAAACGTTTCCTTGAAACTGCTCTGCTGTGCGTTCGTTCCCCTAAGAGAGTTGAAACTATGTTGAGATTCAGCGAGTCAGAAACACGTTTATGCTAGGAGCTGCGTTGGGATATTCCCGAGTGAATGGGACCATAGGTTGTACAGAGAAATATCTGCTTCTAAAACCAAAACGGAGCTATCTAACTGAATGGTTGTCAATGTGTGCATTCAACTGACAGAGTTAAACTCACGTGTGGATTCAGCGGTTTGCAAACCCTTTCTGTGCAGAATCCCAAACCCGGAAATTCCAGCTCAATGCCGGCATCCGTACTAAACAGCAGGAAACTTCGTCTAAAACTCAGGAGCAACGTTTCCTTGAAACTGCTCTGCTGTGCGTTCGTTCACCTAAGAGAGTTGAATCTATGTTGAGATTCAGCGAGTCAGAAACACGTTTCTTCTAGGAGCTGCGTTAGGATATTCCCGAGTGAATGGGACCATAGGCTGTGCAGAGTAATATCTGCTTCTAAAACGAAAACGGAGCTATCTAACTGAATGGTTGTCAATGTGTGCATTCAACTGACAGAGTTAAACTCACGTGTGGATTCAGCGGTTTGCAAACCCTTTCTGTGCAGAATCCCTAAACCGGTATTTCCAGCCAAATGCCGGCATACGTACTAAACAGCTGGAAACTTCGTCTAAAACTCAGGAGAAACGTTTCCTTGAAACTGCTCTGCTGTGCGTTCGATCACCTAAGAGAGTTGAATCTATGTTGAGATTCAGCGAGTCAGAAACACGTTTCTTCTAGGAGGTGCGTTGGGATATTCCCGAGTGAATGTGACCATAGGCTGTACAGAGAAATATCTGCTCCTACAACCAAAAGGGTGGTATCTAACTGAATGGTTGTCAATGTGTGCATTCAACTGACAGAGTTAAACTCACGTTTGGATTCAGCGGTTTACAAACCCTTTCTGTGCAGAATCCCAAAACCGGTAATTCCAGCTCAATGCCGGCATCCGTACTAAACAGCAGGAAACTTCGTCTAAAACTCAGGAGAAACGTTTCCTTGAAACTGCTCTGCTGTGCGTTCGTTCACCTAAGAGAGTTGAAACTATGTTGAGATTCAGCGAGTCAGAAACACGTTTATGCTAGGAGCTGCGTTGGGATATTCCCGAGTGAATGGGACCATAGGCTATACAGAGAAATATCTGCTTCTAAAACCAAAACGGAGCTATCTAACTGAATGGTTGTCAATGTGTGCATTCAACTGACAGAGTTAAACTCACGTGTGGATTAAGCGGTTTGCAAACCATTTCTGTGCAGAATTCCAAAACCGGTATGTCCAGCCCAATGCCGGCATCCGTACTAAACAGCAGGAAACTTCGTCTAAAACTCAGGAGAAACGTTTCCTTGAAACTGCTCTGCTGTGCGTTCGTTCACCTAAGAGAGTTGAATCTATGTTGAGATTCAGCGAGTCAGAAACACGTTTCTTCTAGGAGCTGCGTTACGATATTCCCGAGTGAATGGGACCATAGGCTGTACAGAGAAATATCTGCTTCTAAAACCAAAACGGAGCTATCTAACTGAATGGTTCTCAATGTGTGCATTCAACTGACAGAGTTAAACTCACGTGTGGATTCAGCGGTTTACAAACCCTTTCTGTGCAGAATCCCAAAACCGGTATTTCCAGCCCAATGCGGGCATACGTACTAAACAGCAGGAAACTTCGTCTAAAACTCAGGAGAAACGTTTCCTTGAAACTTCTCAGCTGTGCGTTCGTTCACCTAAGAGAGTTGAATCTATGTTGAGATTCAGCGAGTCAGAAACACGTGTCTTCTAGGAGCTGCGTTGGGATATTCCCGAGTGAATGGGACCATAGGCCGTACAGAGAAATATCTGCTTCTAAAACCAAAAGTGTGCTATCTAACTGAATGGTTGTCAATGTGTGCATTCAACTGACAGAGTTAAACTCACGTGTGGATTCAGCGGTTTGCAAACCCTTTCTGTGCAGAATCCCAAAACCGGTATTTCCAGCCCAATGCCGGCATCCGTACTAAACAGCAGGAAACTTCGTCTAAAACTCAGGAGCAACGTTTCCTTGAAACTGCTCTGCTGTGCGTTCGTTCACCTAAGAGAGTTGAATCTATGTTGAGATTCAGCGAGTCAGAAACACGTTTCTTCTAGGAGCTGCGTTGGGATATTCCCGAGTGAATGGGACCATAGGCTGTACAGAGAAATATCTGCTTCTAAAACCAAAAGTGTGCTATCAAACTGAATGGTTGTCAATGTGTGCATTCAACTGACAGAGTTAAACTCACGTGTGGAATCAGCGGTTTGCAAACCCTTTCTGTGCAGAATCCCAAAACCGGTATTTCCAGCCCAATGCCGGCATCAGTACTAAACAGCAGGAAACTTCGTCTAAAACTCAGGAGAAACGTTTCCTTGAAACTGCTCTGCTGTGCGTTCGTTCACCTAAGAGAGTTGAATCTATGTTGAGATTCAGCGAGTCAGAAACACGTTTCTTCTAGGAGCTGCGTTGGGATATTCCCGAGTGAATGGGACCATAGGCTGTACAGAGAAATATCTGCTTCTAAAACCAAAACGGAGCTATCTAACTGAATGGTTGCCAATGTGTGCATTCAACTGACAGAGTTAAACTCACGTGTGGATTCAGCGGTTTGCAAACCCTTTCTGTGCAGAATCCCAAAACCGGTATTTCCAGTCCAATGCCGGCATCCGTAATAAACAGCAGGAAACTTCGTCTAAAACTCAGGAGAAACGTTTCCTTGAAACTGCTCTGCTGTGCGTTCGATCACCTAAGAGAGTTGAATCTATGTTGAGATTCAGCGAGTCAGAAACACGTTTCTTCTAGGAGGTGCGTTGGGATATTCCCGAGTGAATGGGACCATAGGCTGTACAGAGAAATATCTGCTCCTACAACCAAAAGGGTGGTATCTAACTGAATGCTTGTCAATGTGTGCATTCAACTGACAGAGTTAAACTCACGTTTGGATTCAGCGGTTTACAAACCCTTTCTGTGCAGAATCCCAAAACCGGTAATTCCAGCTCAATGCCGGCATCCGTACTAAACAGCAGGAAACTTCGTCTAAAACTCAGGAGAAACGTTTCCTTGAAACTGCTCTGCTGTGCGTTCGTTCACCTAAGAGAGTTGAAACTATGTTGAGATTCAGCGAGTCAGAAACACGTTTATGCTAGGAGCTGCGTTGGGATATTCCCGAGTGAATGGGACCATAGGCTATACAGAGAAATATCTGCTTCTGAAACCAAAACGGAGCTATCTAACTGAATGGTTGTCAATGTGTGCATTCAACTGACAGAGTTAAACTCACGTGTGGATTAAGCGGTTTGCAAACCATTTCTGTGCAGAATTCCAAAACCGGTATGTCCAGCCCAATGCCGGCATCCGTACTAAACAGCAGGAAACTTCGACTAAAACTCAGGAGAAACGTTTCCTTGAAACTGCTCTACTGTGCGTTCGTTCATCTAAGAGAGTTGAATCTATGTTGAGATTCAGTGAGTCAGAAACACGTTTCTTCTAGGAGCTGCGTTGGGATATTCCCGAGTGAATGGGACCATAGGCTGTACAGAGAAATATCTGCTTCTAAAACAAAAAGTGTGCTATCAAACTGAATGGTTGTCAATGTGTGCATTCAACTGACAGAGTTAAACTCACGTGTGGATTCAGCGGTTTGCAAACCCTTTCTGTGCAGAATCCCAAACCGGTATTTCCAGCCCAATGCCGGCATCCGTACTAAACAGCAGGAAACTTCGTCTAAAACTCAGGAGAAACGTTTCCTTGAAACTGCTCTGCTGTGCGTTCGTTCACCTAAGAGAGTTGAATCTATGTTGAGATTCAGCGAGTCAGAAACACGTTTCTTCTGGGACCTGCGTGGGATATTGCCGAGTGAATGGGACCATAGGCTGTACAGAGAAATATCTGCTTCTAAAACCAAAACGGAGCTATCTAAGTGAATGGTTGTCAATGTGTGCATTCAACTGACAGAGTTAAACTCACGTGTGGATTCAGCGGTTTGCAAACCCTTTCTGTGCAGAATCCCAAAACCGGTATTTCCAGCCCAATCCCGGCATACGTACTAAAGAGCAGGAAACTTCGTCTAAAACTCAGGAGAAACGTTTCCTTGAAACTGCTCTGCTGTGCGTTCGTTCACCTAAGAGAGTTGAATCTATGTTGAGATTCAGCGAGTCAGAAACACGTTTCTTCTAGGAGCTGCGTTGGGATATTCCCGAGTGAATGGGACCATAGGCTGTACAGAGAAATATCTGCTTCTAAAACCAAAACGGAGCTATCTAACTGAATGGTTGTCAATGTGTGCATTCAACTGACAGAGTTAAACTCACGTGTGGATTCAGCGGTTTGCAAACCCTTTCTGTGCAGAATCCCAAAACCGGTATTTCCAGCCCAATGCCGGCATCCGTACTAAACAGCAGGAAACTTCGTCTAAAACTCAGGAGAAACGTTTCCTTGAAACTGCTCTGCTGTGCGTTCGATCACCTAAGAGAGTTGAATCTATGTTGAGATTCAGCGAGTCAGAAACACGTTTCTTCTAGGAGCTGCGTTGGGATATTCCCGAGTGAATGGGACCATAGGCTGTACAGAGAAATATCTTCTCCTACAAACAAAAGGGTGGTATCTAACTGAATGGTTGTCAATGTGTGCATTAAACTGACAGAGTTAAACTCACGTGTGGATTCAGCGGTTTACAAACCCTTTCTGTGCAGAATCCCAAACCCGGTAATTCCAGCTCAATGCCGGCATCCGTACTAAACAGCAGGAAACTTCGTCTAAAACTCAGGAGAAAAGTTTCCTTGAAACTGCTCTGCTGTGCGTTCGTTCCCCTAAGAGAGTTGAAACTATGTTGAGATTCAGCGAGTCAGAAACACGTTTATGCTAGGAGCTGCGTTGGGATATTCCCGAGTGAATGGGACCATAGGTTGTACAGAGAAATATCTGCTTCTAAAACCAAAACGGAGCTATCTAACTGAATGGTTGTCAATGTGTGCATTCAACTGACAGAGTTAAACTCACGTGTGGATTCAGCGGTTTGCAAACCCTTTCTGTGCAGAATCCCAAACCCGGTAATTCCAGCTCAATGCCGGCATCCGTACTAAACAGCAGGAAACTTCGTCTAAAACTCAGGAGCAACGTTTCCTTGAAACTGCTCTGCTGTGCGTTCGTTCACCTAAGAGAGTTGAATCTATGTTGAGATTCAGCGAGTCAGAAACACGTTTCTTCTAGGAGCTGCGTTAGGATATTCCCGAGTGAATGGGACCATAGGCTGTGCAGAGTAATATCTGCTTCTAAAACGAAAACGGAGCTATCTAACTGAATGGTTGTCAATGTGTGCATTCAACTGACAGAGTTAAACTCACGTGTGGATTCAGCGGTTTGCAAACCCTTTCTGTGCAGAATCCCAAAACCGGTATTTCCAGCCAAATGCCGGCATACGTACTAAACAGCTGGAAACTTCGTCTAAAACTCAGGGGAAACGTTTCCTTGAAACTGCTCTGCTGTGCGTTCGTTCACCTAAGAGAGTTGAATCTATGTTGAGATTCAGCGAGTCAGAAACACGTTTCTTCTAGGAGCTGCGTTGGGATATTCCCGAGTGAATGGGACCATAGGTTGTACAGAGAAATATCTGCTTCTAAAACCAAAAGTGTGCTATCTAACTGAATGGTTGTCAATGTGTGCATTCAACTGACAGAGTTAAACTCACGTGTGGATTCAGCGGTTTGTAACCCTTTCTGTGCAGAATCCCAAAGCTGGTATTTCCAGCCCAATGACGGCATCCGTACTAAACAGCAGGAAACTTCGTCTAAAACTCAGGAGAAACGTTTCCTTGAAACTGTTCTGCTGTGCGTTCGTTCACCTAAGAGAGTTGAATCTATGTTGAGATTCAGCGAGTCAGAAACACGTTTCTTCTAGGAGCTGCGTTGGGATATTCCCGAGTGAATGGGACCATAGGCTGTACAGAGAAATATCTGCTTCTAAAACCAAAACGGAGCTATCTAACTGAATGGTTGTCAATGTGTGCATTCAACTGACAGAGTTAAACTCACGTGTGGATTCAGCGGTTTGCAAACCCTTTCTGTGCAGAATCACAAAACCGGTATTTCCAGCCCAATGCCGGCATCCGTACTAAACAGCAGGAAACTTCGTCTAAAACTCATGAGAAACGTTTCCTTGAAACTGCTCTGCTGTGCGTTCGATCACCTAAGAGAGTTGAATCTATGTTGAGATTCAGCGAGTCAGAAACACGTTTCTTCTAGGAGGTGCGTTGGGATATTCCCGAGTGAATGGGACCATAGGCTGTACAGAGAAATATCTGCTCCTACAACCAAAACGGTGGTATCTAACTGAATGGTTGTCAATGTGTGCATTCAACTGACAGAGTTAAACTCACGTTTGGATTCAGCGGTTTACAAAACCTTTCTGTGCAGAATCCCAAAACCGGTAATTCCAGCTCAATGCCGGCATCCGTACTAAACAGCAGGAAACTTCGTCTAAAACTCAGGAAAACGTTTCCTTGAAACTGCTCTGCTGTGCGTTCGTTCACCTAAGAGAGTTGAAACTATGTTGAGATTCAGCGAGTCAGAAACACGTTTATGCTAGGAGCTGCGTTGGGATATTCCCGAGTGAATGGGACCATAGGTTGTACAGAGAAATATCTGCTTCTGAAACCAAAACGGAGCTATCTAACTGAATGGTTGTCAATGTGTGCATTCAACTGACAGAGTTAAACTCACGTGTGGATTCAGCGGTTTGCAAACCATTTCTGTGCAGAATCCCAAAACCGGTATGTCCAGCCCAATGCCGTCATCCGTACTAAACAGCAGGAAACTTCGTCTAAAACTCAGGAGAAACGTTTCCTTGAAACTGCTCTGCTGTGCGTTCGTTCACCTAAGAGAGTTGAATCTATGTTGAGATTCAGCGAGTCAGAAACACGTTTCTTCTAGGAGCTGCGTTGGGATATTCCCGAGTGAATGGGACCATAGGCTGTACAGAGAAATATCTGCTTCTAAAACCAAAAGTGTGCTATCAAACTGAATGGTTGTCAATGTGTGCATTCAACTGACAGAGTTAAACTCACGTGTGGATTCAGCAGTTTGCAAACCCATTCTGTGCAGAATCCCAAAACCGGTATTTCCAGTCCAATGCCGGCATACGTACTAAAGAGCAGGAAACTTCGTCTAAAACTCAGGAGAAACGTCCCCTTGAAACTGCTCTGCTGTGCGTTCGTTCACCTAAGAGAGTTGAATCTATGTTGAGATTCAGCGAGTCAGAAACACGTTTCTTCTAGGAGCTGCGTTGGGATATTCCCGAGTGAATGGGACCATAGGCTGTACAGAGAAATATCTGCTTCTAAAACCAAAAGTGTGCTATCAAACTGAATGGTTGTCAATGTGTGCATTCAACTCACAGAGTTAAACTCACGTGTGGATTCAGCGGTTTGCAAACCCTTTCTGTGCAGAATCCCAAAACCGGTATTTCCAGCCCAATGCCGGCATCCGTACTAAACAGCAGGAAACTTCGTCTAAAACTCAGGAGCAACGTTTCCTTGAAACTGCTCTGCTGTGCGTTCGTTCACCTAAGAGAGTTGAATCTATGTTGAGATTCAGCGAGTCAGAAACACGTTTCTTCTAGGAGCTGCGTTGGGATATTCCCGAGTGAATGGGACCATAGGCTGTACAGAGAAATATCTGCGTCTAAAACCAAAAGTGTGCTATCAAACTGAATGGTTGTCAATGTGTGCATTCAACTGACAGAGTTAAACTCACGTGTGGATTGAGCGGTTTGCAAACCCTTTCTGTGCAGAATCCCAAAACCAGTATTTCCAGCCCAATGCCGGCATACGTACTAAACAGCAGGAAACTTCGTCTAAAACTCAGGAGCAACGTTTCCTTGAAACTGCTCTGCTGTGCGTTCGTTCACCTAAGAGAGTTGAAACTATGTTGAGATTCAGCGAGTCAGAAACACGTTTATGCTAGGAGCTGCGTTGCGATATTCCCGAGTGAATGGGACCATAGGCTATACAGAGAAATATCTGCTTCTGAAACCAAAACGGAGCTATCTAACTGAATGGTTGTCAATGTGTGCATTCAACTGACAGAGTTAAACTCACGTGTGGATTAAGCGGTTTGCAAACCATTTCTGTGCAGAATTCCAAAACCGGTATGTCCAGCCCAATGCCGGCATCCGTACTAAACAGCAGGAAACTTCGTCTAAAACTCAGGAGAAACGTTTCCTTGAAACTGCTCTACTGTGCGTTCGTTCATCTAAGAGAGTTGAATCTATGTTGAGATTCAGTGAGTCAGAAACACGTTTCTTCTAGGAGCTGCGTTGGGATATTCCCGAGTGAATGGGACCATAGGCTGTACAGAGAAATATCTGCTTCTAAAACAAAAAGTGTGCTATCAAACTGAATGGTTGTCAATGTGTGCATTCAAATGACAGAGTTAAACTCACGTGTGGATTCAGCGGTTTGCAAACCCTTTCTGTGCAGAATCCCAAACCGGTATTTCCAGCCCAATGCCGGCATCCGTACTAAACAGCAGGAAACTTCGTCTAAAACTCAGGAGAAACGTTTCCTTGAAACTGCTCTGCTGTGCGTTCGTTCACCTAAGAGAGTTGAATCTATGTTGAGATTCAGCGAGTCAGAAACACGTATCTTCTGGGACCTGCGTGGGATATTGCCGAGTGAATGGGACCATAGGCTGTACAGAGAAATATCTGCTTCTAAAACCAAAACGGAGCTATCTAAGTGAATGGTTGTCAATGTGTGCATTCAACTGACAGAGTTAAACTCACGTGTGGATTCAGCGGTTTGCAAACCCTTTCTGTGCAGAATCCCAAAACCGGTATTTCCAGCCCAATGCCGGCATACGTACTAAAGAGCAGGAAACTTCGTCTAAAACTCAGGAGAAACGTTTCCTTGAAACTGCTCTGCTGTGCGTTCGTTCACCTAAGAGAGTTGAATCTATGTTGAGATTCAGCGAGTCAGAAACACGTTTCTTCTAGGAGCTGCGTTGGGATATTCCCGAGTGAATGGGACCATAGGCTGTACAGAGAAATATCTGCTTCTAAAACCAAAACGGAGCTATCTAACTGAATGGTTGTCAATGTGTGCATTCAACTGACAGAGTTAAACTCACGTGTGGATTCAGCGGTTTGCAAACCCTTTCTGTGCAGAATCCCAAAACCGGTATTTCCAGCCCAATGCCGGCATCCGTACTAAACAGCAGGAAACTTCGTCTAAAACTCAGGAGAAACGTTTCCTTGAAACTGCTCTGCTGTGCGTTCGATCACCTAAGAGAGTTGAATCTATGTTGAGATTCAGCGAGTCAGAAACACGTTTCTTCTAGGAGCTGCGTTGGGATATTCCCGAGTGAATGGGACCATAGGCTGTACAGAGAAGTATCTTCTCCTACAAACAAAAGGGTGGTATCTAACTGAATGGTTGTCAATGTGTGCATTAAACTGACAGAGTTAAACTCACGTGTGGATTCAGCGGTTTACAAACCCTTTCTGTGCAGAATCCCAAACCCGGTAATTCCAGCTCAATGCCGGCATCCGTACTAAACAGCAGGAAACTTCGTCTAAAACTCAGGAGAAACGTTTCCTTGAAACTGCTCTGCTGTGCGTTCGTTCCCCTAAGAGAGTTGAAACTATGTTGAGATTCAGCGAGTCAGAAACACGTTTATGCTAGGAGCTGCGTTGGGATATTCCCGAGTGAATGGGACCATAGGTTGTACAGAGAAATATCTGCTTCTAAAACCAAAACGGAGCTATCTAACTGAATGGTTGTCAATGTGTGCATTCAACTGACAGAGTTAAACTCACGTGTGGATTCAGCGGTTTGCAAACCCTTTCTGTGCAGAATCCCAAACCCGGAAATTCCAGCTCAATGCCGGCATCCGTACTAAACAGCAGGAAACTTCGTCTAAAACTCAGGAGCAACGTTTCCTTGAAACTGCTCTGCTGTGCGTTCGTTCACCTAAGAGAGTTGAATCTATGTTGAGATTCAGCGAGTCAGAAACACGTTTCTTCTAGGAGCTGCGTTAGGATATTCCCGAGTGAATGGGACCATAGGCTGTGCAGAGTAATATCTGCTTCTAAAACGAAAACGGAGCTATCTAACTAAATGGTTGTCAATGTGTGCATTCAACTGACAGAGTTAAACTCACGTGTGGATTCAGCGGTTTGCAAACCCTTTCTGTGCAGAATCCCTAAACCGGTATTTCCAGCCAAATGCCGGCATACGTACTAAACAGCTGGAAACTTCGTCTAAAACTCAGGAGAAACGTTTCCTTGAAACTGCTCTGCTGTGCGTTCGATCACCTAAGAGAGTTGAATCTATGTTGAGATTCAGCGAGTCAGAAACACGTTTCTTCTAGGAGGTGCGTTGGGATATTCCCGAGTGAATGTGACCATAGGCTGTACAGAGAAATATCTGCTCCTACAACCAAAAGGGTGGTATCTAACTGAATGGTTGTCAATGTGTGCATTCAACTGACAGAGTTAAACTCACGTTTGGATTCAGCGGTTTACAAACCCTTTCTGTGCAGAATCCCAAAACCGGTAATTCCAGCTCAATGCCGGCATCCGTACTAAACAGCAGGAAACTTCGTCTAAAACTCAGGAGAAACGTTTCCTTGAAACTGCTCTGCTGTGCGTTCGTTCACCTAAGAGAGTTGAAACTATGTTGAGATTCAGCGAGTCAGAAACACGTTTATGCTAGGAGCTGCGTTGGGATATTCCCGAGTGAATGGGACCATAGGCTATACAGAGAAATATCTGCTTCTAAAACCAAAACGGAGCTATCTAACTGAATGGTTGTCAATGTGTGCATTCAACTGACAGAGTTAAACTCACGTGTGGATTAAGCGGTTTGCAAACCATTTCTGTGCAGAATTCCAAAACCGGTATGTCCAGCCCAATGCCGGCATCCGTACTAAACAGCAGGAAACTTCGTCTAAAACTCAGGAGAAACGTTTCCTTGAAACTGCTCTGCTGTGCGTTCGTTCACCTAAGAGAGTTGAATCTATGTTGAGATTCAGCGAGTCAGAAACACGTTTCTTCTAGGAGCTGCGTTACGATATTCCCGAGTGAATGGGACCATAGGCTGTACAGAGAAATATCTGCTTCTAAAACCAAAACGGAGCTATCTAACTGAATGGTTCTCAATGTGTGCATTCAACTGACAGAGTTAAACTCACGTGTGGATTCAGCGGTTTACAAACCCTTTCTGTGCAGAATCCCAAAACCGGTATTTCCAGCCCAATGCGGGCATACGTACTAAACAGCAGGAAACTTCGTCTAAAACTCAGGAGAAACGTTTCCTTGAAACTTCTCAGCTGTGCGTTCGTTCACCTAAGAGAGTTGAATCTATGTTGAGATTCAGCGAGTCAGAAACACGTGTCTTCTAGGAGCTGCGTTGGGATATTCCCGAGTGAATGGGACCATAGGCCGTACAGAGAAATATCTGCTTCTAAAACCAAAAGTGTGCTATCTAACTGAATGGTTGTCAATGTGTGCATTCAACTGACAGAGTTAAACTCACGTGTGGATTCAGCGGTTTGCAAACCCTTTCTGTGCAGAATCCCAAAACCGGTATTTCCAGCCCAATGCCGGCATCCGTACTAAACAGCAGGAAACTTCGTCTAAAACTCAGGAGCAACGTTTCCTTGAAACTGCTCTGCTGTGCGTTCGTTCACCTAAGAGAGTTGAATCTATGTTGAGATTCAGCGAGTCAGAAACACGTTTCTTCTAGGAGCTGCGTTGGGATATTCCCGAGTGAATGGGACCATAGGCTGTACAGAGAAATATCTGCTTCTAAAACCAAAAGTGTGCTATCAAACTGAATGGTTGTCAATGTGTGCATTCAACTGACAGAGTTAAACTCACGTGTGGAATCAGCGGTTTGCAAACCCTTTCTGTGCAGAATCCCAAAACCGGTATTTCCAGCCCAATGCCGGCATCAGTACTAAACAGCAGGAAACTTCGTCTAAAACTCAGGAGAAACGTTTCCTTGAAACTGCTCTGCTGTGCGTTCGTTCACCTAAGAGAGTTGAATCTATGTTGAGATTCAGCGAGTCAGAAACACGTTTCTTCTAGGAGCTGCGTTGGGATATTCCCGAGTGAATGGGACCATAGGCTGTACAGAGAAATATCTGCTTCTAAAACCAAAACGGAGCTATCTAACTGAATGGTTGCCAATGTGTGCATTCAACTGACAGAGTTAAACTCACGTGTGGATTCAGCGGTTTGCAAACCCTTTCTGTGCAGAATCCCAAAACCGGTATTTCCAGTCCAATGCCGGCATCCGTAATAAACAGCAGGAAACTTCGTCTAAAACTCAGGAGAAACGTTTCCTTGAAACTGCTCTGCTGTGCGTTCGATCACCTAAGAGAGTTGAATCTATGTTGAGATTCAGCGAGTCAGAAACACGTTTCTTCTAGGAGGTGCGTTGGGATATTCCCGAGTGAATGGGACCATAGGCTGTACAGAGAAATATCTGCTCCTACAACCAAAAGGGTGGTATCTAACTGAATGCTTGTCAATGTGTGCATTCAACTGACAGAGTTAAACTCACGTTTGGATTCAGCGGTTTACAAACCCTTTCTGTGCAGAATCCCAAAACCGGTAATTCCAGCTCAATGCCGGCATCCGTACTAAACAGCAGGAAACTTCGTCTAAAACTCAGGAGAAACGTTTCCTTGAAACTGCTCTGCTGTGCGTTCGTTCACCTAAGAGAGTTGAAACTATGTTGAGATTCAGCGAGTCAGAAACACGTTTATGCTAGGAGCTGCGTTGGGATATTCCCGAGTGAATGGGACCATAGGCTATACAGAGAAATATCTGCTTCTGAAACCAAAACGGAGCTATCTAACTGAATGGTTGTCAATGTTTGCATTCAACTGACAGAGTTAAACTCACGTGTGGATTAAGCGGTTTGCAAACCATTTCTGTGCAGAATTCCAAAACCGGTATGTCCAGCCCAATGCCGGCATCCGTACTAAACAGCAGGAAACTTCGTCTAAAACTCAGGAGAAACGTTTCCTTGAAACTGCTCTACTGTGCGTTCGTTCATCTAAGAGAGTTGAATCTATGTTGAGATTCAGTGAGTCAGAAACACGTTTCTTCTAGGAGCTGCGTTGGGATATTCCCGAGTGAATGGGACCATAGGCTGTACAGAGAAATATCTGCTTCTAAAACCAAAACGGAGCTATCTAAGTGAATGGTTGTCAATGTGTGCATTCAACTGACAGAGTTAAACTCACGTGTGGATTCAGCGGTTTGCAAACCCTTTCTGTGCAGAATCCCAAACCGGTATTTCCAGCCCAATGCCGGCATCCGTACTAAACAGCAGGAAACTTCGTCTAAAACTCAGGAGAAACGTTTCCTTGAAACTGCTCTGCTGTGCGTTCGTTCACCTAAGAGAGTTGAATCTATGTTGAGATTCAGCGAGTCAGAAACACGTTTCTTCTGGGACCTGCGTGGGATATTGCCGAGTGAATGGGACCATAGGCTGTACAGAGAAATATCTGCTTCTAAAACCAAAACGGAGCTATCTAAGTGAATGGTTGTCAATGTGTGCATTCAACTGACAGAGTTAAACTCACGTGTGGATTCAGCGGTTTGCAAACCCTTTCTGTGCAGAATCCCAAAACCGGTATTTCCAGCCCAATCCCGGCATACGTACTAAAGAGCAGGAAACTTCGTCTAAAACTCAGGAGAAACGTTTCCTTGAAACTGCTCTGCTGTGCGTTCGTTCACCTAAGAGAGTTGAATCTATGTTGAGATTCAGCGAGTCAGAAACACGTTTCTTCTAGGAGCTGCGTTGGGATATTCCCGAGTGAATGGGACCATAGGCTGTACAGAGAAATATCTGCTTCTAAAACCAAAACGGAGCTATCTAACTGAATGGTTGTCAATGTGTGCATTCAACTGACAGAGTTAAACTCACGTGTGGATTCAGCGGTTTGCAAACCCTTTCTGTGCAGAATCCCAAAACCGGTATTTCCAGCCCAATGCCGGCATCCGTACTAAACAGCAGGAAACTTCGTCTAAAACTCAGGAGAAACGTTTCCTTGAAACTGCTCTGCTGTGCGTTCGATCACCTAAGAGAGTTGAATCTATGTTGAGATTCAGCGAGTCAGAAACACGTTTCTTCTAGGAGCTGCGTTGGGATATTCCCAAGTGAATGGGACCATAGGCTGTACAGAGAAATATCTTCTCCTACAAACAAAAGGGTGGTATCTAACTGAATGGTTGTCAATGTGTGCATTAAACTGACAGAGTTAAACTCACGTGTGGATTCAGCGGTTTACAAACCCTTTCTGTGCAGAATCCCAAACCCGGTAATTCCAGCTCAATGCCGGCATCCGTACTAAACAGCAGGAAACTTCGTCTAAAACTCAGGAGAAAAGTTTCCTTGAAACTGCTCTGCTGTGCGTTCGTTCCCCTAAGAGAGTAGAAACTATGTTGAGATTCAGCGAGTCAGAAACACGTTTATGCTAGGAGCTGCGTTGGGATATTCCCGAGTGAATGGGACCATAGGTTGTACAGAGAAATATCTGCTTCTAAAACCAAAACGGAGCTATCTACCTGAATGGTTGTCAATGTGTGCATTCAACTGACAGAGTTAAACTCACGTGTGGATTCAGCGGTTTGCAAACCCTTTCTGTGCAGAATCCCAAACCCGGTAATTCCAGCTCAATGCCGGCATCCGTACTAAACAGCAGGAAACTTCGTCTAAAACTCAGGAGCAACGTTTCCTTGAAACTGCTCTGCTGTGCGTTCGTTCACCTAAGAGAGTTGAATCTATGTTGAGATTCAGCGAGTCAGAAACACGTTTCTTCTAGGAGCTGCGATAGGATATTCCCGAGTGAATGGGACCATAGGCTGTGCAGAGTAATATCTGCTTCTAAAACGAAAACGGAGCTATCTAACTGAATGGTTGTCAATGTGTGCATTCAACTGACAGAGTTAAACTCACGTGTGGATTCAGCGGTTTGCAAACCCTTTCTGTGCAGAATCCCTAAACCGGTATTTCCAGCCAAATGCCGGCATACGTACTAAACAGCTGGAAACTTCGTCTAAAACTCAGGAGAAACGTTTCCTTGAAACTGCTCTGCTGTGCGTTCGTTCACCTAAGAGAGTTGAATCTATGTTGAGATTCAGCGAGTCAGAAACACGTTTCTTCTAGGAGCTGCGTTGGGATATTCCCGAGTGAATGGGACCATAGGTTGTACAGAGAAATATCTGCTTCTAAAACCAAAAGTGTGCTATCTAACTGAATGGTTGTCAATGTGTGCATTCAACTGACAGAGTTAAACTCACGTGTGGATTCAGCGGTTTGTAACCCTTTCTGTGCAGAATCCCAAAGCTGGTATTTCCAGCCCAATGACGGCATCCGTACTAAACAGCAGGAAACTTCGTCTAAAACTCAGGAGAAACGTTTCCTTGAAACTGTTCTGCTGTGCGTTCGTTCACCTAAGAGAGTTGAATCTATGTTGAGATTCAGCGAGTCAGAAACACGTTTCTTCTAGGAGCTGCGTTGGGATATTCCCGAGTGAATGGGACCATAGGCTGTACAGAGAAATATCTGCTTCTAAAACCAAAACGGAGCTATCTAACTGAATGGTTGTCAATGTGTGCATTCAACTGACAGAGTTAAACTCACGTGTGGATTCAGCGGTTTGCAAACCCTTTCTGTGCAGAATCACAAAACCGGTATTTCCAGCCCAATGCCGGCATCCGTACTAAACAGCAGGAAACTTCGTCTAAAACTCATGAGAAACGTTTCCTTGAAACTGCTCTGCTGTGCGTTCGATCACCTAAGAGAGTTGAATCTATGTTGAGATTCAGCGAGTCAGAAACACGTTTCTTCTAGGAGGTGCGTTGGGATATTCCCGAGTGAATGGGACCATAGGCTGTACAGAGAAATATCTGCTCCTACAACCAAAACGGTGGTATCTAACTGAATGGTTGTCAATGTGTGCATTCAACTGACAGAGTTAAACTCACGTTTGGATTCAGCGGTTTACAAAACCTTTCTGTGCAGAATCCCAAAACCGGTAATTCCAGCTCAATGCCGGCATCCGTACTAAACAGCAGGAAACTTCGTCTAAAACTCAGGAAAACGTTTCCTTGAAACTGCTCTGCTGTGCGTTCGTTCACCTAAGAGAGTTGAAACTATGTTGAGATTCAGCGAGTCAGAAACACGTTTATGCTAGGAGCTGCGTTGGGATATTCCCGAGTGAATGGGACCATAGGTTGTACAGAGAAATATCTGCTTCTGAAACCAAAACGGAGCTATCTAACTGAATGGTTGTCAATGTGTGCATTCAACTGACAGAGTTAAACTCACGTGTGGATTCAGCGGTTTGCAAACCATTTCTGTGCAGAATCCCAAAACCGGTATGTCCAGCCCAATGCCGTCATCCGTACTAAACAGCAGGAAACTTCGTCTAAAACTCAGGAGAAACGTTTCCTTGAAACTGCTCTGCTGTGCGTTCGTTCACCTAAGAGAGTTGAATCTATGTTGAGATTCAGCGAGTCAGAAACACGTTTCTTCTAGGAGCTGCGTTGGGATATTCCCGAGTGAATGTGACCATAGGCTGTACAGAGAAATATCTGCTTCTAAAACCAAAAGTGTGCTATCAAACTGAATGGTTGTCAATGTGTGCATTCAACTGACAGAGTTAAACTCACGTGTGGATTCAGCAGTTTGCAAACCCTTTCTGTGCAGAATCCCAAAACCAGTATTTCCAGTCCAATGCCGGCATACGTACTAAAGAGCAGGAAACTTCGTCTAAAACTCAGGAGAAACGTCCCCTTGAAACTGCTCTGCTGTGCGTTCGTTCACCTAAGAGAGTTGAATCTATGTTGAGATTCAGCGAGTCAGAAACACGTTTCTTCTAGGAGCTGCGTTGGGATATTCCCGAGTGAATGGGACCATAGGCTGTACAGAGAAATATCTGCTTCTAAAACCAAAAGTGTGCTATCAAACTGAATGGTTGTCAATGTGTGCATTCAACTCACAGAGTTAAACTCACGTGTGGATTCAGCGGTTTGCAAACCCTTTCTGTGCAGAATCCCAAAACCGGTATTTCCAGCCCAATGCCGGCATCCGTACTAAACAGCAGGAAACTTCGTCTAAAACTCAGGAGCAACGTTTCCTTGAAACTGCTCTGCTGTGCGTTCGTTCACCTAAGAGAGTTGAATCTATGTTGAGATTCAGCGAGTCAGAAACACGTTTCTTCTAGGAGCTGCGTTGGGATATTCCCGAGTGAATGGGACCATAGGCTGTACAGAGAAATATCTGCGTCTAAAACCAAAAGTGTGCTATCAAACTGAATGGTTGTCAATGTGTGCATTCAACTGACAGAGTTAAACTCACGTGTGGATTGAGCGGTTTGCAAACCCTTTCTGTGCAGAATCCCAAAACCAGTATTTCCAGCCCAATGCCGGCATACGTACTAAACAGCAGGAAACTTCGTCTAAAACTCAGGAGCAACGTTTCCTTGAAACTGCTCTGCTGTGCGTTCGTTCACCTAAGAGAGTTGAATCTATGTTGAGATTCAGCGAGTCAGAAACACGTTTCTTCTAGGAGCTGCGTTGGGATATTCCCGAGTGAATGGGACCATAGGCTGTACAGAGAAATATCTGCTTCTAAAACCAAAACGGAGCTATCTAACTGAATGGTTGTCAATGTGTGCATTCAACTGACAGAGTTAAACTCACGTGTGGATTCAGCGGTTTGCAAACCCTTTCTGTGCAGAATCACAAAACCGGTATTTCCAGCCCAATGCCGGCATCCGTACTAAACAGCCGGAAACTTCGTCTAAAACTCATGAGAAACGTTTCCTTGAAACTGCTCTGCTGTGCGTTCGATCACCTAAGAGAGTTGAATCTATGTTGAGATTCAGCGAGTCAGAAACACGTTTCTTCTAGGAGGTGCGTTGGGATATTCCCGAGTGAATGGGACCATAGGCTGTACAGAGAAATATCTGCTCCTACAACCAAAAGGGTGGTATCTAACTGAATGGTTGTCAATGTGTGCATTCAACTGACAGAGTTAAACTCACGTTTGGATTCAGCGGTTTACAAACCCTTTCTGTGCAGAATCCCAAAACCGGTAATTCCAGCTCAATGCCGGCATCCGTACTAAACAGCAGGAAACTTCGTCTAAAACTCAGGAAAACGTTTCCTTGAAACTGCTCTGCTGTGCGTTCGTTCACCTAAGAGAGTTGAAACTATGTTGAGATTCAGCGAGTCAGAAACACGTTTATGCTAGGAGCTGCGTTGGGATATTCCCGAGTGAATGGGACCATAGGCTGTACAGAGAAATATCTGCTTCTAAAACCAAAACGGAGCTATCTAACTGAATGGTTGTCAATGTGTGCATTCAACTGACAGAGTTAAACACACGTGTGGATTCAGCGGTTTGCAAACCCTTTCTGTGCAGCATCCCAAAACCGGTATTTCCAGCCCAATGCCGGCATCCGTACTAAACAGCAGGAAACTCCGTCTAAAACTCAGGAGAAACGTTTCCTTGAAACTGCTCTGCTGTGCGTTCGTTCACCTAAGAGAGTTGAATCTATGTTGAGATTCAGCGAGTCAGAAACACGTTTCTTCTAGGAGCTGCGTTGGGATAATCCCGAGTGAATGGGACCATAGGCTGTACAGAGAAATATCTGCTTCTAAAACCAAAAGAGTGTTATCTAACTGAATGGTTGTCAATGTGTGCATTCAACTGACAGAGTTAAACTCACGTGTGGATTCAGCGGTTTGCAAACCCTTTCTGTGCAGAATCCCAAAACCGGTATTTCCAGCCCAATGCCGGCATCCGTACTAAACAGCAGGAAACTTCGTCTAAAACTCAGGAGCAACGTTTCCTTGAAACTGCTCTGCTGTGCGCTCGTTCACCTAAGAGAGTTGAATCTATGTTGAGATTCAGCGAGTCAGAAACACGTTTCTTCTAGGAGCTGCGTTGGGATATTCCCGAGTGAATGGGACCATAGGCTGTACAGAGAAATATCTGCTTCTAAAACCAAAAGTGTGCTATCAAACTGAATGGTTGTCAATGTGTGCATTCAACTGACAGAGTTAAACTCAGGTCTGGAATCAGCGGTTTGCAAACCCTTTCTGTGCAGAATCCCAAAACCGCTATTTCCAGCCCAATGCCGGCATACGTACTAAACAGCAGGAAACTTCGTCTAAAACTCAGGAGCAACGTTTCCTTGAAACTGCTCTGCTGTGCGTTCGTTCACCTAAGAGAGTTGAATCTATGTTGAGATTCAGCGAGTCAGAAACACGTTTCTTCTAGGAGCTGCGTTGGGATATTCCCGAGTGAATGGGACCATAGGCTGTGCAGAGTAATATCTGCTTCTAAAACGAAAACGGAGCTATCTAACTGAATGGTTGTCAATGTGTGCATTCAACTGACAGAGTTAAACTCACGTGTGGATTCAGCGGTTTGCAAACCCTTTCTGTGCAGAATCCCAAAACCGGTATGTCCAGCCCAATGCCGGCATCCGTACTAAACAGCAGGAAACTTCGTCTAAAACTCAGGAGAAAAGTTTACTTGAAACTGCTCTGCTGTGCGTTCGTTCACCTAAGAGAGTTGAATCTATGTTGAGATTCAGCGAGTCAGAAACACGTTTCTTCTAGGAGCTGCTTTGGGATATTCCCGAGTGAATGTGACCATAGGCTGTACAGAGAAATATCTGCTTCTAAAACCAAAACGGAGCTATCTAACTGAATGGTGGTCAATGTGTGCATTCAACTGACAGAGTTAAACTCACGTGTGGATTCAGCGGTTTGCAAACCCTTTCTGTGCAGAATCCCAAAACCGGTATTTCCAGCCCAATGCCGGCATCCGCACTAAACAGCAGGAAACTTCGTCTAAAACTCAGGAGAAACGTTTCCTTGAAACTGCTCTGCTGTGCGTTCGTTCACCTAAGAGAGTTGAATCTATGTTGAGATTCAGCGAGTCAGAAACACGTTTCTTCTAGGAGCTGCATTGGGATAATCCCGAGTGAATGGGACCATAGGCTGTACAGAGAAATATCTGCTTCTAAAACCAAAAGAGTGTTATCTAACTGAATGGTTGTCAATGTGTGCATTCAACTGACAGAGTTAAACTCACGTGTGGATTCAGCGGTTTGCAAACCCTTTCTGTGCAGAATCCCAAAACCGGTATTTCCAGCCCAATGCCGGTATCCGTACTAAACAGCAGGAAACTTCGTCTAAAACTCAGGAGCAACGTTTCCTTGAAACTGCTCTGCTCTGCGTTCGTTCACCTAAGAGAGTTGAATCTATGTTGAGATTCAGCGAGTCAGAAACACGTTTCATCTAGGAGCTGCGTTGGGATATTCCCGAGTGAATGGGACCATAGGCTGTACAGAGAAATATCTGCTTCTAAAACCAAAAGTGTGCTATCAAACTGAATGGTTGTCAATGTGTGCATTCAACTGACAGAGTTAAACTTACGTGTGGAATCAGCGGTTTGCAAACCCTTTCTGTGCAGAATCCCAAAACCGCTATTTCCAGCCCAATGCCGGCATACGTACTAAACAGCAGGAAACTTCGTCTAAAACTCAGGAGCAACGTTTCCTTGAAACTGCTCTGCTGTGCGTTCGTTCACCTAAGAGAGTTGAATCTATGTTGAGATTCAGCGAGTCAGAAACACGTTTCTTCTAGGAGCTGCGTTGGGATATTCCCGAGTGAATGGGACCATAGGCTGTACAGAGAAATATCTGCTTCTAAAACCAAAACGGAGCTATCTAACTGAATGGTTGTCAATGTGTGCATTCAACTGACAGAGTTAAACACACGTGTGGATTCAGCGGTTTGCAAACCCTTTCTGTGCAGCATCCCAAAACCGGTATTTCCAGCCCAATGCCGGCATCCGTACTAAACAGCAGGAAACTCCGTCTAAAACTCAGGAGAAACGTTTCCTTGAAACTGCTCTGCTGTGCGTTCGTTCACCTAAGAGAGTTGAATCTATGTTGAGATTCAGCGAGTCAGAAACACGTTTCTTCTAGGAGCTGCGTTAGGATATTCCCGAGTGAATGGGACCATAGGCTGTGCAGAGTAATATCTGCTTCTAAAACGAAAACGGAGCTATCTAACTGAATGGTTGTCAATGTGTGCATTCAACTGACAGAGTTAAACTCACGTGTGGATTCAGCGGTTTGCAAACCCTTTCTGTGCAGAATCCCAAAACCGGTATTTCCAGCCCAATGCCGGCATCCGTACTAAACAGCAGGAAACTTCGTCTAAAACTCAGGAGCAACGTTTCCTTGAAACTGCTCTGCTGTGCGTTCGTTCACCTAAGAGAGTTGAATCTATGTTGAGATTCAGCGAGTCAGAAACACGTTTCTTCTAGGAGCTGCGTTGGGATATTCCCGAGTGAATGGGACCATAGGCTGTACAGAGAAATATCTGCTTCTAAAACCAAAACGGAGCTATCTAACTGAATGGTTGTCAATGTGTGCATTCAACTGACAGAGTTAAACTCACGTGTGGATTCAGCGGTTTGCAAACCCTTTCTGTGCAGAATCCCAAAACCGGTATTTCCAGCCCAATGCCGGCATCCGTACTAAACAGCAGGAAACTTCGTCTAAAACTCAGGAGCAATGTTTCCTTGAAACTGCTCTGCTGTGCGTTCGTTCACCTAAGAGAGTTGAATCTATGTTGAGATTCAGCGAGTCAGAACCACGTTTCTTCTAGGAGCTGCGTTGGGATATTCCCGAGTGAATGGGACCATAGGCTGTACAGAGAAATATCTGCTTCTAAAACCAAAACGGAGCTATCTAACTGAATGGTTGTCAATGTGTGCATTCAACTGACAGAGTTAAACACACGTGTGGATTCAGCGGTTTGCAAACCCTTTCTGTGCAGAATCCCAAAACCGGTATTTCCAGCCCAATGCCGGCATCCGTACTAAACAGCAGGAAACTTCGTCTAAAACTCAGGAGAAACGTTTCCTTGAAACTGCTCTGCTGTGCGTTCGTTCACCTAAGAGAGTTGAATCTATGTTGAGATTCAGCGAGTCAGAAACACGTTTCTTCTAGGAGCTGCGTTGGGATATTCCCGAGTGAATGCGACCATAGGCTGTACAGAGAAATATCTGCTTCTAAAACCAAAAGTGTGCTATCAAACTGAATGGTTGTCAATGTGTGCATTCAACTGACAGAGTTAAACTCACGTGTGGATTCAGCGGTTTGCAAACCCTTTCTGTGCAGAATCCCAAAACCGGTATTTCCAGCCCAATGCCGGCATCCGTACTAAACAGCAGGAAACTTCGTCTAAAACTCAGGAGAAACGTTTCCTTGAAACTGCTCTGCTGTGCGTTCGATCACCTAAGAGAGTTGAATCTATGTTGAGATTCAGCGAGTCAGAAACACGTTTCTTCTAGGAGGTGCGTTGGGATATTCCCGAGTGAATGTGACCATAGGCTGTACAGAGAAATATCTGCTCCTACAACCAAAAGGGTGGTATCTAACTGAATGGTTGTCAATGTGTGCATTCAACTGACAGAGTTAAACTCACGTTTGGATTCAGCGGTTTACAAACCCTTTCTGTGCAGAATCCCAAAACCGGTAATTCCAGCTCAATGCCGGCATCCGTACTAAACAGCAGGAAACTTCGTCTAAAACTCAGGAGAAACGTTTCCTTGAAACTGCTCTGCTGTGCGTTCGTTCACCTAAGAGAGTTGAAACTATGTTGAGATTCAGCGAGTCAGAAACACGTTTATGCTAGGAGCTGCGTTGGGATATTCCCGAGTGAATGGGACCATAGGCTATACAGAGAAATATCTGCTTCTAAAACCAAAACGGAGCTATCTAACTGAATGGTTGTCAATGTGTGCATTCAACTGACAGAGTTAAACTCACGTGTGGATTAAGCGGTTTGCAAACCATTTCTGTGCAGAATTCCAAAACCGGTATGTCCAGCCCAATGCCGGCATCCGTACTAAACAGCAGGAAACTTCGTCTAAAACTCAGGAGAAACGTTTCCTTGAAACTGCTCTGCTGTGCGTTCGTTCACCTAAGAGAGTTGAATCTATGTTGAGATTCAGCGAGTCAGAAACACGTTTCTTCTAGGAGCTGCGTTACGATATTCCCGAGTGAATGGGACCATAGGCTGTACAGAGAAATATCTGCTTCTAAAACCAAAACGGAGCTATCTAACTGAATGGTTCTCAATGTGTGCATTCAACTGACAGAGTTAAACTCACGTGTGGATTCAGCGGTTTACAAACCCTTTCTGTGCAGAATCCCAAAACCGGTATTTCCAGCCCAATGCGGGCATACGTACTAAACAGCAGGAAACTTCGTCTAAAACTCAGGAGAAACGTTTCCTTGAAACTTCTCAGCTGTGCGTTCGTTCACCTAAGAGAGTTGAATCTATGTTGAGATTCAGCGAGTCAGAAACACGTGTCTTCTAGGAGCTGCGTTGGGATATTCCCGAGTGAATGGGACCATAGGCCGTACAGAGAAATATCTGCTTCTAAAACCAAAAGTGTGCTATCTAACTGAATGGTTGTCAATGTGTGCATTCAACTGACAGAGTTAAACTCACGTGTGGATTCAGCGGTTTGCAAACCCTTTCTGTGCAGAATCCCAAAACCGGTATTTCCAGCCCAATGCCGGCATCCGTACTAAACAGCAGGAAACTTCGTCTAAAACTCAGGAGCAACGTTTCCTTGAAACTGCTCTGCTGTGCGTTCGTTCACCTAAGAGAGTTGAATCTATGTTGAGATTCAGCGAGTCAGAAACACGTTTCTTCTAGGAGCTGCGTTGGGATATTCCCGAGTGAATGGGACCATAGGCTGTACAGAGAAATATCTGCTTCTAAAACCAAAAGTGTGCTATCAAACTGAATGGTTGTCAATGTGTGCATTCAACTGACAGAGTTAAACTCACGTGTGGAATCAGCGGTTTGCAAACCCTTTCTGTGCAGAATCCCAAAACCGGTATTTCCAGCCCAATGCCGGCATCAGTACTAAACAGCAGGAAACTTCGTCTAAAACTCAGGAGAAACGTTTCCTTGAAACTGCTCTGCTGTGCGTTCGTTCACCTAAGAGAGTTGAATCTATGTTGAGATTCAGCGAGTCAGAAACACGTTTCTTCTAGGAGCTGCGTTGGGATATTCCCGAGTGAATGGGACCATAGGCTGTACAGAGAAATATCTGCTTCTAAAACCAAAACGGAGCTATCTAACTGAATGGTTGTCAATGTGTGCATTCAACTGACAGAGTTAAACTCACGTGTGGATTCAGCGGTTTGCAAACCCTTTCTGTGCAGAATCCCAAAACCGGTATTTCCAGCCCAATGCCGGCATCCGTACTAAACAGCAGGAAACTTCGTCTAAAACTCAGGAGCAATGTTTCCTTGAAACTGCTCTGCTGTGCGTTCGTTCACCTAAGAGAGTTGAATCTATGTTGAGATTCAGCGAGTCAGAACCACGTTTCTTCTAGGAGCTGCGTTGGGATATTCCCGAGTGAATGGGACCATAGGCTGTACAGAGAAATATCTGCTTCTAAAACCAAAACGGAGCTATCTAACTGAATGGTTGTCAATGTGTGCATTCAACTGACAGAGTTAAACACACGTGTGGATTCAGCGGTTTGCAAACCCTTTCTGTGCAGAATCCCAAAACCGGTATTTCCAGCCCAATGCCGGCATCCGTACTAAACAGCAGGAAACTTCGTCTAAAACTCAGGAGAAACGTTTCCTTGAAACTGCTCTGCTGTGCGTTCGTTCACCTAAGAGAGTTGAATCTATGTTGAGATTCAGCGAGTCAGAAACACGTTTCTTCTAGGAGCTGCGTTGGGATATTCCCGAGTGAATGCGACCATAGGCTGTACAGAGAAATATCTGCTTCTAAAACCAAAAGTGTGCTATCAAACTGAATGGTTGTCAATGTGTGCATTCAACTGACAGAGTTAAACTCACGTGTGGATTCAGCGGTTTGCAAACCCTTTCTGTGCAGAATCCCAAAACCGGTATTTCCAGCCCAATGCCGGCATCCGTACTAAACAGCAGGAAACTTCGTCTAAAACTCAGGAGAAACGTTTCCTTGAAACTGCTCTGCTGTGCGTTCGATCACCTAAGAGAGTTGAATCTATGTTGAGATTCAGCGAGTCAGAAACACGTTTCTTCTAGGAGGTGCGTTGGGATATTCCCGAGTGAATGTGACCATAGGCTGTACAGAGAAATATCTGCTCCTACAACCAAAAGGGTGGTATCTAACTGAATGGTTGTCAATGTGTGCATTCAACTGACAGAGTTAAACTCACGTTTGGATTCAGCGGTTTACAAACCCTTTCTGTGCAGAATCCCAAAACCGGTAATTCCAGCTCAATGCCGGCATCCGTACTAAACAGCAGGAAACTTCGTCTAAAACTCAGGAGAAACGTTTCCTTGAAACTGCTCTGCTGTGCGTTCGTTCACCTAAGAGAGTTGAAACTATGTTGAGATTCAGCGAGTCAGAAACACGTTTATGCTAGGAGCTGCGTTGGGATATTCCCGAGTGAATGGGACCATAGGCTATACAGAGAAATATCTGCTTCTAAAACCAAAACGGAGCTATCTAACTGAATGGTTGTCAATGTGTGCATTCAACTGACAGAGTTAAACTCACGTGTGGATTAAGCGGTTTGCAAACCATTTCTGTGCAGAATTCCAAAACCGGTATGTCCAGCCCAATGCCGGCATCCGTACTAAACAGCAGGAAACTTCGTCTAAAACTCAGGAGAAACGTTTCCTTGAAACTGCTCTGCTGTGCGTTCGTTCACCTAAGAGAGTTGAATCTATGTTGAGATTCAGCGAGTCAGAAACACGTTTCTTCTAGGAGCTGCGTTACGATATTCCCGAGTGAATGGGACCATAGGCTGTACAGAGAAATATCTGCTTCTAAAACCAAAACGGAGCTATCTAACTGAATGGTTCTCAATGTGTGCATTCAACTGACAGAGTTAAACTCACGTGTGGATTCAGCGGTTTACAAACCCTTTCTGTGCAGAATCCCAAAACCGGTATTTCCAGCCCAATGCGGGCATACGTACTAAACAGCAGGAAACTTCGTCTAAAACTCAGGAGAAACGTTTCCTTGAAACTTCTCAGCTGTGCGTTCGTTCACCTAAGAGAGTTGAATCTATGTTGAGATTCAGCGAGTCAGAAACACGTGTCTTCTAGGAGCTGCGTTGGGATATTCCCGAGTGAATGGGACCATAGGCCGTACAGAGAAATATCTGCTTCTAAAACCAAAAGTGTGCTATCTAACTGAATGGTTGTCAATGTGTGCATTCAACTGACAGAGTTAAACTCACGTGTGGATTCAGCGGTTTGCAAACCCTTTCTGTGCAGAATCCCAAAACCGGTATTTCCAGCCCAATGCCGGCATCCGTACTAAACAGCAGGAAACTTCGTCTAAAACTCAGGAGCAACGTTTCCTTGAAACTGCTCTGCTGTGCGTTCGTTCACCTAAGAGAGTTGAATCTATGTTGAGATTCAGCGAGTCAGAAACACGTTTCTTCTAGGAGCTGCGTTGGGATATTCCCGAGTGAATGGGACCATAGGCTGTACAGAGAAATATCTGCTTCTAAAACCAAAAGTGTGCTATCAAACTGAATGGTTGTCAATGTGTGCATTCAACTGACAGAGTTAAACTCACGTGTGGAATCAGCGGTTTGCAAACCCTTTCTGTGCAGAATCCCAAAACCGGTATTTCCAGCCCAATGCCGGCATCAGTACTAAACAGCAGGAAACTTCGTCTAAAACTCAGGAGAAACGTTTCCTTGAAACTGCTCTGCTGTGCGTTCGTTCACCTAAGAGAGTTGAATCTATGTTGAGATTCAGCGAGTCAGAAACACGTTTCTTCTAGGAGCTGCGTTGGGATATTCCCGAGTGAATGGGACCATAGGCTGTACAGAGAAATATCTGCTTCTAAAACCAAAACGGAGCTATCTAACTGAATGGTTGTCAATGTGTGCATTCAACTGACAGAGTTAAACTCACGTGTGGATTCAGCGGTTTGCAAACCCTTTCTGTGCAGAATCCCAAAACCGGTATTTACAGTCCAATGCCGGCATCCGTACTAAACAGCAGGAAACTTCGTCTAAAACTCAGGAGAAACGTTTCCTTGAAACTGCTCTGCTGTGCGTTCGATCACCTAAGAGAGTTGAATCTATGTTGAGATTCAGCGAGTCAGAAACACGTTTCTTCTAGGAGGTGCGTTGGGATATTCCCGAGTGAATGGGACCATAGGCTGTACAGAGAAATATCTGCTCCTACAACCAAAAGGGTGGTATCTAACTGAATGCTTGTCAATGTGTGCATTCAACTGACAGAGTTAAACTCACGTTTGGATTCAGCGGTTTACAAACCCTTTCTGTGCAGAATCCCAAAACCGGTAATTCCAGCTCAATGCCGGCATCCGTACTAAACAGCAGGAAACTTCGTCTAAAACTCAGGAGAAACGTTTCCTTGAAACTGCTCTGCTGTGCGTTCGTTCACCTAAGAGAGTTGAAACTATGTTGAGATTCAGCGAGTCAGAAACACGTTTATGCTAGGAGCTGCGTTGGGATATTCCCGAGTGAATGGGACCATAGGCTATACAGAGAAATATCTGCTTCTGAAACCAAAACGGAGCTATCTAACTGAATGGTTGTCAATGTGTGCATTCAACTGACAGAGTTAAACTCACGTGTGGATTAAGCGGTTTGCAAACCATTTCTGTGCAGAATTCCAAAACCGGTATGTCCAGCCCAATGCCGGCATCCGTACTAAACAGCAGGAAACTTCGTCTAAAACTCAGGAGAAACGTTTCCTTGAAACTGCTCTACTGTGCGTTCGTTCATCTAAGAGAGTTGAATCTATGTTGAGATTCAGTGAGTCAGAAACACGTTTCTTCTAGGAGCTGCGTTGGGATATTCCCGAGTGAATGGGACCATAGGCTGTACAGAGAAATATCTGCTTCTAAAACAAAAAGTGTGCTATCAAACTGAATGGTTGTCAATGTGTGCATTCAACTGACAGAGTTAAACTCACGTGTGGATTCAGCGGTTTGCAAACCCTTTCTGTGCAGAATCCCAAACCGGTATTTCCAGCCCAATGCCGGCATCCGTACTAAACAGCAGGAAACTTCGTCTAAAACTCAGGAGAAACGTTTCCTTGAAACTGCTCTGCTGTGCGTTCGTTCACCTAAGAGAGTTGAATCTATGTTGAGATTCAGCGAGTCAGAAACACGTTTCTTCTGGGACCTGCGTGGGATATTGCCGAGTGAATGGGACCATAGGCTGTACAGAGAAATATCTGCTTCTAAAACCAAAACGGAGCTATCTAAGTGAATGGTTGTCAATGTGTGCATTCAACTGACAGAGTTAAACTCACGTGTGGATTCAGCGGTTTGCAAACCCTTTCTGTGCAGAATCCCAAAACCGGTATTTCCAGCCCAATGCCGGCATACGTACTAAAGAGCAGGAAACTTCGTCTAAAACTCAGGAGAAACGTTTCCTTGAAACTGCTCTGCTGTGCGTTCGTTCACCTAAGAGAGTTGAATCTATGTTGAGATTCAGCGAGTCAGAAACACGTTTCTTCTAGGAGCTGCGTTGGGATATTCCCGAGTGAATGGGACCATAGGCTGTACAGAGAAATATCTGCTTCTAAAACCAAAACGGAGCTATCTAACTGAATGGTTGTCAATGTGTGCATTCAACTGACAGAGTTAAACTCACGTGTGGATTCAGCGGTTTGCAAACCCTTTCTGTGCAGAATCCCAAAACCGGTATTTCCAGCCCAATGCCGGCATCCGTACTAAACAGCAGGAAACTTCGTCTAAAACTCAGGAGAAACGTTTCCTTGAAACTGCTCTGCTGTGCGTTCGATCACCTAAGAGAGTTGAATCTATGTTGAGATTCAGCGAGTCAGAAACACGTTTCTTCTAGGAGCTGCGTTGGGATATTCCCGAGTGAATGGGACCATAGGCTGTACAGAGAAATATCTTCTCCTACAAACAAAAGGGTGGTATCTAACTGAATGGTTGTCAATGTGTGCATTAAACTGACAGAGTTAAACTCACGTGTGGATTCAGCGGTTTACAAACCCTTTCTGTGCAGAATCCCAAACCCGGTAATTCCACCTCAATGCCGGCATCCGTACTAAACAGCAGGAAACTTCGTCTAAAACTCAGGAGAAAAGTTTCCTTGAAACTGCTCTGCTGTGCGTTCGTTCCCCTAAGAGAGTTGAAACTATGTTGAGATTCAGCGAGTCAGAAACACGTTTATGCTAGGAGCTGCGTTGGGATATTCCCGAGTGAATGGGACCATAGGTTGTACAGAGAAATATCTGCTTCTAAAACCAAAACGGAGCTATCTAACTGAATGGTTGTCAATGTGTGCATTCAACTGACAGAGTTAAACTCACGTGTGGATTCAGCGGTTTGCAAACCCTTTCTGTGCAGAATCCCAAACCCGGTAATTCCAGCTCAATGCCGGCATCCGTACTAAACAGCAGGAAACTTCGTCTAAAACTCAGGAGCAACGTTTCCTTGAAACTGCTCTGCTGTGCGTTCGTTCACCTAAGAGAGTTGAATCTATGTTGAGATTCAGCGAGTCAGAAACACGTTTCTTCTAGGAGCTGCGTTAGGATATTCCCGAGTGAATGGGACCATAGGCTGTGCAGAGTAATATCTGCTTCTAAAACGAAAACGGAGCTATCTAACTGAATGGTTGTCAATGTGTGCATTCAACTGACAGAGTTAAACTCACGAGTGGATTCAGCGGTTTGCAAACCCTTTCTGTGCAGAATCCCTAAACCGGTATTTCCAGCCAAATGCCGGCATACGTACTAAACAGCTGGAAACTTCGTCTAAAACTCAGGAGAAACGTTTCCTTGAAACTGCTCTGCTGTGCGTTCGTTCACCTAAGAGAGTTGAATCTATGTTGAGATTCAGCGAGTCAGAAACACGTTTCTTCTAGGAGCTGCGTTGGGATATTCCCGAGTGAATGGGACCATAGGTTGTACAGAGAAATATCTGCTTCTAAAACCAAAAGTGTGCTATCTAACTGAATGGTTGTCAATGTGTGCATTCAACTGACAGAGTTAAACTCACGTGTGGATTCAGCGGTTTGTAACCCTTTCTGTGCAGAATCCCAAAGCTGGTATTTCCAGCCCAATGACGGCATCCGTACTAAACAGCAGGAAACTTCGTCTAAAACTCAGGAGAAACGTTTCCTTGAAACTGCTCTGCTGTGCGTTCGTTCACCTAAGAGAGTTGAATCTATGTTGAGATTCAGCGAGTCAGAAACACGTTTCTTCTAGGAGCTGCGTTGGGATATTCCCGAGTGAATGGGACCATAGGCTGTACAGAGAAATATCTGCTTCTAAAACCAAAACGGAGCTATCTAACTGAATGGTTGTCAATGTGTGCATTCAACTGACAGAGTTAAACTCACGTGTGGATTCAGCGGTTTGCAAACCCTTTCTGTGCAGAATCACAAAACCGGTATTTCCAGCCCAATGCCGGCATCCGTACTAAACAGCAGGAAACTTCGTCTAAAACTCATGAGAAACGTTTCCTTGAAACTGCTCTGCTGTGCGTTCGATCACCTAAGAGAGTTGAATCTATGTTGAGATTCAGCGAGTCAGAAACACGTTTCTTCTAGGAGGTGCGTTGGGATATTCCCGAGTGAATGGGACCATAGGCTGTACAGAGAAATATCTGCTCCTACAACCAAAACGGTGGTATCTAACTGAATGGTTGTCAATGTGTGCATTCAACTGACAGAGTTAAACTCACGTTTGGATTCAGCGGTTTACAAACCCTTTCTGTGCAGAATCCCAAAACCGGTAATTCCAGCTCAATGCCGGCATCCGTACTAAACAGCAGGAAACTTCGTCTAAAACTCAGGAAAACGTTTCCTTGAAACTGCTCTGCTGTGCGTTCGTTCACCTAAGAGAGTTGAAACTATGTTGAGATTCAGCGAGTCAGAAACACGTTTATGCTAGGAGCTGCGTTGGGATATTCCCGAGTGAATGGGACCATAGGCTGTACAGAGAAATATCTGCTTCTGAAACCAAAACGGAGCTATCTAACTGAATGGTTGTCAATGTGTGCATTCAACTGACAGAGTTAAACTCACGTGTGGATTCAGCGGTTTGCAAACCATTTCTGTGCAGAATCCCAAAACCGGTATGTCCAGCCCAATGCCGGCATCCGTACTAAACAGCAGGAAACTTCGTCTAAAACTCAGGAGAAACGTTTCCTTGAAACTGCTCTGCTGTGCGTTCGTTCACCTAAGAGAGTTGAATCTATGTTGAGATTCAGCGAGTCAGAAACACGTTTCTTCTAGGAGCTGCGTTGGGATATTCCCGAGTGAATGTGACCATAGGCTGTACAGAGAAATATCTGCTTCTAAAACCAAAAGTGTGCTATCAAACTGAATGGTTGTCAATGTGTGCATTCAACTGACAGAGTTAAACTCACGTGTGGATTCAGCAGTTTGCAAACCCTTTCTGTGCAGAATCCCAAAACCGGTATTTCCAGTCCAATGCCGGCATACGTACTAAAGAGCAGGAAACTTCGTCTAAAACTCAGGAGAAACGTCCCCTTGAAACTGCTCTGCTGTGCGTTCGTTCACCTAAGAGAGTTGAATCTATGTTGAGATTCAGCGAGTCAGAAACACGTTTCTTCTAGGAGCTGCGTTGGGATATTCCCGAGTGAATGGGACCATAGGCTGTACAGAGAAATATCTGCTTCTAAAACCAAAACGGAGCTATCTAAGTGAATGGTTGTCAATGTGTGCATTCAACTGACAGAGTTAAACTCACGTGTGGATTCAGCGGTTTGCAAACCCTTTCTGTGCAGAATCCCAAAACCGGTATTTCCAGCCCAATGCCGGCATACGTACTAAAGAGCAGGAAACTTCGTCTAAAACTCAGGAGAAACGTTTCCTTGAAACTGCTCTGCTGTGCGTTCGTTCACCTAAGAGAGTTGAATCTATGTTGAGATTCAGCGAGTCAGAAACACGTTTCTTCTAGGAGCTGCGTTGGGATATTCCCGAGTGAATGGGACCATAGGCTGTACAGAGAAATATCTGCTTCTAAAACCAAAACGGAGCTATCTAACTGAATGGTTGTCAATGTGTGCATTCAACTGACAGAGTTAAACTCACGTGTGGATTCAGCGGTTTGCAAACCCTTTCTGTGCAGAATCCCAAAACCGGTATTTCCAGCCCAATGCCGGCATCCGTACTAAACAGCAGGAAACTTCGTCTAAAACTCAGGAGAAACGTTTCCTTGAAACTGCTCTGCTGTGCGTTCGATCACCTAAGAGAGTTGAATCTATGTTGAGATTCAGCGAGTCAGAAACACGTTTCTTCTAGGAGCTGCGTTGGGATATTCCCGAGTGAATGGGACCATAGGCTGTACAGAGAAATATCTTCTCCTACAAACAAAAGGGTGGTATCTAACTGAATGGTTGTCAATGTGTGCATTAAACTGACAGAGTTAAACTCACGTGTGGATTCAGCGGTTTACAAACCCTTTCTGTGCAGAATCCCAAACCCGGTAATTCCACCTCAATGCCGGCATCCGTACTAAACAGCAGGAAACTTCGTCTAAAACTCAGGAGAAAAGTTTCCTTGAAACTGCTCTGCTGTGCGTTCGTTCCCCTAAGAGAGTTGAAACTATGTTGAGATTCAGCGAGTCAGAAACACGTTTATGCTAGGAGCTGCGTTGGGATATTCCCGAGTGAATGGGACCATAGGTTGTACAGAGAAATATCTGCTTCTAAAACCAAAACGGAGCTATCTAACTGAATGGTTGTCAATGTGTGCATTCAACTGACAGAGTTAAACTCACGTGTGGATTCAGCGGTTTGCAAACCCTTTCTGTGCAGAATCCCAAACCCGGTAATTCCAGCTCAATGCCGGCATCCGTACTAAACAGCAGGAAACTTCGTCTAAAACTCAGGAGCAACGTTTCCTTGAAACTGCTCTGCTGTGCGTTCGTTCACCTAAGAGAGTTGAATCTATGTTGAGATTCAGCGAGTCAGAAACACGTTTCTTCTAGGAGCTGCGTTAGGATATTCCCGAGTGAATGGGACCATAGGCTGTGCAGAGTAATATCTGCTTCTAAAACGAAAACGGAGCTATCTAACTGAATGGTTGTCAATGTGTGCATTCAACTGACAGAGTTAAACTCACGAGTGGATTCAGCGGTTTGCAAACCCTTTCTGTGCAGAATCCCTAAACCGGTATTTCCAGCCAAATGCCGGCATACGTACTAAACAGCTGGAAACTTCGTCTAAAACTCAGGAGAAACGTTTCCTTGAAACTGCTCTGCTGTGCGTTCGTTCACCTAAGAGAGTTGAATCTATGTTGAGATTCAGCGAGTCAGAAACACGTTTCTTCTAGGAGCTGCGTTGGGATATTCCCGAGTGAATGGGACCATAGGTTGTACAGAGAAATATCTGCTTCTAAAACCAAAAGTGTGCTATCTAACTGAATGGTTGTCAATGTGTGCATTCAACTGACAGAGTTAAACTCACGTGTGGATTCAGCGGTTTGTAACCCTTTCTGTGCAGAATCCCAAAGCTGGTATTTCCAGCCCAATGACGGCATCCGTACTAAACAGCAGGAAACTTCGTCTAAAACTCAGGAGAAACGTTTCCTTGAAACTGCTCTGCTGTGCGTTCGTTCACCTAAGAGAGTTGAATCTATGTTGAGATTCAGCGAGTCAGAAACACGTTTCTTCTAGGAGCTGCGTTGGGATATTCCCGAGTGAATGGGACCATAGGCTGTACAGAGAAATATCTGCTTCTAAAACCAAAACGGAGCTATCTAACTGAATGGTTGTCAATGTGTGCATTCAACTGACAGAGTTAAACTCACGTGTGGATTCAGCGGTTTGCAAACCCTTTCTGTGCAGAATCACAAAACCGGTATTTCCAGCCCAATGCCGGCATCCGTACTAAACAGCAGGAAACTTCGTCTAAAACTCATGAGAAACGTTTCCTTGAAACTGCTCTGCTGTGCGTTCGATCACCTAAGAGAGTTGAATCTATGTTGAGATTCAGCGAGTCAGAAACACGTTTCTTCTAGGAGGTGCGTTGGGATATTCCCGAGTGAATGGGACCATAGGCTGTACAGAGAAATATCTGCTCCTACAACCAAAACGGTGGTATCTAACTGAATGGTTGTCAATGTGTGCATTCAACTGACAGAGTTAAACTCACGTTTGGATTCAGCGGTTTACAAACCCTTTCTGTGCAGAATCCCAAAACCGGTAATTCCAGCTCAATGCCGGCATCCGTACTAAACAGCAGGAAACTTCGTCTAAAACTCAGGAAAACGTTTCCTTGAAACTGCTCTGCTGTGCGTTCGTTCACCTAAGAGAGTTGAAACTATGTTGAGATTCAGCGAGTCAGAAACACGTTTATGCTAGGAGCTGCGTTGGGATATTCCCGAGTGAATGGGACCATAGGCTGTACAGAGAAATATCTGCTTCTGAAACCAAAACGGAGCTATCTAACTGAATGGTTGTCAATGTGTGCATTCAACTGACAGAGTTAAACTCACGTGTGGATTCAGCGGTTTGCAAACCATTTCTGTGCAGAATCCCAAAACCGGTATGTCCAGCCCAATGCCGGCATCCGTACTAAACAGCAGGAAACTTCGTCTAAAACTCAGGAGAAACGTTTCCTTGAAACTGCTCTGCTGTGCGTTCGTTCACCTAAGAGAGTTGAATCTATGTTGAGATTCAGCGAGTCAGAAACACGTTTCTTCTAGGAGCTGCGTTGGGATATTCCCGAGTGAATGTGACCATAGGCTGTACAGAGAAATATCTGCTTCTAAAACCAAAAGTGTGCTATCAAACTGAATGGTTGTCAATGTGTGCATTCAACTGACAGAGTTAAACTCACGTGTGGATTCAGCAGTTTGCAAACCCTTTCTGTGCAGAATCCCAAAACCGGTATTTCCAGTCCAATGCCGGCATACGTACTAAAGAGCAGGAAACTTCGTCTAAAACTCAGGAGAAACGTCCCCTTGAAACTGCTCTGCTGTGCGTTCGTTCACCTAAGAGAGTTGAATCTATGTTGAGATTCAGCGAGTCAGAAACACGTTTCTTCTAGGAGCTGCGTTGGGATATTCCCGAGTGAATGGGACCATAGGCTGTACAGAGAAATATCTGCTTCTAAAACCAAAAGTGTGCTATCAAACTGAATGGTTGTCAATGTGTGCATTCAACTCACAGAGTTAAACTCACGTGTGGATTCAGCGGTTTGCAAACCCTTTCTGTGCAGAATCCCAAAACCGGTATTTCCAGCCCAATGCCGGCATACGTACTAAACAGCAGGAAACTTCGTCTAAAACTCAGGAGAAACGTTTCCTTGAAACTGCTCTGCTGTGCGTTCGTTCACCTAAGAGAGTTGAATCTATGTTGAGATTCAGCGAGTCAGAAACACGTTTCTTCTAGGAGCTGCGTTGGGATATTCCCGAGTGAATGGGACCATAGACTGTACAGAGAAATATCTGCGTCTAAAACCAAAAGTGTGCTATCAAACTGAATGGTTGTCAATGTGTGCATTCAACTGACAGAGTTAAACTCACGTGTGGATTGAGCGGTTTGCAAACCCTTTCTGTGCAGAATCCCAAAACCGGTATTTCCAGCCCAATGCCGGCATACGTACTAAACAGCAGGAAACTTCGTCTAAAACTCAGGAGAAACGTTTCCTTGAAACTGCTCTGCTGTGCGTTCGTTCACCTAAGAGAGTTGAATCTATGTTGAGATTCAGCGAGTCAGAAACACGTTTCTTCTAGGAGCTGCGTTGGGATATTCCCGAGTGAATGGGACCATAGGCTGTACAGAGAAATATCTGCTTCTAAAACCAAAACGGAGCTATCTAACTGAATGGTTGTCAATGTGTGCATTCAACTGACAGAGTTAAACTCACGTGTGGATTCAGCGGTTTGCAAACCCTTTCTGTGCAGAATCACAAAACCGGTATTTCCAGCCCAATGCCGGCATCCGTACTAAACAGCAGGAAACTTCGTCTAAAACTCATGAGAAACGTTTCCTTGAAACTGCTCTGCTGTGCGTTCGATCACCTAAGAGAGTTGAATCTATGTTGAGATTCAGCGAGTCAGAAACACGTTTCTTCTAGGAGGTGCGTTGGGATATTCCCGAGTGAATGGGACCATAGGCTGTACAGAGAAATATCTGCTCCTACAACCAAAACGGTGGTATCTAACTGAATGGTTGTCAATGTGTGCATTCAACTGACAGAGTTAAACTCACGTTTGGATTCAGCGGTTTACAAACCCTTTCTGTGCAGAATCCCAAAACCGGTAATTCCAGCTCAATGCCGGCATCCGTACTAAACAGCCGGAAACTTCGTCTAAAACTCAGGAAAACGTTTCCTTGAAACTGCTCTGCTGTGCGTTCGTTCACCTAAGAGAGTTGAAACTATGTTGAGATTCAGCGAGTCAGAAACACGTTTATGCTAGGAGCTGCGTTGGGATATTCCCGAGTGAATGGGACCATAGGCTGTACAGAGAAATATCTGCTTCTGAAACCAAAACGGAGCTATCTAACTGAATGGTTGTCAATGTGTGCATTCAACTGACAGAGTTAAACTCACGTTTGGATTCAGCGGTTTACAAACCCTTTCTGTGCAGAATCCCAAAACCGGTAATTCCAGCTCAATGCCGGCATCCGTACTAAACAGCAGGAAACTTCGTCTAAAACTCAGGAAAACGTTTCTTGAAACTGCTCTGCTGTGCGTTCGTTCACCTAAGAGAGTTGAAACTATGTTGAGATTCAGCGAGTCAGAAACACGTTTATGCTAGGAGCTGCGTTGGGATATTCCCGAGTGAATGGGACCATAGGCTGTACAGAGAAATATCTGCTTCTGAAACCAAAACGGAGCTATCTAACTGAATGGTTGTCAATGTGTGCATTCAACTGACAGAGTTAAACTCACGTGTGGATTCAGCGGTTTGCAAACCATTTCTGTGCAGAATCCCAAAACCGGTATGTCCAGCCCAATGCCGGCATCCGTACTAAACAGCAGGAAACTTCGTCTAAAACTCAGGAGAAACGTTTCCTTGAAACTGCTCTGCTGTGCGTTCGTTCACCTAAGAGAGTTGAATCTATGTTGAGATTCAGCGAGTCAGAAACACGTTTCTTCTAGGAGCTGCGTTGGGATATTCCCGAGTGAATGTGACCATAGGCTGTACAGAGAAATATCTGCTTCTAAAACCAAAAGTGTGCTATCAAACTGAATGGTTGTCAATGTGTGCATTCAACTGACAGAGTTAAACTCACGTGTGGATTCAGCGGTTTGCAAACCCTTTCTGTGCAGAATCCCAAAACCGGTATTTCCAGTCCAATGCCGGCATACGTACTAAAGAGCAGGAAACTTCGTCTAAAACTCAGGAGAAACGTCCCCTTGAAACTGCTCTGCTGTGCGTTCGTTCACCTAAGAGAGTTGAATCTATGTTGAGATTCAGCGAGTCAGAAACACGTTTCTTCTAGGAGCTGCGTTGGGATATTCCCGAGTGAATGGGACCATAGGCTGTACAGAGAAATATCTGCTTCTAAAACCAAAAGTGTGCTATCAAACTGAATGGATGTCAATGTGTGCATTCAACTCACAGAGTTAAACTCACGTGTGGATTCAGCGGTTTGCAAACCCTTTCTGTGCAGAATCCCAAAACCGGTATTTCCAGCCCAATGCCGGCATCCGTACTAAACAGCAGGAAACTTCGTCTAAAACTCAGGAGCAACGTTTCCTTGAAACTGCTCTGCTGTGCGTTCGTTCACCTAAGAGAGTTGAATCTATGTTGAGATTCAGCGAGTCAGAAACACGTTTCTTCTAGGAGCTGCGTTGGGATATTCCCGAGTGAATGGGACCATAGGCTGTACAGAGAAATATCTGCGTCTAAAACCAAAAGTGTGCTATCAAACTGAATGGTTGTCAATGTGTGCATTCAACTGACAGAGTTAAACTCACGTGTGGATTGAGCGGTTTGCAAACCCTTTCTGTGCAGAATCCCAAAACCGGTATTTCCAGCCCAATGACGGCATACGTACTAAACAGCAGGAAACTTCGTCTAAAACTCAGGAGAAACGTTTCCTTGAAACTGCTCTGCTGTCCGTTCGTTCACCTAAGAGAGTTGAATCTATGTTGAGATTCAGCGAGTCAGAAACACGTTTCTTCTAGGAGCTGCGTTGGGATATTCCCGAGTGAATGGGACCATAGGCTGTACAGAGAAATATCTGCTTCTAAACAAAAAGTGTGCTATCAAACTGAATGGTTGTCAATGTGCGCATTCAACTGACAGAGTTAAACTCACGTGTGGATTCAGCGGTTTGCAAACCCTTTCTGTGCAGAATCCCAAAACCGGTATTTCCAGCCCAATGCCGGCATCCGTACTAAACAGCAGGAAACTTCGTCTAAAACTCAGGAGAAACGTTTCCTTGAAACTGCTCTGCTGTGTGTTCGATCACCTAAGAGAGTTGAATCTATGTTGAGATTCAGCGAGTCAGAAACACGTTTCTTCTAGGAGGTGCGTTGGGATAATACCGAGTGAATGGGACCATAGGCTGTACAGAGAAATATCTGTTCCTACAACCAAAAGGGTGGTATCTAACTGAATGGTTGTCAATGTGTGCATTCAACTGACAGAGTTAAACTCACGTTTGGATTCAGCGGTTTACAAACCCTTTCTGTGCAGAATCCCAAAACCGGTAATTCCAGCTCAATGCCGGCATCCGTACTAAACAGCAGGAAACTTCGTCTAAATCTCAGGAGAAACGTTTCCTTGAAACTGCTCTGCTGTGCGTTCGTTCACCTAAGAGAGTTGAAACTATGTTGAGATTCAGCGAGTCAGAAACACGTTTATGCTAGGAGCTGCGTTGGGATATTCCCGAGTGAATGGGACCATAGGCTGTACAGAGAAATATCTGCTTCTGAAACCAAAACGGAGCTATCTAACTGAATGGTTGTCAATGTGTGCATTCAACTGACAGAGTTAAACTCACGTGTGGATTCAGCGGTTTGCAAACCCTTTCTGTGCAGAATCCCAAAACCGGTATGTCCAGCCCAATGCCGGCATCCGTACTAAACAGCAGCAAACTTCGTCTAAAACTCAGGAGAAACGTTTCCTTGAAACTGCTCTGCTGTGCGTTCGTTCACCTAAGAGAGTTGAATCTATGTTGAGATTCAGCGAGTCAGAAACACGTTTCTTCTAGGAGCTGCGTTAGGATATTCCCGAGTGATTGGGACCATAGGCTGTGCAGAGTAATATCTGCTTCTAAAACGATAACGGAGCTATCTAACTGAATGGTTGTCAATGTGTGCATTCAACTGACAGAGTTAAACTCACGTGTGGATTCAGCGGTTTGCAAACCCTTTCTGTGCAGAATCCCAAAACCGGTATTTCCAGCCCAATGCCGGCATACGTACTAAACAGCAGGAAACTTCGTCTAAAACTCAGGAGAAACGTTTCCTTGAAACTGCTCTGCTGTGCGTTCGTTCACCTAAGAGAGTTGAATCTATGTTGAGATTCAGCGAGTCAGAAACACGTTTCTTCTAGGAGCTGCGTTGGGATATTCCCGAGTGAATGGGACCATAGGCTGTACAGAGAAATATCTGCTTCTAAAACCAAAAGTGTGCTATCTAACTGAATGGTTGTCAATGTGTGCATTCAACTGACAGAGTTAAACTCACGTGTGGATTCAGCGGTTTGTAACCCTTTATGTGCAGAATCCCAAAACTGGTATTTCCAGCCCAATGCCGGTATCCGTACTAAACAGCAGGAAACTTCGTCTAAAACTCAGGAGCAACGTTTCCTTGAAACTGCTCTGCTGTGCGTTCGTTCACCTAAGAGAGTTGAATCTATGTTGAGATTCAGCGAGTCAGAAACACGTTTCTTCTAGGAGCTGCGTTGGGATATTCCCGAGTGAATGGGACCATAGGCTGTACAGAGAAATATCTGCTCCTACAACCAAAACGGTGGTATCTAACTGAATGGTTGTCAATGTGTGCATTCAACTGACAGAGTTAAACTCACGTTTGGATTCAGCGGTTTACAAACCCTTTCTGTGCAGAATCCCAAAACCGGAAATTCCAGCTCAATGCCGGCATCCGTACTAAACAGCAGGAAACTTCGTCTAAAACTCAGGAAAACGTTTCCTTGAAACTGCTCTGCTGTGCGTTCGTTCACCTAAGAGAGTTGAAACTATGTTGAGATTCAGCGAGTCAGAAACACGTTTATGCTAGGAGCTGCGTTGGGATATTCCCGAGTGAATGGGACCATAGGCTGTACAGAGAAATATCTGCTTCTGAAACCAAAACGGAGCTATCTAACTGAATGGTTGTCAATGTGTGCATTCAACTGACAGAGTTAAACTCACGTGTGGATTCAGCGGTTTGCAAACCATTTCTGTGCAGAATCCCAAAACCGGTATGTCCAGCCCAATGCCGGCATCCGTACTAAACAGCAGGAAACTTCGTCTAAAACTCAGGAGAAACGTTTCCTTGAAACTGCTCTGCTGTGCGTTCGTTCACCTAAGAGAGTTGAATCTATGTTGAGATTCAGCGAGTCAGAAACACGTTTCTTCTAGGAGCTGCGTTGGGATATTCCCGAGTGAATGTGACCATAGGCTGTACAGAGAAATATCTGCTTCTAAAACCAAAAGTGTGCTATCAAACTGAATGGTTGTCAATGTGTGCATTCAACTGACAGAGTTAAACTCACGTGTGGATTCAGCGGTTTGCAAACCCTTTCTGTGCAGAATCCCAAAACCGGTATTTCCAGCCCAATGCCGGCATACGTACTAAAGAGCAGGAAACTTCGTCTAAAACTCAGGAGAAACGTTTCCTTGAAACTGCTCTGCTGTGCGTTCGTTCACCTAAGAGAGTTGAATCTATGTTGAGATTCAGCGAGTCAGAAACACGTTTCTTCTAGGAGCTGCGTTGGGATATTCCCGAGTGAATGGGACCATAGGCTGTACAGAGAAATATCTGCTTCTAAAACCAAAACGGAGCTATCTAACTGAATGGTTGTCAATGTGTGCATTCAACTGACAGAGTTAAACTCACGTGTGGATTCAGCGGTTTGCAAACCCTTTCTGTGCAGAATCCCAAAACCGGTATTTCCAGCCCAATGCCGGCATCCGTACTAAACAGCAGGAAACTTCGTCTAAAACTCAGGAGAAACGTTTCCTTGAAACTGCTCTGCTGTGCTTTCGATCACCTAAGAGAGCTGAATCTATGTTGAGATTCAGCGAGTCAGAAACACGTTTCTTCTAGGAGCTGCGTTGGGATATTCCCGAGTGAATGGGACCATAGGCTGTACAGAGAAATATCTTCTCCTACAAACAAAAGGGTGGTATCTAACTGAATGGTTGTCAATGTGTGCATTAAACTGACAGAGTTAAACTCACGTGTGGATTCAGCGGTTTACAAACCCTTTCTGTGCAGAATCCCAAACCCGGTAATTCCACCTCAATGCCGGCATCCGTACTAAACAGCAGGAAACTTCGTCTAAAACTCAGGAGAAAAGTTTCCTTGAAACTGCTCTGCTGTGCGTTCGTTCCCCTAAGAGAGTTGAAACTATGTTGAGATTCAGCGAGTCAGAAACACGTTTATGCTAGGAGCTGCGTTGGGATATTCCCGAGTGAATGGGACCATAGGTTGTACAGAGAAATATCTGCTTCTAAAACCAAAACGGAGCTATCTAACTGAATGGTTGTCAATGTGTGCATTCAACTGACAGAGTTAAACTCACGTGTGGATTCAGCGGTTTGCAAACCCTTTCTGTGCAGAATCCCAAACCCGGTAATTCCAGCTCAATGCCGGCATCCGTACTAAACAGCAGGAAACTTCGTCTAAAACTCAGGAGCAACGTTTCCTTGAAACTGCTCTGCTGTGCGTTCGTTCACCTAAGAGAGTTGAATCTATGTTGAGATTCAGCGAGTCAGAAACACGTTTCTTCTAGGAGCTGCGTTAGGATATTCCCGAGTGAATGGGACCATAGGCTGTGCAGAGTAATATCTGCTTCTAAAACGAAAACGGAGCTATCTAACTGAATGGTTGTCAATGTGTGCATTCAACTGACAGAGTTAAACTCACGAGTGGATTCAGCGGTTTGCAAACCCTTTCTGTGCAGAATCCCTAAACCGGTATTTCCAGCCAAATGCCGGCATACGTACTAAACAGCTGGAAACTTCGTCTAAAACTCAGGAGAAACGTTTCCTTGAAACTGCTCTGCTGTGCGTTCGTTCACCTAAGAGAGTTGAATCTATGTTGAGATTCAGCGAGTCAGAAACACGTTTCTTCTAGGAGCTGCGTTGGGATATTCCCGAGTGAATGGGACCATAGGTTGTACAGAGAAATATCTGCTTCTAAAACCAAAAGTGTGCTATCTAACTGAATGGTTGTCAATGTGTGCATTCAACTGACAGAGTTAAACTCACGTGTGGATTCAGCGGTTTGTAACCCTTTCTGTGCAGAATCCCAAAGCTGGTATTTCCAGCCCAATGACGGCATCCGTACTAAACAGCAGGAAACTTCGTCTAAAACTCAGGAGAAACGTTTCCTTGAAACTGCTCTGCTGTGCGTTCGTTCACCTAAGAGAGTTGAATCTATGTTGAGATTCAGCGAGTCAGAAACACGTTTCTTCTAGGAGCTGCGTTGGGATATTCCCGAGTGAATGGGACCATAGGCTGTACAGAGAAATATCTGCTTCTAAAACCAAAACGGAGCTATCTAACTGAATGGTTGTCAATGTGTGCATTCAACTGACAGAGTTAAACTCACGTGTGGATTCAGCGGTTTGCAAACCCTTTCTGTGCAGAATCACAAAACCGGTATTTCCAGCCCAATGCCGGCATCCGTACTAAACAGCAGGAAACTTCGTCTAAAACTCATGAGAAACGTTTCCTTGAAACTGCTCTGCTGTGCGTTCGATCACCTAAGAGAGTTGAATCTATGCTGAGATTCAGCGAGTCAGAAACACGTTTCTTCTAGGAGGTGCGTTGGGATATTCCCGAGTGAATGGGACCATAGGCTGTACAGAGAAATATCTGCTCCTACAACCAAAACGGTGGTATCTAACTGAATGGTTGTCAATGTGTGCATTCAACTGACAGAGTTAAACTCACGTTTGGATTCAGCGGTTTACAAACCCTTTCTGTGCAGAATCCCAAAACCGGTAATTCCAGCTCAATGCCGGCATCCGTACTAAACAGCAGGAAACTTCGTCTAAAACTCAGGAAAACGTTTCCTTGAAACTGCTCTGCTGTGCGTTCGTTCACCTAAGAGAGTTGAAACTATGTTGAGATTCAGCGAGTCAGAAACACGTTTATGCTAGGAGCTGCGTTGGGATATTCCCGAGTGAATGGGACCATAGGCTGTACAGAGAAATATCTGCTTCTGAAACCAAAACGGAGCTATCTAACTGAATGGTTGTCAATGTGTGCATTCAACTGACAGAGTTAAACTCACGTGTGGATTCAGCGGTTTGCAAACCATTTCTGTGCAGAATCCCAAAACCGGTATGTCCAGCCCAATGCCGGCATCCGTACTAAACAGCAGGAAACTTCGTCTAAAACTCAGGAGAAACGTTTCCTTGAAACTGCTCTGCTGTGCGTTCGTTCACCTAAGAGAGTTGAATCTATGTTGAGATTCAGCGAGTCAGAAACACGTTTCTTCTAGGAGCTGCGTTGGGATATTCCCGAGTGAATGTGACCATAGGCTGTACAGAGAAATATCTGCTTCTAAAACCAAAAGTGTGCTATCAAACTGAATGGTTGTCAATGTGTGCATTCAACTGACAGAGTTAAACTCACGTGTGGATTCAGCAGTTTGCAAACCCTTTCTGTGCAGAATCCCAAAACCGGTATTTCCAGTCCAATGCCGGCATACGTACTAAAGAGCAGGAAACTTCGTCTAAAACTCAGGAGAAACGTCCCCTTGAAACTGCTCTGCTGTGCGTTCGTTCACCTAAGAGAGTTGAATCTATGTTGAGATTCAGCGAGTCAGAAACACGTTTCTTCTAGGAGCTGCGTTGGGATATTCCCGAGTGAATGGGACCATAGGCTGTACAGAGAAATATCTGCTTCTAAAACCAAAAGTGTGCTATCAAACTGAATGGTTGTCAATGTGTGCATTCAACTCACAGAGTTAAACTCACGTGTGGATTCAGCGGTTTGCAAACCCTTTCTGTGCAGAATCCCAAAACCGGTATTTCCAGCCCAATGCCGGCATCCGTACTAAACAGCAGGAAACTTCGTCTAAAACTCAGGAGCAACGTTTCCTTGAAACTGCTCTGCTGTGCGTTCGTTCACCTAAGAGAGTTGAATCTATGTTGAGATTCAGCGAGTCAGAAACACGTTTCTTCTAGGAGCTGCGTTGGGATATTCCCGAGTGAATGGGACCATAGGCTGTACAGAGAAATATCTGCGTCTAAAACCAAAAGTGTGCTATCAAACTGAATGGTTGTCAATGTGTGCATTCAACTGACAGAGTTAAACTCACGTGTGGATTGAGCGGTTTGCAAACCCTTTCTGTGCAGAATCCCAAAACCGGTATTTCCAGCCCAATGCCGGCATACGTACTAAACAGCAGGAAACTTCGTCTAAAACTCAGGAGAAACGTTTCCTTGAAACTGCTCTGCTGTGCGTTCGTTCACCTAAGAGAGTTGAATCTATGTTGAGATTCAGCGAGTCAGAAACACGTTTCTTCTAGGAGCTGCGTTGGGATATTCCCGAGTGAATGGGACCATAGGCTGTACAGAGAAATATCTGCTTCTAAAACCAAAACGGAGCTATCTAACTGAATGGTTGTCAATGTGTGCATTCAACTGACAGAGTTAAACTCACGTGTGGATTCAGCGGTTTGCAAACCCTTTCTGTGCAGAATCACAAAACCGGTATTTCCAGCCCAATGCCGGCATCCGTACTAAACAGCAGGAAACTTCGTCTAAAACTCATGAGAAACGTTTCCTTGAAACTGCTCTGCTGTGCGTTCGATCACCTAAGAGAGTTGAATCTATGTTGAGATTCAGCGAGTCAGAAACACGTTTCTTCTAGGAGGTGCGTTGGGATATTCCCGAGTGAATGGGACCATAGGCTGTACAGAGAAATATCTGCTCCTACAACCAAAACGGTGGTATCTAACTGAATGGTTGTCAATGTGTGCATTCAACTGACAGAGTTAAACTCACGTTTGGATTCAGCGGTTTACAAACCCTTTCTGTGCAGAATCCCAAAACCGGTAATTCCAGCTCAATGCCTGCATCCGTACTAAACAGCCGGAAACTTCGTCTAAAACTCAGGAAAACGTTTCCTTGAAACTGCTCTGCTGTGCGTTCGTTCACCTAAGAGAGTTGAAACTATGTTGAGATTCAGCGAGTCAGAAACACGTTTATGCTAGGAGCTGCGTTGGGATATTCCCGAGTGAATGGGACCATAGGCTGTACAGAGAAATATCTGCTTCTGAAACCAAAACGGAGCTATCTAACTGAATGGTTGTCAATGTGTGCATTCAACTGACAGAGTTAAACTCACGTTTGGATTCAGCGGTTTACAAACCCTTTCTGTGCAGAATCCCAAAACCGGTAATTCCAGCTCAATGCCGGCATCCGTACTAAACAGCAGGAAACTTCGTCTAAAACTCAGGAAAACGTTTCTTGAAACTGCTCTGCTGTGCGTTCGTTCACCTAAGAGAGTTGAAACTATGTTGAGATTCAGCGAGTCAGAAACACGTTTATGCTAGGAGCTGCGTTGGGATATTCCCGAGTGAATGGGACCATAGGCTGTACAGAGAAATATCTGCTTCTGAAACCAAAACGGAGCTATCTAACTGAATGGTTGTCAATGTGTGCATTCAACTGACAGAGTTAAACTCACGTGTGGATTCAGCGGTTTGCAAACCATTTCTGTGCAGAATCCCAAAACCGGTATGTCCAGCCCAATGCCGGCATCCGTACTAAACAGCAGGAAACTTCGTCTAAAACTCAGGAGAAACGTTTCCTTGAAACTGCTCTGCTGTGCGTTCGTTCACCTAAGAGAGTTGAATCTATGTTGAGATTCAGCGAGTCAGAAACACGTTTCTTCTAGGAGCTGCGTTGGGATATTCCCGAGTGAATGTGACCATAGGCTGTACAGAGAAATATCTGCTTCTAAAACCAAAAGTGTGCTATCAAACTGAATGGTTGTCAATGTGTGCATTCAACTGACAGAGTTAAACTCACGTGTGGATTCAGCGGTTTGCAAACCCTTTCTGTGCAGAATCCCAAAACCGGTATTTCCAGTCCAATGCCGGCATACGTACTAAAGAGCAGGAAACTTCGTCTAAAACTCAGGAGAAACGTCCCCTTGAAACTGCTCTGCTGTGCGTTCGTTCACCTAAGAGAGTTGAATCTATGTTGAGATTCAGCGAGTCAGAAACACGTTTCTTCTAGGAGCTGCGTTGGGATATTCCCGAGTGAATGGGACCATAGGCTGTACAGAGAAATATCTGCTTCTAAAACCAAAAGTGTGCTATCAAACTGAATGGTTGTCAATGTGTGCATTCAACTCACAGAGTTAAACTCACGTGTGGATTCAGCGGTTTGCAAACCCTTTCTGTGCAGAATCCCAAAACCGGTATTTCCAGCCCAATGCCGGCATCCGTACTAAACAGCAGGAAACTTCGTCTAAAACTCAGGAGCAACGTTTCCTTGAAACTGCTCTGCTGTGCGTTCGTTCACCTAAGAGAGTTGAATCTATGTTGAGATTCAGCGAGTCAGAAACACGTTTCTTCTAGGAGCTGCGTTGGGATATTCCCGAGTGAATGGGACCATAGGCTGTACAGAGAAATATCTGCGTCTAAAACCAAAAGTGTGCTATCAAACTGAATGGTTGTCAATGTGTGCATTCAACTGACAGAGTTAAACTCACGTGTGGATTGAGCGGTTTGCAAACCCTTTCTGTGCAGAATCCCAAAACCGGTATTTCCAGCCCAATGACGGCATACGTACTAAACAGCAGGAAACTTCGTCTAAAACTCAGGAGAAACGTTTCCTTGAAACTGCTCTGCTGTCCGTTCGTTCACCTAAGAGAGTTGAATCTATGTTGAGATTCAGCGAGTCAGAAACACGTTTCTTCTAGGAGCTGCGTTGGGATATTCCCGAGTGAATGGGACCATAGGCTGTACAGAGAAATATCTGCTTCTAAACAAAAAGTGTGCTATCAAACTGAATGGTTGTCAATGTGCGCATTCAACTGACAGAGTTAAACTCACGTGTGGATTCAGCGGTTTGCAAACCCTTTCTGTGCAGAATCCCAAAACCGGTATTTCCAGCCCAATGCCGGCATCCGTACTAAACAGCAGGAAACTTCGTCTAAAACTCAGGAGAAACGTTTCCTTGAAACTGCTCTGCTGTGTGTTCGATCACCTAAGAGAGTTGGATCTATGTTGAGATTCAGCGAGTCAGAAACACGTTTCTTCTAGGAGGTGCGTTGGGATAATACCGAGTGAATGGGACCATAGGCTGTACAGAGAAATATCTGTTCCTACAACCAAAAGGGTGGTATCTAACTGAATGGTTGTCAATGTGTGCATTCAACTGACAGAGTTAAACTCACGTTTGGATTCAGCGGTTTACAAACCCTTTCTGTGCAGAATCCCAAAACCGGTAATTCCAGCTCAATGCCGGCATCCGTACTAAACAGCAGGAAACTTCGTCTAAATCTCAGGAGAAACGTTTCCTTGAAACTGCTCTGCTGTGCGTTCGTTCACCTAAGAGAGTTGAATCTATGTTGAGATTCAGCGAGTCAGAAACACGTTTCTTCTAGGAGCTGCGTTAGGATATTCCCGAGTGATTGGGACCATAGGCTGTGCAGAGTAATATCTGCTTCTAAAACGATAACGGAGCTATCTAACTGAATGGTTGTCAATGTGTGCATTCAACTGACAGAGTTAAACTCACGTGTGGATTCAGCGGTTTGCAAACCCTTTCTGTGCAGAATCCCAAAACCGGTATTTCCAGCCCAATGCCGGCATACGTACTAAACAGCAGGAAACTTCGTCTAAAACTCAGGAGAAACGTTTCCTTGAAACTGCTCTGCTGTGCGTTCGTTCACCTAAGAGAGTTGAATCTATGTTGAGATTCAGCGAGTCAGAAACACGTTTCTTCTAGGAGCTGCGTTGGGATATTCCCGAGTGAATGGGACCATAGGCTGTACAGAGAAATATCTGCTTCTAAAACCAAAAGTGTGCTATCTAACTGAATGGTTGTCAATGTGTGCATTCAACTGACAGAGTTAAACTCACGTGTGGATTCAGCGGTTTGTAACCCTTTATGTGCAGAATCCCAAAACTGGTATTTCCAGCCCAATGCCGGTATCCGTACTAAACAGCAGGAAACTTCGTCTAAAACTCAGGAGAAACGTTTCCTTGAAACTGCTCTGCTGTGCGTTCGTTCACCTAAGAGAGTTGAATCTATGTTGAGATTCAGCGAGTCAGAAACACGTTTCTTCTAGGAGCTGCGTTGGGATATTCCCGAGTGAATGGGACCATAGGCTGTACAGAGAAATATCTGCTTCTAAAACCAAAACGGAGCTATCTAACTGAATGGTTGTCAATGTGTGCATTCAACTGACAGAGTTAAACTCACGTGTGGATTCAGCGGTTTGCAAACCCTTTCTGTGCAGAATCCCAAAACAGGTATTTCCAGCCCAATGCCGGCATCCGTACTAAACAGCAGGAAACTTCGTCTAAAACTCAGGAGAAACGTTTCCTTGAAACTGCTCTGCTGTGCGTTCGATCACCTAAGAGAGTTGAATCTATGTTGAGATTCAGCGAGTCAGAGACACGTTTCTTCTAGGAGGTGCGTTGGGATATTCCCGAGTGAATGGGACCATAGGCTGTACAGAGAAATATCTGCTCCTACAACCAAAACGGTGGTATCTAACTGAATGGTTGTCAATGTGTGCATTCAACTGACAGAGTTAAACTCACGTTTGGATTCAGCGGTTTACAAACCCTTTCTGTGCAGAATCCCAAAACCGGAAATTCCAGCTCAATGCCGGCATCCGTACTAAACAGCAGGAAACTTCGTCTAAAACTCAGGAAAACGTTTCCTTGAAACTGCTCTGCTGTGCGTTCGTTCACCTAAGAGAGTTGAAACTATGTTGAGATTCAGCGAGTCAGAAACACGTTTATGCTAGGAGCTGCGTTGGGATATTCCCGAGTGAATGGGACCATAGGCTGTACAGAGAAATATCTGCTTCTGAAACCAAAACGGAGCTATCTAACTGAATGGTTGTCAATGTGTGCATTCAACTGACAGAGTTAAACTCACGTGTGGATTCAGCGGTTTGCAAACCATTTCTGTGCAGAATCCCAAAACCGGTATGTCCAGCCCAATGCCGGCATCCGTACTAAACAGCAGGAAACTTCGTCTAAAACTCAGGAGAAACGTTTCCTTGAAACTGCTCTGCTGTGCGTTCGTTCACCTAAGAGAGTTGAATCTATGTTGAGATTCAGCGAGTCAGAAACACGTTTCTTCTAGGAGCTGCGTTGGGATATTCCCGAGTGAATGTGACCATAGGCTGTACAGAGAAATATCTGCTTCTAAAACCAAAAGTGTGCTATCAAACTGAATGGTTGTCAATGTGTGCATTCAACTGACAGAGTTAAACTCACGTGTGGATTCAGCGGTTTGCAAACCCTTTCTGTGCAGAATCCCAAAACCGGTATTTCCAGTCCAATGCCGGCATACGTACTAAAGAGCAGGAAACTTCGTCTAAAACTCAGGAGAAACGTCCCCTTGAAACTGCTCTGCTGTGCGTTCGTTCACCTAAGAGAGTTGAATCTATGTTGAGATTCAGCGAGTCAGAAACACGTTTCTTCTAGGAGCTGCGTTGGGATATTCCGCAGTGAATGGGACCATAGGCTGTACAGAGAAATATCTGCTTCTAAAACCAAAAGTGTGCTATCAAACTGAATGGTTGTCAATGTGTGCATTCAACTCACAGAGTTAAACTCACGTGTGGATTCAGCGGTTTGCAAACCCTTTCTGTGCAGAATCCCAAAACCGGTATTTCCAGCCCAATGCCGGCATCCGTACTAAACAGCAGGAAACTTCGTCTAAAACTCAGCAGCAAAGTTTCCTTGAAACTGCTCTGCTGTGCGGTCGTTCACCTAAGAGAGTTGAATCTATGTTGAGATTCAGCGAGTCAGAAACACGTTTCTTCTAGGAGCTGCGTTGGGATATTCCCGAGTGAATGGGACCATAGGCTGTACAGAGAAATATCTGCGTCTAAAACCAAAAGTGTGCTATCAAACTGAATGGTTGTCAATGTGTGCATTGAACTGACAGAGTTAAACTCACGTGTGGATTGAGCGGTTTGCAAACCCTTTCTGTGCAGAATCCCAAAACCGGTATTTCCAGCCCAATGACGGCATACGTACTAAACAGCAGGAAACTTCGTCTAAAACTCAGGAGAAACGTTTCCTTGAAACTGCTCTGCTGTCCGTTCGTTCACCTAAGAGAGTTGAATCTATGTTGAGAATCAGCGAGTCAGAAACACGTTTCTTCTAGGAGCTGCGTTGGGATATTCCCGAGTGAATGGGACCATGGGCTGTACAGAGAAATATCTGCTTCTAAACAAAAAGTGTGCTATCAAACTGAATGGTTGTCAATGTGCGCATTCAACTGACAGAGTTAAACTCACGTGTGGATTCAGCGGTTTGCAAACCCTTTCTGTGCAGAATCCCAAAACCGGTATTTCCAGCCCAATGCCGGCATCCGTACTAAACAGCAGGAAACTTCGTCTAAAACTCATGAGAAACGTTTCCTTGAAACTGCTCTGCTGTGCGTTCGATCACCTAAGAGAGTTGAATCTATGTTGAGATTCAGCGAGTCAGAAACACGTTTCTTCTAGGAGGTGCGTTGGGATATTCCCGAGTGAATGGGACCATAGGCTGTACAGAGAAATATCTGTTCCTACAACCAAAAGGGTGGTATCTAACTGAATGGTTGTCAATGTGTGCATTCAACTGACAGAGTTAAACTCACGTTTGGATTCAGCGGTTTACAAACCCTTTCTGTGCAGAATCCCAAAACCGGTAATTCCAGCTCAATGCCGGCATCCGTACTAAACAGCAGGAAACTTCGTCTAAATCTCAGGAGAAACGTTTCCTTGAAACTGCTCTGCTGTGCGTTCGTTCACCTAAGAGAGTTGAAACTATGTTGAGATTCAGCGAGTCAGAAACACGTTTATGCTAGGAGCTGCGTTGGGATATTCCCGAGTGAATGGGACCATAGGCTGTACAGAGAAATATCTGCTTCTGAAACCAAAACGGAGCTATCTAACTGAATGGTTGTCAATGTGTGCATTCAACTGACAGAGTTAAACTCACGTGTGGATTCAGCGGTTTGCAAACACTTTCTGTGCAGAATCCCAAAACCGGTATGTCCAGCCCAATGCCGGCATCCGTACTAAACAGCAGCAAACTTCGTCTAAAACTCAGGAGAAACGTTTCCTTGAAACTGCTCTGCTGTGCGTTCGTTCACCTAAGAGAGTTGAATCTATGTTGAGATTCAGCGAGTCAGAAACACGTTTCTTCTAGGAGCTGCGTTAGGATATTCCCGAGTGATTGGGACCATAGGCTGTGCAGAGTAATATCTGCTTCTAAAACGATAACGGAGCTATCTAACTGAATGGTTGTCAATGTGTGCATTCAACTGACAGAGTTAAACTCACGTGTGGATTCAGCGGTTTGCAAACCCTTTCTGTGCAGAATCCCAAAACCGGTATTTCCAGCCCAATGCCGGCATACGTACTAAACAGCAGGAAACTTCGTCTAAAACTCAGGAGAAACGTTTCCTTGAAACTGCTCTGCTGTGCGTTCGTTCACCTAAGAGAGTTGAATCTATGTTGAGATTCAGCGAGTCAGAAACACGTTTCTTCTAGGAGCTGCGTTGGGATATTCCCGAGTGAATGGGACCATAGGCTGTACAGAGAAATATCTGCTTCTAAAACCAAAAGTGTGCTATCTAACTGAATGGTTGTCAATGTGTGCATTCAACTGACAGAGTTAAACTCACGTGTGGATTCAGCGGTTTGTAACCCTTTATGTGCAGAATCCCAAAACTGGTATTTCCAGCCCAATGCCGGTATCCGTACTAAACAGCAGGAAACTTCGTCTAAAACTCAGGAGAAACGTTTCCTTGAAACTGCTCTGCTGTGCGTTCGTTCACCTAAGAGAGTTGAATCTATGTTGAGATTCAGCGAGTCAGAAACACGTTTCTTCTAGGAGCTGCGTTGGGATATTCCCGAGTGAATGGGACCATAGGCTGTACAGAGAAATATCTGCTTCTAAAACCAAAACGGAGCTATCTAACTGAATGGTTGTCAATGTGTGCATTCAACTGACAGAGTTAAACTCACGTGTGGATTCAGCGGTTTGCAAACCCTTTCTGTGCAGAATCCCAAAACAGGTATTTCCAGCCCAATGCCGGCATCCGTACTAAACAGCAGGAAACTTCGTCTAAAACTCAGGAGAAACGTTTCCTTGAAACTGCTCTGCTGTGCGTTCGATCACCTAAGAGAGTTGAATCTATGTTGAGATTCAGCGAGTCAGAGACACGTTTCTTCTAGGAGGTGCGTTGGGATATTCCCGAGTGAATGGGACCATAGGCTGTACAGAGAAATATCTGCTCCTACAACCAAAACGGTGGTATCTAACTGAATGGTTGTCAATGTGTGCATTCAACTGACAGAGTTAAACTCACGTTTGGATTCAGCGGTTTACAAACCCTTTCTGTGCAGAATCCCAAAACCGGAAATTCCAGCTCAATGCCGGCATCCGTACTAAACAGCAGGAAACTTCGTCTAAAACTCAGGAAAACGTTTCCTTGAAACTGCTCTGCTGTGCGTTCGTTCACCTAAGAGAGTTGAAACTATGTTGAGATTCAGCGAGTCAGAAACACGTTTATGCTAGGAGCTGCGTTGGGATATTCCCGAGTGAATGGGACCATAGGCTGTACAGAGAAATATCTGCTTCTGAAACCAAAACGGAGCTATCTAACTGAATGGTTGTCAATGTGTGCATTCAACTGACAGAGTTAAACTCACGTGTGGATTCAGCGGTTTGCAAACCATTTCTGTGCAGAATCCCAAAACCGGTATGTCCAGCCCAATGCCGGCATCCGTACTAAACAGCAGGAAACTTCGTCTAAAACTCAGGAGAAACGTTTCCTTGAAACTGCTCTGCTGTGCGTTCGTTCACCTAAGAGAGTTGAATCTATGTTGAGATTCAGCGAGTCAGAAACACGTTTCTTCTAGGAGCTGCGTTGGGATATTCCCGAGTGAATGTGACCATAGGCTGTACAGAGAAATATCTGCTTCTAAAACCAAAAGTGTGCTATCAAACTGAATGGTTGTCAATGTGTGCATTCAACTGACAGAGTTAAACTCACGTGTGGATTCAGCGGTTTGCAAACCCTTTCTGTGCAGAATCCCAAAACCGGTATTTCCAGTCCAATGCCGGCATACGTACTAAAGAGCAGGAAACTTCGTCTAAAACTCAGGAGAAACGTCCCCTTGAAACTGCTCTGCTGTGCGTTCGTTCACCTAAGAGAGTTGAATCTATGTTGAGATTCAGCGAGTCAGAAACACGTTTCTTCTAGGAGCTGCGTTGGGATATTCCCGAGTGAATGGGACCATAGGCTGTACAGAGAAATATCTGCTTCTAAAACCAAAAGTGTGCTATCAAACTGAATGGTTGTCAATGTGTGCATTCAACTCACAGAGTTAAACTCACGTGTGGATTCAGCGGTTTGCAAACCCTTTCTGTGCAGAATCCCAAAACCGGTATTTCCAGCCCAATGCCGGCATCCGTACTAAACAGCAGGAAACTTCGTCTAAAACTCAGGAGAAACGTTTCCTTGAAACTGCTCTGCTGTGCGTTCGATCACCTAAGAGAGTTGAATCTATGTTGAGATTCAGCGAGTCAGAAACACGTTTCTTCTAGGAGGTGCGTTGGGATATTCCCGAGTGAATGGGACCATAGGCTGTACAGAGAAATATCTGTTCCTACAACCAAAAGGGTGGTATCTAACTGAATGGTTGTCAATGTGTGCATTCAACTGACAGAGTTAAACTCACGTTTGGATTCAGCGGTTTACAAACCCTTTCTGTGCAGAATCCCAAAACCGGTAATTCCAGCTCAATGCCGGCATCCGTACTAAACAGCAGGAAACTTCGTCTAAATCTCAGGAGAAACGTTTCCTTGAAACTGCTCTGCTGTGCGTTCGTTCACCTAAGAGAGTTGAAACTATGTTGAGATTCAGCGAGTCAGAAACACGTTTATGCTAGGAGCTGCGTTGGGATATTCCCGAGTGAATGGGACCATAGGCTGTACAGAGAAATATCTGCTTCTGAAACCAAAACGGAGCTATCTAACTGAATGGTTGTCAATGTGTGCATTCAACTGACAGAGTTAAACTCACGTGTGGATTCAGCGGTTTGCAAACACTTTCTGTGCAGAATCCCAAAACCGGTATGTCCAGCCCAATGCCGGCATCCGTACTAAACAGCAGCAAACTTCGTCTAAAACTCAGGAGAAACGTTTCCTTGAAACTGCTCTGCTGTGCGTTCGTTCACCTAAGAGAGTTGAATCTATGTTGAGATTCAGCGAGTCAGAAACACGTTTCTTCTAGGAGCTGCGTTAGGATATTCCCGAGTGATTGGGACCATAGGCTGTGCAGAGTAATATCTGCTTCTAAAACGATAACGGAGCTATCTAACTGAATGGTTGTCAATGTGTGCATTCAACTGACAGAGTTAAACTCACGTGTGGATTCAGCGGTTTGCAAACCCTTTCTGTGCAGAATCCCAAAACCGGTATTTCCAGCCCAATGCCGGCATACGTACTAAACAGCAGGAAACTTCGTCTAAAACTCAGGAGAAACGTTTCCTTGAAACTGCTCTGCTGTGCGTTCGTTCACCTAAGAGAGTTGAATCTATGTTGAGATTCAGCGAGTCAGAAACACGTTTCTTCTAGGAGCTGCGTTGGGATATTCCCGAGTGAATGGGACCATAGGCTGTACAGAGAAATATCTGCTTCTAAAACCAAAAGTGTGCTATCTAACTGAATGGTTGTCAATGTGTGCATTCAACTGACAGAGTTAAACTCACGTGTGGATTCAGCGGTTTGTAACCCTTTATGTGCAGAATCCCAAAACTGGTATTTCCAGCCCAATGCCGGTATCCGTACTAAACAGCAGGAAACTTCGTCTAAAACTCAGGAGAAACGTTTCCTTGAAACTGCTCTGCTGTGCGTTCGTTCACCTAAGAGAGTTGAATCTATGTTGAGATTCAGCGAGTCAGAAACACGTTTCTTCTAGGAGCTGCGTTGGGATATTCCCGAGTGAATGGGACCATAGGCTGTACAGAGAAATATCTGCTTCTAAAACCAAAACGGAGCTATCTAACTGAATGGTTGTCAATGTGTGCATTCAACTGACAGAGTTAAACTCACGTGTGGATTCAGCGGTTTGCAAACCCTTTCTGTGCAGAATCCCAAAACAGGTATTTCCAGCCCAATGCCGGCATCCGTACTAAACAGCAGGAAACTTCGTCTAAAACTCAGGAGAAACGTTTCCTTGAAACTGCTCTGCTGTGCGTTCGATCACCTAAGAGAGTTGAATCTATGTTGAGATTCAGCGAGTCAGAGACACGTTTCTTCTAGGAGGTGCGTTGGGATATTCCCGAGTGAATGGGACCATAGGCTGTACAGAGAAATATCTGCTCCTACAACCAAAACGGTGGTATCTAACTGAATGGTTGTCAATGTGTGCATTCAACTGACAGAGTTAAACTCACGTTTGGATTCAGCGGTTTACAAACCCTTTCTGTGCAGAATCCCAAAACCGGAAATTCCAGCTCAATGCCGGCATCCGTACTAAACAGCAGGAAACTTCGTCTAAAACTCAGGAAAACGTTTCCTTGAAACTGCTCTGCTGTGCGTTCGTTCACCTAAGAGAGTTGAAACTATGTTGAGATTCAGCGAGTCAGAAACACGTTTATGCTAGGAGCTGCGTTGGGATATTCCCGAGTGAATGGGACCATAGGCTGTACAGAGAAATATCTGCTTCTGAAACCAAAACGGAGCTATCTAACTGAATGGTTGTCAATGTGTGCATTCAACTGACAGAGTTAAACTCACGTGTGGATTCAGCGGTTTGCAAACCATTTCTGTGCAGAATCCCAAAACCGGTATGTCCAGCCCAATGCCGGCATCCGTACTAAACAGCAGGAAACTTCGTCTAAAACTCAGGAGAAACGTTTCCTTGAAACTGCTCTGCTGTGCGTTCGTTCACCTAAGAGAGTTGAATCTATGTTGAGATTCAGCGAGTCAGAAACACGTTTCTTCTAGGAGCTGCGTTGGGATATTCCCGAGTGAATGTGACCATAGGCTGTACAGAGAAATATCTGCTTCTAAAACCAAAAGTGTGCTATCAAACTGAATGGTTGTCAATGTGTGCATTCAACTGACAGAGTTAAACTCACGTGTGGATTCAGCGGTTTGCAAACCCTTTCTGTGCAGAATCCCAAAACCGGTATTTCCAGTCCAATGCCGGCATACGTACTAAAGAGCAGGAAACTTCGTCTAAAACTCAGGAGAAACGTCCCCTTGAAACTGCTCTGCTGTGCGTTCGTTCACCTAAGAGAGTTGAATCTATGTTGAGATTCAGCGAGTCAGAAACACGTTTCTTCTAGGAGCTGCGTTGGGATATTCCCGAGTGAATGGGACCATAGGCTGTACAGAGAAATATCTGCTTCTAAAACCAAAAGTGTGCTATCAAACTGAATGGTTGTCAATGTGTGCATTCAACTCACAGAGTTAAACTCACGTGTGGATTCAGCGGTTTGCAAACCCTTTCTGTGCAGAATCCCAAAACCGGTATTTCCAGCCCAATGCCGGCATCCGTACTAAACAGCAGGAAACTTCGTCTAAAACTCAGGAGCAAAGTTTCCTTGAAACTGCTCTGCTGTGCGTTCGTTCACCTAAGAGAGTTGAATCTATGTTGAGATTCAGCGAGTCAGAAACACGTTTCTTCTAGGAGCTGCGTTGGGATATTCCCGAGTGAATGGGACCATAGGCTGTACAGAGAAATATCTGCGTCTAAAACCAAAAGTGTGCTATCAAACTGAATGGTTGTCAATGTGTGCATTCAACTGACAGAGTTAAACTCACGTGTGGATTGAGCGGTTTGCAAACCCTTTCTGTGCAGAATCCCAAAACCGGTATTTCCAGCCCAATGACGGCATACGTACTAAACAGCAGGAAACTTCGTCTAAAACTCAGGAGAAACGTTTCCTTGAAACTGCTCTGCTGTCCGTTCGTTCACCTAAGAGAGTTGAATCTATGTTGAGATTCAGCGAGTCAGAAACACGTTTCTTCTAGGAGCTGCGTTGGGATATTCCCGAGTGAATGGGACCATAGGCTGTACAGAGAAATATCTGCTTCTAAACAAAAAGTGTGCTATCAAACTGAATGGTTGTCAATGTGCGCATTCAACTGACAGAGTTAAACTCACGTGTGGATTCAGCGGTTTGCAAACCCTTTCTGTGCAGAATCCCAAAACCGGTATTTCCAGCCCAATGCCGGCATCCGTACTAAACAGCAGGAAACTTCGTCTAAAACTCAGGAGAAACGTTTCCTTGAAACTGCTCTGCTGTGCGTTCGATCACCTAAGAGAGTTGAATCTATGTTGAGATTCAGCGAGTCAGAAACACGTTTCTTCTAGGAGGTGCGTTGGGATATTCCCGAGTGAATGGGACCATAGGCTGTACAGAGAAATATCTGTTCCTACAACCAAAAGGGTGGTATCTAACTGAATGGTTGTCAATGTGTGCATTCAACTGACAGAGTTAAACTCACGTTTGGATTCAGCGGTTTACAAACCCTTTCTGTGCAGAATCCCAAAACCGGTAATTCCAGCTCAATGCCGGCATCCGTACTAAACAGCAGGAAACTTCGTCTAAATCTCAGGAGAAACGTTTCCTTGAAACTGCTCTGCTGTGCGTTCGTTCACCTAAGAGAGTTGAAACTATGTTGAGATTCAGCGAGTCAGAAACACGTTTATGCTAGGAGCTGCGTTGGGATATTCCCGAGTGAATGGGACCATAGGCTGTACAGAGAAATATCTGCTTCTGAAACCAAAACGGAGCTATCTAACTGAATGGTTGTCAATGTGTGCATTCAACTGACAGAGTTAAACTCACGTGTGGATTCAGCGGTTTGCAAACCCTTTCTGTGCAGAATCCCAAAACCGGTATGTCCAGCCCAATGCCGGCATCCGTACTAAACAGCAGCAAACTTCGTCTAAAACTCAGGAGAAACGTTTCCTTGAAACTGCTCTGCTGTGCGTTCGTTCACCTAAGAGAGTTGAATCTATGTTGAGATTCAGCGAGTCAGAAACACGTTTCTTCTAGGAGCTGCGTTAGGATATTCCCGAGTGATTGGGACCATAGGCTGTGCAGAGTAATATCTGCTTCTAAAACGATAACGGAGCTATCTAACTGAATGGTTGTCAATGTGTGCATTCAACTGACAGAGTTAAACTCACGTGTGGATTCAGCGGTTTGCAAACCCTTTCTGTGCAGAATCCCAAAACCGGTATTTCCAGCCCAATGCCGGCATCCGTACTAAACAGCAGGAAACTTCGTCTAAAACTCAGGAGAAACGTTTCCTTGAAACTGCTCTGCTGTGCGTTCGTTCACCTAAGAGAGTTGAATCTATGTTGAGATTCAGCGAGTCAGAAACACGTTTCTTCTAGGAGCTGCGTTGGGATATTCCCGAGTGAATGGGACCATAGGCTGTACAGAGAAATATCTGCTTCTAAAACCAAAAGTGTGCTATCTAACTGAATGGTTGTCAGTGTGTGCATTCAACTGACAGAGTTAAACTCACGTGTGGATTCAGCGGTTTGTAACCCTTTATGTGCAGAATCCCAAAACTGGTATTTCCAGCCCAATGCCGGTATCCGTACTAAACAGCAGGAAACTTCGTCTGAAACTCAGGAGAAACGTTTCCTTGAAACTGCTCTGCTGTGCGTTCGTTCACCTAAGAGAGTTGAATCTATGTTGAGATTCAGCGAGTCAGAAACACGTTTCTTCTAGGAGCTGCGTTGGGATATTCCCGAGTGAATGGGACCATAGGCTGTACAGAGAAATATCTGCTTCTAAAACCAAAACGGAGCTATCTAACTGAATGGTTGCCAATGTGTGCATTCAACTGACAGAGTTAAACTCACGTGTGGATTCAGCGGTTTGCAAACCCTTTCTGTGCAGAATCCCAAAACCGGTATTTCCAGCCCAATGCCGGCATCAGTACTAAACAGCAGGAAACTTCGTCTAAAACTCAGGAGAAACGTTTCCTTGAAACTGCTCTGCTGTGCGTTCGATCACCTAAGAGAGTTGAATCTATGTTGAGATTCAGCGAGTCAGAAACACGTTTCTTCTAGGAGGTGCGTTGGGATATTCCCGAGTGAATGGGACCATAGGCTGTACAGAGAAATATCTGCTCCTACAACCAAAAGGGTGGTATCTAACTGAATGGTTGTCAATGTGTGCATTCAACTGACAGAGTTAAACTCACGTTTGGATTCAGCGGTTTACAAACCCTTTCTGTGCAGAATCCCAAAACCGGTAATTCCAGCTCAATGCCGGCATCCGTACTAAACAGCAGGAAACTTCGTCTAAAACTCAGGAAAACGTTTCCTTGAAACTGCTCTGCTGTGCGTTCGTTCACCTAAGAGAGTTGAAACTATGTTGAGATTCAGCGAGTCAGAAACACGTTTATGCTAGGAGCTGCGTTGGGATATTCCCGAGTGAATGGGACCATAGGCTGTACAGAGAAATATCTGCTTCTGAAACCAAAACGGAGCTATCTAACTGAATGGTTGTCAATGTGTGCATTCAACTGACAGAGTTAAACTCACGTGTGGATTCAGCGGTTTGCAAACCATTTCTGTGCAGAATCCCAAAACCGGTATGTCCAGCCCAATGCCGGCATCCGTACTAAACAGCAGGAAACTTCGTCTAAAACTCAGGAGAAACGTTTCCTTGAAACTGCTCTGCTGTGCGTTCGTTCACCTAAGAGAGTTGAATCTATGTTGAGATTCAGCGAGTCAGAAACACGTTTCTTCTAGGAGCTGCGTTGGGATATTCCCGAGTGAATGTGACCATAGGCTGTACAGAGAAATATCTGCTTCTAAAACCAAAAGTGTGCTATCAAACTGAATGGTTGTCAATGTGTGCATTCAACTGACAGAGTTAAACTCACGTGTGGATTCAGCGGTTTGCAAACCCTTTCTGTGCAGAATCCCAAAACCGGTATTTCCAGCCCAATGCCGGCATACGTACTAAACAGCAGGAAACTTCGTCTAAAACTCAGGAGAAACGTTTCCTTGAAACTGCTCTGCTGTGCGTTCGTTCACCTAAGAGAGTTGAATCTATGTTGAGATTCAGCGAGTCAGAAACACGTTTCTTCTAGGAGCTGCGTTGGGATATTCCCGAGTGAATGGGACCATAGGCTGTACAGAGAAATATCTGCTTCTAAACAAAAAGTGTGCTATCAAACTGAATGGTTGTCAAAGTGCGCATTCAACTGACAGAGTTAAACTCACGTGTGGATTCAGCGGTTTGCAAACCCTTTCTGTGCAGAATCCCAAAACCGGTATTTCCAGCCCAATGCCGGCATCCGTACTAAACAGCAGGAAACTTCGTCTAAAACTCAGGAGAAACGTTTCCTTGAAACTGCTCTGCTGTGCGTTCGATCACCTAAGAGAGTTGAATCTATGTTGAGATTCAGCGAGTCAGAAACACGTTTCTTCTAGGAGGTGCGTTGGGATATTCCCGAGTGAATGGGACCATAGGCTGTCCAGAGAAATATCTGTTCCTACAACCAAAAGGGTGGTATCTAACTGAATGGTTGTCAATGTGTGCATTCAACTGACAGAGTTAAACTCACGTTTGGATTCAGCGGTTTACAAACCCTTTCTGTGCAGAATCCCAAAACCGGTAATTCCAGCTCAATGCCGGCATCCGTAGTAAACAGCAGGAAACTTCGTCTAAAACTCAGGAGAAACGTTTCCTTGAAACTGCTCTGCTGTGCGTTCGTTCACCTAAGAGAGTTGAAACTATGTTGAGATTCAGCGAGTCAGAAACACGTTTATGCTAGGAGCTGCGTTGGGATATTCCCGAGTGAATGGGACCATAGGCTGTACAGAGAAATATCTGCTTCTGAAACCAAAACGGAGCTATCTAACTGAATGGTTGTCAATGTGTGCATTCAACTGACAGAGTTAAACTCACGTGTGGATTCAGCGGTTTGCAAACCCTTTCTGTGCAGAATCCCAAAACCGGTATGTCCAGCCCAATGCCGGCATCCGTACTAAACAGCAGCAAACTTCGTCTAAAACTCAGGAGAAACGTTTCCTTGAAACTGCTCTGCTGTGCGTTCGTTCACCTAAGAGAGTTGAATCTATGTTCAGATTCAGCGAGTAAGAAACACGTTTCTTCTAGGAGCTGCGTTAGGATATTCCCGAGTGAATGGGACCATAGGCTGTGCAGAGTAATATCTGCTTCTAAAACGATAACGGAGCTATCTAACTGAATGGTTGTCAATGTGTGCATTCAACTGACAGAGTTAAACTCACGTGTGGATTCAGCGGTTTGCAAACCCTTTCTGTGCAGAATCCCAAAACCGGTATTTCCAGCCCAATGCCGGCATACGTACTAAACAGCAGGAAACTTCGTCTAAAACTCAGGAGAAACGTTTCCTTGAAACTGCTCTGCTGTGCGTTCGTTCACCTAAGAGAGTTGAATCTATGTTGAGATTCAGCGAGTCAGAAACACGTTTCTTCTAGGAGCTGCGTTGGGATATTCCCGAGTGAATGGGACCATAGGCTGTACAGAGAAATATCTGCTTCTAAAACCAAAAGTGTGCTATATAACTGAATGGTTGTCAGTGTGTGCATTCAACTGACAGAGTTAAACTCACGTGTGGATTCAGCGGTTTGTAACCCTTTATGTGCAGAATCCCAAAACTGGTATTTCCAGCCCAATGCCGGTATCCGTACTAAACAGCAGGAAACTTCGTCTGAAACTCAGGAGAAACGTTTCCTTGAAACTGCTCTGCTGTGCGTTCGTTCACCTAAGAGAGTTGAAACTATGTTGAGATTCAGCGAGTCAGAAACACGTTTATGCTAGGAGCTGCGTTGGGATATTCCCAAGTGAATGGGACCATAGGCTGTACAGAGAAATATCTGCTTCTGAAACCAAAACGGAGCTATCTAACTGAATGGTTGTCAATGTGTGCATTCAACTGACAGAGTTAAACTCACGTGTGGATTCAGCGGTTTGCAAACCATTTCTGTGCAGAATCCCAAAACCGGTATGTCCAGCCCAATGCCGGCATCCGTACTAAACAGCAGGAAACTTCGTCTAAAACTCAGGAGAAACGTTTCCTTGAAACTGCTCTGCTGTGCGTTCGTTCACCTAAGAGAGTTGAATCTATGTTGAGATTCAGCGAGTCAGAAACACGTTTCTTCTAGGAGCTGCGTTGGGATATTCCCGAGTGAATGTGACCATAGGCTGTACAGAGAAATATCTGCTTCTAAAACCAAAAGTGTGCTATCAAACTGAATGGTTGTCAATGTGTGCATTCAACTGACAGAGTTAAACTCACGTGTGGATTCAGCGGTTTGCAAACCCTTTCTGTGCGGAATCCCAAAACCGGTATTTCCAGCCCAATGCCGGCATACGTACTAAACAGCAGGAAACTTCGTCTAAAACTCAGGAGAAACGTTTCCTTGAAACTGCTCTGCTGTGCGTTCGTTCACCTAAGAGAGTTGAATCTATGTTGAGATTCAGCGAGTCAGAAACACGTTTCTTCTAGGAGCTGCGTTGGGATATTCCCGAGTGAATGGGACCATAGGCTGTACAGAGAAATATCTGTTTCTAAACAAAAAGTGTGCTATCAAACTGAATGGTTGTCAATGTGCGCATTCAACTGACAGAGTTAAACTCACGTGTGGATTCAGCGGTTTGCAAACCCTTTCTGTGCAGAATCCCAAAACCGGTATTTCCAGCCCAATGCCGGCATCTGTACTAAACAGCAGGAAACTTCGTCTAAAACTCAGGAGAAACGTTTCCTTGAAACTGCTCTGCTGTGCGTTCGATCACCTAAGAGAGTTGAATCTATGTTGAGATTCAGCGAGTCAGAAACACGTTTCTTCTAGGAGGTGCGTTGGGATATTCCCGAGTGAATGGGACCATAGGCTGTCCAGAGAAATATCTGTTCCTACAACCAAAAGGGTGGTATCTAACTGAATGGTTGTCAATGTGTGCATTCAACTGACAGAGTTAAACTCACGTTTGGATTCAGCGGTTTACAAACCCTTTCTGTGCAGAATCCCAAAACCGGTAATTCCAGCTCAATGCCGGCATCCGTAATAAACAGCAGGAAACTTCGTCTAAAACTCAGGAGAAACGTTTCCTTGAAACTGCTCTGCTGTGCGTTCGTTCACCTAAGAGAGTTGAAACTATGTTGAGATTCAGCGAGTCAGAAACACGTTTATGCTAGGAGCTGCGTTGGGATATTCCCGAGTGAATGGGACCAAAGGCTGTACAGAGAAATATCTGCTTCTGAAACCAAAACGGAGCTATCTAACTGAATGGTTGTCAATGTGTGCATTCAACTGACAGAGTTAAACTCACGTGTGGATTCAGCGGTTTGCAAACCCTTTCTGTGCAGAATCCCAAAACCGGTATGTCCAGCCCAATGCCGGCATCCGTACTAAACAGCAGCAAACTTCGTCTAAAACTCAGGAGAAACGTTTCCTTGAAACTGCTCTGCTGTGCGTTCGTTCACCTAAGAGAGTTGAATCTATGTTCAGATTCAGCGAGTCAGAAACACGTTTCTTCTAGGAGCTGCGTTAGGATATTCCCGAGTGAATGGGACCATAGGCTGTGCAGAGTAATATCTGCTTCTAAAACGATAACGGAGCTATCTAACTGAATGGTTGTCAATGTGTGCATTCAACTGACAGAGTTAAACTCACGTGTGGATTCAGCGGTTTGCAAACCCTTTCTGTGCAGAATCCCAAAACCGGTATTTCCAGCCCAATGCCGGCATACGTACTAAACAGCAGGAAACTTCGTCTAAAACTCAGGAGAAACGTTTCCTTGAAACTGCTCTGCTGTGCGTTCGTTCACCTAAGAGAGTTGAATCTATGTTGAGATTCAGCGAGTCAGAAACACGTTTCTTCTAGGAGCTGCGTTGGGATATTCCCGAGTGAATGGGACCATAGGCTGTACAGAGAAATATCTGCTTCTAAAACCAAAAGTGTGCTATCTAACTGAATGGTTGTCAATGTGTGCATTCAACTGACAGAGTTAAACTCACGTGTGGATTCAGCGGTTTGTAACCCTTTCTGTGCAGAATCCCAAAACTGGTATTTCCAGCCCAATGCCGGCATCCGTACTAAACAGCAGGAAACTTCGTCTAAAACTCAGGAGAAACGTTTCCTTGAAACTGCTCTGCTGTGCGTTCGTTCACCTAAGAGAGTTGAATCTATGTTGAGATTCAGCGAGTCAGAAACACGTTTCTTCTAGGAGCTGCGTTGGGATATTCCCGAGTGAATGGGACCATAGGCTGTACAGAGAAATATCTGCTTCTAAAACCAAAACGGAGCTATCTAACTGAATGGTTGCCAATGTGTGCATTCAACTGACAGAGTTAAACTCACGTGTGGATTCAGCGGTTTGCAAACCCTTTCTGTGCAGAATCCCAAAACCGGTATTTCCAGCCCAATGCCGGCATCAGTACTAAACAGCAGGAAACTTCGTCTAAAACTCAGGAGAAACGTTTCCTTGAAACTGCTCTGCTGTGCGTTCGATCACCTAAGAGAGTTGAATCTATGTTGAGATTCAGCGAGTCAGAAACACGTTTCTTCTAGGAGGTGCGTTGGGATATTCCCGAGTGAATGGGACCATAGGCTGTACAGAGAAATATCTGCTCCTACAACCAAAAGGGTGGTATCTAACTGAATGGTTGTCAATGTGTGCATTCAACTGACAGAGTTAAACTCACGTTTGGATTCAGCGGTTTACAAACCCTTTCTGTGCAGAATCCCAAAACCGGTAATTCCAGCTCAATGCCGGCATCCGTACTAAACAGCAGGAAACTTCGTCTAAAACTCAGGAAAACGTTTCCTTGAAACTGCTCTGCTGTGCGTTCGTTCACCTAAGAGAGTTGAAACTATGTTGAGATTCAGCGAGTCAGAAACACGTTTATGCTAGGAGCTGCGTTGGGATATTCCCGAGTGAATGGGACCATAGGCTGTACAGAGAAATATCTGCTTCTGAAACCAAAACGGAGCTATCTAACTGAATGGTTGTCAATGTGTGCATTCAACTGACAGAGTTAAACTCACGTGTGGATTCAGCGGTTTGCAAACCATTTCTGTGCAGAATCCCAAAACCGGTATGTCCAGCCCAATGCCGGCATCCGTACTAAACAGCAGGAAACTTCGTCTAAAACTCAGGAGAAACGTTTCCTTGAAACTGCTCTGCTGTGCGTTCGTTCACCTAAGAGAGTTGAATCTATGTTGAGATTCAGCGAGTCAGAAACACGTTTCTTCTAGGAGCTGCGTTGGGATATTCCCGAGTGAATGTGACCATAGGCTGTACAGAGAAATATCTGCTTCTAAAACCAAAAGTGTGCTATCAAACTGAATGGTTGTCAATGTGTGCATTCAACTGACAGAGTTAAACTCACGTGTGGATTCAGCGGTTTGCAAACCCTTTCTGTGCAGAATCCCAAAACCGGTATTTCCAGCCCAATGCCGGCATACGTACTAAACAGCAGGAAACTTCGTCTAAAACTCAGGAGAAACGTTTCCTTGAAACTGCTCTGCTGTGCGTTCGTTCACCTAAGAGAGTTGAATCTATGTTGAGATTCAGCGAGTCAGAAACACGTTTCTTCTAGGAGCTGCGTTGGGATATTCCCGAGTGAATGGGACCATAGGCTGTACAGAGAAATATCTGCTTCTAAACAAAAAGTGTGCTATCAAACTGAATGGTTGTCAAAGTGCGCATTCAACTGACAGAGTTAAACTCACGTGTGGATTCAGCGGTTTGCAAACCCTTTCTGTGCAGAATCCCAAAACCGGTATTTCCAGCCCAATGCCGGCATCCGTACTAAACAGCAGGAAACTTCGTCTAAAACTCAGGAGAAACGTTTCCTTGAAACTGCTCTGCTGTGCGTTCGATCACCTAAGAGAGTTGAATCTATGTTGAGATTCAGCGAGTCAGAAACACGTTTCTTCTAGGAGGTGCGTTGGGATATTCCCGAGTGAATGGGACCATAGGCTGTCCAGAGAAATATCTGTTCCTACAACCAAAAGGGTGGTATCTAACTGAATGGTTGTCAATGTGTGCATTCAACTGACAGAGTTAAACTCACGTTTGGATTCAGCGGTTTACAAACCCTTTCTGTGCAGAATCCCAAAACCGGTAATTCCAGCTCAATGCCGGCATCCGTAGTAAACAGCAGGAAACTTCGTCTAAAACTCAGGAGAAACGTTTCCTTGAAACTGCTCTGCTGTGCGTTCGTTCACCTAAGAGAGTTGAAACTATGTTGAGATTCAGCGAGTCAGAAACACGTTTATGCTAGGAGCTGCGTTGGGATATTCCCGAGTGAATGGGACCATAGGCTGTACAGAGAAATATCTGCTTCTGAAACCAAAACGGAGCTATCTAACTGAATGGTTGTCAATGTGTGCATTCAACTGACAGAGTTAAACTCACGTGTGGATTCAGCGGTTTGTAACCCTTTCTGTGCAGAATCCCAAAACTGGTATTTCCAGCCCAATGCCGGCATCCGTACTAAACAGCAGGAAACTTCGTCTAAAACTCAGGAGAAACGTTTCCTTGAAACTGCTCTGCTGTGCGTTCGTTCACCTAAGAGAGTTGAATCTATGTTGAGATTCAGCGAGTCAGAAACACGTTTCTTCTAGGAGCTGCGTTGGGATATTCCCGAGTGAATGGGACCATAGGCTGTACAGAGAAATATCTGCTTCTAAAACCAAAACGGAGCTATCTAACTGAATGGTTGCCAATGTGTGCATTCAACTGACAGAGTTAAACTCACGTGTGGATTCAGCGGTTTGCAAACCCTTTCTGTGCAGAATCCCAAAACCGGTATTTCCAGCCCAATGCCGGCATCAGTACTAAACAGCAGGAAACTTCGTCTAAAACTCAGGAGAAACGTTTCCTTGAAACTGCTCTGCTGTGCGTTCGATCACCTAAGAGAGTTGAATCTATGTTGAGATTCAGCGAGTCAGAAACACTTTTCTTCTAGGAGCTGCGTTGGGATATTCCCGAGTGAATGGGACCATAGGCTGTACAGAGAAATATCGGCTTCTAAAACCAAAAGTGTGCTATCAAACTGAATTGTTGTCAATGTGTGCATTCAACTCACAGAGTTAAACTCACGTGTGGATTCAGCGGTTTGCAAACCCTTTCTGTGCAGAATCCCAAAACCGGTATTTCCAGCCCAATGCCGGCATCCGTACTAAACAGCAGGAAACTTCGTCTAAAACTCAGGAGCAACGTTTCCTTGAAACTGCTCTGCTGTGCGTTCGTTCACCTAAGAGAGTTGAATCTATGTTGAGATTCAGCGAGTCAGAAACACGTTTCTTCTAGGAGCTGCGTTGGGATATTCCCGAGTGAATGGGACCATAGGCTGTACAGAGAAATATCTGCTTCTAAAACCAAAAGTGTGCTATCAAACTGAATGGTTGTCAATGTGTGCATTCAACTGACAGAGTTAAACTCACGTGTGGATTCAGCGGTTTGCAAACCCTTTCTGTGCAGAATCCCAAAACCGGTATTTCCAGCCCAATGCCGGCATACGTACTAAACAGCAGGAAACTTCGTCTAAAACTCAGGAGAAACATTTCCTTGAAACTGCTCTGCTGTGCGTTCGTTCACCTAAGAGAGTTGAATCTATGTTGAGATTCAGCGAGTCAGAAACACGTTTCTTCTAGGAGCTGCGTTGGGATATTCCCGAGTGAATGGGACCATAGGCTGTACAGAGAAATATCTGCTTCTAAACAAAAAGTGTGCTATCAAACTGAATGGTTGTCAATGTGCGCATTCAACTGACAGAGTTAAACTCACGTGTGGATTCAGCGGTTTGCAAACCCTTTCTGTGCAGAATCCCAAAACCGGTATTTCCAGCCCAATGCCGGCATCCGTACTAAACAGCAGGAAACTTCGTCTAAAACTCAGGAGAAACGTTTCCTTGAAACTGCTCTGCTGTGCGTTCGATCACCTAAGAGAGTTGAATCTATGTTGAGATTCAGCGAGTCAGAAACACGTTTCTTCTAGGAGGTGCGTTGGGATATTCCCGAGTGAATGGGACCATAGGCTGTACAGAGAAATATCTGTTCCTACAACCAAAAGGGTGGTATCTAACTGAATGGTTGTCAATGTGTGCATTCAACTGACAGAGTTAAACTCACGTTTGGATTCAGCGGTTTACAAACCCTTTCTGTAAAGAATCCCAAAACCGGTAATTCCAGCTCAATGCCGGCATCCGTACTAAACAGCAGGAAACTTCGTCTAAAACTCAGGAGAAACGTTTCCTTGAAACTGCTCTGCTGTGCGTTCGTTCACCTAAGGGAGTTGAAACTATGTTGAGATTCAGCGAGTCAGAAACACGTTTATGCTAGGAGCTGCGTTGGGATATTCCCGAGTGAATGGGACCATAGGCTGTACAGAGAAATATCTGCTTCTGAAACCAAAACGGAGCTATCTAACTGAATGGTTGTCAATGTGTGCATTCAACTGACAGAGTTAAACTCACGTGTGGATTCAGCGGTTTGCAAACCCTTTCTGTGCAGAATCCCAAAACCGGTATGTCCAGCCCAATGCCGGCATCCGTACTAAACAGCAGCAAACTTCGTCTAAAACTCAGGAGAAACGTTTCCTTGAAACTGCTCTGCTGTGCGTTCGTTCACCTAAGAGAGTTGAATCTATGTTGAGATTCAGCGAGTCAGAAACACGTTTCTTCTAGGAGCTGCATTAGGATATTCCCGAGTGAATGGGACCATAGGCTGTGCAGAGTAATATCTGCTTCTAAAACGATAACGGAGCTATCTAACTGAATGGTTGTCAATGTGTGCATTCAACTGACAGAGTTAAACTCACGTGTGGATTCAGCGGTTTGCAAACCCTTTCTGTGCAGAATCCCAAAACCGGTATTTCCAGCCCAATGCCGGCATACGTACTAAACAGCAGGAAACTTCGTCTAAAACTCAGGAGAAACGTTTCCTTGAAACTGCTCTGCTGTGCGTTCGTTCACCTAAGAGAGTTGAATCTATGTTGAGATTCAGCGAGTCAGAAACACGTTTCTTCTAGGAGCTGCGTTGGGATATTCCCGAGTGAATGGGACCATAGGCTGTACAGAGAAATATCTGCTTCTAAAACCAAAAGTGTGCTATCTAACTGAATGGTTGTCAATGTGTGCATTCAACTGACAGAGTTAAACTCACGTGTGGATTCAGCGGTTTGTAACCCTTTCTGTGCAGAATCCCAAAACTGGTATTTCCAGCCCAATGCCGGCATCCGTACTAAACAGCAGGAAACTTCGTCTAAAACTCAGGAGAAACGTTTCCTTGAAACTGCTCTGCTGTGCGTTCGTTCACCTAAGAGAGTTGAATCTATGTTCAGATTCAGCGAGTCAGAAACACGTTTCTTCTAGGAGCTGCGTTAGGATATTCCCGAGTGAATGGGACCATAGGCTGTGCAGAGTAATATCTGCTTCTAAAACGATAACGGAGCTATCTAACTGAATGGTTGTCAATGTGTGCATTCAACTGACAGAGTTAAACTCACGTGTGGATTCAGCGGTTTGCAAACCCTTTCTGTGCAGAATCCCAAAACCGGTATTTCCAGCCAAATGCCGGCATACGTACTAAACAGCAGGAAACTTCGTCTAAAACTCAGGAGAAACGTTTCCTTGAAACTGCTCTGCTGTGCGTTCGTTCACCTAAGAGAGTTGAATCTATGTTGAGATTCAGCGAGTCAGAAACACGTTTCTTCTAGGAGCTGCGTTGGGATATTCCCGAGTGAATGGGACCATAGGCTGTACAGAGAAATATCTGCTTCTAAAACCAAAAGTGTGCTATCTAACTGAATGGTTGTCAATGTGTGCATTCAACTGACAGAGTTAAACTCACGTGTGGATTCAGCGGTTTGTAACCCTTTCTGTGCAGAATCCCAAAACTGGTATTTCCAGCCCAATGCCGGCATCCGTACTAAACAGCAGGAAACTTCGTCTAAAACTCAGGAGAAACGTTTCCTTGAAACTGCTCTGCTGTGCGTTCGTTCACCTAAGAGAGTTGAATCTATGTTGAGATTCAGCGAGTCAGAAACACGTTTCTTCTAGGAGCTGCGTTGGGATATTCCCGAGTGAATGGGACCATAGGCTGTACAGAGAAATATCTGCTTCTAAAACCAAAACGGAGCTATCTAACTGAATGGTTGCCAATGTGTGCATTCAACTGACAGAGTTAAACTCACGTGTGGATTCAGCGGTTTGCAAACCCTTTCTGTGCAGAATCCCAAAACCGGTATTTCCAGCCCAATGCCGGCATCAGTACTAAACAGCAGGAAACTTCGTCTAAAACTCAGGAGAAACGTTTCCTTGAAACTGCTCTGCTGTGCGTTCGATCACCTAAGAGAGTTGAATCTATGTTGAGATTCAGCGAGTCAGAAACACGTTTCTTCTAGGAGGTGCGTTGGGATATTCCCGAGTGAATGGGACCATAGGCTGTACAGAGAAATATCTGCTCCTACAACCAAAAGGGTGGTATCTAACTGAATGGTTGTCAATGTGTGCATTCAACTGACAGAGTTAAACTCACGTTTGGATTCAGCGGTTTACAAACCCTTTCTGTGCAGAATCCCAAAACCGGTAATTCCAGCTCAATGCCGGCATCCGTACTAAACAGCAGGAAACTTCGTCTAAAACTCAGGAAAACGTTTCCTTGAAACTGCTCTGCTGTGCGTTCGTTCACCTAAGAGAGTTGAAACTATGTTGAGATTCAGCGAGTCAGAAACACGTTTATGCTAGGAGCTGCGTTGGGATATTCCCGAGTGAATGGGACCATAGGCTGTACAGAGAAATATCTGCTTCTGAAACCAAAACGGAGCTATCTAACTGAATGGTTGTCAATGTGTGCATTCAACTGACAGAGTTAAACTCACGTGTGGATTCAGCGGTTTGCAAACCATTTCTGTGCAGAATCCCAAAACCGGTATGTCCAGCCCAATGCCGGCATCCGTACTAAACAGCAGGAAACTTCGTCTAAAACTCAGGAGAAACGTTTCCTTGAAACTGCTCTGCTGTGCGTTCGTTCACCTAAGAGAGTTGAATCTATGTTGAGATTCAGCGAGTCAGAAACACGTTTCTTCTAGGAGCTGCGTTGGGATATTCCCGAGTGAATGTGACCATAGGCTGTACAGAGAAATATCTGCTTCTAAAACCAAAAGTGTGCTATCAAACTGAATGGTTGTCAATGTGTGCATTCAACTGACAGAGTTAAACTCACGTGTGGATTCAGCGGTTTGCAAACCCTTTCTGTGCAGAATCCCAAAACCGGTATTTCCAGCCCAATGCCGGCATACGTACTAAACAGCAGGAAACTTCGTCTAAAACTCAGGAGAAACGTTTCCTTGAAACTGCTCTGCTGTGCGTTCGTTCACCTAAGAGAGTTGAATCTATGTTGAGATTCAGCGAGTCAGAAACACGTTTCTTCTAGGAGCTGCGTTGGGATATTCCCGAGTGAATGGGACCATAGGCTGTACAGAGAAATATCTGCTTCTAAACAAAAAGTGTGCTATCAAACTGAATGGTTGTCAATGTGCGCATTCAACTGACAGAGTTAAACTCACGTGTGGATTCAGCGGTTTGCAAACCCTTTCTGTGCAGAATCCCAAAACCGGTATTTCCAGCCCAATGCCGGCATCCGTACTAAACAGCAGGAAACTTCGTCTAAAACTCAGGAGAAACGTTTCCTTGAAACTGCTCTGCTGTGCGTTCGATCACCTAAGAGAGTTGAATCTATGTTGAGATTCAGCGAGTCAGAAACACGTTTCTTCTAGGAGGTGCGTTGGGATATTCCCGAGTGAATGGGACCATAGGCTGTCCAGAGAAATATCTGTTCCTACAACCAAAAGGGTGGTATCTAACTGAATGGTTGTCAATGTGTGCATTCAACTGACAGAGTTAAACTCACGTTTGGATTCAGCGGTTTACAAACCCTTTCTGTGCAGAATCCCAAAACCGGTAATTCCAGCTCAATGCCGGCATCCGTAGTAAACAGCAGGAAACTTCGTCTAAAACTCAGGAGAAACGTTTCCTTGAAACTGCTCTGCTGTGCGTTCGTTCACCTAAGAGAGTTGAAACTATGTTGAGATTCAGCGAGTCAGAAACACGTTTATGCTAGGAGCTGCGTTGGGATATTCCCGAGTGAATGGGACCATAGGCTGTACAGAGAAATATCTGCTTCTGAAACCAAAACGGAGCTATCTAACTGAATGGTTGTCAATGTGTGCATTCAACTGACAGAGTTAAACTCACGTGTGGATTCAGCGGTTTGCAAACCCTTTCTGTGCAGAATCCCAAAACCGGTATGTCCAGCCCAATGCCGGCATCCGTACTAAACAGCAGCAAACTTCGTCTAAAACTCAGGAGAAACGTTTCCTTGAAACTGCTCTGCTGTGCGTTCGTTCACCTAAGAGAGTTGAATCTATGTTCAGATTCAGCGAGTCAGAAACACGTTTCTTCTAGGAGCTGCGTTAGGATATTCCCGAGTGAATGGGACCATAGGCTGTGCAGAGTAATATCTGCTTCTAAAACGATAACGGAGCTATCTAACTGAATGGTTGTCAATGTGTGCATTCAACTGACAGAGTTAAACTCACGTGTGGATTCAGCGGTTTGCAAACCCTTTCTGTGCAGAATCCCAAAACCGGTATTTCCAGCCCAATGCCGGCATACGTACTAAACAGCAGGAAACTTCGTCTAAAACTCAGGAGAAACGTTTCCTTGAAACTGCTCTGCTGTGCGTTCGTTCACCTAAGAGAGTTGAATCTATGTTGAGATTCAGCGAGTCAGAAACACGTTTCTTCTAGGAGCTGCGTTGGGATATTCCCGAGTGAATGGGACCATAGGCTGTACAGAGAAATATCTGCTTCTAAAACCAAAAGTGTACTATCTAACTGAATGGTTGTCAATGTGTGCATTCAACTGACAGAGTTAAACTCACGTGTGGATTCAGCGGTTTGTAACCCTTTCTGTGCAGAATCCCAAAACTGGTATTTCCAGCCCAATGCCGGCATCCGTACTAAACAGCAGGAAACTTCGTCTAAAACTCAGGAGAAACGTTTCCTTGAAACTGCTCTGCTGTGCGTTCGTTCACCTAAGAGAGTTGAATCTATGTTGAGATTCAGCGAGTCAGAAACACGTTTCTTCTAGGAGCTGCGTTGGGATATTCCCGAGTGAATGGGACCATAGGCTGTACAGAGAAATATCTGCTTCTAAAACCAAAACGGAGCTATCTAACTGAATGGTTGCCAATGTGTGCATTCAACTGACAGAGTTAAACTCACGTGTGGATTCAGCGGTTTGCAAACCCTTTCTGTGTAGAATCCCAAAACCGGTATTTCCAGCCCAATGCCGGCATCAGTACTAAACAGCAGGAAACTTCGTCTAAAACTCAGGAGAAACGTTTCCTTGAAACTGCTCTGCTGTGCGTTCGATCACCTAAGAGAGTTGAATCTATGTTGAGATTCAGCGAGTCAGAAACACTTTTCTTCTAGGAGCTGCGTTGGGATATTCCCGAGTGAATGGGACCATAGGCTGTACAGAGAAATATCGGCTTCTAAAACCAAAAGTGTGCTATCAAACTGAATTGTTGTCAATGTGTGCATTCAACTCACAGAGTTAAACTCACGTGTGGATTCAGCGGTTTGCAAACCCTTTCTGTGCAGAATCCCAAAACCGGTATTTCCAGCCCAATGCCGGCATCCGTACTAAACAGCAGGAAACTTCGTCTAAAACTCAGGAGCAACGTTTCCTTGAAACTGCTCTGCTGTGCGTTCGTTCACCTAAGAGAGTTGAATCTATGTTGAGATTCAGCGAGTCAGAAACACGTTTCTTCTAGGAGCTGCGTTGGGATATTCCCGAGTGAATGGGACCATAGGCTGTACAGAGAAATATCTGCTTCTAAAACCAAAAGTGTGCTATCAAACTGAATGGTTGTCAATGTGTGCATTCAACTGACAGAGTTAAACTCACGTGTGGATTCAGCGGTTTGCAAACCCTTTCTGTGCAGAATCCCAAAACCGGTATTTCCAGCCCAATGCCGGCATACGTACTAAACAGCAGGAAACTTCGTCTAAAACTCAGGAGAAACATTTCCTTGAAACTGCTCTGCTGTGCGTTCGTTCACCTAAGAGAGTTGAATCTATGTTGAGATTCAGCGAGTCAGAAACACGTTTCTTCTAGGAGCTGCGTTGGGATATTCCCGAGTGAATGGGACCATAGGCTGTACAGAGAAATATCTGCTTCTAAACAAAAAGTGTGCTATCAAACTGAATGGTTGTCAATGTGCGCATTCAACTGACAGAGTTAAACTCACGTGTGGATTCAGCGGTTTGCAAACCCTTTCTGTGCAGAATCCCAAAACCGGTATTTCCAGCCCAATGCCGGCATCCGTACTAAACAGCAGGAAACTTCGTCTAAAACTCAGGAGAAACGTTTCCTTGAAACTGCTCTGCTGTGCGTTCGATCACCTAAGAGAGTTGAATCTATGTTGAGATTCAGCGAGTCAGAAACACGTTTCTTCTAGGAGCTGCGTTGGGATATTCCCGAGTGAATGGGACCATAGGCTGTACAGAGAAATATCTGTTCCTACAACCAAAAGGGTGGTATCTAACTGAATGGTTGTCAATGTGTGCATTCAACTGACAGAGTTAAACTCACGTTTGGATTCAGCGGTTTACAAACCCTTTCTGTGCAGAATCCCAAAACCGGTAATTCCAGCTCAATGCCGGCATCCGTAGTAAACAGCAGGAAACTTCGTCTAAAACTCAGGAGAAACGTTTCCTTGAAACTGCTCTGCTGTGCGTTCGTTCACCTAAGAGAGTTGAAACTATGTTGAGATTCAGCGAGTCAGAAACACGTTTATGCTAGGAGCTGCGTTGGGATATTCCCGAGTGAATGGGACCATAGGCTGTACAGAGAAATATCTGCTTCTGAAACCAAAACGGAGCTATCTAACTGAATGGTTGTCAATGTGTGCATTCAACTGACAGAGTTAAACTCACGTGTGGATTCAGCGGTTTGCAAACCCTTTCTGTGCAGAATCCCAAAACCGGTATGTCCAGCCCAATGCCGGCATCCGTACTAAACAGCAGCAAACTTCGTCTAAAACTCAGGAGAAACGTTTCCTTGAAACTGCTCTGCTGTGCGTTCGTTCACCTAAGAGAGTTGAATCTATGTTCAGATTCAGCGAGTCAGAAACACGTTTCTTCTAGGAGCTGCGTTAGGATATTCCCGAGTGAATGGGACCATAGGCTGTGCAGAGTAATATCTGCTTCTAAAACGATAACGGAGCTATCTAACTGAATGGTTGTCAATGTGTGCATTCAACTGACAGAGTTAAACTCACGTGTGGATTCAGCGGTTTGCAAACCCTTTCTGTGCAGAATCCCAAAACCGGTATTTCCAGCCCAATGCCGGCATACGTACTAAACAGCAGGAAACTTCGTCTAAAACTCAGGAGAAACGTTTCCTTGAAACTGCTCTGCTGTGCGTTCGTTCACCTAAGAGAGTTGAATCTATGTTGAGATTCAGCGAGTCAGAAACACGTTTCTTCTAGGAGCTGCGTTGGGATATTCCCGAGTGAATGGGACCATAGGCTGTACAGAGAAATATCTGCTTCTAAAACCAAAAGTGTACTATCTAACTGAATGGTTGTCAATGTGTGCATTCAACTGACAGAGTTAAACTCACGTGTGGATTCAGCGGTTTGTAACCCTTTCTGTGCAGAATCCCAAAACTGGTATTTCCAGCCCAATGCCGGCATCCGTACTAAACAGCAGGAAACTTCGTCTAAAACTCAGGAGAAACGTTTCCTTGAAACTGCTCTGCTGTGCGTTCGTTCACCTAAGAGAGTTGAATCTATGTTGAGATTCAGCGAGTCAGAAACACGTTTCTTCTAGGAGCTGCGTTGGGATATTCCCGAGTGAATGGGACCATAGGCTGTACAGAGAAATATCTGCTTCTAAAACCAAAACGGAGCTATCTAACTGAATGGTTGCCAATGTGTGCATTCAACTGACAGAGTTAAACTCACGTGTGGATTCAGCGGTTTGCAAACCCTTTCTGTGTAGAATCCCAAAACCGGTATTTCCAGCCCAATGCCGGCATCAGTACTAAACAGCAGGAAACTTCGTCTAAAACTCAGGAGAAACGTTTCCTTGAAACTGCTCTGCTGTGCGTTCGATCACCTAAGAGAGTTGAATCTATGTTGAGATTCAGCGAGTCAGAAACACTTTTCTTCTAGGAGCTGCGTTGGGATATTCCCGAGTGAATGGGACCATAGGCTGTACAGAGAAATATCGGCTTCTAAAACCAAAAGTGTGCTATCAAACTGAATTGTTGTCAATGTGTGCATTCAACTCACAGAGTTAAACTCACGTGTGGATTCAGCGGTTTGCAAACCCTTTCTGTGCAGAATCCCAAAACCGGTATTTCCAGCCCAATGCCGGCATCCGTACTAAACAGCAGGAAACTTCGTCTAAAACTCAGGAGCAACGTTTCCTTGAAACTGCTCTGCTGTGCGTTCGTTCACCTAAGAGAGTTGAATCTATGTTGAGATTCAGCGAGTCAGAAACACGTTTCTTCTAGGAGCTGCGTTGGGATATTCCCGAGTGAATGGGACCATAGGCTGTACAGAGAAATATCTGCTTCTAAAACCAAAAGTGTGCTATCAAACTGAATGGTTGTCAATGTGTGCATTCAACTGACAGAGTTAAACTCACGTGTGGATTCAGCGGTTTGCAAACCCTTTCTGTGCAGAATCCCAAAACCGGTATTTCCAGCCCAATGCCGGCATACGTACTAAACAGCAGGAAACTTCGTCTAAAACTCAGGAGAAACATTTCCTTGAAACTGCTCTGCTGTGCGTTCGTTCACCTAAGAGAGTTGAATCTATGTTGAGATTCAGCGAGTCAGAAACACGTTTCTTCTAGGAGCTGCGTTGGGATATTCCCGAGTGAATGGGACCATAGGCTGTACAGAGAAATATCTGCTTCTAAACAAAAAGTGTGCTATCAAACTGAATGGTTGTCAATGTGCGCATTCAACTGACAGAGTTAAACTCACGTGTGGATTCAGCGGTTTGCAAACCCTTTCTGTGCAGAATCCCAAAACCGGTATTTCCAGCCCAATGCCGGCATCCGTACTAAACAGCAGGAAACTTCGTCTAAAACTCAGGAGAAACGTTTCCTTGAAACTGCTCTGCTGTGCGTTCGATCACCTAAGAGAGTTGAATCTATGTTGAGATTCAGCGAGTCAGAAACACGTTTCTTCTAGGAGCTGCGTTGGGATATTCCCGAGTGAATGGGACCATAGGCTGTACAGAGAAATATCTGTTCCTACAACCAAAAGGGTGGTATCTAACTGAATGGTTGTCAATGTGTGCATTCAACTGACAGAGTTAAACTCACGTTTGGATTCAGCGGTTTACAAACCCTTTCTGTAAAGAATCCCAAAACCGGTAATTCCAGCTCAATGCCGGCATCCGTACTAAACAGCAGGAAACTTCGTCTAAAACTCAGGAGAAACGTTTCCTTGAAACTGCTCTGCTGTGCGTTCGTTCACCTAAGAGAGTTGAAACTATGTTGAGATTCAGCGAGTCAGAAACACGTTTATGCTAGGAGCTGCGTTGGGATATTCCCGAGTGAATGGGACCATAGGCTGTACAGAGAAATATCTGCTTCTGAAACCAAAACGGAGCTATCTAACTGAATGGTTGTCAATGTGTGCATTCAACTGACAGAGTTAAACTCACGTGTGGATTCAGCGGTTTGCAAACCCTTTCTGTGCAGAATCCCAAAACCGGTATGTCCAGCCCAATGCCGGCATCCGTACTAAACAGCAGCAAACTTCGTCTAAAACTCAGGAGAAACGTTTCCTTGAAACTGCTCTGCTGTGCGTTCGTTCACCTAAGAGAGTTGAATCTATGTTGAGATTCAGCGAGTCAGAAACACGTTTCTTCTAGGAGCTGCATTAGGATATTCCCGAGTGAATGGGACCATAGGCTGTGCAGAGTAATATCTGCTTCTAAAACGATAACGGAGCTATCTAACTGAATGGTTGTCAATGTGTGCATTCAACTGACAGAGTTAAACTCACGTGTGGATTCAGCGGTTTGCAAACCCTTTCTGTGCAGAATCCCAAAACCGGTATTTCCAGCCCAATGCCGGCATACGTACTAAACAGCAGGAAACTTCGTCTAAAACTCAGGAGAAACGTTTCCTTGAAACTGCTCTGCTGTGCGTTCGTTCACCTAAGAGAGTTGAATCTATGTTGAGATTCAGCGAGTCAGAAACACGTTTCTTCTAGGAGCTGCGTTGGGATATTCCCGAGTGAATGGGACCATAGGCTGTACAGAGAAATATCTGCTCCTACAACCAAAACGGTGGTATCTAACTGAATGGTTGTCAATGTGTGCATTCAACTGACAGAGTTAAACTCACGTTTGGATTCAGCGGTTTACAAACCCTTTATGTGCAGAATCCCAAAACCGGTAATTCCAGCTCAATGCCGGCATCCGTACTAAACAGGAGGAAACTTCGTCTAAAACTCAGGAAAACGTTTCCTTGAAACTGCTCTGCTGTGCGTTCCTTCACCTAAGAGAGTTGAAACTATGTTTAGATTCAGCGAGTCAGAAACACGTTTATGCTAGGAGCTGCGTTGGGATATTCCCGAGTGAATGGGACCATAGGCTGTACAGAGAAATATCTGCTTCTGAAACCAAAACGGAGCTATCTAACTGAATGGTTGTCAATGTGTGCATTCAACTGACAGAGTTAAACTCACGTGTGGATTCAGCGGTTTGCAAACCATTTCTGTGCAGAATCCCAAAACCGGTATGTCCAGCCCAATGCCGGCATCCGTACTAAACAGCAGGAAACTTCGTCTAAAACTCAGGAAAACGTTTCCTTGAAACTGCTCTGCTGTGCGTTCGTTCACCTAAGAGAGTTGAATCTATGTTGAGATTCAGCGAGTCAGAAACACGTTTCTTCTAGGAGCTGCGTTGGGATATTCCCGAGTGAATGGGACCATAGGCTGTACAGAGAAATATCTGCTTCTAAAACCAAAACGGAGCTATCTAACTGAATGGTTGTCAATGTGTGCATTCAACTGACAGAGTTAAACTCACGTGTGGATTCAGCGGTTTGCAAACCCTTTCTGTGCAGAATCCCAAAACCGGTATTTCCAGCCCAATGCCGGCATCCGTACTAAACAGCAGGAAACTTCGTCTAAAACTCAGGAGAAACGTTTCCTTGAAACTGCTCTGCTGTGCGTTCGATCACCTAAGAGAGTTGAATCTATGTTGAGATTCAGCGAGTCAGAGACACGTTTCTTCTAGGAGGTGCGTTGGGATATTCCCGAGTGAATGGGACCATAGGCTGTACAGAGAAATATCTGCTCCTACAACCAAAACGGTGGTATCTAACTGAATGGTTGTCAATGTGTGCATTCAACTGACAGAGTTAAACTCACGTTTGGATTCAGCGGTTTACAAACCCTTTCTGTGCAGAATCCCAAAACTGGAAATTCCAGCTCAATGCCGGCATCCGTACTAAACAGCAGGAAACTTCGTCTAAAACTCAGGAAAACGTTTCCTTGAAACTGCTCTGCTGTGCGTTCGTTCACCTAAGAGAGTTGAAACTATGTTGAGATTCAGCGAGTCAGAAACACGTTTATGCTAGGAGCTGCGTTGGGATATTCCCGAGTGAATGGGACCATAGGCTGTACAGAGAAATATCTGCTTCTGAAACCAAAACGGAGCTATCTAACTGAATGGTTGTCAATGTGTGCATTCAACTGACAGAGTTAAACTCACTTGTGGATTCAGCGGTTTGCAAACCATTTCTGTACAGAATCCCAAAACCGGTATGTCCAGCCCAATGCCGGCATCCGTACTAAACAGCAGGAAACTTCGTCTAAAACTCAGGAGAAACGTTTCCTTGAAACTGCTCTGCTGTGCGTTCGTTCACCTAAGAGAGTTGAATCTATGTTGAGATTCAGCGAGTCAGAAACACGTTTCTTCTAGGAGCTGCGTTGGGATATTCCCGAGTGAATGTGACCATAGGCTGTACAGAGAAATATCTGCTTCTAAAACCAAAAGTGTGCTATCAAACTGAATGGTTGTCAATGTGTGCATTCAACTGACAGAGTTAAACTCACGTGTGGATTCAGCGGTTTGCAAACCCTTTCTGTGCAGAATCCCAAAACCGGTATTTCCAGTCCAATGCCGGCATACGTACTAAAGAGCAGGAAACTTCGTCTAAAACTCAGGAGAAACGTCCCCTTGAAACTGCTCTGCTGTGCGTTCGTTCACCTAAGAGAGTTGAATCTATGTTGAGATTCAGCGAGTCAGAAACACGTTTCTTCTAGGAGCTGCGTTGGGATATTCCCGAGTGAATGGGACCATAGGCTGTACAGAGAAATATCTGCTTCTAAAACCAAAAGTGTGCTATCAAACTGAATGGTTGTCAATGTGTGCATTCAACTCACAGAGTTAAACTCACGTGTGGATTCAGCGGTTTGCAAACCCTTTCTGTGCAGAATCCCAAAACCGGTATTTCCAGCCCAATGCCGGCATCCGTACTAAACAGCAGGAAACTTCGTCTAAAACTCAGGAGCAACGTTTCCTTGAAACTGCTCTGCTGTGCGTTCGTTCACCTAAGAGAGTTGAATCTATGTTGAGATTCAGCGAGTCAGAAACACGTTTCTTCTAGGAGCTGCATTAGGATATTCCCGAGTGAATGGGACCATAGGCTGTGCAGAGTAATATCTGCTTCTAAAACGATAACGGAGCTATCTAACTGAATGGTTGTCAATGTGTGCATTCAACTGACAGAGTTAAACTCACGTGTGGATTCAGCGGTTTGCAAACCCTTTCTGTGCAGAATCCCGAAACCGGTATTTCCAGCCCAATGCCGGCATACGTACTAAACAGCAGGAAACTTCGTCTAAAACTCAGGAGAAACGTTTCCTTGAAACTGCTCTGCTGTGCGTTCGTTCACCTAAGAGAGTTGAATCTATGTTGAGATTCAGCGAGTCAGAAACACGTTTCTTCTAGGAGCTGCGTTGGGATATTCCCGAGTGAATGGGACCATAGGCTGTACAGAGAAATATCTGCTTCTAAAACCAAAAGTGTGCTATCTAACTGAATGGTTGTCAATGTGTGCATTCCACTGACAGAGTTAAACTCACGTGTGGATTCAGCGGTTTGTAACCCTTTCTGTGCAGAATCCCAAAACTGGTATTTCCAGCCCAATGCCGGCATCCGTACTAAACAGCAGGAAACTTCGTCTAAAACTCAGGAGAAACGTTTCCTTGAAACTGCTCTGCTGTGCGTTCGTTCACCTAAGAGAGTGGAATCTATGTTGAGATTCAGCGAGTCAGAAACACGTTTCTTCTAGGAGCTGCGTTGGGATATTCCCGAGTGAATGGGACCATAGGCTGTACAGAGAAATATCTGCTTCTAAAACCAAAACGGAGCTATCTAACTGAATGGTTGTCAATGTGTGCATTCAACTGACAGAGTTAAACTCACGTGTGGATTCAGCGGTTTGCAAACCCTTTCTGTGCAGAATCACAAAACCGGTATTTCCAGCCCAATGCCGGCATCCGTACTAAGCAGCAGGAAACTTCGTCTAAAACTCATGAGAAACGTTTCCTTGAAACTGCTCTGCTGTGCGTTCGATCACCTAAGAGAGTTGAATCTATGTTGAGATTCAGCGAGTCAGAAACACGTTTCTTCTAGGAGGTGCGTTGGGATATTCCCGAGTGAATGGGACCATAGGCTGTACAGAGAAATATCTGCTCCTACAACCAAAACGGTGGTATCTAACTGAATGGTTGTCAATGTGTGCATTCAACTGACAGAGTTAAACTCACGTTTGGATTCAGCGGTTTACAAACCCTTTCTGTGCAGAATCCCAAAACCGGTAATTCCAGCTCAATGCCGGCATCCGTACTAAACAGCAGGAAACTTCGTCTAAAACTCAGGAAAACGTTTCCTTGAAACTGCTCTGCTGTGCGTTCGTTCACCTAAGAGAGTTGAAACTATGTTGAGATTCAGCGAGTCAGAAACACGTTTATGCTAGGAGCTGCGTTGGGATATTCCCGAGTGAATGGGACCATAGGCTGTACAGAGAAATATCTGCTTCTGAAACCAAAACGGAGCTATCTAACTGAATGGTTGTCAATGTGTGCATTCAACTGACAGAGTTAAACTCACGTGTGGATTCAGCGGTTTGCAAACCATTTCTGTGCAGAATCCCAAAACCGGTATGTCCAGCCCAATGCCGGCATCCGTACTAAACAGCAGGAAACTTCGTCTAAAACTCAGGAAAACGTTTCCTTGAAACTGCTCTGCTGTGCGTTCGTTCACCTAAGAGAGTTGAATCTATGTTGAGATTCAGCGAGTCAGAGACACGTTTCTTCTAGGAGGTGCGTTGGGATATTCCCGAGTGAATGGGACCATAGGCTGTACAGAGAAATATCTGCTCCTACAACCAAAACGGTGGTATCTAACTGAATGGTTGTCAATGTGTGCATTCAACTGACAGAGTTAAACTCACGTTTGGATTCAGCGGTTTACAAACCCTTTCTGTGCAGAATCCCAAAACTGGAAATTCCAGCTCAATGCCGGCATCCGTACTAAACAGCAGGAAACTTCGTCTAAAACTCAGGAAAACGTTTCCTTGAAACTGCTCTGCTGTGCGTTCGTTCACCTAAGAGAGTTGAATCTATGTTGAGATTCAGCGAGTCAGAAACACGTTTATGCTAGGAGCTGCGTTGGGATATTCCCGAGTGAATGGGACCATAGGCTGTACAGAGAAATATCTGCTTCTGAAACCAAAACGGAGCTATCTAACTGAATGGTTGTCAATGTGTGCATTCAACTGACAGAGTTAAACTCACTTGTGGATTCAGCGGTTTGCAAACCATTTCTGTGCAGAATCCCAAAACCGGTATGTCCAGCCCAATGCCGGCATCCGTACTAAACAGCAGGAAACTTCGTCTAAAACTCAGGAGAAACGTTTCCTTGAAACTGCTCTGCTGTGCGTTCGTTCACCTAAGAGAGTTGAATCTATGTTGAGATTCAGCGAGTCAGAAACACGTTTCTTCTAGGAGCTGCGTTGGGATATTCCCGAGTGAATGTGACCATAGGCTGTACAGAGAAATATCTGCTTCTAAAACCAAAAGTGTGCTATCAAACTGAATGGTTGTCAATGTGTGCATTCAACTGACAGAGTTAAACTCACGTGTGGATTCAGCGGTTTGCAAACCCTTTCTGTACAGAATCCCAAAACCGGTATTTCCAGTCCAATGCCGGCATACGTACTAAAGAGCAGGAAACTTCGTCTAAAACTCAGGAGAAACGTCCCCTTGAAACTGCTCTGCTGTGCGTTCGTTCACCTAAGAGAGTTGAATCTATGTTGAGATTCAGCGAGTCAGAAACACGTTTCTTCTAGGAGCTGCGTTGGGATATTCCCGAGTGAATGGGACCATAGGCTGTACAGAGAAATATCTGCTTCTAAAACCAAAAGTGTGCTATCAAACTGAATGGTTGTCAATGTGTGCATTCAACTCACAGAGTTAAACTCACGTGTGGATTCAGCGGTTTGCAAACCCTTTCTGTGCAGAATCCCAAAACCGCTATTTCCAGCCCAATGCCGGCATCCGTACTAAACAGCAGGAAACTTCGTCTAAAACTCAGGAGCAACGTTTCCTTGAAACTGCTCTGCTGTGCGTTCGTTCACCTAAGAGAGTTGAATCTATGTTGAGATTCAGCGAGTCAGAAACACGTTTCTTCTAGGAGCTGCGTTGGGATATTCCCGAGTGAATGGGACCATAGGCTGTACAGAGAAATATCTGCGTCTAAAACCAAAAGTGTGCTATCAAACTGAATGGTTGTCAATGTGTGCATTCAACTGACAGAGTTAAACTCACGTGTGGATTGAGCGGTTTGCAAACCCTTTCTGTGCAGAATCCCAAAACCGGTATTTCCAGCCCAATGCCGGCATACGTACTAAACAGCAGGAAACTTCGTCTAAAACTCAGGAGAAACGTTTCCTTGAAACTGCTCTGCCGTCCGTTCGTTCACCTAAGAGAGTTGAATCTATGTTGAGATTCAGCGAGTCAGAAACACGTTTCTTCTAGGAGCTGCGTTGGGATATTCCCGAGTGAATGGGACCATAGGCTGTACAGAGAAATATCTGCTTCTAAACAAAAAGTGTGCTATCAAACTGAATGGTTGTCAATGTGCGCATTCAACTGACAGAGTTAAACTCACGTGTGGATTCAGCGGTTTGCAAACCCTTTCTGTGCAGAATCCCAAAACCGGTATTTCCAGCCCAATGCCGGCATCCGTACTAAACAGCAGGAAACTTCGTCTAAAACTCAGGAGCAACGTTTCCTTGAAACTGCTCTGCTGTGCGTTCGTTCACCTAAGAGAGTTGAATCTATGTTGAGATTCAGCGAGTCAGAAACACGTTTCTTCTAGGAGGTGCGTTGGGATATTCCCGAGTGAATGGGACCATAGGCTGTACAGAGAAATATCTGTTCCTACAACCAAAAGGGTGGTATCTAACTGAATGGTTGTCAATGTGTGCATTCAACTGACAGAGTTAAACTCACGTTTGGATTCAGCGGTTTACAAACCCTTTCTGTAAAGAATCCCAAAACCGGTAATTCCAGCTCAATGCCGGCATCCGTACTAAACAGCAGGAAACTTCGTCTAAAACTCAGGAGAAACGTTTCCTTGAAACTGCTCTGCTGTGCGTTCGTTCACCTAAGAGAGTTGAAACTATGTTGAGATTCAGCGAGTCAGAAACACGTTTATGCTAGGAGCTGCGTTGGGATATTCCCGAGTGAATGGGACCATAGGCTGTACAGAGAAATATCTGCTTCTGAAACCAAAACGGAGCTATCTAACTGAATGGTTGTCAATGTGTGCATTCAACTGACAGAGTTAAACTCACGTGTGGATTCAGCGGTTTGCAAACCCTTTCTGTGCAGAATCCCAAAACCGGTATTTCCAGCCCAATGCCGGCATACGTACTAAACAGCAGGAAACTTCGTCTAAAACTCAGGAGAAACGTTTCCTTGAAACTGCTCTGCTGTGCGTTCGTTCACCTAAGAGAGTTGAATCTATGTTGAGATTCAGCGAGTCAGAAACACGTTTCTTCTAGGAGCTGCGTTGGGATATTCCCGAGTGAATGGGACCATAGGCTGTACAGAGAAATATCTGCTTCTAAAACCAAAAGTGTGCTATCTAACTGAATGGTTGTCAATGTGTGCATTCAACTGACAGAGTTAAACTCACGTGTGGATTCAGCGGTTTGTAACCCTTTATGTGCAGAATCCCAAAACTGGTATTTCCAGCCCAATGCCGGTATCCGTACTAAACAGCAGGAAACTTCGTCTAAAACTCAGGAGAAACGTTTCCTTGAAACTGCTCTGCTGTGCGTTCGTTCACCTAAGAGAGTTGAATCTATGTTGAGATTCAGCGAGTCAGAAACACGTTTCTTCTAGGAGCTGCGTTGGGATATTCCCGAGTGAATGGGACCATAGGCTGTACAGAGAAATATCTGCTTCTAAAACCAAAACGGAGCTATCTAACTGAATGGTTGTCAATGTGTGCATTCAACTGACAGAGTTAAACTCACGTGTGGATTCAGCGGTTTGCAAACCCTTTCTGTGCAGAATCCCAAAACCGGTATTTCCAGCCCAATGCCGGCATACGTACTAAACAGCAGGAAACTTCGTCTAAAACTCAGGAGAAACGTTTCCTTGAAACTGCTCTGCAGTGCGTTCGTTCACCTAAGAGAGTTGAATCTATGTTGAGATTCAGCGAGTCAGAAACACGTTTCTTCTAGGAGCTGCGTTGGGATATTCCCGAGTGAATGGGACCATAGGCTGTACAGAGAAATATCTGCTTCTAAAACCAAAAGTGTGCTATCTAACTGAATGGTTGTCAATGTGTGCATTCAACTGACAGAGTTAAACTCACGTGTGGATTCAGCGGTTTGTAACCCTTTCTGTGCAGAATCCCAAAACTGGTATTTCCAGCCCAATGCCGGCATCCGTACTAAACAGCAGGAAACTTCGTCTAAAACTCAGGAGAAACGTTTCCTTGAAACTGCTCTGCTGTGCGTTCGTTCACCTAAGAGAGTTGAATCTATGTTGAGATTCAGCGAGTCAGAAACACGTTTCTTCTAGGAGCTGCGTTGGGATATTCCCGAGTGAATGGGACCATAGGCTGTACAGAGAATTATCTGCTTCTAAAACCAAAAGTGTGCTATCAAACTGAATGGTTGTCAATGTGTGCATTCAACTGACAGAGTTAAACTCACGTGTGGATTCAGCGGTTTGCAAACCCTTTCTGTGCAGAATCCCAAAACCGGTATTTCCAGCCCAATGCCGGCATACGTACTAAACAGCAGGAAACTTCGTCTAAAACTCAGGAGAAACGTTTCCTTGAAACTGCTCTGCTGTGCGTTCGTTCACCTAAGAGAGTTGAATCTATGTTGAGATTCAGCGAGTCAGAAACACGTTTCTTCTAGGAGCTGCGTTGGGATATTCCCGAGTGAATGGGACCATAGGCTGTACAGAGAAATATCTGCTTCTAAAACCAAAAGTGTGCTATCTAACTGAATGGTTGTCAATGTGTGCATTCAACTGACAGAGTTAAACTCACGTGTGGATTCAGCGGTTTGTAACCCTTTCTGTGCAGAATCCCAAAACTGGTATTTCCAGCCCAATGCCGGCATCCGTACTAAACAGCAGGAAACTTCGTCTAAAACTCAGGAGAAACGTTTCCTTGAAACTGCTCTGCTGTGCGTTCGTTCACCTAAGAGAGTGGAATCTATGTTGAGATTCAGCGAGTCAGAAACACGTTTCTTCTAGGAGCTGCGTTGGGATATTCCCGAGTGAATGGGACCATAGGCTGTACAGAGAAATATCTGCTTCTAAAACCAAAACGGAGCTATCTAACTGAATGGTTGCCAATGTGTGCATTCAACTGACAGAGTTAAACTCACGTGTGGATTCAGCGGTTTGCAAACCCTTTCTGTGCAGAATCCCAAAACCGGTATTTCCAGCCCAATGCCGGCATACGTACTAAACAGCAGGAAACTTCGTCTAAAACTCATGAGAAACGTTTCCTTGAAACTGCTCTGCTGTGCGTTCGATCACCTAAGAGAGTTGAATCTATGTTGAGATTCAGCGAGTCAGAAACACGTTTCTTCTAGGAGCTGCGTTGGGATATTCCCGAGTGAATGGGACCATAGGCTGTACAGAGAAATATCTGCTCCTACAACCAAAACGGTGGTATCTAACTGAATGGTTGTCAATGTGTGCATTCAACTGACAGAGTTAAACTCACGTTTGGATTCAGCGGTTTACAAACCCTTTATGTGCAGAATCCCAAAACCGGTAATTCCAGCTCAATGCCGGCATCCGTACTAAACAGGAGGAAACTTCGTCTAAAACTCAGGAAAACGTTTCCTTGAAACTGCTCTGCTGTGCGTTCCTTCACCTAAGAGAGTTGAAACTATGTTTAGATTCAGCGAGTCAGAAACACGTTTATGCTAGGAGCTGCGTTGGGATATTCCCGAGTGAATGGGACCATAGGCTGTACAGAGAAATATCTGCTTCTGAAACCAAAACGGAGCTATCTAACTGAATGGTTGTCAATGTGTGCATTCAACTGACAGAGTTAAACTCACGTGTGGATTCAGCGGTTTGCAAACCATTTCTGTGCAGAATCCCAAAACCGGTATGTCCAGCCCAATGCCGGCATCCGTACTAAACAGCAGGAAACTTCGTCTAAAACTCAGGAAAACGTTTCCTTGAAACTGCTCTGCTGTGCGTTCGTTCACCTAAGAGAGTTGAATCTATGTTGAGATTCAGCGAGTCAGAAACACGTTTCTTCTAGGAGCTGCGTTGGGATATTCCCGAGTGAATGGGACCATAGGCTGTACAGAGAAATATCTGCTTCTAAAACCAAAACGGAGCTATCTAACTGAATGGTTGTCAATGTGTGCATTCAACTGACAGAGTTAAACTCACGTGTGGATTCAGCGGTTTGCAAACCCTTTCTGTGCAGAATCCCAAAACCGGTATTTCCAGCCCAATGCCGGCATCCGTACTAAACAGCAGGAAACTTCGTCTAAAACTCAGGAGAAACGTTTCCTTGAAACTGCTCTGCTGTGCGTTCGATCACCTAAGAGAGTTGAATCTATGTTGAGATTCAGCGAGTCAGAGACACGTTTCTTCTAGGAGGTGCGTTGGGATATTCCCGAGTGAATGGGACCATAGGCTGTACAGAGAAATATCTGCTCCTACAACCAAAACGGTGGTATCTAACTGAATGGTTGTCAATGTGTGCATTCAACTGACAGAGTTAAACTCACGTTTGGATTCAGCGGTTTACAAACCCTTTCTGTGCAGAATCCCAAAACTGGAAATTCCAGCTCAATGCCGGCATCCGTACTAAACAGCAGGAAACTTCGTCTAAAACTCAGGAAAACGTTTCCTTGAAACTGCTCTGCTGTGCGTTCGTTCACCTAAGAGAGTTGAAACTATGTTGAGATTCAGCGAGTCAGAAACACGTTTATGCTAGGAGCTGCGTTGGGATATTCCCGAGTGAATGGGACCATAGGCTGTACAGAGAAATATCTGCTTCTGAAACCAAAACGGAGCTATCTAACTGAATGGTTGTCAATGTGTGCATTCAACTGACAGAGTTAAACTCACTTGTGGATTCAGCGGTTTGCAAACCATTTCTGTGCAGAATCCCAAAACCGGTATGTCCAGCCCAATGCCGGCATCCGTACTAAACAGCAGGAAACTTCGTCTAAAACTCAGGAGAAACGTTTCCTTGAAACTGCTCTGCTGTGCGTTCGTTCACCTAAGAGAGTTGAATCTATGTTGAGATTCAGCGAGTCAGAAACACGTTTCTTCTAGGAGCTGCGTTGGGATATTCCCGAGTGAATGTGACCATAGGCTGTACAGAGAAATATCTGCTTCTAAAACCAAAAGTGTGCTATCAAACTGAATGGTTGTCAATGTGTGCATTCAACTGACAGAGTTAAACTCACGTGTGGATTCAGCGGTTTGCAAACCCTTTCTGTGCAGAATCCCAAAACCGGTATTTCCAGTCCAATGCCGGCATACGTACTAAAGAGCAGGAAACTTCGTCTAAAACTCAGGAGAAACGTCCCCTTGAAACTGCTCTGCTGTGCGTTCGTTCACCTAAGAGAGTTGAATCTATGTTGAGATTCAGCGAGTCAGAAACACGTTTCTTCTAGGAGCTGCGTTGGGATATTCCCGAGTGAATGGGACCATAGGCTGTACAGAGAAATATCTGCTTCTAAAACCAAAAGTGTGCTATCAAACTGAATGGTTGTCAATGTGTGCATTCAACTCACAGAGTTAAACTCACGTGTGGATTCAGCGGTTTGCAAACCCTTTCTGTGCAGAATCCCAAAACCGGTATTTCCAGCCCAATGCCGGCATCCGTACTAAACAGCAGGAAACTTCGTCTAAAACTCAGGAGCAACGTTTCCTTGAAACTGCTCTGCTGTGCGTTCGTTCACCTAAGAGAGTTGAATCTATGTTGAGATTCAGCGAGTCAGAAACACGTTTCTTCTAGGAGCTGCATTAGGATATTCCCGAGTGAATGGGACCATAGGCTGTGCAGAGTAATATCTGCTTCTAAAACGATAACGGAGCTATCTAACTGAATGGTTGTCAATGTGTGCATTCAACTGACAGAGTTAAACTCACGTGTGGATTCAGCGGTTTGCAAACCCTTTCTGTGCAGAATCCCGAAACCGGTATTTCCAGCCCAATGCCGGCATACGTACTAAACAGCAGGAAACTTCGTCTAAAACTCAGGAGAAACGTTTCCTTGAAACTGCTCTGCTGTGCGTTCGTTCACCTAAGAGAGTTGAATCTATGTTGAGATTCAGCGAGTCAGAAACACGTTTCTTCTAGGAGCTGCGTTGGGATATTCCCGAGTGAATGGGACCATAGGCTGTACAGAGAAATATCTGCTTCTAAAACCAAAAGTGTGCTATCTAACTGAATGGTTGTCAATGTGTGCATTCCACTGACAGAGTTAAACTCACGTGTGGATTCAGCGGTTTGTAACCCTTTCTGTGCAGAATCCCAAAACTGGTATTTCCAGCCCAATGCCGGCATCCGTACTAAACAGCAGGAAACTTCGTCTAAAACTCAGGAGAAACGTTTCCTTGAAACTGCTCTGCTGTGCGTTCGTTCACCTAAGAGAGTGGAATCTATGTTGAGATTCAGCGAGTCAGAAACACGTTTCTTCTAGGAGCTGCGTTGGGATATTCCCGAGTGAATGGGACCATAGGCTGTACAGAGAAATATCTGCTTCTAAAACCAAAACGGAGCTATCTAACTGAATGGTTGTCAATGTGTGCATTCAACTGACAGAGTTAAACTCACGTGTGGATTCAGCGGTTTGCAAACCCTTTCTGTGCAGAATCACAAAACCGGTATTTCCAGCCCAATGCCGGCATCCGTACTAAGCAGCAGGAAACTTCGTCTAAAACTCATGAGAAACGTTTCCTTGAAACTGCTCTGCTGTGCGTTCGATCACCTAAGAGAGTTGAATCTATGTTGAGATTCAGCGAGTCAGAAACACGTTTCTTCTAGGAGGTGCGTTGGGATATTCCCGAGTGAATGGGACCATAGGCTGTACAGAGAAATATCTGCTCCTACAACCAAAACGGTGGTATCTAACTGAATGGTTGTCAATGTGTGCATTCAACTGACAGAGTTAAACTCACGTTTGGATTCAGCGGTTTACAAACCCTTTCTGTGCAGAATCCCAAAACCGGTAATTCCAGCTCAATGCCGGCATCCGTACTAAACAGCAGGAAACTTCGTCTAAAACTCAGGAAAACGTTTCCTTGAAACTGCTCTGCTGTGCGTTCGTTCACCTAAGAGAGTTGAAACTATGTTGAGATTCAGCGAGTCAGAAACACGTTTATGCTAGGAGCTGCGTTGGGATATTCCCGAGTGAATGGGACCATAGGCTGTACAGAGAAATATCTGCTTCTGAAACCAAAACGGAGCTATCTAACTGAATGGTTGTCAATGTGTGCATTCAACTGACAGAGTTAAACTCACGTGTGGATTCAGCGGTTTGCAAACCATTTCTGTGCAGAATCCCAAAACCGGTATGTCCAGCCCAATGCCGGCATCCGTACTAAACAGCAGGAAACTTCGTCTAAAACTCAGGAAAACGTTTCCTTGAAACTGCTCTGCTGTGCGTTCGTTCACCTAAGAGAGTTGAATCTATGTTGAGATTCAGCGAGTCAGAGACACGTTTCTTCTAGGAGGTGCGTTGGGATATTCCCGAGTGAATGGGACCATAGGCTGTACAGAGAAATATCTGCTCCTACAACCAAAACGGTGGTATCTAACTGAATGGTTGTCAATGTGTGCATTCAACTGACAGAGTTAAACTCACGTTTGGATTCAGCGGTTTACAAACCCTTTCTGTGCAGAATCCCAAAACTGGAAATTCCAGCTCAATGCCGGCATCCGTACTAAACAGCAGGAAACTTCGTCTAAAACTCAGGAAAACGTTTCCTTGAAACTGCTCTGCTGTGCGTTCGTTCACCTAAGAGAGTTGAAACTATGTTGAGATTCAGCGAGTCAGAAACACGTTTATGCTAGGAGCTGCGTTGGGATATTCCCGAGTGAATGGGACCATAGGCTGTACAGAGAAATATCTGCTTCTGAAACCAAAACGGAGCTATCTAACTGAATGGTTGTCAATGTGTGCATTCAACTGACAGAGTTAAACTCACTTGTGGATTCAGCGGTTTGCAAACCATTTCTGTGCAGAATCCCAAAACCGGTATGTCCAGCCCAATGCCGGCATCCGTACTAAACAGCAGGAAACTTCGTCTAAAACTCAGGAGAAACGTTTCCTTGAAACTGCTCTGCTGTGCGTTCGTTCACCTAAGAGAGTTGAATCTATGTTGAGATTCAGCGAGTCAGAAACACGTTTCTTCTAGGAGCTGCGTTGGGATATTCCCGAGTGAATGTGACCATAGGCTGTACAGAGAAATATCTGCTTCTAAAACCAAAAGTGTGCTATCAAACTGAATGGTTGTCAATGTGTGCATTCAACTGACAGAGTTAAACTCACGTGTGGATTCAGCGGTTTGCAAACCCTTTCTGTGCAGAATCCCAAAACCGGTATTTCCAGTCCAATGCCGGCATACGTACTAAAGAGCAGGAAACTTCGTCTAAAACTCAGGAGAAACGTCCCCTTGAAACTGCTCTGCTGTGCGTTCGTTCACCTAAGAGAGTTGAATCTATGTTGAGATTCAGCGAGTCAGAAACACGTTTCTTCTAGGAGCTGCGTTGGGATATTCCCGAGTGAATGGTACCATAGGCTGTACAGAGAAATATCTGCGTCTAAAACCAAAAGTGTGCTATCAAACTGAATGGTTGTCAATGTGTGCATTCAACTGACAGAGTTAAACTCACGTGTGGATTGAGCGGTTTGCAAACCCTTTCTGTGCAGAATCCCAAAACCGGTATTTCCAGCCCAATGCCGGCATACGTACTAAACAGCAGGAAACTTCGTCTAAAACTCAGGAGAAACGTTTCCTTGAAACTGCTCTGCCGTCCGTTCGTTCACCTAAGAGAGTTGAATCTATGTTGAGATTCAGCGAGTCAGAAACACGTTTCTTCTAGGAGCTGCGTTGGGATATTCCCGAGTGAATGGGACCATAGGCTGTACAGAGAAATATCTGCTTCTAAACAAAAAGTGTGCTATCAAACTGAATGGTTGTCAATGTGCGCATTCAACTGACAGAGTTAAACTCACGTGTGGATTCAGCGGTTTGCAAACCCTTTCTGTGCAGAATCCCAAAACCGGTATTTCCAGCCCAATGCCGGCATCCGTACTAAACAGCAGGAAACTTCGTCTAAAACTCAGGAGCAACGTTTCCTTGAAACTGCTCTGCTGTGCGTTCGTTCACCTAAGAGAGTTGAATCTATGTTGAGATTCAGCGAGTCAGAAACACGTTTCTTCTAGGAGGTGCGTTGGGATATTCCCGAGTGAATGGGACCATAGGCTGTACAGAGAAATATCTGTTCCTACAACCAAAAGGGTGGTATCTAACTGAATGGTTGTCAATGTGTGCATTCAACTGACAGAGTTAAACTCACGTTTGGATTCAGCGGTTTACAAACCCTTTCTGTAAAGAATCCCAAAACCGGTAATTCCAGCTCAATGCCGGCATCCGTACTAAACAGCAGGAAACTTCGTCTAAAACTCAGGAGAAACGTTTCCTTGAAACTGCTCTGCTGTGCGTTCGTTCACCTAAGAGAGTTGAAACTATGTTGAGATTCAGCGAGTCAGAAACACGTTTATGCTAGGAGCTGCGTTGGGATATTCCCGAGTGAATGGGACCATAGGCTGTACAGAGAAATATCTGCTTCTGAAACCAAAACGGAGCTATCTAACTGAATGGTTGTCAATGTGTGCATTCAACTGACAGAGTTAAACTCACGTGTGGATTCAGCGGTTTGCAAACCCTTTCTGTGCAGAATCCCAAAACCGGTATGTCCAGCCCAATGCCGGCATACGTACTAAACAGCAGCAAACTTCGTCTAAAACTCAGGAGAAACGTTTCCTTGAAACTGCTCTGCTGTGCGTTCGTTCACCTAAGAGAGTTGAATCTATGTTGAGATTCAGCGAGTCAGAAACACGTTTCTTCTAGGAGCTGCGTTAGGATATTCCCGAGTGATTGGGACCATAGGCTGTGCAGAGTAATATCTGCTTCTAAAACGATAACGGAGCTATCTAACTGAATGGTTGTCAATGTGTGCATTCAACTGACAGAGTTAAACTCACGTGTGGATTCAGCGGTTTGCAAACCCTTTCTGTGCAGAATCCCAAAACCGGTATTTCCAGCCCAATGCCGGCATACGTACTAAACAGCAGGAAACTTCGTCTAAAACTCAGGAGAAACGTTTCCTTGAAACTGCTCTGCTGTGCGTTCGTTCACCTAAGAGAGTTGAATCTATGTTGAGATTCAGCGAGTCAGAAACACGTTTCTTCTAGGAGCTGCGTTGGGATATTCCCGAGTGAATGGGACCATAGGCTGTACAGAGAAATATCTGCTTCTAAAACCAAAAGTGTGCTATCTAACTGAATGGTTGTCAATGTGTGCATTCAACTGACAGAGTTAAACTCACGTGTGGATTCAGCGGTTTGTAACCCTTTATGTGCAGAATCCCAAAACTGGTATTTCCAGCCCAATGCCGGTATCCGTACTAAACAGCAGGAAACTTCGTCTAAAACTCAGGAGAAACGTTTCCTTGAAACTGCTCTGCTGTGCGTTCGTTCACCTAAGAGAGTTGAATCTATGTTGAGATTCAGCGAGTCAGAAACACGTTTCTTCTAGGAGCTGCGTTGGGATATTCCCGAGTGAATGGGACCATAGGCTGTACAGAGAAATATCTGCTTCTAAAACCAAAACGGAGCTATCTAACTGAATGGTTGTCAATGTGTGCATTCAACTGACAGAGTTAAACTCACGTGTGGATTCAGCGGTTTGCAAACCCTTTCTGTGCAGAATCCCAAAACCGGTATTTCCAGCCCAATGCCGGCATACGTACTAAACAGCAGGAAACTTCGTCTAAAACTCAGGAGAAACGTTTCCTTGAAACTGCTCTGCAGTGCGTTCGTTCACCTAAGAGAGTTGAATCTATGTTGAGATTCAGCGAGTCAGAAACACGTTTCTTCTAGGAGCTGCGTTGGGATATTCCCGAGTGAATGGGACCATAGGCTGTACAGAGAAATATCTGCTTCTAAAACCAAAAGTGTGCTATCTAACTGAATGGTTGTCAATGTGTGCATTCAACTGACAGAGTTAAACTCACGTGTGGATTCAGCGGTTTGTAACCCTTTCTGTGCAGAATCCCAAAACTGGTATTTCCAGCCCAATGCCGGCATCCGTACTAAACAGCAGGAAACTTCGTCTAAAACTCAGGAGAAACGTTTCCTTGAAACTGCTCTGCTGTGCGTTCGTTCACCTAAGAGAGTTGAATCTATGTTGAGATTCAGCGAGTCAGAAACACGTTTCTTCTAGGAGCTGCGTTGGGATATTCCCGAGTGAATGGGACCATAGGCTGTACAGAGAATTATCTGCTTCTAAAACCAAAAGTGTGCTATCAAACTGAATGGTTGTCAATGTGTGCATTCAACTGACAGAGTTAAACTCACGTGTGGATTCAGCGGTTTGCAAACCCTTTCTGTGCAGAATCCCAAAACCGGTATTTCCAGCCCAATGCCGGCATACGTACTAAACAGCAGGAAACTTCGTCTAAAACTCAGGAGAAACGTTTCCTTGAAACTGCTCTGCTGTGCGTTCGTTCACCTAAGAGAGTTGAATCTATGTTGAGATTCAGCGAGTCAGAAACACGTTTCTTCTAGGAGCTGCGTTGGGATATTCCCGAGTGAATGGGACCATAGGCTGTACAGAGAAATATCTGCTTCTAAAACCAAAAGTGTGCTATCTAACTGAATGGTTTTCAATGTGTGCATTCAACTGACAGAGTTAAACTCACGTGTGGATTCAGCGGTTTGTAACCCTTTCTGTGCAGAATCCCAAAACTGGTATTTCCAGCCCAATGCCGGCATCCGTACTAAACAGCAGGAAACTTCGTCTAAAACTCAGGAGAAACGTTTCCTTGAAACTGCTCTGCTGTGCGTTCGTTCACCTAAGAGAGTGGAATCTATGTTGAGATTCAGCGAGTCAGAAACACGTTTCTTCTAGGAGCTGCGTTGGGATATTCCCGAGTGAATGGGACCATAGGCTGTACAGAGAAATATCTGCTTCTAAAACCAAAACGGAGCTATCTAACTGAATGGTTGTCAATGTGTGCATTCAACTGACAGAGTTAAACTCACGTGTGGATTCAGCGGTTTGCAAACCCTTTCTGTGCAGAATCACAAAACCGGTATTTCCAGCCCAATGCCGGCATCCGTACTAAACAGCAGGAAACTTCGTCTAAAACTCATGAGAAACGTTTCCTTGAAACTGCTCTGCTGTGCGTTCGATCACCTAAGAGAGTTGAATCTATGTTGAGATTCAGCGAGTCAGAAACACGTTTCTTCTAGGAGGTGCGTTGGGATATTCCCGAGTGAATGGGACCATAGGCTGTACAGAGAAATATCTGCTCCTACAACCAAAACGGTGGTATCTAACTGAATGGTTGTCAATGTGTGCATTCAACTGACAGAGTTAAACTCACGTTTGGATTCAGCGGTTTACAAACCCTTTCTGTGCAGAATCCCAAAACCGGTAATTCCGGCTCAATGCCGGCATCCGTACTAAACAGCAGGAAACTTCGTCTAAAACTCAGGAAAACGTTTCCTTGAAACTGCTCTGCTGTGCGTTCGTTCACCTAAGAGAGTTGAAACTATGTTGAGATTCAGCGAGTCAGAAACACGTTTATGCTAGGAGCTGCGTTGGGATATTCCCGAGTGAATGGGACCATAGGCTGTACAGAGAAATATCTGCTTCTGAAACCAAAACGGAGCTATCTAACTGAATGGTTGTCAATGTGTGCATTCAACTGACAGAGTTAAACTCACGTGTGGATTCAGCGGTTTGCAAACCCTTTCTGTGCAGAATCCCAAAACCGGTATTTCCAGCCCAATGCCGGCATCCGTACTAAACAGCAGGAAACTTCGTCTAAAACTCAGGAGAAACGTTTCCTTGAAACTGCTCTGCTGTGCGTTCGATCACCTAAGAGAGTTGAATCTATGTTGAGATTCAGCGAGTCAGAGACACGTTTCTTCTAGGAGGTGCGTTGGGATATTCCCGAGTGAATGGGACCATAGGCTGTACAGAGAAATATCTGCTCCTACAACCAAAACGGTGGTATCTAACTGAATGGTTGTCAATGTGTGCATTCAACTGACAGAGTTAAACTCACGTTTGGATTCAGCGGTTTACAAACCCTTTCTGTGCAGAATCCCAAAACTGGAAATTCCAGCTCAATGCCGGCATCCGTACTAAACAGCAGGAAACTTCGTCTAAAACTCAGGAAAACGTTTCCTTGAAACTGCTCTGCTGTGCGTTCGTTCACCTAAGAGAGTTGAAACTATGTTGAGATTCAGCGAGTCAGAAACACGTTTATGCTAGGAGCTGCGTTGGGATATTCCCGAGTGAATGGGACCATAGGCTGTACAGAGAAATATCTGCTTCTGAAACCAAAACGGAGCTATCTAACTGAATGGTTGTCAATGTGTGCATTCAACTGACAGAGTTAAACTCACTTGTGGATTCAGCGGTTTGCAAACCATTTCTGTGCAGAATCCCAAAACCGGTATGTCCAGCCCAATGCCGGCATCCGTACTAAACAGCAGGAAACTTCGTCTAAAACTCAGGAGAAACGTTTCCTTGAAACTGCTCTGCTGTGCGTTCGTTCACCTAAGAGAGTTGAATCTATGTTGAGATTCAGCGAGTCAGAAACACGTTTCTTCTAGGAGCTGCGTTGGGATATTCCCGAGTGAATGTGACCATAGGCTGTACAGAGAAATATCTGCTTCTAAAACCAAAAGTGTGCTATCAAACTGAATGGTTGTCAATGTGTGCATTCAACTGACAGAGTTAAACTCACGTGTGGATTCAGCGGTTTGCAAACCCTTTCTGTGCAGAATCCCAAAACCGGTATTTCCAGTCCAATGCCGGCATACGTACTAAAGAGCAGGAAACTTCGTCTAAAACTCAGGAGAAACGTCCCCTTGAAACTGCTCTGCTGTGCGTTCGTTCACCTAAGAGAGTTGAATCTATGTTGAGATTCAGCGAGTCAGAAACACGTTTCTTCTAGGAGCTGCGTTGGGATATTCCCGAGTGAATGGGACCATAGGCTGTACAGAGAAATATCTGCTTCTAAAACCAAAAGTGTGCTATCAAACTGAATGGTTGTCAATGTGTGCATTCAACTCACAGAGTTAAACTCACGTGTGGATTCAGCGGTTTGCAAACCCTTTCTGTGCAGAATCCCAAAACCGCTATTTCCAGCCCAATGCCGGCATCCGTACTAAACAGCAGGAAACTTCGTCTAAAACTCAGGAGCAACGTTTCCTTGAAACTGCTCTGCTGTGCGTTCGTTCACCTAAGAGAGTTGAATCTATGTTGAGATTCAGCGAGTCAGAAACACGTTTCTTCTAGGAGCTGCGTTGGGATATTCCCGAGTGAATGGGACCATAGGCTGTACAGAGAAATATCTGCGTCTAAAACCAAAAGTGTGCTGTCAAACTGAATGGTTGTCAATGTGTGCATTCAACTGACAGAGTTAAACTCACGTGTGGATTGAGCGGTTTGCAAACCCTTTCTGTGCAGAATCCCAAAACCGGTATTTCCAGCCCAATGCCGGCATACGTACTAAACAGCAGGAAACTTCGTCTAAAACTCAGGAGAAACGTTTCCTTGAAACTGCTCTGCCGTCCGTTCGTTCACCTAAGAGAGTTGAATCTATGTTGAGATTCAGCGAGTCAGAAACACGTTTCTTCTAGGAGCTGCGTTGGGATATTCCCGAGTGAATGGGACCATAGGCTGTACAGAGAAATATCTGCTTCTAAACAAAAAGTGTGCTATCAAACTGAATGGTTGTCAATGTGCGCATTCAACTGACAGAGTTAAACTCACGTGTGGATTCAGCGGTTTGCAAACCCTTTCTGTGCAGAATCCCAAAACCGGTATTTCCAGCCCAATGCCGGCATCCGTACTAAACAGCAGGAAACTTCGTCTAAAACTCAGGAGCAACGTTTCCTTGAAACTGCTCTGCTGTGCGTTCGTTCACCTAAGAGAGTTGAATCTATGTTGAGATTCAGCGAGTCAGAAACACGTTTCTTCTAGGAGGTGCGTTGGGATATTCCCGAGTGAATGGGACCATAGGCTGTACAGAGAAATATCTGTTCCTACAACCAAAAGGGTGGTATCTAACTGAATGGTTGTCAATGTGTGCATTCAACTGACAGAGTTAAACTCACGTTTGGATTCAGCGGTTTACAAACCCTTTCTGTGCAGAATCCCAAAACCGGTAATTCCAGCTCAATGCCGGCATCCGTACTAAACAGCAGGAAACTTCGTCTAAAACTCAGGAGAAACGTTTCCTTGAAACTGCTCTGCTGTGCGTTCGTTCACCTAAGAGAGTTGAAACTATGTTGAGATTCAGCGAGTCAGAAACACGTTTATGCTAGGAGCTGCGTTGGGATATTCCCGAGTGAATGGGACCATAGGCTGTACAGAGAAATATCTGCTTCTGAAACCAAAACGGAGCTATCTAACTGAATGGTTGTCAATGTGTGCATTCAAATGACAGAGTTAAACTCACGTGTGGATTCAGCGGTTTGCAAACCCTTTCTGTGCAGAATCCCAAAACCGGTATGTCCAGCCCAATGCCGGCATCCGTACTAAACAGCAGCAAACTTCGTCTAAAACTCAGGAGAAACGTTTCCTTGAAACTGCTCTGCTGTGCGTTCGTTCACCTAAGAGAGTTGAATCTATGTTGAGATTCAGCGAGTCAGAAACACGTTTCTTCTAGGAGCTGCGTTAGGATATTCCCGAGTGATTGGGACCATAGGCTGTGCAGAGTAATATCTGCTTCTAAAACGATAACGGAGCTATCTAACTGAATGGTTGTCAATGTGTGCATTCAACTGACAGAGTTAAACTCACGTGTGGATTCAGCGGTTTGCAAACCCTTTCTGTGCAGAATCCCAAAACCGGTATTTCCAGCCCAATGCCGGCATACGTACTAAACAGCAGGAAACTTCGTCTAAAACTCAGGAGAAACGTTTCCTTGAAACTGCTCTGCTGTGCGTTCGTTCACCTAAGAGAGTTGAATCTATGTTGAGATTCAGCGAGTCAGAAACACGTTTCTTCTAGGAGCTGCGTTGGGATATTCCCGAGTGAATGGGACCATAGGCTGTACAGAGAAATATCTGCTTCTAAAACCAAAAGTGTGCTATCTAACTGAATGGTTGTCAATGTGTGCATTCAACTGACAGAGTTAAACTCACGTGTGGATTCAGCGGTTTGTAACCCTTTATGTGCAGAATCCCAAAACTGGTATTTCCAGCCCAATGCCGGTATCCGTACTGAACAGCAGGAAACTTCGTCTAAAACTCAGGAGCAACGTTTCCTTGAAACTGCTCTGCTGTGCGTTCGTTCACCTAAGAGAGTTGAATCTATGTTGAGATTCAGCGAGTCAGAAACACGTTTCTTCTAGGAGCTGCGTTGGGATATTCCCGAGTGAATGGGACCATAGGCTGTACAGAGAAATATCTGCTTCTAAAACCAAAACGGAGCTATCTAACTGAATGGTTGTCAATGTGTGCATTCAACTGACAGAGTTAAACTCACGTGTGGATTCAGCGGTTTGCAAACCCTTTCTGTGCAGAATCCCAAAACCGGTATTTCCAGCCCAATGCCGGCATACGTACTAAACAGCAGGAAACTTCGTCTAAAACTCAGGAGAAACGTTTCCTTGAAACTGCTCTGCAGTGCGTTCGTTCACCTAAGAGAGTTGAATCTATGTTGAGATTCAGCGAGTCAGAAACACGTTTCTTCTAGGAGCTGCGTTGGGATATTCCCGAGTGAATGGGACCATAGGCTGTACAGAGAAATATCTGCTTCTAAAACCAAAAGTGTGCTATCTAACTGAATGGTTGTCAATGTGTGCATTCAACTGACAGAGTTAAACTCACGTGTGGATTCAGCGGTTTGTAACCCTTTCTGTGCAGAATCCCAAAACTGGTATTTCCAGCCCAATGCCGGCATCCGTACTAAACAGCAGGAAACTTCGTCTAAAACTCAGGAGAAACGTTTCCTTGAAACTGCTCTGCTGTGCGTTCGTTCACCTAAGAGAGTTGAATCTATGTTGAGATTCAGCGAGTCAGAAACACGTTTCTTCTAGGAGCTGCGTTGGGATATTCCCGAGTGAATGGGACCATAGGCTGTACAGAGAATTATCTGCTTCTAAAACCAAAAGTGTGCTATCAAACTGAATGGTTGTCAATGTGTGCATTCAACTCACAGAGTTAAACTCACGTGTGGATTCAGCGGTTTGCAAACCCTTTCTGTGCAGAATCCCAAAACCGGTATTTCCAGCCCAATGCCGGCATCCGTACTAAACAGCAGGAAACTTCGTCTAAAACTCAGGAGAAACGTTTCCTTGAAACTGCTCTGCTGTGCGTTCGTTCACCTAAGAGAGTTGAATCTATGTTGAGATTCAGCGAGTCAGAAACACGTTTCTTCTAGGAGCTGCGTTGGGATATTCCCGAGTGAATGGGACCATAGGCTGTACAGAGAAATATCTGCTTCTAAAACCAAAACGGAGCTATCTAACTGAATGGTTGCCAATGTGTGCATTCAACTGACAGAGTTAAACTCACGTGTGGATTCAGCGGTTTGCAAACCCTTTCTGTGCAGAATCCCAAAACCGGTATTTCCAGCCCAATGCCGGCATCAGTACTAAACAGCAGGAAACTTCGTCTAAAACTCAGGAGAAACGTTTCCTTGAAACTGCTCTGCTGTGCGTTCGATCACCTAAGGGAGTTGAATCTATGTTGAGATTCAGCGAGTCAGAAACACGTTTCTTCTAGGAGGTGCGTTGGGATATTCCCGAGTGAATGGGACCATAGGCTGTACAGAGAAATATCTGCTCCTACAACCAAAAGGGTGGTATCTAACTGAATGGTTGTCAATGTGTGCATTCAACTGACAGAGTTAAACTCACGTTTGGATTCAGCGGTTTACAAACCCTTTCTGTGCAGAATCCCAAAACCGGTAATTCCAGCTCAATGCCGGCATCCGTACTAAACAGAAGGAAACTTCGTGTAAAACTCAGGAAAACGTTTCCTTGAAACTGCTCTGCTGTGCGTTCGTTCCCCTAAGAGAGTTGAAACTATGTTGAGATTCAGCGAGTCAGAAACACGTTTATGCTAGGAGCTGCGTTGGGATATTCCCAAGTGAATGGGACCATAGGCTGTACAGAGAAATATCTGCTTCTGAAACCAAAACGGAGCTATCTAACTGAATGGTTGTCAATGTGTGCATTCAACTGACAGAGTTAAACTCACGTGTGGATTCAGCGGTTTGCAAACCATTTCTGTGCAGAATCCCAAAACCGGTATGTCCAGCCCAATGCCGGCATCCGTACTAAACAGCAGGAAACTTCGTCTAAAACTCAGGAGAAACGTTTCCTTGAAACTGCTCTGCTGTGCGTTCGTTCACCTAAGAGAGTTGAATCTATGTTGAGATTCAGCGAGTCAGAAACACGTTTCTTCTAGGAGCTGCGTTGGGATATTCCCGAGTGAATGTGACCATAGGCTGTACAGAGAAATATCTGCTTCTAAAACCAAAAGTGTGCTATCAAACTGAATGGTTGTCAATGTGTGCATTCAACTGACAGAGTTAAACTCACGTGTGGATTCAGCGGTTTGCAAACCCTTTCTGTGCAGAATCCCAAAACCGGTATTTCCAGCCCAATGCCGGCATACATACTAAAGAGCAGGAAACTTCGACTAAAACTCAGGAGAAACGTCCCCTTGAAACTGCTCTGCTGTGCGTTCGTTCACCTAAGAGAGTTGAATCTATGTTGAGATTCAGCGAGTCAGAAACACGTTTCTTCTAGGAGCTGCGTTGGGATATTCCCGAGTGAATGGGACCATAGGCTGTACAGAGAAATATCTGCTTCTAAAACCAAAAGTGTGCTATCAAACTGAATGGTTGTCAATGTGTGCATTGAACTCACAGAGTTAAACTCACGTGTGGATTCAGCGGTTTGCAAACCCTTTCTGTGCAGAATCCCAAAACCGGTATTTCCAGCCCAATGACGGCATCCGTACTAAACAGCAGGAAACTTCGTCTAAAACTAAGGAGCAACGTTTCCTTGAAACTGCTCTGCTGTGCGTTCGTTCACCTAAGAGAGTTGAATCTATGTTGAGATTCAGCGAGTCAGAAACACGTTTCTTCTAGGAGCTGCGTTGGGATATTCCCGAGTGAATGGGACCATAGGCTGTACAGAGAAATATCTGCTTCTAAAACCAAAAGTGTGCTATCAAACTGAATGGTTGTCAATGTGTGCATTCAACTGACAGAGTTAAACTCACGTGTGGATTCAGCGGTTTGCAAACCCTTTCTGTGCAGAATCCCAAAACCGGTATTTCCAGCCCAATGCCGGCATACGTACTAAACAGCAGGAAACTTCGTCTAAAACTCAGGAGAAACGTTTCCTTGAAACTGCTCTGCTGTGCGTTCGTTCACCTAAGAGAGTTGAATCTATGTTGAGATTCAGCGAGTCAGAAACACGTTTCTTCTAGGAGCTGCGTTGGGATATTCCCGAGTGAATGGGACCATAGGCTGTACAGAGAAATATCTGCTTCTAAACAAAAAGTGTGCTATCAAACTGAATGGTTGTCAATGTGCGCATTCAACTGACAGAGTTAAACTCACGTGTGGATTCAGCGGTTTGCAAACCCTTTCTGTGCAGAATCCCAAAACCGGTATTTCCAGCCCAATGCCGGCATCCGTACTAAACAGCAGGAAACTTCGTCTAAAACTCAGGAGAAACGTTTTCTTGAAACTGCTCTGCTGTGCGTTCGATCACCTAAGAGAGTTGAATCTATGTTGAGATTCTGCGAGTCAGAAACACGTTTCTTCTAGGAGGTGCGTTGGGATATTCCCGAGTGAATGGGACCATAGGCTGTCCAGAGAAATATCTGTTCCTACAACCAAAAGGGTGGTATCTAACTGAATGGTTGTCAATGTGTGCATTCAACTGACAGAGTTAAACTCACGTTTGGATTCAGCGGTTTACAAACCCTTTCTGTGCAGAATCCCAAAACCGGTAATTCCAGCTCAATGCCGGCATCCGTACTAAACAGCAGGAAACTTCGTCTAAAACTCAGGAGAAACGTTTCCTTGAAAATGCTCTGCTGTGCGTTCGTTCACCTAAGAGAGTTGAAACTATGTTGAGATTCAGCGAGTCAGAAACACGTTTATGCTAGGAGCTGCGTTGGGATATTCCCGAGTGAATGGGACCATAGGCTGTACAGAGAAATATCTGCTTCTGAAACCAAAACGGAGCTATCTAACTGAATGGTTGTCAATGTGTGCATTCAACTGACAGAGTTAAACTCACGTGTGGATTCAGCGGTTTGCAAACCCTTTCTGTGCAGAATCCCAAAACCGGTATGTCCAGCCCAATGCCGGCATCCGTACTAAACAGCAGCAAACTTCGTCTAAAACTCAGGAGAAACGTTTCCTTGAAACTGCTCTGCTGTGCGTTCGTTCACCTAAGAGAGGTGAGTCTATGTTCAGATTCAGCGAGTCAGAAACACGTTTCTTCTAGGAGCTGCGTTAGGATATTCCCGAGTGAATGGGACCATAGGCTGTGCAGAGTAATATCTGCTTCTAAAACGATAACGGAGCTATCTAACTGAATGGTTGTCAATGTGTGCATTCAACTGACAGAGTTAAACTCACGTGTGGATTCAGCGGTTTGCAAACCCTTTCTGTGCAGAATCCCAAAACCGGTATTTCCAGCCCAATGCCGGCATACGTACTAAACAGCAGGAAACTTCGTCTAAAACTCAGGAGAAACGTTTCCTTGAAACTGCTCTGCTGTGCGTTCGTTCACCTAAGAGAGTTGAATCTATGTTGAGATTCAGCGAGTCAGAAACACGTTTCTTCTAGGAGCTGCGTTGGGATATTCCCGAGTGAATGGGACCATAGGCTGTACAGAGAAATATCTGCTTCTAAAACCAAAAGTGTGCTATCTAACTGAATGGTTGTCAATGTGTGCATTCAACTGACAGAGTTAAACTCACGTGTGGATTCAGCGGTTTGTAACCCTTTCTGTGCAGAATCCCAAAACTGGTATTTCCAGCCCAATGCCGGCATCCGTACTAAACAGCAGGAAACTTCGTCTAAAACTCAGGAGAAACGTTTCCTTGAAACTGCTCTGCTGTGCGTTCGTTCACCTAAGAGAGTTGAATCTATGTTGAGATTCAGCGAGTCAGAAACACGTTTCTTCTAGGAGCTGCGTTGGGATATTCCCGAGTGAATGGGACCATAGGCTGTACAGAGAAATATCTGCTTCTAAAACCAAAACGGAGCTATCTAACTGAATGGTTGCCAATGTGTGCATTCAACTGACAGAGTTAAACTCACGTGTGGATTCAGCGGTTTGCAAACCCTTTCTGTGCAGAATCCCAAAACCGGTATTTCCAGCCCAATGCCGGCATCAGTACTAAACAGCAGGAAACTTCGTCTAAAACTCAGGAGAAACGTTTCCTTGAAACTGCTCTGCTGTGCGTTCGATCACCTAAGAGAGTTGAATCTATGTTGAGATTCAGCGAGTCAGAAACACGTTTCTTCTAGGAGCTGCGTTGGGATATTCCCGAGTGAATGGGACCATAGGCTGTACAGAGAAATATCTGCTTCTAAAACCAAAAGTGTGCTATCAAACTGAATGGTTGTCAATGTGTGCATTCAACTGACAGAGTTAAACTCACGTGTGGATTCAGCGGTTTGCAAACCCTTTCTGTGCAGAATCCCAAAACCGGTATTTCCAGCCCAATGCCGGCATACGTACTAAACAGCAGGAAACTTCGTCTAAAACTCAGGAGAAACATTTCCTTGAAACTGCTCTGCTGTGCGTTCGTTCACCTAAGATAGTTGAATCTATGTTGAGATTCAGCGAGTCAGAAACACGTTTCTTCTAGGAGCTGCGTTGGGATATTCCCGAGTGAATGGGACCATAGGCTGTACAGAGAAATATCTGCTTCTAAACAAAAAGTGTGCTATCAAACTGAATGGTTGTCAATGTGCGCATTCAACTGACAGAGTTAAACTCACGTGTGGATTCAGCGGTTTGCAAACCCTTTCTGTGCAGAATCCCAAAACCGGTATTTCCAGCCCAATGCCGGCATCCGTACTAAACAGCAGGAAACTTCGTCTAAAACTCAGGAGAAACGTTTCCTTGAAACTGCTCTGCTGTGCGTTCGATCACCTAAGAGAGTTGAATCTATGTTGAGATTCAGCGAGTCAGAAACACGTTTCTTCTAGGAGGTGCGTTGGGATATTCCCGAGTGAATGGGACCATAGGCTGTACAGAGAAATATCTGTTCCTACAACCAAAAGGGTGGTATCTAACTGAATGGTTGTCAATGTGTGCATTCAACTGACAGAGCTAAACTCACGTTTGGATTCAGTGGTTTACAAACCCTTTCTGTAAAGAATCCCAAAACCGGTAATTCCAGCTCAATGCCGGCATCCGTACTAAACAGCAGGAAACTTCGTCTAAAACTCAGGAGAAACGTTTCCTTGAAACTGCTCTGCTGTGCGTTCGTTCACCTAAGAGAGTTGAAACTATGTTGAGATTCAGCGAGTCAGAAACACGTTTATGCTAGGAGCTGCGTTGGGATATTCCCGAGTGAATGGGACCATAGGCTGTACAGAGAAATATCTGCTTCTGAAACCAAAACGGAGCTATCTAACTGAATGGTTGTCAATGTGTGCATTCAACTGACAGAGTTAAACTCACGTGTGGATTCAGCGGTTTGCAAACCCTTTCTGTGCAGAATCCCAAAACCGGTATGTCCAGCCCAATGCCGGCATACGTACTAAACAGCAGGAAACTTCGTCTAAAACTCAGGAGAAACGTTTCCTTGAAACTGCTCTGCTGTGCGTTCGTTCACCTAAGAGAGTTGAATCTATGTTGAGATTCAGCGAGTCAGAAACACGTTTCTTCTAGGAGCTGCGTTAGGATATTCCCGAGTGAATGGGACCATAGGCTGTGCAGAGTAATATCTGCTTCTAAAACGATAACGGAGCTATCTAACTGAATGGTTGTCAATGTGTGCATTCAACTGACAGAGTTAAACTCACGTGTGGATTCAGCGGTTTGCAAACCCTTTCTGTGCAGAATCCCAAAACCGGTATTTCCAGCCCAATGCCGGCATACGTACTAAACAGCAGGAAACTTCGTCTAAAACTCAGGAGAAACGTTTCCTTGAAACTGCTCTGCTGTGCGTTCGTTCACCTAAGAGAGTTGAATCTATGTTGAGATTCAGCGAGTCAGAAACACGTTTCTTCTAGGAGGTGCGTTGGGATATTCCCGAGTGAATGGGACCATAGGCTGTACAGAGAAATATCTGTTCCTACAACCAAAAGGGTGGTATCTAACTGAATGGTTGTCAATGTGTGCATTCAACTGACAGAGCTAAACTCACGTTTGGATTCAGCGGTTTACAAACCCTTTCTGTAAAGAATCCCAAAACCGGTAATTCCAGCTCAATGCCGGCATCCGTACTAAACAGCAGGAAACTTCGTCTAAAACTCAGGAGAAACGTTTCCTTGAAACTGCTCTGCTGTGCGTTCGTTCACCTAAGAGAGTTGAAACTATGTTGAGATTCAGCGAGTCAGAAACACGTTTATGCTAGGAGCTGCGTTGGGATATTCCCGAGTGAATGGGACCATAGGCTGTACAGAGAAATATCTGCTTCTGAAACCAAAACGGAGCTATCTAACTGAATGGTTGTCAATGTGTGCATTCAACTGACAGAGTTAAACTCACGTGTGGATTCAGCGGTTTGCAAACCCTTTCTGTGCAGAATCCCAAAACCGGTATGTCCAGCCCAATGCCGGCATCCGTACTAAACAGCAGGAAACTTCGTCTAAAACTCAGGAGAAACGTTTCCTTGAAACTGCTCTGCTGTGCGTTCGTTCACCTAAGAGAGTTGAATCTATGTTGAGATTCAGCGAGTCAGAAACACGTTTCTTCTAGGAGCTGCGTTAGGATATTCCCGAGTGAATGGGACCATAGGCTGTGCAGAGTAATATCTGCTTCTAAAACGATAACGGAGCTATCTAACTGAATGGTTGTCAATGTGTGCATTCAACTGACAGAGTTAAACTCACGTGTGGATTCAGCGGTTTGCAAACCCTTTCTGTGCAGAATCCCAAAACCGGTATTTCCAGCCCAATGCCGGCATACGTACTAAACAGCAGGAAACTTCGTCTAAAACTCACTAGAAACGTTTCCTTGAAACTGCTCTGCTGTGCGTTCGTTCACCTAAGAGAGTTGAATCTATGTTGAGATTCAGCGAGTCAGAAACACGTTTCTTCTAGGAGCTGCGTTGGGATATTCCCGAGTGAATGGGACCATAGGCTGTACAGAGAAATATCTGCTTCTAAAACCAAAAGTGTGCTATCTAACTGAATGGTTGTCAATGTGTGCATTCAACTCACAGAGTTAAACTCACGTGTGGATTCAGCGGTTTGCAAACCCTTTCTGTGCAGAATCCCAAAACCGGTATTTCCATCCCAATGCCGGCATACGTACTAAACAGCAGGAAACTTCGTCTAAAACTCAGAAGAAACGTTTCCTTGAAACTGCTCTGCTGTGCGTTCGTTCACCTAAGAGAGTTGAATCTATGTTGAGATTCAGCGAGTCAGAAAGACGTTTCTTCTAGGAGCTGCGTTGGGATATTCCCGAGTGAATGGGACCATAGGCTGTACAGAGAAATATCTGCTTCTAAAACCAAAAGTGTGCTATCTAACTGAATGGTTGTCAATGTGTGCATTCAACTGACAGAGTTAAACTCACGTGTGGATTCAGCGGTTTGTAACCCTTTCTGTGCAGAATCCCAAAACTGGTATTTCCAGCCCAATGCCGGCATCCGTACTAAACAGCAGGAAACTTCGTCTAAAACTCAGGAGAAACGTTTCCTTGAAACTGCTCTGCTGTGCGTTCGTTCACCTAAGAGAGTTGAATCTATGTTGAGATTCAGCGAGTCAGAAACACGTTTCTTCTAGGAGCTGCGTTGGGATATTCCCGAGTGAATGGGACCATAGGCTGTACAGAGAAATATCTGCTTCTAAAACCAAAACGGAGCTATCTAACTGAATGGTTGCCAATGTGTGCATTCAACTGACAGAGTTAAACTCACGTGTGGATTCAGCGGTTTGCAAACCCTTTCTGTGCAGAATCCCAAAACCGGTATTTCCAGCCCAATGCCGGCATCAGTACTAAACAGCAGGAAACTTCGTCTAAAACTCAGGAGAAACGTTTCCTTGAAACTGCTCTGCTGTGCGTTCGATCACCTAAGAGAGTTGAATCTATGTTGAGATTCAGCGAGTCAGAAACACGTTTCTTCTAGGAGGTGCGTTGGGATATTCCCGAGTGAATGGGACCATAGGCTGTACAGAGAAATATCTGCTCCTACAACCAAAAGGGTGGTATCTAACTGAATGGTTGTCAATGTGTGCATTCAACTGACAGAGTTAAACTCACGTTTGGATTCAGCGGTTTACAAACCCTTTCTGTGCAGAATCCCAAAACCGGTAATTCCAGCTCAATGCCGGCATCCGTACTAAACAGCAGGAAACTTCGTCTAAAACTCAGGAAAACGTTTCCTTGAAACTGCTCTGCTGTGCGTTCGTTCACCTAAGAGAGTTGAAACTATGTTGAGATTCAGCGAGTCAGAAACACGTTTATGCTAGGAGCTGCGTTGGGATATTCCCGAGTGAATGGGACCATAGGCTGTACAGAGAAATATCTGCTTCTGAAACCAAAACGGAGCTATCTAACTGAATGGTTGTCAATGTGTGCATTCAACTGACAGAGTTAAACTCACGTGTGGATTCAGCGGTTTGCAAACCATTTCTGTGCAGAATCCCAAAACCGGTATGTCCAGCCCAATGCCGGCATCCGTACTAAAGAGCAGGAAACTTCGTCTAAAACTCAGGAGAAACGTCCCCTTGAAACTGCTCTGCTGTGCGTTCGTTCACCTAAGAGAGTTGAATCTATGTTGAGATTCAGCGAGTCAGAAACACTTTTCTTCTAGGAGCTGCGTTGGGATATTCCCGAGTGAATGGGACCATAGGCTGTACAGAGAAATATCGGCTTCTAAAACCAAAAGTGTGCTATCAAACTGAATGGTTGTCAATGTGTGCATTCAACTCACAGAGTTAAACTCACGTGTGGATTCAGCGGTTTGCAAACCCTTTCTGTGCAGAATCCCAAAACCGGTATTTCCAGCCCAATGCCGGCATCCGTACTAAACAGCAGGAAACTTCGTCTAAAACTCAGGAGCAACGTTTCCTTGAAACTGCTCTGCTGTGCGTTCGTTCACCTAAGAGAGTTGAATCTATGTTGAGATTCAGCGAGTCAGAAACACGTTTCTTCTAGGAGCTGCGTTGGGATATTCCCGAGTGAATGGGACCATAGGCTGTACAGAGAAATATCTGCTTCTAAAACCAAAACGGAGCTATCTAACTGAATGGTTGCCAATGTGTGCATTCAACTGACAGAGTTAAACTCACGTGTGGATTCAGCGGTTTGCAAACCCTTTCTGTGCAGAATCCCAAAACCGGTATTTCCAGCCCAATGCCGGCATCAGTACTAAACAGCAGGAAACTTCGTCTAAAACTCAGGAGAAACGTTTCCTTGAAACTGCTCTGCTGTGCGTTCGATCACCTAAGAGAGTTGAATCTATGTTGAGATTCAGCGAGTCAGAAACACGTTTCTTCTAGGAGGTGCGTTGGGATATTCCCGAGTGAATGGGACCATAGGCTGTACAGAGAAATATCTGCTCCTACAACCAAAAGGGTGGTATCTAACTGAATGGTTGCCAATGTGTGCATTCAACTGACAGAGTTAAACTCACGTTTGGATTCAGCGGTTTACAAACCCTTTCTGTGCAGAATCCCAAAACCGGTAATTCCAGCTCAATGCCGGCATCCGTACTAAACAGCAGGAAACTTCGTCTAAAACTCAGGAAAACGTTTCCTTGAAACTGCTCTGCTGTGCGTTCGTTCACCTAAGAGAGTTGAAACTATGTTGAGATTCAGCGAGTCAGAAACACGTTTATGCTAGGAGCTGCGTTGGGATATTCCCGAGTGAATGGGACCATAGGCTGTACAGAGAAATATCTGCTTCTGAAACCAAAACGGAGCTATCTAACTGAATGGTTGTCAATGTGTGCATTCAACTGACAGAGTTAAACTCACGTGTGGATTCAGCGGTTTGCAAACCATTTCTGTGCAGAATCCCAAAACCGGTATGTCCAGCCCAATGCCGGCATCCGTACTAAACAGCAGGAAACTTCGTCTAAAACTCAGGAGAAACGTTTCCTTGAAACTGCTCTGCTGTGCGTTCGTTCACCTAAGAGAGTTGAATCTATGTTGAGATTCAGCGAGTCAGAAACACGTTTCTTCTAGGAGCTGCGTTGGGATATTCCCGAGTGAATGTGACCATAGGCTGTACAGAGAAATATCTGCTTCTAAAACCAAAAGTGTGCTATCAAACTGAATGGTTGTCAATGTGTGCATTCAACTGACAGAGTTAAACTCACGTGTGGATTCAGCGGTTTGCAAACCCTTTCTGTGCAGAATCCCAAAACCGGTATTTCCAGTCCAATGCCGGCATACGTACTAAAGAGCAGGAAACTTCGTCTAAAACTCAGGAGAAACGTCCCCTTGAAACTGCTCTGCTGTGCGTTCGTTCACCTAAGAGAGTTGAATCTATGTTGAGATTCAGCGAGTCAGAAACACTTTTCTTCTAGGAGCTGCGTTGGGATATTCCCGAGTGAATGGGACCATAGGCTGTACAGAGAAATATCGGCTTCTAAAACCAAAAGTGTGCTATCAAACTGAATGGTTGTCAATGTGTGCATTCAACTCACAGAGTTAAACTCACGTGTGGATTCAGCGGTTTGCAAACCCTTTCTGTGCAGAATCCCAAAACCGGTATTTCCAGCCCAATGCCGGCATCCGTACTAAACAGCAGGAAACTTCGTCTAAAACTCAGGAGCAACGTTTCCTTGAAACTGCTCTGCTGTGCGTTCGTTCACCTAAGAGAGTTGAATCTATGTTGAGATTCAGCGAGTCAGAAACACGTTTCTTCTAGGAGCTGCGTTGGGATATTCCCGAGTGAATGGGACCATAGGCTGTACAGAGAAATATCTGCTTCTAAAACCAAAAGTGTGCTATCAAACTGAATGGTTGTCAATGTGTGCATTCAACTGACAGAGTTAAACTCACGTGTGGATTCAGCGGTTTGCAAACCCTTTCTGTGCAGAATCCCAAAACCGGTATTTCCAGCCCAATGCCGGCATACGTACTAAACAGCAGGAAACTTCGTCTAAAACTCAGGAGAAACATTTCCTTGAAACTGCTCTGCTGTGCGTTCGTTCACCTAAGAGAGTTGAATCTATGTTGAGATTCAGCGAGTCAGAAACACGTTTCTTCTAGGAGCTGCGTTGGGATATTCCCGAGTGAATGGGACCATAGGCTGTACAGAGAAATATCTGCTTCTAAACAAAAAGTGTGCTATCAAACTGAATGGTTGTCAATGTGCGCATTCAACTGACAGAGTTAAACTCACGTGTGGATTCAGCGGTTTGCAAACCCTTTCTGTGCAGAATCCCAAAACCGGTATTTCCAGCCCAATGCCGGCATCCGTACTAAACAGCAGGAAATTTCGTCTAAAACTCAGGAGAAACGTTTCCTTGAAACTGCTCTGCTGTGCGTTCGATCACCTAAGAGAGTTGAATCTATGTTGAGATTCAGCGAGTCAGAAACACGTTTCTTCTAGGAGGTGCGTTGGGATATTCCCGAGTGAATGGGACCATAGGCTGTACAGAGAAATATCTGTTCCTACAACCAAAAGGGTGGTATCTAACTGAATGGTTGTCAATGTGTGCATTCAACTGACAGAGTTAAACTCACGTTTGGATTCAGCGGTTTACAAACCCTTTCTGTAAAGAATCCCAAAACCGGTAATTCCAGCTCAATGCCGGCATCCGTACTAAACAGCAGGAAACTTCGTCTAAAACTCAGGAGAAACGTTTCCTTGAAACTGCTCTGCTGTGCGTTCGTTCACCTAAGAGAGTTGAAACTATGTTGAGATTCAGCGAGTCAGAAACACGTTTATGCTAGGAGCTGCGTTGGGATATTCCCGAGTGAATGGGACCATAGGCTGTACAGAGAAATATCTGCTTCTGAAACCAAAACGGAGCTATCTAACTGAATGGTTGTCAATGTGTGCATTCAACTGACAGAGTTAAACTCACGTGTGGATTCAGCGGTTTGCAAACCCTTTCTGTGCAGAATCCCAAAACCGGTATGTCCAGCCCAATGCCGGCATCCGTACTAAACAGCAGCAAACTTCGTCTAAAACTCAGGAGAAACGTTTCCTTGAAACTGCTCTGCTGTGCGTTCGTTCACCTAAGAGAGTTGAATCTATGTTGAGATTCAGCGAGTCAGAAACACGTTTCTTCTAGGAGCTGCGTTAGGATATTCCCGAGTGAATGGGACCATAGGCTGTGCAGAGTAATATCTGCTTCTAAAACGATAACGGAGCTATCTAACTGAATGGTTGTCAATGTGTGCATTCAACTGACAGAGTTAAACTCACGTGTGGATTCAGCGGTTTGTAACCCTTTCTGTGCAGAATCCCAAAACTGGTATTTCCAGCCCAATGCCGTCATCCGTACTAAACAGCAGGAAACTTCGTCTAAAACTCAGGAGAAACGTTTCCTTGAAACTGCTCTGCTGTGCGTTCGTTCACCTAAGAGAGTTGAATCTATGTTGAGATTCAGCGAGTCAGAAACACGTTTCTTCTAGGAGCTGCGTTGGGATATTCCCGAGTGAATGGGACCATAGGCTGTACAGAGAAATATCTGCTTCTAAAACCAAAACGGAGCTATCTAAGTGAATGGTTGTCAATGTGTGCATTCAACTGACAGAGTTAAACTCACGTGTGGATTCAGCGGTTTGCAAACCCTTTCTGTGCAGAATCCCAAAACCGGTATTTCCAGCCCAATGCCGGCATCCGTGCTAAACAGCAGGAAACGTCGTCTAAAACTCAGGAGAAACGTTTCCTTGAAACTGCTCTGCTGTGCGTTCGATCACCTAAGAGAGTTGAATCTATGTTGAGATTCAGCGAGTCAGAAACACGTTTCTTCTAGGAGGTGCGTTGGGATATTCCCGAGTGAATGGGACCATAGGCTGTACAGAGAAATATCTGCTCCTACAACCAAAAGGGTGGTATCTAACTGAATGGTTGTCAATGTGTGCATTCAACTGACAGAGTTAAACTCACGTTTGGATTCAGCGGTTTACAAAGCCTTTCTGTGCAGAATCCCAAAACCGGTAATGCCAGCTCAATGCCGGCATCCGTACTAAACAGCAGGAAACTTCGTCTAAAACTCAGGAGAAACGTTTCCTTGAAACTGCTCTGCTGTGCGTTCGTTCACCTAAGAGAGTTGAATCTATGTTGAGATTCAGCGAGTCAGAAACACGTTTCTTCTAGGAGCTGCGTTGGGATATTCCCGAGTGAATGTGACCATAGGCTGTACAGAGAAATATCTGCTTCTAAAACCAAAAGTGTGCTATCAAACTGAATGGTTGTCAATGTGTGCATTCAACTGACAGAGTTAAACTCACGTGTGGATTCAGCGGTTTGCAAACCCTTTCTGTGCAGAATCCCAAAACCGGTATTTCCAGCCCAATGCCGGCATACGTACTAAACAGCAGGAAACTTCGTCTAAAACTCAGGAGAAACGTTTCCTTGAAACTGCTCTGCTGTGCGTTCGTTCACCTAAGAGAGTTGAATCTATGTTGAGATTCAGCGAGTCAGAAACACGTTTCTTCTAGGAGCTGCGTTGGGATATTCCCGAGTGAATGGGACCATAGGCTGTACAGAGAAATATCTGCTTCTAAACAAAAAGTGTGCTATCAAACTGAATGGTTGTCAATGTGCGCATTCAACTGACAGAGTTAAACTCACGTGTAGATTCAGCGGTTTGCAAACCCTTTCTGTGCAGAATCCCAAAACCGGTATTTCCAGCCCAATGCCGGCATACGTACTAAACAGCAGGAAACTTCGTCTAAAACTCAGGAGAAACGTTTCCTTGAAACTGCTCTGCTGTGCGTTCGATCACCTAAGAGAGTTGAATCTATGTTGAGATTCAGCGAGTCAGAAACACGTTTCTTCTAGGAGGTGCGTTGGGATATTCCCGAGTGAATGGGACCATAGGCTGTACAGAGAAATATCTGTTCCTACAACCAAAAGGGTGGTATCTAACTGAATGGTTGTCAATGTGTGCATTCAACTGACAGAGTTAAACTCACGTTTGGATTCAGCGGTTTTCAAACCCTTTCTGTGCAGAATCCCAAAACCGGTAATTCCAGCTCAATGCCGGCATCCGTACTAAACAGCAGGAAACTTCGTCTAAAACTCAGGAGAAACGTTTCCTTGAAACTGCTCTGCTGTGCGTTCGTTCACCTAAGAGAGTTGAAACTATGTTGAGATTCAGCGAGTCAGAAACACGTTTATGCTAGGAGCTGCGTTGGGATATTCCCGAGTGAATGGGACCATAGGCTGTACAGAGAAATATCTGCTTCTGAAACCAAAACGGAGCTATCTAACTGAATGGTTGTCAATGTGTGCATTCAACTGACAGAGTTAAACTCACGTGTGGATTCAGCGGTTTGCAAACCCTTTCTGTGCAGAATCCCAAAACCGGTATGTCCAGCCCAATGCCGGCATCCGTACTAAACAGCAGCAAACTTCGTCTAAAACTCAGGAGAAACGTTTCCTTGAAACTGCTCTGCTGTGCGTTCGTTCACCTAAGAGAGTTGAATCTATGTTGAGATTCAGCGAGTCAAAAACACGTTTCTTCTAGGAGCTGCGTTAGGATATTCCCGAGTGAATGGGACCATAGGCTGTGCAGAGTAATATCTGCTTCTAAAACGATAACGGAGCTATCTAACTGAATGGTTGTCAATGTGTGCATTCAACTGACAGAGTTAAACTCACGTGTGGATTCAGCGGTTTGCAAACCCTTTCTGTGCAGAATCCCAAAACCGGTATTTCCAGCCCAATGCCGGCATACGTACTAAACAGCAGGAAACTTCGTCTAAAACTCAGGAGAAACGTTTCCTTGAAACTGCTCTGCTGTGCGTTCGTTCACCTAAGAGAGTTGAATCTATGTTGAGATTCAGCGAGTCAGAAACACGTTTCTTCTAGGAGCTGCGTTGGGATATTCCCGAGTGAATGGGACCTTAGGCTGTACAGAGAAATATCTGCTTCTAAAACCAAAAGTGTGCTATCTAACTGAATGGTTGTCAATGTGTGCATTCAACTCACAGAGTTAAACTCACGTGTGGATTCAGCGGTTTGTAACCCTTTCTGTGCAGAATCCCAAAACTGGTATTTCCAGCCCAATGCCGGCATCCGTACTAAACAGCAGGAAACTTCGTCTAAAACTCAGGAGAAACGTTTCCTTGAAACTGCTCTGCTGTGCGTTCGTTCACCTAAGAGAGTTGAATCTATGTTGAGATTCAGCGAGTCAGAAACACGTTTCTTCTAGGAGCTGCGTTGGGATATTCCCGAGTGAATGGGACCATAGGCTGTACAGAGAAATATCTGCTTCTGAAACCAAAACGGAGCTATCTAACTGAATGGTTGCCAATGTGTGCATTCAACTGACAGAGTTAAACTCACGTGTGGATTGAGCGGTTTGCAAACCCTTTCTGTGCAGAATCCCAAAACCGGTATTTCCAGCCCAATGCCGGCATCAGTACTAAACAGCAGGAAACTTCGTCTAAAACTCAGGAGAAACGTTTCCTTGAAACTGCTCTGCTGTGCGTTCGATCACCTAAGAGAGTTGAATCTATGTTGAGATTCAGCGAGTCAGAAACACGTTTCTTCTATGAGGTGCGTTGGGATATTCCCGAGTGAATGGGACCGTAGGCTGTACAGAGAAATATCTGCTCCTACAACCAAAAGGGTGGTATCTAACTGAATGGTTGTCAATGTGTGCATTCAACTGACAGAGTTAAACTCACGTTTGGATTCAGCGGTTTACAAAGCCTTTCTGTGCAGAATCCCAAAACCGGTAATTCCAGCTCAATGCCGGCATCCGTACTAAACAGCAGGAAACTTCGTCTAAAACTCAGGAGAAACGTTTCCTTGAAACTGCTCTGCTGTGCGTTCGTTCACCTAAGAGAGTTGAAACTATGTTGAGATTCAGCGAGTCAGAAACACGTTTATGCTAGGAGCTGCGTTGGGATATTCCCGAGTGAATGGGACCATAGGCTGTACAGAGAAATATCTGCTTCTGAAACCAAAACGGAGCTATCTAACTGAATGGTTGTCAATGTGTGCATTCAACTGACAGAGTTAAACTCACGTGTGCATTCAGCGGTTTGCAAACCCTTTCTGTGCAGAATCCCAAAACCGGTATGTCCAGCCCAATGCCGGCATCCGTACTAAACAGCAGCAAACTTCGTCTAAAACTCAGGAGAAACGTTTCCTTGAAACTGCTCTGCTGTGCGTTCGTTCACCTAAGAGAGTTGAATCTATGTTGAGATTCAGCGAGTCAGAAACACGTTTCTTCTAGGAGCTGCGTTAGGATATTCCCGAGTGAATGGGACCATAGGCTGTGCAGAGTAATATCTGCTTCTAAAACGATAACGGAGCTATCTAACTGAATGGTTGTCAATGTGTGCATTCAACTGACAGAGTTAAACTCACGTGTGGATTCAGCGGTTTGCAAACCCTTTCTGTGCAGAATCCCAAAACCGGTATTTCCAGCCCAATGCCGGCATACGTACTAAACAGCAGGAAACTTCGTCTAAAACTCAGGAGAAACGTTTCCTTGAAACTGCTCTGCTGTGCGTTCGTTCACCTAAGAGAGTTGAATCTATGTTGAGATTCAGCGAGTCAGAAACACGTTTCTTCTAGGAGCTGCGTTGGGATATTCCCGAGTGAATGGGACCATAGGCTGTACAGAGAAATATCTGCTTCTAAAACCAAAAGTGTGCTATCTAACTGAATGGTTGTCAATGTGTGCATTCAACTGACAGAGTTAAACTCACGTGTGGATTCAGCGGTTTGTAACCCTTTCTGTGCAGAATCCCAAAACTGGTATTTCCAGCCCAATGCCGGCATCCGTACTAAACAGCAGGAAACTTCGTCTAAAACTCAGGAGCAACGTTTCCTTGAAACTGCTCTGCTGTGCGTTCGTTCACCTAAGAGAGTTGAATCTATGTTGAGATTCAGCGAGTCAGAAACACGTTTCTTCTAGGAGCTGCGTTGGGATATTCCCGAGTGAATGGGACCATAGGCTGTACAGAGAAATATCTGCTTCTAAAACCAAAAGTGTGCTATCTAACTGAATGGTTGTCAATGTGTGCATTCAACTGACAGAGTTAAACTCACGTGTGGATTCAGCGGTTTGTAACCCTTTCTGTGCAGAATCCCAAAACTGGTATTTCCAGCCCAATGCCGGCATCCGTACTAAACAGCAGGAAACTTCGTCTAAAACTCAGGAGCAACGTTTCCTTGAAACTGCTCTGCTGTGCGTTCGTTCACCTAAGAGAGTTGAAACTATGTTGAGATTCAGCGAGTCAGAAACACGTTTCTTCTAGGAGCTGCGTTGGGATATTCCCGAGTGAATGGGACCATAGGCTGTACAGAGAAATATCTGCTTCTAAAACCAAAACGGAGCTATCTAACTGAATGGTTGCCAATGTGTGCATTCAACTGACAGAGTTAAACTCACGTGTGGATTCAGCGGTTTGCAAACCCTTTCTGTGCAGAATCCCAAAACCGGTATTTCCAGCCCAATGCCGGCATCAGTACTAAACAGCAGGAAACTTCGTCTAAAACTCAGGAGAAACGTTTCCTTGAAACTGCTCTGCTGTGCGTTCGATCACCTAAGAGAGTTGAATCTATGTTGAGATTCAGCGAGTCAGAAACACGTTTCTTCTAGGAGGTGCGTTGGGATATTCCCGAGTGAATGGGACCATAGGCTGTACAGAGAAATATCTGCTCCTACAACCAAAAGGGTGGTATCTAAGTGAATGGTTGTCAATGTGTGCATTCAACTGACAGAGTTAAACTCACGTTTGGATTCAGCGGTTTACAAACCCTTTCTGTGCAGAATCCCAAAACCGGTAATTCCAGCTCAATGCCGGCATCCGTACTAAACAGCAGGAAACTTCGTCTAAAACTCAGGAAAACGTTTCCTTGAAACTGCTCTGCTGTGCGTTCGTTCACCTAAGAGAGTTGAAACTATGTTGAGATTCAGCGAGTCAGAAACACGTTTATGCTAGGAGCTGCGTTGGGATATTCCCGAGTGAATGGGACCATAGGCTGTACAGAGAAATATCTGCTTCTGAAACCAAAACGGAGCTATCTAACTGAATGGTTGTCAATGTGTGCATTCAACTGACAGAGTTAAACTCACGTGTGGATTCAGCGGTTTGCAAACCATTTCTGTGCAGAATCCCAAAACCGGTATGTCCAGCCCAATGCCGGCATCCGTACTAAAGAGCAGGAAACTTCGTCTAAAACTCAGGAGAAACGTCCCCTTGAAACTGCTCTGCTGTGCGTTCGTTCACCTAAGAGAGTTGAATCTATGTTGAGATTCAGCGAGCCAGAAACACGTTTCTTCTAGGAGCTGCGTTGGGATATTCCCGAGTGAATGGGACCATAGGCTGTACAGAGAAATATCTGCTTCTAAAACCAAAAGTGTGCTATCAAACTGAATGGTTGTCAATGTGTGCATTCAACTGACAGAGTTAAACTCACGTGTGGATTCAGCGGTTTGCAAACCCTTTCTGTGCAGAATCCCAAAACCTGTATTTCCAGACCAATGCCGGCATACGTACTAAACAGCAGGAAACTTCGTCTAAAACTCAGGAGAAACGTTTCCTTGAAACTGCTCTGCTGTGCGTTCGTTCACCTAAGAGAGTTGAATCTATGTTGAGATTCAGCGAGTCAGAAACACGTTTCTTCTAGGAGCTGCGTTGGGATATTCCCGAGTGAATGGGACCATAGGCTGTACAGAGAAATATCTGCTTCTAAACAAAAAGTGTGCTATCAAACTGAATGGTTGTCAATGTGCGCATTCAACTGACAGAGTTAAACTCACGTGTGGATTCAGCGGTTTGCAAACCCTTTCTGTGCAGAATACCAAAAGCGGTATTTCCAGCCCAATGCCGGCATCCGTACTAAACAGCAGGAAACTTCGTCTAAAACTCAGGAGAAACGTTTCCTTGAAACTGCTCTGCTGTGCGTTCGAACACCTAAGAGAGTTGAATCTATGTTGAGATTCAGCGAGTCAGAAACACGTTTCTTCTAGGAGGTGCGTTGGGATATTCCCGAGTGAATGGGACCATAGGCTGTACAGAGAAATATCTGTTCCTACAACCAAAAGGGTGGTATCTAACTGAATGGTTGTCAATGTGTGCATTCAACTGACAGAGTTAAACTCACGTTTGGATTCAGTGGTTTACAAACCCTTTCTGCGCAGAATCCCAAAACCGGTAATTCCAGCTCAATGCCGGCATCCGTACTAAACAGCAGGAAACTTCGTCTAAAACTCAGGAGAAACGTTTCCTTGAAACTGCTCTGCTGTGCGTTCGTTCACCTAAGAGAGTTGAATCTATGTTGAGATTCAGCGAGTCAGAAACACGTTTCTTCTAGGAGCTGCGTTGGGATATTCCCGAGTGAATGGGACCATAGGCTGTACAGAGAAATATCTGCTTCTAAAACCAAAAGTGTGCTATCTAACTGAATGGTTGTCAATGTGTGCATTCAACTGACAGAGTTAAACTCACGTGTGGATTCAGCGGTTTGTAACCCTTTCTGTGCAGAATCCCAAAACTGGTATTTCCAGCCCAATGCCGGCATCCGTACTAAACAGCAGGAAACTTCGTCTAAAACTCAGGAGCAACGTTTCCTTGAAACTGCTCTGCTGTGCGTTCGTTCACCTAAGAGAGTTGAATCTATGTTGAGATTCAGCGAGTCAGAAACACGTTTCTTCTAGGAGCTGCGTTGGGATATTCCCGAGTGAATGGGACCATAGGCTGTACAGAGAAATATCTGCTTCTAAAACCAAAAGTGTGCTATCTAACTGAATGGTTGTCAATGTGTGCATTCAACTGACAGAGTTAAACTCACGTGTGGATTCAGCGGTTTGTAACCCTTTCTGTGCAGAATCCCAAAACTGGTATTTCCAGCCCAATGCCGGCATCCGTACTAAACAGCAGGAAACTTCGTCTAAAACTCAGGAGCAACGTTTCCTTGAAACTGCTCTGCTGTGCGTTCGTTCACCTAAGAGAGTTGAAACTATGTTGAGATTCAGCGAGTCAGAAACACGTTTCTTCTAGGAGCTGCGTTGGGATATTCCCGAGTGAATGGGACCATAGGCTGTACAGAGAAATATCTGCTTCTAAAACCAAAACGGAGCTATCTAACTGAATGGTTGCCAATGTGTGCATTCAACTGACAGAGTTAAACTCACGTGTGGATTCAGCGGTTTGCAAACCCTTTCTGTGCAGAATCCCAAAACCGGTATTTCCAGCCCAATGCCGGCATCAGTACTAAACAGCAGGAAACTTCGTCTAAAACTCAGGAGAAACGTTTCCTTGAAACTGCTCTGCTGTGCGTTCGATCACCTAAGAGAGTTGAATCTATGTTGAGATTCAGCGAGTCAGAAACACGTTTCTTCTAGGAGGTGCGTTGGGATATTCCCGAGTGAATGGGACCATAGGCTGTACAGAGAAATATCTGCTCCTACAACCAAAAGGGTGGTATCTAAGTGAATGGTTGTCAATGTGTGCATTCAACTGACAGAGTTAAACTCACGTTTGGATTCAGCGGTTTACAAACCCTTTCTGTGCAGAATCCCAAAACCGGTAATTCCAGCTCAATGCCGGCATCCGTACTAAACAGCAGGAAACTTCGTCTAAAACTCAGGAAAACGTTTCCTTGAAACTGCTCTGCTGTGCGTTCGTTCACCTAAGAGAGTTGAAACTATGTTGAGATTCAGCGAGTCAGAAACACGTTTATGCTAGGAGCTGCGTTGGGATATTCCCGAGTGAATGGGACCATAGGCTGTACAGAGAAATATCTGCTTCTGAAACCAAAACGGAGCTATCTAACTGAATGGTTGTCAATGTGTGCATTCAACTGACAGAGTTAAACTCACGTGTGGATTCAACGGTTTGCAAACCATTTCTGTGCAGAATCCCAAAACCGGTATGTCCAGCCCAATGCCGGCATCCGTACTAAAGAGCAGGAAACTTCGTCTAAAACTCAGGAGAAACGTCCCCTTGAAACTGCTCTGCTGTGCGTTCGTTCACCTAAGAGAGTTGAATCTATGTTGAGATTCAGCGAGTCAGAAACACGTTTCTTCTAGGAGCTGCGTTGGGATATTCCCGAGTGAATGGGACCATAGGCTGTACAGAGAAATATCTGCTTCTAAAACCAAAAGTGTGCTATCAAACTGAATGGTTGTCAATGTGTGCATTCAACTGACAGAGTTAAACTCACGTGTGGATTCAGCGGTTTGCAAACCCTTTCTGTGCAGAATCCCAAAACCTGTATTTCCAGACCAATGCCGGCATACGTACTAAACAGCAGGAAACTTCGTCTAAAACTCAGGAGAAACGTTTCCTTGAAACTGCTCTGCTGTGCGTTCGTTCACCTAAGAGAGTTGAATCTATGTTGAGATTCAGCGAGTCAGAAACACGTTTCTTCTAGGAGCTGCGTTGGGATATTCCCGAGTGAATGGGACCATAGGCTGTACAGAGAAATATCTGCTTCTAAACAAAAAGTGTGCTATCAAACTGAATGGTTGTCAATGTGCGCATTCAACTGACAGAGTTAAACTCACGTGTGGATTCAGCGGTTTGCAAACCCTTTCTGTGCAGAATACCAAAAGCGGTATTTCCAGCCCAATGCCGGCATCCGTACTAAACAGCAGGAAACTTCGTCTAAAACTCAGGAGAAACGTTTCCTTGAAACTGCTCTGCTGTGCGTTCGAACACCTAAGAGAGTTGAATCTATGTTGAGATTCAGCGAGTCAGAAACACGTTTCTTCTAGGAGGTGCGTTGGGATATTCCCGAGTGAATGGGACCATAGGCTGTACAGAGAAATATCTGTTCCTACAACCAAAAGGGTGGTATCTAACTGAATGGTTGTCAATGTGTGCATTCAACTGACAGAGTTAAACTCACGTTTGGATTCAGTGGTTTACAAACCCTTTCTGCGCAGAATCCCAAAACCGGTAATTCCAGCTCAATGCCGGCATCCGTACTAAACAGCAGGAAACTTCGTCTAAAACTCAGGAGAAACGTTTCCTTGAAACTGCTCTGCTGTGCGTTCGTTCACCTAACAGAGTTGAAACTATGTTGAGATTCAGCGAGTCAGAAACACGTTTCTTCTAGGAGGTGCGTTGGGATATTCCCGAGTGAATGGGACCATAGGCTGTACAGAGAAATATCTGCTTCTGAAACCAAAACGGAGCTATCTAACTGAATGGTTGTCAATGTGTGCATTCAACTGACAGAGTTAAACTCACGTGTGGATTCAGCGGTTTGCAAACCCTTTCTGTGCAGAATCCCAAAACCGGTATTTCCAGCCCAATGCCGGCATCCGTACTAAACAGCAGGAAACTTCGTCTAAAACTCAGGAGAAACGTTTCCTTGAAACTGCTCTGCTGTGCGTTCGTTCACCTAAGAGAGTTGAATCTATGTTGAGATTCAGCGAGTCAGAAACACGTTTCTTCTAGGAGCTGCGTTAGGATATTCCCGAGTGAATGGGACCATAGGCTGTGCAGAGTAATATCTGCTTCTAAAACGATAACGGAGCTATCTAACTGAATGGTTGTCAATGTGTGCATTCAACTGACAGAGTTAAACTCACGTGTGGATTCAGCGGTTTGCAAACCCTTTCTGTGCAGAATCCCAAAACCGGTATTTCCAGCCCAATGCCGGCATCCGTACTAAACAGCAGGAAACTTCGTCTAAAACTCAGGAGAAACGTTTCCTTGAAACTGCTCTGCTGTGCGTTCGTTCACCTAAGAGAGTTGAATCTATGTTGAGATTCAGCGAGTCAGAAACACGTTTCTTCTAGGAGCTGCGTTGGCATATTCCCGAGTGAATGGGACCATAGGCTGTACAGAGAAATATCTGCTTCTAAAACCAAAAGTGTGCTATCTAACTGAATGGTTGTCAATGTGTGCATTCAACTGACAGAGTTAAACTCACGTTTGGATTCAGCGGTTTACAAACCCTTTCTGTGCAGAATCCCAAAACCGGTAATAGCAGCCCAATGCCGGCATCCGTACTAAACAGCAGGAAACTTCGTCTAAAACTCAGGAAAACGTTTCCTTGAAACTGCTCTGCTGTGCGTTCGTTCACCTAAGAGATTTGAAACTATGTTGAGATTCAGCGAGTCAGAAACACGTTTATGCTAGGAGCTGCGTTGGGATATTCCCGAGTGAATGGGACCATAGGCTGTACAGAGAAATATCTGCTTCTGAAACCAAAACGGAGCTATCTAACTGAATGGTTGTCAATGTGTGCATTCAATTGACAGAGTTAAACTCACGTGTGGATTCAGCGGTTTGCAAACCATTTCTGTGCAGAATCCCAAAACCGGTATGTCCAGCCCACTGCCGGCATCCGTACTAAACAGCAGGAAACTTCGTCTAAAACTCAGGAGAAACGTTTCCTTGAAACTGCTCTGCTGTGCGTTCGTTCACCTAAGAGAGTTGAATCTATGTTGAGATTCAGCGAGTCACTAACACGTTTCTTCTAGGAGCTGCGTTGGGATATTCCCGAGTGAATGGGACCATAGGCTGTACAGAGAAATATCTGCTTCTAAAACCAAAAGTGTGCTATCTAACTGAATGGTTGTCAATGTGTGCATTCAACTGACAGAGTTAAACTCACGTGTGGATTCAGCGGTTTGTAACCCTTTCTGTGCAGAATCCCAAAACTGGTATTTCCAGCCCAATGCCGGCATCCGTACTAAACAGCAGGAAACTTCGTCTAAAACTCAGGAGAAACGTTTCCTTGAAACTGCTCTGCTGTGCGTTCGTTCACCTAAGAGAGTTGAATCTATGTTGAGATTCAGCGAGTCAGAAACACGTTTCTTCTAGGAGCTGCGTTGGGATATTCCCGAGTGAATGGGACCATAGGCTGTACAGAGAAATATCTGCTTCTAAAACCAAAACGGAGCTATCTAACTGAATGGTTGCCAATGTGTGCATTCAACTGACAGAGTTAAACTCACGTGTGGATTCAGCGGTTTGCAAACCCTTTCTGTGCAGAATCCCAAAACCGGTATTTCCAGCCCAATGCCGGCATCAGTACTAAACAGCAGGAAACTTCGTCTAAAACTCAGGAGAAACGTTTCCTTGAAACTGCTCTGCTGTGCGTTCGATCACCTAAGAGAGTTGAATCTATGTTGAGATTCAGCGAGTCAGAAACACGTTTCTTCTAGGAGCTGCGTTGGGATATTCCCGAGTGAATGGGACCATAGGCTGTACAGAGAAATATCTGCTCCTACAACCAAAAGGGTGGTATCTAACTGAATGGTTGTCAATGTGTGCATTCAACTGACAGAGTTAAACTCACGTTTGGATTCAGCGGTTTACAAACCCTTTCTGTGCAGAATCCCAAAACCGGTAATTCCAGCTCAATGCCGGCATCCGTACTAAACAGCAGGAAACTTCGTCTAAAACTCAGGAAAACGTTTCCTTGAAACTGCTCTGCTGTGCGTTCGTTCACCTAAGAGAGTTGAAACTATGTTGAGATTCAGCGAGTCAGAAACACGTTTATGCTAGGAGCTGCGTTGGGATATTCCCGAGTGAATGGGACCATAGGCTGTACAGAGAAATATCTGCTTCTGAAACCAAAACGGAGCTATCTAACTGAATGGTTGTCAATGTGTGCATTCAACTGACAGAGTTAAACTCACGTGTGGATTCAGCGGTTTGCAAACCATTTCTGTGCAGAATCCCAAAACCGGTATGTCCAGCCCAATGCCGGCATCCGTACTAAACAGCAGGAAACTTCGTCTAAAACTCAGGAGAAACGTTTCCTTGAAACTGCTCTGCTGTGCGTTCGTTCACCTAAGAGAGTTGAATCTATGTTGAGATTCAGCGAGTCAGAAACACGTTTCTTCTAGGAGCTGCGTTGGGATATTCCCGAGTGAATGTGACCATAGGCTGTACAGAGAAATATCTGCTTCTAAAACCAAAAGTGTGCTATCAAACTGAATGGTTGTCAATGTGTGCATTCAACTGACAGAGTTAAACTCACGTGTGGATTCAGCGGTTTGCAAACCCTTTCTGTGCAGAATCCCAAAACCGGTATTTCCAGCCCAATGCCGGCATCCGTACTAAACAGCAGGAAACTTCGTCTAAAACTCAGGAGCAACGTTTCCTTGAAACTGCTCTGCTGTGCGTTCGTTCACCTAAGAGAGTTGAATCTATGTTGAGATTCAGCGAGTCAGAAACACGTTTCTTCTAGGAGCTGCGTTGGGATATTCCCGAGTGAATGGGACCATAGGCTGTACAGAGAAATATCTGCTTCTAAAACCAAAAGTGTGCTATCAAACTGAATGGTTGTCAATGTGTGCATTCAACTGACAGAGTTAAACTCACGTGTGGATTCAGCGGTTTGCAAACCCTTTCTGTGCAGAATCCCAAAACCGGTATTTCCAGCCCAATGCCGGCATACGTACTAAACAGCAGGAAACTTCGTCTAAAACTCAGGAGAAACGTTTCCTTGAAACTGCTCTGCTGTGCGTTCGTTCACCTAAGAGAGTTGAATCTATGTTGAGATTCAGCGAGTCAGAAACACGTTTCTTCTAGGAGCTGCGTTGGGATATTCCCGAGTGAATGGGACCATAGGCTGTACAGAGAAATATCTCCTTCTAAACAAAAAGTGTGCTATCAAACTGAATGGTTGTCAATGTGCGCATTCAGCTGACAGAGTTAAACTCACGTGTGGATTGAGCGGTTTGCAAACCCTTTCTGTGCAGAATCCCAAAACCGGTATTTCCAGCCCAATGCCGGCATCCGTACTAAACAGCAGGAAACTTCGTCTAAAACTCAGGAGAAACGTTTCCTTGAAACTGCTCTGCTGTGCGTTCGATCACCTAAGAGAGTTGAATCTATGTTGAGATTCAGCGAGTCAGAAACACGTTTCTTCTAGGAGGTGTGTTGGGATATTCCCGAGTGAATGGGACCATAGGCTGTACAGAGAAATATCTGTTCCTACAACCAAAAGGGTGGTATCTAACTGAATGGTTGTCAATGTGTGCATTCAACTGACAGAGTTAAACTCACGTTTGGATTCAGCGGTTTACAAACCCTTTCTGTGCAGAATCCCAAAACCGGTAATTCCAGCTCAATGCCGGCATCCGTACTAAACAGCAGGAAACTTCGTCTAAAACTCAGGAGAAACGTTTCCTTGAAACTGCTCTGCTGTGCGTTCGTTCACCTAAGAGAGTTGAATCTATGTTGAGATTCAGCGAGTCAGAAACACGTTTATGCTAGGAGCTGCGTTGCGATATTCCCGACTGAATGGGACCATAGGCTGTACAGAGAAATATATGCTTCTGAAACCAAAACGGAGCTATCTAACTGAATGGTTGTCAATGTGTGCATTCAACTGACAGAGTTAAACTCACGTGTGGATTCAGCGGTTTGCAAACCCTTTCTGTGCAGAATCCCAAAACCGGTATGTCCAGCCCAATGCCGGCATCCGTACTAAACAGCAGCAAACTTCGTCTAAAACTCAGGAGAAACGTTTCCTTGAAACTGCTCTGCTGTGCGTTCGTTCACCTAAGAGAGTTGAATCTATGTTGAGATTCAGCGAGTCAGAAACCCGTTTCTTCTAGGAGCTGCGTTAGGATATTCCCGACTGAATGGGACCATAGGCTGTGCAGAGTAATATCTGCTTCTAAAACGATAACGGAGTTATCTAACTGAATGGTTGTCAATGTGTGCATTCAACTGACAGAGTTAAACTCACGTGTGGATTCAGCGGTTTGCAAACCCTTTCTGTGCAGAATCCCAAAACCGGTATTTCCAGCCCAATGCCGGCATACGTACTAAACAGCAGGAAACTTCGTCTAAAACTCAGGAGAAACGTTTCCTTGAAACTGCTCTGCTGTGCGTTCGTTCACCTAAGAGAGTTGAATCTATGTTGAGATTCAGCGAGTCAGAAACACGTTTCTTCTAGGAGCTGCGTTGGGATATTCCCGAGTGAATGGGACCATAGGCTGTACAGAGAAATATCTGCTTCTAAAACCAAAAGTGTGCTATCTAACTGAATGGTTGTCAATGTGTGCATTCAACTGACAGAGTTAAACTCACGTGTGGATTCAGCGGTTTGTAACCCTTTCTGTGCAGAATCCCAAAACCGGTATTTCCAGCCCAATGCCGGCATCCGTACTAAACAGCAGGAAACTTCGTCTAAAACTCAGGAAAACGTTTCCTTGAAACTGCTCTGCTGTGCGTTCGTTCACCTAAGAGAGTTGAAACTATGTTGAGATTCAGCGAGTCAGAAACACGTTTATGCTAGGAGCTGCGTTGGGATATTCCCGAGTGAATGGGACCATAGGCTGTACAGAGAAATATCTGCTTCTGAAACCAAAACGGAGCTATCTAACTGAATGGTTGTCAATGTGTGCATTCAACTGACAGAGTTAAACTCACGTGTGGATTCAGCGGTTTGCAAACCATTTCTGTGCAGAATCCCAAAACCGGTATGTCCAGCCCACTGCCGGCATCCGTACTAAACAGCAGGAAACTTCGTCTAAAACTCAGGAGAAACGTTTCCTTGAAACTGCTCTGCTGTGCGTTCGTTCACCTAAGAGAGTTGAATCTATGTTGAGATTCAGCGAGTCAGAAACACGTTTCTTCTAGGAGCTGCGTTGGGATATTCCCGAGTGAATGGGACCATAGGCTGTACAGAGAAATATCTGCTTCTAAAACCAAAAGTGTGCTATCAAACTGAATGGTTGTCAATGTGTGCATTCAACTCACAGAGTTAAACTCACGTGTGGATTGAGCGGTTTGCAAACCCTTTCTGTGAAGAACCCCAAAACCGGTATTTCCAGCCCAATGCCGGCATCCGTACTAAACAGCAGGAAACTTCGTCTAAAACTCAGGAGCAACATTTCCTTGAAACTGCTCTGCTGTGCGTTCGTTCACCTAAGAGAGTTGAATCTATGTTGAGATTCAGCGAGTCAGAAACACGTTTCTTCTAGGAGCTGCGTTGGGATATTCCCGAGTGAATGGGACCATAGGCTGTACAGAGAAATATCTGCTTCTAAAACCAAAAGTGTGCTATCAAACTGAATGGTTGTCAATGTGTGCATTCAACTGACAGAGTTAAACTCACGTGTGGATTCAGCGGTTTGCAAACCCTTTCTGTGCAGAATCCCAAAACCGCTATTTCCAGCCCAATGCCGGCATACGTACTAAACAGCAGGAAACTTCGTCTAAAACTCAGGAGAAACGTTTCCTTGAAACTGCTCTGCTGTGCGTTCGTTCACCTAAGAGAGTTGAATCTATGTTGAGATTCAGCGAGTCACTAACACGTTTCTTCTAGGAGCTGCGTTGGGATATTCCCGAGTGAATGGGACCATAGGCTGTACAGAGAAATATCTGCTTCTAAAACCAAAAGTGTGCTATCTAACTGAATGGTTGTCAATGTGTGCATTCAACTGACAGAGTTAAACTCACGTGTGGATTCAGCGGTTTGTAACCCTTTCTGTGCAGAATCCCAAAACTGGTATTTCCAGCCCAATGCCGGCATCCGTACTAAACAGCAGGAAACTTCGTCTAAAACTCAGGAGAAACGTTTCCTTGAAACTGCTCTGCTGTGCGTTCGTTCACCTAAGAGAGTTGAATCTATGTTGAGATTCAGCGAGTCAGAAACACGTTTCTTCTAGGAGCTGCGTTGGGATATTCCCGAGTGAATGGGACCATAGGCTGTACAGAGAAATATCTGCTTCTAAAACCAAAACGGAGCTATCTAACTGAATGGTTGCCAATGTGTGCATTCAACTGACAGAGTTAAACTCACGTGTGGATTCAGCGGTTTGCAAACCCTTTCTGTGCAGAATCCCAAAACCGGTATTTCCAGCCCAATGCCGGCATCAGTACTAAACAGCAGGAAACTTCGTCTAAAACTCAGGAGAAACGTTTCCTTGAAACTGCTCTGCTGTGCGTTCGATCACCTAAGAGAGTTGAATCTATGTTGAGATTCAGCGAGTCAGAAACACGTTTCTTCTAGGAGCTGCGTTGGGATATTCCCGAGTGAATGGGACCATAGGCTGTACAGAGAAATATCTGCTCCTACAACCAAAAGGGTGGTATCTAACTGAATGGTTGTCAATGTGTGCATTCAACTGACAGAGTTAAACTCACGTTTGGATTCAGCGGTTTACAAACCCTTTCTGTGCAGAATCCCAAAACCGGTAATTCCAGCTCAATGCCGGCATCCGTACTAAACAGCAGGAAACTTCGTCTAAAACTCAGGAAAACGTTTCCTTGAAACTGCTCTGCTGTGCGTTCGTTCACCTAAGAGAGTTGAAACTATGTTGAGATTCAGCGAGTCAGAAACACGTTTATGCTAGGAGCTGCGTTGGGATATTCCCGAGTGAATGGGACCATAGGCTGTACAGAGAAATATCTGCTTCTGAAACCAAAACGGAGCTATCTAACTGAATGGTTGTCAATGTGTGCATTCAACTGACAGAGTTAAACTCACGTGTGGATTCAGCGGCTTGCAAACCATTTCTGTGCAGAATCCCAAAACCGGTATGTCCAGCCCAATGCCGGCATCCGTACTAAACAGCAGGAAACTTCGTCTAAAACTCAGGAGAAACGTTTCCTTGAAACTGCTCTGCTGTGCGTTCGTTCACCTAAGAGAGTTGAATCTATGTTGAGATTCAGCGAGTCAGAAACACGTTTCTTCTAGGAGCTGCGTTGGGATATTCCCGAGTGAATGTGACCATAGGCTGTACAGAGAAATATCTGCTTCTAAAACCAAAAGTGTGCTATCAAACTGAATGGTTGTCAATGTGTGCATTCAACTGACAGAGTTAAACTCACGTGTGGATTCAGCGGTTTGCAAACCCTTTCTGTGCAGAATCCCAAAACCGGTATTTCCAGCCCAATGCTGGCATCCGTACTAAACAGCAGGAAACTTCGTCTAAAACTCAGGAGCAACGTTTCCTTGAAACTGCTCTGCTGTGCGTTCGTTCACCTAAGAGAGTTGAATCTATGTTGAGATTCAGCGAGTCAGAAACACGTTTATGCTAGGAGCTGCGTTGGGATATTCCCGAGTGAATGGGACCATAGGCTGTACAGAGAAATATCTGCTTCTAAAACCAAAAGTGTGCTATCAAACTGAATGGTTGTCAATGTGTGCATTCAACTGACAGAGTTAAACTCACGTGTGGATTCAGCGGTTTGCAAACCCTTTCTGTGCAGAATCCCAAAACCGGTATTTCCAGCCCAATGCCGGCATACGTACTAAACAGCAGGAAACTTCGTCTAAAACTCAGGAGAAACGTTTCCTTGAAACTGCTCTGCTGTGCGTTCGATCACCTAAGAGAGTTGAATCTATGTTGAGATTCAGCGAGTCAGAAACACGTTTCTTCTAGGAGGTGTGTTGGGATATTCCCGAGTGAATGGGACCATAGGCTGTACAGAGAAATATCTGTTCCTACAACCAAAAGGGTGGTATCTAACTGAATGGTTGTCAATGTGTGCATTCAACTGACAGAGTTAAACTCACGTTTGGATTCAGCGGTTTACAAACCCTTTCTGTGCAGAATCCCAAAACCGGTAATTCCAGCTCAATGCCGGCATCCGTACTAAACAGCAGGAAACTTCGTCTAAAACTCAGGAGAAACGTTTCCTTGAAACTGCTCTGCTGTGCGTTCGTTCACCTAAGAGAGTTGAATCTATGTTGAGATTCAGCGAGTCAGAAACACGTTTATGCTAGGAGCTGCGTTGCGATATTCCCGAGTGAATGGGACCATAGGCTGTACAGAGAAATATCTGCTTCTGAAACCAAAACGGAGCTATCTAACTGAATGGTTGTCAATGTGTGCATTCAACTGACAGAGTTAAACTCACGTGTGGATTCAGCGGTTTGCAAACCCTTTCTGTGCAGAATCCCAAAACCGGTATGTCCAGCCCAATGCCGGCATCCGTACTAAACAGCAGCAAACTTCGTCTAAAACTCAGGAGAAACGTTTCCTTGAAACTGCTCTGCTGTGCGTTCGTTCACCTAAGAGAGTTGAATCTATGTTGAGATTCAGCGAGTCAGAAACCCGTTTCTTCTAGGAGCTGCGTTAGGATATTCCCGAGTGAATGGGACCATAGGCTGTGCAGAGTAATATCTGCTTCTAAAACGATAACGGAGCTATCTAACTGAATGGTTGTCAATGTGTGCATTCAACTGACAGAGGTAAACTCACGTGTGGATTCAGCGGTTTGCAAACCCTTTCTGTGCAGAATCCCAAAACCGGTATTTCCAGCCCAATGCCGGCATCCGTACTAAACAGCAGGAAACTTCGTCTAAAACTCAGGAAAACGTTTCCTTGAAACTGCTCTGCTGTGCGTTCGTTCACCTAAGAGAGTTGAATCTATGTTGAGATTCAGCGAGTCAGAAACACGTTTCTTCTAGGAGGTGCGTTGGGATATTCCCGAGTGAATGGGACCATAGGCTGTACAGAGAAATATCTGCTCCTACAACCAAAAGGGTGGTATCTAACTGAATGGTTGTCAATGTGTGCATTCAACTGACAGAGTTAAACTCACGTTTGGATTCAGCGGTTTACAAACCCTTTCTGTGCAGAATCCCAAAACCGGTAATTCCAGCTCAATGCCGGCATCCGTACTAAACAGCAGGAAACTTCGTCTAAAACTCAGGAAAACGTTTCCTTGAAACTGCTCTGCTGTGCGTTCGTTCACCTAAGAGAGTTGAAACTATGTTGAGATTCAGCGAGTCAGAAACACGTTTATGCTAGGAGCTGCGTTGGGATATTCCCGAGTGAATGGGACCATAGGCTGTACACAGAAATATCTGCTTCTGAAACCAAAACGGAGCTATCTAACTGAATGGTTGTCAATGTGTGCATTCAACTGACAGAGTTAAACTCACGTGTGGATTCAGCGGTTTGCAAACCATTTCTGTGCAGAATCCCAAAACCGGTATGTCCAGCCCAATGCCGGCATCCGTACTAAACAGCAGGAAACTTCGTCTAAAACTCAGGAGAAACGTTTCCTTGAAACTGCTCTGCTGTTCGTTCGATCACCTAAGAGAGATGAATCTATGTTGAGATTCAGCGAGTCAGAAACACGTTTCTTCTAGGAGGTGCGTTGGGATATTCCCGAGTGAATGGGACCATAGTCTGTACAGAGAAATATCTGTTCCTACAACCAAAAGGGTGGTATCTAACTGAATGGTTGTCAATGTGTGCATTCAACTGACAGAGTTAAACTCACGTTTGGATTCAGCGATTTACAAACCCTTTCTGTGCAGAATCCCAAAACCGGTATGTCCAGCCCAATGCCGGCATCCGTACTAAACAGCAGCAAACTTCGTCTAAAACTCAGGAGAAACGTTTCCTTGAAACTGCTCTGCTGTGCGTTCGTTCACCTAAGAGAGTTGAATCTATGTTGAGATTCAGCGAGTCAGAAACACGTTTCTTCTAGGAGGTGCGTTAGGATATTCCCGAGTGAATGGGACCATAGGCTGTGCAGAGTAATATCTGCTTCTAAAACGATAACGGAGCTATCTAACTGAATGGTTGTCAATGTGTGCATTCAACTGACAGAGGTAAACTCACGTGTGGATTCAGCGGTTTGCAAACCCTTTCTGTGCAGAATCCCAAAACCGCTATTTCCAGCCCAATGCCGGCATACGTACTAAACAGCAGGAAACTTCGTCTAAAACTCAGGAGAAACGTTTCCTTGAAACTGCTCGGCTGTGCGTTCGTTCACCTAAGAGAGTTGAATCTATGTTGAGATTCAGCGAGTCAGAAACACGTTTCTTCTAGGAGCTGCGTTGGGATATTCCCGAGTGAATGGGACCATAGGCTGTACAGAGAAATATCTGCTTCTAAAACCAAAAGTGTGCTATCTAACTGAATGGTTGTCAATGTGTGCATTCAACTGACAGAGTTAAACTCACGTGTGGATTCAGCGGTTTGTAACCCTTTCTGTGCAGAATCCCAAATTGGTATTTCCAGCCCAATGCCGGCATCCGTACTAAACAGCAGGAAACTTCGTCTAAAACTCAGGAGAAACGTTTCCTTGAAACTGCTCTGCTGTGCGTTCGTTCACCTAAGAGAGTTGAATCTATGTTGAGATTCAGCGAGTCAGAAACACGTTTCTTCTAGGAGCTGCGTTGGGATATTCCCGAGTGAATGGGACCATAGGCTGTACAGAGAAATATCTGCTTCTAAAACCAAAACGGAGCTATCTAACTGAATGGTTGCCAATGTGTGCATTCAACTGACAGAGTTAAACTCACGTGTGGATTCAGCGGTTTGCAAACCCTTTCTGTGCAGAATCCCAAAACCGGTATTTCCAGCCCAATGCCGGCATCAGTACTAAACAGCAGGAAACTTCGTCTAAAACTCAGGAGAAACGTTTCCTTGAAACTGCTCTGCTGTGCGTTCGATCACCTAAGAGAGTTGAATCTATGTTGAGATTCAGCGAGTCAGAAACACGTTTCTTCTAGGAGGTGCGTTGGGATATTCCCGAGTGAATGGGACCATAGGCTGTACAGAGAAATATCTGCTCCTACAACCAAAAGGGTGGTATCTAACTGAATGGTTGTCAATGTGTGCATTCAACTGACAGAGTTAAACTCAAGTTTGGATTCAGCGGTTTACAAACCCTTTCTGTGCAGAATCCCAAAACCGGTAATTCCAGCTCAATGCCGGCATCCGTACTAAACAGCAGGAAACTTCGTCTAAAACTCAGGAAAACGTTTCCTTGAAACTGCTCTGCTGTGCGTTCGTTCACCTAAGAGAGTTGAATCTATGTTGAGATTCAGCGAGTCAGAAACACGTTTCTTCTAGGAGCTGCGTTGGGATATTCCCGAGTAAATGGGACCATAGGCTGTACAGAGAAATATCTGCTTCTAAAACCAAAAGTGTGCTATCTAACTGAATGGTTGTCAATGTGTGCATTCAACTGACAGAGTTAAACTCACGTGTGGATTCAGCGGTTTGTAACCCTTTCTGTGCAGAATCCCAAAACTGGTATTTCCAGCCCAATGCCGGCATCCGTACTAAACAGCAGGAAACTTCGTCTAAAACTCAGGAGAAACGTTTCCTTGAAACTGCTCTGCTGTGCGTTCGTTCACCTAAGAGAGTTGAATCTATGTTGAGATTCAGCGAGTCAGAAACACGTTTCTTCTAGGAGCTGCGTTGGGATATTCCCGAGTGAATGGGACCATAGGCTGTACAGAGAAATATCTGCTTCTAAAACCAAAACGGAGGTATCTAACTGAATGGTTGCCAATGTGTGCATCCAACTGACAGAGTTAAACTCACGTGTGGATTCAGCGGTTTGCAAACCCTTTCTGTGCAGAATCCCAAAACCGGTATTTCCAGCCCAATGCCGGCATCAGTACTAAACAGCAGGAAACTTCGTCTAAAACTCAGGAGAAACGTTTCCTTGAAACTGCTCTGCTGTGCGTTCGATCACCTAAGAGAGTTGAATCTATGTTGAGATTCAGCGAGTCAGAAACACGTTTCTTCTAGGAGGTGCGTTGGGATATTCCCGAGTGAATGGGACCATAGGCTGTACAGAGAAATATCTGCTCCTACAACCAAAAAGGTGGTATCTAACTGAATGGTTGTCAATGTGTGCATTCAACTGACAGAGTTAAACTCACGTTTGGATTCAGCGGTTTACAAACCCTTTCTGTGCAGAATCCCAAAACCGGTAATTCCAGCTCAATGCCGGCATCCGTACTAAACCGCAGGAAACTTCGTCTAAAACTCAGTAAAACGTTTCCTTGAAACTGCTCTGCTGTGCGTTCGTTCACCTAAGAGAGTTGAAACTATGTTGAGATTCAGCGAGTCAGAAACACGTTTATGCTAGGAGCTGCGTTGGGATATTCCCGAGTGAATGGGACCATAGGCTGTACAGAGAAATATCTGCTTCTAAAACCAAAACGGAGCTATCTAACTGAATGGTTGCCAATGTGTGCATTCAACTGACAGAGTTAAACTCACGTGTGGATTCAGCGGTTTGCAAACCCTTTCTGTGCAGAATCCCAAAACCGGTATTTCCAGCCCAATGCCGGCATCAGTACTAAACAGCAGGAAACTTCGTCTAAAACTCAGGAGAAACGTTTCCTTGAAACTGCTCTGCTGTGCGTTCGTTCACCTAAGAGAGTTGAATCTATGTTGAGATTCAGCGAGTCAGAAACACGTTTCTTCTAGGAGCTGCGTTGGGATATTCCCGAGTGAATGTGACCATAGGCTGTACAGAGAAATATCTGCTTCTAAAACCAAAAGTGTGCTATCAAACTGAATGGTTGTCAATGTGTGCATTCAACTGACAGAGTTAAACTCACGTGTGGATTCAGCGGTTTGCAAACCCTTTCTGTGCAGAATCCCAAAACCGGTATTTCCAGTCCAATGCCGGCATACGTACTAAAGAGCAGGAAACTTCGTCTAAAACTCAGGAGAAACGTCCCCTTGAAACTGCTCTGCTGTGCGTTCGTTCACCTAAGAGAGTTGAATCTATGTTGAGATTCAGCGAGTCAGAAACACGTTTCTTCTAGGAGCTGCGTTGGGATATTCCCGAGTGAATGGGACCATAGGCTGTACAGAGAAATATCTGCTTCTAAAACCAAAGTGTGCTATCAAACTGAATGGTTGTCAATGTGTGCATTCAACTCACAGAGTTAAACTCACGTGTGGATTGAGCGGTTTGCAAACCCTTTCTGTGCAGAATCCCAAAACCGGTATTTCCAGCCCAATGCCGGCATCCGTACTAAACAGCAGGAAACTTCGTCTAAAACTCAGGAGCAACATTTCCTTGAAACTGCTCTGCTGTGCGTTCGTTCACCTAAGAGAGTTGAATCTATGTTGAGATTCAGCGAGTCAGAAACACGTTTCTTCTAGGAGCTGCGTTGGGATATTCCCGAGTGAATGGGACCATAGGCTGTACAGAGAAATATCTGCTTCTAAAACCAAAAGTGTGCTATCAAACTGAATGGTTGTCAATGTGTGCATTCAACTGACAGAGTTAAACTCACGTGTGGATTCAGCGGTTTGCAAACCCTTTCTGTGCAGAATCCCAAAACCGGTATTTCCAGCCCAATGCTGGCATACGTACTAAACAGCAGGAAACTTCGTCTAAAACTCAGGAGAAACGTTTCCTTGAAACTGCTCTGCTGTGCGTTCGTTCACCTAAGAGAGTTGAATCTATGTTGAGATTCAGCGAGTCAGAAACACGTTTCTTCTAGGAGCTGCGTTGGGATATTCCCGAGTGAATGGGACCATAGGCTGTACAGAGAAATATCTGCTTCTAAACAAAAAGTGTGCTATCAAACTGAATGGTTGTCAATGTGCGCATTCAACTGACAGAGTTAAACTCACGTGTGGATTCAGCGGTTTGCAAACCCTTTCTGTGCAGAATCCCAAAACCGGTATTTCCAGCCCAATGCCGGCATCCGTACTAAACAGCAGGAAACTTCGTCTAAAACTCAGGAGAAACGTTTCCTTGAAACTGCTCTGCTGTGCGTTCGATCACCTAAGAGAGTTGAATCTATGTTGAGATTCAGCGAGTCAGAAACACGTTTCTTCTAGGAGGTGCGTTGGGATATTCCCGAGTGAATGGGACCATAGGCTGTACAGAGAAATATCTGTTCCTACAACCAAAAGGGTGGTATCTAACTGAATGGTTGTCAATGTGTGCATTCAACTGACAGAGTTAAACTCACGTTTGGATTCAGCGGTTTACAAACCCTTTCTGTGCAGAATCCCAAAACCGGTAATTCCAGCTCAATGCCGGCATCCGTACTAAACAGCAGGAAACTTCGTCTAAAACTCAGGAGAAACGTTTCCTTGAAACTGCTCTGCTGTGCGTTCGTTCACCTAAGAGAGTTGAAACTATGTTGAGATTCAGCGAGTCAGAAACACGTTTATGCTAGGAGCTGCGTTGGGATATTCCCGAGTGAATGGGACCATAGGCTGTACAGAGAAATATCTGCTTCTGAAACCTAAACGGAGCTATCTAACTGAATGGTTGTCAATGTGTGCATTCAACTGACAGAGTTAAACTCACGTGTGGATTCAGCGGTTTGCAAACCCTTTCTGTGCAGAATCCCAAAACCGGTATGTCCAGCCCAATGCCGGCATCCGTACCAAACAGCAGCAAACTTCGTCTAAAACTCAGGAGAAACGTTTCCTTGAAACTGCTCTGCTGTGCGTTCGTTCACCTAAGAGAGTTGAATCTATGTTGAGATTCAGCGAGTCAGAAACACGTTTCTTCTAGGAGCTGCGTTAGGATATTCCCGAGTGAATGGGACCATAGGCTGTGCAGAGTAATATCTGCTTCTAAAACGATAACGGAGCTATCTAACTGAATGGTTGTCAATGTGTGCATTCAACTGACAGAGGTAAACTCACGTGTGGATTCAGCGGTTTGCAAACCCTTTCTGTGCAGAATCCCAAAACCGCTATTTCCAGCCCAATGCCGGCATACGTACTAAACAGCAGGAAACTTCGTCTAAAACTCAGGAGAAACGTTTCCTTGAAACTGCTCTGCTGTGCGTTCGTTCACCTAAGAGAGTTGAATCTATGTTGAGATTCAGCGAGTCAGAAACACGTTTCTTCTAGGAGCTGCGTTGGGATATTCCCGAGTGAATGGGACCATAGGCTGTACAGAGAAATATCTGCTTCTAAAACCAAAAGTGTGCTATCTAACTGAATGGTTGTCAATGTGTGCATTCAACTGACAGAGTTAAACTCACGTGTGGATTCAGCGGTTTGTAACCCTTTCTGTGCAGAATCCCAAAACTGGTAATTCCAGCCCAATGCCGGCATCCGTACTAAACAGCAGGAAACTTCGTCTAAAACTCAGGAGAAACGTTTCCTTGAAACTGCTCTGCTGTTCGTTCGTTCACCTAAGAGAGTTGAATCTATGTTGAGATTCAGCGAGTCAGAAACACGTTTCTTCTAGGAGCTGCGTTGGGATATTCCCGAGTGAATGGGACCATAGGCTGTACAGAGAAATATCTGCTTCTAAAACCAAAACGGAGCTATCTAACTGAATGGTTGCCAATGTGTGCATTCAACTGACAGAGTTAAACTCACGTGTGGATTCAGCGGTTTGCAAACCCTTTCTGTGCAGAATCCCAAAACCGGTATTTCCAGCCCAATGCCGGCATCAGTACTAAACAGCAGGAAACTTCGTCTAAAACTCAGGAGAAACGTTTCCTTGAAACTGCTCTGCTGTGCGTTCGATCACCTAAGAGAGTTGAATCTATGTTGAGATTCAGCGAGTCAGAAACACGTTTCTTCTAGGAGGTGCGTTGGGATATTCCCGAGTGAATGGGACCATAGGCTGTACAGAGAAATATCTGCTCCTACAACCAAAAGGGTGGTATCTAACTGAATGGTTGTCAATGTGTGCATTCAACTGACAGAGTTAAACTCACGTTTGGATTCAGCGGTTTACAAACCCTTTCTGTGCAGAATCCCAAAACCGGTAATTCCAGCTCAATGCCGGCATCCGTACTAAACAGCAGGAAACTTCGTCTAAAACTCAGGAAAACGTTTCCTTGAAACTGCTCTGCTGTGCGTTCGTTCACCTAAGAGAGTTGAAACTATGTTGAGATTCAGCGAGTCAGAAACACGTTTATGCTAGGAGCTGCGTTGGGATATTCCCGAGTGAATGGGACCATAGGCTGTACAGAGAAATATCTGCTTCTGAAACCAAAACGGAGCTATCTAACTGAATGGTTGTCAATGTGTGCATTCAACTGACAGAGTTAAACTCACGTGTGGATTCAGCGGTTTGCAAACCATTTCTGTGCAGAATCCCAAAACCGGTATGTCCAGCCCAATGCCGGCATCCGTACTAAACAGCAGGAAACTTCGTCTAAAACTCAGGAGAAACGTTTCCTTGAAACTGCTCTGCTGTGCGTTCGTTCACCTAAGAGAGTTGAATCTATGTTGAGATTCAGCGAGTCAGAAACACGTTTCTTCTAGGAGCTGCGTTGGGATATTCCCGAGTGAATGTGACCATAGGCTGTACAGAGAAATATCTGCTTCTAAAACCAAAAGTGTGCTATCAAACTGAATGGTTGTCAATGTGTGCATTCAACTGACAGAGTTAAACTCACGTGTGGATTCAGCGGTTTGCAAACCCTTTCTGTGCAGAATCCCAAAACCGGTATTTCCAGTCCAATGCCGGCATACGTACTAAAGAGCAGGAAACTTCGTCTAAAACTCAGGAGAAACGTCCCCTTGAAACTGCTCTGCTGTGCGTTCGTTCACCTAAGAGAGTTGAATCTATGTTGAGATTCAGCGAGTCAGAAACACGTTTCTTCTAGGAGCTGCGTTGGGATATTCCCGAGTGAATGGGACCATAGGCTGTACAGAGAAATATCTGCTTCTAAAACCAAAAGTGTGCTATCAAACTGAATGGTTGTCAATGTGTGCATTCAACTGACAGAGTTAAACTCACGTGTGGATTCAGCGGTTTGCAAACCCTTTCTGTGCAGAATCCCAAAACCGGTATTTCCAGCCCAATGCCGGCATACGTACTAAACAGCAGGAAACTTCGTCTAAAACTCAGGAGAAACGTTTCCTTGAAACTGCTCTGCTGTGCGTTCGTTCACCTAAGAGAGTTGAATCTATGTTGAGATTCAGCGAGTCAGAAACACGTTTCTTCTAGGAGCTGCGTTGGGATATTCCCGAGTGAATGGGACCATAGGCTGTACAGAGAAATATCTGCTTCTAAAACCAAAACGGAGCTATCTAACTGAATGGTTGCCAATGTGTGCATTCAACTGACAGAGTTAAACTCACGTGTGGATTCAGCGGTTTGCAAACCCTTTCTGTGCAGAATCCCAAAACCGGTATTTCCAGCCCAATGCCGGCATCCGTACTAAACAGCAGGAAACTTCGTCTAAAACTCAGGAGAAACGTTTCCTTGAAACTGCTCTGCTGTGCGTTCGATCACCTAAGAGAGTTGAATCTATGTTGAGATTCAGCGAGTCAGAAACACGTTTCTTCTAGGAGGTGCGTTGGGATATTCCCGAGTGAATGGGACCATAGGCTGTACAGAGAAATATCTGCTCCTACAACCAAAAGGGTGGTATCTAACTGAATGGTTGTCAATGTGTGCATTCAACTGACAGAGTTAAACTCACGTTTGGATTCAGCGGTTTACAAACCCTTTCTGTGCAGAATCCCAAAACCGGTAATTCCAGCTCAATGCCGGCATCCGTACTAAACAGCAGGAAACTTCGTCTAAAACTCAGGAGAAACGGTTCCTTGAAACTGCTCTGCTGTGCGTTCGTTCACCTAAGAGAGTTGAATCTATGTTGAGATTCAGCGAGTCAGAAACACGTTTCTTCTAGGAGCTGCGTTGGGATATTCCCGAGTGAATGGGACCATAGGCTGTACAGAGAAATATCTGCTTCTAAAACCAAAAGTGTGCTATCAAACTGAATGGTTGTCAATGGTTGCATTCAACTGACAGAGTTAAACTCACGTGTGGATTCAGCGGTTTGCAAACCCTTTCTGTGCAGAATCCCAAAACCGGTATTTCCAGCCCAATGCCGGCATCCGTACTAAACAGCAGGAAACTTCGTCTAAAACTCAGGAGAAACGTTTCCTTGAAACTGCTCTGCTGTGCGTTCGATCACCTAAGAGAGTTGAATCTATGTTGAGATTCAGCGAGTCAGAAACACGTTTATGCTAGGAGCTGCGTTGGGATATTCCCGAGTGAATGGGACCATAGGCTGTACAGAGAAATATCTGCTTCTAAAACCAAAAGTGTGCTATCTAACTGAATGGTTGTCAATGTGTGCATTCAACTGACAGAGTTAAACTCACGTGTGGATTCAGCGGTTTGTAACCCTTTCTGTGCAGAATCCCAAACTGCTATTTCCAGCCCAATGCCGGCATCCGTACTAAACAGCAGGAAACTTCGTCTAAAACTCAGGAGAAACGTTTCCTTGAAACTGCTCTGCTGTGCGTTCGTTCACCTAAGAGAGTTGAATCTATGTTGAGATTCAGCGAGTCAGAAACACGTTTCTTCTAGGAGCTGCGTTGGGATATTCCCGAGTGAATGGGACCATAGGCTGTACAGAGAAATATCTGCTTCTAAAACCAAAAGTGTGCTATCAAACTGAATGGTTGTCAATGGTTGCATTCAACTGACAGAGTTAAACTCACGTGTGGATTCAGCGGTTTGCAAACCCTTTCTGTGCAGAATCCCAAAACCGGTATTTCCAGCCCAATGCCGGCATCCGTACTAAACAGCAGGAAACTTCGTCTAAAACTCAGGAGAAACGTTTCCTTGAAACTGCTCTGCTGTGCGTTCGATCACCTAAGAGAGTTGAATCTATGTTGAGATTCAGCGAGTCAGAAACACGTTTATGCTAGGAGCTGCGTTGGGATATTCCCGAGTGAATGGGACCATAGGCTGTACAGAGAAATATCTGCTTCTAAAACCAAAACGGAGCTATCTAACTGAATGGTTGTCAATGTGTGCATTCAACTGACAGAGTTAAACTCACGTGTGGATTCAGCGGTTTGCAAACCCTTTCTGTGCAGAATCCCAAAACCGGTATTTCCAGCCCAATGCCGGCATACGTACTAAACAGCAGGAAACTTCGTCTAAAACTCAGGAGAAACGTTTCCTTGAAACTGCTCTGCTGTGCGTTCGTTCACCTAAGAGAGTTGAATCTATGTTGAGATTCAGCGAGTCAGAAACACGTTTCTTCTAGGAGCTGCGTTGGGATATTCCCGAGTGAATGGGACCATAGGCTGTACAGAGAAATATCTGCTTCTAAAACCAAAACGGAGCTATCTAACTGAATGGTTGCCAATGTGTGCATTCAACTGACAGAGTTAAACTCACGTGTGGATTCAGCGGTTTGCAAACCCTTTCTGTGCAGAATCCCAAAACCGGTATTTCCAGCCCAATGCCGGCATCCGTACTAAACAGCAGGAAACTTCGTCTAAAACTTAGGAGAAACGTTTCCTTGAAACTGCTCTGCTGTGCGTTCGATCACCTAAGAGAGTTGAATCTATGTTGAGATTCAGCGAGTCAGAAACACGTTTCTTCTAGGAGGTGCGTTGGGATATTCCCGAGTGAATGGGACCATAGGCTGTACAGAGAAATATCTGCTCCTACAACCAAAAGGGTGGTATCTAACTGAATGGTTGTCAATGTGTGCATTCAACTGACAGAGTTAAACTCACGTTTGGATTCAGCGGTTTACAAACCCTTTCTGTGCAGAATCCCAAAACCGGTAATTCCAGCTCAATGCCGGCATCCGTACTAAACAGCAGGAAACTTCGTCTAAAACTCAGGAGAAACGTTTCCTTGAAACTGCTCTGCTGTGCGTTCGTTCACCTAAGAGAGTTGAAACTATGTTGAGATTCAGCGAGTCAGAAACACGTTTATGCTAGGAGCTGCGTTGGGATATTCCCGAGTGAATGGGACCATAGGCTGTACAGAGAAATATCTGCTTCTGAAACCAAAACGGAGCTATCTAACTGAATGGTTGTCAATGTGTGCATTCAACTGACAGAGTTAAACTCACGTGTGGATTCAGCGGTTTGCAAACCCTTTCTGTGCAGAATCCCAAAACCGGTATGTCCAGCCCAATGCCGGCATCCGTACTAAACAGCAGCAAACTTCGTCTAAAACTCAGGAGAAACGTTTCCTTGAAACTGCTCTGCTGTGCGTTCGTTCACCTAAGAGAGTTGAATCTATGTTGAGATTCAGCGAGTCAGAAACACGTTTCTTCTAGGAGCTGCGTTAGGATATTCCCGAGTGAATGGGACCATAGGCTGTGCAGAGTAATATCTGCTTCTAAAACGATAACGGAGCTATCTAACTGAATGGTTGTCAATGTGTGCATTCAACTGACAGAGTTAAACTCACGTGTGGATTCAGCGGTTTGCAAACCCTTTCTGTGCAGAATCCCAAAACCGGTATTTCCAGCCCGATGCCGGCATCCGTACTAAACAGCAGGAAACTTCGTCTAAAACTCAGGAGAAACGTTTCCTTGAAACTGCTCTGCTGTGCGTTCGTTCACCTAAGAGAGTTGAATCTATGTTGAGATTCAGCGAGTCAGAAACACGTTTCTTCTAGGAGCTGCGTTGGGATATTCCCGAGTGAATGGGACCATAGGCTGTACAGAGAAATATCTGCTTCTAAAACCAAAAGTGTGCTATCTAACTGAATGGTTGTCAATGTGTGCATTCAACTGACAGAGTTAAACTCACGTGTGGATTCAGCGGTTTGTAACCCTTTCTGTGCAGAATCCCAAAACTGGTATTTCCAGCCCAATGCCGGCATCCGTACTAAACAGCAGGAAACTTCGTCTAAAACTCAGGAGAAACGTTTCCTTGAAACTGCTCTGCTGTGCGTTCGTTCACCTAAGAGAGTTGAATCTATGTTGAGATTCAGCGAGTCAGAAACACGTTTCTTCTAGGAGCTGCGTTGGGATATTCCCGAGTGAATGGGACCATAGGCTGTACAGAGAAATATCTGCTTCTAAAACCAAAAGTGTGCTATCAAACTGAATGGTTGTCAATGTGTGCATTCAACTGACAGAGTTAAACTCACGTGTGGATTCAGCGGTTTGCAAACCCTTTCTGTGCAGAATCCCAAAACCGGTATTTCCAGTCCAATGCCGGCATACGTACTAAAGAGCAGGAAACTTCGTCTAAAACTCAGGAGAAACGTCCCCTTGAAACTGCTCTGCTGTGCGTTCGTTCACCTAAGAGAGTTGAATCTATGTTGAGATTCAGCGAGTCAGAAACACGTTTCTTCTAGGAGCTGCGTTGGGATATTCCCGAGTGAATGGGACCATAGGCTGTACAGAGAAATATCTGCTTCTAAAACCAAAAGTGTGCTATCAAACTGAATGGTTGTCAATGTGTGCATTCAACTGACAGAGTTAAACTCACGTGTGGATTCAGCGGTTTGCAAACCCTTTCTGTGCAGAATCCCAAAACCGGTATTTCCAGCCCAATGCCGGCATACGTACTAAACAGCAGGAAACTTCGTCTAAAACTCAGGAGAAACGTTTCCTTGAAACTGCTCTGCTGTGCGTTCGTTCACCTAAGAGAGTTGAATCTATGTTGAGATTCAGCGAGTCAGAAACACGTTTCTTCTAGGAGCTGCGTTGGGATATTCCCGAGTGAATGGGACCATAGGCTGTACAGAGAAATATCTGCTTCTAAAACCAAAACGGAGCTATCTAACTGAATGGTTGCCAATGTGTGCATTCAACTGACAGAGTTAAACTCACGTGTGGATTCAGCGGTTTGCAAACCCTTTCTGTGCAGAATCCCAAAACCGGTATTTCCAGCCCAATGCCGGCATCCGTACTAAACAGCAGGAAACTTCGTCTAAAACTCAGGAGAAACGTTTCCTTGAAACTGCTCTGCTGTGCGTTCGATCACCTAAGAGAGTTGAATCTATGTTGAGATTCAGCGAGTCAGAAACACGTTTCTTCTAGGAGGTGCGTTGGGATATTCCCGAGTGAATGGGACCATAGGCTGTACAGAGAAATATCTGCTCCTACAACCAAAAGGGTGGTATCTAACTGAATGGTTGTCAATGTGTGCATTCAACTGACAGAGTTAAACTCACGTTTGGATTCAGCGGTTTACAAACCCTTTCTGTGCAGAATCCCAAAACCGGTAATTCCAGCTCAATGCCGGCATCCGTACTAAACAGCAGGAAACTTCGTCTAAAACTCAGGAGAAACGTTTCCTTGAAACTGCTCTGCTGTGCGTTCGTTCACCTAAGAGAGTTGAATCTATGTTGAGATTCAGCGAGTCAGAAACACGTTTCTTCTAGGAGCTGCGTTGGGATATTCCCGAGTGAATGGGACCATAGGCTGTACAGAGAAATATCTGCTTCTAAAACCAAAAGTGTGCTATCAAACTGAATGGTTGTCAATGGTTGCATTCAACTGACAGAGTTAAACTCACGTGTGGATTCAGCGGTTTGCAAACCCTTTCTGTGCAGAATCCCAAAACCGGTATTTCCAGCCCATTACCGGCATCCGTACTAAACAGCAGGAAACTTCGTCTAAAACTCAGGAGAAACGTTTCCTTGAAACTGCTCTGCTGTGCGTTCGATCACCTAAGAGAGTTGAATCTATGTTGAGATTCAGCGAGTCAGAAACACGTTTATGCTAGGATCTGCGTTGGGATATTCCCGAGTGAATGGGACCATAGGCTGTACAGAGAAATATCTGCTTCTAAAACCAAAACGGAGCTATCTAACTGAATGGTTGTCAATGTGTGCATTTAACTGACAGAGTTAAACTCACGTGTGGATTCAGCGGTTTGCAAACCCTTTCTGTGCAGAATCCCAAAACCGGTATTTCCAGCCCAATGCCGGCATACGTACTAAACAGCAGGAAACTTCGTCTAAAACTCAGGAGAAACGTTTCCTTGAAACTGCTCTGCTGTGCGTTCGTTCACCTAAGAGAGTTGAATCTATGTTGAGATTCAGCGAGTCAGAAACACGTTTCTTCTAGGAGCTGCGTTGGGATATTCCCGAGTGAATGGGACCATAGGCTGTACAGAGAAATATCTGCTTCTAAAACCAAAACGGAGCTATCTAACTGAATGGTTGCCAATGTGTGCATTCAACTGACAGAGTTAAACTCACGTGTGGATTCAGCGGTTTGCAAACCCTTTCTGTGCAGAATCCCAAAACCGGTATTTCCAGCCCAATGTCGGCATCCGTACTAAACAGCAGGAAACTTCGTCTAAAACTTAGGAGAAACGTTTCCTTGAAACTGCTCTGCTGTGCGTTCGATCACCTAAGAGAGTTGAATCTATGTTGAGATTCAGCGAGTCAGAAACACGTTTCTTCTAGGAGGTGCGTTGGGATATTCCCGAGTGAATGGGACCATAGGCTGTACAGAGAAATATCTGCTCCTACAACCAAAAGGGTGGTATCTAACTGAATGGTTGTCAATGTGTGCATTCAACTGACAGAGTTAAACTCACGTTTGGATTCAGCGGTTTACAAACCCTTTCTGTGCAGAATCCCAAAACCGGTAATTCCAGCTCAATGCCGGCATCCGTACTAAACAGCAGGAAACTTCGTCTAAAACTCAGGAGAAACGTTTCCTTGAAACTGCTCTGCTGTGCGTTCGTTCACCTAAGAGAGTTGAAACTATGTTGATATTCAGCGAGTCAGAAACACGTTTATGCTAGTAGCTGCGTTGGGATATTCCCGAGTGAATGGGACCATAGGCTGTACAGAGAAATATCTGCTTCTGAAACCAAAACGGAGCTATCTAACTGAATGGTTGTCAATGTGTGCATTCAACTGACAGAGTTAAACTCACGTGTGGATTCAGCGGTTTGCAAACCCTTTCTGTGCAGAATCCCAAAACCGGTATGTCCAGCCCAATGCCGGCATCCGTACTAAACAGCAGCAAACTTCGTCTAAAACTCAGGAGAAACGTTTCCTTGAAACTGCTCTGCTGTGCGTTCGTTCACCTAAGAGAGTTGAATCTATGTTGAGATTCAGCGAGTCAGAAACACGTTTCTTCTAGGAGCTGCGTTAGGATATTCCCGAGTGAATGGGACCATAGGCTGTGCAGAGTAATATCTGCTTCTAAAACGATAACGGAGCTATCTAACTGAATGGTTGTCAATGTGTGCATTCAACTGACAGAGTTAAACTCACGTGTGGATTCAGCGGTTTGCAAACCCTTTCTGTGCAGAATCCCAAAACCGGTATTTCCAGCCCGATGCCGGCATCCGTACTAAACAGCAGGAAACTTCGTCTAAAACTCAGGAGAAACGTTTCCTTGAAACTGCTCTGCTGTGCGTTCGTTCACCTAAGAGAGTTGAATCTATGTTGAGATTCAGCGAGTCAGAAACACGTTTCTTCTAGGAGCTGCGTTGGGATATTCCCGAGTGAATGGGACCATAGGCTGTACAGAGAAATATCTGCTTCTAAAACCAAAAGTGTGCTATCTAACTGAATGGTTGTCAATGTGTGCATTCAACTGACAGAGTTAAACTCACGTGTGGATTCAGCGGTTTGTAACCCTTTCTGTGCAGAATCCCAAAACTGGTATTTCCAGCCCAATGCCGGCATCCGTACTAAACAGCAGGAAACTTCGTCTAAAACTCAGGAGAAACGTTTCCTTGAAACTGCTCTGCTGTGCGTTCGTTCACCTAAGAGAGTTGAATCTATGTTGAGATTCAGCGAGTCAGAAACACGTTTCTTCTAGGAGCTGCGTTGGGATATTCCCGAGTGAATGTGACCATAGGCTGTACAGAGAAATATCTGCTTCTAAAACCAAAAGTGTGCTATCAAACTGAATGGTTGTCAATGTGTGCATTCAACTGACAGAGTTAAACTCACGTGTGGATTCAGCGGTTTGCAAACCCTTTCTGTGCAGAATCCCAAAACCGGTATTTCCAGTCCAATGCCGGCATACGTACTAAAGAGCAGGAAACTTCGTCTAAAACTCAGGAGAAACGTCCCCTTGAAACTGCTCTGCTGTGCGTTCGTTCACCTAAGAGAGTTGAATCTATGTTGAGATTCAGCGAGTCAGAAACACGTTTCTTCTAGGAGCTGCGTTGGGATATTCCCGAGTGAATGGGACCATAGGCTGTACAGAGAAATATCTGCTTCTAAAACCAAAAGTGTGCTATCAAACTGAATGGTTGTCAATGTGTGCATTCAACTGACAGAGTTAAACTCACGTGTGGATTCAGCGGTTTGCAAACCCTTTCTGTGCAGAATCCCAAAACCGGTATTTCCAGCCCAATGCTGGCATACGTACTAAACAGCAGGAAACTTCGTCTAAAACTCAGGAGAAACGTTTCCTTGAAACTGCTCTGCTGTGCGTTCGTTCACCTAAGAGAGTTGAATCTATGTTGAGATTCAGCGAGTCAGAAACACGTTTCTTCTAGGAGCTGCGTTGGGATATTCCCGAGTGAATGGGACCATAGGCTGTACAGAGAAATATCTGCTTCTAAAACCAAAACGGAGCTATCTAACTGAATGGTTGCCAATGTGTGCATTCAACTGACAGAGTTAAACTCACGTGTGGATTCAGCGGTTTGCAAACCCTTTCTGTGCAGAATCCCAAAACCGGTATTTCCAGCCCAATGCCGGCATCCGTACTAAACAGCAGGAAACTTCGTCTAAAACTCAGGAGAAACGTTTCCTTGAAACTGCTCTGCTGTGCGTTCGATCACCTAAGAGAGTTGAATCTATGTTGAGATTCAGCGAGTCAGAAACACGTTTCTTCTAGGAGGTGCGTTGGGATATTCCCGAGTGAATGGGACCATAGGCTGTACAGAGAAATATCTGCTCCTACAACCAAAAGGGTGGTATCTAACTGAATGGTTGTCAATGTGTGCATTCAACTGACAGAGTTAAACTCACGTTTGCATTCAGCGGTTTACAAACCCTTTCTGTGCAGAATCCCAAAACCGGTAATTCCAGCTCAATGCCGGCATCCGTACTAAACAGCAGGAAACTTCGTCTAAAACTCAGGAGAAACGTTTCCTTGAAACTGCTCTGCTGTGCGTTCGTTCACCTAAGAGAGTTGAATCTATGTTGAGATTCAGCGAGTCAGAAACACGTTTCTTCTAGGAGCTGCGTTGGGATATTCCCGAGTGAATGGGACCATAGGCTGTACAGAGAAATATCTGCTTCTAAAACCAAAAGTGTGCTATCAAACTGAATGGTTGTCAATGGTTGCATTCAACTGACAGAGTTAAACTCACGTGTGGATTCAGCGGTTTGCAAACCCTTTCTGTGCAGAATCCCAAAACCGGTATTTCCAGCCCAATGCCGGCATCCGTACTAAACAGCAGGAAACTTCGTCTAAAACTCAGGAGAAACGTTTCCTTGAAACTGCTCTGCTGTGCGTTCGATCACCTAAGAGAGTTGAATCTATGTTGAGATTCAGCGAGTCAGAAACACGTTTATGCTAGGAGCTGCGTTGGGATATTCCCGAGTGAATGGGACCATAGGCTGTACAGAGAAATATCTGCTTCTAAAACCAAAAGTGTGCTATCTAACTGAATGGTTGTCAATGTGTGCATTCAACTGACAGAGTTAAACTCACGTGTGGATTCAGCGGTTTGTAACCCTTTCTGTGCAGAATCCCAAACTGCTATTTCCAGCCCAATGCCGGCATCCGTACTAAACAGCAGGAAACTTCGTCTAAAACTCAGGAGAAACGTTTCCTTGAAACTGCTCTGCTGTGCGTTCGTTCACCTAAGAGAGTTGAATCTATGTTGAGATTCAGCGAGTCAGAAACACGTTTCTTCTAGGAGCTGCGTTGGGATATTCCCGAGTGAATGGGACCATAGGCTGTACAGAGAAATATCTGCTTCTAAAACCAAAAGTGTGCTATCAAACTGAATGGTTGTCAATGGTTGCATTCAACTGACAGAGTTAAACTCACGTGTGGATTCAGCGGTTTGCAAACCCTTTCTGTGCAGAATCCCAAAACCGGTATTTCCAGCCCAATGCCGGCATCCGTACTAAACAGCAGGAAACTTCGTCTAAAACTCAGGAGAAACGTTTCCTTGAAACTGCTCTGCTGTGCGTTCGATCACCTAAGAGAGTTGAATCTATGTTGAGATTCAGCGAGTCAGAAACACGTTTATGCTAGGAGCTGCGTTGGGATATTCCCGAGTGAATGGGACCATAGGCTGTACAGAGAAATATCTGCTTCTAAAACCAAAACGGAGCTATCTAACTGAATGGTTGTCAATGTGTGCATTCAACTGACAGAGTTAAACTCACGTGTGGATTCAGCGGTTTGCAAACCCTTTCTGTGCAGAATCCCAAAACCGGTATTTCCAGCCCAATGCCGGCATCCGTACTAAACAGCAGGAAACTTCGTCTAAAACTCAGGAGAAACGTTTCCTTGAAACTGCTCTGCTGTGCGTTCGTTCACCTAAGAGAGTTGAATCTATGTTGAGATTCAGCGAGTCAGAAACACGTTTCTTCTAGGAGCTGCGTTGGGATATTCCCGAGTGAATGGGACCATAGGCTGTACAGAGAAATATCTGCTTCTAAAACCAAAAGTGTGCTATCTAACTGAATGGTTGTCAATGTGTGCATTCAACTGACAGAGTTAAACTCACGTGTGGATTCAGCGGTTTGTAACCCTTTCTGTGCAGAATCCCAAAACTGGTATTTCCAGCCCAATGCCGGCATCCGTACTAAACAGCAGGAAACTTCGTCTAAAACTCAGGAGAAACGTTTCCTTGAAACTGCTCTGCTGTGCGTTCGTTCACCTAAGAGAGTTGAATCTATGTTGAGATTCAGCGAGTCAGAAACACGTTTCTTCTAGGAGCTGCGTTGGGATATTCCCGAGTGAATGGGACCATAGGCTGTACAGAGAAATATCTGCTTCTAAAACCAAAACGGAGCTATCTAACTGAATGGTTGCCAATGTGTGCATTCAACTGACAGAGTTAAACGCACGTGTGGATTCAGCGGTTTGCAAACCCTTTCTGTGCAGAATCCCAAAACCGGTATTTCCAGCCCAATGCCGGCATCAGTACTAAACAGCAGGAAACTTCGTCTAAAACTCAGGAGAAACGTTTCCTTGAAACTGCTCTGCTGTGCGTTCGATCACCTAAGAGAGTTGAATCTATGTTGAGATTCAGCGAGTCAGAAACACGTTTCTTCTAGGAGCTGCGTTGGGATATTCCCGAGTGAATGGGACCATAGGCTGTACAGAGAAATATCTGCTCCTACAACCAAAAGGGTGGTATCTAACTGAATGGTTGTCAATGTGTGCATTCAACTGACAGAGTTAAACTCACGTTTGGATTCAGCGGTTTACAAACCCTTTCTGTGCAGAATCCCAAAACCGGTAATTCCAGCTCAATGCCGGCATCCGTACTAAACAGCAGGAAACTTCGTCTAAAACTCAGGAAAACGTTTCCTTGAAACTGCTCTGCTGTGCGTTCGTTCACCTAAGAGAGTTGAAACTATGTTGAGATTCAGCGAGTCAGAAACACGTTTATGCTAGGAGCTGCGTTGGGATATTCCCGAGTGAATGGGACCATAGGCTGTACAGAGAAATATCTGCTTCTGAAACCAAAACGGAGCTATCTAACTGAATGGTTGTCAATGTGTGCATTCAACTGACAGAGTTAAACTCACGTGTGGATTCAGCGGTTTGCAAACCATTTCTGTGCAGAATCCCAAAACCGGTATGTCCAGCCCAATGCCGGCATCCGTACTAAACAGCAGGAAACTTCGTCTAAAACTCAGGAGAAACGTTTCCTTGAAACTGCTCTGCTGTGCGTTCGTTCACCTAAGAGAGTTGAATCTATGTTGAGATTCAGCGAGTCAGAAACACGTTTCTTCTAGGAGCTGCGTTGGGATATTCCCGAGTGAATGTGACCATAGGCTGTACAGAGAAATATCTGCTTCTAAAACCAAAAGTGTGCTATCTAACTGAATGGTTGTCAATGTGTGCATTCAACTGACAGAGTTAAACTCACGTGTGGATTCAGCGGTTTGTAACCCTTTCTGTGCAGAATCCCAAACTGCTATTTCCAGCCCAATGCCGGCATCCGTACTAAACAGCAGGAAACTTCGTCTAAAACTCAGGAGAAACGTTTCCTTGAAACTGCTCTGCTGTGCGTTCGTTCACCTAAGAGAGTTGAATCTATGTTGAGATTCAGCGAGTCAGAAACACGTTTCTTCTAGGAGGTGCCTTGGGATATTCCCGAGTGAATGGGACCATAGGCTGTACAGAGAAATATCTGCTCCTACAACCAAAAGGGTGGAATCTAACTGAATGGTTGTCAATGTGTGCATTCAACTGACAGAGTTAAACTCACGTTTGGATTCAGCGGTTTGCAAACCCTTTCTGTGCAGAATCCCAAATCCGGTATTTCCAGCCCAATGCCGGCATCCGTACTAAACAGCAGGAAACTTCGTCTAAAACTCAGGAGAAACGTTTCCTTGAAACTGCTCTGCTGTGCGTTCGTTCACCTAAGAGAGTTGAATCTATGTTGAGATTCAGCGAGTCAGAAACACGTTTCTGCTAGGAGCTGCGTTGGGATATTCCCGAGTGAATGGGACCATAGGCTGTACAGAGAAATATCTGCTTCTAAAACCAAAACGGAGCTATCTAACTGAATGGTTGTCAATGTGTGCATTCAACTGACAGAGTTAAACTCACGTGTGGATTCAGCGGTTTGCAAACCCTTTCTGTGCAGAATCCCAAAACCGGTATTTCCAGCCCAATGCCGGCATCCGTACTAAACAGCAGGAAACTTCGTCTAAAACTCAGGAGAAACGTTTCCTTGAAACTGCTCTGTTGTGCGTTCGTTCACCTAAGAGAGTTGAATCTATGTTGAGATTCAGCGAGTCAGAAACACGTTTCTGCTAGGAGCTGCGTTGGGATATTCCCGAGTGAATGGGACCATAGGCTGTACAGAGAAATATCTGCTTCTAAAACCAAAAGTGTGCTATCAAACTGAATGGTTGTCAATGTGTGCATTCAACTGACAGAGTTAAACTCACGTGTGGATTCAGCGGTTTGCAAACCCTTTCTGTGCAGAATCCCAAAACCGGTATTTCCAGCCCAATGCCGGCATCCGTACTAAACAGCAGGAAACTTCGTCTAAAACTCAGGAGCAACGTTACCTTGAAACTGCTCTGCTGTGCGTTCGTTCACCTAAGAGAGTTGAATCTATGTTGAGATTCAGCGAGTCAGAAACACGTTTCTTCTAGGAGCTGCGTTGGGATATTCCCGAGTGAATGGGACCATAGGCTGTACAGAGAAATATCTGCTTCTAAAACCAAAAGTGTGCTATCAAACTGAATGGTTGTCAATGTGTGCATTCAACTGACAGAGTTAAACTCACGTGTGGATTCAGCGGTTTGCAAACCCTTTCTGTGCAGAATCCCAAAACCGGTATTTCCAGCCCAATGCCGGCATCCGTACTAAACAGCAGGAAACTTCGTCTAAAACTCAGGAGAAACGTTTCCTTGAAACTGCTCTGCTGTGCGTTCGTTCACCTAAGAGAGTTGAATCTATGTTGAGATTCAGCGAGTCAGAAACACGTTTCTTCTAGGAGCTGCGTTGGGATATTCCCGAGTGAATGGGACCATAGGCTGTACAGAGAAATATCTGCTTCTAAACAAAAAGTGTGCTATCAAACTGAATGGTTGTCAATGTGCGCATTCAACTGACAGAGTTAAACTCACGTGTGGATTCAGCGGTTTGCAAACCCTTTCTGTGCAGAATCCCAAAACCGGTATTTCCAGCCCAATGCCGGCATCCGTACTAAACAGCAGGAAACTTCGTCTAAAACTCAGGAGAAACGTTTCCTTGAAACTGCTCTGCTGTGCGTTCGATCACCTAAGAGAGTTGAATCTATGTTGAGATTCAGCGAGTCAGAAACACGTTTCTTCTAGGAGGTGCGTTGGGATATTCCCGAGTGAATGGGACCATAGGCTGTACAGAGAAATATCTGTTCCTACAACCAAAAGGGTGGAATCTAACTGAATGGTTGTCAATGTGTGCATTCAACTGACAGAGTTAAACTCACGTTTGGATTCAGCGGTTTACAAACCCTTTCTGTGCAGAATCCCAAAACCGGTAATTCCAGCTCAATGCCGGCATCCGTACTAAACAGCAGGAAACTTCGTCTAAAACTCAGGAGAAACGTTTCCTTGAAACTGCTCTGCTGTGCGTTCGTTCACCTAAGAGAGTTGAAGCTATGTTGAGATTCAGCGAGTCAGAAACACGTTTATGCTAGGAGCTGCGTTGGAATATTCCCGAGTGAATGGGACCATAGGCTGTACAGAGAAATATCTGCTTCTGAAACCAAAACAGAGCTATCTAACTGAATGGTTGTCAATGTGTGCATTCAACTGACAGAGTTAAACTCACGTGTGGATTCAGCGGTTTGCAAACCCTTTCTGTGCAGAATCCCAAAACCGGTATTTCCAGCCCAATGCCGGCATCCGTACTAAACAGCAGCAAACTTCGTCTAAAACTCAGGAGAAACGTTTCCTTGAAACTGCTCTGCTGTGCGTTCGTTCACCTAAGAGAGTTGAATCTATGTTGAGATTCAGCGAGTCAGAAACACGTTTCTTCTAGGAGCTGCGTTACGATATTCCCGAGTGAATGGGACCATAGGCTGTGCAGAGTAATATCTGCTTCTAAAACGAAAACGGAGCTATCTAACTGAATGGTTGTCAATGTGTGCATTCAACTGACAGAGTTAAACTCACGTGTGGATTCAGCGGTTTGCAAACCCTTTCTGTGCAGAATCCCAAAACCGGTATTTCCAGCCCAATGCCGGCATACGAACTAAACAGCAGGAAACTTCGTCTAAAACTCAGGAGAAACGTTTCCTTGAAACTGCTCTGCTGTGCGTTCGTTCACCTAAGAGAGTTGAATCTATGTTGAGATTCAGCGAGTCAGAAACACGTTTCTTCTAGGAGCTGCGTTGGGATATTCCCGAGTGAATGGGACCATAGGCTGTACAGAGAAATATCTGCTTCTAAAACCAAAAGTGTGCTATCTAACTGAATGGTTGTCAATGTGTGCATTCAACTGACAGAGTTAAACTCACGTGTGGATTCAGCGGTTTGTAACCCTTTCTGTGCAGAATCCCAAAACTGGTATTTCCAGCCCAATGCCGGCATCCGTACTAAACAGCAGGAAACTTCGTCTAAAACTCAGGAGAAACGTTTCTTTGAAACTGCTCTGCTGTGCGTTCGTTCACCTAAGAGAGTTGAATCTATGTTGAGATTCAGCGAGTCAGAAACACGTTTCTTCTAGGAGGTGCGTTGGGATATTCCCGAGTGAATGGGACCATAGGCTGTACAGAGAAATATCTGCTTCTAAAACCAAAACGGAGCTATCTAACTGAATGGTTGCCAATGTGTGCATTCAACTGACAGAGTTAAACTCACGTGTGGATTCAGCGGTTTGCAAACCCTTTCTGTGCAGAATCCCAAAACCGGTATTTCCAGCCCAATACCGGCATCCGTACTAAACAGCAGGAAACTTCGTCTAAAACTCAGGAGAAACGTTTCCTTGAAACTACTCTGCTGTGCGTTCGATCACCTAAGAGAGTTGAATCTATGTTGAGATTCAGCGAGTCAGAAACACGTTTCTTCTAGGAGGTGCGTTGGGATATTCCCGAGTGAATGGGACCATAGGCTGTACAGAGAAATATCTGCTCCTACAACCAAAAGGGTGGTATCTAACTGAATGGTTGTCAATGTGTGCATTCAACTGACAGAGTTAAACTCACGTTTGGATTCAGCGGTTTACAAACCCTTTCTGTGCAGAATCCCAAAACCGGTAATTCCAGCTCAATGCCGGCATCCGTACTAAACAGCAGGAAACTTCGTCTAAAACTCAGGAAAACGTTTCCTTGAAACTGCTCTGCTGTGCGTTCGTTCACCTAAGAGAGTTGAAACTATGTTGAGATTCAGCGAGTCAGAAACACGTTTATGCTAGGAGCTGCGTTGGGATATTCCCGAGTGAATGGGACCATAGGCTGTACAGAGAAATATCTGCTTCTGAAACCAAAACGGAGCTATCTAACTGAATGGTTGTCAATGTGTGCATTCAACTGACAGAGTTAAACTCACGTGTGGATTCAGCGGTTTGCAAACCATTTCTGTGCAGAATCCCAAAACCGGTATGTCCAGCCCAATGCCGGCATCCGTACTAAACAGCAGGAAACTTCGTCTAAAACTCAGGAGAAACGTTTCCTTGAAACTGTTCTGCTGTGCGTTCGTTCACCTAAGAGAGTTGAATCTATGTTGAGATTCAGCGAGTCAGAAACACGTTTCTTCTAGGAGCTGCGTTGGGATATTCCCGAGTGAATGTGACCATAGGCTGTACAGAGAAATATCTGCTTCTAAAACCAAAAGTGTGCTATCAAACTGAATGGTTGTCAATGTGTGCATTCAACTGACAGAGTTAAACTCACGTGTGGATTCAGCGGTTTGCAAACCCTTTCTGTGCAGAATCCCAAAACCGGTATTTCCAGTCCAATGCCGGCATACGTACTAAAGAGCAGGAAACTTCGTCTAAAACTCAGGAGAAACGTCCCCTTGAAACTGCACTGCTGTGCGTTCGTTCACCTAAGAGAGTTGAATCTATGTTGAGATTCAGCGAGTCAGAAACACGTTTCTTCTAGGAGCTGCGTTGGGATATTCCCGAGTGAATGGGACCATAGACTGTACAGAGAAATATCTGCTTCTAAAACCAAAAGTGTGCTATCAAACTGAATGGTTGTCAATGTGTGCATTCAACTGACAGAGTTAAACTCACGTGTGGATTCAGCGGTTTGCAAACCCTTTCTGTGCAGAATCCCAAAACCGCTATTTCCAGCCCAATGCCGGCATCCGTACTAAACAGCAGGAAACTTCGTCTAAAACTCAGGAGAAACGTTTCCTTGAAACTACTCTGCTGTGCGTTCGTTCACCTAAGAGAGTTGAATCTATGTTGAGATTCAGCGAGTCAGAAACACGTTTCTTCTAGGAGCTGCGTTGGGATATTCCCGAGTGAATGGGACCATAGGCTGTACAGAGAAATATCTGCTTCTAAAACCAAAACGGGGCTATCTAACTGAATGGTTGTCAATGTGTGCATTCAACTGACAGAGTTAAACTCACGTGTGGATTCAGCGGTTTGCAAACCCTTTCTGTGCAGAATCCCAAAACCGGTATTTCCAGCCCAATGCCGGCATACGTACTAAACAGCAGGAAACTTCGTCTAAAACTCAGGAGAAACGTTTCCTTGAAACTGCTCTGCTGTGCGTTCGTTCACCTAAGAGAGTTGAATCTATGTTGAGATTCAGCGAGTCAGAAACACGTTTCTTCTAGGAGCTGCGTTGGGATATTCCCGAGTGAATGGGACCATAGGCTGTACAGAGAAATATCTGCTTCTAAAACCAAAAGTGTGCTATCTAACTGAATGGTTGTCAATGTGTGCATTCAACTGACAGAGTTAAACTCACGTGTGGATTCAGCGGTTTGCAAACCCTTTCTGTGCAGAATCCCAAAACCGGTATTTCCAGCCCAATGCCGGCATCCGTACTAAACAGCAGGAAACTTCGTCTAAAACTCAGGAGCAACGTTACCTTGAAACTGCTCTGCTGTGCGTTCGTTCACCTAAGAGAGTTGAATCTATGTTGAGATTCAGCGAGTCAGAAACACGTTTCTTCTAGGAGCTGCGTTGGGATATTCCCGAGTGAATGGGACCATAGGCTGTACAGAGAAATATCTGCTTCTAAAACCAAAAGTGTGCTATCAAACTGAATGGTTGTCAATGTGTGCATTCAACTGACAGAGTTAAACTCACGTGTGGATTCAGCGGTTTGCAAACCCTTTCTGTGCAGAATCCCAAAACCGGTATTTCCAGCCCAATGCCGGCATCCGTACTAAACAGCAGGAAACTTCGTCTAAAACTCAGGAGAAACGTTTCCTTGAAACTGCTCTGCTGTGCGTTCGTTCACCTAAGAGAGTTGAATCTATGTTGAGATTCAGCGAGTCAGAAACACGTTTCTTCTAGGAGCTGCGTTGGGATATTCCCGAGTGAATGGGACCATAGGCTGTACAGAGAAATATCTGCTTCTAAACAAAAAGTGTGCTATCAAACTGAATGGTTGTCAATGTGCGCATTCAACTGACAGAGTTAAACTCACGTGTGGATTCAGCGGTTTGCAAACCCTTTCTGTGCAGAATCCCAAAACCGGTATTTCCAGCCCAATGCCGGCATCCGTACTAAACAGCAGGAAACTTCGTCTAAAACTCAGGAGAAACGTTTCCTTGAAACTGCTCTGCTGTGCGTTCGATCACCTAAGAGAGTTGAATCTATGTTGAGATTCAGCGAGTCAGAAACACGTTTCTTCTAGGAGGTGCGTTGGGATATTCCCGAGTGAATGGGACCATAGGCTGTACAGAGAAATATCTGTTCCTACAACCAAAAGGGTGGAATCTAACTGAATGGTTGTCAATGTGTGCATTCAACTGACAGAGTTAAACTCACGTTTGGATTCAGCGGTTTACAAACCCTTTCTGTGCAGAATCCCAAAACCGGTAATTCCAGCTCAATGCCGGCATCCGTACTAAACAGCAGGAAACTTCGTCTAAAACTCAGGAGAAACGTTTCCTTGAAACTGCTCTGCTGTGCGTTCGTTCACCTAAGAGAGTTGAAGCTATGTTGAGATTCAGCGAGTCAGAAACACGTTTATGCTAGGAGCTGCGTTGGAATATTCCCGAGTGAATGGGACCATAGGCTGTACAGAGAAATATCTGCTTCTGAAACCAAAACAGAGCTATCTAACTGAATGGTTGTCAATGTGTGCATTCAACTGACAGAGTTAAACTCACGTGTGGATTCAGCGGTTTGCAAACCCTTTCTGTGCAGAATCCCAAAACCGGTATTTCCAGCCCAATGCCGGCATCCGTACTAAACAGCAGCAAACTTCGTCTAAAACTCAGGAGAAACGTTTCCTTGAAACTGCTCTGCTGTGCGTTCGTTCACCTAAGAGAGTTGAATCTATGTTGAGATTCAGCGAGTCAGAAACACGTTTCTTCTAGGAGCTGCGTTACGATATTCCCGAGTGAATGGGACCATAGGCTGTGCAGAGTAATATCTGCTTCTAAAACGAAAACGGAGCTATCTAACTGAATGGTTGTCAATGTGTGCATTCAACTGACAGAGTTAAACTCACGTGTGGATTCAGCGGTTTGCAAACCCTTTCTGTGCAGAATCCCAAAACCGGTATTTCCAGCCCAATGCCGGCATACGAACTAAACAGCAGGAAACTTCGTCTAAAACTCAGGAGAAACGTTTCCTTGAAACTGCTCTGCTGTGCGTTCGTTCACCTAAGAGAGTTGAATCTATGTTGAGATTCAGCGAGTCAGAAACACGTTTCTTCTAGGAGCTGCGTTGGGATATTCCCGAGTGAATGGGACCATAGGCTGTACAGAGAAATATCTGCTTCTAAAACCAAAAGTGTGCTATCTAACTGAATGGTTGTCAATGTGTGCATTCAACTGACAGAGTTAAACTCACGTGTGGATTCAGCGGTTTGTAACCCTTTCTGTGCAGAATCCCAAAACTGGTATTTCCAGCCCAATGCCGGCATCCGTACTAAACAGCAGGAAACTTCGTCTAAAACTCAGGAGAAACGTTTCTTTGAAACTGCTCTGCTGTGCGTTCGTTCACCTAAGAGAGTTGAATCTATGTTGAGATTCAGCGAGTCAGAAACACGTTTCTTCTAGGAGGTGCGTTGGGATATTCCCGAGTGAATGGGACCATAGGCTGTACAGAGAAATATCTGCTTCTAAAACCAAAACGGAGCTATCTAACTGAATGGTTGCCAATGTGTGCATTCAACTGACAGAGTTAAACTCACGTGTGGATTCAGCGGTTTGCAAACCCTTTCTGTGCAGAATCCCAAAACCGGTATTTCCAGCCCAATACCGGCATCCGTACTAAACAGCAGGAAACTTCGTCTAAAACTCAGGAGAAACGTTTCCTTGAAACTACTCTGCTGTGCGTTCGATCACCTAAGAGAGTTGAATCTATGTTGAGATTCAGCGAGTCAGAAACACGTTTCTTCTAGGAGGTGCGTTGGGATATTCCCGAGTGAATGGGACCATAGGCTGTACAGAGAAATATCTGCTCCTACAACCAAAAGGGTGGTATCTAACTGAATGGTTGTCAATGTGTGCATTCAACTGACAGAGTTAAACTCACGTTTGGATTCAGCGGTTTACAAACCCTTTCTGTGCAGAATCCCAAAACCGGTAATTCCAGCTCAATGCCGGCATCCGTACTAAACAGCAGGAAACTTCGTCTAAAACTCAGGAAAACGTTTCCTTGAAACTGCTCTGCTGTGCGTTCGTTCACCTAAGAGAGTTGAAACTATGTTGAGATTCAGCGAGTCAGAAACACGTTTATGCTAGGAGCTGCGTTGGGATATTCCCGAGTGAATGGGACCATAGGCTGTACAGAGAAATATCTGCTTCTGAAACCAAAACGGAGCTATCTAACTGAATGGTTGTCAATGTGTGCATTCAACTGACAGAGTTAAACTCACGTGTGGATTCAGCGGTTTGCAAACCATTTCTGTGCAGAATCCCAAAACCGGTATGTCCAGCCCAATGCCGGCATCCGTACTAAACAGCAGGAAACTTCGTCTAAAACTCAGGAGAAACGTTTCCTTGAAACTGTTCTGCTGTGCGTTCGTTCACCTAAGAAAGTTGAATCTATGTTGAGATTCAGCGAGTCAGAAACACGTTTCTTCTAGGAGCTGCGTTGGGATATTCCCGAGTGAATGTGACCATAGGCTGTACAGAGAAATATCTGCTTCTAAAACCAAAAGTGTGCTATCAAACTGAATGGTTGTCAATGTGTGCATTCAACTGACAGAGTTAAACTCACGTGTGGATTCAGCGGTTTGCAAACCCTTTCTGTGCAGAATCCCAAAACCGGTATTTCCAGTCCAATGCCGGCATACGTACTAAAGAGCAGGAAACTTCGTCTAAAACTCAGGAGAAACGTCCCCTTGAAACTGCACTGCTGTGCGTTCGTTCACCTAAGAGAGTTGAATCTATGTTGAGATTCAGCGAGTCAGAAACACGTTTCTTCTAGGAGCTGCGTTGGGATATTCCCGAGTGAATGGGACCATAGACTGTACAGAGAAATATCTGCTTCTAAAACCAAAAGTGTGCTATCAAACTGAATGGTTGTCAATGTGTGCATTCAACTGACAGAGTTAAACTCACGTGTGGATTCAGCGGTTTGCAAACCCTTTCTGTGCAGAATCCCAAAACCGCTATTTCCAGCCCAATGCCGGCATCCGTACTAAACAGCAGGAAACTTCGTCTAAAACTCAGGAGAAACGTTTCCTTGAAACTACTCTGCTGTGCGTTCGTTCACCTAAGAGAGTTGAATCTATGTTGAGATTCAGCGAGTCAGAAACACGTTTCTTCTAGGAGCTGCGTTGGGATATTCCCGAGTGAATGGGACCATAGGCTGTACAGAGAAATATCTGCTTCTAAAACCAAAACGGGGCTATCTAACTGAATGGTTGTCAATGTGTGCATTCAACTGACAGAGTTAAACTCACGTGTGGATTCAGCGGTTTGCAAACCCTTTCTGTGCAGAATCCCAAAACCGGTATTTCCAGCCCAATGCCGGCATACGTACTAAACAGCAGGAAACTTCGTCTAAAACTCAGGAGAAACGTTTCCTTGAAACTGCTCTGCTGTGCGTTCGTTCACCTAAGAGAGTTGAATCTATGTTGAGATTCAGCGAGTCAGAAACACGTTTCTTCTAGGAGCTGCGTTGGGATATTCCCGAGTGAATGGGACCATAGGCTGTACAGAGAAATATCTGCTTCTAAAACCAAAAGTGTGCTATCTAACTGAATGGTTGTCAATGTGTGCATTCAACTGACAGAGTTAAACTCACGTGTGGATTCAGCGGTTTGTAACCCTTTCTGTGCAGAATCCCAAACTGCTATTTCCAGCCCAATGCCGGCATCCGTACTAAACAGCAGGAAACTTCGTCTAAAACTCAGGAGAAACGTTTCCTTGAAACTGCTCTGCTGTGCGTTCGTTCACCTAAGAGAGTTGAATCTATGTTGAGATTCAGCGAGTCAGAAACACGTTTCTTCTAGGAGGTGCGTTGGGATATTCCCAAGTGAATGGGACCATAGGCTGTACAGAGAAATATCTGCTCCTACAACCAAAAGGGTGGAATCTAACTGAATGGTTGTCAATGTGTGCATTCAACTGACAGAGTTAAACTCACGTTTGGATTCAGCGGTTTGCAAACCCTTTCTGTGCAGAATCCCAAAACCGGTATTTCCAGCCCAATGCCGGGATCCGTACTAAACAGCAGGAAACTTCGTCTAAAACTCAGGAGAAACGTTTCCTTGAAACTGCTCTGCTGTGCGTTCGTTCACCTAAGAGAGTTGAATCTATGTTGAGATTCAGCGAGTCAGAAACACGTTTCTTCTAGGAGCTGCGTTGGGATATTCCCGAGTGAATGGGACCATAGGCTGTACAGAGAAATATCTGCTTCTAAAACCAAAAGTGTGCTATCAAACTGAATGGTTGTCAATGGTTGCATTCAACTGACAGAGTTAAACTCACGTGTGGATTCAGCGGTTTGCAAACCCTTTCTGTGCAGAATCCCAAAACCGGTATTTCCAGCCCAATGCCGGCATCCGTACTAAACAGCAGGAAACTTCGTCTAAAACTCAGGAGAAACGTTTCCTTGAAACTGCTCTGCTGTGCGTTCGTTCACCTAAGAGAGTTGAATCTATGTTGAGATTCAGCGAGTCAGAAACACGTTTCTTCTAGGAGCTGCGTTGGGATATTCCCGAGTGAATGGGACCATAGGCTGTACACAGAAATATCTGCTTCTAAAACCAAAACGGAGCTATCTAACTGAATGGTTGTCAATGTGTGCATTCAACTGACAGAGTTAAACTCACGTGTGGATTCAGCGGTTTGCAAACCCTTTCTGTGCAGAATCCCAAAACCGGTATTTCCAGCCCAATGCCGGCATCCGTACTAAACAGCAGGAAACTTCGTCTAAAACTCAGGAGAAACGTTACCTTGAAACTGCTCTGCTGTGCGTTCGTTCACCTAAGAGAGTTGAATCTATGTTGAGATTCAGCGAGTCAGAAACACGTTTCTTCTAGGAGCTGCGTTGGGATATTCCCGAGTGAATGGGACCATAGGCTCTACAGAGAAATATCTGCTTCTAAAACCAAAACGGAGCTATCTAAGTAAATGGTTGTCAATGTGTGCATTCAACTGACAGAGTTAAACTCACGTGTGGATTCAGCGGTTTGCAAACCCTTTCTGTGCAGAATCCCAAAACCGGTATTTCCAGCTCAATGCCAGCATCCGTACTAAACAGCAGGAAACTTCGTCTAAAACTCAGGAGAAACGTTTCCTTGAAACTGCTCTGCTGTGCGTTCGTTCACCTAAGAGAGTTGAAACTATGTTGAGATTCAGCGAGTCAGAAACACGTTTCTGCTAGGAGCTGCGTTGGGATATTCCCGAGTGAATGGGACCATAGGCTGTACAGAGAAATATCTGCTTCTAAAACCAAAACGGAGCTATCGAACTGAATGGTTGTCAATGTGTGCATTCAACTGACAGAGTTAAACTCACGTGTGGATTCAGCGGTTTGCAAACCCTTTCTGTGCAGAATCCCAAAACCGGTATTTCCAGCCCAATGCCGGCGTACGTACTAAACAGCAGGAAACTTCGTCTAAAACTCAGGAGAAACGTTTCCTTGAAACTGCTCTGCTGTGCTTTCGTTCACCTAAGAGAGTTGAATCTATGTTGAGATTCAGCGAGTCAGAAACACGTTTCTTCTAGGAGCTGCGTTGGGATATTCCCGAGTGAATGGGACTATAGGCTGTACAGAGAAATATCTGCTTCTAAAACCAAAACGGAGCTATCTAACAGAATGGTTGTCAATGTGTGCATTCAACTGACAGAGATAAACTCACGTGTGGATTTAGCGGTTTGCAAACCCTTTCTGTGCAGAATCGCAAAACCGGTATTTCCAGCCCAATGCCGGCATCCGTACTAAACAACAGGAAACTTCGTCTAAAACTCAGGAGAAACGTTTCCTTGAAACTGCTCTGCTGTGCGTTCATTCACCTAAGAGAGTTGAATCTATGTTGAGATTCAGCGAGTCAGAAACACGTTTCTTCTAGGAGCTGCGTTAGGATATTCCCGAGTGAATGGGACCATAGGCTGTACAGAGAAATATCTGCTTCTAAAACCAAAACGGAGCAATCTAAGTGAATGGTTGTCAATGTGTGCATTCAACTGACAGAGTTAAACTCACGTTTGGATTCAGCGGTTTGCAAACCCTTTCTGTGCAGATTCCCAAAACCGGTATTTCCAGCTCAATGCCAGCATCCGTACTAAACAGCAGGAAACTTCGTCTAAAACTCAGGAGAAACGTTTCCTTGAAACTGCTCTGCTGTGCGTTCGTTCACCTAAGAGAGTTGAAACTATGTGGAGATTCAACGAGTCAGAAACACTTTTATGCTAGGAATTGCGTTGGGATATTCCCGAGTGAATGGGACCATAGGCTGTACAGAGAAATATCTGCTTCTAAAACCAAAACGGAGCTATCTAACTGAATGGTTGTCAATGTGTGCATTCAACTGACAGAGTTAAACTCACGTGTGGATTCAGCGGTTTGCAAACCCTTTCTGTGCAGAATCCCAAAACCGGTATTTCCAGCCCAATGCCGGCATCCGTACTAAACAGCAGGAAACTTCGTCTAAAACTCAGGAGAAACGTTTCCTTGAAACTGCTCTGCTGTGCGTTCGATCACCTAAGAGAGTTGAATCTATGTTGAGATTCAGCGAGTCAGAAACACGTTTCTTCTAGGAGCTGCGTTGGGATATTCCCGAGTGAATGGGACCATAGGCTGTACAGAGAAATATCTGCTTCTAAAACCAAAAGTGTGCTATCAAACTGAATGGTTGTCAATGTGTGCATTCAACTGACAGAGTTAAACTCACGTGTGGATTCAGCGGTTTGCAAACCCTTTCTGTGCAGAATCCCAAAACCGGTATTTCCAGCCCAATGCCGGCATCCGTACTAAACAGCAGGAAACTTCGTCTAAAACTCAGGAGAAACGTTTCCTTGAAACTGCTCTGCTGTGCGTTCGTTCACCTAAGAGAGTTGAATCTATGTTGAGATTCAGCGAGTCAGAAACACGTTTCTTCTAGGAGCTGCGTTGGGATATTCCCGAGTGAATGGGACCATAGGCTGTACAGAGAAATATCTGCTTCTAAAACCAAAAGTGTGCTATCAAACTGAATAGTTGTCAATGTGTGCATTCAACTGACAGAGTTAAACTCACGTGTGGATTCAGCGGTTTGCAAACCCTTTCTGTGCAGAATCCCAAAACCGGTATTTCCAGCCCAATGCCAGCATCCGTACTAAAGAGCAGGAAACTTCGTCTAAAACTCAGGAGCAACGTTTCCTTGAAACTGCTCTGCTGTGCGTTCATTCACCTAAGAGAGTTGAATCTATGTTGAGATTCAGCGAGTCAGAAACACGTTTCTTCTAGGAGCTGCGTTGGGATATTCCCGAGTGAATGGGACCATAGGCTGTACAGAGAAATATCTGCTTCTAAAACCAAAACGGAGCTATCTAAGTGAATGGTTGTCAATGTGTGCATTCAACTGACAGAGTTAAACTCACGTTTGGATTCAGCGGTTTACAAACCCTTTCTGTGCAGAATCCCAAAACCGGTAACTCCAGCTCAATGCCGGCATCCGTACTAAACAGCAGGAAACTTCGTCTAAAACTCAGGAGAAACGTTTCCTTGAAACTGCTCTGCTGTGCGTTCGTTCACCTAAGAGAGTTGAAACTATGTTGAGATTCAGCGAGTCAGAAACACGTTTATGCTAGGAGCTGCGTTGGGATATTCCCTAGTGAATGGGACCATAGGCTGTACAGAGAAATATCTGCTTCTAAAACCAAAAGTGTGCTATCAAACTGAATAGTTGTCAATGTGTGCATTCAACTGACAGAGTTAAACTCACGTGTGGATTCAGCGGTTTGCAAACCCTTTCTGTGCAGAATCCCAAAACCGGTATTTCCAGCCCAATGCCGGCATCCGAACTAAACAGCAGGAAACTTCGTCTAAAACTCAGGAGAAACGTTACCTTGAAACTGCTCTGCTGGGCGTTCGTTCACCTAAGAGAGTTGAATCTATGTTGAGATTCAGCGAGTCAGAAACACGTTTCTTCTAGGAGCTGCGTTGGGATATTCCCGAGTGAATGGGACCATAGGCTGTGCAGAGAAATATCTGCTTCTAAAACCAAAACGGAGCTATCTAACTGAATGGTTGTCAATGTGTGCATTCAACTGACAGAGTTAAACTCACGTGTGGATTCAGCGGTTTGCAAACCCTTTCTGTGCAGAATCCCAAAACCGGTATTTCCAGCCCAATGCCGGCATCCGTACTAAACAGCAGGAAACTTCGTCTAAAACTCAGGAGAAACGTTTCCTTGAAACTGCTCTGTTGTGCGTTCGTTCACCTAAGAGAGTTGAATCTATGTTGAGATTCAGCGAGTCAGAAACACGTTTCTTCTAGGAGCTGCGTTGGGATATTCCCGAGTGAATGGGACCATAGGCTGTACAGAGAAATATCTGCTTCTAAAACCAAAAGTGTGCTATCAAACTGAATAGTTGTCAATGTGTGCATTCAACTGACAGAGTTAAACTCACGTGTGGATTCAGCGGTTTGCAAACCCTTTCTGTGCAGAATCCCAAAACCGGTATTTCCAGCCCAATGCCGGCATCCGTACTAAACAGCAGGAAACTTCGTCTAAAACTCAGGAGAAACGTTACCTTGAAACTGCTCTGCTGTGCGTTCGTTCACCTAAGAGAGTTGAATCTATGTTGAGATTCAGCGAGTCAGAAACACGTTTCTTCTAGGATCTGCGTTGGGATATTCCCGAGTGAATGGGACCATAGGCTGTACAGAGAAATATCTGCTTCTAAAACCAAAACGGAGCTATCTAACTGAATGGTTGTCAATGTGTGCATTCAACTGACAGAGATAAACTCACGTGTGGATTCAGCGGTTTGCAAACCCTTTCTGTGCAGAATCCCAAAACCGGTATTTCCAGCCCAATGCCGGCATCCGTACTAAACAGCAGGAAACTTCGTCTAAAACTCAGGAGAAACGTTTCCTTGAAACTGCTCTGCTGTGCGTTCGATCACCTAAGAGAGTTGAATCTATGTTGAGATTCAGCGAGTCAGAAACACGTTTCTTCTCGGAGCTGCGTTGGGATATTCCCGAGTGAATGGGACCATAGGCTGTACAGAGAAATATCTGCTTCTAAAACCAAAAGTGTGCTATCAAACTGAATGGTTGTCAATGTGTGCATTCAACTGACAGAGTTAAACTCACGTGTGGATTCAGCGGTTTGCAAACCCTTTCTGTGCAGAATCCCAAAACCGGTATTTCCAGCCCAATGCCGGCATCCGTACTAAACAGCAGGAAACTTCGTCTAAAACTCAGGAGAAACGTTTCCTTGAAACTCCTCTGCTGTGCGTTCGTTCACCTAAGAGAGTTGAATCTATGTTGAGATTCAGCGAGTCAGAAACACGTTTCTTCTAGGAGCTGCGTTGGGATATTCCCGAGTGAATGGGACCATAGGCTGTACAGAGAAATATCTGCTTCTAAAACCAAAAGTGTGCTATCAAACTGAATAGTTGTCAATGTGTGCATTCAACTGACAGAGTTAAACTCACGTGTGGATTCAGCGGTTTGCAAACCCGTTCTGTGCAGAATCCCAAAACCGGTATTTCCAGCCCAATGCCGGCATCCGTACTAAACAGCAGGAAACTTCGTCTAAAACTCAGGAGAAACGTTACCTTGAAACTGCTCTGCTGTGCGTTCGTTCACCTAAGAGAGTTGAATCTATGTTGAGATTCAGCGAGTCAGAAACACGTTTCTTCTAGGAGCTGCGTTGGGATATTCCCGAGTGAATGGGACCATAGGCTGTACAGAGAAATATCTGCTTCTAAAACCAAAACGGAGCTATCGAACTGAATGGTTGTCAATGTGTGCATTCAACTGACAGAGTTAAACTCACGTGTGCGTTCAGCGGTTTGCAAACCCTTTCTGTGCAGAATCCCAAAACCGGTATTTCCAGCCCAATGCCGGCATAGGTACTAAACAGCAGGAAACTTCGTCTAAAACTCAGGAGCAACGTTTCCTTGAAACTGCTCTGCTGTGCGTTCATTCACCTAAGAGAGTTGAATCTATGTTGAGATTCAGCGAGTCAGAAACACGTTTCTTCTAGGAGCTGCGTTGGGATATTCCCGAGTGAATGGGACCATAGGCTGTACAGAGAAATATCTGCTTCTAAAACCAAAACGGAGCTATCTAAGTGAATGGTTGTCAATGTGTGCATTCAACTGACAGAGTTAAACTCACGTTTGGATTCAGCGGTTTACAAACCCTTTCTGTGCAGAATCCCAAAACCGGTAACTCCAGCTCAATGCCGGCATCCGTACTAAACAGCAGGAAACTTCGTCTAAAACTCAGGAGAAACGTTTCCTTGAAACTGCTCTGCTGTGCGTTCGTTCACCTAAGAGAGTTGAAACTATGTTGAGATTCAGCGAGTCAGAAACACGTTTATGCTAGGAGCTGCGTTGGGATATTCCCGAGTGAATGGGACCATAGGCTGTACAGAGAAATATCTGCTTCTAAAACCAAAAGTGTGCTATCAAACTGAATAGTTGTCAATGTGTGCATTCAACTGACAGAGTTAAACTCACGTGTGGATTCAGCGGTTTGCAAACCCTTTCTGTGCAGAATCCCAAAACCGGTATTTCCAGCCCAATGCCGGCATCCGTACTAAACAGCAGGAAACTTCGTCTAAAACTCAGGAGAAACGTTACCTTGAAACTGCTCTGCTGGGCGTTCGTTCACCTAAGAGAGTTGAATCTATGTTGAGATTCAGCGAGTCAGAAACACGTTTCTTCTAGGATCTGCGTTGGGATATTCCCGAGTGAATGGGACCATAGGCTGTACAGAGAAATATCTGCTTCTAAAACCAAAACGGAGCTATCTAACTGAATGGTTGTCAATGTGTGCATTCAACTGACAGAGATAAACTCACGTGTGGATTCAGCGGTTTGCAAACCCTTTCTGTGCAGAATCCCAAAACCGGTATTTCCAGCCCAATGCCGGCATCCGTACTAAACAGCAGGAAACTTCGTCTAAAACTCAGGAGAAACGTTTCCTTGAAACTGCTCTGCTGTGCGTTCGATCACCTAAGAGAGTTGAATCTATGTTGAGATTCAGCGAGTCAGAAACACGTTTCTTCTCGGAGCTGCGTTGGGATATTCCCGAGTGAATGGGACCATAGGCTGTACAGAGAAATATCTGCTTCTAAAACCAAAAGTGTGCTATCAAACTGAATGGTTGTCAATGTGTGCATTCAACTGACAGAGTTAAACTCACGTGTGGATTCAGCGGTTTGCAAACCATTTCTGTGCAGAATCCCAAAACCGGTATTTCCAGCCCAATGCCGGCATCCGTACTAAACAGCAGGAAACTTCGTCTAAAACTCAGGAGAAACGTTTCCTTGAAACTGCTCTGCTGTGCGTTCGTTCACCTAAGAGAGTTGAATCTATGTTGAGATTCAGCGAGTCAGAAACACGTTTCTTCTAGGAGCTGCGTTGGGATATTCCCGAGTGAATGGGACCATAGGCTGTACAGAGAAATATCTGCTTCTAAAACCAAAAGTGTGCTATCAAACTGAATAGTTGCCCATGTGTGCATTCAACTGACAGAGTTAAACTCACGTGTGGATTCAGCGGTTTGCAAACCCTTTCTGTGCAGAATCCCAAAACCGGTATTTCCAGCCCAATGCCGGCATCCGTACTAAACAGCAGGAAACTTCGTCTAAAACTCAGGAGAAACGTTACCTTGAAACTGCTCTGCTGTGCGTTCGTTCACCTAAGAGAGTTGAATCTATGTTGAGATTCAGCGAGTCAGAAACACGTTTCTTCTAGGAGCTGCGTTGGGATATTCCCGAGTGAATGGGACCATAGGCTGTACAGAGAAATATCTGCTTCTAAAACCAAAACGGAGCTATCGAACTGAATGGTTGTCAATGTGTGCATTCAACTGACAGAGTTAAACTCACGTGTGCATTCAGCGGTTTGCAAACCCTTTCTGTGCAGAATCCCAAAACCGGTATTTCCAGCCCAATGCCGGCATACGTACTAAACAGCAGGAAACTTCGTCTAAAACTCAGGAGAAACGTTTCCTTGAAACTGCTCTGCTGTGCGTTCGTTCACCTAAGAGAGTTGAATCTATGTTGAGATTCAGCGAGTCAGAAACACGTTTCTTCTAGGAGCTGCGTTGGGATATTCCCGAGTGAATGGGACCATAGGCTGTACAGAGAAATATCTGCTTCTAAAACCAAAACGGAGCTATCTAAGTGAATGGTTGTCAATGTGTGCATTCAACTGACAGAGTTAAACTCACGTTTGGATTCAGCGGTTTACAAACCCTTTCTGTGCAGAATCCCAAAACCGGTAATTCCAGCTCAATGCCGGCATCCGTACTAAACAGCAGGAAACCTCGTCTAAAACTCAGGAGAAACGTTTCCTTGAAACTGCTCTGCTGTGCGTTCGTTCACCTAAGAGAGTTGAATCTATGTTGAGATTCAGCGAGTCAGAAACACGTTTCTTCTAGGAGCTGCGTTGGGATATTCCCGAGTGAATGGGACCATAGGCTGTACAGAGAAATATCTGCTTCTAAAACCAAAAGTGTGCTATCAAACTGAATGGTTGTCAATGTGTGCATTCAACTGACAGAGTTAAACTCACGTGTGGATTCAGCGGTTTGCAAACCCTTTCTGTGCAGAATCCCAAAACCGGTATTTCCAGCCCAATGCCGGCATCCGTACTAAACAGCAGGAAACTTCGTCTAAAACTCAGGAGAAACGTTACCTTGAAACTGCTCTGCTGGGCGTTCGTTCACCTAAGAGAGTTGAATCTATGTTGAGATTCAGCGAGTCAGAAACACGTTTCTTCTAGGAGCTGCGTTGGGATATTCCCGAGTGAATGGGACCATAGGCTGTACAGAGAAATATCTGCTTCTAAAACCAAAAGTGTGCTATCAAACTGAATAGTTGTCAATGTGTGCATTCAACTGACAGAGTTAAACTCACGTGTGGATTCAGCGGTTTGCAAACCCTTTCTGTGCAGAATCCCAAAACCGGTATTTCCAGCCCAATGCCGGCATCCGTACTAAACAGCAGGAAACTTCGTCTAAAACTCAGGAGAAACGTTACCTTGAAACTGCTCTGCTGTGCGTTCGTTCACCTAAGAGAGTTGAATCTATGTTGAGATTCAGCGAGTCAGAAACACGTTTCTTCTAGGATCTGCGTTGGGATATTCCCGAGTGAATGGGACCATAGGCTGTACAGAGAAATATCTGCTTCTAAAACCAAAACGGAGCTATCTAACTGAATGGTTGTCAATGTGTGCATTCAACTGACAGAGTTAAACTCACGTGTGGATTCAGCGGTTTGCAAACCCTTTCTGTGCAGAATCCCAAAACCGGTATTTCCAGCCCAATGCCGGCATCCGTACTAAACAGCAGGAAACTTCGTCTAAAACTCAGGAGAAACGTCCCCTTGAAACTGCTCTGCTGTGCGTTCGTTCACCTAAGAGAGTTGAATCTATGTTGAGATTCAGCGAGTCAGAAACACTTTTCTTCTAGGAGCTGCGTTGGGATATTCCCGAGTGAATGGGACCATAGGCTGTACAGAGAAATATCTGCTTCTAAAACCAAAACGGAGCTATCTAAGTGAATGGTTGTCAATGTGTGCATTCAACTGACAGAGTTAAACTCACGTTTGGATTCAGCGGTTTACAAACCCTTTCTGTGCAGAATCCCAAAACCGGTAATTCCAGCTCAATGCCGGCATCCGTACTAAACAGCAGGAAACTTCGTCTAAAACTCAGGAGAAACGCTTCCTTGAAACTGCTCTGCTGTGCGTTCGTTCACCTAAGAGAGTTGAATCTATGTTGAGATTCAGCGAGTCAGAAACACGTTTCTTCTAGGAGCTGCGTTGGGATATTCCCGAGTGAATGGGGCCATAGGCTGTACAGAGAAATATCTGCTTCTAAAACCAAACGGAGCTATCTAACTGAATGGTTGTCAATGTGTGCATTCAACTGACAGAGTTAAACTCACGTGTGCATTCAGCGGTTTGCAAACCCTTTCTGTGCAGAATCCCAAAACCGGTATTTCCAGCCCAATGCCGGCATACGTACTAAACAGCAGGAAACTTCGTCTAAAACTCAGGAGAATCGTTTCCTTGAAACTGCTCTGCTGTGCGTTCGTTCACCTAAGAGAGTTGAATCTATGTTGAGATTCAGCGAGTCAGAAACACGTTTCTTCTAGGAGCTGCATTGGGATATTCCCGAGTGAATGGGACCATAGGCTGTACAGAGAAATATCTGCTTCTAAAACCAAAACGGAGCTATCTAAGTGAATGGTTGTCAATGTGTGCATTCAACTGACAGAGTTAAACTCACGTTTGGATTCAGCGGTTTACAAACCCTTTCTGTGCAGAATCCCAAAACCGGTAATTCCAGCTCAATGCCGGCATCCGTACTAAACAGCAGGAAACTTCGTCTAAAACTCAGGAGAAACGTTTCCTTGAAACTGCTCTGCTGTGCGTTCGTTCACCTAAGAGAGTTGAATCTATGTTGAGATTCAGCGAGTCAGAAACACGTTTCTTCTAGGATCTGCGTTGGGATATTCCCGAGTGAATGGGACCATAGGCTGTACAGAGAAATATCTGCTTCTAAAACCAAAACGGAGCTATCTAACTGAATGGTTGTCAATGTGTGCATTCAACTGACAGAGATAAACTCACGTGTGGATTCAGCGGTTTGCAAACCCTTTCTGTGCAGAATCCCAAAACCGGTATTTCCAGCCCAATGCCGGCATCCGTACTAAACAGCAGGAAACTTCGTCTAAAACTCAGGAGAAACGTTTCCTTGAAACTGCTCTGCTGTGCGTTCGATCACCTAAGAGAGTTGAATCTATGTTGAGATTCAGCGAGTCAGAAACACGTTTCTTCTCGGAGCTGCGTTGGGATATTCCCGAGTGAATGGGACCATAGGCTGTACAGAGAAATATCTGCTTCTAAAACCAAAAGTGTGCTATCAAACTGAATGGTTGTCAATGTGTGCATTCAACTGACAGAGTTAAACTCACGTGTGGATTCAGCGGTTTGCAAACCCTTTCTGTGCAGAATCCCAAAACCGGTATTTCCAGCCCAATGCCGGCATCCGTACTAAACAGCAGGAAACTTCGTCTAAAACTCAGGAGAAACGTTTCCTTGAAACTCCTCTGCTGTGCGTTCGTTCACCTAAGAGAGTTGAATCTATGTTGAGATTCAGCGAGTCAGAAACACGTTTCTTCTAGGAGCTGCGTTGGGATATTCCCGAGTGAATGGGACCATAGGCTGTACAGAGAAATATCTGCTTCTAAAACCAAAAGTGTGCTATCAAACTGAATAGTTGTCAATGTGTGCATTCAACTGACAGAGTTAAACTCACGTGTGGATTCAGCGGTTTGCAAACCCGTTCTGTGCAGAATCCCAAAACCGGTATTTCCAGCCCAATGCCGGCATCCGTACTAAACAGCAGGAAACTTCGTCTAAAACTCAGGAGAAACGTTACCTTGAAACTGCTCTGCTGTGCGTTCGTTCACCTAAGAGAGTTGAATCTATGTTGAGATTCAGCGAGTCAGAAACACGTTTCTTCTAGGAGCTGCGTTGGGATATTCCCGAGTGAATGGGACCATAGGCTGTACAGAGAAATATCTGCTTCTAAAACCAAAACGGAGCTATCGAACTGAATGGTTGTCAATGTGTGCATTCAACTGACAGAGTTAAACTCACGTGTGCGTTCAGCGGTTTGCAAACCCTTTCTGTGCAGAATCCCAAAACCGGTATTTCCAGCCCAATGCCGGCATAGGTACTAAACAGCAGGAAACTTCGTCTAAAACTCAGGAGCAACGTTTCCTTGAAACTGCTCTGCTGTGCGTTCATTCACCTAAGAGAGTTGAATCTATGTTGAGATTCAGCGAGTCAGAAACACGTTTCTTCTAGGAGCTGCGTTGGGATATTCCCGAGTGAATGGGACCATAGGCTGTACAGAGAAATATCTGCTTCTAAAACCAAAACGGAGCTATCTAAGTGAATGGTTGTCAATGTGTGCATTCAACTGACAGAGTTAAACTCACGTTTGGATTCAGCGGTTTACAAACCCTTTCTGTGCAGAATCCCAAAACCGGTAACTCCAGCTCAATGCCGGCATCCGTACTAAACAGCAGGAAACTTCGTCTAAAACTCAGGAGAAACGTTTCCTTGAAACTGCTCTGCTGTGCGTTCGTTCACCTAAGAGAGTTGAAACTATGTTGAGATTCAGCGAGTCAGAAACACGTTTATGCTAGGAGCTGCGTTGGGATATTCCCGAGTGAATGGGACCATAGGCTGTACAGAGAAATATCTGCTTCTAAAACCAAAAGTGTGCTATCAAACTGAATAGTTGTCAATGTGTGCATTCAACTGACAGAGTTAAACTCACGTGTGGATTCAGCGGTTTGCAAACCCTTTCTGTGCAGAATCCCAAAACCGGTATTTCCAGCCCAATGCCGGCATCCGTACTAAACAGCAGGAAACTTCGTCTAAAACTCAGGAGAAACGTTACCTTGAAACTGCTCTGCTGGGCGTTCGTTCACCTAAGAGAGTTGAATCTATGTTGAGATTCAGCGAGTCAGAAACACGTTTCTTCTAGGATCTGCGTTGGGATATTCCCGAGTGAATGGGACCATAGGCTGTACAGAGAAATATCTGCTTCTAAAACCAAAACGGAGCTATCTAACTGAATGGTTGTCAATGTGTGCATTCAACTGACAGAGATAAACTCACGTGTGGATTCAGCGGTTTGCAAACCCTTTCTGTGCAGAATCCCAAAACCGGTATTTCCAGCCCAATGCCGGCATCCGTACTAAACAGCAGGAAACTTCGTCTAAAACTCAGGAGAAACGTTTCCTTGAAACTGCTCTGCTGTGCGTTCGATCACCTAAGAGAGTTGAATCTATGTTGAGATTCAGCGAGTCAGAAACACGTTTCTTCTCGGAGCTGCGTTGGGATATTCCCGAGTGAATGGGACCATAGGCTGTACAGAGAAATATCTGCTTCTAAAACCAAAAGTGTGCTATCAAACTGAATGGTTGTCAATGTGTGCATTCAACTGACAGAGTTAAACTCACGTGTGGATTCAGCGGTTTGCAAACCATTTCTGTGCAGAATCCCAAAACCGGTATTTCCAGCCCAATGCCGGCATCCGTACTAAACAGCAGGAAACTTCGTCTAAAACTCAGGAGAAACGTTTCCTTGAAACTGCTCTGCTGTGCGTTCGTTCACCTAAGAGAGTTGAATCTATGTTGAGATTCAGCGAGTCAGAAACACGTTTCTTCTAGGAGCTGCGTTGGGATATTCCCGAGTGAATGGGACCATAGGCTGTACAGAGAAATATCTGCTTCTAAAACCAAAAGTGTGCTATCAAACTGAATAGTTGCCCATGTGTGCATTCAACTGACAGAGTTAAACTCACGTGTGGATTCAGCGGTTTGCAAACCCTTTCTGTGCAGAATCCCAAAACCGGTATTTCCAGCCCAATGCCGGCATCCGTACTAAACAGCAGGAAACTTCGTCTAAAACTCAGGAGAAACGTTACCTTGAAACTGCTCTGCTGTGCGTTCGTTCACCTAAGAGAGTTGAATCTATGTTGAGATTCAGCGAGTCAGAAACACGTTTCTTCTAGGAGCTGCGTTGGGATATTCCCGAGTGAATGGGACCATAGGCTGTACAGAGAAATATCTGCTTCTAAAACCAAAACGGAGCTATCGAACTGAATGGTTGTCAATGTGTGCATTCAACTGACAGAGTTAAACTCACGTGTGCATTCAGCGGTTTGCAAACCCTTTCTGTGCAGAATCCCAAAACCGGTATTTCCAGCCCAATGCCGGCATACGTACTAAACAGCAGGAAACTTCGTCTAAAACTCAGGAGAAACGTTTCCTTGAAACTGCTCTGCTGTGCGTTCGTTCACCTAAGAGAGTTGAATCTATGTTGAGATTCAGCGAGTCAGAAACACGTTTCTTCTAGGAGCTGCGTTGGGATATTCCCGAGTGAATGGGACCATAGGCTGTACAGAGAAATATCTGCTTCTAAAACCAAAACGGAGCTATCTAAGTGAATGGTTGTCAATGTGTGCATTCAACTGACAGAGTTAAACTCACGTTTGGATTCAGCGGTTTACAAACCCTTTCTGTGCAGAATCCCAAAACCGGTAATTCCAGCTCAATGCCGGCATCCGTACTAAACAGCAGGAAACCTCGTCTAAAACTCAGGAGAAACGTTTCCTTGAAACTGCTCTGCTGTGCGTTCGTTCACCTAAGAGAGTTGAATCTATGTTGAGATTCAGCGAGTCAGAAACACGTTTCTTCTAGGAGCTGCGTTGGGATATTCCCGAGTGAATGGGACCATAGGCTGTACAGAGAAATATCTGCTTCTAAAACCAAAAGTGTGCTATCAAACTGAATGGTTGTCAATGTGTGCATTCAACTGACAGAGTTAAACTCACGTGTGGATTCAGCGGTTTGCAAACCCTTTCTGTGCAGAATCCCAAAACCGGTATTTCCAGCCCAATGCCGGCATCCGTACTAAACAGCAGGAAACTTCGTCTAAAACTCAGGAGAAACGTTACCTTGAAACTGCTCTGCTGGGCGTTCGTTCACCTAAGAGAGTTGAATCTATGTTGAGATTCAGCGAGTCAGAAACACGTTTCTTCTAGGAGCTGCGTTGGGATATTCCCGAGTGAATGGGACCATAGGCTGTACAGAGAAATATCTGCTTCTAAAACCAAAAGTGTGCTATCAAACTGAATAGTTGTCAATGTGTGCATTCAACTGACAGAGTTAAACTCACGTGTGGATTCAGCGGTTTGCAAACCCTTTCTGTGCAGAATCCCAAAACCGGTATTTCCAGCCCAATGCCGGCATCCGTACTAAACAGCAGGAAACTTCGTCTAAAACTCAGGAGAAACGTTACCTTGAAACTGCTCTGCTGTGCGTTCGTTCACCTAAGAGAGTTGAATCTATGTTGAGATTCAGCGAGTCAGAAACACGTTTCTTCTAGGATCTGCGTTGGGATATTCCCGAGTGAATGGGACCATAGGCTGTACAGAGAAATATCTGCTTCTAAAACCAAAACGGAGCTATCTAACTGAATGGTTGTCAATGTGTGCATTCAACTGACAGAGTTAAACTCACGTGTGGATTCAGCGGTTTGCAAACCCTTTCTGTGCAGAATCCCAAAACCGGTATTTCCAGCCCAATGCCGGCATCCGTACTAAACAGCAGGAAACTTCGTCTAAAACTCAGGAGAAACGTCCCCTTGAAACTGCTCTGCTGTGCGTTCGTTCACCTAAGAGAGTTGAATCTATGTTGAGATTCAGCGAGTCAGAAACACTTTTCTTCTAGGAGCTGCGTTGGGATATTCCCGAGTGAATGGGACCATAGGCTGTACAGAGAAATATCTGCTTCTAAAACCAAAACGGAGCTATCTAAGTGAATGGTTGTCAATGTGTGCATTCAACTGACAGAGTTAAACTCACGTTTGGATTCAGCGGTTTACAAACCCTTTCTGTGCAGAATCCCAAAACCGGTAATTCCAGCTCAATGCCGGCATCCGTACTAAACAGCAGGAAACTTCGTCTAAAACTCAGGAGAAACGCTTCCTTGAAACTGCTCTGCTGTGCGTTCGTTCACCTAAGAGAGTTGAATCTATGTTGAGATTCAGCGAGTCAGAAACACGTTTCTTCTAGGAGCTGCGTTGGGATATTCCCGAGTGAATGGGACCATAGGCTGTACAGAGAAATATCTGCTTCTAAAACCAAAAGTGTGCTATCAAACTGAATAGTTGTCAATGTGTGCATTCAACTGACAGAGTTAAACTCACGTGTGGATTCAGCGGTTTGCAAACCCTTTCTGTGCAGAATCCCAAAACCGGTATTTCCAGCCCAATGCCGGCATCCGTACTAAACAGCAGGAAACTTCGTCTAAAACTCAGGAGAAACGTTTCCTTGAAACTGCTCTGCTGTGCGTTCGTTCACCTAAGAGAGTTGAATCTATGTTGAGATTCAGCGAGTCAGAAACACGTTTCTTCTAGGAGCTGCGTTGGGATATTCCCGAGTGAATGGGGCCATAGGCTGTACAGAGAAATATCTGCTTCTAAAACCAAACGGAGCTATCTAACTGAATGGTTGTCAATGTGTGCATTCAACTGACAGAGTTAAACTCACGTGTGCATTCAGCGGTTTGCAAACCCTTTCTGTGCAGAATCCCAAAACCGGTATTTCCAGCCCAATGCCGGCATACGTACTAAACAGCAGGAAACTTCGTCTAAAACTCAGGAGAATCGTTTCCTTGAAACTGCTCTGCTGTGCGTTCGTTCACCTAAGAGAGTTGAATCTATGTTGAGATTCAGCGAGTCAGAAACACGTTTCTTCTAGGAGCTGCATTGGGATATTCCCGAGTGAATGGGACCATAGGCTGTACAGAGAAATATCTGCTTCTAAAACCAAAACGGAGCTATCTAAGTGAATGGTTGTCAATGTGTGCATTCAACTGACAGAGTTAAACTCACGTTTGGATTCAGCGGTTTACAAACCCTTTCTGTGCAGAATCCCAAAACCGGTAATTCCAGCTCAATGCCGGCATCCGTACTAAACAGCAGGAAACTTCGTCTAAAACTCAGGAGAAACGTTTCCTTGAAACTGCTCTGCTGTGCGTTCGTTCACCTAAGAGAGTTGAAACTATGTTGAGATTCAGCGAGTCAGAAACACGTTTATGCTAGGAGCTGCGTTGGGATATTCCCGAGTGAATGGGACCATAGGCTGTACAGAGAAATATCTGCTTCTAAAACCAAAAGTGTGCTATCAAACTGAATAGTTGTCAATGTGTGCATTCAACTGACAGAGTTAAACTCACGTGTGGATTCAGCGGTTTGCAAACCCTTTCTGTGCAGAATCCCAAAACCGGTATTTCCAGCCCAATGCCGGCATCCGTACTAAACAGCAGGAAACTTCGTCTAAAACTCAGGAGAAACGTTTCCTTGAAACTGCTCTGCTGGGCGTTCGTTCACCTAAGAGAGTTGAATCTATGTTGAGATTCAGCGAGTCAGAAACACGTTTCTTCTAGGAGCTGCGTTGGGATATTCCCGAGTGAATGGGACCATAGCCTGTACAGAGAAATATCTGCTTCTAAAACCAAAACGGAGCTATCTAACTGAATGGTTGTCAATGTCTGCATTCAACTGACAGAGTTAAACTCACGTGTGGATTCAGCGGTTTGCAAACCCTTTCTGTGCAGAATCCCAAAACCGGTATTTCCAGCCCAATGCCGGCATCCGTACTAAACAGCAGGAAACTTCGTCTAAAACTCAGGAGAAACGTTTCCTTGAAACTGCTCTGTTGTGCGTTCGTCCACCTAAGAGAGTTGAATCTATGTTGAGATTCAGCGAGTCAGAAACACGTTTCTTCTAGGAGCTGCGTTGGGATATTCCCGAGTGAATGGGACCATAGGCTGTACAGAGAAATATCTGCTTCTAAAACCAAAACGGAGCTATCTAACTGAATGGTTGCCAATGTGTGCATTCAACTGACAGAGTTAAACTCACGTGTGGATTCAGCGGTTTGCAAACCCTTTCTGTGCAGAATCCCAAAACCGGTAATTCCAGCTCAATGCCGGCATCCGTACTAAACAGCAGGAAACTTCGTCTAAAACTCAGGAGAAACGTTTCCTTGAAACTGCTCTGCTGTGCGTTCGTTCACCTAAGAGAGTTGAATCTATGTTGAGATTCAGCGAGTCAGAAACACGTTTCTTCTCGGAGCTGCGTTGGGATATTCCCGAGTGAATGGGACCATAGGCTGTACAGAGAAATATCTGCTTCTAAAACCAAAAGTGTGCTATCAAACTGAATAGTTGTCAATGTGTGCATTCAACTGACAGAGTTAAACTCACGTGTGGATTCAGCGGTTTGCAAACCCTTTCTGTGCAGAATCCCAAAACCGGTATTTCCAGCCCAATGCCGGCATCCGTACTAAACAGCAGGAAACTTCGTCTAAAACTCAGGAGAAACGTTTCCTTGAAACTGCTCTGCTGTGCGTTCGTTCACCTAAGAGAGTTGAATCTATGTTGAGATTCAGCGAGTCAGAAACACGTTTCTTCTAGGAGCTGCGTTGGGATATTCCCGAGTGAATGGGACCATAGGCTGTACAGAGAAATATCTGCTTCTAAAACCAAACGGAGCTATCTAACTGAATGGTTGTCAATGTGTGCATTCAACTGACAGAGTTAAACTCACGTGTGCATTCAGCGGTTTGCAAACCCTTTCTGTGCAGAATCCCAAAACCGGTATTTCCAGCCCAATGCCGGCATACGTACTAAACAGCAGGAAACTTCGTCTAAAACTCAGGAGAATCGTTTCCTTGAAACTGCTCTGCTGTGCCTTCGTTCACCTAAGAGAGTTGAATCTATGTTGAGATTCAGCGAGTCAGAAACACGTTTCTTCTAGGAGCTGCATTGGGATATTCCCGAGTGAATGGGACCATAGGCTGTACAGAGAAATATCTGCTTCTAAAACCAAAACGGAGCTATCTAAGTGAATGGTTGTCAATGTGTGCATTCAACTGACAGAGTTAAACTCACGTTAGGATTCAGCGGTTTACAAACCCTTTCTGTGCAGAATCCCAAAACCGGTAATTCCAGCTCAATGCCGGCATCCGTACTAAACAGCAGGAAACTTCGTCTAAAACTCAGGAGAAACGTTTCCTTGAAACTGCTCTGCTGTGCGTTCGTTCACCTAAGAGAGTTGAAACTATGTTGAGATTCAGCGAGTCAGAAACACGTTTATGCTAGGAGCTGCGTTGGGATATTCCCGAGTGAATGGGACCATAGGCTGTACAGAGAAATATCTGCTTCTAAAACCAAAAGTGTGCTATCAAACTGAATAGTTGTCAATGTGTGCATTCAACTGACAGAGTTAAACTCACGTGTGGATTCAGCGGTTTGCAAACCCTTTCTGTGCAGAATCCCAAAACCGGTATTTCCAGCCCAATGCCGGCATCCGTACTAAACAGCAGGAAACTTCGTCTAAAACTCAGGAGAAACGTTTCCTTGAAACTGCTCTGCTGGGCGTTCGTTCACCTAAGAGAGTTGAATCTATGTTGAGATTCAGCGAGTCAGAAACACGTTTCTTCTAGGATCTGCGTTGGGATATTCCCGAGTGAATGGGACCATAGGCTGTACAGAGAAATATCTGCTTCTAAAACCAAAACGGAGCTATCTAACTGAATGGTTGTCAATGTGTGCATTCAACTGACAGAGATAAACTCACGTGTGGATTCAGCGGTTTGCAAACCCTTTCTGTGCAGAATCCCAAAACCGGTATTTCCAGCCCAATGCCGGCATCCGTACTAAACAGCAGGAAACTTCGTCTAAAACTCAGGAGAAACGTTTCCTTGAAACTGCTCTGCTGTGCGTTCGATCACCTAAGAGAGTTGAATCTATGTTGAGATTCAGCGAGTCAGAAACACGTTTCTTCTCGGAGCTGCGTTGGGATATTCCCGAGTGAATGGGACCATAGGCTGTACAGAGAAATATCTGCTTCTAAAACCAAAAGTGTGCTATCAAACTGAATGGTTGTCAATGTGTGCATTCAACTGACAGAGTTAAACTCACGTGTGGATTCAGCGGTTTGCAAACCCTTTCTGTGCAGAATCCCAAAACCGGTATTTCCAGCCCAATGCCGGCATCCGTACTAAACAGCAGGAAACTTCGTCTAAAACTCAGGAGAAACGTTTCCTTGAAACTCCTCTGCTGTGCGTTCGTTCACCTAAGAGAGTTGAATCTATGTTGAGATTCAGCGAGTCAGAAACACGTTTCTTCTAGGAGCTGCGTTGGGATATTCCCGAGTGAATGGGACCATAGGCTGTACAGAGAAATATCTGCTTCTAAAACCAAAAGTGTGCTATCAAACTGAATAGTTGTCAATGTGTGCATTCAACTGACAGAGTTAAACTCACGTGTGGATTCAGCGGTTTGCAAACCCGTTCTGTGCAGAATCCCAAAACCGGTATTTCCAGCCCAATGCCGGCATCCGTACTAAACAGCAGGAAACTTCGTCTAAAACTCAGGAGAAACGTTACCTTGAAACTGCTCTGCTGTGCGTTCGTTCACCTAAGAGAGTTGAATCTATGTTGAGATTCAGCGAGTCAGAAACACGTTTCTTCTAGGAGCTGCGTTGGGATATTCCCGAGTGAATGGGACCATAGGCTGTACAGAGAAATATCTGCTTCTAAAACCAAAACGGAGCTATCGAACTGAATGGTTGTCAATGTGTGCATTCAACTGACAGAGTTAAACTCACGTGTGCGTTCAGCGGTTTGCAAACCCTTTCTGTGCAGAATCCCAAAACCGGTATTTCCAGCCCAATGCCGGCATAGGTACTAAACAGCAGGAAACTTCGTCTAAAACTCAGGAGCAACGTTTCCTTGAAACTGCTCTGCTGTGCGTTCATTCACCTAAGAGAGTTGAATCTATGTTGAGATTCAGCGAGTCAGAAACACGTTTCTTCTAGGAGCTGCGTTGGGATATTCCCGAGTGAATGGGACCATAGGCTGTACAGAGAAATATCTGCTTCTAAAACCAAAACGGAGCTATCTAAGTGAATGGTTGTCAATGTGTGCATTCAACTGACAGAGTTAAACTCACGTTTGGATTCAGCGGTTTACAAACCCTTTCTGTGCAGAATCCCAAAACCGGTAACTCCAGCTCAATGCCGGCATCCGTACTAAACAGCAGGAAACTTCGTCTAAAACTCAGGAGAAACGTTTCCTTGAAACTGCTCTGCTGTGCGTTCGTTCACCTAAGAGAGTTGAAACTATGTTGAGATTCAGCGAGTCAGAAACACGTTTATGCTAGGAGCTGCGTTGGGATATTCCCGAGTGAATGGGACCATAGGCTGTACAGAGAAATATCTGCTTCTAAAACCAAAAGTGTGCTATCAAACTGAATAGTTGTCAATGTGTGCATTCAACTGACAGAGTTAAACTCACGTGTGGATTCAGCGGTTTGCAAACCCTTTCTGTGCAGAATCCCAAAACCGGTATTTCCAGCCCAATGCCGGCATCCGTACTAAACAGCAGGAAACTTCGTCTAAAACTCAGGAGAAACGTTACCTTGAAACTGCTCTGCTGGGCGTTCGTTCACCTAAGAGAGTTGAATCTATGTTGAGATTCAGCGAGTCAGAAACACGTTTCTTCTAGGATCTGCGTTGGGATATTCCCGAGTGAATGGGACCATAGGCTGTACAGAGAAATATCTGCTTCTAAAACCAAAACGGAGCTATCTAACTGAATGGTTGTCAATGTGTGCATTCAACTGACAGAGATAAACTCACGTGTGGATTCAGCGGTTTGCAAACCCTTTCTGTGCAGAATCCCAAAACCGGTATTTCCAGCCCAATGCCGGCATCCGTACTAAACAGCAGGAAACTTCGTCTAAAACTCAGGAGAAACGTTTCCTTGAAACTGCTCTGCTGTGCGTTCGATCACCTAAGAGAGTTGAATCTATGTTGAGATTCAGCGAGTCAGAAACACGTTTCTTCTCGGAGCTGCGTTGGGATATTCCCGAGTGAATGGGACCATAGGCTGTACAGAGAAATATCTGCTTCTAAAACCAAAAGTGTGCTATCAAACTGAATGGTTGTCAATGTGTGCATTCAACTGACAGAGTTAAACTCACGTGTGGATTCAGCGGTTTGCAAACCATTTCTGTGCAGAATCCCAAAACCGGTATTTCCAGCCCAATGCCGGCATCCGTACTAAACAGCAGGAAACTTCGTCTAAAACTCAGGAGAAACGTTTCCTTGAAACTGCTCTGCTGTGCGTTCGTTCACCTAAGAGAGTTGAATCTATGTTGAGATTCAGCGAGTCAGAAACACGTTTCTTCTAGGAGCTGCGTTGGGATATTCCCGAGTGAATGGGACCATAGGCTGTACAGAGAAATATCTGCTTCTAAAACCAAAAGTGTGCTATCAAACTGAATAGTTGCCCATGTGTGCATTCAACTGACAGAGTTAAACTCACGTGTGGATTCAGCGGTTTGCAAACCCTTTCTGTGCAGAATCCCAAAACCGGTATTTCCAGCCCAATGCCGGCATCCGTACTAAACAGCAGGAAACTTCGTCTAAAACTCAGGAGAAACGTTACCTTGAAACTGCTCTGCTGTGCGTTCGTTCACCTAAGAGAGTTGAATCTATGTTGAGATTCAGCGAGTCAGAAACACGTTTCTTCTAGGAGCTGCGTTAGGATATTCCCGAGTGAATGGGACCATAGGCTGTACAGAGAAATATCTGCTTCTAAAACCAAAACGGAGCTATCGAACTGAATGGTTGTCAATGTGTGCATTCAACTGACAGAGTTAAACTCACGTGTGCATTCAGCGGTTTGCAAACCCTTTCTGTGCAGAATCCCAAAACCGGTATTTCCAGCCCAATGCCGGCATACGTACTAAACAGCAGGAAACTTCGTCTAAAACTCAGGAGAAACGTTTCCTTGAAACTGCTCTGCTGTGCGTTCGTTCACCTAAGAGAGTTGAATCTATGTTGAGATTCAGCGAGTCAGAAACACGTTTCTTCTAGGAGCTGCGTTGGGATATTCCCGAGTGAATGGGACCATAGGCTGTACAGAGAAATATCTGCTTCTAAAACCAAAACGGAGCTATCTAAGTGAATGGTTGTCAATGTGTGCATTCAACTGACAGAGTTAAACTCACGTTTGGATTCAGCGGTTTACAACCCCTTTCTGTGCAGAATCCCAAAACCGGTAATTCCAGCTCAATGCCGGCATCCGTACTAAACAGCAGGAAACCTCGTCTAAAACTCAGGAGAAACGTTTCCTTGAAACTGCTCTGCTGTGCGTTCGTTCACCTAAGAGAGTTGAATCTATGTTGAGATTCAGCGAGTCAGAAACACGTTTCTTCTAGGAGCTGCGTTGGGATATTCCCGAGTGAATGGGACCATAGGCTGTACAGAGAAATATCTGCTTCTAAAACCAAAAGTGTGCTATCAAACTGAATGGTTGTCAATGTGTGCATTCAACTGAAAGAGTTAAACTCACGTGTGGATTCAGCGGTTTGCAAACCCTTTCTGTGCAGAATCCCAAAACCGGTATTTCCAGCCCAATGCCGGCATCCGTACTAAACAGCAGGAAACTTCGTCTAAAACTCAGGAGAAACGTTACCTTGAAACTGCTCTGCTGGGCGTTCGTTCACCTAAGAGAGTTGAATCTATGTTGAGATTCAGCGAGTCAGAAACACGTTTCTTCTAGGAGCTGCGTTGGGATATTCCCGAGTGAATGGGACCATAGGCTGTACAGAGAAATATCTGCTTCTAAAACCAAAAGTGTGCTATCAAACTGAATAGTTGTCAATGTGTGCATTCAACTGACAGAGTTAAACTCACGTGTGGATTCAGCGGTTTGCAAACCCTTTCTGTGCAGAATCCCAAAACCGGTATTTCCAGCCCAATGCCGGCATCCGTACTAAACAGCAGGAAACTTCGTCTAAAACTCAGGAGAAACGTTACCTTGAAACTGCTCTGCTGTGCGTTCGTTCACCTAAGAGAGTTGAATCTATGTTGAGATTCAGCGAGTCAGAAACACGTTTCTTCTAGGATCTGCGTTGGGATATTCCCGAGTGAATGGGACCATAGGCTGTACAGAGAAATATCTGCTTCTAAAACCAAAACGGAGCTATCTAACTGAATGGTTGTCAATGTGTGCATTCAACTGACAGAGTTAAACTCACGTGTGGATTCAGCGGTTTGCAAACCCTTTCTGTGCAGAATCCCAAAACCGGTATTTCCAGCCCAATGCCGGCATCCGTACTAAACAGCAGGAAACTTCGTCTAAAACTCAGGAGAAACGTCCCCTTGAAACTGCTCTGCTGTGCGTTCGTTCACCTAAGAGAGTTGAATCTATGTTGAGATTCAGCGAGTCAGAAACACTTTTCTTCTAGGAGCTGCGTTGGGATATTCCCGAGTGAATGGGACCATAGGCTGTACAGAGAAATATCTGCTTCTAAAACCAAAACGGAGCTATCTAAGTGAATGGTTGTCAATGTGTGCATTCAACTGACAGAGTTAAACTCACGTTTGGATTCAGCGGTTTACAAACCCTTTCTGTGCAGAATCCCAAAACCGGTAATTCCAGCTCAATGCCGGCATCCGTACTAAACAGCAGGAAACTTCGTCTAAAACTCAGGAGAAACGCTTCCTTGAAACTGCTCTGCTGTGCGTTCGTTCACCTAAGAGAGTTGAATCTATGTTGAGATTCAGCGAGTCAGAAACACGTTTCTTCTAGGAGCTGCGTTGGGATATTCCCGAGTGAATGGGACCATAGGCTGTACAGAGAAATATCTGCTTCTAAAACCAAAAGTGTGCTATCAAACTGAATAGTTGTCAATGTGTGCATTCAACTGACAGAGTTAAACTCACGTGTGGATTCAGCGGTTTGCAAACCCTTTCTGTGCAGAATCCCAAAACCGGTATTTCCAGCCCAATGCCGGCATCCGTACTAAACAGCAGGAAACTTCGTCTAAAACTCAGGAGAAACGTTTCCTTGAAACTGCTCTGCTGTGCGTTCGTTCACCTAAGAGAGTTGAATCTATGTTGAGATTCAGCGAGTCAGAAACACGTTTCTTCTAGGAGCTGCGTTGGGATATTCCCGAGTGAATGGGACCATAGGCTGTACAGAGAAATATCTGCTTCTAAAACCAAACGGAGCTATCTAACTGAATGGTTGTCAATGTGTGCATTCAACTGACAGAGTTAAACTCACGTGTGCATTCAGCGGTTTGCAAACCCTTTCTGTGCAGAATCCCAAAACCGGTATTTCCAGCCCAATGCCGGCATACGTACTAAACAGCAGGAAACTTCGTCTAAAACTCAGGAGAATCGTTTCCTTGAAACTGCTCTGCTGTGCGTTCGTTCACCTAAGAGAGTTGAATCTATGTTGAGATTCAGCGAGTCAGAAACACGTTTCTTCTAGGAGCTGCATTGGGATATTCCCGAGTGAATGGGACCATAGGCTGTACAGAGAAATATCTGCTTCTAAAACCAAAACGGAGCTATCTAAGTGAATGGTTGTCAATGTGTGCATTCAACTGACAGAGTTAAACTCACGTTTGGATTCAGCGGTTTACAAACCCTTTCTGTGCAGAATCCCAAAACCGGTAATTCCAGCTCAATGCCGGCATCCGTACTAAACAGCAGGAAACTTCGTCTAAAACTCAGGAGAAACGTTTCCTTGAAACTGCTCTGCTGTGCGTTCGTTCACCTAAGAGAGTTGAAACTATGTTGAGATTCAGCGAGTCAGAAACACGTTTATGCTAGGAGCTGCGTTGGGATATTCCCGAGTGAATGGGACCATAGGCTGTACAGAGAAATATCTGCTTCTAAAACCAAAAGTGTGCTATCAAACTGAATAGTTGTCAATGTGTGCATTCAACTGACAGAGTTAAACTCACGTGTGGATTCAGCGGTTTGCAAACCCTTTCTGTGCAGAATCCCAAAACCGGTATTTCCAGCCCAATGCCGGCATCCGTACTAAACAGCAGGAAACTTCGTCTAAAACTCAGGAGAAACGTTTCCTTGAAACTGCTCTGCTGGGCTTTCGTTCACCTAAGAGAGTTGAATCTATGTTGAGATTCAGCGAGTCAGAAACACGTTTCTTCTAGGAGCTGCGTTGGGATATTCCCGAGTGAATGGGACCATAGCCTGTACAGAGAAATATCTGCTTCTAAAACCAAAACGGAGCTATCTAACTGAATGGTTGTCAATGTCTGCATTCAACTGACAGAGTTAAACTCACGTGTGGATTCAGCGGTTTGCAAACCCTTTCTGTGCAGAATCCCAAAACCGGTATTTCCAGCCCAATGCCGGCATCCGTACTAAACAGCAGGAAACTTCGTCTAAAACTCAGGAGAAACGTTTCCTTGAAACTGCTCTGTTGTGCGTTCGTCCACCTAAGAGAGTTGAATCTATGTTGAGATTCAGCGAGTCAGAAACACGTTTCTTCTAGGAGCTGCGTTGGGATATTCCCGAGTGAATGGGACCATAGGCTGTACAGAGAAATATCTGCTTCTAAAACCAAAACGGAGCTATCTAACTGAATGGTTGCCAATGTGTGCATTCAACTGACAGAGTTAAACTCACGTGTGGATTCAGCGGTTTGCAAACCCTTTCTGTGCAGAATCCCAAAACCGGTATTTCCAGCCCAATGCCGGCATCCGTACTAAACAGCAGGAAACTTCGTCTAAAACTCAGGAGAAACGTTTCCTTGAAACTGCTCTGCTGTGCGTTCGTTCACCTAAGAGAGTTGAATCTATGTTGAGATTCAGCGAGTCAGAAACACGTTTCTTCTAGGAGCTGCGTTGGGATATTCCCGAGTGAATGGGACCATAGGCTGTACAGAGAAATATCTGCTTCTAAAACCAAAAGTGTGCTATCAAACTGAATAGTTGTCAATGTGTGCATTCAACTGACAGAGTTAAACTCACGTGTGGATTCAGCGGTTTGCAAACCCTTTCTGTGCAGAATCCCAAAACCGGTATTTCCAGCCCAATGCCGGCATCCGTACTAAACAGCAGGAAACTTCGTCTAAAACTCAGGAGAAACGTTTCCTTGAAACTGCTCTGCTGTGCGTTCGTTCACCTAAGAGAGTTGAATCTATGTTGAGATTCAGCGAGTCAGAAACACGTTTCTTCTAGGAGCTGCGTTGGGATATTCCCGAGTGAATGGGACCATAGGCTGTACAGAGAAATATCTGCTTCTAAAACCAAACGGAGCTATCTAACTGAATGGTTGTCAATGTGTGCATTCAACTGACAGAGTTAAACTCACGTGTGCATTCAGCGGTTTGCAAACCCTTTCTGTGCAGAATCCCAAAACCGGTATTTCCAGCCCAATGCCGGCATACGTACTAAACAGCAGGAAACTTCGTCTAAAACTCAGGAGAATCGTTTCCTTGAAACTGCTCTGCTGTGCCTTCGTTCACCTAAGAGAGTTGAATCTATGTTGAGATTCAGCGAGTCAGAAACACGTTTCTTCTAGGAGCTGCATTGGGATATTCCCGAGTGAATGGGACCATAGGCTGTACAGAGAAATATCTGCTTCTAAAACCAAAACGGAGCTATCTAAGTGAATGGTTGTCAATGTGTGCATTCAACTGACAGAGTTAAACTCACGTTAGGATTCAGCGGTTTACAAACCCTTTCTGTGCAGAATCCCAAAACCGGTAATTCCAGCTCAATGCCGGCATCCGTACTAAACAGCAGGAAACTTCGTCTAAAACTCAGGAGAAACGTTTCCTTGAAACTGCTCTGCTGTGCGTTCGTTCACCTAAGAGAGTTGAAACTATGTTGAGATTCAGCGAGTCAGAAACACGTTTATGCTAGGAGCTGCGTTGGGATATTCCCGAGTGAATGGGACCATAGGCTGTACAGAGAAATATCTGCTTCTAAAACCAAAAGTGTGCTATCAAACTGAATAGTTGTCAATGTGTGCATTCAACTGACAGAGTTAAACTCACGTGTGGATTCAGCGGTTTGCAAACCCTTTCTGTGCAGAATCCCAAAACCGGTATTTCCAGCCCAATGCCGGCATCCGTACTAAACAGCAGGAAACTTCGTCTAAAACTCAGGAGAAACGTTTCCTTGAAACTGCTCTGCTGGGCGTTCGTTCACCTAAGAGAGTTGAATCTATGTTGAGATTCAGCGAGTCAGAAACACGTTTCTTCTAGGAGCTGCGTTGGGATATTCCCGAGTGAATGGGACCATAGGCTGTACAGAGAAATATCTGCTTCTAAAACCAAACGGAGCTATCTAACTGAATGGTTGTCAATGTGTGCATTCAACTGACAGAGTTAAACTCACGTGTGCATTCAGCGGTTTGCAAACCCTTTCTGTGCAGAATCCCAAAACCGGTATTTCCAGCCCAATGCCGGCATACGTACTAAACAGCAGGAAACTTCGTCTAAAACTCAGGAGAATCGTTTCCTTGAAACTGCTCTGCTGTGCGTTCGTTCACCTAAGAGAGTTGAATCTATGTTGAGATTCAGCGAGTCAGAAACACGTTTCTTCTAGGAGCTGCATTGGGATATTCCCGAGTGAATGGGACCATAGGCTGTACAGAGAAATATCTGCTTCTAAAACCAAAACGGAGCTATCTAAGTGAATGGTTGTCAATGTGTGCATTCAACTGACAGAGTTAAACTCACGTTTGGATTCAGCGGTTTACAAACCCTTTCTGTGCAGAATCCCAAAACCGGTAATTCCAGCTCAATGCCGGCATCCGTACTAAACAGCAGGAAACTTCGTCTAAAACTCAGGAGAAACGTTTCCTTGAAACTGCTCTGCTGTGCGTTCGTTCACCTAAGAGAGTTGAAACTATGTTGAGATTCAGCGAGTCAGAAACACGTTTATGCTAGGAGCTGCGTTGGGATATTCCCGAGTGAATGGGACCATAGGCTGTACAGAGAAATATCTGCTTCTAAAACCAAAAGTGTGCTATCAAACTGAATAGTTGTCAATGTGTGCATTCAACTGACAGAGTTAAACTCACGTGTGGATTCAGCGGTTTGCAAACCCTTTCTGTGCAGAATCCCAAAACCGGTATTTCCAGCCCAATGCCGGCATCCGTACTAAACAGCAGGAAACTTCGTCTAAAACTCAGGAGAAACGTTTCCTTGAAACTGCTCTGCTGGGCGTTCGTTCACCTAAGAGAGTTGAATCTATGTTGAGATTCAGCGAGTCAGAAACACGTTTCTTCTAGGAGCTGCGTTGGGATATTCCCGAGTGAATGGGACCATAGGCTGTACAGAGAAATATCTGCTTCTAAAACCAAAACGGAGCTATCTAACTGAATGGTTGTCAATGTCTGCATTCAACTGACAGAGTTAAACTCACGTGTGGATTCAGCGGTTTGCAAACCCTTTCTGTGCAGAATCCCAAAACCGGTATTTCCAGCCCAATGCCGGCATCCGTACTAAACAGCAGGAAACTTCGTCTAAAACTCAGGAGAAACGTTTCCTTGAAACTGCTCTGTTGTGCGTTCGTCCACCTAAGAGAGTTGAATCTATGTTGAGATTCAGCGAGTCAGAAACACGTTTCTTCTAGGAGCTGCGTTGGGATATTCCCGAGTGAATGGGACCATAGGCTGTACAGAGAAATATCTGCTTCTAAAACCAAAACGGAGCTATCTAACTGAATGGTTGCCAATGTGTGCATTCAACTGACAGAGTTAAACTCACGTTTGGATTCAGCGGTTTACAAACCCTTTCTGTGCAGAATCCCAAAACCGGTAATTCCAGCTCAATGCCGGCATCCGTACTAAACAGCAGGAAACTTCGTCTAAAACTCAGGAGAAACGTTTCCTTGAAACTGCTCTGCTGTGCGTTCGTTCACCTAAGAGAGTTGAAACTATGTTGAGATTCAGCGAGTCAGAAACACGTTTATGCTAGGAGCTGCGTTGGGATATTCCCGAGTGAATGGGACCATAGGCTGTACAGAGAAATATCTGCTTCTAAAACCAAAAGTGTGCTATCAAACTGAATAGTTGTCAATGTGTGCATTCAACTGACAGAGTTAAACTCACGTGTGGATTCAGCGGTTTGCAAACCCTTTCTGTGCAGAATCCCAAAACCGGTATTTCCAGCCCAATGCCGGCATCCGTACTAAACAGCAGGAAACTTCGTCTAAAACTCAGGAGAAACGTTTCCTTGAAACTGCTCTGCTGTGCGTTCGTTCACCTAAGAGAGTTGAATCTATGTTGAGATTCAGCGAGTCAGAAACACGTTTCTTCTAGGAGCTGCGTTGGGATATTCCCGAGTGAATGGGACCATAGGCTGTACAGAGAAATATCTGCTTCTAAAACCAAACGGAGCTATCTAACTGAATGGTTGTCAATGTGTGCATTCAACTGACAGAGTTAAACTCACGTGTGCATTCAGCGGTTTGCAAACCCTTTCTGTGCAGAATCCCAAAACCGGTATTTCCAGCCCAATGCCGGCATACGTACTAAACAGCAGGAAACTTCGTCTAAAACTCAGGAGAATCGTTTCCTTGAAACTGCTCTGCTGTGCGTTCGTTCACCTAAGATAGTTGAATCTATGTTGAGATTCAGCGAGTCAGAAACACGTTTCTTCTAGGAGCTGCATTGGGATATTCCCGAGTGAATGGGACCATAGGCTGTACAGAGAAATATCTGCTTCTAAAACCAAAACGGAGCTATCTAAGTGAATGGTTGTCAATGTGTGCATTCAACTGACAGAGTTAAACTCACGTTTGGATTCAGCGGTTTACAAACCCTTTCTGTGCAGAATCCCAAAACCGGTAATTCCAGCTCAATGCCGGCATCTGTACTAAACAGCAGGAAACTTCGTCTAAAACTCAGGAGAAACGTTTCCTTGAAACTGCTCTGCTGTGCGTTCGTTCACCTAAGAGAGTTGAAACTATGTTGAGATTCAGCGAGTCAGAAACACGTTTATGCTAGGAGCTGCGTTGGGATATTCCCGAGTGAATGGGACCATAGGCTGTACAGAGAAATATCTGCTTCTAAAACCAAAAGTGTGCTATCAAACTGAATAGTTGTCAATGTGTGCATTCAACTGACAGAGTTAAACTCACGTGTGGATTCAGCGGTTTGCAAACCCTTTCTGTGCAGAATCCCAAAACCGGTATTTCCAGCCCAATGCCGGCATCCGTACTAAACAGCAGGAAACTTCGTCTAAAACTCAGGAGAAACGTTTCCTTGAAACTGCTCTGCTGTGCGTTCGTTCACCTAAGAGAGTTGAATCTATGTTGAGATTCAGCGAGTCAGAAACACGTTTCTTCTAGGAGCTGCGTTGGGATATTCCCGAGTGAATGGGACCATAGCCTGTACAGAGAAATATCTGCTTCTAAAACCAAAACGGAGCTATCTAACTGAATGGTTGTCAATGTCTGCATTCAACTGACAGAGTTAAACTCACGTGTGGATTCAGCGGTTTGCAAACCCTTTCTGTGCAGAATCCCAAAACCGGTATTTCCAGCCCAATGCCGGCATCCGTACTAAACAGCAGGAAACTTCGTCTAAAACTCAGGAGAAACGTTTCCTTGAAACTGCTCTGTTGTGCGTTCGTCCACCTAAGAGAGTTGAATCTATGTTGAGATTCAGCGAGTCAGAAACACGTTTCTTCTAGGAGCTGCGTTGGGATATTCCCGAGTGAATGGGACCATAGGCTGTACAGAGAAATATCTGCTTCTAAAACCAAAACGGAGCTATCTAACTGAATGGTTGCCAATGTGTGCATTCAACTGACAGAGTTAAACTCACGTGTGGATTCAGCGGTTTGCAAACCCTTTCTGTGCAGAATCCCAAAACCGGTATTTGCAGCCCAATGCCGGCATCCGTACTAAACAGCAGGAAACTTCGTCTAAAACTCAGGAGAAACGTTTCCTTGAAACTGCTCTGTTGTGCGTTCGTTCACCTAAGAGAGTTGAATCTATGTTGAGATTCAGCGAGTCAGAAACACGTTTCTTCTAGGAGCTGCGTTGGGATATTCCCGAGTGAATGGGACCATAGGCTGTACAGAGAAATATCTGCTTCTAAAACCAAAAGTGTGCTATCAAACTGAATAGTTGTCAATGTGTGCATTCAACTGACAGAGTTAAACTCACGTGTGGATTCAGCGGTTTGCAAACCCTTTCTGTGCAGAATCCCAAAACCGGTATTTCCAGCCCAATGCCGGCATCCGTACTAAACAGCAGGAAACTTCGTCTAAAACTCAGGAGAAACGTTTCCTTGAAACTGCTCTGCTGTGCGTTCGTTCACCTAAGAGAGTTGAATCTATGTTGAGATTCAGCGAGTCAGAAACACGTTTCTTCTAGGAGCTGCGTTGGGATATTCCCGAGTGAATGGGACCATAGGCTGTACAGAGAAATATCTGCTTCTAAAACCAAACGGAGCTATCTAACTGAATGGTTGTCAATGTGTGCATTCAACTGACAGAGTTAAACTCACGTGTGCATTCAGCGGTTTGCAAACCCTTTCTGTGCAGAATCCCAAAACCGGTATTTCCAGCCCAATGCCGGCATACGTACTAAACAGCAGGAAACTTCGTCTAAAACTCAGGAGAATCGTTTCCTTGAAACTGCTCTGCTGTGCCTTCGTTCACCTAAGAGAGTTGAATCTATGTTGAGATTCAGCGAGTCAGAAACACGTTTCTTCTAGGAGCTGCATTGGGATATTCCCGAGTGAATGGGACCATAGGCTGTACAGAGAAATATCTGCTTCTAAAACCAAAACGGAGCTATCTAAGTGAATGGTTGTCAATGTGTGCATTCAACTGACAGAGTTAAACTCACGTTAGGATTCAGCGGTTTACAAACCCTTTCTGTGCAGAATCCCAAAACCGGTAATTCCAGCTCAATGCCGGCATCCGTACTAAACAGCAGGAAACTTCGTCTAAAACTCAGGAGAAACGTTTCCTTGAAACTGCTCTGCTGTGCGTTCGTTCACCTAAGAGAGTTGAAACTATGTTGAGATTCAGCGAGTCAGAAACACGTTTATGCTAGGAGCTGCGTTGGGATATTCCCGAGTGAATGGGACCATAGGCTGTACAGAGAAATATCTGCTTCTAAAACCAAAAGTGTGCTATCAAACTGAATAGTTGTCAATGTGTGCATTCAACTGACAGAGTTAAACTCACGTGTGGATTCAGCGGTTTGCAAACCCTTTCTGTGCAGAATCCCAAAACCGGTATTTCCAGCCCAATGCCGGCATCCGTACTAAACAGCAGGAAACTTCGTCTAAAACTCAGGAGAAACGTTTCCTTGAAACTGCTCTGCTGGGCGTTCGTTCACCTAAGAGAGTTGAATCTATGTTGAGATTCAGCGAGTCAGAAACACGTTTCTTCTAGGAGCTGCGTTGGGATATTCCCGAGTGAATGGGACCATAGGCTGTACAGAGAAATATCTGCTTCTAAAACCAAACGGAGCTATCTAACTGAATGGTTGTCAATGTGTGCATTCAACTGACAGAGTTAAACTCACGTGTGCATTCAGCGGTTTGCAAACCCTTTCTGTGCAGAATCCCAAAACCGGTATTTCCAGCCCAATGCCGGCATACGTACTAAACAGCAGGAAACTTCGTCTAAAACTCAGGAGAATCGTTTCCTTGAAACTGCTCTGCTGTGCGTTCGTTCACCTAAGAGAGTTGAATCTATGTTGAGATTCAGCGAGTCAGAAACACGTTTCTTCTAGGAGCTGCATTGGGATATTCCCGAGTGAATGGGACCATAGGCTGTACAGAGAAATATCTGCTTCTAAAACCAAAACGGAGCTATCTAAGTGAATGGTTGTCAATGTGTGCATTCAACTGACAGAGTTAAACTCACGTTTGGATTCAGCGGTTTACAAACCCTTTCTGTGCAGAATCCCAAAACCGGTAATTCCAGCTCAATGCCGGCATCCGTACTAAACAGCAGGAAACTTCGTCTAAAACTCAGGAGAAACGTTTCCTTGAAACTGCTCTGCTGTGCGTTCGTTCACCTAAGAGAGTTGAAACTATGTTGAGATTCAGCGAGTCAGAAACACGTTTATGCTAGGAGCTGCGTTGGGATATTCCCGAGTGAATGGGACCATAGGCTGTACAGAGAAATATCTGCTTCTAAAACCAAAAGTGTGCTATCAAACTGAATAGTTGTCAATGTGTGCATTCAACTGACAGAGTTAAACTCACGTGTGGATTCAGCGGTTTGCAAACCCTTTCTGTGCAGAATCCCAAAACCGGTATTTCCAGCCCAATGCCGGCATCCGTACTAAACAGCAGGAAACTTCGTCTAAAACTCAGGAGAAACGTTTCCTTGAAACTGCTCTGCTGGGCGTTCGTTCACCTAAGAGAGTTGAATCTATGTTGAGATTCAGCGAGTCAGAAACACGTTTCTTCTAGGAGCTGCGTTGGGATATTCCCGAGTGAATGGGACCATAGGCTGTACAGAGAAATATCTGCTTCTAAAACCAAAACGGAGCTATCTAACTGAATGGTTGTCAATGTCTGCATTCAACTGACAGAGTTAAACTCACGTGTGGATTCAGCGGTTTGCAAACCCTTTCTGTGCAGAATCCCAAAACCGGTATTTCCAGCCCAATGCCGGCATCCGTACTAAACAGCAGGAAACTTCGTCTAAAACTCAGGAGAAACGTTTCCTTGAAACTGCTCTGTTGTGCGTTCGTCCACCTAAGAGAGTTGAATCTATGTTGAGATTCAGCGAGTCAGAAACACGTTTCTTCTAGGAGCTGCGTTGGGATATTCCCGAGTGAATGGGACCATAGGCTGTACAGAGAAATATCTGCTTCTAAAACCAAAACGGAGCTATCTAACTGAATGGTTGCCAATGTGTGCATTCAACTGACAGAGTTAAACTCACGTGTGGATTCAGCGGTTTGCAAACCCTTTCTGTGCAGAATCCCAAAACCGGTATTTCCAGCCCAATGCCGGCATCCGTACTAAACAGCAGGAAACTTCGTCTAAAACTCAGGAGAAACGTTTCCTTGAAACTGCTCTGTTGTGCGTTCGTTCACCTAAGAGAGTTGAATCTATGTTGAGATTCAGCGAGTCAGAAACACGTTTCTTCTAGGAGCTGCGTTGGGATATTCCCGAGTGAATGGGACCATAGGCTGTACAGAGAAATATCTGCTTCTAAAACCAAAAGTGTGCTATCAAACTGAATAGTTGTCAATGTGTGCATTCAACTGACAGAGTTAAACTCACGTGTGGATTCAGCGGTTTGCAAACCCTTTCTGTGCAGAATCCCAAAACCGGTATTTCCAGCCCAATGCCGGCATCCGTACTAAACAGCAGGAAACTTCGTCTAAAACTCAGGAGAAACGTTTCCTTGAAACTGCTCTGCTGTGCGTTCGTTCACCTAAGAGAGTTGAATCTATGTTGAGATTCAGCGAGTCAGAAACACGTTTCTTCTAGGAGCTGCGTTGGGATATTCCCGAGTGAATGGGACCATAGGCTGTACAGAGAAATATCTGCTTCTAAAACCAAACGGAGCTATCTAACTGAATGGTTGTCAATGTGTGCATTCAACTGACAGAGTTAAACTCACGTGTGCATTCAGCGGTTTGCAAACCCTTTCTGTGCAGAATCCCAAAACCGGTATTTCCAGCCCAATGCCGGCATACGTACTAAACAGCAGGAAACTTCGTCTAAAACTCAGGAGAATCGTTTCCTTGAAACTGCTCTGCTGTGCCTTCGTTCACCTAAGAGAGTTGAATCTATGTTGAGATTCAGCGAGTCAGAAACACGTTTCTTCTAGGAGCTGCATTGGGATATTCCCGAGTGAATGGGACCATAGGCTGTACAGAGAAATATCTGCTTCTAAAACCAAAACGGAGCTATCTAAGTGAATGGTTGTCAATGTGTGCATTCAACTGACAGAGTTAAACTCACGTTAGGATTCAGCGGTTTACAAACCCTTTCTGTGCAGAATCCCAAAACCGGTAATTCCAGCTCAATGCCGGCATCCGTACTAAACAGCAGGAAACTTCGTCTAAAACTCAGGAGAAACGTTTCCTTGAAACTGCTCTGCTGTGCGTTCGTTCACCTAAGAGAGTTGAAACTATGTTGAGATTCAGCGAGTCAGAAACACGTTTATGCTAGGAGCTGCGTTGGGATATTCCCGAGGGAATGGGACCATAGGCTGTACAGAGAAATATCTGCTTCTAAAACCAAAAGTGTGCTATCAAACTGAATAGTTGTCAATGTGTGCATTCAACTGACAGAGTTAAACTCACGTGTGGATTCAGCGGTTTGCAAACCCTTTCTGTGCAGAATCCCAAAACCGGTATTTCCAGCCCAATGCCGGCATCCGTACTAAACAGCAGGAAACTTCGTCTAAAACTCAGGAGAAACGTTTCCTTGAAACTGCTCTGCTGGGCGTTCGTTCACCTAAGAGAGTTGAATCTATGTTGAGATTCAGCGAGTCAGAAACACGTTTCTTCTAGGAGCTGCGTTGGGATATTCCCGAGTGAATGGGACCATAGGCTGTACAGAGAAATATCTGCTTCTAAAACCAAACGGAGCTATCTAACTGAATGGTTGTCAATGTGTGCATTCAACTGACAGAGTTAAACTCACGTGTGCATTCAGCGGTTTGCAAACCCTTTCTGTGCAGAATCCCAAAACCGGTATTTCCAGCCCAATGCCGGCATACGTACTAAACAGCAGGAAACTTCGTCTAAAACTCAGGAGAATCGTTTCCTTGAAACTGCTCTGCTGTGCGTTCGTTCACCTAAGAGAGTTGAATCTATGTTGAGATTCAGCGAGTCAGAAACACGTTTCTTCTAGGAGCTGCATTGGGATATTCCCGAGTGAATGGGACCATAGGCTGTACAGAGAAATATCTGCTTCTAAAACCAAAACGGAGCTATCTAAGTGAATGGTTGTCAATGTGTGCATTCAACTGACAGAGTTAAACTCACGTTTGGATTCAGCGGTTTACAAACCCTTTCTGTGCAGAATCCCAAAACCGGTAATTCCAGCTCAATGCCGGCATCCGTACTAAACAGCAGGAAACTTCGTCTAAAACTCAGGAGAAACGTTTCCTTGAAACTGCTCTGCTGTGCGTTCGTTCACCTAAGAGAGTTGAAACTATGTTGAGATTCAGCGAGTCAGAAACACGTTTATGCTAGGAGCTGCGTTGGGATATTCCCGAGTGAATGGGACCATAGGCTGTACAGAGAAATATCTGCTTCTAAAACCAAAAGTGTGCTATCAAACTGAATAGTTGTCAATGTGTGCATTCAACTGACAGAGTTAAACTCACGTGTGGATTCAGCGGTTTGCAAACCCTTTCTGTGCAGAATCCCAAAACCGGTATTTCCAGCCCAATGCCGGCATCCGTACTAAACAGCAGGAAACTTCGTCTAAAACTCAGGAGAAACGTTTCCTTGAAACTGCTCTGCTGGGCGTTCGTTCACCTAAGAGAGTTGAATCTATGTTGAGATTCAGCGAGTCAGAAACACGTTTCTTCTAGGAGCTGCGTTGGGATATTCCCGAGTGAATGGGACCATAGGCTGTACAGAGAAATATCTGCTTCTAAAACCAAAACGGAGCTATCTAACTGAATGGTTGTCAATGTCTGCATTCAACTGACAGAGTTAAACTCACGTGTGGATTCAGCGGTTTGCAAACCCTTTCTGTGCAGAATCCCAAAACCGGTATTTCCAGCCCAATGCCGGCATCCGTACTAAACAGCAGGAAACTTCGTCTAAAACTCAGGAGAAACGTTTCCTTGAAACTGCTCTGTTGTGCGTTCGTCCACCTAAGAGAGTTGAATCTATGTTGAGATTCAGCGAGTCAGAAACACGTTTCTTCTAGGAGCTGCGTTGGGATATTCCCGAGTGAATGGGACCATAGGCTGTACAGAGAAATATCTGCTTCTAAAACCAAAACGGAGCTATCTAACTGAATGGTTGCCAATGTGTGCATTCAACTGACAGAGTTAAACTCACGTGTAGATTCAGCGGTTTGCAAACCCTTTCTGTGCAGAATCCCAAAACCGGTATTTCCAGCCCAATGCCGGCATCCGTACTAAACAGCAGGAAACTTCGTCTAAAACTCAGGAGAAACGTTTCCTTGAAACTGCTCTGTTGTGCGTTCGTTCACCTAAGAGAGTTGAATCTATGTTGAGATTCAGCGAGTCAGAAACACGTTTCTTCTAGGAGCTGCGTTGGGATATTCCCGAGTGAATGGGACCATAGGCTGTACAGAGAAATATCTGCTTCTAAAACCAAAAGTGTGCTATCAAACTGAATAGTTGTCAATGTGTGCATTCAACTGACAGAGTTAAACTCACGTGTGGATTCAGCGGTTTGCAAACCCTTTCTGTGCAGAATCCCAAAACCGGTATTTCCAGCCCAATGCCGGCATCCGTACTAAACAGCAGGAAACTTCGTCTAAAACTCAGGAGAAACGTTTCCTTGAAACTGCTCTGCTGTGCGTTCGTTCACCTAAGAGAGTTGAATCTATGTTGAGATTCAGCGAGTCAGAAACACGTTTCTTCTAGGAGCTGCGTTGGGATATTCCCGAGTGAATGGGACCATAGGCTGTACAGAGAAATATCTGCTTCTAAAACCAAACGGAGCTATCTAACTGAATGGTTGTCAATGTGTGCATTCAACTGACAGAGTTAAACTCACGTGTGCATTCAGCGGTTTGCAAACCCTTTCTGTGCAGAATCCCAAAACCGGTATTTCCAGCCCAATGCCGGCATACGTACTAAACAGCAGGAAACTTCGTCTAAAACTCAGGAGAATCGTTTCCTTGAAACTGCTCTGCTGTGCCTTCGTTCACCTAAGAGAGTTGAATCTATGTTGAGATTCAGCGAGTCAGAAACACGTTTCTTCTAGGAGCTGCATTGGGATATTCCCGAGTGAATGGGACCATAGGCTGTACAGAGAAATATCTGCTTCTAAAACCAAAACGGAGCTATCTAAGTGAATGGTTGTCAATGTGTGCATTCAACTGACAGAGTTAAACTCACGTTTGGATTCAGCGGTTTACAAACCATTTCTGTGCAGAATCCCAAAACCGGTAATTCCAGCTCAATGCCGGCATCCGTACTAAACAGCAGGAAACTTCGTCTAAAACTCAGGAGAAACGTTTCCTTGAAACTGCTCTGCTGTGCGTTCGTTCACCTAAGAGAGTTGAAACTATGTTGAGATTCAGCGAGTCAGAAACACGTTTATGCTAGGAGCTGCGTTGGGATATTCCCGAGTGAATGGGACCATAGGCTGTACAGAGAAATATCTGCTTCTAAAACCAAAAGTGTGCTATCAAACTGAATAGTTGTCAATGTGTGCATTCAACTGACAGAGTTAAACTCACGTGTGGATTCAGCGGTTTGCAAACCCTTTCTGTGCAGAATCCCAAAACCGGTATTTCCAGCCCAATGCCGGCATCCGTACTAAACAGCAGGAAACTTCGTCTAAAACTCAGGAGAAACGTTTCCTTGAAACTGCTCTGCTGGGCGTTCGTTCACCTAAGAGAGTTGAATCTATGTTGAGATTCAGCGAGTCAGAAACACGTTTCTTCTAGGAGCTGCGTTGGGATATTCCCGAGTGAATGGGACCATAGGCTGTACAGAGAAATATCTGCTTCTAAAACCAAAACGGAGCTATCTAACTGAATGGTTGTCAATGTCTGCATTCAACTGACAGAGTTAAACTCACGTGTGGATTCAGCGGTTTGCAAACCCTTTCTGTGCAGAATCCCAAAACCGGTATTTCCAGCCCAATGCCGGCATCCGTACTAAACAGCAGGAAACTTCGTCTAAAACTCAGGAGAAACGTTTCCTTGAAACTGCTCTGTTGTGCGTTCGTCCACCTAAGAGAGTTGAATCTATGTTGAGATTCAGCGAGTCAGAAACACGTTTCTTCTAGGAGCTGCGTTGGGATATTCCCGAGTGAATGGGACCATAGGCTGTACAGAGAAATATCTGCTTCTAAAACCAAAACGGAGCTATCTAACTGAATGGTTGCCAATGTGTGCATTCAACTGACAGAGTTAAACTCACGTGTGGATTCAGCGGTTTGCAAACCCTTTCTGTGCAGAATCCCAAAACCGGTATTTCCAGCCCAATGCCGGCATCCGTACTAAACAGCAGGAAACTTCGTCTAAAACTCAGGAGAAACGTTTCCTTGAAACTGCTCTGTTGTGCGTTCGTTCACCTAAGAGAGTTGAATCTATGTTGAGATTCAGCGAGTCAGAAACACGTTTCTTCTAGGAGCTGCGTTGGGATATTCCCGAGTGAATGGGACCATAGGCTGTACAGAGAAATATCTGCTTCTAAAACCAAAACGGAGCTATCTAACTGAATGGTTGTCAATGTGTGCATTCAACTGACAGAGTTAAACTCACGTGTGGATTCAGCGGTTTGCAAACCCTTTCTGTGCAGAATCCCAAAACCGGTATTTCCAGCCCAATGCCGGCATCCGTACTAAACAGCAGGAAACTTCGTCTAAAACTCAGGAGAAACGTTACCTTGAAACTGATCTGCTGTGCGTTCGTTCACCTAAGAGAGTTGAATCTATGTTGAGATTCAGCGAGTCAGAAACACGTTTCTTCTAGGATCTGCGTTGGGATATTCCCGAGTGAATGGGACCATAGGCTGTACAGAGAAATATCTGCTTCTAAAACCAAAACGGAGCTATCTAACTGAATGGTTGTCAATGTGTGCATTCAACTGACAGAGTTAAACTCACGTGTGGATTCAGCGGTTTGCAAACCCTTTCTGTGCAGAATCCCAAAACCGGTATTTCCAGCCCAATGCCGGCATACGTACTAAACAGCAGGAAACCTCGTCTAAAACTCAGGAGAAACGTTTCCTTGAAACTGCTCTGCTGTGCGTTCGTTCACCTAAGAGAGTTGAATCTATGTTGAGATTCAGCGAGTCAGAAACACGTTTCTTCTAGGAGCTGCGTTGGGATATTCCCGAGTGAATGGGACCATAGGCTGTACAGAGAAATTTCTGCTTCTAAAACCAAAACGGAGCTATCTAAGTGAATGGTTGTCAATGTGTGCATTCAACTGACAGAGTTAAACTCACGTTTGGATTCAGCGGTTTACAAACCCTTTCTGTGCAGAATCCCAAAACCGGTAATTCCAGCTCAATGCCGGCATCCGTACTAAACAGCAGGAAACTTCGTCTAAAACTCAGGAGAAACGCTTCCTTGAAACTGCTCTGCTGTGCGTTCGTTCACCTAAGAGAGTTGAATCTATGTTGAGATTCAGCGAGTCAGAAACACGTTTCTTCTAGGAGCTGCGTTGGGATATTCCCGAGTGAATGGGACCATAGGCTGTACAGAGAAATATCTGCTTCTAAAACCAAAAGTGTGCTATCAAACTGAATAGTTGTCAATGTGTGCATTCAACTGACAGAGTTAAACTCACGTGTGGATTCAGCGGTTTGCAAACCCTTTCTGTGCAGAATCCCAAAACCGGTATTTCCAGCCCAATGCCGGCATCCGTACTAAACAGCAGGAAACTTCCTCTAAAACTCAGGAGAAACGTTTCCTTGAAACTGCTCTGCTGTGCGTTCGTTCACCTAAGAGAGTTGAATCTATGTTGAGATTCAGCGAGTCAGAAACACGTTTCTTCTAGGAGCTGCGTTGGGATATTCCCGAGTGAATGGGACCATAGGCTGTACAGAGAAATATCTGCTTCTAAAACCAAACGGAGCTATCTAACTGAATGGTTGTCAATGTGTGCATTCAACTGACAGAGTTAAACTCACGTGTGCATTCAGCGGTTTGCAAACCCTTTCTGTGCAGAATCCCAAAACCGGTATTTCCAGCCCAATGCCGGCATACGTACTAAACAGCAGGAAACTTCGTCTAAAACTCAGGAGAAACGTTTCCTTGAAACTGCTCTGCTGTGCGTTCGTTCACCTAAGAGAGTTGAATCTATGTTGAGATTCAGCGAGTCAGAAACACGTTTCTTCTAGGAGCTGCGTTGGGATATTCCCGAGTGAATGGGACCATAGGCTGTACAGAGAAATATCTGCTTCTAAAACCAAAACGGAGCTATCTAAGTGAATGGTTGTCAATGTGTGCATTCAACTGACAGAGTTAAACTCACGTTTGGATTCAGCGGTTTACAAACCCTTTCTGTGCAGAATCCCAAAACCGGTAATTCCAGCTCAATGCCGGCATCCGTACTAAACAGCAGGAAACTTCGTCTAAAACTCAGGAGAAACGTTTCCTTGAAACTGCTCTGCTGTGCATTCGTTCACCTAAGAGAGTTGAAACTATGTTGAGATTCAGCGAGTCAGAAACACGTTTATGCTAGGAGCTGCGTTGGGATATTCCCGAGTGAATGGGACCATAGGCTGTACAGAGAAATATCTGCTTCTAAAACCAAAAGTGTGCTATCAAACTGAATAGTTGTCAATGTGTGCATTCAACTGACAGAGTTAAACTCACGTGTGGATTCAGCGGTTTGCAAACCCTTTCTGTGCAGAATCCCAAAACCGGTATTTCCAGCCCAATGCCGGCATCCGTACTAAACAGCAGGAAACTTCGTCTAAAACTCAGGAGAAACGTTTCCTTGAAACTGCTCTGCTGTGCGTTCGTTCACCTAAGAGAGTTGAATCTATGTTGAGATTCAGCGAGTCAGAAACACGTTTCTTCTAGGAGCTGCGTTGGGATATTCCCGAGTGAATGGGACCATAGGCTGTACAGAGAAATATCTGCTTCTAAAACCAAAACGGAGCTATCTAACTGAATGGTTGTCAATGTGTGCATTCAACTGACAGAGTTAAACTCACGTGTGGATTCAGCGGTTTGCAAACCCTTTCTGTGCAGAATCCCAAAACCGGTATTTCCAGCCCAATGCCGGCATCCGTACTAAACAGCAGGAAACTTCGTCTAAAACTCAGGAGAAACGTTTCCTTGAAACTGCTCTGTTGTGCGTTCGTTCACCTAAGAGAGTTGAATCTATGTTGAGATTCAGCGAGTCAGAAACACGTTTCTTCTAGGAGCTGCGTTGGGATATTCCCGAGTGAATGGGACCATAGGCTGTACAGAGAAATATCTGCTTCTAAAACCAAAACGGAGCTATCTAACTGAATGGTTGCCAATGTGTGCATTCAACTGACAGAGTTAAACTCACGTGTGGATTCAGCGGTTTGCAAACCCTTTCTGTGCAGAATCCCAAAACCGGTATTTCCAGCCCAATGCCGGCATCCGTACTAAACAGCAGGAAACTTCGTCTAAAACTCAGGAGAAACGTTTCCTTGAAACTGCTCTGTTGTGCGTTCGTTCACCTAAGAGAGTTGAATCTATGTTGAGATTCAGCGAGTCAGAAACACGTTTCTTCTAGGAGCTGCGTTGGGATATTCCCGAGTGAATGGGACCATAGGCTGTACAGAGAAATATCTGCTTCTAAAACCAAAAGTGTGCTATCAAACTGAATAGTTGTCAATGTGTGCATTCAACTGACAGAGTTAAACTCACGTGTGGATTCAGCGGTTTGCAAACCCTTTCTGTGCAGAATCCCAAAACCGGTATTTCCAGCCCAATGCCGGCATCCGTACTAAACAGCAGGAAACTTCGTCTAAAACTCAGGAGAAACGTTACCTTGAAACTGCTCTGCTGTGCGTTCGTTCACCTAAGAGAGTTGAATCTATGTTGAGATTCAGCGAGTCAGAAACACGTTTCTTCTAGGATCTGCGTTGGGATATTCCCGAGTGAATGGGACCATAGGCTGTACAGAGAAATATCTGCTTCTAAAACCAAAACGGAGCTATCTAACAGAATGGTTGTCAATGTGTGCATTCAACTGACAGAGTTAAACTCACGTGTGGATTCAGCGGTTTGCAAACCCTTTCTGTGCAGAATCCCAAAACCGGTATTTCCAGCCCAATGCCGGCATACGTATTAAACAGCCGGAAACTTCGTCTAAAACTCAGGAGAAACGTTTCCTTGAAACTGCTCTGCTGTGCTTTCGTTCACCTAAGAGAGTTGAATCTATGTTGAGATTCAGCGAGTCAGAAACACTTTTCTTCTAGGAGCTGCGTTGGGATATTCCCGAGTGAATGGGACCATAGGCTGTACAGAGAAATATCTGCTTCTAAAACCAAAACGGAGCTATCTAAGTGAATGGTTGTCAATGTGTGCATTCAACTGACAGAGTTAAACTCACGTTTGGATTCAGCGGTTTACAAACCCTTTCTGTGCAGAATCCCAAAACCGGTAATTCCAGCTCAATGCCGGCATCCGTACTAAACAGCAGGAAACTTCGTCTAAAACTCAGGAGAAACGCTTCCTTGAAACTGCTCTGCTGTGCGTTCGTTCACCTAAGGGAGTTGAATCTATGTTGAGATTCAGCGAGTCAGAAACACGTTTCTTCTAGGATCTGCGTTGGGATATTCCCGAGTGAATGGGACCATAGGCTGTACAGAGAAATATCTGCTTCTAAAACCAAAACGGAGCTATCTATCTGAATGGTTGTCAATGTGTGCATTCAACTGACAGAGTTAAACTCACGTGTGGATTCAGCGGTTTCCAAACCCTTTCTGTGCAGAATCCCAAAACCGGTATTTCCAGCCCAATGCCGGCATCCGTACTAAACAGCAGGAAACTTCGTCTAAAACTCAGGAGAAACGTTTCCTTGAAACTGCTCTGCTGTGCGTTCGATCACCTAAGAGAGTTGAATCTATGTTGAGATTCAGCGAGTCAGAAACACGTTTCTTCTCGGAGCTGCGTTGGGATATTCCCGAGTGAATGGGACCATAGGCTGTACAGAGAAATATCTGCTTCTAAAACCAAAACGGAGCTATCGAACTGAATGGTTGTCAATGTGTGCATTCAACTGACAGAGTTAAACTCACGTGTGCATTCAGCGGTTTGCAAACCCTTTCTGTGCAGAATCCCAAAACCGGTATTTCCAGCCCAATGCCGGCATACGTACTAAACAGCAGGAAACCTCGTCTAAAACTCAGGAGAAACGTTTCCTTGAAACTGCTCTGCTGTGCGTTCGTTCACCTAAGAGAGTTGAATCTATGTTGAGATTCAGCGAGTCAGAAACACGTTTCTTCTAGGAGCTGCGTTGGGATATTCCCGAGTGAATGGGACCATAGGCTGTACAGAGAAATATCTGCTTCTAAAACCAAAACGGAGCTATCTAAGTGAATGGTTGTCAATGTGTGCATTCAACTGACAGAGTTAAACTCACGTTTGGATTCAGCGGTTTACAAACCCTTTCTGTGCAGAATCCCAAAACCGGTAATTCCAGCTCAATGCCGGCATCCGTACTAAACAGCAGGAAACTTCGTCTAAAACTCAGGAGAAACGTTTCCTTGAAACTGCTCTGCTGTGCGTTCGTTCACCTAAGAGAGTTGAATCTATGTTGAGATTCAGCGAGTCAGAAACACGTTTATGCTAGGAGCTGCGTTGGGATATTCCCGAGTGAATGGGACCATAGGCTGTACAGAGAAATATCTGCTTCTAAAACCAAAAGTGTGCTATCAAACTGAATAGTTGTCAATGTGTGCATTCAACTGACGGAGTTAAACTCACGTGTGGATTCAGCGGTTTGCAAACCCTTTCTGTGCAGAATCCCAAAACCGGTATTTCCAGCCCAATGCCGGCATACGTACTAAACAGCCGGAAACTTCGTCTAAAACTCAGGAGAAACGTTTCCTTGAAACTGCTCTGCTGTGCGTTCGTTCACCTAAGAGAGTTGAATCTATGTTGAGATTCAGCGAGTCAGAAACACTTTTCTTCTAGGAGCTGCGTTGGGATATTCCCGAGTGAATGGGACCATAGGCTGTACAGAGAAATATCTGCTTCTAAAACCAAAACGGAGCTATCTAAGTGAATGGTTGTCAATGTGTGCATTCAACTGACAGAGTTAAACTCACGTTTGGATTCAGCGGTTTACAAACCCTTTCTGTGCAGAATCCCAAAACCGGTAATTCCAGCTCAATGCCGGCATCCGTACTAAACAGCAGGAAACTTCGTCTAAAACTCAGGAGAAACTCTTCCTTGAAACTGCTCTGCTGTGCGTTCGTTCACCTAAGAGAGTTGAATCTATGTTGAGATTCAGCGAGTCAGAAACACGTTTCTTCTAGGAGGTGCGTTGGGATATTCCCGAGTGAATGGGACCATAGGCTCTACAGAGAAATATCTGCTTCTAAAACCAAAACGGAGCTATCTAACTGAATGGTTGTCAATGTGTGCATTCAACTGACAGAGTTAAACTCACGTGTGGATTCAGCGGTTTGCAAACCCTTTCTGTGCAGAATCCCAAAACCGGTATTTCCAGCCCAATGCCGGCATCCGTACTAAACAGCAGGAAACTTCGTCTAAAACTCAGGAGAAACGATTCCTTGAAACTGCTCTGCTGTGCGTTCGATCACCTAAGAGTGTTGAATCTATGTTGAGATTCAGCGAGTCAGAAACACGTTTCTTCTCGGAGCTGCGTTGGGATATTCCCGAGTGAATGGGACCATAGGCTGTACAGAGAAATATCTGCTTCTAAAACCAAAACGGAGCTATCGAACTGAATGGTTGTCAATGTGTGCATTCAACTGACAGAGTTAAACTCACGTGTGCATTCAGCGGTTTGCAAACCCTTTCTGTGCAGAATCCCAAAACCGGTATTTCCAGCCCAATGCCGGCATACGTACTAAACAGCAGGAAACCTCGTCTAAAACTCAGGAGAAACGTTTCCTTGAAACTGCTCTGCTGTGCGTTCGTTCACCTAAGAGAGTTGAATCTATGTTGAGATTCAGCGAGTCAGAAACACGTTTCTTCTAGGAGCTGCGTTGGGATATTCCCGAGTGAATGGGACCATAGGCTGTACAGAGAAATATCTGCTTCTAAAACCAAAACGGAGCTATCTAAGTGAATGGTTGTCAATGTGTGCATTCAACTGACAGAGTTAAACTCACGTTTGGATTCAGCGGTTTACAAACCCTTTCTGTGCAGAATCCCAAAACCGGTAATTCCAGCTCAATGCCGGCATCCGTACTAAACAGCAGGAAACTTCGTCTAAAACTCAGGAGAAACGTTTCCTTGAAACTGCTCTGCTGTGCGTTCGTTCACCTAAGAGAGTTGAATCTATGTTGAGACTCAGCGAGTCAGAAACACGTTTATGCTAGGAGCTGCGTTGGGATATTCCCGAGTGAATGGGACCATAGGCTGTACAGAGAAATATCTGCTTCTAAAACCAAAAGTGTGCTATCAAACTGAATAGTTGTCAATGTGTGCATTCAACTGACAGAGTTAAACTCACGTGTGGACTCAGCGGTTTGCAAACCCTTTCTGTGCAGAATCCCAAAACCGGTATTTCCAGCCCAATGCCGGCATCCGTACTAAACAGCAGGAAACTTCGTCTAAAACTCAGGAGAAACGTTACCTTGAAACTGCTCTGCTGGGCGTTCGTTCACCTAAGAGAGTTGAATCTATGTTGAGATTCAGCGAGTCAGAAACACGTTTCTTCTAGGAGCTGCGTTGGGATATTCCCGAGTGAATGGGACCATAGGCTGTACAGAGAAATATCTGCTTCTAAAACCAAAACGGAGCTATCTAACTGAATGGTTGCCAATGTGTGCATTCAACTGACAGAGTTAAACTCACGTGTGGATTCAGCGGTTTGCAAACCCTTTCTGTGCAGAATCCCAAAACCGGTATTTCCAGCCCAATGCCGGCATCCGTACTAAACAGCAGGAAACTTCGTCTAAAACTCAGGAGAAACGTTTCCTTGAAACTGCTCTGTTGTGCGTTCGTTCACCTAAGAGAGTTGAATCTATGTTGAGATTCAGCGAGTCAGAAACACGTTTCTTCTAGGATCTGCGTTGGGATATTCCCGAGTGAATGGGACCATAGGATGTACAGAGAAATATCTGCTTCTAAAACCAAAACGGAGCTATCTAACTGAATGGTTGTCAATGTGTGCATTCAACTGACAGAGTTAAACTCACGTGTGGATTCAGCGGTTTGCAAACCCTTTCTGTGCAGAATCCCAAAACCGGTATTTCCAGCCCAATGCCGGCATACGTACTAAACAGCAGGAAACCTCGTCTAAAACTCAGGAGAAACGTTTCCTTGAAACTGCTCTGCTGTGCGTTCGTTCACCTAAGAGAGTTGAATCTATGTTGAGATTCAGCGAGTCAGAAACACGTTTCTTCTAGGAGCTGCGTTGGGATATTCCCGAGTGAATGGGACCATAGGCTGTACAGAGAAATATCTGCTTCTAAAACCAAAACGGAGCTATCTAAGTGAATGTTTGTCAATGTGTGCATTCAACTGACAGAGTTAAACTCACGTTTGGATTCAGCGGTTTACAAACCCTTTCTGTGCAGAATCCCAAAACCGGTAATTCCAGCTCAATGCCGGCATCCGTACTAAACAGCAGGAAACTTCGTCTAAAACTCAGGAGAAACGTTTCCTTGAAACTGCTCTGCTGTGCGTTCGTTCACCTAAGAGAGTTGAATCTATGTTGAGATTCAGCGAGTCAGAAACACGTTTATGCTAGGAGCTGCGTTGGGATATTCCCGAGTGAATGGGACCATAGGCTGTACAGAGAAATATCTGCTTCTAAAACCAAAAGTGTGCTATCAAACTGAATAGTTGTCAATGTGTGCATTCAACTGACAGAGTTAAACTCACGTGTGGATTCAGCGGTTTGCAAACCCTTTCTGTGCAGAATCCCAAAACCGGTATTTCCAGCCCAATGCCGGCATACGTACTAAACAGCCGGAAACTTCGTCTAAAACTCAGGAGAAACGTTTCCTTGAAACTGCTCTGCTGTGCGTTCGTTCACCTAAGAGAGTTGAATCTATGTTGAGATTCAGCGAGTCAGAAACACTTTTCTTCTAGGAGCTGCGTTGGGATATTCCCGAGTGAATGGGACCATAGGCTGTACAGAGAAATATCTGCTTCTAAAACCAAAACGGAGCTATCTAAGTGAATGGTTGTCAATGTGTGCATTCAACTGACAGAGTTAAACTCACGTTTGGATTCAGCGGTTTACAAACCCTTTCTGTGCAGAATCCCAAAACCGGTAATTCCAGCTCAATGCCGGCATCCGTACTAAACAGCAGGAAACTTCGTCTAAAACTCAGGAGAAACGTTTCCTTGAAACTGCTCTGCTGTGCGTTCGTTCACCTAAGAGAGTTGAATCTATGTTGAGATTCAGCGAGTCAGAAACACGTTTCTTCTAGGATCTGCGTTGGGATATTCCCAAGTGAATGGGACCATAGGCTGTACAGAGAAATATCTTCTTCTAAAACCAAAACGGAGCTATCTAACTGAATGGTTGTCAATGTGTGCATTCAACTGACAGAGTTAAACTCACGTGTGGATTCAGCGGTTTGCAAACCCTTTCTGTGCAGAATCCCAAAACCGGTATTTCCAGCCCAATGCCGGCATCCGTACTAAACAGCAGGAAACTTCGTCTAAAACTCAGGAGAAACGTTTCCTTGAAACTGCTCTGCTGTGCGTTCGATCACCTAAGAGAGTTGAATCTATGTTGAGATTCAGCGAGTCAGAAACACGTTTCTTCTCGGAGCTGCGTTGGGATATTCCCGAGTGAATGGGACCATAGGCTGTACAGAGAAATATCTGCTTCTAAAACCAAAACGGAGCTATCGAACTGAATGGTTGTCAATGTGTGCATTCAACTGACAGAGTTAAACTCACGTGTGCATTCAGCGGTTTGCAAACCCTTTCTGTGCAGAATCCCAAAACCGGTATTTCCAGCCCAATGCCGGCATACGTACTAAACAGCAGGAAACCTCGTCTAAAACTCAGGAGAAACGTTTCCTTGAAACTGCTCTGCTGTGCGTTCGTTCACCTAAGAGAGTTGAATCTATGTTGAGATTCAGCGAGTCAGAAACACGTTTCTTCTCGGAGCTGCGTTGGGATATTCCCGAGTGAATGGGACCATAGGCTGTACAGAGAAATATCTGCTTCTAAAACCAAAACGGAGCTATCTAAGTGAATGGTTGTCAATGTGTGCATTCAACTGACAGAGTTAAACTCACGTTTGGATTCAGCGGTTTACAAACCCTTTCTGTGCAGAATCCCAAAACCGGTAATTCCAGCTCAATGCCGGCATCCGTACTAAACAGCAGGAAACTTCGTCTAAAACTCAGGAGAAACGCTTCCTTGAAACTGCTCTGCTGTGCGTTCGTTCACCTAAGAGAGTTGAATCTATGTTGAGATTCAGCGAGTCAGAAACACGTTTCTTCTAGGAGCTGCGTTGGGATATTCCCGAGTGAATGGGACCATAGGCTGTACAGAGAAATATCTGCTTCTAAAACCAAAAGTGTGCTATCAAACTGAATAGTTGTCAATGTGTGCATTCAACTGACAGAGTTAAACTCACGTGTGGATTCAGCGGTTTGCAAACCCTTTCTGTGCAGAATCCCAAAACCGGTATTTCCAGCCCAATGCCGGCATACGTACTAAACAGCAGGAAACTTAGTCTAAAACTCAGGATAAACGTTTCCTTGAAACTGCTCTGCTGTGCGTTCGTTCACCTAAGAGAGTTGAATCTATGTTGAGATTCAGCGAGTCAGAAACACGTTTCTTCTAGGAGCTGCGTTGGGATATTCCCGAGTGAATGGGACCATAGGCTGTACAGAGAAATATCTGCTTCTAAAACCAAACGGAGCTATCTAACTGAATGGTTGTCAATGTGTGCATTCAACTGACAGAGTTAAACTCACGTGTGCATTCAGCGGTTTGCAAACCCTTTCTGTGCAGAATCCCAAAACCGGTATTTCCAGCCCAATGCCGGCATACGTACTAAACAGCAGGAAACTTCGTCTAAAACTCAGGAGAAACGTTTCCTTGAAACTGCTCTGCTGTGCGTTCGTTCACCTAAGAGAGTTGAATCTATGTTGAGATTCAGCGAGTCAGAAACACGTTTCTTCTAGGAGCTGCGTTGGGATATTCCCGAGTGAATGGGACCATAGGCTGTACAGAGAAATATCTGCTTCTAAAACCAAAACGGAGCTATCTAAGTGAATGGTTGTCAATGTGTGCATTCAACTGACAGAGTTAAACTCACGTTTGGATTCAGCGGTTTACAAACCCTTTCTGTGCAGAATCCCAAAACCGGTAATTCCAGCTCAATGCCGGCATCCGTACTAAACAGCAGGAAACTTCGTCTAAAACGCAGGAGAAACGTTTCCTTGAAACTGCTCTGCTGTGCATTCGTTCACCTAAGAGAGTTGAAACTATGTTGAGATTCAGCGAGTCAGAAACACGTTTATGCTAGGAGCTGCGTTGGGATATTCCCGAGTGAATGGGACCATAGGCTGTACAGAGAAATATCTGCTTCTAAAACCAAAAGTGTGCTATCAAACTGAATAGTTGTCAATGTGTGCATTCAACTGACAGAGTTAAACTCACGTGTGGATTCAGCGGTTTGCAAACCCTTTCTGTGCAGAATCCCAAAACCGGTATTTCCAGCCCAATGCCGGCATCCGTACTAAACAGCAGGAAACTTCGTCTAAAACTCAGGAGAAACGCTTCCTTGAAACTGCTCTGCTGTGCGTTCGTTCACCTAAGAGAGTTGAATCTATGTTGAGATTCAGCGAGTCAGAAACACGTTTCTTCTAGGATCTGCGTTGGGATATTCCCGAGTGAATGGGACCATAGGCTGTACAGAGAAATATCTGCTTCTAAAACCAAAACGGAGCTATCTAACTGAATGGTTGTCAATGTGTGCATTCAACTGACAGAGTTAAACTCACGTGTGGATTCAGCGGTTTGCAAACCCTTTCTGTGCAGAATCCCAAAACCGGTATTTCCAGCCCAATGCCGGCATCCGTACTAAACAGCAGGAAACTTCGTCTAAAACTCAGGAGAAACGTTTCCTTGAAACTGCTCTGTTGTGCGTTCGTTCACCTAAGAGAGTTGAATCTATGTTGAGATTCAGCGAGTCAGAAACACGTTTCTTCTAGGAGCTGCGTTGGGATATTCCCGAGTGAATGGGACCATAGGCTGTACAGAGAAATATCTGCTTCTAAAACCAAAACGGAGCTATCTAACTGAATGGTTGCCAATGTGTGCATTCAACTGACAGAGTTAAACTCACGTGTGGATTCAGCGGTTTGCAAACCCTTTCTGTGCAGAATCCCAAAACCGGTATTTCCAGCCCAATGCCGGCATCCGTACTAAACAGCAGGAAACTTCGTCTAAAACTCAGGAGAAACGTTTCCTTGAAACTGCTCTGTTGTGCGTTCGTTCACCTAAGAGAGTTGAATCTATGTTGAGATTCAGCGAGTCAGAAACACGTTTCTTCTAGGAGCTGCGTTGGGATATTCCCGAGTGAATGGGACCATAGGCTGTACAGAGAAATATCTGCTTCTAAAACCAAAAGTGTGCTATCAAACTGAATAGTTGTCAATGTGTGCATTCAACTGACAGAGTTAAACTCACGTGTGGATTCAGTGGTTTGCAAACCCTTTCTGTGCAGAATCCCAAAACCGGTATTTCCAGCCCAATGCCGGCATCCGTACTAAACAGCAGGAAACTTCGTCTAAAACTCAGGAGAAACGTTACCTTGAAACTGCTCTGCTGTGCGTTCGTTCACCTAAGAGAGTTGAATCTATGTTGAGATTCAGCGAGTCAGAAACACGTTTCTTCTAGGATCTGCGTTGGGATATTCCCGAGTGAATGGGACCATAGGCTGTACAGAGAAATATCTGCTTCTAAAACCAAAACGGAGCTATCTAACTGAATGGTTGTCAATGTGTGCATTCAACTGACAGAGTTAAACTCACGTGTGGATTCAGCGGTTTGCAAACCCTTTCTGTGCAGAATCCCAAAACCGGTATTTCCAGCCCAATGCCGGCATACGTATTAAACAGCCGGAAACTTCGTCTAAAACTCAGGAGAAACGTTTCCTTGAAACTGCTCTGTTGTGCGTTCGTTCACCTAAGAGAGTTGAATCTATGTTGAGATTCAGCGAGTCAGAAACACTTTTCTTCTAGGAGCTGCGTTGGGATATTCCCGAGTGAATGGGACCATAGGCTGTACAGAGAAATATCTGCTTCTAAAACCAAAACGGAGCTATCTAAGTGAATGGTTGTCAATGTGTGCATTCAACTGACAGAGTTAAACTCACGTTTGGATTCAGCGGTTTACAAACCCTTTCTGTGCAGAATCCCAAAACCGGTAATTCCAGCTCAATGCCGGCATCCGTACTAAACAGCAGGAAACTTCGTCTAAAACTCAGGAGAAACGCTTCCTTGAAACTGCTCTGCTGTGCGTTTGTTCACCTAAGAGAGTTGAATCTATGTTGAGATTCAGCGAGTCAGAAACACGTTTATGCTAGGAGATGCGTTGGGATATTCCCGAGTGAATGGGACCATAGGCTGTACAGAGAAATATCTGCTTCTAAAACCAAAAGTGTGCTATCAAACTGAATAGTTGTCAATGTGTGCATTCAACTGACAGAGTTAAACTCACGTGTGGATTCAGCGGTTTGCAAACCCTTTCTGTGCAGAATCCCAAAACCGGTATTTCCAGCCCAATGCCGGCATCCGTACTAAACAGCAGGAAACTTCGTCTAAAACTCAGGAGAAACGTTTCCTTGAAACTGCTCTGCTGTGCGTTCGTTCACCTAAGAGAGTTGAATCTATGTTGAGATTCAGCGAGTCAGAAACACTTTTCTTCTAGGAGCTGCGTTGGGATATTCCCGAGTGAATGGGACCATAGGCTGTACAGAGAAATATCTGCTTCTAAAACCAAAACGGAGCTATCTAAGTTTATGGTTGTCAATGTGTGCATTCAACTGACAGAGTTAAACTCACGTTTGGATTCAGCGGTTTACAAAACCTTTCTGTGCAGAATCCCAAAACCGGTAATTCCAGCTCAATGCCGGCATCCGTACTAAACAGCAGGAAACTTCGTCTAAAACTCAGGAGAAACGTTTCCTTGAAACTGCTCTGCTGTGCGTTCGTTCACCTAAGAGAGTTGAATCTATGTTGAGATTCAGCGAGTCAGAAACACGTTTATGCTAGGAGCTGCGTTGGGATATTTCCGAGTGAATGGGACCATAGGCTGTACAGAGAAATATCTGCTTCTAAAACCAAAAGTGTGCTATCAAACTGAATAGTTGTCAATGTGTGCATTCAACTGACAGAGTTAAACTCACGTGTGGATTCAGCGGTTTGCAAACCCTTTCTGTGCAGAATCCCAAAACCGGTATTTCCAGCCCAATGCCGGCATCCGTACTAAACAGCAGGAAACTTCGTCTAAAACTCAGGAGAAACGTTACCTTGAAACTGCTCTGCTGTGCGTTCGTTCACCTAAGAGAGTTGAATCTATGTTGAGATTCAGCGAGTCAGAAACACGTTTCTTCTAGGATCTGCGTTGGGATATTCCCGAGTGAATGGGACCATAGGCTGTACAGAGAAATATCTGCTTCTAAAACCAAAACGGAGCTATCTAACTGAATGGTTGTCAATGTGTGCATTCAACTGACAGAGTTAAACTCACGTGTGGATTCAGCGGTTTGCAAACCCTTTCTGTGCAGAATCCCAAAACCGGTATTTCCAGCCCAATGCCGGCATCCGTACTAAACAGCAGGAAACTTCGTCTAAAACTCAGGAGAAACGTTTCCTTGAAACTGCTCTGCTGTGCGTTCGTTCACCTAAGAGAGTTGAATCTATGTTGAGATTCAGCGAGTCAGAAACACTTTTCTTCTAGGAGCTGCGTTGGGATATTCCCGAGTGAATGGGACCATAGGCTGTACAGAGAAATATCTGCTTCTAAAACCAAAACGGAGCTATCTAAGTGAATGGTTGTCAATGTGTGCATTCAACTGACAGAGTTAAACTCACGTTTGGATTCAGCGGTTTACAAACCCTTTCTGTGCAGAATCCCAAAACCGGTAATTCCAGCTCAATGCCGGCATCCGTACTAAACAGCAGGAAACTTCGTCTAAAACTCAGGAGAAACGCTTCCTTGAAACTGCTCTGCTGTGCGTTCGTTCACCTAAGAGAGTTGAATCTATGTTGAGATTCAGCGAGTCAGAAACACGTTTCTTCTAGGAGCTGCGTTGGGATATTCCCGAGTGAATGGGACCATAGGCTGTACAGAGAAATATCTGCTTCTAAAACCAAAAGTGTGCTATCAAACTGAATAGTTGTCAATGTGTGCATTCAACTGACAGAGTTAAACTCACGTGTGGATTCAGCGGTTTGCAAACCCTTTCTGTGCAGAATCCCAAAACCGGTATTTCCAGCCCAATGCCGGCATCCGTACTAAACAGCAGGAAACTTCGTCTAAAACTCAGGAGAAACGTTACCTTGAAACTGCTCTGCTGTGCGTTCGTTCACCTAAGAGAGTTGAATCTATGTTGAGATTCAGCGAGTCAGAAACACGTTTCTTCTAGGAGCTGCGTTGGGATATTCCCGAGTGAATGGGACCATAGGCTGTACAGAGAAATATCTGCTTCTAAAACCAAACGGAGCTATCTAACTGAATGGTTGTCAATGTGTGCATTCAACTGACAGAGTTAAACTCACGTGTGCATTCAGCGGTTTGCAAACCCTTTCTGTGCAGAATCCCAAAACCGGTATTTCCAGCCCAATGCCGGCATACGTACTAAACAGCAGGAAACTTCGTCTAAAACTCAGGAGAAACGTTTCCTTGAAACTGCTCTGCTGTGCGTTCGTTCACCTAAGAGAGTTGAATCTATGTTGAGATTCAGCGAGTCAGAAACACGTTTCTTCTAGGAGCTGCGTTGGGATATTCCCGAGTGAATGGGACCATAGGCTGTACAGAGAAATATCTGCTTCTAAAACCAAAACGGAGCTATCTAAGTGAATGGTTGTCAATGTGTGCATTCAACTGACAGAGTTAAACTCACGTTTGGATTCAGCGGTTTACAAACCCTTTCTGTGCAGAATCCCAAAACCGGTAATTCCAGCTCAATGCCGGCATCCGTACTAAACAGCAGGAAACTTCGTCTAAAACTCAGGAGAAACGTTTCCTTGAAACTGCTCTGCTGTGCGTTCGTTCACCTAAGAGAGTTGAAACTATGTTGAGATTCAGCGAGTCAGAAACACGTTTATGCTAGGAGCTGCATTGGGATATTCCCGAGTGAATGGGACCATAGGCTGTACAGAGAAATATCTGCTTCTAAAACCAAAAGTGTGCTATCAAACTGAATAGTTGTCAATGTGTGCATTCAACTGACAGAGTTAAACTCACGTGTGGATTCAGCGGTTTGCAAACCCTTTCTGTGCAGAATCCCAAAACCGGTATTTCCAGCCCAATGCCGGCATCCGTACTAAACAGCAGGAAACTTCGTCTAAAACTCAGGAGAAACGTTACCTTGAAACTGCTCTGCTGGGCGTTCGTTCACCTAAGAGAGTTGAATCTATGTTGAGATTCAGCGAGTCAGAAACACGTTTCTTCTAGGAGCTGCGTTGGGATATTCCCGAGTGAATGGGACCATAGGCTGTACAGAGAAATATCTGCTTCTAAAACCAAAACGGAGCTATCTAACTGAATGGTTGTCAATGTGTGCATTCAACTGACAGAGTTAAACTCACGTGTGGATTCAGCGGTTTGCAAACCCTTTCTGTGCAGAATCCCAAAACCGGTATTTCCAGCCCAATGCCGGCATCCGTACTAAACAGCAGGAAACTTCGTCTAAAACTCAGGAGAAACGTTTCCTTGAAACTGCTCTGTTGTGCGTTCGTTCACCTAAGAGAGTTGAATCTATGTTGAGATTCAGCGAGTCAGAAACACGTTTCTTCTAGGAGCTGCGTTGGGATATTCCCGAGTGAATGGGACCATAGGCTGTACAGAGAAATATCTGCTTCTAAAACCAAAACGGAGCTATCTAAGTGAATGGTTGTCAATGTGTGCATTCAACTGACAGAGTTAAACTCACGTGTGGATTCAGCGGTTTGCAAACCATTTCTGTGCAGAATCCCAAAACCGGTATTTCCAGCCCAATGCCGGCATCCGTACTAAACAGCAGGAAACTTCGTCTAAAACTCAGGAGAAACGTTTCCTTGAAACTGCTCTGTTGTGCGTTCGTTCACCTAAGAGAGTTGAATCTATGTTGAGATTCAGCGAGTCAGAAACACGTTTCTTCTAGGAGCTGCGTTGGGATATTCCCGAGTGAATGGGACCATAGGCTGTACAGAGAAATATCTGCTTCTAAAACCAAAAGGGAGCTATCAAACTGAATAGTTGTCAATGTGTGCATTCAACTGACAGAGTTAAGCTCACGTGTGGATTCAGCGGTTTGCAAACCCTTTCTGTGCAGAATCCCAAAACCGGTATTTCCAGCCCAATGCCGGCATCCGTACTAAACAGCAGGAAACTTCGTCTAAAACTCAGGAGAAACGTTTCCTTGAAACTGCTCTGCTGTGCGTTCGTTCACCTAAGAGAGTTGAATCTATGTTGAGATTCAGCGAGTCAGAAACACGTTTCTTCTAGGAGCTGCGTTGGGATATTCCCGAGTGAATGGGACCATAGGCTGTACAGAGAAATATCTGCTTCTAAAACCAAAAGTGTGCTATCAAACTGAATAGTTGTCAATGTGTGCATTCAACTGACAGAGTTAAACTCACGTTTGGATTCAGCGGTTTGCAAACCCTTTCTGTGCAGAATCCCAAAACCGGTAATTCCAGCTCAATGCCGGCATCCGTACTAAACAGCAGGAAACTTCGTCTAAAACTCAGGAGAAACGCTTCCTTGAAACTGCTCTGCTGTGCCTTCGTTCACCTAAGAGAGTTGAATCTATGTTGAGATTCAGCGAGTCAGAAACACGTTTCTTCTAGGAGCTGCGTTGGGATATTCCCGAGTGAATGGGACCATAGGCTGTACAGAGAAATATCTGCTTCTAAAACCAAAAGTGTGCTATCAAACTGAATAGTTGTCAATGTGTGCATTCAACTGACAGAGTTAAACTCACGTGTGGATTCAGCGGTTTGCAAACCCTTTCTGTGCAGAATCCCAAAACCGGTATTTCCAGCCCAATGCCGGCATCCGTACTAAACAGCAGGAAACTTCGTCTAAAACTCAGGAGAAACGTTTCCTTGAAACTGCTCTGCTGTGCGTTCGTTCACCTAAGAGAGTTGAATCTATGTTGAGATTCAGCGAGTCAGAAACACGTTTCTTCTAGGAGCTGCGTTGGGATATTCCCGAGTGAATGGGACCATAGGCTGTACAGAGAAATATCTGCTTCTAAAACCAAAAGTGTGCTATCAAACTGAATGGTTGTCAATGTGTGCATTCAACTGACAGAGTTAAACTCACGTGTGGATTCAGCGGTTTGCAAACCCTTTCTGTGCAGAATCCCAAAACCGGTATTTCCAGCCCAATGCCGGCATCCGTACTAAACAGCAGGAAACTTCGTCTAAAACTCAGGAGAAACGTTTCCTTGAAACTGCTCTGCTGTGCGTTCGTTCACCTAAGAGAGTTGAATCTATGTTGAGATTCAGCGAGTCAGAAACACGTTTATGCTAGGAGCTGCGTTGGGATATTCCAGAGTGAATGGGACCATAGGCTGTACAGAGAAATATCTGCTTCTAAAACCAAAAGTGTGCTATCAAACTGAATAGTTGTCAATGTGTGCATTCAACTGACAGAGTTAAACTCACGTGTGGATTCAGCGGTTTGCAAACCCTTTCTGTGCAGAATCCCAAAACCGGTATTTCCAGCCCAATGCCGGCATCCGTACTAAACAGCAGGAAACTTCGTCTAAAACTCAGGAGAAACGTTACCTTGAAACTGCTCTGCTGGGCGTTCGTTCACCTAAGAGAGTTGAATCTATGTTGAGATTCAGCGAGTCAGAAACACGTTTCTTCCAGGAGCTGCGTTGGGATATTCCCGAGTGAATGGGACCATAGGCTGTACAGAGAAATATCTGCTTCTAAAACCAAAACGGAGCTATCTAACTGAATGGTTGCCAATGTGTGCATTCAACTGACAGAGTTAAACTCACGTGTGGATTCAGCGGTTTGCAAACCCTTTCTGTGCAGAATCCCAAAACCGGTATTTCCAGCCCAATGCCGGCATCCGTACTAAACAGCAGGAAACTTCGTCTAAAACTCAGGAGAAACGTTTCCTTGAAACTGCTCTGTTGTGCGTTCGTTCACCTAAGAGAGTTGAATCTATGTTGAGATTCAGCGAGTCAGAAACACGTTTCTTCTAGGAGCTGCGTTGGGATATTCCCGAGTGAATGGGACCATAGGCTGTACAGAGAAATATCTGCTTCTAAAACCAAAAGTGTGCTATCAAACTGAATAGTTGTCAATGTGTGCATTCAACTGACAGAGTTAAACTCACGTGTGGATTCAGCGGTTTGCAAACCCTTTCTGTGCAGAATCCCAAAACCGGTATTTCCAGCCCAATGCCGGCATCTGTACTAAACAGCAGGAAACTTCGTCTAAAACTCAGGAGAAACGTTACCTTGAAACTGCTCTGCTGTGCGTTCGTTCACCTAAGAGAGTTGAATCTATGTTGAGATTCAGCGAGTCAGAAACACGTTTCTTCTAGGATCTGCGTTGGGATATTCCCGAGTGAATGGGACCATAGGCTGTACAGAGAAATATCTGCTTCTAAAACCAAAACGGAGCTATCTAACTGAATGGTTGTCAATGTGTGCATTCAACTGACAGAGTTAAACTCACGTGTGGATTCAGCGGTTTGCAAACCCTTTCTGTGCAGAATCCCAAAACCGGTATTTCCAGCCCAATGCCGGCATCCGTACTAAACAGCAGGAAACTTCGTCTAAAACTCAGGAGAAACGTTTCCTTGAAACTGCTCTGCTGTGCGTTCGTTCACCTAAGAGAGTTGAATCTATGTTGAGATTCAGCGAGTCAGAAACACTTTTCTTCTAGGAGCTGCGTTGGGATATTCCCGAGTGAATGGGACCATAGGCTGTACAGAGAAATATCTGCTTCTAAAACCAAAACGGAGCTATCTAAGTGAATGGTTGTCAATGTGTGCATTCAACTGACAGAGTTAAACTCACGTTTGGATTCAGCGGTTTACAAACCCTTTCTGTGCAGAATCCCAAAACCGGTAATTCCAGCTCAATGCCGGCATCCGTACTAAACAGCAGGAAACTTCGTCTAAAACTCAGGAGAAACGCTTCCTTGAAACTGCTCTGCTGTGCGTTCGTTCACCTAAGAGAGTTGAATCTATGTTGAGATTCAGCGAGTCAGAAACACGTTTCTTCTAGGAGCTGCGTTGGGATATTCCCGAGTGAATGGGACCATAGGCTGTACAGAGAAATATCTGCTTCTAAAACCAAAAGTGTGCTATCAAACTGAATAGTTGTCAATGTGTGCATTCAACTGACAGAGTTAAACTCACGTGTGGATTCAGCGGTTTGCAAACCCTTTCTGTGCAGAATCCCAAAACCGGTATTTCCAGCCCAATGCCGGCATCCGTACTAAACAGCAGGAAACTTCGTCTAAAACTCAGGAGAAACGTTACCTTGAAACTGCTCTGCTGTGCGTTCGTTCACCTAAGAGAGTTGAATCTATGTTGAGATTCAGCGAGTCAGAAACACGTTTCTTCTAGGAGCTGCGTTGGGATATTCCCGAGTGAATGGGACCATAGGCTGTACAGAGAAATATCTGCTTCTAAAACCAAAACGGAGCTATCTAACTGAATGGTTGTCAATGTGTGCATTCAACTGACAGAGTTAAACTCACGTGTGGATTCAGCGGTTTGCAAACCCTTTCTGTGCAGAATCCCAAAACCGGTATTTCCAGCCCAATGCCGGCATCCGTACTAAACAGCAGGAAACTTCGTCTAAAACTCAGGAGAAACGTTTCCTTGAAACTGCTCTGCTGTGCGTTCGTTCACCTAAGAGAGTTGAATCTATGTTGAGATTCAGCGAGTCAGAAACACGTTTCTTCTAGGAGGTGCGTTGGGATATTCCCGAGTGAATGGGACCATAGGCTGTACAGAGAAATATCTGCTTCTAAAACCAAAACGGAGCTATCTAAGTGAACGGTTGTCAATGTGTGCATTCAACTGACAGAGTTAAACTCACGTTTGGATTCAGCGGTTTACAAACCCTTTCTGTGCAGAATCCCAAAACCGGTAATTCCAGCTCAATGCCGGCATCCGTACTAAACAGCAGGAAACTTCGTCTAAAACTCAGGAGAAACGTTTCCTTGAAACTGCTCTGCTGTGCGTTCGTTCACCTAAGAGAGTTGAATCTATGTTGAGATTCAGCGAGTCAGAAACACGTTTCTTCTAGGAGCTGCGTTGGGATATTCCCGAGTGAATGGGACCATAGGCTGTACAGAGAAATATCTGCTTCTAAAACCAAAAGTGTGCTATCAAACTGAATAGTTGTCAATGTGTGCATTCAACTGACAGAGTTAAACTCACGTGTGGATTCAGCGGTTTGCAAACCCTTTCTGTGCAGAATCCCAAAACCGGTATTTCCAGCCCAATGCCGGCATCCGTACTAAACAGCAGGAAACTTCGTCTAAAACTCAGGAGAAACGTTACCTTGAAACTGCTCTGCTGGGCGTTCGTTCCCCTAAGAGAGTTGAATCTATGTTGAGATTCAGCGAGTCAGAAACACGTTTCTTCTAGGAGCTGCGTTGGGATATTCCCGAGTGAATGGGACCATAGGCTGTACAGAGAAATATCTGCTTCTAAAACCAAAACTGAGCTATCTAACTGAATGGTTGCCAATGTGTGCATTCAACTGACAGAGTTAAACTCACGTGTGGATTCAGCGGTTTGCAAACCCTTTCTGTGCAGAATCCCAAAACCGGTATTTCCAGCCCAATGCCGGCATCCGTACTAAACAGCAGGAAACTTCGTCTAAAACTCAGGAGAAACGTTTCCTTGAAACTGCTCTGTTGTGCGTTCGTTCACCTAAGAGAGTTGAATCTATGTTGAGATTCAGCGAGTCAGAAACACGTTTCTTCTAGGAGCTGCGTTGGGATATTCCCGAGTGAATGGGACCATAGGCTGTACAGAGAAATATCTGCTTCTAAAACCAAAAGTGTGCTATCAAACTGAATAGTTGTCAATGTGTGCATTCAACTGACAGAGTTAAACTCACGTGTGGATTCAGCGGTTTGCAAACCCTTTCTGTGCAGAATCCCAAAACCGGTATTTCCAGCCCAATGCCGGCATCCGTACTAAACAGCAGGAAACTTCGTCTAAAACTGAGGAGAAACGTTACCTTGAAACTGCTCTGCTGTGCGTTCGTTCACCTAAGAGAGTTGAATCTATGTTGAGATTCAGCGAGTCAGAAACACGTTTCTTCTAGGATCTGCGTTGGGATATTCCCGAGTGAATGGGACCATAGGCTGTACAGAGAAATATCTGCTTCTAAAACCAAAACGGAGCTATCGAACTGAATGGTTGTCAACGTGTGCATTCAACTGACAGAGTTAAACTCACGTGTGCATTCAGCGGTTTGCAAACCCTTTCTGTGCAGAATCCCAAAACCGGTATTTCCAGCCCAATGCCGGCATCCGTACTAAACAGCAGGAAACTTCGTCTAAAACTCAGGAGAAACGTTACCTTGAAACTGCTCTGCTGTGCGTTCGTTCACCTAAGAGAGTTGAATCTATGTTGAGATTCAGCGAGTCAGAAACAAGTTTCTTCTAGGAGCTGCGTTGGGATATTCCCGAGTGAATGGGACCATAGGCTGTACAGAGAAATATCTGCTTCTAAAACCAAACGGAGCTATCTAACTGAATGGTTGTCAATGTGTGCATTCAACTGACAGAGTTAAACTCACGTTTGGATTCAGCGGTTTACAAACCCTTTCTGTGCAGAATCCCAAAACCGGTAATTCCAGCTCAATGCCGGCATCCGTACTAAACAGCAGGAAACTTCGTCTAAAACTCAGGAGAAACGTTTCCTTGAAACTGCTCTGCTGTGCGTTCGTTCACCTAAGAGAGTTGAAACTATGTTGAGATTCAGCGAGTCAGAAACACGTTTATGCTAGGAGCTGCGTTGGGATATTCCCGAGTGAATGGGACCATAGGCTGTACAGAGAAATATCTGCTTCTAAAACCAAAAGTGTGCTATCAAACTGAATAGTTGTCAATGTGTGCATTCAACTGACAGAGTTAAACTCACGTGTGGATTCAGCGGTTTGCAAACCCTTTCTGTGCAGAATCCCAAAACCGGTAATTCCAGCTCAATGCCGGCATCCGTACTAAACAGCAGGAAACTTCGTCTAAAACTCAGGAGAAACGTTTCCTTGAAACTGCTCTGCTGTGCGTTCGTTCACCTAAGAGAGTTGAAACTATGTTGAGATTCAGCGAGTCAGAAACACGTTTATGCTAGGAGCTGCGTTGGGATATTCCCGAGTGAATGGGACCATAGGCTGTACAGAGAAATATCTGCTTCTAAAACCAAAAGTGTGCTATCAAACTGAATAGTTGTCAATGTGTGCATTCAACTGACAGAGTTAAACTCACGTGTGGATTCAGCGGTTTGCAAACCCTTTCTGTGCAGAATCCCAAAACCGGTATTTCCAGCCCAATGCCGGCATCCGTACTAAACAGCAGGAAACTTCGTCTAAAACTCAGGAGAAACGTTACCTTGAAACTGCTCTGCTGGGCGTTCGTTCACCTAAGAGAGTTGAATCTATGTTGAGATTCGGCGAGTCAGAAACACTTTTCTTCTAGGAGCTGCGTTGGGATATTCCCGAGTGAATGGGACCATAGACTGTACAGAGAAATATCTGCTTCTAAAACCAAAACGGAGCTATCTAAGTGAATGGTTGTCAATGTGTGCATTCAACTGACAGAGTTAAACTCACGTTTGGATTCAGCGGTTTACAAACCCTTTCTGTGCAGAATCCCAAAACCGGTAATTCCAGCTCAATGCCGGCATCCGTACTAAACAGCAGGAAACTTCGTCTAAAACTCAGGAGAAACGTTTCCTTGAAACTGCTCTGCTGTGCGTTCGTTCACCTAAGAGAGTTGAAACTATGTTGAGATTCAGCGAGTCAGAAACACGTTTATGCTAGGAGCTGCGTTGGGATATTCCCGAGTGAATGGGACCATAGGCTGTACAGAGAAATATCTGCTTCTAAAACCAAAAGTGTGCTATCAAACTGAATAGTTGTCAATGTGTGCATTCAACTGACAGAGTTAAACTCACGTGTGGATTCAGCGGTTTGCAAACCCTTTCTGTGCAGAATCCCAAAACCGGTATTTCCAGCCCAATGCCGGCATCCGTACTAAACAGCAGGAAACTTCGTCTAAAACTCAGGAGAAACGTTACCTTGAAACTGCTCTGCTGGGCGTTCGTTCACCTAAGAGAGTTGAATCTATGTTGAGATTCAGCGAGTCAGAAACACGTTTCTTCTAGGAGCTGCGTTGGGATATTCCCGAGTGAATGGGACCATAGGCTGTACAGAGAAATATCTGCTTCTAAAACCAAAACGGAGCTATCTAACTGAATGGTTGTCAATGTGTGCATTCAACTGACAGAGTTAAACTCACGTGTGGATTCAGCGGTTTGCAAACCCTTTCTGTGCAGAATCCCAAAACCGGTATTTCCAGCCCAATTCCGGCATCCGTACTAAACAGCAGGAAACTTCGTCTAAAACTCAGGAGAAACGTTACCTTGAAACTGCTCTGCTGTGCGTTCGTTCACCTAAGAGAGTTGAATCTATGTTGAGATTCAGCGAGTCAGAAACACTTTTCTTCTAGGATCTGCGTTGGGATATTCCCGAGTGAATGGGACCATAGGCTGTACAGAGAAATATCTGCTTCTAAAACCAAAACGGAGCTATCTAACTGAATGGTTGTCAATGTGTGCATTCAACTGACAGAGTTAAACTCACGTGTGGATTCAGCGGTTTGCAAACCCTTTCTGTGCAGAATCCCAAAACCGGTATTTCCAGCCCAATGCCGGCATCCGTACTAAACAGCAGGAAACTTCGTCTAAAACTCAGGAGAAACGTTACCTTGAAACTGCTCTGCTGTGTGTTCGTTCACCTAAGAGAGTTGAATCTATCTTGAGATTCAGCGAGTCAGAAACAAGTTTCTTCTAGGAGCTGTGTTGGGATATTCCCGAGTGAATGGGACCATAGGCTGTACAGAGAAATATCTGCTTCTAAAACCAAACGGAGCTATCTAACTGAATGGTTGTCAATGTGTGCATTCAACTGACAGAGTTAAACTCACGTGTGCATTCAGCGGTTTGCAAACCCTTTCTGTGCAGAATCCCAAAACCGGTATTTCCAGCCCAATGCCGGCATACGTACTAAAGAGCAGGAAACTTCGTCTAAAACTCAGGAGCAACGTTTCCTTGAAACTGCTCTGCTGTGCGTTCGTTCACCTAAGAGAGTTGAATCTATGTTGAGATTCAGCGAGTCAGAAACACTTTTCTTCTAGGAGCTGCGTTGGGATATTCCCGAGTGAATGGGACCATAGGCTGTACAGAGAAATATCTGCTTCTAAAACCAAAACCGAGCTATCTAAGTGAACGGTTGTCAATGTGTGCATTCAACTGACAGAGTTAAACTCACGTTTGGATTCAGCGGTTTACAAACCCTTTCTGTGCAGAATCCCAAAACCGGTAATTCCAGCTCAATGCCGGCATCCGTACTAAACAGCAGGAAACTTCGTCTAAAACTCAGGAGAAACGTTTCCTTGAAACTGCTCTGCTGTGCGTTCGTTCACCTAAGAGAGTTGAAACTATGTTGAGATTCAGCGAGTCAGAAACACGTTTATGCTAGGAGCTGCGTTGGGATATTCCCAAGTGAATGGGACCATAGGCTGTACAGAGAAATATCTGCTTCTAAAACCAAAAGTGTGCTATCAAACTGAATAGTTGTCAATGTGTGCATTCAACTGACAGAGTTAAACTCACGTGTGGATTCAGCGGTTTGCAAACCCTTTCTGTGCAGAATCCCAAAACCGGTATTTCCAGCCCAATGCCGGCATCCGTACTAAACAGCAGGAAACTTCGTCTAAAACTCAGGAGAAACGTTACCTTGAAACTGCTCTGCTGGGCGTTCGTTCACCTAAGAGAGTTGAATCTATGTTGAGATTCAGCGAGTCAGAAACACGTTTCTTCTAGGAGCTGCGTTGGGATATTCCCGAGTGAATGGGACCATAGGCTGTACAGAGAAATATCTGCTTCTAAAACCAAAACGGAGCTATCTAACTGAATGGTTGTCAATGTGTGCATTCAACTGACAGAGTTAAACTCACGTGTGGATTCAGCGGTTTGCAAACCCTTTCTGTGCAGAATCCCAAAACCGGTATTTCCAGCCCAATGCCGGCATCCGTACTAAACAGCAGGAAACTTCGTCTAAAACTCAGGAGAAACGTTTCCTTGAAACTGCTCTGTTGTGCGTTCGTTCACCTAAGAGAGTTGAATCTATGTTGAGATTCAGCGAGTCAGAAACACGTTTCTTCTAGGAGCTGCGTTGGGATATTCCCGAGTGAATGGGACCATAGGCTATACAGAGAAATATCTGCTTCTAAAACCAAAACGGAGCTATCTAACTGAATGGTTGCCAATGTGTGCATTCAACTGACAGAGTTAAACTCACGTGTGGATTCAGCGGTTTGCAAACCCTTTCTGTGCAGAATCCCAAAACCGGTATTTCCAGCCCAATGCCGGCATCCGTACTAAACAGCAGGAAACTTCGTCTAAAACTCAGGAGAAACGTTACCTTGAAACTGCTCTGCTGTGTGTTCGTTCACCTAAGAGAGTTGAATCTATCTTGAGATTCAGCGAGTCAGAAACAAGTTTCTTCTAGGAGCTGTGTTGGGATATTCCCGAGTGAATGGGACCATAGGCTGTACAGAGAAATATCTGCTTCTAAAACCAAACGGAGCTATCTAACTGAATGGTTGTCAATGTGTGCATTCAACTGACAGAGTTAAACTCACGTGTGCATTCAGCGGTTTGCAAACCCTTTCTGTGCAGAATCCCAAAACCGGTATTTCCAGCCCAATGCCGGCATACGTACTAAACAGCAGGAAACTTCGTCTAAAACTCAGGAGAAACGTTTCCTTGAAACTGCTCTGCTGTGCGTTCGTTCACCTAAGAGAGTTGAATCTATGTTGAGATTCAGCGAGTCAGAAACACTTTTCTTCTAGGAGCTGCGTTGGGATATTCCCGAGTGAATGGGACCATAGGCTGTACAGAGAAATATCTGCTTCTAAAACCAAAACCGAGCTATCTAAGTGAACGGTTGTCAATGTGTGCATTCAACTGACAGAGTTAAACTCACGTTTGGATTCAGCGGTTTACAAACCCTTTCTGTGCAGAATCCCAAAACCGGTTATTCCAGCTCAATGCCGGCATCCGTACTAAACAGCAGGAAACTTCGTCTAAAACTCAGGAGAAACGTTTCCTTGAAACTGCTCTGCTGTGCGTTCGTTCACCTAAGAGAGTTGAAACTATGTTGAGATTCAGCGAGTCAGAAACACGTTTATGCTAGGAGCTGCGTTGGGATATTCCCGAGTGAATGGGACCATAGGCTGTACAGAGAAATATCTGCTTCTAAAACCAAAAGTGTGCTATCAAACTGAATAGTTGTCAATGTGTGCATTCAACTGACAGAGTTAAACTCACGTGTGGATTCAGCGGTTTGCAAACCCTTTCTGTGCAGAATCCCAAAACCGGTATTTCCAGCCCAATGCCGGCATCCGTACTAAACAGCAGGAAACTTCGTCTAAAACTCAGGAGAAACGTTACCTTGAAACTGCTCTGCTGGGCGTTCGTTCACCTAAGAGAGTTGAATCTATGTTGAGATTCAGCGAGTCAGAAACACGTTTCTTCTAGGAGCTGCGTTGGGATATTCCCGAGTGAATGGGACCATAGGCTGTACAGAGAAATATCTGCTTCTAAAACCAAAACGGAGCTATCTAACTGAATGGTTGTCAATGTGTGCATTCAACTGACAGAGTTAAACTCACGTGTGGATTCAGCGGTTTGCAAACCCTTTCTGTGCAGAATCCCAAAACCGGTATTTCCAGCCCAATGCCGGCATCCGTACTAAACAGCAGGAAACTTCGTCTAAAACTCAGGAGAAACGTTTCCTTGAAACTGCTCTGTTGTGCGTTCGTTCACCTAAGAGAGTTGAATCTATGTTGAGATTCAGCGAGTCAGAAACACGTTTCTTCTAGGAGCTGCGTTGGGATATTCCCGAGTGAATGGGACCATAGGCTGTACAGAGAAATATCTGCTTCTAAAACCAAAACGGAGCTATCTAACTGAATGGTTGCCAATGTGTGCATTCAACTGACAGAGTTAAACTCACGTGTGGATTCAGCGGTTTGCAAACCCTTTCTGTGCAGAATCCCAAAACCGGTATTTCCAGCCCAATGCCGGCATCCGTACTAAACAGCAGGAAACTTCGTCTAAAACTCAGGAGAAACGTTTCCTTGAAACTGCTCTGTTGTGCGTTCGTTCACCTAAGAGAGTTGAATCTATGTTGAGATTCAGCGAGTCAGAAACACGTTTCTTCTAGGAGCTGCGTTGGGATATTCCCGAGTGAATGGGACCATAGGCTGTACAGAGAAATATCTGCTTCTAAAACCAAAAGTGTGCTATCAAACTGAATAGTTGTCAATGTGTGCATTCAACTGACAGAGTTAAACTCACGTGTGGATTCAGCGGTTTGCAAACCATTTCTGTGCAGAATCCCAAAACCGGTATTTACAGCCCAATGCCGGCATCCGTACTAAACAGCAGGAAACTTCGTCTAAAACTCAGGAGAAACGTTACCTTGAAACTGCTCTGCTGTGCGTTCGTTCACCTAAGAGAGTTGAATCTATGTTGAGATTCAGCGAGTCAGAAACACGTTTCTTCTAGGATCTGCGTTGGGATATTCCCGAGTGAATGGGACCATAGGCTGTACAGAGAAATATCTGCTTCTAAAACCAAAACGGAGCTATCTAACTGAATGGTTGTCAATGTGTGCATTCAACTGACAGAGTTAAACTCACGTGTGGATTCAGCGGTTTGCAAACCCTTTCTGTGCAGAATCCCAAAACCGGTATTTCCAGCCCAATGCCGGCATCCGTACTAAACAGCAGGAAACTTCGTCTAAAACTCAGGAGAAACGTTTCCTTGAAACTGCTCTGCTGTGCGTTCGTTCACCTAAGAGAGTTGAATCTATGTTGAGATTCAGCGAGTCAGAAACACTTTTCTTCTAGGAGCTGCGTTGGGATATTCCCGAGTGAATGGGACCATAGGCTGTACAGAGAAATATCTGCTTCTAAAACCAAAACGGAGCTATCTAAGTGAATGGTTGTCAATGTGTGCATTCAACTGACAGAGTTAAACTCACGTTTGGATTCAGCGGTTTACAAACCCTTTCTGTGCAGAATCCCAAAACCGGTAATTCCAGCTCAATGCCGGCATCCGTACTAAACAGCAGGAAACTTCGTCTAAAACTCAGGAGAAACGCTTCCTTGAAACTGCTCTGCTGTGCGTTCGTTCACCTAAGAGAGTTGAATCTATGTTGAGATTCAGCGAGTCAGAAACACGTTTCTTCTAGGAGCTGCGTTGGGATATTCCCGAGTGAATGGGACCATAGGCTGTACAGAGAAATATCTGCTTCTAAAACCAAAAGTGTGCTATCAAACTGAATAGTTGTCAATGTGTGCATTCAACTGACAGAGTTAAACTCACGTGTGGATTCAGCGGTTTACAAACCCTTTCTGTGCAGAATCCCAAAACCGGTATTTCCAGCCCAATGCCGGCATCCGTACTAAACAGCAGGAAACTTCGTCTAAAACTCAGGAGAAACGTTACCTTGAAACTGCTCTGCTGTGCGTTCGTTCACCTAAGAGAGTTGAATCTATGTTGAGATTCAGCGAGTCAGAAACACGTTTCTTCTAGGAGCTGCGTTGGGATATTCCCGAGTGAATGGGACCATAGGCTGTACAGAGAAATATCTGCTTCTAAAACCAAAACGGAGCTATCTAACTGAATGGTTGTCAATGTGTGCATTCAACTGACAGAGTTAAACTCACGTGTGGATTCAGCGGTTTGCAAACCCTTTCTGTGCAGAATCCCAAAACCGGTATTTCCAGCCCAATGCCGGCATCCGTACTAAACAGCAGGAAACTTCGTCTAAAACTCAGGAGAAACGTTTCCTTGAAACTGCTCTGCTGTGCGTTCGTTCACCTAAGAGAGTTGAATCTATGTTGAGATTCAGCGAGTCAGAAACACGTTTCTTCTAGGAGGTGCGTTGGGATATTCCCGAGTGAATGGGACCATAGGCTGTACAGAGAAATATCTGCTTCTAAAACCAAAACGGAGCTATCTAAGTGAACGGTTGTCAATGTGTGCATTCAACTGACAGAGTTAAACTCACGTTTGGATTCAGCGGTTTACAAACCCTTTCTGTGCAGAATCCCAAAACCGGTAATTCCAGCTCAATGCCGGCATCCGTACTAAACAGCAGGAAACTTCGTCTAAAACTCAGGAGAAACGCTTCCTTGAAACTGCTCTGCTGTGCGTTCGTTCACCTAAGAGAGTTGAATCTATGTTGAGATTCAGCGAGTCAGAAACACGTTTCTTCTAGGAGCTGCGTTGGGATATTCCCGAGTGAATGGGACCATAGGCTGTACAGAGAAATATCTGCTTCTAAAACCAAAAGTGTGCTATCAAACTGAATAGTTGTCAATGTGTGCATTCAACTGACAGAGTTAAACTCACGTGTGGATTCAGCGGTTTGCAAACCCTTTCTGTGCAGAATCCCAAAACCGGTATTTCCAGCCCAATGCCGGCATCCGTACTAAACAGCAGGAAACTTCGTCTAAAACTCAGTAGAAACGTTAACTTGAAACTGCTCTGCTGTGCGTTCGTTCACCTAAGAGAGTTGAATCTATGTTGAGATTCAGCGAGTCAGAAACACGTTTCTTCTAGGAGCTGCGTTGGGATATTCCCGAGTGAATGGGACCATAGGCTGTACAGAGAAATATCTGCTTCTAAAACCAAAACGGAGCTATCTAACTGAATGGTTGTCAATGTGTGCATTCAACTGACAGAGTTAAACTCACGTGTGGATTCAGCGGTTTGCAAACCCTTTCTGTGCAGAATCCCAAAACCGGTATTTCCAGCCCAATGCCGGCATCCGTACTAAACAGCAGGAAACTTCGTCTAAAACTCAGGAGAAACGTTACCTTGAAACTGCTCTGCTGTGCGTTCGTTCACCTAAGAGAGTTGAATCTATGTTGAGATTCAGCGAGTCAGAAACACGTTTCTTCTAGGAGCTGCGTTGGGATATTCCCGAGTGAATGGGACCATAGGCTGTACAGAGAAATATCTGCTTCTAAAACCAAAACGGAGCTATCGAACTGAATGGTTGTCAACGTGTGCATTCAACTGACAGAGTTAAACTCACGTGTGCATTCAGCGGTTTGCAAACCCTTTCTGTGCAGAATCCCAAAACCGGTATTTCCAGCCCAATGCCGGCATCCGTACTAAACAGCAGGAAACTTCGTCTAAAACTCAGGAGAAACGTTACCTTGAAACTGCTCTGCTGTGCGTTCGTTCACCTAAGAGAGTTGAATCTATGTTGAGATTCAGCGAGTCAGAAACAAGTTTCTTCTAGGAGCTGCGTTGGGATATTCCCGAGTGAATGGGACCATAGGCTGTACAGAGAAATATCTGCTTCTAAAACCAAACGGAGCTATCTAACTGAATGGTTGTCAATGTGTGCATTCAACTGACAGAGTTAAACTCACGTTTGGATTCAGCGGTTTACAAACCCTTTCTGTGCAGAATCCCAAAACCGGTAATTCCAGCTCAATGCCGGCATCCGTACTAAACAGCAGGAAACTTCGTCTAAAACTCAGGAGAAACGTTTCCTTGAAACTGCTCTGCTGTGCGTTCGTTCACCTAAGAGAGTTGAAACTATGTTGAGATTCAGCGAGTCAGAAACACGTTTATGCTAGGAGCTGCGTTGGGATATTCCCGAGTGAATGGGACCATAGGCTGTACAGAGAAATATCTGCTTCTAAAACCAAAAGTGTGCTATCAAACTGAATAGTTGTCAATGTGTGCATTCAACTGACAGAGTTAAACTCACGTGTGGATTCAGCGGTTTGCAAACCCTTTCTGTGCAGAATCCCAAAACCGGTAATTCCAGCTCAATGCCGGCATCCGTACTAAACAGCAGGAAACTTCGTCTAAAACTCAGGAGAAACGTTTCCTTGAAACTGCTCTGCTGTGCGTTCGTTCACCTAAGAGAGTTGAAACTATGTTGAGATTCAGCGAGTCAGAAACACGTTTATGCTAGGAGCTGCGTTGGGATATTCCCGAGTGAATGGGACCATAGGCTGTACAGAGAAATATCTGCTTCTAAAACCAAAAGTGTGCTATCAAACTGAATAGTTGTCAATGTGTGCATTCAACTGACAGAGTTAAACTCACGTGTGGATTCAGCGGTTTGCAAACCCTTTCTGTGCAGAATCCCAAAACCGGTATTTCCAGCCCAATGCCGGCATCCGTACTAAACAGCAGGAAACTTCGTCTAAAACTCAGGAGAAACGTTACCTTGAAACTGCTCTGCTGGGCGTTCGTTCACCTAAGAGAGTTGAATCTATGTTGAGATTCGGCGAGTCAGAAACACTTTTCTTCTAGGAGCTGCGTTGGGATATTCCCGAGTGAATGGGACCATAGACTGTACAGAGAAATATCTGCTTCTAAAACCAAAACGGAGCTATCTAAGTGAATGGTTGTCAATGTGTGCATTCAACTGACAGAGTTAAACTCACGTTTGGATTCAGCGGTTTACAAACCCTTTCTGTGCAGAATCCCAAAACCGGTAATTCCAGCTCAATGCCGGCATCCGTACTAAACAGCAGGAAACTTCGTCTAAAACTCAGGAGAAACGTTTCCTTGAAACTGCTCTGCTGTGCGTTCGTTCACCTAAGAGAGTTGAAACTATGTTGAGATTCAGCGAGTCAGAAACACGTTTATGCTAGGAGCTGCGTTGGGATATTCCCGAGTGAATGGGACCATAGGCTGTACAGAGAAATATCTGCTTCTAAAACCAAAAGTGTGCTATCAAACTGAATAGTTGTCAATGTGTGCATTCAACTGACAGAGTTAAACTCACGTGTGGATTCAGCGGTTTGCAAACCCTTTCTGTGCAGAATCCCAAAACCGGTATTTCCAGCCCAATGCCGGCATCCGTACTAAACAGCAGGAAACTTCGTCTAAAACTCAGGAGAAACGTTACCTTGAAACTGCTCTGCTGGGCGTTCGTTCACCTAAGAGAGTTGAATCTATGTTGAGATTCAGCGAGTCAGAAACACGTTTCTTCTAGGAGCTGCGTTGGGATATTCCCGAGTGAATGGGACCATAGGCTGTACAGAGAAATATCTGCTTCTAAAACCAAAACGGAGCTATCTAACTGAATGGTTGTCAATGTGTGCATTCAACTGACAGAGTTAAACTCACGTGTGGATTCAGCGGTTTGCAAACCCTTTCTGTGCAGAATCCCAAAACCGGTATTTCCAGCCCAATTCCGGCATCCGTACTAAACAGCAGGAAACTTCGTCTAAAACTCAGGAGAAACGTTACCTTGAAACTGCTCTGCTGTGCGTTCGTTCACCTAAGAGAGTTGAATCTATGTTGAGATTCAGCGAGTCAGAAACACTTTTCTTCTAGGATCTGCGTTGGGATATTCCCGAGTGAATGGGACCATAGGCTGTACAGAGAAATATCTGCTTCTAAAACCAAAACGGAGCTATCTAACTGAATGGTTGTCAATGTGTGCATTCAACTGACAGAGTTAAACTCACGTGTGGATTCAGCGGTTTGCAAACCCTTTCTGTGCAGAATCCCAAAACCGGTATTTCCAGCCCAATGCCGGCATCCGTACTAAACAGCAGGAAACTTCGTCTAAAACTCAGGAGAAACGTTACCTTGAAACTGCTCTGCTGTGTGTTCGTTCACCTAAGAGAGTTGAATCTATCTTGAGATTCAGCGAGTCAGAAACAAGTTTCTTCTAGGAGCTGTGTTGGGATATTCCCGAGTGAATGGGACCATAGGCTGTACAGAGAAATATCTGCTTCTAAAACCAAACGGAGCTATCTAACTGAATGGTTGTCAATGTGTGCATTCAACTGACAGAGTTAAACTCACGTGTGCATTCAGCGGTTTGCAAACCCTTTCTGTGCAGAATCCCAAAACCGGTATTTCCAGCCCAATGCCGGCATACGTACTAAAGAGCAGGAAACTTCGTCTAAAACTCAGGAGCAACGTTTCCTTGAAACTGCTCTGCTGTGCGTTCGTTCACCTAAGAGAGTTGAATCTATGTTGAGATTCAGCGAGTCAGAAACACTTTTCTTCTAGGAGCTGCGTTGGGATATTCCCGAGTGAATGGGACCATAGGCTGTACAGAGAAATATCTGCTTCTAAAACCAAAACCGAGCTATCTAAGTGAACGGTTGTCAATGTGTGCATTCAACTGACAGAGTTAAACTCACGTTTGGATTCAGCGGTTTACAAACCCTTTCTGTGCAGAATCCCAAAACCGGTAATTCCAGCTCAATGCCGGCATCCGTACTAAACAGCAGGAAACTTCGTCTAAAACTCAGGAGAAACGTTTCCTTGAAACTGCTCTGCTGTGCGTTCGTTCACCTAAGAGAGTTGAAACTATGTTGAGATTCAGCGAGTCAGAAACACGTTTATGCTAGGAGCTGCGTTGGGATATTCCCAAGTGAATGGGACCATAGGCTGTACAGAGAAATATCTGCTTCTAAAACCAAAAGTGTGCTATCAAACTGAATAGTTGTCAATGTGTGCATTCAACTGACAGAGTTAAACTCACGTGTGGATTCAGCGGTTTGCAAACCCTTTCTGTGCAGAATCCCAAAACCGGTATTTCCAGCCCAATGCCGGCATCCGTACTAAACAGCAGGAAACTTCGTCTAAAACTCAGGAGAAACGTTACCTTGAAACTGCTCTGCTGGGCGTTCGTTCACCTAAGAGAGTTGAATCTATGTTGAGATTCAGCGAGTCAGAAACACGTTTCTTCTAGGAGCTGCGTTGGGATATTCCCGAGTGAATGGGACCATAGGCTGTACAGAGAAATATCTGCTTCTAAAACCAAAACGGAGCTATCTAACTGAATAGTTGTCAATGTGTGCATTCAACTGACAGAGTTAAACTCACGTGTGGATTCAGCGGTTTGCAAACCCTTTCTGTGCAGAATCCCAAAACCGGTATTTCCAGCCCAATGCCGGCATCCGTACTAAACAGCAGGAAACTTCGTCTAAAACTCAGGAGAAACGTTTCCTTGAAACTGCTCTGTTGTGCGTTCGTTCACCTAAGAGAGTTGAATCTATGTTGAGATTCAGCGAGTCAGAAACACGTTTCTTCTAGGAGCTGCGTTGGGATATTCCCGAGTGAATGGGACCATAGGCTATACAGAGAAATATCTGCTTCTAAAACCAAAACGGAGCTATCTAACTGAATGGTTGCCAATGTGTGCATTCAACTGACAGAGTTAAACTCACGTGTGGATTCAGCGGTTTGCAAACCCTTTCTGTGCAGAATCCCAAAACCGGTATTTCCAGCCCAATGCCGGCATCCGTACTAAACAGCAGGAAACTTCGTCTAAAACTCAGGAGAAACGTTACCTTGAAACTGCTCTGCTGTGTGTTCGTTCACCTAAGAGAGTTGAATCTATCTTGAGATTCAGCGAGTCAGAAACAAGTTTCTTCTAGGAGCTGTGTTGGGATATTCCCGAGTGAATGGGACCATAGGCTGTACAGAGAAATATCTGCTTCTAAAACCAAACGGAGCTATCTAACTGAATGGTTGTCAATGTGTGCATTCAACTGACAGAGTTAAACTCACGTGTGCATTCAGCGGTTTGCAAACCCTTTCTGTGCAGAATCCCAAAACCGGTATTTCCAGCCCAATGCCGGCATACGTACTAAACAGCAGGAAACTTCGTCTAAAACTCAGGAGAAACGTTTCCTTGAAACTGCTCTGCTGTGCGTTCGTTCACCTAAGAGAGTTGAATCTATGTTGAGATTCAGCGAGTCAGAAACACTTTTCTTCTAGGAGCTGCGTTGGGATATTCCCGAGTGAATGGGACCATAGGCTGTACAGAGAAATATCTGCTTCTAAAACCAAAACCGAGCTATCTAAGTGAACGGTTGTCAATGTGTGCATTCAACTGACAGAGTTAAACTCACGTTTGGATTCAGCGGTTTACAAACCCTTTCTGTGCAGAATCCCAAAACCGGTTATTCCAGCTCAATGCCGGCATCCGTACTAAACAGCAGGAAACTTCGTCTAAAACTCAGGAGAAACGTTTCCTTGAAACTGCTCTGCTGTGCGTTCGTTCACCTAAGAGAGTTGAAACTATGTTGAGATTCAGCGAGTCAGAAACACGTTTATGCTAGGAGCTGCGTTGGGATATTCCCGAGTGAATGGGACCATAGGCTGTACAGAGAAATATCTGCTTCTAAAACCAAAAGTGTGCTATCAAACTGAATAGTTGTCAATGTGTGCATTCAACTGACAGAGTTAAACTCACGTGTGGATTCAGCGGTTTGCAAACCCTTTCTGTGCAGAATCCCAAAACCGGTATTTCCAGCCCAATGCCGGCATCCGTACTAAACAGCAGGAAACTTCGTCTAAAACTCAGGAGAAACGTTACCTTGAAACTGCTCTGCTGGGCGTTCGTTCACCTAAGAGAGTTGAATCTATGTTGAGATTCAGCGAGTCAGAAACACGTTTCTTCTAGGAGCTGCGTTGGGATATTCCCGAGTGAATGGGACCATAGGCTGTACAGAGAAATATCTGCTTCTAAAACCAAAACGGAGCTATCTAACTGAATGGTTGTCAATGTGTGCATTCAACTGACAGAGTTAAACTCACGTGTGGATTCAGCGGTTTGCAAACCCTTTCTGTGCAGAATCCCAAAACCGGTATTTCCAGCCCAATGCCGGCATCCGTACTAAACAGCAGGAAACTTCGTCTAAAACTCAGGAGAAACGTTTCCTTGAAACTGCTCTGTTGTGCGTTCGTTCACCTAAGAGAGTTGAATCTATGTTGAGATTCAGCGAGTCAGAAACACGTTTCTTCTAGGAGCTGCGTTGGGATATTCCCGAGTGAATGGGACCATAGGCTGTACAGAGAAATATCTGCTTCTAAAACCAAAACGGAGCTATCTAACTGAATGGTTGCCAATGTGTGCATTCAACTGACAGAGTTAAACTCACGTGTGGATTCAGCGGTTTGCAAACCCTTTCTGTGCAGAATCCCAAAACCGGTATTTCCAGCCCAATGCCGGCATCCGTACTAAACAGCAGGAAACTTCGTCTAAAACTCAGGAGAAACGTTTCCTTGAAACTGCTCTGTTGTGCGTTCGTTCACCTAAGAGAGTTGAATCTATGTTGAGATTCAGCGAGTCAGAAACACGTTTCTTCTAGGAGCTGCGTTGGGATATTCCCGAGTGAATGGGACCATAGGCTGTACAGAGAAATATCTGCTTCTAAAACCAAAAGTGTGCTATCAAACTGAATAGTTGTCAATGTGTGCATTCAACTGACAGAGTTAAACTCACGTGTGGATTCAGCGGTTTGCAAACCATTTCTGTGCAGAATCCCAAAACCGGTATTTACAGCCCAATGCCGGCATCCGTACTAAACAGCAGGAAACTTCGTCTAAAACTCAGGAGAAACGTTACCTTGAAACTGCTCTGCTGTGCGTTCGTTCACCTAAGAGAGTTGAATCTATGTTGAGATTCAGCGAGTCAGAAACACGTTTCTTCTAGGATCTGCGTTGGGATATTCCCGAGTGAATGGGACCATAGGCTGTACAGAGAAATATCTGCTTCTAAAACCAAAACGGAGCTATCTAACTGAATGGTTGTCAATGTGTGCATTCAACTGACAGAGTTAAACTCACGTGTGGATTCAGCGGTTTGCAAACCCTTTCTGTGCAGAATCCCAAAACCGGTATTTCCAGCCCAATGCCGGCATCCGTACTAAACAGCAGGAAACTTCGTCTAAAACTCAGGAGAAACGTTTCCTTGAAACTGCTCTGCTGTGCGTTCGTTCACCTAAGAGAGTTGAATCTATGTTGAGATTCAGCGAGTCAGAAACACTTTTCTTCTAGGAGCTGCGTTGGGATATTCCCGAGTGAATGGGACCATAGGCTGTACAGAGAAATATCTGCTTCTAAAACCAAAACGGAGCTATCTAAGTGAATGGTTGTCAATGTGTGCATTCAACTGACAGAGTTAAACTCACGTTTGGATTCAGCGGTTTACAAACCCTTTCTGTGCAGAATCCCAAAACCGGTAATTCCAGCTCAATGCCGGCATCCGTACTAAACAGCAGGAAACTTCGTCTAAAACTCAGGAGAAACGCTTCCTTGAAACTGCTCTGCTGTGCGTTCGTTCACCTAAGAGAGTTGAATCTATGTTGAGATTCAGCGAGTCAGAAACACGTTTCTTCTAGGAGCTGCGTTGGGATATTCCCGAGTGAATGGGACCATAGGCTGTACAGAGAAATATCTGCTTCTAAAACCAAAAGTGTGCTATCAAACTGAATAGTTGTCAATGTGTGCATTCAACTGACAGAGTTAAACTCACGTGTGGATTCAGCGGTTTACAAACCCTTTCTGTGCAGAATCCCAAAACCGGTATTTCCAGCCCAATGCCGGCATCCGTACTAAACAGCAGGAAACTTCGTCTAAAACTCAGGAGAAACGTTACCTTGAAACTGCTCTGCTGTGCGTTCGTTCACCTAAGAGAGTTGAATCTATGTTGAGATTCAGCGAGTCAGAAACACGTTTCTTCTAGGAGCTGCGTTGGGATATTCCCGAGTGAATGGGACCATAGGCTGTACAGAGAAATATCTGCTTCTAAAACCAAAACGGAGCTATCTAACTGAATGGTTGTCAATGTGTGCATTCAACTGACAGAGTTAAACTCACGTGTGGATTCAGCGGTTTGCAAACCCTTTCTGTGCAGAATCCCAAAACCGGTATTTCCAGCCCAATGCCGGCATCCGTACTAAACAGCAGGAAACTTCGTCTAAAACTCAGGAGAAACGTTTCCTTGAAACTGCTCTGCTGTGCGTTCGTTCACCTAAGAGAGTTGAATCTATGTTGAGATTCAGCGAGTCAGAAACACGTTTCTTCTAGGAGGTGCGTTGGGATATTCCCGAGTGAATGGGACCATAGGCTGTACAGAGAAATATCTGCTTCTAAAACCAAAACGGAGCTATCTAAGTGAACGGTTGTCAATGTGTGCATTCAACTGACAGAGTTAAACTCACGTTTGGATTCAGCGGTTTACAAACCCTTTCTGTGCAGAATCCCAAAACCGGTAATTCCAGCTCAATGCCGGCATCCGTACTAAACAGCAGGAAACTTCGTCTAAAACTCAGGAGAAACGCTTCCTTGAAACTGCTCTGCTGTGCGTTCGTTCACCTAAGAGAGTTGAATCTATGTTGAGATTCAGCGAGTCAGAAACACGTTTCTTCTAGGAGCTGCGTTGGGATATTCCCGAGTGAATGGGACCATAGGCTGTACAGAGAAATATCTGCTTCTAAAACCAAAAGTGTGCTATCAAACTGAATAGTTGTCAATGTGTGCATTCAACTGACAGAGTTAAACTCACGTGTGGATTCAGCGGTTTGCAAACCCTTTCTGTGCAGAATCCCAAAACCGGTATTTCCAGCCCAATGCCGGCATCCGTACTAAACAGCAGGAAACTTCGTCTAAAACTCAGTAGAAACGTTAACTTGAAACTGCTCTGCTGTGCGTTCGTTCACCTAAGAGAGTTGAATCTATGTTGAGATTCAGCGAGTCAGAAACACGTTTCTTCTAGGAGCTGCGTTGGGATATTCCCGAGTGAATGGGACCATAGGCTGTACAGAGAAATATCTGCTTCTAAAACCAAAACGGAGCTATCTAACTGAATGGTTGTCAATGTGTGCATTCAACTGACAGAGTTAAACTCACGTGTGGATTCAGCGGTTTGCAAACCCTTTCTGTGCAGAATCCCAAAACCGGTATTTCCAGCCCAATGCCGGCATCCGTACTAAACAGCAGGAAACTTCGTCTAAAACTCAGGAGAAACGTTACCTTGAAACTGCTCTGCTGTGCGTTCGTTCACCTAAGAGAGTTGAATCTATGTTGAGATTCAGCGAGTCAGAAACACGTTTCTTCTAGGAGCTGCGTTGGGATATTCCCGAGTGAATGGGACCATAGGCTGTACAGAGAAATATCTGCTTCTAAAACCAAAACGGAGCTATCTAACTGAATGGTTGTCAATGTGTGCATTCAACTGACAGAGTTAAACTCACGTGTGGATTCAGCGGTTTGCAAACCCTTTCTGTGCAGAATCCCAAAACCGGTATTTCCAGCCCAATGCCGGCATCCGTACTAAACAGCAGGAAACTTCGTCTAAAACTCAGGAGAAACGTTTCCTTGAAACTGCTCTGCTGTGCGTTCGTTCACCTAAGAGAGTTGAATCTATGTTGAGATTCAGCGAGTCAGAAACACGTTTCTTCTAGGAGGTGCGTTGGGATATTCCCGAGTGAATGGGACCATAGGCTGTACAGAGAAATATCTGCTTCTAAAACCAAAACGGAGCTATCTAAGTGAACGGTTGTCAATGTGTGCATTCAACTGACAGAGTTAAACTCACGTTTGGATTCAGCGGTTTACAAACCCTTTCTGTGCAGAATCCCAAAACCGGTAATTCCAGCTCAATGCCGGCATCCGTACTAAACAGCAGGAAACTTCGTCTAAAACTCAGGAGAAACGTTTCCTTGAAACTGCTCTGCTGTGCGTTCGTTCACCTAAGAGAGTTGAATCTATGTTGAGATTCAGCGAGTCAGAAACACGTTTATGCTAGGAGCTGCGTTGGGATATTCCCGAGTGAATGGGACCATAGGCTGTACAGAGAAATATCTGCTTCTAAAACCAAAAGTGTGCTATCAAACTGAATAGTTGTCAATGTGTGCATTCAACTGACAGAGTTAAACTCACGTGTTGATTCAGCGGTTTGCAAACCCTTTCTGTGCAGAATCCCAAAACCGGTATTTCCAGCCCAATGCCGGCATCCGTACTAAACAGCAGGAAACTTCGTCTAAAACTCAGGAGAAACGTTACCTTGAAACTGCTCTGCTGGGCGTTCGTTCACCTAAGAGAGTTGAATCTATGTTGAGATTCAGCGAGTCAGAAACACGTTTCTTCTAGGAGCTGCGTTGGGATATTCCCGAGTGAATGGGACCATAGGCTGTACAGAGAAATATCTGCTTCTAAAACCAAAACGGAGCTATCTAACTGAATGGTTGCCAATGTGTGCATTCAACTGACAGAGTTAAACTCACGTGTGGATTCAGCGGTTTGCAAACCCTTTCTGTGCAGAATCCCAAAACCGGTATTTCCAGCCCAATGCCGGCATCCGTACTAAACAGCAGGAAACTTCGTGTAAAACTCAGGAGAAACGTTTCCTTGAAACTGCTCTGTTGTGCGTTCGTTCACCTAAGAGAGTTGAATCTATGTTGAGATTCAGCGAGTCAGAAACACGTTTCTTCTAGGAGCTGCGTTGGGATATTCCCGAGTGAATGGGACCATAGGCTGTACAGAGAAATATCTGCTTCTAAAACCAAAACGGAGCTATCTAAGTGAATGGTTGTCAATGTGTGCATTCAACTGACAGAGTTAAACTCACGTTTGGATTCAGCGGTTTACAAACCCTTTCTGTGCAGAATCCCAAAACCGGTAATTCCAGCTCAATGCCGGCATCCGTACTAAACAGCAGGAAACTTCGTCTAAAACTCAGGAGAAACGCTTCCTTGAAACTGCTCTGCTGTGCGTTCGTTCACCTAAGAGAGTTGAATCTATGTTGAGATTCAGCGAGTCAGAAACACGTTTCTTCTAGGAGCTGCGTTGGGATATTCCCGAGTGAATGGGACCATAGGCTGTACAGAGAAATATCTGCTTCTAAAACCAAAACGGAGCTATCTAACTGAATGGTTGTCAATGTGTGCATTCAACTGACAGAGTTAAACTCACGTGTGGATTCAGCGGTTTGCAAACCCTTTCTGTGCAGAATCCCAAAACCGGTATTTCCAGCCCAATGCCGGCATCCGTACTAAACAGCAGGAAACTTCGTCTAAAACTCAGGAGAAACGTTTCCTTGAAACTGCTCTGCTGTGCGTTCGTTCACCTAAGAGAGTTGAATCTATGTTGAGATTCAGCGAGTCAGAAACACGTTTCTTCTAGGAGGTGCGTTGGGATATTCCCGAGTGAATGGGACCATAGGCTGTACAGAGAAATATCTGCTTCTAAAACCAAAACGGAGCTATCTAAGTGAACGGTTGTCAATGTGTGCATTCAACTGACAGAGTTAAACTCACGTTTGGATTCAGCGGTTTACAAACCCTTTCTGTGCAGAATCCCAAAACCGGTAATTCCAGCTCAATGCCGGCATCCGTACTAAACAGCAGGAAACTTCGTCTAAAACTCAGGAGAAACGTTTCCTTGAAACTGCTCTGCTGTGCGTTCGTTCACCTAAGAGAGTTGAATCTATGTTGAGATTCAGCGAGTCAGAAACACGTTTATGCTAGGAGCTGCGTTGGGATATTCCCGAGTGAATGGGACCATAGGCTGTACAGAGAAATATCTGCTTCTAAAACCAAAAGTGTGCTATCAAACTGAATAGTTGTCAATGTGTGCATTCAACTGACAGAGTTAAACTCACGTGTTGATTCAGCGGTTTGCAAACCCTTTCTGTGCAGAATCCCAAAACCGGTATTTCCAGCCCAATGCCGGCATCCGTACTAAACAGCAGGAAACTTCGTCTAAAACTCAGGAGAAACGTTACCTTGAAACTGCTCTGCTGGGCGTTCGTTCACCTAAGAGAGTTGAATCTATGTTGAGATTCAGCGAGTCAGAAACACGTTTCTTCTAGGAGCTGCGTTGGGATATTCCCGAGTGAATGGGACCATAGGCTGTACAGAGAAATATCTGCTTCTAAAACCAAAACGGAGCTATCTAACTGAATGGTTGCCAATGTGTGCATTCAACTGACAGAGTTAAACTCACGTGTGGATTCAGCGGTTTGCAAACCCTTTCTGTGCAGAATCCCAAAACCGGTATTTCCAGCCCAATGCCGGCATCCGTACTAAACAGCAGGAAACTTCGTGTAAAACTCAGGAGAAACGTTTCCTTGAAACTGCTCTGTTGTGCGTTCGTTCACCTAAGAGAGTTGAATCTATGTTGAGATTCAGCGAGTCAGAAACACGTTTCTTCTAGGAGCTGCGTTGGGATATTCCCGAGTGAATGGGACCATAGGCTGTACAGAGAAATATCTGCTTCTAAAACCAAAACGGAGCTATCTAAGTGAATGGTTGTCAATGTGTGCATTCAACTGACAGAGTTAAACTCACGTTTGGATTCAGCGGTTTACAAACCCTTTCTGTGCAGAATCCCAAAACCGGTAATTCCAGCTCAATGCCGGCATCCGTACTAAACAGCAGGAAACTTCGTCTAAAACTCAGGAGAAACGCTTCCTTGAAACTGCTCTGCTGTGCGTTCGTTCACCTAAGAGAGTTGAATCTATGTTGAGATTCAGCGAGTCAGAAACACGTTTCTTCTAGGAGCTGCGTTGGGATATTCCCGAGTGAATGGGACCATAGGCTGTACAGAGAAATATCTGCTTCTAAAACCAAAACGGAGCTATCTAACTGAATGGTTGTCAATGTGTGCATTCAACTGACAGAGTTAAACTCACGTGTGGATTCAGCGGTTTGCAAACCCTTTCTGTGCAGAATCCCAAAACCGGTATTTCCAGCCCAATGCCGGCATCCGTACTAAACAGCAGGAAACTTCGTCTAAAACTCAGGAGAAACGTTTCCTTGAAACTGCTCTGCTGTGCGTTCGTTCACCTAAGAGAGTTGAATCTATGTTGAGATTCAGCGAGTCAGAAACACGTTTCTTCTAGGAGGTGCGTTGGGATATTCCCGAGTGAATGGGACCATAGGCTGTACAGAGAAATATCTGCTTCTAAAACCAAAACGGAGCTATCTAAGTGAACGGTTGTCAATGTGTGCATTCAACTGACAGAGTTAAACTCACGTTTGGATTCAGCGGTTTACAAACCCTTTCTGTGCAGAATCCCAAAACCGGTAATTCCAGCTCAATGCCGGCATCCGTACTAAACAGCAGGAAACTTCGTCTAAAACTCAGGAGAAACGTTTCCTTGAAACTGCTCTGCTGTGCGTTCGTTCACCTAAGAGAGTTGAATCTATGTTGAGATTCAGCGAGTCAGAAACACGTTTATGCTAGGAGCTGCGTTGGGATATTCCAGAGTGAATGGGACCATAGGCTGTACAGAGAAATATCTGCTTCTAAAACCAAAAGTGTGCTATCAAACTGAATAGTTGTCAATGTGTGCATTCAACTGACAGAGTTAAACTCACGTGTGGATTCAGCGGTTTGCAAACCCTTTCTGTGCAGAATCCCAAAACCGGTATTTCCAGCCCAATGCCGGCATCCGTACTAAACAGCAGGAAACTTCGTCTAAAACTCAGGAGAAACGTTACCTTGAAACTGTTCTGCTGGGCGTTCGTTCACCTAAGAGAGTTGAATCTATGTTGAGATTCAGCGAGTCAGAAACACGTTTCTTCTAGGAGCTGCGTTGGGATATTCCCGAGTGAATGGGACCATAGGCTGTACAGAGAAATATCTGCTTCTAAAACCAAAACGGAGCTATCTAACTGAATGGTTGTCAATGTGTGCATTCAACTGACAGAGTTAAACTCACGTGTGGATTCAGCGGTTTGCAAACCCTTTCTGTGCAGAATCCCAAAACCGGTATTTCCAGCCCAATGCCGGCATCCGTACTAAACAGCAGGAAACTTCGTCTAAAACTCAGGAGAAACGTTTCCTTGAAACTGCTCTGTTGTGCGTTCGTTCACCTAAGAGAGTTGAATCTATGTTGAGATTCAGCGAGTCAGAAACACGTTTCTTCTAGGAGCTGCGTTGGGATATTCCCGAGTGAATGGGACCATAGGCTGTACAGAGAAATATCTGCTTCTAAAACCAAAAGTGTGCTATCAAACTGAATAGTTGTCAATGTGTGCATTCAACTGACAGAGTTAAACTCACGTGTGGATTCAGCGGTTTGCAAACCATTTCTGTGCAGAATCCCAAAACCGGTATTTACAGCCCAATGCCGGCATCCGTACTAAACAGCAGGAAACTTCGTCTAAAACTCAGGAGAAACGTTACCTTGAAACTGCTCTGCTGTGCGTTCGTTCACCTAAGAGAGTTGAATCTATGTTGAGATTCAGCGAGTCAGAAACACGTTTCTTCTAGGATCTGCGTTGGGATATTCCCGAGTGAATGGGACCATAGGCTGTACAGAGAAATATCTGCTTCTAAAACCAAAACGGAGCTATCTAACTGAATGGTTGTCAATGTGTGCATTCAACTGACAGAGTTAAACTCACGTGTGGATTCAGCGGTTTGCAAACCCTTTCTGTGCAGAATCCCAAAACCGGTATTTCCAGCCCAATGCCGGCATCCGTACTAAACAGCAGGAAACTTCGTCTAAAACTCAGGAGAAACGTTACCTTGAAACTGCTCTGCTGTGCGTTCGTTCACCTAAGAGAGTTGAATCTATGTTGAGATTCAGCGAGTCAGAAACACTTTTCTTCTAGGATCTGCGTTGGGATATTCCCGAGTGAATGGGACCATAGGCTGTTCAGAGAAATATCTGCTTCTAAAACCAAAACGGAGCTATCTAACTGAATGGTTGTCAATGTGTGCATTCAACTGACAGAGTTAAACTCACGTGTGGATTCAGCGGTTTGCAAACCCTTTCTGTGCAGAATCCCAAAACCGGTATTTCCAGCCCAATGCCGGCATCCGTACTAAACAGCAGGAAACTTCGTCTAAAACTCAGGAGAAACGTTACCTTGAAACTGCTCTGCTGTGTGTTCGTTCACCTAAGAGAGTTGAATCTATCTTGAGATTCAGCGAGTCAGAAACAAGTTTCTTCTAGGAGCTGTGTTGGGATATTCCCGAGTGAATGGGACCATAGGCTGTACAGAGAAATATCTGCTTCTAAAACCAAACGGAGCTATCTAACTGAATGGTTGTCAATGTGTGCATTCAACTGACAGAGTTAAACTCACGTGTGCATTCAGCGGTTTGCAAACCCTTTCTGTGCAGAATCCCAAAACCGGTATTTCCAGCCCAATGCCGGCATACGTACTAAACAGCAGGAAACTTCGTCTAAAACTCAGGAGAAACGTTTCCTTGAAACTGCTCTGCTGTGCGTTCGTTCACCTAAGAGAGTTGAATCTATGTTGAGATTCAGCGAGTCAGAAACACTTTTCTTCTAGGAGCTGCGTTGGGATATTCCCGAGTGAATGGGACCATAGGCTGTACAGAGAAATATCTGCTTCTAAAACCAAAACCGAGCTATCTAAGTGAACGGTTGTCAATGTGTGCATTCAACTGACAGAGTTAAACTCACGTTTGGATTCAGCGGTTTACAAACCCTTTCTGTGCAGAATCCCAAAACCGGTAATTCCAGCTCAATGCCGGCATCCGTACTAAACAGCAGGAAACTTCGTCTAAAACTCAGGAGAAACGTTTCCTTGAAACTGCTCTGCTGTGCGTTCGTTCACCTAAGAGAGTTGAAACTATGTTGAGATTCAGCGAGTCAGAAACACGTTTATGCTAGGAGCTGCGTTGGGATATTCCCGAGTGAATGGGACCATAGGCTGTACAGAGAAATATCTGCTTCTAAAACCAAAAGTGTGCTATCAAACTGAATAGTTGTCAATGTGTGCATTCAACTGACAGAGTTAAACTCACGTGTGGATTCAGCGGTTTGCAAACCCTTTCTGTGCAGAATCCCAAAACCGGTATTTCCAGCCCAATGCCGGCATCCGTACTAAACAGCAGGAAACTTCGTCTGAAACTCAGGAGAAACGTTACCTTGAAACTGCTCTGCTGGGCGTTCGTTCACCTAAGAGAGTTGAATCTATGTTGAGATTCAGCGAGTCAGAAACACGTTTCTTCTAGGAGCTGCGTTGGGATATTCCCGAGTGAATGGGACCATAGGCTGTACAGAGAAATATCTGCTTCTAAAACCAAAACGGAGCTATCTAACTGAATGGTTGTCAATGTGTGCATTCAACTGACAGAGTTAAACTCACGTGTGGATTCAGCGGTTTGCAAACCCTTTCTGTGCAGAATCCCAAAACCGGTATTTCCAGCCCAATGCCGGCATCCGTACTAAACAGCAGGAAACTTCGTCTAAAACTCAGGAGAAACGTTTCCTTGAAACTGCTCTGTTGTGCGTTCGTTCACCTAAGAGAGTTGAATCTATGTTGAGATTCAGCGAGTCAGAAACACGTTTCTTCTAGGAGCTGCGTTGGGATATTCCCGAGTGAATGGGACCATAGGCTGTACAGAGAAATATCTGCTTCTAAAACCAAAACGGAGCTATCTAACTGAATGGTTGCCAATGTGTGCATTCAACTGACAGAGTTAAACTCACGTGTGGATTCAGCGGTTTGCAAACCCTTTCTGTGCAGAATCCCAAAACCGGTATTTCCAGCCCAATGCCGGCATCCGTACTAAACAGCAGGAAACTTCGTCTAAAACTCAGGAGAAACGTTTCCTTGAAACTGCTCTGTTGTGCGTTCGTTCACCTAAGAGAGTTGAATCTATGTTGAGATTCAGCGAGTCAGAAACACGTTTCTTCTAGGAGCTGCGTTGGGATATTCCCGAGTGAATGGGACCATAGGCTGTACAGAGAAATATCTGCTTCTAAAACCAAAAGTGTGCTATCAAACTGAATAGTTGTCAATGTGTGCATTCAACTGACAGAGTTAAACTCACGTGTGGATTCAGCGGTTTGCAAACCATTTCTGTGCAGAATCCCAAAACCGGTATTTACAGCCCAATGCCGGCATCCGTACTAAACAGCAGGAAACTTCGTCTAAAACTCAGGAGAAACGTTACCTTGAAACTGCTCTGCTGTGCGTTCGTTCACCTAAGAGAGTTGAATCTATGTTGAGATTCAGCGAGTCAGAAACACGTTTCTTCTAGGATCTGCGTTGGGATATTCCCGAGTGAATGGGACCATAGGCTGTACAGAGAAATATCTGCTTCTAAAACCAAAACGGAGCTATCTAACTGAATGGTTGTCAATGTGTGCATTCAACTGACAGAGTTAAACTCACGTGTGGATTCAGCGGTTTGCAAACCCTTTCTGTGCAGAATCCCAAAACCGGTATTTCCAGCCCAATGCCGGCATCCGTACTAAACAGCAGGAAACTTCGTCTAAAACTCAGGAGAAACGTTTCCTTGAAACTGCTCTGCTGTGCGTTCGTTCACCTAAGAGAGTTGAATCTATGTTGAGATTCAGCGAGTCAGAAACACGTTTCTTCTAGGAGCTGCGTTGGGATATTCCCGAGTGAATGGGACCATAGGCTGTACAGAGAAATATCTGCTTCTAAAACCAAAACGGAGCTATCTAAGTGAATGGTTGTCAATGTGTGCATTCAACTGACAGAGTTAAACTCACGTTTGGATTCAGCGGTTTACAAACCCTTTCTGTGCAGAATCCCAAAACCGGTAATTCCAGCTCAATGCCGGCATCCGTACTAAACAGCAGGAAACTTCGTCTAAAACTCAGGAGAAACGCTTCCTTGAAACTGCTCTGCTGTGCGTTCGTTCACCTAAGAGAGTTGAATCTATGTTGAGATTCAGCGAGTCAGAAACACGTTTCTTCTAGGAGCTGCGTTGGGATATTCCCGAGTGAATGGGACCATAGGCTGTACAGAGAAATATCTGCTTCTAAAACCAAAAGTGTGCTATCAAACTGAATAGTTGTCAATGTGTGCATTCAACTGACAGAGTTAAACTCACGTGTGGATTCAGCGGTTTGCAAACCCTTTCTGTGCAGAATCCCAAAACCGGTATTTCCAGCCCAATGCCGGCATCCGTACTAAACAGCAGGAAACTTCGTCTAAAACTCAGGAGAAACGTTACCTTGAAACTGCTCTGCTGTGCGTTCGTTCACCTAAGAGAGTTGAATCTATGTTGAGATTCAGCGAGTCAGAAACACGTTTCTTCTAGGAGCTGCGTTGGGATATTCCCGAGTGAATGGGACCATAGGCTGTACAGAGAAATATCTGCTTCTAAAACCAAAACGGAGCTATCTAACTGAATGGTTGTCAATGTGTGCATTCAACTGACAGAGTTAAACTCACGTGTGGATTCAGCGGTTTGCAAACCCTTTCTGTGCAGAATCCCAAAACCGGTATTTCCAGCCCAATGCCGGCATCCGTACTAAACAGCAGGAAACTTCGTCTAAAACTCAGGAGAAACGTTTCCTTGAAACTGTTCTGCTGTGCGTTCGTTCACCTAAGAGAGTTGAATCTATGTTGAGATTCAGCGAGTCAGAAACACGTTTCTTCTAGGAGGTGCGTTGGGATATTCCCGAGTGAATGGGACCATAGGCTGTACAGAGAAATATCTGCTTCTAAAACCAAAACGGAGCTATCTAAGTGAACGGTTGTCAATGTGTGCATTCAACTGACAGAGTTAAACTCACGTTTGGATTCAGCGGTTTACAAACCCTTTCTGTGCAGAATCCCAAAACCGGTAATTCCAGCTCAATGCCGGCATCCGTACTAAACAGCAGGAAACTTCGTCTAAAACTCAGGAGAAACGTTTCCTTGAAACTGCTCTGCTGTGCGTTCGTTCACCTAAGAGAGTTGAATCTATGTTGAGATTCAGCGAGTCAGAAACACGTTTATGCTAGGAGCTGCGTTGGGATATTCCAGAGTGAATGGGACCATAGGCTGTACAGAGAAATATCTGCTTCTAAAACCAAAAGTGTGCTATCAAACTGAATAGTTGTCAATGTGTGCATTCAACTGACAGAGTTAAACTCACGTGTGGATTCAGCGGTTTGCAAACCCTTTCTGTGCAGAATCCCAAAACCGGTATTTCCAGCCCAATGCCGGCATCCGTACTAAACAGCAGGAAACTTCGTCTAAAACTCAGGAGAAACGTTACCTTGAAACTGCTCTGCTGGGCGTTCGTTCACCTAAGAGAGTTGAATCTATGTTGAGATTCAGCGAGTCAGAAACACGTTTCTTCTAGGAGCTGCGTTGGGATATTCCCGAGTGAATGGGACCATAGGCTGTACAGAGAAATATCTGCTTCTAAAACCAAAACGGAGCTATCTAACTGAATGGTTGCCAATGTGTGCATTCAACTGACAGAGTTAAACTCACGTGTGGATTCAGCGGTTTGCAAACCCTTTCTGTGCAGAATCCCAAAACCGGTATTTCCAGCCCAATGCCGGCATCCGTACTAAACAGCAGGAAACTTCGTCTAAAACTCAGGAGAAACGTTTCCTTGAAACTGCTCTGTTGTGCGTTCGTTCACCTAAGAGAGTTGAATCTATGTTGAGATTCAGCGAGTCAGAAACACGTTTCTTCTAGGAGCTGCGTTGGGATATTCCCGAGTGAATGGGACCATAGGCTGTACAGAGAAATATCTGCTTCTAAAACCAAAAGTGTGCTATCAAACTGAATAGTTGTCAATGTGTGCATTCAACTGACAGAGTTAAACTCACGTGTGGATTCAGCGGTTTGCAAACCATTTCTGTGCAGAATCCCAAAACCGGTATTTACAGCCCAATGCCGGCATCCGTACTAAACAGCAGGAAACTTCGTCTAAAACTCAGGAGAAACGTTACCTTGAAACTGCTCTGCTGTGCGTTCGTTCACCTAAGAGAGTTGAATCTATGTTGAGATTCAGCGAGTCAGAAACACGTTTCTTCTAGGATCTGCGTTGGGATATTCCCGAGTGAATGGGACCATAGGCTGTACAGAGAAATATCTGCTTCTAAAACCAAAACGGAGCTATCTAACTGAATGGTTGTCAATGTGTGCATTCAACTGACAGAGTTAAACTCACGTGTGGATTCAGCGGTTTGCAAACCCTTTCTGTGCAGAATCCCAAAACCGGTATTTCCAGCCCAATGCCGGCATCCGTACTAAACAGCAGGAAACTTCGTCTAAAACTCAGGAGAAACGTTTCCTTGAAACTGCTCTGCTGTGCGTTCGTTCACCTAAGAGAGTTGAATCTATGTTGAGATTCAGCGAGTCAGAAACACTTTTCTTCTAGGAGCTGCGTTGGGATATTCCCGAGTGAATGGGACCATAGGCTGTACAGAGAAATATCTGCTTCTAAAACCAAAACGGAGCTATCTAAGTGAATGGTTGTCAATGTGTGCATTCAACTGACAGAGTTAAACTCACGTTTGGATTCAGCGGTTTACAAACCCTTTCTGTGCAGAATCCCAAAACCGGTAATTCCAGCTCAATGCCGGCATCCGTACTAAACAGCAGGAAACTTCGTCTAAAACTCAGGAGAAACGCTTCCTTGAAACTGCTCTGCTGTGCGTTCGTTCACCTAAGAGAGTTGAATCTATGTTGAGATTCAGCGAGTCAGAAACACGTTTCTTCTAGGAGCTGCGTTGGGATATTCCCGAGTGAATGGGACCATAGGCTGTACAGAGAAATATCTGCTTCTAAAACCAAAAGTGTGCTATCAAACTGAATAGTTGTCAATGTGTGCATTCAACTGACAGAGTTAAACTCACGTGTGGATTCAGCGGTTTGCAAACCCTTTCTGTGCAGAATCCCAAAACCGGTATTTCCAGCCCAATGCCGGCATCCGTACTAAACAGCAGGAAACTTCGTCTAAAACTCAGGAGAAACGTTACCTTGAAACTGCTCTGCTGTGCGTTCGTTCACCTAAGAGAGTTGAATCTATGTTGAGATTCAGCGAGTCAGAAACACGTTTCTTCTAGGAGCTGCGTTGGGATATTCCCGAGTGAATGGGACCATAGGCTGTACAGAGAAATATCTGCTTCTAAAACCAAAACGGAGCTATCTAACTGAATGGTTGTCAATGTGTGCATTCAACTGACAGAGTTAAACTCACGTGTGGATTCAGCGGTTTGCAAACCCTTTCTGTGCAGAATCCCAAAACCGGTATTTCCAGCCCAATGCCGGCATCCGTACTAAACAGCAGGAAACTTCGTCTAAAACTCAGGAGAAACGTTTCTTTGAAACTGCTCTGCTGTGCGTTCGTTCACCTAAGAGAGTTGAATCTATGTTGAGATTCAGCGAGTCAGAAACACGTTTCTTCTAGGAGGTGCGTTGGGATATTCCCGAGTGAATGGGACCATAGGCTGTACAGAGAAATATCTGCTTCTAAAACCAAAACGGAGCTACCTAAGTGAACGGTTGTCAATGTGTGCATTCAACTGACAGAGTTAAACTCACGTTTGGATTCAGCGGTTTACAAACCCTTTCTGTGCAGAATCCCAAAACCGGTAATTCCAGCTCAATGCCGGCATCCGTACTAAACAGCAGGAAACTTCGTCTAAAACTCAGGAGAAACGTTTCCTTGAAACTGCTCTGCTGTGCGTTCGTTCACCTAAGAGAGTTGAATCTATGTTGAGATTCAGCGAGTCAGAAACACGTTTATGCTAGGAGCTGCGTTGGGATATTCCAGAGTGAATGGGACCATAGGCTGTACAGAGAAATATCTGCTTCTAAAACCAAAAGTGTGCTATCAAACTGAATAGTTGTCAATGTGTGCATTCAACTGACAGAGTTAAACTCACGTGTGGATTCAGCGGTTTGCAAACCCTTTCTGTGCAGAATCCCAAAACCGGTATTTCCAGCCCAATGCCGGCATCCGTACTAAACAGCAGGAAACTTCGTCTAAAACTCAGGAGAAACGTTACCTTGAAACTGCTCTGCTGGGCGTTCGTTCACCTAAGAGAGTTGAATCTATGTTGAGATTCAGCGAGTCAGAAACACGTTTCTTCTAGGAGCTGCGTTGGGATATTCCCGAGTGAATGGGACCATAGGCTGTACAGAGAAATATCTGCTTCTAAAACCAAAAGTGTGCTATCAAACTGAATGGTTGCCAATGTGTGCATTCAACTGACAGAGTTAAACTCACGTGTGGATTCAGCGGTTTGCAAACCCTTTCTGTGCAGAATCCCAAAACCGGTATTTCCAGCCCAATGCCGGCATCCGTACTAAACAGCAGGAAACTTCGTCTAAAACTCAGGAGAAACGTTTCCTTGAAACTGCTCTGTTGTGCGTTCGTTCACCTAAGAGAGTTGAATCTATGTTGAGATTCAGCGAGTCAGAAACACGTTTCTTCTAGGAGCTGCGTTGGGATATTCCCGAGTGAATGGGACCATAGGCTGTACAGAGAAATATCTGCTTCTAAAACCAAAAGTGTGCTATCAAACTGAATAGTTGTCAATGTGTGCATTCAACTGACAGAGTTAAACTCACGTGTGGATTCAGCGGTTTGCAAACCCTTTCTGTGCAGAATCCCAAAACCGGTATTTCCAGCCCAATGCCGGCATCCGTACTAAACAGCAGGAAACTTCGTCTAAAACTCAGGAGAAACGTTACCTTGAAACTGCTCTGCTGTGCGTTCGTTCACCTAAGAGAGTTGAATCTATGTTGAGATTCAGCGAGTCAGAAACACGTTTCTTCTAGGATCTGCGTTGGGATATTCCCGAGTGAATGGGACCATAGGCTGTACAGAGAAATATCTGCTTCTAAAACCAAAACGGAGCTATCTAACTGAATGGTTGTCAATGTGTGCATTCAACTGACAGAGTTAAACTCACGTGTGGATTCAGCGGTTTGCAAACCCTTTCTGTGCAGAATCCCAAAACCGGTATTTCCAGCCCAATGCCGGCATCCGTACTAAACAGCAGGAAACTTCGTCTAAAACTCAGGAGAAACGTTTCCTTGAAACTGCTCTGCTGTGCGTTCGTTCACCTAAGAGAGTTGAATCTATGTTGAGATTCAGCGAGTCAGAAACACTTTTCTTCTAGGAGCTGCGTTGGGATATTCCCGAGTGAATGGGACCATAGGCTGTACAGAGAAATATCTGCTTCTAAAACCAAAACGGAGCTATCTAAGTGAATGGTTGTCAATGTGTGCATTCAACTGACAGAGTTAAACTCACGTTTGGATTCAGCGGTTTACAAACCCTTTCTGTGCAGAATCCCAAAACCGGTAATTCCAGCTCAATGCCGGCATCCGTACTAAACAGCAGGAAACTTCGTCTAAAACTCAGGAGAAACGCTTCCTTGAAACTGCTCTGCTGTGCGTTCGTTCACCTAAGAGAGTTGAATCTATGTTGAGATTCAGCGAGTCAGAAACACGTTTCTTCTAGGAGCTGCGTTGGGATATTCCCGAGTGAATGGGACCATAGGCTGTACAGAGAAATATCTGCTTCTAAAACCAAAAGTGTGCTATCAAACTGAATAGTTGTCAATGTGTGCATTCAACTGACAGAGTTAAACTCACGTGTGGATTCAGCGGTTTGCAAACCCTTTCTGTGCAGAATCCCAAAACCGGTATTTCCAGCCCAATGCCGGCATCCGTACTAAACAGCAGGAAACTTCGTCTAAAACTCAGTAGAAACGTTAACTTGAAACTGCTCTGCTGTGCGTTCGTTCACCTAAGAGAGTTGAATCTATGTTGAGATTCAGCGAGTCAGAAACACGTTTCTTCTAGGAGCTGCGTTGGGATATTCCCGAGTGAATGGGACCATAGGCTGTACAGAGAAATATCTGCTTCTAAAACCAAAACGGAGCTATCTAACTGAATGGTTGTCAATGTGTGCATTCAACTGACAGAGTTAAACTCACGTGTGGATTCAGCGGTTTGCAAACCCTTTCTGTGCAGAATCCCAAAACCGGTATTTCCAGCCCAATGCCGGCATCCGTACTAAACAGCAGGAAACTTCGTCTAAAACTCAGGAGAAACGTTACCTTGAAACTGCTCTGCTGTGCGTTCGTTCACCTAAGAGAGTTGAATCTATGTTGAGATTCAGCGAGTCAGAAACACGTTTCTTCTAGGAGCTGCGTTGGGATATTCCCGAGTGAATGGGACCATAGGCTGTACAGAGAAATATCTGCTTCTAAAACCAAAACGGAGCTATCTAACTGAATGGTTGTCAATGTGTGCATTCAACTGACAGAGTTAAACTCACGTGTGGATTCAGCGGTTTGCAAACCCTTTCTGTGCAGAATCCCAAAACCGGTATTTCCAGCCCAATGCCGGCATCCGTACTAAACAGCAGGAAACTTCGTCTAAAACTCAGGAGAAACGTTTCCTTGAAACTGCTCTGCTGTGCGTTCGTTCACCTAAGAGAGTTGAATCTATGTTGAGATTCAGCGAGTCAGAAACACGTTTCTTCTAGGAGGTGCGTTGGGATATTCCCGAGTGAATGGGACCATAGGCTGTACAGAGAAATATCTGCTTCTAAAACCAAAACGGAGCTATCTAAGTGAACGGTTGTCAATGTGTGCATTCAACTGACAGAGTTAAACTCACGTTTGGATTCAGCGGTTTACAAACCCTTTCTGTGCAGAATCCCAAAACCGGTAATTCCAGCTCAATGCCGGCATCCGTACTAAACAGCAGGAAACTTCGTCTAAAACTCAGGAGAAACGTTTCCTTGAAACTGCTCTGCTGTGCGTTCGTTCACCTAAGAGAGTTGAATCTATGTTGAGATTCAGCGAGTCAGAAACACGTTTATGCTAGGAGCTGCGTTGGGATATTCCCGAGTGAATGGGACCATAGGCTGTACAGAGAAATATCTGCTTCTAAAACCAAAAGTGTGCTATCAAACTGAATAGTTGTCAATGTGTGCATTCAACTGACAGAGTTAAACTCACGTGTTGATTCAGCGGTTTGCAAACCCTTTCTGTGCAGAATCCCAAAACCGGTATTTCCAGCCCAATGCCGGCATCCGTACTAAACAGCAGGAAACTTCGTCTAAAACTCAGGAGAAACGTTACCTTGAAACTGCTCTGCTGGGCGTTCGTTCACCTAAGAGAGTTGAATCTATGTTGAGATTCAGCGAGTCAGAAACACGTTTCTTCTAGGAGCTGCGTTGGGATATTCCCGAGTGAATGGGACCATAGGCTGTACAGAGAAATATCTGCTTCTAAAACCAAAACGGAGCTATCTAACTGAATGGTTGCCAATGTGTGCATTCAACTGACAGAGTTAAACTCACGTGTGGATTCAGCGGTTTGCAAACCCTTTCTGTGCAGAATCCCAAAACCGGTATTTCCAGCCCAATGCCGGCATCCGTACTAAACAGCAGGAAACTTCGTGTAAAACTCAGGAGAAACGTTTCCTTGAAACTGCTCTGTTGTGCGTTCGTTCACCTAAGAGAGTTGAATCTATGTTGAGATTCAGCGAGTCAGAAACACGTTTCTTCTAGGAGCTGCGTTGGGATATTCCCGAGTGAATGGGACCATAGGCTGTACAGAGAAATATCTGCTTCTAAAACCAAAAGTGTGCTATCAAACTGAATAGTTGTCAATGTGTGCATTCAACTGACAGAGTTAAACTCACGTGTGGATTCAGCGGTTTGCAAACCCTTTCTGTGCAGAATCCCAAAACCGGTATTTCCAGCCCAATGCCGGCATCCGTACTAAACAGCAGGAAACTTCGTCTAAAACTCAGGAGAAACGTTTCCTTGAAACTGCTCTGCTGTGCGTTCGTTCACCTAAGAGAGTTGAATCTATGTTGAGATTCAGCGAGTCAGAAACACTTTTCTTCTAGGAGCTGCGTTGGGATATTCCCGAGTGAATGGGACCATAGGCTGTACAGAGAAATATCTGCTTCTAAAACCAAAACGGAGCTATCTAAGTGAATGGTTGTCAATGTGTGCATTCAACTGACAGAGTTAAACTCACGTTTGGATTCAGCGGTTTACAAACCCTTTCTGTGCAGAATCCCAAAACCGGTAATTCCAGCTCAATGCCGGCATCCGTACTAAACAGCAGGAAACTTCGTCTAAAACTCAGGAGAAACGCTTCCTTGAAACTGCTCTGCTGTGCGTTCGTTCACCTAAGAGAGTTGAATCTATGTTGAGATTCAGCGAGTCAGAAACACGTTTATGCTAGGAGCTGCGTTGGGATATTCCCGAGTGAATGGTACCATAGGCTGTACAGAGAAATATCTGCTTCTAAAACCAAAAGTGTGCTATCAAACTGAATAGTTGTCAAAGTGTGCATTCAACTGACAGAGTTAAACTCACGTGTGGATTCAGCGGTTTGCAAACCCTTTCTGTGCAGAATCCCAAAACCGGTATTTCCAGCCCAATGCCGGCATCCGTACTAAACAGCAGGAAACTTCGTCTAAAACTCAGGAGAAACGTTACCTTGAAACTGCTCTGCTGTGCGTTCGTTCACCTAAGAGAGTTGAATCTATGTTGAGATTCAGCGAGTCAGAAACACGTTTCTTCTAGGAGCTGCGTTGGGATATTCCCGAGTGAATGGGACCATAGGCTGTACAGAGAAATATCTGCTTCTAAAACCAAACGGAGCTATCGAACTGAATGGTTGTCAATGTGTGCATTCAACTGACAGAGTTAAACTCACGTGTGCATTCAGCGGTTTGCAAACCCTTTCTGTGCAGAATCCCAAAACCGGTATTTCCAGCCCAATGCCGGCATCCGTACTAAACAGCAGGAAACTTCGTCTAAAACTCAGGAGAAACGTTACCTTGAAACTGCTCTGCTGGGCGTTCGTTCACCTAAGAGAGTTGAATCTATGTTGAGATTCAGCGAGTCAGAAACACGTTTCTTCTAGGAGCTGCGTTGGGATATTCCCGAGTGAATGGGACCATAGGCTGTACAGAGAAATATCTGCTTCTAAAACCAAAACGGAGCTATCTAAGTGAACGGTTGTCAATGTGTGCATTCAACTGACAGAGTTAAACTCACGTTTGGATTCAGCGGTTTACAAACCCTTTCTGTGCAGAATCCCAAAACCGGTAATTCCAGCTCAATGCCGGCATCCGTACTAAACAGCAGGAAACTTCGTCTAAAACTCAGGAGAAACGTTTCCTTGAAACTGCTCTGCTGTGCGTTCGTTCACCTAAGAGAGTTGAATCTATGTTGAGATTCAGCGAGTCAGAAACACGTTTATGCTAGGAGCTGCGTTGGGATATTCCCGAGTGAATGGGACCATAGGCTGTACAGAGAAATATCTGCTTCTAAAACCAAAAGTGTGCTATCAAACTGAATAGTTGTCAATGTGTGCATTCAACTGACAGAGTTAAACTCACGTGTGGATTCAGCGGTTTGCAAACCCTTTCTGTGCAGAATCCCAAAACCGGTATTTCCAGCCCAATGCCGGCATCCGTACTAAACAGCAGGAAACTTCGTCTAAAACTCAGGAGAAACGTTACCTTGAAACTGCTCTGCTGTGCGTTCGTTCACCTAAGAGAGTTGAATCTATGTTGAGATTCAGCGAGTCAGAAACACGTTTCTTCTAGGATCTGCGTTGGGATATTCCCGAGTGAATGGGACCATAGGCTGTACAGAGAAATATCTGCTTCTAAAACCAAAACGGAGCTATCTAACTGAATGGTTGTCAATGTGTGCATTCAACTGACAGAGTTAAACTCACGTGTGGATTCAGCGGTTTGCAAACCCTTTCTGTGCAGAATCCCAAAACCGGTATTTCCAGCCCAATGCCGGCATCCGTACTAAACAGCAGGAAACTTCGTCTAAAACTCAGGAGAAACGTTTCCTTGAAACTGCTCTGCTGTGCGTTCGTTCACCTAAGAGAGTTGAATCTATGTTGAGATTCAGCGAGTCAGAAACACTTTTCTTCTAGGAGCTGCGTTGGGATATTCCCGAGTGAATGGGACCATAGGCTGTACAGAGAAATATCTGCTTCTAAAACCAAAACGGAGCTATCTAACTGAATGGTTGTCAATGTGTGCATTCAACTGACAGAGTTAAACTCACGTTTGGATTCAGCGGTTTACAAACCCTTTCTGTGCAGAATCCCAAAACCGGTAATTCCAGCTCAATGCCGGCATCCGTACTAAACAGCAGGAAACTTCGTCTAAAACTCAGGAGAAACGCTTCCTTGAAACTGCTCTGCTGTGCGTTCGTTCACCTAAGAGAGTTGAATCTATGTTGAGATTCAGCGAGTCAGAAACACGTTTATGCTAGGAGCTGCGTTGGGATATTCCCGAGTGAATGGGACCATAGGCTGTACAGAGAAATATCTGCTTCTAAAACCAAAAGTGTGCTATCAAACTGAATAGTTGTCAATGTGTGCATTCAACTGACAGAGTTAAACTCACGTGTGGATTCAGCGGTTTGCAAACCCTTTCTGTGCAGAATCCCAAAACCGGTATTTCCAGCCCAATGCCGGCATCCGTACTAAACAGCAGGAAACTTCGTCTAAAACTCAGGAGAAACGTTACCTTGAAACTGCTCTGCTGTGCGTTCGTTCACCTAAGAGAGTTGAATCTATGTTGAGATTCAGCGAGTCAGAAACACGTTTCTTCTAGGAGCTGCGTTGGGATATTCCCGAGTGAATGGGACCATAGGCTGTACAGAGAAATATCTGCTTCTAAAACCAAACGGAGCTATCGAACTGAATGGTTGTCAATGTGTGCATTCAACTGACAGAGTTAAACTCACGTGTGCATTCAGCGGTTTGCAAACCCTTTCTGTGCAGAATCCCAAAACCGGTATTTCCAGCCCAATGCGGGCATACGTACTAAACAGCAGGAAACTTCGTCTAAAACTCAGGAGAAACGTTTCCTTGAAACTGCTCTGCTGTGCGTTCGTTCACCTAAGAGAGTTGAATCTATGTTGAGTTTCAGCGAGTCAGAAACACGTTTCTTCTAGGAGCTGCGTTGGGATATTCCCGAGTGAATGGGACCATAGGCTGTACAGAGAAATATCTGCTTCTAAAACCAAAACGGAGCTATCTAAGTGAATGGTTGTCAATGTGTGCATTCAACTGACAGAGTTAAACTCACGTTTGGATTCAGCGGTTTACAAACCCTTTCTGTGCAGAATCCCAAAACCGGTAATTCCAGCTCAATGCCGGCATCCGTACTAAACAGCAGGAAACTTCGTCTAAAACTCAGGAGAAACGTTTCCTTGAAACTGCTCTGCTGTGCGTTCGTTCACCTAAGAGAGTTGAAACTATGTTGAGATTCAGCGAGTCAGAAACACGTTTATGCTAGGAGCTGCGTTGGGATATTCCCGAGTGAATGGGACCATAGGCTGTACAGAGAAATATCTGCTTCTAAAACCAAAAGTGTGCTATCAAACTGAATAGTTGTCAATGTGTGCATTCAACTGACAGAGTTAAACTCACGTGTGGATTCAGCGGTTTGCAAACCCTTTCTGTGCAGAATCCCAAAACCGGTATTTCCAGCCCAATGCCGGCATCCGTACTAAACAGCAGGAAACTTCGTCTAAAACTCAGGAGAAACGTTACCTTGAAACTGCTCTGCTGGGCGTTCGTTCACCTAAGAGAGTTGAATCTATGTTGAGATTCAGCGAGTCAGAAACACGTTTCTTCTAGGAGCTGCGTTGGGATATTCCCGAGTGAATGGGACCATAGGCTGTACAGAGAAATATCTGCTTCTAAAACCAAAACGGAGCTATCTAACTGAATGGTTGTCAATGTGTGCATTCAACTGACAGAGTTAAACTCACGTGTGGATTCAGCGGTTTGCAAACCCTTTCTGTGCAGAATCCCAAAACCGGTATTTCCAGCCCAATGCCGGCATCCGTACTAAACAGCAGGAAACTTCGTCTAAAACTCAGGAGAAACGTTTCCTTGAAACTGCTCTGTTGTGCGTTCGTTCACCTAAGAGAGTTGAATCTATGTTGAGATTCAGCGAGTCAGAAACACGTTTCTTCTAGGAGCTGCGTTGGGATATTCCCGAGTGAATGGGACCATAGGCTGTACAGAGAAATATCTGCTTCTAAAACCAAAAGTGTGCTATCAAACTGAATGGTTGCCAATGTGTGCATTCAACTGACAGAGTTAAACTCACGTGTGGATTCAGCGGTTTGCAAACCCTTTCTGTGCAGAATCCCAAAACCGGTATTTCCAGCCCAATGCCGGCATCCGTACTAAACAGCAGGAAACTTCGTCTAAAACTCAGGAGAAACGTTTCCTTGAAACTGCTCTGCTGTGCGTTCGTTCACCTAAGAGAGTTGAATCTATGTTGAGTTTCAGCGAGTCAGAAACACGTTTCTTCTAGGAGCTGCGTTGGGATATTCCCGAGTGAATGGGACCATAGGCTGTACAGAGAAATATCTGCTTCTAAAACCAAAACGGAGCTATCTAAGTGAATGGTTGTCAATGTGTGCATTCAACTGACAGAGTTAAACTCACGTTTGGATTCAGCGGTTTACAAACCCTTTCTGTGCAGAATCCCAAAACCGGTAATTCCAGCTCAATGCCGGCATCCGTACTAAACAGCAGGAAACTTCGTCTAAAACTCAGGAGAAACGTTTCCTTGAAACTGCTCTGCTGTGCGTTCGTTCACCTAAGAGAGTTGAAACTATGTTGAGATTCAGCGAGTCAGAAACACGTTTATGCTAGGAGCTGCGTTGGGATATTCCCGAGTGAATGGGACCATAGGCTGTACAGAGAAATATCTGCTTCTAAAACCAAAAGTGTGCTATCAAACTGAATAGTTGTCAATGTGTGCATTCAACTGACAGAGTTAAACTCACGTGTGGATTCAGCGGTTTGCAAACCCTTTCTGTGCAGAATCCCAAAACCGGTATTTCCAGCCCAATGCCGGCATCCGTACTAAACAGCAGGAAACTTCGTCTAAAACTCAGGAGAAACGTTACCTTGAAACTGCTCTGCTGGGCGTTCGTTCACCTAAGAGAGTTGAATCTATGTTGAGATTCAGCGAGTCAGAAACACGTTTCTTCTAGGAGCTGCGTTGGGATATTCCCGAGTGAATGGGACCATAGGCTGTACAGAGAAATATCTGCTTCTAAAACCAAAAGTGTGCTATCAAACTGAATAGTTGTCAATGTGTGCATTCAACTGACAGAGTTAAACTCACGTGTGGATTCAGCGGTTTGCAAACCCTTTCTGTGCAGAATCCCAAAACCGGTATTTCCAGCCCAATGCCGGCATCCGTACTAAACAGCAGGAAACTTCGTCTAAAACTCAGGAGAAACGTTACCTTGAAACTGCTCTGCTGGGCGTTCGTTCACCTAAGAGAGTTGAATCTATGTTGAGATTCAGCGAGTCAGAAACACGTTTCTTCTAGGAGCTGCGTTGGGATATTCCCGAGTGAATGGGACCATAGGCTGTACAGAGAAATATCTGCTTCTAAAACCAAAAGTGTGCTATCAAACTGAATAGTTGTCAATGTGTGCATTCAACTGACAGAGTTAAACTCACGTGTGGATTCAGCGGTTTGCAAACCCTTTCTGTGCAGAATCCCAAAACCGGTATTTCCAGCCCAATGCCGGCATCCGTACTAAACAGCAGGAAACTTCGTCTAAAACTCAGGAGAAACGTTACCTTGAAACTGCTCTGCTGTGCGTTCGTTCACCTAAGAGAGTTGAATCTATGTTGAGATTCAGCGAGTCAGAAACACGTTTCTTCTAGGATCTGCGTTGGGATATTCCCGAGTGAATGGGACCATAGGCTGTACAGAGAAATATCTGCTTCTAAAACCAAAACGGAGCTATCGAACTGAATGGTTGTCAATGTGTGCATTCAACTGACAGAGTTAAACTCACGTGTGCATTCAGCGGTTTGCAAACCCTTTCTGTGCAGAATCCCAAAACCGGTATTTCCAGCCCAATGCCGGCATACGTACTAAACAGCAGGAAACTTCGTCTAAAACTCAGGAGAAACGTTTCCTTGAAACTGCTCTGCTGTGCGTTCGTTCACCTAAGAGAGTTGAATCTATGTTGAGATTCAGCGAGTCAGAAACACTTTTCTTCTAGGAGCTGCGTTGGGATATTCCCGAGTGAATGGGACCATAGGCTGTACAGAGAAATATCTGCTTCTAAAACCAAAACGGAGCTATCGAACTGAATGGTTGTCAATGTGTGCATTCAACTGACAGAGTTAAACTCACGTGTGGATTCAGCGGTTTGCAAACCCTTTCTGTGCAGAATCCCAAAACCGGTATTTCCAGCCCAATGCCGGCATCCGTACTAAACAGCAGGAAACTTCGTCTAAAACTCAGGAGAAACGTTACCTTGAAACTGCTCTGCTGTGCGTTCGTTCACCTAAGAGAGTTGAATCTATGTTGAGATTCAGCGAGTCAGAAACACGTTTCTTCTAGGATCTGCGTTGGGATATTCCCGAGTGAATGGGACCATAGGCTGTACAGAGAAATATCTGCTTCTAAAACCAAAACGGAGCTATCGAACTGAATGGTTGTCAATGTGTGCATTCAACTGACAGAGTTAAACTCACGTGTGCATTCAGCGGTTTGCAAACCCTTTCTGTGCAGAATCCCAAAACCGGTATTTCCAGCCCAATGCCGGCATACGTACTAAACAGCAGGAAACTTCGTCTAAAACTCAGGAGAAACGTTTCCTTGAAACTGCTCTGCTGTGCGTTCGTTCACCTAAGAGAGTTGAATCTATGTTGAGATTCAGCGAGTCAGAAACACTTTTCTTCTAGGAGCTGCGTTGGGATATTCCCGAGTGAATGGGACCATAGGCTGTACAGAGAAATATCTGCTTCTAAAACCAAAACGGAGCTATCTAACTGAATGGTTGTCAATGTGTGCATTCAACTGACAGAGTTAAACTCACGTGTGGATTCAGCGGTTTGCAAACCCTTTCTGTGCAGAATCCCAAAACCGGTATTTCCAGCCCAATGCCGGCATCCGTACTAAACAGCAGGAAACTTCGTCTAAAACTCAGGAGAAACGTTTCCTTGAAACTGCTCTGTTGTGCGTTAGTTCACCTAAGAGAGTTGAATCTATGTTGAGATTCAGCGAGTCAGAAACACGTTTCTTCTAGGAGCTGCGTTGGGATATTCCCGAGTGAATGGGACCATAGGCTGTACAGAGAAATATCTGCTTCTAAAACCAAAAGTGTGCTATCAAACTGAATGGTTGCCAATGTGTGCATTCAACTGACAGAGTTAAACTCACGTGTGGATTCAGCGGTTTGCAAACCCTTTCTGTGCAGAATCCCAAAACCGGTATTTCCAGCCCAATGCCGGCATCCGTACTAAACAGCAGGAAACTTCGTCTAAAACTCAGGAGAAACGTTACCTTGAAACTGCTCTGCTGTGCGTTCGTTCACCTAAGAGAGTTGAATCTATGTTGAGATTCAGCGAGTCAGAAACACGTTTCTTCTAGGATCTGCGTTGGGATATTCCCGAGTGAATGGGACCATAGGCTGTACAGAGAAATATCTGCTTCTAAAACCAAAACGGAGCTATCGAACTGAATGGTTGTCAATGTGTGCATTCAACTGACAGAGTTAAACTCACGTGTGCATTCAGCGGTTTGCAAACCCTTTCTGTGCAGAATCCCAAAACCGGTATTTCCAGCCCAATGCCGGCATACGTACTAAACAGCAGGAAACTTCGTCTAAAACTCAGGAGAAACGTTTCCTTGAAACTGCTCTGCTGTGCGTTCGTTCACCTAAGAGAGTTGAATCTATGTTGAGATTCAGCGAGTCAGAAACACTTTTCTTCTAGGAGCTGCGTTGGGATATTCCCGAGTGAATGGGACCATAGGCTGTACAGAGAAATATCTGCTTCTAAAACCAAAACGGAGCTATCTAAGTGAATGGTTGTCAATGTGTGCATTCAACTGACAGAGTTAAACTCACGTTTGGATTCAGCGGTTTACAAACCCTTTCTGTGCAGAATCCCAAAACCGGTAATTCCAGCTCAATGCCGGCATCCGTACTAAACAGCAGGAAACTTCGTCTAAAACTCAGGAGAAACGCTTCCTTGAAACTGCTCTGCTGTGCGTTTGTTCACCTAAGAGAGTTGAATCTATGTTGAGATTCAGCGAGTCAGAAACACGTTTCTTCTAGGAGCTGCGTTGGGATATTCCCGAGTGAATGGGACCATAGGCTGTACAGAGAAATATCTGCTTCTAAAACCAAAAGTGTGCTATCAAACTGAATAGTTGTCAATGTGTGCATTCAACTGACAGAGTTAAACTCACGTGTGGATTCAGCGGTTTGCAAACCCTTTCTGTGCAGAATCCCAAAACCGGTATTTCCAGCCCAATGCCGGCATCCGTACTAAACAGCAGGAAACTTCGTCTAAAACTCAGGAGAAACGTTACCTTGAAACTGCTCTGCTGTGCGTTCGTTCACCTAAGAGAGTTGAATCTATGTTGAGATTCAGCGAGTCAGAAACACGTTTCTTCTAGGAGCTGCGTTGGGATATTCCCGAGTGAATGGGACCATAGGCTGTACAGAGAAATATCTGCTTCTAAAACCAAACGGAGCTATCTAACTGAATGGTTCTCAATGTGTGCATTCAACTGACAGAGTTAAACTCACGTGTGCATTCAGCGGTTTGCAAACCCTTTCTGTGCAGAATCCCAAAACCGGTATTTCCAGCCCAATGCCGGCATACGTACTAAACAGCAGGAAACTTCGTCTAAAACTCAGGAGAAACGTTTCCTTGAAACTGCTCTGCTGTGCGTTCGTTCACCTAAGAGAGTTGAATCTATGTTGAGATTCAGCGAGTCAGAAACACGTTTCTTCTAGGAGCTGCGTTGGGATATTCCCGAGTGAATGGGACCATAGGCTGTACAGAGAAATATCTGCTTCTAAAACCAAAACGGAGCTATCTAAGTGAACGGTTGTCAATGTGTGCATTCAACTGACAGAGTTAAACTCACGTTTGGATTCAGCGGTTTACAAACCCTTTCTGTGCAGAATCCCAAAACCGGTAATTCCAGCTCAATGCCGGCATCCGTACTAAACAGCAGGAAACTTCGTCTAAAACTCAGGAGAAACGTTTCCTTGAAACTGCTCTGCTGTGCGTTCGTTCACCTAAGAGAGTTGAAACTATGTTGAGATTCAGCGAGTCAGAAACACGTTTATGCTAGGAGCTGCGTTGGGATATTCCCGAGTGAATGGGACCATAGGCTGTACAGAGAAATATCTGCTTCTAAAACCAAAAGTGTGCTATCAAACTGAATAGTTGTCAATGTGTGCATTCAACTGACAGAGTTAAACTCACGTGTGGATTCAGCGGTTTGCAAACCCTTTCTGTGCAGAATCCCAAAACCGGTATTTCCAGCCCAATGCCGGCATCCGTACTAAACAGCAGGAAACTTCGTCTAAAACTCAGGAGAAACGTTACCTTGAAACTGCTCTGCTGGGCGTTCGTTCACCTAAGAGAGTTGAATCTATGTTGAGATTCAGCGAGTAAGAAACACGTTTCTTCTAGGAGCTGCGTTGGGATATTCCCGAGTGAATGGGACCATAGGCTGTACAGAGAAATATCTGCTTCTAAAACCAAAACGGAGCTATCTAACTGAATGGTTGTCAATGTGTGCATTCAACTGACAGAGTTAAACTCACGTGTGGATTCAGCGGTTTGCAAACCCTTTCTGTGCAGAATCCCAAAACCGGTATTTCCAGCCCAATGCCGGTATCCGTACTAAACAGCAGGAAACTTCGTCTAAAACTCAGGAGAAACGTTACCTTGAAACTGCTCTGCTGTGCTTTCGTTCACCTAAGAGAGTTGAATCTATGTTGAGATTCAGCGAGTCAGAAACACGTTTCTTCTAGGATCTGCGTTGGGATATTCCCGAGTGAATGGGACCATAGGCTGTACAGAGAAATATCTGCTTCTAAAACCAAAACGGAGCTATCTAACTGAATGGTTGTCAATGTGTGCATTCAACTGACAGAGTTAAACTCACGTGTGGATTCAGCGGTTTGCAAACCCTTTCTGTGCAGAATCCCAAAACCGGTATTTCCAGCCCAATGCCGGCATCCGTACTAAACAGCAGGAAACTTCGTCTAAAACTCAGGAGAAACGTTTCCTTGAAACTGCTCTGCTGTGCGTTCGTTCACCTAAGAGAGTTGAATCTATGTTGAGGTTCAGCGAGTCAGAAACACTTTTCTTCTAGGAGCTGCGTTGGGATATTCCCGAGTGAATGGGACCATAGGCTGTACAGAGAAATATCTGCTTCTAAAACCAAAACGGAGCTATCTAAGTGAATGGTTGTCAATGTGTGCATTCAACTGACAGAGTTAAACTCACGTTTGGATTCAGCGGTTTACAAACCCTTTCTGTGCAGAATCCCAAAACCGGTAATTCCAGCTCAATGCCGGCATCCGTACTAAACAGCAGGAAACTTCGTCTAAAACTCAGGAGAAACGCTTCCTTGAAACTGCTCTGCTGTGCCTTCGTTCACCTAAGAGAGTTGAATCTATGTTGAGATTCAGCGAGTCAGAAACACGTTTCTTCTAGGAGCTGCGTTGGGATATTCCCGAGTGAATGGGACCATAGGCTGTACAGAGAAATATCTGCTTCTAAAACCAAAACGGAGCTATCTAAGTGAATGGTTGTCAATGTGTGCATTCAACTGACAGAGTTAAACTCACGTGTGGATTCAGCGGTTTGCAAACCCTTTCTGTGCAGAATCCCAAAACCGGTATTTCCAGCCCAATGCCGGCATCCGTACTAAACAGCAGGAAACTTCGTCTAAAACTCAGGAGAAACGTTACCTTGAAACTGCTCTGCTGTGCGTTCGTTCACCTAAGAGAGTTGAATCTATGTTGAGATTCAGCGAGTCAGAAACACGTTTCTTCTAGGATCTGCGTTGGGATATTCCCGAGTGAATGGGACCATAGGCTGTACAGAGAAATATCTGCTTCTAAAACCAAAACGGAGCTATCTAACTGAATGGTTGTCAATGTGTGCATTCAACTGACAGAGTTAAACTCACGTGTGGATTCAGCGGTTTGCAAACCCTTTCTGTGCAGAATCCCAAAACCGGTATTTCCAGCCCAATGCCGGCATCCGTACTAAACAGCAGGAAACTTCGTCTAAAACTCAGGAGAAACGTTACCTTGAAACTGCTCTGCTGTGCGTTCGTTCACCTAAGAGAGTTGAATCTATGTTGAGATTCAGCGAGTCAGAAAGAAGTTTCTTCTAGGAGCTGCGTTGGGATATTCCCGAGTGAATGGGACCATAGGCTGTACAGAGAAATATCTGCTTCTGAAACCAAACGGAGCTATCTAACTGAATGGTTGTCAATGTGTGCATTCAACTGACAGAGTTAAACTCACGTGTGCATTCAGCGGTTTGCAAACCCTTTCTGTGCAGAATCCCAAAACCGGTATTTCCAGCCCAATGCCGGCATACGTACTAAACAGCAGGAAACTTCGTCTAAAACTCAGGAGAAACGTTTCCTTGAAACTGCTCTGCTGTGCGTTCGTTCACCTAAGAGAGTTGAATCTATGTTGAGATTCAGCGAGTCAGAAACACTTTTCTTCTAGGAGCTGCGTTGGGATATTCCCGAGTGAATGGGACCATAGGCTGTACAGAGAAATATCTGCTTCTAAAACCAAAACCGAGCTATCTAAGTGAACGGTTGTCAATGTGTGCATTCAACTGACAGAGTTAAACTCACGTTTGGATTCAGCGGTTTACAAACCCTTTCTGTGCAGAATCCCAAAACCGGTAATTCCAGCTCAATGCCGGCATCCGTACTAAACAGCAGGAAACTTCGTCTAAAACTCAGGAGAAACGTTTCCTTGAAACTGCTCTGCTGTGCGTTCGTTCACCTAAGAGAGTTGAAACTATGTTGAGATTCAGCGAGTCAGAAACACGTTTATGCTAGGAGCTGCGTTGGGATATTCCCGAGTGAATGGGACCATAGGCTGTACAGAGAAATATCTGCTTCTAAAACCAAAAGTGTGCTATCAAACTGAATAGTTGTCAATGTGTGCATTCAACTGACAGAGTTAAACTCACGTGTGGATTCAGCGTTTTGCAAACCCTTTCTGTGCAGAATCCCAAAACCGGTATTTCCAGCCCAATGCCGGCATCCGTACTAAACAGCAGGAAACTTCGTCTAAAACTCAGGAGAAACGTTACCTTGAAACTGCTCTGCTGGGCGTTCGTTCACCTAAGAGAGTTGAATCTATGTTGAGATTCAGCGAGTCAGAAACACGTTTCTTCTAGGAGCTGCGTTGGGATATTCCCGAGTGAATGGGACCATAGGCTGTACAGAGAAATATCTGCTTCTAAAACCAAAACGGAGCTATCTAACTGAATGGTTGTCAATGTGTGCATTCAACTGACACAGTTAAACTCACGTGTGGATTCAGCGGTTTGCAAACCCTTTCTGTGCAGAATCCCAAAACCGGTATTTCCAGCCCAATGCCGGCATACGTACTAAACAGCAGGAAACTTCGTCTAAAACTCAGGAGAAACGTTTCCTTGAAACTGCTCTGCTGTGCGTTCGTTCACCTAAGAGAGTTGAATCTATGTTGAGATTCAGCGAGTCAGAAACACGTTTCTTCTAGGAGCTGCGTTGGGATATTCCCGAGTGAATGGGACCATAGGCTGTACAGAGAAATATCTGCTTCTAAAACCAAAACGGAGCTATCTAAGTGAACGGTTGTCAATGTGTGCATTCAACTGACAGAGTTAAACTCACGTGTGGATTCAGCGGTTTGCAAACCCTTTCTGTGCAGAATCCCAAAACCGGTATTTCCAGCCCAATGCCGGCATCCGTACTAAACAGCAGGAAACTTCGTCTAAAACTCAGGAGAAACGTTACCTTGAAACTGCTCTGCTGGGCGTTCGTTCACCTAAGAGAGTTGAATCTATGTTGAGATTCAGCGAGTCAGAAACACGTTTCTTCTAGGAGCTGCGTTGGGATATTCCCGAGTGAATGGGACCATAGGCTGTACAGAGAAATATCTGCTTCTAAAACCAAAACGGAGCTATCTAACTGAATGGTTGTCAATGTGTGCATTCAACTGACAGAGTTAAACTCACGTGTGGATTCAGCGGTTTGCAAACCCTTTCTGTGCAGAATCCCAAAACCGGTATTTCCAGCCCAATGCCGGCATACGTACTAAACAGCAGGAAACTTCGTCTAAAACTCAGGAGAAACGTTTCCTTGAAACTGCTCTGCTGTGCGTTCGTTCACCTAAGAGAGTTGAATCTATGTTGAGATTCAGCGAGTCAGAAACACGTTTCTTCTAGGAGCTGCGTTGGGATATTCCCGAGTGAATGGGACCATAGGCTGTACAGAGAAATATCTGCTTCTAAAACCAAAACGGAGCTATCTAAGTGAACGGTTGTCAATGTGTGCATTCAACTGACAGAGTTAAACTCACGTTTGGATTCAGCGGTTTACAAACCCTTTCTGTGCAGAATCCCAAAACCGGTAATTCCAGCTCAATGCCGGCATCCGTACTAAACAGCAGGAAACTTCGTCTAAAACTCAGGAGAAACGTTTCCTTGAAACTGCTCTGCTGTGCGTTCGTTCACCTAAGAGAGTTGAAACTATGTTGAGATTCAGCGAGTCAGAAACACGTTTATGCTAGGAGCTGCGTTGGGATATTCCCGAGTGAATGGGACCATAGGCTGTACAGAGAAATATCTGCTTCTAAAACCAAAAGTGTGCTATCAAACTGAATAGTTGTCAATGTGTGCATTCAACTGACAGAGTTAAACTCACGTGTGGATTCAGCGGTTTGCAAACCCTTTCTGTGCAGAATCCCAAAACCGGTATTTCCAGCCCAATGCCGGCATCCGTACTAAACAGCAGGAAACTTCGTCTAAAACTCAGGAGAAACGTTACCTTGAAACTGCTCTGCTGGGCGTTCGTTCACCTAAGAGAGTTGAATCTATGTTGAGATTCAGCGAGTCAGAAACACGTTTCTTCTAGGAGCTGCGTTGGGATATTCCCGAGTGAATGGGACCATAGGCTGTACAGAGAAATATCTGCTTCTAAAACCAAAACGGAGCTATCTAACTGAATGGTTGTCAATGTGTGCATTCAACTGACAGAGTTAAACTCACGTGTGGATTCAGCGGTTTGCAAACCCTTTCTGTGCAGAATCCCAAAACCGGTATTTCCAGCCCAATGCCGGTATCCGTACTAAACAGCAGGAAACTTCGTCTAAAACTCAGGAGAAACGTTACCTTGAAACTGCTCTGCTGTGCTTTCGTTCACCTAAGAGAGTTGAATCTATGTTGAGATTCAGCGAGTCAGAAACACGTTTCTTCTAGGATCTGCGTTGGGATATTCCCGAGTGAATGGGACCATAGGCTGTACAGAGAAATATCTGCTTCTAAAACCAAAACGGAGCTATCTAACTGAATGGTTGTCAATGTGTGCATTCAACTGACAGAGTTAAACTCACGTGTGGATTCAGCGGTTTGCAAACCCTTTCTGTGCAGAATCCCAAAACCGGTATTTCCAGCCCAATGCCGGCATCCGTACTAAACAGCAGGAAACTTCGTCTAAAACTCAGGAGAAACGTTTCCTTGAAACTGCTCTGCTGTGCGTTCGTTCACCTAAGAGAGTTGAATCTATGTTGAGATTCAGCGAGTCAGAAACACTTTTCTTCTAGGAGCTGCGTTGGGATATTCCCGAGTGAATGGGACCATAGGCTGTACAGAGAAATATCTGCTTCTAAAACCAAAACGGAGCTATCTAAGTGAATGGTTGTCAATGTGTGCATTCAACTGACAGAGTTAAACTCACGTTTGCATTCAGCGGTTTACAAACCCTTTCTGTGCAGAATCCCAAAACCGGTAATTCCAGCTCAATGCCGGCATCCGTACTAAACAGCAGGAAACTTCGTCTAAAACTCAGGAGAAACGCTTCCTTGAAACTGCTCTGCTGTGCCTTCGTTCACCTAACAGAGTTGAATCTATGTTGAGATTCAGCGAGTCAGAAACACGTTTCTTCTAGGAGCTGCGTTGGGATATTCCCGAGTGAATGGGACCATAGGCTGTACAGAGAAATATCTGCTTCTAAAACCAAAACGGAGCTATCTAAGTGAATGGTTGTCAATGTGTGCATTCAACTGACAGAGTTAAACTCACGTGTGGATTCAGCGGTTTGCAAACCCTTTCTGTGCAGAATCCCAAAACCGGTATTTCCAGCCCAATGCCGGCATCCGTACTAAACAGCAGGAAACTTCGTCTAAAACTCAGGAGAAACGTTACCTTGAAACTGCTCTGCTGTGCGTTCGTTCACCTAAGAGAGTTGAATCTATGTTGAGATTCAGCGAGTCAGAAACACGTTTCTTCTAGGATCTGCGTTGGGATATTCCCGAGTGAATGGGACCATAGGCTGTACAGAGAAATATCTGCTTCTAAAACCAAAACGGAGCTATCTAACTGAATGGTTGTCAATGTGTGCATTCAACTGACAGAGTTAAACTCACGTGTGGATTCAGCGGTTTGCAAACCCTTTCTGTGCAGAATCCCAAAACCGGTATTTCCAGCCCAATGCCGGCATCCGTACTAAACAGCAGGAAACTTCGTCTAAAACTCAGGAGAAACGTTTCCTTGAAACTGCTCTGCTGTGCGTTCGTTCACCTAAGAGAGTTGAATCTATGTTGAGATTCAGCGAGTCAGAAACACTTTTCTTCTAGGAGCTGCGTTGGGATATTCCCGAGTGAATGGGACCATAGGCTGTACAGAGAAATATCTGCTTCTAAAACCAAAACGGAGCTATCTAAGTGAATGGTTGTCAATGTGTGCATTCAACTGACAGAGTTAAACTCACGTTTGGATTCAGCGGTTTACAAACCCTTTCTGTGCAGAATCCCAAAACCGGTAATTCCAGCTCAATGCCGGCATCCGTACTAAACAGCAGGAAACTTCGTCTAAAACTCAGGAGAAACGCTTCCTTGAAACTGCTCTGCTGTGCCTTCGTTCACCTAAGAGAGTTGAATCTATGTTGAGATTCAGCGAGTCAGAAACACGTTTCTTCTAGGAGCTGCGTTGGGATATTCCCGAGTGAATGGGACCATAGGCTGTACAGAGAAATATCTGCTTCTAAAACCAAAACGGAGCTATCTAAGTGAATGGTTGTCAATGTGTGCATTCAACTGACAGAGTTAAACTCACGTGTGGATTCAGCGGTTTGCAAACCCTTTCTGTGCAGAATCCCAAAACCGGTATTTCCAGCCCAATGCCGGCATCCGTACTAAACAGCAGGAAACTTCGTCTAAAACTCAGGAGAAACGTTACCTTGAAACTGCTCTGCTGTGCGTTCGTTCACCTAAGAGAGTTGAATCTATGTTGAGATTCAGCGAGTCAGAAACACGTTTCTTCTAGGATCTGCGTTGGGATATTCCCGAGTGAATGGGACCATAGGCTGTACAGAGAAATATCTGCTTCTAAAACCAAAACGGAGCTATCTAACTGAATGGTTGTCAATGTGTGCATTCAACTGACAGAGTTAAACTCACGTGTGGATTCAGCGGTTTGCAAACCCTTTCTGTGCAGAATCCCAAAACCGGTATTTCCAGCCCAATGCCGGCATCCGTACTAAACAGCAGGAAACTTCGTCTAAAACTCAGGAGAAACGTTACCTTGAAACTGCTCTGCTGTGCGTTCGTTCACCTAAGAGAGTTGAATCTATGTTGAGATTCAGCGAGTCAGAAAGAAGTTTCTTCTAGGAGCTGCGTTGGGATATTCCCGAGTGAATGGGACCATAGGCTGTACAGAGAAATATCTGCTTCTAAAACCAAACGGAGCTATCTAACTGAATGGTTGTCAATGTGTGCATTCAACTGACAGAGTTAAACTCACGTGTGCATTCAGGGGTTTGCAAACCCTTTCTGTGCAGAATCCCAAAACCGGTATTTCCAGCCCAATGCCGGCATACGTACTAAACAGCAGGAAACTTCGTCTAAAACTCAGGAGAAACGTTTCCTTGAAACTGCTCTGCTGTGCGTTCGTTCACCTAAGAGAGTTGAATCTATGTTGAGATTCAGCGAGTCAGAAACACTTTTCTTCTAGGAGCTGCGTTGGGATATTCCCGAGTGAATGGGACCATAGGCTGTACAGAGAAATATCTGCTTCTAAAACCAAAACCGAGCTATCTAAGTGAACGGTTGTCAATGTGTGCATTCAACTGACAGAGTTAAACTCACGTTTGGATTCAGCGGTTTACAAACCCTTTCTGTGCAGAATCCCAAAACCGGTAATTCCAGCTCAATGCCGGCATCCGTACTAAACAGCAGGAAACTTCGTCTAAAACTCAGGAGAAACGTTTCCTTGAAACTGCTCTGCTGTGCGTTCGTTCACCTAAGAGAGTTGAAACTATGTTGAGATTCAGCGAGTCAGAAACACGTTTATGCTAGGAGCTGCGTTGGGATATTCCCGAGTGAATGGGACCATAGGCTGTACAGAGAAATATCTGCTTCTAAAACCAAAAGTGTGCTATCAAACTGAATAGTTGTCAATGTGTGCATTCAACTGACAGAGTTAAACTCACGTGTGGATTCAGCGGTTTGCAAACCCTTTCTGTGCAGAATCCCAAAACCGGTATTTCCAGCCCAATGCCGGCATCCGTACTAAACAGCAGGAAACTTCGTCTAAAACTCAGGAGAAACGTTACCTTGAAACTGCTCTGCTGGGCGTTCGTTCACCTAAGAGAGTTGAATCTATGTTGAGATTCAGCGAGTCAGAAACACGTTTCTTCTAGGAGCTGCGTTGGGATATTCCCGAGTGAATGGGACCATAGGCTGTACAGAGAAATATCTGCTTCTAAAACCAAAACGGAGCTATCTAAGTGAATGGTTGTCAATGTGTGCATTCAACTGACACAGTTAAACTCACGTGTGGATTCAGCGGTTTGCAAACCCTTTCTGTGCAGAATCCCAAAACCGGTATTTCCAGCCCAATGCCGGCATCCGTACTAAACAGCAGGAAACTTCGTCTAAAACTCAGGAGAAACGTTTCCTTGAAACTGCTCTGTTGTGCGTTCGTTCACCTAAGAGAGTTGAATCTATGTTGAGACTCAGCGAGTCAGAAACACGTTTCTTCTAGGAGCTGCGTTGGGATATTCCCGAGTGAATGGGACCATAGGCTGTACAGAGAAATATCTGCTTCTAAAACCAAAACGGAGCTATCTAACTGAATGGTTGCCAATGTGTGCATTCAACTGACAGAGTTAAACTCACGTGTGGATTCAGCGGTTTGCAAACCCTTTCTGTGCAGAATCCCAAAACCGGTATTTCCAGCCCAATGCCGGCATCCGTACTAAACAGCAGGAAACTTCGTCTAAAACTCAGGAGAAACGTTTCCTTGAAACTGCTCTGCTGTGCGTTCGTTCACCTAAGAGAGTTGAATCTATGTTGAGATTCAGCGAGTCAGAAACACGTTTCTTCTAGGAGCTGCGTTGGGATATTCCCGAGTGAATGGGACCATAGGCTGTACAGAGAAATATCTGCTTCTAAAACCAAAAGTGTGCTATCAAACTGAAGAGTTGTCAATGTGTGCATTCAACTGACAGAGTTAAACTCACATGTGGATTCAGCGGTTTGCAAACCCTTTCTGTGCAGAATCCCAAAACCGGTATTTCCAGCCCAATGCCGGCATCCGTACTAAACAGCAGGAAACTTCGTCTAAAACTCAGGAGAAACGTTACCTTGAAACTGCTCTGCTGTGCGTTCGTTCACCTAAGAGAGTTGAATCTATGTTGAGATTCAGCGAGTCAGAAGCACGTTTCTTCTAGGATCTGCGTTGGGATATTCCCGAGTGAATGGGACCATAGGCTGTACAGAGAAATATCTGCTTCTAAAACCAAAACGGAGCTATCTAACTGAATGGTTGTCAATGTGTGCATTCAACTGACAGAGTTAAACTCACGTGTGGATTCAGCGGTTTGCAAACCCTTTCTGTGCAGAATCCCAAAACCGGTATTTCCAGCCCAATGCCGGCATCCGTACTAAACAGCAGGAAACTTCGTCTAAAACTCAGGAGAAACGTTTCCTTGAAACTGCTCTGCTGTGCGTTCGTTCACCTAAGAGAGTTGAATCTATGTTGAGATTCAGCGAGTCAGAAACACTTTTCTTCTAGGAGCTGCGTTGGGATATTCCCGAGTGAATGGGACCATAGGCTGTACAGAGAAATATCTGCTTCTAAAACCAAAACGGAGCTATCTAAGTGAATGGTTGTCAATGTGTGCATTCAACTGACAGAGTTAAACTCACGTTTGGATTCAGCGGTTTACAAACCCTTTCTGTGCAGAATCCCAAAACCGGTAATTCCAGCTCAATGCCGGCATCCGTACTAAACAGCAGGAAACTTCGTCTAAAACTCAGGAGAAACGCTTCCTTGAAACTGCTCTGCTGTGCCTTCGTTCACCTAAGAGAGTTGAATCTATGTTGAGATTCAGCGAGTCAGAAACACGTTTCTTCTAGGAGCTGCGTTGGGATATTCCCGAGTGAATGGGACCATAGGCTGTACAGAGAAATATCTGCTTCTAAAACCAAAACGGAGCTATCTAAGTGAATGGTTGTCAATGTGTGCATTCAACTGACAGAGTTAAACTCACGTGTGGATTCAGCGGTTTGCAAACCCTTTCTGTGCAGAATCCCAAAACCGGTATTTCCAGCCCAATGCCGGCATCCGTACTAAACAGCAGGAAACTTCGTCTAAAACTCAGGAGAAACGTTACCTTGAAACTGCTCTGCTGTGCGTTCGTTCACCTAAGAGAGTTGAATCTATGTTGAGATTCAGCGAGTCAGAAACACGTTTCTTCTAGGATCTGCGTTGGGATATTCCCGAGTGAATGGGACCATAGGCTGTACAGAGAAATATCTGCTTCTAAAACCAAAACGGAGCTATCTAACTGAATGGTTGTCAATGTGTGCATTCAACTGACAGAGTTAAACTCACGTGTGGATTCAGCGGTTTGCAAACCCTTTCTGTGCAGAATCCCAAAACCGGTATTTCCAGCCCAATGCCGGCATCCGTACTAAACAGCAGGAAACTTCGTCTAAAACTCAGGAGAAACGTTACCTTGAAACTGCTCTGCTGTGCGTTCGTTCACCTAAGAGAGTTGAATCTATGTTGAGATTCAGCGAGTCAGAAAGAAGTTTCTTCTAGGAGCTGCGTTGGGATATTCCCGAGTGAATGGGACCATAGGCTGTACAGAGAAATATCTGCTTCTAAAACCAAACGGAGCTATCTAACTGAATGGTTGTCAATGTGTGCATTCAACTGACAGAGTTAAACTCACGTGTGCATTCAGGGGTTTGCAAACCCTTTCTGTGCAGAATCCCAAAACCGGTATTTCCAGCCCAATGCCGGCATACGTACTAAACAGCAGGAAACTTCGTCTAAAACTCAGGAGAAACGTTTCCTTGAAACTGCTCTGCTGTGCGTTCGTTCACCTAAGAGAGTTGAATCTATGTTGAGATTCAGCGAGTCAGAAACACTTTTCTTCTAGGAGCTGCGTTGGGATATTCCCGAGTGAATGGGACCATAGGCTGTACAGAGAAATATCTGCTTCTAAAACCAAAACCGAGCTATCTAAGTGAACGGTTGTCAATGTGTGCATTCAACTGACAGAGTTAAACTCACGTTTGGATTCAGCGGTTTACAAACCCTTTCTGTGCAGAATCCCAAAACCGGTAATTCCAGCTCAATGCCGGCATCCGTACTAAACAGCAGGAAACTTCGTCTAAAACTCAGGAGAAACGTTTCCTTGAAACTGCTCTGCTGTGCGTTCGTTCACCTAAGAGAGTTGAAACTATGTTGAGATTCAGCGAGTCAGAAACACGTTTATGCTAGGAGCTGCGTTGGGATATTCCCGAGTGAATGGGACCATAGGCTGTACAGAGAAATATCTGCTTCTAAAACCAAAAGTGTGCTATCAAACTGAATAGTTGTCAATGTGTGCATTCAACTGACAGAGTTAAACTCACGTGTGGATTCAGCGGTTTGCAAACCCTTTCTGTGCAGAATCCCAAAACCGGTATTTCCAGCCCAATGCCGGCATCCGTACTAAACAGCAGGAAACTTCGTCTAAAACTCAGGAGAAACGTTACCTTGAAACTGCTCTGCTGGGCGTTCGTTCACCTAAGAGAGTTGAATCTATGTTGAGATTCAGCGAGTCAGAAACACGTTTCTTCTAGGAGCTGCGTTGGGATATTCCCGAGTGAATGGGACCATAGGCTGTACAGAGAAATATCTGCTTCTAAAACCAAAACGGAGCTATCTAAGTGAATGGTTGTCAATGTGTGCATTCAACTGACACAGTTAAACTCACGTGTGGATTCAGCGGTTTGCAAACCCTTTCTGTGCAGAATCCCAAAACCGGTATTTCCAGCCCAATGCCGGCATCCGTACTAAACAGCAGGAAACTTCGTCTAAAACTCAGGAGAAACGTTTCCTTGAAACTGCTCTGTTGTGCGTTCGTTCACCTAAGAGAGTTGAATCTATGTTGAGACTCAGCGAGTCAGAAACACGTTTCTTCTAGGAGCTGCGTTGGGATATTCCCGAGTGAATGGGACCATAGGCTGTACAGAGAAATATCTGCTTCTAAAACCAAAACGGAGCTATCTAACTGAATGGTTGCCAATGTGTGCATTCAACTGACAGAGTTAAACTCACGTGTGGATTCAGCGGTTTGCAAACCCTTTCTGTGCAGAATCCCAAAACCGGTATTTCCAGCCCAATGCCGGCATCCGTACTAAACAGCAGGAAACTTCGTCTAAAACTCAGGAGAAACGTTTCCTTGAAACTGCTCTGCTGTGCGTTCGTTCACCTAAGAGAGTTGAATCTATGTTGAGATTCAGCGAGTCAGAAACACGTTTCTTCTAGGAGCTGCGTTGGGATATTCCCGAGTGAATGGGACCATAGGCTGTACAGAGAAATATCTGCTTCTAAAACCAAAAGTGTGCTATCAAACTGAATAGTTGTCAATGTGTGCATTCAACTGACAGAGTTAAACTCACATGTGGATTCAGCGGTTTGCAAACCCTTTCTGTGCAGAATCCCAAAACCGGTATTTCCAGCCCAATGCCGGCATCCGTACTAAACAGCAGGAAACTTCGTCTAAAACTCAGGAGAAACGTTACCTTGAAACTGCTCTGCTGTGCGTTCGTTCACCTAAGAGAGTTGAATCTATGTTGAGATTCAGCGAGTCAGAAGCACGTTTCTTCTAGGATCTGCGTTGGGATATTCCCGAGTGAATGGGACCATAGGCTGTACAGAGAAATATCTGCTTCTAAAACCAAAACGGAGCTATCTAACTGAATGGTTGTCAATGTGTGCATTCAACTGACAGAGTTAAACTCACGTGTGGATTCAGCGGTTTGCAAACCCTTTCTGTGCAGAATCCCAAAACCGGTATTTCCAGCCCAATGCCGGCATCCGTACTAAACAGCAGGAAACTTCGTCTAAAACTCAGGAGAAACGTTTCCTTGAAACTGCTCTGCTGTGCGTTCGTTCACCTAAGAGAGTTGAATCTATGTTGAGATTCAGCGAGTCAGAAACACTTTTCTTCTAGGAGCTGCGTTGGGATATTCCCGAGTGAATGGGACCATAGGCTGTACAGAGAAATATCTGCTTCTAAAACCAAAACGGAGCTATCTAAGTGAATGGTTGTCAATGTGTGCATTCAACTGACAGAGTTAAACTCACGTTTGGATTCAGCGGTTTACAAACCCTTTCTGTGCAGAATCCCAAAACCGGTAATTCCAGCTCAATACCGGCATCCGTACTAAACAGCAGGAAACTTCGTCTAAAACTCAGGAGAAACGCTTCCTTGAAACTGCTCTGCTGTGCGTTCGTTCACCTAAGAGAGTTGAATCTATGTTGAGATTCAGCGAGTCAGAAACACGTTTCTTCTAGGAGCTGCGTTGGGATATTCCCGAGTGAATGGGACCATAGGCTGTACAGAGAAATATCTGCTTCTAAAACCAAAAGTGTGCTATCAAACTGAATAGTTGTCAATGTGTGCATTCAACTGACAGAGTTAAACTCACGTGTGGATTCAGCGGTTTGCAAACCCTTTCTGTGCAGAATCCCAAAACCGGTATTTCCAGCCCAATGCCGGCATCCGTACTAAACAGCAGGAAACTTCGTCTAAAACTCAGGAGAAACGTTACCTTGAAACTGCTCTGCTGTGCGTTCGTTCACCTAAGAGAGTTGAATCTATGTTGAGATTCAGCGAGTCAGAAACACGTTTCTTCTAGGAGCTGCGTTGGGATATTCCCGAGTGAATGGGACCATAGGCTGTACAGAGAAATATCTGCTTCTAAAACCAAAACGGAGCTATCTAACTGAATGGTTGTCAATGTGTGCATTCAACTGACAGAGTTAAACTCACGTGTGGATTCAGCGGTTTGCAAACCCTTTCTGTGCAGAATCCCAAAACCGGTATTTCCAGCCCAATGCCGGCATCCGTACTAAACAGCAGGAAACTTCGTCTAAAACTCAGGAGAAACGTTTCCTTGAAACTGCTCTGCTGTGCGTTCGTTCACCTAAGAGAGTTGAATCTATGTTGAGATTCAGCGAGTCAGAAACACGTTTCTTCTAGGAGGTGCGTTGGGATATTCCCGAGTGAATGGGACCATAGGCTGTACAGAGAAATATCTGCTTCTAAAACCAAAACGGAGCTATCTAAGTGAATGGTTGTCAATGTGTGCATTCAACTGACAGAGTTAAACTCACGTTTGGATTCAGCGGTTTACAAACCCTTTCTGTGCAGAATCCCAAAACCGGTAATTCCAGCTCAATGCCGGCATCCGTACTAAACAGCAGGAAACTTCGACTAAAACTCAGGAGAAACGCTTCCTTGAAACTGCTCTGCTGTGCGTTCGTTCACCTAAGAGAGTTGAATCTATGTTGAGATTCAGCGAGTCAGAAACACGTTTCTTCTAGGAGCTGCGTTGGGATATTCCCGAGTGAATGGGACCATAGACTGTACAGAGAAATATCTGCTTCTAAAACCAAAAGTGTGCTATCAAACTGAATAGTTGTCAATGTGTGCATTCAACTGACAGAGTTAAACTCACGTGTGGATTCAGCGGTTTGCAAACCCTTTCTGTGCAGAATCCCAAAACCGGTATTTCCAGCCCAATGCCGGCATCCGTACTAAACAGCAGGAAACTTCGTCTAAAACTCAGGAGAAACGTTACCTTGAAACTGCTCTGCTGTGCGTTCGTTCACCTAAGAGAGTTGAATCTATGTTGAGATTCAGCGAGTCAGAAACACGTTTCTTCTAGGAGCTGCGTTGGGATATTCCCGAGTGAATGGGACCATAGGCTGTACAGAGAAATATCTGCTTCTAAAACCAAACGGAGCTATCTAACTGAATGGTTGTCAATGTGTGCATTCAACTGACAGAGTTAAACTCACGTGTGCATTCAGCGGTTTGCAAACCCTTTCTGTGCAGAATCCCAAAACCGGTATTTCCAGCCCAATGCCGGCATACGTACTAAACAGCAGGAAACTTCGTCTAAAACTCAGGAGAAACGTTTCCTTGAAACTGCTCTGCTGTGCGTTCGTTCACCTAAGAGAGTTGAATCTATGTTGAGATTCAGCGAGTCAGAAACACGTTTCTTCTAGGAGCTGCGTTGGGATATTCCCGAGTGAATGGGACCATAGGCTGTACAGAGAAATATCTGCTTCTAAAACCAAAACGGAGCTATCTAAGTGAATGGTTGTCAATGTGTGCATTCAACTGACAGAGTTAAACTCACGTTTGGATTCAGCGGTTTACAAACCCTTTCTGTGCAGAATCCCAAAACCGGTAATTCCAGCTCAATGCCGGCATCCGTACTAAACAGCAGGAAACTTCGTCTAAAACTCAGGAGAAACGTTTCCTTGAAACTGCTCTGCTGTGCGTTCGTTCACCTAAGAGAGTTGAAACTATGTTGAGATTCAGCGAGTCAGAAACACGTTTATGCTAGGAGCTGCGTTGGGATATTCCCGAGTGAATGGGACCATAGGCTGTACAGAGAAATATCTGCTTCTAAAACCAAAAGTGTGCTATCAAACTGAATAGTTGTCAATGTGTGCATTCAACTGACAGAGTTAAACTCACGTTTGGATTCAGCGGTTTACAAACCCTTTCTGTGCAGAATCCCAAAACCGGTAATTCCAGCTCAATGCCGGCATCCGTACTAAACAGCAGGAAACTTCGTCTAAAACTCAGGAGAAACGCTTCCTTGAAACTGCTCTGCTGTGCGTTCGTTCACCTAAGAGAGTTGAATCTATGTTGAGATTCAGCGAGTCAGAAACACGTTTCTTCTAGGAGCTGCGTTGGGATATTCCCGAGTGAATGGGACCATAGGCTGTACAGAGAAATATCTGCTTCTAAAACCAAAAGTGTGCTATCAAACTGAATAGTTGTCAATGTGTGCATTCAACTGACAGAGTTAAACTCACGTGTGGATTCAGCGGTTTGCAAACCCTTTCTGTGCAGAATCCCAAAACCGGTATTTCCAGCCCAATGCCGGCATCCGTACTAAACAGCAGGAAACTTCGTCTAAAACTCAGGAGAAACGTTACCTTGAAACTGCTCTGCTGTGCGTTCGTTCACCTAAGAGAGTTGAATCTATGTTGAGATTCAGCGAGTCAGAAACACGTTTCTTCTAGGAGCTGCGTTGGGATATTCCCGAGTGAATGGGACCATAGGCTGTACAGAGAAATATCTGCTTCTAAAACCAAACGGAGCTATCTAACTGAATGGTTGTCAATGTGTGCATTCAACTGACAGAGTTAAACTCACGTGTGCATTCAGCGGTTTGCAAACCCTTTCTGTGCAGAATCCCAAAACTGGTATTTCCAGCCCAATGCCGGCATCCGTACTAAACAGCAGGAAACTTCGTCTAAGACTCAGGAGAAACGTTTCCTTGAAACTGCTCTGCTGTGCGTTCGTTCACCTAAGAGAGTTGAATCTATGTTGAGATTCAGCGAGTCAGAAACACGTTTCTTCTAGGAGCTGCGTTGGGATATTCCCGAGTGAATGGGACCATAGGCTGTACAGAGAAATATCTGCTTCTAAAACCAAAAGTGTGCTATCAAACTGAATAGTTGTCAATGTGTGCATTCAACTGACAGAGTTAAACTCACGTGTGGATTCAGCGGTTTGCAAACCCCTTCTGTGCAGAATCCCAAAACCGGTATTTCCAGCCCAATGCCGGCATCCGTACTAAACAGCAGGAAACTTCGTCTAAAACTCAGGAGAAACGTTACCTTGAAACTGCTCTGCTGGGCGTTCGTTCACCTAAGAGAGTTGAATCTATGTTGAGATTCAGCCAGTCAGAAACACGTTTCTTCTAGGAGCTGAGTTGGGATATTCCCGAGTGAATGGGACCATAGGCTGTACAGAGAAATATCTGCTTCTAAAACCAAAACGGAGCTATCTAACTGAATGGTTGTCAATGTGTGCATTCAACTGACAGAGTTAAACTCACGTGTGGATTCAGCGGTTTGCAAACCCTTTCTGTGCAGAATCCCAAAACCGGTATTTCCAGCCCAATGCCGGCATCCGTACTAAACAGCAGGAAACTTCGTCTAAAACTCAGGAGAAACGTTTCCTTGAAACTGCTCTGTTGTGCGTTCGTTCACCTAAGAGAGTTGAATCTATGTTGAGATTCAGCGAGTCAGAAACACGTTTCTTCTAGGAGCTGCGTTGGGATATTCCCGAGTGAATGGGACCATAGGCTGTACAGAGAAATATCTGCTTCTAAAACCAAAAGTGTGCTATCAAACTGAATAGTTGTCAATGTGTGCATTCAACTGACAGAGTTAAACTCACGTGTGGATTCAGCGGTTTGCAAACCCTTTCTGTGCAGAATCCCAAAACCGGTATTTCCAGCCCAATGCCGGCATCCGTACTAAACAGCAGGAAACTTCGTCTAAAACTCAGGAGAAACGTTACCTTGAAACTGCTCTGCTGGGCGTTCGTTCACCTAAGAGAGTTGAATCTATGTTGAGATTCAGCGAGTCAGAAACACGTTTCTTCTAGGAGCTGCGTTGGGATATTCCCGAGTGAATGGGACCATAGGCTGTACAGAGAAATATCTGCTTCTAAAACCAAAACGGAGCTATCTAACTGAATGGTTGTCAATGTGTGCATTCAACTGACAGAGTTAAACTCACGTGTGGATTCAGCGGTTTGCAAACCCTTTCTGTGCAGAATCCCAAAACCGGTATTTCCAGCCCAATGCCGGCATCCGTACTAAACAGCAGGAAACTTCGTCTAAAACTCAGGAGAAACGTTTCCTTGAAACTGCTCTGCTGTGCGTTCGTTCACCTAAGAGAGTTGAATCTATGTTGAGATTCAGCGAGTCAGAAACACTTTTCTTCTAGGAGCTGCGTTGGGATATTCCCGAGTGAATGGGACCATAGGCTGTACAGAGAAATATCTGCTTCTAAAACCAAAACGGAGCTATCTAAGTGAATGGTTGTCAATGTGTGCATTCAACTGACAGAGTTAAACTCACGTTTGGATTCAGCGGTTTACAAACCCTTTCTGTGCAGAATCCCAAAACCGGTAATTCCAGCTCAATGCCGGCATCCGTACTAAACAGCAGGAAACTTCGTCTAAAACTCAGGAGAAACGCTTCCTTGAAACTGCTCTGCTGTGCGTTCGTTCACCTAAGAGAGTTGAATCTATGTTGAGATTCAGCGAGTCAGAAACACGTTTCTTCTAGGAGCTGCGTTGGGATATTCCCGAGTGAATGGGACCATAGGCTGTACAGAGAAATATCTGCTTCTAAAACCAAAAGTGTGCTATCAAACTGAATAGTTGTCAATGTGTGCATTCAACTGACAGAGTTAAACTCACGTGTGGATTCAGCGGTTTGCAAACCCTTTCTGTGCAGAATCCCAAAACCGGTATTTCCAGCCCAATGCCGGCATCCGTACTAAACAGCAGGAAACTTCGTCTAAAACTCAGGAGAAACGTTACCTTGAAACTGCTCTGCTGTGCGTTCGTTCACCTAAGAGAGTTGAATCTATGTTGAGATTCAGCGAGTCAGAAACACGTTTCTTCTAGGAGCTGCGTTGGGATATTCCCGAGTGAATGGGACCATAGGCTGTACAGAGAAATATCTGCTTCTAAAACCAAACGGAGCTATCTAACTGAATGGTTGTCAATGTGTGCATTCAACTGACAGAGTTAAACTCACGTGTGCATTCAGCGGTTTGCAAACCCTTTCTGTGCAGAATCCCAAAACTGGTATTTCCAGCCCAATGCCGGCATACGTACTAAACAGCAGGAAACTTCGTCTAAGACTCAGGAGAAACGTTTCCTTGAAACTGCTCTGCTGTGCGTTCGTTCACCTAAGAGAGTTGAATCTATGTTGAGATTCAGCGAGTCAGAAACACGTTTCTTCTAGGAGCTGCGTTGGGATATTCCCGAGTGAATGGGACCATAGGCTGTACAGAGAAATATCTGCTTCTAAAACCAAAACGGAGCTATCTAAGTGAACGGTTGTCAATGTGTGCATTCAACTGACAGAGTTAAACTCACGTTTGGATTCAGCGGTTTACAAACCCTTTCTGTGCAGAATCCCAAAACCGGTAATTCCAGCTCAATGCCGGCATCCGTACTAAACAGCAGGAAACTTCGTCTAAAACTCAGGAGAAACGTTTCCTTGAAACTGCTCTGCTGTGCGTTCGTTCACCTAAGAGAGTTGAAACTATGTTGAGATTCAGCGAGTCAGAAACACGTTTATGCTAGGAGCTGCGTTGGGATATTCCCGAGTGAATGGGACCATAGGCTGTACAGAGAAATATCTGCTTCTAAAACCAAAAGTGTGCTAACAAACTGAATAGTTGTCAATGTGTGCATTCAACTGACAGACTTAAACTCACGTGTGGATTCAGCGGTGTGCAAACCCTTTCTGTGCAGAATCCCAAAACCGGTATTTCCAGCCCAATGCCGGCATCCGTACTAAACAGCAGGAAACTTCGTCTAAAACTCAGGAGAAACGTTACCTTGAAACTGCTCTGCTGGGCGTTCGTTCACCTAAGAGAGTTGAATCTATGTTGAGATTCAGCGAGTCAGAAACACGTTTCTTCTAGGAGCTGCGTTGGGATATTCCCGAGTGAATGGGACCATAGGCTGTACAGAGAAATATCTGCTTCTAAAACCAAAACGGAGCTATCTAATTCAATGGTTGTCAATGTGTGCATTCAACTGACAGAGTTAAACTCACGTGTGGATTCAGCGGTTTGCAAACCCTTTCTGTGCAGAATCCCAAAACCGGTATTTCCAGCCCAATGCCGGCATCCGTACTAAACAGCAGGAAACTTCGTCTAAAACTCAGGAGAAACGCTTCCTTGAAACTGCTCTGCTGTGCGTTCGTTCACCTAAGAGAGTTGAATCTATGTTGAGATTCAGCGAGTCAGAAACACGTTTATGCTAGGAGCTGCGTTGGGATATTCCCGAGTGAATGGGACCATAGGCTGTACAGAGAAATATCTGCTTCTAAAACCAAAAGTGTGCTATCAAACTGAATAGTTGTCAATGTGTGCATTCAACTGACAGAGTTAAACTCACGTGTGGATTCAGCGGTTTGCAAACCCTTTCTGTGCAGAATCCCAAAACCGGTATTTCCAACCCAATGCCGGCATCCGTACTAAACAGCAGGAAACTTCGTCTAAAACTCAGGAGAAACGTTACCTTGAAACTGCTCTGCTGGGCGTTCGTTCACCTAAGAGAGTTGAATCTATGTTGAGATTCAGCGAGTCAGAAACACGTTTCTTCTAGGAGCTGCGTTGGGATATTCCCGAGTGAATGGGACCATAGGCTGTACAGAGAAATATCTGCTTCTAAAACCAAACGGAGCTATCGAACTGAATGGTTGTCAATGTGTGCATTCAACTGACAGAGTTAAACTCACGTGTGCATTCAGCGGTTTGCAAACCCTTTCTGTGCAGAATCCCAAAACCGGTATTTCCAGCCCAATGCCGGCATACGTACTAAACAGCAGGAAACTTCGTCTAAAACTCAGGAGAAACGTTTCCTTGAAACTGCTCTGCTGTGCGTTCGTTCACCTAAGAGAGTTGAATCTATGTTGAGATTCAGCGAGTCAGAAACACGTTTCTTCTAGGAGCTGCGTTGGGATATTCCCGAGTGAATGGGACCATAGGCTGTACAGAGAAATATCTGCTTCTAAAACCAAAACGGAGCTATCTAAGTGAATGGTTGTCAATGTGTGCATTCAACTGACAGAGTTAAACTCACGTTTGGATTCAGCGGTTTACAAACCCTTTCTGTGCAGAATCCCAAAACCGGTAATTCCAGCTCAATGCCGGCATCCGTACTAAACAGCAGGAAACTTCGTCTAAAACTCAGGAGAAACGTTTCCTTGAAACTGCTCTGCTGTGCGTTCGTTCACCTAAGAGAGTTGAAACTATGTTGAGATTCAGCGAGTCAGAAACACGTTTATGCTAGGAGCTGCGTTGGGATATTCCCGAGTGAATGGGACCATAGGCTGTACAGAGAAATATCTGCTTCTAAAACCAAAAGTGTGCTATCAAACTGAATAGTTGTCAATGTGTGCATTCAACTGACAGAGTTAAACTCACTTGTGGATTCAGCGGTTTGCAAACCCTTTCTGTGCAGAATCCCAAAACCGGTATTTCCAGCCCAATGCCGGCATCCGTACTAAACAGCAGGAAACTTCGTCTAAAACTCAGGAGAAACGTTACCTTGAAACTGCTCTGCTGGGCGTTCGTTCACCTAAGAGAGTTGAATCTATGTTGAGATTCAGCGAGTCAGAAACACGTTTCTTCTAGGAGCTGCGTTGGGATATTCCCGAGTGAATGGGACCATAGGCTGTACAGAGAAATATCTGCTTCTAAAACCAAAACGGAGCTATCTAACTGAATGGTTGTCAATGTGTGCATTCAACTGACAGAGTTAAACTCACGTGTGGATTCAGCGGTTTGCAAACCCTTTCTGTGCAGAATCCCAAAACCGGTATTTCCAGCCCAATGCCGGCATCCGTACTAAACAGCAGGAAACTTCGTCTAAAACTCAGGAGAAACGTTTCCTTGAAACTGCTCTGTTGTGCGTTCGTTCACCTAAGAGAGTTGAATCTATGTTGAGATTCAGCGAGTCAGAAACACGTTTCTTCTAGGAGCTGCGTTGGGATATTCCCGAGTGAATGGGACCATAGGCTGTACAGAGAAATATCTGCTTCTAAAACCAAAACGGAGCTATCTAACTGAATGGTTGCCAATGTGTGCATTCAACTGACAGAGTTAAACTCACGTGTGGATTCAGCGGTTTGCAAACCCTTTCTGTGCAGAATCCCAAAACCGGTATTTCCAGCCCAATGCCGGCATCCGTACTAAACAGCAGGAAACTTCGTCTAAAACTCAGGAGAAACGTTTCCTTGAAACTGCTCTGTTGTGCGTTCGTTCACCTAAGAGAGTTGAATCTATGTTGAGATTCAGCGAGTCAGAAACACGTTTCTTCTAGGAGCTGCGTTGGGATATTCCCGAGTGAATGGGACCATAGGCTGTACAGAGAAATATCTGCTTCTAAAACCAAAAGTGTGCTATCAAACTGAATAGTTGTCAATGTGTGCATTCAACTGACAGAGTTAAACTCACGTGTGGATTCAGCGGTTTGCAAACCCTTTCGGTGCAGAATCCCAAAACCGGTATTTCCAGCCCAATGCCGGCATCCGTACTAAACAGCAGGAAACTTCGTCTAAAACTCAGGAGAAACGTTACCTTGAAACTGCTCTGCTGGGCGTTCGTTCACCTAAGAGAGTTGAATCTATGTTGAGATTCAGCGAGTCAGAAACACGTTTCTTCTAGGATCTGCGTTGGGATATTCCCGAGTGAATGGGACCATAGGCTGTACAGAGAAATATCTGCTTCTAAAACCAAAACGGAGCTATCGAACTGAATGGTTGTCAATGTGTGCATTCAACTGACAGAGTTAAACTCACGTGTGCATTCAGCGGTTTGCAAACCCTTTCTGTGCAGAATCCCAAAACCGGTATTTCCAGCCCAATGCCGGCATACGTACTAAACAGCAGGAAACTTCGTCTAAAACTCAGGAGAAACGTTTCCTTGAAACTGCTCTGCTGTGCGTTCGTTCACCTAAGAGAGTTGAATCTATGTTGAGATTCAGCGAGTCAGAAACACTTTTCTTCTAGGAGCTGCGTTGGGATATTCCCGAGTGAATGGGACCATAGGCTGTACAGAGAAATATCTGCTTCTAAAACCAAAACGGAGCTATCTAAGTGAATGGTTGTCAATGTGTGCATTCAACTGACAGAGTTAAACTCACGTTTGGATTCAGCGGTTTACAAACCCTTTCTGTGCAGAATCCCAAAACCGGTAATTCCAGCTCAATGCCGGCATCCGTACTAAACAGCAGGAAACTTCGTCTAAAACTCAGGAGAAACGCTTCCTTGAAACTGCTCTGCTGTGCGTTCGTTCACCTAAGAGAGTTGAATCTATGTTGAGATTCAGCGAGTCAGAAACACGTTTCTTCTAGGAGCTGCGTTGGGATATTCCCGAGTGAATGGGACCATAGGCTGTACAGAGAAATATCTGCTTCTAAAACCAAAAGTGTGCTATCAAACTGAATAGTTGTCAATGTGTGCATTCAACTGACAGAGTTAAACTCACGTGTGGATTCAGCGGTTTGCAAACCCTTTCTGTGCAGAATCCCAAAACCGGTATTTCCAGCCCAATGCCGGCATCCGTACTAAACAGCAGGAAACTTCGTCTAAAACTCAGGAGAAACGTTACCTTGAAACTGCTCTGCTGTGCGTTCGTTCACCTAAGAGAGTTGAATCTATGTTGAGATTCAGCGAGTCAGAAACACGTTTCTTCTAGGAGCTGCGTTGGGATATTCCCGAGTGAATGGGACCATAGGCTGTACAGAGAAATATCTGCTTCTAAAACCAAACGGAGCTATCTAACTGAATGGTTGTCAATGTGTGCATTCAACTGACAGAGTTAAACTCACGTGTGCATTCAGCGGTTTGCAAACCCTTTCTGTGCAGAATCCCAAAACTGGTATTTCCAGCCCAATGCCGGCATCCGTACTAAACAGCAGGAAACTTCGTCTAAGACTCAGGAGAAACGTTTCCTTGAAACTGCTCTGCTGTGCGTTCGTTCACCTAAGAGAGTTGAATCTATGTTGAGATTCAGCGAGTCAGAAACACGTTTCTTCTAGGAGCTGCGTTGGGATATTCCCGAGTGAATGGGACCATAGGCTGTACAGAGAAATATCTGCTTCTAAAACCAAAAGTGTGCTATCAAACTGAATAGTTGTCAATGTGTGCATTCAACTGACAGAGTTAAACTCACGTGTGGATTCAGCGGTTTGCAAACCCCTTCTGTGCAGAATCCCAAAACCGGTATTTCCAGCCCAATGCCGGCATCCGTACTAAACAGCAGGAAACTTCGTCTAAAACTCAGGAGAAACGTTACCTTGAAACTGCTCTGCTGGGCGTTCGTTCACCTAAGAGAGTTGAATCTATGTTGAGATTCAGCCAGTCAGAAACACGTTTCTTCTAGGAGCTGAGTTGGGATATTCCCGAGTGAATGGGACCATAGGCTGTACAGAGAAATATCTGCTTCTAAAACCAAAACGGAGCTATCTAACTGAATGGTTGTCAATGTGTGCATTCAACTGACAGAGTTAAACTCACGTGTGGATTCAGCGGTTTGCAAACCCTTTCTGTGCAGAATCCCAAAACCGGTATTTCCAGCCCAATGCCGGCATCCGTACTAAACAGCAGGAAACTTCGTCTAAAACTCAGGAGAAACGTTTCCTTGAAACTGCTCTGTTGTGCGTTCGTTCACCTAAGAGAGTTGAATCTATGTTGAGATTCAGCGAGTCAGAAACACGTTTCTTCTAGGAGCTGCGTTGGGATATTCCCGAGTGAATGGGACCATAGGCTGTACAGAGAAATATCTGCTTCTAAAACCAAAAGTGTGCTATCAAACTGAATAGTTGTCAATGTGTGCATTCAACTGACAGAGTTAAACTCACGTGTGGATTCAGCGGTTTGCAAACCCTTTCTGTGCAGAATCCCAAAACCGGTATTTCCAGCCCAATGCCGGCATCCGTACTAAACAGCAGGAAACTTCGTCTAAAACTCAGGAGAAACGTTACCTTGAAACTGCTCTGCTGGGCGTTCGTTCACCTAAGAGAGTTGAATCTATGTTGAGATTCAGCGAGTCAGAAACACGTTTCTTCTAGGAGCTGCGTTGGGATATTCCCGAGTGAATGGGACCATAGGCTGTACAGAGAAATATCTGCTTCTAAAACCAAAACGGAGCTATCTAACTGAATGGTTGTCAATGTGTGCATTCAACTGACAGAGTTAAACTCACGTGTGGATTCAGCGGTTTGCAAACCCTTTCTGTGCAGAATCCCAAAACCGGTATTTCCAGCCCAATGCCGGCATCCGTACTAAACAGCAGGAAACTTCGTCTAAAACTCAGGAGAAACGTTTCCTTGAAACTGCTCTGCTGTGCGTTCGTTCACCTAAGAGAGTTGAATCTATGTTGAGATTCAGCGAGTCAGAAACACTTTTCTTCTAGGAGCTGCGTTGGGATATTCCCGAGTGAATGGGACCATAGGCTGTACAGAGAAATATCTGCTTCTAAAACCAAAACGGAGCTATCTAAGTGAATGGTTGTCAATGTGTGCATTCAACTGACAGAGTTAAACTCACGTTTGGATTCAGCGGTTTACAAACCCTTTCTGTGCAGAATCCCAAAACCGGTAATTCCAGCTCAATGCCGGCATCCGTACTAAACAGCAGGAAACTTCGTCTAAAACTCAGGAGAAACGCTTCCTTGAAACTGCTCTGCTGTGCGTTCGTTCACCTAAGAGAGTTGAATCTATGTTGAGATTCAGCGAGTCAGAAACACGTTTCTTCTAGGAGCTGCGTTGGGATATTCCCGAGTGAATGGGACCATAGGCTGTACAGAGAAATATCTGCTTCTAAAACCAAAAGTGTGCTATCAAACTGAATAGTTGTCAATGTGTGCATTCAACTGACAGAGTTAAACTCACGTGTGGATTCAGCGGTTTGCAAACCCTTTCTGTGCAGAATCCCAAAACCGGTATTTCCAGCCCAATGCCGGCATCCGTACTAAACAGCAGGAAACTTCGTCTAAAACTCAGGAGAAACGTTACCTTGAAACTGCTCTGCTGTGCGTTCGTTCACCTAAGAGAGTTGAATCTATGTTGAGATTCAGCGAGTCAGAAACACGTTTCTTCTAGGAGCTGCGTTGGGATATTCCCGAGTGAATGGGACCATAGGCTGTACAGAGAAATATCTGCTTCTAAAACCAAACGGAGCTATCTAACTGAATGGTTGTCAATGTGTGCATTCAACTGACAGAGTTAAACTCACGTGTGCATTCAGCGGTTTGCAAACCCTTTCTGTGCAGAATCCCAAAACTGGTATTTCCAGCCCAATGCCGGCATACGTACTAAACAGCAGGAAACTTCGTCTAAGACTCAGGAGAAACGTTTCCTTGAAACTGCTCTGCTGTGCGTTCGTTCACCTAAGAGAGTTGAATCTATGTTGAGATTCAGCGAGTCAGAAACACGTTTCTTCTAGGAGCTGCGTTGGGATATTCCCGAGTGAATGGGACCATAGGCTGTACAGAGAAATATCTGCTTCTAAAACCAAAACGGAGCTATCTAAGTGAACGGTTGTCAATGTGTGCATTCAACTGACAGAGTTAAACTCACGTTTGGATTCAGCGGTTTACAAACCCTTTCTGTGCAGAATCCCAAAACCGGTAATTCCAGCTCAATGCCGGCATCCGTACTAAACAGCAGGAAACTTCGTCTAAAACTCAGGAGAAACGTTTCCTTGAAACTGCTCTGCTGTGCGTTCGTTCACCTAAGAGAGTTGAAACTATGTTGAGATTCAGCGAGTCAGAAACACGTTTATGCTAGGAGCTGCGTTGGGATATTCCCGAGTGAATGGGACCATAGGCTGTACAGAGAAATATCTGCTTCTAAAACCAAAAGTGTGCTAACAAACTGAATAGTTGTCAATGTGTGCATTCAACTGACAGACTTAAACTCACGTGTGGATTCAGCGGTGTGCAAACCCTTTCTGTGCAGAATCCCAAAACCGGTATTTCCAGCCCAATGCCGGCATCCGTACTAAACAGCAGGAAACTTCGTCTAAAACTCAGGAGAAACGTTACCTTGAAACTGCTCTGCTGGGCGTTCGTTCACCTAAGAGAGTTGAATCTATGTTGAGATTCAGCGAGTCAGAAACACGTTTCTTCTAGGAGCTGCGTTGGGATATTCCCGAGTGAATGGGACCATAGGCTGTACAGAGAAATATCTGCTTCTAAAACCAAAACGGAGCTATCTAATTCAATGGTTGTCAATGTGTGCATTCAACTGACAGAGTTAAACTCACGTGTGGATTCAGCGGTTTGCAAACCCTTTCTGTGCAGAATCCCAAAACCGGTATTTCCAGCCCAATGCCGGCATCCGTACTAAACAGCAGGAAACTTCGTCTAAAACTCAGGAGAAACGCTTCCTTGAAACTGCTCTGCTGTGCGTTCGTTCACCTAAGAGAGTTGAATCTATGTTGAGATTCAGCGAGTCAGAAACACGTTTATGCTAGGAGCTGCGTTGGGATATTCCCGAGTGAATGGGACCATAGGCTGTACAGAGAAATATCTGCTTCTAAAACCAAAAGTGTGCTATCAAACTGAATAGTTGTCAATGTGTGCATTCAACTGACAGAGTTAAACTCACGTGTGGATTCAGCGGTTTGCAAACCCTTTCTGTGCAGAATCCCAAAACCGGTATTTCCAGCCCAATGCCGGCATCCGTACTAAACAGCAGGAAACTTCGTCTAAAACTCAGGAGAAACGTTACCTTGAAACTGCTCTGCTGGGCGTTCGTTCACCTAAGAGAGTTGAATCTATGTTGAGATTCAGCGAGTCAGAAACACGTTTCTTCTAGGAGCTGCGTTGGGATATTCCCGAGTGAATGGGACCATAGGCTGTACAGAGAAATATCTGCTTCTAAAACCAAACGGAGCTATCGAACTGAATGGTTGTCAATGTGTGCATTCAACTGACAGAGTTAAACTCACGTGTGCATTCAGCGGTTTGCAAACCCTTTCTGTGCAGAATCCCAAAACCGGTATTTCCAGCCCAATGCCGGCATCCGTACTAAACAGCAGGAAACTTCGTCTAAAACTCAGGAGAAACGTTTCCTTGAAACTGCTCTGCTGTGCGTTCGTTCACCTAAGAGAGTTGAATCTATGTTGAGATTCAGCGAGTCAGAAACACGTTTCTTCTAGGAGCTGCGTTGGGATATTCCCGAGTGAATGGGACCATAGGCTGTACAGAGAAATATCTGCTTCTAAAACCAAAACGGAGCTATCTAAGTGAATGGTTGTCAATGTGTGCATTCAACTGACAGAGTTAAACTCACGTTTGGATTCAGCGGTTTACAAACCCTTTCTGTGCAGAATCCCAAAACCGGTAATTCCAGCTCAATGCCGGCATCCGTACTAAACAGCAGGAAACTTCGTCTAAAACTCAGGAGAAACGTTTCCTTGAAACTGCTCTGCTGTGCGTTCGTTCACCTAAGAGAGTTGAAACTATGTTGAGATTCAGCGAGTCAGAAACACGTTTATGCTAGGAGCTGCGTTGGGATATTCCCGAGTGAATGGGACCATAGGCTGTACAGAGAAATATCTGCTTCTAAAACCAAAAGTGTGCTATCAAACTGAATAGTTGTCAATGTGTGCATTCAACTGACAGAGTTAAACTCACTTGTGGATTCAGCGGTTTGCAAACCCTTTCTGTGCAGAATCCCAAAACCGGTATTTCCAGCCCAATGCCGGCATCCGTACTAAACAGCAGGAAACTTCGTCTAAAACTCAGGAGAAACGTTACCTTGAAACTGCTCTGCTGGGCGTTCGTTCACCTAAGAGAGTTGAATCTATGTTGAGATTCAGCGAGTCAGAAACACGTTTCTTCTAGGAGCTGCGTTGGGATATTCCCGAGTGAATGGGACCATAGGCTGTACAGAGAAATATCTGCTTCTAAAACCAAAACGGAGCTATCTAACTGAATGGTTGTCAATGTGTGCATTCAACTGACAGAGTTAAACTCACGTGTGGATTCAGCGGTTTGCAAACCCTTTCTGTGCAGAATCCCAAAACCGGTATTTCCAGCCCAATGCCGGCATCCGTACTAAACAGCAGGAAACTTCGTCTAAAACTCAGGAGAAACGTTTCCTTGAAACTGCTCTGTTGTGCGTTCGTTCACCTAAGAGAGTTGAATCTATGTTGAGATTCAGCGAGTCAGAAACACGTTTCTTCTAGGAGCTGCGTTGGGATATTCCCGAGTGAATGGGACCATAGGCTGTACAGAGAAATATCTGCTTCTAAAACCAAAACGGAGCTATCTAACTGAATGGTTGCCAATGTGTGCATTCAACTGACAGAGTTAAACTCACGTGTGGATTCAGCGGTTTGCAAACCCTTTCTGTGCAGAATCCCAAAACCGGTATTTCCAGCCCAATGCCGGCATCCGTACTAAACAGCAGGAAACTTCGTCTAAAACTCAGGAGAAACGTTTCCTTGAAACTGCTCTGTTGTGCGTTCGTTCACCTAAGAGAGTTGAATCTATGTTGAGATTCAGCGAGTCAGAAACACGTTTCTTCTAGGAGCTGCGTTGGGATATTCCCGAGTGAATGGGACCATAGGCTGTACAGAGAAATATCTGCTTCTAAAACCAAAAGTGTGCTATCAAACTGAATAGTTGTCAATGTGTGCATTCAACTGACAGAGTTAAACTCACGTGTGGATTCAGCGGTTTGCAAACCCTTTCGGTGCAGAATCCCAAAACCGGTATTTCCAGCCCAATGCCGGCATCCGTACTAAACAGCAGGAAACTTCGTCTAAAACTCAGGAGAAACGTTACCTTGAAACTGCTCTGCTGGGCGTTCGTTCACCTAAGAGAGTTGAATCTATGTTGAGATTCAGCGAGTCAGAAACACGTTTCTTCTAGGATCTGCGTTGGGATATTCCCGAGTGAATGGGACCATAGGCTGTACAGAGAAATATCTGCTTCTAAAACCAAAACGGAGCTATCGAACTGAATGGTTGTCAATGTGTGCATTCAACTGACAGAGTTAAACTCACGTGTGCATTCAGCGGTTTGCAAACCCTTTCTGTGCAGAATCCCAAAACCGGTATTTCCAGCCCAATGCCGGCATACGTACTAAACAGCAGGAAACTTCGTCTAAAACTCAGGAGAAACGTTTCCTTGAAACTGCTCTGCTGTGCGTTCGTTCACCTAAGAGAGTTGAATCTATGTTGAGATTCAGCGAGTCAGAAACACTTTTCTTCTAGGAGCTGCGTTGGGATATTCCCGAGTGAATGGGACCATAGGCTGTACAGAGAAATATCTGCTTCTAAAACCAAAACGGAGCTATCTAAGTGAATGGTTGTCAATGTGTGCATTCAACTGACAGAGTTAAACTCACGTTTGGATTCAGCGGTTTACAAACCCTTTCTGTGCAGAATCCCAAAACCGGTAATTCCAGCTCAATGCCGGCATCCGTACTAAACAGCAGGAAACTTCGTCTAAAACTCAGGAGAAACGCTTCCTTGAAACTGCTCTGCTGTGCGTTTGTTCACCTAAGAGAGTTGAATCTATGTTGAGATTCAGCGAGTCAGAAACACGTTTCTTCTAGGAGCTGCGTTGGGATATTCCCGAGTGAATGGGACCATAGGCTGTACAGAGAAATATCTGCTTCTAAAACCAAAAGTGTGCTATCAAACTGAATAGTTGTCAATGTGTGCATTCAACTGACAGAGTTAAACTCACGTGTGGATTCAGCGGTTTGCAAACCCTTTCTGTGCAGAATCCCAAAACCGGTATTTCCAGCCCAATGCCGGCATCCGTACTAAACAGCAGGAAACTTCGTCTAAAACTCAGGAGAAACGTTACCTTGAAACTGCTCTGCTGGGCGTTCGTTCACCTAAGAGAGTTGAATCTATGTTGAGATTCAGCGAGTCAGAAACACGTTTCTTCTAGGAGCTGCGTTGGGATATTCCCGAGTGAATGGGACCATAGGCTGTACAGAGAAATATCTGCTTCTAAAACCAAACGGAGCTATCTAACTGAATGGTTCTCAATGTGTGCATTCAACTGACAGAGTTAAACTCACGTGTGCATTCAGCGGTTTGCAAACCCTTTCTGTGCAGAATCCCAAAACCGGTATTTCCAGCCCAATGCCGGCATACGTACTAAACAGCAGGAAACTTCGTCTAAAACTCAGGAGAAACGTTTCCTTGAAACTGCTCTGCTGTGCGTTCGTTCACCTAAGAGAGTTGAATCTATGTTGAGATTCAGCGAGTCAGAAACACGTTTCTTCTAGGAGCTGCGTTGGGATATTCCCGAGTGAATGGGACCATAGGCTGTACAGAGAAATATCTGCTTCTAAAACCAAAACGGAGCTATCTAAGTGAACGGTTGTCAATGTGTGCATTCAACTGACAGAGTTAAACTCACGTTTGGATTCAGCGGTTTACAAACCCTTTCTGTGCAGAATCCCAAAACCGGTAATTCCAGCTCAATGCCGGCATCCGTACTAAACAGCAGGAAACTTCGTCTAAAACTCAGGAGAAACGTTTCCTTGAAACTGCTCTGCTGTGCGTTCGTTCACCTAAGAGAGTTGAAACTATGTTGAGATTCAGCGAGTCAGAAACACGTTTATGCTAGGAGCTGCGTTGGGATATTCCCGAGTGAATGGGACCATAGGCTGTACAGAGAAATATCTGCTTCTAAAACCAAAAGTGTGCTATCAAACTGAATAGTTGTCAATGTGTGCATTCAACTGACAGAGTTAAACTCACGTGTGGATTCAGCGGTTTGCAAACCCTTTCTGTGCAGAATCCCAAAACCGGTATTTCCAGCCCAATGCCGGCATCCGTACTAAACAGCAGGAAACTTCGTCTAAAACTCAGGAGAAACGTTACCTTGAAACTGCTCTGCTGGGCGTTCGTTCACCTAAGAGAGTTGAATCTATGTTGAGATTCAGCGAGTCAGAAACACGTTTCTTCTAGGAGCTGCGTTGGGATATTCCCGAGTGAATGGGACCATAGGCTGTACAGAGAAATATCTGCTTCTAAAACCAAAACGGAGCTATCTAACTGAATGGTTGTCAATGTGTGCATTCAACTGACAGAGTTAAACTCACGTGTGGATTCAGCGGTTTGCAAACCCTTTCTGTGCAGAATCCCAAAACCGGTATTTCCAGCCCAATGCCGGTATCCGTACTAAACAGCAGGAAACTTCGTCTAAAACTCAGGAGAAACGTTACCTTGAAACTGCTCTGCTGTGCTTTCGTTCACCTAAGAGAGTTGAATCTATGTTGAGATTCAGCGAGTCAGAAACACGTTTCTTCTAGGATCTGCGTTGGGATATTCCCGAGTGAATGGGACCATAGGCTGTACAGAGAAATATCTGCTTCTAAAACCAAAACGGAGCTATCTAACTGAATGGTTGTCAATGTGTGCATTCAACTGACAGAGTTAAACTCACGTATGGATTCAGCGGTTTGCAAACCCTTTCTGTGCAGAATCCCAAAACCGGTATTTCCAGCCCAATGCCGGCATCCGTACTAAACAGCAGGAAACTTCGTCTAAAACTCAGGAGAAACGTTTCCTTGAAACTGCTCTGCTGTGCGTTCGTTCACCTAAGAGAGTTGAATCTATGTTGAGATTCAGCGAGTCAGAAACACTTTTCTTCTAGGAGCTGCGTTGGGATATTCCCGAGTGAATGGGACCATAGGCTGTACAGAGAAATATCTGCTTCTAAAACCAAAACGGAGCTATCTAAGTGAATGGTTGTCAATGTGTGCATTCAACTGACAGAGTTAAACTCACGTTTGGATTCAGCGGTTTACAAACCCTTTCTGTGCAGAATCCCAAAACCGGTAATTCCAGCTCAATGCCGGCATCCGTACTAAACAGCAGGAAACTTCGTCTAAAACTCAGGAGAAACGCTTCCTTGAAACTGCTCTGCTGTGCCTTCGTTCACCTAAGAGAGTTGAATCTATGTTGAGATTCAGCGAGTCAGAAACACGTTTCTTCTAGGAGCTGCGTTGGGATATTCCCGAGTGAATGGGACCATAGGCTGTACAGAGAAATATCTGCTTCTAAAACCAAAACGGAGCTATCTAAGTGAATGGTTGTCAATGTGTGCATTCAACTGACAGAGTTAAACTCACGTGTGGATTCAGCGGTTTGCAAACCCTTTCTGTGCAGAATCCCAAAACCGGTATTTCCAGCCCAATGCCGGCATCCGTACTAAACAGCAGGAAACTTCGTCTAAAACTCAGGAGAAACGTTACCTTGAAACTGCTCTGCTGTGCGTTCGTTCACCTAAGAGAGTTGAATCTATGTTGAGATTCAGCGAGTCAGAAACACGTTTCTTCTAGGATCTGCGTTGGGATATTCCCGAGTGAATGGGACCATAGGCTGTACAGAGAAATATCTGCTTCTAAAACCAAAACGGAGCTATCTAACTGAATGGTTGTCAATGTGTGCATTCAACTGACAGAGTTAAACTCACGTGTGGATTCAGCGGTTTGCAAACCCTTTCTGTGCAGAATCCCAAAACCGGTATTTCCAGCCCAATGCCGGCATCCGTACTAAACAGCAGGAAACTTCGTCTAAAACTCAGGAGAAACGTTACCTTGAAACTGCTCTGCTGTGCGTTCGTTCACCTAAGAGAGTTGAATCTATGTTGAGATTCAGCGAGTCAGAAAGAAGTTTCTTCTAGGAGCTGCGTTGGGATATTCCCGAGTGAATGGGACCATAGGCTGTACAGAGAAATATCTGCTTCTAAAACCAAACGGAGCTATCTAACTGAATGGTTGTCAATGTGTGCATTCAACTGACAGAGTTAAACTCACGTGTGCATTCAGCGGTTTGCAAACCCTTTCTGTGCAGAATCCCAAAACCGGTATTTCCAGCCCAATGCCGGCATACGTACTAAACAGCAGGAAACTTCGTCTAAAACTCAGGAGAAACGTTTCCTTGAAACTGCTCTGCTGTGCGTTCGTTCACCTAAGAGAGTTGAATCTATGTTGAGATTCAGCGAGTCAGAAACACTTTTCTTCTAGGAGCTGCGTTGGGATATTCCCGAGTGAATGGGACCATAGGCTGTACAGAGAAATATCTGCTTCTAAAACCAAAACCGAGCTATCTAAGTGAACGGTTGTCAATGTGTGCATTCAACTGACAGAGTTAAACTCACGTTTGGATTCAGCGGTTTACAAACCCTTTCTGTGCAGAATCCCAAAACCGGTAATTCCAGCTCAATGCCGGCATCCGTACTAAACAGCAGGAAACTTCGTCTAAAACTCAGGAGAAACGTTTCCTTGAAACTGCTCTGCTGTGCGTTCGTTCACCTAAGAGAGTTGAAACTATGTTGAGATTCAGCGAGTCAGAAACACGTTTATGCTAGGAGCTACGTTGGGATATTCCCGAGTGAATGGGACCATAGGCTGTACAGAGAAATATCTGCTTCTAAAACCAAAAGTGTGCTATCAAACTGAATAGTTGTCAATGTGTGCATTCAACTGACAGAGTTAAACTCACGTGTGGATTCAGCGGTTTGCAAACCCTTTCTGTGCAGAATCCCAAATCCGGTATTTCCAGCCCAATGCCGGCATCCGTACTAAACAGCAGGAAACTTCGTCTAAAACTCAGGAGAAACGTTACTTTGAAACTGCTCTGCTGGGCGTTCGTTCACCTAAGAGAGTTGAATCTATGTTGAGATTCAGCGAGTCAGAAACACTTTTCTTCTAGGAGCTGCGTTGGGATATTCCCGAGTGAATGGGACCATAGGCTGTACAGAGAAATATCTGCTTCTAAAACCAAAACGGAGCTATCTAACTGAATGGTTGTCAATGTGTGCATTCAACTGACACAGTTAAACTCACGTGTGGATTCAGCGGTTTGCAAACCCTTTCTGTGCAGAATCCCAAAACCGGTATTTCCAGCCCAATGCCGGCATCCGTACTAAACAGCAGGAAACTTCGTCTAAAACTCAGGAGAAACGTTTCCTTGAAACTGCTCTGCTGTGCGTTCGTTCACCTAAGAGAGTTGAATCTATGTTGAGATTCAGCGAGTCAGAAACACGTTTCTTCTAGGAGCTGCGTTGGGATATTCCCGAGTGAATGGGACCATAGGCTGTACAGAGAAATATCTGCTTCTAAAACCAAAACGGAGCTATCTAACTGAATGGTTGCCAATGTGTGCATTCAACTGACAGAGTTAAACTCACGTGTGGATTCAGCGGTTTGCAAACCCTTTCTGTGCAGAATCCCAAAACCGGTATTTCCAGCCCAATGCCGGCATCCGTACTAAACAGCAGGAAACTTCGTCTAAAACTCAGGAGAAACGTTTCCTTGAAACTGCTCTGCTGTGCGTTCGTTCACCTAAGAGAGTTGAATCTATGTTGAGATTCAGCGAGTCAGAAACACGTTTCTTCTAGGAGCTGCGTTGGGATATTCCCGAGTGAATGGGACCATAGGCTGTACAGAGAAATATCTGCTTCTAAAACCAAAACGGAGCTATCTAACTGAATGGTTGCCAATGTGTGCATTCAAATGACAGAGTTAAACTCACGTGTGGATTCAGCGGTTTGCAAACCCTTTCTGTGCAGAATCCCAAAACCGGTATTTCCAGCCCAATGCCGGCATCCGTACTAAACAGCAGGAAACTTCGTCTAAAACTCAGGAGAAACGTTTCCTTGAAACTGCTCTGCTGTGCGTTCGTTCACCTAAGAGAGTTGAATCTATGTTGAGATTCAGCGAGTCAGAAACACGTTTCTTCTAGGAGCTGCGTTGGGATATTCCCGAGTGAATGGGACCATAGGCTGTACAGAGAAATATCTGCTTCTAAAACCAAAAGTGTGCTATCAAACTGAATAGTTGTCAATGTGTGCATTCAACTGACAGAGTTAAACTCACGTGTGGATTCAGCGGTTTGCAAACCCTTTCTGTGCAGAATCCCAAAACCGGTATTTCCAGCCCAATGCCGGCATCCGTACTAAACAGCAGGAAACTTCGTCTAAAACTCAGGAGAAACGTTACCTTGAAACTGCTCTGCTGGGCGTTCGTTCACCTAAGAGAGTTGAATCTATGTTGAGATTCAGCGAGTCAGAAACACGTTTCTTCTAGGAGCTGCGTTGGGATATTCCCGAGTGAATGGGACCATAGGCTGTACAGAGAAATATCTGCTTCTAAAACCAAAACGGAGCTATCTAACTGAATGGTTGTCAATGTGTGCATTCAACTGACAGAGTTAAACTCACGTGTGGATTCAGCGGTTTGCAAACCCTTTCTGTGCAGAATCCCAAAACCGGTATTTCCAGCCCAATGCCGGCATCCGTACTAAACAGCAGGAAACTTCGTCTAAAACTCAGGAGAAACGTTTCCTTGAAACTGCTCTGCTGTGCGTTCGTTCACCTAAGAGAGTTGAATCTATGTTGAGATTCAGCGAGTCAGAAACACTTTTCTTCTAGGAGCTGCGTTGGGATATTCCCGAGTGAATGGGACCATAGGCTGTACAGAGAAATATCTGCTTCTAAAACCAAAACGGAGCTATCTAAGTGAATGGTTGTCAATGTGTGCATTCAACTGACAGAGTTAAACTCACGTTTGGATTCAGCGGTTTACAAACCCTTTCTGTGCAGAATCCCAAAACCGGTAATTCCAGCTCAATGCCGGCATCCGTACTAAACAGCAGGAAACTTCGTCTAAAACTCAGGAGAAACGCTTCCTTGAAACTGCTCTGCTGTGCGTTCGTTCACCTAAGAGAGTTGAATCTATGTTGAGATTCAGCGAGTCAGAAACACGTTTCTTCTAGGAGCTGCGTTGGGATATTCCCGAGTGAATGGGACCATAGGCTGTACAGAGAAATATCTGCTTCTAAAACCAAAAGTGTGCTATCAAACTGAATAGTTGTCAATGTGTGCATTCAACTGACAGAGTTAAACTCACGTGTGGATTCAGCGGTTTGCAAACCCTTTCTGTGCAGAATCCCAAAACCGGTATTTCCAGCCCAATGCCGGCATCCGTACTAAACAGCAGGAAACTTCGTCTAAAACTCAGGAGAAACGTTACCTTGAAACTGCTCTGCTGTGCGTTCGTTCACCTAAGAGAGTTGAATCTATGTTGAGATTCAGCGAGTCAGAAACACGTTTCTTCTAGGAGCTGCGTTGGGATATTCCCGAGTGAATGGGACCATAGGCTGTACAGAGAAATATCTGCTTCTAAAACCAAAACGGAGCTATCTAACTGAATGGTTGTCAATGTCTGCATTCAACTGACAGAGTTAAACTCACGTGTGGATTCAGCGGTTTGCAAACCCTTTCTGTGCAGAATCCCAAAACCGGTATTTCCAGCCCAATGCCGGCATCCGTACTAAACAGCAGGAAACTTCGTCTAAAACTCAGGAGAAACGTTTCCTTGAAACTGCTCTGCTGTGCGTTCGTTCACCTAAGAGAGTTGAATCTATGTTGAGATTCAGCGAGTCAGAAACACGTTTCTTCTAGGAGGTGCGTTGGGATATTCCCGAGTGAATGGGACCATAGGCTGTACAGAGAAATATCTGCTTCTAAAACCAAAACGGAGCTATCTAAGTGAATGGTTGTCAATGTGTGCATTCAACTGACAGAGTTAAACTCACGTTTGGATTCAGCGGTTTACAAACCCTTTCTGTGCAGAATCCCAAAACCGGTAATTCCAGCTCAATGCCGGCATCCGTACTAAACAGCAGGAAACTTCGTCTAAAACTCAGGAGAAACGCTTCCTTGAAACTGCTCTGCTGTGCGTTCGTTCACCTAAGAGAGTTGAATCTATGTTGAGATTCAGCGAGTCAGAAACACGTTTCTTCTAGGAGCTGCGTTGGGATATTCCCGAGTGAATGGGACCATAGACTGTACAGAGAAATATCTGCTTCTAAATCCAAAAGTGTGCTATCAAACTGAATAGTTGTCAATGTGTGCATTCAACTGACAGAGTTAAACTCACGTGTGGATTCAGCGGTTTGCAAACCCTTTCTGTGCAGAATCCCAAAACCGGTATTTCCAGCCCAATGCCGGCATCCGTACTAAACAGCAGGAAACTTCGTCTAAAACTCAGGAGAAACGTTACCTTGAAACTGCTCTGCTGTGCGTTCGTTCACCTAAGAGAGTTGAATCTATGTTGAGATTCAGCGAGTCAGAAACACGTTTCTTCTAGGAGCTGCGTTGGGATATTCCCGAGTGAATGGGACCATAGGCTGTACAGAGAAATATCTGCTTCTAAAACCAAACGGAGCTATCTAACTGAATGGTTGTCAATGTGTGCATTCAACTGACAGAGTTAAACTCACGTGTGCATTCAGCGGTTTGCAAACCCTTTCTGTGCAGAATCCCAAAACCGGTATTTCCAGCCCAATGCCGGCATACGTACTAAACAGCAGGAAACTTCGTCTAAAACTCAGGAGAAACGTTTCCTTGAAACTGCTCTGCTGTGCGTTCGTTCACCTAAGAGAGTTGAATCTATGTTGAGATTCAGCGAGTCAGAAACACGTTTCTTCTAGGAGCTGCGTTGGGATATTCCCGAGTGAATGGGACCATAGGCTGTACAGAGAAATATCTGCTTCTAAAACCAAAACGGAGCTACCTAAGTGAATGGTTGTCAATGTGTGCATTCAACTGACAGAGTTAAACTCACGTTTGGATTCAGCGGTTTACAAACCCTTTCTGTGCAGAATCCCAAAACCGGTAATTACAGCTCAATGCCGGCATCCGTACTAAACAGCAGGAAACTTCGTCTAAAACTCAGGAGAAACGTTTCCTTGAAACTGCTCTGCTGTGCGTTCGTTCACCTAAGAGAGTTGAAACTATGTTGAGATTCAGCGAGTCAGAAACACGTTTATGCTAGGAGCTGCGTTGGGATATTCCCGAGTGAATGGGACCATAGGCTGTACAGAGAAATATCTGCTTCTAAAACCAAAAGTGTGCTATCAAATTGAATAGTTGTCAATGTGTGCATTCAACTGACAGAGTTAAACTCACGTGTGGATTCAGCGGTTTGCAAACCCCTTCTGTGCAGAATCCCAAAACCGGTATTTCCAGCCCAATGCCGGCATCCGTACTAAACAGCAGGAAACTTCGTCTAAAACTCAGGAGAAACGTTACCTTGAAACTGCTCTGCTGGGCGTTCGTTCACCTAAGAGAGTTGAATCTATGTTGAGATTCAGCCAGTCAGAAACACGTTTCTTCTAGGAGCTGCGTTGGGATATTCCCGAGTGAATGGGACCATAGGCTGTACAGAGAAATATCTGCTTCTAAAACCAAAACGGAGCTATCTAACTGAATGGTTGTCAATGTGTGCATTCAACTGACAGAGTTAAACTCACGTGTGGATTCAGCGGTTTGCAAACCCTTTCTGTGCAGAATCCCAAAACCGGTATTTCCAGCCCAATGCCGGCATCCGTACTAAACAGCAGGAAACTTCGTCTAAAACTCAGGAGAAACGTTTCCTTGAAACTGCTCTGTTGTGCGTTCGTTCACCTAAGAGAGTTGAATCTATGTTGAGATTCAGCGAGTCAGAAACACGTTTCTTCTAGGAGCTGCGTTGGGATATTCCCGAGTGAATGGGACCAAAGGCTGTACAGAGAAATATCTGCTTCTAAAACCAAAAGTGTGCTATCAAACTGAATAGTTGTCAATGTGTGCATTCAACTGACAGAGTTAAACTCACGTGTGGATTCAGCGGTTTGCAAACCCTTTCTGTGCAGAATCCCAAAACCGGTATTTCCAGCCCAATGCCGGCATCCGTACTAAACAGCAGGAAACTTCGTCTAAAACTCAGGAGAAACGTTACCTTGAAACTGCTCTGCTGTGCGTTCGTTCACCTAAGAGAGTTGAATCTATGTTGAGATTCAGCGAGTCAGAAACACGTTTCTTCTAGGATCTGCGTTGGGATATTCCCGAGTGAATGGGACCATAGGCTGTACAGAGAAATATCTGCTTCTAAAACCAAAACGGAGCTATCTAACTGAATGGTTGTCAATGTGTGCATTCAACTGACAGAGTTAAACTCACGTGTGGATTCAGCGGTTTGCAAACCCTTTCTGTGCAGAATCCCAAAACCGGTATTTCCAGCCCAATGCCGGCATCCGTACTAAACAGCAGGAAACTTCGTCTAAAACTCAGGAGAAACGTTTCCTTGAAACTGCTCTGCTGTGCGTTCGTTCACCTAAGAGAGTTGAATCTATGTTGAGATTCAGCGAGTCAGAAACACTTTTCTTCTAGGAGCTGCGTTGGGATATTCCCGAGTGAATGGGACCATAGGCTGTACAGAGAAATATCTGCTTCTAAAACCAAAACGGAGCTATCTAAGTGAATGGTTGTCAATGTGTGCATTCAACTGACAGAGTTAAACTCACGTTTGGATTCAGCGGTTTACAAACCCTTTCTGTGCAGAATCCCAAAACCGGTAATTCCAGCTCAATGCCGGCATCCGTACTAAACAGCAGGAAACTTCGTCTAAAACTCAGGAGAAACGCTTCCTTGAAAGTGCTCTGCTGTGCGTTCGTTCACCTAAGAGAGTTGAATCTATGTTGAGATTCAGCGAGTCAGAAACACGTTTCTTCTAGGAGCTGCGTTGGGATATTCCCGAGTGAATGGGACCATAGGCTGTACAGAGAAATATCTGCTTCTAAAACCAAAAGTGTGCTATCAAACTGAATAGTTGTCAATGTGTGCATTCAACTGACAGAGTTAAACTCACGTGTGGATTCAGCGGTTTGCAAACCCTTTCTGTGCAGAATCCCAAAACCGGTATTTCCAGCCCAATGCCGGCATCCGTACTAAACAGCAGGAAACTTCGTCTAAAACTCAGGAGAAACGTTACCTTGAAACTGCTCTGCTGTGCGTTCGTTCACCTAAGAGAGTTGAATCTATGTTGAGATTCAGCGAGTCAGAAACACGTTTCTTCTAGGAGCTGCGTTGGGATATTCCCGAGTGAATGGGACCATAGGCTGTACAGAGAAATATCTGCTTCTAAAACCAAACGGAGCTATCTAACTGAATGGTTGTCAATGTGTGCATTCAACTGACAGAGTTAAACTCACGTGTGCATTCAGCGGTTTGCAAACCCTTTCTGTGCAGAATCCCAAAACTGGTATTTCCAGCCCAATGCCGGCATACGTACTAAACAGCAGGAAACTTCGTCTAAGACTCAGGAGAAACGTTTCCTTGAAACTGCTCTGCTGTGCGTTCGTTCACCTAAGAGAGTTGAATCTATGTTGAGATTCAGCGAGTCAGAAACACGTTTCTTCTAGGAGATGCGTTGGGATATTCCCGAGTGAATGGGACCATAGGCTGTACAGAGAAATATCTGCTTCTAAAACCAAAACGGAGCTATCTAAGTGAACGGTTGTCAATGTGTGCATTCAACTGACAGAGTTAAACTCACGTTTGGATTCAGCGGTTTACAAACCCTTTCTGTGCAGAATCCCAAAACCGGTAATTCCAGCTCAATGCCGGCATCCGTACTAAACAGCAGGAAACTTCGTCTAAAACTCAGGAGAAACGTTTCCTTGAAACTGCTCTGCTGTGCGTTCGTTCACCTAAGAGAGTTGAAACTATGTTGAGATTCAGCGAGTCAGAAACACGTTTATGCTAGGAGCTGCGTTGGGATATTCCCGAGTGAATGGGACCATAGGCTGTACAGAGAAATATCTGCTTCTAAAACCAAAAGTGTGCTATCAAACTGAATAGTTGTCAATGTGTGCATTCAACTGACAGACTTAAACTCACGTGTGGATTCAGCGGTGTGCAAACCCTTTCTGTGCAGAATCCCAAAACCGGTATTTCCAGCCCAATGCCGGCATCCGTACTAAACAGCAGGAAACTTCGTCTAAAACTCAGGAGAAACGTTACCTTGAAACTGCTCTGCTGTGCGTTCGTTCACCTAAGAGAGTTGAATCTATGTTGAGATTCAGCGAGTCAGAAACACGTTTCTTCTAGGAGCTGCGTTGGGATATTCCCGAGTGAATGGGACCATAGGCTGTACAGAGAAATATCTGCTTCTAAAACCAAAACGGAGCTATCTAATTGAATGGTTGTCAATGTGTGCATTCAACTGACAGAGTTAAACTCACGTGTGGATTCAGCGGTTTGCAAACCCTTTCTGTGCAGAATCCCAAAACCGGTATTTCCAGCCCAATGCCGGCATCCGTACTAAACAGCAGGAAACTTCGTCTAAAACTCAGGAGAAACGTTTCCTTGAAACTGCTCTGTTGTGCGTTCGTTCACCTAAGAGAGTTGAATCGATGTTGAGAATCACCGAGTCAGAAACACGTTTCTTCTAGGAGCTGCGTTGGGATATTCCCGAGTGAATGGGACCATAGGCTGTACAGAGAAATATCTGCTTCTAAATCCAAAAGTGTGCTATCAAACTGAATAGTTGTCAATGTGTGCATTCAACTGACAGAGTTAAACTCACGTGTGGATTCAGCGGTTTGCAAACCCTTTCTGTGCAGAATCCCAAAACCGGTGTTTCCAGCCCAATGCCGGTATCCGTACTAAACAGCAGGAAACTTCGTCTAAAACTCAGGAGAAACGTTACCTTGAAACTGCTCTGCTGTGCTTTCGTTCACCTAAGAGAGTTGAATCTATGTTGAGATTCAGCGAGTCAGAAACACGTTTCTTCTAGGATCTGCGTTGGGATATTCCCGAGTGAATGGGACCATAGGCTGTACAGAGAAATATCTGCTTCTAAAACCAAAACGGAGCTATCTAACTGAATGGTTGTCAATGTGTGCATTCAACTGACAGAGTTAAACTCACGTGTGGATTCAGCGGTTTGCAAACCCTTTCTGTGCAGAATCCCAAAACCGGTATTTCCAGCCCAATGCCGGCATCCGTACTAAACAGCAGGAAACTTCGTCTAAAACTCAGGAGAAACGTTTCCTTGAAACTGCTCTGCTGTGCGTTCGTTCACCTAAGAGAGTTGAATCTATGTTGAGATTCAGCGAGTCAGAAACACTTTTCTTCTAGGAGCTGCGTTGGGATATTCCCGAGTGAATGGGACCATAGGCTGTACAGAGAAATATCTGCTTCTAAAACCAAAACGGAGCTATCTAAGTGAATGGTTGTCAATGTGTGCATTCAACTGACAGAGTTAAACTCACGTTTGGATTCAGCGGTTTACAAACCCTTTCTGTGCAGAATCCCAAAACCGGTAATTCCAGCTCAATGCCGGCATCCGTACTAAACAGCAGGAAACTTCGTCTAAAACTCAGGAGAAACGCTTCCTTGAAACTGCTCTGCTGTGCCTTCGTTCACCTAAGAGAGTTGAATCTATGTTGAGATTCAGCGAGTCAGAAACACGTTTCTTCTAGGAGCTGCGTTGGGATATTCCCGAGTGAATGGGACCATAGGCTGTACAGAGAAATATCTGCTTCTAAAACCAAAAGTGTGCTATCAAACTGAATAGTTGTCAATGTGTGCATTCAACTGACAGAGTTAAACTCACGTGTGGATTCAGCGGTTTGCAAACCCTTTCTGTGCAGAATCCCAAAACCGGTATTTCCAGCCCAATGCCGGCATCCGTACTAAACAGCAGGAAACTTCGTCTAAAACTCAGGAGAAACGTTACCTTGAAACTGCTCTGCTGGGCGTTCGTTCACCTAAGAGAGTTGAATCTATGTTGAGATTCAGCGAGTCAGAAACACGTTTCTTCTAGGAGCTGCGTTGGGATATTCCCGAGTGAATGGGACCATAGGCTGTACAGAGAAATATCTGCTTCTAAAACCAAACGGAGCTATCTAACTGAATGGTTGTCAATGTGTGCATTCAACTGACAGAGTTAAACTCACGTGTGCATTCAGCGGTTTGCAAACCCTTTCTGTGCAGAATCCCAAAACCGGTATTTCCAGCCCAATGCCGGCATACGTACTAAACAGCAGGAAACTTCGTCTAAAACTCAGGAGAAACGTTTCCTTGAAACTGCTCTGCTGTGCGTTCGTTCACCTAAGAGAGTTGAATCTATGTTGAGATTCAGCGAGTCAGAAACACGTTTCTTCTAGGAGCTGCGTTGGGATATTCCCGAGTGAATGGGACCATAGGCTGTACAGAGAAATATCTGCTTCTAAAACCAAAACGGAGCTATCTAAGTGAATGGTTGTCAATGTGTGCATTCAACTGACAGAGTTAAACTCACGTTTGGATTCAGCGGTTTACAAACCCTTTCTGTGCAGAATCCCAAAACCGGTAATTCCAGCTCAATGCCGGCATCCGTACTAAACAGCAGGAAACTTCGTCTAAAACTCAGGAGAAACGTTTCCTTGAAACTGCTCTGCTGTGCGTTCGTTCACCTAAGAGAGTTGAAACTATGTTGAGATTCAGCGAGTCAGAAACACGTTTCTTCTAGGAACTGCGTTGGGATATTCCCGAGTGAATGGGACCATAGGCTGTACAGAGAAATATCTGCTTCTAAAACCAAAAGTGTGCTATCAAACTGAATAGTTGTCAATGTGTGCATTCAACTGACAGAGTTAAACTCACGTGTGGATTCAGCGGTTTGCAAACCCTTTCTGTGCAGAATCCCAAAACCGGTATTTCCAGCCCAATGCCGGCATCCGTACTAAACAGCAGGAAGCTTCGTCTAAAACTCAGGAGAAACGTTACCTTGAAACTGCTCTGCTGGGCGTTCGTTCACCTAAGAGAGTTGAATCTATGTTGAGATTCAGCGAGTCAGAAACACGTTTCTTCTAGGAGCTGCATTGGGATATTCCCGAGTGAATGGGACCATAGGCTGTACAGAGAAATATCTGCTTCTAAAACCAAAACGGAGCTATCTAACTGAATGGTTGTCAATGTGTGCATTCAACTGACAGAGTTAAACTCACGTGTGGATTCAGCGGTTTGCAAACCCTTTCTGTGCAGAATCCCAAAACCGGTATTTCCAGCCCAATGCCGGCATCCGTACTAAACAGCAGGAAACTTCGTCTAAAACTCAGGAGAAACGTTTCCTTGAAACTGCTCTGTTGTGCGTTCGTTCACCTAAGAGAGTTGAATCTATGTTGAGATTCAGCGAGTCAGAAACACGTTTCTTCTAGGAGCTGCGTTGGGATATTCCCGAGTGAATGGGACCATAGGCTGTACAGAGAAATATCTGCTTCTAAAACCAAAAGTGTGCTATCAAACTGAATAGTTGTCAATGTGTGCATTCAACTGACAGAGTTAAACTCACGTGTGGATTCAGCGGTTTGCAAACCCTTTCTGTGCAGAATCCCAAAACCGGTATTTCCAGCCCAATGCCGGCATACGTACTAAACAGCAGGAAACTTCGTCTAAAACTCAGGAGAAACGTTACCTTGAAACTGCTCTGCTGTGCGTTCGTTCACCTAAGAGAGTTGAATCTATGTTGAGATTCAGCGAGTCAGAAACACGTTTCTTCTAGGATCTGCGTTGGGATATTCCCGAGTGAATGGGACCATAGGCTGTACAGAGAAATATCTGCTTCTAAAACCAAAACGGAGCTATCTAACTGAATGGTTGTCAATGTGTGCATTCAACTGACAGAGTTAAACTCACGTGTGGATTCAGCGGTTTGCAAACCCTTTCTGTGCAGAATCCCAAAACCGGTATTTCCAGCCCAATGCCGGCATCCGTACTAAACAGCAGGAAACTTCGTCTAAAACTCAGGAGAAACGTTTCCTTGAAACTGCTCTGCTGTGCGTTCGTTCACCTAAGAGAGTTGAATCTATGTTGAGATTCAGCGAGTCAGAAACACGTTTCTTCTAGGAGGTGCGTTGGGATATTCCCGAGTGAATGGGACCATAGGCTGTACAGAGAAATATCTGCTTCTAAAACCAAAACGGAGCTATCTAAGTGAATGGTTGTCAATGTGTGCATTCAACTGACAGAGTTAAACTCACGTTTGGATTCAGCGGTTTACAAACCCTTTCTGTGCAGAATCCCAAAACCGGTAATTCCAGCTCAATGCCGGCATCCGTACTAAACAGCAGGAAACTTCGTCTAAAACTCAGGAGAAACGCTTCCTTGAAACTGCTCTGCTGTGCGTTCGTTCACCTAAGAGAGTTGAATCTATGTTGAGATTCAGCGAGTCAGAAACACGTTTCTTCTAGGAGCTGCGTTGGGATATTCCCGAGTGAATGGGACCATAGACTGTACAGAGAAATATCTGCTTCTAAAACCAAAAGTGTGCTATCAAACTGAATAGTTGTCAATGTGTGCATTCAACTGACAGAGTTAAACTCACGTGTGGATTCAGCGGTTTGCAAACCCTTTCTGTGCAGAATCCCAAAACCGGTATTTCCAGCCCAATGCCGGCATCCGTACTAAACAGCAGGAAACTTCGTCTAAAACTCAGGAGAAACGTTACCTTGAAACTGCTCTGCTGTGCGTTCGTTCACCTAAGAGAGTTGAATCTATGTTGAGATTCAGCGAGTCAGAAACACGTTTCTTCTAGGAGCTGCGTTGGGATATTCCCGAGTGAATGGGACCATAGGCTGTACAGAGAAATATCTGCTTCTAAAACCAAACGGAGCTATCTAACTGAATGGTTGTCAATGTGTGCATTCAACTGACAGAGTTAAACTCACGTGTGCATTCAGCGGTTTGCAAACCCTTTCTGTGCAGAATCCCAAAACCGGTATTTCCAGCCCAATGCCGGCATCCGTACTAAACAGCAGGAAACTTCGTCTAAAACTCAGGAGAAACGTTTCCTTGAAACTGCTCTGCTGTGCGTTCGTTCACCTAAGAGAGTTGAATCTATGTTGAGATTCAGCGAGTCAGAAACACGTTTCTTCTAGGAGCTGCGTTGGGATATTCCCGAGTGAATGGGACCATAGGCTGTACAGAGAAATATCTGCTTCTAAAACCAAAACGGAGCTATCTAAGTGAATGGTTGTCAATGTGTGCATTCAACTGACAGAGTTAAACTCACGTTTGGATTCAGCGGTTTACAAACCCTTTCTGTGCAGAATCCCAAAACCGGTAATTCCAGCTCAATGCCGGCATCCGTACTAAACAGCAGGAAACTTCGCCTAAAACTCAGGAGAAACGTTTCCTTGAAACTGCTCTGCTGTGCGTTCGTTCACCTAAGAGAGTTGAAACTATGTTGAGATTCAGCGAGTCAGAAACACGTTTATGCTAGGAGCTGCGTTGGGATATTCCCGAGTGAATGGGACCATAGGCTGTACAGAGAAATATCTGCTTCTAAAACCAAAAGTGTGCTATCAAACTGAATAGTTGTCAATGTGTGCATTCAACTGACAGAGTTAAACTCACGTGTGGATTCAGCGGTTTGCAAACCCCTTCTGTGCAGAATCCCAAAACCGGTATTTCCAGCCCAATGCCGGCATCCGTACTAAACAGCAGGAAACTTCGTCTAAAACTCAGGAGAAACGTTACCTTGAAACTGCTCTGCTGGGCGTTCGTTCACCTAAGAGAGTTGAATCTATGTTGAGATTCAGCGAGTCAGAAACACGTTTCTTCTAGGAGCTGCGTTGGGATATTCCCGAGTGAATGGGACCATAGGCTGTACAAAGAAATATCTGCTTCTAAAACCAAAACGGAGCTATCTAACTGAATGGTTGTCAATGTGTGCATTCAACTGACAGAGTTAAACTCACGTGTGGATTCAGCGGTTTGCAAACCCTTTCTGTGCAGAATCCCAAAACCGGTATTTCCAGCCCAATGCCGGCATCCGTACTAAACAGCAGGAAACTTCGTCTAAAACTCAGGAGAAACGTTTCCTTGAAACTGCTCTGTTGTGCGTTCGTTCACCTAAGAGAGTTGAATCTATGTTGAGATTCAGCGAGTCAGAAACACGTTTCTTCTAGGAGCTGCGTTGGGATATTCCCGAGTGAATGGGACCATAGGCTGTACAGAGAAATATCTGCTTCTAAAACCAAAAGTGTGCTATCAAACTGAATAGTTGTCAATGTGTGCATTCAACTGACAGAGTTAAACTCACGTGTGGATTCAGCGGTTTGCAAACCCTTTCTGTGCAGAATCCCAAAACCGGTATTTCCAGCCCAATGCCGGCATCCGTACTAAACAGCAGGAAACTTCGTCTAAAACTCAGGAGAAACGTTACCTTGAAACTGCTCTGCTGTGCGTTCGTTCACCTAAGAGAGTTGAATCTATGTTGAGATTCAGCGAGTCAGAAACACGTTTCTTCTAGGATCTGCGTTGGGATATTCCCGAGTGAATGGGACCATAGGCTGTACAGAGAAATATCTGCTTCTAAAACCAAAACGGAGCTATCAAACTGAATGGTTGTCAATGTGTGCATTCAACTGACAGAGTTAAACTCACGTGTGGATTCAGCGGTTTGCAAACCCTTTCTGTGCAGAATCCCAAAACCGGTATTTCCAGGCCAATGCCGGCATCCGTACTAAACAGCAGGAAACTTCGTCTAAAACTCAGGAGAAACGTTTCCTTGAAACTGCTCTGCTGTGCGTTCGTTCACCTAAGAGAGTTGAATCTATGTTGAGATTCAGCGAGTCAGAAACACGTTTCTTCTAGGAGGTGCGTTGGGATATTCCCGAGTGAATGGGACCATAGGCTGTACAGAGAAATATCTGCTTCTAAAACCAAAACGGAGCTATCAAAGTGAATGGTTGTCAATGTGTGCATTCAACTGACAGAGTTAAACTCACGTTTGGATTCAGCGGTTTACAAACCCTTTCTGTGCAGAATCCCAAAACCGGTAATTCCAGCTCAATGCCGGCATCCGTACTAAACAGCAGGAAACTTCGTCTAAAACTCAGGAGAAACGCTTCCTTGAAACTGCTCTGCTGTGCGTTCGTTCACCTAAGAGAGTTGAATCTATGTTGAGATTCAGCGAGTCAGAAACACGTTTCTTCTAGGAGCTGCGTTGGGATATTCCCGAGTGAATGGGACCATAGGCTGTACAGAGAAATATCTGCTTCTAAAACCAAAAGTGTGCTATCAAACTGAATAGTTGTCAATGTGTGCATTCAACTGACAGAGTTAAACTCACGTGTGGATTCAGCGGTTTGCAAACCCTTTCTGTGCAGAATCCCAAAACCGCTATTTCCAGCCCAATGCCGGCATCCGTACTAAACAGCAGGAAACTTCGTCTAAAACTCAGGAGAAACGTTTCCTTGAAACTGCTCTGCTGTGCGTTCGTTCACCTAAGAGAGTTGAATCTATGTTGAGATTCAGCGAGTCAGAAACACGTTTCTTCTAGGAGCTGCGTTGGGATATTCCCGAGTGAATGGGACCATAGGCTGTACAGAGAAATATCTGCTTCTAAAACCAAAACGGAGCTATCTAAGTGAATGGTTGTCAATGTGTGCATTCAACTGACAGAGGTAAACTCACGTTTGGATTCAGCGGTTTACAAACCCTTTCTGTGCAGAATCCCAAAACCGGTAATTCCAGCTCAATGCCGGCATCCGTACTAAACAGCAGGAAACTTCGTCTAAAACTCAGGAGAAACGCTTCCTTGAAACTGCTCTGCTGTGCGTTCGTTCACCTAAGAGAGTTGAATCTATGTTGAGATTCAGCGAGTCAGAAACACGTTTCTTCTAGGAGCTGCGTTGGGATATTCCCGAGTGAATGGGACCACAGGCTGTACAGAGAAATATCTGCTTCTAAAACCAAAACGGAGCTATCTAACTGAATGGTTGTCAATGTGTGCATTCAACTGACAGAGTTAAACTCACGTGTGGATTCAGCGGTTTGCAAACCCTTTCTGTGCAGAATCCCAAAACCGGTATTTCCAGCCCAATGCCGGCATCCGTACTAAACAGCAGGAAACTTCGTCTAAAACTCAGGAGAAACGTTTCCTTGAAACTGCTCTGCTGTGCGTTCGTTCACCTAAGAGAGTTGAATCTATGTTGAGATTCAGCGAGTCAGAAACACGTTTCTTCTAGGATCTGCGTTGGGATATTCCCGAGTGAATGGGACCATAGGCTGTACAGAGAAATATCTGCTTCTAAAACCAAAACGGAGCTATCTAACTGAATGGTTGTCAATGTGTGCATTCAACTGACAGAGTTAAACTCACGTGTGGATACAGTGGTTTGCAAACCCTTTCTGTGCAGAATCCCAAAACCGGTATTTCCAGCCCAATGCCGGCATCCGTACTAAACAGCAGGAAACTTCGTCTAAGACTCAGGAGAAACGTTTCCTTGAAACTGCTCTGCTGTGCGTTCGTTCACCTAAGTGAGTTGAATCTATGTTGAGATTCAGCGAGTCAGAAACACTTTTCTTCTAGGAGCTGCGTTGGGATATTCCGGAGTGAATGGGACCATAGGCTGTACAGAGAAATATCTGCTTCTAAAACCAAAACGGAGCTATCTAAGTGAATGGTTGTCAATGTGTGCATTCAACTGACAGAGGTAAACTCACGTTTGGATTCAGCGGTTTACAAACCCTTTCTGTGCAGAATCCCAAAACCGGTAATTCCAGCTCAATGCCGGCATCCGTACTAAACAGCAGGAAACTTCGTCTAAAACTCAGGAGAAACGCTTCCTTGAAACTGCTCTGCTGTGCGTTCGTTCACCTAAGAGAGTTGAATCTATGTTGAGATTCAGCGAGTCAGAAACACGTTTCTTCTAGGAGCTGCGTTGGGATATTCCCGAGTGAATGGGACCATAGGCTGTACAGAGAAATATCTGCTTCTAAAACCAAAAGTGTGCTATCAAACTGAATGGTTGTCAATGTGTGCATTCAACTGACAGAGTTAAACTCACGTGTGGATTCAGCGGTTTGCAAACCCTTTCTGTGCAGAATCCCAAAACCGGTATTTCCAGCTCAATGCCGGCATCCGTACTAAACAGCAGGAAACTTCGTCTAAAACTCAGGAGAAACGTTTCCTTGAAACTGCTCTGCTGTGCGTTCGTTCACCTAAGAGAGTTGAATCTATGTTGAGATTCAGCGAGTCAGAAACACGTTTCTTCTAGAATCTGCGTTGGGATATTCCCGAGTGAATGGGACCATAGGCTGTACAGAGAAATATCTGCTTCTAAAACCAAAACGGAGCTATCTAACTGAATGGTTGTCAATGTGTGCTTTCAACTGACAGAGTTAAACTCACGTGTGGATACAGTGGTTTGCAAACCCTTTCTGTGCAGAATCCCAAAACCGGTATTTCCAGCCCAATGCCGGCATCCGTACTAAACAGCAGGAAACTTCGTCTAAGACTCAGGAGAAACGTTTCCTTGAAACTGCTCTGCTGTGCGTTCGTTCACCTAAGAGAGTTGAATCTATGTTGAGATTCAGCGAGTCAGAAACACTTTTCTTCTAGGAGCTGCGTTGGGATATTCCCGAGTGAATGGGACCATAGGCTGTACAGAGAAATATCTGCTTCTAAAACCAAAACGGAGCTATCTAAGTGAATGGTTGTCAATGTGTGCATTCAACTGACAGAGTTAAACTCACGTTTGGATTCAGCGGTTTACAAACCCTTTCTGTGCAGAATCCCAAAACCGGTAATTCCAGCTCAATGCCGGCATCCGTACTAAACAGCAGGAAACTTCGTCTAAAACTCAGGAGAAACGCTTCCTTGAAACTGCTCTGCTGTGCGTTCGTTCACCTAAGAGAGTTGAATCTATGTTGAGATTCAGCGAGTCAGAAACACGTTTCTTCTAGGAGCTGCGTTGGGATATTCCCGAGTGAATGGGACCATAGGCTGTACAGAGAAATATCTGCTTCTAAAACCAAAAGTGTGCTATCAAACTGAATGGTTGTCAATGTGTGCATTCAACTGACAGAGTTAAACTCACGTGTGGATTCAGCGGTTTGCAAACCCTTTCTGTGCAGAATCCCAAAACCGGTATTTCCAGCTCAATGCCGGCATCCGTACTAAACAGCAGGAAACTTCGTCTAAAACTCAGGAGAAACGTTTCCTTGAAACTGCTCTGCTGTGCGTTCGTTCACCTAAGAGAGTTGAATCTATGTTGAGATTCAGCGAGTCAGAAACACGTTTCTTCTAGAATCTGCGTTGGGATATTCCCGAGTGAATGGGACCATAGGCTGTACAGAGAAATATCTGCTTCTAAAACCAAAACGGAGCTATCTAACTGAATGGTTGTCAATGTGTGCTTTCAACTGACAGAGTTAAACTCACGTGTGGATACAGTGGTTTGCAAACCCTTTCTGTGCAGAATCCCAAAACCGGTATTTCCAGCCCAATGCCGGCATCCGTACTAAACAGCAGGAAACTTCGTCTAAGACTCAGGAGAAACGTTTCCTTGAAACTGCTCTGCTGTGCGTTCGTTCACCTAAGAGAGTTGAATCTATGTTGAGATTCAGCGAGTCAGAAACACTTTTCTTCTAGGAGCTGCGTTGGGATATTCCCGAGTGAATGGGACCATAGGCTGTACAGAGAAATATCTGCTTCTAAAACCAAAACGGAGCTATCTAAGTGAATGGTTGTCAATGTGTGCATTCAACTGACAGAGTTAAACTCACGTTTGGATTCAGCGGTTTACAAACCCTTTCTGTGCAGAATCCCAAAACCGGTAATTCCAGCTCAATGCCGGCATCCGTACTAAACAGCAGGAAACTTCGTCTAAAACTCAGGAGAAACGCTTCCTTGAAACTGCTCTGCTGTGCGTTCGTTCACCTAAGAGAGTTGAATCTATGTTGAGATTCAGCGAGTCAGAAACACGTTTCTTCTAGGAGCTGCGTTGGGATATTCCCGAGTGAATGGGACCATAGGCTGTACAGAGAAATATCTGCTTCTAAAACCAAAAGTGTGCTATCAAACTGAATAGTTGTCAATGTGTGCATTCAACTGACAGAGTTAAACTCACGTGTGGATTCAGCGGTTTGCAAACCCTTTCTGTGCAGAATCCCAAAACCGGTATTTCCAGCCCAATGCCGGCATCCGTACTAAACAGCAGGAAACTTCGTCTAAAACTCAGGAGAAACGTTTCCTTGAAACTGCTCTGCTGTGCGTTCGTTCACCTAAGAGAGTTGAAACTATGTTGAAATTCAGCGAGTCAGAAACACGTTTATGCTAGAGCTGCGTTGGGATATTCCCGAGTGAATGGGACCATAGGCTGTACAGAGAAATATCTGCTTCTAAAACCAAAACGGAGCTATCTAACTGAATGGTTGTCAATGTGTGCATTCAACTGACAGAGTTAAACTGACGTGTGGATTCAGCGGTTTGCAAACCCTTTCTGTGCAGAATCCCAAAACCGGTATTTCCAGCCCAATGCCGGCATCCGTACTAAACAGCAGGAAACTTCGTCTAAAACTCAGGAGAAACGTTTCCTTGAAACTGCTCTGCTGTGCGTTCGTTCACCTAAGAGAGTTGAATCTATGTTGAGATTCAGCGAGTCAGAAACACGTTTCTTCTAGGAGCTGCGTTGGGATATTCCCGAGTGAATGGGACCATAGGCTGTACAGAGAAATATCTGCTTCTAAACCAAAAGTGTGCTATCAAACTGAATGGTTGTCAATGTGTGCATTCAACTGACAGATTTAAACTCACGTGTGGATTCAGCGGTTTGCAAACCCTTTCTGTGCAGAATCCCAAAACCGGTATTTCCAGCCCAATGCCGGCATCCGTACTAAACAGCAGGAAGCTTCGTCTAAAACTCAGGAGAAACGTTACCTTGAAACTGCTCTGCTGGGCGTTCGTTCACCTAAGAGAGTTGAATCTATGTTGAGATTCAGCGAGTCAGAAACACGTTTCTTCTAGGAGCTGCATTGGGATATTCCCGAGTGAATGGGACCATAGGCTGTACAGAGAAATATCTGCTTCTAAAACCAAAACGGAGCTATCTAACTGAATGGTTGTCAATGTGTGCATTCAACTGACAGAGTTAAACTCACGTGTGGATTCAGCGGTTTGCAAACCCTTTCTGTGCAGAATCCCAAAACCGGTATTTCCAGCCCAATGCCGGCATCCGTACTAAACAGCAGGAAGCTTCGTCTAAAACTCAGGAGAAACGTTACCTTGAAACTGCTCTGCTGGGCGTTCGTTCACCTAAGAGAGTTGAATCTATGTTGAGATTCAGCGAGTCAGAAACACGTTTCTTCTAGGAGCTGCATTGGGATATTCCCGAGTGAATGGGACCATAGGCTGTACAGAGAAATATCTGCTTCTAAAACCAAAACGGAGCTATCTAACTGAATGGTTGTCAATGTGTGCATTCAACTGACAGAGTTAAACTCACGTGTGGATTCAGCGGTTTGCAAACCCTTTCTGTGCAGAATCCCAAAACCGGTATTTCCAGCCCAATGCCGGCATCCGTACTAAACAGCAGGAAACTTCGTCTAAAACTCAGGAGAAACGTTTCCTTGAAACTGCTCTGTTGTGCGTTCGTTCACCTAAGAGAGTTGAATCTATGTTGAGATTCAGCGAGTCAGAAACACGTTTCTTCTAGGAGCTGCGTTGGGATATTCCCGAGTGAATGGGACCATAGGCTGTACAGAGAAATATCTGCTTCTAAAACCAAAAGTGTGCTATCAAACTGAATAGTTGTCAATGTGTGCATTCAACTGACAGAGTTAAACTCACGTGTGGATTCAGCGGTTTGCAAACCCTTTCTGTGCAGAATCCCAAAACCGGTATTTCCAGCCCAATGCCGGCATCCGTACTAAACAGCAGGAAACTTCGTCTAAAACTCAGGAGAAACGTTACCTTAAAACTGCTCTGCTGTGCGTTCGTTCACCTAAGAGAGTTGAATCTATGTTGAGATTCAGCGAGTCAGAAACACGTTTCTTCTAGGATCTGCGTTGGGATATTCCCGAGTGAATGGGACCATAGGCTGTACAGAGAAATATCTGCTTCTAAAACCAAAACGGAGCTATCTAACTGAATGGTTGTCAATGTGTGCATTCAACTGACAGAGTTAAACTCACGTGTGGATTCAGCGGTTTGCAAACCCTTTCTGTGCAGAATCCCAAAACCGGTATTTCCAGCCCAATGCCGGCATCCGTACTAAACAGCAGGAAACTTCGTCTAAAACTCAGGAGAAACGTTTCCTTGAAACTGCTCTGCTGTGCGTTCGTTCACCTAAGAGAGTTGAATCTATGTTGAGATTCAGCGAGTCAGAAACACGTTTCTTCTAGGAGGTGCGTTGGGATATTCCCGAGTGAATGGGACCATAGGCTGTACAGAGAAATATCTGCTTCTAAAACCAAAACGGAGCTATCTAAGTGAATGGTTGTCAATGTGTGCATTCAACTGACAGAGTTAAACTCACGTTTGGATTCAGCGGTTTACAAACCCTTTCTGTGCAGAATCCCAAAACCGGTAATTCCAGCTCAATGCCGGCATCCGTACTAAACAGCAGGAAACTTCGTCTAAAACTCAGGAGAAACGCTTCCTTGAAACTGCTCTGCTGTGCGTTCGTTCACCTAAGAGAGTTGAATCTATGTTGAGATTCCGCGAGTCAGAAACACGTTTCTTCTAGGAGCTGCGTTGGGATATTCCCGAGTGAATGGGACCATAGACTGTACAGAGAAATATCTGCTTCTAAAACCAAAAGTGTGCTATCAAACTGAATAGTTGTCAATGTGTGCATTCAACTGACAGAGTTAAACTCACGTGTGGATTCAGCGGTTTGCAAACCCTTTCTGTGCAGAATCCCAAAACCGGTATTTCCAGCCCAATGCCGGCATCCGTACTAAACAGCAGGAAACTTCGTCTAAAACTCAGGAGAAACGTTACCTTGAAACTGCTCTGCTGTGCGTTCGTTCACCTAAGAGAGTTGAATCTATGTTGAGATTCAGCGAGTCAGAAACACGTTTCTTCTAGGAGCTGCGTTGGGATATTCCCGAGTGAATGGGACCATAGGCTGTACAGAGAAATATCTGCTTCTAAAACCAAACGGAGCTATCTAACTGAATGGTTGTCAATGTGTGCATTCAACTGACAGAGTTAAACTCACGTGTGCATTCAGCGGTTTGCAAACCCTTTCTGTGCAGAATCCCAAAACCGGTATTTCCAGCCCAATGCCGGCATACGTACTAAACAGCAGGAAACTTCGTCTAAAACTCAGGAGAAACGTTTCCTTGAAACTGCTCTGCTGTGCGTTCGTTCACCTAAGAGAGTTGAATCTATGTTGAGATTCAGCGAGTCAGAAACACGTTTCTTCTAGGAGCTGCGTTGGGATATTCCCGAGTGAATGGGACCATAGGCTGTACAGAGAAATATCTGCTTCTAAAACCAAAACGGAGCTATCTAAGTGAATGGTTGTCAATGTGTGCATTCAACTGACAGAGTTAAACTCACGTTTGGATTCAGCGGTTTACAAACCCTTTCTGTGCAGAATCCCAAAACCGGTAATTCCAGCTCAATGCCGGCATCCGTACTAAACAGCAGGAAACTTCGCCTAAAACTCAGGAGAAACGTTTCCTTGAAACTGCTCTGCTGTGCGTTCGTTCACCTAAGAGAGTTGAAACTATGTTGAGATTCAGCGAGTCAGAAACACGTTTATGCTAGGAGCTGCGTTGGGATATTCCCGAGTGAATGGGACCATAGGCTGTACAGAGAAATATCTGCTTCTAAAACCAAAAGTGTGCTATCAAACTGAATAGTTGTCAATGTGTGCATTCAACTGACAGAGTTAAACTCACGTGTGGATTCAGCGGTTTGCAAACCCCTTCTGTGCAGAATCCCAAAACCGGTATTTCCAGCCCAATGCCGGCATCCGTACTAAACAGCAGGAAACTTCGTCTAAAACTCAGGAGAAACGTTACCTTGAAACTGCTCTGCTGTGCGTTCGTTCACCTAAGAGAGTTGAATCTATGTTGAGATTCAGCGAGTCAGAAACACGTTTCTTCTAGGAGCTGCGTTGGGATATTCCCGAGTGAATGGGACCATAGGCTGTACAAAGAAATATCTGCTTCTAAAACCAAAACGGAGCTATCTAACTGAATGGTTGTCAATGTGTGCATTCAACTGACAGAGTTAAACTCACGTGTGGATTCAGCGGTTTGCAAACCCTTTCTGTGCAGAATCCCAAAACCGGTATTTCCAGCCCAATGCCGGCATCCGTACTAAACAGCAGGAAACTTCGTCTAAAACTCAGGAGAAACGTTTCCTTGAAACTGCTCTGTTGTGCGTTCGTTCACCTAAGAGAGTTGAATCTATGTTGAGATTCAGCGAGTCAGAAACACGTTTCTTCTAGGAGCTGCGTTGGGATATTCCCGAGTGAATGGGACCATAGGCTGTACAGAGAAATATCTGCTTCTAAAACCAAAAGTGTGCTATCAAACTGAATAGTTGTCAATGTGTGCATTCAACTGACAGAGTTAAACTCACGTGTGGATTCAGCGGTTTGCAAACCCTTTCTGTGCAGAATCCCAAAACCGGTATTTCCAGCCCAATGCCGGCATCCGTACTAAACAGCAGGAAACTTCGTCTAAAACTCAGGAGAAACGTTACCTTGAAACTGCTCTGCTGTGCGTTCGTTCACCTAAGAGAGTTGAATCTATGTTGAGATTCAGCGAGTCAGAAACACGTTTCTTCTAGGATCTGCGTTGGGATATTCCCGAGTGAATGGGACCATAGGCTGTACAGAGAAATATCTGCTTCTAAAACCAAAACGGAGCTATCTAACTGAATGGTTGTCAATGTGTGCATTCAACTGACAGAGTTAAACTCACGTGTGGATTCAGCGGTTTGCAAACCCTTTCTGTGCAGAATCCCAAAACCGGTATTTCCAGGCCAATGCCGGCATCCGTACTAAACAGCAGGAAACTTCGTCTAAAACTCAGGAGAAACGTTTCCTTGAAACTGCTCTGCTGTGCGTTCGTTCACCTAAGAGAGTTGAATCTATGTTGAGATTCAGCGAGTCAGAAACACGTTTCTTCTAGGAGGTGCGTTGGGATATTCCCGAGTGAATGGGACCATAGGCTGTACAGAGAAATATTTGCTTCTAAAACCAAAACGGAGCTATCAAAGTGAATGGTTGTCAATGTGTGCATTCAACTGACAGAGTTAAACTCACGTTTGGATTCAGCGGTTTACAAACCCTTTCTGTGCAGAATCCCAAAACCGGTAATTCCAGCTCAATGCCGGCATCCGTACTAAACAGCAGGAAACTTCGTCTAAAACTCAGGAGAAACGCTTCCTTGAAACTGCTCTGCTGTGCGTTCGTTCACCTAAGAGAGTTGAATCTATGTTGAGATTCAGCGAGTCAGAAACACGTTTCTTCTAGGAGCTGCGTTGGGATATTCCCGAGTGAATGGGACCATAGGCTGTACAGAGAAATATCTGCTTCTAAAACCAAAAGTGTGCTATCAAACTGAATAGTTGTCAATGTGTGCATTCAACTGACAGAGTTAAACTCACGTGTGGATTCAGCGGTTTGCAAACCCTTTCTGTGCAGAATCCCAAAACCGCTATTTCCAGCCCAATGCCGGCATCCGTACTAAACAGCAGGAAACTTCGTCTAAAACTCAGGAGAAACGTTTCCTTGAAACTGCTCTGCTGTGCGTTCGTTCACCTAAGAGAGTTGAATCTATGTTGAGATTCAGCGAGTCAGAAACACGTTTCTTCTAGGAGCTGCGTTGGGATATTCCCGAGTGAATGGGACCATAGGCTGTACAGAGAAATATCTGCTTCTAAAACCAAAACGGAGCTATCTAACTGAATGGTTGTCAATGTGTGCATTCAACTGACAGAGTTAAACTCACGTGTGGATACAGTGGTTTGAAAACCCTTTCTGTGCAGAATCCCAAAACCGGTATTTCCAGCCCAATGCCGGCATCCGTACTAAACAGCAGGAAACTTCGTCTAAGACTCAGGAGAAACGTTTCCTTGAAACTGCTCTGCTGTGCGTTCGTTCACCTAAGAGAGTTGAATCTATGTTGAGATTCAGCGAGTCAGAAACACTTTTCTTCTAGGAGCTGCGTTGGGATATTCCCGAGTGAATGGGACCATAGGCTGTACAGAGAAATATCTGCTTCTAAAACCAAAACGGAGCTATCTAAGTGAATGGTTGTCAATGTGTGCATTCAACTGACAGAGGTAAACTCACGTTTGGATTCAGCGGTTTGCAAACCCTTTCTGTGCAGAATCCCAAAACCGGTATTTCCAGCCCAATGCCGGCATCCGTACTAAACAGCAGGAAGCTTCGTCTAAAACTCAGGAGAAACGTTACCTTGAAACTGCTCTGCTGGGCGTTCGTTCACCTAAGAGAGTTGAATCTATGTTGAGATTCAGCGAGTCAGAAACACGTTTCTTCTAGGAGCTGCATTGGGATATTCCCGAGTGAATGGGACCATAGGCTGTACAGAGAAATATCTGCTTCTAAAACCAAAACGGAGCTATCTAACTGAATGGTTGTCAATGTGTGCATTCAACTGACAGAGTTAAACTCACGTGTGGATTCAGCGGTTTGCAAACCCTTTCTGTGCAGAATCCCAAAACCGGTATTTCCAGCCCAATGCCGGCATCCGTACTAAACAGCAGGAAACTTCGTCTAAAACTCAGGAGAAACGTTTCCTTGAAACTGCTCTGTTGTGCGTTCGTTCACCTAAGAGAGTTGAATCTATGTTGAGATTCAGCGAGTCAGAAACACGTTTCTTCTAGGAGCTGCGTTGGGATATTCCCGAGTGAATGGGACCATAGGCTGTACAGAGAAATATCTGCTTCTAAAACCAAAAGTGTGCTATCAAACTGAATAGTTGTCAATGTGTGCATTCAACTGACAGAGTTAAACTCACGTGTGGATTCAGCGGTTTGCAAACCCTTTCTGTGCAGAATCCCAAAACCGGTATTTCCAGCCCAATGCCGGCATCCGTACTAAACAGCAGGAAACTTCGTCTAAAACTCAGGAGAAACGTTACCTTGAAACTGCTCTGCTGTGCGTTCGTTCACCTAAGAGAGTTGAATCTATGTTGAGATTCAGCGAGTCAGAAACACGTTTCTTCTAGGATCTGCGTTGGGATATTCCCGAGTGAATGGGACCATAGGCTGTACAGAGAAATATCTGCTTCTAAAACCAAAACGGAGCTATCTAACTGAATGGTTGTCAATGTGTGCATTCAACTGACAGAGTTAAACTCACGTGTGGATTCAGCGGTTTGCAAACCCTTTCTGTGCAGAATCCCAAAACCGGTATTTCCAGCCCAATGCCGGCATCCGTACTAAACAGCAGGAAACTTCGTCTAAAACTCAGGAGAAACGTTTCCTTGAAACTGCTCTGCTGTGCGTTCGTTCACCTAAGAGAGTTGAATCTATGTTGAGATTCAGCGAGTCAGAAACACTTTTCTTCTAGGAGGTGCGTTGGGATATTCCCGAGTGAATGGGACCATAGGCTGTACAGAGAAATATCTGCTTCTAAAACCAAAACGGAGCTATCTAAGTGAATGGTTGTCAATGTGTGCATTCAACTGACAGAGTTAAACTCACGTTTGGATTCAGCGGTTTACAAACCCTTTCTGTGCAGAATCCCAAAACCGGTAATTCCAGCTCAATGCCGGCATCCGTACTAAACAGCAGGAAACTTCGTCTAAAACTCAGGAGAAACGTTTCCTTGAAACTGCTCTGCTGTGCGTTCGTTCACCTAAGAGAGTTGAATCTATGTTGAGATTCAGCGAGTCAGAAACACGTTTCTTCTAGGAGCTGCGTTGGGATATTCCCGAGTGAATGGGACCATAGACTGTACAGAGAAATATCTGCTTCTAAAACCAAAAGTGTGCTATCAAACTGAATAGTTGTCAATGTGTGCATTCAACTGACAGAGTTAAACTCACGTGTGGATTCAGCGGTTTGCAAACCCTTTCTGTGCAGAATCCCAAAACCGGTATTTCCAGCCCAATGCCGGCATCCGTACTAAACAGCAGGAAACTTCGTCTAAAACTCAGGAGAAACGTTTCCTTGAAACTGCTCTGCTGTGCGTTCGTTCACCTAAGAGAGTTGAATCTATGTTGAGATTCAGCGAGTCAGAAACACGTTTCTTCTAGGAGCTGCGTTGGGATATTCCCGAGTGAATGGGACCATAGGCTGTACAGAGAAATATCTGCTTCTAAAACCAAACGGAGCTATCTAACTGAATGGTTGTCAATGTGTGCATTCAACTGACAGAGTTAAACTCACGTGTGCATTCAGCGGTTTGCAAACCCTTTCTGTGCAGAATCCCAAAACCGGTATTTCCAGCCCAATGCCGGCATACGTACTAAACAGCAGGAAACTTCGTCTAAAACTCAGGAGAAACGTTTCCTTGAAACTGCTCTGCTGTGCGTTCGTTCACCTAAGAGAGTTGAATCTATGTTGAGATTCAGCGAGTCAGAAACACGTTTCTTCTAGGAGCTGCGTTGGGATATTCCCGAGTGAATGGGACCATAGGCTGTACAGAGAAATATCTGCTTCTAAAACCAAAACGGAGCTATCTAAGTGAATGGTTCTCAATGTGTGCATTCAACTGACAGAGTTAAACTCACGTTTGGATTCAGCGGTTTACAAACCCTTTCTGTGCAGAATCCCAAAACCGGTAATTCCAGCTCAATGCCGGCATCCGTACTAAACAGCAGGAAACTTCGCCTAAAACTCAGGAGAAACGTTTCCTTGAAACTGCTCTGCTGTGCGTTCGTTCACCTAAGAGAGTTGAAACTATGTTGAGATTCAGCGAGTCAGAAACACGTTTATGCTAGGAGCTGCGTTGGGATATTCCCGAGTGAATGGGACCATAGGCTGTACAGAGAAATATCTGCTTCTAAAACCAAAAGTGTGCTATCAAACTGAATAGTTGTCAATGTGTGCATTCAACTGACAGAGTTAAACTCACGTGTGGATTCAGCGGTTTGCAAACCCCTTCTGTGCAGAATCCCAAAACCGGTATTTCCAGCCCAATGCCGGCATCCGTACTAAACAGCAGGAAACTTCGTCTAAAACTCAGGAGAAACGTTACCTTGAAACTGCTCTGCTGGGCGTTCGTTCACCTAAGAGAGTTGAATCTATGTTGAGATTCAGCGAGTCAGAAACACGTTTCTTCTAGGAGCTGCGTTGGGATATTCCCGAGTGAATGGGACCATAGGCTGTACAAAGAAATATCTGCTTCTAAAACCAAAACGGAGCTATCTAACTGAATGGTTGTCAATGTGTGCATTCAACTGACAGAGTTAAACTCACGTGTGGATTCAGCGGTTTGCAAACCCTTTCTGTGCAGAATCCCAAAACCGGTATTTCCAGCCCAATGCCGGCATCCGTACTAAACAGCAGGAAACTTCGTCTAAAACTCAGGAGAAACGTTTCCTTGAAACTGCTCTGTTGTGCGTTCGTTCACCTAAGAGAGTTGAATCTATGTTGAGATTCAGCGAGTCAGAAACACGTTTCTTCTAGGAGCTGCGTTGGGATATTCCCGAGTGAATGGGACCATAGGCTGTACAGAGAAATATCTGCTTCTAAAACCAAAAGTGTGCTATCAAACTGAATAGTTGTCAATGTGTGCATTCAACTGACAGAGTTAAACTCACGTGTGGATTCAGCGGTTTGCAAACCCTTTCTGTGCAGAATCCCAAAACCGGTATTTCCAGCCCAATGCCGGCATCCGTACTAAACAGCAGGAAACTTCGTCTAAAACTCAGGAGAAACGTTACCTTGAAACTGCTCTGCTGTGCGTTCGTTCACCTAAGAGAGTTGAATCTATGTTGAGATTCAGCGAGTCAGAAACACGTTTCTTCTAGGATCTGCGTTGGGATATTCCCGAGTGAATGGGACCATAGGCTGTACAGAGAAATATCTGCTTCTAAAACCAAAACGGAGCTATCTAACTGAATGGTTGTCAATGTGTGCATTCAACTGACAGAGTTAAACTCACGTGTGGATTCAGCGGTTTGCAAACCCTTTCTGTGCAGAATCCCAAAACCGGTATTTCCAGGCCAATGCCGCCATCCGTACTAAACAGCAGGAAACTTCGTCTAAAACTCAGGAGAAACGTTTCCTTGAAACTGCTCTGCTGTGCGTTCGTTCACCTAAGAGAGTTGAATCTATGTTGAGATTCAGCGAGTCAGAAACACGTTTCTTCTAGGAGGTGCGTTGGGATATTCCCGAGTGAATGGGACCATAGGCTGTACAGAGAAATATCTGCTTCTAAAACCAAAACGGAGCTATCAAAGTGAATGGTTGTCAATGTGTGCATTCAACTGACAGAGTTAAACTCACGTTTGGATTCAGCGGTTTACAAACCCTTTCTGTGCAGAATCCAAAAACCGGTAATTCCAGCTCAATGCCGGCATCCGTACTAAACAGCAGGAAACTTCGTCTAAAACTCAGGAGAAACGCTTCCTTGAAACTGCTCTGCTGTGCGTTCGTTCACCTAAGAGAGTTGAATCTATGTTGAGATTCAGCGAGTCAGAAACACGTTTCTTCTAGGAGCTGCGTTGGGATATTCCCGAGTGAATGGGACCACAGGCTGTACAGAGAAATATCTGCTTCTAAAACCAAAAGTGTGCTATCAAACTGAATGGTTGTCAATGTGTGCATTCAACTGACAGAGTTAAACTCACGTGTGGATTCAGCGGTTTGCAAACCCTTTCTGTGCAGAATCCCAAAACCGGTATTTCCAGCCCAATGCCGGCATCCGTACTAAACAGCAGGAAACTTCGTCTAAAACTCAGGAGAAACGTTTCCTTGAAACTGCTCTGCTGTGCGTTCGTTCACCTAAGAGAGTTGAATCTATGTTGAGATTCAGCGAGTCAGAAACACGTTTCTTCTAGGATCTGCGTTGGGATATTCCCGAGTGAATGGGACCATAGGCTGTACAGAGAAATATCTGCTTCTAAAACCAAAACGGAGCTATCTAACTGAATGGTTGTCAATGTGTGCATTCAACTGACAGAGTTAAACTCACGTGTGGATACAGTGGTTTGCAAACCCTTTCTGTGCAGAATCCCAAAACCGGTATTTCCAGCCCAATGCCGGCATCCGTACTAAACAGCAGGAAACTTCGTCTAAGACTCAGGAGAAACGTTTCCTTGAAACTGCTCTGCTGTGCGTTCGTTCACCTAAGAGAGTTGAATCTATGTTGAGATTCAGCGAGTCAGAAACACTTTTCTTCTAGGAGCTGCGTTGGGATATTCCGGAGTGAATGGGACCATAGGCTGTACAGAGAAATATCTGCTTCTAAAACCAAAACGGAGCTATCTAAGTGAATGGTTGTCAATGTGTGCATTCAACTGACAGAGGTAAACTCACGTTTGGATTCAGCGGTTTACAAACCCTTTCTGTGCAGAATCCCAAAACCGGTAATTCCAGCTCAATGCCGGCATCCGTACTAAACAGCAGGAAACTTCGTCTAAAACTCAGGAGAAACGCTTCCTTGAAACTGCTCTGCTGTGCGTTCGTTCACCTAAGAGAGTTGAATCTATGTTGAGATTCAGCGAGTCAGAAACACGTTTCTTCTAGGAGCTGCGTTGGGATATTCCCGAGTGAATGGGACCATAGGCTGTACAGAGAAATATCTGCTTCTAAAACCAAAAGTGTGCTATCAAACTGAATGGTTGTCAATGTGTGCATTCAACTGACAGAGTTAAACTCACGTGTGGATTCAGCGGTTTGCAAACCCTTTCTGTGCAGAATCCCAAAACCGGTATTTCCAGCTCAATGCCGGCATCCGTACTAAACAGCAGGAAACTTCGTCTAAAACTCAGGAGAAACGTTTCCTTGAAACTGCTCTGCTGTGCGTTCGTTCACCTAAGAGAGTTGAATCTATGTTGAGATTCAGCGAGTCAGAAACACGTTTCTTCTAGAATCTGCGTTGGGATATTCCCGAGTGAATGGGACCATAGGCTGTACAGAGAAATATCTGCTTCTAAAACCAAAACGGAGCTATCTAACTGAATGGTTGTCAATGTGTGCTTTCAACTGACAGAGTTAAACTCACGTGTGGATACAGTGGTTTGCAAACCCTTTCTGTGCAGAATCCCAAAACCGGTATTTCCAGCCCAATGCCGGCATCCGTACTAAACAGCAGGAAACTTCGTCTAAGACTCAGGAGAAACGTTTCCTTGAAACTGCTCTGCTGTGCGTTCGTTCACCTAAGAGAGTTGAATCTATGTTGAGATTCAGCGAGTCAGAAACACTTTTCTTCTAGGAGCTGCGTTGGGATATTCCCGAGTGAATGGGACCATAGGCTGTACAGAGAAATATCTGCTTCTAAAACCAAAACGGAGCTATCTAAGTGAATGGTTGTCAATGTGTGCATTCAACTGACAGAGTTAAACTCACGTTTGGATTCAGCGGTTTACAAACCCTTTCTGTGCAGAATCCCAAAACCGGTAATTCCAGCTCAATGCCGGCATCCGTACTAAACAGCAGGAAACTTCGTCTAAAACTCAGGAGAAACGCTTCCTTGAAACTGCTCTGCTGTGCGTTCGTTCACCTAAGAGAGTTGAATCTATGTTGAGATTCAGCGAGTCAGAAACACGTTTCTTCTAGGAGCTGCGTTGGGATATTCCCGAGTGAATGGGACCATAGGCTGTACAGAGAAATATCTGCTTCTAAAACCAAAAGTGTGCTATCAAACTGAATGGTTGTCAATGTGTGCATTCAACTGACAGAGTTAAACTCACGTGTGGATTCAGCGGTTTGCAAACCCTTTCTGTGCAGAATCCCAAAACCGGTATTTCCAGCTCAATGCCGGCATCCGTACTAAACAGCAGGAAACTTCGTCTAAAACTCAGGAGAAACGTTTCCTTGAAACTGCTCTGCTGTGCGTTCGTTCACCTAAGAGAGTTGAATCTATGTTGAGATTCAGCGAGTCAGAAACACGTTTCTTCTAGAATCTGCGTTGGGATATTCCCGAGTGAATGGGACCATAGGCTGTACAGAGAAATATCTGCTTCTAAAACCAAAACGGAGCTATCTAACTGAATGGTTGTCAATGTGTGCTTTCAACTGACAGAGTTAAACTCACGTGTGGATACAGTGGTTTGCAAACCCTTTCTGTGCAGAATCCCAAAACCGGTATTTCCAGCCCAATGCCGGCATCCGTACTAAACAGCAGGAAACTTCGTCTAAGACTCAGGAGAAACGTTTCCTTGAAACTGCTCTGCTGTGCGTTCGTTCACCTAAGAGAGTTGAATCTATGTTGAGATTCAGCGAGTCAGAAACACTTTTCTTCTAGGAGCTGCGTTGGGATATTCCCGAGTGAATGGGACCATAGGCTGTACAGAGAAATATCTGCTTCTAAAACCAAAACGGAGCTATCTAAGTGAATGGTTGTCAATGTGTGCATTCAACTGACAGAGGTAAACTCACGTTTGGATTCAGCGGTTTACAAACCCTTTCTGTGCAGAATCCCAAAACCGGTAATTCCAGCTCAATCCCGGCATCCGTACTAAACAGCAGGAAACTTCGTCTAAAACTCAGGAGAAACGCTTCCTTGAAACTGCTCTGCTGTTCCTTCGTTCACCTAAGAGAGTTGAATCTATGTTGAGATTCAGCGAGTCAGAAACACGTTTCTTCTAGGAGCTGCGTTGGGATATTCCCGAGTGAATGGGACCACAGGCTGTACAGAGAAATATCTGCTTCTAAAACGAAAAGTGTGCTATCAAACTGAATGGTTGTCAATGTGTGCATTCAACTGACAGAGTTAAACTCACGTGTGGATTCAGCGGTTTGCAAACCCTTTCTGTGCAGAATCCCAAAACCGGTATTTCCAGCCCAATGCCGGCATCCGTACTAAACAGCAGGAAACTTCGTCTAAAACTCAGGAGAAACGTTTCCTTGAAACTGCTCTGCTGTGCGTTCGTTCACCTAAGAGAGTTGAATCTATGTTGAGATTCAGCGAGTCAGAAACACGTTTCTTCTAGGATCTGCGTTGGGATATTCCCGAGTGAATGGGACCATAGGCTGTACAGAGAAATATCTGCTTCTAAAACCAAAACGGAGCTATCTAACTGAATGGTTGTCAATGTGTGCATTCAACTGACAGAGTTAAACTCACGTGTGGATACAGTGGTTTGCAAACCCTTTCTGTGCAGAATCCCAAAACCGGTATTTCCAGCCCAATGCCGGCATCCGTACTAAACAGCAGGAAACTTCGTCTAAGACTCAGGAGAAACGTTTCCTTGAAACTGCTCTGCTGTGCGTTCGTTCACCTAAGAGAGTTGAATCTATGTTGAGATTCAGCGAGTCAGAAACACTTTTCTTCTAGGAGCTGCGTTGGGATATTCCGGAGTGAATGGGACCATAGGCTGTACAGAGAAATATCTGCTTCTAAAACCAAAACGGAGCTATCTAAGTGAATGGTTGTCAATGTGTGCATTCAACTGACAGAGGTAAACTCACGTTTGGATTCAGCGGTTTACAAACCCTTTCTGTGCAGAATCCCAAAACCGGTAATTCCAGCTCAATGCCGGCATCCGTACTAAACAGCAGGAAACTTCGTCTAAAACTCAGGAGAAACGCTTCCTTGAAACTGCTCTGCTGTGCGTTCGTTCACCTAAGAGAGTTCAATCTATGTTGAGATTCAGCGAGTCAGAAACACGTTTCTTCTAGGAGCTGCGTTGGGATATTCCCGAGTGAATGGGACCATAGGCTGTACAGAGAAATATCTGCTTCTAAAACCAAAAGTGTGCTATCAAACTGAATGGTTGTCAATGTGTGCATTCAACTGACAGAGTTAAACTCACGTGTGGATTCAGCGGTTTGCAAACCCTTTCTGTGCAGAATCCCAAAACCGGTATTTCCAGCTCAATGCCGGCATCCGTACTAAACAGCAGGAAACTTCGTCTAAAACTCAGGAGAAACGTTTCCTTGAAACTGCTCTGCTGTGCCTTCGTTCACCTAAGAGAGTTGAATCTATGTTGAGATTCAGCGAGTCAGAAACACGTTTCTTCTAGAATCTGCGTTGGGATATTCCCGAGTGAATGGGACCATAGGCTGTACAGAGAAATATCTGCTTCTAAAACCAAAACGGAGCTATCTAACTGAATGGTTGTCAATGTGTGCTTTCAACTGACAGAGTTAAACTCACGTGTGGATACAGTGGTTTGCAAACCCTTTCTGTGCAGAATCCCAAAACCGGTATTTCCAGCCCAATGCCGGCATCCGTACTAAACAGCAGGAAACTTCGTGTAAGACTCAGGAGAAACGTTTCCTTGAAACTGCTCTGCTGTGCGTTCGTTCACCTAAGAGAGTTGAATCTATGTTGAGATTCAGCGAGTCAGAAACACTTTTCTTCTAGGAGCTGCGTTGGGATATTCCCGAGTGAATGGGACCATAGGCTGTACAGAGAAATATCTGCTTCTAAAACCAAAACGGAGCTATCTAAGTGAATGGTTGTCAATGTGTGCATTCAACTGACAGAGTTAAACTCACGTTTGGATTCAGCGGTTTACAAACCCTTTCTGTGCAGAATCCCAAAACCGGTAATTCCAGCTCAATGCCGGCATCCGTACTAAACAGCAGGAAACTTCGTCTAAAACTCAGGAGAAACGGTTCCTTGAAACTGCTCTGCTGTGCGTTCGTTCACCTAAGAGAGTTGAATCTATGTTGAGATTCAGCGAGTCAGAAACACGTTTCTTCTAGGAGCTGCGTTGGGATATTCCCGAGTGAATGGGACCATAGGCTGTACAGAGAAATATCTGCTTCTAAAACCAAAAGTGTGCTATCAAACTGAATAGTTGTCAATGTGTGCATTCAACTGACAGAGTTAAACTCACGTGTGGATTCAGCGGTTTGCAAACCCTTTCTGTGCAGAATCCCAAAACCGGTATTTCCAGCCCAATGCCGGCATCCGTACTAAACAGCAGGAAACTTCGTCTAAAACTCAGGAGAAACGTTTCCTTGAAACTGCTCTGCTGTGCGTTCGTTCACCTAAGAGAGTTGAAACTATGTTGAAATTCAGCGAGTCAGAAACACGTTTATGCTAGAGCTGCGTTGGGATATTCCCGAGTGAATGGGACCATAGGCTGTACAGAGAAATATCTGCTTCTAAAACCAAAACGGAGCTATCTAACTGAATGGTTGTCAATGTGTGCATTCAACTGACAGAGTTAAACTGACGTGTGGATTCAGCGGTTTGCAAACCCTTTCTGTGCAGAATCCCAAAACCGGTATTTCCAGCCCAATGCCGGCATCCGTACTAAACAGCAGGAAACTTCGTCTAAAACTCAGGAGAAACGTTTCCTTGAAACTGCTCTGCTGTGCGTTCGTTCACCTAAGAGAGTTGAATCTATGTTGAGATTCAGCGAGTCAGAAACACGTTTCTTCTAGGAGCTGCGTTGGGATATTCCCGAGTGAATGGGACCATAGGCTGTACAGAGAAATATCTGCTTCTAAACCAAAAGTGTGCTATCAAACTGAATGGTTGTCAATGTGTGCATTCAACTGACAGATTTAAACTCACGTGTGGATTCAGCGGTTTGCAAACCCTTTCTGTGCAGAATCCCAAAACCGGTATTTCCAGCCCAATGCCGGCATCCGTACTAAACAGCAGGAAACTTCGTCTAAAACTCAGGAGAAACGTTTCCTTGAAACTGCTCTGCTGTGCGTTCGTTCACCTAAGAGAGTTGAATCTATGTTGAGATTCAGCGAGTCAGAAACACGTTTCTTCTAGGAGCTGCGTTGGGATATTCCCGAGTGAATGGGACCATAGGCTGTACAGAGAAATATCTGCTTCTAAAACCAAAAGTGTGCTATCAAACTGAATAGTTGTCAATGTGTGCATTCAACTGACAGAGTTAAACTCACGTGTGGATTCAGCGGTTTGCAAACCCTTTCTGTGCAGAATCCCAAAACCGGTATTTCCAGCCCAATGCCGGCATCCGTACTAAACAGCAGGAAACTTCGTCTAAAACTCAGGAGAAACGTTACCTTGAAACTGCTCTGCTGTGCGTTCGTTCACCTAAGAGAGTTGAATCTATGTTGAGATTCAGCGAGTCAGAAACACGTTTCTTCTAGGAGATGCGTTGGGATATTCCCGAGTGAATGGGACCATAGGCTGTACAGAGAAATATCTGCTTCTAAAACCAAAACGGAGCTATCTAACTGAATGGTTGTCAATGTGTGCATTCAACTGACAGAGTTAAACTCACGTGTGGATTCAGCGGTTTGCAAACCCTTTCTGTGCAGAATCCCAAAACCGGTATTTCCAGCCCAATGCCGGCATCCGTACTAAACAGCAGGAAACTTCGTCTAAAACTCAGGAGAAACGTTTCCTTGAAACTGCTCTGCTGTGCGTTCGTTCACCTAAGAGAGTTGAATCTATGTTGAGATTCAGCGAGTCAGAAACACGTTTCTTCTAGGAGCTGCGTTGGGATATTCCCGAGTGAATGGGACCATAGGCTGTACAGAGAAATATCTGCTTCTTAAACCAAAAGTGTGCTATCAAACTGAATAGTTGTCAATGTGTGCATTCAACTGACAGAGTTAAACTCACGTGTGGATTCAGCGGTTTGCAAACCCTTTCTGTGCAGAATCCCAAAACCGGTATTTCCAGCCCAATGCCGGCATCCGTACTAAACAGCAGGAAAATTCGTCTAAAACTCAGGAGAAACGTTACCTTCAAACTGCTCTGCTGTGCGTTCGTTCACCTAAGAGAGTTGAATCTATGTTGAGATTCAGCGAGTCAGAAACACGTTTCTTCTAGGAGGTGCGTTGGGATATTCCCGAGTGAATGGGACCATAGGCTGTACAGAGAAATATCTGCTTCTAAAACCAAAACGGAGCTATCTAACTGAATGGTTGTCAATGTGTGCATTCAACTGACAGAGTTAAACTCACGTGTGGATTCAGCGGTTTCCAAACCCTTTCTGTGCAGAATCCCAAAACCGGTATTTCCAGCCCAATGCCGGCATCCGTACTAAACAGCAGGAAACTTAGTCTAAAACTCAGGAGAAACGTTTCCTTGAAACTGCTCTGCTGTGCGTTCGTTCACCTAAGAGAGTTGAATCTATGTTGAGATTCAGCGAGTCAGAAACACTTTTCTTCTAGGAGCTGCGTTGGGATATTCCCGAGTGAATGGGACCATAGGCTGTACAGAGAAATATCTGCTTCTAAAACCAAAACGGAGCTATCTAAGTGAATGGTTGTCAATGTGTGCATTCAACTGACAGAGTTAAACTCACGTTTGGATTCAGCGGTTTACAAACCCTTTCTGTGCAGAATCCCAAAACCGGTAATTCCAGCTCAATGCCGGCATCCGTACTAAACAGCAGGAAACTTCGTCTAAAACTCAGGAGCAACGTTTCCTTGAAACTGCTCTGCTGTGCGTTCGTTCACCTAAGAGAGTTGAAACTATGTTGAAATTCAGCGAGTCAGAAACACGTTTATGCTAGAGCTGCGTTGGGATATACCCGAGTGAATGGGACCATAGGCTGTACAGAGAAATATCTGCTTCTAAAACCAAAACGGAGCTATCTAACTGAATGGTTGTCAATCTGTGCATTCAACTGACAGAGTTAAACTCACGTGTGGATTCAGCGGTTTGCAAACCCTTTCTGTGCAGAATCCCAAAACCGGTATTTCCAGCCCAATGCCGGCATCCGTACTAAACAGCAGGAAACTTCGTCTAAAACTCAGGAGAAACGTTTCCTTGAAACTGCTCTGCTGTGCGTTCGTTCACCTAAGAGAGTTGAAACTATGTTGAAATTCAGCGAGTCAGAAACACGTTTATGCTAGAGCTGCGGTGCGATATTCCCGAGTGAATGGGACCATAGGCTGTACAGAGAAATATCTGCTTCTAAAACCAAAACGGAGCTATCTAACTGAATGGTTGTCAATGTGTGCATTCAAATGACAGAGTTAAACTGACGTGTGGATTCAGCGGTTTGCAAACCCTTTCTGTGCAGAATCCCAAAACCGGTATTTCCAGCCCAATGCCGGCATCCGTACTAAACAGCAGGAAACTTCGTCTAAAACTCAGGAGAAACGTTTCCTTGAAACTGCTCTGCTGTGCGTTCGATCACCTAAGAGAGTTGAATCTATGTTGAGATTCAGCGAGTCAGAAACACGTTTCTTCTAGGAGGTGCGTTGGGATATTCCCGAGTGAATGGGACCATAGGCTGTACAGAGAAATATCTGCTCCTACAACCAAAAGGGTGGTATCTAACTGAATGGTTGTCAATGTGTGCATTCAACTGACAGAGTTAAACTCACGTTTGGATTCAGCGGTTTACAAACCCTTTCTGTGCAGAATCCCAAAACCGGTAATTCCAGCTCAATGCCGGCATCCGTACTAAACAGCAGGAAACTTCGTCTAAAACTCAGGAGAAACGTTTCCTTGAAACTGCTCTGCTGTGCGTTCGTTCACCTAAGAGAGTTGAAACTATGTTGAGATTCAGCGAGTCAGAAACACGTTTGTTCTAGGAGCTGCGTTGGGATATTCCCGAGTGAATGGGACCATAGGCTGTACAGAGAAATATCTGCTTCTAAAACCAAAAGTGTGCTATCAAACTGAATGGTTGTCAATGTGTGCATTCAACTGACAGAGTTAAACTCACGTGTGGATTCAGCGGTTTGCAAACCCTTTCTGTGCAGAATCCCAAAACCGGTATTTCCAGCCGAATGCCGGCATACGTACTAAACAGCAGGAAACTTCGTCTAAGACTCAGGAGAAACGTTTCCTTGAAACTGCTCTGCTGTGCGTTCGTTCACCTAAGAGAGTTGAATCTATGTTGAGATTCAGCGAGTCAGAAACACGTTTCTTCTAGGAGCTGCGTTGGGATATTCCCGAGTGAATGGGACCATAGGCTGTACAGAGAAATATCTGCTTCTAAACCAAAAGTGTGCTATCAAACTGAATGGTTGTCAATGTGTGCATTCAACTGACAGGTTTAAACTCACGTGTGGATTCAGCGGTTTGCAAACCCTTTCTGTGCAGAATCCCAAAACCGGTATTTCCAGCCCAATGCCGGCATCCGTACTAAACAGCAGGAAACTTCGTCTAAAACTCAGGAGAAACGTTTCCTTGAAACTGCTCTGCTGTGCGTTCGTTCACCTAAGAGAGTTGAATCTATGTTGAGATTCAGCGAGTCAGAAACACGTTTCTTCTAGGAGCTGCGTTGGGATATTCCCGAGTGAATGGGACCATAGGCTGTACAGAGAAATATCTGCTTCTAAAACCAAAACGGAGCTATCTAACTGAATGGTTGTCAATGTGTGCATTCAACTGACAGAGTTAAACTCACGTGTGGATACAGTGGTTTGCAAACCCTTTCTGTGCAGAATCCCAAAACCGGTATTTCCAGCCCAATGCCGGCATCCGTACTAAACAGCAGGAAACTTCGTCTAAGACTCAGGAGAAACGTTTCCTTGAAACTGCTCTGCTGTGCGTTCGTTCACCTAAGAGAGTTGAATCTATGTTGAGATTCAGCGAGTCAGAAACACTTTTCTTCTAGGAGCTGCGTTGGGATATTCCCGAGTGAATGGGACCATAGGCTGTACAGAGAAATATCTGCTTCTAAAACCAAAACGGAGCTATCTAAGTGAATGGTTGTCAATGTGTGCATTCAACTGACAGAGGTAAACTCACGTTTGGATTCAGCGGTTTACAAACCCTTTCTGTGCAGAATCCCAAAACCGGTAATTCCAGCTCAATGCCGGCATCCGTACTAAACAGCAGGAAACTTCGTCTAAAACTCAGGAGAAACGCTTCCTTGAAACTGCTCTGCTGTGCGTTCGTTCACCTAAGAGAGTTGAATCTATGTTGAGATTCAGCGAGTCAGAAACACGTTTCTTCTAGGAGCTGCGTTGGGATATTCCCGAGTGAATGGGACCATAGGCTGTACAGAGAAATATCTGCTTCTAAAACCAAAAGTGTGCTATCAAACTGAATGGTTGTCAATGTGTGCATTCAACTGACAGAGTTAAACTCACGTGTGGATTCAGCGGTTTGCAAACCCTTTCTGTGCAGAATCCCAAAACCGGTATTTCCAGCCCAATGCCGGCATCCGTACTAAACAGCAGGAAACTTCGTCTAAAACTCAGGAGAAACGTTTCCTTGAAACTGCTCTGCTGTGCGTTCGTTCACCTAAGAGAGTTGAATCTATGTTGAGATTCAGCGAGTCAGAAACACGTTTCTTCTAGGATCTGCGTTGGGATATTCCCGAGTGAATGGGACCATAGGCTGTACAGAGAAATATCTGCTTCTAAAACCAAAACGGAGCTATCTAACTGAATGGTTGTCAATGTGTGCATTCAACTGACAGAGTTAAACTCACCTGTGGATACAGTGGTTTGCAAACCCTTTCTGTGCAGAATCCCAAAACCGGTATTTCCAGCCCAATGCCGGCATCCGTACTAAACAGCAGGAAACTTCGTCTAAGACTCAGGAGAAACGTTTCCTTGAAACTGCTCTGCTGTGCGTTCGTTCACCTAAGAGAGTTGAATCTATGTTGAGATTCAGCGAGTCAGAAACACTTTTCTTCTTGGAGCTGCGTTGGGTTATTCCCGAGTGAATGGGACCATAGGCTGTACAGAGAAATATCTGCTTCTAAAACCAAAACGGAGCTATCTAACTGAATGGTTGTCAATGTGTGCAGTCAACTGACAGAGGTAAACTCACGTTTGTATTCAGCGGTTTACAAACCCTTTCTGTGCAGAATCCCAAAACCGGTAATTCCAGCTCAATGCCGGCATCTGTACTAAACAGCAGGAAACTTCGTCTAAAACTCAGGAGAAACGCTTCCTTGAAACTGCTCTGCTGTGCGTTCGTTCACCTAAGAGAGTTGAATCTATGTTGAGATTCAGCGAGTCAGAAACACGTTTCTTCTAGGAGCTGCGTTGGGATATTCCCGAGTGAATGGGACCATAGGCTGTACAGAGAAATATCTGCTTCTAAAACCAAAAGTGTGCTATCAAACTGAATGGTTGTCAATGTGTGCATTCAACTGACAGAGTTAAACTCACGTGTGGATTCAGCGGTTTGCAAACCCTTTCTGTGCAGAATCCCAAAACCGGTATTTCCAGCCCAATGCCGGCATCCGTACTAAACAGCAGGAAACTTCGTCTAAAACTCAGGAGAAACGTTTCCTTGAAACTGCTCTGCTGTGCGTTCGTTCACCTAAGAGAGTTGAATCTATGTTGAGATTCAGCGAGTCAGAAACACGTTTCTTCTAGGATCTGCGTTGGAATATTCCCGAGTGAATGGGACCATAGGCTGTACAGAGAAATATCTGCTTCTAAAACCAAAACGGAGCTATCTAACTGAATGGTTGTCAATGTGTGCATTCAACTGACAGAGTTAAACTCACGTGTGGATACAGTGGTTTGCAAACCCTTTCTGTGCAGAATCCCAAAACCGGTATTTCCAGCCCAATGCCGGCATCCGTACTAAACAGCAGGAAACTTCGTCTAAGACTCAGGAGAAACGTTTCCTTGAAACTGCTCTGCTGTGCGTTCGTTCACCTAAGAGAGTTGAATCTATGTTGAGATTCAGCGAGTCAGAAACACGTTTCTTCTAGGAGATGCGTTGGGATATTCCCGAGTGAATGGGACCATAGGCTGTACAGAGAAATATCTGCTTCTAAAACCAAAACGGAGCTATCTAAGTGAATGGTTGTCAATGTGTGCATTCAACTGACAGAGTTAAACTCACGTGTGGATTCAGCGGTTTGCAAACCCTTTCTGTGCAGAATCCCAAAACCGGTATTTCCAGCCCAATGCCGGCATCCGTACTAAACAGCAGGAAACTTCGTCTAAAACTCAGGAGAAACGTTTCCTTGAAACTGCTCTGCTGTGCGTTCGTTAACCTAAGAGAGGTGAATCTATGTTGAGATTCAGCGAGTCAGAAACACGTTTCTTCTAGGAGCTGCGTTGGGATATTCCCGAGTGAATGGGACCATAGGCTGTACAGAGAAATATCTGCTTCTAAAACCAAAACGGAGCTATCTAACTGAATGGTTGTCAATGTGTGCATTCAACTGACAGAGTTAAACTCACGTGTGGATTCAGCGGTTTGCAAACCCTTTCTGTGCAGAATCCCAAAACCGGTATTTCCAGCCCAATGCCGGCATCCGTACTAAACAGCAGGAAACTTCGTCTAAAACTCAGGAGAAACGTTTCCTTGAAACTGCTCTGCTGTGCGTTCGTTCACCTAAGAGAGTTGAATCTATGTTGAGATTCAGCGAGTCAGAAACACGTTTCTTCTAGGAGCTGCGTTGGGATATTCCCGAGTGAATGGGACCATAGGCTGTACAGAGAAATATCTGCTTCTAAACCAAAAGTGTGCTATCAAACTGAATGGTTGTCAATGTGTGCATTCAACTGACAGAGTTAAACTCACGTGTGGATTCAGCGGTTTGCAAACCCTTTCTGTGCAGAATCCGAAAACCGGTATTTCCAGCCCAATGCCGGCATCCGTACTAAACAGCAGGAAACTTCGTCTAAAACTCAGGAGAAACGTTTCCTTGAAACTGCTCTGCTGTGCGTTCGTTCACCTAAGAGAGTTGAATCTATGTTGAGATTCAGCGAGTCAGAAACACGTTTCTTCTAGGAGCTGCGTTGGGATATTCCCGAGTGAAAGGGACCATAGGCTGTACAGAGAAATATCTGCTTCTAAAACCAAAACGGAGCTATCTAAGTGAATGGTTGTCAATGTGTGCATTCAACTGACAGAGTTAAACTCACGTGTGGATTCAGCGGTTTACAAACCCTTTCTGTGCAGAATCCCAAAACCGGTAATTCCAGCTCAATGCCGGCATTCGTACTAAACAGCAGGAAACTTCGTCTAAAACTCAGGAGAAACGTTTCCTTGAAACTGCTCTGCTGTGCGTTCGTTCACCTAAGAGAGTTGAAACTATGTTGAGATTCAGCGAGTCAGAAACACGTTTCTTCTAGGAGCTGCGTTGGGATATTCCCGAGTGAATGGGACCATAGGCTGTACAGAGAAATATCTGCTTCTAAAACCAAAAGTGTGCTATCAAACTGAATGGTTGTCAATGTGTGCATTCAACTGACAGAGTTAAACTCACGTGTGGATTCAGCGGTTTGCAAACCCTTTCTGTGCAGAATCCCAAAACCGGTATTTCCAGCCGAATGCCGGCATACGTACTAAACAGCAGGAAACTTCGTCTAAGACTCAGGAGAAACGTTTCCTTGAAACTGCTCTGCTGTGCGTTCGTTCACCTAAGAGAGTTGAATCTATGTTGAGATTCAGCGAGTCAGAAACACGTTTCTTCTAGGAGCTGCGTTGGGATATTCCCGAGTGAATGGGACCATAGGCTGTACAGAGAAATATCTGCTTCTAAACCAAAAGTGTGCTATCAAACTGAATGGTTGTCAATGTGTGCATTCAACTGACAGATTTAAACTCACGTGTGGATTCAGCGGTTTGCAAACCCTTTCTGTGCAGAATCCCAAAACCGGTATTTCCAGCCCAATGCCGGCATCCGTACTAAACAGCAGGAAACTTCGTCTAAAACTCAGGAGAAACGTTTCCTTGAAACTGCTCTGCTGTGCGTTCGTTCACCTAAGAGAGTTGAATCTATGTTGAGATTCAGCGAGTCAGAAACACGTTTCTTCTAGGAGCTGCGTAGGGATATTCCCGAGTGAATTGGACCATAGGCTGTACAGAGAAATATCTGCTTCTAAAACCAAAAGTGTGCTATCAAACTGAATGGTTGTCAATGTGTGCATTCAACTGACAGAGTTAAACTCACGTGTGGATTCAGCGGTTTACAAACCCTTTCTGTGCAGAATCCCAAAACCGGTATTTCCAGCCCAATGCCGGCATCCGTACTAAACAGCAGGAAACTTCGTCTAAAACTCAGGAGAAACGTTTCCTTGAAACTGCTCTGCTGTGCGTTCGTTCACCTAAGAGAGTTGAATCTATGTTCAGATTCAGCGAGTCAGAAACACGTTTCGTCTAGGAGCTGCGTTGGGATATTCCCGAGTGAAAGGGACCATAGGCTGTACAGAGAAATATCTGCTTCTAAAACCAAAACGGAGCTATCTAACTGAATGGTTGTCAATGTGTGCATTCAACTGACAGAGTTAAACTCACGTTTGGATTCAGCGGTTTACAAACCCTTTCTGTGCAGAATCCCAAAACCGGTAATTCCAGCTCAATGCCGGCATCCGTACTAAACAGCAGGAAACTTCGTCTAAAACTCAGGAGAAACGTTTCCTTGAAACTGCTCTGCTGTGCGTTCGTTCACCTAAGAGAGTTGAAACTATGTTGCGATTCAGCGAGTCAGAAACACGTTTATGCTAGGAGCTGCGTTGGGATATTCCCGAGTGAATGGGACCATAGGCTGTACAGAGAAATATCTGCTTCTGAAACCAAAACGGAGCTATCTAACTGAATGGTTGTCAATGTGTGCATTCAACTGACAGAGTTAAACTCACGTGTGGATTCAGCGGTTTGCAAACCATTTCTGTGCAGAATCCCAAAACCTGTATGTCCAGCCCAATGCCGGCATCCGTACTAAACAGCAGGAAACTTCGTCTAAAACTCAGGAGAAACGTTTCCTTGAAACTGCTCTGCTGTGCGTTCGTTCACCTAAGATAGTTGAATCTATGTTGAGATTCAGCGAGTCAGAAACACGTTTCTTCTAGGAGCTGCGTTAGGATATTCCCGAGTGAATGGGACCATAGGCTGTGCAGAGTAATATCTGCTTCTAAATCCAAAACGGAGCTATCTAACTGAATGGTTGTCAATGTGTGCATTCAACTGACAGAGTTAAACTCACGTGTGGATTCAGCGGTTTGCAAACCCTTTATGTGCAGAATCCCAAAACCGGTATTTCCAGCCCAATGCCGGCATACGTACTAAAGAGCAGGAAACTTCGTCTAAAACTCAGGAGCAACGTTTCCTTGAAACTGCTCTGCTGTGCGTTCGTTCACCTAAGAGAGTTGAATCTATGTTGAGATTCAGCGAGTCAGAAACACGTTTCTTCTAGGAGCTGCGTTGGGATATTCCCGAGTGAATGGGACCATAGGCTGTACAGAGAAATATCTGCTTCTAAAACCAAAAGTGTGCTATCTAACTGAATGGTTGTCAATGTGTGCATTCAACTGACAGAGTTAAACTCACTTGTGGATTCAGCGGTTTGTAACCCTTTCTGAGCAGAATCCCAAAACTGGTATTTCCAGCCCAATGCCGGCATCCGTACTAAACAGCAGGAAACTTCGTCTAAAACTCAGGAGAAACGTTTCCTTGAAACTGCTCTGCTGTGCGTTCGATCACCTAAGAGAGTTGAAACTATGTTGAGATTCAGCGAGTCAGAAACACGTTTCTTCTAGGAGCTGCGTTGGGATATTCCCGAGTGAATGGGACCATAGGCTGTACAGAGAAATATCTGCTTCTAAAACCAAAAGTGTGCTATCAAACTGAATGGTTGTCAATGTGTGCATTCAACTGACAGAGTTAAACTCACGTGTGGATTCAGCGGTTTGCAAACCCTTTCTGTGCAGAATCCCAAAACCGGTATTTCCAGCCGAATGCCGGCATACGTACTAAACAGCAGGAAACTTCGTCTAAGACTCAGGAGAAACGTTTCCTTGAAACTGCTCTGCTGTGCGTTCGTTCACCTAAGAGAGTTGAATCTATGTTGAGATTCAGCGAGTCAGAAACACGTTTCTTCTAGGAGCTGCGTTGGGATATTCCCGAGTGAATGGGACCATAGGCTGTACAGAGAAATATCTGCTTCTAAAACCAAAACGGAGCTATCTAACTGAATGGTTGTCAATGTGTGCATTCAACTGACAGAGTTAAACTCACGTGTGGATACAGTGGTTTGCAAACCCTTTCTGTGCAGAATCCCAAAACCGGTATTTCCAGCCCAATGCCGGCATCCGTACTAAACAGCAGGAAACTTCGTCTAAGACTCAGGAGAAACGTTTCCTTGAAACTGCTCTGCTGTGCGTTCGTTCACCTAAGAGAGTTGAATCTATGTTGAGATTCAGCGAGTCAGAAACACTTTTCTTCTAGGAGCTGCGTTGGGATATTCCCGAGTGAATGGGACCATAGGCTGTACAGAGAAATATGTGCTTCTAAAACCAAAACGGAGCTATCTAAGTGAATGGTTGTCAATGTGTGCATTCAACTGACAGAGGTAAACTCACGTTTGGATTCAGCGGTTTACAAACCCTTTCTGTGCAGAATCCCAAAACCGGTAATTCCAGCTCAATGCCGGCATCCGTACTAAACAGCAGGAAACTTCGTCTAAAACTCAGGAGAAACGCTTCCTTGAAACTGCTCTGCTGTGCGTTCGTTCACCTAAGAGAGTTGAATCTATGTTGAGATTCAGCGAGTCAGAAACACGTTTCTTCTAGGAGCTGCGTTGGGATATTCCCGAGTGAATGGGACCATAGGCTGTACAGAGAAATATCTGCTTCTAAAACCAAAAGTGTGCTATCAAACTGAATGGTTGTCAATGTGTGCATTCAACTGACAGAGTTAAACTCACGTGTGGATTCAGCGGTTTGCAAACCCTTTCTGTGCAGAATCCCAAAACCGGTATTTCCAGCCCAATGCCGGCATCCGTACTAAACAGCAGGAAACTTCGTCTAAAACTCAGGAGAAACGTTTCCTTGAAACTGCTCTGCTGTGCGTTCGTTCACCTAAGAGAGTTGAATCTATGTTGAGATTCAGCGAGTCAGAAACACGTTTCTTCTAGGATCTGCGTTGGGATATTCCCGAGTGAATGGGACCATAGGCTGTACAGAGAAATATCTGCTTCTAAAACCAAAACGGAGCTATCTAACTGAATGGTTGTCAATGTGTGCATTCAACTGACAGAGTTAAACTCACCTGTGGATACAGTGGTTTGCAAACCCTTTCTGTGCAGAATCCCAAAACCGGTATTTCCAGCCCAATGCCGGCATCCGTACTAAACAGCAGGAAACTTCGTCTAAGACTCAGGAGAAACGTTTCCTTGAAACTGCTCTGCTGTGCGTTCGTTCACCTAAGAGAGTTGAATCTATGTTGAGATTCAGCGAGTCAGAAACACTTTTCTTCTTGGAGCTGCGTTGGGATATTCCCGAGTGAATGGGACCATAGGCTGTACAGAGAAATATCTGCTTCTAAAACCAAAACGGAGCTATCTAACTGAATGGTTGTCAATGTGTGCAGTCAACTGACAGAGGTAAACTCACGTTTGTATTCAGCGGTTTACAAACCCTTTCTGTGCAGAATCCCAAAACCGGTAATTCCAGCTCAATGCCGGCATCTGTACTAAACAGCAGGAAACTTCGTCTAAAACTCAGGAGAAACGCTTCCTTGAAACTGCTCTGCTGTGCGTTCGTTCACCTAAGAGAGTTGAATCTATGTTGAGATTCAGCGAGTCAGAAACACGTTTCTTCTAGGAGCTGCGTTGGGATATTCCCGAGTGAATGGGACCATAGGCTGTACAGAGAAATATCTGCTTCTAAAACCAAAAGTGTGCTATCAAACTGAATGGTTGTCAATGTGTGCATTCAACTGACAGAGTTAAACTCACGTGTGGATTCAGCGGTTTGCAAACCCTTTCTGTGCAGAATCCCAAAACCGGTATTTCCAGCCCAATGCCGGCATCCGTACTAAACAGCAGGAAACTTCGTCTAAAACTCAGGAGAAACGTTTCCTTGAAACTGCTCTGCTGTGCGTTCGTTCACCTAAGAGAGTTGAATCTATGTTGAGATTCAGCGAGTCAGAAACACGTTTCTTCTAGGATCTGCGTTGGAATATTCCCGAGTGAATGGGACCATAGGCTGTACAGAGAAATATCTGCTTCTAAAACCAAAACGGAGCTATCTAACTGAATGGTTGTCAATGTGTGCATTCAACTGACAGAGTTAAACTCACGTGTGGATACAGTGGTTTGCAAACCCTTTCTGTGCAGAATCCCAAAACCGGTATTTCCAGCCCAATGCCGGCATCCGCACTAAACAGCAGGAAACTTCGTCTAAGACTCAGGAGAAACGTTTCCTTGAAACTGCTCTGCTGTGCGTTCGTTCACCTAAGAGAGTTGAATCTATGTTGAGATTCAGCGAGTCAGAAACACTTTTCTTCTAGGAGCTGCGTTGGGATATTCCCGAGTGAATGGGACCATAGGCTGTACAGAGAAATATCTGCTTCTAAAACCAAAACGGAGCTATCTAAGTGAATGGTTGTCAATGTGTGCATTCAACTGACAGAGTTAAACTCACGTGTGGATTCAGCGGTTTGCAAACCCTTTCTGTGCAGAATCCCAAAACCGGTATTTCCAGCCCAATGCCGGCATCCGTACTAAACAGCAGGAAACTTCGTCTAAAACTCAGGAGAAACGTTTCCTTGAAACTGCTCTGCTGTGCGTTCGTTAACCTAAGAGAGGTGAATCTATGTTGAGATTCAGCGAGTCAGAAACACGTTTCTTCTAGGAGCTGCGTTGGGATATTCCCGAGTGAATGGGACCATAGGCTGTACAGAGAAATATCTGCTTCTAAAACCAAAACGGAGCTATCTAACTGAATGGTTGTCAATGTGTGCATTCAACTGACAGAGTTAAACTCACGTGTGGATTCAGCGGTTTGCAAACCCTTTCTGTGCAGAATCCCAAAACCGGTATTTCCAGCCCAATGCCGGCATCCGTACTAAACAGCAGGAAACTTCGTCTAAAACTCAGGAGAAACGTTTCCTTGAAACTGCTCTGCTGTGCGTTCGTTCACCTAAGAGAGTTGAATCTATGTTGAGATTCAGCGAGTCAGAAACACGTTTCTTCTAGGAGCTGCGTTGGGATATTCCCGAGTGAATGGGACCATAGGCTGTACAGAGAAATATCTGCTTCTAAACCAAAAGTGTGCTATCAAACTGAATGGTTGTCAATGTGTGCATTCAACTGACAGAGTTAAACTCACGTGTGGATTCAGCGGTTTGCAAACCCTTTCTGTGCAGAATCCGAAAACCGGTATTTCCAGCCCAATGCCGGCATCCGTACTAAACAGCAGGAAACTTCGTCTAAAACTCAGGAGAAACGTTTCCTTGAAACTGCTCTGCTGTGCGTTCGTTCACCTAAGAGAGTTGAATCTATGTTGAGATTCAGCGAGTCAGAAACACGTTTCTTCTAGGAGCTGCGTTGGGATATTCCCGAGTGAAAGGGACCATAGGCTGTACAGAGAAATATCTGCTTCTAAAACCAAAACGGAGCTATCTAAGTGAATGGTTGTCAATGTGTGCATTCAACTGACAGAGTTAAACTCACGTGTGGATTCAGCGGTTTACAAACCCTTTCTGTGCAGAATCCCAAAACCGGTAATTCCAGCTCAATGCCGGCATTCGTACTAAACAGCAGGAAACTTCGTCTAAAACTCAGGAGAAACGTTTCCTTGAAACTGCTCTGCTGTGCGTTCGTTCACCTAAGAGAGTTGAAACTATGTTGAGATTCAGCGAGTCAGAAACACGTTTCTTCTAGGAGGTGCGTTGGGATATTCCCGAGTGAATGGGACCATAGGCTGTACAGAGAAATATCTGCTTCTAAAACCAAAAGTGTGCTATCAAACTGAATGGTTGTCAATGTGTGCATTCAACTGACAGAGTTAAACTCACGTGTGGATTCAGCGGTTTGCAAATCCTTTCTGTGCAGAATCCCAAAACCGGTATTTCCAGCCGAATGCCGGCATACGTACTAAACAGCAGGAAACTTCGTCTAAGACTCAGGAGAAGCGTTTCCTTGAAACTGCTCTGCTGTGCGTTCGTTCACCTAAGAGAGTTGAATCTATGTTGAGATTCAGCGAGTCAGAAACACGTTTCTTCTAGGAGCTGCGTTGGGATATTCCCGAGTGAATGGGACCATAGGCTGTACAGAGAAATATCTGCTTCTAAACCAAAAGTGTGCTATCAAACTGAATGGTTGTCAATGTGTGCATTCAACTGACAGATTTAAACTCACGTGTGGATTCAGCGGTTTGCAAACCCTTTCTGTGCAGAATCCCAAAACCGGTATTTCCAGCCCAATGCCGGCATCCGTACTAAACAGCAGGAAACTTCGTCTAAAACTCAGGAGAAACGTTTCCTTGAAACTGCTCTGCTGTGCGTTCGTTCACCTAAGAGAGTTGAATCTATGTTGAGATTCAGCGAGTCAGAAACACGTTTCTTCTAGGAGCTGCGTAGGGATATTCCCGAGTGAATTGGACCATAGGCTGTACAGAGAAATATCTGCTTCTAAAACCAAAAGTGTGCTATCAAACTGAATGGTTGTCAATGTGTGCATTCAACTGACAGAGTTAAACTCACGTGTGGATTCAGCGGTTTACAAACCCTTTCTGTGCAGAATCCCAAAACCGGTATTTCCAGCCCAATGCCGGCATCCGTACTAAACAGCAGGAAACTTCGTCTAAAACTCAGGAGAAACGTTTCCTTGAAACTGCTCTGCTGTGCGTTCGTTCACCTAAGAGAGTTGAATCTATGTTCAGATTCAGCGAGTCAGAAACACGTTTCGTCTAGGAGCTGCGTTGGGATATTCCCGAGTGAAAGGGACCATAGGCTGTACAGAGAAATATCTGCTTCTAAAACCAAAACGGAGCTATCTAACTGAATGGTTGTCAATGTGTGCATTCAACTGACAGAGTTAAACTCACGTTTGGATTCAGCGGTTTACAAACCCTTTCTGTGCAGAATCCCAAAACCGGTAATTCCAGCTCAATGCCGGCATCCGTACTAAACAGCAGGAAACTTCGTCTAAAACTCAGGAGAAACGTTTCCTTGAAACTGCTCTGCTGTGCGTTCGTTCACCTAAGAGAGTTGAAACTATTTTGAAATTCAGCGAGTCAGAAACACGTTTATGCTAGGAGTTGCGTTGGGATATTCCCGAGTGAATGGGACCATAGTCTGTACAGAGAAATATCTGCTTCTAAAACCAAAACGGAGCTATCTAACTGAATGGTTGTCAATGTGTGCATTCAACTGACAGAGTTAAACTGACGTGTGGATTCAGCGGTTTGCAAACCCTTTCTGTGCAGAATCCCAAAACCGGTATTTCCAGCCCAATGCCGGCATCCGTACTAAGCAACAGGAAACTTCGTCTAAAACTCAGGAGAAACGTTTCCTTGAAACTGCTCTGCTGTGCGATCGATCACCGAAGAGAGTTGAATCTATGTTGAGATTCAGCGAGTCAGAAACACGTTTCTTCTAGGAGCTGCGTTGGGATATTCCCGAGTGAATGGGACCATAGGCTGTACAGAGAAATCTCTGCTCCTACAACCAAAAGGGTGGTATCTAACTGAATGGTTGTCAATGTGTGCATTCAACTGACAGAGTTAAACTCACGTTTGGATTCAGCGGTTTACAAACCCTTTCTGTGCAGAATCCCAAAACCGGTAATTCCAGCTCAATGCCGGCATCTGTACTTAACAGCAGGAAACTTCGTCTAAAACTCAGGAGAAACGTTTCCTTGAAACTGCTCTGCTGTGCGTTCGTTCACCTAAGAGAGTTGAAACTATGTTGACATTCAGCGAGTCAGAAACACGTTTATGCTAGGAGCTGCGTTGGGATATTCCCGAGTGAATGGGACCCTAGGCTGTACAGAGAAATATCTGCTTCTGAAACCAAAACGGAGCTATCTAACTGAATGGTTGTCAATGTGTGCATTCAACTGACAGAGTTAAACTCACGTGTGGATTCAGCGGTTTGCAAACCATTTCTGTGCAGAATCCCAAAACCGGTATGTCCAGCCCAATGCCGGCATCCGTACTAAACAGCAGGAAACTTCGTCTAAAACTCAGGAGAAACGTTTCCTTGAAACTGCTCTGCTGTGCGTTCGTTCACCTAAGAGAGTTGAAACTATGTTGCGATTCAGCGAGTCAGAAACACGTTTATGCTAGGAGCTGCGTTGGGATATTCCCGAGTGAATGGGACCATAGGCTGTACAGAGAAATATCTGCTTCTGAAACCAAAACGGAGCTATCTAACTGAATGGTTGCCAATGTGTGCATTCAACTGACAGAGTTAAACTCACGTGTGGATTCAGCGGTTTGCAAACCCTTTCTGTGCAGAATCCCAAAACCGGTATTTCCAGCCCAATGCCGGCATCCGTACTAAACAGCAGGAAACTTCGTCTAAAACTCAGGAGAAACGTTTCCTTGAAACTGCTCTGCTGTGCGTTCGTTCACCTAAGAGAGTTGAATCTATGTTGAGATTCAGCGAGTCAGAAACACGTTTCTTCTAGGAGCTGCGTTAGGATATTCCCGAGTGAATGGGACCATAGGCTGTGCAGAGTAATATCTGCTTCTAAAACCAAAACGGAGCTATCTAACTGAATGGTTGTCAATGTGTGCATTCAACTGACAGAGTTAAACTCACGTGTGGATTCAGCGGTTTGCAAACCCTTTATGTGCAGAATCCCAAAACCGGTATTTCCAGCCCAATGCTGGCATACGTACTAAAGAGCAGGAAACTTCGTCTAAAACTCAGGAGAAACGTTTCCTTGAAACTGCTCTGCTGTGCGTTCGATCACCTAAGAGAGTTGAATCTATGTTGAGATTCAGCGAGTCAGAAACACGTTTCTTCTAGGAGCTGCGTTGGGATATTCCCGAGTGAATGGGACCATAGGCTGTACAGAGAAATATCTGCTTCTAAAACCAAAAGTGTGCTATCAAACTGAATGGTTGTCAATGTGTGCATTCAACTGACAGAGTTAAAATCACGTGTGGATTCAGCGGTTTGCAAACCCTTTCTGTGCAGAATCCCAAAACCGGTATTTCCAGCCCAATGCCGGCATACGTACTAAACAGCAGGAAACTTCGTCTAAAACTCAGGAGAAACGTTTCCTTGAAACTGCTCTGCTGTGCGTTCGTTCACCTAAGAGAGTTGAATCTATGTTGAGATTCAGCGAGTCAGAAACACGTTTCTTCTAGGAGCTGCGTTGGGATATTCCCGAGTGAAAGGGACCATAGGCTGTACAGAGAAATATCTGCTTCTAAACAAAAAGTGTGCTATCAAACTGAATGGTTGTCAATGTGCGCATTCAACTGACAGAGTTAAACTCACGTGTGGATTCAGCGGTTTGCAAACCCTTTCTGTGCAGAATCCCAAAACCGGTATTTCCAGCCCAATGCCGGCATCCGTACTAAACAGCAGGAAACTTCGTCTAAAACTCAGGAGAAACGTTTCCTTGAAACTGCTCTGCTGTGCGTTCGATCACCTAAGAGAGTTGAATCTACGTTGAGATTCAGCGAGTCAGAAACACGTTTATGCTAGGAGCTGCGTTGGGATATTCCCGAGTGAATGGGACCATAGGCTGAACAGAGAAATATCTGCTCCTACAACCAAAAGGGTGGTATCTAACTGAATGGTTGTCAATGTGTGCATTCAACTGACAGAGTTAAACTCACGTTTGGATTCAGCGGTTTACAAACCCTTTCTGTGCAGAATCCCATAACCGGTAATTCCAGCTCAATGCCGGCATCTGTACTTAACAGCAGGAAACTTCGTCTAAAACTCAGGAGAAACGTTTCCTTGAAACTGCTCTGCTGTGCGTTCGTTCACCTAAGAGAGTTGAAAGTATGTTGCGATTCAGCGAGTCAGAAACACGTTTATGCTAGGAGCTGCGTTGGGATATTCCCGAGTGAATGGGACCCTAGGCTGTACAGAGAAATGTCTGCTTCTGAAACCAAAACGGAGCTATCTAACTGAATGGTTGTCAATGTGTGCATTCAACTGACAGAGTTAAACTCACGTGTGGATTCAGCGGTTTGCAAACCATTTCTGTGCAGAATCCCAAAACCGGTATGTCCAGCCCAATGCCGGCATCCGTACTAAACAGCAGGAAACTTCGTCTAAAACTCAGGAGAAACGTTTCCTTGAAACTGCTCTGCTGTGCGTTCGTTCACCTAAGAGAGTTGAAACTATGTTGCGATTCAGCGAGTCAGAAACACGTTTCTTCTAGGAGCTGCGTTGGGATATTCCCGAGTGAATGGGACCATAGGCTGTACAGAGAAATATCTGCTTCTGAAACCAAAACGGAGCTATCTAACTGAATGGTTGTCAATGTGTGCATTCAACTGACAGAGTTAAACTCACGTGTGGATTCAGCGGTTTGCAAACCCTTTCTGTGCAGAATCCCAAAACCGGTATTTCCAGTCCAATGCCGGCATCCGTACTAAACAGCAGGAAACTTCGTCTAAAACTCAGGAGAAACGTTTCCTTGAAACTGCTCTGCTGTGCGTTCGTTCACCTAAGAGAGTTGAATCTATGTTGAGATTCAGCGAGTCAGAAACACGTTTCTTCTAGGAGCTGCGTTAGGATATTCCCGAGTGAATGGGACCATAGGCTGTGCAGAGTAATATCTGCTTCTAAAACCAAAACGGAGCTATCTAACTGAATGGTTGTCAATGTGTGCATTCAACTGACAGAGTTAAACTCACGTGTGGATTCAGCGGTTTGCAAACCCTTTATGTGCAGAATCCCAAAACCGGTATTTCCAGCCCAATGCTGGCATACGTACTAAAGAGCAGGAAACTTCGTCTAAAACTCAGGAGAAACGTTTCCTTGAAACTGCTCTGCTGTGCGTTCGATCACCTAAGAGAGTTGAATCTATGTTGAGATTCAGCGGGTCAGAAACACGTTTCTTCTAGGAGCTGCGTTGGGATATTCCCGAGTGAATGGGACCATAGGCTGTACAGAGAAATATCTGCTTCTAAAACCAAAAGTGTGCTATCAAACTGAATGGTTGTCAATGTGTGCATTCAACTGACAGAGTTAAACTCACGTGTGGATTCAGCGGTTTGCAAACCCCTTCTGTGCAGAATCCCAAAACCGGTATTTCCAGCCCAATGCCGGCATACGTACTAAACAGCAGGAAACTTAGTCTAAAACTCAGGAGAAACGTTTCCTTGAAACTGCTCTGCTGTGCGTTCGTTCACCTAAGAGAGTTGAATCTATGTTGAGATTCAGCGAGTCAGAAACACGTTTCTTCTAGGAGCTGCGTTGGGATATTCCCGAGTGAATGGGACCATAGGCTGTACAGAGAAATATCTGCTTCTAAACAAAAAGTGTGCTATCAAACTGAATGGTTGTCAATGTGCACATTCAACTGACAGAGTTAAACTCACGTGTGGATTCAGCGGTTTGCAAACCCTTTCTGTGCAGAATCCCAAAACCGGTATGTCCAGCCCAATGCCGGCATCCGTACTAAACAGCAGGAAACTTCGTCTAAAACTCAGGAGAAACGTTTCCTTGAAACTGCTCTGCTGTGCGTTCGATCACCTAAGAGAGTTGAATCTATGTTGAGATTCAGCGAGTCAGAAACACGTTTCTTCTAGGAGCTGCGTTGGGATATTCCCGAGTGAATGGGACCATAGGCTGAACAGAGAAATATCTGCTCCTACAACCAAAAGGGTGGTATCTAACTGAATGGTTGTCAATGTGTGCATTCAACTGACAGAGTTAAACTCACGTTTGGATTCAGCGGTTTACAAACCCTTTCTGTGCAGAATCCCAAAACCGGTAATTCCAGCTCAATGCCGGCATCTGTACTTAACAGCAGGAAACTTCGTCTAAAACTCAGGAGAAACGTTTCCTTGAAACTGCTCTGCTGTGCGTTCGTTCACCTAAGAGAGTTGAAAGTATGTTGCGATTCAGCGAGTCAGAAACACGTTTATGCTAGGAGCTGCGTTGGGATATTCCCGAGTGAATGGGACCCTAGGCTGTACAGAGAAATATCTGCTTCTGAAACCAAAACGGAGCTATCTAACTGAATGGTTGTCAATGTGTGCATTCAACTGACAGAGTTAAACTCACGTGTGGATTCAGCGGTTTGCAAACCATTTCTGTGCAGAATCCCAAAACCGGTATGTCCAGCCCAATGCCGGCATCAGTACTAAACAGCAGGAAACTTCGTCTAAAACTCAGGAGAAACGTTTCCTTGAAACTGCTCTGTTGTGCGTTCGTTCACCTAAGAGAGTTGAATCTATGTTGAGATTCAGCGAGTCAGAAACACGTTTCTTCTAGGAGCTGCGTTAGGATAGTCCCGAGTGAATGGGACCATAGGCTGTACAGAGAAATATCTGCTCCTACAACCAAAAGGGTGGTATCTAACTGAATGGTTGTCAATGTGTGCATTCAGCTGATAGAGTTAAACTCACGTTTGGATTCAGCGGTTTACAAACCCTTTCTGTGCAGAATCCCAAAACCGGTAATTCCAGCTCAATGCCGGCATCCGTACTAAACAGCAGGAAACTTCGTCTAAAACTCAGGAGAAACGTTTCCTTGAAATTGCTCTGCTGTGCGTTCGTTCACCTAAGAGAGTTGAAACTATGTTGAGATTCAGCGAGTCAGAAACACGTTTCTTCTAGGAGCTGCGTTGGGATATTCCCGAGTGAATGGGACCATAGGCTGTACAGAGAAATATCTGCTTCTAAAACCAAAAGTGTGCTATCAAACTGAATGGTTGTCAATGTGTGCATTCAACTGACAGAGTTAAACTCACGTGTGGATTCAGCGGTTTGCAAACCCTTTCTGTGCAGAATCCCAAAACCGGTATTTCCAGCCGAATGCCGGCATATGTACTAAACAGCAGGAAACTTCGTCTAAGACTCAGGAGAAACGTTACCTTGAAACTGCTCTGCTGTGCGATCGATCACCGAAGAGAGTTGAATCTATGTTGAGATTCAGCGAGTCAGAAACACGTTTCTTCTAGGAGCTGCGTTGGGATATTCCCGAGTGAATGGGACCATAGGCTGTACAGAGAAATATCTGCTTCTAAACCAAAAGTGTGCTATCAAACTGAATGGTTGTCAATGTGTGCATTCAACTGACAGAGTTAAACTCACGTGTGGATTCAGCGGTTTGCAAACCCTTTCTGTGCAGAATCCCAAAACCGGTATTTCCAGCTCAATGCCGGCATACGTACTAAACAGCAGGAAACTTCTTCTAAAACTCAGGAGAAACGTTTCCTTGAAACTGCTCTGCTGTGCGTTCGTTCACCTAAGAGAGTTGAATCTATGTTGAGATTCAGCGAGTCATAAACACGTTTCTTCTAGGAGCTGCGTTGGGATATTCCCGAGTGAATGGGACCATAGGCTGTACAGAGAAATATCTGCTTCTAAAACCAAAAGTGTGCTATCAAACTGAATGGTTGTCAATGTGTGCATTCAACTGACAGAGTTAAACTCACGTGTGGATTCAGCGGTTTGCAAACCCTTTCTGTGCAGAATCCCAAAACCGGTATTTCCAGCCCAATGCCGGCATACGTACTAAACAGCAGGAAACTTCGTCTAAGACTCAAGAGAAACGTTTCCTTGAAACTGCTCTGCTGTGCGTTCGTTCACCTAAGAGAGTTGAATCTATGTTGAGATTCAGCGAGTCAGAAACACGTTTCTTCTAGGAGCTGCGTTGGGATATTCCCGAGTGAATGGGACCATAGGCTGTACAGAGAAATATCTGCTTCTAAAACCAAAAGTGTGCTATCAAACTGAATGGTTGTCAATGTTTGCATTCAACTGACAGAGTTAAACTCACATGTGGATTCAGCGGTTTGCAAACCCTTTCTGTGCAGAATCCCAAAACCGGTATTTCCAGCCCAATGCCGGCATCCGTACTAAAGAGCAGGAAACTTCGTCTAAAACTCAGGAGCAACGTTTCCTTGAAACTGCTCTGCTGTGCGTTCGTTCACCTAAGAGAGTTGAATCTATGTTGAGATTCAGCGAGTCAGAAACACGTTTCTTCTAGGAGCTGCGTTGGGATATTCCCGAGTGAATGGGACCATAGGCTGTACAGAGAAATATCTGCTTCTAAAACCAAAAGTGTGCTATCTAACTGAATGGTTGTCAATGTGTGCATTCAACTGACAGAGTTAAACTCACGTGTGGATTCAGCGGTTTGCAAACCCTTTCTGTGCAGAATCCCAAAACCGGTATTTCCAGCCCAATGCCGGCATCCGTACTAAACAGCAGGAAACTTCGTCTAAAACTCAGGAGAAACGTTTCCTTGAAACTGCTCTGCTGTGCGTTCGTTCACCTAAGAGAGTTGAAACTATGTTGACATTCAGCGAGTCAGAAACACGTTTATGCTAGGAGCTGCGTTGGGATATTCCCGAGTGAATGGGACCATAGGCTGTACAGAGAAATATCTGCTTCTGAAAACAAAACGGAGCTATCTAACTGAATGGTTGTCAATGTGTGCATTCAACTGACAGAGTTAAACTCACGTGTGGATTCAGCGGTTTGCAAACCATTTCTGTGCAGAATCCCAAAACCGGTTTGTCCAGCCCAATGCCGGCATCCGTACTAAACAGCAGGAAACTTCGTCTAAAACTCAGGAGAAACGTTTCCTTGAAACTGCTCTGCTGCGCGTTCGATCACCTAAGAGAGTTGAATCTATGTTGAGATTCAGCGAGTCAGAAACACGTTTCTTCTAGGAGGTGCGTTGGGATATTCCCGAGTGAATGGGACCATAGGCTGTACAGAGAAATATCTGCTCTTACAACCTAAAGGGTGGTATCTAACTGAATGGTTGTCAATGTGTGCATTCAACTGACAGAGTTAAACTCACGTTTGGATTCAGCGGTTTACAATCCCTTTCTGTGCAGAATCCCAAAACCGGTAATTCCAGCTCAATGCCGGCATCCGTACTAAACAGCAGGAAACTTCGTCTAAAACTCAGGAGAAACGTTTCCTTGAAACTGCTCTGCTGTGCGTTCGTTCACCTAAGAGAGTTGAAACTATGTTGAGATTCAGCGAGTCAGAAACACGTTTCTTCTAGGAGCTGCGTTAGGATATTCCCGAGTGAATGGGACCATAGGCTGTGCAGAGTAATATCTGCTTCTAAAACCAAAACGGAGCTATCTAACTGAATGGTTGTCAATGTGTGCATTCAACTGACAGAGTTAAACTCACGTGTGGATTCAGCGGTTTCCAAACCCTTTCTGTGCAGAATCCCAAAACCGGTATTTCCAGACCAATGCCGGCATACGTACTAAACAGCAGGAAACTTCGTCTAAAACTCAGGAGCAACGTTTCCTTGAAACTGCTCTGCTGTGCGTTCGTTCACCTAAGAGAGTTGAATGTATGTTGAGATTCAGCGAGTCAGAAACACGTTTCTTCTAGGAGCTGCGTTGGGATATTCCCGAGTGAATGGGACCATAGGCTGTACAGAGAAATATCTGCTTCTAAAACCAAAAGTGTGCTATCTAACTGAATGGTTGTCAATGTGTGCATTCAACTGACAGAGTTAAACTCACGTGTGGATTCAGCGGTTTGTAACCCTTTCTGTGTAAGTTCCCAAAACCGGTATTTCCAGCCCAATGCCGGCATCCGTACTAAACAGCAGGAAACTTCGTCTAAAACTCAGGAGAAACTTTTCCTTGAAACTGCTCTGCTGTACGTTCGTTCACCTAAGAGAGTTGAATCTATGTTGAGATTCAGCGAGTCAGAAACACGTTTCTTCTAGGAGCTGCGTTGGGATATTCCCGAGTGAATGGGACCATAGGCTGTACAGAGAAATATCTGCTTCTAAAACCAAAAGTGTGCTATCAAACTGAATGGTTGTCAATGTGTGCATTCAACTGACAGAGTTAAACTCACATGTGGATTCAGCGGTTTGCAAACCCTTTCTGTGCAGAATCCCAAAACCGGTATTTCCAGCCCAATGACGGCATACGTACTAAAGAGCAGGAAACTTCGTCTAAAACTCAGGAGAAACGTTTCCTTGAAACTGCTCTGCTGTGCGTTCGTTCACCTAAGAGAGTTGAATCTATGTTGAGATTCAGCGAGTCAGAAACACGTTTCTTCTAGGAGCTGCGTTGGGATATTCCCGAGTGAATGGGACCATAGGCTGTACAGAGAAATATCTGCTTCTAAAACCAAAACGGAGCTATCTAACTGAATGGTTGTCAATGTGTGCATTCAACTGACAGAGTTAAACTCACGTGTGGATTCAGCGGTTTGCAAACCCTTTCTGTGCAGAATCCCAAAACCGCTATTTCCAGCCGAATGCCGGCATCCGTACTAAACAGCAGGAAACTTCGTCTAAAACTCAGGAGAAACGTTTCCTTGAAACTGCTCTGCTGTGCGTTCGTTCACCTAAGAGAGTTGAAACTATGTTGCGACTCAGCGAGTCAGAAACACGTTTATGCTAGGAGCTGCGTTGGGATATTCCCGAGTGAATGGGACCATAGGCTGTACAGAGAAATATCTGCTTCTGAAACCAAAACGGAGCTATCTAACTGAATGGTTGTCAATGTGTGCATTCAACTGACAGAGTTAAACTCACGTGTGGATTCAGCGGTTTGCAAACCATTTCTGTGCAGAATCCCAACACCGGTATTTCCAGCCCAATGCCGGCATCCGTACTAAACAGCAGGAAACTTCGTCTAAAACTCAGGAGAAACGTTTCCTTGAAACTGCTCTGCTGCGCGTTCGATCACCTAAGAGAGTTGAATCTATGTTGAGATTCAGCGAGTCAGAAACACGTTTCTTCTAGGAGGTGCGTTGGGATATTCCCGAGTGAAAGGGACCATAGGCTGTACAGAGAAATATCTGCTCCTACAACCAAAAGGGTGGTATCTAACTGAATGGTTGTCAATGTGTGCATTCAACTGACAGAGTTAAACTCACGTTTGGATTCAGCGGTTTACAATCACTTTCTGTGCAGAGTCCCAAAACCGGTAATTCCAGCTCAATGCCGGCATCCGTACTAAACAGCAGGAAACTTCGTCTAAAACTCAGGAGAAACGTTTCCTTGAAACTGCTCTGCTGTGCCTTCGTTCACCTAAGAGAGTTGAAACTATGTTGAGATTCAGCGAGTCAGAAACACGTTTCTTCTAGGAGCTGCGTTGGGATATTCCCGAGCGAATGGGACCATAGGCTGTACAGAGAAATATCTGCTTCTAAAACCAAAAGTGTGCTATCAAACTGAATGGTTGTCAATGTGTGCATTCAACTGACAGAGTTAAACTCACGTGTGGATTCAGCGGTTTGCAAACCCTTTCTGTGCAGAATCCCAAAACCGGTATTTCCAGCCCAATGCCGGCATACGTACTAAACAGCAGGAAACTTCGTCTAAAACTCAGGAGAAACGTTTCCTTGAAACTGCTCTGCTGTGCGTTCGTTCACCTAAGAGAGTTGAATCTATGTTGAGATTCAGCGAGTCAGAAACACGTTTCTTCTAGGAGCTGCGTTAGGATAGTCCCGAGTGAATGGGACCATAGGCTGTACAGAGAAATATCTGCTCCTACAACCAAAAGGGTGGTATCTAACTGAATGGTTGTCAATGTGTGCATTCAGCTGATAGAGTTAAACTCACGTTTGGATTCAGCGGTTTACAACCCCTTTCTGTGCAGAATCCCAAAACCGGTAATTCCAGCTCAATGCCGGCATCCGTACTAAACAGCAGGAAACTTCGTCTAAAACTCAGGAGAAACGTTTCCTTGAAATTGCTCTGCTGTGCGTTCGTTCACCTAAGAGAGTTGAAACTATGTTGAGATTCAGCGAGTCAGAAACACGTTTCTTCTAGGAGCTGCGTTGGGATATTCCCGAGTGAATGGGACCATAGGCTGTACAGAGAAATATCTGCTTCTAAAACCAAAAGTGTGCTATCAAACTGAATGGTTGTCAATGTGTGCATTCAACTGACAGAGTTAAACTCACGTGTGGATTCAGCGGTTTGCAAACCCTTTCTGTGCAGAATCCCAATACCGGTATTTCCAGCCGAATGCCGGCATATGTACTAAACAGCAGGAAACTTCGTCTAAGACTCAGGAGAAACGTTTCCTTGAAACTGCTCTGCTGTGCGTTCGTTCACCTAAGAGAGTTGAATCTATGTTGAGATTCAGCGAGTCAGAAACACGTTTCTTCTAGGAGCTGCGTTGGGATATTCCCGAGTGAATGGGACCATAGGCTGTACAGAGAAATATCTGCTTCTAAACCAAAAGTGTGCTATCAAACTGAATGGTTGTCAATGTGTGCATTCAACTGACAGAGTTAAACTCACGTGTGGATTCAGCGGTTTGCAAACCCTTTCTGTGCAGAATCCCAAAACCGGTATTTCCAGCTCAATGCCGGCATACGTACTAAACAGCAGGAAACTTCGTCTAAGACTCAGGAGAAACGTTTCCTTGAAACTGCTCTGCTGTGCGTTCGTTCACCTAAGAGAGTTGAATCTATGTTGAGATTCAGCGAGTCAGAAACACGTTTCTTCTAGGAGCTGCGTTGGGATATTCCCGAGTGAATGGGACCATAGGCTGTACAGAGAAATATCTGCTTCTGAAACCAAAACGGAGCTATCTAACTGAATGGTTGTCAATGTGTGCATTCAACTGACAGAGTTAAACTCACGTTTGGATTCAGCGGTTTGCAAACCATTTCTGTGCAGAATCCCAAAACCGGTTTGTCCAGCCCAATGCCGGCATCCGTACTAAACAGCAGGAAACTTCGTCTAAAACTCAGGAGAAACGTTTCCTTGAAACTGCTCTGCTGCGCGTTCGATCACCTAAGAGAGTTGAATCTATGTTGAGATTCAGCGAGTCAGAAACACGTTTCTTCTAGGAGGTGCGTTGGGATATTCCCGAGTGAATGGGACCATAGGCTGTACAGAGAAATATCTGCTCTTACAACCTAAAGGGTGGTATCTAACTGAATGGTTGTCAATGTGTGCATTCAACTGACAGAGTTAAACTCACGTTTGGATTCAGCGGTTTACAATCCCTTTCTGTGCAGAATCCCAAAACCGGTAATTCCAGCTCAATGCCGGCATCCGTACTAAACAGCAGGAAACTTCGTCTAAAACTCAGGAGAAACGTTTCCTTGAAACTGCTCTGCTGTGCGTTCGTTCACCTAAGAGAGTTGAAACTATGTTGAGATTCAGCGAGTCAGAAACACGTTTCTTCTAGGAGCTGCGTTAGGATATTCCCGAGTGAATGGGACCATAGGCTGTGCAGAGTAATATCTGCTTCTAAAACCAAAACGGAGCTATCTAACTGAATGGTTGTCAATGTGTGCATTCAACTGACAGAGTTAAACTCACGTGTGTATTCAGCGGTTTGCAAACCCTTTCTGTGCAGAATCCCAAAACCGGTATTTCCAGCCCAATGCCGGCATACGTACTAAACAGCAGGAAACTTCGTCTAAAACTCAGGAGCAACGTTTCCTTGAAACTGCTCTGCTGTGCGTTCGTTCACCTAAGAGAGTTGAATCTATGTTGAGATTCAGCGAGTCAGAAACACGTTTCTTCTAGGAGCTGCGTTGGGATATTCCCGAGTGAATGGGACCATAGGCTGTACAGAGAAATATCTGCTTCTAAAACCAAAAGTGTGCTATCAAACTGAATGGTTGTCAATGTGTGCATTCAACTGACAGAGTTAAACTCACATGTGGATTCAGCGGTTTGCAAACCCTTTCTGTGCAGAATCCCGAAACCGGTATTTCCAGCCCAATGACGTCATACGTACTAAAGAGCAGGAAACTTCGTCTAAAACTCAGGAGCAACGTTTCCTTGAAACTGCTCTGCTGTGCGTTCGTTCACCTAAGAGAGTTGAATCTATGTTGAGATTCAGCGAGTCAGAAACACGTTTCTTCTAGGAGCTGCGTTGGGATATTCCCGAGTGAATGGGACCATAGGCTGTACAGAGAAATATCTGCTTCTAAAACCAAAACGGAGCTATCTAACTGAATGGTTGTCAATGTGTGCATTCAACTGACAGAGTTAAACTCACGTGTGGATTCAGCGGTTTGCAAACCCTTTCTGTGCAGAATCCCAAAACCGCTATTTCCAGCCCAATGCCGGCATCCGTACTAAACAGCAGGAAACTTCATCTAAAACTCAGGAGAAACGTTTCCTTGAAACTGCTCTGCTGTGCGTTCGTTCACCTAAGAGAGTTGAAACTATGTTGCGATTCAGCGAGTCAGAAACACGTTTATGCTAGGAGCTGCGTTGGGATATTCCCGAGTGAATGGGACCATAGGCTGTACAGAGAAATATCTGCTTCTGAAACCAAAACGGAGCTATCTAACTGAATGGTTGTCAATGTGTGCATTCAACTGACAGAGTTAAACTCACGTGTGGATTCAGCGGTTTGCAAACCATTTCTGTGCAGAATCCCAACACCGGTATTTCCAGCCCAATGCCGGCATACGTACTAAACAGCAGGAAACTTCGTCTAAAACTCAGGAGAAACGTTTCCTTGAAACTGCTCTGCTGCGCGTTCGATCACCTAAGAGAGTTGAATCTATGTTGAGATTCAGCGAGTCAGAAACACGTTTCTTCTAGGAGGTGCGTTGGGATATTCCCGAGTGAATGGGACCATAGGCTGTACAGAGAAATATCTGCTCTTACAACCAAAAGGGTGGTATCTAACTGAATGGTTGTCAATGTGTGCATTCAACTGACAGAGTTAAACTCACGTTTGGATTCAGCGGTTTACAATCACTTTCTGTGCAGAATCCCAAAACCGGTAATTCCAGCTCAATGCCGGCATCCGTACTAAACAGCAGGAAACTTCGTCTAAAACTCAGGAGAAACGTTTCCTTGAAACTGTTCTGCTGTGCGTTCGTTCACCTAAGAGAGTTGAATCTATGTTGAGATTCAGCGAGTCAGAAACACGTTTCTTCTAGGAGCTGCGTTGGGATATTCCCGAGTGAATGGGACCATAGGCTGTACAGAGAAATATCTGCTTCTAAAACCAAAAGTGTGCTATCAAACTGAATGGATGTCAATGTGTGCATTCAACTGACAGAGTTAAACTCACGTGTGGATTCAGCGGTTTGCAAACCCTTTCTGTGCAGAATCCCAAAACCGGTATTTCCAGCCCAATGCCGGCATACGTACTAAACAGCAGGAAACTTCGTCTAAGACTCAGGAGAAACGATTCCTTGAAACTGCTCTGCTGTGCGTTCGTTCACCTAAGAGAGTTGAATCTATGTTGAGATTCAGCGAGTCAGAAACACGTTTCTTCTAGGAGCTGCGTTGGGATACTCCCGAGTGAATGGGACCATAGGTTGTACAGAGAAATATCTGCTTCTAAAACCAAAACGGAGCTATCTAACTGAATGGTTGTCAATGTGTGCATTCAACTGACAGAGTTAAACTCACGTGTGGATTCAGCGGTTTGCAAACCCTTTCTGTGCAGAATCCCAAAACCGGTATTTCCAGCCCAATGCCGGCATACGTACTAAACAGCAGGAAACTTCGTCTAAAACTCAGGAGAAACGTTTCCTTGAAACTGCTCTGCTGTGCGTTCGTTCACCTAAGAGAGTTGAATCTATGATGAGATTCAGCGAGTCAGAAACACGTTTCTTCTAGGAGCTGCGTTGGGATATTCCCGAGTGAATGAGACCATAGGCTGTACAGAGAAATATCTGCTTCTAAAACCAAAACGGAGCTATCTAACTGAATGGTTGTCAATGTGTGCATTCAACTGACAGAGTTAAACTCACGTGTGGATTCAGCGGTTTGCAAACCCTTTCTGTGCAGAATCCCAAAACCGGTATTTCCAGCCCAATGCCGGCATACGTACTAAACAGCAGGAAACTTCGTCTAAAACTCAGGAGAAACGTTTCCTTGAAACTGCTCTGCTGTACGTTCGTTCACCTAAGAGAGTTGAATCTATGTTGAGATTCAGCGAGTCAGAAACACGTTTCTTCTAGGAGCTGCTTTGACATATTCCCGATTGAGTGGGACCATAGGCTGTACAGAGAACTATCTGCTTCTAAAACCAAAACGGAGCTATCTAACTGAATGGTTGTCAATGTGTGCATTCAACTGACAGAGCTAAACTCACGTGTGGATTCAGCGGTTTGCAAACCCTTTCTGTGCAGAATCCCAACACCGGTATTTCCAGCCCAATGCCGGCATCCGTACTTAACAGCAGGAAACTTCGTCTAAAACTCAGGAGAAACGTTTCCTTGAAACTGCTCTGCTGTGCGTTCGATCACCTAAGAGACTTGAATCTATGTTGAGATTCAGCGAGTCAGAAACACGTTTCTTCTAGGAGGTGCGTTGGGATATTCCCGAGTGAATGGGACCATAGGCTGTACAGAGAAATATCTGCTTCTGAAACCAAAACGGAGCTATCTAACTGAATGGTTGTCAATGTGTGCATTCAACTGACAGAGTTAAACTCACATGTGGATTCAGCGGTTTGCAAACCCTTTCTGTGCAGAATCCCAAAACCGGTATTTCCAGCCCAATGCCGGCATCCGTACTAAACAGCAGGAAACTTAGTCTAAAACTCAGGAGAAACGTTTCCTTGAAACTGCTCTGCTGTGCGTTCGTTCACCTAAGAGAGTTGAATCTATGTTGAGATTCAGCGAGTCAGAAACACGTTTCTTCTAGGAGCTGCGTTGGGATATTCCCGAGTGAATGGGACCATAGGCTGTACAGAGAAATATCTGCTTCTAAACAAAAAGTGTGCTATCAAACTGAATGGTTGTCAATGTGCGCATTCAACTGACAGAGTTAAACTCACGTGTGGATTCAGCGGTTTGCAAACGCTTTCTGTGCAGAATCCCAAAACCGGTATTTCCAGCCCAATGCCGGCATCCGTACTAAACAGCAGGAAACTTCGTCTAAAACTCAGGAGAAACGTTTCCTTGAAACTGCTCTGCTGTGCGTTCGATCGCCTAAGAGAGTTGAATCTATGTTGAGATTCACCGAGTCAGAAACACGTTTCTTCTAGGAGCTGCGTTGAGATATTCCCGAGTGAATGGGACCATAGGCTGTACAGAGAAATATCTGCTCCTACAACCAAAAGGGTGGTATCTAACTGAATGGTTGTCAATGTGTGCATTCAACTGACAGAGTTAAACTCACGTTTGGATTCAGCGGTTTACAAACCCTTTCTGTGCAGAATCCCAAAACCGGTAATTCCAGCTCAATGCCGGCATCTGTACTTAACAGCAGGAAACTTCGTCTAAAACTCAGGAGAAACGTTTCCTTGAAACTGCTCTGCTGTGCGTTCGTTCACCTAAGAGAGTTGAAACTATGTTGCGATTCAGCGAGTCAGAAACACGTTTATGCTAGGAGCTGCGTTGGGATATTCCCGAGTGAATGGGACCATAGGCTGTACAGAGAAATATCTGCTTCTGAAACCAAAACGGAGCTATCTAACTGAATGGTTGTCAATGTGTGCATTCAACTGACAGAGTTAAACTCACGTGTGGATTCAGCGGTTTGCAAACCATTTCTGTGCAGAATCCCAAAACCGGTATGTCCAGCCCAATGCCGGCATCAGTACTAAACAGCAGGAAACTTCGTCTAAAACTCAGGAGAAACGTTTCCTTGAAACTGCTCTGCTGTGCGTTCGTTCACCTAAGAGAGTTGAATCTATGTTGAGATTCAGCGAGTCAGAAACACGTTTCTTCTAGGAGCTGCGTTAGGATAGTCCCGAGTGAATGGGACCATAGGCTGTGCAGAGTAATATCTGCTTCTAAAACCAAAACGGAGCTATCTAACTGAATGGTTGTCAATGTGTGCATTCAACTGACAGAGTTAAACTCACGTTTGGATTCAGCGGTTTACAATCACTTTCTGTGCAGAATCCCAAAACCGGTAATTCCAGCTCAATGCCGGCATCCGTACTAAACAGCAGGAAACTTCGTCTAAAACTCAGGAGAAACGTTTCCTTGAAACTGCTCTGCTGTGCCTTCGTTCACCTAAGAGAGTTGAAACTATGTTGAGATTCAGCGAGTCAGAAACACGTTTCTTCTAGGAGCTGCGTTGGGATATTCCCGAGCGAATGGGACCATAGGCTGTACAGAGAAATATCTGCTTCTAAAACCAAAAGTGTGCTATCAAACTGAATGGTTGTCAATGTGTGCATTCAACTGACAGAGTTAAACTCACGTGTGGATTCAGCGGTTTGCAAACCCTTTCTGTGCAGAATCCCAAAACCGGTATTTCCAGCCCAATGCCGGCATCCGTACTAAACAGCAGGAAACTTCGTCTAAAACTCAGGAGAAACGTTTCCTTGAAACTGTTCTGCTGTGCGTTCGTTCACCTAAGAGAGTTGAATCTATGTTGAGATTCAGCGAGTCAGAAACACGTTTCTTCTAGGAGCTGCGTTGGGATATTCCCGAGTGAATGGGACCATAGGCTGTACAGAGAAATATCTACTTCTAAAACCAAAAGTGTGCTATCAAACTGAATGGATGTCAATGTGTGCATTCAACTGACAGAGTTAAACTCACGTGTGGATTCAGCGGTTTGCAAACCCTTTCTGTGCAGAATCCCAAAACCGGTATTTCCAGCCCAATGCCGGCATACGTACTAAACAGCAGGAAACTTCGTCTAAGACTCAGGAGAAACGATTCCTTGAAACTGCTCTGCTGTGCGTTCGTTCACCTAAGAGAGTTGAATCTATGTTGAGATTCAGCGAGTCAGAAACACGTTTCTTCTAGGAGCTGCGTTGGGATACTCCCGAGTGAATGGGACCATAGGCTGTACAGAGAAATATCTGCTTCTAAAACCAAAACGGAGCTATCTAACTGAATGGTTGTCAATGTGTGCATTCAACTGACAGAGTTAAACTCACGTGTGGATTCAGCGGTTTGCAAACCCTTTCTGTGCAGAATCCCAAAACCGGTATTTCCAGCCCAATGCCGGCATACGTACTAAACAGCAGGAAACTTCGTCTAAAACTCAGGAGAAACGTTTCCTTGAAACTGCTCTGCTGTGCGTTCGTTCACCTAAGAGAGTTGAATCTATGATGAGATTCAGCGAGTCAGAAACACGTTTCTTCTAGGAGCTGCGTTGGGATATTCCCGAGTGAATGAGACCATAGGCTGTACAGAGAAGTATCTGCTTCTAAAACCAAAACGGAGCTATCTAACTGAATGGTTGTCAATGCGTGCATTCAACTGACAGAGCTAAACTCACGTGTGGATTCAGCGGTTTGCAAACCCTTTCTGTGCAGAATCCCAACACCGGTATTTCCAGCCCAATGCCGGCATCCGTACTTAACAGCAGGAAACTTCGTCTAAAACTCAGGAGAAACGTTTCCTTGAAACTGCTCTGCTGTGCGTTCGATCACCTAAGAGACTTTAATCTATGTTGAGATTCAGCGAGTCAGAAACACGTTTCTTCTAGGAGGTGCGTTGGGATATTCCCGAGTGAATGGGACCATAGGCTGTACAGAGAAATATCTGCTTCTGAAATCAAAACGGAGCTATCTAACTGAATGGTTGTCAATGTGTGCATTCAACTGACAGAGTTAAACTCACGTGTGGATTCAGCGGTTTGCAAACCCTTTCTGTGCAGAATCCCAAAACCGGTATTTCCAGCCCAATGCCGGCATCCGTACTAAACAGCAGGAAACTTCGTCTAAAACTCAGGAGAAACGTTTCCTTGAAACTGCTCTGCTGTGCGTTCGTTCACCTAAGAGAGTTGAATCTATGTTGAGATTCAGCGAGTCAGAAACACGTTTCTTCTAGGAGCTGCGTTGGGATATTCCCGAGTGAATGGGACCATAGGCTGTACAGAGAAATATCTGCTTCTAAAACCAAAAGTGTGCTATCAAACTGAATGGTTGTCAATGTGTGCATTCAACTGACAGAGTTAAACTCACGTGTGGATTCAGCGGTTTGCAAACCCTTTCTGTGCAGAATCCCAAAACCGGTATTTCCAGCCCAATGCCGGCATACGTACTAAACAGCAGGAAACTTAGTCTAAAACTCAGGAGAAACGTTTCCTTGAAACTGCTCTGCTGTGCGTTCGTTCACCTAAGAGAGTTGAATCTATGTTGAGATTCAGCGAGTCAGAAACACGTTTCTTCTAGGAGCTGCGTTGGGATATTCCCGAGTGAATGGGACCATAGGCTGTACAGAGAAATATCTACTTCTAAAACCAAAAGTGTGCTATCAAACTGAATGGATGTCAATGTGTGCATTCAACTGACAGAGTTAAACTCACGTGTGGATTCAGCGGTTTGCAAACCCTTTCTGTGCAGAATCCCAAAACCGGTATTTCCAGCCCAATGCCGGCATACGTACTAAACAGCAGGAAACTTCGTCTAAGACTCAGGAGAAACGATTCCTTGAAACTGCTCTGCTGTGCGTTCGTTCACCTAAGAGAGTTGAATCTATGTTGAGATTCAGCGAGTCAGAAACACGTTTCTTCTAGGAGCTGCGTTGGGATTCTCCCGAGTGAATGGGACCATAGGCTGTACAGAGAAATATCTGCTTCTAAAACCAAAACGGAGCTATCTAACTGAATGGTTGTCAATGTGTGCATTCAACTGACAGAGTTAAACTCACGTGTGGATTCAGCGGTTTGCAAACCCTTTCTGTGCAGAATCCCAAAACCGGTATTTCCAGCCCAATGCCGGCATACGTACTAAACAGCAGGAAACTTCGTCTAAAACTCAGGAGAAACGTTTCCTTGAAACTGCTCTGCTGTGCGTTCGTTCACCTAAGAGAGTTGAATCTATGATGAGATTCAGCGAGTCAGAAACACGTTTCTTCTAGGAGCTGCGTTGGGATATTCCCGAGTGAATGAGACCATAGGCTGTACAGAGAAGTATCTGCTTCTAAAACCAAAACGGAGCTATCTAACTGAATGGTTGTCAATGTGTGCATTCAACTGACAGAGCTAAACTCACGTGTGGATTCAGCGGTTTGCAAACCCTTTCTGTGCAGAATCCCAACACCGGTATTTCCAGCCCAATGCCGGCATCCGTACTTAACAGCAGGAAACTTCGTCTAAAACTCAGGAGAAACGTTTCCTTGAAACTGCTCTGCTGTGCGTTCGATCACCTAAGAGACTTTAATCTATGTTGAGATTCAGCGAGTCAGAAACACGTTTCTTCTAGGAGGTGCGTTGGGATATTCCCGAGTGAATGGGACCATAGGCTGTACAGAGAAATATCTGCTTCTGAAACCAAAACGGAGCTATCTAACTGAATGGTTGTCAATGTGTGCATTCAACTGACAGAGTTAAACTCACGTGTGGATTCAGCGGTTTGCAAACCCTTTCTGTGCAGAATCCCAAAACCGGTATTTCCAGCCCAATGCCGGCATCCGTACTAAACAGCAGGAAACTTCGTCTAAAACTCAGGAGAAACGTTTCCTTGAAACTGCTCTGCTGTGCGTTCGTTCACCTAAGAGAGTTGAATCTATGTTGAGATTCAGCGAGTCAGAAACACGTTTCTTCTAGGAGCTGCGTTGGGATATTCCCGAGTGAATGGGACCATAGGCTGTACAGAGAAATATCTGCTTCTAAAACCAAAAGTGTGCTATCAAACTGAATGGTTGTCAATGTGTGCATTCAACTGACAGAGTTAAACTCACGTGTGGATTCAGCGGTTTGCAAACCCTTTCTGTGCAGAATCCCAAAACCGGTATTTCCAGCCCAATGCCGGCATCCGTACTAAACAGCAGGAAACTTAGTCTAAAACTCAGGAGAAACGTTTCCTTGAAACTGCTCTGCTGTGCGTTCGTTCACCTAAGAGAGTTGAATCTATGTTGAGATTCAGCGAGTCAGAAACACGTTTCTTCTAGGAGCTGCGTTGGGATATTCCCGAGTGAATGGGACCATAGGCTGTACAGAGAAATATCTGCTTCTAAACAAAAAGTGTGCTATCAAACTGAATGGTTGTCAATGTGCGCATTCAACTGACAGAGTTAAACTCACGTGTGGATTCAGCGGTTTGCAAACCCTTTCTGTGCAGAATCCCAAAACCGGTATTTCCAGCCCAATGCCGGCATCCGTACTAAACAGCAGGAAACTTCGTCTAAAACTCAGGAGAAACGTTTCCTTGAAACTGCTCTGCTGTGCGTTCGATCACCTAAGAGAGTTGAATCTATGTTGAGATTCACCGAGTCAGAAACACGTTTCTTCTAGGAGCTGCGTTGGGATATTCCCGAGTGAATGGGACCATAGGCTGTACAGAGAAATATCTGCTCCTACAACCAAAAGGGTGGTATCTAACTGAATGGTTGTCAATGTGTGCATTCAACTGACAGAGTTAAACTCACGTTTGGATTCAGCGGTTTACAAACCCTTTCTGTGCAGAATCCCAAAACCGGTAATTCCAGCTCAATGCCGGCATCTGTACTTAACAGCAGGAAACTTCGTCTAAAACTCAGGAGAAACGTTTCCTTGAAACTGCTCTGCTGTGCGTTCGTTCACCTAAGAGAGTTGAAACTATGTTGCGATTCAGCGAGTCAGAAACACGTTTATGCTAGGAGCTGCGTTGGGATATTCCCGAGTGAATGGGACCATAGGCTGTACAGAGAAATATCTGCTTCTAAAACCAAAACGGAGCTATCTAACTGAATGGTTGTCAATGTGTGCATTCAACTGACATAGTTAAACTCACGTGTGGATTCAGCGGTTTGCAAACCCTTTCTGTGCAGAATCCCAAAACCGGTATTTCCAGCCCAATGCCGGCATACGTACTAAACAGCAGGAAACTTCGTCTAAAACTCAGGAGAAACGTTTCCTTGAAACTGCTCTGCTGTACGTTCGTTCACCTAAGAGAGTTGAATCTATGTTGAGATTCAGCGAGTCAGAAACACGTTTCTTCTAGGAGATGCGCTGGGATATTCCCGAGTGAATGGGACCATAGGCTGTACAGAGAAATATCTGCTTCTAAAACCAAAACGGAGCTATCTAACTGAATGGTTGTCAATGTGTGCATTCAACTGACAGAGTTAAACTCACGTGTGGATTCAGCGGTTTGCAAACCCTTTCTGTGCAGAATCCCAAAACCGGTATTTCCAGCCCAATGCCGGCATATGTACTAAAGAGCAGGAAACTTCGTCTAAAACTCAGGAGAAACGTTTCCTTGAAACTGCTCTGCTGTGCGTTCGTTCACCTAAGAGAGTTGAATCTATGTTGAGATTCAGCGAGTCAGAAACACGTTTCTTCTAGGAGCTGCTTTGAGATATTCCCGAGTGAGTGGGACCATAGGCTGTACAGAGAAATATCTGCTTCTAAAACCAAAACGGAGCTATCTAACTGATTGGTTGTCAATGTGTGCATTCAACTGACAGAGCTAAACTCACGTGTGGATTCAGCGGTTTGCAAACCCTTTCTGTGCAGAATCCCAACACCGGTATTTCCAGCCCAATGCCGGCATCCGTACTTAACAGCAGGAAACTTCGTCTAAAACTCAGGAGAAACGTTTCCTTGAAACTGCTCTGCTGTGCGTTCGATCACCTAAGAGACTTGTATCTATGTTGAGATTCAGCGAGTCAGAAACACGTTTCTTCTAGGAGGTGCGTTGGGATATTCCCGAGTGAATGGGACCATAGGCTGTACAGAGAAATATCTGCTTCTGAAACCAAAACGGAGCTATCTAACTGAATGGTTGTCAATGTGTGCATTCAACTGACAGAGTTAAACTCACGTGTGGATTCAGCGGTTTGCAAACCCTTTCTGTGCAGAATCCCAAAACCGGTATTTCCAGCCCAATGCCGGCATCCGTACTAAACAGCAGGAAACTTCGTCTAAAACTCAGGAGAAACGTTTCCTTGAAACTGCTCTGCTGTGCGTTCGTTCACCTAAGAGAGTTGAATCTATGTTGAGATTCAGCGAGTCAGAAACACGTTTCTTCTAGGAGGTGCGTTGGGATATTCCCGAGTGAATGGGACCATAGGCTGTACAGAGAAATATCTGCTTCTAAAACCAAAAGTGTGCTATCAAACTGAATGGTTGTCAATGTGTGCATTCAACTGACAGAGTTAAACTCACGTGTGGATTCAGCGGTTTGCAAACCCTTTCTGTGCAGAATCCCAAAACCGGTATTTCCAGCCCAATGCCGGCATCCGTACTAAACAGCAGGAAACTTAGTCTAAAACTCAGGAGAAACGTTTCCTTGAAACTGCTCTGCTGTGCGTTAGTTCACCTAAGAGAGTTGAATCTATGTTGAGATTCAGCGAGTCAGAAACACGTTTCTTCTAGGAGCTGCGTTGGGATATTCCCGAGTGAATGGGACCATAGGCTGTACAGAGAAATATCTGCTTCTAAACAAAAAGTGTGCTATCAAACTGAATGGTTGTCAATGTGCGCATTCAACTGACAGAGTTAAACTCACGCGTGGATTCAGCGGTTTGCAAACCCTTTCTGTGCAGAATCCCAAAACCGGTATTTCCAGCCCAATGAAGGCATCCGTACTAAACAGCAGGAAACTTCGTCTAAAACTCAGGAGAAACGTTTCCTTGAAACTGCTCTGCTGTGCGTTCGATGACCTAAGAGAGTTGAATCTATGTTGAGATTCACCGAGTCAGAAACACGTTTCTTCTAGGAGCTGCGTTGGGATATTCCCGAGTGAATGGGACCATAGGCTGTACAGAGAAATATCTGCTCCTACAACCAAAAGGGTGGTATCTAACTGAATGGTTGTCAATGTGTGCATTCAACTGACAGAGTTAAACTCACGTTTGGATTCAGCGGTTTACAAACCCTTTCTGTGCAGAATCCCAAAACCGGTAATTCCAGCTCAATGCCGGCATCTGTACTTAACAGCAGGAAACTTCGTCTAAAACTCAGGAGAGACGTTTCCTTGAAACTGCTCTGCTGTGCGTTCGTTCACCTAAGAGAGTTGAAACTATGTTGCGATTCAGCGAGTCAGAAACACGTTTATGCTAGGAGCTGCGTTGGGATATTCCCGAGTGAATGGGACCATAGGCTGTACAGAGAAATATCTGCTTCTGAAACCAAAACGGAGCTATCTAACTGAATGGTTGTCAATGTGTGCATTCAACTGACAGAGTTAAACTCACGTGTGGATTCAGCGGTTTGCAATCCATTTCTGTGCAGAATCCCAAAACCGGTATGTCCAGCCCAATGCCGGCATCAGTACTAAACAGCAGGAAACTTCGTCTAAAACTCAGGAGAAACGTTTCCTTGAAACTGCTCTGCTGTGCGTTCGTTCACCTAAGAGAGTTGAATCTATGTTGAGATTCAGCGAGTCAGAAACACGTTTCTTCTAGGAGCTGCGTTAGGATAGTCCCGAGTGAATGGGACCATAGGCTGTGCAGAGTAATATCTGCTTCTAAAACCAAAACGGAGCTATCTAACTGAATGGTTGTCAATGTGTGCATTCAACTGACAGAGTTAAACTCACGTGTGGATTCAGCGGTTTGCAAACCCTTTATGTGCAGAATCCCAAAACCGGTATTTCCAGCCCAATGCCGGCATACGTACTAAAGAGCAGGAAACTTCGTCTAAAACTCAGGAGCAACGTTTCCTTGAAACTGCTCTGCTGTGCGTTCGTTCACCTAAGAGAGTTGAATCTATGTTGAGATTCAGCGAGTCAGAAACACGTTTCTTCTAGGAGCTGCGTTGGGATATTCCCGAGTGAATGGGACCATAGGCTGTACAGAGAAATATCTGCTTCTAAACAAAAAGTGTGCTATCAGACTGAATGGTTGTCAATGTGCGCATTCAACTGACAGAGTTAAACTCACGTGTGGATTCAGCGGTTTGCAAACCCTTTCTGTGCAGAATCCCAAAACCGGTATTTCCAGCCCAATGCCGGCATACATACTAAACAGCAGGAAACATCGTCTAAATCTCAGGAGAAACGTTTCCTTGAAACTGCTCTGCTGTGCGTTCGTTCACCTAAGAGAGTTGAAACTATGTTGCGATTCAGCGAGTCAGAAACACGTTTATGCTAGGAGCTGCGTTGGGATATTCCCGAGTGAATGGGACCATAGGCTGTACAGAGAAATATCTGCTTCTGAAACCAAAACGGAGCTATCTAACTGAATGGTTGTCAATGTGCGCATTCAACTGACAGAGTTAAACTCACGTGTGGATTCAGCGGTTTGCAAACCCTTTCTGTGCAGAATCCCAAAACCGGTATTTCCAGCCCAATGCCGGCATACGTACTAAACAGCAGGAAACTTCGTCTAAGACTCAAGAGAAACGTTTCCTTGAAGCTGCTCTGCTGTGCGTTCGTTCACCTAAGAGAGTTGAATCTATGTTGAGATTCAGCGAGTCAGAAACACGTTTCTTCTAGGAGCTGCGTTGGGATATTCCCGAGTGAATGGGACCATAGGCTGTACAGAGAATTATCTGCTTCTAAACCAAAAGTGTGCTATCAAACTGAATGGTTGTCAATGTGCGCATTCAACTGACAGAGCTAAACTCACGTGTGGATTCAGCGGTTTGCAAACCCTTTCTGTGCAGAATCCCAAAACCGGTATTTCCAGCCCAATGCCGCCATATGTACTAAACAGCAGGAAACATCGTCTAAAACTCAGGAGAAACGTTTCCTTGAAACTGCTCTGCTGTGCGTTCGTTCACCTAAGAGAGTTGAATCTATGTTGAGATTCAGCGAGTCAGAAACACGTTTCTTCTAGGAGCTGCGTTGGGATATTCCCGAGTGAATGGGACCATAGGCTGTACAGAGAAATATCTGCTTCTAAAACCAAAAGTGTGCTATCAAACTGAATGGTTGTCAATGTGTGCATTCAACTGACAGAGTTAAACTCACGTGTGGATTCAGCGGTTTGCAAACCCTTTCTGTGCAGAATCCCAAAACCGCTATTTCCAGCCCAATGCCGGCATCCGTACTAAACAGCAGGAAACTCCGTCTAAAACTCAGGAGAAACGTTTCCTTGAAACTGCTCTGCTGTGCGTTCGTTCACCTAAGAGAGTTGAATCTATGTTGAGATTCAGCGAGTCAGAAACACGTTTCTTCTAGGAGCTGCGTTGGGATATTCCCGAGTGAATGGGACCATAGGCTGTACAGAGAAATATCTGCTTCTAAAACCAAAACGGAGCTATCTAACTGAATGGTTGTCAATGTGTGCATTCAACTGACAGAGTTAAACTCACGTGTGGATTCAGCGGTTTGCAAACCCTTTCTGTGCAGAATCCCAAAACCGGTATTTCCAGCCCAATGCCGGCATCCGTACTAAACAGCAGGAAACTTCGTCTAAAACTCAGGAGAAACGTTTCCTTGAAACTGCTCTGCTGTGCGTTCGATCACCTAAGAGAGTTGAATCTATGTTGAGATTCAGCGAGTCAGAAACACGTTTCTTCTAGGAGCTGCGTTGGGATATTCCCGAGTGAATGGGACCATAGGCTGTACAGAGAAATATCTGCTCCTACAACCAAAAGGGTGGTATCTAACTGAATGGTTGTCAATGTGTGCATTCAACTGACAGAGTTAAACTCACGTTTGGATTCAGCGGTTTACAAACCCTTTCTGTGCAGAATCCCAAAACCGGTAATTCCAGCTCAATGCCGGCATCCGTACTAAACAGCAGGAAACTTCGTCTAAAACTCAGGAGAAACGTTTCCTTGAAACTGCTCTGCTGTGCGTTCGTTCACCTAAGTGAGTTGAAACTATGTTGCGATTCAGCGAGTCAGAAACACGTTTATGCTAGGAGCTGCGTTGGGATATTCCCGAGTGAATGGGACCATAGGCTGTACAGAGAAATATCTGCTTCTGAAACCAAAACGGAGCTATCTAACTGAATGGTTGTCAATGTGTGCATTCAACTGACAGAGTTAAACTCACGTGTGGATTCAGCGGTTTGCAAACCATTTCTGTGCAGAATCCCAAAACCTGTATGTCCAGCCCAATGCCGGCATCCGTACTAAACAGCAGGAAACTTCGTCTAAAACTCAGGAGAAACGTTTCCTTGAAACTGCTCTGCTGTGCGTTCGTTCACCTAAGATAGTTGAATCTATGTTGAGATTCAGCGAGTCAGAAACACGTTTCTTCTAGGAGCTGCGTTAGGATATTTCCGAGTGAATGGGACCATAGGCTGTGCAGAGTAATATCTGCTTCTAAAACCAAAACGGAGCTATCTAACTGAATGGTTGTCAATGTGTGCATTCAACTGACAGAGTTAAACTCACGTGTGGATTCAGCGGTTTGCAAACCCTTTATGTGCAGAATCCCAAAACCGGTATTTCCAGCCCAATGCCGGCATACGTACTAAACAGCAGGAAACTTCGTCTAAAACTCAGGAGCAACGTTTCCTTGAAACTGCTCTGCTGTGCGTTCGTTCACCTAAGAGAGTTGAATCTATGTTGAGATTCAGCGAGTCAGAAACACGTTTCCTCTAGGAGCTGCGTTGGGATATTCCCGAGTGAATGGGACCATAGGCTGTACAGAGAAATATCTGCTTCTAAAACCAAAAGTGTGCTATCTAACTGAATGGTTGTCAATGTGTGCATTCAACTGACAGAGTTAAACTCACATGTGGATTCAGCGGTTTGCAAAACCTTTCTGTGCAGAATCCCAAAACCGGTATTTCCAGCCCAATGCCGGCATACGTACTAAAGAGCAGGAAACTTCGTCTAAAACTCAGGAGCAACGTTTCCTTGAAACTGCTCTGCTGTGCGTTCGTTCACCTAAGAGAGTTGAATCTATGTTGAGATTCAGCGAGTCAGAAACACGTTTCTTCTAGGAGCTGCGTTGGGATATTCCCGAGTGAATGGGACCATAGGCTGTACAGAGAAATATCTGCTTCTAAAACCAAAACGGAGCTATCTAACTGAATGGTTGTCAATGTGTGCATTCAACTGACAGAGTTAAACTCACGTGTGGATTCAGCGGTTTGCAAACCCTTTCTGTGCAGAATCCCAAAACCGGTATTTCCAGCCCAATGCCGGCATCCGTACTAAACAGCAGGAAACTTCGTCTAAAACTCAGGAGAAACGTTTCCTTGAAACTGCTCTGCTGTGCGATCGTTCACCTAAGATAGTTGAATCTATGTTGAGATTCAGCGAGTCAGAAACACGTTTCTTCTAGGAGCTGCGTTAGGATATTCCCGAGTGAATGGGACCATAGGCTGTGCAGAGTAATATCTGCTTCTAAAACCAAAACGGAGCTATCTAACTGAATGGTTGTCAATGTGTGCATTCAACTGACAGAGTTAAACTCACGTGTGGATTCAGCGGTTTGCAAACCATTTATGTGCAGAATCCCAAAACCGGTATTTCCAGCCCAATGCCGGCATACGTACTAAAGAGCAGGAAACTTCGTCTAAAACTCAGGAACAACGTTTCCTTGAAACTGCTCTGCTGTGCGTTCGTTCACCTAAGAGAGTTGAATCTATGTTGAGATTCAGCGAGTCAGAAACACGTTTCTTCTAGGAGCTGCGTTGGGATATTCCCGAGTGAATGGGACCATAGGCTGTACAGAGAAATATCTGCTTCTAAAACCAAAAGTGTGCTATCTAACTGAATGGTTGTCAATGTGTGCATTCAACTGACAGAGTTAAACTCACATGTGGATTCAGCGGTTTGCAAAACCTTTCTGTGCAGAATCCCAAAACCGGTATTTCCAGCCCAATGCCGGCATACGTACTAAAGAGCAGGAAACTTCGTCTAAAACTCAGGAGCAACGTTTCCTTGAAACTGCTCTGCTGTGCGTTCGTTCACCTAAGAGAGTTGAATCTATGTTGAGATTCAGCGAGTCAGAAACACGTTTCTTCTAGGAGCTGCGTTGGGATATTCCCGAGTGAATGGGACCATAGGCTGTACAGAGAAATATCTGCTTCTAAAACCAAAACGGAGCTATCTAATTGAATGGTTGTCAATGTGTGCATTCAACTGACAGAGTTAAACTCACGTGTGGATTCAGCGGTTTGCAAACCCTTTCTGTGCAGAATCCCAAAACCGGTATTTCCAGCCCAATGCCGGCATCCGTACTAAACAGCAGGAAACTTCGTCTAAAACTCAGGAGAAACGTTTCCTTGAAACTGCTCTGCTGTGCGTTCGATCACCTAAGAGAGTTGAATCTATGTTGAGATTCAGCGAGTCAGAAACACGTTTCTTCTAGGAGCTGCGTTGGGATATTCCCGAGTGAATGGGACCATAGGCTGTACAGAGAAATATCTGCTCCTACAACCAAAAGGGTGGTATCAAACTGAATGGTTATCAATGTGTGCATTCAACTGACAGAGTTAAACTCACGTTTGGATTCAGCGGTTTACAAACCCTTTCTGTGCAGAATCCCAAAACCGGTAATTCCAGCTCAATGCCGGCATCCGTACTAAACAGCAGGAAACTTCGTCTAAAACTCAGGAGAAACGTTTCCTTGAAACTGCTCTGCTGTGCGTTCGTTCACCTAAGAGAGTTGAAACTATGTTGCGATTCAGCGAGTCAGAAACACGTTTATGCTAGGAGATGCGTTGGGATATTCCCGAGTGAATGGGACCATAGGCTGTACAGAGAAATATCTGCTTCTGAAACCAAAACGGAGCTATCTAACTGAATGGTTGTCAATGTGTGCATTCAACTGACAGAGTTAAACTCACGTGTGGATTCAGCGGTTTGCAAACGATTTCTGTGCAGAATCCCAAAACCGGTATGTCCAGCCCAATGCCGGCATACGTACTAAAGAGCAGGAAACTTCGTCTAAAACTCAGGAGCAACGTTTCCTTGAAACTGCTCTGCTGTGCGTTCGTTCACCTAAGAGAGTTGAATCTATGTTGAGATTCAGCGAGTCAGAAACACGTTTCTTCTAGGAGCTGCGTTGGGATATTCCCGAGTGAATGGGACCATAGGCTGTACAGAGAAAAATCTGCTTCTAAAACCAAAACGGAGCTATCTAACTGAATGGTTGTCAATGTGTGCATTCAACTGACAGAGTTAAACTCACGTGTGGATTCAGCGGTTTGCAAACCCTTTCTGTGCAGAATCCCAAAACCGGTATTTCCAGCCCAATGCCGGCATCCGTACTAAACAGCAGGAAACTTCGTCTAAAACTCAGGAGAAACGTTTCCTTGAAACTGCTCTGCTGTGCGTTCGATCACCTAAGAGAGTTGAATCTATGTTGAGATTCAGCGAGTCAGAAACACGTTTCTTCTAGGAGGTGCATTGGGATATTCCCGAGTGAATGGGACCATAGGCTGTACAGCGAAATATCTGCTCCTACAACCAAAAGGCTGGTATCTAACTGAATGGTTGTCAATGTGTGCATTCAACTGACAGAGTTAAACTCACGTTTGGATTCAGCGGTTTACAAACCCTTTCTGTGCAGAATCCCAAAACCGGTAATTCCAGCTCAATGCCGGCATCCGTACTAAACAGTAGGAAACTTCGTCTAAAACTCAGGAGAAACGTTTCCTTGAAACTGCTCTACTGTGCGTTCGTTCACCTAAGAGAGTTGAAACTATGTTGAGATTCAGCGAGTAAGAAACACGTTTATGCTAGGAGGTGCGTTGGGATATTCCCGAGTGAATGGGACCATAGGCTGTACAGAGAAATATCTGCTCTTACAACCAAAAGGGTGGTATCTAACTGAATGGTTGTCAATGTGTGCATTCAACTGACAGAGTTAAACTCACGTTTGGATTCAGCGGTTTACAATCCCTTTCTGTGCAGAATCCCAAAACCGGTAATTCCAGCTCAATGCCGGCATCCGTACTAAACAGCAGGAAACTTCGTCTAAAACTCAGGAGAAACGTTTCCTTGAAACTGCTCTGCTGTGCGTTCGTTCACCTAAGAGAGTTGAAACTATGTTGAGATTCAGCGAGTCAGAAACACGTTTCTTCTAGGAGCTGCGTTGGGATATTCCCGAGCGAATGGGACCATAGGCTGTACAGAGAAATATCTGCTTCTAAAACCAAAAGTGTGCTATCAAACTGAATGGTTGTCAATGTGTGCATTCAACTGACAGAGTTAAACTCACGTGTGGATTCAGCGGTTTGCAAACCCTTTCTGTGCAGAATCCCAAAACCGGTATTTCCAGCCCAATGCCGGCATCCGTACTAAAGAGCAGGAAACTTCGTCTAAAACTCAGGAGAAACGTTTCCTTGAAACTGCTCTGCTGTGCGTTCGTTCACCTAAGAGAGTTGAATCTATGTTGAGATTCAGCGAGTCAGAAACACGTTTCTTCTAGGAGCTGCGTTGGGATATTCCCGAGTGAATGGGACCATAGGCTGTACAGAGAAATATCTGCTTCTAAAACCAAAAGTGTACTATCAAACTGAATGGTTGTCAATGTGTGCATTCAACTGACAGAGTTAAACTCACGTGTGGATTCAGCGGTTTGCAAACCCTTTCTGTGCAGAATCCCAAAACCGGTAATTCCAGCCCAATGCCGGCATACGTACTAAAGAGCAGGAAACTTCGTCTAAAACTCATGAGAAACGTTTCCTTGAAACTGCTCTGCTGTGCGTTCGTTCACCTAAGAGAGTTGAATCTATGTTGAGATTCAGCGAGTCAGAATCACGTTTCTTCTAGGAGCTGCGTTGGGATACTCCCGAGTGAATGGGACCAAGGCTGTACAGAGAAATATCTGCTTCTAAAACCAAAACGGAGCTATCTAACTGAATGGTTGTCGATGTGTGCATTCAACTGACAGAGTTAAACTCACGTGTGGATTCAGCGGTTTGCAAACCCTTTCTGTGCAGAATCCCAAAACCGGTATTTCCAGCCCAATGCCGGCATCCGTACTAAACAGCAGGATACTTCGTCTAAAACTCAGGAGAAACGTTTCCTTGAAACTGCTCTGCTGTGCGTTCGATCACCTAAGAGAGTTGAATCTATGTTGAGATTCAGCGAGTCAGAAACACGTTTCTTCTAGGAGCTGCGTTGGGATATTCCCGAGTGAATGGGACCATAGGCTGTACAGAGAAATATCTGCTCCTACAACCAAAAGGGTGGTATCTAACTGAATGGTTGTCAATGTGTGCATTCAACTGACAGAGTTAAACTCACGTTTGGATTCAGCGGTTTACAAACCCTTTCTGTGCAGAATCCCAAAACCGGTAATTCCAGCTCAATGCCGGCATCCGTACTAAACAGCAGGAAACTTCGTCTAAAACTCAGGAGAAACGTTTCCTTGAAACTGCTCTGCCCTGCGTTCGTTCACCTAAGAGAGTTGAAATTATGTTGCGATTCAGCGAGTCAGAAACACGTTTATGCTAGGAGCTGCGTTGGGATATTCCCGAGTGAATGGGACCATAGGCTGTACAGAGAAATATCTGCTTCTGAAACCAAAACGGAGCTATCTAACTGATTGGTTGTCAATGTGTGCATTCAACTGACAGAGTTAAACTCACGTGTGGATTCAGCGGTTTGCAAACCCTTTCTGTGCAGAATCCCAAAACCGGTATGTCCAGCCCAATGCCGGCATCCATACTAAACAGCAGGAAACTTCGTCTAAAACTCAGGAGAAACGTTTCCTTGAAACTGCTCTGCTGTGCGTTCGTTCACCTAAGAGAGTTGAAACTATGTTGAGATTCAGCGAGTCAGAAACACGTTTCTTCTAGGAGCTGCGTTAGGATATTCCCGAGTGAATGGGACCATAGGCTGTGCAGAGTAATATCTGCTTCTAAAACCAAAACGGAGCTATCTAACTGAATGGTTGTCAATGTGTGCATTCAACTGACAGAGTTAAACTCACGTGTGGATTCAGCGGTTTGCAAACCCTTTCTGTGCAGAATCCCAAAACCGGTATTTCCAGCCCAATGCCGGCATACGTACTAAACAGCAGGAAACTTCGTCTAAAACTCAGGAGCAACGTTTCCTTGAAACTGCTCTGCTGTGCGTTCGTTCACCTAAGAGAGTTGAATCTATGTTGAGATTCAGCGAGTCAGAAACACGTTTCTTCTAGGAGCTGCGTTGGGATATTCCCGAGTGAATGGGACCATAGGCTGTACAGAGAAATATCTGCTTCTAAAACCAAAAGTGTGCTATCAAACTGAATGGTTGTCAATGTGTGCATTCAACTGACAGAGTTAAACTCACGTGTGGATTCAGCGGTTTGCAAACCCTTTCTGTGCAGAATCCCAAAACCGCTATTTCCAGCCCAATGCCGGCATCCGTACTAAACAGCAGGAAACTTCGTCTAAAACTCAGGAGAAACGTTTCCTTGAAACTGCTCTGCTGTGCGTTCGTTCACCTAAGAGAGTTGAATCTATGTTGAGATTCAGCGAGTCAGAAACACGTTTCTTCTAGGAGCTGCGTTGGGATATTCCCGAGTGAATGGGACCATAGGCTGTACCGAGAAATATCTGCTTCTAAAACCAAAACGGAGCTATCTAACTGAATGGTTGTCATTGTGTGCATTCAACTGACAGAGTTAAACTCACATGTGGATTCAGCGGTTTGCAAACCCTTTCTGTGCAGAATCCCAAAACCGGTATTTCCAGCCCAATGCCGGCATATGTACTAAAGAGCAGGAAACTTCGTCTAAAACTCAGGAGCAACGTTTCCTTGAAACTGCTCTGCTGTGCGTTCGTTCACCTAAGAGAGTTGAATCTATGTTGAGATTCAGCGAGTCAGAAACACGTTTATGCTAGGAGCTGCTTTCGGATATTCCCGAGTGAATGGGACCATAGGCTGTACAGAGAAATATCTGCTTCTAAAACCAAAACGGAGCTATCTAACTGAATGGTTGTCAATGTGTGCATTCAACTGACAGAGTTAAACTCACGTGTGGATTCAGCGGTTTGCAAACCCTTTCTGTGCAGAATCCCACAACCGGTATTTCCAGCCCAATGCCGGCATCCGTACTAAACAGCAGGAAACTTCGTCTAAAACTCAGGAGAAACGTTTCCTTGAAACTGCTCTGCTGTGCGTTCGATCACCTAAGAGAGTTGAATCTATGTTGAGATTCAGCGAGTCAGAAACACGTTTCTTCTAGGAGCTGCGTTGGGATATTCCCGAGTGAATGGGACCATAGGCTGTACAGAGAAATATCTGCTCCTACAACCAAAAGGGTGGTATCTAACTGAATGGTTGTCAATGTGTGCATTCAACTGAGAGAGTTAAAGTCACGTTTGGATTCAGCGGTTTACAAACCCTTTCTGTGCAGAATCCCAAAACCGGTAATTCCAGCTCAATGCCGGCATCCGTACTAAACAGCAGGAAACTTCGTCTAAAACTCAGGAGAAACGTTTCCTTGAAACTGCTCTGCTGTGCGTTCGTTCACCTAAGAGAGTTGAAACTATGTTGCGATTCAGCGAGTCAGAAACACGTTTATGCTAGGAGCTGCGTTGGGATATTCCCGAGTGAATGGGACCATAGGCTGTACAGAGAAATATCTGCTTCTGAAACCAAAACGGAGCTATCTAACTGAATGGTTGTCAATGTGTGCATTCAACTGACAGAGTTAAACTCACGTGTGGATTCAGCGGTTTGCAAACCATTTCTGTGCAGAATCCCAAAACCTGTATGTCCAGCCCAATGCCGGCATCCGTACTAAACAGCAGGAAACTTCGTCTAAAACTCAGGAGAAACGTTTCCTTGAAACTGCTCTGCTGTGCGTTCGTTCACCTAAGATAGTTGAATCTATGTTGAGATTCAGCGAGTCAGAAACACGTTTCTTCTAGGAGCTGCGTTAGGATATTCCCGAGTGAATGGGACCATAGGCTGTGCAGAGTAATATCTGCTTCTAAATCCAAAACGGAGCTATCTAACTGAATGGTTGTCAATGTGTGCATTCAACTGACAGAGTTAAACTCACGTGTGGATTCAGCGGTTTGCAAACCCTTTATGTGCAGAATCCCAAAACCGGTATTTCCAGCCCAATGCCGGCATACGTACTAAAGAGCAGGAAACTTCGTCTAAAACTCAGGAGCAACGTTTCCTTGAAACTGCTCTGCTGTGCGTTCGTTCACCTAAGAGAGTTGAATCTATGTTGAGATTCAGCGAGTCAGAAACACGTTTCTTCTAGGAGCTGCGTTGGGATATTCCCGAGTGAATGGGACCATAGGCTGTACAGAGAAATATCTGCTTCTAAAACCAAAAGTGTGCTATCTAACTGAATGGTTGTCAATGTGTGCATTCAACTGACAGAGTTAAACTCACGTGTGGATTCAGCGGTTTGTAACCCTTTCTGAGCAGAATCCCAAAACTGGTATTTCCAGCCCAATGCCGGCATCCGTACTAAACAGCAGGAAACTTCGTCTAAAACTCAGGAGAAACTTTTCCTTGAAACTGCTCTGCTGTGCGTTCGTTCACCTAAGAGAGTTGAATCTATGTTGAGATTCAGCGAGTCAGAAACACGTTTCTTCTAGGAGCTGCGTTGGGATATTCCCGAGTGAATGGGACCATAGGCTGTACAGAGAAATATCTGCTTCTAAAACCAAAAGTGTGCTATCAAACTGAATGGTTGTCAATGTGTGCATTCAACTGACAGAGTTAAACTCACATATGGATTCAGCGGTTTGCAAAACCTTTCTGTGCAGAATCCCAAAACCGGTATTTCCAGCCCAATGCCGGCATACGTACTAAAGAGCAGGAAACTTCGTCTAAAACTCAGGAGCAACGTTTCCTTCAAACTGCTCTGCTGTGCGTTCGTTCACCTAAGAGAGTTGAATCTATGTTGAGATTCAGCGAGTCAGAAACACGTTTCTTCTAGGAGCTGCGTTGGGATATTCCCGAGTGAATGGGACCATAGGCTGTACAGAGAAATATCTGCTTCTAAAACCAAAACGGAGCTATCTAACTGAATGGTTGTCAATGTGTGCATTCAACTGACAGAGTTAAACTCACGTGTGGATTCAGCGGTTTGCAAACCCTTTCTGTGCAGAATCCCAAAACCGGTATTTCCAGCCCAATGCCGGCATCCGTACTAAACAGCAGGAAACTTCGTCTAAAACTCAGGAGAAACGTTTCCTTGAAACTGCTCTGCTGTGCGTTCGTTCACCTAAGATAGTTGAATCTATGTTGAGATTCAGCGAGTCAGAAACACGTTTCTTCTAGGAGCTGCGTTAGGATATTCCCGAGTGAATGGGACCATAGGCTGTGCAGAGTAATATCTGCTTCTAAAACCAAAACGGAGCTATCTAACTGAATGGTTGTCAATGTGTGCATTCAACTGACAGAGTTAAACTCACGTGTGGATTCAGCGGTTTGCAAACCCTTTCTGTGCAGAATCCCAAAACCGGTATTTCCAGCCCAATGCCGGCATACGTACTAAAGAGCAGGAAACTTCGTCTAAAACTCAGGAGCAACGTTTCCTTGAAACTGCTCTGCTGTGCGTTCGTTCACCTAAGAGAGTTGAATCTATGTTGAGATTCAGCGAGTCAGAAACACGTTTCTTCTAGGAGCTGCGTTGGGATATTCCCGAGTGAATGGGACCATAGGCTGTACAGAGAAATATCTGCTTCTAAAACCAAAAGTGTGCTATCTAACTGAATGGTTGTCAATGTGTGCATTCAACTGACAGAGTTAAACTCACGTGTGGATTCAGCGGTTTGTAACCCTTTCTGAGCAGAATCCCAAAACTGGTATTTCCAGCCCAATGCCGGCATCCGTACTAAACAGCAGGAAACTTCGTCTAAAACTCAGGAGAAACTTTTCCTTGAAACTGCTCTGCTGTACGTTCGTTCACCTAAGAGAGTTGAATCTATGTTGAGATTCAGCGAGTCAGAAACACGTTTCTTCTAGGAGCTGCGTTGGGATATTCCCGAGTGAATGGGACCATAGGCTGTACAGAGAAATATCTGCTTCTAAAACCAAAAGTGTGCTATCAAACTGAATGGTTGTCAATGTGTGCATTCAACTGACAGAGTTAAACTCACATATGGATTCAGCGGTTTGCAAAACCTTTCTGTGCAGAATCCCAAAACCGGTATTTCCAGCCCAATGCCGGCATACGTACTAAAGAGCAGGAAACTTCGTCTAAAACTCAGGAGCAACGTTTCCTTCAAACTGCTCTTCTGTGCGTTCGTTCACCTAAGAGAGTTGAATCTATGTTGAGATTCAGCGAGTCAGAAACACGTTTCTTCTAGGAGCTGCGTTGGGATATTCCCGAGTGAATGGGACCATAGGCTGTACAGAGAAATATCTGCTTCTAAAACCAAAAGTGTGCTATCAAACTGAATGGTTGTCAATGTGTGCATTCAACTGACAGAGTTAAACTCACGTGTGGATTCAGCGGTTTGCAAACCCTTTCTGTGCAGAATCCCAAAACCGGTATTTCCAGCCCAATGCCGGCATCCGTACTAAACAGCAGGAAACTTCGTCTAAAACTCAGGAGAAACGTTTCCTTGAAACTGCTCTGCTGTGCGTTCGATCACCTAAGAGAGTTGAATCTATGTTGAGATTCAGCGAGTCAGAAACACCTTTCTTCTAGGAGCTGCGTTGGGATATTCCCGAGTGAATGGGACCATAGCCTGTACAGAGAAATATCTGCTCCTACAACCAAAAGGGTGGTATCAAACTGAATGGTTGTCAATGTGTGCATTCAACTGACAGAGTTAAACTCACGTGTGGATTCAGCGGTTTACAAACCCTTTCTGTGCAGAATCCCAAAACCGGTAATTCCAGCTCAATGCCGGCATCCGTACTAAACAGCAGGAAACTTCGTCTAAAACTCAGGAGAAACGTTTCCTTGAAACTGCTCTGCCCTGCGTTCGTTCACCTAAGAGAGTTGAAACTATGTTGCGATTCAGCGAGTCAGAAACACGTTTATGCTAGGAGCTGCGTTGGGATATTCCCGAGTGAATGGGACCATAGGCTGTACAGAGAAATATCTGCTTCTGAAACCAAAACGGAGCTATCTAACTGAATGGTTGTCAATGTGTGCATTCAACTGACAGAGTTAAACTCACGTGTGGATTCAGCGGTTTGCAAACCATTTCTGTGCAGAATCCCAAAACCGGTATGTCCAGCCCAATGCCGGCATCCGTACTAAACAGCAGGAAACTTCGTCTAAAACTCAGGAGCAACGTTTCCTTGAAACTGCTCTGCTGTGCGTTCGTTCACCTAAGAGAGTTGAATCTATGTTGAGATTCAGCGAGTCAGAAACACGTTTCTTCTAGGAGCTGCGTTGGGATATTCCCGAGTGAATGGGACCATAGGCTGTACAGAGAAATATCTGCTTCTAAAACCAAAAGTGTGCTATCTAACTGAATGGTTGTCAATGTGTGCATTCAACTGACAGAGTTAAACTCACTTGTGGATTCAGCGGTTTGTAACCCTTTCTGAGCAGAATCCCAAAACTGGTATTTCCAGCCCAATGCCGGCATCCGTACTAAACAGCAGGAAACTTCGTCTAAAACTCAGGAGAAACTTTTCCTTGAAACTGCTCTGCTGTGCGTTCGTTCACCTAAGAGAGTTGAATCTATGTTGAGATTCAGCGAGTCAGAAACACGTTTCTTCTAGGAACTGCGTTGGGATATTCCCGAGTGAATGGGACCATAGGCTGTACAGAGAAATATCTGCTTCTAAAACCAAAAGTGTGCTATCAAACTGAATGGTTGTCAATGTGTGCATTCAACTGACAGAGTTAAACTCACATATGGATTCAGCGGTTTTCAAAACCTTTCTGTGCAGAATCCCAAAACCGGTATTTCCAGCCCAATGCCGGCATACGTACTAAAGAGCAGGAAACTTCGTCTAAAACTCAGGAGCAACGTTTCCTTCAAACTGCTCTGCTGTGCGTTCGTTCACCTAAGAGAGTTGAATCTATGTTGAGATTCAGCGAGTCAGAAACACGTTTCTTCTAGGAGCTGCGTTGGGATATTCCCGAGTGAATGGGACCATAGGCTGTACAGAGAAATATCTGCTTCTAAAACCAAAACGGAGCTATCTAACTGAATGGTTGTCAATGTGTGCATTCAACTGACAGAGTTAAACTCACGTGTGGATTCAGCGGTTTGCAAACCCTTTCTGTGCAGAATCCCAAAACCGGTATTTCCAGCCCAATGCCGGCATCCGTACTAAACAGCAGGAAACTTCGTCTAAAACTCAGGAGAAACGTTTCCTTGAAACTGCTCTGCTGTGCGTTCGTTCACCTAAGATAGTTGAATCTATGTTGAGATTCAGCGAGTCAGAAACACGTTTCTTCTAGGAGCTGCGTTAGGATATTCCCGAGTGAATGGGACCATAGGCTGTGCAGAGTAATATCTGCTTCTAAAACCAAAACGGAGCTATCTAACTGAATGGTTGTCAATGTGTGCATTCAACTGACAGAGTTAAACTCACGTGTGGATTCAGCGGTTTGCAAACCCTTTCTGTGCAGAATCCCAAAACCGGTATTTCCAGCCCAATGCCGGCATACGTACTAAAGAGCAGGAAACTTCGTCTAAAACTCAGGAGCAACGTTTCCTTGAAACTGCTCTGCTGTGCGTTCGTTCACCTAAGAGAGTTGAATCTATGTTGAGATTCAGCGAGTCAGAAACACGTTTCTTCTAGGAGCTGCGTTGGGATATTCCCGAGTGAATGGGACCATAGGCTGTACAGAGAAATATCTGCTTCTAAAACCAAAAGTGTGCTATCTAACTGAATGGTTGTCAATGTGTGCATTCAACTCACAGAGTTAAACTCACGTGTGGATTCAGCGGTTTGTAACCCTTTCTGAGCAGAATCCCAAAACTGGTATTTCCAGCCCAATGCCGGCATCCGTACTAAACAGCAGGAAACTTCGTCTAAAACTCAGGAGAAACTTTTCCTTGAAACTGCTCTGCTGTACGTTCGTTCACCTAAGAGAGTTGAATCTATGTTGAGATTCAGCGAGTCAGAAACACGTTTCTTCTAGGAGCTGCGTTGGGATATTCCCGAGTGAATGGGACCATAGGCTGTACAGAGAAATATCTGCTTCTAAAACCAAAAGTGTGCTATCAAACTGAATGGTTGTCAATGTGTGCATTCAACTGACAGAGTTAAACTCACATATGGATTCAGCGGTTTGCAAAACCTTTCTGTGCAGAATCCCAAAACCGGTATTTCCAGCCCAATGCCGGCATACGTACTAAAGAGCAGGAAACTTCGTCTAAAACTCAGGAGCAACGTTTCCTTCAAACTGCTCTGCTGTGCGTTCGTTCACCTAAGAGAGTTGAATCTATGTTGAGATTCAGCGAGTCAGAAACACGTTTCTTCTAGGAGCTGCGTTGGGATATTCCCGAGTGAATGGGACCATAGGCTGTACAGAGAAATATCTGCTTCTAAAACCAAAACGGAGCTATCTAACTGAATGGTTGTCAATGTGTGCATTCAACTGACAGAGTTAAACTCACGTGTGGATTCAGCGGTTTGCAAACCCTTTCTGTGCAGAATCCCAAAACCGGTATTTCCAGCCCAATGCCGGCATCCGTACTAAACAGCAGGAAACTTCGTCTAAAACTCAGGAGAAACGTTTCCTTGAAACTGCTCTGCTGTGCGTTCGATCACCTAAGAGAGTTGAATCTATGTTGAGATTCAGCGAGTCAGAAACACCTTTCTTCTAGGAGCTGCGTTGGGATATTCCCGAGTGAATGGGACCATAGCCTGTACAGAGAAATATCTGCTCCTACAACCAAAAGGGTGGTATCAAACTGAATGGTTGTCAATGTGTGCATTCAACTGACAGAGTTAAACTCACGTGTGGATTCAGCGGTTTACAAACCCTTTCTGTGCAGAATCCCAAAACCGGTAATTCCAGCTCAATGCCGGCATCCGTACTAAACAGCAGGAAACTTCGTCTAAAACTCAGGAGAAACGTTTCCTTGAAACTGCTCTGCCCTGCGTTCGTTCACCTAAGAGAGTTGAAACTATGTTGCGATTCAGCGAGTCAGAAACACGTTTCTTCTAGGAGCTGCGTTGGGATATTCCCGAGCGAATGGGACCATAGGCTGTACAGAGAAATATCTGCTTCTAAAACCAAAAGTGTGCTATCAAACTGAATGGTTGTGAATGTGTGCATTCAACTGACAGAGTTAAACTCACGTGTGGATTCAGCGGTTTGCAAACCCTTTCTGTGCAGAATCCCAAAACCGCTATTTCCAGCCCAATGCCGGCATCCGTACTAAACAGCAGGAAACTTCGTCTAAAACTCAGGAGAAACGTTTCCTTGAAACTGCTCTGCTGTGCGTTCGTTCACCTAAGAGAGTTGAATCTATGTTGAGATTCAGCGAGTCAGAAACACGTTTCTTCTAGGAGCTGCGTTGGGATATTCCCGAGTGAATGGGACCATAGGCTGTACAGAGAAATATCTGCTTCTAAAACCAAAAGTGTGCTATCAAACTGAATGGTTGTCAATGTGTGCATTCAACTGACAGAGTTAAACTCACGTGTGGATTCAGCGGTTTGCAAACCCTTTCTGTGCAGAATCCCAAAACCGGTAATTCCAGCCCAATGCCGGCATACGTACTAAACAGCAGGAAACTTCGTCTAAAACTCATGAGAAACGTTTCCTTGAAACTGCTCTGCTGTGCGTTCGTTCACCTAAGAGAGTTGAATCTATGTTGAGATTCAGCGAGTCAGAAACACGTTTCTTCTAGGAGCTGCGTTGGGATATTCCCGAGTGAATGGGACCATAGGCTGTACAGAGAAATATCTGCTTCTAAAACCAAAACGGAGCTATCTAACTGAATGGTTGTCAATGTGTGCATTCAACTGACAGAGTTAAACTCACGTGTGGATTCAGCGGTTTGCAAACCCTTTCTGTGCAGAATCCCAAAACCGGTATTTCCAGCCCAATGCCGGCATACGTACTAAACAGCAGGAAACTTCGTCTAAAACTCAGGAGAAACGTTTCCTTGAAACTGCTCTGCTGTGCGTTCGTTCACCTAAGAGAGTTGAATCTATGTTGAGATTCAGCGAGTCAGAAACACGTTTCTTCTAGGAGCTGCGTTGGGATATTCCCGAGTGAATGGGACCATAGGCTGTACAGAGAAATATCTGCTTCTAAAACCAAAACGGAGCTATCTAACTGAATGGTTGTCAATGTGTGCATTCAACTGACAGAGTTAAACTCACGTGTGGATTCAGCGGTTTGCAAACCCTTTCTGTGCAGAATCCCAAAACCGGTATTTCCAGCCCAATGCCGGCATCCGTACTAAACAGCAGGAAACTTCGTCTAAAACTCAGGAGAAACGTTTCCTTGAAACTGCTCTGCTGTGCGTTCGTTCACCTAAGAGAGTTGAATCTATGTTGAGATTCAGCGAGTCAGAAACACGTTTCTTCTAGGAGATGCGCTGGGATATTCCCGAGTGAATGGGACCATAGGCTGTACAGAGAAATATCTGCTTCTAAAACCAAAACGGAGCTATCTAACTGAATGGTAGTCAATGTGTGCATTCAACTGACAGAGTTAAACTCACGTGTGGATTCAGCGGTTTGTAACCCTTTCTGAGCAGAATCCCAAAACTGGTATTTCCAGCCCAATGCCGGCATCCGTACTAAACAGCAGGAAACTTCGTCTAAAACTCAGGAGAAACTTTTCCTTGAAACTGCTCTGCTGTACGTTCGTTCACCTAAGAGAGTTGAATCTATGTTGAGATTCAGCGAGTCAGAAACACGTTTCTTCTAGGAGCTGCGTTGGGATATTCCCGAGTGAATGGGACCATAGGCTGTACAGAGAAATATCTGCTTCTAAAACCAAAAGTGTGCTATCAAACTGAATGGTTTTCAATGTGTGCATTCAACTGACAGAGTTAAACTCACATGTGGATTCAGCGGTTTGCAAAACCTTTCTGTGCAGAATCCCAAAACCGGTATTTCCAGCCCAATGCCGGCATACGTACTAAAGAGCAGGAAACTTCGTCTAAAACTCAGGAGCAACGTTTCCTTGAAACTGCTCTGCTGTGCGTTCGTTCACCTAAGAGAGTTGAATCTATGTTGAGATTCAGCGAGTCAGAAACACGTTTCTTCTAGGAGCTGCGTTGGGATATTCCCGAGTGAATGGGACCATAGGCTGTACAGAGAAATATCTGCTCCTACAACCAAAAGGGTGGTATCAAACTGAATGGTTTTCAATGTGTGCATTCAACTGACAGAGTTAAACTCACGTGTGGATTCAGCGGTTTACAAACCCTTTCTGTGCAGAATCCCAAAACCGGTAATTCCAGCTCAATGCCGGCATCCGTACTAAACAGCAGGAAACTTCGTCTAAAACTCAGGAGAAACGTTTCCTTGAAACTGCTCTGCTGTGCGTTCGTTCACCTAAGAGAGTTGAAACTATGTTGCGATTCAGCGAGTCAGAAACACGTTTATGCTAGGAGCTGCGTTGGGATATTCCCGAGTGAATGGGACCATAGGCTGTACAGAGAAATATCTGCTTCTGAAACCAAAACGGAGCTATCTAACTGAATGGTTGTCAATGTGTGCATTCAACTGACAGAGTTAAACTCACGTGTGGATTCAGCGGTTTGCAAACCATTTCTGTGCAGAATCCCAAAACCGGTATGTCCAGCCCAATGCCGGCATCCGTACTAAACAGCAGGAAACTTCGTCTAAAACTCAGGAGAAACGTTTCCTTGAAACTGCTCTGCTGTGCGTTCGTTCACCTAAGATAGTTGAATCTATGTTGAGATTCACCGAGTCAGAAACACGTTTCTTCTAGGAGCTGCGATGGGATATTCCCGAGTGAATGGGACCATAGGCTGTACAGAGAAATATCTGCTTCTAAAACCAAAACGGAGCTATCTAACTGAATGGTTGTCAATGTGTGCATTCAACTGACAGAGTTAAACTCACGTGTGGATTCAGCGGTTTGCAAACCCTTTCTGTGCAGAATCCCAAAACCGGTATTTCCAGCCCAATGCCGGCATACGTACTAAACAGCAGGAAACTTCGTCTAAAACTCAGGAGAAACGTTTCCTTGAAACTGCTCTGCTGTGCGTTCGATCACCTAAGAGAGTTGAATCTATGTTGAGATTCAGCGAGTCAGAAACACGTTTCTTCTAGGAGGTGCATTGGGATATTCCCGAGTGAATGGGACCATAGGCTGTACAGCGAAATATCTGCTCCTACAACCAAAAGGGTGGTATCTAACTGAATGGTTGTCAATGTGTGCATTCAACTGACAGAGTTAAACTCACGTTTGGATTCAGCGGTTTACAAACCCTTTCTGTGCAGAATCCCAAAACCGGTAATTCCAGCTCAATGCCGGCATCCGTACTAAACAGCAGGAAACTTCGTCTAAAACTCAGGAGAAACGTTTCCTTGAAACTGCTCTGCTGTGCGTTCGTTCACCTAAGAGAGTTGAAACTATGTTGAGATTCAGCGAGTCAGAAACACGTTTATGCTAGGAGCTGCGTTGGGATATTCCCGAGTGAATGGGACCATAGGCTGTACAGAGAAATATCTGCTTCTGAAACCAAAACGGAGCTATCTAACTGAATTGTTGTCAATGTGTGCATTCAACTGACAGAGTTAAACTCACGTGTGTATTCAGCGGTTTGCAAAACATTTCTGTGCATAATCCCAAAACCGGTATGTCCAGCCCAATGCCGGCATCCGTACTAAACAGCAGGAAACTTCGTCTAAAACTCAGGAGAAACGTTTCCTTGAAACTGCTCTGCTGCGCGTTCGATCACCTAAGAGAGTTGAATCTATGTTGAGATTCAGCGAGTCAGAAACACGTTTCTTCTAGGAACTGCGTTGGGATATTCCCGAGTGAATGGGACCATAGGCTGTACAGAGAAATATCTGCTCTTACAACCAAAAGGGTGGTATCTAACTGAATGGTTGTCAATGTGTGCATTCAACTGACAGAGTTAAACTCACGTTTGGATTCAGCGGTTTACAATCCCTTTCTGTGCAGAATCCCAAAACCGGTAATTCCAGCTCAATGCCGGCATCCGTACTAAGCAGCAGGAAACTTCGTCTAAAACTCAGGAGAAACGTTTCCTTGAAACTGCTCTGCTGTGCGTTCGTTCACCTAAGAGAGTTGAATCTATGTTGAGATTCAGCGAGTCAGAAACACGTTTCTTCTAGGAGCTGCGTTGGGATATTCCCGAGTGAATGGGACCATAGGCTGTACAGAGAAATATCTGCTTCTAAAACCAAAAGTGTGCTATCAAACTGAATGGTTGTCAATGTGTGCATTCAACTGACAGAGTTAAACTCACGTGTGGATTCAGCGGTTTGCAAACCCTTTCTGTGCAGAATCCCAAAACCGCTATTTCCAGCCCAATGCCGGCATCCGTACTAAACAGCAGGAAACTTCGTCTAAAACTCAGGAGAAACGTTTCCTTGAAACTGCTCTGCTGTGCGTTCGTTCACCTAAGAGAGTTGAATCTATGTTGAGATTCAGCGAGTCAGAAACACGTTTCTTCTAGGAGCTGCGTTGGGATATTCCCGAGTGAATGGGACCATAGGCTGTACAGAGAAATATCTGCTTCTAAAACCAAAAGTGTGCTATCAAACTGAATGGTTGTCAATGTGTGCATTCAACTGACAGAGTTAAACTCACGTGTGGATTCAGCGGTTTGCAAACCCTTTCTGTGCAGAATCCCAAAACCGGTAATTCCAGCCCAATGCCGGCATACGTACTAAACAGCAGGAAACTTCGTCTAAAACTCATGAGAAACGTTTCCTTGAAAGTGCTCTGCTGTGCGTTCGTTCACCTAAGAGAGTTGAATCTATGTTGAGATTCAGCGAGTCAGAAACACGTTTCTTCTAGGAGCTGCGTTGGGATACTCCCGAGTGAATGGGACCATAGGCTGTACAGAGAAATATCTGCTTCTAAAACCAAAACGGAGCTATCTAACTGAATGGTTGTCAATGTGTGCATTCAACTGACAGAGTTAAACTCACGTGTGGATTCAGCGGTTTGCAAACCCTTTCTGTGCAGAATCCCAAAACCGGTATTTCCAGCCCAATGCCGGCATACGTACTAAACAGCAGGAAACTTCGTCTAAAACTCAGGAGAAACGTTTCCTTGAAACTGCTCTGCTGTGCGTTCGTTCACCTAAGAGAGTTGAATCTATGTTGAGATTCAGCGAGTCAGAAACACGTTTCTTCTAGGAGCTGCGTTGGGATATTCCCGAGTGAATGGGACCATAGGCTGTACAGAGAAATATCTGCTTCTAAAACCAAAACGGAGCTATCTAACTGAATGGTTGTCAATGTGTGCATTCAACTGACAGAGTTAAACTCACGTGTGGATTCAGCGGTTTCCAAACCCTTTCTGTGCAGAATCCCAAAACCGGTATTTCCAGCCCAATGCCGGCATCCGTACTAAACAGCAGGAAACTTCGTCTAAAACTCAGGAGAAACGTTTCCTTGAAACTGCTCTGCTGTGCGTTCGTTCACCTAAGAGAGTTGAATCTATGTTGAGATTCAGCGAGTCAGAAACACGTTTCTTCAAGGAGATGCGCTGGGATATTCCCGAGTGAATGGGACCATAGGCTGTACAGAGAAATATCTGCTTCTAAAACCAAAACGGAGCTATCTAACTGAATGGTTGTCAATGTGTGCATTCAACTGACAGAGTTAAACTCACGTGTGGATTCAGCGGTTTGCAAACCCTTTCTGTGCAGAATTCCAAAACCGGTATTTCCAGCCCAATGCCGTCATCCGTACTTAACAGCAGGAAACTTCGTCTAAAACTCAGGAGAAACGTTTCCTTGAAACTGCTCTGCTGTGCGTTCGATCACCTAAGAGAGTTGAATCTATGTTGAGATTCAGCGAGTCAGAAACACGTTTCTTCTAGGAGGTGCGTTGGGATATTCCCGAGTGAATGGGACCATAGGCTGTACAGAGAAATATCTGCTCCTACAACCAAAAGGGTGGTATCTAACTGAATGGTTGTCAATGTGTGCATTCAACTGACAGAGTTAAACTCACGTTTGGATTCAGCGGTTTACAAACCCTTTCTGTGCAGAATCCCAAAACCGGTAATTCCAGCTCAATGCCGGCATCCGTACTAAACAGCAGGAAACTTCGTCTAAAACTCAGGAGAAACGTTTCCTTGAAACTGCTCTGCTGTGCGTTCATTCACCTAAGAGAGTTGAAACTATGTTGAGATTCAGCGAGTCAGAAACACGTTTATGCTAGGAGCTGCGTTGCGATATTCCCGAGTGAATGGGACCATAGGCTGTGCAGAGTAATATCTGCTTCTAAAACCAAAATGGAGCTATCTAACTGAATGGTTGTCAATGTGTGCATTCAACTGACAGAGTTAAACTCACGTGTGGATTCAGCGGTTTGCAAACCCTTTCTGTGCAGAATCCCAAAACCGGTATTTCCAGCCCAATGCCGGCATACGTACTAAACAGCAGGAAACTTCGTCTAAAACTCAGGAGAAACGTTTCCTTGAAACTGCTCTGCTGTGCGTTCGTTCACCTAAGAGAGTTGAATCTATGTTGAGATTCAGCGAGTCAGAAACACGTATCTTCTAGGAGCTGCGTTGGGATATTCCCGAGTGAATGGGACCATAGACTGTACAGAGAAATATCTGCTTCTAAAACCAAAAGTGTGCTATCTAACTGAATGGTTGTCAATGTGTGCATTCAACTGACAGAGTTAAACTCACGTGTGGATTCAGCGCTTTGTAACCCTTTCTGTGCAGAATCCCAAAACTGGTATTTACAGCCCAATGCCGGCATCCGTACTAAACAGCAGGAAACTTCGAATAAAACTCAGGAGAAACGTTTCCTTGAAACTGCTCTGCTGTGCGTTCGTTCACCTAAGAGAGTTGAATCTATGTTGAGATTCAGCGAGTCAGAAACACGTTTCTTCTAGGAGCTGCGTTGGGATATTCCCGAGTGAATGGGACCATAGGCTGTACAGAGAAATATCTGCTTCTAAAACCAAAAGTGTGCTATCAAACTGAATGGTTGTCAATGTGTGCATTCAACTGACAGAGTTAAAGTCACATGTGGATTCAGCGGTTTGCAAACCCTTTCTGTGCAGAATCCCAAAACCGGTATTTCCAGCCCAATGCCGGCATACGTACTAAAGAGCAGGAAACTTCGTCTAAAACTCAGGAGCAACGTTTCCTTGAAACTGCTCTGCTGTGCGTTCGTTCACCTTAGAGAGTTGAATCTATGTTGAGATTCAGCGAGTCAGAAACACGTTTCTTCTAGGAGATGCGTTGGGATATTCCCGAGTGAATGGGACCATAGGCTGTACAGAGAAATATCTGCTTCTAAAACCAAAAGTGTGCTATCTAACTGAATGGTTGTCAATGTGTGCATTCAACTGACAGAGTTAAACTCACGTGTGGATTCAGCGGTTTGTAACCCTTTCTGTGCAGAATCCCAATACTGGTATTTCCAGCCCAATTCCGGTATCCGTACTAAACAGCAGGAAACTTCGTCTAAAACTCAGGAGAAACGTTTCCTTGAAACTGCTCTGCTGTGCGTTCGTTCACCTAAGAGAGTTGAATCTATGTTGAGATTCAGCGAGTCAGAAACACGTTTCTTCTAGGAGCTGCGTTGGGATATTCCCGAGTGAATGGGACCATAGGCTGTACAGAGAAATATCTGCTTCTAAAACCAAAAGGGTGCTATCAAACTGAATGGTTGTCAATGTGTGCATTCAACTGACAGAGTTAAACTCACGTGTCGATTCAGCGGTTTGCAAACCCTTTCTGTGCAGAATCCCAAAACCGGTATTTCCAGCCCAATGCCGGCATCCGTACTAAACAGCAGGAAACTTAGTCTAAAACTCAGGAGAAACGTTTCCTTGAAACTGCTCTGCTGTGCGTTCGTTCACCTAAGAGAGTTGAATCTATGTTGAGATTCAGCGAGTCAGAAACGCGTTTCTTCTAGGAGCTGCGTTGGGATATTCCCGAGTGAATGGGACCATAGGCTGTACAGAGAAATATCTGCTTCTAAAACCAAAACGGAGCTATCTAACTGAATGGTTGTCAATGTGTGCATTCAACTGACAGAGTTAAACTCACGTGTGGATTCAGCGGTTTGCAAACCCTTTCTGTGCAGAATCCCAAAACCGGTATTTCCAGCCCAATGCCGGCATCCGTACTAAACAGCAGGAAACTTCGTCTAAAACTCAGGAGAAACGTTTCCTTGAAACTGCTCTGCTGTGCGTTCGATCACCTAAGAGAGTTGAATCTATGTTGAGATTCAGCGAGTCAGAAACACGTTTATTCTAGGAGCTGCGTTGGGATATTCCCGAGTGAATGGGACCATAGGCTGTACAGAGAAATATCTGCTTCTGAAACCAAAACGGAGCTATCTAACTGAATGGTTGTCAATGTGTGCATTCAACTGACAGAGTTAAACTCACGTGTGGATTCAGCGGTTTGCAAACCATTTCTGTGCAGAATCTCAAAACCGGTATGTCCAGCCCAATGCCGGCATCCGTACTAAACAGCAGGAAACTTCGTCTAAAACTCAGGAGAAACGTTTCCTTGAAACTGCTCTGCTGTGCGTTCGTTCACCTAAGAGAGTTGAATCTATGTTGAGATTCAGCGAGTCAGAAACACGTTTCTTCTATGAGCTGCGTTAGGATATTCCCGAGTGAATGGGACCATAGGCTGTGCAGAGTAATATCTGCTTCTAAAACCAAAACGGAGCTATCTAACTGAATGGTTGTCAATGTGTGCATTCAACTGACAGAGTTAAACTCACGTGTGGATTCAGCGGTTTGCAAACCCTTTATGTGCAGAATCCCAAATCCGGTATTTCCAGCCCAATGCCGGCATACGTACTAAACAGCAGTAAACTTCGTCTAAAACTCAGGAGAAACGTTTCCTTGAAACTGCTCTGCTGTGCGTTCGTTCACCTAAGAGAGTTGAATCTATGTTGAGATTCAGCGAGTCAGAAACACGTTTCTTCTAGGAGCTGCGTTGGGATATTCCCGAGTGAATGGGACCATAGGCTGTACAGAGAAATATCTGCTTCTAAAACCAAAAGTGTGCTATCTAACTGAATGGTTATCAATGTGTGCATTCAACTGACAGAGTTAAACTCACGTGTGGATTCAGCGGTTTGTAACCCTTTCTGTGCAGAATCCCAAAACCGGTATTTCCAGCCCAATACCAGCATACGTACTAAAGAGCAGGAAACTTCGTCTAAAACTCAGGAGAAACGTTTCCTTGAAACTGCTCTGCTGTGCGTTCGTTCACCTAAGAGAGTTGAATCTATGTTGAGATTCAGCGAGTCAGAAACACGTTTCTTCTAGGAGCTGCGTTGGGATACTCCCGAGTGAATTGGACCATAGGCTGTACAGAGAAATATCTGCTTCTGAAACCAAAACGGAGCTATCTAACTGAATGGTTGTCAATGTGTGCATTCAACTGACAGAGTTAAACTCACGTGTGGATTCAGCGGTTTGCAAACCCTTTCTGTGCAGAATCCCAAAACCGGTATTTCCAGCCCAATGCCGGCATCCGTACTAAACAGCAGGAAACTTCGTCTAAAACTCAGGAGAAACGTTTCCTTGAAACTGCTCTGCTGTGCGTTCGTTCACCTAAGAGAGTTGAATCTATGTTGAGATTCAGCGAGTCAGAAACACGTTTCTTCTAGGAGCTGCGTTGGGATATTCCCGAGCGAATGCGACCATAGGCTGTACAGAGAAATATCTGCTTCTAAAACCAAAACGGAGCTATCTAACTGAATGGTTGTCAATGTGTGCATTCAACTGACAGAGTTAAACTCACGTGTGGATTCAGCGGTTTGCAAACCCTTTCTGTGCAGAATCCCAAAACCGGTATTTCCAGCCCAATGACGGCATACGTACTAAACAGCAGGAAACTTCGTCTAAAACTCAGGAGAAACGTTTCCTTGAAACTGCTCTGCTGTGCGTTCGTTCACCTAAGAGAGTTGAATCTATGTTGAGATTCAGCGAGTCAGAAACACGTTTCTTCTAGGAGATGCGTTGGGATATTCCCGAGTGAATGGGACCATAGGCTGTACAGAGAAATATCTGCTTCTAAAACCAAAACGGAACTATCTAACTGAATGGTTGTCAATGTGTGCATTCAACTGACAGAGTTAAACTCACGTGTGGATTCAGCGGTTTGCAAACCCTTTCTGTGCACAATCCCAAAACCGGTATTTCCAGCCCAATGCCGGCATACGTACTAAAGAGCAGGAAACTTCGTCTAAAACTCAGGAGCAACGTTTCCTTGAAACTGCTCTGCTGTGCGTTCGTTCACCTAAGAGAGTTGAATCTATGTTGAGATTCAGCGAGTCAGAAACACGTTTCTTCTAGGAGCTGGTTTGAGATATTCCCGAGTGAATGGGACCATAGGCTGTACAGAGAAATATCTGCTTCTAAAACCAAAACGGAGCTATCTAACTGAATGGTTGTCAATGTGTGCATTCAACTGACAGAGTTAAACTCACGTGTGGATTCAGCGGTTTGCAAACCCTTTATGTGCAGAATCCCAAAACCGGTATTTCCAGCCCAATGCCGGCATACGTACTAAACAGCAGTAAACTTCGTCTAAAACTCAGGAGCAACTTTTCCTTGAAACTGCTCTGCTGTGCGTTCGTTCACCTAAGAGAGTTGAATCTATGTTGAGATTCAGCGAGTCAGAAACACGTTTCTTCTAGGAACTGCGTTGGGATATTCCCGAGTGAATGGGACCATAGGCTGTACAGAGAAATATCTGCTTCTAAAACCAAAAGTGTGCTATCTAACTGAATGGTTGTCAATGTGTGCATTCAACTGACAGAGTTAAACTCACGTGTGGATTCAGCGGTTTGTAACCCTTTCTGAGCAGAATCCCAAAACTGGTATTTCCAGCCCAATGCCGGCATCCGTACTAAACAGCAGGAAACTTCGTCTAAAACTCAGGAGAAACTTTTCCTTGAAACTGCTCTGCTGTACGTTCGTTCACCTAAGAGAGTTGAATCTATGTTGAGATTCAGCGAGTCAGAAACACGTTTCTTCTAGGAGCTGCGTTGGGATATTCCCGAGTGAATGGGACCATAGGCTGTACAGAGAAATATCTGCTTCTGAAACCAAAACGGAGCTATCTAACTGAATGGTTGTCAATGTGTGCATTCAACTGACAGAGTTAAACTCACATGTGGATTCAGCGGTTTGCAAACCCTTTCTGTGCAGAATCCCAAAACCGGTATTTCCAGCCCAATGCCGGCATACGTACTAAACAGCAGGAAACTTCGTCTAAAACTCAGGAGAAACGTTTCCTTGAAACTGCTCTGCTGTGCGTTCGTTCACCTAAGAGAGTTGAAACTATGTTGAGATTCAGCGAGTCAGAAACACGTTTATGCTAGGAGCTGCGTTGGGATATTCCCGAGTGAATGGGACCATAGGCTGTACAGAGAAATATCTGCTTCTGAAACCAAAACGGAGCTATCTAACTGAATGGTTGTCAATGTGTGCATTCAACTGACAGAGTTAAACTCACGTGTGTATTCAGCGGTTTGCAAACCATTTCTGTGCATAATCCCAAAACCGGTATGTCCAGCCCAATGCCGGCATCCGTACTAAACAGCAGGAAACTTCGTCTAAAACTCAGGAGAAACGTTTCCTTGAAACTGCTCTGCTGCGCGTTCGATCACCTAAGAGAGTTGAATCTATGTTGAGATTCAGCGAGTCAGAAACACGTTTCTTCTAGGAGGTGCGTTGGGATATTCCCGAGTGAATGGGACCATAGGCTGTACAGAGAAATATCTGCTCTTAAAACCAAAAGGGTGATATCTAACTGAATGGTTGTCAATGTGTGCATTCAACTGACAGAGTTAAACTCACGTTTGGATTCAGCGGTTTACAATCCCTTTCTGTGCAGAATCCCAAAACCGGTAATTCCAGCTCAATGCCGGCATCCGTACTAAACAGCAGGAAACTTCGTCTAAAACTCAGGAGAAGCGTTTCCTTGAAACTGCTCTGCTGTGCGTTCGTTCACCTAAGAGAGTTGAAACTATGTTGAGATTCAGCGAGTCAGAAACACGTTTCTTCTAGGAGCTGCGTTGGGATATTCCCGAGCGAATGGGACCATAGGCTGTACAGAGAAATATCTGCTTCTAAAACCAAAAGTGTGCTATCAAACTGAATGGTTGTCAATGTGTGCATTCAACTGACAGAGTTAAACTCACGTGTGGATTCAGCGGTTTGCAAACCCTTTCTGTGCAGAATCCCAAAACCGGTATTTCCAGCCCAATGCCGGCATCCGTACTAAACAGCAGGAAACTTCGTCTAAAACTCAGGAGAAACGTTTCCTTGAAACTGCTCTGCTGTGCGTTCGTTCACCTAAGAGAGTTGAATCTATGTTGAGATTCAGCGAGTCAGAAACACGTTTCTTCTAGGAGCTGCGTTGGGATACTCCCGAGTGAATGGGACCATAGGCTGTACAGAGAAATATCTGCTTCTAAAACCAAAACGGAGCTATCTAACTGAATGGTTGTCAATGTGTGCATTCAACTGACAGAGTTAAACTCACGTGTGGATTCAGCGGTTTGCAAACCCTTTCTGTGCAGAATCCCAAAACCGGTATTTCCAGCCCAATGCCGGCATACGTACTAAACAGCAGGAAACTTCGTCTAAAACTCAGGAGAAACGTTTCCTTGAAACTGCTCTGCTGTGCGTTCGTTCACCTAAGAGAGTTGAATCTATGTTGAGATTCAGCGAGTCAGAAAAACGTTTCTTCTAGGAGCTGCGTTGGGATATTCCCGAGTGAATGGGACCATAGGCTGTACAGAGAAATATCTGCTTCTAAAACCAAAACGGAGCTATCTAACTGAATGGTTGTCAATGTGTGCATTCAACTGACAGAGTTAAACTCACGTGTGGATTCAGCGGTTTGTAATCCTTTCTGTGCAGAATCCCAAAACTGGTATTTACAGCCCAATGCCGGCATCCGTACTAAACAGCAGGAAACTTCGACTAAAACTCAGGAGAAACGTTTCCTTGAAACTGCTCTGCTGTGCGTTCGTTCACCTAAGAGAGTTGAATCTATGTTGACATTCAGCGAGTCAGAAACACGTTTCTTCTAGGAGCTGCGTTGGGATATTCCCGAGTGAATGGGACCATAGGCTGTACAGAGAAATATCTGCTTCTAAAACCAAAAGTGTGCTATCAAACTGAATGGTTGTCAATGTGTGCATTCAACTGACAGAGTTAAACTCACATGTGGATTCAGCGGTTTGCAAACCCTTTCTGTGCAGAATCCCAAAACCGGTATTTCCAGCCCAATGACGGCATACGTACTAAAGAGCAGGAAACTTCGTCTAAAACTCAGGAGCAACGTTTCCTTGAAACTGCTCTGCTGTGCGTTCGTTCACCTAAGAGAGTTGAATCTATGTTGAGATTCAGCGAGTCAGAAACACGTTTCTTCTAGGAGCTGCGTTGGGATATTCCCGAGTGAATGGGACCATAGGCTGTACAGAGAAATATCTGCTTCTGAAACCAAAACGGAGCTATCTAACTGAATGGTTGTCAATGTGTGCATTCAACTGACAGAGTTAAACTCACGTGTGGATTCAGCGGTTTGCAAACCATTTCTGTGCAGAATCCCAAAACCGGTATGTCCAGCCCAATGCCGGCATCCGTACTAAACAGCAGGAAACTTCGTCTAAAACTCAGGAGAAACGTTTCCTTGAAACTGCTCTGCTGTGCGTTCGTTCACCTAAGAGAGTTGAATCTATGTTGAGATTCAGCGAGTCAGAAACACGTTTCTTCTAGGAGCTGCGTTGGGATATTCCCGAGTGAATGGGACCATAGGCTGTACAGAGAAATATCTGCTTCTAAAACCAAAAGTGTGCTATCAAACTGAATGGTTGTCAATGTGTGCATTCAACTGACAGAGTTAAACTCACGTGTGGATTCAGCGGTTTGCAAACCCTTTCTGTGCAGAATCCCAAAACCGGTATTTCCAGCCCAATGCCGGCATCCGTACTAAACAGCAGGAAACTTCGTCTAAAACTCAGGAGAAACGTTTCCTTGAAACTGCTCTGCTGTGCGTTCGTTCACCTAAGAGAGTTGAATCTATGTTGAGATTCAGCGAGTCAGAAACACGTTTCTTCTAGGAGCTGCGTTGGGATATTCCCGAGTGAATGGGACCATAGGCTGTACAGAGAAATATCTGCTTCTAAAACCAAAACGGGGCTATCTAACTGAATGGTTGTCAATGTGTGCATTCAACTGACAGAGTTAAACTCACGTGTGGATTCAGCGGTTTGCAAACCCTTTCTGTGCAGAATCCCAAAACCGGTATTTCCAGCCCAATGCCGGCATACGTACTAAACAGCAGGAAACTTCGTCTAAAACTCAGGAGAAACGTTTCCTTGAAACTGCTCTGCTGTGCGTTCGTTCACCTAAGAGAGTTGAATCTATGTTGAGATTCAGCGAGTCAGAAACACGTTTCTTCTAGGAGCTGCGTTGGGATATTCCCGAGTGAATGGGACCATAGGCTGTACAGAGAAATATCTGCTTCTAAAACCAAAACGGAGCTATCTAACTGAATGGTTGCCAATGTGTGCATTCAACTGACAGAGTTAAACTCACGTGTGGATTCAGCAGTTTGCAAACCCTTTCTGTGCAGAATCCCAAAACCGGTATTTCCAGCCCAATGCCGGCATCCGTGCTAAACAGCAGGAAACTTCGTCTAAAACTCAGGAGAAACGTTTCCTTGAAACTGCTCTGCTGTGCGTTCGTTCACCTAAGAGAGTTGAATCTATGTTGAGATTCAGCGAGTCAGAAACACGTTTATGCTAGGAGCTGCGTTGGGATATTCCCGAGTGAATGGGACCATAGGCTGTACAGAGAAATATCTGCTTCTGAAACCAAAACGGAGCTATCTAACTGAATTGTTCTCAATGTGTGCATTCAACTGACAGAGTTAAACTCACGTGTGTATTCAGCGGTTTGCAAACCATTTCTGTGCATAATCCCAAAACCGGTATGTCCAGCCCAATGCCGGCATCCGTACTAAACAGCAGGAAACTTCGTCTAAAACTCAGGAGAAACGTTTCCTTGAAACTGCTCTGCTGCGCGTTCGATCACCTAAGAGAGTTGAATCTATGTTGAGATTCAGCGAGTCAGAAACACGTTTCTTCTAGGAACTGCGTTGGGATATTCCCGAGTGAATGGGACCATAGGCTGTACAGAGAAATATCTGCTCTTACAACCAAAAGGGTGGTATCTAACTGAATGGTTGTCAATGTGTGCATTCAACTGACAGAGTTAAACTCACGTTTGGATTCAGCGGTTTACAATCCCTTTCAGTGCAGAATCCCAAAACCGGTAATTCCAGCTCAATGCCGGCATCCGTACTAAGCAGCAGGAAACTTCGTCTAAAACTCAGGAGAAACGTTTCCTTGAAACTGCTCTGCTGTGCGTTCGTTCACCTAAGAGAGTTGAAACTATGTTGAGATTCAGCGAGTCAGAAACACGTTTCTTCTAGGAGCTGCGTTGGGATATTCCCGAGTGAATGGGACCATAGGCTGTACAGAGAAATATCTGCTTCTAAAACCAAAAGTGTGCTATCAAACTGAATGGTTGTCAGTGTGTGCATTCAACTGACAGAGTTAAACTCACGTGTGGATTCAGCGGTTTGCAAACCCTTTCTGTGCAGAATCCCAAAACCGCTATTTCCAGCCCAATGCCGGCATCCGTACTAAACAGCAGGAAACTTCGTCTAAAACTCAGGAGAAACGTTTCCTTGAAACTGCTCTGCTGTGCGTTCGTTCACCTAAGAGAGTTGAATCTATGTTGAGATTCAGCGAGTCAGAAACACGTTTCTTCTAGGAGCTGCGTTGGGATATTCCCGAGTGAATGGGACCATAGGCTGTACAGAGAAATATCTGCTTCTAAAACCAAAAGTGTGCTATCAAACTGAATGGTTGTCAATGTGTGCATTCAACTGACAGAGTTAAACTCACGTGTGGATTCAGCGGTTTGCAAACCCTTTCTGTGCAGAATCCCAAAACCGGTAATTCCAGCCCAATGCCGGCATACGTACTAAACAGCAGGAAACTTCGTCTAAAACTCATGAGAAACGTTTCCTTGAAACTGCTCTGCTGTGCGTTCGTTCACCTAAGAGAGTTGAATCTATGTTGAGATTCAGCGAGTCAGAAACACGTTTCTTCTAGGAGCTGCGTTGGGATACTCCCGAGTGAATGGGACCATAGGCTGTACAGAGAAATATCTGCTTCTAAAACCAAAACGGAGCTATCTAACTGAATGGTTGTCAATGTGTGCATTCAACTGACAGAGTTAAACTCACGTGTGGATTCAGCGGTTTGCAAACCCTTTCTGTGCAGAATCCCAAAACCGGTATTTCCAGCCCAATGCCGGCATACGTACTAAACAGCAGGAAACTTCGTCTAAAACTCAGGAGAAACGTTTCCTTGAAACTGCTCTGCTGTGCGTTCGTTCACCTAAGAGAGTTGAATCTATGTTGAGATTCAGCGAGTCAGAAACACGTTTCTTCTAGGAGCTGCGTTGGGATATTCCCGAGTGAATGGGACCATAGGCTGTACAGAGAAATATCTGCTTCTAAAACCAAAACGGAGCTATCTAACTGAATGGTTGTCAATGTGTGCATTCAACTGACAGAGTTAAACTCACGTGTGGATTCAGCGGTTTCCAAACCCTTTCTGTGCAGAATCCCAAAACCGGTATTTCCAGCCCAATGCCGGCATCCGTACTAAACAGCAGGAAACTTCGTCTAAAACTCAGGAGAAACGTTTCCTTGAAACTGCTCTGCTGTGCGTTCGTTCACCTAAGAGAGTTGAATCTATGTTGAGATTCAGCGAGTCAGAAACACGTTTCTTCTAGGAGATGCGCTGGGATATTCCCGAGTGAATGGGACCATAGGCTGTACAGAGAAATATCTGCTTCTAAAACCAAAACGGAGCTATCTAACTGAATGGTTGTCAATGTGTGCATTCAACTGACAGAGTTAAACTCACGTGTGGATTCAGCGGTTTGCAAACCCTTTCTGTGCAGAATTCCAAAACCGGTATTTCCAGCCCAATGCCGTCATCCGTACTTAACAGCAGGAAACTTCGTCTAAAACTCAGGAGAAACGTTTCCTTGAAACTGCTCTGCTGTGCGTTCGATCACCTAAGAGAGTTGAATCTATGTTGAGATTCAGCGAGTCAGAAACACGTTTCTTCTAGGAGGTGCGTTGGGATATTCCCGAGTGAATGGGACCATAGGCTGTACAGAGAAATATCTGCTCCTACAACCAAAAGGGTGGTATCTAACTGAATGGTTGTCAATGTGTGCATTCAACTGACAGAGTTAAACTCACGTTTGGATTCAGCGGTTTACAAACCCTTTCTGTGCAGAATCCCAAAACCGGTAATTCCAGCTCAATGCCGGCATCCGTACTAAACAGCAGGAAACTTCGTCTAAAACTCAGGAGAAACGTTTCCTTGAAACTGCTCTGCTGTGCGTTCATTCACCTAAGAGAGTTGAAACTATGTTGAGATTCAGCGAGTCAGAAACACGTTTATGCTAGGAGCTGCGTTGCGATATTCCCGAGTGAATGGGACCATAGGCTGTGCAGAGTAATATCTGCTTCTAAAACCAAAATGGAGCTATCTAACTGAATGGTTGTCAATGTGTGCATTCAACTGACAGAGTTAAACTCACGTGTGGATTCAGCGGTTTGCAAACCCTTTCTGTGCAGAATCCCAAAACCGGTATTTCCAGCCCAATGCCGGCATACGTACTAAACAGCAGGAAACTTCGTCTAAAACTCAGGAGAAACGTTTCCTTGAAACTGCTCTGCTGTGCGTTCGTTCACCTAAGAGAGTTGAATCTATGTTGAGATTCAGCGAGTCAGAAACCCGTATCTTCTAGGAGCTGCGTTGGGATATTCCCGAGTGAATGGGACCATAGACTGTACAGAGAAATATCTGCTTCTAAAACCAAAAGTGTGCTATCTAACTGAATGGTTGTCAATGTGTGCATTCAACTGACAGAGTTTAACTCACGTGTGGATTCAGCGCTTTGTAACCCTTTCTGTGCAGAATCCCAAAACTGGTATTTCCAGCCCAATGCCGGCATCCGTACTAAACAGCAGGAAACTTCGAATAAAACTCAGGAGAAACGTTTCCTTGAAACTGCTCTGCTGTGCGTTCGTTCACCTAAGAGAGTTGAATCTATGTTGAGATTCAGCGAGTCAGAAACACGTTTCTTCTAGGAGCTGCGTTGGGATATTCCCGAGTGAATGGGACCATAGGCTGTACAGAGAAATATCTGCTTCTAAAACCAAAAGTGTGCTATCAAACTGAATGGTTGTCAATGTGTGCATTCAACTGACAGAGTTAAAGTCACCTGTGGATTCAGCGGTTTGCAAACCCTTTCTGTGCAGAATCCCAAAACCGGTATTTCCAGCCCAATGCCGGCATACGTACTAAAGAGCAGGAAACTTCGTCTAAAACTCAGGAGCAACGTTTCCTTGAAACTGCTCTGCTGTGCGTTCGTTCACCTTAGAGAGTTGAATCTATGTTGAGATTCAGCGAGTCAGAAACACGTTTCTTCTAGGAGCTGCGTTGGGATATTCCCGAGTGAATGGGACCATAGGCTGTACAGAGAAATATCTGCTTCTAAAACCAAAAGTGTGCTATCTAACTGAATGGTTGTCAATGTGTGCATTCAACTGACAGAGTTAAACTCACGTGTGGATTCAGCGGTTTGTAACCCTTTCTGTGCAGAATCCCAATACTGGTATTTCCAGCCCAATTCCGGTATCCGTACTAAACAGCAGGAAACTTCGTCTAAAACTCAGGAGAAACGTTTCCTTGAAACTGCTCTGCTGTGCGTTCGTTCACCTAAGAGAGTTGAATCTATGTTGAGATTCAGCGAGTCAGAAACACGTTTCTTCTAGGAGCTGCGTTGGGATATTCCCGAGTGAATGGGACCATAGGCTGTACAGAGAAATATCTGCTTCTAAAACCAAAAGGGTGCTATCAAACTGAATGGTTGTCAATGTGTGCATTCAACTGACAGAGTTAAACTCACGTGTGGATTCAGCGGTTTGCAAACCCTTTCTGTGCAGAATCCCAAAACCGGTATTTCCAGCCCAATGCCGGCATCCGTACTAAACAGCAGGAAACTTCGTCTAAAACTCAGGAGAAACGTTTCCTTGAAACTGCTCTGCTGTGCGTTCGTTCACCTAAGAGAGTTGAATCTATGTTGAGATTCAGCGAGTCAGAAACGCGTTTCTTCTAGGAGCTGCGTTGGGATATTCCCGAGTGAATGGGACCATAGGCTGTACAGAGAAATATCTGCTTCTAAAACCAAAACGGAGCTATCTAACTGAATGGTTGTCAATGTGTGCATTCAACTGACAGAGTTAAACTCACGTGTGGATTCAGCGGTTTGCAAACCCTTTCTGTGCAGAATCCCAAAACCGGTATTTCCAGCCCAATGCCGGCATCCGTACTAAACAGCAGGAAACTTCGTCTAAAACTCAGGAGAAACGTTTCCTTGAAACTGCTCTGCTGTGCGTTCGATCACCTAAGAGAGTTGAATCTATGTTGAGATTCAGCGAGTCAGAAACACGTTTATTCTAGGAGCTGCGTTAGGATATTCCCGAGTGAATGGGACCATAGGCTGTACAGAGAAATATCTGCTTCTGAAACCAAAACGGAGCTATCTAACTGAATGGTTGTCAATGTGTGCATTCAACTGACAGAGTTAAACTCACGTGTGGATTCAGCGGTTTGCAAACCATTTCTGTGCAGAATCTCAAAACCGGTATGTCCAGCCCAATGCCGGCATCCGTACTAAACAGCAGGAAACTTCGTCTAAAACTCAGGAGAAACGTTTCCTTGAAACTGCTCTGCTGTGCGTTCGTTCACCTAAGAGAGTTGAATCTATGTTGAGATTCAGCGAGTCAGAAACACGTTTCTTCTAGGAGCTGCGTTAGGATATTCCCGAGTGAATGGGACCATAGGCTGTGCAGAGTAATATCTGCTTCTAAAACCAAAACGGAGCTATCTAACTGAATGGTTGTCAATGTGTGCATTCAACTGACAGAGTTAAACTCACGTGTGGATTCAGCGGTTTGCAAACCCTTTATGTGCAGAATCCCAAATCCGGTATTTCCAGCCCAATGCCGGCATACGTACTAAACAGCAGTAAACTTCGTCTAAAACTCAGGAGAAACGTTTCCTTGAAACTGCTCTGCTGTGCGTTCGTTCACCTAAGAGAGTTGAATCTATGTTGAGATTCAGCGAGTCAGAAACACGTTTCTTCTAGGAGCTGCGTTGGGATATTCCCGAGTGAATGGGACCATAGGCTGTACAGAGAAATATCTGCTTCTAAAACCAAAAGTGTGCTATCTAACTGAATGGTTATCAATGTGTGCATTCAACTGACAGAGTTAAACTCACGTGTGGATTCAGCGGTTTGTAACCCTTTCTGTGCAGAATCCCAAAACCGGCATTTCCAGCCCAATACCAGCATACGTACTAAAGAGCAGGAAACTTCGTCTAAAACTCAGGAGAAACGTTTCCTTGAAACTGCTCTGCTGTGCGTTCGTTCACCTAAGAGAGTTGAATCTATGTTGAGATTCAGCGAGTCAGAAACACGTTTCTTCTAGGAGCTGCGTTGGGATACTCCCGAGTGAATTGGACCATAGGCTGTACAGAGAAATATCTGCTTCTGAAACCAAAACGGAGCTATCTAACTGAATGGTTGTCAATGTGTGCATTCAACTGACAGAGTTAAACTCACGTGTGGATTCAGCGGTTTGCAAACCCTTTCTGTGCAGAATCCCAAAACCGGTATTTCCAGCCCAATGCCGGCATCCGTACTAAACAGCAGGAAACTTCGTCTAAAACTCAGGAGAAACGTTTCCTTGAAACTGCTCTGCTGTGCGTTCGTTCACCTAAGAGAGTTGAATCTATGTTGAGATTCAGCGAGTCAGAAACACGTTTCTTCTAGGAGCTGCGTTGGGATATTCCCGAGCGAATGCGACCATAGGCTGTACAGAGAAATATCTGCTTCTAAAACCAAAACGGAGCTATCTAACTGAATGGTTGTCAATGTGTGCATTCAACTGACAGAGTTAAACTCACGTGTGGATTCAGCGGTTTGCAAACCCTTTCTGTGCAGAATCCCAAAACCGGTATTTCCAGCCCAATGACGGCATACGTACTAAACAGCAGGAAACTTCGTCTAAAACTCAGGAGAAACGTTTCCTTGAAACTGCTCTGCTGTGCGTTCGTTCACCTAAGAGAGTTGAATCTATGTTGAGATTCAGCGAGTCAGAAACACGTTTCTTCTAGGAGATGCGTTGGGATATTCCCGAGTGAATGGGACCATAGGCTGTACAGAGAAATATCTGCTTCTAAAACCAAAACGGAACTATCTAACTGAATGGTTGTCAATGTGTGCATTCAACTGACAGAGTTAAACTCACGTGTGGATTCAGCGGTTTGCAAAACCTTTCTGTGCACAATCCCAAAACCGGTATTTCCAGCCCAATGCCGGCATACGTACTAAAGAGCAGGAAACTTCGTCTAAAACTCAGGAGCAACGTTTCCTTGAAACTGCTCTGCTGTGCGTTCGTTCACCTAAGAGAGTTGAATCTATGTTGAGATTCAGCGAGTCAGAAACACGTTTCTTCTAGGAGCTGGTTTGAGATATTCCCGAGTGAATGGGACCATAGGCTGTACAGAGAAATATCTGCTTCTAAAACCAAAACGGAGCTATCTAACTGAATGGTTGTCAATGTGTGCATTCAACTGACAGAGTTAAACTCACGTGTGGATTCAGCGGTTTGCAAACCCTTTATGTGCAGAATCCCAAAACCGGTATTTCCAGCCCAATGCCGGCATACGTACTAAACAGCAGTAAACTTCGTCTAAAACTCAGGAGCAACTTTTCCTTGAAACTGCTCTGCTGTGCGTTCGTTCACCTAAGAGAGTTGAATCTATGTTGAGATTCAGCGAGTCAGAAACACGTTTCTTCTAGGAACTGCGTTGGGATATTCCCGAGTGAATGGGACCATAGGCTGTACAGAGAAATATCTGCTTCTAAAACCAAAAGTGTGCTATCTAACTGAATGGTTGTCAATGTGTGCATTCAACTGACAGAGTTAAACTCACGTGTGGATTCAGCGGTTTGTAACCCTTTCTGAGCAGAATCCCAAAACTGGTATTTCCAGCCCAATGCCGGCATCCGTACTAAACAGCAGGAAACTTCGTCTAAAACTCAGGAGAAACTTTTCCTTGAAACTGCTCTGCTGTACGTTCGTTCACCTAAGAGAGTTGAATCTATGTTGAGATTCAGCGAGTCAGAAACACGTTTCTTCTAGGAGCTGCGTTGGGATATTCCCGAGAGAATGGGACCATAGGCTGTACAGAGAAATATCTGCTTCTGAAACCAAAACGGAGCTATCTAACTGAATGGTTGTCAATGTGTGCATTCAACTGACAGAGTTAAACTCACATGTGGATTCAGCGGTTTGCAAACCCTTTCTGTGCAGAATCCCAAAACCGGTATTTCCAGCCCAATGCCGGCATACGTACTAAACAGCAGGAAACTTCGTCTAAAACTCAGGAGAAACGTTTCCTTGAAACTGCTCTGCTGTGCGTTCGTTCACCTAAGAGAGTTGAAACTATGTTGAGATTCAGCGAGTCAGAAACACGTTTATGCTAGGAGCTGCGTTGGGATATTCCCGAGTGAATGGGACCATAGGCTGTACAGAGAAATATCTGCTTCTGAAACCAAAACGGAGCTATCTAACTGAATGGTTGTCAATGTGTGCATTCAACTGACAGAGTTAAACTCACGTGTGTATTCAGCGGTTTGCAAACCATTTCTGTGCATAATCCCAAAACCGGTATGTCCAGCCCAATGCCGGCATCCGTACTAAACAGCAGGAAACTTCGTCTAAAACTCAGGAGAAACGTTTCCTTGAAACTGCTCTGCTGCGCGTTCGATCACCTAAGAGAGTTGAATCTATGTTGAGATTCAGCGAGTCAGAAACACGTTTCTTCTAGGAGGTGCGTTGGGATATTCCCGAGTGAATGGGACCATAGGCTGTACAGAGAAATATCTGCTCTTAAAACCAAAAGGGTGGTATCTAACTGAATGGTTGTCAATGTGTGCATTCAACTGACAGAGTTAAACTCACGTTTGGATTCAGCGGTTTACAATCCCTTTCTGTGCAGAATCCCAAAACCGGTAATTCCAGCTCAATGCCGGCATCCGTACTAAACAGCAGGAAACTTCGTCTAAAACTCAGGAGAAGCGTTTCCTTGAAACTGCTCTGCTGTGCGTTCGTTCACCTAAGAGAGTTGAAACTATGTTGAGATTCAGCGAGTCAGAAACACGTTTCTTCTAGGAGCTGCGTTGGGATATTCCCGAGCGAATGGGACCATAGGCTGTACAGAGAAATATCTGCTTCTAAAACCAAAAGTGTGCTATCAAACTGAATGGTTGTCAATGTGTGCATTCAACTGACAGAGTTAAACTCACGTGTGGATTCAGCGGTTTGCAAACCCTTTCTGTGCAGAATCCCAAAACCGGTATTTCCAGCCCAATGCCGGCATCCGTACTAAACAGCAGGAAACTTCGTCTAAAACTCAGGAGAAACGTTTCCTTGAAACTGCTCTGCTGTGCGTTCGTTCACCTAAGAGAGTTGAATCTATGTTGAGATTCAGCGAGTCAGAAACACGTTTCTTCTAGGAGCTGCGTTGGGATATTCCCGAGTGAATGGGACCATAGGCTGTACAGAGAAATATCTGCTTCTAAAACCAAAACGGGGCTATCTAACTGAATGGTTGTCAATGTGTGCATTCAACTGACAGAGTTAAACTCACGTGTGGATTCAGCGGTTTGCAAACCCTTTCTGTGCAGAATCCCAAAACCGGTATTTCCAGCCCAATGCCGGCATACGTACTAAACAGCAGGAAACTTCGTCTAAAACTCAGGAGAAACGTTTCCTTGAAACTGCTCTGCTGTGCGTTCGTTCACCTAAGAGAGTTGAATCTATGTTGAGATTCAGCGAGTCAGAAACACGTTTCTTCTAGGAGCTGCGTTGGGATATTCCCGAGTGAATGGGACCATAGGCTGTACAGAGAAATATCTGCTTCTAAAACCAAAACGGAGCTATCTAACTGAATGGTTGCCAATGTGTGCATTCAACTGACAGAGTTAAACTCACGTGTGGATTCAGCAGTTTGCAAACCCTTTCTGTGCAGAATCCCAAAACCGGTATTTCCAGCCCAATGCCGGCATCCGTGCTAAACAGCAGGAAACTTCGTCTAAAACTCAGGAGAAACGTTTCCTTGAAACTGCTCTGCTGTGCGTTCGTTCACCTAAGAGAGTTGAATCTATGTTGAGATTCAGCGAGTCAGAAACACGTTTATGCTAGGAGCTGCGTTGGGATATTCCCGAGTGAATGGGACCATAGGCTGTACAGAGAAATATCTGCTTCTGAAACCAAAACGGAGCTATCTAACTGAATTGTTCTCAATGTGTGCATTCAACTGACAGAGTTAAACTCACGTGTGTATTCAGCGGTTTGCAAACCATTTCTGTGCATAATCCCAAAACCGGTATGTCCAGCCCAATGCCGGCATCCGTACTAAACAGCAGGAAACTTCGTCTAAAACTCAGGAGAAACGTTTCCTTGAAACTGCTCTGCTGCGCGTTCGATCACCTAAGAGAGTTGAATCTATGTTGAGATTCAGCGAGTCAGAAACACGTTTCTTCTAGGAACTGCGTTGGGATATTCCCGAGTGAATGGGACCATAGGCTGTACAGAGAAATATCTGCTCTTACAACCAAAAGGGTGGTATCTAACTGAATGGTTGTCAATGTGTGCATTCAACTGACAGAGTTAAACTCACGTTTGGATTCAGCGGTTTACAATCCCTTTCAGTGCAGAATCCCAAAACCGGTAATTCCAGCTCAATGCCGGCATCCGTACTAAGCAGCAGGAAACTTCGTCTAAAACTCAGGAGAAACGTTTCCTTGAAACTGCTCTGCTGTGCGTTCGTTCACCTAAGAGAGTTGAAACTATGTTGAGATTCAGCGAGTCAGAAACACGTTTCTTCTAGGAGCTGCGTTGGGATATTCCCGAGTGAATGGGACCATAGGCTGTACAGAGAAATATCTGCTTCTAAAACCAAAAGTGTGCTATCAAACTGAATGGTTGTCAGTGTGTGCATTCAACTGACAGAGTTAAACTCACGTGTGGATTCAGCGGTTTGCAAACCCTTTCTGTGCAGAATCCCAAAACCGCTATTTCCAGCCCAATGCCGGCATCCGTACTAAACAGCAGGAAACTTCGTCTAAAACTCAGGAGAAACGTTTCCTTGAAACTGCTCTGCTGTGCGTTCGTTCACCTAAGAGAGTTGAATCTATGTTGAGATTCAGCGAGTCAGAAACACGTTTCTTCTAGGAGCTGCGTTGGGATATTCCCGAGTGAATGGGACCATAGGCTGTACAGAGAAATATCTGCTTCTAAAACCAAAAGTGTGCTATCAAACTGAATGGTTGTCAATGTGTGCATTCAACTGACAGAGTTAAACTCACGTGTGGATTCAGCGGTTTGCAAACCCTTTCTGTGCAGAATCCCAAAACCGGTAATTCCAGCCCAATGCCGGCATACGTACTAAACAGCAGGAAACTTCGTCTAAAACTCATGAGAAACGTTTCCTTGAAACTGCTCTGCTGTGCGTTCGTTCACCTAAGAGAGTTGAATCTATGTTGAGATTCAGCGAGTCAGAAACACGTTTCTTCTAGGAGCTGCGTTGGGATACTCCCGAGTGAATGGGACCATAGGCTGTACAGAGAAATATCTGCTTCTAAAACCAAAACGGAGCTATCTAACTGAATGGTTGTCAATGTGTGCATTCAACTGACAGAGTTAAACTCACGTGTGGATTCAGCGGTTTGCAAACCCTTTCTGTGCAGAATCCCAAAACCGGTATTTCCAGCCCAATGCCGGCATACGTACTAAACAGCAGGAAACTTCGTCTAAAACTCAGGAGAAACGTTTCCTTGAAACTGCTCTGCTGTGCGTTCGTTCACCTAAGAGAGTTGAATCTATGTTGAGATTCAGCGAGTCAGAAACACGTTTCTTCTAGGAGCTGCGTTGGGATATTCCCGAGTGAATGGGACCATAGGCTGTACAGAGAAATATCTGCTTCTAAAACCAAAACGGAGCTATCTAACTGAATGGTTGTCAATGTGTGCATTCAACTGACAGAGTTAAACTCACGTGTGGATTCAGCGGTTTCCAAACCCTTTCTGTGCAGAATCCCAAAACCGGTATTTCCAGCCCAATGCCGGCATCCGTACTAAACAGCAGGAAACTTCGTCTAAAACTCAGGAGAAACGTTTCCTTGAAACTGCTCTGCTGTGCGTTCGTTCACCTAAGAGAGTTGAATCTATGTTGAGATTCAGCGAGTCAGAAACACGTTTCTTCTAGGAGATGCGCTGGGATATTCCCGAGTGAATGGGACCATAGGCTGTACAGAGAAATATCTGCTTCTAAAACCAAAACGGAGCTATCTAACTGAATGGTTGTCAATGTGTGCATTCAACTGACAGAGTTAAACTCACGTGTGGATTCAGCGGTTTGCAAACCCTTTCTGTGCAGAATTCCAAAACCGGTATTTCCAGCCCAATGCCGTCATCCGTACTTAACAGCAGGAAACTTCGTCTAAAACTCAGGAGAAACGTTTCCTTGAAACTGCTCTGCTGTGCGTTCGATCACCTAAGAGAGTTGAATCTATGTTGAGATTCAGCGAGTCAGAAACACGTTTCTTCTAGGAGGTGCGTTGGGATATTCCCGAGTGAATGGGACCATAGGCTGTACAGAGAAATATCTGCTCCTACAACCAAAAGGGTGGTATCTAACTGAATGGTTGTCAATGTGTGCATTCAACTGACAGAGTTAAACTCACGTTTGGATTCAGCGGTTTACAAACCCTTTCTGTGCAGAATCCCAAAACCGGTAATTCCAGCTCAATGCCGGCATCCGTACTAAACAGCAGGAAACTTCGTCTAAAACTCAGGAGAAACGTTTCCTTGAAACTGCTCTGCTGTGCGTTCATTCACCTAAGAGAGTTGAAACTATGTTGAGATTCAGCGAGTCAGAAACACGTTTATGCTAGGAGCTGCGTTGCGATATTCCCGAGTGAATGGGACCATAGGCTGTGCAGAGTAATATCTGCTTCTAAAACCAAAATGGAGCTATCTAACTGAATGGTTGTCAATGTGTGCATTCAACTGACAGAGTTAAACTCACGTGTGGATTCAGCGGTTTGCAAACCCTTTCTGTGCAGAATCCCAAAACCGGTATTTCCAGCCCAATGCCGGCATACGTACTAAACAGCAGGAAACTTCGTCTAAAACTCAGGAGAAACGTTTCCTTGAAACTGCTCTGCTGTGCGTTCGTTCACCTAAGAGAGTTGAATCTATGTTGAGATTCAGCGAGTCAGAAACACGTATCTTCTAGGAGCTGCGTTGGGATATTCCCGAGTGAATGGGACCATAGACTGTACAGAGAAATATCTGCTTCTAAAACCAAAAGTGTGCTATCTAACTGAATGGTTGTCAATGTGTGCATTCAACTGACAGAGTTTAACTCACGTGTGGATTCAGCGCTTTGTAACCCTTTCTGTGCAGAATCCCAAAACTGGTATTTCCAGCCCAATGCCGGCATCCGTACTAAACAGCAGGAAACTTCGAATAAAACTCAGGAGAAACGTTTCCTTGAAACTGCTCTGCTGTGCGTTCGTTCACCTAAGAGAGTTGAATCTATGTTGAGATTCAGCGAGTCAGAAACACGTTTCTTCTAGGAGCTGCGTTGGGATATTCCCGAGTGAATGGGACCATAGGCTGTACAGAGAAATATCTGCTTCTAAAACCAAAAGTGTGCTATCAAACTGAATGGTTGTCAATGTGTGCATTCAACTGACAGAGTTAAAGTCACATGTGGATTCAGCGGTTTGCAAACCCTTTCTGTGCAGAATCCCAAAACCGGTATTTCCAGCCCAATGCCGGCATACGTACTAAAGAGCAGGAAACTTCGTCTAAAACTCAGGAGCAACGTTTCCTTGAAACTGCTCTGCTGTGCGTTCGTTCACCTTAGAGAGTTGAATCTATGTTGAGATTCAGCGAGTCAGAAACACGTTTCTTCTAGGAGCTGCGTTGGGATATTCCCGAGTGAATGGGACCATAGGCTGTACAGAGAAATATCTGCTTCTAAAACCAAAAGTGTGCTATCTAACTGAATGGTTGTCAATGTGTGCATTCAACTGACAGAGTTAAACTCACGTGTGGATTCAGCGGTTTGTAACCCTTTCTGTGCAGAATCCCAATACTGGTATTTCCAGCCCAATTCCGGTATCCGTACTAAACAGCAGGAAACTTCGTCTAAAACTCAGGAGAAACGTTTCCTTGAAACTGCTCTGCTGTGCGTTCGTTCACCTAAGAGAGTTGAATCTATGTTGAGATTCAGCGAGTCAGAAACACGTTTCTTCTAGGAGCTGCGTTGGGATATTCCCGAGTGAATGGGACCATAGGCTGTACAGAGAAATATCTGCTTCTAAAACCAAAAGGGTGCTATCAAACTGAATGGTTGTCAATGTGTGCATTCAACTGACAGAGTTAAACTCACGTGTGGATTCAGCGGTTTGCAAACCCTTTCTGTGCAGAATCCCAAAACCGGTATTTCCAGCCCAATGCCGGCATCCGTACTAAACAGCAGGAAACTTCGTCTAAAACTCAGGAGAAACGTTTCCTTGAAACTGCTCTGCTGTGCGTTCGTTCACCTAAGAGAGTTGAATCTATGTTGAGATTCAGCGAGTCAGAAACGCGTTTCTTCTAGGAGCTGCGTTGGGATATTCCCGAGTGAATGGGACCATAGGCTGTACAGAGAAATATCTGCTTCTAAAACCAAAACGGAGCTATCTAACTGAATGGTTGTCAATGTGTGCATTCAACTGACAGAGTTAAACTCACGTGTGGATTCAGCGGTTTGCAAACCCTTTCTGTGCAGAATCCCAAAACCGGTATTTCCAGCCCAATGCCGGCATCCGTACTAAACAGCAGGAAACTTCGTCTAAAACTCAGGAGAAACGTTTCCTTGAAACTGCTCTGCTGTGCGTTCGATCACCTAAGAGAGTTGAATCTATGTTGAGATTCAGCGAGTCAGAAACACGTTTATTCTAGGAGCTGCGTTAGGATATTCCCGAGTGAATGGGACCATAGGCTGTACAGAGAAATATCTGCTTCTGAAACCAAAACGGAGCTATCTAACTGAATGGTTGTCAATGTGTGCATTCAACTGACAGAGTTAAACTCACGTGTGGATTCAGCGGTTTGCAAACCATTTCTGTGCAGAATCTCAAAACCGGTATGTCCAGCCCAATGCCGGCATCCGTACTAAACAGCAGGAAACTTCGTCTAAAACTCAGGAGAAACGTTTCCTTGAAACTGCTCTGCTGTGCGTTCGTTCACCTAAGAGAGTTGAATCTATGTTGAGATTCAGCGAGTCAGAAACACGTTTCTTCTAGGAGCTGCGTTAGGATATTCCCGAGTGAATGGGACCATAGGCTGTGCAGAGTAATATCTGCTTCTAAAACCAAAACGGAGCTATCTAACTGAATGGTTGTCAATGTGTGCATTCAACTGACAGAGTTAAACTCACGTGTGGATTCAGCGGTTTGCAAACCCTTTATGTGCAGAATCCCAAATCCGGTATTTCCAGCCCAATGCCGGCATACGTACTAAACAGCAGTAAACTTCGTCTAAAACTCAGGAGAAACGTTTCCTTGAAACTGCTCTGCTGTGCGTTCGTTCACCTAAGAGAGTTGAATCTATGTTGAGATTCAGCGAGTCAGAAACACGTTTCTTCTAGGAGCTGCGTTGGGATATTCCCGAGTGAATGGGACCATAGGCTGTACAGAGAAATATCTGCTTCTAAAACCAAAAGTGTGCTATCTAACTGAATGGTTATCAATGTGTGCATTCAACTGACAGAGTTAAACTCACGTGTGGATTCAGCGGTTTGTAACCCTTTCTGTGCAGAATCCCAAAACCGGCATTTCCAGCCCAATACCAGCATACGTACTAAAGAGCAGGAAACTTCGTCTAAAACTCAGGAGAAACGTTTCCTTGAAACTGCTCTGCTGTGCGTTCGTTCACCTAAGAGAGTTGAATCTATGTTGAGATTCAGCGAGTCAGAAACACGTTTCTTCTAGGAGCTGCGTTGGGATACTCCCGAGTGAATTGGACCATAGGCTGTACAGAGAAATATCTGCTTCTGAAACCAAAACGGAGCTATCTAACTGAATGGTTGTCAATGTGTGCATTCAACTGACAGAGTTAAACTCACGTGTGGATTCAGCGGTTTGCAAACCCTTTCTGTGCAGAATCCCAAAACCGGTATTTCCAGCCCAATGCCGGCATCCGTACTAAACAGCAGGAAACTTCGTCTAAAACTCAGGAGAAACGTTTCCTTGAAACTGCTCTGCTGTGCGTTCGTTCACCTAAGAGAGTTGAATCTATGTTGAGATTCAGCGAGTCAGAAACACGTTTCTTCTAGGAGCTGCGTTGGGATATTCCCGAGCGAATGCGACCATAGGCTGTACAGAGAAATATCTGCTTCTAAAACCAAAACGGAGCTATCTAACTGAATGGTTGTCAATGTGTGCATTCAACTGACAGAGTTAAACTCACGTGTGGATTCAGCGGTTTGCAAACCCTTTCTGTGCAGAATCCCAAAACCGGTATTTCCAGCCCAATGACGGCATACGTACTAAACAGCAGGAAACTTCGTCTAAAACTCAGGAGAAACGTTTCCTTGAAACTGCTCTGCTGTGCGTTCGTTCACCTAAGAGAGTTGAATCTATGTTGAGATTCAGCGAGTCAGAAACACGTTTCTTCTAGGAGCTGGTTTGAGATATTCCCGAGTGAATGGGACCATAGGCTGTACAGAGAAATATCTGCTTCTAAAACCAAAACGGAGCTATCTAACTGAATGGTTGTCAATGTGTGCATTCAACTGACAGAGTTAAACTCACGTGTGGATTCAGCGGTTTGCAAACCCTTTATGTGCAGAATCCCAAAACCGGTATTTCCAGCCCAATGCCGGCATACGTACTAAACAGCAGTAAACTTCGTCTAAAACTCAGGAGCAACTTTTCCTTGAAACTGCTCTGCTGTGCGTTCGTTCACCTAAGAGAGTTGAATCTATGTTGAGATTCAGCGAGTCAGAAACACGTTTCTTCTAGGAACTGCGTTGGGATATTCCCGAGTGAATGGGACCATAGGCTGTACAGAGAAATATCTGCTTCTAAAACCAAAAGTGTGCTATCTAACTGAATGGTTGTCAATGTGTGCATTCAACTGACAGAGTTAAACTCACGTGTGGATTCAGCGGTTTGTAACCCTTTCTGAGCAGAATCCCAAAACTGGTATTTCCAGCCCAATGCCGGCATCCGTACTAAACAGCAGGAAACTTCGTCTAAAACTCAGGAGAAACTTTTCCTTGAAACTGCTCTGCTGTACGTTCGTTCACCTAAGAGAGTTGAATCTATGTTGAGATTCAGCGAGTCAGAAACACGTTTCTTCTAGGAGCTGCGTTGGGATATTCCCGAGAGAATGGGACCATAGGCTGTACAGAGAAATATCTGCTTCTGAAACCAAAACGGAGCTATCTAACTGAATGGTTGTCAATGTGTGCATTCAACTGACAGAGTTAAACTCACATGTGGATTCAGCGGTTTGCAAACCCTTTCTGTGCAGAATCCCAAAACCGGTATTTCCAGCCCAATGCCGGCATACGTACTAAACAGCAGGAAACTTCGTCTAAAACTCAGGAGAAACGTTTCCTTGAAACTGCTCTGCTGTGCGTTCGTTCACCTAAGAGAGTTGAAACTATGTTGAGATTCAGCGAGTCAGAAACACGTTTATGCTAGGAGCTGCGTTGGGATATTCCCGAGTGAATGGGACCATAGGCTGTACAGAGAAATATCTGCTTCTGAAACCAAAACGGAGCTATCTAACTGAATGGTTGTCAATGTGTGCATTCAACTGACAGAGTTAAACTCACGTGTGTATTCAGCGGTTTGCAAACCATTTCTGTGCATAATCCCAAAACCGGTATGTCCAGCCCAATGCCGGCATCCGTACTAAACAGCAGGAAACTTCGTCTAAAACTCAGGAGAAACGTTTCCTTGAAACTGCTCTGCTGCGCGTTCGATCACCTAAGAGAGTTGAATCTATGTTGAGATTCAGCGAGTCAGAAACACGTTTCTTCTAGGAGGTGCGTTGGGATATTCCCGAGTGAATGGGACCATAGGCTGTACAGAGAAATATCTGCTCTTAAAACCAAAAGGGTGGTATCTAACTGAATGGTTGTCAATGTGTGCATTCAACTGACAGAGTTAAACTCACGTTTGGATTCAGCGGTTTACAATCCCTTTCTGTGCAGAATCCCAAAACCGGTAATTCCAGCTCAATGCCGGCATCCGTACTAAACAGCAGGAAACTTCGTCTAAAACTCAGGAGAAGCGTTTCCTTGAAACTGCTCTGCTGTGCGTTCGTTCACCTAAGAGAGTTGAAACTATGTTGAGATTCAGCGAGTCAGAAACACGTTTCTTCTAGGAGCTGCGTTGGGATATTCCCGAGCGAATGGGACCATAGGCTGTACAGAGAAATATCTGCTTCTAAAACCAAAAGTGTGCTATCAAACTGAATGGTTGTCAATGTGTGCATTCAACTGACAGAGTTAAACTCACGTGTGGATTCAGCGGTTTGCAAACCCTTTCTGTGCAGAATCCCAAAACCGGTATTTCCAGCCCAATGCCGGCATCCGTACTAAACAGCAGGAAACTTCGTCTAAAACTCAGGAGCAACGTTTCCTTGAAACTGCTCTGCTGTGCGTTCGTTCACCTAAGAGAGTTGAATCTATGTTGAGATTCAGCGAGTCAGAAACACGTTTCTTCTAGGAGCTGGTTTGAGATATTCCCGAGTGAATGGGACCATAGGCTGTACAGAGAAATATCTGCTTCTAAAACCAAAACGGAGCTATCTAACTGAATGGTTGTCAATGTGTGCATTCAACTGACAGAGTTAAACTCACGTGTGGATTCAGCGGTTTGCAAACCCTTTCTGTGCAGAATCCCAAAACCGGTATTTCCAGCCCAATGCCGGCATCCGTGCTAAACAGCAGGAAACTTCGTCTAAAACTCAGGAGAAACGTTTCCTTGAAACTGCTCTGCTGTGCGTTCGATCACCTAAGAGAGTTGAATCTATGTTGAGATTCAGCGAGTCAGAAACACGTTTCTTCTAGGAGGTGCGTTGGGATATTCCCGAGTGAATGGGACCATAGGCTGTACAGAGAAATATCTGCTCCTACAACCAAAAGGGTGGTATCTAACTGAATGGTTGTCAATGTGTGCATTCAACTGACAGAGTTAAACTCACGTTTGGATTCAGCGGTTTACAAACCCTTTCTGTGCAGAATCCCAAAACCGGTAATTCCAGCTCAATGCCGGCATCCGTACTAAACAGCAGGAAACTTCGTCTAAAACTCAGGAGAAACGTTTCCTTGAAACTGCTCTGCTGTGCGTTCGTTCACCTAAGAGAGTTGAAACTATGTTGAGATTCAGCGAGTCAGAAACACGTTTATGCTAGGAGCTGCGTTGGGATATTCCCGAGTGAATGGGACCATAGGCTGTACAGAGAAATATCTGCTTCTGAAACCAAAACGGAGCTATCTAACTGAATGGTTGGCAATGTGTGCATTCAACTGACAGAGTTAAACTCACGTGTGGATTCAGCGGTTTGCAAACCATTTCTGTGCAGAATCCCAAAACCGGTATGTCCAGCCCAATGCCGGCATCCGTACTAAACAGCAGGAAACTTCGTCTAAAACTCAGGAGAAACGTTTCCTTGAAACTGCTCTGCTGTGCGTTCGTTCACCTAAGAGAGTTGAATCTATGTTGAGATTCAGCGAGTCAGAAACACGTTTCTTCTAGGAGCTGCGTTGGGATATTCCCGAGTGAATGGGACCATAGGCTGTACAGAGAAATATCTGCTTCTAAAACCAAAAGTGTGCTATCAAACTGAATGGTTGTCAATGTGTGCATTCAACTGACAGAGTTAAACTCACGTGTGGATTCAGCGGTTTGCAAACCCTTTCTGTGCAGAATCCCAAAACCGGTATTTCCAGCCCAATGCCGGCATCCGTACTAAACAGCAGGAAACTTCGTCTAAAACTCAGGAGAAACGTTTCCTTGAAACTGCTCTGCTGTGCGTTCGTTCACCTAAGAGAGTTGAATCTATGTTGAGATTCAGCGAGTCAGAAACACGTTTCTTCTAGGAGCTGCGTTGGGATATTCCCGAGTGAATGGAACCATAGGCTGTACAGAGAAATATCTGCTTCTAAAACCAAAACGGGGCTATCTAACTGAATGGTTGTCAATGTGTGCATTCAACTGACAGAGTTAAACTCACGTGTGGATTCAGCGGTTTGCAAACCCTTTCTGTGCAGAATCCCAAAACCGGTATTTCCAGCCCAATGCCGGCATACGTACTAAACAGCAGGAAACTTCGTCTAAAACTCAGGAGAAACGTTTCCTTGAAACTGCTCTGCTGTGCGTTCGTTCACCTAAGAGAGTTGAATCTATGTTGAGATTCAGCGAGTCAGAAACACGTTTCTTCTAGGAGCTGCGTTGGGATATTCCCGAGTGAATGGGACCATAGGCTGTACAGAGAAATATCTGCTTCTAAAACCAAAACGGAGCTATCTAACTGAATGGTTGCCAATGTGTGCATTCAACTGACAGAGTTAAACTCACGTGTGGATTCAGCAGTTTGCAAACCCTTTCTGTGCAGAATCCCAAAACCGGTATTTCCAGCCCAATGCCGGCATCCGTGCTAAACAGCAGGAAACTTCGTCTAAAACTCAGGAGAAACGTTTCCTTGAAACTGCTCTGCTGTGCGTTCGATCACCTAAGAGAGTTGAATCTATGTTGAGATTCAGCGAGTCAGAAACACGTTTCTTCTAGGAGGTGCGTTGGGATATTCCCGAGTGAATGGGACCATAGGCTGTACAGAGAAATATCTGCTCCTACAACCAAAAGGGTGGTATCTAACTGAATGGTTGTCAATGTGTGCATTCAACTGACAGAGTTAAACTCACGTTTGGATTCAGCGGTTTACAAACCCTTTCTGTGCAGAATCCCAAAACCGGTAATTCCAGCTCAATGCCGGCATCCGTACTAAACAGCAGGAAACTTCGTCTAAAACTCAGGAGAAACGTTTCCTTGAAACTGCTCTGCTGTGCGTTCGCTCACCTAAGAGAGTTGAAACTATGTTGAGATTCAGCGAGTCAGAAACACGTTTATGCTAGGAGCTGCGTTGGGATATTCCCGAGTGAATGGGACCATAGGCTGTACAGAGAAATATCTGCTTCTGAAACCAAAACGGAGCTATCTAACTGAATGGTTGGCAATGTGTGCATTCAACTGACAGAGTTAAACTCACGTGTGGATTCAGCGGTTTGCAAACCATTTCTGTGCAGAATCCCAAAACCGGTATGTCCAGCCCAATGCCGGCATCCGTACTAAACAGCAGGAAACTTCGTCTAAAACTCAGGAGAAACGTTTCGTTGAAACTGCTCTGCTGTGCGTTCGTTCACCTAAGAGAGTTGAATCTATGTTGAGATTCAGCGAGTCAGAAACACGTTTCTTCTAGGAGCTGCGTTGGGATATTCCCGAGTGAATGGGACCATAGGCTGTACAGAGAAATATCTGCTTCTAAAACCAAAAGTGTGCTATCTAACTGAATGGTTGTCAATGTGTGCATTCAACTGACAGAGTTAAACTCACGTGTGGATTCAGCGGTTTGTAACCCTTTCTGTGCAGAATCCCAAACTGCTATTTCCAGCCCAATGCCGGCATCCGTACTAAACAGCAGGAAACTTCGTCTAAAACTCAGTAGAAACGTTTCCTTGAAACTGCTCTGCTGTGCGTTCGTTCACCTAAGAGAGTTGAATCTATGTTGAGATTCAGCGAGTCAGAAACACGTTTCTTCTAGGAGGTGCGTTGGGATATTCCCGAGTGAATGGGACCATAGGCTGTACAGAGAAATATCTGCTCCTACAACCAAAAGGGTGGAATCTAACTGAATGGTTGTCAATGTGTGCATTCAACTGACAGAGTTAAACTCACGTTTGGATTCAGCGGTTTGCAAACCCTTTCTGTGCAGAATCCCAAAACCGGTATTTCCAGCCCAATGCCGGGATCCGTACTAAACAGCAGGAAACTTCGTCTAAAACTCAGGAGAAACGTTTCCTTGAAACTGCTCTGCTGTGCGTTCGTTCACCTAAGAGAGTTGAATCTATGTTGAGATTCAGCGAGTCAGAAACACGTTTCTTCTAGGAGCTGCGTTGGGATATTCCCGAGTGAATGTGACCATAGGCTGTACAGAGAAATATCTGCTTCTAAAACCAAAAGTGTGCTATCAAACTGAATGGTTGTCAATGTGTGCATTCAACTGACAGAGTTAAACTCACGTGTGGATTCAGCGGTTTGCAAACCCTTTCTGTGCAGAATCCCAAAACCGGTATTTCCAGTCCAATGCCGGCATACGTACTAAAGAGCAGGAAACTTCGTCTAAAACTCAGGAGAAACGTCCCCTTGAAACTGCACTGCTGTGCGTTCGTTCACCTAAGAGAGTTGAATCTATGTTGAGATTCAGCGAGTCAGAAACACGTTTCTTCTAGGAGCTGCGTTGGGATATTCCCGAGTGAATGGGACCATAGACTGTACAGAGAAATATCTGCTTCTAAGACCAAAAGTGTGCTATCAAACTGAATGGTTGTCAATGTGTGCATTCAACTGACAGAGTTAAACTCACGTGTGGATTCAGCGGTTTGCAAACCCTTTCTGTGCAGAATCCCAAAACCGGTATTTCCAGCCCAATGCCGGCATCCGTACTAAACAGCAGGAAACTTCGTCTAAAACTCAGGAGAAACGTTTCCTTGAAACTGCTCTGCTGTGCGTTCGTTCACCTAAGAGAGTTGAATCTATGTTGAGATTCAGCGAGTCAGAAACACGTTTCTTCTAGGAGCTGCGTTGGGATATTCCCGAGTGAATGGGACCATAGGCTGTACAGAGAAATATCTGCTTCTAAAACCAAAACGGGGCTATCTAACTGAATGGTTGTCAATGTGTGCATTCAACTGACAGAGTTAAACTCACGTGTGGATTCAGCGGTTTGCAAACCCTTTCTGTGCAGAATCCCAAAACCGGTATTTCCAGCCCAATGCCGGCATACGTACTAAACAGTAGGAAACTTCGTCTAAAACTCAGGAGAAACGTTTCCTTGAAACTGCTCTGCTGTGCGTTCGTTCACCTAAGAGAGTTGAATCTATGTTGAGATTCAGCGAGTCAGAAACACGTTTCTTCTAGGAGCTGCGTTGGGATATTCCCGAGTGAATGGGACCATAGGCTGTACAGAGAAATATCTGCTTCTAAAACCAAAACGGAGCTATCTAACTGAATGGTTGCCAACGTGTGCATTCAACTGACAGAGTTAAACTCACGTGTGGATTCAGCGGTTTGCAAACCCTTTCTGTGCAGAATCCCAAAACCGGTATTTCCATCCCAATGCCGGCATCCGTGCTAAACAGCAGGAAACTTCGTCTAAAACTCAGGAGAAACGTTTCCTTGAAACTGCTCTGCTGTGCGTTCGATCACCTAAGAGAGTTGAATCTATGTTGAGATTCAGCGAGTCAGAAACACGTTTCTTCTAGGAGGTGCGTTGGGATATTCCCGAGTGAATGGGACCATAGGCTGTACAGAGAAATATCTGCTCCTACAACCAAAAGGGTGGTATCTAACTGAATGGTTGTCAATGTGTGCATTCAACTGACAGAGTTAAACTCACGTTTGGATTCAGCGGTTTACAAACCCTTTCTGTGCAGAATCCCAAAACCGGTAATTCCAGCTCAATGCCGGCATCCGTACTAAACAGCAGGAAACTTCGTCTAAAACTCAGGAGAAACGTTTCCTTGAAACTGCTCTGCTGTGCGTTCGTTCACCTAAGAGAGTTGAAACTATGTTGAGATTCAGCGAGTCAGAAACACGTTTATGCTAGGAGCTGCGTTGGGATATTCCCGAGTGAATGGGACCATAGGCTGTACAGAGAAATATCTGCTTCTGAAACCAAAACGGAGCTATCTAACTGAATGGTTGTCAATGTGTGCATTCAACTGACAGAGTTAAACTCACGTGTGGATTCAGCGGTTTGCAAACCATTTCTGTGCAGAATCCCAAAACCGGTATGTCCAGCCCAATGCCGGCATCCGTACTAAACAGCAGGAAACTTCGTCTAAAACTCAGGAGAAACGTTTCCTTGAAACTGCTCTGCTGTGCGTTCGTTCACCTAAGAGAGTTGAATCTATGTTGAGATTCAGCGAGTCAGAAACACGTTTCTTCTAGGAGCTGCGTTGGGATATTCCCGAGTGAATGGGACCATAGGCTGTACAGAGAAATATCTGCTTCTAAAACCAAAAGTGTGCTATCTAACTGAATGGTTGTCAATGTGTGCATTCAACTGACAGAGTTAAACTCACGTGTGGATTCAGCGGTTTGTAACCCTTTCTGTGCAGAATCCCAAACTGCTATTTCCAGCCCAATGCCGGCATCCGTACTAAACAGCAGGAAACTTCGTCTAAAACTCAGGAGAAACGTTTCCTTGAAACTGCTCTGCTGTGCGTTCGTTCACCTAAGAGAGTTGAATCTATGTTGAGATTCAGCGAGTCAGAAACACGTTTCTTCTAGGAGCTGCGTTGGGATATTCCCGAGTGAATGGGACCATAGGCTGTACAGAGAAATATCTGCTTCTAAAACCAAAAGTGTGCTATCAAACTGAATGGTTGTCAATGGTTGCATTCAACTGACAGAGTTAAACTCACGTGTGGATTCAGCGGTTTGCAAACCCTTTCTGTGCAGAATCCCAAAACCGGTATTTCCAGCCCAATGCCGGCATCCGTACTAAACAGCAGGAAACTTCGTCTAAAACTCAGGAGAAACGTTTCCTTGAAACTGCTCTGCTGTGCGTTCGTTCACCTAAGAGAGTTGAATCTATGTTGAGATTCAGCGAGTCAGAAACACGTTTCTTCTAGGAGCTGCGTTGGGATATTCCCGAGTGAATGGGACCATAGGCTGTACAGAGAAATATCTGCTTCTAAAACCAAAACGGAGCTATCTAACTGAATGGTTGTCAATGTGTGCATTCAACTGACAGAGTTAAACTCACGTGTGGATTCAGCGGTTTGCAAACCCTTTCTGTGCAGAATCCCAAAACCGGTAATTCCAGCCCAATGCCGGCATCCGTACTAAACAGCAGGAAACTTCGTCTAAAACTCAGGAGAAACGTTTCCTTGAAACTGCTCTGCTGTGCGTTCGTTCACCTAAGAGAGTTGAATCTATGTTGAGATTCAGCGAGTCAGAAACACGTTTCTTCTATGAGCTGTGTTAGGATATTCCCGAGTGAATGGGACCATAGGCTGTGCAGAGTAATATCTGCTTCTAAAACCAAAACGGAGCTATCTAACTGAATGGTTGTCAATGTGTGCATTCAACTGACAGAGTTAAACTCACGTGTGGATTCAGCGGTTTGCAAACCCTTTATGTGCAGAATCCCAAATCCGGTATTTCCAGCCCAATGCCGGCATACGTAGTAAACAGCAGGCAACTTCGTCTAAAACTCAGGAGCAACTTTTCCTTGAAACTGCTCTGCTGTGCGTTCGTTCACCTAAGAGAGTTGAATCTATGTTGAGATTCAGCGAGTCAGAAACACGTTTCTTCTAGGAGCTGCGTTGGGATATTCCCGAGTGAATGGGACCATAGGCTGTACAGAGAAATATCTGCTTCTAAAACCAAAAGTGTGCTATCTAACTGAATGGTTGTCAATGTGTGCATTCAACTGACAGAGTTAAACTCACGTGTGGATTCACCGGTTTGTAACCCTTTCTGTGCAGAATCCCAAAACCGGTATTTCCAGCCCAATACCAGCATACGTACTAAAGAGCAGGAAACTTCGTCTAAAACTCAGGAGAAACGTTTCCTTGAAACTGCTCTGCTGTGCGTTCGTTCACCTAAGAGAGTTGAATCTATGTTGAGATTCAGCGAGTCAGAAACACGTTTCTTCTAGGAGCTGCGTTGGGATACTCCCGAGTGAATTGGACCATAGGCTGTACAGAGAAATATCTGCTTCTAAAACCAAAACGGAGCTATCTAACTGAATGGTTGTCAATGTGTGCATTCAACTGACAGAGTTAAACTCACGTGTGGATTCAGCGGTTTGCAAACCCTTTCTGTGCAGAATCCCAAAACCGGTATTTCCAGCCCAATGCCGGCATACGTACTAAACAGCAGGAAACTTCGTCTAAAACTCAGGAGAAACGTTTCCTTGAAACTGCTCTGCTGTGCGTTCGTTCACCTAAGAGAGTTGAATCTATGTTGAGATTCAGCGAGTCAGAAACACGTTTCTTCTAGGAGCTGCGTTGGGATACTCCCGAGTGAATTGGACCATAGGCTGTACAGAGAAATATCTGCTTCTAAAACCAAAACGGAGCTATCTAACTGAATGGTTGTCAATGTGTGCATTCAACTGACAGAGTTAAAATCACGTGTGGATTCAGCGGTTTGCAAACCCTTTCTGTGCAGAATCCCAAAACCGGTATTTCCAGCCCAATGCCGGCATACGTACTAAACAGCAGGAAACTTCGTCTAAAACTCAGGAGAAACGTTTCCTTGAAACTGCTCTGCTGTGCGTTCGTTCACCTAAGAGAGTTGAATCTATGTTGAGATTCAGCGAGTCAGAAACACGTTTCTTCTAGGAGCTGCGTTGGGATATTCCCGAGCGAATGGGACCATAGGCTGTACAGAGAAATATCTGCTTCTAAAACCAAAACGGAGCTATCTAACTGAATGGTTGTCAATGTGTGCATTCAACTGACAGAGTTAAACTCACGTGTGGATTCAGCGGTTTGCAAACCCTTTCTGTGCAGAATCCCAAAACCGGTATTTCCAGCCCAATGCCGGCATACGTACTAAACAGCAGGAAACTTCGTCTAAAACTCAGGAGAAACGTTTCCTTGAAACTGCTCTGCTGTGCGTTCGTTCACCTAAGAGAGTTGAATCTATGTTGAGATTCAGCGAGTCAGAAACACGTTTCTTCTAGGAGATGCGTTGGGATATTCCCGAGTGAATGGGACCATAGGCTGTACAGAGAAATATCTGCTTCTAAAACCAAAACGGAACTATCTAACTGAATGGTTGTCAATGTGTGCATTCAACTGACAGAGTTAAACTCACGTGTGGATTCAGCGGTTTGCAAACCCTTTCTGTGCAGAATCCCAAAACCGGTATTTCCAGCCCAATGCCGGCATACGTACTAAAGAGCAGGAAACTTCGTCTAAAACTCAGGAGCAACGTTTCCTTGAAACTGCTCTGCTGTGCGTTCGTTCACCTAAGAGAGTTGAATCTATGTTGAGATTCAGCGAGTCAGAAACACGTTTCTTCCAGGAGCTGGTTTGAGATATTCCCGAGTGAATGGGACCATAGGCTGTACAGAGAAATATCTGCTTCTAAAACCAAAACGGAGCTATCTAACTGAATGGTTGTCAATGTGTGCATTCAGCTGACAGAGTTAAACTCACGTGTGGATTCAGCGGTTTGCAAACCCTTTATGTGCAGAATCCCAAATCCGGTATTTCCAGCCCAATGCCGGCATACGTACTAAACAGCAGTGAACTTCGTCTAAAACTCAGGAGCAACTTTTCCTTGAAACTGCTCTGCTGTGCGTTCGTTCACCTAAGAGAGTTGAATCTATGTTGAGATTCAGCGAGTCAGAAACACGTTTCTTCTAGGAACTGCGTTGGGATATTCCCGAGTGAATGGGACCATAGGCTGTACAGAGAAATATCTGCTTCTAAAACCAAAAGTGTGCTATCTAACTGAATGGTTGTCAATGTGTGCATTCAACTGACAGAGTTAAACTCACGTGTGGATTCAGCGGTTTGTAACCCTTTCTGTGCAGAATCCCAAAACTGGTATTTCCAGCCCAATGCCGGCATCCGTACTAAACAGCAGGAAACTTCGTCTAAAACTCAGGAGAAACGTTTCCTTGAAACTGCTCTGCTGTGCGTTCGTTCACCTAAGAGAGTTGAATCTATGTTGAGATTCAGCGAGTCAGAAACACGTTTCTTCTAGGAGCTGCGTTGGGATATTCCCGAGTGAATGGGACCATAGGCTGTACAGAGAAATATCTGCTCCTACAACCAAAAGGGTGGTATCTAACTGAATGGTTGTCAATGTGTGCATTCAACTGACAGAGTTAAACTCACGTTTGGATTCAGCGGTTTGCAAACCCTTTCTGTGCAGAATCCCAAAACCGGTATTTCCAGCCCAATGCCGGCATCCGTACTAAACAGCAGGAAACTTCGTCTAAAACTCAGGAGAAACGTTTCCTTGAAACTGCTCTGCTGTGCGTTCGTTCACCTAAGAGAGTTGAATCTATGTTGAGATTCAGCGAGTCAGAAACACGTTTCTTCTAGGAGCTGCGTTGGGATATTCCCGAGTGAATGGGACCATAGGCTGTACAGAGAAATATCTGCTTCTAAAACCAAAAGTGTGCTATCAAACTGAATGGTTGTCAATGGTTGCATTCAACTGACAGAGTTAAACTCACGTGTGGATTCAGCGGTTTGCAAACCCTTTCTGTGCAGAATCCCAAAACCGGTATTTCCAGCCCAATGCCGGCATCCGTACTAAACAGCAGGAAACTTCGTCTAAAACTCAGGAGAAACGTTTCCTTGAAACTGCTCTGCTGTGCGTTCGTTCACCTAAGAGAGTTGAATCTATGTTGAGATTCAGCGAGTCAGAAACACGTTTCTTCTAGGAGCTGCGTTGGGATATTCCCGAGTGAATGGGACCATAGGCTGTACAGAGAAATATCTGCTTCTAAAACCAAAACGGAGCTATCTAACTGAATGGTTGTCAATGTGTGCATTCAACTGACAGAGTTAAACTCACGTGTGGATTCAGCGGTTTGCAAACCCTTTCTGTGCAGAATCCCAAAACCGGTAATTCCAGCCCAATGCCGGCATCCGTACTAAACAGCAGGAAACTTCGTCTAAAACTCAGGAGAAACGTTTCCTTGAAACTGCTCTGCTGTGCGTTCGTTCACCTAAGAGAGTTGAATCTATGTTGAGATTCAGCGAGTCAGAAACACGTTTCTTCTATGAGCTGTGTTAGGATATTCCCGAGTGAATGGGACCATAGGCTGTGCAGAGTAATATCTGCTTCTAAAACCAAAACGGAGCTATCTAACTGAATGGTTGTCAATGTGTGCATTCAACTGACAGAGTTAAACTCACGTGTGGATTCAGCGGTTTGCAAACCCTTTATGTGCAGAATCCCAAATCCGGTATTTCCAGCCCAATGCCGGCATACGTAGTAAACAGCAGGCAACTTCGTCTAAAACTCAGGAGCAACTTTTCCTTGAAACTGCTCTGCTGTGCGTTCGTTCACCTAAGAGAGTTGAATCTATGTTGAGATTCAGCGAGTCAGAAACACGTTTCTTCTAGGAGCTGCGTTGGGATATTCCCGAGTGAATGGGACCATAGGCTGTACAGAGAAATATCTGCTTCTAAAACCAAAAGTGTGCTATCTAACTGAATGGTTGTCAATGTGTGCATTCAACTGACAGAGTTAAACTCACGTGTGGATTCACCGGTTTGTAACCCTTTCTGTGCAGAATCCCAAAACCGGTATTTCCAGCCCAATACCAGCATACGTACTAAAGAGCAGGAAACTTCGTCTAAAACTCAGGAGAAACGTTTCCTTGAAACTGCTCTGCTGTGCGTTCGTTCACCTAAGAGAGTTGAATCTATGTTGAGATTCAGCGAGTCAGAAACACGTTTCTTCTAGGAGCTGCGTTGGGATACTCCCGAGTGAATTGGACCATAGGCTGTACAGAGAAATATCTGCTTCTAAAACCAAAACGGAGCTATCTAACTGAATGGTTGTCAATGTGTGCATTCAACTGACAGAGTTAAACTCACGTGTGGATTCAGCGGTTTGCAAACCCTTTCTGTGCAGAATCCCAAAACCGGTATTTCCAGCCCAATGCCGGCATACGTACTAAACAGCAGGAAACTTCGTCTAAAACTCAGGAGAAACGTTTCCTTGAAACTGCTCTGCTGTGCGTTCGTTCACCTAAGAGAGTTGAATCTATGTTGAGATTCAGCGAGTCAGAAACACGTTTCTTCTAGGAGCTGCGTTGGGATACTCCCGAGTGAATTGGACCATAGGCTGTACAGAGAAATATCTGCTTCTAAAACCAAAACGGAGCTATCTAACTGAATGGTTGTCAATGTGTGCATTCAACTGACAGAGTTAAAATCACGTGTGGATTCAGCGGTTTGCAAACCCTTTCTGTGCAGAATCCCAAAACCGGTATTTCCAGCCCAATGCCGGCATACGTACTAAACAGCAGGAAACTTCGTCTAAAACTCAGGAGAAACGTTTCCTTGAAACTGCTCTGCTGTGCGTTCGTTCACCTAAGAGAGTTGAATCTATGTTGAGATTCAGCGAGTCAGAAACACGTTTCTTCTAGGAGCTGCGTTGGGATATTCCCGAGCGAATGGGACCATAGGCTGTACAGAGAAATATCTGCTTCTAAAACCAAAACGGAGCTATCTAACTGAATGGTTGTCAATGTGTGCATTCAACTGACAGAGTTAAACTCACGTGTGGATTCAGCGGTTTGCAAACCCTTTCTGTGCAGAATCCCAAAACCGGTATTTCCAGCCCAATGCCGGCATACGTACTAAACAGCAGGAAACTTCGTCTAAAACTCAGGAGAAACGTTTCCTTGAAACTGCTCTGCTGTGCGTTCGTTCACCTAAGAGAGTTGAATCTATGTTGAGATTCAGCGAGTCAGAAACACGTTTCTTCTAGGAGATGCGTTGGGATATTCCCGAGTGAATGGGACCATAGGCTGTACAGAGAAATATCTGCTTCTAAAACCAAAACGGAACTATCTAACTGAATGGTTGTCAATGTGTGCATTCAACTGACAGAGTTAAACTCACGTGTGGATTCAGCGGTTTGCAAACCCTTTCTGTGCAGAATCCCAAAACCGGTATTTCCAGCCCAATGCCGGCATACGTACTAAAGAGCAGGAAACTTCGTCTAAAACTCAGGAGCAACGTTTCCTTGAAACTGCTCTGCTGTGCGTTCGTTCACCTAAGAGAGTTGAATCTATGTTGAGATTCAGCGAGTCAGAAACACGTTTCTTCCAGGAGCTGGTTTGAGATATTCCCGAGTGAATGGGACCATAGGCTGTACAGAGAAATATCTGCTTCTAAAACCAAAACGGAGCTATCTAACTGAATGGTTGTCAATGTGTGCATTCAGCTGACAGAGTTAAACTCACGTGTGGATTCAGCGGTTTGCAAACCCTTTATGTGCAGAATCCCAAATCCGGTATTTCCAGCCCAATGCCGGCATACGTACTAAACAGCAGTGAACTTCGTCTAAAACTCAGGAGCAACTTTTCCTTGAAACTGCTCTGCTGTGCGTTCGTTCACCTAAGAGAGTTGAATCTATGTTGAGATTCAGCGAGTCAGAAACACGTTTCTTCTAGGAACTGCGTTGGGATATTCCCGAGTGAATGGGACCATAGGCTGTACAGAGAAATATCTGCTTCTAAAACCAAAAGTGTGCTATCTAACTGAATGGTTGTCAATGTGTGCATTCAACTGACAGAGTTAAACTCACGTGTGGATTCAGCGGTTTGTAACCCTTTCTGTGCAGAATCCCAAAACTGGTATTTCCAGCCCAATGCCGGCATCCGTACTAAACAGCAGGAAACTTCGTCTAAAACTCAGGAGAAACGTTTCCTTGAAACTGCTCTGCTGTGCGTTCGTTCACCTAAGAGAGTTGAATCTATGTTGAGATTCAGCGAGTCAGAAACACGTTTCTTCTAGGAGCTGCGTTGGGATATTTCCGAGTGAATGGGACCATAGGCTGTACAGAGAAATATCTGCTTCTAAAACCAAAAGGGTGCTATCAAACTGAATGGTTGTCAATGTGTGCATTCAACTGACAGAGTTAAACTCACGTGTGGATTCAGCGGTTTGCAAACCCTTTCTGTGCAGAATCCCAAAACCGGTAATTCCAGCCCAATGCCGGCATCCGTACTAAACAGCAGGAAACTTCGTCTAAAACTCAGGAGAAACGTTTCCTTGAAACTGCTCTGCTGTGCGTTCGTTCACCTAAGAGAGTTGAATCTATGTTGAGATTCAGCGAGTCAGAAACACGTTTCTTCTATGAGCTGTGTTAGGATATTCCCGAGTGAATGGGACCATAGGCTGTGCAGAGTAATATCTGCTTCTAAAACCAAAACGGAGCTATCTAACTGAATGGTTGTCAATGTGTGCATTCAACTGACAGAGTTAAACTCACGTGTGGATTCAGCGGTTTGCAAACCCTTTATGTGCAGAATCCCAAATCCGGTATTTCCAGCCCAATGCCGGCATACGTAGTAAACAGCAGGAAACTTCGTCTAAAACTCAGGAGCAACTTTTCCTTGAAACTGCTCTGCTGTGCGTTCGTTCACCTAAGAGAGTTGAATCTATGTTGAGATTCAGCGAGTCAGAAACACGTTTCTTCTAGGAGCTGCGTTGGGATATTCCCGAGTGAATGGGACCATAGGCTGTACAGAGAAATATCTGCTTCTAAAACCAAAAGTGTGCTATCTAACTGAATGGTTGTCAATGTGTGCATTCAACTGACAGAGTTAAACTCACGTGTGGATTCACCGGTTTGTAACCCTTTCTGTGCAGAATCCCAAAACCGGTATTTCCAGCCCAATACCAGCATACGTACTAAAGAGCAGGAAACTTCGTCTAAAACTCAGGAGAAACGTTTCCTTGAAACTGCTCTGCTGTGCGTTCGTTCACCTAAGAGAGTTGAATCTATGTTGAGATTCAGCGAGTCAGAAACACGTTTCTTCTAGGAGCTGCGTTGGGATACTCCCGAGTGAATGGGACCATAGGCTGTACAGAGAAATATCTGCTTCTAAAACCAAAACGGAGCTATCTAACTGAATGGTTGTCAATGTGTGCATTCAACTGACAGAGTTAAACTCACGTGTGGATTCAGCGGTTTGCAAACCCTTTCTGTGCAGAATCCCAAAACCGGTATTTCCAGCCCAATGCCGGCATACGTACTAAACAGCAGGAAACTTCGTCTAAAACTCAGGAGAAACGTTTCCTTGAAACTGCTCTGCTGTGCGTTCGTTCACCTAAGAGAGTTGAATCTATGTTGAGATTCAGCGAGTCAGAAACACGTTTCTTCTAGGAGCTGCGTTGGGATATTCCCGAGCGAATGGGACCATAGGCTGTACAGAGAAATATCTGCTTCTAAAACCAAAACGGAGCTATCTAACTGAATGGTTGTCAATGTGTGCATTCAACTGACAGAGTTAAACTCACGTGTGGATTCAGCGGTTTGCAAACCCTTTCTGTGCAGAATCCCAAAACCGGTATTTCCAGCCCAATGCCGGCATACGTACTAAACAGCAGGAAACTTCGTCTAAAACTCAGGAGAAACGTTTCCTTGAAACTGCTCTGCTGTGCGTTCGTTCACCTAAGAGAGTTGAATCTATGTTGAGATTCAGCGAGTCAGAAACACGTTTCTTCTAGGAGATGCGTTGGGATATTCCCGAGTGAATGGGACCATAGGCTGTACAGAGAAATATCTGCTTCTAAAACCAAAACGGAACTATCTAACTGAATGGTTGTCAATGTGTGCATTCAACTGACAGAGTTAAACTCACGTGTGGATTCAGCGGTTTGCAAACCCTTTCTGTGCAGAATCCCAAAACCGGTATTTCCAGCCCAATGCCGGCATACGTACTAAAGAGCAGGAAACTTCGTCTATAACTCAGGAGCAACGTTTCCTTGAAACTGCTCTGCTGTGCGTTCGTTCACCTAAGAGAGTTGAATCTATGTTGAGATTCAGCGAGTCAGAAACACGTTTCTTCTAGGAGGTGCATTGGGATATTCCCGAGTGAATGGGACCATAGGCTGTACAGAGAAATATCTGCTTCTAAAACCAAAACGGAGCTATCTAACTGAATGGTTGTCAATGTGTGCATTCAACTGACAGAGTTAAACTCACGTGTGGATTCAGCGGTTTGCAAACCCTTTATGTGCATAATCCCAAATCCGGTATTTCCAGCCCAATGCCGGCATACGTACTAAACAGCAGTGAACTTCGTCTAAAACTCAGGAGCAACTTTTCCTTGAAACTGCTCTGCTGTGCGTTCGTTCACCTAAGAGAGTTGAATCTATGTTGAGATTCAGCGAGTCAGAAACGCGTTTCTTCTAGGAGCTGCGTTGGGATATTCCCGAGTGAATGGGACCATAGGCTGTAAAGATAAATATCTGCTTCTAAAACCAAAACGGAGCTATCTAACTGAATGGTTGTCAATGTGTGCATTCAACTGACAGAGTTAAACTCACGTGTGGATTCAGTGGTTTGCAAACCCTTTCTGTGCAGAATCCCAAAACCGGTATTTCCAGCCCAATGCCGGCATACGTACTAAAGAGCAGGAAACTTCGTCTAAAACTCAGGAGAAACGTTTCCTTGAAACTGCTCTGCTGTGCGTTCGTTCACCTAAGAGAGTTGAATCTATGTTGAGATTCAGCGAGTCACAAACACGTTTCTTCTAGGAGCTGATTTGAGATATTCCCGAGTGAATGGGACCATAGGCTGTACAGAGAAATATCTGCTTCTAAAACCAAAACGGAGCTATCTAACTGAATGGTTGTCAATGTGTGCATTCAACTTACAGAGTTAAACTCACGTGTGGATTCAGCGGTTTGCAAACCCTTTCTGTGCAGAATCCCAAAACCGGTATTTCCAGCCCAATGCCGGCATCCGTACTTAACAGCAGGAAACTTCGTCTAAAACTCAGGAGAAACGTTTCCTTGAAACTGCTCTGCTGTGCGTTCGATCACCTAAGAGAGTTGAATCTATTTTGAGATTCAGCGAGTCAGAAACACGTTTCTTCTAGGAGGTGCGTTGGGATATTCCCGAGTGAATGGGACCATAGTCTCTACAGAGAAATATCTGCTTCTACAACCAAAAGGGTGGTATCTAACTGAATGGTTGTCAATGTGTGCATTCAAATGACAGAGTTAAACTCACGTTTGGATTCAGCGGTTTACAAACCCTTTCTGTGCAGAATCCCAAAACCGGTAATTCCAGCTCAATGCCGGCATCCGAACTAAACAGCAGGAAACTTCGTCTAAAACTCAGGAGAAACGTTTCCTTGAAACTGCTCTGCTGTGCGTTCGTTCACCTAAGAGAGTTGAAACTATGTTGAGATTCAGCGAGTCAGAAACACGTTTATGCTAGGAGCTGCGTTGGGATATTCCCGAGTGAATGGGACCATAGGCTGTACAGAGAAATATCTGCTTCTGAAACCAAAACGGAGCTATCTAACTGAATGGTTGTCAATGTGTGCATTCAACTGACAGAGTTAAACTCACGTGTGGATTAAGCGGTTTGCAAACCATTTCTGTGCAGAATTCCAAAACCGGTATGTCCAGCCCAATGCCGGCATCCGTACTAAACAGCAGGAAACTTCGTCTAAAACTCAGGAGAAACGTTTCCTTGAAACTGCTCTGCTGTGCGTTCGTTCACCTAAGATAGTTGAATCTATGTTGAGATTCAGCGAGTCAGAAACACGTTTCTTCTAGGAGCTGCGTTAGGATATTCCCGAGTGAATGGGACCATAGGCTGTGCAGAGTAATATCTGCTTCTAAAACCAAAACGGAGCTATCTAACTGAATGGTTGTCAATGTGTGCATTCAACTGACAGAGTTAAACTCACGTGTGGATTCAGCGGTTTGCAAACCCTTTCTGTGCAGAATCCCAAAACCGGTATTTCCAGCCCAATGCCGGCATCCGTACTAAACAGCAGGAAACTTCGTGTAAAACTCAGGAGAAACGTTTCCTTGAAACTGCTCTGCTGTGCATTCGTTCACCTAAGAGAGTTGAATCTATGTTGAGATTCAGCGAGTTAGAAACGCGTTTCTTCTAGGAGCTGCGTTGGAATATTCCCGAGTGAATGGGACCATAGGCTGTACAAAGAAATATCTGCTTCTAAAACCAAAACGGAGCTATCTAACTGAATGGTTGTCAATGTGTGCATTCAACTGACAGAGTTAAACTCACGTGTGGATTCAGCGGTTTGCAAACCCTTTCTGTGCAGAATCCCAAAACCGGTATGTCCAGCCCAATGCCGGCATCCGTACTAAACAGCAGGAAACTTCGTCTAAAACTCAGGAGAAACGTTTCCTTGAAACTGCTCTGCTGTGCGTTCGTTCACCTAAGAGAGTTGAATCTATGTTGAGATTCAGCGAGTCAGAAACACGTTTCTTCTAGGAGCTGCGTTGGGATATTCCCGAGTGAATGGGACCATAGGCTGTACAGAGAAATATCTGCTTCTAAAACCAAAACGGAGCTATCTAACTGAATGGTTGTCAATGTGTGCATTCAACTGACAGAGTTAAACTCACGTGTGGATTCAGCGGTTTGCAAACCCTTTCTGTGCAGAATCCCAAAACCGGTATTTCCAGCCCAATGCCTGCATCCGTACTAAACAGCAGGAAACTTCGTCTAAAACTCAGGAGAAACGTTTCCTTGAAACTGCTCTGCTGTGCGTTCGATCACCTAAGAGAGTTGAATCTATGTTGAGATTCAGCGAGTCAGAAACACGTTTCTTCTAGGAGGTGCATTGGGATATTCCCGAGTGAATGGGACCATAGGCTGTACAGAGAAAAATCTGCTCCTACAACCAAAAGGGTGGTATCTAACTGAATGGTTGTCAATGAGTGCATTCAACTGACAGAGTTAAACTCACGTTTGGATTCAGCGGTTTACAAACCCTTTCTGTGCAGAATCCCAAAACCGGTAATTCCAGCCCAATGCCGGCATACGTACTAAAGAGCAGGAAACTTCGTCTAAAACTCAGGAGCAACGTTTCCTTGAAACTGCTCTGCTGTGCGTTCGTTCACCTAAGAGAGTTGAATCTATGTTGAGATTCAGCGAGTCAGAAACACGTTTCTTCTAGGAGCTGCGTTGGGATACTCCCGAGTGAATTGGACCATAGGCTGTACAGAGAAATATCTGCTTCTAAAACCAAAACGGAGCTATCTAACTGAATGGTTGTCAAAGTGTGCATTCAACTGACAGAGTTAAACTCACGTGTGGATTCAGCGGTTTGCAAACCCTTTCTGTGCAGAATCCCAAAACCGGTATTTCCAGCCCAATGGCGGCATACGTACTAAACAGCAGGAAACTTCGTCTAAAACTCAGAAGAAACGTTTCCTTGAAACTGCTCTTCTGTGCGTTCGTTCACCTAAGAGAGTTGAATCTATGTTGAGATTCAGCGAGTCAGAAACACGTTTCTTCTAGGAGCTGCGTTGGGATATTCCCGAGCGAATGGGACCATAGGCTGTACAGAGAAATATCTGCTTCAAAAACCAAAACGGAGCTATCTAACTGAATGGTTGTCAATGTGTGCATTCAACTGACAGAGTTAAACTCACGTGTGGATTCAGCGGTTTGCAAACCCTTTCTGTGCAGAATCCCAAAACCGGTATTTCCAGCCCAATGCCGGCATCCGTACTAAACAGCAGGAAACTTCGTCTAAAACTCAGGAGAAACGTTTCCTTGAAACTGCTCTGCTGTGCGTTCGTTCACCTAAGAGAGTTGAATCTATGTTGAGATTCAGCGAGTCAGAAACACGTTTCTTCTAGGAGATGCGTTGGGATATTCCCGAGTGAAAGGGACCATAGGCTGTACAGAGAAATATCTGCTTCTAAAACCAAAACGGAACTATCTAACTGAATGGTTGTCAATGTGTGCATTCAACTGACAGAGTTAAACTCACGTGTGGATTCAGCGGTTTGCAAACCCTTTCTGTGCAGAATCCCAAAACCGGTATTTCCAGCCCAATGCCGGCATACATACTAAAGAGCAGGAAACTTCGTCTAAAACTCAGGAGCAACGTTTCCTTGAAACTGCTCTGCTGTGCGTTCGTTCACCTAAGAGAGTTGAATCTATGTTGAGATTCAGCGAGTCAGAAACACGTTTCTTCTAGGAGCTGATTTGAGATATTCCCGAGTGAATGGGACCATAGGCTGTACAGAGAAATATCTGCTTCTAAAACCAAAACGGAGCTATCTAACTGAATGGTTGTCAATGTGTGCATTCAACTGACAGAGTTAAACTCACGTGTGGATTCAGCGGTTTGCAAACCCTTTCTGTGCAGAATCCCAAAACCGGTATTTCCAGCCCAATGCCGGCATCCGTACTTAACAGCAGGAAACTTCGTCTAAAACTCAGGAGAAACGTTTCCTTGAAACTGCTCTGCTGTGCGTTCGATCACCTAAGAGAGTTGAATCTATGTTGAGATTCAGCGAGTCAGAAACACGTTTCTTCTAGGAGGTGCGTTGGGATATTCCCGAGTGAATGGGACCATAGTCTCTACAGAGAAATATCTGCTTCTACAACCAAAAGGGTGGTATCTAACTGAATGGTTGTCAATGTGTGCATTCAACTGACAGAGTTAAACTCACGTTTGGATTCAGCGGTTTACAAACCCTTTCTGTGCAGAATCCCAAAACCGGTAATTCCAGCTCAATGCCGGCATCCGAACTAAACAGCAGGAAACTTCGTCTAAAACTCAGGAGAAACGATTCCTTGAAACTGCTCTGCTGTGCGTTCGTTCACCTAAGAGAGTTGAAACTATGTTGAGATTCAGCGAGTCAGAAACACGTTTATGCTAGGAGCTGGGTTGGGATATTCCCGAGTGAATGGGACCATAGGCTGTACAGAGAATTATCTGCTTCTGAAACCAAAACGGAGCTATCTAACTGAATGGTTGTCAATGTGTGCATTCAACTGACAGAGTTAAACTCACGTTTGGATTAAGCGGTTTGCAAACCATTTCTGTGCAGAATTCCAAAACCGGTATGTCCAGCCCAATGCCGGCATCCGTACTAAACAGCAGGAAACTTCGTCTAAAACTCAGGAGAAACGTTTCCTTGAAACTGCTCTGCTGTGCGTTCGTTCACCTAAGATAGTTGAATCTATGTTGAGATTCAGCGAGTCAGAAACACGTTTCTTCTAGGAGCTGCGTTAGGATATTCCCGAGTGAATGGGACCATAGGCTGTGCAGAGAAATATCTGCTTCTAAAACCAAAACGGAGCTATCTAACTGAATGGTTGTCAATGTGTGCATTCAACTGACAGAGTTAAACTCACGTGTGGATTCAGCGGTTTGCAAACCCTTTCTGTGCAGAATCCCAAAACCGGTATTTCCAGCCCAATGCCGGCATCCGTACTAAACAGCAGGAAACTTCGTCTAAAACTCAGGAGAAACGTTTCCTTGAAACTGCTCTGCTGTGCGTTCGTTCACCTAAGAGAGTTGAATCTATGTTGAGATTCAGCGAGTCAGAAACACGTTTCTTCTAGGAGCTGCGTTGGGATATTCCCGAGTGAAAGGGACCATAGGCTGTACAGAGAAATATCTGCTTCTAAAACCAAAAGTGTGCTATCAAACTGAATGGTTGTCAATGTGTGCATTCAACTGACAGAGTTAAACTCACGTGTGGATTCAGCGGTTTGCAAACCCTTTCTGTGCAGAATCCCAAAACCGGTATTTCCAGCCCAATGCCGGCATACGTACTAAACAGCAGGAAACTTCGTCTAAAACTCAGGAGAAACGTTTCCTTGAAACTGCTCTGCTGTGCGTTCGTTCACCTAAGAGAGTTGAATCTATGTTGAGATTCAGCGAGTCAGAAACACGTTTCTTCTAGGAGCTGCGTTGGGATATTCCCGAGTGAATGGGACCATAGGCTGTACAGAGAAATATCTGCTTCTAAAACCAAAACGGAGCTTTCTAACTGAATGGTTGTCAATGTGTGCATTCAACTGACAGAGTTAAACTCACGTGTGGATTCAGCGGTTTGCAAACCCTTTCTGTGCAGAATCCCAAAACCGGTATTTCCAGCCCAATGCCGGCATACGTACTAAACAGCAGGAAACTTCGTCTAAAACTCAGGAGCAACGTTTCCTTGAAACTGCTCTGCTGTGCGTTCGTTCACCTAAGAGAGTTGAATCTATGTTGAGATTCAGCGAGTCAGAAACACGTTTCTTCTAGGAGCTGGTTTGAGATATTCCCGAGTGAATGGGACCATAGGCTGTACAGAGAAATATCTGCTTCTAAAACCAAAACGGAGCTATCTAACTGAATGGTTGTCAATGTGTGCATTCAACTGACAGAGTTAAACTCACGTGTGGATTCAGCGGTTTGCAAACCCTTTATGTGCAGAATCCCAAAACCGGTATTTCCAGCCCAATGCCGGCATACGTACTAAAGAGCAGGAAACTTCGTCTAAAACTCAGGAGCAACGTTTCCTTGAAACTGCTCTGCTGTGCGTTCGTTCACCTAAGAGAGTTGAATCTATGTTGAGATTCAGCGAGTCAGAAACACGTTTCTTCTAGGAGCTGGTTTGAGATATTCCCGAGTGAATGGGACCATAGGCTGTACAGAGAAATATCTGCTTCTAAAACCAAAACGGAGCTATCTAACTGAATGGTTGTCAATGTGTGCATTCAACTGACAGAGTTAAACTCACGTGTGGATTCAGCGGTTTGCAAACCCTTTATGTGCAGAATCCCAAATCCGGTATTTCCAGCCCAATGCCGGCATACGTACTAAACAGCAGTGAACTTCGTCTAAAACTCAGGAGCAACTTTTCCTTGAAACTGCTCTGCTGTGCGTTCGTTCACCTAAGAGAGTTGAATCTATGTTGAGATTCAGCGAGTCAGAAACACGTTTCTTCTAGGAACTGCGTTGGGATATTCCCGAGTGAATGGGACCATAGGCTGTACAGAGAAATATCTGCTTCTAAAACCAAAAGTGTGCTATCTAACTGAATGGTTGTCAATGTGTGCATTCAACTGACAGAGTTAAACTCACGTGTGGATTCAGCGGTTTGTAACCCTTTCTGTGCAGAATCCCAAAACTGGTATTTCCAGCCCAATGCCGGCATCCGTACTAAACAGCAGGAAACTTCGTCTAAAACTCAGGAGAAACGTTTCCTTGAAACTGCTCTGCTGTGCGTTCGTTCACCTAAGAGAGTTGAATCTATGTTGAGATTCAGCGAGTCAGAAACACGTTTCTTCTAGGAGCTGCGTTGGGATATTCCCGAGTGAATGGGACCATAGGCTGTACAGAGAAATATCTGCTTCTAAAACCAAAAGGGTGCTATCAAACTGAATGGTTGTCAATGTGTGCATTCAACTGACAGAGTTAAACTCACGTGTGGATTCAGCGGTTTGCAAACACTTTCTGTGCAGAATCCCAAAACCGGTAATTCCAGCCCAATGCCGGCATCCGTACTAAACAGCAGGAAACTTCGTCTAAAACTCAGGAGAAACGTTTCCTTGAAACTGCTCTGCTGTGCGTTCGTTCACCTAAGAGAGTTGAATCTATGTTGAGATTCAGCGAGTCAGAAACGCGTTTCTTCTAGGAGCTGCGTTGGGATATTCCCGAGTGAATGGGACCATAGGCTGTAAAGATAAATATCTGCTTCTAAAACCAAAACGGAGCTATCTAACTGAATGGTTGTCAATGTGTGCATTCAACTGACAGAGTTAAACTCACGTGTGGATTCAGCGGTTTGCAAACCCTTTATGTGCAGAATCCCAAATCCGGTATTTCCATCCCAATGCCGGCATACGTACTAAACAGCAGTAAACTTCGTCTAAAACTCAGGAGCAACTTTTCCTTGAAACTGCTCTGCTGTGCGTTCGTTCACCTAAGAGAGTTGAATCTATGTTGAGATTCAGCGAGTCAGAAACACGTTTCTTCTAGGAACTGCGCTGGGATATTCCCGAGTGAATGGGACCATAGGCTGTACAGAGAAATATCTGCTTCTAAAACCAAAAGTGTGCTATCTAACTGAATGGTTGTCAATGTGTGCATTCAACTGACAGAGTTAAACTCACGTGTGGATTCAGCGGTTTGTAACACTTTCTGTGCAGAATCCCAAAACTGGTATTTCCAGCCCAATGCCGGCATCCATACTAAACAGCAGGAAACTTCGTCTAAAACTCAGGAGAAACGTTTCCTTGAAACTGCTCTGCTGTGCGTTCGTTCACCTAAGAGAGTTGAATCTATGTTGAGATTCAGCGAGTCAGAAACACGTTTCTTCTAGGAGCTGCGTTGGGATATTCCCGAGTGAATGGGACCATAGGCTGTACAGAGAAATATCTGCTTCTAAAACCAAAAGGGTGCTATCAAACTGAATGGTTGTCAATGTGTGCATTCAACTGACAGAGTTAAACTCACGTGTGGATTCAGCGGTTTGCAAACCCTTTCTGTGCAGAATCCCAAAACCGGTAATTCCAGCCCAATGCCGGCATCCGTACTAAACAGCAGGAAACTTCGTCTAAAACTCAGGAGAAACGTTTCCTTGAAACTGCTCTGCTGTGCGTTCGTTCACCTAAGAGAGTTGAATCTATGTTGAGATTCAGCGAGTCAGAAACGCGTTTCTTCTAGGAGCTGCGTTGGGATATTCCCGAGTGAATGGGACCATAGGCTGTACAGAGAAATATCTGCTTCTAAAACCAAAACGGAGCTATCTAACTGAATGGTTGTCAATGTGTGCATTCAACTGACAGAGTTAAACTCACGTGTGGATTCACCGGTTTGCAAACCCTTTATGTGCAGAATCCCAAATCCGGTATTTCCAGCCCAATGCCGGCATACGTACTAAATAGCAGTGAACTTCGTCTAAAACTCAGGAGCAACTTTTCCTTGAAACTGCTCTGCTGTGCGTTCGTTCACCTAAGAGAGTTGAATCTATGTTGAGATTCAGCGAGTCAGAAACACGTTTCTTCTAGGAACTGCGTTGGGATATTCCCGAGTGAATGGGACCATAGGCTGTACAGAGAAATATCTGCTTCTAAAACCAAAAGTGTGCTATCTAACTGAATGGTTGTCAATGTGTGCATTCAACTGACAGAGTTAAACTCACGTGTGGATTCAGCGGTTTGTAACCCTTTCTGTGCAGAATCCCAAAACTGGTATTTCCAGCCCAATGCCGGCATCCGTACTAAACAGCAGGAAACTTCGTCTAAAACTCAGGAGAAACGTTTCCTTGAAACTGCTCTGCTGTGCGTTCGTTCACCTAAGAGAGTTGAATCTATGTTGAGATTCAGCGAGTCAGAAACACGTTTCTTCTAGGAGCTGCGTTGGGATATTCCCGAGTGAATGGGACCATAGGCTGTACAGAGAAATATCTGCTTCTAAAACCAAAACGGAGCTATCTAACTGAATGGTTGTCAATGTGTGCATTCAACTGACAGAGTTAAACTCACGTGTGGATTCAGCGGTTTGCAAACCCTTTCTGTGCAGAATCCCAAAACCGGTATTTCCAGCCCAATGCCGGCATCCGTACTAAACAGCAGGAAACTTCGTCTAAAACTCAGGAGAAACGTTTCCTTGAAACTGCTCTGCTGCGCGTTCGATCACCTAAGAGAGTTGAATCTATGTTGAGATTCAGCGAGTCAGAAACACGTTTCTTCTAGGAGGTGCATTGGGATATTCCCGAGTGAATAGGACCATAGGCTGTACAGAGAAAAATCTGCTCCTACAACCAAAAGGGTGGTATCTAACTGAATGGTTGTCAATGTGTGCATTCAACTGACAGAGTTAAACTCACGTTTGGATTCAGCGGTTTACAAACCCTTTCTGTGCAGAATCCCAAAACCGGTAATTCCAGCCCAATGCCGGCATGCGTACTAAAGAGCAGGAAACTTCGTCTAAAACTCAGGAGCAACGTTTCCTTGAAACTGCTCTGCTGTGCGTTCGTTCACCTAAGAGAGTTGAATCTATGTTGAGATTCAGCGAGTCAGAAACACGTTTCTTCTAGGAGCTGCGTTGGGATACTACCGAGTGAATGGGACCATAGGCTGTACAGAGAAATATCTGCTTCTAAAACCAAAACGGAGCTATCTAACTGAATGGTTGTCAATGTGTGCATTCAACTGACAGAGTTAAACTCACGTGTGGATTCAGCGGTTTGCAAACCCTTTCTGTGCAGAATCCCAAAACCGGTATTTCCAGCCCAATGCCGGCATACGTACTAAACAGCAGGAAACTTCGTCTAAAACTCAGGAGAAACGTTTCCTTGAAACTGCTCTTCTGTGCGTTCGTTCACCTAAGAGAGTTGAATCTATGTTGATATTCAGCGAGTCAGAAAAACGTTTCTTCTAGGAGCTGCGTTGGGATATTCCCGAGCGAATGGGACCATAGGCTGTACAGAGAAATATCTGCTTCAAAAACCAAAACGGAGCTATCTAACTGAATGGTTGTCAATGTGTGCATTCAACTGACAGAGTTAAACTCACGTGTGGATTCAGCGGTTTGCAAACCCTTTCTGTGCAGAATCCCAAAACCGGTATTTCCAGCCCAATGCCGGCATACGTACTAAACAGCAGGAAACTTCGTCTAAAACTCAGGAGAAACGTTTCCTTGAAACTGTTCTGCTGTGCGTTCGTTCACCTAAGAGAGTTGAATCTATGTTGAGATTCAGCGAGTCAGAAACACGTTTCTTCTAGGAGATGCGTTGGGATATTCCCGAGTGAAAGGGACCATAGGCTGTACAGAGAAATATCTGCTTCTAAAACCAAAACGGAACTATCTAACTGAATGGTTGTCAATGTGTGCATTCAACTGACAGAGTTAAACTCACGTGTGGATTCAGCGGTTTGCAAACCCTTTCTGTGCAGAATCCCAAAACCGGTATTTCCAGCCCAATGCCGGCATACATACTAAAGAGCAGGAAACTTCGTCTAAAACTCAGGAGCAACGTTTCCTTGAAACTGCTCTGCTGTGCGTTCGTTCACCTAAGAGAGTTGAATCTATGTTGAGATTCAGCGAGTCAGAAACACGTTTCTTCTAGGAGCTGATTTGAGATATTCCCGAGTGAATGGGACCATAGGCTGTACAGAGAAATATCTGCTTCTAAAACCAAAACGGAGCTATCTAACTGAATGGTTGTCAATGTGTGCATTCAACTGACAGAGTTAAACTCACGTGTGGATTCAGCGGTTTGCAAACCCTTTCTGTGCAGAATCCCAAAACCGGTATTTCCAGCCCAATGCCGGCATCCGTACTTAACAGCAGGAAACTTCGTCTAAAACTCAGGAGAAACGTTTCCTTGAAACTGCTCTGCTGTGCGTTCGATCACCTAAGAGAGTTGAATCTATGTTGAGATTCAGCGAGTCAGAAACACGTTTCTTCTAGGAGGTGAGTTGGGATATTCCCGAGTGAATGGGACCATAGTCTCTACAGAGAAATATCTGCTTCTACAACCAAAAGGGTGGTATCTAACTGAATGGTTGTCAATGTGTGCATTCAACTGACAGAGTTAAACTCACGTTTGGATTCAGCGGTTTACAAACCCTTTCTGTGCAGAATCCCAAAACCGGTAATTCCAGCTCAATGCCGGCATCCGAACTAAACAGCAGGAAACTTCGTCTAAAACTCAGGAGAAACGTTTCCTTGAAACTGCTCTGCTGTGCGTTCGTTCACCTAAGAGAGTTGAAACTATGTTGAGATTCAGCGAGTCAGAAACACGTTTATGCTAGGAGCTGGGTTGGGATATTCCCGAGTGAATGGGACCATAGGCTGTACAGAGAAATATCTGCTTCTGAAACCAAAACGGAGCTATCTAACTGAATGGTTGTCAATGTGTGCATTCAACTGACAGAGTTAAACTCACGTGTGGATTAAGCGGTTTGCAAACCATTTCTGTGCAGAATTCCAAAACCGGTATGTCCAGCCCAATGCCGGCATCCGTACTAAACAGCAGGAAACTTCGTCTAAAACTCAGGAGAAACGTTTCCTTGAAACTGCTCTGCTGTGCGTTCGTTCACCTAAGATAGTTGAATCTATGTTGAGATTCAGCGAGTCAGAAACACGTTTCTTCTAGGAGCTGCGTTAGGATATTCCCGAGTGAATGGGACCATAGGCTGTGCAGAGAAATATCTGCTTCTAAAACCAAAACGGAGCTATCTAACTGAATGGTTGTCAATGTGTGCATTCAACTGACAGAGTTAAACTCACGTGTGGATTCAGCGGTTTGCAAACCCTTTCTGTGCAGAATCCCAAAACCGGTATTTCCAGCCCAATGCCGGCATACGTACTAAACAGCAGAAAACTTCGTCTAAGACTCCGGAGAAACGTTTCCTTGAAACTGCTCTGCTGTGCGTTCGTTCACCTAAGAGAGTTGAATCTATGTTGAGATTCAGCGAGTCAGAAACACGTTTCTTCTAGGAGCTGCGTTGGGATATTCCCGAGTGAATGGGACCATAGGCTGTACAGAGAAATATCTGCTTCTAAAACCAAAAGTGTGCTATCAAACTGAATGGTTGTCAATGTGTGCATTCAACTGACAGAGTTAAACTCACGTGTGGATTCAGCGGTTTGCAAACCCTTTCTGTGCAGAATCCCAAAACCGGTATTTCCAGCCCAATGCCGGCATCCGTACTAAACAGCAGGAAACTTCGTCTAAAACTCAGGAGAAACGTTTCCTTGAAACTGCTCTGCTGTGCGTTCGTTCACCTAAGAGAGTTGAATCTATGTTGAGATTCAGCGAGTCAGAAACACGTTTCTTCTAGGAGCTGCGTTGGGATATTCCCGAGTGAATGGGACCATAGGCTGTACAGAGAAATATCTGCTTCTAAAACCAAAAGTGTGCTATCAAACTGAATGGTTGTCAATGTGTGCATTCAACTGACAGAGTTAAACTCACGTGTGGATTCAGCGGTTTGCAAACCCTTTCTGTGCAGAATCCCAAAACCGGTATTTCCAGCCCAATGCCGGCATACGTACTAAACAGCAGGAAACTTCGTCTAAAACTCAGGAGAAACGTTTCCTTGAAACTGCTCTGCTGTGCGTTCGTTCACCTAAGAGAGTTGAATCTATGTTGAGATTCAGCGAGTCAGAAACACGTTTCTTCTAGGAGCTGCGTTGGGATATTCCCGAGTGAATGGGACCATAGGCTGTACAGAGAAATATCTGCTTCTAAAACCAAAAGGGTGCTATCAAACTGAATGGTTGTCAATGTGTGCATTCAACTGACAGAGTTAAACTCACGTGTGGATTCAGCGGTTTGCAAACCCTTTCTGTGCAGAATCCCAAAACCGGTATTTCCAGCCCAATGCCGGCATACGTACTAAACAGCAGGAAACTTCGTCTAAAACTCAGGAGAAACGTTTCCTTGAAACTGCTCTGCTGTGCGTTCGTTCACCTAAGAGAGTTGAATCTATGTTGAGATTCAGCGAGTCAGAAACACGTTTCTTCTAGGAGATGCGTTGGGATATTCCCGAGTGAAAGGGACCATAGGCTGTACAGAGAAATATCTGCTTCTAAAACCAAAACGGAACTATCTAACTGAATGGTTGTCAAAGTGTGCATTCAACTGACAGAGTTAAACTCACGTGTGGATTCAGCGGTTTGCAAACCCTTTCTGTGCAGAATCCCAAAACCGGTATTTCCAGCCCAATGCCGGCATACGTACTAAACAGCAGGAAACTTCGTCTAAAACTCAGGAGAAACGTTTCCTTGAAACTGCTCTGCTGTGCGTTCGTTCACCTAAGAGAGTTGAATCTATGTTGAGATTCAGCGAGTCAGAAACACGTTTCTTCTAGGAGCTGCATTGGGATATTCCCGAGTGAATGGGACCATAGGCTGTACAGAGAAATATCTGCTTCTAAAACCAAAAGTGTGCTATCAAACTGAATGGTTGTCAATGTGTGCATTCAACTGACAGAGTTAAACTCACGTGTGGATTCAGCGGTTTGCAAACCCTTTTTGTGCAGAATCCCAAAACCGGTATTTCCAGCCCAATGCCGGCATACGTACTAAACAGCAGGAAACTTCGTCTAAAACTCAGGAGAAACGTTTCCTTGAAACTGCTCTGCTGTGCGTTCGTTCACCTAAGAGAGTTGAATCTATGTTGAGATTCAGCGAGTCAGAAACACGTTTCTTCTAGGAGCTGCGTTGGGATATTCCCGAGTGAATGGGACCATAGGCTGTACAGAGAAATATCTGCTTCTAAAACCAAAACGGAGCTATCTAACTGAATGGTTGTCAATGTGTGCATTCAACTGACAGAGTTAAACTCACGTGTGGATTCAGCGGTTTGCAAACCCTTTCTGTGCAGAATCCCAAAACCGGTATTTCCAGCCCAATGCCGGCATACGTACTAAACAGCAGGAAACTTCGTCTAAAACTCAGGAGAAACGTTTCCTTGAAACTGCTCTGCTGTGCGTTCGTTCACCTAAGAGAGTTGAATCTATGTTGAGATTCAGCGAGTCAGAAACACGTTTCTTCTAGGAACTGCGCTGGGATATTCCCGAGTGAATGGGACCATAGGCTGTACAGAGAAATATCTGCTTCTAAAGCCAAAAGTGTGCTATCTAACTGAATGGTTGTCAATGTGTGCATTCAACTGACAGAGTTAAACTCACGTGTGGATTCAGCGGTTTGTAACACTTTCTGTGCAGAATCCCAAAACCGGTATTTCCAGCCCAATGCCGGCATCCATACTAAACAGCAGGAAACTTCGTCTAACACTCAGGAGAAACGTTTCCTTGAAACTGCTCTGCTGTGCGTTCGTTCACCTAAGAGAGTTGAATCTATGTTGAGATTCAGCGAGTCAGAAACACGTTTCTTCTAGGAGCTGCGTTGGGATATTCCCGAGTGAATGGGACCATAGGCTGTACAGAGAAATATCTGCTTCTAAAACCAAAAGTGTGCTATCAAACTGAATGGTTGTCAATGTGTGCATTCAACTGACAGAGTTAAACTCACGTGTGGATTCAGCGGTTTGCAAACCCTTTCTGTGCAGAATCCCAAAACCGGTATTTCCAGCCCAATGCCGCCATACGTACTAAACAGCAGGAAACTTCGTCTAAAACTCAGGAGAAACGTTTCCTTGAAACTGCTCTGCTGTGCGTTCGTTCACCTAAGAGAGTTGAATCTATGTTGAGATTCAGCGAGTCAGAAACACGTTTCTTCTAGGAGCTGCGTTGGGATATTCCCGAGTGAATGGGACCATAGGCTGTACAGAGAAATATCTGCTTCTAAAACCAAAACGGAGCTATCTAACTGAATGGTTGTCAATGTGTGCATTCAACTGACAGAGTTAAACTCACGTGTGGATTCAGCGGTTTGCAAACCCTTTCTGTGCAGAATCCCAAAACCGGTATTTCCAGCCCAATGCCGGCATACGTACTAAACAGCAGGAAACTTCGTCTAAAACTCAGGAGAAACGTTTCCTTGAAACTGCTCTGCTGTGCGTTCGTTCACCTAAGAGAGTTGAATCTATGTTGAGATTCAGCGAGTCAGAAACACGTTTCTTCTAGGAACTGCGCTGGGATATTCCCGAGTGAATGGGACCATAGGCTGTACAGAGAAATATCTGCTTCTAAAGCCAAAAGTGTGCTATCTAACTGAATGGTTGTCAATGTGTGCATTCAACTGACAGAGTTAAACTCACGTGTGGATTCAGCGGTTTGTAACACTTTCTGTGCAGAATCCCAAAACTGGTATTTCCAGCCCAATGCCGGCATCCGTACTAAACAGCAGGAAACTTCGTCTAAAACTCAGGAGAAACGTTTCCTTGAAACTGCTCTGCTGTGCGTTCGTTCACCTAAGAGAGTTGAATCTATGTTGAGATTCAGCGAGTCAGAAACACGTTTCTTCTAGGAGCTGCGTTGGGATATTCCCGAGTGAATGGGACCATAGGCTGTACAGAGAAATATCTGCTTCTAAAACCAAAAGGGTGCTATCAAACTGAATGGTTGTCAATGTGTGCATTCAACTGACAGAGTTAAACTCACGTGTGGATTCAGCGGTTTGCAAACCCTTTCTGTGCAGAATCCCAAAACCGGTATTTCCAGCCCAATGCCGGCATCCGTACTAAACAGCAGGAAACTTCGTCTAAAACTCAGGAGAAACGTTTCCTTGAAACTGCTCTGCTGTGCGTTCGTTCACCTAAGAGAGTTGAATCTATGTTGAGATTCAGCGAGTCAGAAACGCGTTTCTTCTAGGAGCTGCGTTGGAATATTCCCGAGTGAATGGGACCATAGGCTGTACAGAGAAATATCTGCTTCTAAAACCAAAACGGAGCTATCTAACTGAATGGTTGTCAATGTGTGCATTCAACTGACAGAGTTAAACTCACGTGTGGATTCAGTGGTTTGCAAACCCTTTCTGTGCAGAATCCCAAAACCGGTATTTCCAGCCCAATGCCAGCATACGTTCTAAAGAGCAGGAAACTTCGTCTAAAACTCAGGAGAAACGTTTCCTTGAAACTGCTCTGCTGTGCGTTCGTTCACCTAAGAGAGTTGAATCTATGTTGAGATTCAGCGAGTCAGAAACACGTTTCATCTAGGAGCTGCGTTGGGATACTCCCGAGTGAATTGGACCATAGGCTGTACAGAGAAATATCTGCTTCTAAAACCAAAAGTGTGCTATCAAACTGAATGGTTGTCAATGTGTGCATTCAACTGACAGAGTTAAACTCACGTGTGGATTCAGCGGTTTGCAAACCCTTTCTGTGCAGAATCCCAAAACCGGTATTTCCAGCCCAATGCCGGCATACGTACTAAACAGCAGGAAACTTCGTCTAAAACTCAGGAGAAACGTTTCCTTGAAACTGCTCTGCTGTGCGTTCGTTCACCTAAGAGAGTTGAATCTATGTTGAGATTCAGCGAGTCAGAAACACGTTTCTTCTAGGAGCTGCGTTGGGATATTCCCGAGTGAATGGGACCATAGGCTGTACAGAGAAATATCTGCTTCTAAAACCAAAACGGAGCTATCTAACTGAATGGTTGTCAATGTGTGCATTCAACTGACAGAGTTAAACTCACGTGTGGATTCAGCGGTTTGCAAACCCTTTCTGTGCAGAATCCCAAAACCGGTATTTCCAGCCCAATGCCGGCATACGTACTAAACAGCAGGAAACTTCGTCTAAAACTCAGGAGAAACGTTTCCTTGAAACTGCTCTGCTGTGCGTTCGTTCACCTAAGAGAGTTGAATCTATGTTGAGATTCAGCGAGTCAGAAACACGTTTCTTCTAGGAACTGCGCTGGGATATTCCCGAGTGAATGGGACCATAGGCTGTACAGAGAAATATCTGCTTCTAAAGCCAAAAGTGTGCTATCTAACTGAATGGTTGTCAATGTGTGCATTCAACTGACAGAGTTAAACTCACGTGTGGATTCAGCGGTTTGTAACACTTTCTGTGCAGAATCCCAAAACCGGTATTTCCAGCCCAATGCCGGCATCCATACTAAACAGCAGGAAACTTCGTCTAAAACTCAGGAGAAACGTTTCCTTGAAACTGCTCTGCTGTGCGTTCGTTCACCTAAGAGAGTTGAATCTATGTTGAGATTCAGCGAGTCAGAAACACGTTTCTTCTAGGAGCTGCGTTGGGATATTCCCGAGTGAATGGGACCATAGGCTGTACAGAGAAATATCTGCTTCTAAAACCAAAAGTGTGCTATCAAACTGAATGGTTGTCAATGTGTGCATTCAACTGACAGAGTTAAACTCACGTGTGGATTCAGCGGTTTGCAAACCCTTTCTGTGCAGAATCCCAAAACCGGTATTTCCAGCCCAATGCCGCCATACGTACTAAACAGCAGGAAACTTCGTCTAAAACTCAGGAGAAACGTTTCCTTGAAACTGCTCTGCTGTGCGTTCGTTCACCTAAGAGAGTTGAATCTATGTTGAGATTCAGCGAGTCAGAAACACGTTTCTTCTAGGAGCTGCGTTGGGATATTCCCGAGTGAATGGGACCATAGGCTGTACAGAGAAATATCTGCTTCTAAAACCAAAACGGAGCTATCTAACTGAATGGTTGTCAATGTGTGCATTCAACTGACAGAGTTAAACTCACGTGTGGATTCAGCGGTTTGCAAACCCTTTCTGTGCAGAATCCCAAAACCGGTATTTCCAGCCCAATGCCGGCATACGTACTAAACAGCAGGAAACTTCGTCTAAAACTCAGGAGAAACGTTTCCTTGAAACTGCTCTGCTGTGCGTTCGTTCACCTAAGAGAGTTGAATCTATGTTGAGATTCAGCGAGTCAGAAACACGTTTCTTCTAGGAACTGCGCTGGGATATTCCCGAGTGAATGGGACCATAGGCTGTACAGAGAAATATCTGCTTCTAAAGCCAAAAGTGTGCTATCTAACTGAATGGTTGTCAATGTGTGCATTCAACTGACAGAGTTAAACTCACGTGTGGATTCAGCGGTTTGTAACACTTTCTGTGCAGAATCCCAAAACTGGTATTTCCAGCCCAATGCCGGCATCCGTACTAAACAGCAGGAAACTTCGTCTAAAACTCAGGAGAAACGTTTCCTTGAAACTGCTCTGCTGTGCGTTCGTTCACCTAAGAGAGTTGAATCTATGTTGAGATTCAGCGAGTCAGAAACACGTTTCTTCTAGGAGCTGCGTTGGGATATTCCCGAGTGAATGGGACCATAGGCTGTACAGAGAAATATCTGCTTCTAAAACCAAAAGGGTGCTATCAAACTGAATGGTTGTCAATGTGTGCATTCAACTGACAGAGTTAAACTCACGTGTGGATTCAGCGGTTTGCAAACCCTTTCTGTGCAGAATCCCAAAACCGGTATTTCCAGCCCAATGCCGGCATCCGTACTAAACAGCAGGAAACTTCGTCTAAAACTCAGGAGAAACGTTTCCTTGAAACTGCTCTGCTGTGCGTTCGTTCACCTAAGAGAGTTGAATCTATGTTGAGATTCAGCGAGTCAGAAACGCGTTTCTTCTAGGAGCTGCGTTGGAATATTCCCGAGTGAATGGGACCATAGGCTGTACAGAGAAATATCTGCTTCTAAAACCAAAACGGAGCTATCTAACTGAATGGTTGTCAATGTGTGCATTCAACTGACAGAGTTAAACTCACGTGTGGATTCAGTGGTTTGCAAACCCTTTCTGTGCAGAATCCCAAAACCGGTATTTCCAGCCCAATGCCAGCATACGTTCTAAAGAGCAGGAAACTTCGTCTAAAACTCAGGAGAAACGTTTCCTTGAAACTGCTCTGCTGTGCGTTCGTTCACCTAAGAGAGTTGAATCTATGTTGAGATTCAGCGAGTCAGAAACACGTTTCATCTAGGAGCTGCGTTGGGATACTCCCGAGTGAATTGGACCATAGGCTGTACAGAGAAATATCTGCTTCTAAAACCAAAACGGAGCTATCTAACTGAATGGTTGTCAATGTGTGCATTCAACTGACAGAGTTAAACTCACGTGTGGATTCAGCGGTTTGCAAACCCTTTCTGTGCAGAATCCCAAAACCGGTATTTCCAGCCCAATGCCGGCATACGTACTAAACAGCAGGAAACTTCGTCTAAAACTCAGGAGAAACGTTTCCTTGAAACTGCTCTGCTGTGCGTTCGTTCACCTAAGAGAGTTGAATCTATGTTGAGATTCAGCGAGTCAGAAACACGTTTCTTCTAGGAGCTGCGTTGGGATATTCCCGAGTGAATGGGACCATAGGCTGTACAGAGAAATATCTGCTTCTAAAACCAAAACGGAACTATCTAACGGAATGGTTGTCAATGTGTGCATTCAACTGACAGAGTTAAACTCACGTGTGGATTCAGCGGTTTGCAAACCCTTTCTGTGCAGAATCCCAAAACCGGTATTTCCAGCCCAATGCCGGCATATGTACTAAAGAGCAGGAAACTTCGTCTAAAACTCAGGAGAAACGTTTCCTTGAAACTGCTCTGCTGTGCGTTCGTTCACCTAAGAGAGTTGAATCTATGTTGAGATTCAGCGAGTCAGAAACACGTTTCTTCTAGGAGCTGGTTTGAGATATTCCCGAGTGAATGGGACCATAGGCTGTACAGAGAAATATCTGCTTCTAAAACCAAAACGGAGTTATCTAACTGAATGGTTGTCAATGTGTGCATTCAACTGACAGAGTTAAACTCACGTGTGGATTCAGCGGTTTGCAAACCCTTTATGTGCAGAATCCCAAATCCGGTATTTCCATCCCAATGCCGGCATACGTACTAAACAGCAGTAAACTTCGTCTAAAACTCAGGAGCAACTTTTCCTTTAAACTGCTCTGCTGTGCGTTCGTTCACCTAAGAGAGTTGAATCTATGTTGAGATTCAGCGAGTCAGAAACACGTTTCTTCTAGGAACTGCGCTGGGATATTCCCGAGTGAATGGGACCATAGGCTGTACAGAGAAATATCTGCTTCTAAAACCAAAAGTGTGCTATCTAACTGAATGGTTGTCAATGTGTGCATTCAACTGACAGAGTTAAACTCACGTGTGGATTCAGCGGTTTGTAACACTTTCTGTGCAGAATCCCAAAACTGGTATTTCCAGCCCAATGCCGGCATCCGTACTAAACAGCAGGAAACTTCGTCTAAAACTCAGGAGAAACGTTTCCTTGAAACTGCTCTGCTGTGCGTTCGTTCACCTAAGAGAGTTGAATCTATGTTGAGATTCAGCGAGTCAGAAACACGTTTCTTCTAGGAGCTGCGTTGGGATATTCCCGAGTGAATGGGACCATAGGCTGTACAGAGAAATATCTGCTTCTAAAACCAAAAGGGTGCTATCAAACTGAATGGTTGTCAATGTGTGCATTCAACTGACAGAGTTAAACTCACGTGTGGATTCAGCGGTTTGCAAACCCTTTCTGTGCAGAATCCCAAAACCGGTATTTCCAGCCCAATGCCGGCATACGTACTAAACAGCAGGAAACTTCGTCTAAAACTCAGGAGAAACGTTTCCTTGAAACTGCTCTGCTGTGCGTTCGTTCACCTAAGAGAGTTGAATCTATGTTGAGATTCAGCGAGTCAGAAACACGTTTCTTCTAGGAGATGCGTTGGGATATTCCCGAGTGAAAGGGACCATAGGCTGTACAGAGAAATATCTGCTTCTAAAACCAAAACGGAACTATCTAACTGAATGGTTGTCAAAGTGTGCATTCAACTGACAGAGTTAAACTCACGTGTCGATTCAGCGGTTTGCAAACCCTTTCTGTGCAGAATCCCAAAACCGGTATTTCCAGCCCAATGCCGGCATACGTACTAAACAGCAGGAAACTTCGTCTAAGACTCCGGAGAAACGTTTCCTTGAAACTGCTCTGCTGTGCGTTCGTTCACCTAAGAGAGTTGAATCTATGTTGAGATTCAGCGAGTCAGAAACACGTTTCTTCTAGGAGCTGCGTTGGGATATTCCCGAGTGAATGGGACCATAGGCTGTACAGAGAAATATCTGCTTCTAAAACCAAAAGTGTGCTATCAAACTGAATGGTTGTCAATGTGTGCATTCAACTGACAGAGTTAAACTCACGTGTGGATTCAGCGGTTTGCAAACCCTTTCTGTGCAGAATCCCAAAACCGGTATTTCCAGCCCAATGCCGGCATCCATACTAAACAGCAGGAAACTTCGTCTAAAACTCAGGAGAAACGTTTCCTTGAAACTGCTCTGCTATGCGTTCGTTCACCTAAGAGAGTTGAATCTATGTTGAGATTCAGCGAGTCAGAAACACGTTTCTTCTAGGAGCTGCGTTGGGATATTCCCGAGTGAATGGGACCATAGGCTGTACAGAGAAATATCTGCTTCTAAAACCAAAAGTGTGCTATCAAACTGAATGGTTGTCAATGTGTGCATTCAACTGACAGAGTTAAACTCACGTGTGGATTCAGCGGTTTGCAAACCCTTTCTGTGCAGAATCCCAAAACCGGTATTTCCAGCCCAATGCCGGCATACGTACTAAACAGCAGGAAACTTCGTCTAAAACTCAGGAGAAACGTTTCCTTGAAACTGCTCTGCTGTGCGTTCGTTCACCTAAGAGAGTTGAATCTATGTTGAGATTCAGCGAGTCAGAAACACGTTTCTTCTAGGAGCTGCGTTGGGATATTCCCGAGTGAATGGGACCATAGGCTGTACAGAGAAATATCTGCTTCTAAAACCAAAACGGAGCTATCTAACTGAATGGTTGTCAATGTGTGCATTCAACTGACAGAGTTAAACTCACGTGTGGATTCAGCGGTTTGCAAACCCTTTCTGTGCAGAATCCCAAAACCGGTATTTCCAGCCCAATGCCGGCATACGTACTAAACAGCAGGAAACTTCGTCTAAAACTCAGGAGAAACGTTTCCTTGAAACTGCTCTGCTGTGCGTTCGTTCACCTAAGAGAGTTGAATCTATGTTGAGATTCAGCGAGTCAGAAACACGTTTCTTCTAGGAACTGCGCTGGGATATTCCCGAGTGAATGGGACCATAGGCTGTACAGAGAAATATCTGCTTCTAAAACCAAAAGTGTGCTATCTAACTGAATGGTTGTCAATGTGTGCATTCAACTGACAGAGTTAAACTCACGTGTGGATTCAGCGGTTTGTAACACTTTCTGTGCAGAATCCCAAAACTGGTATTTCCAGCCCAATGCCGGCATCCGTACTAAACAGCAGGAAACTTCGTCTAAAACTCAGGAGAAACGTTTCCTTGAAACTGCTCTGCTGTGCGTTCGTTCACCTAAGAGAGTTGAATCTATGTTGAGATTCAGCGAGTCAGAAACACGTTTCTTCTAGGAGCTGCGTTGGGATATTCCCGAGTGAATGGGACCATAGGCTGTACAGAGAAATATCTGCTTCTAAAACCAAAAGGGTGCTATCAAACTGAATGGTTGTCAATGTGTGCATTCAACTGACAGAGTTAAACTCACGTGTGGATTCAGCGGTTTGCAAACCCTTTCTGTGCAGAATCCCAAAACCGGTATTTCCAGCCCAATGCCGGCATCCGTACTAAACAGCAGGAAACTTCGTCTAAAACTCAGGAGAAACGTTTCCTTGAAACTGCTCTGCTGTGCGTTCGTTCACCTAAGAGAGTTGAATCTATGTTGAGATTCAGCGAGTCAGAAACACGTTTCTTCTAGGAGCTGCGTTGGGATACTCCCGAGTGAATTGGACCATAGGCTGTACAGAGAAATATCTGCTTCTAAAACCAAAACGGAGCTATCTAACTGAATGGTTGTCAATGTGTGCATTCAACTGACAGAGTTAAACTCACGTGTGGATTCAGCGGTTTGCAAACCCTTTCTGTGCAGAATCCCAAAACCGGTATTTCCAGCCCAATGCCGGCATACGTACTAAACAGCAGGAAACTTCGTCTAAAACTCAGGAGAAACGTTTCCTTGAAACTGCTCTTCTGTGCGTTCGTTCACCTAAGAGAGTTGAATCTATGTTGAGATTCAGCGAGTCAGAAACACGTTTCTTCTAGGAGCTGCGTTGGGATATTCCCGAGCGAATGGGACCATAGGCTGTACAGAGAAATATCTGCTTCAAAAACCAAAACGGAGCTATCTAACTGAATGGTTGTCAATGTGTGCATTCAACTGACAGAGTTAAACTCACGTGTGGATTCAGCGGTTTGCAAACCCTTTCTGTGCAGAATCCCAAAACCGGTATTTCCAGCCCAATGCCGGCATACGTACTAAACAGCAGGAAACTTCGTCTAAAACTCAGGAGAAACGTTTCCTTGAAACTGCTCTGCTGTGCGTTCGTTCACCTAAGAGAGTTGAATCTATGTTGAGATTCAGCGAGTCAGAAACACGTTTCTTCTAGGAGGTGCGTTGGGATATTCCCGAGTGAATGGGACCATAGTCTCTACAGAGAAATATCTGCTTCTACAACCAAAAGGGTGGTATCTAACTGAATGGTTGTCAATGTGTGCATTCAACTGACAGAGTTAAACTCACGTTTGGATTCAGCGGTTTACAAACCCTTTCTGTGCAGAATCCCAAAACCGGTAATTCCAGCTCAATGACGGCATCCGAACTAAACAGCAGGAAACTTCGTCTAAAACTCAGGAGAAACGTTTCCTTGAAACTGCTCTGCTGTGCGTTCGTTCACCTAAGAGAGTTGAAACTATGTTGAGATTCAGCGAGTCAGAAACACGTTTATGCTAGGAGCTGCGTTGGGATATTCCCGAGTGAATGGGACCATAGGCTGTACAGAGAAATATCTGCTTCTGAAACCAAAACGGAGCTATCTAACTGAATGGTTGTCAATGTGTGCATTCAACTGACAGAGTTAAACTCACGTGTGGATTAAGCGGTTTGCAAACCATTTCTGTGCAGAATTCCAAAACCGGTATGTCCAGCCCAATGCCGGCATCCGTACTAAACAGCAGGAAACTTCGTCTAAAACTCAGGAGAAACGTTTCCTTGAAACTGCTCTGCTGTGCGTTCGTTCACCTAAGAGAGTTGAATCTATGTTGAGATTCAGCGAGTCAGAAACACGTTTCTTCTAGGAGCTGCGTTAGGATATTCCCGAGTGAATGGGACCATAGGCTGTGCAGAGAAATATCTGCTTCTAAAACCAAAACGGAGCTATCTAACTGAATGGTTGTCAATGTGTGCATTCAACTGACAGAGTTAAACTCACGTGTGGATTCAGCGGTTTGCAAACCCTTCCTGTGCAGAATCCCAAAACCGGTATTTCCAGCCCAATGCCGGCATCCGTACTAAACAGCAGGAAACTTCGTCTAAAACTCAGGAGAAACGTTTCCTTGAAACTGCTCTGCTGTGCATTCGTTCACCTAAGAGAGTTGAATCTAGGTTGAGATTCAGCGAGTTAGAAACGCGTTTCTTCTAGGAGCTGCGTTGGGATATTCCCGAGTGAATGGGACCATAGACTGTACAAAGAAATATCTGCTTCTAAAACCAAAACGGAGCTATCTAACTGAATGGTTGTCAATGTGTGCATTCAACTGACAGAGTTAAACTCACGTGTGGATTCAGCGGTTTGCAAACCCCTTCTGTGCAGAATCTCAAAACCGGTATTTCCAGCCCAATGCCGGCATCGGTACTAAACAGCAGGAAACTTCGTCTAAAACTCAGGAGAAACGTTTCCTTGAAACTGCTCTGCTGTGAATTCGTTCACCTAAGAGAGTTGAAACTATGTTGAGATTCAGCGAGTCAGAAACACGTTTATGCTAGGAGCTGCGTTGGGATATTCCCGAGTGAATGGGACCATAGGCTGTACAGAGAAATATCTGCTTCTAAAAGCAAAACGGAGCTATCTAACTGAATGGTTGTCAATGTGTGCATTCAACTGACAGAGTTAAACTCACGTGTGGATTCAGCGGTTTGCAAACCCTTTCTGTGCAGAATCCCAAAACCGCTATTTCCAGCCCAATGCCGGCATACGTACTAAACAGCAGGAAACTTCGTCTAAGACTCCGGAGAAACGTTTCCTTGAAACTGCTCTGCTGTGCGTTCGTTCACCTAAGAGAGTTGAATCTATGTTGAGATTCAGCGAGTCAGAAACGCGTTTCTTCTAGGAGCTGCGTTGGGATATTCCCGAGTGAATGGGACCATAGGCTGTACAGAGAAATATCTGCTTCTAAAACCAAAAGGGTGCTATCAAACTGAATGGTTGTCAATGTGTGCATTCAACTGACAGAGTTAAACTCACGTGTGGATTCAGCGGTTTACAAACCCTTTCTGTGCAGAATCCCAAAACCGGTAATTCCAGCTCAATGACGGCATCCGAACTAAACAGCAGGAAACTTCGTCTAAAACTCAGGAGAAACGTTTCCTTGAAACTGCTCTGCTGTGCGTTCTTTCACCTAAGAGAGTTGAAACTATGTTGAGATTCAGCGAGTCAGAAACACGTTTATGCTAGGAGCTGCGTTGGGATATTCCCGAGTGAATGGGACCATAGGCTGTACAGAGAAATATCTGCTTCTGAAACCAAAACGGAGCTATCTAACTGAATGGTTGTCAATGTGTGCATTCAACTGACAGAGTTAAACTCACGTGTGGATTAAGCGGTTTGCAAACCATTTCTGTGCAGAATTCCAAAACCGGTATGTCCAGCCCAATGCCGGCATCCGTACTAAACAGCAGGAAACTTCGTCTAAAACTCAGGAGAAACGTTTCCTTGAAACTGCTCTGCTGTGCGTTCGTTCACCTAAGAGAGTTGAATCTATGTTGAGATTCAGCGAGTCAGAAACACGTTTCTTCTAGGAGCTGCGTTAGGATATTCCCGAGTGAATGGGACCATAGGCTGTGCAGAGAAATATCTGCTTCTAAAACCAAAACGGAGCTATCTAACTGAATGGTTGTCAATGTGTGCATTCAACTGACAGAGTTAAACTCACGTGTGGATTCAGCGGTTTGCAAACCCTTTCTGTGCAGAATCCCAAAACCGGTATTTCCAGCCCAATGCCGGCATCCGTACTAAACAGCAGGAAACTTCGTCTAAAACTCAGGAGAAACGTTTCCTTGAAACTGCTCTGCTGTGCATTCGTTCACCTAAGAGAGTTGAATCTATGTTGAGATTCAGCGAGTTAGAAACGCGTTTCTTCTAGGAGCTGCATTGGGATATTCCCGAGTGAATGGGACCATAGGCTGTACAAAGAAATATCTGCTTCTAAAACCAAAACGGAGCTATCTAACTGAATGGTTGTCAATGTGTGCATTCAACTGACAGAGTTAAACTCAAGTGTGGATTCAGCGGTTTGCAAACCCTTTCTGTGCAGAATCTCAAAACCGGTATTTCCAGCCCAATGCCGGCATCCGTACTAAACAGCAGGAAACTTCGTCTAAAACTCAGGAGAAACGTTTCCTTGAAACTGCTCTGCTGTGAATTCGTTCACCTAAGAGAGTTGAAACTATGTTGAGATTCAGCGAGTCAGAAACACGTTTCTTCTAGGAGCTGCGTTGGGATATTCCCGAGTGAATGGGACCATAGGCTGTACAGAGAAATATCTGCTTCTAAAACTAAAAGTGTGCTTTCAAACTGAATGGTTGTCAATGTGTGCATTCAACTGACAGAGTTAAACTCACGTGTGGATTCAGCGGTTTGCAAACCCTTTCTGTGCAGAATCCCAAAACCGGTATTTCCAGCCCAATGCCGGCATACGTACTAAACAGCAGGAAACTTCGTCTAAAACTCAGGAGAAACGTTTCCTTGAAACTGCTCTGCTGTGCGTTCGTTCACCTAAGAGAGTTGAATCTATGTTGAGATTCAGCGAGTCAGAAACACGTTTCTTCTAGGAGCTGCGTTGGGATATTCCCGAGTGAATGGGACCATAGGCTGTACAGAGAAATATCTGCTTCTAAAACCAAAACGGAGCTATCTAACTGAATGGTTGTCAATGTGTGCATTCAACTGACAGAGTTAAACTCACGTGTGGATTCAGCGGTTTGCAAACCCTTTCTGTGCAGAATCCCAAAACCGGTATTTCCAGCCCAATGCCGGCATACGTACTAAACAGCAGGAAACTTCGTCTAAAACTCAGGAGAAACGTTTCCTTGAAACTGCTCTGCTGTGCGTTCGTTCACCTAAGAGAGTTGAATCTATGTTGAGATTCAGCGAGTCAGAAACACGTTTCTTCTAGGAGCTGCGTTGGGATATTCCCGAGTGAATGGGACCATAGGCTGTACAGAGAAATATCTGCTTCTAAAACCAAAACGGAACTATCTAACGGAATGGTTGTCAATGTGTGCATTCAACTGACAGAGTTAAACTCACGTGTGGATTCAGCGGTTTGCAAACCCTTTCTGTGCAGAATCCCAAAACCGGTATTTCCAGCCCAATGCCGGCATACGTACTAAAGAGCAGGAAACTTCGTCTAAACCTCAGGAGCAACGTTTCCTTGAAACTGCTCTGCTGTGCGTTCGTTCACCTAAGAGAGTTGAATCTATGTTGAGATTCAGCGAGTCAGAAACACGTTTCTTCTAGGAGCTGGTTTGAGATATTCCCGAGTGAATGGGACCATAGGCTGTACAGAGAAATATCTGCTTCTAAAACCAAAACGGAGCTATCTAACTGAATGGTTGTCAATGTGTGCATTCAACTGACAGAGTTAAACTCACGTGTGGATTCAGCAGTTTGCAAACCCTTTATGTGCAGAATCCCAAATCCGGTATTTCCATCCCAATGCCGGCATACGTACTAAACAGCAGTAAACTTCGTCTAAAACTCAGGAGCAACTTTTCCTTTAAACTGCTCTGCTGTGCGTTCGTTCACCTAAGAGAGTTGAATCTATGTTGAGATTCAGCGAGTCAGAAACACGTTTCTTCTAGGAACTGCGCTGGGATATTCCCGAGTGAATGGGACCATAGGCTGTACAGAGAAATATCTGCTTCTAAAACCAAAAGTGTGCTATCTAACTGAATGGTTGTCAATGTGTGCATTCAACTGACAGAGTTAAACTCACGTGTGGATTCAGCGGTTTGTAACACTTTCTGTGCAGAATCCCAAAACTGGTATTTCCAGCCCAATGCCGGCATCCGTACTAAACAGCAGGAAACTTCGTCTAAAACTCAGGAGAAACGTTTCCTTGAAACTGCTCTGCTGTGCGTTCGTTCACCTAAGAGAGTTGAATCTATGTTGAGATTCAGCGAGTCAGAAACACGTTTCTTCTAGGAGCTGCGTTGGGATATTCCCGAGTGAATGGGACCATAGGCTGTACAGAGAAATATCTGCTTCTAAAACCAAAAGGGTGCTATCAAACTGAATGGTTGTCAATGTGTGCATTCAACTGACAGAGTTAAACTCACGTGTGGATTCAGCGGTTTGCAAACCCTTTCTGTGCAGAATCCCAAAACCGGTATTTCCAGCCCAATGCCGGCATACGTACTAAACAGCAGGAAACTTCGTCTAAAACTCAGGAGAAACGTTTCCTTGAAACTGCTCTGCTGTGCGTTCGTTCACCTAAGAGAGTTGAATCTATGTTGAGATTCAGCGAGTCAGAAACACGTTTCTTCTAGGAGATGCGTTGGGATATTCCCGAGTGAAAGGGACCATAGGCTGTACAGAGAAATATCTGCTTCTAAAACCAAAACGGAACTATCTAACTGAATGGTTGTCAATGTGTGCATTCAACTGACAGAGTTAAACTCACGTTTGGATTCAGCGGTTTGCAAACCCTTTCTGTGCAGAATCCCAAAACCGGTATTTCCAGCCCAATGCCGGCATACATACTAAAGAGCAGGAAACTTCGTCTAAAACTCAGGAGCAACGTTTCCTTGAAACTGCTCTGCTGTGCGTTCGTTCACCTAAGAGAGTTGAAACTATGTTGAGATTCAGCGAGTCAGAAACACGTTTATGCTAGGAGCTGCGTTGGGATATTCCCGAGTGAATGGGACCATAGGCTGTACAGAGAAATATCTGCTTCTAAAAGCAAAACGGAGCTATCTAACTGAATGGTTGTCAATGTGTGCATTCAACTGACAGAGTTAAACTCACGTGTGGATTCAGCGGTTTGCAAACCCTTTCTGTGCAGAATCCCAAAACCGGTATTTCCAGCCCAATGCCGGCATCCGTACTAAACAGCAGGAAACTTCGTCTAAAACTCAGGAGAAACGTTTCCTTGAAACTGCTCTGCTGTGCATTCGTTCACCTAAGAGAGTTGAATCTATGTTGAGATTCAGCGAGTTAGAAACGCGTTTCTTCTAGGAGCTGCATTGGGATATTCCCGAGTGAATGGGACCATAGGCTGTACAAAGAAATATCTGCTTCTAAAACCAAAACGGAGCTATCTAACTGAATGGTTGTCAATGTGTGCATTCAACTGACAGAGTTAAACTCACGTGTGGATTCAGCGGTTTGCAAACCCTTTCTGTGCAGAATCTCAAAACCGGTATTTCCAGCCCAATGCCGGCATCCGTACTAAACAGCAGGAAACTTCGTCTAAAACTCAGGAGAAACGTTTCCTTGAAACTGCTCTGCTGTGAATTCGTTCACCTAAGAGAGTTGAAACTATGTTGAGATTCAGCGAGTCAGAAACACGTTTCTTCTAGGAGCTGCGTTGGGATATTCCCGAGTGAATGGGACCATAGGCTGTACAGAGAAATATCTGCTTCTAAAACCAAAACGGAGCTATCTAACTGAATGGTTGTCAATGTGTGCATTCAACTGACAGAGTTAAACTCACGTGTGGATTCAGCGGTTTGCAAACCCTTTCTGTGCAGAATCCCAAAACCGGTATTTCCAGCCCAATGCCGGCATACGTACTAAACAGCAGGAAACTTCGTCTAAAACTCAGGAGAAACGTTTCCTTGAAACTGCTCTGCTGTGCGTTCGTTCACCTAAGAGAGTTGAATCTATGTTGAGATTCAGCGAGTCAGAAACACGTTTCTTCTAGGAGCTGCGTTGGGATATTCCCGAGTGAATGGGACCATAGGCTGTACAGAGAAATATCTGCTTCTAAAACCAAAACGGAACTATCTAACGGAATGGTTGTCAATGTGTGCATTCAACTGACAGAGTTAAACTCACGTGTGGATTCAGCGGTTTGCAAACCCTTTCTGTGCAGAATCCCAAAACCGGTATTTCCAGCCCAATGCCGGCATACGTACTAAAGAGCAGGAAACTTCGTCTAAAACTCAGGAGCAACGTTTCCTTGAAACTGCTCTGCTGTGCGTTCGTTCACCTAAGAGAGTTGAATCTATGTTGAGATTCAGCGAGTCAGAAACACGTTTCTTCTAGGAGCTGGTTTGAGATATTCCCGAGTGAATGGGACCATAGGCTGTACAGAGAAATATCTGCTTCTAAAACCAAAACGGAGCTATCTAACTGAATGGTTGTCAATGTGTGCATTCAACTGACAGAGTTAAACTCACGTGTGGATTCAGCGGTTTGCAAACCCTTTATGTGCAGAATCCCAAATCCGGTATTTCCATCCCAATGCCGGCATACGTACTAAACAGCAGTAAACTTCGTCTAAAACTCAGGAGCAACTTTTCCTTTAAACTGCTCTGCTGTGCGTTCGTTCACCTAAGAGAGTTGAATCTATGTTGAGATTCAGCGAGTCAGAAACACGTTTCTTCTAGGAACTGCGCTGGGATATTCCCGAGTGAATGGGACCATAGGCTGTACAGAGAAATATCTGCTTCTAAAACCAAAAGTGTGCTATCTAACTGAATGGTTGTCAATGTGTGCATTCAACTGACAGAGTTAAACTCACGTGTGGATTCAGCGGTTTGTAACACTTTCTGTGCAGAATCCCAAAACTGGTATTTCCAGCCCAATGCCGGCATCCGTACTAAACAGCAGGAAACTTCGTCTAAAACTCAGGAGAAACGTTTCCTTGAAACTGCTCTGCTGTGCGTTCGTTCACCTAAGAGAGTTGAATCTATGTTGAGATTCAGCGAGTCAGAAACACGTTTCTTCTAGGAGCTGCGTTGGGATATTCCCGAGTGAATGGGACCATAGGCTGTACAGAGAAATATCTGCTTCTAAAACCAAAAGTGTGCTATCAAACTGAATGGTTGTCAATGTGTGCATTCAACTGACAGAGTTAAACTCACGTGTGGATTCAGCGGTTTGCAAACCCTTTCTGTGCAGAATCCCAAAACCGGTATTTCCAGCCCAATGCCGGCATACGTACTAAACAGCAGGAAACTTCGTCTAAGACTCCGGAGAAACGTTTCCTTGAAACTGCTCTGCTGTGCGTTCGTTCACCTAAGAGAGTTGAATCTATGTTGAGATTCAGCGAGTCAGAAACACGTTTCTTCTAGGAGCTGCGTTGGGATATTCCCGAGTGAATGGGACCATAGGCTGTACAGAGAAATATCTGCTTCTAAAACCAAAAGTGTGCTATCAAACTGAATGGTTGTCAATGTGTGCATTCAACTGACAGAGTTAAACTCACGTGTGGATTCAGCGGTTTGCAAACCCTTTCTGTGCAGAATCCCAAAACCGGTATTTCCAGCCCAATGCCGGCATCCATACTAAACAGCAGGAAACTTCGTCTAAAACTCAGGAGAAACGTTTCCTTGAAACTGCTCTGCTGTGCGTTCGTTCACCTAAGAGAGTTGAATCTATGTTGAGATTCAGCGAGTCAGAAACACGTTTCTTCTAGGAGCTGCGTTGGGATATTCCCGAGTGAATGGGACCATAGGCTGTATAGAGAAATATCTGCTTCTAAAACCAAAAGTGTGCTATCAAACTGAATGGTTGTCAATGTGTGCATTCAACTGACAGAGTTAAACTCACGTGTGGATTCAGCGGTTTGCAAACCCTTTCTGTGCAGAATCCCAAAACCGGTATTTCCAGCCCAATGCCGGCATACGTACTAAACAGCAGGAAACTTCGTCTAAAACTCAGGAGAAACGTTTCCTTGAAACTGCTCTGCTGTGCGTTCGTTCACCTAAGAGAGTTGAATCTATGTTGAGATTCAGCGAGTCAGAAACACGTTTCTTCTAGGAGCTGCGTTAGGATATTCCCGAGGGAATGGGACCATAGGCTGTACAGAGAAATATCTGCTTCTAAAACCAAAACGGAGCTATCTAACTGAATGGTTGTCAATGTGTGCATTCAACTGACAGAGTTAAACTCACGTGTGGATTCAGCGGTTTGCAAACCCTTTCTGTGCAGAATCCCAAAACCGGTATTTCCAGCCCAATGCCGGCATACGTACTAAACAGCAGGAAACTTCGTCTAAAACTCAGGAGAAACGTTTCCTTGAAACTGCTCTGCTGTGCGTTCGTTCACCTAAGAGAGTTGAATCTATGTTGAGATTCAGCGAGTCAGAAACGCGTTTCTTCTAGGAGCTGCGTTGGGATATTCCCGAGTGAATGGGACCATAGGCTGTACAGAGAAATATCTGCTTCTAAAACCAAAACGGAGCTATCTAACTGAATGGTTGTCAATGTGTGCATTCAACTGACAGAGTTAAACTCACGTGTGGATTCAGTGGTTTGCAAACCCTTTCTGTGCAGAATCCCAAAACCGGTATTTCCAGCCCAATGCCGGCATACGTACTAAAGAGCAGGAAACTTCGTCTAAAACTCAGGGGAAACGTTTCCTTGAAACTGCTCTGCTGTGCGTTCGTTCACCTAAGAGAGTTGAATCTATGTTGAGATTCAGCGAGTCAGAAACACGTTTCTTCTAGGAGCTGCGTTGAGATACTCCCGAGTGAATTGGACCATAGGCTGTACAGAGAAATATCTGCTTCTAAAACCAAAACGGAGCTATCTAACTGAATGGTTGTCAATGTGTGCATTCAACTGACAGAGTTAAACTCACGTGTGGATTCAGCGGTTTGCAAACCCTTTCTGTGCAGAATCCCAAAACCGCTATTTTCAGCCCAATGCCGGCATACGTACTAAACAGCAGGAAACTTCGTCTAAAACTCAGGAGAAACGTTTCCTTGAAACTGCTCTTCTGTGCGTTCGTTCACCTAAGAGAGTTGAATCTATGTTGAGATTCAGCGAGTCAGAAACACGTTTCTTCTAGGAGCTGCGTTGGGATATTCCCGAGCGAATGGGACCATAGGCTGTACAGAGAAATATCTGCTTCAAAAACCAAAACGGAGCTATCTAACTGAATGGTTGTCAATGTGTGCATTCAACTGACAGAGTTAAACTCACGTGTGGATTCAGCGGTTTGCAAACCCTTTCTGTGCAGAATCCCAAAACCGGTATTTCCAGCCCAATGCCGGCATACGTACTAAACAGCAGGAAACTTCGTCTAAAACTCAGGAGAAACGTTTCCTTGAAACTGCTCTGCTGTGCGTTCGTTCACCTAAGAGAGTTGAATCTATGTTGTGATTCAGCGAGTCAGAAACACGTTTCTTCTAGGAGATGCGTTGGGATATTCCCGAGTGAAAGGGACCATAGGCTGTACAGAGAAATATCTGCTTCTAAAACCAAAACGGAGCTATCTAACTGAATGGTTGTCAATGTGTGCATTCAACTGACAGAGTTAAACTCACGTGTGGATTCAGCGGTTTGCAAACCCTTTCTGTGCAGAATCCCAAAACCGGTATTTCCAGCCCAATGCCGGCATCCGTACTTAACAGCAGGAAACTTCGTCTAAAACTCAGGAGAAACGTTTCCTTGAAACTGCTCTGCTGTGCGTTCGATCACCTAAGAGAGTTGAATCTATGTTGAGATTCAGCGAGTCAGAAACACGTTTCTTCTAGGAGGTGCGTTGGGATATTCCCGAGTGAATGGGACCATAGTCTCTACAGAGAAATATCTGCTTCTACAACCAAAAGGGTGGTATCTAACTGAATGGTTGTCAATGTGTGCATTCAACTGACAGAGTTAAACTCACGTTTGGATTCAGCGGTTTACAAACCCTTTCTGTGCAGAATCCCAAAACCGGTAATTCCAGCTCAATGACGGCATCCGAACTAAACAGCAGGAAACTTCGTCTAAAACTCAGGAGAAACGTTTCCTTGAAACTGCTCTGCTGTGCGTTCGTTCACCTAAGAGAGTTGAAACTATGTTGAGATTCAGCGAGTCAGAAACACGTTTATGCTAGGAGCTGCGTTGGGATATTCCCGAGTGAATGGGACCATAGGCTGTACAGAGAAATATCTGCTTCTGAAACCAAAACGGAGCTATCTAACTGAATGGTTGTCAATGTGTGCATTCAACTGACAGAGTTAAACTCACGTGTGGATTAAGCGTTTTGCAAACCATTTCTGTGCAGAATTCCAAAACCGGTATGTCCAGCCCAATGCCGGCATCCGTACTAAACAGCAGGAAACTTCGTCTAAAACTCAGGAGAAACGTTTCCTTGAAACTGCTCTGCTGTGCGTTCGTTCACCTAAGAGAGTTGAATCTATGTTGAGATTCAGCGAGTCAGAAACACGTTTCTTCTAGGAGCTGCGTTAGGATATTCCCGAGTGAATGGGACCATAGGCTGTGCAGAGAAATATCTGCTTCTAAAACCAAAACGGAGCTATCTAACTGAATGGTTGTCAATGTGTGCATTCAACTGACAGAGTTAAACTCACGTGTGGATTCAGCGGTTTGCAAACCCTTTCTGTGCAGAATCCCAAAACCGGTATTTCCAGCCCAATGCCGGCATCCGTACTAAACAGCAGGAAACTTCGTCTAAAACTCAGGAGAAACGTTTCCTTGAAACTGCTCTGCTGTGCATTCGTTCACCTAAGAGAGTTGAATCTATGTTGAGATTCAGCGAGTTAGAAACGCGTTTCTTCTAGGAGCTGCGTTGGGATATTCCCGAGTGAATGGGACCATAGGCTGTACAAAGAAATATGTGCTTCTAAAACCAAAACGGAGCTATCTAACTGAATGGTTGTCAATGTGTGCATTCAACTGACAGAGTTAAACTCACGTGTGGATTCAGCGGTTTGCAAACCCTTTCTGTGCAGAATCTCAAAACCGGTATTTCCAGCCCAATGCCGGCATCCGTACTAAACAGCAGGAAACTTCGTCTAAAACTCAGGAGAAACGTTTCCTTGAAACTGCTCTGCTGTGAATTCGTTCACCTAAGAGAGTTGAAACTATGTTGAGATTCAGCGAGTCAGAAACACGTTTATGCTAGGAGCTGCGTTGGGATATTCCCGAGTGAATGGGACCATAGGCTGTACAGAGAAATATCTGCTTCTAAAAGCAAAACGGAGCTATCTAACTGAATGGTTGTCAATGTGTGCATTCAACTGACAGAGTTAAACTCACGTGTGGATTCAGCGGTTTGCAAACCCTTTCTGTGCAGAATCCCAAAACCGCTATTTCCAGCCCAATGCCGGCATACGTACTAAACAGCAGGAAACTTCGTCTAAGACTCCGGAGAAACGTTTCCTTGAAACTGCTCTGCTGTGCGTTCGTTCACCTAAGAGAGTTGAATCTATGTTGAGATTCAGCGAGTCAGAAACGCGTTTCTTCTAGGAGCTGCGTTGGGATATTCCCGAGTGAATGGGACCATAGGCTGTACAGAGAAATATCTGCTTCTAAAACCAAAAGGGTGCTATCAAACTGAATGGTTGTCAATGTGTGCATTCAACTGACAGAGTTAAACTCACGTGTGGATTCAGCGGTTTGCAAACCCTTTCTGTGCAGAATCCCAAAACCGGTATTTCCAGCCCAATGCCGGCATCCGTACTAAAAAGCAGGAAACTTCGTCTAAAACTCAGGAGAAACGTTTCCTTGAAACTGCTCTGCTGTGCGTTCGTTCAACTAAGAGAGTTGAATCTATGTTGAGATTCAGCGAGTCAGAAACACGTTTCTTCTAGGAGCTGCGTTGGGATATTCCCGAGTGAATGGGATCATAGGCTGTACAGAGAAATATCTGCTTCTAAAACCAAAAGTGTGCTATCAAACTGAATGGTTGTCAATGTGTGCATTCAACTGACAGAGTTAAACTCACGTGTGGATTCAGCGGTTTGCAAACCCTTTCTGTGCAGAATCCCAAAACCGGTATTTCCAGCCCAATGCCGGCATACGTACTAAACAGCAGGAAACTTCGTCTAAAACTCAGGAGAGACGTTTCCTTGAAACTGCTCTGCTGTGCGTTCGTTCACCTAAGAGAGTTGAATCTATGTTGAGATTCAGCGAGTCAGAAACACGTTTCTTCTAGGAGCTGCGTTAGGATATTCCCGAGGGAATGGGACCATAGGCTGTACAGAGAAATATCTGCTTCTAAAACCAAAACGGAGCTATCTAACTGAATGGTTGTCAATGTGTGCATTCAACTGACAGAGTTAAACTCACGTGTGGATTCAGCGGTTTGCAAACCCTTTCTGTGCAGAATCCCAAAACCGGTATTTCCAGCCCAATGCCGGCATACGTACTAAACAGCAGGAAACTTCGTCTAAAACTCAGGAGAAACGTTTCCTTGAAACTGCTCAGCTGTGCGTTCGTTCACCTAAGAGAGTTGAATCTATGTTGAGATTCAGCGAGTCAGAAACACGTTTCTTCTAGGAGCTGCGTTGGGATATTCCCGAGTGAATGGGACCATAGGCTGTACAGAGAAATATCTGCTTCTAAAACCAAAAGTGTGCTATCTAACTGAATGGTTGTCAATGTGTGCATTCAACTGACAGAGTTAAACTCACGTGTGGATTCAGCGGTTTACAAACCCTTTCTGTGCAGAATCCCAAAACCGGTATTTCCAGCCCAATGCCGGCATCCGTACTAAACAGCAGGAAACTTCGTCTAAAACTCAGGAGCAACGTTTCCGTGAAACTGCTCTGCTGTGCGTTCGTTCACCTAAGAGAGTTGAATCTATGTTGAGATTCAGCGAGTCAGAAACACGTTTCTTCTAGGAGATGCGTTGGGATATTCCCGAGTGAATGGGACCAGAGGCTGTACAGAGAAATATCTGCTTCTAAAACCAAAAGTGTGCTATCTAACTGAATGGTTGCCAATGTGTGCATTCAACTGACAGAGTTAAACTCACGTGTGGATTCAGCGGTTTGCAAACCCTTTCTGTGCAGAATCCCAAAACCGCTATTTCCAGCCCCATGCCGGCATACGTACTAAACAGCAGGAAACTTCGTCTAAAACTCAGGAGAAACGTTTCCTTGAAACTGCTCTGCTGTGCGTTCGTTCACCTAAGAGAGTTGAATCTATGTTGAGATTCAGCGAGTCAGAAACACGTTTCTTCTAGGAGCTGCGTTGGGATATTCCCGAGTGAATGGGACCATAGGCTGTACAGAGAAATATCTGCTTCTAAAACCAAAAGTGTGCTATCAAACTGAATGGTTGTCAATGTGTGCATTCAACTGACAGAGTTAAACTCACGTGTGGATTCAGCGGTTTGCAAACCCTTTCTGTGCAGAATCCCAAAACCGGTATTTCCAGCCCAATGCCGGCATACGTACTAAACAGCAGGAAACTTCGTCTAAAACTCAGGAGAAACGTTTGCTTGAAACTGCTCTGCTGTGTGTTCGTTCACCTAAGAGAGTTGAATCTATGTTGAGATTCAGCGAGTCAGAAACACGTTTCTTCTAGGAGGTGCGTTGGGATATTCCCGAGTGAATGGGACCATAGTCTCTACAGAGAAATATCTGCTTCTACAACCAAAAGGGTGGTATCTAACTGAATGGTTGTCAATGTGTGCATTCAACTGACAGAGTTAAACTCACGTTTGGATTCAGCGGTTTACAAACCCTTTCTGTGCAGAATCCCAAAACCGGTAATTCCAGCTCAATGACGGCATCCGAACTAAACAGCAGGAAACTTCGTCTAAAACTCAGGAGAAACGTTTCCTTGAAACTGCTCTGCTGTGCGTTCGTTCACCTAAGAGAGTTGAAACTATGTTGAGATTCAGCGAGTCAGAAACACGTTTATGCTAGGAGCTGCGTTGGGATATTCCCGAGTGAATGGGACCATAGGCTGTACAGAGAAATATCTGCTTCTGAAACCAAAACGGAGCTATCTAACTGAATGGTTGTCAATGTGTGCATTCAACTGACAGAGTTAAACTCACGTGTGGATTAAGCGTTTTGCAAACCATTTCTGTGCAGAATTCCAAAACCGGTATTTCCAGCCCAATGCCGGCATCCGTACTAAACAGCAGGAAACTTCGTCTAAAACTCAGGAGAAACGTTTCCTTGAAACTGCTCTGCTGTGCGTTCGTTCACCTAAGAGAGTTGAATCTATGTTGAGATTCAGCGAGTCAGAAACACGTTTCTTCTAGGAGCTGCGTTAGGATATTCCCGAGTGAATGGGACCATAGGCTGTGCAGAGAAATATCTGCTTCTAAAACCAAAACGGAGCTATCTAACTGAATGGTTGTCAATGTGTGCATTCAACTGACAGAGTTAAACTCACGTGTGGATTCAGCGGTTTGCAAACCCTTTCTGTGCAGAATCCCAAAACCGGTATTTCCAGCCCAATGCCGGCATCCGTACTAAACAGCAGGAAACTTCGTCTAAAACTCAGGAGAAACGTTTCCTTGAAACTGCTCTGCTGTGCATTCGTTCACCTAAGAGAGTTGAATCTATGTTGAGATTCAGCGAGTTAGAAACGCGTTTCTTCTAGGAGCTGCGTTGGGATATTCCCGAGTGAATGGGACCATAGGCTGTACAAAGAAATATCTGCTTCTAAAACCAAAACGGAGCTATCTAACTGAATGGTTGTCAATGTGTGCATTCAACTGACAGAGTTAAACTCACGTGTGGATTCAGCGGTTTGCAAACCCTTTCTGTGCAGAATCTCAAAACCGGTATTTCCAGCCCAATGCCGGCATCCGTACTAAACAGCAGGAAACTTCGTCTAAAACTCAGGAGAAACGTTTCCTTGAAACTGCTCTGCTGTGAATTCGTTCACCTAAGAGAGTTGAAACTATGTTGAGATTCAGCGAGTCAGAAACACGTTTATGCTAGGAGCTGCGTTGGGATATTCCCGAGTGAATGGGACCATAGGCTGTACAGAGAAATATCTGCTTCTAAAAGCAAAACGGAGCTATCTAACTGAATGGTTGTCAATGTGTGCATTCAACTGACAGAGTTAAACTCACGTGTGGATTCAGCGGTTTGCAAACCCTTTCTGTGCAGAATCCCAAAACCGCTATTTCCAGCCCAATGCCGGCATACGTACTAAACAGCAGGAAACTTCGTCTAAGACTCCGGAGAAACGTTTCCTTGAAACTGCTCTGCTGTGCGTTCGTTCACCTAAGAGAGTTGAATCTATGTTGAGATTCAGCGAGTCAGAAACGCGTTTCTTCTAGGAGATGCGTTGGGATATTCCCGAGTGAATGGGACCATAGGCTGTACAGAGAAATATCTGCTTCTAAAACCAAAAGGGTGCTATCAAACTGAATGGTTGTCAATGTGTGCATTCAACTGACAGAGTTAAACTCACGTGTGGATTCAGCGGTTTGCAAACCCTTTCTGTGCAGAATCCCAAAACCGGTATTTCCAGCCCAATGCCGGCATCCGTACTAAAAAGCAGGAAACTTCGTCTAAAACTCAGGAGAAACGTTTCCTTGAAACTGCTCTGCTGTGCGTTCGTTCAACTAAGAGAGTTGAATCTATGTTGAGATTCAGCGAGTCAGAAACACGTTTCTTCTAGGAGCTGCGTTGGGATATTCCCGAGTGAATGGGACCATAGCCTGTACAGAGAAATATCTGCTTCTAAAACCAAAAGTGTGCTATCAAACTGAATGGTTGTCAATGTGTGCATTCAACTGACAGAGTTAAACTCACGTGTGGATTCAGCGGTTTGCAAACCCTTTCTGTGCAGAATCCCAAAACCGGTATTTCCAGCCCAATGCCGGCATACGTACTAAACAGCAGGAAACTTCGTCTAAAACTCAGGAGAGACGTTTCCTTGAAACTGCTCTGCTGTGCGTTCGTTCACCTAAGAGAGTTGAATCTATGTTGAGATTCAGCGAGTCAGAAACACGTTTCTTCTAGGAGCTGCGTTAGGATATTCCCGAGGGAATGGGACCATAGGCTGTACAGAGAAATATCTGCTTCTAAAACCAAAACGGAGCTATCTAACTGAATGGTTGTCAATGTGTGCATTCAACTGACAGAGTTAAACTCACGTGTGGATTCAGCGGTTTGCAAACCCTTTCTGTGCAGAATCCCAAAACCGGTATTTCCAGCCCAATGCCGGCATACGTACTAAACAGCAGGAAACTTCGTCTAAAACTCAGGAGAAACGTTTCCTTGAAACTGCTCAGCTGTGCGTTCGTTCACCTAAGAGAGTTGAATCTATGTTGAGATTCAGCGAGTCAGAAACACGTTTCTTCTAGGAGCTGCGTTGGGATATTCCCGAGTGAATGGGACCATAGGCTGTACAGAGAAATATCTGCTTCTAAAACCAAAAGTGTGCTATCTAACTGAATGGTTGTCAATGTGTGCATTCAACTGACAGAGTTAAACTCACGTGTGGATTCAGCGGTTTGCAAACCCTTTCTGTGCAGAATCCCAAAACCGGTATTTCCAGCCCAATGCCGGCATCCGTACTAAACAGCAGGAAACTTCGTCTAAAACTCAGGAGCAACGTTTCCGTGAAACTGCTCTGCTGTGCGTTCGTTCACCTAAGAGAGTTGAATCTATGTTGAGATTCAGCGAGTCAGAAACACGTTTCTTCTAGGAGATGCGTTGGGATATTCCCGAGTGAATGGGACCAGAGGCTGTACAGAGAAATATCTGCTTCTAAAACCAAAAGTGTGCTATCTAACTGAATGGTTGCCAATGTGTGCATTCAACTGACAGAGTTAAACTCACGTGTGGATTCAGCGGTTTGCAAACCCTTTCTGTGCAGAATCCCAAAACCGCTATTTCCAGCCCCATGCCGGCATACGTACTAAACAGCAGGAAACTTCGTCTAAAACTCAGGAGAAACGTTTCCTTGAAACTGCTCTGCTGTGCGTTCGTTCACCTAAGAGAGTTGAATCTATGTTGAGATTCAGCGAGTCAGAAACACGTTTCTTCTAGGAGCTGCGTTGGGATATTCCCGAGTGAATGGGACCATAGGCTGTACAGAGAAATATCTGCTTCTAAAACCAAAAGTGTGCTATCAAACTGAATGGTTGTCAATGTGTGCATTCAACTGACAGAGTTAAACTCACGTGTGGATTCAGCGGTTTGCAAACCCTTTCTGTGCAGAATCCCAAAACCGGTATTTCCAGCCCAATGCCGGCATACGTACTAAACAGCAGGAAACTTCGTCTAAAACTCAGGAGAAACGTTTGCTTGAAACTGCTCTGCTGTGTGTTCGTTCACCTAAGAGAGTTGAATCTATGTTGAGATTCAGCGAGTCAGAAACACGTTTCTTCTAGGAGCTGCGTTGGGATATTCCCGAGTGAATTGGACCATAGACTGTACAGAGAAATATCTGCTTCTAAAACCAAAACGGAGCTATCAAACTGAATGGTTGTCAATGTGTGCATTCAACTGACAGAGTTAAACTCACGTGTGGATTCAGCGGTTTGCAAACCCTTTCTGTGCAGAATCCCAAAACCGCTATTTCCAGCCCAATGCCGGCATCCGTACAAAACAGCAGGAAACTTCGTCTAAAACTCAGGAGCAACGTTTCCTTGAAACTGCTCTGCTGTGCGTTCCTTCACCTAAGAGAGTTGAATCTATGTTGAGATTCAGCGAGTCAGAAACACGTTTCTTCTAGGAGCTGCGTTGGGATATTCCCGAGTGAATGGGACCATAGGCTGTACAGAGAAATATCTGCTCCTACAACCAAAAGGGTGGTATCTAACTGAATGGTTGTCAATGTGTGCATTCAACTGACAGAGTTAAATTCACGTTTGGATTCAGCGGTTTACAAACCCTTTCTGTGCAGAATCCCAAAACCGGTAATTCCAGCTCAATGCCGGCATCCGTACTAAACAGCAGGAAACTTCGTCTAAAACTCAGGAGAAACGTTTCCTTGAAACTGCTCTGCTGTGAATTCGTTCACCTAAGAGAGTTGAAACTATGTTGAGATTCAGCGAGTCAGAAACACGTTTATGCTAGGAGCTGCGTTGGGATATTCCCGAGTGAATGGGACCATAGGCTGTACAGAGAAATATCTGCTTCTAAAAGCAAAACGGAGCTATCTAACTGAATGGTTGTCAATGTGTGCATTCAACTGACAGAGTTAAACTCACGTGTGGATTCAGCGGTTTGCAAACCCTTTCTGTGCAGAATCCCAAAACCGGTATTTCCAGCCCAATGCCGGCATCCGTACTAAACAGCAGGAAACTTCGTCTAAAACTCAGGAGAAACGTTTCCTTGAAACTGCTCTGCTGTGCGTTCGTTCACCTAAGAGAGTTGAATCTATGTTGAGATTCAGCGAGTCAGAAACACGTTTCTTCTAGGAGCTGCGTTGGGATATTCCCGAGTGAATGGGACCATAGGCTGTACAGAGAAATATCTGCTTCTAAAACCAAAAGTGTGCTATCAAACTGAATGGTTGTCAATGTGTGCATTCAACTGACAGAGTTAAACTCACGTGTGGATTCAGCGGTTTGCAAACCCTTTCTGTGCAGAATCCCAAAACCGCTATTTCCAGCCCAATGCCGGCATCCGTACAAAACAGCAGGAAACTTCGTCTAAAACTCAGGAGAAACGTTTCCTTGAAACTGCTCTGCTGTGCGTTCCTTCACCTAAGAGAGTTGAATCTATGTTGAGATTCAGCGAGTCAGAAACACGTTTCTTCTAGGAGCTGCGTTGGGATATTCCCGAGTGAATGGGACCATAGGCTGTACAGAGAAATATCTGCTCCTACAACCAAAAGGGTGGTATCTAACTGAATGGTTGTCAATGTGTGCATTCAACTGACAGAGTTAAATTCACGTTTGGATTCAGCGGTTTACAAACCCTTTCTGTGCAGAATCCCAAAACCGGTAATTCCAGCTCAATGCCGGCATCCGTACTAAACAGCAGGAAACTTCGTCTAAAACTCAGGAGAAACGTTTCCTTGAAACTGCTCTGCTGTGAATTCGTTCACCTAAGAGAGTTGAAACTATGTTGAGATTCAGCGAGTGAGAAACACGTTTATGCTAGGAGCTGCGTTGGGATATTCCCGAGTGAATGGGACCATAGGCTGTACAGAGAAATATCTGCTTCTAAAAGCAAAACGGAGCTATCTAACTGAATGGTTGTCAATGTGTGCATTCAACTGACAGAGTTAAACTCACGTGTGGATTCAGCGGTTTGCAAACCCTTTCTGTGCAGAATCCCAAAACCGGTATTTCCAGCCCAATGCCGGCATACGTACTAAACAGCAGGAAACTTCGTCTAAGACTCCCGAGAAACGTTTCCTTGAAACTGCTCTGCTGTGCGTTCGTTCACCTAAGAGAGTTGAATCTATGTTGAGATTCAGCGAGTCAGAAACACGTTTCTTCTAGGAGCTGCGTTGGGATATTCCCGAGTGAATGGGACCATAGGCTGTACAGAGAAATATCTGCTTCTAAAACCAAAACGGAGCTATCTAACTGAATGGTTGTCAATGTGTGCATTCAACTGACAGAGTTAAACTCACGTGTGGATTCAGCGGTTTGCAAACCCTTTCTGTGCAGAATCCCAAAACCGGTATTTCCAGCCCAATGCCGGCATCCGTACTAAACAGCAGGAAACTTCGTCTAAAACTCAGTAGAAACGTTTCCTTGAAACTGCTCTGCTGTGCGTTCGTTCACCTAAGAGAGTTGAATCTATGTTGAGATTCAGCGAGTCAGAAACACGTTTCTTCTAGGAGCTGCGTTGGGATATTCCCGAGTGAATGGGACCATAGGCTGTACAGAGAAATATCTGCTTCTAAAACCAAAACGGAGCTATCTAACTGAATGGTTGTCAATGTGTGCATTCAACTGACAGAGTTAAACTCACGTGTGGATTCAGCGGTTTGCAAACCCTTTCTGTGCAGAATCCCAAAACCGGTATTTCCAGCCCAATGCCGGCATCCGTACTAAACAGCAGGAAACTTCGTCTAAAACTCAGGAGAAGCGTTTCCTTGAAACTGCTCTGCTGTGCGTTCTTTCACCTAGAGAGTTGAAACTATGTTGAGATTCAGCGAGTCAGAAACACGTTTCTTTTAGGAGCTGCGTTGGGATATTCCCGAGTGAATGGGACCATAGGCTGTACAGAGAAATATCTGCTTCTAAAACCAAAACGGAGCTATCTAACTGAATGGTTGTCAATGTGTGCATTCAACTGACAGAGTTAAACTCACGTGTGGATTCAGCGGTTTGCAAACCCTTTCTGTGCAGAATCCCAAAACCGGTATTTCCAGCCCAATGCCGGCATCCGTACTAAACAGCAGGAAACTTCGTCTAAAACTCAGGAGAAACGTTTCCTTGAAACTGCTCTGCTGTGCGTTCGATCACCTAAGAGAGTTGAATCTATGTTGAGATTCAGCGAGTCAGAAACACGTTTCTTCTAGGAGCTGCGTTGGGATATTCCCGAGTGAATTGGACCATAGACTGTACAGAGAAATATCTGCTTCTAAAACCAAAACGGAGCTATCAAACTGAATGGTTGTCAATGTGTGCATTCAACTGACAGAGTTAAACTCACGTGTGGATTCAGCGGTTTACAAACCCTTTCTGTGCAGAATCCCAAAACCGGTAATTCCAGCTCAATGCCGGCATCCGTACTAAACAGCAGGAAACTTCGTCTAAAACTCAGGAGAAACGTTTCCTTGAAACTGCTCTGCTGTGAATTCGTTCACCTAAGAGAGTTGAAACTATGTTGAGATTCAGCGAGTCAGAAACACGTTTATGCTAGGAGCTGCGTTGGGATATTCCCGAGTGAATGGGACCATAGGCTGTACAGAGAAATATCTGCTTCTAAAAGCAAAACGGAGCTATCTAACTGAATGGTTGTCAATGTGTGCATTCAACTGACAGAGTTAAACTCACGTGTGGATTCAGCGGTTTGCAAACCCTTTATGTGCAGAATCCCAAAACCGGTATTTCCAGCCCAATGCCGGCATCCGTACTAAACAGCAGGAAACTTCGTCTAAAACTCAGGAGAAACGTTTCCTTGAAACTGCTCTGCTGTGCGTTCGTTCACCTAAGAGAGTTGAATCTATGTTGAGATTCAGCGAGTCAGAAACACGTTTCTTCTAGGAGCTGCGTTGGGATATTCCCGAGTGAATGGGACCATAGGCTGTACAGAGAAATATCTGTTTCTAAAACCAAAAGTGTGCTATCAAACTGAATGGTTGTCAATGTGTGCATTCAACTGACAGAGTTAAACTCACGTGTGGATTCAGCGGTTTGCAAACCCTTTCTGTGCAGAATCCCAAAACCGCTATTTCCAGCCCAATGCCGGCATCCGTACAAAACAGCAGGAAACTTCGTCTAAAACTCAGGAGAAACGTTTCCTTGAAACTGCTCTGCTGTGCGTTCGTTCACCTAAGAGAGTTGAATCTATGTTGAGATTCAGCGAGTCAGAAACACGTTTCTTCTAGGAGCTGCGTTGGGATATTCCCGAGTGAATGGGACCATAGGCTGTACAGAGAAATATCTGCTTCTAAAACCAAAAGTGTGCTATCAAACTGAATGGTTGTCAATGTGTGCATTCAACTGACAGAGTTAAACTCACGTGTGGATTCAGCGGTTTGCAAACCCTTTCTGTGCAGAATCCCAAAACCGGTATTTCCAGCCCAATGCCGGCATACGTACTAAACAGCAGGAAACTTCGTCTAAAACTCAGGAGAAACGTTTGCTTGAAACTGCTCTGCTGTGTGTTCGTTCACCTAAGAGAGTTGAATCTATGTTGAGATTCAGCGAGTCAGAAACACGTTTCTTCTAGGAGCTGCGTTGGGATATTCCCGAGTGAATTGGACCATAGACTGTACAGAGAAATATCTGCTTCTAAAACCAAAACGGAGCTATCAAACTGAATGGTTGTCAATGTGTGCATTCAACTGACAGAGTTAAACTCACGTGTGGATTCAGCGGTTTGCAAACCCTTTCTGTGCAGAATCCCAAAACCGCTATTTCCAGCCCAATGCCGGCATCCGTACAAAACAGCAGGAAACTTCGTCTAAAACTCAGGAGCAACGTTTCCTTGAAACTGCTCTGCTGTGCGTTCCTTCACCTAAGAGAGTTGAATCTATGTTGAGATTCAGCGAGTCAGAAACACGTTTCTTCTAGGAGCTGCGTTGGGATATTCCCGAGTGAATGGGACCATAGGCTGTACAGAGAAATATCTGCTCCTACAACCAAAAGGGTGGTATCTAACTGAATGGTTGTCAATGTGTGCATTCAACTGACAGAGTTAAATTCACGTTTGGATTCAGCGGTTTACAAACCCTTTCTGTGCAGAATCCCAAAACCGGTAATTCCAGCTCAATGCCGGCATCCGTACTAAACAGCAGGAAATTTCGTCTAAAACTCAGGAGAAACGTTTCCTTGAAACTGCTCTGCTGTGAATTCGTTCACCTAAGAGAGTTGAAACTATGTTGAGATTCAGCGAGTCAGAAACACGTTTATGCTAGGAGCTGCGTTGGGATATTCCCGAGTGAATGGGACCATAGGCTGTACAGAGAAATATCTGCTTCTAAAAGCAAAACGGAGCTATCTAACTGAATGGTTGTCAATGTGTGCATTCAACTGACAGAGTTAAACTCACGTGTGGATTCAGCGGTTTGCAAACCCTTTCTGTGCAGAATCCCAAAACCGGTATTTCCAGCCCAATGCCGGCATCCGTACTAAACAGCAGGAAACTTCGTCTAAAACTCAGGAGAAACGTTTCCTTGAAACTGCTCTGCTGTGCGTTCGTTCACCTAAGAGAGTTGAATCTATGTTGAGATTCAGCGAGTCAGAAACACGTTTCTTCTAGGAGCTGCGTTGGGATATTCCCGAGTGAATGGGACCATAGGCTGTACAGAGAAATATCTGCTTCTAAAACCAAAAGTGTGCTATCAAACTGAATGGTTGTCAATGTGTGCATTCAACTGACAGAGTTAAACTCACGTGTGGATTCAGCGGTTTGCAAACCCTTTCTGTGCAGAATCCCAAAACCGCTATTTCCAGCCCAATGCCGGCATCCGTACAAAACAGCAGGAAACTTCGTCTAAAACTCAGGAGAAACGTTTCCTTGAAACTGCTCTGCTGTGCGTTCCTTCACCTAAGAGAGTTGAATCTATGTTGAGATTCAGCGAGTCAGAAACACGTTTCTTCTAGGAGCTGCGTTGGGATATTCCCGAGTGAATGGGACCATAGGCTGTACAGAGAAATATCTGCTCCTACAACCAAAAGGGTGGTATCTAACTGAATGGTTGTCAATGTGTGCATTCAACTGACAGAGTTAAATTCACGTTTGGATTCAGCGGTTTACAAACCCTTTCTGTGCAGAATCCCAAAACCGGTAATTCCAGCTCAATGCCGGCATCCGTACTAAACAGCAGGAAACTTCGTCTAAAACTCAGGAGAAACGTTTCCTTGAAACTGCTCTGCTGTGAATTCGTTCACCTAAGAGAGTTGAAACTATGTTGAGATTCAGCGAGTGAGAAACACGTTTATGCTAGGAGCTGCGTTGGGATATTCCCGAGTGAATGGGACCATAGGCTGTACAGAGAAATATCTGCTTCTAAAAGCAAAACGGAGCTATCTAACTGAATGGTTGTCAATGTGTGCATTCAACTGACAGAGTTAAACTCACGTGTGGATTCAGCGGTTTGCAAACCCTTTCTGTGCAGAATCCCAAAACCGGTATTTCCAGCCCAATGCCGGCATACGTACTAAACAGCAGGAAACTTCGTCTAAGACTCCCGAGAAACGTTTCCTTGAAACTGCTCTGCTGTGCGTTCGTTCACCTAAGAGAGTTGAATCTATGTTGAGATTCAGCGAGTCAGAAACACGTTTCTTCTAGGAGCTGCGTTGGGATATTCCCGAGTGAATGGGACCATAGGCTGTACAGAGAAATATCTGCTTCTAAAACCAAAACGGAGCTATCTAACTGAATGGTTGTCAATGTGTGCATTCAACTGACAGAGTTAAACTCACGTGTGGATTCAGCGGTTTGCAAACCCTTTCTGTGCAGAATCCCAAAACCGGTATTTCCAGCCCAATGCCGGCATCCGTACTAAACAGCAGGAAACTTCGTCTAAAACTCAGGAGAAACGTTTCCTTGAAACTGCTCTGCTGTGCGTTCGTTCACCTAAGAGAGTTGAATCTATGTTGAGATTCAGCGAGTCAGAAACACGTTTCTTCTAGGAGCTGCGTTGGGATATTCCCGAGTGAATGGGACCATAGGCTGTACAGAGAAATATCTGCTTCTAAAACCAAAACGGAGCTATCTAACTGAATGGTTGTCAATGTGTGCATTCAACTGACAGAGTTAAACTCACGTGTGGATTCAGCGGTTTGCAAACCCTTTCTGTGCAGAATCCCAAAACCGGTATTTCCAGCCCAATGCCGGCATCCGTACTAAACAGCAGGAAACTTCGTCTAAAACTCAGGAGAAACGTTTCCTTGAAACTGCTCTGCTGTGCGTTCTTTCACCTAGAGAGTTGAAACTATGTTGAGATTCAGCGAGTCAGAAACACGTTTCTTCTAGGAGCTGCGTTGGGATATTCCCGAGTGAATGGGACCATAGGCTGTACAGAGAAATATCTGCTTCTAAAACCAAAACGGAGCTATCTAACTGAATGGTTGTCAATGTGTGCATTCAACTGACAGAGTTAAACTCACGTGTGGATTCAGCGGTTTGCAAACCCTTTCTGTGCAGAATCCCAAAACCGGTATTTCCAGCCCAATGCCGGCATCCGTACTAAACAGCAGGAAACTTCGTCTAAAACTCAGGAGAAACGTTTCCTTGAAACTGCTCTGCTGTGCGTTCGATCACCTAAGAGAGTTGAATCTATGTTGAGATTCAGCGAGTCAGAAACACGTTTCTTCTAGGAGCTGCGTTGGGATATTCCCGAGTGAATTGGACCATAGACTGTACAGAGAAATATCTGCTTCTAAAACCAAAACGGAGCTATCAAACTGAATGGTTGTCAATGTGTGCATTCAACTGACAGAGTTAAACTCACGTGTGGATTCAGCGGTTTGCAAACCCTTTCTGTGCAGAATCCCAAAACCGCTATTTCCAGCCCAATGCCGGCATCCGTACAAAACAGCAGGAAACTTCGTCTAAAACTCAGGAGCAACGTTTCCTTGAAACTGCTCTGCTGTGCGTTCCTTCACCTAAGAGAGTTGAATCTATGTTGAGATTCAGCGAGTCAGAAACACGTTTCTTCTAGGAGCTGCGTTGGGATATTCCCGAGTGAATGGGACCATAGGCTGTACAGAGAAATATCTGCTCCTACAACCAAAAGGGTGTTATCTAACTGAATGGTTGTCAATGTGTGCATTCAACTGACAGAGTTAAATTCACGTTTGGATTCAGCGGTTTACAAACCCTTTCTGTGCAGAATCCCAAAACCGGTAATTCCAGCTCAATGCCGGCATCCGTACTAAACAGCAGGAAACTTCGTCTAAAACTCAGGAGAAACGTTTCCTTGAAACTGCTCTGCTGTGAATTCGTTCACCTAAGAGAGTTGAAACTATGTTGAGATTCAGCGAGTCAGAAACACGTTTATGCTAGGAGCTGCGTTGGGATATTCCCGAGTGAATGGGACCATAGGCTGTACAGAGAAATATCTGCTTCTAAAAGCAAAACGGAGCTATCTATCTGAATGGTTGTCAATGTGTGCATTCAACTGACAGAGTTAAACTCACGTGTGGATTCAGCGGTTTGCAAACCCTTTATGTGCAGAATCCCAAAACCGGTATTTCCAGCCCAATGCCGGCATCCGTACTAAACAGCAGGAAACTTCGTCTAAAACTCAGGAGAAACGTTTCCTTGAAACTGCTCTGCTGTGCGTTCGTTCACCTAAGAGAGTTGAATCTATGTTGAGATTCAGCGAGTCAGAAACACGTTTCTTCTAGGAGCTGCGTTGGGATATTCCCGAGTGAATGGGACCATAGGCTGTACAGAGAAATATCTGTTTCTAAAACCAAAAGTGTGCTATCAAACTGAATGGTTGTCAATGTGTGCATTCAACTGACAGAGTTAAACTCACGTGTGGATTCAGCGGTTTGCAAACCCTTTCTGTGCAGAATCCCAAAACCGCTATTTCCAGCCCAATGCCGGCATCCGTACAAAACAGCAGGAAACTTCGTCTAAAACTCAGGAGAAACGTTTCCTTGAAACTGCTCTGCTGTGCGTTCGTTCACCTAAGAGAGTTGAATCTATGTTGAGATTCAGCGAGTCAGAAACACGTTTCTTCTAGGAGCTGCGTTGGGATATTCCCGAGTGAATGGGACCATAGGCTGTACAGAGAAATATCTGCTCCTACAACCAAAAGGGTGGTATCTAACTGAATGGTTGTCAATGTGTGCATTCAACTGACAGAGTTAAATTCACGTTTGGATTCAGCGGTTTACAAACCCTTTCTGTGCAGAATCCCAAAACCGGTAATTCCAGCTCAATGCCGGCATCCGTACTAAACAGCAGGAAACTTCGTCTAAAACTCAGGAGAAACGTTTCCTTGAAACTGCTCTGCTGTGAATTCGTTCACCTAAGAGAGTTGAAACTATGTTGAGATTCAGCGAGTGAGAAACACGTTTATGCTAGGAGCTGCGTTGGGATATTCCCGAGTGAATGGGACCATAGGCTGTACAGAGAAATATCTGCTTCTAAAAGCAAAACGGAGCTATCTAACTGAATGGTTGTCAATGTGTGCATTCAACTGACAGAGTTAAACTCACGTGTGGATTCAGCGGTTTGCAAACCCTTTCTGTGCAGAATCCCAAAACCGGTATTTCCAGCCCAATGCCGGCATACGTACTAAACAGCAGGAAACTTCGTCTAAGACTCCCGAGAAACGTTTCCTTGAAACTGCTCTGCTGTGCGTTCGTTCACCTAAGAGAGTTGAATCTATGTTGAGATTCAGCGAGTCAGAAACACGTTTCTTCTAGGAGCTGCGTTGGGATATTCCCGAGTGAATGGGACCATAGGCTGTACAGAGAAATATCTGCTTCTAAAACCAAAACGGAGCTATCTAACTGAATGGTTGTCAATGTGTGCATTCAACTGACAGAGTTAAACTCACGTGTGGATTCAGCGGTTTGCAAACCCTTTCTGTGCAGAATCCCAAAACCGGTATTTCCAGCCCAATGCCGGCATCCGTACTAAACAGCAGGAAACTTCGTCTAAAACTCAGGAGAAACGTTTCCTTGAAACTGCTCTGCTGTGCGTTCGTTCACCTAAGAGAGTTGAATCTATGTTGAGATTCAGCGAGTCAGAAACACGTTTCTTCTAGGAGCTGCGTTGGGATATTCCCGAGTGAATGGGACCATAGGCTGTACAGAGAAATATCTGCTTCTAAAACCAAAACGGAGCTATCTAACTGAATGGTTGTCAATGTGTGCATTCAACTGACAGAGTTAAACTCACGTGTGGATTCAGTGGTTTGCAAACCCTTTCTGTGCAGAATCCCAAAACCGGTATTTCCAGCCCAATGCCGGCATACGTACTAAAGAGCAGGAAACTTCGTCTAAAACTCAGGAGAAACGTTTCCTTGAAACTGCTCTGCTGTGCGTTCGTTCACCTAAGAGAGTTGAATCTATGTTGAGATTCAGCGAGTCACAAACACGTTTCTTCTAGGAGCTGATTTGAGATATTCCCGAGTGAATGGGACCATAGGCTGTACAGAGAAATATCTGCTTCTAAAACCAAAACGGAGCTATCTAACTGAATGGTTGTCAATGTGTGCATTCAACTGACAGAGTTAAACTCACGTGTGGATTCAGCGGTTTGCAAACCCTTTCTGTGCAGAATCCCAAAACCGGTATTTCCAGCCCAATGCCGGCATCCGTACTTAACAGCAGGAAACTTCGTCTAAAACTCAGGAGAAACGTTTCCTTGAAACTGCTCTGCTGTGCGTTCGATCACCTAAGAGAGTTGAATCTATTTTGAGATTCAGCGAGTCAGAAACACGTTTCTTCTAGGAGGTGCGTTGGGATATTCCCGAGTGAATGGGACCATAGTCTCTACAGAGAAATATCTGCTTCTATAACCAAAAGGGTGGTATCTAACTGAATGGTTGTCAATGTGTGCATTCAAATGACAGAGTTAAACTCACGTTTGGATTCAGCGGTTTACAAACCCTTTCTGTGCAGAATCCCAAAACCGGTAATTCCAGCTCAATGCCGGCATCCGAACTAAACAGCAGGAAACTTCGTCTAAAACTCAGGAGAAACGTTTCCTTGAAACTGCTCTGCTGTGCGTTCGTTCACCTAAGAGAGTTGAAACTATGTTGAGATTCAGCGAGTCAGAAACACGTTTATGCTAGGAGCTGCGTTGGGATATTCCCGAGTGAATGGGACCATAGGCTGTACAGAGAAATATCTGCTTCTGAAACCAAAACGGAGCTATCTAACTGAATGGTTGTCAATGTGTGCATTCAACTGACAGAGTTAAACTCACGTGTGGATTAAGCGGTTTGCAAACCATTTCTGTGCAGAATTCCAAAACCGGTATGTCCAGCCCAATGCCGGCATCCGTACTAAACAGCAGGAAACTTCGTCTAAAACTCAGGAGAAACGTTTCCTTGAAACTGCTCTGCTGTGCGTTCGTTCACCTAAGATAGTTGAATCTATGTTGAGATTCAGCGAGTCAGAAACACGTTTCTTCTAGGAGCTGCGTTAGGATATTCCCGAGTGAATGGGACCATAGGCTGTGCAGAGTAATATCTGCTTCTAAAACCAAAACGGAGCTATCTAACTGAATGGTTGTCAATGTGTGCATTCAACTGACAGAGTTAAACTCACGTGTGGATTCAGCGGTTTGCAAACCCTTTCTGTGCAGAATCCCAAAACCGGTATTTCCAGCCCAATGCCGGCATCCGTACTAAACAGCAGGAAACTTCGTGTAAAACTCAGGAGAAACGTTTCCTTGAAACTGCTCTGCTGTGCATTCGTTCACCTAAGAGAGTTGAATCTATGTTGAGATTCAGCGAGTTAGAAACGCGTTTCTTCTAGGAGCTGCGTTGGAATATTCCCGAGTGAATGGGACCATAGGCTGTACAAAGAAATATCTGCTTCTAAAACCAAAACGGAGCTATCTAACTGAATGGTTGTCAATGTGTGCATTCAACTGACAGAGTTAAACTCACGTGTGGATTCAGCGGTTTGCAAACCCTTTCTGTGCAGAATCCCAAAACCGGTATGTCCAGCCCAATGCCGGCATCCGTACTAAACAGCAGGAAACTTCGTCTAAAACTCAGGAGAAACGTTTCCTTGAAACTGCTCTGCTGTGCGTTCGTTCACCTAAGAGAGTTGAATCTATGTTGAGATTCAGCGAGTCAGAAACACGTTTCTTCTAGGAGCTGCGTTGGGATATTCCCGAGTGAATGGGACCATAGGCTGTACAGAGAAATATCTGCTTCTAAAACCAAAACGGAGCTATCTAACTGAATGGTTGTCAATGTGTGCATTCAACTGACAGAGTTAAACTCACGTGTGGATTCAGCGGTTTGCAAACCCTTTCTGTGCAGAATCCCAAAACCGGTATTTCCAGCCCAATGCCTGCATCCGTACTAAACAGCAGGAAACTTCGTCTAAAACTCAGGAGAAACGTTTCCTTGAAACTGCTCTGCTGCGCGTTCGATCACCTAAGAGAGTTGAATCTATGTTGAGATTCAGCGAGTCAGAAACACGTTTCTTCTAGGAGGTGCATTGGGATATTCCCGAGTGAATGGGACCATAGGCTGTACAGAGAAAAATCTGCTCCTACAACCAAAAGGGTGGTATCTAACTGAATGGTTGTCAATGAGTGCATTCAACTGACAGAGTTAAACTCACGTTTGGATTCAGCGGTTTACAAACCCTTTCTGTGCAGAATCCCAAAACCGGTAATTCCAGCCCAATGCCGGCATACGTACTAAAGAGCAGGAAACTTCGTCTAAAACTCAGGAGCAACGTTTCCTTGAAACTGCTCTGCTGTGCGTTCGTTCACCTAAGAGAGTTGAATCTATGTTGAGATTCAGCGAGTCAGAAACACGTTTCTTCTAGGAGCTGCGTTGGGATACTCCCGAGTGAATTGGACCATAGGCTGTACAGAGAAATATCTGCTTCTAAAACCAAAACGGAGCTATCTAACTGAATGGTTGTCAATGTGTGCATTCAACTGACAGAGTTAAACTCACGTGTGGATTCAGCGGTTTGCAAACCCTTTCTGTGCAGAATCCCAAAACCGGTATTTCCAGCCCAATGGCGGCATACGTACTAAACAGCAGGAAACTTCGTCTAAAACTCAGAAGAAACGTTTCCTTGAAACTGCTCTTCTGTGCGTTCGTTCACCTAAGAGAGTTGAATCTATGTTGAGATTCAGCGAGTCAGAAACACGTTTCTTCTAGGAGCTGCGTTGGGATATTCCCGAGCGAATGGGACCATAGGCTGTACAGAGAAATATCTGCTTCAAAAACCAAAACGGAGCTATCTAACTGAATGGTTGTCAATGTGTGCATTCAACTGACAGAGTTAAACTCACGTGTGGATTCAGCGGTTTGCAAACCCTTTCTGTGCAGAATCCCAAAACCGGTATTTCCAGCCCAATGCCGGCATCCGTACTAAACAGCAGGAAACTTCGTCTAAAACTCAGGAGAAACGTTTCCTTGAAACTGCTCTGCTGTGCGTTCGTTCACTTAAGAGAGTTGAATCTATGTTGAGATTCAGCGAGTCAGAAACACGTTTCTTCTAGGAGATGCGTTGGGATATTCCCGAGTGAAAGGGACCATAGGCTGTACAGAGAAATATCTGCTTCTAAAACCAAAACGGAACTATCTAACTGAATGGTTGTCAATGTGTGCATTCAACTGACAGAGTTAAACTCACGTGTGGATTCAGCGGTTTGCAAACCCTTTCTGTGCAGAATCCCAAAACCGGTATTTCCAGCCCAATGCCGGCATACATACTAAAGAGCAGGAAACTTCGTCTAAAACTCAGGAGCAACGTTTCCTTGAAACTGCTCTGCTGTGCGTTCGTTCACCTAAGAGAGTTGAATCTATGTTGAGATTCAGCGAGTCAGAAACACGTTTCTTCTAGGAGCTGATTTGAGATATTCCCGAGTGAATGGGACCATAGGCTGTACAGAGAAATATCTGCTTCTAAAACCAAAACGGAGCTATCTAACTGAATGGTTGTCAATGTGTGCATTCAACTGACAGAGTTAAACTCACGTGTGGATTCAGCGGTTTGCAAACCCTTTCTGTGCAGAATCCCAAAACCGGTATTTCCAGCCCAATGCCGGCATCCGTACTTAACAGCAGGAAACTTCGTCTAAAACTCAGGAGAAACGTTTCCTTGAAACTGCTCTGCTGTGCGTTCGATCACCTAAGAGAGCTGAATCTATGTTGAGATTCAGCGAGTCAGAAACACGTTTCTTCTAGGAGGTGCGTTGGGATATTCCCGAGTGAATGGGACCATAGTCTCTACAGAGAAATATCTGCTTCTACAACCAAAAGGGTGGTATCTAACTGAATGGTTGTCAATGTGTGCATTCAACTGACAGAGTTAAACTCACGTTTGGATTCAGCGGTTTACAAACCCTTTCTGTGCAGAATCCCAAAACCGGTAATTCCAGCTCAATGCCGGCATCCGAACTAAACAGCAGGAAACTTCGTCTAAAACTCAGGAGAAACGATTCCTTGAAACTGCTCTGCTGTGCGTTCGTTCACCTAAGAGAGTTGAAACTATGTTGAGATTCAGCGAGTCAGAAACACGTTTATGCTAGGAGCTGGGTTGGGATATTCCCGAGTGAATGGGACCATAGGCTGTACAGAGAATTATCTGCTTCTGAAACCAAAACGGAGCTATCTAACTGAATGGTTGTCAATGTGTGCATTCAACTGACAGAGTTAAACTCACGTTTGGATTAAGCGGTTTGCAAACCATTTCTGTGCAGAATTCCAAAACCGGTATGTCCAGCCCAATGCCGGCATCCGTACTAAACAGCAGGAAACTTCGTCTAAAACTCAGGAGAAACGTTTCCTTGAAACTGCTCTGCTGTGCGTTCGTTCACCTAAGATAGTTGAATCTATGTTGAGATTCAGCGAGTCAGAAACACGTTTCTTCTAGGAGCTGCGTTAGGATATTCCCGAGTGAATGGGACCATAGGCTGTGCAGAGAAATATCTGCTTCTAAAACCAAAACGGAGCTATCTAACTGAATGGTTGTCAATGTGTGCATTCAACTGACAGAGTTAAACTCACGTGTGGATTCAGCGGTTTGCAAACCCTTTCTGTGCAGAATCCCAAAACCGGTATTTCCAGCCCAATGCCGGCATCCGTACTAAACAGCAGGAAACTTCGTCTAAAACTCAGGAGAAACGTTTCCTTGAAACTGCTCTGCTGTGCGTTCGTTCACCTAAGAGAGTTGAATCTATGTTGAGATTCAGCGAGTCAGAAACACGTTTCTTCTAGGAGCTGCGTTGGGATATTCCCGAGTGAAAGGGACCATAGGCTGTACAGAGAAATATCTGCTTCTAAAACCAAAAGTGTGCTATCAAACTGAATGGTTGTCAATGTGTGCATTCAACTGACAGAGTTAAACTCACGTGTGGATTCAGCGGTTTGCAAACCCTTTCTGTGCAGAATCCCAAAACCGGTATTTCCAGCCCAATGCCGGCATACGTACTAAACAGCAGGAAACTTCGTCTAAAACTCAGGAGAAACGTTTCCTTGAAACTGCTCTGCTGTGCGTTCGTTCACCTAAGAGAGTTGAATCTATGTTGAGATTCAGCGAGTCAGAAACACGTTTCTTCTAGGAGCTGCGTTGGGATATTCCCGAGTGAATGGGACCATAGGCTGTACAGAGAAATATCTGCTTCTAAAACCAAAACGGAGCTTTCTAACTGAATGGTTGTCAATGTGTGCATTCAACTGACAGAGTTAAACTCACGTGTGGATTCAGCGGTTTGCAAACCCTTTCTGTGCAGAATCCCAAAACCGGTATTTCCAGCCCAATGCCGGCATACGTACTAAACAGCAGGAAACTTCGTCTAAAACTCAGGAGCAACGTTTCCTTGAAACTGCTCTGCTGTGCGTTCGTTCACCTAAGAGAGTTGAATCTATGTTGAGATTCAGCGAGTCAGAAACACGTTTCTTCTAGGAGCTGGTTTGAGATATTCCCGAGTGAATGGGACCATAGGCTGTACAGAGAAATATCTGCTTCTAAAACCAAAACGGAGCTATCTAACTGAATGGTTGTCAATGTGTGCATTCAACTGACAGAGTTAAACTCACGTGTGGATTCAGCGGTTTGCAAACCCTTTATGTGCAGAATCCCAAAACCGGTATTTCCAGCCCAATGCCGGCATACGTACTAAAGAGCAGGAAACTTCGTCTAAAACTCAGGAGCAACGTTTCCTTGAAACTGCTCTGCTGTGCGTTCGTTCACCTAAGAGAGTTGAATCTATGTTGAGATTCAGCGAGTCAGAAACACGTTTCTTCTAGGAGCTGGTTTGAGATATTCCCGAGTGAATGGGACCATAGGCTGTACAGAGAAATATCTGCTTCTAAAACCAAAACGGAGCTATCTAACTGAATGGTTGTCAATGTGTGCATTCAACTGACAGAGTTAAACTCACGTGTGGATTCAGCGGTTTGCAAACCCTTTATGTGCAGAATCCCAAATCCGGTATTTCCAGCCCAATGCCGGCATACGTACTAAACAGCAGTGAACTTCGTCTAAAACTCAGGAGCAACTTTTCCTTGAAACTGCTCTGCTGTGCGTTCGTTCACCTAAGAGAGTTGAATCTATGTTGAGATTCAGCGAGTCAGAAACACGTTTCTTCTAGGAACTGCGTTGGGATATTCCCGAGTGAATGGGACCATAGGCTGTACAGAGAAATATCTGCTTCTAAAACCAAAAGTGTGCTATCTAACTGAATGGTTGTCAATGTGTGCATTCAACTGACAGAGTTAAACTCACGTGTGGATTCAGCGGTTTGTAACCCTTTCTGTGCAGAATCCCAAAACTGGTATTTCCAGCCCAATGCCGGCATCCGTACTAAACAGCAGGAAACTTCGTCTAAAACTCAGGAGAAACGTTTCCTTGAAACTGCTCTGCTGTGCGTTCGTTCACCTAAGAGAGTTGAATCTATGTTGAGATTCAGCGAGTCAGAAACACGTTTCTTCTAGGAGCTGCGTTGGGATATTCCCGAGTGAATGGGACCATAGGCTGTACAGAGAAATATCTGCTTCTAAAACCAAAAGGGTGCTATCAAACTGAATGGTTGTCAATGTGTGCATTCAACTGACAGAGTTAAACTCACGTGTGGATTCAGCGGTTTGCAAACACTTTCTGTGCAGAATCCCAAAACCGGTAATTCCAGCCCAATGCCGGCATCCGTACTAAACAGCAGGAAACTTCGTCTAAAACTCAGGAGAAACGTTTCCTTGAAACTGCTCTGCTGTGCGTTCGTTCACCTAAGAGAGTTGAATCTATGTTGAGATTCAGCGAGTCAGAAACGCGTTTCTTCTAGGAGCTGCGTTGGGATATTCCCGAGTGAATGGGACCATAGGCTGTAAAGATAAATATCTGCTTCTAAAACCAAAACGGAGCTATCTAACTGAATGGTTGTCAATGTGTGCATTCAACTGACAGAGTTAAACTCACGTGTGGATTCAGCGGTTTGCAAACCCTTTATGTGCAGAATCCCAAATCCGGTATTTCCATCCCAATGCCGGCATACGTACTAAACAGCAGTAAACTTCGTCTAAAACTCAGGAGCAACTTTTCCTTGAAACTGCTCTGCTGTGCGTTCGTTCACCTAAGAGAGTTGAATCTATGTTGAGATTCAGCGAGTCAGAAACACGTTTCTTCTAGGAACTGCGCTGGGATATTCCCGAGTGAATGGGACCATAGGCTGTACAGAGAAATATCTGCTTCTAAAACCAAAAGTGTGCTATCTAACTGAATGGTTGTCAATGTGTGCATTCAACTGACAGAGTTAAACTCACGTGTGGATTCAGCGGTTTGTAACACTTTCTGTGCAGAATCCCAAAACTGGTATTTCCAGCCCAATGCCGGCATCCATACTAAACAGCAGGAAACTTCGTCTAAAACTCAGGAGAAACGTTTCCTTGAAACTGCTCTGCTGTGCGTTCGTTCACCTAAGAGAGTTGAATCTATGTTGAGATTCAGCGAGTCAGAAACACGTTTCTTCTAGGAGCTGCGTTGGGATATTCCCGAGTGAATGGGACCATAGGCTGTACAGAGAAATATCTGCTTCTAAAACCAAAAGGGTGCTATCAAACTGAATGGTTGTCAATGTGTGCATTCAACTGACAGAGTTAAACTCACGTGTGGATTCAGCGGTTTGCAAACCCTTTCTGTGCAGAATCCCAAAACCGGTAATTCCAGCCCAATGCCGGCATCCGTACTAAACAGCAGGAAACTTCGTCTAAAACTCAGGAGAAACGTTTCCTTGAAACTGCTCTGCTGTGCGTTCGTTCACCTAAGAGAGTTGAATCTATGTTGAGATTCAGCGAGTCAGAAACGCGTTTCTTCTAGGAGCTGCGTTGGGATATTCCCGAGTGAATGGGACCATAGGCTGTACAGAGAAATATCTGCTTCTAAAACCAAAACGGAGCTAACTAACTGAATGGTTGTCAATGTGTGCATTCAACTGACAGAGTTAAACTCACGTGTGGATTCACCGGTTTGCAAACCCTTTATGTGCAGAATCCCAAATCCGGTATTTCCAGCCCAATGCCGGCATACGTACTAAATAGCAGTGAACTTCGTCTAAAACTCAGGAGCAACTTTTCCTTGAAACTGCTCTGCTGTGCGTTCGTTCACCTAAGAGAGTTGAATCTATGTTGAGATTCAGCGAGTCAGAAACACGTTTCTTCTAGGAACTGCGTTGGGATATTCCCGAGTGAATGGGACCATAGGCTGTACAGAGAAATATCTGCTTCTAAAACCAAAAGTGTGCTATCTAACTGAATGGTTGTCAATGTGTGCATTCAACTGACAGAGTTAAACTCACGTGTGGATTCAGCGGTTTGTAACCCTTTCTGTGCAGAATCCCAAAACTGGTATTTCCAGCCCAATGCCGGCATCCGTACTAAACAGCAGGAAACTTCGTCTAAAACTCAGGAGAAACGTTTCCTTGAAACTGCTCTGCTGTGCGTTCGTTCACCTAAGAGAGTTGAATCTATGTTGAGATTCAGCGAGTCAGAAACACGTTTCTTCTAGGAGCTGCGTTGGGATATTCCCGAGTGAATGGGACCATAGGCTGTACAGAGAAATATCTGCTTCTAAAACCAAAACGGAGCTATCTAACTGAATGGTTGTCAATGTGTGCATTCAACTGACAGAGTTAAACTCACGTGTGGATTCAGCGGTTTGCAAACCCTTTCTGTGCAGAATCCCAAAACCGGTATTTCCAGCCCAATGCCGGCATCCGTACTAAACAGCAGGAAACTTCGTCTAAAACTCAGGAGAAACGTTTCCTTGAAACTGCTCTGCTGCGCGTTCGATCACCTAAGAGAGTTGAATCTATGTTGAGATTCAGCGAGTCAGAAACACGTTTCTTCTAGGAGGTGCATTGGGATATTCCCGAGTGAATAGGACCATAGGCTGTACAGAGAAAAATCTGCTCCTACAACCAAAAGGGTGGTATCTAACTGAATGGTTGTCAATGTGTGCATTCAACTGACAGAGTTAAACTCACGTTTGGATTCAGCGGTTTACAAACCCTTTCTGTGCAGAATCCCAAAACCGGTAATTCCAGCCCAATGCCGGCATGCGTACTAAAGAGCAGGAAACTTCGTCTAAAACTCAGGAGCAACGTTTCCTTGAAACTGCTCTGCTGTGCGTTCGTTCACCTAAGAGAGTTGAATCTATGTTGAGATTCAGCGAGTCAGAAACACGTTTCTTCTAGGAGCTGCGTTGGGATACTACCGAGTGAATGGGACCATAGGCTGTACAGAGAAATATCTGCTTCTAAAACCAAAACGGAGCTATCTAACTGAATGGTTGTCAATGTGTGCATTCAACTGACAGAGTTAAACTCACGTGTGGATTCAGCGGTTTGCAAACCCTTTCTGTGCAGAATCCCAAAACCGGTATTTCCAGCCCAATGCCGGCATACGTACTAAACAGCAGGAAACTTCGTCTAAAACTCAGGAGAAACGTTTCCTTGAAACTGCTCTTCTGTGCGTTCGTTCACCTAAGAGAGTTGAATCTATGTTGATATTCAGCGAGTCAGAAAAACGTTTCTTCTAGGAGCTGCGTTGGGATATTCCCGAGCGAATGGGACCATAGGCTGTACAGAGAAATATCTGCTTCAAAAACCAAAACGGAGCTATCTAACTGAATGGTTGTCAATGTGTGCATTCAACTGACAGAGTTAAACTCACGTGTGGATTCAGCGGTTTGCAAACCCTTTCTGTGCAGAATCCCAAAACCGGTATTTCCAGCCCAATGCCGGCATACGTACTAAACAGCAGGAAACTTCGTCTAAAACTCAGGAGAAACGTTTCCTTGAAACTGTTCTGCTGTGCGTTCGTTCACCTAAGAGAGTTGAATCTATGTTGAGATTCAGCGAGTCAGAAACACGTTTCTTCTAGGAGATGCGTTGGGATATTCCCGAGTGAAAGGGACCATAGGCTGTACAGAGAAATATCTGCTTCTAAAACCAAAACGGAACTATCTAACTGAATGGTTGTCAATGTGTGCATTCAACTGACAGAGTTAAACTCACGTGTGGATTCAGCGGTTTGCAAACCCTTTCTGTGCAGAATCCCAAAACCGGTATTTCCAGCCCAATGCCGGCATACATACTAAAGAGCAGGAAACTTCGTCTAAAACTCAGGAGCAACGTTTCCTTGAAACTGCTCTGCTGTGCGTTCGTTCACCTAAGAGAGTTGAATCTATGTTGAGATTCAGCGAGTCAGAAACACGTTTCTTCTAGGAGCTGATTTGAGATATTCCCGAGTGAATGGGACCATAGGCTGTACAGAGAAATATCTGCTTCTAAAACCAAAACGGAGCTATCTAACTGAATGGTTGTCAATGTGTGCATTCAACTGACAGAGTTAAACTCACGTGTGGATTCAGCGGTTTGCAAACCCTTTCTGTGCAGAATCCCAAAACCGGTATTTCCAGCCCAATGCCGGCATCCGTACTTAACAGCAGGAAACTTCGTCTAAAACTCAGGAGAAACGTTTCCTTGAAACTGCTCTGCTGTGCGTTCGATCACCTAAGAGAGTTGAATCTATGTTGAGATTCAGCGAGTCAGAAACACGTTTCTTCTAGGAGGTGAGTTGGGATATTCCCGAGTGAATGGGACCATAGTCTCTACAGAGAAATATCTGCTTCTACAACCAAAAGGGTGGTATCTAACTGAATGGTTGTCAATGTGTGCATTCAACTGACAGAGTTAAACTCACGTTTGGATTCAGCGGTTTACAAACCCTTTCTGTGCAGAATCCCAAAACCGGTAATTCCAGCTCAATGCCGGCATCCGAACTAAACAGCAGGAAACTTCGTCTAAAACTCAGGAGAAACGTTTCCTTGAAACTGCTCTGCTGTGCGTTCGTTCACCTAAGAGAGTTGAAACTATGTTGAGATTCAGCGAGTCAGAAACACGTTTATGCTAGGAGCTGGGTTGGGATATTCCCGAGTGAATGGGACCATAGGCTGTACAGAGAAATATCTGCTTCTGAAACCAAAACGGAGCTATCTAACTGAATGGTTGTCAATGTGTGCATTCAACTGACAGAGTTAAACTCACGTGTGGATTAAGCGGTTTGCAAACCATTTCTGTGCAGAATTCCAAAACCGGTATGTCCAGCCCAATGCCGGCATCCGTACTAAACAGCAGGAAACTTCGTCTAAAACTCAGGAGAAACGTTTCCTTGAAACTGCTCTGCTGTGCGTTCGTTCACCTAAGATAGTTGAATCTATGTTGAGATTCAGCGAGTCAGAAACACGTTTCTTCTAGGAGCTGCGTTAGGATATTCCCGAGTGAATGGGACCATAGGCTGTGCAGAGAAATATCTGCTTCTAAAACCAAAACGGAGCTATCTAACTGAATGGTTGTCATTGTGTGCATTCAACTGACAGAGTTAAACTCACGTGTGGATTCAGCGGTTTGCAAACCCTTTCTGTGCAGAATCCCAAAACCGGTATTTCCAGCCCAATGCCGGCATACGTACTAAACAGCAGAAAACTTCGTCTAAGACTCCGGAGAAACGTTTCCTTGAAACTGCTCTGCTGTGCGTTCGTTCACCTAAGAGAGTTGAATCTATGTTGAGATTCAGCGAGTCAGAAACACGTTTCTTCTAGGAGCTGCGTTGGGATATTCCCGAGTGAATGGGACCATAGGCTGTACAGAGAAATATCTGCTTCTAAAACCAAAAGTGTGCTATCAAACTGAATGGTTGTCAATGTGTGCATTCAACTGACAGAGTTAAACTCACGTGTGGATTCAGCGGTTTGCAAACCCTTTCTGTGCAGAATCCCAAAACCGGTATTTCCAGCCCAATGCCGGCATCCGTACTAAACAGCAGGAAACTTCGTCTAAAACTCAGGAGAAACGTTTCCTTGAAACTGCTCTGCTGTGCGTTCGTTCACCTAAGAGAGTTGAATCTATGTTGAGATTCAGCGAGTCAGAAACACGTTTCTTCTAGGAGCTGCGTTGGGATATTCCCGAGTGAATGGGACCATAGGCTGTACAGAGAAATATCTGCTTCTAAAACCAAAAGTGTGCTATCAAACTGAATGGTTGTCAATGTGTGCATTCAACTGACAGAGTTAAACTCACGTGTGGATTCAGCGGTTTGCAAACCCTTTCTGTGCAGAATCCCAAAACCGGTATTTCCAGCCCAATGCCGGCATACGTACTAAACAGCAGGAAACTTCGTCTAAAACTCAGGAGAAACGTTTCCTTGAAACTGCTCTGCTGTGCGTTCGTTCACCTAAGAGAGTTGAATCTATGTTGAGATTCAGCGAGTCAGAAACACGTTTCTTCTAGGAGCTGCGTTGGGATATTCCCGAGTGAATGGGACCATAGGCTGTACAGAGAAATATCTGCTTCTAAAACCAAAAGGGTGCTATCAAACTGAATGGTTGTCAATGTGTGCATTCAACTGACAGAGTTAAACTCACGTGTGGATTCAGCGGTTTGCAAACCCTTTCTGTGCAGAATCCCAAAACCGGTATTTCCAGCCCAATGCCGGCATACGTACTAAACAGCAGGAAACTTCGTCTAAAACTCAGGAGAAACGTTTCCTTGAAACTGCTCTGCTGTGCGTTCGTTCACCTAAGAGAGTTGAATCTATGTTGAGATTCAGCGAGTCAGAAACACGTTTCTTCTAGGAGATGCGTTGGGATATTCCCGAGTGAAAGGGACCATAGGCTGTACAGAGAAATATCTGCTTCTAAAACCAAAACGGAACTATCTAACTGAATGGTTGTCAAAGTGTGCATTCAACTGACAGAGTTAAACTCACGTGTGGATTCAGCGGTTTGCAAACCCTTTCTGTGCAGAATCCCAAAACCGGTATTTCCAGCCCAATGCCGGCATACGTACTAAACAGCAGGAAACTTCGTCTAAAACTCAGGAGAAACGTTTCCTTGAAACTGCTCTGCTGTGCGTTCGTTCACCTAAGAGAGTTGAATCTATGTTGAGATTCAGCGAGTCAGAAACACGTTTCTTCTAGGAGCTGCGTTGGGATATTCCCGAGTGAATGGGACCATAGGCTGTACAGAGAAATATCTGCTTCTAAAACCAAAAGTGTGCTATCAAACTGAATGGTTGTCAATGTGTGCATTCAACTGACAGAGTTAAACTCACGTGTGGATTCAGCGGTTTGCAAACCCTTTCTGTGCAGAATCCCAAAACCGGTATTTCCAGCCCAATGCCGGCATACGTACTAAACAGCAGGAAACTTCGTCTAAAACTCAGGAGAAACGTTTCCTTGAAACTGCTCTGCTGTGCGTTCGTTCACCTAAGAGAGTTGAATCTATGTTGAGATTCAGCGAGTCAGAAACACGTTTCTTCTAGGAGCTGCGTTGGGATATTCCCGAGTGAATGGGACCATAGGCTGTACAGAGAAATATCTGCTTCTAAAACCAAAACGGAGCTATCTAACTGAATGGTTGTCAATGTGTGCATTCAACTGACAGAGTTAAACTCACGTGTGGATTCAGCGGTTTGCAAACCCTTTCTGTGCAGAATCCCAAAACCGGTATTTCCAGCCCAATGCCGGCATACGTACTAAACAGCAGGAAACTTCGTCTAAAACTCAGGAGAAACGTTTCCTTGAAACTGCTCTGCTGTGCGTTCGTTCACCTAAGAGAGTTGAATCTATGTTGAGATTCAGCGAGTCAGAAACACGTTTCTTCTAGGAACTGCGCTGGGATATTCCCGAGTGAATGGGACCATAGGCTGTACAGAGAAATATCTGCTTCTAAAGCCAAAAGTGTGCTATCTAACTGAATGGTTGTCAATGTGTGCATTCAACTGACAGAGTTAAACTCACGTGTGGATTCAGCGGTTTGTAACACTTTCTGTGCAGAATCCCAAAACCGGTATTTCCAGCCCAATGCCGGCATCCATACTAAACAGCAGGAAACTTCGTCTAAAACTCAGGAGAAACGTTTCCTTGAAACTGCTCTGCTGTGCGTTCGTTCACCTAAGAGAGTTGAATCTATGTTGAGATTCAGCGAGTCAGAAACACGTTTCTTCTAGGAGCTGCGTTGGGATATTCCCGAGTGAATGGGACCATAGGCTGTACAGAGAAATATCTGCTTCTAAAACCAAAAGTGTGCTATCAAACTGAATGGTTGTCAATGTGTGCATTCAACTGACAGAGTTAAACTCACGTGTGGATTCAGCGGTTTGCAAACCCTTTCTGTGCAGAATCCCAAAACCGGTATTTCCAGCCCAATGCCGCCATACGTACTAAACAGCAGGAAACTTCGTCTAAAACTCAGGAGAAACGTTTCCTTGAAACTGCTCTGCTGTGCGTTCGTTCACCTAAGAGAGTTGAATCTATGTTGAGATTCAGCGAGTCAGAAACACGTTTCTTCTAGGAGCTGCGTTGGGATATTCCCGAGTGAATGGGACCATAGGCTGTACAGAGAAATATCTGCTTCTAAAACCAAAACGGAGCTATCTAACTGAATGGTTGTCAATGTGTGCATTCAACTGACAGAGTTAAACTCACGTGTGGATTCAGCGGTTTGCAAACCCTTTCTGTGCAGAATCCCAAAACCGGTATTTCCAGTCCAATGCCGGCATACGTACTAAACAGCAGGAAACTTCGTCTAAAACTCAGGAGAAACGTTTCCTTGAAACTGCTCTGCTGTGCGTTCGTTCACCTAAGAGAGTTGAATCTATGTTGAGATTCAGCGAGTCAGAAACACGTTTCTTCTAGGAACTGCGCTGGGATATTCCCGAGTGAATGGGACCATAGGCTGTACAGAGAAATATCTGCTTCTAAAGCCAAAAGTGTGCTATCTAACTGAATGGTTGTCAATGTGTGCATTCAACTGACAGAGTTAAACTCACGTGTGGATTCAGCGGTTTGTAACACTTTCTGTGCAGAATCCCAAAACTGGTATTTCCAGCCCAATGCCGGCATCCGTACTAAACAGCAGGAAACTTCGTCTAAAACTCAGGAGAAACGTTTCCTTGAAACTGCTCTGCTGTGCGTTCGTTCACCTAAGAGAGTTGAATCTATGTTGAGATTCAGCGAGTCAGAAACACGTTTCTTCTAGGAGCTGCGTTGGGATATTCCCGAGTGAATGGGACCATAGGCTGTACAGAGAAATATCTGCTTCTAAAACCAAAAGGGTGCTATCAAACTGAATGGTTGTCAATGTGTGCATTCAACTGACAGAGTTAAACTCACGTGTGGATTCAGCGGTTTGCAAACCCTTTCTGTGCAGAATCCCAAAACCGGTATTTCCAGCCCAATGCCGGCATCCGTACTAAACAGCAGGAAACTTCGTCTAAAACTCAGGAGAAACGTTTCCTTGAAACTGCTCTGCTGTGCGTTCGTTCACCTAAGAGAGTTGAATCTATGTTGAGATTCAGCGAGTCAGAAACGCGTTTCTTCTAGGAGCTGCGTTGGAATATTCCCGAGTGAATGGGACCATAGGCTGTACAGAGAAATATCTGCTTCTAAAACCAAAACGGAGCTATCTAACTGAATGGTTGTCAATGTGTGCATTCAACTGACAGAGTTAAACTCACGTGTGGATTCAGTGGTTTGCAAACCCTTTCTGTGCAGAATCCCAAAACCGGTATTTCCAGCCCAATGCCAGCATACGTTCTAAAGAGCAGGAAACTTCGTCTAAAACTCAGGAGAAACGTTTCCTTGAAACTGCTCTGCTGTGCGTTCGTTCACCTAAGAGAGTTGAATCTATGTTGAGATTCAGCGAGTCAGAAACACGTTTCATCTAGGAGCTGCGTTGGGATACTCCCGAGTGAATTGGACCATAGGCTGTACAGAGAAATATCTGCTTCTAAAACCAAAAGTGTGCTATCAAACAGAATGGTTGTCAATGTGTGCATTCAACTGACAGAGTTAAACTCACGTGTGGATTCAGCGGTTTGCAAACCCTTTCTGTGCAGAATCCCAAAACCGGTATTTCCAGCCCAATGCCGGCATACGTACTAAACAGCAGGAAACTTCGTCTAAAACTCAGGAGAAACGTTTCCTTGAAACTGCTCTGCTGTGCGTTCGTTCACCTAAGAGAGTTGAATCTATGTTGAGATTCAGCGAGTCAGAAACACGTTTCTTCTAGGAGCTGCGTTGGGATATTCCCGAGTGAATGGGACCATAGGCTGTACAGAGAAATATCTGCTTCTAAAACCAAAACGGAGCTATCTAACTGAATGGTTGTCAATGTGTGCATTCAACTGACAGAGTTAAACTCACGTGTGGATTCAGCGGTTTGCAAACCCTTTCTGTGCAGAATCCCAAAACCGGTATTTCCAGCCCAATGCCGGCATACGTACTAAACAGCAGGAAACTTCGTCTAAAACTCAGGAGAAACGTTTCCTTGAAACTGCTCTGCTGTGCGTTCGTTCACCTAAGAGAGTTGAATCTATGTTGAGATTCAGCGAGTCAGAAACACGTTTCTTCTAGGAACTGCGCTGGGATATTCCCGAGTGAATGGGACCATAGGCTGTACAGAGAAATATCTGCTTCTAAAGCCAAAAGTGTGCTATCTAACTGAATGGTTGTCAATGTGTGCATTCAACTGACAGAGTTAAACTCACGTGTGGATTCAGCGGTTTGTAACACTTTCTGTGCAGAATCCCAAAACCGGTATTTCCAGCCCAATGCCGGCATCCATACTAAACAGCAGGAAACTTCGTCTAAAACTCAGGAGAAACGTTTCCTTGAAACTGCTCTGCTGTGCGTTCGTTCACCTAAGAGAGTTGAATCTATGTTGAGATTCAGCGAGTCAGAAACACGTTTCTTCTAGGAGCTGCGTTGGGATATTCCCGAGTGAATGGGACCATAGGCTGTACAGAGAAATATCTGCTTCTAAAACCAAAAGTGTGCTATCAAACTGAATGGTTGTCAATGTGTGCATTCAACTGACAGAGTTAAACTCACGTGTGGATTCAGCGGTTTGCAAACCCTTTCTGTGCAGAATCCCAAAACCGGTATTTCCAGCCCAATGCCGCCATACGTACTAAACAGCAGGAAACTTCGTCTAAAACTCAGGAGAAACGTTTCCTTGAAACTGCTCTGCTGTGCGTTCGTTCACCTAAGAGAGTTGAATCTATGTTGAGATTCAGCGAGTCAGAAACACGTTTCTTCTAGGAGCTGCGTTGGGATATTCCCGAGTGAATGGGACCATAGGCTGTACAGAGAAATATCTGCTTCTAAAACCAAAACGGAGCTATCTAACTGAATGGTTGTCAATGTGTGCATTCAACTGACAGAGTTAAACTCACGTGTGGATTCAGCGGTTTGCAAACCCTTTCTGTGCAGAATCCCAAAACCGGTATTTCCAGCCCAATGCCGGCATACGTACTAAACAGCAGGAAACTTCGTCTAAAACTCAGGAGAAACGTTTCCTTGAAACTGCTCTGCTGTGCGTTCGTTCACCTAAGAGAGTTGAATCTATGTTGAGATTCAGCGAGTCAGAAACACGTTTCTTCTAGGAGCTGCGTTGGGATATTCCCGAGTGAATGGGACCATAGGCTGTACAGAGAAATATCTGCTTCTAAAACCAAAACGGAGCTATCTAACTGAATGGTTGTCAATGTGTGCATTCAACTGACAGAGTTAAACTCACGTGTGGATTCAGCGGTTTGCAAACCCTTTCTGTGCAGAATCCCAAAACCGGTATTTCCAGCCCAATGCCGGCATACGTACTAAACAGCAGGAAACTTCGTCTAAAACTCAGGAGAAACGTTTCCTTGAAACTGCTCTGCTGTGCGTTCGTTCACCTAAGAGAGTTGAATCTATGTTGAGATTCAGCGAGTCAGAAACACGTTTCTTCTAGGAACTGCGCTGGGATATTCCCGAGTGAATGGGACCATAGGCTGTACAGAGAAATATCTGCTTCTAAAGCCAAAAGTGTGCTATCTAACTGAATGGTTGTCAATGTGTGCATTCAACTGACAGAGTTAAACTCACGTGTGGATTCAGCGGTTTGTAACACTTTCTGTGCAGAATCCCAAAACCGGTATTTCCAGCCCAATGCCGGCATCCATACTAAACAGCAGGAAACTTCGTCTAAAACTCAGGAGAAACGTTTCCTTGAAACTGCTCTGCTGTGCGTTCGTTCACCTAAGAGAGTTGAATCTATGTTGAGATTCAGCGAGTCAGAAACACGTTTCTTCTAGGAGCTGCGTTGGGATATTCCCGAGTGAATGGGACCATAGGCTGTACAGAGAAATATCTGCTTCTAAAACCAAAAGTGTGCTATCAAACTGAATGGTTGTCAATGTGTGCATTCAACTGACAGAGTTAAACTCACGTGTGGATTCAGCGGTTTGCAAACCCTTTCTGTGCAGAATCCCAAAACCGGTATTTCCAGCCCAATGCCGCCATACGTACTAAACAGCAGGAAACTTCGTCTAAAACTCAGGAGAAACGTTTCCTTGAAACTGCTCTGCTGTGCGTTCGTTCACCTAAGAGAGTTGAATCTATGTTGAGATTCAGCGAGTCAGAAACACGTTTCTTCTAGGAGCTGCGTTGGGATATTCCCGAGTGAATGGGACCATAGGCTGTACAGAGAAATATCTGCTTCTAAAACCAAAACGGAGCTATCTAACTGAATGGTTGTCAATGTGTGCATTCAACTGACAGAGTTAAACTCACGTGTGGATTCAGCGGTTTGCAAACCCTTTCTGTGCAGAATCCCAAAACCGGTATTTCCAGCCCAATGCCGGCATACGTACTAAACAGCAGGAAACTTCGTCTAAAACTCAGGAGAAACGTTTCCTTGAAACTGCTCTGCTGTGCGTTCGTTCACCTAAGAGAGTTGAATCTATGTTGAGATTCAGCGAGTCAGAAACACGTTTCTTCTAGGAACTGCGCTGGGATATTCCCGAGTGAATGGGACCATAGGCTGTACAGAGAAATATCTGCTTCTAAAGCCAAAAGTGTGCTATCTAACTGAATGGTTGTCAATGTGTGCATTCAACTGACAGAGTTAAACTCACGTGTGGATTCAGCGGTTTGTAACACTTTCTGTGCAGAATCCCAAAACTGGTATTTCCAGCCCAATGCCGGCATCCGTACTAAACAGCAGGAAACTTCGTCTAAAACTCAGGAGAAACGTTTCCTTGAAACTGCTCTGCTGTGCGTTCGTTCACCTAAGAGAGTTGAATCTATGTTGAGATTCAGCGAGTCAGAAACACGTTTCTTCTAGGAGCTGCGTTGGGATATTCCCGAGTGAATGGGACCATAGGCTGTACAGAGAAATATCTGCTTCTAAAACCAAAAGGGTGCTATCAAACTGAATGGTTGTCAATGTGTGCATTCAACTGACAGAGTTAAACTCACGTGTGGATTCAGCGGTTTGCAAATCCTTTCTGTGCAGAATCCCAAAACCGGTATTTCCAGCCCAATGCCGGCATCCGTACTAAACAGCAGGAAACTTCGTCTAAAACTCAGGAGAAACGTTTCCTTGAAACTGCTCTGCTGTGCGTTCGTTCACCTAAGAGAGTTGAATCTATGTTGAGATTCAGCGAGTCAGAAACGCGTTTCTTCTAGGAGCTGCGTTGGAATATTCCCGAGTGAATGGGACCATAGGCTGTACAGAGAAATATCTGCTTCTAAAACCAAAACGGAGCTATCTAACTGAATGGTTGTCAATGTGTGCATTCAACTGACAGAGTTAAACTCACGTGTGGATTCAGTGGTTTGCAAACCCTTTCTGTGCAGAATCCCAAAACCGGTATTTCCAGCCCAATGCCGGCATACGTACTAAACAGCAGGAAACTTCGTCTAAAACTCAGGAGAAACGTTTCCTTGAAACTGCTCTGCTGTGCGTTCGTTCACCTAAGAGAGTTGAATCTATGTTGAGATTCAGCGAGTCAGAAACACGTTTCTTCTAGGAGCTGCGTTGGGATATTCCCGAGTGAATGGGACCATAGGCTGTACAGAGAAATATCTGCTTCTAAAACCAAAACGGAGCTATCTAACTGAATGGTTGTCAATGTGTGCATTCAACTGACAGAGTTAAACTCACGTGTGGATTCAGCGGTTTGCAAACCCTTTCTGTGCAGAATCCCAAAACCGGTATTTCCAGCCCAATGCCGGCATACGTACTAAACAGCAGGAAACTTCGTCTAAAACTCAGGAGAAACGTTTCCTTGAAACTGCTCTGCTGTGCGTTCGTTCACCTAAGAGAGTTGAATCTATGTTGAGATTCAGCGAGTCAGAAACACGTTTCTTCTAGGAACTGCGCTGGGATATTCCCGAGTGAATGGGACCATAGGCTGTACAGAGAAATATCTGCTTCTAAAACCAAAAGTGTGCTATCTAACTGAATGGTTGTCAATGTGTGCATTCAACTGACAGAGTTAAACTCACGTGTGGATTCAGCGGTTTGTAACACTTTCTGTGCAGAATCCCAAAACTGGTATTTCCAGCCCAATGCCGGCATCCGTACTAAACAGCAGGAAACTTCGTCTAAAACTCAGGAGAAACGTTTCCTTGAAACTGCTCTGCTGTGCGTTCGTTCACCTAAGAGAGTTGAATCTATGTTGAGATTCAGCGAGTCAGAAACACGTTTCTTCTAGGAGCTGCGTTGGGATATTCCCGAGTGAATGGGACCATAGGCTGTACAGAGAAATATCTGCTTCTAAAACCAAAAGGGTGCTATCAAACTGAATGGTTGTCAATGTGTGCATTCAACTGACAGAGTTAAACTCACGTGTGGATTCAGCGGTTTGCAAACCCTTTCTGTGCAGAATCCCAAAACCGGTATTTCCAGCCCAATGCCGGCATCCGTACTAAACAGCAGGAAACTTCGTCTAAAACTCAGGAGAAACGTTTCCTTGAAACTGCTCTGCTGTGCGTTCGTTCACCTAAGAGAGTTGAATCTATGTTGAGATTCAGCGAGTCAGAAACACGTTTCTTCTAGGAGCTGCGTTGGGATACTCCCGAGTGAATTGGACCATAGGCTGTACAGAGAAATATCTGCTTCTAAAACCAAAACGGAGCTATCTAACTGAATGGTTGTCAATGTGTGCATTCAACTGACAGAGTTAAACTCACGTGTGGATTCAGCGGTTTGCAAACCCTTTCTGTGCAGAATCCCAAAACCGGTATTTCCAGCCCAATGCCGGCATACGTACTAAACAGCAGGAAACTTCGTCTAAAACTCAGGAGAAACGTTTCCTTGAAACTGCTCTTCTGTGCGTTCGTTCACCTAAGAGAGTTGAATCTATGTTGAGATTCAGCGAGTCAGAAACACGTTTCTTCTAGGAGCTGCGTTGGGATATTCCCGAGCGAATGGGACCATAGGCTGTACAGAGAAATATCTGCTTCAAAAACCAAAACGGAGCTATCTAACTGAATGGTTGTCAATGTGTGCATTCAACTGACAGAGTTAAACTCACGTGTGGATTCAGCGGTTTGCAAACCCTTTCTGTGCAGAATCCCAAAACCGGTATTTCCAGCCCAATGCCGGCATACGTACTAAACAGCAGGAAACTTCGTCTAAAACTCAGGAGAAACGTTTCCTTGAAACTGCTCTGCTGTGCGTTCGTTCACCTAAGAGAGTTGAATCTATGTTGAGATTCAGCGAGTCAGAAACACGTTTCTTCTAGGAGATGCGTTGGGATATTCCCGAGTGAAAGGGACCATAGGCTGTACAGAGAAATATCTGCTTCTAAAACCAAAACGGAGCTATCTAACTGAATGGTTGTCAATGTGTGCATTCAACTGACAGAGTTAAACTCACGTGTGGATTCAGCGGTTTGCAAACCCTTTCTGTGCAGAATCCCAAAACCGGTATTTCCAGCCCAATGCCGGCATCCGTACTTAACAGCAGGAAACTTCGTCTAAAACTCAGGAGAAACGTTTCCTTGAAACTGCTCTGCTGTGCGTTCGATCACCTAAGAGAGTTGAATCTATGTTGAGATTCAGCGAGTCAGAAACACGTTTCTTCTAGGAGGTGCGTTGGGATATTCCCGAGTGAATGGGACCATAGTCTCTACAGAGAAATATCTGCTTCTACAACCAAAAGGGTGGTATCTAACTGAATGGTTGTCAATGTGTGCATTCAACTGACAGAGTTAAACTCACGTTTGGATTCAGCGGTTTACAAACCCTTTCTGTGCAGAATCCCAAAACCGGTAATTCCAGCTCAATGACGGCATCCGAACTAAACAGCAGGAAACTTCGTCTAAAACTCAGGAGAAACGTTTCCTTGAAACTGCTCTGCTGTGCGTTCGTTCACCTAAGAGAGTTGAAACTATGTTGAGATTCAGCGAGTCAGAAACACGTTTATGCTAGGAGCTGCGTTGGGATATTCCCGAGTGAATGGGACCATAGGCTGTACAGAGAAATATCTGCTTCTGAAACCAAAACGGAGCTATCTAACTGAATGGTTGTCAATGTGTGCATTCAACTGACAGAGTTAAACTCACGTGTGGATTAAGCGGTTTGCAAACCATTTCTGTGCAGAATTCCAAAACCGGTATGTCCAGCCCAATGCCGGCATCCGTACTAAACAGCAGGAAACTTCGTCTAAAACTCAGGAGAAACGTTTCCTTGAAACTGCTCTGCTGTGCGTTCGTTCACCTAAGAGAGTTGAATCTATGTTGAGATTCAGCGAGTCAGAAACACGTTTCTTCTAGGAGCTGCGTTAGGATATTCCCGAGTGAATGGGACCATAGGCTGTGCAGAGAAATATCTGCTTCTAAAACCAAAACGGAGCTATCTAACTGAATGGTTGTCAATGTGTGCATTCAACTGACAGAGTTAAACTCACGTGTGGATTCAGCGGTTTGCAAACCCTTCCTGTGCAGAATCCCAAAACCGGTATTTCCAGCCCAATGCCGGCATCCGTACTAAACAGCAGGAAACTTCGTCTAAAACTCAGGAGAAACGTTTCCTTGAAACTGCTCTGCTGTGCATTCGTTCACCTAAGAGAGTTGAATCTAGGTTGAGATTCAGCGAGTTAGAAACGCGTTTCTTCTAGGAGCTGCGTTGGGATATTCCCGAGTGAATGGGACCATAGACTGTACAAAGAAATATCTGCTTCTAAAACCAAAACGGAGCTATCTAACTGAATGGTTGTCAATGTGTGCATTCAACTGACAGAGTTAAACTCACGTGTGGATTCAGCGGTTTGCAAACCCCTTCTGTGCAGAATCTCAAAACCGGTATTTCCAGCCCAATGCCGGCATCGGTACTAAACAGCAGGAAACTTCGTCTAAAACTCAGGAGAAACGTTTCCTTGAAACTGCTCTGCTGTGAATTCGTTCACCTAAGAGAGTTGAAACTATGTTGAGATTCAGCGAGTCAGAAACACGTTTATGCTAGGAGCTGCGTTGGGATATTCCCGAGTGAATGGGACCATAGGCTGTACAGAGAAATATCTGCTTCTAAAAGCAAAACGGAGCTATCTAACTGAATGGTTGTCAATGTGTGCATTCAACTGACAGAGTTAAACTCACGTGTGGATTCAGCGGTTTGCAAACCCTTTCTGTGCAGAATCCCAAAACCGCTATTTCCAGCCCAATGCCGGCATACGTACTAAACAGCAGGAAACTTCGTCTAAGACTCCGGAGAAACGTTTCCTTGAAACTGCTCTGCTGTGCGTTCGTTCACCTAAGAGAGTTGAATCTATGTTGAGATTCAGCGAGTCAGAAACGCGTTTCTTCTAGGAGCTGCGTTGGGATATTCCCGAGTGAATGGGACCATAGGCTGTACAGAGAAATATCTGCTTCTAAAACCAAAAGGGTGCTATCAAACTGAATGGTTGTCAATGTGTGCATTCAACTGACAGAGTTAAACTCACGTGTGGATTCAGCGGTTTACAAACCCTTTCTGTGCAGAATCCCAAAACCGGTAATTCCAGCTCAATGACGGCATCCGAACTAAACAGCAGGAAACTTCGTCTAAAACTCAGGAGAAACGTTTCCTTGAAACTGCTCTGCTGTGCGTTCTTTCACCTAAGAGAGTTGAAACTATGTTGAGATTCAGCGAGTCAGAAACACGTTTATGCTAGGAGCTGCGTTGGGATATTCCCGAGTGAATGGGACCATAGGCTGTACAGAGAAATATCTGCTTCTGAAACCAAAACGGAGCTATCTAACTGAATGGTTGTCAATGTGTGCATTCAACTGACAGAGTTAAACTCACGTGTGGATTAAGCGGTTTGCAAACCATTTCTGTGCAGAATTCCAAAACCGGTATGTCCAGCCCAATGCCGGCATCCGTACTAAACAGCAGGAAACTTCGTCTAAAACTCAGGAGAAACGTTTCCTTGAAACTGCTCTGCTGTGCGTTCGTTCACCTAAGAGAGTTGAATCTATGTTGAGATTCAGCGAGTCAGAAACACGTTTCTTCTAGGAGCTGCGTTAGGATATTCCCGAGTGAATGGGACCATAGGCTGTGCAGAGAAATATCTGCTTCTAAAACCAAAACGGAGCTATCTAACTGAATGGTTGTCAATGTGTGCATTCAACTGACAGAGTTAAACTCACGTGTGGATTCAGCGGTTTGCAAACCCTTTCTGTGCAGAATCCCAAAACCGGTATTTCCAGCCCAATGCCGGCATCCGTACTAAACAGCAGGAAACTTCGTCTAAAACTCAGGAGAAACGTTTCCTTGAAACTGCTCTGCTGTGCATTCGTTCACCTAAGAGAGTTGAATCTATGTTGAGATTCAGCGAGTTAGAAACGCGTTTCTTCTAGGAGCTGCATTGGGATATTCCCGAGTGAATGGGACCATAGGCTGTACAAAGAAATATCTGCTTCTAAAACCAAAACGGAGCTATCTAACTGAATGGTTGTCAATGTGTGCATTCAACTGACAGAGTTAAACTCAAGTGTGGATTCAGCGGTTTGCAAACCCTTTCTGTGCAGAATCTCAAAACCGGTATTTCCAGCCCAATGCCGGCATCCGTACTAAACAGCAGGAAACTTCGTCTAAAACTCAGGAGAAACGTTTCCTTGAAACTGCTCTGCTGTGAATTCGTTCACCTAAGAGAGTTGAAACTATGTTGAGATTCAGCGAGTCAGAAACACGTTTCTTCTAGGAGCTGCGTTGGGATATTCCCGAGTGAATGGGACCATAGGCTGTACAGAGAAATATCTGCTTCTAAAACTAAAAGTGTGCTTTCAAACTGAATGGTTGTCAATGTGTGCATTCAACTGACAGAGTTAAACTCACGTGTGGATTCAGCGGTTTGCAAACCCTTTCTGTGCAGAATCCCAAAACCGGTATTTCCAGCCCAATGCCGGCATACGTACTAAACAGCAGGAAACTTCGTCTAAAACTCAGGAGAAACGTTTCCTTGAAACTGCTCTGCTGTGCGTTCGTTCACCTAAGAGAGTTGAATCTATGTTGAGATTCAGCGAGTCAGAAACACGTTTCTTCTAGGAGCTGCGTTGGGATATTCCCGAGTGAATGGGACCATAGGCTGTACAGAGAAATATCTGCTTCTAAAACCAAAACGGAGCTATCTAACTGAATGGTTGTCAATGTGTGCATTCAACTGACAGAGTTAAACTCACGTGTGGATTCAGCGGTTTGCAAACCCTTTCTGTGCAGAATCCCAAAACCGGTATTTCCAGCCCAATGCCGGCATACGTACTAAACAGCAGGAAACTTCGTCTAAAACTCAGGAGAAACGTTTCCTTGAAACTGCTCTGCTGTGCGTTCGTTCACCTAAGAGAGTTGAATCTATGTTGAGATTCAGCGAGTCAGAAACACGTTTCTTCTAGGAGCTGCGTTGGGATATTCCCGAGTGAATGGGACCATAGGCTGTACAGAGAAATATCTGCTTCTAAAACCAAAACGGAACTATCTAACGGAATGGTTGTCAATGTGTGCATTCAACTGACAGAGTTAAACTCACGTGTGGATTCAGCGGTTTGCAAACCCTTTCTGTGCAGAATCCCAAAACCGGTATTTCCAGCCCAATGCCGGCATACGTACTAAAGAGCAGGAAACTTCGTCTAAACCTCAGGAGCAACGTTTCCTTGAAACTGCTCTGCTGTGCGTTCGTTCACCTAAGAGAGTTGAATCTATGTTGAGATTCAGCGAGTCAGAAACACGTTTCTTCTAGGAGCTGGTTTGAGATATTCCCGAGTGAATGGGACCATAGGCTGTACAGAGAAATATCTGCTTCTAAAACCAAAACGGAGCTATCTAACTGAATGGTTGTCAATGTGTGCATTCAACTGACAGAGTTAAACTCACGTGTGGATTCAGCGGTTTGCAAACCCTTTATGTGCAGAATCCCAAATCCGGTATTTCCATCCCAATGCCGGCATACGTACTAAACAGCAGTAAACTTCGTCTAAAACTCAGGAGCAACTTTTCCTTTAAACTGCTCTGCTGTGTGTTCGTTCACCTAAGAGAGTTGAATCTATGTTGAGATTCAGCGAGTCAGAAACACGTTTCTTCTAGGAACTGCGCTGGGATATTCCCGAGTGAATGGGACCATAGGCTGTACAGAGAAATATCTGCTTCTAAAACCAAAAGTGTGCTATCTAACTGAATGGTTGTCAATGTGTGCATTCAACTGACAGAGTTAAACTCACGTGTGGATTCAGCGGTTTGTAACACTTTCTGTGCAGAATCCCAAAACTGGTATTTCCAGCCCAATGCCGGCATCCGTACTAAACAGCAGGAAACTTCGTCTAAAACTCAGGAGAAACGTTTCCTTGAAACTGCTCTGCTGTGCGTTCGTTCACCTAAGAGAGTTGAATCTATGTTGAGATTCAGCGAGTCAGAAACACGTTTCTTCTAGGAGCTGCGTTGGGATATTCCCGAGTGAATGGGACCATAGGCTGTACAGAGAAATATCTGCTTCTAAAACCAAAAGGGTGCTATCAAACTGAATGGTTGTCAATGTGTGCATTCAACTGACAGAGTTAAACTCACGTGTGGATTCAGCGGTTTGCAAACCCTTTCTGTGCAGAATCCCAAAACCGGTATTTCCAGCCCAATGCCGGCATACGTACTAAACAGCAGGAAACTTCGTCTAAAACTCAGGAGAAACGTTTCCTTGAAACTGCTCTGCTGTGCGTTCGTTCACCTAAGAGAGTTGAATCTATGTTGAGATTCAGCGAGTCAGAAACACGTTTCTTCTAGGAGATGCGTTGGGATATTCCCGAGTGAAAGGGACCATAGGCTGTACAGAGAAATATCTGCTTCTAAAACCAAAACGGAACTATCTAACTGAATGGTTGTCAATGTGTGCATTCAACTGACAGAGTTAAACTCACGTGTGGATTCAGCGGTTTGCAAACCCTTTCTGTGCAGAATCCCAAAACCGGTATTTCCAGCCCAATGCCGGCATACATACTAAAGAGCAGGAAACTTCGTCTAAAACTCAGGAGCAACGTTTCCTTGAAACTGCTCTGCTGTGCGTTCGTTCACCTAAGAGAGTTGAAACTATGTTGAGATTCAGCGAGTCAGAAACACGTTTATGCTAGGAGCTGCGTTGGGATATTCCCGAGTGAATGGGACCATAGGCTGTACAGAGAAATATCTGCTTCTAAAAGCAAAACGGAGCTATCTAACTGAATGGTTGTCAATGTGTGCATTCAACTGACAGAGTTAAACTCACGTGTGGATTCAGCGGTTTGCAAACCCTTTCTGTGCAGAATCCCAAAACCGGTATTTCCAGCCCAATGCCGGCATCCGTACTAAACAGCAGGAAACTTCGTCTAAAACTCAGGAGAAACGTTTCCTTGAAACTGCTCTGCTGTGCATTCGTTCACCTAAGAGAGTTGAATCTATGTTGAGATTCAGCGAGTTAGAAACGCGTTTCTTCTAGGAGCTGCATTGGGATATTCCCGAGTGAATGGGACCATAGGCTGTACAAAGAAATATCTGCTTCTAAAACCAAAACGGAGCTATCTAACTGAATGGTTGTCAATGTGTGCATTCAACTGACAGAGTTAAACTCACGTGTGGATTCAGCGGTTTGCAAACCCTTTCTGTGCAGAATCTCAAAACCGGTATTTCCAGCCCAATGCCGGCATCCGTACTAAACAGCAGGAAACTTCGTCTAAAACTCAGGAGAAACGTTTCCTTGAAACTGCTCTGCTGTGAATTCGTTCACCTAAGAGAGTTGAAACTATGTTGAGATTCAGCGAGTCAGAAACACGTTTCTTCTAGGAGCTGCGTTGGGATATTCCCGAGTGAATGGGACCATAGGCTGTACAGAGAAATATCTGCTTCTAAAACCAAAACGGAGCTATCTAACTGAATGGTTGTCAATGTGTGCATTCAACTGACAGAGTTAAACTCACGTGTGGATTCAGCGGTTTGCAAACCCTTTCTGTGCAGAATCCCAAAACCGGTATTTCCAGCCCAATGCCGGCATACGTACTAAACAGCAGGAAACTTCGTCTAAAACTCAGGAGAAACGTTTCCTTGAAACTGCTCTGCTGTGCGTTCGTTCACCTAAGAGAGTTGAATCTATGTTGAGATTCAGCGAGTCAGAAACACGTTTCTTCTAGGAGCTGCGTTGGGATATTCCCGAGTGAATGGGACCATAGGCTGTACAGAGAAATATCTGCTTCTAAAACCAAAACGGAACTATCTAACGGAATGGTTGTCAATGTGTGCATTCAACTGACAGAGTTAAACTCACGTGTGGATTCAGCGGTTTGCAAACCCTTTCTGTGCAGAATCCCAAAACCGGTATTTCCAGCCCAATGCCGGCATACGTACTAAAGAGCAGGAAACTTCGTCTAAAACTCAGGAGCAACGTTTCCTTGAAACTGCTCTGCTGTGCGTTCGTTCACCTAAGAGAGTTGAATCTATGTTGAGATTCAGCGAGTCAGAAACACGTTTCTTCTAGGAGCTGGTTTGAGATATTCCCGAGTGAATGGGACCATAGGCTGTACAGAGAAATATCTGCTTCTAAAACCAAAACGGAGCTATCTAACTGAATGGTTGTCAATGTGTGCATTCAACTGACAGAGTTAAACTCACGTGTGGATTCAGCGGTTTGCAAACCCTTTATGTGCAGAATCCCAAATCCGGTATTTCCATCCCAATGCCGGCATACGTACTAAACAGCAGTAAACTTCGTCTAAAACTCAGGAGCAACTTTTCCTTTAAACTGCTCTGCTGTGCGTTCGTTCACCTAAGAGAGTTGAATCTATGTTGAGATTCAGCGAGTCAGAAACACGTTTCTTCTAGGAACTGCGCTGGGATATTCCCGAGTGAATGGGACCATAGGCTGTACAGAGAAATATCTGCTTCTAAAACCAAAAGTGTGCTATCTAACTGAATGGTTGTCAATGTGTGCATTCAACTGACAGAGTTAAACTCACGTGTGGATTCAGCGGTTTGTAACACTTTCTGTGCAGAATCCCAAAACTGGTATTTCCAGCCCAATGCCGGCATCCGTACTAAACAGCAGGAAACTTCGTCTAAAACTCAGGAGAAACGTTTCCTTGAAACTGCTCTGCTGTGCGTTCGTTCACCTAAGAGAGTTGAATCTATGTTGAGATTCAGCGAGTCAGAAACACGTTTCTTCTAGGAGCTGCGTTGGGATATTCCCGAGTGAATGGGACCATAGGCTGTACAGAGAAATATCTGCTTCTAAAACCAAAAGTGTGCTATCAAACTGAATGGTTGTCAATGTGTGCATTCAACTGACAGAGTTAAACTCACGTGTGGATTCAGCGGTTTGCAAACCCTTTCTGTGCAGAATCCCAAAACCGGTATTTCCAGCCCAATGCCGGCATACGTACTAAACAGCAGGAAACTTCGTCTAAGACTCCGGAGAAACGTTTCCTTGAAACTGCTCTGCTGTGCGTTCGTTCACCTAAGAGAGTTGAATCTATGTTGAGATTCAGCGAGTCAGAAACACGTTTCTTCTAGGAGCTGCGTTGGGATATTCCCGAGTGAATGGGACCATAGGCTGTACAGAGAAATATCTGCTTCTAAAACCAAAAGTGTGCTATCAAACTGAATGGTTGTCAATGTGTGCATTCAACTGACAGAGTTAAACTCACGTGTGGATTCAGCGGTTTGCAAACCCTTTCTGTGCAGAATCCCAAAACCGGTATTTCCAGCCCAATGCCGGCATCCATACTAAACAGCAGGAAACTTCGTCTAAAACTCAGGAGAAACGTTTCCTTGAAACTGCTCTGCTGTGCGTTCGTTCACCTAAGAGAGTTGAATCTATGTTGAGATTCAGCGAGTCAGAAACACGTTTCTTCTAGGAGCTGCGTTGGGATATTCCCGAGTGAATGGGACCATAGGCTGTATAGAGAAATATCTGCTTCTAAAACCAAAAGTGTGCTATCAAACTGAATGGTTGTCAATGTGTGCATTCAACTGACAGAGTTAAACTCACGTGTGGATTCAGCGGTTTGCAAACCCTTTCTGTGCAGAATCCCAAAACCGGTATTTCCAGCCCAATGCCGGCATACGTACTAAACAGCAGGAAACTTCGTCTAAAACTCAGGAGAAACGTTTCCTTGAAACTGCTCTGCTGTGCGTTCGTTCACCTAAGAGAGTTGAATCTATGTTGAGATTCAGCGAGTCAGAAACACGTTTCTTCTAGGAGCTGCGTTAGGATATTCCCGAGGGAATGGGACCATAGGCTGTACAGAGAAATATCTGCTTCTAAAACCAAAACGGAGCTATCTAACTGAATGGTTGTCAATGTGTGCATTCAACTGACAGAGTTAAACTCACGTGTGGATTCAGCGGTTTGCAAACCCTTTCTGTGCAGAATCCCAAAACCGGTATTTCCAGCCCAATGCCGGCATACGTACTAAACAGCAGGAAACTTCGTCTAAAACTCAGGAGAAACGTTTCCTTGAAACTGCTCTGCTGTGCGTTCGTTCACCTAAGAGAGTTGAATCTATGTTGAGATTCAGCGAGTCAGAAACGCGTTTCTTCTAGGAGCTGCGTTGGGATATTCCCGAGTGAATGGGACCATAGGCTGTACAGAGAAATATCTGCTTCTAAAACCAAAACGGAGCTATCTAACTGAATGGTTGTCAATGTGTGCATTCAACTGACAGAGTTAAACTCACGTGTGGATTCAGTGGTTTGCAAACCCTTTCTGTGCAGAATCCCAAAACCGGTATTTCCAGCCCAATGCCGGCATACGTACTAAAGAGCAGGAAACTTCGTCTAAAACTCAGGGGAAACGTTTCCTTGAAACTGCTCTGCTGTGCGTTCGTTCACCTAAGAGAGTTGAATCTATGTTGAGATTCAGCGAGTCAGAAACACGTTTCTTCTAGGAGCTGCGTTGAGATACTCCCGAGTGAATTGGACCATAGGCTGTACAGAGAAATATCTGCTTCTAAAACCAAAACGGAGCTATCTAACTGAATGGTTGTCAATGTGTGCATTCAACTGACAGAGTTAAACTCACGTGTGGATTCAGCGGTTTGCAAACCCTTTCTGTGCAGAATCCCAAAACCGCTATTTTCAGCCCAATGCCGGCATACGTACTAAACAGCAGGAAACTTCGTCTAAAACTCAGGAGAAACGTTTCCTTGAAACTGCTCTTCTGTGCGTTCGTTCACCTAAGAGAGTTGAATCTATGTTGAGATTCAGCGAGTCAGAAACACGTTTCTTCTAGGAGCTGCGTTGGGATATTCCCGAGCGAATGGGACCATAGGCTGTACAGAGAAATATCTGCTTCAAAAACCAAAACGGAGCTATCTAACTGAATGGTTGTCAATGTGTGCATTCAACTGACAGAGTTAAACTCACGTGTGGATTCAGCGGTTTGCAAACCCTTTCTGTGCAGAATCCCAAAACCGGTATTTCCAGCCCAATGCCGGCATACGTACTAAACAGCAGGAAACTTCGTCTAAAACTCAGGAGAAACGTTTCCTTGAAACTGCTCTGCTGTGCGTTCGTTCACCTAAGAGAGTTGAATCTATGTTGTGATTCAGCGAGTCAGAAACACGTTTCTTCTAGGAGATGCGTTGGGATATTCCCGAGTGAAAGGGACCATAGGCTGTACAGAGAAATATCTGCTTCTAAAACCAAAACGGAGCTATCTAACTGAATGGTTGTCAATGTGTGCATTCAACTGACAGAGTTAAACTCACGTGTGGATTCAGCGGTTTGCAAACCCTTTCTGTGCAGAATCCCAAAACCGGTATTTCCAGCCCAATGCCGGCATCCGTACTTAACAGCAGGAAACTTCGTCTAAAACTCAGGAGAAACGTTTCCTTGAAACTGCTCTGCTGTGCGTTCGATCACCTAAGAGAGTTGAATCTATGTTGAGATTCAGCGAGTCAGAAACACGTTTCTTCTAGGAGGTGCGTTGGGATATTCCCGAGTGAATGGGACCATAGTCTCTACAGAGAAATATCTGCTTCTACAACCAAAAGGGTGGTATCTAACTGAATGGTTGTCAATGTGTGCATTCAACTGACAGAGTTAAACTCACGTTTGGATTCAGCGGTTTACAAACCCTTTCTGTGCAGAATCCCAAAACCGGTAATTCCAGCTCAATGACGGCATCCGAACTAAACAGCAGGAAACTTCGTCTAAAACTCAGGAGAAACGTTTCCTTGAAACTGCTCTGCTGTGCGTTCGTTCACCTAAGAGAGTTGAAACTATGTTGAGATTCAGCGAGTCAGAAACACGTTTATGCTAGGAGCTGCGTTGGGATATTCCCGAGTGAATGGGACCATAGGCTGTACAGAGAAATATCTGCTTCTGAAACCAAAACGGAGCTATCTAACTGAATGGTTGTCAATGTGTGCATTCAACTGACAGAGTTAAACTCACGTGTGGATTAAGCGTTTTGCAAACCATTTCTGTGCAGAATTCCAAAACCGGTATGTCCAGCCCAATGCCGGCATCCGTACTAAACAGCAGGAAACTTCGTCTAAAACTCAGGAGAAACGTTTCCTTGAAACTGCTCTGCTGTGCGTTCGTTCACCTAAGAGAGTTGAATCTATGTTGAGATTCAGCGAGTCAGAAACACGTTTCTTCTAGGAGCTGCGTTAGGATATTCCCGAGTGAATGGGACCATAGGCTGTGCAGAGAAATATCTGCTTCTAAAACCAAAACGGAGCTATCTAACTGAATGGTTGTCAATGTGTGCATTCAACTGACAGAGTTAAACTCACGTGTGGATTCAGCGGTTTGCAAACCCTTTCTGTGCAGAATCCCAAAACCGGTATTTCCAGCCCAATGCCGGCATCCGTACTAAACAGCAGGAAACTTCGTCTAAAACTCAGGAGAAACGTTTCCTTGAAACTGCTCTGCTGTGCATTCGTTCACCTAAGAGAGTTGAATCTATGTTGAGATTCAGCGAGTTAGAAACGCGTTTCTTCTAGGAGCTGCGTTGGGATATTCCCGAGTGAATGGGACCATAGGCTGTACAAAGAAATATCTGCTTCTAAAACCAAAACGGAGCTATCTAACTGAATGGTTGTCAATGTGTGCATTCAACTGACAGAGTTAAACTCACGTGTGGATTCAGCGGTTTGCAAACCCTTTCTGTGCAGAATCTCAAAACCGGTATTTCCAGCCCAATGCCGGCATCCGTACTAAACAGCAGGAAACTTCGTCTAAAACTCAGGAGAAACGTTTCCTTGAAACTGCTCTGCTGTGAATTCGTTCACCTAAGAGAGTTGAAACTATGTTGAGATTCAGCGAGTCAGAAACACGTTTATGCTAGGAGCTGCGTTGGGATATTCCCGAGTGAATGGGACCATAGGCTGTACAGAGAAATATCTGCTTCTAAAAGCAAAACGGAGCTATCTAACTGAATGGTTGTCAATGTGTGCATTCAACTGACAGAGTTAAACTCACGTGTGGATTCAGCGGTTTGCAAACCCTTTCTGTGCAGAATCCCAAAACCGCTATTTCCAGCCCAATGCCGGCATACGTACTAAACAGCAGGAAACTTCGTCTAAGACTCCGGAGAAACGTTTCCTTGAAACTGCTCTGCTGTGCGTTCGTTCACCTAAGAGAGTTGAATCTATGTTGAGATTCAGCGAGTCAGAAACGCGTTTCTTCTAGGAGCTGCGTTGGGATATTCCCGAGTGAATGGGACCATAGGCTGTACAGAGAAATATCTGCTTCTAAAACCAAAAGGGTGCTATCAAACTGAATGGTTGTCAATGTGTGCATTCAACTGACAGAGTTAAACTCACGTGTGGATTCAGCGGTTTGCAAACCCTTTCTGTGCAGAATCCCAAAACCGGTATTTCCAGCCCAATGCCGGCATCCGTACTAAAAAGCAGGAAACTTCGTCTAAAACTCAGGAGAAACGTTTCCTTGAAACTGCTCTGCTGTGCGTTCGTTCAACTAAGAGAGTTGAATCTATGTTGAGATTCAGCGAGTCAGAAACACGTTTCTTCTAGGAGCTGCGTTGGGATATTCCCGAGTGAATGGGATCATAGGCTGTACAGAGAAATATCTGCTTCTAAAACCAAAAGTGTGCTATCAAACTGAATGGTTGTCAATGTGTGCATTCAACTGACAGAGTTAAACTCACGTGTGGATTCAGCGGTTTGCAAACCCTTTCTGTGCAGAATCCCAAAACCGGTATTTCCAGCCCAATGCCGGCATACGTACTAAACAGCAGGAAACTTCGTCTAAAACTCAGGAGAGACGTTTCCTTGAAACTGCTCTGCTGTGCGTTCGTTCACCTAAGAGAGTTGAATCTATGTTGAGATTCAGCGAGTCAGAAACACGTTTCTTCTAGGAGCTGCGTTAGGATATTCCCGAGGGAATGGGACCATAGGCTGTACAGAGAAATATCTGCTTCTAAAACCAAAACGGAGCTATCTAACTGAATGGTTGTCAATGTGTGCATTCAACTGACAGAGTTAAACTCACGTGTGGATTCAGCGGTTTGCAAACCCTTTCTGTGCAGAATCCCAAAACCGGTATTTCCAGCCCAATGCCGGCATACGTACTAAACAGCAGGAAACTTCGTCTAAAACTCAGGAGAAACGTTTCCTTGAAACTGCTCAGCTGTGCGTTCGTTCACCTAAGAGAGTTGAATCTATGTTGAGATTCAGCGAGTCAGAAACACGTTTCTTCTAGGAGCTGCGTTGGGATATTCCCGAGTGAATGGGACCATAGGCTGTACAGAGAAATATCTGCTTCTAAAACCAAAAGTGTGCTATCTAACTGAATGGTTGTCAATGTGTGCATTCAACTGACAGAGTTAAACTCACGTGTGGATTCAGCGGTTTACAAACCCTTTCTGTGCAGAATCCCAAAACCGGTATTTCCAGCCCAATGCCGGCATCCGTACTAAACAGCAGGAAACTTCGTCTAAAACTCAGGAGCAACGTTTCCGTGAAACTGCTCTGCTGTGCGTTCGTTCACCTAAGAGAGTTGAATCTATGTTGAGATTCAGCGAGTCAGAAACACGTTTCTTCTAGGAGATGCGTTGGGATATTCCCGAGTGAATGGGACCAGAGGCTGTACAGAGAAATATCTGCTTCTAAAACCAAAAGTGTGCTATCTAACTGAATGGTTGCCAATGTGTGCATTCAACTGACAGAGTTAAACTCACGTGTGGATTCAGCGGTTTGCAAACCCTTTCTGTGCAGAATCCCAAAACCGCTATTTCCAGCCCCATGCCGGCATACGTACTAAACAGCAGGAAACTTCGTCTAAAACTCAGGAGAAACGTTTCCTTGAAACTGCTCTGCTGTGCGTTCGTTCACCTAAGAGAGTTGAATCTATGTTGAGATTCAGCGAGTCAGAAACACGTTTCTTCTAGGAGCTGCGTTGGGATATTCCCGAGTGAATGGGACCATAGGCTGTACAGAGAAATATCTGCTTCTAAAACCAAAAGTGTGCTATCAAACTGAATGGTTGTCAATGTGTGCATTCAACTGACAGAGTTAAACTCACGTGTGGATTCAGCGGTTTGCAAACCCTTTCTGTGCAGAATCCCAAAACCGGTATTTCCAGCCCAATGCCGGCATACGTACTAAACAGCAGGAAACTTCGTCTAAAACTCAGGAGAAACGTTTGCTTGAAACTGCTCTGCTGTGTGTTCGTTCACCTAAGAGAGTTGAATCTATGTTGAGATTCAGCGAGTCAGAAACACGTTTCTTCTAGGAGGTGCGTTGGGATATTCCCGAGTGAATGGGACCATAGTCTCTACAGAGAAATATCTGCTTCTACAACCAAAAGGGTGGTATCTAACTGAATGGTTGTCAATGTGTGCATTCAACTGACAGAGTTAAACTCACGTTTGGATTCAGCGGTTTACAAACCCTTTCTGTGCAGAATCCCAAAACCGGTAATTCCAGCTCAATGACGGCATCCGAACTAAACAGCAGGAAACTTCGTCTAAAACTCAGGAGAAACGTTTCCTTGAAACTGCTCTGCTGTGCGTTCGTTCACCTAAGAGAGTTGAAACTATGTTGAGATTCAGCGAGTCAGAAACACGTTTATGCTAGGAGCTGCGTTGGGATATTCCCGAGTGAATGGGACCATAGGCTGTACAGAGAAATATCTGCTTCTGAAACCAAAACGGAGCTATCTAACTGAATGGTTGTCAATGTGTGCATTCAACTGACAGAGTTAAACTCACGTGTGTATTAAGCGTTTTGCAAACCATTTCTGTGCAGAATTCCAAAACCGGTATGTCCAGCCCAATGCCGGCATCCGTACTAAACAGCAGGAAACTTCGTCTAAAACTCAGGAGAAACGTTTCCTTGAAACTGCTCTGCTGTGCGTTCGTTCACCTAAGAGAGTTGAATCTATGTTGAGATTCAGCGAGTCAGAAACACGTTTCTTCTAGGAGCTGCGTTAGGATATTCCCGAGTGAATGGGACCATAGGCTGTGCAGAGAAATATCTGCTTCTAAAACCAAAACGGAGCTATCTAACTGAATGGTTGTCAATGTGTGCATTCAACTGACAGAGTTAAACTCACGTGTGGATTCAGCGGTTTGCAAACCCTTTCTGTGCAGAATCCCAAAACCGGTATTTCCAGCCCAATGCCGGCATCCGTACTAAACAGCAGGAAACTTCGTCTAAAACTCAGGAGAAACGTTTCCTTGAAACTGCTCTGCTGTGCATTCGTTCACCTAAGAGAGTTGAATCTATGTTGAGATTCAGCGAGTTAGAAACGCGTTTCTTCTAGGAGCTGCGTTGGGATATTCCCGAGTGAATGGGACCATAGGCTGTACAAAGAAATATCTGCTTCTAAAACCAAAACGGAGCTATCTAACTGAATGGTTGTCAATGTGTGCATTCAACTGACAGAGTTAAACTCACGTGTGGATTCAGCGGTTTGCAAACCCTTTCTGTGCAGAATCTCAAAACCGGTATTTCCAGCCCAATGCCGGCATCCGTACTAAACAGCAGGAAACTTCGTCTAAAACTCAGGAGAAACGTTTCCTTGAAACTGCTCTGCTGTGAATTCGTTCACCTAAGAGAGTTGAAACTATGTTGAGATTCAGCGAGTCAGAAACACGTTTATGCTAGGAGCTGCGTTGGGATATTCCCGAGTGAATGGGACCATAGGCTGTACAGAGAAATATCTGCTTCTAAAAGCAAAACGGAGCTATCTAACTGAATGGTTGTCAATGTGTGCATTCAACTGACAGAGTTAAACTCACGTGTGGATTCAGCGGTTTGCAAACCCTTTCTGTGCAGAATCCCAAAACCGCTATTTCCAGCCCAATGCCGGCATACGTACTAAACAGCAGGAAACTTCGTCTAAGACTCCGGAGAAACGTTTCCTTGAAACTGCTCTGCTGTGCGTTCGTTCACCTAAGAGAGTTGAATCTATGTTGAGATTCAGCGAGTCAGAAACGCGTTTCTTCTAGGAGATGCGTTGGGATATTCCCGAGTGAATGGGACCATAGGCTGTACAGAGAAATATCTGCTTCTAAAACCAAAAGGGTGCTATCAAACTGAATGGTTGTCAATGTGTGCATTCAACTGACAGAGTTAAACTCACGTGTGGATTCAGCGGTTTGCAAACCCTTTCTGTGCAGAATCCCAAAACCGGTATTTCCAGCCCAATGCCGGCATCCGTACTAAAAAGCAGGAAACTTCGTCTAAAACTCAGGAGAAACGTTTCCTTGAAACTGCTCTGCTGTGCGTTCGTTCAACTAAGAGAGTTGAATCTATGTTGAGATTCAGCGAGTCAGAAACACGTTTCTTCTAGGAGCTGCGTTGGGATATTCCCGAGTGAATGGGACCATAGCCTGTACAGAGAAATATCTGCTTCTAAAACCAAAAGTGTGCTATCAAACTGAATGGTTGTCAATGTGTGCATTCAACTGACAGAGTTAAACTCACGTGTGGATTCAGCGGTTTGCAAACCCTTTCTGTGCAGAATCCCAAAACCGGTATTTCCAGCCCAATGCCGGCATACGTACTAAACAGCAGGAAACTTCGTCTAAAACTCAGGAGAGACGTTTCCTTGAAACTGCTCTGCTGTGCGTTCGTTCACCTAAGAGAGTTGAATCTATGTTGAGATTCAGCGAGTCAGAAACACGTTTCTTCTAGGAGCTGCGTTAGGATATTCCCGAGGGAATGGGACCATAGGCTGTACAGAGAAATATCTGCTTCTAAAACCAAAACGGAGCTATCTAACTGAATGGTTGTCAATGTGTGCATTCAACTGACAGAGTTAAACTCACGTGTGGATTCAGCGGTTTGCAAACCCTTTCTGTGCAGAATCCCAAAACCGGTATTTCCAGCCCAATGCCGGCATACGTACTAAACAGCAGGAAACTTCGTCTAAAACTCAGGAGAAACGTTTCCTTGAAACTGCTCAGCTGTGCGTTCGTTCACCTAAGAGAGTTGAATCTATGTTGAGATTCAGCGAGTCAGAAACACGTTTCTTCTAGGAGCTGCGTTGGGATATTCCCGAGTGAATGGGACCATAGGCTGTACAGAGAAATATCTGCTTCTAAAACCAAAAGTGTGCTATCTAACTGAATGGTTGTCAATGTGTGCATTCAACTGACAGAGTTAAACTCACGTGTGGATTCAGCGGTTTGCAAACCCTTTCTGTGCAGAATCCCAAAACCGGTATTTCCAGCCCAATGCCGGCATCCGTACTAAACAGCAGGAAACTTCGTCTAAAACTCAGGAGCAACGTTTCCGTGAAACTGCTCTGCTGTGCGTTCGTTCACCTAAGAGAGTTGAATCTATGTTGAGATTCAGCGAGTCAGAAACACGTTTCTTCTAGGAGATGCGTTGGGATATTCCCGAGTGAATGGGACCAGAGGATGTACAGAGAAATATCTGCTTCTAAAACCAAAAGTGTGCTATCTAACTGAATGGTTGCCAATGTGTGCATTCAACTGACAGAGTTAAACTCACGTGTGGATTCAGCGGTTTGCAAACCCTTTCTGTGCAGAATCCCAAAACCGCTATTTCCAGCCCCATGCCGGCATACGTACTAAACAGCAGGAAACTTCGTCTAAAACTCAGGAGAAACGTTTCCTTGAAACTGCTCTGCTGTGCGTTCGTTCACCTAAGAGAGTTGAATCTATGTTGAGATTCAGCGAGTCAGAAACACGTTTCTTCTAGGAGCTGCGTTGGGATATTCCCGAGTGAATGGGACCATAGGCTGTACAGAGAAATATCTGCTTCTAAAACCAAAAGTGTGCTATCAAACTGAATGGTTGTCAATGTGTGCATTCAACTGACAGAGTTAAACTCACGTGTGGATTCAGCGGTTTGCAAACCCTTTCTGTGCAGAATCCCAAAACCGGTATTTCCAGCCCAATGCCGGCATACGTACTAAACAGCAGGAAACTTCGTCTAAAACTCAGGAGAAACGTTTCCTTGAAACTGCTCTGCTGTGAGTTCGTTCACCTAAGAGAGTTGAAACTATGTTGAGATTCAGCGAGTCAGAAACACGTTTATGCTAGGAGCTGCGTTGGGATATTCCCGAGTGAATGGGACCATAGGCTGTACAGAGAAATATCTGCTTCTAAAAGCAAAACGGAGCTATCTAACTGAATGGTTGTCAATGTGTGCATTCAACTGACAGAGTTAAACTCACGTGTGGATTCAGCGGTTTGCAAACCCTTTCTGTGCAGAATCCCAAAACCGCTATTTCCAGCCCAATGCCGGCATACGTACTAAACAGCAGGAAACTTCGTCTAAGACTCCGGAGAAACGTTTCCTTGAAACTGCTCTGCTGTGCGTTCGTTCACCTAAGAGAGTTGAATCTATGTTGAGATTCAGCGAGTCAGAAACGCGTTTCTTCTAGGAGATGCGTTGGGATATTCCCGAGTGAATGGGACCATAGGCTGTACAGAGAAATATCTGCTTCTAAAACCAAAAGGGTGCTATCAAACTGAATGGTTGTCAATGTGTGCATTCAACTGACAGAGTTAAACTCACGTGTGGATTCAGCGGTTTGCAAACCCTTTCTGTGCAGAATCCCAAAACCGGTATTTCCAGCCCAATGCCGGCATCCGTACTAAAAAGCAGGAAACTTCGTCTAAAACTCAGGAGAAACGTTTCCTTGAAACTGCTCTGCTGTGCGTTCGTTCAACTAAGAGAGTTGAATCTATGTTGAGATTCAGCGAGTCAGAAACACGTTTCTTCTAGGAGCTGCATTGGGATATTCCCGAGTGAATGGGACCATAGCCTGTACAGAGAAATATCTGCTTCTAAAACCAAAAGTGTGCTATCAAACTGAATGGTTGTCAATGTGTGCATTCAACTGACAGAGTTAAACTCACGTGTGGATTCAGCGGTTTGCAAACCCTTTCTGTGCAGAATCCCAAAACCGGTATTTCCAGCCCAATGCCGGCATACGTACTAAACAGCAGGAAACTTCGTCTAAAACTCAGGAGAGACGTTTCCTTGAAACTGCTCTGCTGTGCGTTCGTTCACCTAAGAGAGTTGAATCTATGTTGAGATTCAGCGAGTCAGAAACACGTTTCTTCTAGGAGCTGCGTTAGGATATTCCCGAGGGAATGGGACCATAGGCTGTACAGAGAAATATCTGCTTCTAAAACCAAAACGGAGCTATCTAACTGAATGGTTGTCAATGTGTGCATTCAACTGACAGAGTTAAACTCACGTGTGGATTCAGCGGTTTGCAAACCCTTTCTGTGCAGAATCCCAAAACCGGTATTTCCAGCCCAATGCCGGCATACGTACTAAACAGCAGGAAACTTCGTCTAAAACTCAGGAGAAACGTTTCCTTGAAACTGCTCAGCTGTGCGTTCGTTCACCTAAGAGAGTTGAATCTATGTTGAGATTCAGCGAGTCAGAAACACGTTTCTTCTAGGAGCTGCGTTGGGATATTCCCGAGTGAATGGGACCATAGGCTGTACAGAGAAATATCTGCTTCTAAAACCAAAAGTGTGCTATCTAACTGAATGGTTGTCAATGTGTGCATTCAACTGACAGAGTTAAACTCACGTGTGGATTCAGCGGTTTGCAAACCCTTTCTGTGCAGAATCCCAAAACCGGTATTTCCAGCCCAATGCCGGCATCCGTACTAAACAGCAGGAAACTTCGTCTAAAACTCAGGAGCAACGTTTCCGTGAAACTGCTCTGCTGTGCGTTCGTTCACCTAAGAGAGTTGAATCTATGTTGAGATTCAGCGAGTCAGAAACACGTTTCTTCTAGGAGATGCGTTGGGATATTCCCGAGTGAATGGGACCAGAGGCTGTACAGAGAAATATCTGCTTCTAAAACCAAAAGTGTGCTATCTAACTGAATGGTTGCCAATGTGTGCATTCAACTGACAGAGTTAAACTCACGTGTGGATTCAGCGGTTTGCAAACCCTTTCTGTGCAGAATCCCAAAACCGCTATTTCCAGCCCCATGCCGGCATACGTACTAAACAGCAGGAAACTTCGTCTAAAACTCAGGAGAAACGTTTCCTTGAAACTGCTCTGCTGTGCGTTCGTTCACCTAAGAGAGTTGAATCTATGTTGAGATTCAGCGAGTCAGAAACACGTTTCTTCTAGGAGCTGCGTTGGGATATTCCCGAGTGAATGGGACCATAGGCTGTACAGAGAAATATCTGCTTCTAAAACCAAAAGTGTGCTATCAAACTGAATGGTTGTCAATGTGTGCATTCAACTGACAGAGTTAAACTCACGTGTGGATTCAGCGGTTTGCAAACCCTTTCTGTGCAGAATCCCAAAACCGCTATTTCCAGCCCAATGCCGGCATCCGTACAAAACAGCAGGAAACTTCGTCTAAAACTCAGGAGCAACGTTTCCTTGAAACTGCTCTGCTGTGCGTTCCTTCACCTAAGAGAGTTGAATCTATGTTGAGATTCAGCGAGTCAGAAACACGTTTCTTCTAGGAGCTGCGTTGGGATATTCCCGAGTGAATGGGACCATAGGCTGTACAGAGAAATATCTGCTCCTACAACCAAAAGGGTGGTATCTAACTGAATGGTTGTCAATGTGTGCATTCAACTGACAGAGTTAAATTCACGTTTGGATTCAGCGGTTTACAAACCCTTTCTGTGCAGAATCCCAAAACCGGTAATTCCAGCTCAATGCCGGCATCCGTACTAAACAGCAGGAAACTTCGTCTAAAACTCAGGAGAAACGTTTCCTTGAAACTGCTCTGCTGTGAATTCGTTCACCTAAGAGAGTTGAAACTATGTTGAGATTCAGCGAGTGAGAAACACGTTTATGCTAGGAGCTGCGTTGGGATATTCCCGAGTGAATGGGACCATAGGCTGTACAGAGAAATATCTGCTTCTAAAAGCAAAACGGAGCTATCTAACTGAATGGTTGTCAATGTGTGCATTCAACTGACAGAGTTAAACTCACGTGTGGATTCAGCGGTTTGCAAACCCTTTCTGTGCAGAATCCCAAAACCGGTATTTCCAGCCCAATGCCGGCATACGTACTAAACAGCAGGAAACTTCGTCTAAGACTCCCGAGAAACGTTTCCTTGAAACTGCTCTGCTGTGCGTTCGTTCACCTAAGAGAGTTGAATCTATGTTGAGATTCAGCGAGTCAGAAACACGTTTCTTCTAGGAGCTGCGTTGGGATATTCCCGAGTGAATGGGACCATAGGCTGTACAGAGAAATATCTGCTTCTAAAACCAAAACGGAGCTATCTAACTGAATGGTTGTCAATGTGTGCATTCAACTGACAGAGTTAAACTCACGTGTGGATTCAGCGGTTTGCAAACCCTTTCTGTGCAGAATCCCAAAACCGGTATTTCCAGCCCAATGCCGGCATACGTACTAAACAGCAGGAAACTTCGTCTAAGACTCCCGAGAAACGTTTCCTTGAAACTGCTCTGCTGTGCGTTCGTTCACCTAAGAGAGTTGAATCTATGTTGAGATTCAGCGAGTCAGAAACACGTTTCTTCTAGGAGCTGCGTTGGGATATTCCCGAGTGAATGGGACCATAGGCTGTACAGAGAAATATCTGCTTCTAAAACCAAAACGGAGCTATCTAACTGAATGGTTGTCAATGTGTGCATTCAACTGACAGAGTTAAACTCACGTGTGGATTCAGCGGTTTGCAAACCCTTTCTGTGCAGAATCCCAAAACCGGTATTTCCAGCCCAATGCCGGCATCCGTACTAAACAGCAGGAAACTTCGTCTAAAACTCAGGAGAAACGTTTCCTTGAAACTGCTCTGCTGTGCGTTCTTTCACCTAGAGAGTTGAAACTATGTTGAGATTCAGCGAGTCAGAAACACGTTTCTTCTAGGAGCTGCGTTGGGATATTCCCGAGTGAATGGGACCATAGGCTGTACAGAGAAATATCTGCTTCTAAAACCAAAACGGAGCTATCTAACTGAATGGTTGTCAATGTGTGCATTCAACTGACAGAGTTAAACTCACGTGTGGATTCAGCGGTTTGCAAACCCTTTCTGTGCAGAATCCCAAAACCGGTATTTCCAGCCCAATGCCGGCATCCGTACTAAACAGCAGGAAACTTCGTCTAAAACTCAGGAGAAACGTTTCCTTGAAACTGCTCTGCTGTGCGTTCGATCACCTAAGAGAGTTGAATCTATGTTGAGATTCAGCGAGTCAGAAACACGTTTCTTCTAGGAGCTGCGTTGGGATATTCCCGAGTGAATTGGACCATAGACTGTACAGAGAAATATCTGCTTCTAAAACCAAAACGGAGCTATCAAACTGAATGGTTGTCAATGTGTGCATTCAACTGACAGAGTTAAACTCACGTGTGGATTCAGCGGTTTGCAAACCCTTTCTGTGCAGAATCCCAAAACCGCTATTTCCAGCCCAATGCCGGCATCCGTACAAAACAGCAGGAAACTTCGTCTAAAACTCAGGAGCAACGTTTCCTTGAAACTGCTCTGCTGTGCGTTCCTTCACCTAAGAGAGTTGAATCTATGTTGAGATTCAGCGAGTCAGAAACACGTTTCTTCTAGGAGCTGCGTTGGGATATTCCCGAGTGAATGGGACCATAGGCTGTACAGAGAAATATCTGCTCCTACAACCAAAAGGGTGGTATCTAACTGAATGGTTGTCAATGTGTGCATTCAACTGACAGAGTTAAATTCACGTTTGGATTCAGCGGTTTACAAACCCTTTCTGTGCAGAATCCCAAAACCGGTAATTCCAGCTCAATGCCGGCATCCGTACTAAACAGCAGGAAACTTCGTCTAAAACTCAGGAGAAACGTTTCCTTGAAACTGCTCTGCTGTGAATTCGTTCACCTAAGAGAGTTGAAACTATGTTGAGATTCAGCGAGTCAGAAACACGTTTCTTCTAGGAGCTGCGTTGGGATATTCCCGAGTGAATGGGACCATAGGCTGTACAGAGAAATATCTGTTTCTAAAACCAAAAGTGTGCTATCAAACTGAATGGTTGTCAATGTGTGCATTCAACTGACAGAGTTAAACTCACGTGTGGATTCAGCGGTTTGCAAACCCTTTCTGTGCAGAATCCCAAAACCGCTATTTCCAGCCCAATGCCGGCATCCGTACAAAACAGCAGGAAACTTCGTCTAAAACTCAGGAGAAACGTTTCCTTGAAACTGCTCTGCTGTGCGTTCGTTCACCTAAGAGAGTTGAATCTATGTTGAGATTCAGCGAGTCAGAAACACGTTTCTTCTAGGAGCTGCGTTGGGATATTCCCGAGTGAATGGGACCATAGGCTGTACAGAGAAATATCTGCTTCTAAAACCAAAAGTGTGCTATCAAACTGAATGGTTGTCAATGTGTGCATTCAACTGACAGAGTTAAACTCACGTGTGGATTCAGCGGTTTGCAAACCCTTTCTGTGCAGAATCCCAAAACCGGTATTTCCAGCCCAATGCCGGCATACGTACTAAACAGCAGGAAACTTCGTCTAAAACTCAGGAGAAACGTTTGCTTGAAACTGCTCTGCTGTGTGTTCGTTCACCTAAGAGAGTTGAATCTATGTTGAGATTCAGCGAGTCAGAAACACGTTTCTTCTAGGAGCTGCGTTGGGATATTCCCGAGTGAATTGGACCATAGACTGTACAGAGAAATATCTGCTTCTAAAACCAAAACGGAGCTATCAAACTGAATGGTTGTCAATGTGTGCATTCAACTGACAGAGTTAAACTCACGTGTGGATTCAGCGGTTTGCAAACCCTTTCTGTGCAGAATCCCAAAACCGCTATTTCCAGCCCAATGCCGGCATCCGTACAAAACAGCAGGAAACTTCGTCTAAAACTCAGGAGCAACGTTTCCTTGAAACTGCTCTGCTGTGCGTTCCTTCACCTAAGAGAGTTGAATCTATGTTGAGATTCAGCGAGTCAGAAACACGTTTCTTCTAGGAGCTGCGTTGGGATATTCCCGAGTGAATGGGACCATAGGCTGTACAGAGAAATATCTGCTCCTACAACCAAAAGGGTGGTATCTAACTGAATGGTTGTCAATGTGTGCATTCAACTGACAGAGTTAAATTCACGTTTGGATTCAGCGGTTTACAAACCCTTTCTGTGCAGAATCCCAAAACCGGTAATTCCAGCTCAATGCCGGCATCCGTACTAAACAGCAGGAAACTTCGTCTAAAACTCAGGAGAAACGTTTCCTTGAAACTGCTCTGCTGTGAATTCGTTCACCTAAGAGAGTTGAAACTATGTTGAGATTCAGCGAGTCAGAAACACGTTTATGCTAGGAGCTGCGTTGGGATATTCCCGAGTGAATGGGACCATAGGCTGTACAGAGAAATATCTGCTTCTAAAAGCAAAACGGAGCTATCTAACTGAATGGTTGTCAATGTGTGCATTCAACTGACAGAGTTAAACTCACGTGTGGATTCAGCGGTTTGCAAACCCTTTCTGTGCAGAATCCCAAAACCGGTATTTCCAGCCCAATGCCGGCATCCGTACTAAACAGCAGGAAACTTCGTCTAAAACTCAGGAGAAACGTTTCCTTGAAACTGCTCTGCTGTGCGTTCGTTCACCTAAGAGAGTTGAATCTATGTTGAGATTCAGCGAGTCAGAAACACGTTTCTTCTAGGAGCTGCGTTGGGATATTCCCGAGTGAATGGGACCATAGGCTGTACAGAGAAATATCTGCTTCTAAAACCAAAAGTGTGCTATCAAACTGAATGGTTGTCAATGTGTGCATTCAACTGACAGAGTTAAACTCACGTGTGGATTCAGCGGTTTGCAAACCCTTTCTGTGCAGAATCCCAAAACCGCTATTTCCAGCCCAATGCCGGCATCCGTACAAAACAGCAGGAAACTTCGTCTAAAACTCAGGAGAAACGTTTCCTTGAAACTGCTCTGCTGTGCGTTCCTTCACCTAAGAGAGTTGAATCTATGTTGAGATTCAGCGAGTCAGAAACACGTTTCTTCTAGGAGCTGCGTTGGGATATTCCCGAGTGAATGGGACCATAGGCTGTACAGAGAAATATCTGCTCCTACAACCAAAAGGGTGGTATCTAACTGAATGGTTGTCAATGTGTGCATTCAACTGACAGAGTTAAATTCACGTTTGGATTCAGCGGTTTACAAACCCTTTCTGTGCAGAATCCCAAAACCGGTAATTCCAGCTCAATGCCGGCATCCGTACTAAACAGCAGGAAACTTCGTCTAAAACTCAGGAGAAACGTTTCCTTGAAACTGCTCTGCTGTGAATTCGTTCACCTAAGAGAGTTGAAACTATGTTGAGATTCAGCGAGTGAGAAACACGTTTATGCTAGGAGCTGCGTTGGGATATTCCCGAGTGAATGGGACCATAGGCTGTACAGAGAAATATCTGCTTCTAAAAGCAAAACGGAGCTATCTAACTGAATGGTTGTCAATGTGTGCATTCAACTGACAGAGTTAAACTCACGTGTGGATTCAGCGGTTTGCAAACCCTTTCTGTGCAGAATCCCAAAACCGGTATTTCCAGCCCAATGCCGGCATACGTACTAAACAGCAGGAAACTTCGTCTAAGACTCCCGAGAAACGTTTCCTTGAAACTGCTCTGCTGTGCGTTCGTTCACCTAAGAGAGTTGAATCTATGTTGAGATTCAGCGAGTCAGAAACACGTTTCTTCTAGGAGCTGCGTTGGGATATTCCCGAGTGAATGGGACCATAGGCTGTACAGAGAAATATCTGCTTCTAAAACCAAAACGGAGCTATCTAACTGAATGGTTGTCAATGTGTGCATTCAACTGACAGAGTTAAACTCACGTGTGGATTCAGCGGTTTGCAAACCCTTTCTGTGCAGAATCCCAAAACCGGTATTTCCAGCCCAATGCCGGCATCCGTACTAAACAGCAGGAAACTTCGTCTAAAACTCAGGAGAAACGTTTCCTTGAAACTGCTCTGCTGTGCGTTCTTTCACCTAGAGAGTTGAAACTATGTTGAGATTCAGCGAGTCAGAAACACGTTTCTTCTAGGAGCTGCGTTGGGATATTCCCGAGTGAATGGGACCATAGGCTGTACAGAGAAATATCTGCTTCTAAAACCAAAACGGAGCTATCTAACTGAATGGTTGTCAATGTGTGCATTCAACTGACAGAGTTAAACTCACGTGTGGATTCAGCGGTTTGCAAACCCTTTCTGTGCAGAATCCCAAAACCGGTATTTCCAGCCCAATGCCGGCATCCGTACTAAACAGCAGGAAACTTCGTCTAAAACTCAGGAGAAACGTTTCCTTGAAACTGCTCTGCTGTGCGTTCGATCACCTAAGAGAGTTGAATCTATGTTGAGATTCAGCGAGTCAGAAACACGTTTCTTCTAGGAGCTGCGTTGGGATATTCCCGAGTGAATTGGACCATAGACTGTACAGAGAAATATCTGCTTCTAAAACCAAAACGGAGCTATCAAACTGAATGGTTGTCAATGTGTGCATTCAACTGACAGAGTTAAACTCACGTGTGGATTCAGCGGTTTGCAAACCCTTTCTGTGCAGAATCCCAAAACCGCTATTTCCAGCCCAATGCCGGCATCCGTACAAAACAGCAGGAAACTTCGTCTAAAACTCAGGAGCAACGTTTCCTTGAAACTGCTCTGCTGTGCGTTCCTTCACCTAAGAGAGTTGAATCTATGTTGAGATTCAGCGAGTCAGAAACACGTTTCTTCTAGGAGCTGCGTTGGGATATTCCCGAGTGAATGGGACCATAGGCTGTACAGAGAAATATCTGCTCCTACAACCAAAAGGGTGGTATCTAACTGAATGGTTGTCAATGTGTGCATTCAACTGACAGAGTTAAATTCACGTTTGGATTCAGCGGTTTACAAACCCTTTCTGTGCAGAATCCCAAAACCGGTAATTCCAGCTCAATGCCGGCATCCGTACTAAACAGCAGGAAACTTCGTCTAAAACTCAGGAGAAACGTTTCCTTGAAACTGCTCTGCTGTGAATTCGTTCACCTAAGAGAGTTGAAACTATGTTGAGATTCAGCGAGTCAGAAACACGTTTATGCTAGGAGCTGCGTTGGGATATTCCCGAGTGAATGGGACCATAGGCTGTACAGAGAAATATCTGCTTCTAAAAGCAAAACGGAGCTATCTATCTGAATGGTTGTCAATGTGTGCATTCAACTGACAGAGTTAAACTCACGTGTGGATTCAGCGGTTTGCAAACCCTTTATGTGCAGAATCCCAAAACCGGTATTTCCAGCCCAATGCCGGCATCCGTACTAAACAGCAGGAAACTTCGTCTAAAACTCAGGAGAAACGTTTCCTTGAAACTGCTCTGCTGTGCGTTCGTTCACCTAAGAGAGTTGAATCTATGTTGAGATTCAGCGAGTCAGAAACACGTTTCTTCTAGGAGCTGCGTTGGGATATTCCCGAGTGAATGGGACCATAGGCTGTACAGAGAAATATCTGTTTCTAAAACCAAAAGTGTGCTATCAAACTGAATGGTTGTCAATGTGTGCATTCAACTGACAGAGTTAAACTCACGTGTGGATTCAGCGGTTTGCAAACCCTTTCTGTGCAGAATCCCAAAACCGCTATTTCCAGCCCAATGCCGGCATCCGTACAAAACAGCAGGAAACTTCGTCTAAAACTCAGGAGAAACGTTTCCTTGAAACTGCTCTGCTGTGCGTTCGTTCACCTAAGAGAGTTGAATCTATGTTGAGATTCAGCGAGTCAGAAACACGTTTCTTCTAGGAGCTGCGTTGGGATATTCCCGAGTGAATGGGACCATAGGCTGTACAGAGAAATATCTGCTCCTACAACCAAAAGGGTGGTATCTAACTGAATGGTTGTCAATGTGTGCATTCAACTGACAGAGTTAAATTCACGTTTGGATTCAGCGGTTTACAAACCCTTTCTGTGCAGAATCCCAAAACCGGTAATTCCAGCTCAATGCCGGCATCCGTACTAAACAGCAGGAAACTTCGTCTAAAACTCAGGAGAAACGTTTCCTTGAAACTGCTCTGCTGTGAATTCGTTCACCTAAGAGAGTTGAAACTATGTTGAGATTCAGCGAGTGAGAAACACGTTTATGCTAGGAGCTGCGTTGGGATATTCCCGAGTGAATGGGACCATAGGCTGTACAGAGAAATATCTGCTTCTAAAAGCAAAACGGAGCTATCTAACTGAATGGTTGTCAATGTGTGCATTCAACTGACAGAGTTAAACTCACGTGTGGATTCAGCGGTTTGCAAACCCTTTCTGTGCAGAATCCCAAAACCGGTATTTCCAGCCCAATGCCGGCATACGTACTAAACAGCAGGAAACTTCGTCTAAGACTCCCGAGAAACGTTTCCTTGAAACTGCTCTGCTGTGCGTTCGTTCACCTAAGAGAGTTGAATCTATGTTGAGATTCAGCGAGTCAGAAACACGTTTCTTCTAGGAGCTGCGTTGGGATATTCCCGAGTGAATGGGACCATAGGCTGTACAGAGAAATATCTGCTTCTAAAAGCAAAACGGAGCTATCTAACTGAATGGTTGTCAATGTGTGCATTCAACTGACAGAGTTAAACTCACGTGTGGATTCAGCGGTTTGCAAACCCTTTCTGTGCAGAATCCCAAAACCGGTATTTCCAGCCCAATGCCGGCATACGTACTAAACAGCAGGAAACTTCGTCTAAGACTCCCGAGAAACGTTTCCTTGAAACTGCTCTGCTGTGCGTTCGTTCACCTAAGAGAGTTGAATCTATGTTGAGATTCAGCGAGTCAGAAACACGTTTCTTCTAGGAGCTGCGTTGGGATATTCCCGAGTGAATGGGACCATAGGCTGTACAGAGAAATATCTGCTTCTAAAACCAAAACGGAGCTATCTAACTGAATGGTTGTCAATGTGTGCATTCAACTGACAGAGTTAAACTCACGTGTGGATTCAGCGGTTTGCAAACCCTTTCTGTGCAGAATCCCAAAACCGGTATTTCCAGCCCAATGCCGGCATCCGTACTAAACAGCAGGAAACTTCGTCTAAAACTCAGGAGAAACGTTTCCTTGAAACTGCTCTGCTGTGCGTTCGTTCACCTAAGAGAGTTGAATCTATGTTGAGATTCAGCGAGTCAGAAACACGTTTCTTCTAGGAGCTGCGTTGGGATATTCCCGAGTGAATGGGACCATAGGCTGTACAGAGAAATATCTGCTTCTAAAACCAAAACGGAGCTATCTAACTGAATGGTTGTCAATGTGTGCATTCAACTGACAGAGTTAAACTCACGTGTGGATTCAGCGGTTTGCAAACCCTTTCTGTGCAGAATCCCAAAACCGGTATTTCCAGCCCAATGCCGGCATCCGTACTAAACAGCAGGAAACTTCGTCTAAAACTCAGGAGAAACGTTTCCTTGAAACTGCTCTGCTGTGCGTTCTTTCACCTAGAGAGTTGAAACTATGTTGAGATTCAGCGAGTCAGAAACACGTTTCTTCTAGGAGCTGCGTTGGGATATTCCCGAGTGAATGGGACCATAGGCTGTACAGAGAAATATCTGCTTCTAAAACCAAAACGGAGCTATCTAACTGAATGGTTGTCAATGTGTGCATTCAACTGACAGAGTTAAACTCACGTGTGGATTCAGCGGTTTGCAAACCCTTTCTGTGCAGAATCCCAAAACCGGTATTTCCAGCCCAATGCCGGCATCCGTACTAAACAGCAGGAAACTTCGTCTAAAACTCAGGAGAAACGTTTCCTTGAAACTGCTCTGCTGTGCGTTCGATCACCTAAGAGAGTTGAATCTATGTTGAGATTCAGCGAGTCAGAAACACGTTTCTTCTAGGAGCTGCGTTGGGATATTCCCGAGTGAATTGGACCATAGACTGTACAGAGAAATATCTGCTTCTAAAACCAAAACGGAGCTATCAAACTGAATGGTTGTCAATGTGTGCATTCAACTGACAGAGTTAAACTCACGTGTGGATTCAGCGGTTTGCAAACCCTTTCTGTGCAGAATCCCAAAACCGCTATTTCCAGCCCAATGCCGGCATCCGTACAAAACAGCAGGAAACTTCGTCTAAAACTCAGGAGCAACGTTTCCTTGAAACTGCTCTGCTGTGCGTTCCTTCACCTAAGAGAGTTGAATCTATGTTGAGATTCAGCGAGTCAGAAACACGTTTCTTCTAGGAGCTGCGTTGGGATATTCCCGAGTGAATGGGACCATAGGCTGTACAGAGAAATATCTGCTCCTACAACCAAAAGGGTGGTATCTAACTGAATGGTTGTCAATGTGTGCATTCAACTGACAGAGTTAAATTCACGTTTGGATTCAGCGGTTTACAAACCCTTTCTGTGCAGAATCCCAAAACCGGTAATTCCAGCTCAATGCCGGCATCCGTACTAAACAGCAGGAAACTTCGTCTAAAACTCAGGAGAAACGTTTCCTTGAAACTGCTCTGCTGTGAATTCGTTCACCTAAGAGAGTTGAAACTATGTTGAGATTCAGCGAGTCAGAAACACGTTTATGCTAGGAGCTGCGTTGGGATATTCCCGAGTGAATGGGACCATAGGCTGTACAGAGAAATATCTGCTTCTAAAAGCAAAACGGAGCTATCTATCTGAATGGTTGTCAATGTGTGCATTCAACTGACAGAGTTAAACTCACGTGTGGATTCAGCGGTTTGCAAACCCTTTATGTGCAGAATCCCAAAACCGGTATTTCCAGCCCAATGCCGGCATCCGTACTAAACAGCAGGAAACTTCGTCTAAAACTCAGGAGAAACGTTTCCTTGAAACTGCTCTGCTGTGCGTTCGTTCACCTAAGAGAGTTGAATCTATGTTGAGATTCAGCGAGTCAGAAACACGTTTCTTCTAGGAGCTGCGTTGGGATATTCCCGAGTGAATGGGACCATAGGCTGTACAGAGAAATATCTGTTTCTAAAACCAAAAGTGTGCTATCAAACTGAATGGTTGTCAATGTGTGCATTCAACTGACAGAGTTAAACTCACGTGTGGATTCAGCGGTTTGCAAACCCTTTCTGTGCAGAATCCCAAAACCGCTATTTCCAGCCCAATGCCGGCATCCGTACAAAACAGCAGGAAACTTCGTCTAAAACTCAGGAGAAACGTTTCCTTGAAACTGCTCTGCTGTGCGTTCGTTCACCTAAGAGAGTTGAATCTATGTTGAGATTCAGCGAGTCAGAAACACGTTTCTTCTAGGAGCTGCGTTGGGATATTCCCGAGTGAATGGGACCATAGGCTGTACAGAGAAATATCTGCTCCTACAACCAAAAGGGTGGTATCTAACTGAATGGTTGTCAATGTGTGCATTCAACTGACAGAGTTAAATTCACGTTTGGATTCAGCGGTTTACAAACCCTTTCTGTGCAGAATCCCAAAACCGGTAATTCCAGCTCAATGCCGGCATCCGTACTAAACAGCAGGAAACTTCGTCTAAAACTCAGGAGAAACGTTTCCTTGAAACTGCTCTGCTGTGAATTCGTTCACCTAAGAGAGTTGAAACTATGTTGAGATTCAGCGAGTGAGAAACACGTTTATGCTAGGAGCTGCGTTGGGATATTCCCGAGTGAATGGGACCATAGGCTGTACAGAGAAATATCTGCTTCTAAAAGCAAAACGGAGCTATCTAACTGAATGGTTGTCAATGTGTGCATTCAACTGACAGAGTTAAACTCACGTGTGGATTCAGCGGTTTGCAAACCCTTTCTGTGCAGAATCCCAAAACCGGTATTTCCAGCCCAATGCCGGCATACGTACTAAACAGCAGGAAACTTCGTCTAAGACTCCCGAGAAACGTTTCCTTGAAACTGCTCTGCTGTGCGTTCGTTCACCTAAGAGAGTTGAATCTATGTTGAGATTCAGCGAGTCAGAAACACGTTTCTTCTAGGAGCTGCGTTGGGATATTCCCGAGTGAATGGGACCATAGGCTGTACAGAGAAATATCTGCTTCTAAAACCAAAACGGAGCTATCTAACTGAATGGTTGTCAATGTGTGCATTCAACTGACAGAGTTAAACTCACGTGTGGATTCAGCGGTTTGCAAACCCTTTCTGTGCAGAATCCCAAAACCGGTATTTCCAGCCCAATGCCGGCATCCGTACTAAACAGCAGGAAACTTCGTCTAAAACTCAGGAGAAACGTTTCCTTGAAACTGCTCTGCTGTGCGTTCGTTCACCTAAGAGAGTTGAATCTATGTTGAGATTCAGCGAGTCAGAAACACGTTTCTTCTAGGAGCTGCGTTGGGATATTCCCGAGTGAATGGGACCATAGGCTGTACAGAGAAATATCTGCTTCTAAAACCAAAACGGAGCTATCTAACTGAATGGTTGTCAATGTGTGCATTCAACTGACAGAGTTAAACTCACGTGTGGATTCAGCGGTTTGCAAACCCTTTCTGTGCAGAATCCCAAAACCGGTATTTCCAGCCCAATGCCGGCATCCGTACTAAACAGCAGGAAACTTCGTCTAAAACTCAGGAGAAACGTTTCCTTGAAACTGCTCTGCTGTGCGTTCTTTCACCTAGAGAGTTGAAACTATGTTGAGATTCAGCGAGTCAGAAACACGTTTCTTCTAGGAGCTGCGTTGGGATATTCCAGAGTGAATGGGACCATAGGCTGTACAGAGAAATATCTGCTTCTAAAACCAAAACGGAGCTATCTAACTGAATGGTTGTCAATGTGTGCATTCAACTGACAGAGTTAAACTCACGTGTGGATTCAGCGGTTTGCAAACCCTTTCTGTGCAGAATCCCAAAACCGGTATTTCCAGCCCAATGCCGGCATCCGTACTAAACAGCAGGAAACTTCGTCTAAAACTCAGGAGAAACGTTTCCTTGAAACTGCTCTGCTGTGCGTTCGATCACCTAAGAGAGTTGAATCTATGTTGAGATTCAGCGAGTCAGAAACACGTTTCTTCTAGGAGCTGCGTTGGGATATTCCCGAGTGAATTGGACCATAGACTGTACAGAGAAATATCTGCTTCTAAAACCAAAACGGAGCTATCAAACTGAATGGTTGTCAATGTGTGCATTCAACTGACAGAGTTAAACTCACGTGTGGATTCAGCGGTTTGCAAACCCTTTCTGTGCAGAATCCCAAAACCGCTATTTCCAGCCCAATGCCGGCATCCGTACAAAACAGCAGGAAACTTCGTCTAAAACTCAGGAGCAACGTTTCCTTGAAACTGCTCTGCTGTGCGTTCCTTCACCTAAGAGAGTTGAATCTATGTTGAGATTCAGCGAGTCAGAAACACGTTTCTTCTAGGAGCTGCGTTGGGATATTCCCGAGTGAATGGGACCATAGGCTGTACAGAGAAATATCTGCTCCTACAACCAAAAGGGTGGTATCTAACTGAATGGTTGTCAATGTGTGCATTCAACTGACAGAGTTAAATTCACGTTTGGATTCAGCGGTTTACAAACCCTTTCTGTGCAGAATCCCAAAACCGGTAATTCCAGCTCAATGCCGGCATCCGTACTAAACAGCAGGAAACTTCGTCTAAAACTCAGGAGAAACGTTTCCTTGAAACTGCTCTGCTGTGAATTCGTTCACCTAAGAGAGTTGAAACTATGTTGAGATTCAGCGAGTCAGAAACACGTTTATGCTAGGAGCTGCGTTGGGATATTCCCGAGTGAATGGGACCATAGGCTGTACAGAGAAATATCTGCTTCTAAAAGCAAAACGGAGCTATCTAACTGAATGGTTGTCAATGTGTGCATTCAACTGACAGAGTTAAACTCACGTGTGGATTCAGCGGTTTGCAAACCCTTTATGTGCAGAATCCCAAAACCGGTATTTCCAGCCCAATGCCGGCATCCGTACTAAACAGCAGGAAACTTCGTCTAAAACTCAGGAGAAACGTTTCCTTGAAACTGCTCTGCTGTGCGTTCGTTCACCTAAGAGAGTTGAATCTATGTTGAGATTCAGCGAGTCAGAAACACGTTTCTTCTAGGAGCTGCGTTGGGATATTCCCGAGTGAATGGGACCATAGGCTGTACAGAGAAATATCTGCTTCTAAAACCAAAAGTGTGCTATCAAACTGAATGGTTGTCAATGTGTGCATTCAACTGACAGAGTTAAACTCACGTGTGGATTCAGCGGTTTGCAAACCCTTTCTGTGCAGAATCCCAAAACCGCTATTTCCAGCCCAATGCCGGCATCCGTACAAAACAGCAGGAAACTTCGTCTAAAACTCAGGAGAAACGTTTCCTTGAAACTGCTCTGCTGTGCGTTCCTTCACCTAAGAGAGTTGAATCTATGTTGAGATTCAGCGAGTCAGAAACACGTTTCTTCTAGGAGCTGCGTTGGGATATTCCCGAGTGAATGGGACCATAGGCTGTACAGAGAAATATCTGCTCCTACAACCAAAAGGGTGGTATCTAACTGAATGGTTGTCAATGTGTGCATTCAACTGACAGAGTTAAATTCACGTTTGGATTCAGCGGTTTACAAACCCTTTCTGTGCAGAATCCCAAAACCGGTAATTCCAGCTCAATGCCGGCATCCGTACTAAACAGCAGGAAACTTCGTCTAAAACTCAGGAGAAACGTTTCCTTGAAACTGCTCTGCTGTGAATTCGTTCACCTAAGAGAGTTGAAACTATGTTGAGATTCAGCGAGTGAGAAACACGTTTATGCTAGGAGCTGCGTTGGGATATTCCCGAGTGAATGGGACCATAGGCTGTACAGAGAAATATCTGCTTCTAAAAGCAAAACGGAGCTATCTAACTGAATGGTTGTCAATGTGTGCATTCAACTGACAGAGTTAAACTCACGTGTGGATTCAGCGGTTTGCAAACCCTTTCTGTGCAGAATCCCAAAACCGGTATTTCCAGCCCAATGCCGGCATACGTACCAAACAGCAGGAAACTTCGTCTAAGACTCCCGAGAAACGTTTCCTTGAAACTGCTCTGCTGTGCGTTCGTTCACCTAAGAGAGTTGAATCTATGTTGAGATTCAGCGAGTCAGAAACACGTTTCTTCTAGGAGCTGCGTTGGGATATTCCCGAGTGAATGGGACCATAGGCTGTACAGAGAAATATCTGCTTCTAAAACCAAAACGGAGCTATCTAACTGAATGGTTGTCAATGTGTGCATTCAACTGACAGAGTTAAACTCACGTGTGGATTCAGCGGTTTGCAAACCCTTTCTGTGCAGAATCCCAAAACCGGTATTTCCAGCCCAATGCCGGCATCCGTACTAAACAGCAGGAAACTTCGTCTAAAACTCAGGAGAAACGTTTCCTTGAAACTGCTCTGCTGTGCGTTCGTTCACCTAAGAGAGTTGAATCTATGTTGAGATTCAGCGAGTCAGAAACACGTTTCTTCTAGGAGCTGCGTTGGGATATTCCCGAGTGAATGGGACCATAGGCTGTACAGAGAAATATCTGCTTCTAAAACCAAAACGGAGCTATCTAACTGAATGGTTGTCAATGTGTGCATTCAACTGACAGAGTTAAACTCACGTGTGGATTCAGCGGTTTGCAAACCCTTTCTGTGCAGAATCCCAAAACCGGTATTTCCAGCCCAATGCCGGCATCCGTACTAAACAGCAGGAAACTTCGTCTAAAACTCAGGAGAAACGTTTCCTTGAAACTGCTCTGCTGTGCGTTCTTTCACCTAGAGAGTTGAAACTATGTTGAGATTCAGCGAGTCAGAAACACGTTTCTTCTAGGAGCTGCGTTGGGATATTCCCGAGTGAATGGGACCATAGGCTGTACAGAGAAATATCTGCTTCTAAAACCAAAACGGAGCTATCTAACTGAATGGTTGTCAATGTGTGCATTCAACTGACAGAGTTAAACTCACGTGTGGATTCAGCGGTTTGCAAACCCTTTCTGTGCAGAATCCCAAAACCGGTATTTCCAGCCCAATGCCGGCATCCGTACTAAACAGCAGGAAACTTCGTCTAAAACTCAGGAGAAACGTTTCCTTGAAACTGCTCTGCTGTGCGTTCGATCACCTAAGAGAGTTGAATCTATGTTGAGATTCAGCGAGTCAGAAACACGTTTCTTCTAGGAGCTGCGTTGGGATATTCCCGAGTGAATGGGACCATAGGCTGTACAGAGAAATATCTGCTCCTACAACCAAAAGGGTGGTATCTAACTGAATGGTTGTCAATGTGTGCATTCAACTGACAGAGTTAAATTCACGTTTGGATTCAGCGGTTTACAAACCCTTTCTGTGCAGAATCCCAAAACCGGTAATTCCAGCTCAATGCCGGCATCCGTACTAAACAGCAGGAAACTTCGTCTAAAACTCAGGAGAAACGTTTCCTTGAAACTGCTCTGCTGTGCATTCGTTCACCTAAGAGAGTTGAAACTATGTTGAGATTCAGCGAGTCAGAAACACGTTTATGCTAGGAGCTGCGTTGGGATATTCCCGAGTGAATGGGACCATAGGCTGTACAGAGAAATATCTGCTTCTTAAAGCAAAATGGAGCTATCTAACTGAATGGTTGTCAATGTGTGCATTCAACTGACAGAGTTAAACTCACGTGTGGATTCAGCGGTTTGCAAACCCTTTCTGTGCAGAATCCCAAAACCGGTATTTCCAGCCCAATGCCGGCATACGTACTAAACAGCAGGAAACTTCGTCTAAGACTCCGGAGAAACGTTTCCTTGAAACTGCTCTGCTGTGCGTTCTTTCACCTAAGAGAGTTGAATCTATGTTGAGATTCAGCGAGTCAGAAACACGTTTCTTCTAGGAGCTGCGTTGGGATATTCCCGAGTGAATGGGACCATAGGCTGTACAGAGAAATATCTGCTTCTAAAACCAAAAGTGTGCTATCAAACTGAATGGTTGTCAATGTGTGCATTCAACTGACAGAGTTAAACTCACGTGTTGATTCAGCGGTTTGCAAACCCTTTCTGTGCAGAATCCCAAAACCGGTATTTCCAGCCCAATGCCGGCATCCGTACTAAACAGCAGGAAACTTCGTCTAAAACTCAGGAGAAACGTTTCCTTGAAACTGCTCTGCTGTGCGTTCGTTCACCTAAGAGAGTTGAATCTATGTTGAGATTCAGCGAGTCAGAAACACGTTTCTTCTAGGAGCTGCGTTGGGATATTCCCGAGTGAATGGGACCATAGGCTGTACAGAGAAATATCTGCTTCTAAAACCAAAACGGAGCTATCTAACTGAATGGTTGTCAATGTGTGCATTCAACTGACAGAGTTAAACTCACGTGTGGATTCAGCGGTTTGCAAACCCTTTCTGTGCAGAATCCCAAAACCGGTATTTCCAGCCCAATGCCGGCATCCGTACTAAACAGCAGGAAACTTCGTCTAAAACTCAGGAGAAACGTTTCCTTGAAACTGCTCTGCTGTGCGTTCGATCACCTAAGAGAGTTGAATCTATGTTGAGATTCAGCGAGTCAGAAACACGTTTCTTCTAGGAGCTGCGTTGGGATATTCCCGAGCGAATGGGACCATAGGCTGTACAGAGAAATATCTGCTTCAAAAACCAAAACGGAGCTATCTAACTGAATGGTTGTCAATGTGTGCATTCAACTGACAGAGTTAAACTCACGTGTGGATTCAGCGGTTTGCAAACCATTTCTGTGCAGAATCCCAAAACCGGTAATTCCAGCTCAATGCCGGCATCCGTACTAAACAGCAGGAAACTTCGTCTAAAACTCAGGAGAAACGTTTCCTTGAAACTGCTCTGCTGTGCGTTCGTTCACCTAAGAGAGTTGAATCTATGTTGAGATTCAGCGAGTCAGAAACACGTTTCTTCTAGGAGCTGCGTTAGGATATTCCCGAGTGAATGGGACCATAGGATGTGCAGAGAAATATCTGCTTCTAAAACCAAAACGGAGCTATCTAACTGAATGGTTGTCAATGTGTGCATTCAACTGACAGAGTTAAACTCACGTGTGGATTCAGCGGTTTGCAAACCCTTTCTGTGCAGAATCCCAAAACCGGTATTTCCAGCCCAATGCCGGCATCCGTACTAAACAGCAGGAAACTTCGTCTAAAACTCAGGAGAAACGTTTCCTTGAAACTGCTCTGCTGTGCATTCGTTCACCTAAGAGAGTTGAATCTATGTTGAGATTCAGCGAGTTAGAAACGCGTTTCTTCTAGGAGCTGCGTTGGGATATTCCCGAGTGAATGGGACCATAGGCTGTACAAAGAAATATCTGCTTCTAAAAGCAAAACGGAGCTATCTAACTGAATGGTTGTCAATGTGTGCATTCAACTGACAGAGTTAAACTCACGTGTGGATTCAGCGGTTTGCAAACCCTTTCTGTGCAGAATCCCAAAACCGGTATTTCCAGCCCAATGCCGGCATCCGTACTAAACAGCAGGAAACTTCGTCTAAAACTCAGGAGAAACGTTTCCTTGAAACTGCTCTGCTGTGAATTCGTTCACCTAAGAGAGTTGAAACTATGTTGAGATTCAGCGAGTCAGAAACACGTTTATGCTAGGAGCTGCGTTGGGATATTCCCGAGTGAATGGGACCATAGGCTGTACAGAGAAATATCTGCTTCTAAAACCAAAAGTGTGCTATCAAACTGAATGGTTGTCAATGTGTGCATTCAACTGACAGAGTTAAACTCACGTGTGGATTCAGCGGTTTGCAAACCCTTTCTGTGCAGAATCCCAAAACCGGTATTTCCAGCCCAATGCCGGCATCCGTACTAAACAGCAGGAAACTTCGTCTAAAACTCAGGAGAAACGTTTCCTTGAAACTGCTCTGCTGTGCGTTCGTTCACCTAAGAGAGTTGAATCTATGTTGAGATTCAGCGAGTCAGAAACACGTTTCTTCTAGGAGCTGCGTTGGGATATTCCCGAGTGAATGGGACCATAGGCTGTACAGAGAAATATCTGCTTCTAAAACCAAAACGGAGCTATCTAACTGAATGGTTGTCAATGTGTGCATTCAACTGACAGAGTTAAACTCACGTGTGGATTCAGCGGTTTGCAAACCCTTTCTGTGCAGAATCCCAAAACCGGTATTTCCAGCCCAATGCCGGCATCCGTACTAAACAGCAGGAAACTTCGTCTAAAACTCAGGAGAAACGTTTCCTTGAAACTGCTCTGCTGTGCGTTCGTTCACCTAAGAGAGTTGAATCTATGTTGAGATTCAGCGAGTCAGAAACACGTTTCTTCTAGGAGCTGCGTTGGGATATTCCCGAGTGAATGGGACCATAGGCTGTACAGAGAAATATCTGCTTCTAAAAGCAAAACGGAGCTATCTAACTGAATGGTTGTCAATGTGTGCATTCAACTGACAGAGTTAAACTCACGTGTGGATTCAGCGGTTTGCAAACCCTTTCTGTGCAGAATCCCAAAACCGGTATTTCCAGCCCAATGCCGGCATACGTACTAAACAGCAGGAAACTTCGTCTAAGACTCCCGAGAAACGTTTCCTTGAAACTGCTCTGCTGTGCGTTCGTTCACCTAAGAGAGTTGAATCTATGTTGAGATTCAGCGAGTCAGAAACACGTTTCTTCTAGGAGCTGCGTTGGGATATTCCCGAGTGAATGGGACCATAGGCTGTACAGAGAAATATCTGCTTCTAAAACCAAAACGGAGCTATCTAACTGAATGGTTGTCAATGTGTGCATTCAACTGACAGAGTTAAACTCACGTGTGGATTCAGCGGTTTGCAAACCCTTTCTGTGCAGAATCCCAAAACCGGTATTTCCAGCCCAATGCCGGCATCCGTACTAAACAGCAGGAAACTTCGTCTAAAACTCAGGAGAAACGTTTCCTTGAAACTGCTCTGCTGTGCGTTCGTTCACCTAAGAGAGTTGAATCTATGTTGAGATTCAGCGAGTCAGAAACACGTTTCTTCTAGGAGCTGCGTTGGGATATTCCCGAGTGAATGGGACCATAGGCTGTACAGAGAAATATCTGCTTCTAAAACCAAAACGGAGCTATCTAACTGAATGGTTGTCAATGTGTGCATTCAACTGACAGAGTTAAACTCACGTGTGGATTCAGCGGTTTGCAAACCCTTTCTGTGCAGAATCCCAAAACCGGTATTTCCAGCCCAATGCCGGCATCCGTACTAAACAGCAGGAAACTTCGTCTAAAACTCAGGAGAAACGTTTCCTTGAAACTGCTCTGCTGTGCGTTCTTTCACCTAGAGAGTTGAAACTATGTTGAGATTCAGCGAGTCAGAAACACGTTTCTTCTAGGAGCTGCGTTGGGATATTCCCGAGTGAATGGGACCATAGGCTGTACAGAGAAATATCTGCTTCTAAAACCAAAACGGAGCTATCTAACTGAATGGTTGTCAATGTGTGCATTCAACTGACAGAGTTAAACTCACGTGTGGATTCAGCGGTTTGCAAACCCTTTCTGTGCAGAATCCCAAAACCGGTATTTCCAGCCCAATGCCGGCATCCGTACTAAACAGCAGGAAACTTCGTCTAAAACTCAGGAGAAACGTTTCCTTGAAACTGCTCTGCTGTGCGTTCGATCACCTAAGAGAGTTGAATCTATGTTGAGATTCAGCGAGTCAGAAACACGTTTCTTCTAGGAGCTGCGTTGGGATATTCCCGAGTGAATGGGACCATAGGCTGTACAGAGAAATATCTGCTCCTACAACCAAAAGGGTGGTATCTAACTGAATGGTTGTCAATGTGTGCATTCAACTGACAGAGTTAAATTCACGTTTGGATTCAGCGGTTTACAAACCCTTTCTGTGCAGAATCCCAAAACCGGTAATTCCAGCTCAATGCCGGCATCCGTACTAAACAGCAGGAAACTTCGTCTAAAACTCAGGAGAAACGTTTCCTTGAAACTGCTCTGCTGTGCATTCGTTCACCTAAGAGAGTTGAAACTATGTTGAGATTCAGCGAGTCAGAAACACGTTTATGCTAGGAGCTGCGTTGGGATATTCCCGAGTGAATGGGACCATAGGCTGTACAGAGAAATATCTGCTTCTTAAAGCAAAATGGAGCTATCTAACTGAATGGTTGTCAATGTGTGCATTCAACTGACAGAGTTAAACTCACGTGTGGATTCAGCGGTTTGCAAACCCTTTCTGTGCAGAATCCCAAAACCGGTATTTCCAGCCCAATGCCGGCATACGTACTAAACAGCAGGAAACTTCGTCTAAGACTCCGGAGAAACGTTTCCTTGAAACTGCTCTGCTGTGCGTTCTTTCACCTAAGAGAGTTGAATCTATGTTGAGATTCAGCGAGTCAGAAACACGTTTCTTCTAGGAGCTGCGTTGGGATATTCCCGAGTGAATGGGACCATAGGCTGTACAGAGAAATATCTGCTTCTAAAACCAAAAGTGTGCTATCAAACTGAATGGTTGTCAATGTGTGCATTCAACTGACAGAGTTAAACTCACGTGTTGATTCAGCGGTTTGCAAACCCTTTCTGTGCAGAATCCCAAAACCGGTATTTCCAGCCCAATGCCGGCATCCGTACTAAACAGCAGGAAACTTCGTCTAAAACTCAGGAGAAACGTTTCCTTGAAACTGCTCTGCTGTGCGTTCGTTCACCTAAGAGAGTTGAATCTATGTTGAGATTCAGCGAGTCAGAAACACGTTTCTTCTAGGAGCTGCGTTGGGATATTCCCGAGTGAATGGGACCATAGGCTGTACAGAGAAATATCTGCTTCTAAAACCAAAACGGAGCTATCTAACTGAATGGTTGTCAATGTGTGCATTCAACTGACAGAGTTAAACTCACGTGTGGATTCAGCGGTTTGCAAACCCTTTCTGTGCAGAATCCCAAAACCGGTATTTCCAGCCCAATGCCGGCATCCGTACTAAACAGCAGGAAACTTCGTCTAAAACTCAGGAGAAACGTTTCCTTGAAACTGCTCTGCTGTGCGTTCGATCACCTAAGAGAGTTGAATCTATGTTGAGATTCAGCGAGTCAGAAACACGTTTCTTCTAGGAGCTGCGTTGGGATATTCCCGAGCGAATGGGACCATAGGCTGTACAGAGAAATATCTGCTTCAAAAACCAAAACGGAGCTATCTAACTGAATGGTTGTCAATGTGTGCATTCAACTGACAGAGTTAAACTCACGTGTGGATTCAGCGGTTTGCAAACCATTTCTGTGCAGAATCCCAAAACCGGTAATTCCAGCTCAATGCCGGCATCCGTACTAAACAGCAGGAAACTTCGTCTAAAACTCAGGAGAAACGTTTCCTTGAAACTGCTCTGCTGTGCGTTCGTTCACCTAAGAGAGTTGAATCTATGTTGAGATTCAGCGAGTCAGAAACACGTTTCTTCTAGGAGCTGCGTTAGGATATTCCCGAGTGAATGGGACCATAGGATGTGCAGAGAAATATCTGCTTCTAAAACCAAAACGGAGCTATCTAACTGAATGGTTGTCAATGTGTGCATTCAACTGACAGAGTTAAACTCACGTGTGGATTCAGCGGTTTGCAAACCCTTTCTGTGCAGAATCCCAAAACCGGTATTTCCAGCCCAATGCCGGCATACGTACTAAAGAGCAGGAAACTTCGTCTATAACTCAGGAGCAACGTTTCCTTGAAACTGCTCTGCTGTGCGTTCGTTCACCTAAGAGAGTTGAATCTATGTTGAGATTCAGCGAGTCAGAAACACGTTTCTTCTAGGAGGTGCATTGGGATATTCCCGAGTGAATGGGACCATAGGCTGTACAGAGAAATATCTGCTTCTAAAACCAAAACGGAGCTATCTAACTGAATGGTTGTCAATGTGTGCATTCAACTGACAGAGTTAAACTCACGTGTGGATTCAGCGGTTTGCAAACCCTTTATGTGCATAATCCCAAATCCGGTATTTCCAGCCCAATGCCGGCATACGTACTAAACAGCAGTGAACTTCGTCTAAAACTCAGGAGCAACTTTTCCTTGAAACTGCTCTGCTGTGCGTTCGTTCACCTAAGAGAGTTGAATCTATGTTGAGATTCAGCGAGTCAGAAACGCGTTTCTTCTAGGAGCTGCGTTGGGATATTCCCGAGTGAATGGGACCATAGGCTGTAAAGATAAATATCTGCTTCTAAAACCAAAACGGAGCTATCTAACTGAATGGTTGTCAATGTGTGCATTCAACTGACAGAGTTAAACTCACGTGTGGATTCAGCGGTTTGCAAACCCTTTCTGTGCAGAATCCCAAAACCGGTATTTCCAGCCCAATGCCGGCATACGTACTAAACAGCAGGAAACTTCGTCTAAAACTCAGGAGAAACGTTTCCTTGAAACTGCTCTGCTGTGCGTTCGTTCACCTAAGAGAGTTGAATCTATGTTGAGATTCAGCGAGTCAGAAACACGTTTCTTCTAGGAGCTGCGTTGGGATATTCCCGAGTGAATGGGACCATAGGCTGTACAGAGAAATATCTGCTTCTAAAACCAAAACGGAGCTATCAAACTGAATGGTTGTCAATGTGTGCATTCAACTGACAGAGTTAAACTCACGTGTGGATTCAGCGGTTTGCAAACCCTTTCTGTGCAGAATCCCAAAACCGGTATTTCCAGCCCAATGCCGGCATCCGTACTAAACAGCAGGAAACTTCGTCTAAAACTCAGGAGAGACGTTTCCTTGAAACTGCTCTGCTGTGCGTTCGTTCACCTAAGAGAGTTGAATCTATGTTGAGATTCAGCGAGTCAGAAACACGTTTCTTCTAGGAGCTGCGTTAGGATACTCCCGAGGTAATGGGACCATAGGCTGTACAGAGAAATATCTGCTTCTAAAACCAAAACGGAGCTATCTAACTGAATGGTTGTCAATGTGTGCATTCAACTGACAGAGTTAAACTCACGTGTGGATTCAGCGGTTTGCAAACCCTTTCTGTGCAGAATCCCAAAACCGGTATTTCCAGCCCAATGCCGGCATACGTACTAAACAGCAGGAAACTTCGTCTAAAACTCAGGAGAAACGTTTCCTTGAAACTGCTCAGCTGTGCGTTCGTTCACCTAAGAGAGTTGAATCTATGTTGAGATTCAGCGAGTCAGAAACACGTTTCTTCTAGGAGATGCGTTGGGATATTCCCGAGTGAATGGGACCATAGGCTGTACAGAGAAATATCTGCTTCTAAAACCAAAAGTGTGCTATCTAACTGAATGGTTGTCAATGTGTGCATTCAACTGACAGAGTTAAACTCACGTGTGGATTCAGCGGTTTGCAAACCCTTTCTGTGCAGAATCCCAAAACCGGTATTTCCAGCCCAATGCCGGCATCCGTACTAAACAGCAGGAAACTTCGTCTAAAACTCAGGAGCAACGTTTCCGTGAAACTGCTCTGCTGTGCGTTCGTTCACCTAAGAGAGTTGAATCTATGTTGAGATTCAGCGAGTCAGAAACACGTTTCTTCTAGGAGGTGCGTTGGGATATTCCCGAGTGAATGGGACCATAGGCTGTACAGAGAAATATCTGCTTCTAAAACCAAAAGTGTGCTATCAAACTGAATGGTTGTCAATGTGTGCATTCAACTGACAGAGATAAACTCACGTGTGGATTCAGCGGTTTGCAAACCCTTTCTGTGCAGAATCCCAAAACCGGTATTTCCAGCCCAATGCCGGCATACGTACTAAACAGCAGGAAACTTCGTCTAAAACTCAGGAGAAACGTTTCCTTGAAACAGCTCTGCTGTGCGTTCGTTCACCTAAGAGAGTTGAATCTATGTTGAGATTCAGCGAGTCAGAAACACGTTTCTTCTAGGAGCTGCGTTGGGATATTCCCGAGTGAATTGGACCATAGGCTGTACAGAGAAATATCTGCTTCTAAAACCAAAACGGAGCTATCAAACTGAATGGTTGTCAATGTGTGCATTCAACTGACAGAGTTAAACTCACGTGTGGATTCAGCGGTTTGCAAACCCTTTCTGTGCAGAATCCCAAAACCGCTATTTCCAGCCCAATGCCGGCATCCGTACAAAACAGCAGGAAACTTCGTCTAAAACTCAGGAGCAACGTTTCCTTGAAACTGCTCTGCTGTGCGCTCCTTCACCTAAGAGAGTTGAATCTATGTTGAGATTCAGCGAGTCAGAAACACGTTTCTTCTAGGAGCTGCGTTGGGATATTCCCGAGTGAATGGGACCATAGGCTGTACAGAGAACTATCTGCTTCTAAAACCAAAACGGAGCAATCTAACTGAATGGTTGTCAATGTGTGCATTCAACTGACAGAGTTAAACTCACGTGTGGATTCAGCGGTTTGCAAACCCTTTCTGTGCAGAATCCCAAAACCGGTATTTCCAGCCCAATGCCGGCATCCGTATTAAACAGCAGGAAACTTCGTCTAAAACTCAGGAGAAACGTTTCCTTGAAACTGCTCTGCTGTGCGTTCTTTCACCTAGAGAGTTGAAACTATGTTGAGATTCAGCGAGTCAGAAACACGTTTCTTCTAGGAGCTGCGTTGGGATATTCCCGAGTGAATGGGACCATAGGCTGTACAGAGAAATATCTGCTTCTAAAACCAAAAGTGTGCTATCAAACTGAATGGTTGTCAATGTGTGCATTCAACTGACAGAGTTAAACTCACGTGTGGATTCAGCGGTTTGCAAACCCTTTCTGTGCAGAATCCCAAAACCGGTATTTCCAGCCCAATGCCAGCATCCGTACTAAACAGCAGGAAACTTCGTCTAAAACTCAGGAGAAACGTTTCCTTGAAACTGCTCTGCTGTGCGTTCGTTCACCTAAGAGAGTTGAATCTATGTTGAGATTCAGCGAGTCAGAAACACGTTTCTTCTAGGAGCTGCGTTGGGATATTCCCGAGTGAATGGGACCATAGGCTGTACAGAGAAATATCTGCTTCTAAAACCAAAACGGAGCTATCTAACTGAATGGTTGTCAATGTGTGCATTCAACTGACAGAGTTAAACTCACGTGTGGATTCAGCGGTTTGCAAACCCTTTCTGTGCAGAATCCCAAAACCGGTATTTCCAGCCCAATGCCGGCATCCGTACTAAACAGCAGGAAACTTCGTCTAAAACTCAGGAGAAACGTTTCCTTGAAACTGCTCTGCTGTGCGTTCGATCACCTAAGAGAGTTGAATCTATGTTGAGATTCAGCGAGTCAGAAACACGTTTCTTCTAGGAGCTGCGTTGGGATATTCCCGAGCGAATGGGACCATAGGCTGTACAGAGAAATATCTGCTTCAAAAACCAAAACGGAGCTATCTAACTGAATGGTTGTCAATGTGTGCATTCAACTGACAGAGTTAAACTCACGTGTGGATTCAGCGGTTTGCAAACCATTTCTGTGCAGAATCCCAAAACAGGTAATTCCAGCTCAATGCCGGCATCCGTACTAAACAGCAGGAAACTTCGTCTAAAACTCAGGAGAAACGTTTCCTTGAAACTGCTCTGCTGTGCGTTCGTTCACCTAAGAGAGTTGAATCTATGTTGAGATTCAGCGAGTCAGAAACACGTTTCTTCTAGGAGCTGCGTTAGGATATTCCCGAGTGAATGGGACCATAGGATGTGCAGAGAAATATCTGCTTCTAAAACCAAAACGGAGCTATCTAACTGAATGGTTGTCAATGTGTGCATTCAACTGACAGAGTTAAACTCACGTGTGGATTCAGCGGTTTGCAAACCCTTTCTGTGCAGAATCCCAAAACCGGTATTTCCAGCCCAATGCCGGCATCCGTACTAAACAGCAGGAAACTTCGTCTAAAACTCAGGAGAAACGTTTCCTTGAAACTGCTCTGCTGTGCATTCGTTCACCTAAGAGAGTTGAATCTATGTTGAGATTCAGCGAGTTAGAAACGCGTTTCTTCTAGGAGCTGCGTTGGGATATTCCCGAGTGAATGGGACCATAGGCTGTACAAAGAAATATCTGCTTCTAAAAGCAAAACGGAGCTATCTAACTGAATGGTTGTCAATGTGTGCATTCAACTGACAGAGTTAAACTCACGTGTGGATTCAGCGGTTTGCAAACCCTTTCTGTGCAGAATCCCAAAACCGGTATTTCCAGCCCAATGCCGGCATCCGTAGTAAACAGCAGGAAACTTCGTCTAAAACTCAGGAGAAACGTTTCCTTGAAACTGCTCTGCTGTGCGTTCGTTCACCTAAGAGAGTTGAATCTATGTTGAGATTCAGCGAGTCAGAAACACGTTTCTTCTAGGAGCTGCGTTGGGATATTCCCGAGTGAATGGGACCATAGGCTGTACAGAGAAATATCTGCTTCTAAAACCAAAACGGAGCTATCAAACTGAATGGTTGTCAATGTGTGCATTCAACTGACAGAGTTAAACTCACGTGTGGATTCAGCGGTTTGCAAACCCTTTCTGTGCAGAATCCCAAAACCGGTATTTCCAGCCCAATGCCGGCATACGTACTAAACAGCAGGAAACTTCGTCTAAAACTCAGGAGAAACGTTTCCTTGAAACTGCTCTGCTGTGCGTTCGTTCACCTAAGAGAGTTGAATCTATGTTGAGATTCAGCGAGTCAGAAACACGTTTCTTCTAGGAGCTGCGTTGGGATATTCCCGAGTGAATGGGACCATAGGCTGTACAGAGAAATATCTGCTTCTAAAACCAAAACGGAGCTATCAAACTGAATGGTTGTCAATGTGTGCATTCAACTGACAGAGTTAAACTCACGTGTGGATTCAGCGGTTTGCAAACCCTTTCTGTGCAGAATCCCAAAACCGGTATTTCCAGCCCAATGCCGGCATCCGTACAAAACAGCAGGAAACTTCGTCTAAAACTCAGGAGAGACGTTTCCTTGAAACTGCTCTGCTGTGCGTTCGTTCACCTAAGAGAGTTGAATCTATGTTGAGATTCAGCGAGTCAGAAACACGTTTCTTCTAGGAGTTGCGTTAGGATACTCCCGAGGGAATGGGACCATAGGCTGTACAGAGAAATATCTGCTTCTAAAACCAAAACGGAGCTATCTAACTGAATGGTTGTCAATGTGTGCATTCAACTGACAGAGTTAAACTCACGTGTGGATTCAGCGGTTTGCAAACCCTTTCTGTGCAGAATCCCAAAACCGGTATTTCCAGCCCAATGCCGGCATACGTACTAAACAGCAGGAAACTTCGTCTAAAACTCAGGAGAAACGTTTCCTTGAAACTGCTCAGCTGTGCGTTCGTTCACCTAAGAGAGTTGAATCTATGTTGAGATTCAGCGAGTCAGAAACACGTTTCTTCTAGGAGATGCGTTGGGATATTCCCGAGTGAATGGGACCATAGGCTGTACAGAGAAATATCTGCTTCTAAAACCAAAAGTGTGCTATCTAACTGAATGGTTGTCAATGTGTGCATTCAACTGACAGAGTTAAACTCACGTGTGGATTCAGCGGTTTGCAAACCCTTTCTGTGCAGAATCCCAAAACCGGTATTTCCAGCCCAATGCCGGCATCCGTACTAAACAGCAGGAAACTTCGTCTAAAACTCAGGAGCAACGTTTCCGTGAAACTGCTCTGCTGTGCGTTCGTTCACCTAAGAGAGTTGAATCTATGTTGAGATTCAGCGAGTCAGAAACACGTTTCTTCTAGGAGCTGCGTTGGGATATTCCCGAGTGAATGGGACCATAGGCTGTACAGAGAAATATCTGCTTCTAAAACCAAAAGTGTGCTATCAAACTGAATGGTTGTCAATGTGTGCATTCAACTGACAGAGTTAAACTCACGTGTGGATTCAGCGGTTTGCAAACCCTTTCTGTGCAGAATCCCAAAACCGGTATTTCCAGCCCAATGCCGGCATACGTACTAAACAGCAGGAAACTTCGTCTAAAACTCAGGAGAAACGTTTCCTTGAAACAGCTCTGCTGTGCGTTCGTTCACCTAAGAGAGTTGAATCTATGTTGAGATTCAGCGAGTCAGAAACACGTTTCTTCTAGGAGCTGCGTTGGGATATTCCCGAGTGAATTGGACCATAGGCTGTACAGAGAAATATCTGCTTCTAAAACCAAAACGGAGCTATCAAACTGAATGGTTGTCAATGTGTGCATTCAACTGACAGAGTTAAACTCACGTGTGGATTCAGCGGTTTGCAAACCCTTTCTGTGCAGAATCCCAAAACCGCTATTTCCAGCCCAATGCCGGCATCCGTACAAAACAGCAGGAAACTTCGTCTAAAACTCAGGAGCAACGTTTCCTTGAAACTGCTCTGCTGTGCGCTCCTTCACCTAAGAGAGTTGAATCTATGTTGAGATTCAGCGAGTCAGAAACACGTTTCTTCTAGGAGCTGCGTTGGGATATTCCCGAGTGAATGGGACCATAGGCTGTACAGAGAAATATCTGCTCCTACAACCAAAAGGGTGGTATCTAACTGAATGGTTGTCAATGTGTGCATTCAACTGACAGAGTTAAATTCACGTTTGGATTCAGCGGTTTACAAACCCTTTCTGTGCAGAATCCCAAAACCGGTAATTCCAGCTCAATGCCGGCATCCGTACTAAACAGCAGGAAACTTCGTCTAAAACTCAGGAGAAACGTTTCCTTGAAACTGCTCTGCTGTGAATTCGTTCACCTAAGAGAGTTGAAACTATGTTGAGATTCAGCGAGTCAGAAACACGTTTATGCTAGGAGCTGCGTTGGGATATTCCCGAGTGAATGGGACCATAGGCTGTACAGAGAAATATCTGCTTCTAAAAGCAAAACGGAGCTATCTAACTGAATGGTTGTCAATGTGTGCATTCAACTGACAGAGTTAAACTCACGTGTGGATTCAGCGGTTTGCAAACCCTTTCTGTGCAGAATCCCAAAACCGGTATTTCCAGCCCAATGCCGGCATCCGTACTAAACAGCAGGAAACTTCGTCTAAGACTCCGGAGAAACGTTTACTTGAAACTGCTCTGCTGTGCGTTCGTTCACCTAAGAGAGTTGAATCTATGTTGAGATTCAGCGAGTCAGAAACACGTTTCTTCTAGGAGCTGCGTTGGGATATTCCCGAGTGAATGGGACCATAGGCTGTACAGAGAAATATCTGCTTCTAAAACCAAAAGTGTACTATCAAACTGAATGGTTGTCAATGTGTGCATTCAACTGACAGAGTTAAACTCACGTGTGGATTCAGCGGTTTGCAAACACTTTCTGTGCAGAATCCCAAAACCGGTATTTCCAGCCCAATGCCGGCATCCGTACTAAACAGCAGGAAACTTCGTCTAAAACTCAGGAGAAACGTTTCCTTGAAACTGCTCTGCTGTGCGTTCGTTCAGCTAAGAGAGTTGAATCTATGTTGAGATTCAGCGAGTCAGAAACACGTTTCTTCTAGGAGCTGCGTTGGGATATTCCCGAGTGAATGGGACCATAGGCTGTACAGAGAACTATCTGCTTCTAAAACCAAAACGGAGCTATCTAACTGAATGGTTGTCAATGTGTGCATTCAACTGACAGAGTTAAACTCACGTGTGGATTCAGCGGTTTGCAAACCCTTTATGTGCAGAATCCCAAAACCGGTATTTCCAGCCCAATGCCGGCATCCGTATTAAACAGCAGGAAACTTCGTCTAAAACTCAGGAGAAACGTTTCCTTGAAACTGCTCTGCTGTGCGTTCTTTCACCTAGAGAGTTGAAACTATGTTGAGATTCAGCGAGTCAGAAACACGTTTCTTCTAGGAGCTGCGTTGGGATATTCCCGAGTGAATGGGACCATAGGCTGTACAGAGAAATATCTGCTTCTAAAACCAAAAGTGTGCTATCAAACTGAATGGTTGTCAATGTGTGCATTCAACTGACAGAGTTAAACTCACGTGTGGATTCAGCGGTTTGCAAACCCTTTCTGTGCAGAATCCCAAAACCGGTATTTCCAGCCCAATGCCGGCATACGTACTAAACAGCAGGAAACTTCGTCTAAAACTCAGGAGAAACGTTTCCTTGAAACTGCTCAGCTGTGCGTTCGTTCACCTAAGAGAGTTGAATCTATGTTGAGATTCAGCGAGTCAGAAACACGTTTCTTCTAGGAGATGCGTTGGGATATTCCCGAGTGAATGGGACCATAGGCTGTACAGAGAAATATCTGCTTCTAAAACCAAAAGTGTGCTATCTAACTGAATGGTTGTCAATGTGTGCATTCAACTGACAGAGTTAAACTCACGTGTGGATTCAGCGGTTTGCAAACCCTTTCTGTGCAGAATCCCAAAACCGGTATTTCCAGCCCAATGCCGGCATCCGTACTAAACAGCAGGAAACTTCGTCTAAAACTCAGGAGCAACGTTTCCGTGAAACTGCTCTGCTGTGCGTTCGTTCACCTAAGAGAGTTGAATCTATGTTGAGATTCAGCGAGTCAGAAACACGTTTCTTCTAGGAGCTGCGTTGGGATATTCCCGAGTGAATGGGACCATAGGCTGTACAGAGAAATATCTGCTTCTAAAACCAAAAGTGTGCTATCAAACTGAATGGTTGTCAATGTGTGCATTCAACTGACAGAGTTAAACTCACGTGTGGATTCAGCGGTTTGCAAACCCTTTCTGTGCAGAATCCCAAAACCGGTATTTCCAGCCCAATGCCGGCATACGTACTAAACAGCAGGAAACTTCGTCTAAAACTCAGGAGAAACGTTTCCTTGAAACAGCTCTGCTGTGCGTTCGTTCACCTAAGAGAGTTGAATCTATGTTGAGATTCAGCGAGTCAGAAACACGTTTCTTCTAGGAGCTGCGTTGGGATATTCCCGAGTGAATTGGACCATAGGCTGTACAGAGAAATATCTGCTTCTAAAACCAAAACGGAGCTATCAAACTGAATGGTTGTCAATGTGTGCATTCAACTGACAGAGTTAAACTCACGTGTGGATTCAGCGGTTTGCAAACCCTTTCTGTGCAGAATCCCAAAACCGCTATTTCCAGCCCAATGCCGGCATCCGTACAAAACAGCAGGAAACTTCGTCTAAAACTCAGGAGCAACGTTTCCTTGAAACTGCTCTGCTGTGCGCTCCTTCACCTAAGAGAGTTGAATCTATGTTGAGATTCAGCGAGTCAGAAACACGTTTCTTCTAGGAGCTGCGTTGGGATATTCCCGAGTGAATGGGACCATAGGCTGTACAGAGAAATATCTGCTCCTACAACCAAAAGGGTGGTATCTAACTGAATGGTTGTCAATGTGTGCATTCAACTGACAGAGTTAAACTCACGTGTGGATTCAGCGGTTTGCAAACCCTTTCTGTGCAGAATCCCAAAACCGGTATTTCCAGCCCAATGCCGGCATCCGTACTAAACAGCAGGAAACTTCGTCTAAGACTCCGGAGAAACGTTTACTTGAAACTGCTCTGCTGTGCGTTCGTTCACCTAAGAGAGTTGAATCTATGTTGAGATTCAGCGAGTCAGAAACACGTTTCTTCTAGGAGCTGCGTTGGGATATTCCCGAGTGAATGGGACCATAGGCTGTACAGAGAAATATCTGCTTCTAAAACCAAAAGTGTACTATCAAACTGAATGGTTGTCAATGTGTGCATTCAACTGACAGAGTTAAACTCACGTGTGGATTCAGCGGTTTGCAAACACTTTCTGTGCAGAATCCCAAAACCGGTATTTCCAGCCCAATGCCGGCATCCGTACTAAACAGCAGGAAACTTCGTCTAAAACTCAGGAGAAACGTTTCCTTGAAACTGCTCTGCTGTGCGTTCGTTCAGCTAAGAGAGTTGAATCTATGTTGAGATTCAGCGAGTCAGAAACACGTTTCTTCTAGGAGCTGCGTTGGGATATTCCCGAGTGAATGGGACCATAGGCTGTACAGAGAACTATCTGCTTCTAAAACCAAAACGGAGCTATCTAACTGAATGGTTGTCAATGTGTGCATTCAACTGACAGAGTTAAACTCACGTGTGGATTCAGCGGTTTGCAAACCCTTTATGTGCAGAATCCCAAAACCGGTATTTCCAGCCCAATGCCGGCATCCGTATTAAACAGCAGGAAACTTCGTCTAAAACTCAGGAGAAACGTTTCCTTGAAACTGCTCTGCTGTGCGTTCTTTCACCTAGAGAGTTGAAACTATGTTGAGATTCAGCGAGTCAGAAACACGTTTCTTCTAGGAGCTGCGTTGGGATATTCCCGAGTGAATGGGACCATAGGCTGTACAGAGAAATATCTGCTTCTAAAACCAAAAGTGTGCTATCAAACTGAATGGTTGTCAATGTGTGCATTCAACTGACAGAGTTAAACTCACGTGTGGATTCAGCGGTTTGCAAACCCTTTCTGTGCAGAATCCCAAAACCGGTATTTCCAGCCCATGGCGGCATCCGTACTAAACAGCAGGAAACTTCGTCTAAAACTCAGGAGAAACGTTTCCTTGAAACTGCTCTGCTGTGCGTTCGTTCACCTAAGAGAGTTGAATCTATGTTGAGATTCAGCGAGTCAGAAACACGTTTCTTCTAGGAGCTGCGTTGGGATATTCCCGAGTGAATGGGACCATAGGCTGTACAGAGAAATATCTGCTTCTAAAACCAAAAGTGTGCTATCAAACTGAATGGTTGTCAATGTGTGCATTCAACTGACAGAGTTAAACTCACGTGTGGATTCAGCGGTTTGCAAACCCTTTCTGTGCAGAATCCCAAAACCGGTATTTCCAGCCCAATGCCGGCATACGTACTAAACAGCAGGAAACTTCGTCTAAAACTCAGGAGCAACGTTTCCTTGAAACTGCTCTGCTGTGCGTTCGTTCACCTAAGAGAGTTGAATCTATGTTGAGATTCAGCGAGTCAGAAACACGTTTCTTCTAGGAGCTGCGTTGGGAAATTCCCGAGTGAATGGGACCATAGGCTGTACAGAGAAATATCTGCTTCTAAAACCAAAACGGAGCTATCTAACTGAATGGTTGTCAATGTGTGCATTCAACTGACAGAGTTAAACTCACGTGTGGATTCAGCGGTTTGCAAACCCTTTCTGTGCAGAATCCCAAAACCGGTATTTCCAGCCCAATGCCTGCATCCGTACTAAACAGCAGGAAACTTCGTCTAAAACTCAGGAGAAACGTATCCTTGAAACTGCTCTGCTGCGCGTTCGATCACCTAAGAGAGTTGAATCTATGTTGAGATTCAGCGAGTCAGAAACACGTTTCTTCTAGGAGCTGCGTTGGGATATTCCCGAGTGAATGGGACCATAGGCTGTACAGAGAAATATCTGCTTCTAAAACCAAAAGTGTGCTATCAAACTGAATGGTTGTCAATGTGTGCATTCAACTGACAGAGTTAAACTCACGTGTGGATTCAGCGGTTTGCAAACCCTTTCTGTGCAGAATCCCAAAACCGGTATTTCCAGCCCAATGCCGGCATCCGTACTAAACAGCAGGAAACTTCGTCTAAAACTCAGGAGAAACGTTTCCTTGAAACTGCTCTGCTGTGCGTTCGTTCACCTAAGAGAGTTGAATCTATGTTGAGATTCAGCGAGTCAGAAACACGTTTCTTCTAGGAGCTGCGTTGGGATATTCCCGAGTGAATGGGACCATAGGCTGTACAGAGAAATATCTGCTTCTAAAACCAAAAGTGTGCTATCAAACTGAATGGTTGTCAATGTGTGCATTCAACTGACAGAGTTAAACTCACGTGTGGATTCAGCGGTTTGCAAACCCTTTCTGTGCAGAATCCCAAAACCGGTATTTCCAGCCCAATGCCGGCATACGTACTAAACAGCAGGAAACTTCGTCTAAAACTCAGGAGCAACGTTTCCTTGAAACTGCTCTGCTGTGCGTTCGTTCACCTAAGAGAGTTGAATCTATGTTGAGATTCAGCGAGTCAGAAACACGTTTCTTCTAGGAGCTGCGTTGGGAAATTCCCGAGTGAATGGGACCATAGGCTGTACAGAGAAATATCTGCTTCTAAAACCAAAACGGAGCTATCTAACTGAATGGTTGTCAATGTGTGCATTCAACTGACAGAGTTAAACTCACGTGTGGATTCAGCGGTTTGCAAACCCTTTCTGTGCAGAATCCCAAAACCGGTATTTCCAGCCCAATGCCTGCATCCGTACTAAACAGCAGGAAACTTCGTCTAAAACTCAGGAGAAACGTTTCCTTGAAACTGCTCTGCTGCGCGTTCGATCACCTAAGAGAGTTGAATCTATGTTGAGATTCAGCGAGTCAGAAACACGTTTCTTCTAGGAGGTGCATTGGGATATTCCCGAGTGAATGGGACCATAGGCTGTACAGAGAAAAATCTGCTCCTACAACCAAAAGGGTGGTATCTAACTGAATGGTTGTCAATGTGTGCATTCAACTGACAGAGTTAAACTCACGTTTGGATTCAGCGGTTTACAAACCCTTTCTGTGCAGAATCCCAAAACCGGTAATTCCAGCCCAATGCCGGCATACGTACTAAAGAGCAGGAAACTTCGTCTAAAACTCAGGAGCAACGTTTCCTTGAAACTGCTCTGCTGTGCGTTCGTTCACCTAAGAGAGTTGAATCTATGTTGAGATTCAGCGAGTCAGAAACACGTTTCTTCTAGGAGCTGCGTTGGGATACTCCCGAGTGAATTGGACCATAGGCTGTACAGAGAAATATCTGCTTCTAAAACCAAAACGGAGCTATCTAACTGAATGGTTGTCAATGTGTGCATTCAACTGACAGAGTTAAACTCACGTGTGGATTCAGCGGTTTGCAAACCCTTTCTGTGCAGAATCCCAAAACCGGTATTTCCAGCCCAATGCCGGCATACGTACTAAACAGCAGGAAACTTCGTCTAAAACTCAGGAGAAACGTTTCCTTGAAACTGCTCTTCTGTGCGTTCGTTCACCTAAGAGAGTTGAATCTATGTTGAGATTCAGCGAGACAGAAACACGTTTCTTCTAGGAGCTGCGTTGGGATATTCCCGAGCGAATGGGACCATAGGCTGTACAGAGAAATATCTGCTTCAAAAACCAAAACGGAGCTATCTAACTGAATGGTTGTCAATGTGTGCATTCAACTGACAGAGTTAAACTCACGTGTGGATTCAGCGGTTTGCAAACCCTTTCTGTGCAGAATCCCAAAACCGGTATTTCCAGCCCAATGCCGGCATACGTACTAAACAGCAGGAAACTTCGTCTAAAACTCAGGAGAAACGTTTCCTTGAAACTGCTCTGCTGTGCGTTCGTTCACCTAAGAGAGTTGAATCTATGTTGAGATTCAGCGAGTCAGAAACACGTTTCTTCTAGGAGATGCGTTGGGATATTCCCGAGTGAAAGGGACCATAGGCTGTACAGAGAAATATCTGCTTCTAAAACCAAAACGGAACTATCTAACTGAATGGTTGTCAATGTGTGCATTCAACTGACAGAGTTAAACTCACGTGTGGATTCAGCGGTTTGCAAACCCTTTCTGTGCAGAATCCCAAAACCGGTATTTCCAGCCCAATGCCGGCATACATACTAAAGAGCAGGAAACTTCTTCTAAAACTCAGGAGCAACGTTTCCTTGAAACTGCTCTGCTGTGCGTTCGTTCACCTAAGAGAGTTGAATCTATGTTGAGATTCAGCGAGTCAGAAACACGTTTCTTCTAGGAGCTGATTTGAGATATTCCCGAGTGAATGGGACCATAGGCTGTACAGAGAAATATCTGCTTCTAAAACCAAAACGGAGCTATCTAACTGAATGGTTGTCAATGTGTGCATTCAACTGACAGAGTTAAACTCACGTTTGGATTCAGCGGTTTGCAAACCCTTTCTGTGCAGAATCCCAAAACCGGTATTTCCAGCCCAATGCCGGCATCCGTACTTAACAGCAGGAAACTTCGTCTAAAACTCAGGAGAAACGTTTCCTTGAAACTGCTCTGCTGTGCGTTCGATCACCTAAGAGAGTTGAATCCATGTTGAGATTCAGCGAGTCAGAAACACGTTTCTTCTAGGAGGTGCGTTGGGATATTCCCGAGTGAATGGGACCATAGTCTCTACAGAGAAATATCTGCTTCTACAACCAAAAGGGTGGTATCTAACTGAATGGTTGTCAATGTGTGCATTCAACTGACAGAGTTAAACTCACGTGTGGATTCAGCGGTTTGCAAACCCTTTCTGTGCAGAATCCCAAAACCGGTATTTCCAGCCCAATGCCGGCATACGTACTAAACAGCAGGAAACTTCGTCTAAGACTCCGGAGAAACGTTTCCTTGAAACTGCTCTGCTGTGCGTTCGTTCACCTAAGAGAGTTGAATCTATGTTGAGATTCAGCGAGTCAGAAACACGTTTCTTCTAGGAGCTGCGTTGGGATATTCCCGAGTGAATGGGACCATAGGCTGTACAGAGAAATATCTGCTTCTAAAACCAAAAGTGTGCTATCAAACTGAATGGTTGTCAATGTGTGCATTCAACTGACAGAGTTAAACTCACGTGTGGATTCAGCGGATTGCAAACCCTTTCTGTGCAGAATCCCAAAACCGGTATTTCCAGCCCAATGCCGGCATCCGTACTAAACAGCAGGAAACTTCGTCTAAAACTCAGGAGAAACGTTTCCTTGAAACTGCTCTGCTGTGCGTTCGTTCACCTAAGAGAGTTGAATCTATGTTGAGATTCAGCGAGTCAGAAACACGTTTCTTCTAGGAGCTGCGTTGGGATATTCCCGAGTGAATGGGACCATAGGCTGTACAGAGAAATATCTGCTTCTAAAACCAAAAGTGTGCTATCAAACTGAATGGTTGTCAATGTGTGCATTCAACTGACAGAGTTAAACTCACGTGTGGATTCAGCGGTTTGCAAACCCTTTCTGTGCAGAATCCCAAAACCGGTATTACCAGCCCAATGCCGGCATACGTACTAAACAGCAGGAAACTTCGTCTAAAACTCAGGAGAAACGTTTCCTTGAAACTGCTCTGCTGTGCGTTCGTTCACCTAAGAGAGTTGAATCTATGTTGAGATTCATCGAGGCCGAAACACGTTTCTTCTAGGAGCTGCGTTGGGATATTTCCGAGTGAATGGGACCATAGTCTGTACAGAGAAATATCTGCTTCTAAAACCAAAACGGAGCTATCTAACTGAATGGTTGTCAATGTGTGCATTCAACTGACAGAGTTAAACTCACGTGTGGATTCAGCGGTTTGCAAACCCTTTCTGTGCAGAATCCCAAAACCGGTATTTCCAGCCCAATGCCGGCATACGTACTAAACAGCAGGAAACTTCGTCTAAAACTCAGGAGAAACGTTTCCTTGAAACTGCTCTGCTGTGCGTTCGTTCACCTAAGAGAGTTGAATCTATGTTGAGATTCAGCGAGTCAGAAACACGTTTCTTCTAGGAGCTGCGTTGGGATATTCCCGAGTGAATGGGACCATAGGCTGTACAGAGAAATATCTGCTTCTAAAACCAAAACGGAACTATCTAACTGAATGGTTGTCAATGTGTGCATTCAACTGACAGAGTTAAACTCACGTGTGGATTCAGCGGTTTGCAAACCCTTTCTGTGCAGAATCCCAAAACCGGTATTTCCAGCCCAATGCCGGCATACGTACTAAACAGCAGGAAACTTCGTCTAAAACTCAGGAGCAACGTTTCCTTGAAACTGCTCTGCTGTGCGTTCGTTCACCTAAGAGAGTTGAATCTATGTTGAGATTCAGCGAGTCAGAAACACGTTTCTTCTAGGAGCTGGTTTGAGATGTTCCCGAGTGAATGGGACCATAGGCTGTACAGAGAAATATCTGCTTCTAAAACCAAAACGGAGCTATCTAACTGAATGGTTGTCAATGTGTGCATTCAACTGACAGAGTTAAACTCACGTGTGGATTCAGCGGTTTGCAAACCCTTTATGTGCAGAATCCCAAATCCGGTAATTCCATCCCAATGCCGGCATACGTACTAAACAGCAGTAAACTTCGTCTAAAACTCAGGAGCAACTTTTCGTTGAAACTGCTCTGCTGTGCGTTCGTTCACCTAAGAGAGTTGAATCTATGTTGAGATTCAGCGAGTCAGAAACACGTTTCTTCTAGGAACTGCGCTGGGATATTCCCGAGTGAATGGGACCATAGGCTGTACAGAGAAATATCTGCTTCTAAAACCAAAAGTGTGCTATCTAACTGAATGGTTGTCAATGTGTGCATTCAACTGACAGAGTTAAACTCACGTGTGGATTCAGCGGTTTGTAACACTTTCTGTGCAGAATCCCAAAACTGGTATTTCCAGCCCAATGCCGGCATCCGTACTAAACAGCAGGAAACTTCGTCTAAAACTCAGGAGAAACGTTTCCTTGAAACTGCTCTGCTGTGCGTTCGTTCACCTAAGAGAGTTGAATCTATGTTGAGATTCAGCGAGTCAGAAACACGTTTCTTCTAGGAGCTGCGTTGGGATATTCCCGAGTGAATGGGACCATAGGCTGTACAGAGAAATATCTGCTTCTAAAACCAAAAGGGTGCTATCAAACTGAATGGTTGTCAATGTGTGCATTCAACTGACAGAGTTAAACTCACGTGTGGATTCAGCGGTTTGCAAACCCTTTCTGTGCAGAATCCCAAAACCGGTATTTCCAGCCCAATGCCGGCATACGTACTAAACAGCAGGAAACTTCGTCTAAAACTCAGGAGAAACGTTTCCTTGAAACTGCTCTGCTGTGCGTTCGTTCACCTAAGAGAGTTGAATCTATGTTGAGATTCAGCGAGTCAGAAACGCGTTTCTTCTAGGAGCTGCGTTGGGATATTCCCGAGTGAATGGCACCATAGGCTGTACAGAGAAATATCTGCTTCTAAAACCAAAACGGAGCTATCTAACTGAATGGTTGTCAATGTGTGCATTCAACTGACAGAGTTAAACTCACGTGTGGATTCAGTGGTTTGCAAACCCTTTCTGTGCAGAATCCCAAAACCGGTATTTCCAGCCCAATGCCTGCATACGTACTAAAGAGCAGGAAACTTCGTCTAAAACTCAGGAGAAACGTTTCCTTGAAACTGCTCTGCTGTGCGTTCGTTCACCTAAGAGAGTTGAATCTATGTTGAGATTCAGCGAGTCAGAAACACGTTTCTTCTAGGAGCTGCGTTGGGATACTCCCGAGTGAATTGGACCATAGGCTGTACAGAGAAATATCTGCTTCTAAAACCAAAACGGAGCTATCTAACTGAATGGTTGTCAATGTGTGCATTCAACTGACAGAGTTAAACTCACGTGTGGATTCAGCGGTTTGCAAACCCTTTCTGTGCAGAATCCCAAAACCGCTATTTTCAGCCCAATGCCGGCATACGTACTAAACAGCAGGAAACTTCGTCTAAAACTCAGGAGAAACGTTTCCTTGAAACTGCTCTTCTGTGCGTTCGTTCACCTAAGAGAGTTGAATCTATGTTGAGATTCAGCGAGTCAGAAACACGTTTCTTCTAGGAGCTGCGTTGGGATATTCCCGAGCGAATGGGACCATAGGCTGTACAGAGAAATATCTGCTTCAAAAACCAAAACGGAGCTATCTAACTGAATGGTTGTCAATGTGTGCATTCAACTGACAGAGTTAAACTCACGTGTGGATTCAGCGGTTTGCAAACCCTTTCTGTGCAGAATCCCAAAACCGGTATTTCCAGCCCAATGCCGGCATACGTACTAAACAGCAGGAAACTTCGTCTAAAACTCAGGAGAAACGTTTCCTTGAAACTGCTCTGCTGTGCGTTCGTTCACCTAAGAGAGTTGAATCTATGTTGAGATTCAGCGAGTCAGAAACACGTTTCTTCTAGGAGATGCGTTGGGATATTCCCGAGTGAAAGGGACCATAGGCTGTACAGAGAAATATCTGCTTCTAAAACCAAAACGGAGCTATCTAACTGAATGGTTGTCAATGTGTGCATTCAACTGACAGAGTTAAACTCACGTGTGGATTCAGCGGTTTGCAAACCCTTTCTGTGCAGAATCCCAAAACCGGTATTTCCAGCCCAATGCCGGCATCCGTACTTAACAGCAGGAAACTTCGTCTAAAACTCAGGAGAAACGTTTCCTTGAAACTGCTCTGCTGTGCGTTCGATCACCTAAGAGAGTTGAATCTATGTTGAGATTCAGCGAGTCAGAAACACGTTTCTTCTAGGAGCTGCGTTGGGATATTCCCGAGTGAATGGGACCATAGTCTCTACAGAGAAATATCTGCTTCTACAACCAAAAGGGTGGTATCTAACTGAATGGTTGTCAATGTGTGCATTCAACTGACAGAGTTAAACTCGCGTTTGGATTCAGCGGTTTACAAACCCTTTCTGTGCAGAATCCCAAAACCGGTAATTCCAGCTCAATGACGGCATCCGAACTAAACAGCAGGAAACTTCGTCTAAAACTCAGGAGAAACGTTTCCTTGAAACTGCTCTGCTGTGCGTTCGTTCACCTAAGAGAGTTGAAACTATGTTGAGATTCAGCGAGTCAGAAACACGTTTATGCTAGGAGCTGCGTTGGGATATTCCCGAGTGAATGGGACCATAGGCTGTACAGAGAAATATCTGCTTCTGAAACCAAAACGGAGCTATCTAACTGAATGGTTGTCAATGTGTGCATTCAATTGACAGAGTTAAACTCACGTGTGGATTAAGCGGTTTGCAAACCATTTCTGTGCAGAATTCCAAAACCGGTATGTCCAGCCCAATGCCGGCATCCGTACTAAACAGCAGGAAACTTCGTCTAAAACTCAGGAGAAACGTTTCCTTGAAACTGCTCTGCTGTGCGTTCGTTCACCTAAGAGAGTTGAATCTATGTTGAGATTCAGCGAGTCAGAAACACGTTTCTTCTAGGAGCTGCGTTAGGATATTCCCGAGTGAATGGGACCATAGGCTGTGCAGAGAAATATCTGCTTCTAAAACCAAAACGGAGCTATCTAACTGAATGGTTGTCAATGTGTGCATTCAACTGACAGAGTTAAACTCACGTGTGGATTCAGCGGTTTGCAAACCCTTTCTGTGCAGAATCCCAAAACCGGTATTTCCAGCCCAATGCCGGCATCCGTACTAAACAGCAGGAAACTTCGTCTAAAACTCAGGAGAAACGTTTCCTTGAAACTGCTCTGCTGTGCATTCGTTCACCTAAGAGAGTTGAATCTATGTTGAGATTCAGCGAGTTAGAAACGCGTTTCTTCTAGGAGCTGCGTTGGGATATTCCCGAGTGAATGGGACCATAGGCTGTACAAAGAAATATCTGCTTCTAAAACCAAAACGGAGCTATCTAACTGAATGGTTGTCAATGTGTGCATTCAACTGACAGAGTTAAACTCACGTGTGGATTCAGCGGTTTGCAAACCCTTTCTGTGCAGAATCTCAAAACCGGTATTTCCAGCCCAATGCCGGCATCCGTACTAAACAGCAGGAAACTTCGTCTAAAACTCAGGAGAAACGTTTCCTTGAAACTGCTCTGCTGTGAATTCGTTCACCTAAGAGAGTTGAAACTATGTTGAGATTCAGCGAGTCAGAAACACGTTTATGCTAGGAGCTGCGTTGGGATATTCCCGAGTGAATGGGACCATAGGCTGTACAGAGAAATATCTGCTTCTAAAACCAAAACGGAGCTATCGAACTGAATGGTTGTCAATGTGTGCATTCAACTGACAGAGTTAAACTCACGTGTGGATTCAGCGGTTTGCAAACCCTTTCTGTGCAGAATCCCAAAACCGCTATTTCCAGCCCAATGCCGGCATACGTACTAAACAGCAGGAAACTTCGTCTAAGACTCCGGAGAAACGTTTCCTTGAAACTGCTCTGCTGTGCGTTCGTTCACCTAAGAGAGTTGAATCTATGTTGAGTTTCAGCGAGTCAGAAACGCGTTTCTTCTAGGAGCTGCGTTGGGATATTCCCGAGTGAATGGGACCATAGGCTGTACAGAGAAATATCTGCTTCTAAAACCAAAAGTGTGCTATCAAACTGAATGGTTGTCAATGTGTGCATTCAACTGACAGAGTTAAACTCACGTGTGGATTCAGCGGTTTGCAAACCCTTTCTGTGCAGAATCCCAAAACCGGTATTTCCAGCCCAATGCCGGCATCCGTACTAAACAGCAGGAAACTTCGTCTAAAACTCAGGAGAAACGTTTCCTTGAAACTGCTCTGCTGTGCGTTCGTTCACCTAAGAGAGTTGAAACTATGTTGAGATTCAGCGAGTCAGAAACACGTTTATGCTAGGAGCTGCGTTGGGATATTCCCGAGTGAATGGGACCATAGGCTGTACAGAGAAATATCTGCTTCTGAAACCAAAACGGAGCTATCTAACTGAATGGTTGTCAATGTGTGCATTCAACTGACAGAGTTAAACTCACGTGTGGATTAAGCGGTTTGCAAACCATTTCTGTGCAGAATTCCAAAACCGGTATGTCCAGCCCAATGCCGGCATCCGTACTAAACAGCAGGAAACTTCGTCTAAAACTCAGGAGAAACGTTTCCTTGAAACTGCTCTGCTGTGCGTTCGTTCACCTAAGAGAGTTGAATCTATGTTGAGATTCAGCGAGTCAGAAACACGTTTCTTCTAGGAGCTGCGTTGGGATATTCCCGAGTGAATGGGACCATAGGCTGTACAGAGAAATATCTGCTTCTAAAACCAAAACGGAACTATCTAACGGAATGGTTGTCAATGTGTGCATTCAACTGACAGAGTTAAACTCACGTGTGGATTCAGCGGTTTGCAAACCCTTTCTGTGCAGAATCCCAAAACCGGTATTTCCAGCCCAATGCCGGCATACGTACTAAAGAGCAGGAAACTTCGTCTAAAACTCAGGAGCAACGTTTCCTTGAAACTGCTCTGCTGTGCGTTCGTTCACCTAAGAGAGTTGAATCTATGTTGAGATTCAGCGAGTCAGAAACACGTTTCTTCTAGGAGCTGGTTTGAGATGTTCCCGAGTGAATGGGACCATAGGCTGTACAGAGAAATATCTGCTTCTAAAACCAAAACGGAGCTATCTAACTGAATGGTTGTCAATGTGTGCATTCAACTGACAGAGTTAAACTCACGTGTGGATTCAGCGGTTTGCAAACCCTTTATGTGCAGAATCCCAAATCCGGTATTTCCATCCCAATGCCGGCATACGTACTAAACAGCAGTAAACTTCGTCTAAAACTCAGGAGCAACTTTTCCTTGAAACTGCTCTGCTGTGCGTTCGTTCACCTAAGAGAGTTGAATCTATGTTGAGATTCAGCGAGTCAGAAACACGTTTCTTCTAGGAACTGCGCTGGGATATTCCCGAGTGAATGGGACCATAGGCTGTACAGAGAAATATCTGCTTCTAAAACCAAAAGTGTGCTATCTAACTGAATGGTTGTCAATGTGTGCATTCAACTGACAGAGTTAAACTCACGTGTGGATTCAGCGGTTTGTAACACTTTCTGTGCAGAATCCCAAAACTGGTATTTCCAGCCCAATGCCGGCATCCGTACTAAACAGCAGGAAACTTCGTCTAAAACTCAGGAGAAACGTTTCCTTGAAACTGCTCTGCTGTGCGTTCGTTCACCTAAGAGAGTTGAATCTATGTTGAGATTCAGCGAGTCAGAAACACGTTTCTTCTAGGAGCTGCGTTGGGATATTCCCGAGTGAATGGGACCATAGGCTGTACAGAGAAATATCTGCTTCTAAAACCAAAAGGGTGCTATCAAACTGAATGGTTGTCAATGTGTGCATTCAACTGACAGAGTTAAACTCACGTGTGGATTCAGCGGTTTGCAAACCCTTTCTGTGCAGAATCCCAAAACCGGTATTTCCAGCCCAATGCCGGCATACGTACTAAACAGCAGGAAACTTCGTCTAAAACTCAGGAGAAACGTTTCCTTGAAACTGCTCTGCTGTGCGTTCGTTCACATAAGAGAGTTGAATCTATGTTGAGATTCAGCGAGTCAGAAACGCGTTTCTTCTAGGAGCTGCATTGGGATATTCCCGAGTGAATGGCACCATAGGCTGTACAGAGAAATATCTGCTTCTAAAACCAAAACGGAGCTATCTAACTGAATGGTTGTCAATGTGTGCATTCAACTGACAGAGTTAAACTCACGTGTGGATTCAGTGGTTTGCAAACCCTTTCTGTGCAGAATCCCAAAACCGGTATTTCCAGCCCAATGCCAGCATACGTACTAAAGAGCAGGAAACTTCGTCTAAAACTCAGGAGAAACGTTTCCTTGAAACTGCTCTGCTGTGCGTTCGTTCACCTAAGAGAGTTGAATCTATGTTGAGATTCAGCGAGTCAGAAACACGTTTCTTCTAGGAGCTGCGTTGGGATACTCCCGAGTGAATTGGACCATAGGCTGTACAGAGAAATATCTGCTTCTAAAACCAAAACGGAGCTATCTAACTGAATGGTTGTCAATGTGTGCATTCAACTGACAGAGTTAAACTCACGTGTGGATTCAGCGGTTTGCAAACCCTTTCTGTGCAGAATCCCAAAACCGCTATTTTCAGCCCAATGCCGGCATACGTACTAAACAGCAGGAAACTTCGTCTAAAACTCAGGAGAAACGTTTCCTTGAAACTGCTCTTCTGTGCGTTCGTTCACCTAAGAGAGTTGAATCTATGTTGAGATTCAGCGAGTCAGAAACACGTTTCTTCTAGGAGCTGCGTTGGGATATTCCCGAGCGAATGGGACCATAGGCTGTACAGAGAAATATCTGCTTCAAAAACCAAAACGGAGCTATCTAACTGAATGGTTGTCAATGTGTGCATTCAACTGACAGAGTTAAACTCACGTGTGGATTCAGCGGTTTGCAAACCCTTTCTGTGCAGAATCCCAAAACCGGTATTTCCAGCCCAATGCCGGCATACGTACTAAACAGCAGGAAACTTCGTCTAAAACTCAGGAGAAACGTTTCCTTGAAACTGCTCTGCTGTGCGTTCGTTCACCTAAGAGAGTTGAATCTATGTTGAGATTCAGCGAGTCAGAAACACGTTTCTTCTAGGAGATGCGTTGGGATATTCCCGAGTGAAAGGGACCATAGGCTGTACAGAGAAATATCTGCTTCTACAACCAAAAGGGTGGTATCTAACTGAATGGTTGTCAATGTGTGCATTCAACTGACAGAGTTAAACTCACGTGTGGATTCAGCGGTTTGCAAACCCTTTCTGTGCAGAATCCCAAAACCGGTATTTCCAGCCCAATGCCGGCATACGTACTAAAGAGCAGGAAACTTCGTCTAAAACTCAGGAGCAACGTTTCCTTGAAACTGCTCTGCTGTGCGTTCGTTCACCTAAGAGAGTTGAATCTATGTTGAGATTCAGCGAGTCAGAAACACGTTTCTTCTAGGAGCTGGTTTGAGATGTTCCCGAGTGAATGGGACCATAGGCTGTACAGAGAAATATCTGCTTCTAAAACCAAAACGGAGCTATCTAACTGAATGGTTGTCAATGTGTGCATTCAACTGACAGAGTTAAACTCACGTGTGGATTCAGCGGTTTGCAAACCCTTTATGTGCAGAATCCCAAATCCGGTATTTCCATCCCAATGCCGGCATACGTACTAAACAGCAGTAAACTTCGTCTAAAACTCAGGAGCAACTTTTCCTTGAAACTGCTCTGCTGTGCGTTCGTTCACCTAAGAGAGTTGAATCTATGTTGAGATTCAGCGAGTCAGAAACACGTTTCTTCTAGGAACTGCGCTGGGATATTCCCGAGTGAATGGGACCATAGGCTGTACAGAGAAATATCTGCTTCTAAAACCAAAAGTGTGCTATCTAACTGAATGGTTGTCAATGTGTACATTCAACTGACAGAGTTAAACTCACGTGTGGATTCAGCGGTTTGTAACACTTTCTGTGCAGAATCCCAAAACTGGTATTTCCAGCCCAATGCCGGCATCCGTACTAAACAGCAGGAAACTTCGTCTAAAACTCAGGAGAAACGTTTCCTTGAAACTGCTCTGCTGTGCGTTCGTTCACCTAAGAGAGTTGAATCTATGTTGAGATTCAGCGAGTCAGAAACACGTTTCTTCTAGGAGCTGCGTTGGGATATTCCCGAGTGAATGGGACCATAGGCTGTACAGAGAAATATCTGCTTCTAAAACCAAAAGGGTGCTATCAAACTGAATGGTTGTCAATGTGTGCATTCAACTGACAGAGTTAAACTCACGTGTGGATTCAGCGGTTTGCAAACCCTTTCTGTGCAGAATCCCAAAACCGGTATTTCCAGCCCAATGCCGGCATACGTACTAAACAGCAGGAAACTTCGTCTAAAACTCAGGAGAAACGTTTCCTTGAAACTGCTCTGCTGTGCGTTCGTTCACCTAAGAGAGTTGAATCTATGTTGAGATTCAGCGAGTCAGAAACGCGTTTCTTCTAGGAGCTGCGTTGGGATATTCCCGAGTGAATGGCACCATAGGCTGTACAGAGAAATATCTGCTTCTAAAACCAAAACGGAGCTATCTAACTGAATGGTTGTCAATGTGTGCATTCAACTGACAGAGTTAAACTCACGTGTGGATTCAGTGGTTTGCAAACCCTTTCTGTGCAGAATCCCAAAACCGGTATTTCCAGCCCAATGCCAGCATACGTACTAAAGAGCAGGAAACTTCGTCTAAAACTCAGGAGAAACGTTTCCTTGAAACTGCTCTGCTGTGCGTTCGTTCACCTAAGAGAGTTGAATCTATGTTGAGATTCAGCGAGTCAGAAACACGTTTCTTCTAGGAGCTGCGTTGGGATACTCCCGAGTGAATTGGACCATAGGCTGTACAGAGAAATATCTGCTTCAAAAACCAAAACGGAGCTATCTAACTGAATGGTTGTCAATGTGTGCATTCAACTGACAGAGTTAAACTCACGTGTGGATTCAGCGGTTTGCAAACCCTTTCTGTGCAGAATCCCAAAACCGGTATTTCCAGCCCAATGCCGGCATCCGTACTAAACAGCAGGAAACTTCGTCTAAAACTCAGGAGAAACGTTTCCTTGAAACTGCTCTGCTGTGCGTTCGTTCACCTAAGAGAGTTGAATCTATGTTGAGATTCAGCGAGTCAGAAACACGTTTCTTCTAGGAGATGCGTTGGGATATTCCCGAGTGAAAGGGACCATAGGCTGTACAGAGAAATATCTGCTTCTACAACCAAAAGGGTGGTATCTAACTGAATGGTTGTCAATGTGTGCATTCAACTGACAGAGTTAAACTCGCGTTTGGATTCAGCGGTTTACAAACCCTTTCTGTGCAGAATCCCAAAACCGGTAATTCCAGCTCAATGACGGCATCCGAACTAAACAGCAGGAAACTTCGTCTAAAACTCAGGAGAAACGTTTCCTTGAAACTGCTCTGCTGTGCGTTCGTTCACCTAAGAGAGTTGAAACTATGTTGAGATTCAGCGAGTCAGAAACACGTTTATGCTAGGAGCTGCGTTGGGATATTCCCGAGTGAATGGGACCATAGGCTGTACAGAGAAATATCTGCTTCTGAAACCAAAACGGAGCTATCTAACTGAATGGTTGTCAATGTGTGCATTCAACTGACAGAGTTAAACTCACGTGTGGATTAAGCGGTTTGCAAACCATTTCTGTGCAGAATTCCAAAACCGGTATGTCCAGCCCAATGCCGGCATCCGTACTAAACAGCAGGAAACTTCGTCTAAAACTCAGGAGAAACGTTTCCTTGAAACTGCTCTGCTGTGCGTTCGTTCACCTAAGAGAGTTGAATCTATGTTGAGATTCAGCGAGTCAGAAACACGTTTCTTCTAGGAGCTGCGTTAGGATATTCCCGAGTGAATGGGACCATAGGCTGTGCAGAGAAATATCTGCTTCTAAAACCAAAACGGAGCTATCTAACTGAATGGTTGTCAATGTGTGCATTCAACTGACAGAGTTAAACTCACGTGTGGATTCAGCGGTTTGCAAACCCTTTCTGTGCAGAATCCCAAAACCGGTATTTCCAGCCCAATGCCGGCATCCGTACTAAACAGCAGGAAACTTCGTCTAAAACTCAGGAGAAACGTTTCCTTGAAACTGCTCTGCTGTGCATTCGTTCACCTAAGAGAGTTGAATCTATGTTGAGATTCAGCGAGTTAGAAACGCGTTTCTTCTAGGAGCTGCGTTGGGATATTCCCGAGTGAATGGGACCATAGGCTGTACAAAGAAATATCTGCTTCTAAAACCAAAACGGAGCTATCTAACTGAATGGTTGTCAATGTGTGCATTCAACTGACAGAGTTAAACTCACGTGTGGATTCAGCGGTTTGCAAACCCTTTCTGTGCAGAATCTCAAAACCGGTATTTCCAGCCCAATGCCGGCATCCGTACTAAACAGCAGGAAACTTCGTCTAAAACTCAGGAGAAACGTTTCCTTGAAACTGCTCTGCTGTGAATTCGTTCACCTAAGAGAGTTGAAACTATGTTGAGATTCAGCGAGTCAGAAACACGTTTATGCTAGGAGCTGCGTTGGGATATTCCCGAGTGAATGGGACCATAGGCTGTACAGAGAAATATCTGCTTCTAAAACCAAAACGGAGCTATCGAACTGAATGGTTGTCAATGTGTGCATTCAACTGACAGAGTTAAACTCACGTGTGGATTCAGCGGTTTGCAAACCCTTTCTGTGCAGAATCCCAAAACCGCTATTTCCAGCCCAATGCCGGCATACGTACTAAACAGCAGGAAACTTCGTCTAAAACTCAGGAGAAACGTTTCCTTGAAACTGCTCTTCTGTGCGTTCGTTCACCTAAGAGAGTTGAATCTATGTTGAGATTCAGCGAGTCAGAAACACGTTTCTTCTAGGAGCTGCGTTGGGATATTCCCGAGCGAATGGGACCATAGGCTGTACAGAGAAATATCTGCTTCAAAAACCAAAACGGAGCTATCTAACTGAATGGTTGTCAATGTGTGCATTCAACTGACAGAGTTAAACTCACGTGTGGATTCAGCGGTTTGCAAACCCTTTCTGTGCAGAATCCCAAAACCGGTATTTCCAGCCCAATGCCGGCATCCGTACTAAACAGCAGGAAACTTCGTCTAAAACTCAGGAGAAACGTTTCCTTGAAACTGCTCTGCTGTGCGTTCGTTCACCTAAGAGAGTTGAATCTATGTTGAGATTCAGCGAGTCAGAAACACGTTTCTTCTAGGAGATGCGTTGGGATATTCCCGAGTGAAAGGGACCATAGGCTGTACAGAGAAATATCTGCTTCTACAACCAAAAGGGTGGTATCTAACTGAATGGTTGTCAATGTGTGCATTCAACTGACAGAGTTAAACTCGCGTTTGGATTCAGCGGTTTACAAACCCTTTCTGTGCAGAATCCCAAAACCGGTAATTCCAGCTCAATGACGGCATCCGAACTAAACAGCAGGAAACTTCGTCTAAAACTCAGGAGAAACGTTTCCTTGAAACTGCTCTGCTGTGCGTTCGTTCACCTAAGAGAGTTGAAACTATGTTGAGATTCAGCGAGTCAGAAACACGTTTATGCTAGGAGCTGCGTTGGGATATTCCCGAGTGAATGGGACCATAGGCTGTACAGAGAAATATCTGCTTCTGAAACCAAAACGGAGCTATCTAACTGAATGGTTGTCAATGTGTGCATTCAACTGACAGAGTTAAACTCACGTGTGGATTAAGCGGTTTGCAAACCATTTCTGTGCAGAATTCCAAAACCGGTATGTCCAGCCCAATGCCGGCATCCGTACTAAACAGCAGGAAACTTCGTCTAAAACTCAGGAGAAACGTTTCCTTGAAACTGCTCTGCTGTGCGTTCGTTCACCTAAGAGAGTTGAATCTATGTTGAGATTCAGCGAGTCAGAAACACGTTTCTTCTAGGAGCTGCGTTAGGATATTCCCGAGTGAATGGGACCATAGGCTGTGCAGAGAAATATCTGCTTCTAAAACCAAAACGGAGCTATCTAACTGAATGGTTGTCAATGTGTGCATTCAACTGACAGAGTTAAACTCACGTGTGGATTCAGCGGTTTGCAAACCCTTTCTGTGCAGAATCCCAAAACCGGTATTTCCAGCCCAATGCCGGCATCCGTACTAAACAGCAGGAAACTTCGTCTAAAACTCAGGAGAAACGTTTCCTTGAAACTGCTCTGCTGTGCATTCGTTCACCTAAGAGAGTTGAATCTATGTTGAGATTCAGCGAGTTAGAAACGCGTTTCTTCTAGGAGCTGCGTTGGGATATTCCCGAGTGAATGGGACCATAGGCTGTACAAAGAAATATCTGCTTCTAAAACCAAAACGGAGCTATCTAACTGAATGGTTGTCAATGTGTGCATTCAACTGACAGAGTTAAACTCACGTGTGGATTCAGCGGTTTGCAAACCCTTTCTGTGCAGAATCTCAAAACCGGTATTTCCAGCCCAATGCCGGCATCCGTACTAAACAGCAGGAAACTTCGTCTAAAACTCAGGAGAAACGTTTCCTTGAAACTGCTCTGCTGTGAATTCGTTCACCTAAGAGAGTTGAAACTATGTTGAGATTCAGCGAGTCAGAAACACGTTTATGCTAGGAGCTGCGTTGGGATATTCCCGAGTGAATGGGACCATAGGCTGTACAGAGAAATATCTGCTTCTAAAACCAAAACGGAGCTATCGAACTGAATGGTTGTCAATGTGTGCATTCAACTGACAGAGTTAAACTCACGTGTGGATTCAGCGGTTTGCAAACCCTTTCTGTGCAGAATCCCAAAACCGCTATTTCCAGCCCAATGCCGGCATACGTACTAAACAGCAGGAAACTTCGTCTAAAACTCAGGAGAAACGTTTCCTTGAAACTGCTCTTCTGTGCGTTCGTTCACCTAAGAGAGTTGAATCTATGTTGAGATTCAGCGAGTCAGAAACACGTTTCTTCTAGGAGCTGCGTTGGGATATTCCCGAGCGAATGGGACCATAGGCTGTACAGAGAAATATCTGCTTCAAAAACCAAAACGGAGCTATCTAACTGAATGGTTGTCAATGTGTGCATTCAACTGACAGAGTTAAACTCACGTGTGGATTCAGCGGTTTGCAAACCCTTTCTGTGCAGAATCCCAAAACCGGTATTTCCAGCCCAATGCCGGCATCCGTACTAAACAGCAGGAAACTTCGTCTAAAACTCAGGAGAAACGTTTCCTTGAAACTGCTCTGCTGTGCGTTCGTTCACCTAAGAGAGTTGAATCTATGTTGAGATTCAGCGAGTCAGAAACACGTTTCTTCTAGGAGATGCGTTGGGATATTCCCGAGTGAAAGGGACCATAGGCTGTACAGAGAAATATCTGCTTCTACAACCAAAAGGGTGGTATCTAACTGAATGGTTGTCAATGTGTGCATTCAACTGACAGAGTTAAACTCGCGTTTGGATTCAGCGGTTTACAAACCCTTTCTGTGCAGAATCCCAAAACCGGTAATTCCAGCTCAATGACGGCATCCGAACTAAACAGCAGGAAACTTCGTCTAAAACTCAGGAGAAACGTTTCCTTGAAACTGCTCTGCTGTGCGTTCGTTCACCTAAGAGAGTTGAAACTATGTTGAGATTCAGCGAGTCAGAAACACGTTTATGCTAGGAGCTGCGTTGGGATATTCCCGAGTGAATGGGACCATAGGCTGTACAGAGAAATATCTGCTTCTGAAACCAAAACGGAGCTATCTAACTGAATGGTTGTCAATGTGTGCATTCAACTGACAGAGTTAAACTCACGTGTGGATTAAGCGGTTTGCAAACCATTTCTGTGCAGAATTCCAAAACCGGTATGTCCAGCCCAATGCCGGCATCCGTACTAAACAGCAGGAAACTTCGTCTAAAACTCAGGAGAAACGTTTCCTTGAAACTGCTCTGCTGTGCGTTCGTTCACCTAAGAGAGTTGAATCTATGTTGAGATTCAGCGAGTCAGAAACACGTTTCTTCTAGGAGCTGCGTTAGGATATTCCCGAGTGAATGGGACCATAGGCTGTGCAGAGAAATATCTGCTTCTAAAACCAAAACGGAGCTATCTAACTGAATGGTTGTCAATGTGTGCATTCAACTGACAGAGTTAAACTCACGTGTGGATTCAGCGGTTTGCAAACCCTTTCTGTGCAGAATCCCAAAACCGGTATTTCCAGCCCAATGCCGGCATCCGTACTAAACAGCAGGAAACTTCGTCTAAAACTCAGGAGAAACGTTTCCTTGAAACTGCTCTGCTGTGCATTCGTTCACCTAAGAGAGTTGAATCTATGTTGAGATTCAGCGAGTTAGAAACGCGTTTCTTCTAGGAGCTGCGTTGGGATATTCCCGAGTGAATGGGACCATAGGCTGTACAAAGAAATATCTGCTTCTAAAACCAAAACGGAGCTATCTAACTGAATGGTTGTCAATGTGTGCATTCAACTGACAGAGTTAAACTCACGTGTGGATTCAGCGGTTTGCAAACCCTTTCTGTGCAGAATCTCAAAACCGGTATTTCCAGCCCAATGCCGGCATCCGTACTAAACAGCAGGAAACTTCGTCTAAAACTCAGGAGAAACGTTTCCTTGAAACTGCTCTGCTGTGAATTCGTTCACCTAAGAGAGTTGAAACTATGTTGAGATTCAGCGAGTCAGAAACACGTTTATGCTAGGAGCTGCGTTGGGATATTCCCGAGTGAATGGGACCATAGGCTGTACAGAGAAATATCTGCTTCTAAAACCAAAACGGAGCTATCTAACTGAATGGTTGTCAATGTGTGCATTCAACTGACAGAGTTAAACTCACGTGTGGATTCAGCGGTTTGCAAACCCTTTCTGTGCAGAATCCCAAAACCGCTATTTCCAGCCCAATGCCGGCATACGTACTAAACAGCAGGAAACTTCGTCTAAGACTCCGGAGAAACGTTTCCTTGAAACTGCTCTGCTGTGCGTTCGTTCACCTAAGAGAGTTGAATCTATGTTGAGATTCAGCGAGTCAGAAACGCGTTTCTTCTAGGAGCTGCGTTGGGATATTCCCGAGTGAATGGGACCATAGGCTGTACAGAGAAATATCTGCTTCTAAACCAAAAGTGTGCTATCAAACTGAATGGTTGTCAATGTGTGCATTCAACTGACAGAGTTAAACTCACGTGTGGATTCAGCGGTTTGCAAACCCTTTCTGTGCAGAATCCCAAAACCGGTATTTCCAGCCCAATGCCGGCATCCGTACTAAACAGCAGGAAACTTCGTCTAAAACTCAGGAGAAACGTTTCCTTGAAACTGCTCTGCTGTGCGTTCGTTCACCTAAGAGAGTTGAAACTATGTTGAGATTCAGCGAGTCAGAAACACGTTTATGCTAGGAGCTGCGTTGGGATATTCCCGAGTGAAAGGGACCATAGGCTGTACAGAGAAATATCTGCTTCTACAACCAAAAGGGTGGTATCTAACTGAATGGTTGTCAATGTGTGCATTCAACTGACAGAGTTAAACTCGCGTTTGGATTCAGCGGTTTACAAACCCTTTCTGTGCAGAATCCCAAAACCGGTAATTCCAGCTCAATGACGGCATCCGAACTAAACAGCAGGAAACTTCGTCTAAAACTCAGGAGAAACGTTTCCTTGAAACTGCTCTGCTGTGCGTTCGTTCACCTAAGAGAGTTGAAACTATGTTGAGATTCAGCGAGTCAGAAACACGTTTATGCTAGGAGCTGCGTTGGGATATTCCCGAGTGAATGGGACCATAGGCTGTACAGAGAAATATCTGCTTCTGAAACCAAAACGGAGCTATCTAACTGAATGGTTGTCAATGTGTGCATTCAACTGACAGAGTTAAACTCACGTGTGGATTAAGCGGTTTGCAAACCATTTCTGTGCAGAATTCCAAAACCGGTATGTCCAGCCCAATGCCGGCATCCGTACTAAACAGCAGGAAACTTCGTCTAAAACTCAGGAGAAACGTTTCCTTGAAACTGCTCTGCTGTGCGTTCGTTCACCTAAGAGAGTTGAATCTATGTTGAGATTCAGCGAGTCAGAAACACGTTTCTTCTAGGAGCTGCGTTAGGATATTCCCGAGTGAATGGGACCATAGGCTGTGCAGAGAAATATCTGCTTCTAAAACCAAAACGGAGCTATCTAACTGAATGGTTGTCAATGTGTGCATTCAACTGACAGAGTTAAACTCACGTGTGGATTCAGCGGTTTGCAAACCCTTTCTGTGCAGAATCCCAAAACCGGTATTTCCAGCCCAATGCCGGCATCCGTACTAAACAGCAGGAAACTTCGTCTAAAACTCAGGAGAAACGTTTCCTTGAAACTGCTCTGCTGTGCATTCGTTCACCTAAGAGAGTTGAATCTATGTTGAGATTCAGCGAGTTAGAAACGCGTTTCTTCTAGGAGCTGCGTTGGGATATTCCCGAGTGAATGGGACCATAGGCTGTACAAAGAAATATCTGCTTCTAAAACCAAAACGGAGCTATCTAACTGAATGGTTGTCAATGTGTGCATTCAACTGACAGAGTTAAACTCACGTGTGGATTCAGCGGTTTGCAAACCCTTTCTGTGCAGAATCTCAAAACCGGTATTTCCAGCCCAATGCCGGCATCCGTACTAAACAGCAGGAAACTTCGTCTAAAACTCAGGAGAAACGTTTCCTTGAAACTGCTCTGCTGTGAATTCGTTCACCTAAGAGAGTTGAAACTATGTTGAGATTCAGCGAGTCAGAAACACGTTTATGCTAGGAGCTGCGTTGGGATATTCCCGAGTGAATGGGACCATAGGCTGTACAGAGAAATATCTGCTTCTAAAACCAAAACGGAGCTATCGAACTGAATGGTTGTCAATGTGTGCATTCAACTGACAGAGTTAAACTCACGTGTGGATTCAGCGGTTTGCAAACCCTTTCTGTGCAGAATCCCAAAACCGCTATTTCCAGCCCAATGCCGGCATACGTACTAAACAGCAGGAAACTTCGTCTAAGACTCCGGAGAAACGTTTCCTTGAAACTGCTCTGCTGTGCGTTCGTTCACCTAAGAGAGTTGAATCTATGTTGAGATTCAGCGAGTCAGAAACGCGTTTCTTCTAGGAGCTGCGTTGGGATATTCCCGAGTGAATGGGACCATAGGCTGTACAGAGAAATATCTGCTTCTAAACCAAAAGTGTGCTATCAAACTGAATGGTTGTCAATGTGTGCATTCAACTGACAGAGTTAAACTCACGTGTGGATTCAGCGGTTTGCAAACCCTTTCTGTGCAGAATCCCAAAACCGGTATTTCCAGCCCAATGCCGGCATCCGTACTAAACAGCAGGAAACTTCGTCTAAAACTCAGGAGAAACGTTTCCTTGAAACTGCTCTGCTGTGCGTTCGTTCACCTAAGAGAGTTGAAACTATGTTGAGATTCAGCGAGTCAGAAACACGTTTATGCTAGGAGCTGCGTTGGGATATTCCCGAGTGAATGGGACCATAGGCTGTACAGAGAAATATCTGCTTCTGAAACCAAAACGGAGCTATCTAACTGAATGGTTGTCAATGTGTGCATTCAACTGACAGAGTTAAACTCACGTGTGGATTAAGCGGTTTGCAAACCATTTCTGTGCAGAATTCCAAAACCGGTATGTCCAGCCCAATGCCGGCATCCGTACTAAACAGCAGGAAACTTCGTCTAAAACTCAGGAGAAACGTTTCCTTGAAACTGCTCTGCTGTGCGTTCGTTCACCTAAGAGAGTTGAATCTATGTTGAGATTCAGCGAGTCAGAAACACGTTTCTTCTAGGAGCTGCGTTAGGATATTCCCGAGTGAATGGGACCATAGGCTGTGCAGAGAAATATCTGCTTCTAAAACCAAAACGGAGCTATCTAACTGAATGGTTGTCAATGTGTGCATTCAACTGACAGAGTTAAACTCACGTGTGGATTCAGCGGTTTGCAAACCCTTTCTGTGCAGAATCCCAAAACCGGTATTTCCAGCCCAATGCCGGCATCCGTACTAAACAGCAGGAAACTTCGTCTAAAACTCAGGAGAAACGTTTCCTTGAAACTGCTCTGCTGTGCATTCGTTCACCTAAGAGAGTTGAATCTATGTTGAGATTCAGCGAGTTAGAAACGCGTTTCTTCTAGGAGCTGCGTTGGGATATTCCCGAGTGAATGGGACCATAGGCTGTACAAAGAAATATCTGCTTCTAAAACCAAAACGGAGCTATCTAACTGAATGGTTGTCAATGTGTGCATTCAACTGACAGAGTTAAACTCACGTGTGGATTCAGCGGTTTGCAAACCCTTTCTGTGCAGAATCGCAAAACCGGTATTTCCAGCCCAATGCCGGCATCCGTACTAAACAGCAGGAAACTTCGTCTAAAACTCAGGAGAAACGTTTCCTTGAAACTGCTCTGCTGTGAATTCGTTCACCTAAGAGAGTTGAAACTATGTTGAGATTCAGCGAGTCAGAAACACGTTTATGCTAGGAGCTGCGTTGGGATATTCCCGAGTGAATGGGACCATAGGCTGTACAGAGAAATATCTGCTTCTAAAACCAAAACGGAGCTATCTAACTGAATGGTTGTCAATGTGTGCATTCAACTGACAGAGTTAAACTCACGTGTGGATTCAGCGGTTTGCAAACCCTTTCTGTGCAGAATCCCAAAACCGCTATTTCCAGCCCAATGCCGGCATACGTACTAAACAGCAGGAAACTTCGTCTAAGACTCCGGAGAAACGTTTCCTTGAAACTGCTCTGCTGTGCGTTCGTTCACCTAAGAGAGTTGAATCTATGTTGAGATTCAGCGAGTCAGAAACGCGTTTCTTCTAGGAGCTGCGTTGGGATATTCCCGAGTGAATGGGACCATAGGCTGTACAGAGAAATATCTGCTTCTAAAACCAAAAGTGTGCTATCAAACTGAATGGTTGTCAATGTGTGCATTCAACTGACAGAGTTAAACTCACGTGTGGATTCAGCGGTTTGCAAACCCTTTCTGTGCAGAATCCCAAAACCGGTATTTCCAGCCCAATGCCGGCATCCGTACTAAACAGCAGGAAACTTCGTCTAAAACTCAGGAGAAACGTTTCCTTGAAACTGCTCTGCTGTGCGTTCGTTCACCTAAGAGAGTTGAATCTATGTTGAGATTCAGCGAGTCAGAAACACGTTTCTTCTAGGAGCTGCGTTGGGATATTCCCGAGTGAATGGGACCATAGGCTGTACAGAGAAATATCTGCTTCTAAAACCAAAAGTGTGCTATCAAACTGAATGGTTGTCAATGTGTGCATTCAACTGACAGAGTTAAACTCACGTGTGGATTCAGCGGTTTGCAAACCCTTTCTGTGCAGAATCCCAAAACCGGTATTTCCAGCCCAATGCCGGCATACGTACTAAACAGCAGGAAACTTCGTCTAAAACTCAGGAGAAACGTTTCCTTGAAACTGCTCTGCTGTGCGTTCGTTCACCTAAGAGAGTTGAATCTATGTTGAGATTCAGAGAGTCAGAAACACGATTCTTCTAGGAGCTGCGTTGGGATATTCCCGAGTGAATGGGACCATAGGCTGTACAGAGAAATATCTGCTTCTAAAACCAAAACGGAGCTATCTAACTGAATGGTTGTCAATGTGTGCATTCAACTGACAGAGTTAAACTCACGTGTGGATTCAGCGGTTTGCAAACCCTTTCTGTGCAGAATCCCAAAACCGGTATTTCCAGCCCAATGCCGGCATCCGTACTAAACAGCAGGAAACTTCGTCTAAAACTCAGGAGAGACGTTTCCTTGAAACTGCTCTGCTGTGCGTTCGTTCACCTAAGAGAGTTGAATCTATGTTGAGATTCAGCGAGTCAGAAACACGTTTCTTCTAGGAGCTGCGTTGGGATATTCCCGAGGGAATGGGACCATAGGCTGTACAGAGAAATATCTGCTTCTAAAACCAAAACGGAGCTATCTAACTGAATGGTTGTCAATGTGTGCATTCAACTGACAGAGTTAAACTCACGTGTGGATTCAGCGGTTTGCAAACCCTTTCTGTGCAGAATCCCAAAACCGGTATTTCCAGCGCAATGCCGGCATACGTACTAAACAGCAGGAAACTTCGTCTAAAACTCAGGAGAAACGTTTCCTTGAAACTGCTCAGCTGTGCGTTCGTTCACCTAAGAGAGTTGAATCTATGTTGAGATTCAGCGAGTCAGAAACACGTTTCTTCTAGGAGCTGCGTTGGGATATTCCCGAGTGAATGGGACCATAGGCTGTACAGAGAAATATCTGCTTCTAAAACCAAAAGTGTGCTATCTAACTGAATGGTTGTCAATGTGTGCATTCAACTGACAGAGTTAAACTCACGTGTGGATTCAGCGGTTTGCAAACCCTTTCTGTGCAGAATCCCAAAACCGGTATTTCCAGCCCAATGCCGGCATCCGTACTAAACAGCAGGAAACTTCGTCTAAAACTCAGGAGCAACGTTTCCGTGAAACTGCTCTGCTGTGCCTTCGTTCACCTAAGAGAGTTGAATCTATGTTGAGATTCAGCGAGTCAGAAACACGTTTCTTCTAGGAGATGCGTTGGGATATTCCCGAGTGAATGGGACCAGAGGCTGTACAGAGAAATATCTGCTTCTAAAACCAAAAGTGTGCTATCTAACTGAATGGTTGCCAATGTGTGCATTCAACTGACAGAGTTAAACTCACGTGTGGATTCAGCGGTTTGCAAACCCTTTCTGTGCAGAATCCCAAAACCGCTATTTCCAGCCCCATGCCGGCATACGTACTAAACAGCAGGAAACTTCGTCTAAAACTCAGGAGCAACGTTTCCTTGAAACTGCTCTGCTGTGCGTTCGTTCACCTAAGAGAGTTGAATCTATGTTGAGATTCAGCGAGTCAGAAACACGTTTCTTCTAGGAGCTGCGTTGGGATATTCCCGAGTGAATGGGACCATAGGCTGTACAGAGAAATATCTGCTTCTAAAACCAAAACGGAGCTATCTAACTGAATGGTTGTCAATGTGTGCATTCAACTGACAGAGTTAAACTCACGTGTGGATTCAGCGGTTTGCAAACCCTTTCTGTGCAGAATCCCAAAACCGCTATTTCCAGCCCAATGCCGGCATCCGTACAAAACAGCAGGAAACTTCGTCTAAAACTCAGGAGCAACGTTTCCTTGAAACTGCTCTGCTGTGCGTTCCTTCACCTAAGAGAGTTGAATCTATGTTGAGATTCAGCGAGTCAGAAACACGTTTCTTCTAGGAGCTGCGTTGGGATATTCCCGAGTGAATGGGACCATAGGCTGTACAGAGAAATATCTGCTCCTACAACCAAAAGGGTGGTATCTAACTGAATGGTTGTCAATGTGTGCATTCAACTGACAGAGTTAAATTCACGTTTGGATTCAGCGGTTTACAAACCCTTTCTGTGCAGAATCCCAAAACCGGTAATTCCAGCTCAATGCCGGCATCCGTACTAAACAGCAGGAAACTTCGTCTAAAACTCAGGAGAAACGTTTCCTTGAAACTGCTCTGCTGTGAATTCGTTCACCTAAGAGAGTTGAAACTATGTTGAGATTCAGCGAGTCAGAAACACGTTTATGCTAGGACCTGCGTTGGGATATTCCCGAGTGAATGGGACCATAGGCTGTACAGAGAAATATCTGCTTCTAAAAGCAAAACGGAGCTATCTAACTGAATGGTTGTCAATGTGTGCATTCAACTGACAGAGTTAAACTCACGTGTGGATTCAGCGGTTTGCAAACCCTTTCTGTGCAGAATCCCAAAACCGGTATTTCCAGCCCAATGCCGGCATACGTACTAAACAGCAGGAAACTTCGTCTAAGACTCCGGAGAAACGTTTCCTTGAAACTGCTCTGCTGTGCGTTCGTTCACCTAAGAGAGTTGAATCTATGTTGAGATTCAGCGAGTCAGAAACACGTTTCTTCTAGGAGCTGCGTTGGGATATTCCCGAGTGAATGGGACCATAGGCTGTACAGAGAAATATCTGCTTCTAAAACCAAAAGTGTGCTATCAAACTGAATGGTTGTCAATGTGTGCATTCAACTGACAGAGTTAAACTCACGTGTGGATTCAGCGGTTTGCAAACCCTTTCTGTGCAGAATCCCAAAACCGGTATTTCCAGCCCAATGCCGGCATACGTACTAAACAGCAGGAAACTTCGTCTAAAACTCAGGAGAAACGTTTCCTTGAAACTGCTCTGCTGTGCGTTCGTTCACCTAAGAGAGTTGAATCTATGTTGAGATTCAGCGAGTCAGAAACACGTTTCTTCTAGGAGCTGCGTTGGGATATTCCCGAGTGAATTGGACCATAGGCTGTACAGAGAAATATCTGCTTCTAAAACCAAAACGGAGCTATCAAACTGAATGGTTGTCAATGTGTGCATTCAACTGACAGAGTTAAACTCACGTGTGGATTCAGCGGTTTGCAAACCCTTTCTGTGCAGAATCCCAAAACCGCTATTTCCAGCCCAATGCCGGCATCCGTACAAAACAGCAGGAAACTTCGTCTAAAACTCAGGAGCAACGTTTCCTTGAAACTGCTCTGCTGTGCGTTCCTTCACCTAAGAGAGTTGAATCTATGTTCAGATTCAGCGAGTCAGAAACACGTTTCTTCTAGGAGCTGCGTTGGGATATTCCCGAGTGAATGGGACCATAGGCTGTACAGAGAAATATCTGCTCCTACAACCAAAAGGGTGGTATCTAACTGAATGGTTGTCAATGTGTGCATTCAACTGACAGAGTTAAATTCACGTGTGGATTCAGCGGTTTACAAACCCTTTCTGTGCAGAATCCCAAAACCTGTAATTCCAGCTCAATGCCGGCATCCGTACTAAACAGCAGGAAACTTCGTCTAAAACTCAGGAGAAACGTTTCCTTGAAACTGCTCTGCTGTGAATTCGTTCACCTAAGAGAGTTGAAACTATGTTGAGATTCAGCGAGTCAGAAACACGTTTATGCTAGGAGCTGCGTTGGGATATTCCCGAGTGAATGGGACCATAGGCTGTACAGAGAAATATCTGCTTCTAAAAGCAAAACGGAGCGATCTAACTGAATGGTTGTCAATGTGTGCATTCAACTGACAGAGTTAAACTCACGTGTGGATTCAGCCGTTTGCAAACCCTTTCTGTGCAGAATCCCAAAACCGGTATTTTCAGCCCAATGCCGGCATACGTACTAAACAGCAGGAAACTTCGTCTAAGACTCCGGAGAAACGTTTCCTTGAAACTGCTCTGCTGTGCGTTCGTTCACCTAAGAGAGTTGAATCTATGTTGAGATTCAGCGAGTCAGAAACACGTTTCTTCTAGGAGCTGCGTTGGGATATTCCCGAGTGAATGGGACCATAGGCTGTACAGAGAAATATCTGCTTCTAAAACCAAAAGTGTACTATCAAACTGAATGGTTGTCAATGTGTGCATTCAACTGACAGATTTAAACTCACGTGTGGATTCAGCGGTTTGCAAACCCTTTCTGTGCAGAATCCCAAAACCGGTATTTCCAGCCCAATGCCGGCATACGTACTAAACAGCAGGAAACTTCGTCTAAAACTCAGGAGAAACGTTTCCTTGAAACTGCTCTGCTGTGCGTTCGTTCACCTAAGAGAGTTGAATCTATGTTGAGATTCAGCGAGTAAGAAACACGTTTCTTCTAGGAGCTGCGTTGGGATATTCCCGAGTGAATTGGACCATAGGCTGTACAGAGAAATATCTGCTTCTAAAACCAAAACGGAGCTATCAAACTGAATGGTTGTCAATGTGTGCATTCAACTGACAGAGTTAAACTCACGTGTGGATTCAGCGGTTTGCAAACCCTTTCTGTGCAGAATCCCAAAACCGCTATTTCCAGCCCAATGCCGGCATCCGTACAAAACAGCAGGAAACTTCGTCTAAAACTCAGGAGCAACGTTTCCTTGAAACTGCTCTGCTGTGCGTTCCTTCACCTAAGAGAGTTGAATCTTTGTTGAGATTCAGCGAGTCAGAAACACGTTTCTTCTAGGAGCTGCGTTGGGATATTCCCGAGTGAATGGGACCATAGGCTGTACAGAGAAATATCTGCTCCTACAACCAAAAGGGTGGTATCTAACTGAATGGTTGTCAATGTGTGCATTCAACTGACAGAGTTAAATTCACGTTTGGATTCAGCGGTTTACAAACCCTTTCTGTGCAGAATCCCAAAACCGGTAATTCCAGCTCAATGCCGGCATCCGTACTAAACAGCAGGAAACTTCGTCTAAAACTCAGGAGAAACGTTTCCTTGAAACTGCTCTGCTGTGAATTCGTTCACCTAAGAGAGTTGAAACTATGTTGAGATTCAGCGAGTCAGAAACACGTTTATGCTAGGACCTGCGTTGGGATATTCCCGAGTGAATGGGACCATAGGCTGTACAGAGAAATATCTGCTTCTAAAAGCAAAACGGAGCTATCTAACTGAATGGTTGTCAATGTGTGCATTCAACTGACAGAGTTAAACGCACGTGTGGATTCAGCGGTTTGCAAACCCTTTCTGTGCAGAATCCCAAAACCGGTATTTCCAGCCCAATGCCGGCATCCGTACTAAACAGCAGGAAACTTCGTCTAAGACTCCGGAGAAACGTTTCCTTGAAACTGCTCTACTGTGCGTTCGTTCACCTAAGAGAGTTGAATCTATGTTGAGATTCAGCGAGTCAGAAACACGTTTCTTCTAGGAGCTGCATTGGGATATTCCCGAGTGAATGGGACCATAGGCTGTACAGAGAAATATCTGCTTCTAAAACCAAAAGTGTACTATCAAACTGAATGGTTGTCAATGTGTGCATTCAACTGACAGAGTTAAACTCACGTGTGGATTCAGCGGTTTGCAAACCCTTTCTGTGCAGAATCCCAAAACCGGTATTTCCAGCCCAATGCCGGCATCCGTACTAAACAGCAGGAAACTTCGTCTAAAACTCAGGAGAAACGTTTCCTTGAAACTGCTCTGCTGTGCGTTCGTTCACCTAAGAGAGTTGAATCTATGTTGAGATTCAGCGAGTCAGAAACACGTTTCTTCTAGGAGCTGCGTTGGGATATTCCCGAGTGAATGGGACCATAGGCTGTACAGAGAAATATCTGCTTCTAAAACCAAAACGGAGCTATCTAACTGAACGGTTGTCAATATGTGCATTCAACTGACAGAGTTAAACTCACGTGTGGATTCAGCGGTTTGCAAACCCTTTCTGTGCAGAATCCCAAAACCGGTATTTCCAGCCCAATGCCGGCATCCGTACTAAACAGCAGGAAACTTCGTCTAAAACTCAGGAGAAACGTTTCCTTGAAACTGCTCTGCTGTGCGTTCTTTCACCTAGAGAGTTGAAACTATGTTGAGATTCAGCGAGTCAGAAACACGTTTCTTCTAGGAGCTGCGTTGGGATATTCCCGAGTGAATGGGACCATAGGCTGTACAGAGAAATATCTGCTTCTAAAACCAAAACGGAGCTATCTAACTGAATGGTTGTCAATGTGTGCATTCAACTGACAGAGTTAAACTCACGTGTGGATTCAGCGGTTTGCAAACCCTTTCTGTGCAGAATCCCAAAACCGGTATTTCCAGCCCAATGCCGGCATCCGTACTAAACAGCAGGAAACTTCGTCTAAAACTCAGGAGAAACGTTTCCGTGAAACTGCTCTGCTGTGCGTTCGATCACCTAAGAGAGTTGAATCTATGTTGAGATTCAGCGAGTCAGAAACACGTTTCTTCTAGGAGCTGCGTTGGGATATTCCCGAGTGAATGGGACCATAGGCTGTACAGAGAAATATCTGCTCCTACAACCAAAAGGGTGGTATCTAACTGAATGGTTGTCAATGTGTGCATTCAACTGACAGAGTTAAATTCACGTTTGGATTCAGCGGTTTACAAACCCTTTCTGTGCAGAATCCCAAAACCGGTAATTCCAGCTCAATGCCGGCATCCGTACTAAACAGCAGGAAACTTCGTCTAAAACTCAGGAGAAACGTTTCCTTGAAACTGCTCTGCTGTGCATTCGTTCACCTAAGAGAGTTGAAACTATGTTGAGATTCAGCGAGTCAGAAACACGTTTATGCTAGGAGCTGCGTTGGGATATTCCCGAGTGAATGGGACCATAGGCTGTACAGAGAAATATCTGCTTCTTAAAGCAAAATGGAGCTATCTAACTGAATGGTTGTCAATGTGTGCATTCAACTGACAGAGTTAAACTCAAGTGTGGATTCAGCGGTTTGCAAACCCTTTCTGTGCAGAATCCCAAAACCGGTATTTCCAGCCCAATGCCGGCATACGTACTAAACAGCAGGAAACTTCGTCTAAAACTCAGGAGAAACGTTTCCTTGAAACTGCTCTGCTGTGCGTTCGTTCACCTAAGAGAGTTGAATCTATGTTGAGATTCAGCGAGTCAGAAACACGTTTCTTCTAGGAGCTGCGTTGGGATATTCCAGAGTGAATGGGACCATAGGCTGTACAGAGAAATATCTGCTTCTAAAACCAAAACGGAGCTATCTAACTGAATGGTTGTCAATGTGTGCATTCAACTGACAGAGTTAAACTCACGTGTGGATTCAGCGGTTTGCAAACCCTTTCTGTGCAGAATCCCAAAACCGGTATTTCCAGCCCAATGCCGGCACCCGTACTAAACAGCAGGAAACTTCGTCTAAAACTCAGGAGAAACGTTTCCTTGAAACTGCTCTGCTGTGCGTTCGATCACCTAAGAGAGTTGAATCTATGTTGAGATTCAGCGAGTCAGAAACACGTTTCTTCTAGGAGCTGCGTTGGGATATTCCCGAGTGAATGGGACCATAGGCTGTACAGAGAAATATCTGCTCCTACAACCAAAAGGGTGGTATCTAACTGAATGGTTGTCAATGTGTGCATTCAACTGACAGAGTTAAATTCACGTTTGGATTCAGTGGTTTGCAAACCCTTTCTGTGCAGAATCCCAAAACCGGTAATTCCAGCTCAATGCCGGCATCCGTACTAAACAGCAGGAAACTTCGTCTAAAACTCAGGAGAAACGTTTCCTTGAAACTGCTCTGCTGTGCGTTCGTTCACCTAAGAGAGTTGAATCTATGTTGAGATTCAGCGAGTCAGAAACACGTTTCTTCTAGGAGCTGCGTTAGGATATTCCCGAGTGAATGGGACCATAGGATGTGCAGAGAAATATCTGCTTCTAAAACCAAAACGGAGCTATCTAACTGAATGGTTGTCAATGTGTGCATTCAACTGACAGAGTTAAACTCACGTGTGGATTCAGCGGTTTGCAAACCCTTTCTGTGCAGAATCCCAAAACCGGTATTTCCAGCCCAATGCCGGCATCCGTACTAAACAGCAGGAAACTTCGTCTAAAACTCAGGAGAAACGTTTCCTTGAAATTGCTCTGCTGTGCATTCGTTCACCTAAGAGAGTTGAATCTATGTTGAGATTCAGCGAGTTAGAAACGCGTTTCTTCTAGGAGCTGCGTTGGGATATTCCCGAGTGAATGGGACCATAGGCTGTACAAAGAAATATCTGCTTCTAAAACCAAAACGGAGCTATCTAACTGAATGGTTGTCAATGTGTGCATTCAACTGACAGAGTTAAACTCACGTGTGGATTCAGCGGTTTGCAAACCCTTTCTGTGCAGAATCCCAAAACCGGTATTTCCAGCCCAATGCCGGCATCCGTACTAAACAGCAGGAAACTTCGTCTAAAACTCAGGAGAAACGTTTCCTTGAAACTGCTCTGCTGTGAATTCGTTCACCTAAGAGAGTTGAAACTATGTTGAGATTCAGCGAGTCAGAAACACGTTTCTTCTAGGAGCTGCGTTGGGATATTCCCGAGTGAATGGGACCATAGGCTGTACAGAGAAATATCTGCTTCTAAAAGCAAAACGGAGCTATCTAACTGAATGGTTGTCAACGTGTGCATTGAACTGACAGAGTTAAACTCACGTGTGGATTCAGCGGTTTGCAAACCCTTTCTGTGCAGAATCCCAAAACCGCTATTTCCAGCCCAATGCTGGCATACGTACTAAACAGCAGGAAACTTCGTCTAAGACTCCGGAGAAACGTTTCCTTGAAACTGCTCTGCTGTGCGTTCGTTCACCTAAGAGAGTTGAATCTATGTTGAGATTCAGCGAGTCAGAAACACGTTTCTTCTAGGAGCTGCGTTGGGATATTCCCGAGTGAATGGGACCATAGGCTGTACAGAGAAATATCTGCTTCTAAAACCAAAAGTGTGCTATCAAACTGAATGGTTGTCAATGTGTGCATTCAACTGACAGAGTTAAACTCACGTGTGGATTCAGCGGTTTGCAAACCCTTTCTGTGCAGAATACCAAAACCGGTATTTCCAGCCCAATGCCGGCATCCGTACTAAACAGCAGGAAACTTCGTCTAAAACTCAGGAGAAACGTTTCCTTGAAACTGCTCTGCTGTGCGTTCGTTCACCTAAGAGAGTTGAATCTATGTTGAGATTCAGCGAGTCAGAAACACGTTTCTTCTAGGAGCTGCGTTGGGATATTCCCGTGTGAATGGGACCATAGGCTGTACAGAGAAATATCTGCTTCTAAAACCAAAACGGAGCTATCAAACTGAATGGTTGTCAATGTGTGCATTCAACTGACAGAGTTAAACTCACGTGTGGATTCAGCGGTTTGCAAACCCTTTCTGTGCAGAATCCCAAAACCGGTATTTCCAGCCCAATGCCGGCATCCGTACTAAACAGCAGGAAACTTCGTCTAAAACTCAGGAGAGACGTTTCCTTGAAACTGCTCTGCTGTGCGTTCGTTCACCTAAGAGAGTTGAATCTATGTTGAGATTCAGCGAGTCAGAAACACGTTTCTTCTAGGAGCTGCGTTAGGATATTCCCGAGGGAATGGGACCATAGGCTGTACAGAGAAATATCTGCTTCTGAAACCAAAACGGAGCTATCTAACTGAATGGTTGTCAATGTGTGCATTCAACTGACAGAGTTAAACTCACGTGTGGATTCAGCGGTTTGCAAACCCTTTCTGTGCAGAATCCCAAAACCGGTATTTCCAGCCCAATGCCGGCATACGTACTAAACAGCAGGAAACTTCGTCTAAAACTCAGGAGAAACGTTTCCTTGAAACTGCTCAGCTGTGCGTTCGTTCACCTAAGAGAGTTGAATCTATGTTGAGATTCAGCGAGTCAGAAACACGTTTCTTCTAGGAGCTGCGTTGGGATATTCCCGAGTGAAAGGGACCATAGGCTGTACAGAGAAATATCTGCTTCTAAAACCAAAAGTGTGCTATCTAACTGAATGGTTGTCAATGTGTGCATTCAACTGACAGAGTTAAACTCACGTGTGGATTCAGCGGTTTGCAAACCCTTTCTGTGCAGAATCCCAAAACCGGTATTTCCAGTCCAATGCCGGCATCCGTACTAAACAGCAGGAAACTTCGTCTAAAACTCAGGAGCAACGTTTCCGTGAAACTGCTCTGCTGTGCGTTCGTTCACCTAAGAGAGTTGAATCTATGTTGAGATTCAGCGAGTCAGAAACACGTTTCTTCTAGGAGCTGCGTTGGGATATTCCCGAGTGAATGGGACCATAGGCTGTACAGAGAAATATCTGCTTCTAAAACCAAAACGGAACTATCTAACTGAATGGTTGTCAATGTGTGCATTCAACTGACAGAGTTAAACTCACGTGTGGATTCATCGGTTTGCAAACCCTTTCTGTGAAGAATCCCAAACCCGGTATTTCCAGCCCAATGCCGGCATACGTACTAAACAGCAGGAAACTTCTTCTAAAACTCAGGAGAAACGTTTCCTTGAAACTGCTCTGCTGTGCGTTCGTTCACCTAAGAGAGTTGAATCTATGTTGAGATTCAGCGAGTCAGAAACACGTTTCTTCTAGGAGCTGCGTTGGGATATTCCCGAGTGAATTGGACCATAGGCTGTACAGAGAAATATCTGCCTCTAAAACCAAAACGGAGCTATCAAACTGAATGGTTGTCAACGTGTGCATTCAACTGACAGAGTTAAACTCACGTGTGGATTCAGCGGTTTGCAAACCCTTTCTGTGCAGAATCCCAAAACCGCTATTTCCAGCCCAATGCCGGCATCCGTACAAAACAGCAGGAAACTTCGTCTAAAACTCAGGAGCAACGTTTCCTTGAAACTGCACTGCTGTGCGTTCCTTCACCTAAGAGAGTTGAATCTATGTTGAGATTCAGCGAGTCAGAAACACGTTTCTTCTAGGAGCTGCGTTGGGATATTCCCGAGTGAATGGGACCATAGGCTGTACAGAGAAATATCTGCTCCTACAACCAAAAGGGTGGTATCTAACTGAATGGTTGTCAATGTGTGCATTCAACTGACAGAGTTAAATTCACGTTTGGATTCAGCGGTTTACAAACCCTTTCTGTGCAGAATCCCAAAACCGGTAATTCCAGCTCAATGCCGGCATCCGTACTAAACAGCAGGAAACTTCGTCTAAAACTCAGGAGAAACGTTTCCTTGAAACTGCTCTGCTGTGAATTCGTTCACCTAAGAGAGTTGAAACTATGTTGAGATTCAGCGAGTCAGAAACACGTTTATGCTAGGAGCTGCGTTGGGATATTCCCGAGTGAATGGGACCATAGGCTGTACAGAGAAATATCTGCTTCTAAAAGCAAAACGGAGCTATCTAACTGAATGGTTGTCAATGTGTGCATTCAACTGACAGAGTTAAACTCACGTGTGGATTCAGCGGTTTGCAAACCCTTTCTGTGCAGAATCCCAAAACCGGTATTTCCAGCCCAATGCCGGCATACGTACTAAACAGCAGGAAACTTCGTCTAAATCTCAGGAGAAACGTTTCCTTGAAACTGCTCTGCTGTGCGTTCGTTCACCTAAGAGAGTTGAATCTATGTTGAGATTCAGCGAGTCAGAAACACGTTTCTTCTAGGAGCTGCGTTGGGATATTCCCGAGTGAATTGGACCATAGGCTGTACAGAGAAATATCTGCTTCTAAAACCAAAACGGAGCTATCAAACTGAATGGTTGTCAATGTGTGCATTCAACTGACAGAGTTAAACTCACGTGTGGATTCAGCGGTTTGCAAACCCTTTCTGTGCAGAATCCCAAAACCGCTATTTCCAGCCCAATGCCGGCATCCGTACAAAACAGCAGGAAACTTCGTCTAAAACTCAGGAGCAACGTTTCCTTGAAACTGCTCTGCTGTGCGTTCCTTCACCTAAGAGAGTTGAATCTATGTTGAGATTCAGCGAGTCAGAAACACGTTTCTTCTAGGAGCTGCGTTGGGATATTCCCGAGTGAATGGGACCATAGGCTGTACAGAGAAATATCTGCTCCTACAACCAAAAGGGTGGTATCTAACTGAATGGTTGTCAATGTGTGCATTCAACTGACATAGTTAAATTCACGTTTGGATTCAGCGGTTTACAAACCCTTTCTGTGCAGAATCCCAAAACCGGTAATTCCAGCTCAATGCCGGCATCCGTACTAAACAGCAGGAAACTTCGTCTAAAACTCAGGAGAAACGTTTCCTTGAAACTGCTCTGCTGTGAATTCGTTCACCTAAGAGAGTTGAAACTATGTTGAGATTCAGCGAGTCAGAAACACGTTTATGCTAGGAGCTGCGTTGGGATATTCCCGAGTGAATGGGACCATAGGCTGTACAGAGAAATATCTGATTCTAAAAGCAAAACGGAGCTATCTAACTGAATGGTTGTCAATGTGTGCATTCAACTGACAGAGTTAAACTCACGTGTGGATTCAGCGGTTTGCAAACCCTTTCTGTGCAGAATCCCAAAACCGGCATTTCCAGCCCAATGCCGGCATCCGTACTAAACAGCAGGAAACTTCGTCTAAGACTCCGGAGAAACGTTTCCTTGAAACTGCTCTGCTGTGCGTTCGTTCACCTAAGAGAGTTGAATCTATGTTGAGATTCAGCGAGTCAGAAACACGTTTCTTCTAGGAGCTGCGTTGGGATATTCCCGAGTGAATGGGACCATAGGCTGTACAGAGAAATATCTGCTCCTACAACCAAAAGGGTGGTATCTAACTGAATGGTTGTCAATGTGTGCATTCAACTGACAGAGTTAAACTCACGTGTGGATTCAGCGGTTTGCAAACCATTTCTGTGCAGAATTCCAAAACCGGTATGTCCAGCCCAATGCCGGCATCCGTACTAAACAGCAGGAAACTTCGTCTAAAACTCAGGAGAAACGTTTCCTTGAAACTGCTCTGCTGTGCGTTCGTTCACCTAAGAGAGTTGAATCTATGTTGAGATTCAGCGAGTCAGAAACACGTTTCTTCTAGGAGCTGCGTTGGGATATACCCGAGTGAATGTGACCATAGGATGTACAGAGAAATATCTGCTTCTAAAACCAAAACGGAGCTATCTAACTGAATGGTTGTCAATGTGTGCATTCAACTGACAGAGTTAAACTCACGTGTGGATTCAGCGGTTTGCAAACCCTTTCTGTGCAGAATCCCAAAACCGGTATATCCAGCCCAATGCCGGCATCCGTACTAAACAGCAGGAAACTTCGTCTAAAACTCAGGAGAAACGTTTCCTTGAAGCTGCTCTGCTGTGCGTTCGATCACCTAAGAGAGTTGAATCTATGTTGAGATTCAGCGAGTCAGAAACACGTTTCTTCTAGGAGCTGCGTTGGGATATTCCCGAGTGAATGGGACCATAGGCTGTACAGAGAAATATCTGCTCCTACAACCAAAAGGGTGGTATCTAACTGAATGGTTGTCAATGTGTGCATTCAACTGACAGAGTTAAACACACGTGTGGATTAAGCGGTTTGCAAACCATTTCTGTGCAGAATTCCAAATCCGGTATGTCCAGCCCAATGCCGGCATCCGTACTAAACAGCAGGAAACATCGTCTAAAACTCAGGAGAAACGTTTCCTTGAAACTGCTCTGCTGTGCGTTCGTTCACCTAAGATAGTTGAATCTATGTTGAGATTCAGCGAGTCAGAAACACGTTTCTTCTAGGAGCTGCGTTAGGATATTCCCGAGTGAATGGGACCATAGGCTGTGTAGAGAAATATCTGCTTCTAAAACCAAAACGGAGCTATCTAACTGAATGGTTGTCAATGTTTGCATTCAACTGACAGAGTTAAACTCACGTGTGGATTCAGCGGTTTGCAAACCCTTTCTGTGCAGAATCCCAAAACCGGTATTTCCAGCCCAATGCCGGCATCCGTACTAAACAGCAGGAAACTTCGTCTAAAACTCAGGAGAAACGTTTCCTTGAAACTGCTCTGCTGTGCATTCGTTCACCTAAGAGAGTTGAATCTATGTTGAGAATCAGCGAGTTAGAAACGCGTTTCTTCTAGGAGCTGCGTTGGGATATTCCCGAGTCAATGGGACCATAGGCTGTACAAAGAAATATCTGATTCTGAAACCAAAACGGAGCTATCTAACTGAATGGTTGTCAATGTGTGCATTCAACTGACAGAGTTAAACTCACGTGTGGATTCAGCGGTTTGCAAACCCTTTCTGTGCAGAATCCCAAAACCGGTATTTCCAGCCCAATGCCGGCATCCGTACTAAACAGCAGGAAACTTCGTCTAAAACTCAGGAGAAACGTTTCCTTGAAACTGCTCTGCTGTGAATTCGTTCACCTAAGAGAGTTGAAACTATGTTGAGATTCAGCGAGTCAGAAACACGTTTATGCTAGGAGCTGCGTTGGGATATTCCCGAGTGAATGGGACCATAGGCTGTACAGAGAAATATCTGCTTCTAAAAGCAAAACGGAGCTATCTAACTGAATGGTTGTCAATGTGTGCATTCAACTGACAGAGTTAAACTCACGTTTGGATTCAGCGGTTTACAAACCCTTTCTGTGCAGAATCCCAAAACCGGTATTTCCAGCCCAATGCCGGCATACGTACTAAACAGCAGGAAACTTCGTCTAAGACTCCGGAGAAACGTTTCCTTGAAACTGCTCTGCTGTGCGTTCGTTCACCTAAGAGAGTTGAATCTATGTTGAGATTCAGCGAGTCAGAAACACGTTTCTTCTAGGAGCTGCGTTGGGATATTCCCGAGTGAATGGGACCATAGGCTGTACAGAGAAATATCTGCTTCTAAAACCAAAAGTGTGCTATCAAACTGAATGGTTGTCAATGTGTGCATTCAACTGACAGAGTTAAACTCACGTGTGGATTCAGCGGTTTGCAAACCCTTTCTGTGCAGAATCCCAAAACCGGTATTTCCAGCCCAATGCCGGCATCCGTACTAAACAGCAGGAAACTTCGTCTAAAACTCAGGAGAAACGTTTCCTTGAAACTGCTCTGCTGTGCGTTCGTTCACCTAAGAGAGTTGAATCTATGTTGAGATTCAGCGAGTCAGAAACACGTTTCTTCTAGGAGCTGCGTTAGGATATTCCCGAGTGAATGGGACCATAGGCTGTGCAGAGTAATATCTGCTTCTAAAACCAAAACGGAGCTATCTAACTGATTGGTTGTCAATGTGTGCATTCAACTGACAGAGTTAAACTCACGTGTGGATTCAGCGATCTGCAAACCCTTTCTGTGCAGAATCCCAAAACCGGTATTTCCAGCCCAATGCCGGCATACGTACTAAACAGCAGGAAACTTCGTCTAAAACTCAGGAGAAACGTTTCCTTGAAACTGCTCTGCTGTGCGTTCGTTCACCTAAGAGAGTTGAATCTATGTTGAGATTCAGCGAGTCAGAAACACGTTTCTTCTAGGAGCTGGGATATTCCCGAGTGAATGGGACCATAGGCTGTACAGAGAAATATCTGCTTCTAAAACCAAAAGTGTGCTATCTAACTGAATGGTTGTCAATGTGTGCATTCAACTGACAGAGTTAAACTCACGTGTGGATTCAGCGGTTTGTAACCCTTTCTGTGCAGAATTCCAAAACTGGTATTTCCAGCCCAATGCCGGCATCCGTACTAAACAGCAGGAAACTTCGTCTAAAACTCAGGAGAAACGTTTCCTTGAAACTGCTCTGCTGTGCGTTCGTTCACCTAAGAGAGTTGAATCTATGTTGAGATTCAGCGAGTCAGAAACACGTTTCTTCTAGGAGCTGTGTTGGGATATTCCCGAGTGAATGGGACCATAGGCTGTACAGAGAAATATCTGCTTCTAAAACCAAAAGGGTGCTATCAAACTGAATGGTTGTCAATGTGTGCATTCAACTGACAGAGTTAAACTCACGTGTGGATTCAGCGGTTTGCAAACCCTTTCTGTGCAGAATCCCAAAACCGGTATTTCCAGCCCAATGCCGGCATCCGTACTAAACAGCAGGAAACTTCGTCTAAAACTCAGGAGAAACGTTTCCTTGAAATTGCTATGCTATGCGTTCGTTCACCTAAGAGAGTTGAATCTATGTTGACATTCAGCGAGTCAGAAACGCGTTTCTTCTAGGAGCTGCGTTGGGATATTCCCGAGTGAATGGGACCATAGGCTGTACAGAGAAATATCTGCTTCTAAAACCAAAAGTGTGCTATCAAACTGAATGGTTGTCAATGTGTGCATTCAACTGACAGAGTTAAACTCACGTGTGGATTCAGTGGTTTCCAAACCCTTTCTGTGCAGAATGCCAAAACCGGTATTTCCAGCCCAATGCCGGCATCCGTACTAAAGAGCAGGAAACTTCGTCTAAAACTCAGGAGAAACGTTTCCTTGAAACTGCTCTGCTGTGCGTTCGTTCACCTAAGAGAGTTGAATCTATGTTGAGATTCAGCGAGTCAGAAACACGTTTCTTCTAGGAGCTGCGTTGGGATACTCCCGAGTGAATGGGACCATAGGCTGTACAGAGAAATATCTGCTTCTAAAACCAAAACGGAGCTATCTAACTGAATGGTTGTCAATGTGTGCATTCAACTGACAGAGTTAAACTCACGTGTGGATTCAGCGGTTTGCAAACCCTTTCTGTGCAGAATCCCAAAACCGGTATTTCCAGCCCAATGCCGGCATCCGTACTAAACAGCAGGAAACATCGTCTAAAACTCAGGAGAAACGTTTCCTTGAAACTGCTCTGCTGTGCGTTCGTTCACCTAAGATAGTTGAATCTATGTTGAGATTCAGCGAGTCAGAAACACGTTTCTTCTAGGAGCTGCGTTAGGATATTCCCGAGTGAATGGGACCATAGGCTGTGTAGAGAAATATCTGCTTCTAAAACCAAAACGGAGCTATCTAACTGAATGGTTGTCAATGTTTGCATTCAACTGACAGAGTTAAACTCACGTGTGGATTCAGCGGTTTGCAAACCCTTTCTGTGCAGAATCCCAAAACCGGTATTTCCAGCCCAATGCCGGCATCCGTACTAAACAGCAGGAAACTTCGTCTAAAACTCAGGAGAAACGTTTCCTTGAAACTGCTCTGCTGTGCATTCGTTCACCTAAGAGAGTTGAATCTATGTTGAGAATCAGCGAGTTAGAAACGCGTTTCTTCTAGGAGCTGCGTTGGGATATTCCCGAGTCAATGGGACCATAGGCTGTACAAAGAAATATCTGATTCTGAAACCAAAACGGAGCTATCTAACTGAATGGTTGTCAATGTGTGCATTCAACTGACAGAGTTAAACTCACGTGTGGATTCAGCGGTTTGCAAACCCTTTCTGTGCAGAATCCCAAAACCGGTATTTCCAGCCCAATGCCGGCATCCGTACTAAACAGCAGGAAACTTCGTCTAAAACTCAGGAGAAACGTTTCCTTGAAACTGCTCTGCTGTGAATTCGTTCACCTAAGAGAGTTGAAACTATGTTGAGATTCAGCGAGTCAGAAACACGTTTATGCTAGGAGCTGCGTTGGGATATTCCCGAGTGAATGGGACCATAGGCTGTACAGAGAAATATCTGCTTCTAAAAGCAAAACGGAGCTATCTAACTGAATGGTTGTCAATGTGTGCATTCAACTGACAGAGTTAAACTCACGTTTGGATTCAGCGGTTTACAAACCCTTTCTGTGCAGAATCCCAAAACCGGTATTTCCAGCCCAATGCCGGCATACGTACTAAACAGCAGGAAACTTCGTCTAAGACTCCGGAGAAACGTTTCCTTGAAACTGCTCTGCTGTGCGTTCGTTCACCTAAGAGAGTTGAATCTATGTTGAGATTCAGCGAGTCAGAAACACGTTTCTTCTAGGAGCTGCGTTGGGATATTCCCGAGTGAATGGGACCATAGGCTGTACAGAGAAATATCTGCTTCTAAAACCAAAAGTGTGCTATCAAACTGAATGGCTGTCAATGTGTGCATTCAACTGACAGAGTTAAACTCACGTGTGGATTCAGCGGTTTGCAAACCCTTTCTGTGCAGAATCCCAAAACCGGTATTTCCAGCCCAATGCCGGCATCCGTACTAAACAGCAGGAAACTTCGTCTAAAACTCAGGAGAAACGTTTCCTTGAAACTGCTCTGCTGTGCGTTCGTTCACCTAAGAGAGTTGAATCTATGTTGAGATTCAGCGAGTCAGAAACACGTTTCTTCTAGGAGCTGCGTTAGGATATTCCCGAGTGAATGGGACCATAGGCTGTGCAGAGTAATATCTGCTTCTAAAACCAAAACGGAGCTATCTAACTGATTGGTTGTCAATGTGTGCATTCAACTGACAGAGTTAAACTCACGTGTGGATTCAGCGATCTGCAAACCCTTTCTGTGCAGAATCCCAAAACCGGTATTTCCAGCCCAATGCCGGCATACGTACTAAACAGCAGGAAACTTCGTCTAAAACTCAGGAGAAACGTTTCCTTGAAACTGCTCTGCTGTGCGTTCGTTCACCTAAGAGAGTTGAATCTATGTTGAGATTCAGCGAGTCAGAAACACGTTTCTTCTAGGAGCTGGGATATTCCCGAGTGAATGGGACCATAGGCTGTACAGAGAAATATCTGCTTCTAAAACCAAAAGTGTGCTATCTAACTGAATGGTTGTCAATGTGTGTATTCAACTGACAGAGTTAAACTCACGTGTGGATTCAGCGGTTTGTAACCCTTTCTGTGCAGAATTCCAAAACTGGTATTTCCAGCCCAATGCCGGCATCCGTACTAAACAGCAGGAAACTTCGTCTAAAACTCAGGAGAAACGTTTCCTTGAAACTGCTCTGCTGTGCGTTCGTTCACCTAAGAGAGTTGAATCTATGTTGAGATTCAGCGAGTCAGAAACACGTTTCTTCTAGGAGCTGTGTTGGGATATTCCCGAGTGAATGGGACCATAGGCTGTACAGAGAAATATCTGCTTCTAAAACCAAAAGGGTGCTATCAAACTGAATGGTTGTCAATGTGTGCATTCAACTGACAGAGTTAAACTCACGTGTGGATTCAGCGGTTTGCAAACCCTTTCTGTGCAGAATCCCAAAACCGGTATTTCCAGCCCAATGCCGGCATCCGTACTAAACAGCAGGAAACTTCGTCTAAAACTCAGGAGAAACGTTTCCTTGAAATTGCTATGCTATGCGTTCGTTCACCTAAGAGAGTTGAATCTATGTTGACATTCAGCGAGTCAGAAACGCGTTTCTTCTAGGAGCTGCGTTGGGATATTCCCGAGTGAATGGGACCATAGGCTGTACAGAGAAATATCTGCTTCTAAAACCAAAAGTGTGCTATCAAACTGAATGGTTGTCAATGTGTGCATTCAACTGACAGAGTTAAACTCACGTGTGGATTCAGTGGTTTCCAAACCCTTTCTGTGCAGAATGCCAAAACCGGTATTTCCAGCCCAATGCCGGCATCCGTACTAAAGAGCAGGAAACTTCGTCTAAAACTCAGGAGAAACGTTTCCTTGAAACTGCTCTGCTGTGCGTTCGTTCACCTAAGAGAGTTGAATCTATGTTGAGATTCAGCGAGTCAGAAACACGTTTCTTCTAGGAGCTGCGTTGGGATACTCCCGAGTGAATGGGACCATAGGCTGTACAGAGAAATATCTGCTTCTAAAACCAAAACGGAGCTATCTAACTGAATGGTTGTCAATGTGTGCATTCAACTGACAGAGTTAAACTCACGTGTGGATTCAGCGGTTTGCAAACCCTTTCTGTGCAGAATCCCAAAACCGGTATTTCCAGCCCAATGCCGGCATCCGTACTAAACAGCAGGAAACTTCGTCTAAAACTCAGGAGAAACGTTTCCTTGAAACTGCTCTGCTGTGCGTTCGTTCAACTAAGAGAGTTGAATCTATGTTGAGATTCAGCGAGTCAGAAACACGTTTCTTCTAGGAGCTGCGTTGGGATATTCCCGAGTGAATGGGACCATAGGCTGTACAGAGAAATATCTGCTTCTAAAACCAAAACGGAGCTATCTAACTGAATGGTTGCCAACGTGTGCATTCAACTGACAGAGTTAAACTCACGTGTGGATTCAGCGGTTTGCAAACCCTTTCTGTGCAGAATCCCAAAACCGGTATTTCCAGCCCAATGCCGGCATCCGTACTAAACAGCAGGAAACTTCGTCTAAAACTCAGGAGAAACATTTCCTTGAAACTGCTCTGCTGTGCGTTCGATCATCTAAGAGAGTTGAATCAATGTTGAGATACAGCGAGTCAGAAACACGTTTCTTCTAGGAGGTGCGTTGGGATATTCCCGAGTGAATTGGACCATAGGCTGTACAGAGAAATATCTGCTCCTACAACCAAAAGGGTGGTATCTAAATGCATGGTTGTCAATGTGTGCATTCAACTGACAGAGTTAAACTGACGTGTGGATTCAGCGGATTACAAACCCTTTCTGTGCAGAATCCCAAAACCGGTAATTCCAGCTCAATGCCAGCATCCGTACTAAACAGCAGGAAACTTCGTCTAAAACTCAGGAGAAACGTTTCCTTGAAACTGCTCTGCTGTGCGTTCGTTCACCTAAGAGAGTTGAAACTATGTTGAGATTCAGCGAGTCAGAAACACGTTTATGCTAGGAGGTGCGTTGGGATATTCCCGAGTGAATGGGACCAAAGGCTGTACAGAGAAATATCTGCTTCTAAAACCAAAACGGAGCTATGTAACTGAATGGTTGTCAATGTGTGCATTCAACTGACAGAGTTAAACTCACGTGTGGATTCAGCGGTTTGCAAACCCATTCTGTGCAGAATCCCAAAACCGGTATTTCCAGCCCAATGCCGGCATCCGTACTAAACAGCAGGAAACTTCGTCTAAAACTCAGGAGAAACGTTTCCTTGAAACTGCTCTGCTGTGCGTTCGATCACCTAAGAGAGTTGAATCTATGTTGAGATTCAGCGAGTCAGAAACGCGTTTCTTCTAGGAGCTGAGTTGGGATATTCCCGAGTGAATGGGACCATAGGCTGTACAGAGAAATATCTGCTTCTAAAACCAAAACGGAGCTATCTAACTGAATGGTTGTCAATGTGTGCATTCAACTGACAGAGATAAACTCACGTGTGGATTCAGTGGTTTGCAAACCCTTTCTGTGCAGAATCCCAAAACCGGTATTTCCAGCCCAATGCCGGCATACATACTAAACAGCAGGAAACTTCGTCTAAAACTCAGGAGAAACGTTTCCTTGAAACTGCTCTGCTGTGCGTTCGTTCACCTAAGAGAGTTGAATCTATGTTGAGATTCAGCGAGTCAGAAACACGTTTCTTCTAGGAGGTGCGTTGGGATATTCCCGAGTGAATGGGACCATAGGCTGTACAGAGAAATATCTGCTTCTAAAACCAAAACGGAGCTATCTAACTGAATGGTTGTCAATGTGTGCATTCAACTGACAGAGTTAAACTCACGTGTGGATTCAGCGGTTTGCAAACCCTTTCTGTGCAGAATCCCAAAACCGGTATTTCCAGCCCAATGACGGCATCCGTACTAAACAGCAGGAAACTTCGTCTAAAACTCAGGAGAAACGTTTCCTTGAAACTGCTCTGCTGCGCGTTCGATCACCTAAGAGAGTTGAATCTATGTTGAGATTCAGCGAGTCAGAAACACGATTCTTCTAGGAGGTGCGTTGGGATATTCCCGAGTGAATGGGACCAGAGGCTGTACAGAGAAATATCTGCTCTTACAACCAAAAGGGTGGTATCTAACTGAATGGTTGTCAATGTGTGCATTCAACTGACAGATTTAAACTCACGTGTGGATTCAGCGGTTTGCAAACCCTTTCTGTGCAGAATCCTAAAACTGGTATTTCCAGCCCAATGCCGGCATCCGTACTAAACAGGAGGAAACTTCGTCTAAAACTCAGGAGAAACGTTTCCTTGAAACTGCTCTGCTGTGCGTTTGTTCACCTAAGAGAGTTGAATCTATGTTGAGATTCAGCGAGTCAGAAACACGTTTATGCTAGGAGCTGCGTTGGGATATTCCCGAGTGAATGGGACCATAGGCTGTACAGAGAAATATCTGCTTCTAAAACCAAAAGTGTGCTATCAAACTGAATGGTTGTCAATGTGTGCATTCAACTGACAGAGTTAAACTCACGTGTGGATTCAGCGGTTTGCAAACCCTTTCTGTGAAGAATCCCAAAACCGGTATTTCCAGCCCAATGCCGGCATCCGTACTAAACAGCAGGAAACTTCGTCTAAAACTCAGGAGAAACGTTTCCTTGAAACTGCTCTGCTGTGCGTTCGTTCACCTAAGAGAGTTGAATCTATGTTGAGATTCAGCGAGTCAGAAACACGTTTCTTCTAGGAGGTGCGTTGGGATATTCCCGAGTGAATGGGACCATAGGCTGTACAGAGAAATATCTGCTTCTAAAACCAAAACGGAGCTATCTAACTGAATGGTTGCCAATGTGTGCATTCAACTGACAGAGTTAAACTCACGTGTGGATTCAGCGGTTTGCAAAACCTTTCTGTGCAGAATCCCAAAACCGGTATTTCCAGCCCAATACCGGCATACGTACTAAACAGCAGGAAACTTCGTCTAAAACTCAGGAGAAACGTTTCCTTGAAACTGCTCTGCTGTGCGTTCGTTCACCTAAGAGAGTTGAATCTATGTTGAGATTCAGCGAGTCAGAAACACGTTTCTTCTAGGAGATGCGTTGGGATATTCCCGAGTGAATGGGACCATAGGCTGTACAGAGAAATATCTGCTTCTAAAACCAAAACGGAGCTATCTAACTGAATGGTTGTCAACGTGTGCATTCAACTGACAGAGTTAAACTCACGTGTGGATTCAGCGGTTTGCAAACCCTTTCTGTGAAGAATCCCAAAACCGGTATTTCCAGCCCAATGCCGGCATCCGTACTAAACAGCAGGAAACTTCGTCTAAAACTCAGGAGAAACGTTTCCTTGAAACTGCTCTGCTGTGCGTTCGATCATCTAAGAGAGTTGAATCTATGTTGAGATTCAGCGAGTCAGAAACACGTTTCTTCTAGGAGGTGCGTTGGGATATTCCCGAGTGAATGGGACCATAGGCTGTACAGATAAATATCTGCTCCTACAACCAAAAGGATGGTATCTAAATGAATGGTTGTCAATGTGTGCATTCAACTGACAGAGTTAAACTGACGTGTGGATTCAGCGGATTACAAACCCTTTCTGTGCAGAATCCCAAAACCGGTAATTCCAGCTCAATGCCGGCATCCGTACTAAACAGCAGGAAACTTCGTCTAAAACTCAGGAGAAACGTTTCCTTGAAACTGCTCTGCTGTGCGTTCGTTCACCTAAGAGAGTTGAAACTATGTTGAGATTCAGCGAGTCAGAAACACGTTTCTTCTAGGAGGTGCGTTGGGATATTCCCGAGTGAATGGGACCATAGGCTGTACAGAGAAATATCTGCTTCTAAAACCAAAAGTGTGCTATCAAACTGAATGGTTGTCAATGTGTGCATTCAACTGACAGATTTAAACTCACGTGTGGATTCAGCGGTTTGCAAACCCTTTCTGTGCAGAATCCCAAAACCGGTATTTCCAGCCCAATGCCGGCATCCGTACTAAACAGCAGGAAACTTCGTCTAAAACTCAGGAGAAACGTTTCCTTGAAACTGCTCTGCTGTGCGTTTGTTCACCTAAGAGAGTTGAATCTATGTTGAGATTCAGCGAGTCAGAAACACGTTTCTTCTAGGAGCTGCGTTGGGATATTCCCGAGTGAATGGGACCATAGGCTGTACAGAGAAATATCTGCTTCTAAAACCAAAAGTGTGCTATCAAACTGAATGGTTGTCAATGTGTGCATTCAACTGACAGAGTTAAACTCACGTGTGGATTCAGCGGTTTGCAAACCCTTTCTGTGCAGAATCCCAAAACCGGTATTTCCAGCCCAATGCCGGCATACGTACTAAACAGCAGGAAACTTCGTCTAAAACTCAGGAGAAACGTTTCCTTGAAACTGCTCTGCTGTGCGTTCGTTCAACTAAGAGAGTTGAATCTATGTTGAGATTCAGCGAGTCAGAAACACGTTTCTTCTAGGAGCTGCGTTGGGATATTCCCGAGTGAATGGGACCATAGGCTGTACAGAGAAATATCTGCTTCTAAAACCAAAACGGAGCTATCTAACTGAATGGTTGCCAACGTGTGCATTCAACTGACAGAGTTAAACTCACGTGTGGATTCAGCGGTTTGCAAACCCTTTCTGTGCAGAATCCCAAAACCGGTATTTCCAGCCCAATGCCGGCATCCGTACTAAACAGCAGGAAACTTCGTCTAAAACTCAGGAGAAACATTTCCTTGAAACTGCTCTGCTGTGCGTTCGATCATCTAAGAGAGTTGAATCAATGTTGAGATACAGCGAGTCAGAAACACGTTTCTTCTAGGAGGTGCGTTGGGATATTCCCGAGTGAATTGGACCATAGGCTGTACAGAGAAATATCTGCTCCTACAACCAAAAGGGTGGTATCTAAATGAATGGTTGTCAATGTGTGCATTCAACTGACAGAGTTAAACTGACGTGTGGATTCAGCGGATTACAAACCCTTTCTGTGCAGAATCCCAAAACCGGTAATTCCAGCTCAATGCCAGCATCCGTACTAAACAGCAGGAAACTTCGTCTAAAACTCAGGAGAAACGTTTCCTTGAAACTGCTCTGCTGTGCGTTCGTTCACCTAAGAGAGTTGAAACTATGTTGAGATTCAGCGAGTCAGAAACACGTTTATGCTAGGAGGTGCGTTGGGATATTCCCGAGTGAATGGGACCAAAGGCTGTACAGAGAAATATCTGCTTCTAAAACCAAAACGGAGCTATGTAACTGAATGGTTGTCAATGTGTGCATTCAACTGACAGAGTTAAACTCACGTGTGGATTCAGCGGTTTGCAAACCCATTCTGTGCAGAATCCCAAAACCGGTATTTCCAGCCCAATGCCGGCATCCGTACTAAACAGCAGGAAACTTCGTCTAAAACTCAGGAGAAACGTTTCCTTGAAACTGCTCTGCTGTGCGTTCGTTCACCTAAGAGAGTTGAATCTATGTTGAGATTCAGCGAGTCAGAAACGCGTTTCTTCTAGGAGCTGAGTTGGGATATTCCCGAGTGAATGGGACCATAGGCTGTACAGAGAAATATCTGCTTCTAAAACCAAAACGGAGCTATCTAACTGAATGGTTGTCAATGTGTGCATTCAACTGACAGAGATAAACTCACGTGTGGATTCAGTGGTTTGCAAACCCTTTCTGTGCAGAATCCCAAAACCGGTATTTCCAGCCCAATGCCGGCATACATACTAAACAGCAGGAAACTTCGTCTAAAACTCAGGAGAAACGTTTCCTTGAAACTGCTCTGCTGTGCGTTCGTTCACCTAAGAGAGTTGAATCTATGTTGAGATTCAGCGAGTCAGAAACACGTTTCTTCTAGGAGGTGCGTTGGGATATTCCCGAGTGAATGGGACCATAGGCTGTACAGAGAAATATCTGCTTCTAAAACCAAAACGGAGCTATCTAACTGAATGGTTGTCAATGTGTGCATTCAACTGACAGAGTTAAACTCACGTGTGGATTCAGCGGTTTGCAAACCCTTTCTGTGCAGAATCCCAAAACCGGTATTTCCAGCCCAATGACGGCATCCGTACTAAACAGCAGGAAACTTCGTCTAAAACTCAGGAGAAACGTTTCCTTGAAACTGCTCTGCTGCGCGTTCGATCACCTAAGAGAGTTGAATCTATGTTGAGATTCAGCGAGTCAGAAACACGATTCTTCTAGGAGGTGCGTTGGGATATTCCCGAGTGAATGGGACCAGAGGCTGTACAGAGAAATATCTGCTCTTACAACCAAAAGGGTGGTATCTAACTGAATGGTTGTCAATGTGTGCATTCAACTGACAGATTTAAACTCACGTGTGGATTCAGCGGTTTGCAAACCCTTTCTGTGCAGAATCCTAAAACTGGTATTTCCAGCCCAATGCCGGCATCCGTACTAAACAGGAGGAAACTTCGTCTAAAACTCAGGAGAAACGTTTCCTTGAAACTGCTCTGCTGTGCGTTTGTTCACCTAAGAGAGTTGAATCTATGTTGAGATTCAGCGAGTCAGAAACACGTTTATGCTAGGAGCTGCGTTGGGATATTCCCGAGTGAATGGGACCATAGGCTGTACAGAGAAATATCTGCTTCTAAAACCAAAAGTGTGCTATCAAACTGAATGGTTGTCAATGTGTGCATTCAACTGACAGAGTTAAACTCACGTGTGGATTCAGCGGTTTGCAAACCCTTTCTGTGAAGAATCCCAAAACCGGTATTTCCAGCCCAATGCCGGCATCCGTACTAAACAGCAGGAAACTTCGTCTAAAACTCAGGAGAAACGTTTCCTTTAAACTGCTCTGCTGTGCGTTCGTTCACCTAAGAGAGTTGAATCTATGTTGAGATTCAGCGAGTCAGAAACACGTTTCTTCTAGGAGGTGCGTTGGGATATTCCCGAGTGAATGGGACCATAGGCTGTACAGAGAAATATCTGCTTCTAAAACCAAAACGGAGCTATCTAACTGAATGGTTGCCAATGTGTGCATTCAACTGACAGAGTTAAACTCACGTGTGGATTCAGCGGTTTGCAAAACCTTTCTGTGCAGAATCCCAAAACCGGTATTTCCAGCCCAATACCGGCATACGTACTAAACAGCAGGAAACTTCGTCTAAAACTCAGGAGAAACGTTTCCTTGAAACTGCTCTGCTGTGCGTTCGTTCACCTAAGAGAGTTGAATCTATGTTGAGATTCAGCGAGTCAGAAACACGTTTCTTCTAGGAGATGCGTTGGGATATTCCCGAGTGAATGGGACCATAGGCTGTACAGAGAAATATCTGCTTCTAAAACCAAAACGGAGCTATCTAACTGAATGGTTGTCAACGTGTGCATTCAACTGACAGAGTTAAACTCACGTGTGGATTCAGCGGTTTGCAAACCCTTTCTGTGAAGAATCCCAAAACCGGTATTTCCAGCCCAATGCCGGCATCCGTACTAAACAGCAGGAAACTTCGTCTAAAACTCAGGAGAAACGTTTCCTTGAAACTGCTCTGCTGTGCGTTCGATCATCTAAGAGAGTTGAATCTATGTTGAGATTCAGCGAGTCAGAAACACGTTTCTTCTAGGAGGTGCGTTGGGATATTCCCGAGTGAATGGGACCATAGGCTGTACAGATAAATATCTGCTCCTACAACCAAAAGGATGGTATCTAAATGAATGGTTGTCAATGTGTGCATTCAACTGACAGAGTTAAACTGACGTGTGGATTCAGCGGATTACAAACCCTTTCTGTGCAGAATCCCAAAACCGGTAATTCCAGCTCAATGCCGGCATCCGTACTAAACAGCAGGAAACTTCGTCTAAAACTCAGGAGAAACGTTTCCTTGAAACTGCTCTGCTGTGCGTTCGTTCACCTAAGAGAGATGAAACTATGTTGAGATTCAGCGAGTCAGAAACACGTTTCTTCTAGGAGGTGCGTTGGGATATTCCCGAGTGAATGGGACCATAGGCTGTACAGAGAAATATCTGCTTCTAAAACCAAAAGTGTGCTATCAAACTGAATGGTTGTCAATGTGTGCATTCAACTGACAGATTTAAACTCACGTGTGGATTCAGCGGTTTGCAAACCCTTTCTGTGCAGAATCCCAAAACCGGTATTTCCAGCCCAATGCCGGCATCCGTACTAAACAGCAGGAAACTTCGTCTAAAACTCAGGAGAAACGTTTCCTTGAAACTGCTCTGCTGTGCGTTTGTTCACCTAAGAGAGTTGAATCTATGTTGAGATTCAGCGAGTCAGAAACACGTTTCTTCTAGGAGCTGCGTTGGGATATTCCCGAGTGAATGGGACCATAGGCTGTACAGAGAAATATCTGCTTCTAAAACCAAAAGTGTGCTATCAAACTGAATGGTTGTCAATGTGTGCATTCAACTGACAGAGTTAAACTCACGTGTGGATTCAGCGGTTTGCAAACCCTTTCTGTGCAGAATCCCAAAACCGGTATTTCCAGCCCAATGCCGGCATACGTACTAAACAGCAGGAAACTTCGTCTAAAACTCAGGAGAAACGTTTCCTTGAAACTGCTCTGCTGTGCGTTCGTTCACCTAAGAGAGTTGAATCTATGTTGAGATTCAGCGAGTCAGAAACACGTTTCTTCTAGGAGCTGCGTTGGGATACTCCCGAGTGAATGGGACCATAGGCTGTACAGAGAAATATCTGCTTCTAAAACCAAAACGGAGCTATCTAACTGAATGGTTGCCAATGTGTGCATTCAACTGACAGAGTTAAACTCACTTGTGGATTCAGCGGTTTGCAAACCCTTTCTGTGCAGAATCCCAAAACCGGTATTTCCAGCCCAATGCCGGCATACGTACTAAACAGCAGGAAACTTCGTCTGAAACTCAGGAGAAACGTTTCCTTGAAACTGCTCTGCTGCGCGTTCGATCACCTAAGAGAGTTGAATCTATGTTGAGATTCAGCGAGTCAGAAACACGTTTCTTCTAGGAGGTGCGTTGGGATATTACCGAGTGAATGGGACCAGAGGCTGTACAGAGAAATAACTGCTTCTAAAACCAAAAGTGTGCTATCAAACTGAATGGTTTTCAATGTGTGCATTCAACTGACAGAGTTAAACTCACGTTTGGATTCAGCGGTTTACAATCCCTTTCTGTGCAGAATCCCAAAACCGGTAATTCCAGCTCAATGCCGGCATCCGTACTAAACAGCAGGAAACTTCGTCTAAAACTCAGGAGAAACGTTTCCTTGAAACTGCTCTGCTGTGCGTTCGTTCACCTAAGAGAGTTGAAACTATGTTGAGATTCAGCGAGTCAGAAACACGTTTCTTCTAGGAGCTGCGTTGCGATATTCCCGAGCGAATGGGACCATAGGCTGTACAGAGAAATATCTGCTTCTAAAACCAAAAGTGTGCTATCAAACTGAATGGTTGTCAATGTGTGCATTCAACTGACAGAGTTAAACTCACGTGTGGATTCAGCGGTTTGCAAACCCTTTCTGTGCAGAATCCCAAAACCGGTATTTCCAGCCCAATGCCGGCATACGTACTAAACAGCAGGAAACTTCGTCTAAAACTCAGGAGAAACGTTTCCTTGAAACTGCTCTGCTGTGCGTTCGTTCACCTAAGAGAGTTGAATCTATGTTGAGATTCAGCGAGTCAGAAACACGTTTCTTCTAGGAGCTGCGTTTGGATACTCCCGAGTGAATGGGACCATAGGCTGTACAGAGAAATATCTGCTTCTAAAACCAAACCGGAGCTATCTAACTGAATGGTTGCCAATGTGTGCATTCAACTGACAGAGATAAAGTCACGTGTGGATTCAGCGGTTTGCAAACCCTTTCTGTGCAGAATCCCAAAACCGGTATTTTCAGCCCAATGCCGGCATACGTACTAAACAGCAGGAAACTTCGTCTAAAACTCAGGAGAAACGTTTCCTTGAAACTGCTCTGCTGTGCGTTCGTTCACCTAAGAGAGTTGAATCTATGTTGAGATTCAGCGAGTCAGAAACACGTTTCTTCTAGGAGCTGCGTTGGGATATTCCCGAGTGAATGGGACCATAGGCTGTACAGAGAAATATCTGCTTCTAAAACCAGAACGGAGCTATCTAACCGAATGGTTGTCAATGTGTGCATTCAACTGACAGAGTTAAACTCACGTGTGGATTCAGCGGTTTGCAAACCCTTTCTGTGCAGAATCCCAAAACCGGTATTTCCAGCCCAATGCCGGCATACGTACTAAACAGCAGGAAACTTCGTCTAAAACTCAGGAGAAACGTTTCCTTGAAACTGCTCTGCTGTGCGTTCGTTCACCTAAGAGAGTTGAATCTATGTTGAGATTCAGCGAGTCAGAAACACGTTTCTTCAAGGAGATGCGTTGGGATATTCCCGAGTGAATGGGACCATAGGCTGTACAGAGAAATATCTGCTTCTGAAACCAAAACGGAGCTATCTAACTGAATGGTTGTCAATGTGTGCATTCAACTGACAGAGTTAAACTCACGTGTGGAGTCAGCGGTTTGCAAACCCTTTCTGTGCAGAATCCCAAAACCGGTATTTCCAGCCCAATGCCGGCATCCGTACTAAACAGCAGGAAACTTCGTCTAAAACTCAGGAGAAACGTTTCCTTGAAACTGCTCTGCTGTGCGTTCGTTCACCTAAGAGAGTTGAATCTATGTTGAGATTCAGCGAGTCAGAAACACGTTTCTTCTAGGAGCTGCGTTGGAATATTCCCGACTGAATGGGACCATAGGCTGTACAGAGAAATATCTGCTTCTAAAACCAAAAGTGTGCTATCAAACTGAATGGTTGTCAATGTGTGCATTCAACTGACAGAGTTAAACTCACGTGTGGATTCAGCGGTTTGCAAACCCTTTCTGTGCAGAATCCCAAAACCGGTATTTCCAGCCCAATGCCGGCATCCGTACTAAACAGCAGGAAACTTCGTCTAAAACTCAGGAGAAACGTTTCCTTGAAACTGCTCTGCTGTGCGTTCGATCACCTAAGAGAGTTGAATCTATGTTGAGATTCAGCGAGTCAGAAACACGTTTCTTCTAGGAGGTGCGTTGGGATATTCCCGAGTGAATGGGACCATAGGCTGTACAGAGAAATATCTGCTCCTACAACCAAAAGGGTGGTATCTAACTGAATGGTTGTCAATGTGTGCATTCAACTGACAGAGTTAAACTCACGTTTGGATTCAGCGGTTTACAAACCCTTTCTGTGCAGAATCCCAAAACCGGTAATTCCAGCTCAATTCCGGCATACGTACTAAACAGCAGGAAACTTCGTCTAAAACTCAGGAGAAACGTTTCCTTGAAACTGCTCTGCTGTGCGTTCCTTCACCTAAGAGAGTTGAAACTATGTTGAGATTCAGCGAGACAGAAACACGTTTATGCTAGGAGCTGCGTTGGGATATTCCCGAGTGAATGGGACCATAGGCTGTACAGAGAAATATCTGCTTCTGAAACCAAAACGGAGCTATCTAACTGAATGGTTGTCAATGTGTGCATTCAACTGACAGAGTTAAACTCACGTGTGGATTCAGCGGTTTGCAAACCATTTCTGTGCAGAATCCCAAAACCGGTATGTCCAGGCCAATGCCGGCATCCGTACTAAACAGCAGGAAACTTCGTCTAAAACTCAGGAGAAACGTTTCCTTGAAACTGCTCTGCTGTGCGTTCGTTCACTTAAGAGAGTTGAATCTATGTTGAGATTCAGCGAGTCAGAAACACGTTTATGCTAGGAGCTGCGTTGGGATATTCCCGAGTGAATGGGACCATAGGCTATACAGAGAAATATCTGCTTCTAAAACCAAAACGGAGCTATCTAACTGAATGGTTGTCAATGTGTGCATTCAACTGACAGAGTTAAACTCACGTGTGGATTAAGCGGTTTGCAAACCATTTCTGTGCAGAATACCAAAACCGGTATGTCCAGCCCAATGCCGGCATCCATACTAAACAGCAGGAAACTTCGTCTAAAACTCAGGAGAAACGTTTCCTTGAAACTGCTCTGCTGTGCGTTCGTTCACCTAACAGAGTTGAAACTATGTTGAGATTCAGCGAGTCAGAAACACGTTTATGCTAGGAGCTGCGTTGGGATATTCCCGAGTGAATGGGACCATAGGCTGTACAGAGAAATATCTGCTTCTGAAACCAAAACGGAGCTATCTAACTGAATGGTTGTCAATGTGTACATTCAACTGACAGAGTTAAACTCCCGTGTGGATTCAGCGGTTTGCAAACCATTTCTGTGCAGAATTCCAAAACCGGTATGTCCAGACCAATGCCGGCATCCGTACTAAACAGCAGGAAACTTCGTCGAAAACTCAGGAGAAACGTTTCCTTGAAACTGCTCTACTGTGCGTTCGTTCATCTAAGAGAGTTGAATCTATGTTGAGATTCAGCGAATCAGAAACACGTTTCTTCTAGGAGCTGCGTTGGGATATTCCCGAGTGAATGGGACCATAGGCTGTACAGAGAAATATCTGCTTCTAAAACCAAAAGTGTGCTATCAAACTGAATGGTTGTCAATGTGTGCATTCAACTGACAGAGTTAAACTCACGTGTGGATTCAGCGGTTTGCAAAACCTTTCTGTGCAGAATCCCAAAACCGGTATTTCCAGTCCAATGCCGGCATACGTACTAAAGAGCAGGAAACTTCGTCTAAAACTCAGGAGAAACGTCCCCTTGAAACTGCTCTGCTGTGCGTTCGTTCACCTAAGAGAGTTGAATCTATGTTGAGATTCAGCGAGTCAGAAACACGTTTCTTCTAGGAGCTGCGTTGGGATATTCCCTAGTGAATGGGACCATAGGCTGTACAGAGAAATATCTGCTTCTAAAACCAAAACGGAGCTATCTAACTGAATGTTTGTCAATGTGTGCATTCAACTAACAGAGTTAAACTCACGTGTGGATTCAGCGGTTTGCAAACCCTTTCTGTGCAGAATCCCAAAACCGGTATTTCCAGCCCAATGCCGGCATACGTACTAAAGAGCAGGAAACTTCGTCTAAAACTCAGGAGCAACGTTTCCGTGAAACTGCTCTGCTGTGCGTTCGTTCACCTAAGAGAGTTGAATCTATGTTGAGATTCAGCGAGTCAGAAACACGTTTCTTCTAGGAGCTGCGTTGGGATATTCCCGAGTGAATGGGACCATAGGCTTTACAGAGAAATATCTGCTTCTAAAACCAAAACGGAGCTATCTAACTGAATGGCTGTCAATGTGTGCATTCAACTGACAGAGTTAAACTCACGTGTGGATTCAGCGGTTTGCAAACCCTTTCTGTGCAGAATCCCAAAACCGGTATTTCCAGCCCAATGCCGGCATCCGTACTAAACAGCAGGAAACTTCGTCTTAAACTCAGGAGAAACTTTTCCTTGAAACTGCTCTGCTGTGCGTTCGATCACCTAAGAGAGTTGAATCTATGTTGAGATTCAGCGAGTCAGAAACACGTTTCTTCTAGGAGGTGCGTTGGGATATTCCCGAGTGAATGGGACCATAGGCTGTACAGAGAAATATCTGCTCCTACAACCAAAAGGGTGGTATCTAACTGAATGGTTGTCAATGTGTGCATTCAACTGACAGAGTTAAACTCACGTTTGGATTCAGCGGTTTACAAACCCTTTCTGTGCAGAATCCCAAAACCGGTAATTCCATTTCAATGCCGGCATCCGTACTAAACAGCAGGAAACTTCGTCTAAAACTCAGGAGAAACGTTTCCTTGAAACTGCTCTGCTGTGCGTTCGTTCACCTAAGAGAGTTGAAACTATGTTGAGATTCAGCGAGTCAGAAACACGTTTATGCTAGGAGCTGCGTTGGGATATTCCCGAGTGAATGGGACCATAGGCTGTACAGAGAAATATCTGCTTCTGAAACCAAAACGGAGCTATCTAACTGAATGGTTGTCAATGTGTACATTCAACTGACAGAGTTAAACTCACGTGTGGATTCAGCGGTTTGCAAACCATTTCTGTGCAGAATTCCAAAACCGGTATGTCCAGCCCAATGCCGGCATCCGTACTAAACAGCAGGAAACTTCGTCGAAAACTCAGGAGAAACGTTTCCTTGAAACTGCTCTACTGTGCGTTCGTTCATCTAAGAGAGTTGAATCTATGTTGAGATTCAGCGAGTCAGAAACACGTTTCTTCTAGGAGCTGCGTTGGGATATTCCCGAGTGAATGGGACCATAGGCTGTACAGAGAAATATCTGCTTCTAAAACCAAAAGTGTGCTATCAAACTGAATGGTTGTCAATGTGTGCATTCAACTGACAGAGTTAAACTCACGTGTGGATTCAGCGGTTTGCAAACCCTTTCTGTGCAGAATCCCAAAACCGGTATTTCCAGCCCAATGCCGGCATACGTACTAAACAGCAGGAAACTTCGTCTAAAACTCAGGAGAAACGTTTCCTTGAAACTGCTCTGCTGTGCGTTCGTTCACCTAAGAGAGTTGAATCTATGTTGAGATTCAGCGAGTCAGAAACACGTTTCTTCAAGGAGATGCGTTGGGATATTCCCGAGTGAATGGGACCATAGGCTGTACAGAGAAATATCTGCTTCTGAAACCAAAACGGAGCTATCTAACTGAATGGTTGTCAATGTGTGCATTCAACTGACAGAGTTAAACTCATGTGTGGAGTCAGCGGTTTGCAAACCCTTTCTGTGCAGAATCCCAAAACCGGTATTTCCAGCCCAATGCCGGCATCCGTACTAAACAGCAGGAAACTTCGTCTAAAACTCAGGAGAAACGTTTCCTTGAAACTGCTCTGCTGTGCGTTCGATCATCTAAGAGAGTTGAATCTATGATGAGATTCAGCGAGTCAGAAACACGTCTCTTCTAGGAGGTGCTTTGGGATATTCCCGAGTGAATGGGACCATAGGCTGTACAGAGAAATATCTGCTCCTACAACCAAAAGGGTGGTATCTAACTGAATGGTTGTCAATGTGTGCATTCAACTGACAGAGTTAAACTCACGTGTGGATTCAGCGGTTTGCAATCCCTCTCTGTGCAGAATCCCAAAACCGGTATTTCCAGCCCAATGCCGGCATCCGTACTAAACAGGAGGAAACTTCGTCTAAAACTCAGGAGAAACGTTTCCTTGAAACTGCTCTGCTGTGCGTTCGTTCACCTTAGAGAGTTGAATCTATGTTGAGATTCAGCGAGTCAGAAACACGTTTCTTCTAGGAGCTGCGTTGGGATATTCCCGAGTGAATGGGACCATAGGCTGTACAGAGAAATATCTGCTTCTAAAACCAAAAGTGTGCTATCAAACTGAATGGTTGTCAATGTGTGCATTCAACTGACAGAGTTAAACTCACGTGTGGATTCAGCGGTTTGCAAACCCTTTCTGTGCAGAATCCCAAAACCGGTATTTCCAGCCCAATGCCGGCATACGTACTAAACAGCAGGAAACTTCGTCTAAAACTCAGGAGAAACGTTTCCTTGAAACTGCTCTGCTGTGCGTTCGTTCACCTAAGAGAGTTGAATCTATGTTGAGATTCAGCGAGTCAGAAACACGTTTCTTCTAGGAGCTGCGTTGGAATATTCCCGACTGAATGGGACCATAGGCTGTACAGAGAAATATCTGCTTCTAAAACCAAAACGGAGCTATCTAACTGAATGGTTGTCAATGTGTGCATTCAACTGACAGAGTTAAACTCACGTGTGGATTCAGCGGCTTGCAAAACCTTTCTGTGCAGAATCCCAAAACCGGTATTTCCAGCCCAATGCCGGCATACGTACTAAACAGCAGGAAACTTCGTCTAAAACTCAGGAGCAACGTTTCCGTGAAACTGCTCTGCTGTGCGTTCGTTCACCTAAGAGAGTTGAATCTATGTTGAGATTCAGCGAGTCAGAAACACGTTTCTTCTAGGAGCTGCTTTGGGATATTCCCGAGTGAATGGGACCATAGGCTGTACAGAGAAATATCTGCTTCTAAAACCAAAACGGAGCTATCTAACTGAATGGTTGTCAATGTGTGCATTCAACTGACAGAGTTAAACTCACGTGTGGATTCAGCGGTTTGCAAACCCTTTCTGTGCAGAATCCCAAAACCGGTATTTCCAGCCCAATGCCGGCATCCGTACTAAACAGCAGGAAACTTCGTCTAAAACTCAGGAGAAACGTTTCCTTGAAACTGCTCTGCTGTGCGTTCGATCACCTAAGAGAGTTGAATCTATGTTGAGATTCAGCGAGTCAGAAACACGTTTCTTCTAGGAGGTGCGTTGGGATATTCCCGAGTGAATGGGACCATAGGCTGTACAGAGAAATATCTGCTCCTACAACCAAAAGGGTGGTATCTAACTGAATGGTTGTCAATGTGTGCATTCAACTGACAGAGTTAAACTCACGTTTGGATTCAGCGGTTTACAAACCCTTTCTGTGCAGAATCCCAAAACCGGTAATTCCAGCTCAATTCCGGCATACGTACTAAACAGCAGGAAACTTCGTCTAAAACTCAGGAGAAACGTTTCCTTGAAACTGCTCTGCTGTGCGTTCGTTCACCTAAGAGAGTTGAAACTATGTTGAGATTCAGCGAGACAGAAACACGTTTATGCTGGGAGCTGCGTTGGGATATTCCCGAGTGAATGGGACCATAGGCTGTACAGAGAAATATCTGCTTCTGAAACCAAAACGGAGCTATCTAACTGAATGGTTGTCAATGTGTGCATTCAACTGACAGAGTTAAACTCACGTGTGGATTCAGCGGTTTGCAAACCATTTCTGTGCAGAATCCCAAAACCGGTATGTCCAGGCCAATGCCGGCATCCGTACTAAACAGCAGGAAACTTCGTCTAAAACTCAGGAGAAACGTTTCCTTGAAACTGCTCTGCTGTGCGTTCGTTCACCTAAGAGAGTTGAATCTATGTTGAGATTCAGCGAGTCAGAAACACGTTTCTTCTAGGAGGTGCGTTGGGATATTCCCGAGTGAATGGGACCATAGGCTATACAGAGAAATATCTGCTTCTAAAACCAAAACAGAGCTATCTAACTGAATGGCTGTCAATGTGTGCATTCAACTGACAGAGTTAAACTCACGTGTGGATTCAGCGGTTTGCAAACCCTTTCTGTGCAGAATCCCAAAACCGGTATTTCCAGCCCAATGCCGGCATCCGTACTAAACAGCAGGAAACTTCGTATAAAACTCAGGAGAAACTTTTCCTTGAAACTGCTCTGCTGTGCGTTCGATCACCTAAGAGAGTTGAATCTATGTTGAGATTCAGCGAGTCAGAAACACGTTTCTTCTAGGAGGTGCGTTGGGATATTCCCGAGTGAATGGGACCATAGGCTGTACAGAGAAATATCTGCTCCTACAACCAAAAGGGTGGTATCTAACTGAATGGTTGTCAATGTGTGCATTCAACTGACAGAGTTAAACTCACGTTTGGATTCAGCGGTTTACAAACCCTTTCTGTGCAGAATCCCAAAACCGGTAATTCCAGCTCAATGCCGGCATCCGTACTAAACAGCAGGAAACTTCGTCTAAAACTCAGGAGAAACGTTTCCTTGAAACTGCTCTGCTGTGCGTTCGTTCACCTAAGAGAGTTGAAACTATGTTGAGATTCAGCGAGTCAGAAACACGTTTATGCTAGGAGCTGCGTTGGGATATTCCCGAGTGAATGGGACCATAGGCTGTACAGAGAAATATCTGCTTCTGAAACCAAAACGGAGCTATCTAACTGAATGGTTGTCAATGTGTACATTCAACTGACAGAGTTAAACTCACGTGTGGATTCAGCGGTTTGCAAACCATTTCTGTGCAGAATTCCAAAACCGGTATGTCCAGCCCAATGCCGGCATCCGTACTAAACAGCAGGAAACTTCGTCGAAAACTCAGGAGAAACGTTTCCTTGAAACTGCTCTACTGTGCCTTCGTTCATCTAAGAGAGTTGAATCTATGTTGAGATTCAGCGAGTCAGAAACACGTTTCTTCTAGGAGCTGCGTTGGGATATTCCCGAGTGAATGGGACCATAGGCTGTACAGAGAAATATCTGCTTCTAAAACCAAAAGTGTGCTATCAAACTGAATGGTTGTCAATGTGTGCATTCAACTGACAGAGTTAAACTCACGTGTGGATTCAGCGGTTTGCAAACCCTTTCTGTGCAGAATCCCAAAACCGGTATTTCCAGCCCAATGCCCGCATCCGTACTAAACAGCAGGAAACTTCGTCTAAAACTCAGGAGAAACGTTTCCTTGAAACTGCTCTGCTGTGCGTTCGTTCACCTAAGAGAGTTGAATCTATGTTGAGATTCAGCGAGTCAGAAATACGTTTCTTCTAGGAGCTGCGTTGGGATATTCCCGAGTGAATGGGACCATAGGCTGTACAGAGAAATATCTGCTTCTAAAACCAAAAGTGTGCTCTCAAACTGAATGGTTGTCAATGTGTGCATTCAACCGACAGAGTTAAACTCACGTTTGTATTCAGCGGTTTACAAACCATTTCTGTGCAGAATCCCAAAACCGGTAATTCCAGCTCAATGCCGGCATCCGTACTAAACAGCAGGAAACTTCGTCTAAAACTCAGGAGAAAAGTTTCCTTGAAACTGCTCTGCTGTGCGTTCGTTCACCTAAGAGAGTTGAAACTATGTTGAGTTTCAGCGAGTCAGAAACACGTTTATGCTAGGAGCTGCGTTGGGATATTCCCGAGTGAATGGGACCATAGGCTGTACAGAGAAATATCTGCTTCTAAAACCAAAACGGAGCTATCTAACTGAATGGTTGTCAATGTGTGCATTCAACTGACAGAGTTAAACTCACGTGTGGATTCAGCGGTTTGCAAACCTTTCTGTGCAGAATCCCAAAACCGGTATTTCCATCCCAATGCCGGCATCCGTACTAAACAGCAGGAAACTTCGTCTAAAACTCAGGAGAAACGTTTCCTTGAAACTGCTCTGCTGTGCGTTCGATCACCTAAGAGAGTTGAATCTATGTTGAGATTCAGCGAGTCAGAAACACGTTTCTTCTAGGAGGTGCGTTGGGATATTCCCGACTGAATGGGACCATAGGCTGTACAGAGAAATATCTGCTCCTACAACCAAAAGGGTGGTATCTAACTGAATGGTTGTCAATGTGTGCATTCAACTGACAGAGTTAAATTCACGTTTGGATTCAGCGGTTTACAAACCCTTTCTGTGCAGAATCCCAAACCCGGTAATTCCAGCTCAATGCCGGCATCCGTACTAAACAGCCGGAAACTTCGTCTAAAACTCAGGATAAACGTTTCCTGGAAACTGCTCTGCTGTGCGTTCGTTCACCTAAGAGAGTTGAAACTATGTTGAGATTCAGCGAGTCAGAAACACGTTTATGCTAGGAGCTGCGTTGGGATATTCCCGAGTGAATGGGACCATAGGCTGTACAGAGAAATATCTGCTTCTAAAACCAAAACGGAGCTATCTAACTGAATGGCTGTCAATGTGTGCATTCAACTGACAGAGTTAAACTCACGTATGGATTCAGCTGTTTGCAAACCATTTCTGTGCAGAATCCCAAAACCGGTATGTCCAGCCCAATGTCGGCATCCGTACTAAACAGCAGGAAACTTCGTCTAAAACTCAGGAGAAACGTTTCCTTGAAACTGCTCTGCTGTGCGTTCGTTCACCTAAGAGAGTTGAATCTATGTTGAGATTCAGCGAGTCAGAAACACGTTTCTTCTAGGAGCTGCGTTGGGATATTCCCGAGTGAATGGGACCATAGGCTGTACAGAGAAATATCTGCTTCTAAAACCAAAAGTGTGCTATCAAACTGAATGGTTGTCAATGTGTGCATTCAACTGACAGAGTTAAACTCACGTGTGGATTCAGCGGTTTGCAAACCCTTTCTGTGCAGAATCCCAAAACCGGTATTTCCAGCCCAATGCCGGCATACGTACTAAACAGCAGGAAACGTCGTCTAAGACTCAGGAGAAACGTTTCCTTGAAACTGCTCTGCTGTGCGTTCGTTCACCTAAGAGAGTTGAATCTATGTTGAGATTCAGCGAGTCAGAAACACGTTTCTTCTAGGAGCTGCGTTGGGATATTCCCGAGTGAATGGGACCATAGGCTGTACAGAGAAATATCTGCTTCTAAAACCAAAACGGATCTATCTAACTGAATGGTTGCCAATGTGTGCATTCAACTGACAGAGTTAAACTCACGTGTGCATTCAGCGGTTTGCAAACCCTTTCTGTGCAGAATCCCAAAACCGGTATTTCCTGCCCAATGCCGGCATACGTACTAAACAGCAGGAAACTTCGTCTAAAACTCAGGAGAAACGTTTCCTTGAAACTGCTCTGCTGTGCGTTCGATCACCTAAGAGAGTTGAATCTATGTTGAGATTCAGCGAGTCAGAAACACGTTTCTTCTAGGAGTTGCGTTGGGATATTCCCGAGTGAATGGGACCATAGGCTGTACAGAGAAATATCTGCTTCTAAAACCAAAAGTGTGCTATCAAACTGAATGGTTGTCAATGTGTGCATTCAACTGACAGAGTTAAACTCACGTGTGGATTCAGCGGTTTGCAAACCCTTTCTGTGCAGAATCCCAAAACCGGTATTTCCAGCCCAATGCCCGCATCTGTACTAAACAGCAGGAAACTTCGTCTAAAACTCAGGAGAAACGTTTCCTTGAAACTGCTCTGCTGTGCGTTCGTTCACCTAAGAGAGTTGAATCTATGTTGAGATTCAGCGAGTCAGAAACACGTTTCTTCTAGGAGTTGCGTTGGGATATTCCCGAGTGAATGGGACCATAGGCTGTACAGAGAAATATCTGCTTCTAAAACCAAAAGTGTGCAATCAAACTGAATGGTTGTCAATGTGTGCATTCAACTGACAGAGTTAAACTCACGTTTGGATTCAGCGGTTTACAAACCATTTCTGTGCAGAATCCCAAAACCGGTAATTCCAGCTCAATGCCGGCATCCGTACTAAACAGCAGGAAACTTCGTCTAAAACTCAGGAGAAAAGTTTCCTTGAAACTGCTCTGCTGTGCGTTCGTTCACCTAAGAGAGTTGAAACTATGTTGAGTTTCAGCGAGTCAGAAACACGTTTATGCTAGGAGCTGCGTTGGGATATTCCCGAGTGAATGGGACCATAGGCTGTACAGAGAAATATCTGCTTCTAAAACCAAAACGGAGCTATCTAACTGAATGGTTGTCAATGTGTGCATTCAACTGACAGAGTTAAACTCACGTGTGGATTCAGCGGTTTGCAAACCTTTCTGTGCAGAATCCCAAAACCGGTATTTCCATCCCAATGCCGGCATCCGTACTAAACAGCAGGAAACTTCGTCTAAAACTCAGGAGAAACGTTTCCTTGAAACTGCTCTGCTGTGCGTTCGATCACCTAAGAGAGTTGAATCTATGTTGAGATTCAGCGAGTCAGAAACACGTTTCTTCTAGGAGCTGCGTTGGGATACTCCCGAGTGAATGGGACCATAGGCTGTACAGAGAAATATCTGCTTCTAAAACCAAAACGGAGCTATCTAACTGAATGGTTGCCAATGTGTGCATTCAACTGACAGAGTTAAACTCACGTGTGGATTCAGCGGTTTGCAAACCCTTTCTGTGCAGAATCCCAAAACCGGTATTTTCAGCCCAATGCCGGCATACGTACTAAACAGCAGGAAACTTCGTCTAAAACTCAGGAGAAACGTTTCCTTGAAACTGCTCTGCTGTGCGTTCGTTCAGCTAAGAGAGTTGAATCTATGTTGAGATTCAGCGAGTCAGAAACACGTTTCTTCTAGGAGCTGCGTTGGGATATTCCCGAGTGAATGGGACCATAGGCTGTACAGAGAAATATCTGCTTCTAAAACCAGAACGGAGCTATCTAACCGAATGGTTGTCAATGTGTGCATTCAACTGACAGAGTTAAACTCACGTGTGGATTCAGCGGTTTGCAAACCCTTTCTGTGCAGAATCCCAAAACCGGTATTTTCAGCCCAATGCCGGCATACGTACTAAACAGCAGGAAACTTCGTCTAAAACTCAGGAGAAACGTTTCCTTGAAACTGCTCTGCTGTGCGTTCGTTCACCTAAGAGAGTTGAATCTATGTTGAGATTCAGCGAGTCAGAAACACGTTTCTTCTAGGAGCTGCGTTGGGATATTCCCGAGTGAATGGGACCATAGGCTGTACAGAGAAATATCTGCTTCTAAAACCAGAACGGAGCTATCTAACCGAATGGTTGTCAATGTGTGCATTCAACTGACAGAGTTAAACTCACGTGTGGATTCAGCGGTTTGCAAACCCTTTCTGTGCAGAATCCCAAAACCGGTATTTCCAGCCCAATGCCGGCATACGTACTAAACAGCAGGAAACTTCGTCTAAAACTCAGGAGAAACGTTTCCTTGAAACTGCTCTGCTGTGCGTTCGTTCACCTAAGAGAGTTGAATCTATGTTGAGATTCAGCGAGTCAGAAACACGTTTCTTCAAGGAGATGCGTTGGGATATTCCCGAGTGAATGGTACCATAGGCTGTACAGAGAAATATCTGCTTCTGAAACCAAAACGGAGCTATCTAACTGAATGGTTGTCAATGTGTGCATTCAACTGACAGAGTTAAACTCATGTGTGGAGTCAGCGGTTTGCAAACCCTTTCTGTGCAGAATCCCAAAACCGGTATTTCCAGCCCAATGCCGGCATCCGTACTAAACAGCAGGAAACTTCGTCTAAAACTCAGGAGAAACGTTTCCTTGAAACTGCTCTGCTGTGCGTTCGATCATCTAAGAGAGTTGAATCTATGTTGAGATTCAGCGAGTCAGAAACACGTCTCTTCTAGGAGGTGCGTTGGGATATTCCCGAGTGAATGGGACCATAGGCTGTACAGAGAAATATCTGCTCCTACAACCAAAAGGGTGGTATCTAACTGAATGGTTGTCAATGTGTGCATTCAACTGACAGAGTTAAACTCACGTGTGGATTCAGCGGTTTGCAATCCCTCTCTGTGCAGAATCCCAAAACCGGTATTTCCAGCCCAATGCCGGCATCCGTACTAAACAGGAGGAAACTTCGTCTAAAACTCAGGAGAAACGTTTCCTTGAAACTGCTCTGCTGTGCGTTCGTTCACCTTAGAGAGTTGAATCTATGTTGAGATTCAGCGAGTCAGAAACACGTTTCTTCTAGGAGCTGCGTTGGGATATTCCCGAGTGAATGGGACCATAGGCTGTACAGAGAAATATCTGCTTCTAAAACCAAAAGTGTGCTATCAAACTGAATGGTTGTCAATGTGTGCATTCAACTGACAGAGTTAAACTCACGTGTGGATTCAGCGGTTTGCAAACCCTTTCTGTGCAGAATCCCAAAACCGGTATTTCCAGCCCAATGCCGGCATACGTACTAAACAGCAGGAAACTTCGTCTAAAACTCAGGAGAAACGTTTCCTTGAAACTGCTCTGCTGTGCGTTCGTTCACCTAAGAGAGTTGAATCTATGTTGAGATTCAGCGAGTCAGAAACACGTTTCTTCTAGGAGCTGCGTTGGAATATTCCCGACTGAATGGGACCATAGGCTGTACAGAGAAATATCTGCTTCTAAAACCAAAACGGAGCTATCTAACTGAATGGTTGTCAATGTGTGCATTCAACTGACAGAGTTAAACTCACGTGTGGATTCAGCGGCTTGCAAAACCTTTCTGTGCAGAATCCCAAAACCGGTATTTCCAGCCCAATGCCGGCATACGTACTAAACAGCAGGAAACTTCGTCTAAAACTCAGGAGCAACGTTTCCGTGAAACTGCTCTGCTGTGCGTTCGTTCACCTAAGAGAGTTGAATCTATGTTGAGATTCAGCGAGTCAGAAACACGTTTCTTCTAGGAGCTGCTTTGGGATATTCCCGAGTGAATGGGACCATAGGCTGTACAGAGAAATATCTGCTTCTAAAACCAAAACGGAGCTATCTAACTGAATGGTTGTCAATGTGTGCATTCAACTGACAGAGTTAAACTCACGTGTGGATTCAGCGGTTTGCAAACCCTTTCTGTGCAGAATCCCAAAACCGGTATTTCCAGCCCAATGCCGGCATCCGTACTAAACAGCAGGAAACTTCGTCTAAAACTCAGGAGAAACGTTTCCTTGAAACTGCTCTGCTGTGCGTTCGATCACCTAAGAGAGTTGAATCTATGTTGAGATTCAGCGAGTCAGAAACACGTTTCTTCTAGGAGGTGCGTTGGGATATTCCCGAGTGAATGGGACCATAGGCTGTACAGAGAAATATCTGCTCCTACAACCAAAAGGGTGGTATCTAACTGAATGGTTGTCAATGTGTGCATTCAACTGACAGAGTTAAACTCACGTTTGGATTCAGCGGTTTACAAACCCTTTCTGTGCAGAATCCCAAAACCGGTAATTCCAGCTCAATTCCGGCATACGTACTAAACAGCAGGAAACTTCGTCTAAAACTCAGGAGAAACGTTTCCTTGAAACTGCTCTGCTGTGCGTTCGTTCACCTAAGAGAGTTGAAACTATGTTGAGATTCAGCGAGACAGAAACACGTTTATGCTGGGAGCTGCGTTGGGATATTCCCGAGTGAATGGGACCATAGGCTGTACAGAGAAATATCTGCTTCTGAAACCAAAACGGAGCTATCTAACTGAATGGTTGTCAATGTGTGCATTCAACTGACAGAGTTAAACTCACGTGTGGATTCAGCGGTTTGCAAACCATTTCTGTGCAGAATCCCAAAACCGGTATGTCCAGGCCAATGCCGGCATCCGTGCTAAACAGCAGGAAACTTCGTCTAAAACTCAGGAGAAACGTTTCCTTGAAACTGCTCTGCTGTGCGTTCGTTCACCTAAGAGAGTTGAATCTATGTTGAGATTCAGCGAGTCAGAAACACGTTTCTTCTAGGAGGTGCGTTGGGATACTCCCGAGTGAATGGGACCATAGGCTGTACAGAGAAATATCTGCTTCTAAAACCAAAACGGAGCTATCTAACTGAATGGTTGTCAATGTGTGCATTCAACTGACAGAGTTAAACTCACGTGTGGATTCAGCGGTTTGCAAACCCTTTCTGTGCAGAATCCCAAAACCGGTATTTCCAGCCCAATGCCGGCATACGTACTAAAGAGCAGGAAACTTCGTCTAAAACTCAGGAGCAACGTTTCCGTGAAACTGCTCTGCTGTGCGTTCGTTCACCTAAGAGAGTTGAATCTATGTTGAGATTCAGCGAGTCAGAAACACGTTTCTTCTAGGAGCTGCGTTGGGATATTCCCGAGTGAATGGGACCATAGGCTTTACAGAGAAATATCTGCTTCTAAAACCAAAACGGAGCTATCTAACTGAATGGCTGTCAATGTGTGCATTCAACTGACAGAGTTAAACTCACGTGTGGATTCAGCGGTTTGCAAACCCTTTCTGTGAAGAATCCCAAAACCGGTATTTCCAGCCCAATGCCGGCATCCGTACTAAACAGCAGGAAACTTCGTATAAAACTCAGGAGAAACTTTTCCTTGAAACTGCTCTGCTGTGCGTTCGATCACCTAAGAGAGTTGAATCTATGTTGAGATTCAGCGAGTCAGAAACACGTTTCTTCTAGGAGGTGCGTTGGGATATTCCCGAGTGAATGGGACCATAGGCTGTACAGAGAAATATCTGCTCCTACAACCAAAAGGGTGGTATCTAACTGAATGGTTGTCAATGTGTGCATTCAACTGACAGAGTTAAACTCACGTTTGGATTCAGCGGTTTACAAACCCTTTCTGTGCAGAATCCCAAAACCGGTAATTCCAGCTCAATGCCGGCATCCGTACTAAACAGCAGGAAACTTCGTCTAAAACTCAGGAGAAACGTTTCCTTGAAACTGCTCTGCTGTGCGTTCGTTCACCTAAGAGAGTTGAAACTATGTTGAGATTCAGCGAGTCAGAAACACGTTTATGCTAGGAGCTGCGTTGGGATATTCCCGAGTGAATGGGACCATAGGCTATACAGAGAAATATCTGCTTCTGAAACCAAAACGGAGCTATCTAACTGAATGGTTGTCAATGTGTACATTCAACTGACAGAGTTAAACTCACGTGTGGATTCAGCGGTTTGCAAACCATTTCTGTGCAGAATTCCAAAACCGGTATGTCCAGCCCAATGCCGGCATCCGTACTAAACAGCAGGAAACTTCGTCGAAAACTCAGGAGAAACGTTTCCTTGAAACTGCTCTACTGTGCCTTCGTTCATCTAAGAGAGTTGAATCTATGTTGAGATTCAGCGAGTCAGAAACACGTTTCTTCTAGGAGCTGCGTTGGGATATTCCCGAGTGAATGGGACCATAGGCTGTACAGAGAAATATCTGCTTCTAAAACCAAAAGTGTGCTATCAAACTGAATGGTTGTCAATGTGTGCATTCAACTGACAGAGTTAAACTCACGTGTGGATTCAGCGGTTTGCAAACCCTTTCTGTGCAGAATCCCAAAACCGGTATTTCCAGCCCAATGCCCGCATCCGTACTAAACAGCAGGAAACTTCGTCTAAAACTCAGGAGAAACGTTTCCTTGAAACTGCTCTGCTGTGCGTTCGTTCACCTAAGAGAGTTGAATCTATGTTGAGATTCAGCGAGTCAGAAACACGTTTCTTCTAGGAGCTGCGTTGGGATATTCCCGAGTGAATGGGACCATAGGCTGTACAGAGAAATATCTGCTTCTAAAACCAAAAGTGTGCTCTCAAACTGAATGGTTGTCAATGTGTGCATTCAACCGACAGAGTTAAACTCACGTTTGGATTCAGCGGTTTACAAACCATTTCTGTGCAGAATCCCAAAACCGGTAATTCCAGCTCAATGCCGGCATCCGTACTAAACAGCAGGAAACTTCGTCTAAAACTCAGGAGAAAAGTTTCCTTGAAACTGCTCTGCTGTGCGTTCGTTCACCTAAGAGAGTTGAAACTATGTTGAGTTTCAGCGAGTCAGAAACACGTTTATGCTAGGAGCTGCGTTGGGATATTCCCGAGTGAATGGGACCATAGGCTGTACAGAGAAATATCTGCTTCTAAAACCAAAACGGAGCTATCTAACTGAATGGTTGTCAATGTGTGCATTCAACTGACAGAGTTAAACTCACGTGTGGATTCAGCGGTTTGCAAACCTTTCTGTGCAGAATCCCAAAACCGGTATTTCCATCCCAATGCCGGCATCCGTACTAAACAGCAGGAAACTTCGTCTAAAACTCAGGAGAAACGTTTCCTTGAAACTGCTCTGCTGTGCGTTCGATCACCTAAGAGAGTTGAATCTATGTTGAGATTCAGCGAGTCAGAAACACGTTTCTTCTAGGAGGTGCGTTGGGATATTCCCGACTGAATGGGACCATAGGCTGTACAGAGAAATATCTGCTCCTACAACCAAAAGGGTGGTATCTAACTGAATGGTTGTCAATGTGTGCATTCAACTGACAGAGTTAAATTCACGTTTGGATTCAGCGGTTTACAAACCCTTTCTGTGCAGAATCCCAAACCCGGTAATTCCAGCTCAATGCCGGCATCCGTACTAAACAGCCGGAAACTTCGTCTAAAACTCAGGATAAACGTTTCCTGGAAACTGCTCTGCTGTGCGTTCGTTCACCTAAGAGAGTTGAAACTATGTTGAGATTCAGCGAGTCAGAAACACGTTTATGCTAGGAGCTGCGTTGGCATATTCCCGAGTGAATGGGACCATAGGCTGTACAGAGAAATATCTGCTTCTAAAACCAAAACGGAGCTATCTAACTGAATGGCTGTCAATGTGTGCATTCAACTGACAGAGTTAAACTCACGTATGGATTCAGCTGTTTGCAAACCATTTCTGTGCAGAATCCCAAAACCGGTATGTCCAGCCCAATGTCGGCATCCGTACTAAACAGCAGGAAACTTCGTCTAAAACTCAGGAGAAACGTTTCCTTGAAACTGCTCTGCTGTGCGTTCGTTCACCTAAGAGAGTTGAATCTATGTTGAGATTCAGCGAGTCAGAAACACGTTTCTTCTAGGAGCTGCGTTGGGATATTCCCGAGTGAATGGGACCATAGGCTGTACAGAGAAATATCTGCTTCTAAAACCAAAAGTGTGCTATCAAACTGAATGGTTGTCAATGTGTGCATTCAACTGACAGAGTTAAACTCACGTGTGGATTCAGCGGTTTGCAAACCCTTTCTGTGCAGAATCCCAAAACCGGTATTTCCAGCCCAATGCCGGCATACGTACTAAACAGCAGGAAACGTCGTCTAAGACTCAGGAGAAACGTTTCCTTGAAACTGCTCTGCTGTGCGTTCGTTCACCTAAGAGAGTTGAATCTATGTTGAGATTCAGCGAGTCAGAAACACGTTTCTTCTAGGAGCTGCGTTGGGATATTCCCGAGTGAATGGGACCATAGGCTGTACAGAGAAATATCTGCTTCTAAAACCAAAACGGATCTATCTAACTGAATGGTTGCCAATGTGTGCATTCAACTGACAGAGTTAAACTCACGTGTGCATTCAGCGGTTTGCAAACCCTTTCTGTGCAGAATCCCAAAACCGGTATTTCCTGCCCAATGCCGGCATACGTACTAAACAGCAGGAAACTTCGTCTAAAACTCAGGAGAAACGTTTCCTTGAAACTGCTCTGCTGTGCGTTCGATCACCTAAGAGAGTTGAATCTATGTTGAGATTCAGCGAGTCAGAAACACGTTTCTTCTAGGAGTTGCGTTGGGATATTCCCGAGTGAATGGGACCATAGGCTGTACAGAGAAATATCTGCTCCTACAACCAAAAGGGTGGTATCTAACTGAATGGTTGTCAATGTGTGCATTCAACTGACAGAGTTAAACTCACGTGTGGATTCAGCGGTTTACAAACCCTTTCTGTGCAGAATCCCAAAACCGGTAATTCCAGCTCAATGCCGGCATCCGTACTAAACAGCAGGAAACTTCGTCTAAAACTCAGGAGAAAAGTTTCCTTGAAACTGCTCTGCTGTGCGTTCGTTCACCTAAGAGAGTTGAAACTATGTTGAGATTCAGCGAGTCAAAAACACGTTTATGCTACGAGCTGCGTTGGGATATTCCCGAGTGAATGGGACCATAGGCTGTACAGAGAAATATCTGCTTCTAAAACCAAAACGGAGCTATCTAACTGAATGGTTGTCAATGTGTGCATTCAACTGACAGAGTTAAACTCACGTGTGGATTCAGCGGTTTGCAAACCCTTTCTGTGCAGAATCCCAAAACCGGTATGTCCAGCCCAATGCCGGCATCCGTACTAAACAGCAGGAAACTTCGTCTAAAACTCAGGAGCAACGTTTCCTTGAAACTGCTCTGCTGTGCGTTCGTTCACCTAAGAGAGTTGAATCTATGTTGCGATTCAGTGAGTCAGAAACACGTTTCTTCTAGGAGCTGCGTTGGGATATTCCCGAGTGAATGGGACCATAGGCTGTACAGAGAAATATCTGCTTCTAAAACCAAAACGGATCTATCTAACTGAATGGTTGCCAATGTGTGCATTCAACTGACAGAGTTAAATTCACGTGTGGATTCAGCGGTTTGCAAACCCTTTCTGTGCAGAATCCCAAAACCGGTATTTCCAGCCCAATGCCGGCATCCGTACTAAACAGCAGGAAACTTCGTCTAAAACTCAGGAGAAACGTTTCCTTGAAACTGCTCTGCTGTGCGTTCGATCACCTAAGAGAGTTGAATCTATGTTGACATTCAGCGAGTCAGAAACACGTTTCTTCTAGGAGGTGCGTTGGGATATTCCCGAGTGAATGGGACCATAGGCTGTACAGAGAAATATCTGCTCCTACAATCAAAAGGGTGGTATCTAACTGAATGGTTGTCAATGTGTGCATTCAACTGACAGAGTTAAACTCACGTTTGGATTCAGCGGTTTACAAACCCTTTCTGTGCAGAATCCCAAAACCGGTAATTCCAGCTCAATGCCGGCATCCGTACTAAACAGCAGGAAACTTCGTCTAAAACTCAGGAGAAACGTTTCCTTGAAACTGCTCTGCTGTGCGTTCGTTCACCTAAGAGAGTTGAAACTATGTTGAGATTCAGCGAGTCAGAAACACGTTTATGCTAGGAGCTGCGTTGGGATATTCCCGAGTGAATGGGACCATAGGCTGTACAGAGAAATATCTGCTTCTAAAACCAAAACGGAGCTCTCTAACTGAATGGTTGTCAATGTGTGCATTCAACTGACAGAGTTAAACTCACGTGTGGATTCAGCGGTTTGCAAACCCTTTCTGTGCAGAATCCCAAAACCGGTATGTCCAGCCCAATGCCGGCATCCGTACTAAACAGCAGGAAACTTCGTCTAAAACTCAGGAGAAACGTTTCCTTGAAACTGCTCTGCTGTGCGTTCGATCACCTAAGAGAGTTGAATCTATGTTGAGATTCAGCGAGTCAGAAACACGTTTCTTCTAGGAGGTGCATTGGGAAATTCCCGAGTGAATGGGACCATAGGCTGTACAGAGAAATATCTGCTCCTACAACCAAAAGGGTGGTATCTAACTGAATGGTTGTCAATGTGTGCATTCAACTGACAGAGTTAAATTCACGTTTGGATTCAGCGGTTTACAAACCCTTTCTGTGCAGAATCCCAAATCCGGTAATTCCAGCTCAATGCCGGCATCCGTACTAAACAGCAGGAAACTTCGTCTAAAACTCAGGAGAAACGTTTCCTGGAAACTGCTCTGCTGTGCGTTCGTTCACCTAAGAGAGTTGAAACTATGTTGAGATTCAGCGAGTCAGAAACACGTTTATGCTAGGAGCTGCGTTGGGATATTCCCGAGTGAATGGGACCATAGGCTGTACAGAGAAATATCTACTTCTAAAACCAAAACGGAGCTATCTAACTGAATGGTTGTCAATGTGTGCAATCAACTGACAGAGTTAAACTCACGTGTGGATTCATCTGTTTGCAAACCATTTCTGTGCAGAATCCCAAAACCGGTATGTCCAGCCCAATGCCATCATCCGTACTAAACAGCAGGAAACTTCGTCTAAAACTCAGGAGAATCGTTTCCTTGAAACTGCTCTGCTGTGCGTTCGTTCACCTAAGAGAGTTGAATCTATGTTGAGATTCAGCGAGTCAGAAACACGTTTCTTCTAGGAGCTGCGTTGGGATATTCCCGAGTGAATGGGACCATAGGCTGTACAGAGAAATATCTGCTTCTAAACCAAAAGTGTGCTATCAAACTGAATGGTTGTCAATGTGTGCATTCAACTGACAGAGTTAAACTCACGTGTGGATTCAGCGGTTTGCAAACCCTTTCTGTGCAGAATCCCAAAACCGGTATTTCCAGCCCAATGCCGGCATCCGTACTAAACAGCAGGAAACTTCGTCTAAAACTCAGGAGAAACGTTTCCTTGAAACTGCTCTGCTGTGCGTTCGTTCACCTAAGAGAGTTGAATCTATGTTGAGATTCAGCGAGTCAGAAACACGTTTCTTCTAGGAGCTGCGTTGGGATATTCCCGAGTGAATGGGACCATAGGCTGTACAGAGAACTATCTGCTTCTAAAACCAAAAGTGTGCTATCACACTGAATGGTTGTCAATGTGTGCATTCAACTGACAGAGTTAAACTCACGTGTGGATTCAGCGGTTTGCAAACCCTTTCTGTGCAGAATCCCAAAACCGGTATTTCCAGCCCAATGCCCGCATCCGTACTAAACAGCAGGAAATTTCGTCTAAAAATCAGGAGAAACGTTTCCTTGAAACTGCTCTGCTGTGCGTTCGTTCACCTAAGAGAGTTGAATCTATGTTGAGATTCAGCGAGTCAGAAACGCGTTTCTTCTAGGAGCTGCGTTGGGATATTCCCGAGTGAATGGGACCATAGGCTGTACAGAGAAATATCTGCTTCTAAAACCAAAACGGAGCTATCTAACTGAATGGTTGTCAATGTGTGCATTCAACTGACAGAGTTAAACTCACGTGTGGATTCAGCGGTTTGCAAACCTTTCTGTGCAGAATCCCAAAACCGGTATTTCCATCCCAATGCCGGCATCCGTACTAAACAGCAGGAAACTTCGTCTAAAACTCAGGAGAAACGTTTCCTTGAAACTGCTCTGCTGTGCGTTCGATCACCTAAGAGAGTTGAATCTATGTTGAGATTCAGCGAGTCAGAAACACGTTTCTTCTAGGAGGTGCGTTGGGATATTCCCGACTGAATGGGACCATAGGCTGTACAGAGAAATATCTGCTCCTACAACCAAAAGGGTGGTATCTAACTGAATGGTTGTCAATGTGTGCATTCAACTGACAGAGTTAAATTCACGTTTGGATTCAGCGGTTTACAAACCCTTTCTGTGCAGAATCCCAAACCCGGTAATTCCAGCTCAATGCCGGCATCCGTACTAAACAGCCGGAAACTTCGTCTAAAACTCAGGATAAACGTTTCCTGGAAACTGCTCTGCTGTGCGTTCGTTCACCTAAGAGAGTTGAAACTATGTTGAGATTCAGCGAGTCAGAAACACGTTTATGCTAGGAGCTGCGTTGGGATATTCCCGAGTGAATGGGACCATAGGCTGTACAGAGAAATATCTGCTTCTAAAACCAAAACGGAGCTATCTAACTGAATGGCTGTCAATGTGTGCATTCAACTGACAGAGTTAAACTCACGTATGGATTCAGCTGTTTGCAAACCATTTCTGTGCAGAATCCCAAAACCGGTATGTCCAGCCCAATGTCGGCATCCGTACTAAACAGCAGGAAACTTCGTCTAAAACTCAGGAGAAACGTTTCCTTGAAACTGCTCTGCTGTGCGTTCGTTCACCTAAGAGAGTTGAATCTATGTTGAGATTCAGCGAGTCAGAAACACGTTTCTTCTAGGAGCTGCGTTGGGATATTCCCGAGTGAATGGGACCATAGGCTGTACAGAGAAATATCTGCTTCTAAAACCAAAAGTGTGCTATCAAACTGAATGGTTGTCAATGTGTGCATTCAACTGACAGAGTTAAACTCACGTGTGGATTCAGCGGTTTGCAAACCCTTTCTGTGCAGAATCCCAAAACCGGTATTTCCAGCCCAATGCCGGCATACGTACTAAACAGCAGGAAACGTCGTCTAAGACTCAGGAGAAACGTTTCCTTGAAACTGCTCTGCTGTGCGTTCGTTCACCTAAGAGAGTTGAATCTATGTTGAGATTCAGCGAGTCAGAAACACGTTTCTTCTAGGAGCTGCGTTGGGATATTCCCGAGTGAATGGGACCATAGGCTGTACAGAGAAATATCTGCTTCTAAAACCAAAACGGATCTATCTAACTGAATGGTTGCCAATGTGTGCATTCAACTGACAGAGTTAAACTCACGTGTGCATTCAGCGGTTTGCAAACCCTTTCTGTGCAGAATCCCAAAACCGGTATTTCCTGCCCAATGCCGGCATACGTACTAAACAGCAGGAAACTTCGTCTAAAACTCAGGAGAAACGTTTCCTTGAAACTGCTCTGCTGTGCGTTCGATCACCTAAGAGAGTTGAATCTATGTTGAGATTCAGCGAGTCAGAAACACGTTTCTTCTAGGAGTTGCGTTGGGATATTCCCGAGTGAATGGGACCATAGGCTGTACAGAGAAATATCTGCTCCTACAACCAAAAGGGTGGTATCTAACTGAATGGTTGTCAATGTGTGCATTCAACTGACAGAGTTAAACTCACGTGTGGATTCAGCGGTTTACAAACCCTTTCTGTGCAGAATCCCAAAACCGGTAATTCCAGCTCAATGCCGGCATCCGTACTAAACAGCAGGAAACTTCGTCTAAAACTCAGGAGAAAAGTTTCCTTGAAACTGCTCTGCTGTGCGTTCGTTCACCTAAGAGAGTTGAAACTATGTTGAGATTCAGCGAGTCAAAAACACGTTTATGCTACGAGCTGCGTTGGGATATTCCCGAGTGAATGGGACCATAGGCTGTACAGAGAAATATCTGCTTCTAAAACCAAAACGGAGCTATCTAACTGAATGGTTGTCAATGTGTGCATTCAACTGACAGAGTTAAACTCACGTGTGGATTCAGCGGTTTGCAAACCCTTTCTGTGCAGAATCCCAAAACCGGTATGTCCAGCCCAATGCCGGCATCCGTACTAAACAGCAGGAAACTTCGTCTAAAACTCAGGAGCAACGTTTCCTTGAAACTGCTCTGCTGTGCGTTCGTTCACCTAAGAGAGTTGAATCTATGTTGCGATTCAGTGAGTCAGAAACACGTTTCTTCTAGGAGCTGCGTTGGGATATTCCCGAGTGAATGGGACCATAGGCTGTACAGAGAAATATCTGCTTCTAAAACCAAAACGGATCTATCTAACTGAATGGTTGCCAATGTGTGCATTCAACTGACAGAGTTAAATTCACGTGTGGATTCAGCGGTTTGCAAACCCTTTCTGTGCAGAATCCCAAAACCGGTATTTCCAGCCCAATGCCGGCATCCGTACTAAACAGCAGGAAACTTCGTCTAAAACTCAGGAGAAACGTTTCCTTGAAACTGCTCTGCTGTGCGTTCGATCACCTAAGAGAGTTGAATCTATGTTGACATTCAGCGAGTCAGAAACACGTTTCTTCTAGGAGGTGCGTTGGGATATTCCCGAGTGAATGGGACCATAGGCTGTACAGAGAAATATCTGCTCCTACAATCAAAAGGGTGGTATCTAACTGAATGGTTGTCAATGTGTGCATTCAACTGACAGAGTTAAACTCACGTTTGGATTCAGCGGTTTACAAACCCTTTCTGTGCAGAATCCCAAAACCGGTAATTCCAGCTCAATGCCGGCATCCGTACTAAACAGCAGGAAACTTCGTCTAAAACTCAGGAGAAACGTTTCCTTGAAACTGCTCTGCTGTGCGTTCGTTCACCTAAGAGAGTTGAAACTATGTTGAGATTCAGCGAGTCAGAAACACGTTTATGCTAGGAGCTGCGTTGGGATATTCCCGAGTGAATGGGACCATAGGCTGTACAGAGAAATATCTGCTTCTAAAACCAAAACGGAGCTATCTAACTGAATGGTTGTCAATGTGTGCATTCAACTGACAGAGTTAAACTCACGTGTGGATTCAGCGGTTTGCAAACCCTTTCTGTGCAGAATCCCAAAACCGGTATGTCCAGCCCAATGCCGGCATCCGTACTAAACAGCAGGAAACTTCGTCTAAAACTCAGGAGAAACGTTTCCTTGAAACTGCTCTGCTGTGCGTTCGATCACCTAAGAGAGTTGAATCTATGTTGAGATTCAGCGAGTCAGAAACACGTTTCTTCTAGGAGGTGCATTGGGAAATTCCCGAGTGAATGGGACCATAGGCTGTACAGAGAAATATCTGCTCCTACAACCAAAAGGGTGGTATCTAACTGAATGGTTGTCAATGTGTGCATTCAACTGACAGAGTTAAATTCACGTTTGGATTCAGCGGTTTACAAACCCTTTCTGTGCAGAATCCCAAGTCCGGTAATTCCAGCTCAATGCCGGCATCCGTACTAAACAGCAGGAAACTTCGTCTAAAACTCAGGAGAAACGTTTCCTGGAAACTGCTCTGCTGTGCGTTCGTTCACCTAAGAGAGTTGAAACTATGTTGAGATTCAGCGAGTCAGAAACACGTTTATGCTAGGAGCTGCGTTGGGATATTCCCGAGTGAATGGGACCATAGGCTGTACAGAGAAATATCTACTTCTAAAACCAAAACGGAGCTATCTAACTGAATGGTTGTCAATGTGTGCAATCAACTGACAGAGTTAAACTCACGTGTGGATTCATCTGTTTGCAAACCATTTCTGTGCAGAATCCCAAAACCGGTATGTCCAGCCCAATGCCATCATCCGTACTAAACAGCAGGAAACTTCGTCTAAAACTCAGGAGAATCGTTTCCTTGAAACTGCTCTGCTGTGCGTTCGTTCACCTAAGAGAGTTGAATCTATGTTGAGATTCAGCGAGTCAGAAACACGTTTCTTCTAGGAGCTGCGTTGGGATATTCCCGAGTGAATGGGACCATAGGCTGTACAGAGAAATATCTGCTTCTAAACCAAAAGTGTGCTATCAAACTGAATGGTTGTCAATGTGTGCATTCAACTGACAGAGTTAAACTCACGTGTGGATTCAGCGGTTTGCAAACCCTTTCTGTGCAGAATCCCAAAACCGGTATTTCCAGCCCAATGCCGGCATCCGTACTAAACAGCAGGAAACTTCGTCTAAAACTCAGGAGAAACGTTTCCTTGAAACTGCTCTGCTGTGCGTTCGTTCACCTAAGAGAGTTGAATCTATGTTGAGATTCAGCGAGTCAGAAACACGTTTCTTCTAGGAGCTGCGTTGGGATATTCCCGAGTGAATGGGACCATAGGCTGTACAGAGAACTATCTGCTTCTAAAACCAAAAGTGTGCTATCACACTGAATGGTTGTCAATGTGTGCATTCAACTGACAGAGTTAAACTCACGTGTGGATTCAGCGTTTTGCAAACCCTTTCTGTGCAGAATCCCAAAACCGGTATTTCCAGCCCAATGCCCGCATCCGTACTAAACAGCAGGAAATTTCGTCTAAAAATCAGGAGAAACGTTTCCTTGAAACTGCTCTGCTGTGCGTTCGTTCACCTAAGAGAGTTGAATCTATGTTGAGATTCAGCGAGTCAGAAACGCGTTTCTTCTAGGAGCTGCGTTGGGATATTCCCGAGTGAATGGGACCATAGGCTGTACAGAGAAATATCTGCTTCTAAAACCAAAACGGAGCTATCTAACTGAATGGTTGTCAATGTGTGCATTCAACTGACAGAGTTAAACTCACGTGTGGATTCAGCGGTTTGCAAACCCTTTCTGTGCAGAATCCCAAAACCGGTATTTCCAGCCCAATGCCGGCATACGTACTAAACAGCAGGAAACTTCGTCTAAAACTCAGGAGCAACGTTTCCTTGAAACTGCTCTGCTGTGCGTTCGTTCACCTAAGAGAGTTGAATCTATGTTGAGATTCAGCGAGTCAGAAACACGTTTCTTCTAGGAGCTGCGTTGGGATATTCCCGAGTGAATGGGACCATAGGCTGTACAGAGAAATATCTGCTTCTAAAACCAAAACGGAGCTATCTAACTGAATGGTTGCTAATGTGTGCATTCAACTGACAGAGTTAAACTCACGTGTGGATTCAGCGGTTTGCAAACCCTTTCTGTGCAGAATCCCAAAACCGGTATTTCCAGCCCAATGCCGGCATCCGTACTAAACAGCAGGAAACTTCGTCTAAAACTCAGGAGAAACGTTTCCTTGAAACTGCTCTGCTGTGCGTTCGATCACCTAAGAGAGTTGAATCTATGTTGAGATTCAGCGAGTCAGAAACACGTTTCTTCTAGGAGGTGCGTTGGGATATTCCCGAGTGAATGGGACCATAGGCTGTACAGAGAAATATCTGCTCCTACAACCAAAAGGGTGGTATCTAACTGAATGGTTGTCAATGTGTGCATTCAACTGACAGAGTTAAACTCACGTTTGGATTCAGCGGTTTACAAACCCTTTCTGTGCAGAATCCCATAACCGGTAATTCCAGCTCAATGCCGGCATCCGTACTAAACAGCAGGAAACTTCGTCTAAAACTCAGGAGAAACGTTTCCTTGAAACTGCTCTGCTGTGCGTTCGTTCACCTAAGAGAGTTGAAACTATGTTGAGATTCAGCGAGTCAGAACCACGTTTATGCTAGGAGCTGCGTTGGGATATTCCCGAGTGAATGGGACCATAGGCTGTACAGAGAAATATCTGCTTCTGAAACCAAAACGGAGCTATCTAACTGAATGGTTGTCAATGTGTGCATTCAACTGACAGAGTTAAAGTCACGTGTGGATTCAGCGGTTTGCAAACCCTTTCTGTGCAGAATCCCAAAACCGGTATGTCCAGCCCAATGCCGGCATCCGTACTAAACAGCAGGAAACTTCGTCTAAAACTCAGGAGAAACGTTTCCTTGAAACTGCTCTGCTGTGCGTTCGTTCACCTAAGAGAGTTGAATCTATGTTGAGATTCAGCGAGTCAGAAACACGTTTCTTCTAGGAGCTGCGTTGGGATATTCCCGAGTGAATGGGACCATAGGCTGTACAGAGAAATATCTGCTTCTAAACCAAAAGTGTGCTATCAAACTGAATGGTTGTCAATGTGTGCATTCAACTGACAGAGTTAAACTCACGTGTGGATTCAGCGGTTTGCAAACCCTTTCTGTGCAGAATCCCAAAACCGGTATTTCCAGCCCAATGCCGGCATCCGTACTAAACAGCAGGAAACTTCGTCTAAAACTCAGGAGAAACGTTTCCTTGAAACTGCTCTGCTGTGCGTTCGTTCACCTAAGAGAGTTGAATCTATGTTGAGATTCAGCGAGTCAGAAACACGTTTCTTCTAGGAGCTGCGTTGGGATATTCCCGAGTGAATGGGACCATAGGCTGTACAGAGAACTATCTGCTTCTAAAACCAAAAGTGTGCTATCTAACTGAATGGTTGTCAATGTGTGCATTCAACTGACAGAGTTAAACTCACGTGTGGATTCAGCGGTTTGCAAACCCTTTCTGTGCAGAATACCAAAACCGGTATTTCCAGCCCAATGCCGGCATCCGTACTAAACAGCAGGAAACTTCGTCTAAAACTCAGGAGAAACGTTTCCTTGAAACTGCTCTGCTGTGCGTTCGTTCACCTAAGAGAGTGGAATCTATGTTGAGATTCAGCGAGTCAGAAACACGTTTCTTCTAGGAGCTGCGTTGGGATATTCCCGAGTGAATGGGACCATAGGCTGTACAGAGAAATATCTGCTTCTAAAACCAAAACGGAGCTATCTAACTGAATGGTTGCCAATGTGTGCATTCAACTGACAGAGTTAAACTCACGTGTGGATTCAGCGGTTTGCAAACCCTTTCTGTGCAGAATCCCAAAACCGGTATTTCCAGCCCAATGCCGGCATCCGTACTAAACAGCAGGAAACTTCGTCTAAAACTCAGGAGAAACGTTTCCTTGAAACTGCTCTGCTGTGCGTTCGATCACCTAAGAGAGTTGAATCTATGTTGAGATTCAGCGAGTCAGAAACACGTTTCTTCTAGGAGCTGCGTTGGGATATTCCCGAGTGAATGGGACCATAGGCTGTACAGAGAAATATCTGCTCCTACAACCAAAAGGGTGGTATCTAACTGAATGGTTGTCAATGTGTGCATTCAACTGACAGAGTTAAACTCACGTTTGGATTCAGCGGTTTACAAACCCTTTCTGTGCAGAATCCCAAAACCGGTAATTCCAGCTCAATGCCGGCATCCGTACTAAACAGCAGGAAACTTCGTCTAAAACTCAGGAGAAACGTTTCCTTGAAACTGCTCTGCTGTGCGTTCGTTCACCTAAGAGAGTTGAAACTATGTTGAGATTCAGCGAGTCAGAAACACGTTTATGCTAGGAGCTGCGTTGGGATATTCCCGAGTGAATGGGACCATAGGCTGTACAGAGAAATATCTGCTTCTGAAACCAAAACGGAGCTATCTAACTGAATGGTTGTCAATGTGTGCATTCAACTGACAGAGTTAAAGTCACGTGTGGATTCAGCGGTTTGCAAACCCTTTCTGTGCAGAATCCCAAAACCGGTATGTCCAGCCCAATGCCGGCATCCGTACTAAACAGCAGGAAACTTCGTCTAAAACTCAGGAGAAACGTTTCCTTGAAACTGCTCTGCTGTGCGTTCGTTCACCTAAGAGAGTTGAATCTATGTTGAGATTCAGCGAGTCAGAAACACGTTTCTTCTAGGAGCTGCGTTGGGATATTCCCGAGTGAATGGGACCATAGGCTGTACAGAGAAATATCTGCTTCTAAACCAAAAGTGTGCTATCAAACTGAATGGTTGTCAATGTGTGCATTCAACTGACAGAGTTAAACTCACGTGTGGATTCAGCGGTTTGCAAACCCTTTCTGTGCAGAATCCCAAAACCGGTATTTCCAGCCCAATGCCGGCATCCGTACTAAACAGCTGGAAACTTCGTCTAAAACTCAGGAGAAACGTTTCCTTGAAACTGCTCTGCTGTGCGTTCGTTCACCTAAGAGAGTTGAATCTATGTTGAGATTCAGCGAGTCAGAAACACGTTTCTTCTAGGAGCTGCGTTGGGATATTCCCGAGTGAATGGGACCATAGGCTGTACAGAGAAATATCTGCTTCTAAAACCAAAACGGAGCTATCTAACTGAATGGTTGTCAATGTGTGCATTCAACTGACAGAGTTAAACTCACGTGTGGATTCAGCGGTTTGCAAACCCTTTCTGTGCAGAATCCCAAAACCGGTATTTCCAGCCCAATGCCGGCATACGTACTAAACAGCAGGAAACTTCGTCTAAAACTCAGGAGCAACGTTTCCTTGAAACTGCTCTGCTGTGCGTTCGTTCACCTAAGAGAGTTGAATCTATGTTGAGATTCAGCGAGTCAGAAACACGTTTCTTCTAGGAGCTGCGTTGGGATATTCCCGAGTGAATGGGACCATAGGCTGTACAGAGAAATATCTGCTTCTAAAACCAAAAGTGTGCTATCAAACTGAATGGTTGTCAATGTGTGCATTCAACTGACAGAGTTAAACTCACGTGTGGATTCAGCGGTTTGCAAACCCTTTCTGTGCAGAATCCCAAAACCGGTATTTCCAGCCCAATGCCGGCATCCGTACTAAACAGCAGGAAACTTCGTCTAAAACTCAGGAGAAACGTTTCCTTGAAACTGCTCTGCTGTGCGTTCGTTCACCTAAGAGAGTGGAATCTATGTTGAGATTCAGCGAGTCAGAAACACGTTTCTTCTAGGAGCTGCGTTGGGATATTCCCGAGTGAATGGGACCATAGGCTGTACAGAGAAATATCTGCTTCTAAAACCAAAACGGAGCTATCTAACTGAATGGTTGCCAATGTGTGCATTCAACTGACAGAGTTAAACTCACGTGTGGATTCAGCGGTTTGCAAACCCTTTCTGTGCAGAATCCCAAAACCGGTATTTCCAGCCCAATGCCGGCATCCGTACTAAACAGCAGGAAACTTCGTCTAAAACTCAGGAGAAACGTTTCCTTGAAACTGCTCTGCTGTGCGTTCGATCACCTAAGAGAGTTGAATCTATGTTGAGATTCAGCGAGTCAGAAACACGTTTCTTCTAGGAGGTGCGTTGGGATATTCCCGAGTGAATGGGACCATAGGCTGTACAGAGAAATATCTGCTCCTACAACCAAAAGGGTGGTATCTAACTGAATGGTTGTCAATGTGTGCATTCAACTGACAGAGTTAAACTCACGTTTGGATTCAGCTGTTTACAAACCCTTTCTGTGCAGAATCCCAAAACCGGTAATTCCAGCTCAATGCCGGCATCCGTACTAAACAGCAGGAAACTTCGTCTAAAACTCAGGAGAAACGTTTCCTTGAAACTGCTCTGCTGTGCGTTCGTTCACCTAAGAGAGTTGAAACTATGTTGAGATTCAGCGAGTCAGAAACACGTTTATGCTAGGAGCTGCGATGGGATATTCCCGAGTGAATGGGACCATAGGCTGTACAGAGAAATATCTGCTTCTGAAACCAAAACGGAGCTATCTAACTGAATGGCTGTCAATGTGTGCATTCAACTGACAGAGTTAAACTCACGTGTGGATTCAGCGGTTTGCAAACCCTTTCTGTGCAGAATCCCAAAACCGGTATGTCCAGCCCAATGCCGGCATCCGTACTAAACAGCAGGAAACTTCGTCTAAAACTCAGGAGAAACGTTTCCTTGAAACTGCTCTGCTGTGCGTTCGTTCACCTAAGAGAGTTGAAACTATGTTGAGATTCACCGAGTCAGAAACACGTTTCTTCTAGGAGGTGCGTTGGGATATTCCCGAGTGAATGGGACCATAGGCTGTACAGAGAAATATCTGCTCCTACAACCAAAAGGGTGGTATCTAACTGAATGGTTGTCAATGTGTGCATTCAGCTGACAGAGTTAAATTCACGTTTGGATTCAGCGGTTTACAAACCCTTTCTGTGCAGAATCCCAAACCCGGTAAATCCAGCTCAATGCCGGCATCCGTACTAAACAGCCGGAAACTTCGTCTAAAACTCAGGAGAAACGTTTCCTGGAAACTGCTCTGCTGTGCGTTCGTTCACCTAAGAGAGTTGAAACTATGTTGAGATTCAGCGAGTCAGAAACACGTTTCTTCTAGGAGCTGCGTTGGGATATTCCCGAGTGAATGGGACCATAGGCTGTACAGAGAAATATCTGCTTCTAAAACCAAAACGGAGCTATCTAACTGAATGGCTGTCAATGTGTGCATTCAACTGACAGAGTTAAACTCACGTGTGGATTCACCTGTTTGCAAACCATTTCTGTGCAGAATCCCAAAACCGGTATGTCCAGCCCAATGCCGTTATCCGTACTAAACAGCAGGAAACTTCGTCTAAAACTCAGGAGAAACGTTTCCTTGAAACTGCTCTGCTGTGCGTTCGTTCACCTAAGAGAGTTGAATCTATGTTGAGATTCAGCGAGTCAGAAACACGTTTCTTCTAGGAGCTGCGTTGGGATATTCCCGAGTGAATGGGACCATAGGCTGTACAGAGAAATATCTGCATCTAAAACCAAAAGTGTGCTATCAAACTGAATGGTTGTCAATGTGTGCATTCAACTGACAGAGTTAAACTCACGTGTGGATTCAGCGGTTTGCAAACCCTTTCTGTGCAGAATCCCAAAACCGGTATTTCCAGCCCAATGCCGGCATCCGTACTAAACAGCAGGAAACTTCGTCTAAAACTCAGGAGAAACGTTTCCTTGAAACTGCTCTGCTGCGCGTTCGATCACCTAAGAGAGTTGAATCTATGTTGAGATTCAGCGAGTCAGAAACACGTTTCTTCTAGGAGGTGCGTTGGGATATTCCCGAGTGAATGGGACCATAGGCTGTACAGAGAAATATCTGCTCCTACAACCAAAAGGGTGGTATCTAACTGAATGGTTGTCAATGTGTGCATTCAACTGACAGAGTTAAACTCACGTTTGGATTCAGCGGTTTACAAACCCTTTCTGTGCAGAATCCCAAAACCGGTAATTCCAGCTCAATGCCGGCATCCGTACTAAACAGCAGGAAACTTCGTCTAAAACTCAGGAGAAACGTTTCCTTGAAACTGCTCTGCTGTGCGTTCGTTCACCTAAGAGAGTTGAAACTATGTTGAGATTCAGCGAGTCAGAAACACGTTTATGCTAGGAGCTGCGTTGGGATATTCCCGAGTGAATGGGACCATAGGCTGTACAGAGAAATATCTGCTTCTGAAACCAAAACGGAGCTATCTAACTGAATGGTTGTCAATGTGTGCATTCAACTGACAGAGTTAAAGTCACGTGTGGATTCAGCGGTTTGCAAACCCTTTCTGTGCAGAATCCCAAAACCGGTATGTCCAGCCCAATGCCGGCATCCGTACTAAACAGCAGGAAACTTCGTCTAAAACTCAGGAGAAACGTTTCCTTGAAACTGCTCTGCTGTGCGTTCGTTCACCTAAGAGAGTTGAATCTATGTTGAGATTCAGCGAGTCAGAAACACGTTTCTTCTAGGAGCTGCGTTGGGATATTCCCGAGTGAATGGGACCATAGGCTGTACAGAGAAATATCTGCTTCTAAACCAAAAGTGTGCTATCAAACTGAATGGTTGTCAATGTGTGCATTCAACTGACAGAGTTAAACTCACGTGTGGATTCAGCGGTTTGCAAACCCTTTCTGTGCAGAATCCCAAAACCGGTATTTCCAGCCCAATGCCGGCATCCGTACTAAACAGCTGGAAACTTCGTCTAAAACTCAGGAGAAACGTTTCCTTGAAACTGCTCTGCTGTGCGTTCGTTCACCTAAGAGAGTTGAATCTATGTTGAGATTCAGCGAGTCAGAAACACGTTTCTTCTAGGAGCTGCGTTGGGATATTCCCGAGTGAATGGGACCATAGGCTGTACAGAGAAATATCTGCTTCTAAAACCAAAACGGAGCTATCTAACTGAATGGTTGTCAATGTGTGCATTCAACTGACAGAGTTAAACTCACGTGTGGATTCAGCGGTTTGCAAACCCTTTCTGTGCAGAATCCCAAAACCGGTATTTCCAGCCCAATGCCGGCATACGTACTAAACAGCAGGAAACTTCGTCTAAAACTCAGGAGCAACGTTTCCTTGAAACTGCTCTGCTGTGCGTTCGTTCACCTAAGAGAGTTGAATCTATGTTGAGATTCAGCGAGTCAGAAACACGTTTCTTCTAGGAGCTGCGTTGGGATATTCCCGAGTGAATGGGACCATAGGCTGTACAGAGAAATATCTGCTTCTAAAACCAAAAGTGTGCTATCAAACTGAATGGTTGTCAATGTGTGCATTCAACTGACAGAGTTAAACTCACGTGTGGATTCAGCGGTTTGCAAACCCTTTCTGTGCAGAATCCCAAAACCGGTATTTCCAGCCCAATGCCGGCATCCGTACTAAACAGCAGGAAACTTCGTCTAAAACTCAGGAGAAACGTTTCCTTGAAACTGCTCTGCTGTGCGTTCGTTCACCTAAGAGAGTGGAATCTATGTTGAGATTCAGCGAGTCAGAAACACGTTTATGCTAGGAGCTGCGTTGGGATATTCCCGAGTGAATGGGACCATAGGCTGTACAGAGAAATATCTGCTTCTAAAACCAAAACGGAGCTATCTAACTGAATGGTTGCCAATGTGTGCATTCAACTGACAGAGTTAAACTCACGTGTGGATTCAGCGGTTTGCAAACCCTTTCTGTGCAGAATCCCAAAACCGGTATTTCCAGCCCAATGCCGGCATCCGTACTAAACAGCAGGAAACTTCGTCTAAAACTCAGGAGAAACGTTTCCTTGAAACTGCTCTGCTGTGCGTTCGATCACCTAAGAGAGTTGAATCTATGTTGAGATTCAGCGAGTCAGAAACACGTTTCTTCTAGGAGGTGCGTTGGGATATTCCCGAGTGAATGGGACCATAGGCTGTACAGAGAAATATCTGCTCCTACAACCAAAACGGTGGTATCTAACTGAATGGTTGTCAATGTGTGCATTCAACTGACAGAGTTAAACTCACGTTTGGATTCAGCTGTTTACAAACCCTTTCTGTGCAGAATCCCAAAACCGGTAATTCCAGCTCAATGCCGGCATCCGTACTAAACAGCAGGAAACTTCGTCTAAAACTCAGGAGAAACGTTTCCTTGAAACTGCTCTGCTGTGCGTTCGTTCACCTAAGAGAGTTGAAACTATGTTGAGATTCAGCGAGTCAGAAACACGTTTATGCTAGGAGCTGCGATGGGATATTCCCGAGTGAATGGGACCATAGGCTGTACAGAGAAATATCTGCTTCTGAAACCAAAACGGAGCTATCTAACTGAATGGCTGTCAATGTGTGCATTCAACTGACAGAGTTAAACTCACGTGTGGATTCAGCGGTTTGCAAACCCTTTCTGTGCAGAATCCCAAAACCGGTATGTCCAGCCCAATGCCGGCATCCGTACTAAACAGCAGGAAACTTCGTCTAAAACTCAGGAGAAACGTTTCCTTGAAACTGCTCTGCTGTGCGTTCGTTCACCTAAGAGAGTTGAAACTATGTTGAGATTCAGCGAGTCAGAAACACGTTTCTTCTAGGAGGTGCGTTGGGATATTCCCGAGTGAATGGGACCATAGGCTGTACAGAGAAATATCTGCTCCTACAACCAAAAGGGTGGTATCTAACTGAATGGTTGTCAATGTGTGCATTCAGCTGACAGAGTTAAATTCACGTTTGGATTCAGCGGTTTACAAACCCTTTCTGTGCAGAATCCCAAACCCGGTAAATCCAGCTCAATGCCGGCATCCGTACTAAACAGCCGGAAACTTCGTCTAAAACTCAGGAGAAACGTTTCCTGGAAACTGCTCTGCTGTGCGTTCGTTCACCTAAGAGAGTTGAAACTATGTTGAGATTCAGCGAGTCAGAAACACGTTTATGCTAGGAGCTGCGTTGGGATATTCCCGAGTGAATGGGACCATAGGCTGTACAGAGAAATATCTGCTTCTAAAACCAAAACGGAGCTATCTAACTGAATGGCTGTCAATGTGTGCATTCAACTGACAGAGTTAAACTCACGTGTGGATTCACCTGTTTGCAAACCATTTCTGTGCAGAATCCCAAAACCGGTATGTCCAGCCCAATGCCGTTATCCGTACTAAACAGCAGGAAACTTCGTCTAAAACTCAGGAGAAACGTTTCCTTGAAACTGCTCTGCTGTGCGTTCGTTCACCTAAGAGAGTTGAATCTATGTTGAGATTCAGCGAGTCAGAAACACGTTTCTTCTAGGAGCTGCGTTGGGATATTCCCGAGTGAATGGGACCATAGGCTGTACAGAGAAATATCTGCATCTAAAACCAAAAGTGTGCTATCAAACTGAATGGTTGTCAATGTGTGCATTCAACTGACAGAGTTAAACTCACGTGTGGATTCAGCGGTTTGCAAACCCTTTCTGTGCAGAATCCCAAAACCGGTATTTCCAGCCCAATGCCGGCATCCGTACTAAACAGCAGGAAACTTCGTCTAAAACTCAGGAGAAACGTTTCCTTGAAACTGCTCTGCTGCGCGTTCGATCACCTAAGAGAGTTGAATCTATGTTGAGATTCAGCGAGTCAGAAACACGTTTCTTCTAGGAGGTGCGTTGGGATATTCCCGAGTGAATGGGACCATAGGCTGTACAGAGAAATATCTGCTCCTACAACCAAAAGGGTGGTATCTAACTGAATGGTTGTCAATGTGTGCATTCAACTGACAGAGTTAAGCTCACGTTTGGATTCAGCGGTTTACAAACCCTTTCTGTGCAGAATCCCAAAACCGGTAATTCCAGCTCAATGCCGGCATCCGTACTAAACAGCAGGAAACTTCGTCTAAAACTCAGGAGAAAAGTTTCCTTGAAACTGCTCTGCTGTGCGTTCGTTCACCTAAGAGAGTTGAAACTATGTTGAGATTCAGCGAGTCAGAAACACGTTTATGCTACGAGCTGCGTTGGGATATTCCCGAGTGAATGGGACCATAGGCTGTACAGAGAAATATCTGCTTCTAAAACCAAAACGGAGCTATCTAACTGAATGGTTGTCAATGTGTGCATTCAACTGACAGAGTTAAACTCACGTGTGGATTCAGCGGTTTGCAAACCCTTTCTGTGCAGAATCCCAAAACCGGTATTTCCAGCCCAATGCCGGCATCCGTACTAAACAGCAGGAAACTTCGTCTAAAACGCAGGAGAAACGTTTCCTTGAAACTGCTCTGCTGTGCGTTCGATCACCTAAGAGAGTTGAATCTATGTTGAGATTCAGCGTGTCAGAAACACGTTTCTTCTAGGAGGTGCCTTGGGATATTCCCGAGTGAATGGGACCATAGGCTGTACAGAGAAATATCTGCTCCTACAACCAAAAGGGTGGTATCTAACTGAATGGTTGTCAATGTGTGCATTCAACTGACAGAGTTAAATTCACGTTTGGATTCAGCGGTTTACAAACCCTTTCTGTGCAGAATCCCAAACCCGGTAATTCCAGCTCAATGCCGGCATCCGTACTAAACAGCAGGAAACTTCGTCTAAAACTCAGGAGAAACGTTTCCTGGAAACTGCTCTGCTGTGCGTTCGTTCACCTAAGAGAGTTGAAACTATGTTGAGATTCAGCGAGTCAGAAACACGTTTATGCTAGGAGCTGCGTTGGGATATTCCCGAGTGAATGGGACCATAGGCTGTACAGAGAAATATCTGCTCCTACAACCAAAAGGGTGGTATCTAACTGAATGGTTGTCAATGTGTGCATTCAACTGACAGAGTTAAACTCACGTTTGGATTCAACGGTTTGCAAACCCTTTCTGTGCAGAATCCCAAAACCGGTAATTCCAGCTCAATGCCGGCATCCGTACTAAACAGCAGGAAACTTCGTCTAAAACTCAGGAGAAAAGTTTCCTTGAAACTGCTCTGCTGTGCGTTCGTTCACCTAAGAGAGTTGAAACTATGTTGAGATTCAGCGAGTCAGAAACACGTTTATGCTACGAGCTGCGTTGGGATATTCCCGAGTGAATGGGACCATAGGCTGTACAGAGAAATATCTGCTTCTGAAACCAAAACGGAGCTATCTAACTGAATGGTTGTCAATGTGTGCATTCAACTGACAGAGTTAAACTCACGTGTGGATTCAGCGGTTTGCAAACCCTTTCTGTGCAGAATCCCAAAACCGGTATTTCCAGCCCAATGCCGGCATACGTACTAAACAGCAGGAAACTTCGTCTAAAACTCAGGAGCAACGTTTCCTTGAAACTGCTCTGCTGTGCGTTCGTTCACCTAAGAGAGTTGAATCTATGTTGCGATTCAGCGAGTCAGAAACACGTTTCTTCTAGGAGCTGCGTTGGGATATTCCCGAGTGAATGGGACCATAGGCTGTACAGAGAATTATCTGCTCCTACAACCAAAAGGGTGGTATCTAACTGAATGGTTGTCAATGTGTGCATTCAACTGACAGAGTTAAACTCACGTGTGGATTCAGCGGTTTACAAACCCTTTCTGTGCAGAATCCCAAAACCGGTAATTCCAGCTCAATGCCGGCATACGTACTAAACAGCAGGAAACTTCGTCTAAAACTCAGGAGAAAAGTTTCCTTGAAACTGCTCTGCTGTGCGTTCGTTCACCTAAGAGAGTTGAAACTATGTTGAGATTCAGCGAGTCAGAAACACGTTTATGCTAGGAGCTGCGTTGGGATATTCCCGAGTGAATGGGACCATAGGCTGTACAGAGAAATATCTGCTTCTAAAACCAAAACGGAGCTATCTAACTGAATGGTTGTCAATGTGTGCATTCAACTGACAGAGTTAAACTCACGTGTGGATTCAGCGGTTTGCAAACCCTTTCTGTGCAGAATCCCAAAACCGGTATTTCCAGCCCAATGCCGGCATCCGTACTAAACAGCAGGAAACTTCGTCTAAAACTCAGGAGAAACGTTTCCTTGAAACTGCTCTGCTGTGCGTTCGATCACCTAAGAGAGTTGAATCTATGTTGAGATTCAGCGAGTCAGAAACACGTTTCTTCTAGGAGGTGCGTTGGAATATTCCCGAGTGAATGGGACCATAGGCTGTACAGAGAAATATCTGCTCCTACAACCAAAAGGGTGGTATCTAACTGAATGGTTGTCAATGTGTGCATTCAACTAACAGAGTTAAATTCACGTTTGGATTCAGCGGTTTACAAACCCTTTCTGTGCAGAATCCCAAACCCGGTAATTCCAGCTCAATGCCGGCATCCGTACTAAACAGCCGGAAACTTCGTCTAAAACTCAGGAGAAACTTTTCCTTGAAACTGCTCTGCTGTGCGTTCGTTCACCTAAGAGAGTTGAAACTATGTTGAGATTCAGCGAGTCAGAAACACGTTTATGCTAGGAGCTGCGTTGGGATATTCCCGAGTGAATGGGACCGTAGGCTGTACAGAGAAATATCTGCTTCTAAAGCCAAAACGGAGCTATCTAACTGTATGGTTGTCAATCTGTGCAATCAACTGACAGAGTTAAACTCACGTGTGGATTCAGCTGTTTGCAAACCATTTCTGTGCAGAATCCCAAAACCGGTATGTCCAGCCCAATGCCATCATCCGTACTAAACAGCAGGAAACTTCGTCTAAAACTCAGGAGAAAAGTTTCCTTGAAACTGCTCTGCTGTGCGTTCGTTCACCTAAGAGAGTTGAATCTATGTTGAGATTCAGCGAGTCAGAAACACGTTTCTTCTAGGAGCTGCGTTGGGATATTCCCGAGTGAATGGGACCATAGGCTGTACAGAGAAATATCTGCTTCTAAAACCAAAAGTGTGCTATCAAACTGAATGGTTGTCAATGTGTGCATTCAACTGACAGAGTTAAACTCACGTGTGGATTCAGCGGTTTGCAAACCCTTTCTGTGCAGAATCCCAAAACCGGTATTTCCAGCCCAATGCCGGCATACGTACTAAACAGCAGGAAACTTCGTCTAAGACTCAGGAGAAACGTTTCCTTGAAACTGCTCTGCTGTGCGTTCGTTTACCTAAGAGAGTTGAATCTATGTTGAGATTCAGCGAGTCAGAAACACGTTTCTTCTAGGAGCTGCGTTGGGATATTCCCGAGTGAATGGGACCATAGGCTGTACAGAGAAATATCTGCTTCTAAACCAAAAGTGTGCTATCAAACTGAATGGTTGTCAATGTGTGCATTCAACTCACAGAGTTAAACTCACGTGTGGATTCAGCGGTTTGCAAACCCTTTCTGTGCAGAATCCCAAAACCGGTATTTCCAGCCCAATGCCGGCATCCGTACTAAACAGCAGGAAACTTCGTCTAAAACTCAGGAGAAACGTTTCCTTGAAACTGCTCTGCTGTGCGTTCGTTCACCTAAGAGAGTTGAATCTATGTTGAGATTCAGCGAGTCAGAAACACGTTTCTTCTAGGAGCTGCGTTGGGATATTCCCGAGTGAATGGGACCATAGGCTGTACAGAGAAATATCTGCTTCTAAAACCAAAAGTGTGCCATCAAACTGAATGGTTGTCAATGTGTGCATTCAACTGACAGAGGTAAACTCACGTGTGGATTCAGCGGTTTGCAAACCCTTTCTGTGCAGAATCCCAAAACCGGTATTTCCAGCCCAATGCCCGCATCCATACTAAACAGCAGGAAACTTCGTCTAAAACTCAGGAGAAACGTTTCCTTGAAACTGCTCTGCTGTGCGTTCGTTCACCTAAGAGAGTTGAATCTATGTTGAGATTCAGCGAGTCAGAAACACGTTTCTTCTAGGAGCTGCGTTGGGATATTCCCGAGTGAATGGGACCATAGGCTGTACAGAGAAATATCTGCTTCTAAAACCAAAACGGAGCTATCTAACTGAATGGTTGTCAATGCGTGCATTCAACTGACAGAGTTAAACTCACGTGTGGATTCAGCGGTTTGCAAACCCTTTCTGTGCAGAATCCCAAAACCGGTATTTCCAGCCCAATGCCGGCATACGTACTAAACAGCAGGAAACTTCGTCTAAAACTCAGGAGAAAAGTTTCCTTGAAACTGCTCTGCTGTGCGTTCGTTCACCTAAGAGAGTTGAATCTATGTTGAGATTCAGCGAGTCAGAAACACGTTTCTTCTAGGAGCTGCGTTGGGATATTCCCGAGTGAATGGGACCATAGGCTGTACAGAGAAATATCTGCTTCTAAAACCAAAAGTGTGCTATCAAACTGAACGGTTGTCAATGTGTGCATTCAACTGACAGAGTTAAACTCACGTGTGGATTCAGCGGTTTGCAAACCCTTTCTGTGCAGAATCCCAAAACCGGTATTTCCAGCCCAATGCCGGCATCCGTTTTAAACAGCAGGAAACTTCGTCTAAAACTCAGGAGAAACGTTTCCTTGAAACTGCTCTGCTGTGCGTTCGTTCACCTAAGAGAGTTGAATCTATGTTGAGATTCAGCGAGTCAGAAACACGTTTCTTCTAGGAGCTGCGTTGGGATATTCCCGAGTGAATGGGACCATAGGCTGTACAGAGAAATATCTGCTTCTGAAACCAAAACGGAGCTATCTAACTGAATGGTTGTCAATGTGTGCATTCAACTGACAGAGTTAAACTCACGTGTGGATTCAGCGGTTTGCAAACCCTTTCTGTGCAGAATCCCAAAACCGGTATTTCCAGCCCAATGCCGGCATACGTACTAAACAGCAGAAAACTTCGTCTAAAACTCAGGAGAAACGTTTCCTTGAAACTGCTCTGCTGTGCGTTCGTTCACCTAAGAGAGTTGAATCTATGTTGAGATTCAGCGAGTCAGAAACACGTTTCTTCTAGGAGGTGCGTTGGGATATTCCCGAGTGAATGGGACCATAGGCTGTACAGAGAAATATCTGCTCCTACAACCAAAAGGGTGGTATCTAACTGAATGGTTGTCAATGTGTGCATTCAACTGACAGAGTTAAACTCACGTTTGGATTCAGCGGTTTACAAACCCTTTCTGTGCAGAATCCCAAAACCGGTAATTCCAGCTCAATGCCGGCATCCATACTAAACAGCAGGAAACTTCGTCTAAAACTCAGGAAAACGTTTCCTTGAAACTGCTCTGCTGTGCGTTCGTTCACCTAAGAGAGTTGAAACTATGCTGAGATTCAGCGAGTCAGAAACACGTTTATGCTAGGAGCTGCGTTGGGATATTCCCGAGTGAATGGGACCATAGGCTGTACAGAGAAATATCTGCTTCTGAAACCAAAACGGAGCTATCTAACTGAATGGTTGTCAATGTGTGCATTCAACTGACAGAGTTAAACTCACGTTTGGATTCAGCGGTTTGCAAACCCTTTCTGTGCAGAATCCCAAAACCGGTATTTCCAGCCCAATGCCGGCATCCGTACTAAACAGCAGGAAACTTCGTCAAAAACTCAGGAGAAACGTTTCCTTGAAACTGCTCTGCTGTGCGTTCGTTCACCTAAGAGAGTTGAATCTATGTTGAGATTCAGCGAGTCAGAAACACGTTTCTTCTAGGAGCTGCGTTGGGATATTCCCGAGTGAATGTGATCATAGGCTGTACAGAGAAATATCTGCTTCTAAAACCAAAAGTGTGCTATCAAACTGAATGGTTGTCAATGTGTGCATTCAACTGACAGAGTTAAACTCACGTGTCGATTCAGCGGTTTGCAAACCCTTTCTGTGCAGAATCCCAAAACCGGTATTTCCAGTCCAAAGCCGGCATACGTACTAAAGAGCAGGAAACTTCGTCTAAAACTCAGGAGAAACGTCCCCTTGAAACTGCTCTGCTGTGCGTTCGATCACCTAAGAGAGCTGAATCTATGTTGAGATTCAGCGAGTCAGAAACACGTTTCTTCTAGGAGCTGCGTTGGGATATTCCCGAGTGAATGGGACCATAGGCTGTACAGAGAAATATCTGCTTCTAAAACCAAAAGTGTGCTATCAAACTGAATGGTTGTCAATGTGTGCATTCAACTCACAGAGTTAAACTCACGTGTGGATTCAGCGGTTTGCAAACCCTTTCTGTGCAGAATCCCAAAACCGGTATTTCCAGCCCAATGCCGGCATCCGTACTAAACAGCAGGAAACTTCGTCTAAAACTCAGGAGAAACGTTTCCTTGAAACTGCTCTGCTGTGCGTTCGTTCACCTAAGAGAGTTGAATCTATGTTGAGATTCAGCGAGTCAGAAACACGTTTATGCTAGGAGCTGCGTTGGGATATTCCCGAGTGAATGGGACCATAGGCTGTACAGAGAAATATCTGCTTCTAAAACCAAAACGGAGCTATCTAACTGAATGGTTGTCAATGTGTGCATTCAACTGACAGAGTTAAACTCACGTGTGGATTCAGCGGTTTGCAAACCCTTTCTGTGCAGAATCCCAAAACCGGTGTTTCCAGCCCAATGACGGCATACGTACTAAACAGCAGGAAACTTCGTCTAAAACTCAGGAGAAACGTTTCCTTGAAACTGCTCTGCTGTGCGTTCGTTCACCTAAGAGAGTTGAATCTATGTTGAGATTCAGCGAGTCAGAAACACGTTTCTTCTAGGAGCTGCGTTGGGATATTCCCGAGTGAATGGGACCATAGGCTGTACAGAGAAATATCTGCTTCTAAAACCAAAACGGAGCTATCTAACTGAATGGTTACCAATGTGTGCATTCAACTGACAGAGTTAAACTCACGTGTGGATTCAGCGGTTTGCAAACCCTTTCTGTGCAGAATCCCAAAACCGGTATTTCCAGCCCAATGCCGGCATCCGTACTAAACAGCAGGAAACTTCGTCTAAAACTCAGGAGAAACGTTTCCTTGAAACTGCTCTGCTGTGCGTTCGATCACCTAAGAGAGTTGAATCTATGTTGAGATTCAGCGAGTCAGAAACACGTTTCTTCTAGGAGGTGCGTTGGGATATTCCCGAGTGAATGGGACCATAGGCTGTACAGAGAAATATCTGCTCCTACAACCAAAAGGGTGGTATCTAACTGAATGGTTGTCAATGTGTGCATTCAACTGACAGAGTTAAACTCACGTTTGGATTCAGCGGTTTACAAACCCTTTCTGTGCAGAATCCCAAAACCGGTAATTCCAGCTCAATGCCGGCATCCATACTAAACAGCAGGAAACTTCGTCTAAAACTCAGGAAAACGTTTCCTTGAAACTGCTCTGCTGTGCGTTCGTTCACCTAAGAGAGTTGAAACTATGCTGAGATTCAGCGAGTCAGAAACACGTTTATGCTAGGAGCTGCGTTGGGATATTCCCGAGTGAATGGGACCATAGGCTGTACAGAGAAATATCTGCTTCTGAAACCAAAACGGAGCTATCTAACTGAATGGTTGTCAATGTGTGCATTCAACTGACAGAGTTAAACTCACGTTTGGATTCAGCGGTTTACAAACCCTTTCTGTGCAGAATCCCAAAACCGGTATTTCCAGCCCAATGCCGGCATCCGTACTAAACAGCAGGAAACTTCGTCAAAAACTCAGGAGAAACGTTTCCTTGAAACTGCTCTGCTGTGCGTTCGTTCACCTAAGAGAGTTGAATCTATGTTGAGATTCAGCGAGTCAGAAACACGTTTCTTCTAGGAGCTGCGTTGGGATATTCCCGAGTGAATGTGATCATAGGCTGTACAGAGAAATATCTGCTTCTAAAACCAAAAGTGTGCTATCAAACTGAATGGTTGTCAATGTGTGCATTCAACTGACAGAGTTAAACTCACGTGTCGATTCAGCGGTTTGCAAACCCTTTCTGTGCAGAATCCCAAAACCGGTATTTCCAGTCCAAAGCCGGCATACGTACTAAAGAGCAGGAAACTTCGTCTAAAACTCAGGAGAAACGTCCCCTTGAAACTGCTCTGCTGTGCGTTCGATCACCTAAGAGAGCTGAATCTATGTTGAGATTCAGCGAGTCAGAAACACGTTTCTTCTAGGAGCTGCGTTGGGATATTCCCGAGTGAATGGGACCATAGGCTGTACAGAGAAATATCTGCTTCTAAAACCAAAAGTGTGCTATCAAACTGAATGGTTGTCAATGTGTGCATTCAACTCACAGAGTTAAACTCACGTGTGGATTCAGCGGTTTGCAAACCCTTTCTGTGCAGAATCCCAAAACCGGTATTTCCAGCCCAATGCCGGCATCCGTACTAAACAGCAGGAAACTTCGTCTAAAACTCAGGAGAAACGTTTCCTTGAAACTGCTCTGCTGTGCGTTCGTTCACCTAAGAGAGTTGAATCTATGTTGAGATTCAGCGAGTCAGAAACACGTTTATGCTAGGAGCTGCGTTGGGATATTCCCGAGTGAATGGGACCATAGGCTGTACAGAGAAATATCTGCTTCTAAAACCAAAACGGAGCTATCTAACTGAATGGTTGTCAATGTGTGCATTCAACTGACAGAGTTAAACTCACGTGTGGATTCAGCGGTTTGCAAACCCTTTCTGTGCAGAATCCCAAAACCGGTGTTTCCAGCCCAATGACGGCATACGTACTAAACAGCAGGAAACTTCGTCTAAAACTCAGGAGAAACGTTTCCTTGAAACTGCTCTGCTGTGCGTTCGTTCACCTAAGAGAGTTGAATCTATGTTGAGATTCAGCGAGTCAGAAACACGTTTCTTCTAGGAGCTGCGTTGGGATATTCCCGAGTGAATGGGACCATAGGCTGTACAGAGAAATATCTGCTTCTAAAACCAAAACGGAGCTATCTAACTGAATGGTTACCAATGTGTGCATTCAACTGACAGAGTTAAACTCACGTGTGGATTCAGCGGTTTGCAAACCCTTTCTGTGCAGAATCCCAAAACCGGTATTTCCAGCCCAATGCCGGCATCCGTACTAAACAGCAGGAAACTTCGTCTAAAACTCAGGAGAAACGTTTCCTTGAAACTGCTCTGCTGTGCGTTCGATCACCTAAGAGAGTTGAATCTATGTTGAGATTCAGCGAGTCAGAAACACGTTTCTTCTAGGAGGTGCGTTGGGATATTCCCGAGTGAATGGGACCATAGGCTGTACAGAGAAATATCTGCTCCTACAACCAAAAGGGTGGTATCTAACTGAATGGTTGTCAATGTGTGCATTCAACTGACAGAGTTAAACTCACGTTTGGATTCAGCGGTTTACAAACCCTTTCTGTGCAGAATCCCAAAACCGGTAATTCCAGCTCAATGCCGGCATCCATACTAAACAGCAGGAAACTTCGTCTAAAACTCAGGAAAACGTTTCCTTGAAACTGCTCTGCTGTGCGTTCGTTCACCTAAGAGAGTTGAAACTATGCTGAGATTCAGCGAGTCAGAAACACGTTTATGCTAGGAGCTGCGTTGGGATATTCCCGAGTGAATGGGACCATAGGCTGTACAGAGAAATATCTGCTTCTGAAACCAAAACGGAGCTATCTAACTGAATGGTTGTCAATGTGTGCATTCAACTGACAGAGTTAAACTCACGTTTGGATTCAGCGGTTTACAAACCCTTTCTGTGCAGAATCCCAAAACCGGTATTTCCAGCCCAATGCCGGCATCCGTACTAAACAGCAGGAAACTTCGTCTAAAACTCAGGAGAAACGTTTCCTTGAAACTGCTCTGCTGTGCGTTCGTTCACCTAAGAGAGTTGAATCTATGTTGAGATTCAGCGAGTCAGAAACACGTTTCTTCTAGGAGCTGCGTTGGGATATTCCCGAGTGAATGTGATCATAGGCTGTACAGAGAAATATCTGCTTCTAAAACCAAAAGTGTGCTATCAAACTGAATGGTTGTCAATGTGTGCATTCAACTGACAGAGTTAAACTCACGTGTGGATTCAGCGGTTTGCAAACCCTTTCTGTGCAGAATCCCAAAACCGGTATTTCCAGTCCAAAGCCGGCATACGTACTAAAGAGCAGGAAACTTCGTCTAAAACTCAGGAGAAACGTCCCCTTGAAACTGCTCTGCTGTGCGTTCGATCACCTAAGAGAGTTGAATCTATGTTGAGATTCAGCGAGTCAGAAACACGTTTCTTCTAGGAGCTGCGTTGGGATATTCCCGAGTGAATGGGACCATAGGCTGTACAGAGAAATATCTGCTTCTAAAACCAAAAGGGTGGTATCTAACTGAATGGTTGTCAATGTGTGCATTCAACTGACAGAGTTAAATTCACGTTTGGATTCAGCGGTTTACAAACCCTTTCTGTGCAGAATCCCAAACCCGGTAATTCCAGCTCAATGCCGGCATCCGTACTAAACAGCAGGAAACTTCGTCTAAAACTCAGGAGAAACGTTTCCTGGAAACTGCTCTGCTGTGCGTTCGTTCACCTAAGAGAGTTGAAACTATGTTGAGATTCAGCGAGTCAGAAACACGTTTATGCTAGGAGCTGCGTTGGGATATTCCCGAGTGAATGGGACCATAGGCTGTACAGAGAAATATCTGCTCCTACAACCAAAAGGGTGGTATCTAACTGAATGGTTGTCAATGTGTGCATTCAACTGACAGAGTTAAACTCACGTTTGGATTCAACGGTTTGCAAACCCTTTCTGTGCAGAATCCCAAAACCGGTAATTCCAGCTCAATGCCGGCATCCGTACTAAACAGCAGGAAACTTCGTCTAAAACTCAGGAGAAAAGTTTCCTTGAAACTGCTCTGCTGTGCGTTCGTTCACCTAAGAGAGTTGAAACTATGTTGAGATTCAGCGAGTCAGAAACACGTTTATGCTACGAGCTGCGTTGGGATATTCCCGAGTGAATGGGACCATAGGCTGTACAGAGAAATATCTGCTTCTGAAACCAAAACGGAGCTATCTAACTGAATGGTTGTCAATGTGTGCATTCAACTGACAGAGTTAAACTCACGTGTGGATTCAGCGGTTTGCAAACCCTTTCTGTGCAGAATCCCAAAACCGGTATTTCCAGCCCAATGCCGGCATACGTACTAAACAGCAGGAAACTTCGTCTAAAACTCAGGAGCAACGTTTCCTTGAAACTGCTCTGCTGTGCGTTCGTTCACCTAAGAGAGTTGAATCTATGTTGCGATTCAGCGAGTCAGAAACACGTTTCTTCTAGGAGCTGCGTTGGGATATTCCCGAGTGAATGGGACCATAGGCTGTACAGAGAATTATCTGCTCCTACAACCAAAAGGGTGGTATCTAACTGAATGGTTGTCAATGTGTGCATTCAACTGACAGAGTTAAACTCACGTGTGGATTCAGCGGTTTACAAACCCTTTCTGTGCAGAATCCCAAAACCGGTAATTCCAGCTCAATGCCGGCATACGTACTAAACAGCAGGAAACTTCGTCTAAAACTCAGGAGAAAAGTTTCCTTGAAACTGCTCTGCTGTGCGTTCGTTCACCTAAGAGAGTTGAAACTATGTTGAGATTCAGCGAGTCAGAAACACGTTTATGCTAGGAGCTGCGTTGGGATATTCCCGAGTGAATGGGACCATAGGCTGTACAGAGAAATATCTGCTTCTAAAACCAAAACGGAGCTATCTAACTGAATGGTTGTCAATGTGTGCATTCAACTGACAGAGTTAAACTCACGTGTGGATTCAGCGGTTTGCAAACCCTTTCTGTGCAGAATCCCAAAACCGGTATTTCCAGCCCAATGCCGGCATCCGTACTAAACAGCAGGAAACTTCGTCTAAAACTCAGGAGAAACGTTTCCTTGAAACTGCTCTGCTGTGCGTTCGATCACCTAAGAGAGTTGAATCTATGTTGAGATTCAGCGAGTCAGAAACACGTTTCTTCTAGGAGGTGCGTTGGAATATTCCCGAGTGAATGGGACCATAGGCTGTACAGAGAAATATCTGCTCCTACAACCAAAAGGGTGGTATCTAACTGAATGGTTGTCAATGTGTGCATTCAACTAACAGAGTTAAATTCACGTTTGGATTCAGCGGTTTACAAACCCTTTCTGTGCAGAATCCCAAACCCGGTAATTCCAGCTCAATGCCGGCATCCGTACTAAACAGCCGGAAACTTCGTCTAAAACTCAGGAGAAACTTTTCCTTGAAACTGCTCTGCTGTGCGTTCGTTCACCTAAGAGAGTTGAAACTATGTTGAGATTCAGCGAGTCAGAAACACGTTTATGCTAGGAGCTGCGTTGGGATATTCCCGAGTGAATGGGACCGTAGGCTGTACAGAGAAATATCTGCTTCTAAAACCAAAAGTGTGCTATCAAACTGAATGGTTGTCAATGTGTGCATTCAACTGACAGAGTTAAACTCACGTGTGGATTCAGCGGTTTGCAAACCCTTTCTGTGCAGAATCCCAAAACCGGTATTTCCAGCCCAATGCCGGCATACGTACTAAACAGCAGGAAACTTCGTCTAAGACTCAGGAGAAACGTTTCCTTGAAACTGCTCTGCTGTGCGTTCGTTTACCTAAGAGAGTTGAATCTATGTTGAGATTCAGCGAGTCAGAAACACGTTTCTTCTAGGAGCTGCGTTGGGATATTCCCGAGTGAATGGGACCATAGGCTGTACAGAGAAATATCTGCTTCTAAACCAAAAGTGTGCTATCAAACTGAATGGTTGTCAATGTGTGCATTCAACTCACAGAGTTAAACTCACGTGTGGATTCAGCGGTTTGCAAACCCTTTCTGTGCAGAATCCCAAAACCGGTATTTCCAGCCCAATGCCGGCATCCGTACTAAACAGCAGGAAACTTCGTCTAAAACTCAGGAGAAACGTTTCCTTGAAACTGCTCTGCTGTGCGTTCGTTCACCTAAGAGAGTTGAATCTATGTTGAGATTCAGCGAGTCAGAAACACGTTTCTTCTAGGAGCTGCGTTGGGATATTCCCGAGTGAATGGGACCATAGGCTGTACAGAGAAATATCTGCTTCTAAAACCAAAAGTGTGCCATCAAACTGAATGGTTGTCAATGTGTGCATTCAACTGACAGAGGTAAACTCACGTGTGGATTCAGCGGTTTGCAAACCCTTTCTGTGCAGAATCCCAAAACCGGTATTTCCAGCCCAATGCCCGCATCCATACTAAACAGCAGGAAACTTCGTCTAAAACTCAGGAGAAACGTTTCCTTGAAACTGCTCTGCTGTGCGTTCGTTCACCTAAGAGAGTTGAATCTATGTTGAGATTCAGCGAGTCAGAAACACGTTTCTTCTAGGAGCTGCGTTGGGATATTCCCGAGTGAATGGGACCATAGGCTGTACAGAGAAATATCTGCTTCTAAAACCAAAACGGAGCTATCTAACTGAATGGTTGTCAATGCGTGCATTCAACTGACAGAGTTAAACTCACGTGTGGATTCAGCGGTTTGCAAACCCTTTCTGTGCAGAATCCCAAAACCGGTATTTCCAGCCCAATGCCGGCATACGTACTAAACAGCAGGAAACTTCGTCTAAAACTCAGGAGAAAAGTTTCCTTGAAACTGCTCTGCTGTGCGTTCGTTCACCTAAGAGAGTTGAATCTATGTTGAGATTCAGCGAGTCAGAAACACGTTTCTTCTAGGAGCTGCGTTGGGATATTCCCGAGTGAATGGGACCATAGGCTGTACAGAGAAATATCTGCTTCTAAAACCAAAAGTGTGCTATCAAACTGAACGGTTGTCAATGTGTGCATTCAACTGACAGAGTTAAACTCACGTGTGGATTCAGCGGTTTGCAAACCCTTTCTGTGCAGAATCCCAAAACCGGTATTTCCAGCCCAATGCCGGCATCCGTACTAAACAGCAGGAAACTTCGTCTAAAACTCAGGAGAAACGTTTCCTTGAAACTGCTCTGCTGTGCGTTCGTTCACCTAAGAGAGTTGAATCTATGTTGAGATTCAGCGAGTCAGAAACACGTTTCTTCTAGGAGCTGCGTTGGGATATTCCCGAGTGAATGGGACCATAGGCTGTACAGAGAAATATCTGCTTCTGAAACCAAAACGGAGCTATCTAACTGAATGGTTGTCAATGTGTGCATTCAACTGACAGAGTTAAACTCACGTGTGGATTCAGCGGTTTGCAAACCCTTTCTGTGCAGAATCCCAAAACCGGTATTTCCAGCCCAATGCCGGCATACGTACTAAACAGCAGAAAACTTCGTCTAAAACTCAGGAGAAACGTTTCCTTGAAACTGCTCTGCTGTGCGTTCGTTCACCTAAGAGAGTTGAATCTATGTTGAGATTCAGCGAGTCAGAAACACGTTTCTTCTAGGAGGTGCGTTGGGATATTCCCGAGTGAATGGGACCATAGGCTGTACAGAGAAATATCTGCTCCTACAACCAAAAGGGTGGTATCTAACTGAATGGTTGTCAATGTGTGCATTCAACTGACAGAGTTAAACTCACGTTTGGATTCAGCGGTTTACAAACCCTTTCTGTGCAGAATCCCAAAACCGGTAATTCCAGCTCAATGCCGGCATCCATACTAAACAGCAGGAAACTTCGTCTAAAACTCAGGAAAACGTTTCCTTGAAACTGCTCTGCTGTGCGTTCGTTCACCTAAGAGAGTTGAAACTATGCTGAGATTCAGCGAGTCAGAAACACGTTTATGCTAGGAGCTGCGTTGGGATATTCCCGAGTGAATGGGACCATAGGCTGTACAGAGAAATATCTGCTTCTGAAACCAAAACGGAGCTATCTAACTGAATGGTTGTCAATGTGTGCATTCAACTGACAGAGTTAAACTCACGTTTGGATTCAGCGGTTTACAAACCCTTTCTGTGCAGAATCCCAAAACCGGTATTTCCAGCCCAATGCCGGCATCCGTACTAAACAGCAGGAAACTTCGTCAAAAACTCAGGAGAAACGTTTCCTTGAAACTGCTCTGCTGTGCGTTCGTTCACCTAAGAGAGTTGAATCTATGTTGAGATTCAGCGAGTCAGAAACACGTTTCTTCTAGGAGCTGCGTTGGGATATTCCCGAGTGAATGTGATCATAGGCTGTACAGAGAAATATCTGCTTCTAAAACCAAAAGTGTGCTATCAAACTGAATGGTTGTCAATGTGTGCATTCAACTGACAGAGTTAAACTCACGTGTCGATTCAGCGGTTTGCAAACCCTTTCTGTGCAGAATCCCAAAACCGGTATTTCCAGTCCAAAGCCGGCATACGTACTAAAGAGCAGGAAACTTCGTCTAAAACTCAGGAGAAACGTCCCCTTGAAACTGCTCTGCTGTGCGTTCGATCACCTAAGAGAGCTGAATCTATGTTGAGATTCAGCGAGTCAGAAACACGTTTCTTCTAGGAGCTGCGTTGGGATATTCCCGAGTGAATGGGACCATAGGCTGTACAGAGAAATATCTGCTTCTAAAACCAAAAGTGTGCTATCAAACTGAATGGTTGTCAATGTGTGCATTCAACTCACAGAGTTAAACTCACGTGTGGATTCAGCGGTTTGCAAACCCTTTCTGTGCAGAATCCCAAAACCGGTATTTCCAGCCCAATGCCGGCATCCGTACTAAACAGCAGGAAACTTCGTCTAAAACTCAGGAGAAACGTTTCCTTGAAACTGCTCTGCTGTGCGTTCGTTCACCTAAGAGAGTTGAATCTATGTTGAGATTCAGCGAGTCAGAAACACGTTTATGCTAGGAGCTGCGTTGGGATATTCCCGAGTGAATGGGACCATAGGCTGTACAGAGAAATATCTGCTTCTAAAACCAAAACGGAGCTATCTAACTGAATGGTTGTCAATGTGTGCATTCAACTGACAGAGTTAAACTCACGTGTGGATTCAGCGGTTTGCAAACCCTTTCTGTGCAGAATCCCAAAACCGGTGTTTCCAGCCCAATGACGGCATACGTACTAAACAGCAGGAAACTTCGTCTAAAACTCAGGAGAAACGTTTCCTTGAAACTGCTCTGCTGTGCGTTCGTTCACCTAAGAGAGTTGAATCTATGTTGAGATTCAGCGAGTCAGAAACACGTTTCTTCTAGGAGCTGCGTTGGGATATTCCCGAGTGAATGGGACCATAGGCTGTACAGAGAAATATCTGCTTCTAAAACCAAAACGGAGCTATCTAACTGAATGGTTACCAATGTGTGCATTCAACTGACAGAGTTAAACTCACGTGTGGATTCAGCGGTTTGCAAACCCTTTCTGTGCAGAATCCCAAAACCGGTATTTCCAGCCCAATGCCGGCATCCGTACTAAACAGCAGGAAACTTCGTCTAAAACTCAGGAGAAACGTTTCCTTGAAACTGCTCTGCTGTGCGTTCGATCACCTAAGAGAGTTGAATCTATGTTGAGATTCAGCGAGTCAGAAACACGTTTCTTCTAGGAGGTGCGTTGGGATATTCCCGAGTGAATGGGACCATAGGCTGTACAGAGAAATATCTGCTCCTACAACCAAAAGGGTGGTATCTAACTGAATGGTTGTCAATGTGTGCATTCAACTGACAGAGTTAAACTCACGTTTGGATTCAGCGGTTTACAAACCCTTTCTGTGCAGAATCCCAAAACCGGTAATTCCAGCTCAATGCCGGCATCCATACTAAACAGCAGGAAACTTCGTCTAAAACTCAGGAAAACGTTTCCTTGAAACTGCTCTGCTGTGCGTTCGTTCACCTAAGAGAGTTGAAACTATGCTGAGATTCAGCGAGTCAGAAACACGTTTATGCTAGGAGCTGCGTTGGGATATTCCCGAGTGAATGGGACCATAGGCTGTACAGAGAAATATCTGCTTCTGAAACCAAAACGGAGCTATCTAACTGAATGGTTGTCAATGTGTGCATTCAACTGACAGAGTTAAACTCACGTTTGGATTCAGCGGTTTACAAACCCTTTCTGTGCAGAATCCCAAAACCGGTATTTCCAGCCCAATGCCGGCATCCGTACTAAACAGCAGGAAACTTCGTCAAAAACTCAGGAGAAACGTTTCCTTGAAACTGCTCTGCTGTGCGTTCGTTCACCTAAGAGAGTTGAATCTATGTTGAGATTCAGCGAGTCAGAAACACGTTTCTTCTAGGAGCTGCGTTGGGATATTCCCGAGTGAATGTGATCATAGGCTGTACAGAGAAATATCTGCTTCTAAAACCAAAAGTGTGCTATCAAACTGAATGGTTGTCAATGTGTGCATTCAACTGACAGAGTTAAACTCACGTGTCGATTCAGCGGTTTGCAAACCCTTTCTGTGCAGAATCCCAAAACCGGTATTTCCAGTCCAAAGCCGGCATACGTACTAAAGAGCAGGAAACTTCGTCTAAAACTCAGGAGAAACGTCCCCTTGAAACTGCTCTGCTGTGCGTTCGATCACCTAAGAGAGCTGAATCTATGTTGAGATTCAGCGAGTCAGAAACACGTTTCTTCTAGGAGCTGCGTTGGGATATTCCCGAGTGAATGGGACCATAGGCTGTACAGAGAAATATCTGCTTCTAAAACCAAAAGTGTGCTATCAAACTGAATGGTTGTCAATGTGTGCATTCAACTCACAGAGTTAAACTCACGTGTGGATTCAGCGGTTTGCAAACCCTTTCTGTGCAGAATCCCAAAACCGGTATTTCCAGCCCAATGCCGGCATCCGTACTAAACAGCAGGAAACTTCGTCTAAAACTCAGGAGAAACGTTTCCTTGAAACTGCTCTGCTGTGCGTTCGTTCACCTAAGAGAGTTGAATCTATGTTGAGATTCAGCGAGTCAGAAACACGTTTATGCTAGGAGCTGCGTTGGGATATTCCCGAGTGAATGGGACCATAGGCTGTACAGAGAAATATCTGCTTCTAAAACCAAAACGGAGCTATCTAACTGAATGGTTGTCAATGTGTGCATTCAACTGACAGAGTTAAACTCACGTGTGGATTCAGCGGTTTGCAAACCCTTTCTGTGCAGAATCCCAAAACCGGTGTTTCCAGCCCAATGACGGCATACGTACTAAACAGCAGGAAACTTCGTCTAAAACTCAGGAGAAACGTTTCCTTGAAACTGCTCTGCTGTGCGTTCGTTCACCTAAGAGAGTTGAATCTATGTTGAGATTCAGCGAGTCAGAAACACGTTTCTTCTAGGAGCTGCGTTGGGATATTCCCGAGTGAATGGGACCATAGGCTGTACAGAGAAATATCTGCTTCTAAAACCAAAACGGAGCTATCTAACTGAATGGTTACCAATGTGTGCATTCAACTGACAGAGTTAAACTCACGTGTGGATTCAGCGGTTTGCAAACCCTTTCTGTGCAGAATCCCAAAACCGGTATTTCCAGCCCAATGCCGGCATCCGTACTAAACAGCAGGAAACTTCGTCTAAAACTCAGGAGAAACGTTTCCTTGAAACTGCTCTGCTGTGCGTTCGATCACCTAAGAGAGTTGAATCTATGTTGAGATTCAGCGAGTCAGAAACACGTTTCTTCTAGGAGGTGCGTTGGGATATTCCCGAGTGAATGGGACCATAGGCTGTACAGAGAAATATCTGCTCCTACAACCAAAAGGGTGGTATCTAACTGAATGGTTGTCAATGTGTGCATTCAACTGACAGAGTTAAACTCACGTTTGGATTCAGCGGTTTACAAACCCTTTCTGTGCAGAATCCCAAAACCGGTAATTCCAGCTCAATGCCGGCATCCATACTAAACAGCAGGAAACTTCGTCTAAAACTCAGGAAAACGTTTCCTTGAAACTGCTCTGCTGTGCGTTCGTTCACCTAAGAGAGTTGAAACTATGCTGAGATTCAGCGAGTCAGAAACACGTTTATGCTAGGAGCTGCGTTGGGATATTCCCGAGTGAATGGGACCATAGGCTGTACAGAGAAATATCTGCTTCTGAAACCAAAACGGAGCTATCTAACTGAATGGTTGTCAATGTGTGCATTCAACTGACAGAGTTAAACTCACGTTTGGATTCAGCGGTTTACAAACCCTTTCTGTGCAGAATCCCAAAACCGGTATTTCCAGCCCAATGCCGGCATCCGTACTAAACAGCAGGAAACTTCGTCTAAAACTCAGGAGAAACGTTTCCTTGAAACTGCTCTGCTGTGCGTTCGTTCACCTAAGAGAGTTGAATCTATGTTGAGATTCAGCGAGTCAGAAACACGTTTCTTCTAGGAGCTGCGTTGGGATATTCCCGAGTGAATGTGATCATAGGCTGTACAGAGAAATATCTGCTTCTAAAACCAAAAGTGTGCTATCAAACTGAATGGTTGTCAATGTGTGCATTCAACTGACAGAGTTAAACTCACGTGTGGATTCAGCGGTTTGCAAACCCTTTCTGTGCAGAATCCCAAAACCGGTATTTCCAGTCCAAAGCCGGCATACGTACTAAAGAGCAGGAAACTTCGTCTAAAACTCAGGAGAAACGTCCCCTTGAAACTGCTCTGCTGTGCGTTCGATCACCTAAGAGAGTTGAATCTATGTTGAGATTCAGCGAGTCAGAAACACGTTTCTTCTAGGAGCTGCGTTGGGATATTCCCGAGTGAATGGGACCATAGGCTGTACAGAGAAATATCTGCTTCTAAAACCAAAAGTGTGCTATCAAACTGAATGGTTGTCAATGTGTGCATTCAACTCACAGAGTTAAACTCACGTGTGGATTCAGCGGTTTGCAAACCCTTTCTGTGCAGAATCCCAAAACCGGTATTTCCAGCCCAATGCCGGCATCCGTACTAAACAGCAGGAAACTTCGTCTAAAACTCAGGAGAAACGTTTCCTTTTAACTGCTCTGCTGTGCGTTCGTTCACCTAAGAGAGTTGAATCTATGTTGAGATTCAGCGAGTCAGAAACACGTTTATGCTAGGAGCTGCGTTGGGATATTCCCGAGTGAATGGGACCATAGGCTGTACAGAGAAATATCTGCTTCTAAAACCAAAACGGAGCTATCTAACTGAATGGTTGTCAATGTGTGCATTCAACTGACAGAGTTAAACTCACGTGTGGATTCAGCGGTTTGCAAACCCTTTCTGTGCAGAATCCCAAAACCGGTGTTTCCAGCCCAATGACGGCATACGTACTAAACAGCAGGAAACTTCGTCTAAAACTCAGGAGAAACGTTTCCTTGAAACTGCTCTGCTGTGCGTTCGTTCACCTAAGAGAGTTGTATCTATGTTGAGATTCAGCGAGTCAGAAACACGTTTCTTCTAGGAGCTGCGTTGGGATATTCCCGAGTGAATGGGACCATAGGCTGTACAGAGAAATATCTGCTTCTAAAACCAAAACGGAGCTATCTAACTGAATGGTTACCAATGTGTGCATTCAACTGACAGAGTTAAACTCACGTGTGGATTCAGCGGTTTGCAAACCCTTTCTGTGCAGAATCCCAAAACCGGTATTTCCAGCCCAATGCCCGCATCCGTACTAAACAGCAGGAAACTTCGTCTAAAACTCAGGAGAAACGTTTCCTTGAAACTGCTCTGCTGTGCGTTCGATCACCTAAGAGAGTTGAATCTATGTTGAGATTCAGCGAGTCAGAAACACGTTTCTTCTAGGAGGTGCGTTGGGATATTCCCGAGTTTATGGGACCATAGGCTGTACAGAGAAATATCTGCTCCTACAACCAAAAGGGTGGTATCTAACTGAATGGTTGTCAATGTGTGCATTCAACTGACAGAGTTAAACTCACGTTTGGATTCAGCGGTTTACAAACCCTTTCTGTGCAGAATCCCAAAACCGGTAATTCCAGCTCAATGCCGGCATCCGTACTAAACAGCAGGAAACTTCGTCTAAAACTCAGGAGAAACGTTTCCTTGAAACTGCTCTGCTGTGCGTTCGTTCAACTAAGAGAGTTGAAACTATGTTGAGATTCAGCGAGTCAGAAACACGTTTATGCTAGGAGCTGCGTTGGGATATTCCCGAGTGAATGGGACCATAGGCTGTACAGAGAAATATCTGCTTCTGAAACCAAAACGGAGCTATCTAACTGAATGGTTGTCAATGTGTGCATTCAACTGAGAGAGTTAAACTCACGTGTGGATTCAGCGGTTTGCAAACCCTTTCTGTGCAGAATCCCAAAACCGGTATGTCCAGCCCAATGCCGGCATCCGTACTAAACAGCAGGAAACTTCGTCTAAAACTCAGGAGAAACGTTTCCTTGAAACTGCTCTGCTGTGCGTTCGTTCACCTAAGAGAGTTGAATCTATGTTGAGATTCAGCGAGTCAGAAACACGTTTATGCTAGGAGCTGCGTTGGGATATTCCCGAGTGAATGGGACCATAGGCTGTGCAGAGTAATATCTGCTTCTAATACCAAAACGGAGCTATCTAACTGAATGGTTGTCAATGTGTGCATTCAACTGACAGAGTTAAACTCACGTGTGGATTCAGCGGTTTGCAAACCCTTTCTGTGCAGAATCCCAAAACCGGTATTTCCAGCCCAATGCCGGCATACGTACTAAACAGCAGGAAACTTCGTCTAAAACTCAGGAGAAACGTTTCCTTGAAACTGCTCTGCTGTGCGTTCGTTCACCTAAGAGAGTTGAATCTATGTTGAGATTCAGAGAGTCAGAAACACGTTTCTTCTAGGAGCTGCGTTGGGATATTCCCGAGTGAATGGGACCATAGGCTGTACAGAGAAATATCTGCTTCTAAAACCAAAAGTGTGCTATCTAACTGAATGGTTGTCAATGTGTGCATTCAACTGACAGAGTTAAACTCACGTGTGGATTCAGCGGTTTGTAACCCTTTCTGTGCAGAATCCCAAAACTGGTATTTCCAGCCCAATGCCGGCATCCGTACTAAACAGCAGGAAACTTCGTCTAAAACTCAGGAGAAACGTTTCCTTGAAACTGCTCTGCTGTGCGTTCGATCACCTAAGAGAGCTGAATCTATGTTGAGATTCAGCGAGTCAGAAACACGTTTCTTCTAGGAGCTGCGTTGGGATATTCCCGAGTGAATGGGACCATAGGCTGTACAGAGAAATATCTGCTTCTAAAACCAAAACGGAGCTATCTAACTGAATGGTTGTCAATGTGTGCATTCAACTGACAGAGTTAAACTCACGTGTGGATTCAGCGGTTTGCAAACCCTTTCTGTGCAGAATCCCAAAACCGGTATTTCCAGCCCAATGCCGGCATCCGTACTAAACAGCAGGAAACTTCGTCTAAAACTCAGGAGAAACGTTTCCTTGAAACTGCTCTGCTGTGCGTTCGTTCACCTAAGAGAGTTGAATCTATGTTGAGATTCAGCTAGTCAGAAACACGTTTCTTCTAGGAGATGCGTTGGGATATTCCCGAGTGAATGGGACCATAGGCTGTACAGAGAAATATCTGCTCCTACAACCAAAAGGGTGGAATCTAACTGAATGGTTGTCAATGTGTGCATTCAACTGACAGAGTTAAACTCACGTTTGGATTCAGCGGTTTACAAACCCTTTCTGTGCAGAATCCCAAAACCGGTAATTCCAGCTCAATGCCGGCATCCGTACTAAACAGCAGGAAACTTCGTCTAAAACTCAGGAGAAACGTTTCCTTGAAACTGCTCTGCTGTGCGTTCGTTCACCTAAGAGAGTTGAAACTATGTTGAGACTCAGCGAGTCAGAAACACGTTTATGCTAGGAGCTGCGTTGGGATATTCCCGAGTGAATGGGACCATAGGCTGTACAGAGAAATATCTGCTTCTGAAACCAAAACGGAGCTATCTAACTGAATGGTTGTCAATGTGTGCATTCAACTGACAGAGTTAAACTCACGTGTGGATTCAGCGGTTTGCAAACCCTTTCTGTGCAGAATCCCAAAACCGGTATTTCCAGCCCAATGCCGGCATACGTACTAAACAGCAGGAAACTTCGTCTAAAACTCAGGAGAAACGTTTCCTTGAAACTTCTCTGCTGTGTGTTCGTTCACCTAAGAGAGTTGAATCTATGTTGAGATTCAGCGAGTCAGAAACACGTTTCTACTAGGAGCTGCGTTGGGATATTCCCGAGTGAATGGGACCATAGGCTGTACAGAGAAATATCTGCTTCTAAAACCAAAAGTGTGCTATCAAACTGAATGGTTGTCAATGTGTGCATTCAACTGACAGAGTTAAACTCACGTGTGGATTCAGCGGTTTGCAAACCCTTTCTGTGCAGAATCCCAAAACCGGTATTTCCAGCCCAATGCCGGCATCCGTACTAAACAGCAGGAAACTTCGTCTAAAACTCAGGAGAAACGTTTCCTTGAAACTGCTCTGCTGTGCGTTCGTTCACCTAAGAGAGTTGAATCTATGTTGAGATTCAGCGAGTCAGAAACACGTTTATGCTAGGAGCTGCGTTGGGATATTGCCGAGTGAATGGGACCATAGGCTGTACAGAGAAATATCTGCTTCTGAAACCAAAACGGAGCTATCTAACTGAATGGTTGTCAATGTGTGCATTCAACTGACAGAGTTAAACTCACGTGTCGATTCAGCGGTTTGCAAACCCTTTCTGTGCAGAATCCCAAAACCGGTATTTCCAGTCCAAAGCCGGCATACGTACTAAAGAGCAGGAAACTTCGTCTAAAACTCAGGAGAAACGTCCCCTTGAAACTGCTCTGCTGTGCGTTCGATCACCTAAGAGAGCTGAATCTATGTTGAGATTCAGCGAGTCAGAAACACGTTTCTTCTAGGAGCTGCGTTGGGATATTCCCGAGTGAATGGGACCATAGGCTGTACAGAGAAATATCTGCTTCTAAAACCAAAAGTGTGCTATCAAACTGAATGGTTGTCAATGTGTGCATTCAACTCACAGAGTTAAACTCACGTGTGGATTCAGCGGTTTGCAAACCCTTTCTGTGCAGAATCCCAAAACCGGTATTTCCAGCCCAATGCCGGCATCCGTACTAAACAGCAGGAAACTTCGTCTAAAACTCAGGAGAAACGTTTCCTTGAAACTGCTCTGCTGTGCGTTCGTTCACCTAAGAGAGTTGAATCTATGTTGAGATTCAGCGAGTCAGAAACACGTTTATGCTAGGAGCTGCGTTGGGATATTCCCGAGTGAATGGGACCATAGGCTGTACAGAGAAATATCTGCTTCTAAAACCAAAACGGAGCTATCTAACTGAATGGTTGTCAATGTGTGCATTCAACTGACAGAGTTAAACTCACGTGTGGATTCAGCGGTTTGCAAACCCTTTCTGTGCAGAATCCCAAAACCGGTGTTTCCAGCCCAATGACGGCATACGTACTAAACAGCAGGAAACTTCGTCTAAAACTCAGGAGAAACGTTTCCTTGAAACTGCTCTGCTGTGCGTTCGTTCACCTAAGAGAGTTGAATCTATGTTGAGATTCAGCGAGTCAGAAACACGTTTCTTCTAGGAGCTGCGTTGGGATATTCCCGAGTGAATGGGACCATAGGCTGTACAGAGAAATATCTGCTTCTAAAACCAAAACGGAGCTATCTAACTGAATGGTTACCAATGTGTGCATTCAACTGACAGAGTTAAACTCACGTGTGGATTCAGCGGTTTGCAAACCCTTTCTGTGCAGAATCCCAAAACCGGTATTTCCAGCCCAATGCCGGCATCCGTACTAAACAGCAGGAAACTTCGTCTAAAACTCAGGAGAAACGTTTCCTTGAAACTGCTCTGCTGTGCGTTCGATCACCTAAGAGAGTTGAATCTATGTTGAGATTCAGCGAGTCAGAAACACGTTTCTTCTAGGAGGTGCGTTGGGATATTCCCGAGTGAATGGGACCATAGGCTGTACAGAGAAATATCTGCTCCTACAACCAAAAGGGTGGTATCTAACTGAATGGTTGTCAATGTGTGCATTCAACTGACAGAGTTAAACTCACGTTTGGATTCAGCGGTTTACAAACCCTTTCTGTGCAGAATCCCAAAACCGGTAATTCCAGCTCAATGCCGGCATCCATACTAAACAGCAGGAAACTTCGTCTAAAACTCAGGAAAACGTTTCCTTGAAACTGCTCTGCTGTGCGTTCGTTCACCTAAGAGAGTTGAAACGATGCTGAGATTCAGCGAGTCAGAAACACGTTTATGCTAGGAGCTGCGTTGGGATATTCCCGAGTGAATGGGACCATAGGCTGTACAGAGAAATATCTGCTTCTGAAACCAAAACGGAGCTATCTAACTGAATGGTTGTCAATGTGTGCATTCAACTGACAGAGTTAAACTCACGTTTGGATTCAGCGGTTTACAAACCCTTTCTGTGCAGAATCCCAAAACCGGTATTTCCAGCCCAATGCCGGCATCCGTACTAAACAGCAGGAAACTTCGTCTAAAACTCAGGAGAAACGTTTCCTTGAAACTGCTCTGCTGTGCGTTCGTTCACCTAAGAGAGTTGAATCTATGTTGAGATTCAGCGAGTCAGAAACACGTTTCTTCTAGGAGCTGCGTTGGGATATTCCCGAGTGAATGTGATCATAGGCTGTACAGAGAAATATCTGCTTCTAAAACCAAAAGTGTGCTATCAAACTGAATGGTTGTCAATGTGTGCATTCAACTGACAGAGTTAAACTCACGTGTGGATTCAGCGGTTTGCAAACCCTTTCTGTGCAGAATCCCAAAACCGGTATTTCCAGTCCAAAGCCGGCATACGTACTAAAGAGCAGGAAACTTCGTCTAAAACTCAGGAGAAACGTCCCCTTGAAACTGCTCTGCTGTGCGTTCGATCACCTAAGAGAGTTGAAACTATGTTGAGATTCAGCGAGTCAGAAACACGTTTCTTCTAGGAGCTGCGTTGGGATATTCCCGAGTGAATGGGACCATAGGCTGTACAGAGAAATATCTGCTTCTAAAACCAAAAGTGTGCTATCAAACTGAATGGTTGTCAATGTGTGCATTCAACTCACAGAGTTAAACTCACGTGTGGATTCAGCGGTTTGCAAACCCTTTCTGTGCAGAATCCCAAAACCGGTATTTCCAGCCCAATGCCGGCATCCGTACTAAACAGCAGGAAACTTCGTCTAAAACTCAGGAGAAACGTTTCCTTGAAACTGCTCTGCTGTGCGTTCGTTCACCTAAGAGAGTTGAATCTATGTTGAGATTCAGCGAGTCAGAAACACGTTTATGCTAGGAGCTGCGTTGGGATATTCCCGAGTGAATGGGACCATAGGCTGTACAGAGAAATATCTGCTTCTAAAACCAAAACGGAGCTATCTAACTGAATGGTTGTCAATGTGTGCATTCAACTGACAGAGTTAAACTCACGTGTGGATTCAGCGGTTTGCAAACCCTTTCTGTGCAGAATCCCAAAACCGGTGTTTCCAGCCCAATGACGGCATACGTACTAAACAGCAGGAAACTTCGTCTAAAACTCAGGAGAAACGTTTCCTTGAAACTGCTCTGCTGTGCGTTCGTTCACCTAAGAGAGTTGAATCTATGTTGAGATTCAGCGAGTCAGAAACACGTTTCTTCTAGGAGCTGCGTTGGGATATTCCCGAGTGAATGGGACCATAGGCTGTACAGAGAAATATCTGCTTCTAAAACCAAAACGGAGCTATCTAACTGAATGGTTACCAATGTGTGCATTCAACTGACAGAGTTAAACTCACGTGTGGATTCAGCGGTTTGCAAACCCTTTCTGTGCAGAATCCCAAAACCGGTATTTCCAGCCCAATGCCGGCATCCGTACTAAACAGCAGGAAACTTCGTCTAAAACTCAGGAGAAACGTTTCCTTGAAACTGCTCTGCTGTGCGTTCGATCACCTAAGAGAGTTGAATCTATGTTGAGATTCAGCGAGTCAGAAACACGTTTCTTCTAGGAGGTGTGTTGGGATATTCCCGAGTGAATGGGACCATAGGCTGTACAGAGAAATATCTGCTCCTACAACCAAAAGGGTGGTATCTAACTGAATGGTTGTCAATGTGTGCATTCAACTGACAGAGTTAAACTCACGTTTGGATTCAGCGGTTTACAAACCCTTTCTGTGCAGAATCCCAAAACCGGTAATTCCAGCTCAATGCCGGCATCCATACTAAACAGCAGGAAACTTCGTCTAAAACTCAGGAAAACGTTTCCTTGAAACTGCTCTGCTGTGCGTTCGTTCACCTAAGAGAGTTGAAACTATGCTGAGATTCAGCGAGTCAGAAACACGTTTATGCTAGGAGCTGCGTTGGGATATTCCCGAGTGAATGGGACCATAGGCTGTACAGAGAAATATCTGCTTCTGAAACCAAAACGGAGCTATCTAACTGAATGGTTGTCAATGTGTGCATTCAACTGACAGAGTTAAACTCACGTGTGGATTCAGCGGTTTGCAAACCCTTTCTGTGCAGAATCCCAAAACCGGTATTTCCAGCCCAATGCCGGCATCCGTACTAAACAGCAGGAAACTTCGTCTAAAACTCAGGAGAAACGTTTCCTTGAAACTGCTCTGCTGTGCGTTCGTTCACCTAAGAGAGTTGAATCTATGTTGAGATTCAGCGAGTCAGAAACACGTTTCTTCTAGGAGCTGCGTTGGGATATTCCCGAGTGAATGTGATCATAGGCTGTACAGAGAAATATCTGCTTCTAAAACCAAAAGTGTGCTATCAAACTGAATGGTTGTCAATGTGTGCATTCAACTGACAGAGTTAAACTCACGTGTGGATTCAGCGGTTTGCAAACCCTTTCTGTGCAGAATCCCAAAACCGGTATTTCCAGTCCAAAGCCGGCATACGTACTAAAGAGCAGGAAACTTCGTCTAAAACTCAGGAGAAACGTCCCCTTGAAACTGCTCTGCTGTGCGTTCGATCACCTAAGAGAGTTGAATCTATGTTGAGATTCAGCGAGTCAGAAACACGTTTCTTCTAGGAGCTGCGTTGGGATATTCCCGAGTGAATGGGACCATAGGCTGTACAGAGAAATATCTGCTTCTAAAACCAAAAGTGTGCTATCAAACTGAATGGTTGTCAATGTGTGCATTCAACTCACAGAGTTAAACTCACGTGTGGATTCAGCGGTTTGCAAACCCTTTCTGTGCAGAATCCCAAAACCGGTATTTCCAGCCCAATGCCGGCATCCGTACTAAACAGCAGGAAACTTCGTCTAAAACTCAGGAGAAACGTTTCCTTGAAACTGCTCTGCTGTGCGTTCGTTCACCTAAGAGAGTTGAATCTATGTTGAGATTCAGCGAGTCAGAAACACGTTTATGCTAGGAGCTGCGTTGGGATATTCCCGAGTGAATGGGACCATAGGCTGTACAGAGAAATATCTGCTTCTAAAACCAAAACGGAGCTATCTAACTGAATGGTTGTCAATGTGTGCATTCAACTGACAGAGTTAAACTCACGTGTGGATTCAGCGGTTTGCAAACCCTTTCTGTGCAGAATCCCAAAACCGGTGTTTCCAGCCCAATGACGGCATACGTACTAAACAGCAGGAAACTTCGTCTAAAACTCAGGAGAAACGTTTCCTTGAAACTGCTCTGCTGTGCGTTCGTTCACCTAAGAGAGTTGTATCTATGTTGAGATTCAGCGAGTCAGAAACACGTTTCTTCTAGGAGCTGCGTTGGGATATTCCCGAGTGAATGGGACCATAGGCTGTACAGAGAAATATCTGCTTCTAAAACCAAAACGGAGCTATCTAACTGAATGGTTACCAATGTGTGCATTCAACTGACAGAGTTAAGCTCACGTGTGGATTCAGCGGTTTGCAAACCCTTTCTGTGCAGAATCCCAAAACCGGTATTTCCAGCCCAATGCCCGCATCCGTACTAAACAGCAGGAAACTTCGTCTAAAACTCAGGAGAAACGTTTCCTTGAAACTGCTCTGCTGTGCGTTCGATCACCTAAGAGAGTTGAATCTATGTTGAGATTCAGCGAGTCAGAAACACGTTTCTTCTAGGAGGTGCGTTGGGATATTCCCGAGTGAATGGGACCATAGGCTGTACAGAGAAATATCTGCTCCTACAACCAAAAGGGTGGTATCTAACTGAATGGTTGTCAATGTGTGCATTCAACTGACAGAGTTAAACTCACGTTTGGATTCAGCGGTTTACAAACCCTTTCTGTGCAGAATCCCAAAACCGGAATTCCAGCTCAATGCCGGCATCCGTACTAAACAGCAGGAAACTTCGTCTAAAACTCAGGAGAAACGTTTCCTTGAAACTGCTCTGCTGTGCGTTCGTTCAACTAAGAGAGTTGAAACTATGTTGAGATTCAGCGAGTCAGAAACACGTTTATGCTAGGAGCTGCGTTGGGATATTCCCGAGTGAATGGGACCATAGGCTGTACAGAGAAATATCTGCTTCTGAAACCAAAACGGAGCTATCTAACTGAATGGTTGTCAATGTGTGCATTCAACTGAGAGAGTTAAACTCACGTGTGGATTCAGCGGTTTGCAAACCCTTTCTGTGCAGAATCCCAAAACCGGTATGTCCAGCCCAATGCCGGCATCCGTACTAAACAGCAGGAAACTTCGTCTAAAACTCAGGAGAAACGTTTCCTTGAAACTGCTCTGCTGTGCGTTCGTTCACCTAAGAGAGTTGAATCTATGTTGAGATTCAGCGAGTCAGAAACACGTTTATGCTAGGAGCTGCGTTGGGATATTCCCGAGTGAATGGGACCATAGGCTGTGCAGAGTAATATCTGCTTCTAATACCAAAACGGAGCTATCTAACTGAATGGTTGTCAATGTGTGCATTCAACTGACAGAGTTAAACTCACGTGTGGATTCAGCGGTTTGCAAACCCTTTCTGTGCAGAATCCCAAAACCGGTATTTCCAGCCCAATGCCGGCATACGTACTAAACAGCAGGAAACTTCGTCTAAAACTCAGGAGAAACGTTTCCTTGAAACTGCTCTGCTGTGCGTTCGTTCACCTAAGAGAGTTGAATCTATGTTGAGATTCAGCGAGTCAGAAACACGTTTCTTCTAGGAGCTGCGTTGGGATATTCCCGAGTGAATGGGACCATAGGCTGTACAGAGAAATATCTGCTTCTAAAACCAAAAGTGTGCTATCTAACTGAATGGTTGTCAATGTGTGCATTCAACTGACAGAGTTAAACTCACGTGTGGATTCAGCGGTTTGTAACCCTTTCTGTGCAGAATCCCAAAACTGGTATTTCCAGCCCAATGCCGGCATCCGTACTAAACAGCAGGAAACTTCGTCTAAAACTCAGGAGAAACGTTTCCTTGAAACTGCTCTGCTGTGCGTTCGATCACCTAAGAGAGCTGAATCTATGTTGAGATTCAGCGAGTCAGAAACACGTTTCTTCTAGGAGCTGCGTTGGGATATTCCCGAGTGAATGGGACCATAGGCTGTACAGAGAAATATCTGCTTCTAAAACCAAAACGGAGCTATCTAACTGAATGGTTGTCAATGTGTGCATTCAACTGACAGAGTTAAACTCACGTGTGGATTCAGCGGTTTGCAAACCCTTTCTGTGCAGAATCCCAAAACCGGTATTTCCAGCCCAATGCCGGCATCCGTACTAAACAGCAGGAAACTTCGTCTAAAACTCAGGAGAAACGTTTCCTTGAAACTGCTCTGCTGTGCGTTCGTTCACCTAAGAGAGTTGAATCTATGTTGAGATTCAGCTAGTCAGAAACACGTTTCTTCTAGGAGATGCGTTGGGATATTCCCGAGTGAATGGGACCATAGGCTGTACAGAGAAATATCTGCTCCTACAACCAAAAGGGTGGAATCTAACTGAATGGTTGTCAATGTGTGCATTCAACTGACAGAGTTAAACTCACGTTTGGATTCAGCGGTTTACAAACCCTTTCTGTGCAGAATCCCAAAACCGGTAATTCCAGCTCAATGCCGGCATCCGTACTAAACAGCAGGAAACTTCGTCTAAAACTCAGGAGAAACGTTTCCTTGAAACTGCTCTGCTGTGCGTTCGTTCACCTAAGAGAGTTGAAACTATGTTGAGATTCAGCGAGTCAGAAACACGTTTATGCTAGGAGCTGCGTTGGGATATTCCCGAGTGAATGGGACCATAGGCTGTACAGAGAAATATCTGCTTCTGAAACCAAAACGGAGCTATCTAACTGAATGGTTGTCAATGTGTGCATTCAACTGACAGAGTTAAACTCACGTGTGGATTCAGCGGTTTGCAAACCATTTCTGTGCAGAATCCCAAAACCGGTATTTTCAGCCCAATGCCGGCATACGTACTAAACAGCAGGAAACTTCGTCTAAAACTCAGGAGAAACGTTTCCTTGAAACTTCTCTGCTGTGCGTTCGTTCACCTAAGAGAGTTGAATCTATGTTGAGATTCAGCGAGTCAGAAACACGTTTCTACTAGGAGCTGCGTTGGGATATTCCCGAGTGAATGGGACCATAGGCTGTACAGAGAAATATCTGCTTCTAAAACCAAAAGTGTGCTATCAAACTGAATGGTTGTCAATGTGTGCTTTCAACTGACAGAGTTAAACTCACGTGTGGATTCAGCGGTTTGCAAACCCTTTCTGTGCAGAATCCCAAAACCGGTATTTCCAGCCCAATGCCGGCATCCGTACTAAACAGCAGGAAACTTCGTCTAAAACTCAGGAGAAACGTTTCCTTGAAACTGCTCTGCTGTGCGTTCGTTCACCTAAGAGAGTTGAATCTATGTTGAGATTCAGCGAGTCAGAAACACGTTTATGCTAGGAGCTGCGTTGGGATATTGCCGAGTGAATGGGACCATAGGCTGTACAGAGAAATATCTGCTTCTAAAACCAAAACGGAGCTATCTAACTGAATGGTTGTCAATGTGTGCATTCAACTGACAGAGTTAAACTCATGTGTGGATTTAGCGGTTTGCAAACCCTTTCTGTGCAGAATCCCAAAACCGGTATTTCCAGCCCAATGCCGGCATACGTACTAAACAGCAGGAAACTTCGTCTAAAACTCAGGAGAAACGTTTCCTTGAAACTGCTCTGCTGTGCGTTCGTTCACCTAAGAGAGTTGAATCTATGTTGAGATTCAGCGAGTCAGAAACACGTTTCTTCTAGGAGCTGCGTTGGGATATTCCCGAGTGAATGGGACCATAGGCTGTACAGAGAAATATCTGCTTCTAAAACCAAAACGGAGCTATCTAAGTGAATGGTTGTCAATGTGTGCATTCAACTGACAGAGTTAAACTCACGTGTGGATTCAGCGGTTTACAAACCCTTTCTGTGCAGAATCCCAAAACCGGTATTTCCAGCTCAATGCCAGCATCCGTACTAAACAGCAGGAAACTTCGTCTAAAACTCAGGAGAAACGTTTCCTTGAAACTGCTCTGCTGTGCGTTCGTTCACCTAAGAGAGTTGAAACTATGTTGAGATTCAGCGAGTCAGAAACACGTTTCTTCTAGGAGCTGCGTTGGGATATTCCCGAGTGAATGGGACCATAGGCTGTACAGAGAAATATCTGCTTCTAAAACCAAAACGGAGCTATCTAAGTGAATGGTTGTCAATGTGTGCATTCAACTGACAGAGTTAAACTCACGTGTGGATTCAGCGGTTTACAAACCCTTTCTGTGCAGAATCCCAAAACCGGTATTTCCAGCTCAATGCCAGCATCCGTACTAAACAGCAGGAAACTTCGTCTAAAACTCAGGAGAAACGTTTCCTTGAAACTGCTCTGCTGTGCGTTCGTTCACCTAAGAGAGTTGAAACTATGTTGAGATTCAGCGAGTCAGAAACACGTTTCTTCTAGGAGCTGCGTTGGGATATTCCCGAGTGAATGGGACCATAGACTGTACAGAGAAATATCTGCTTCTAAAACCAAAAGTGTGCTATCAAACTGAATGGTTGTCAATGTGTGCATTCAACTGACAGAGTTAAACTCACGTGTGGATTCAGCGGTTTGCAAACCCTTTCTGTGCAGAATCCCAAAACCGGTATTTCCAGCCCAATGCCGGCATCCGTACTAAACAGCAGGAAACTTCGTCTAAAACTCAGGAGAAACGTTTCCTTGAAACTGCTCTGCTGTGCGTTCGTTCACCTAAGAGAGTTGAATCTATGTTGAGATTCAGCGAGTCAGAAACACGTTTCTTCTAGGAGCTGCGTTGGGATATTCCCGAGTGAATGGGACCATAGGCTGTACAGAGAAATATCTGCTTCTAAAACCAAAACGGAGCTATCTAACTGAATGGTTGTCAATGTGTGCATTCAACTGACAGAGTTAAACTCACGTGTGGATTCAGCGGTTTGCAAACCCTTTCTCTGCAGAATCCCAAAACCGGTATTTCCAGCCCAATGCCGGCATACGTACTAAACAGCAGGAAACTTCGTCTAAAACTCAGGAGAAACGTTTCCTTGAAACTGCTCTGCTGTGCGTTCGTTCACCTAAGAGAGTTGAATCTATGTTGAGATTCAGCGAGTCAGAAACACGTTTCTTCTAGGAGCTGCGTTGGGATACTCCCGAGTGAATGGGACCATAGGCTGTACAGAGAAATATCTGCTTCTAAAACCAAAACGGAGCTATCTAACTGAATGGTTGTCAATGTGTGCATTCAACTGACAGAGTTGAACTCACGTGTGGATTCAGCGGTTTGCAAACCCTTTCTGTGCAGAATCCCAAAACCGGTATTTCCAGCCCAATGCCGGCATCCGTACTAAACAGCAGGAAACTTCGTCTAAAACTCAGGAGAAACGTTTCCTTTAAACTGCTCTGCTGTGCGTTCGTTCACCTAAGAGAGTTGAATCTATGTTGAGATTCAGCGAGTCAGAAACACGTTTCTTCTAGGAGCTGCGTTGGGATATTCCCGAGTGAATGGGACCATAGGCTGTACAGAGAAATATCTGCTTCTAAAACCAAAACGGAGCTATCTAACTGAATGGTTGTCAATGTGTGCATTCAACTGACAGAGTTAAACTCACGTGTGGATTCAGCGGTTTGCAAACCCTTTCTGTGCAGAATCCCAAAACCGGTAATTCCAGCTCAATGCCGGCATCCGTACTAAACAGCAGGAAACTTCGTCTAAAACTCAGGAGAAACGTTTCCTTGAAACTGCTCTGCTGTGCGTTCGTTCACCTAAGAGAGTTGAAACTATGTTGAGATTCAGCGAGTCAGAAACACGTTTATGCTAGGAGCTGCGTTGGGATATTCCCGAGTGAATGGGACCATAGGCTGTACAGAGAAATATCTGCTTCTAAAACCAAAACGGAGCTATCTAACTGAATGGTTGTCAATGTGTGCATTCAACTGACAGAGTTAAACTCACGTGTGCATTCAGCGGTTTGCAAACCCTTTCTGTGCAGAATCCAAAAACCGGTATTTCCAGCCCAATGCCGGCATCCGTACTAAACAGCAGGAAACTTCGTCTAAAACTCAGGAGAAACGTTTCCTTGAAACTGCTCTGCTGTGCGTTCGTTCACCTAAGAGAGTTGAATCTATGTTGAGATTCAGCGAGTCAGAAACGCGTTTCTTCTAGGAGCTGCGTTGGGATATTCCCGAGTGAATGGGACCATAGGCTGTACAGAGAAATATCTGCTTCTAAAACCAAAACGGAGCTATCTAACTGAATGGTTGTCAATGTGTGCATTCAACTGACAGAGATAAACTCACGTGTGGATTCAGTGGTTTGCAAACCCCTTCTGTGCAGAATCCCAAAACCGGTAATTCCAGCCCAATGCCGGCATACGTACTAAAGAGCAGGAAACTTCGTCTAAAACTCAGGAGCAACGTTTCCTTGAAACTGCTCTGCTGTGCGTTCGTTCACCTAAGAGAGTTGAATCTATGTTGAGATTCAGCGAGTCAGAAACACGTTTCTTCTAGGAGCTGCGTTGGGATATTCCCGAGTGAATGGGACCATAGGCTGTACAGAGAAATATCTGCTTCTAAAACCAAAACGGAGCTATCTAACTGAATGGTTGTCAATGTGTGCATTCAACTGACAGAGTTAAACTCACGTGTGGATTCAGCGGTTTGCAAACCCTTTCTGTGCAGAATCCCAAAACCGGTATTTCCAGCCCAATGCCGGCAAACGTACTAAACAGCAGAAAACGTCGTCTAAAACTCAGGAGAAACGTTTCCTTGAAACTGCTCTGCTGTGCGTTCGTTCACCTAAGAGAGTTGAATCTATGTTGAGATTCAGCGAGTCAGAAACACGTTTCTTCTAGGAGCTGCGTTGGGATATTCCCGAGTGAATGGGACCATAGGCTGTACAGAGAAATATCTGCTCCTACAACCAAAAGGGTGGTATCTAACTGAATGGTTGTCAATGTGTGCATTCAACTGACAGAGTTAAACTCACGTTTGGATTCAGCGGTTTACAAACCCTTTCTGTGCAGAATCCCAAAACCGGTAATTCCAGCTCAATGCCGGCATCCATACTAAACAGCAGGAAACTTCGTCTAAAACTCAGGAAAACGTTTCCTTGAAACTGCTCTGCTGTGCGTTCGTTCACCTAAGAGAGTTGAAACTATGCTGAGATTCAGCGAGTGAGAAACACGTTTATGCTAGGAGCTGCGTTGGGATATTCCCGAGTGAATGGGACCATAGGCTGTACAGAGAAATATCTGCTTCTAAAACCAAAACGGAGCTATCTAACTGAATGGTTGTCAATGTGTGCATTCAACTGACAGAGTTAAACTCACGTGTGCATTCAGCGGTTTGCAAACCCTTTCTGTGCAGAATCCCAAAACCGGTATTTCCAGCCCAATGCCGGCATCCGTACTAAACAGCAGGAAACTTCGTCTAAAACTCAGGAGAAACGTTTCCTTGAAACTGCTCTGCTGTGCGTTCGTTCACCTAAGAGAGTTGAATCTATGTTGAGATTCAGCGAGTCAGAAACGCGTTTCTTCTAGGAGCTGCGTTGGGATATTCCCGAGTGAATGGGACCATAGGCTGTACAGAGAAATATCTGCTCCTACAACCAAAAGGGTGGTATCTAACTGAATGGTTGTCAATGTGTGCATTCAACTGACAGAGTTAAACTCACGTGTGGATTCAGCGGTTTACAAACCCTTTCTGTGCAGAATCCCAAAACCGGTATTTCCAGCTCAATGCCAGCATCCGTACTAAACAGCAGGAAACTTCGTCTAAAACTCAGGAGAAACGTTTCCTTGAAACTGCTCTGCTGTGCGTTCGTTCACCTAAGAGAGTTGAAACTATGTTGAGATTCAGCGAGTCAGAAACACGTTTCTTCTAGGAGCTGCGTTGGGATATTCCCGAGTGAATGGGACCATAGACTGTACAGAGAAATATCTGCTTCTAAAACCAAAAGTGTGCTATCAAACTGAATGGTTGTCAATGTGTGCATTCAACTGACAGAGTTAAACTCACGTGTGGATTCAGCGGTTTGCAAACCCTTTCTGTGCAGAATCCCAAAACCGGTATTTCCAGCCCAATGCCGGCATCCGTACTAAACAGCAGGAAACTTCGTCTAAAACTCAGGAGAAACGTTTCCTTGAAACTGCTCTGCTGTGCGTTCGTTCACCTAAGAGAGTTGAATCTATGTTGAGATTCAGCGAGTCAGAAACACGTTTCTTCTAGGAGCTGCGTTGGGATATTCCCGAGTGAATGGGACCATAGGCTGTACAGAGAAATATCTGCTTCTAAAACCAAAACGGAGCTATCTAACTGAATGGTTGTCAATGTGTGCATTCAACTGACAGAGTTAAACTCACGTGTGGATTCAGCGGTTTGCAAACCCTTTCTCTGCAGAATCCCAAAACCGGTATTTCCAGCCCAATGCCGGCATACGTACTAAACAGCAGGAAACTTCGTCTAAAACTCAGGAGAAACGTTTCCTTGAAACTGCTCTGCTGTGCGTTCGTTCACCTAAGAGAGTTGAATCTATGTTGAGATTCAGCGAGTCAGAAACACGTTTCTTCTAGGAGCTGCGTTGGGATACTCCCGAGTGAATGGGACCATAGGCTGTACAGAGAAATATCTGCTTCTAAAACCAAAACGGAGCTATCTAACTGAATGGTTGTCAATGTGTGCATTCAACTGACAGAGTTGAACTCACGTGTGGATTCAGCGGTTTGCAAACCCTTTCTGTGCAGAATCCCAAAACCGGTATTTCCAGCCCAATGCCGGCATCCGTACTAAACAGCAGGAAACTTCGTCTAAAACTCAGGAGAAACGTTTCCTTTAAACTGCTCTGCTGTGCGTTCGTTCACCTAAGAGAGTTGAATCTATGTTGAGATTCAGCGAGTCAGAAACACGTTTCTTCTAGGAGCTGCGTTGGGATATTCCCGAGTGAATGGGACCATAGGCTGTACAGAGAAATATCTGCTTCTAAAACCAAAACGGAGCTATCTAACTGAATGGTTGTCAATGTGTGCATTCAACTGACAGAGTTAAACTCACGTGTGGATTCAGCGGTTTGCAAACCCTTTCTGTGCAGAATCCCAAAACCGGTAATTCCAGCTCAATGCCGGCATCCGTACTAAACAGCAGGAAACTTCGTCTAAAACTCAGGAGAAACGTTTCCTTGAAACTGCTCTGCTGTGCGTTCGTTCACCTAAGAGAGTTGAAACTATGTTGAGATTCAGCGAGTCAGAAACACGTTTATGCTAGGAGCTGCGTTGGGATATTCCCGAGTGAATGGGACCATAGGCTGTACAGAGAAATATCTGCTTCTAAAACCAAAACGGAGCTATCTAACTGAATGGTTGTCAATGTGTGCATTCAACTGACAGAGTTAAACTCACGTGTGCATTCAGCGGTTTGCAAACCCTTTCTGTGCAGAATCCAAAAACCGGTATTTCCAGCCCAATGCCGGCATCCGTACTAAACAGCAGGAAACTTCGTCTAAAACTCAGGAGAAACGTTTCCTTGAAACTGCTCTGCTGTGCGTTCGTTCACCTAAGAGAGTTGAATCTATGTTGAGATTCAGCGAGTCAGAAACGCGTTTCTTCTAGGAGCTGCGTTGGGATATTCCCGAGTGAATGGGACCATAGGCTGTACAGAGAAATATCTGCTTCTAAAACCAAAACGGAGCTATCTAACTGAATGGTTGTCAATGTGTGCATTCAACTGACAGAGATAAACTCACGTGTGGATTCAGTGGTTTGCAAACCCCTTCTGTGCAGAATCCCAAAACCGGTAATTCCAGCCCAATGCCGGCATACGTACTAAAGAGCAGGAAACTTCGTCTAAAACTCAGGAGCAACGTTTCCTTGAAACTGCTCTGCTGTGCGTTCGTTCACCTAAGAGAGTTGAATCTATGTTGAGATTCAGCGAGTCAGAAACACGTTTCTTCTAGGAGCTGCGTTGGGATATTCCCGAGTGAATGGGACCATAGGCTGTACAGAGAAATATCTGCTTCTAAAACCAAAACGGAGCTATCTAACTGAATGGTTGTCAATGTGTGCATTCAACTGACAGAGTTAAACTCACGTGTGGATTCAGCGGTTTGCAAACCCTTTCTGTGCAGAATCCCAAAACCGGTATTTCCAGCCCAATGCCGGCAAACGTACTAAACAGCAGAAAACGTCGTCTAAAACTCAGGAGAAACGTTTCCTTGAAACTGCTCTGCTGTGCGTTCGTTCACCTAAGAGAGTTGAATCTATGTTGAGATTCAGCGAGTCAGAAACACGTTTCTTCTAGGAGCTGCGTTGGGATATTCCCGAGTGAATGGGACCATAGGCTGTACAGAGAAATATCTGCTCCTACAACCAAAAGGGTGGTATCTAACTGAATGGTTGTCAATGTGTGCATTCAACTGACAGAGTTAAACTCACGTTTGGATTCAGCGGTTTACAAACCCTTTCTGTGCAGAATCCCAAAACCGGTAATTCCAGCTCAATGCCGGCATCCATACTAAACAGCAGGAAACTTCGTCTAAAACTCAGGAAAACGTTTCCTTGAAACTGCTCTGCTGTGCGTTCGTTCACCTAAGAGAGTTGAAACTATGCTGAGATTCAGCGAGTGAGAAACACGTTTATGCTAGGAGCTGCGTTGGGATATTCCCGAGTGAATGGGACCATAGGCTGTACAGAGAAATATCTGCTTCTAAAACCAAAACGGAGCTATCTAACTGAATGGTTGTCAATGTGTGCATTCAACTGACAGAGTTAAACTCACGTGTGCATTCAGCGGTTTGCAAACCCTTTCTGTGCAGAATCCCAAAACCGGTATTTCCAGCCCAATGCCGGCATCCGTACTAAACAGCAGGAAACTTCGTCTAAAACTCAGGAGAAACGTTTCCTTGAAACTGCTCTGCTGTGCGTTCGTTCACCTAAGAGAGTTGAATCTATGTTGAGATTCAGCGAGTCAGAAACGCGTTTCTTCTAGGAGCTGCGTTGGGATATTCCCGAGTGAATGGGACCATAGGCTGTACAGAGAAATATCTGCTTCTAAAACCAAAACGGAGCTATCTAACTGAATGGTTGTCAATGTGTGCATTCAACTGACAGAGATAAACTCACGTGTGGATTCAGTGGTTTGCAAACCCTTTCTGTGCAGAATCCCAAAACCGGTAATTCCAGCCCAATGCCGGCATACGTACTAAAGAGCAGGAAACTTCGTCTAAAACTCAGGAGCAACGTTTCCTTGAAACTGCTCTGCTGTGCGTTCGTTCACCTAAGAGAGTTGAATCTATGTTGAGATTCAGCGAGTCAGAAACACGTTTCTTCTAGGAGCTGCGTTGGGATATTCCCGAGTGAATGGGACCATAGGCTGTACAGAGAAATATCTGCTTCTAAAACCAAAACGGAGCTATCTAACTGAATGGTTGTCAATGTGTGCATTCAACTGACAGAGTTAAACTCACGTGTGGATTCAGCGGTTTGCAAACCCTTTCTGTGCAGAATCCCAAAACCGGTATTTCCAGCCCAATGCCGGCAAACGTACTAAACAGCAGAAAACTTCGTCTAAAACTCAGGAGAAACGTTTCCTTGAAACTGCTCTGCTGTGCGTTCGTTCACCTAAGAGAGTTGAATCTATGTTGAGATTCAGCGAGTCAGAAACACGTTTCTTCTAGGAGCTGCGTTGGGATATTCCCGAGTGAATGGGACCATAGGCTGTACAGAGAAATATCTGCTCCTACAACCAAAAGGGTGGTATCTAACTGAATGGTTGTCAATGTGTGCATTCAACTGACAGAGTTAAACTCACGTTTGGATTCAGCGGTTTACAAACCCTTTCTGTGCAGAATCCCAAAACCGGTAATTCCAGCTCAATGCCGGCATCCATACTAAACAGCAGGAAACTTCGTCTAAAACTCAGGAAAACGTTTCCTTGAAACTGCTCTGCTGTGCGTTCGTTCACCTAAGAGAGTTGAAACTATGCTGAGATTCAGCGAGTCAGAAACACGTTTATGCTAGGAGCTGCGTTGGGATATTCCCGAGTGAATGGGACCATAGGCTGTACAGAGAAATATCTGCTTCTGAAACCAAAACGGAGCTATCTAACTGAATGGTTGTCAATGTGTGCATTCAACTGACAGAGTTAAACTCACGTTTGGATTCAGCGGTTTACAAACCCTTTCTGTGCAGAATCCCAAAACCGGTATTTCCAGCCCAATGCCGGCATCCGTACTAAACAGCAGGAAACTTCGTCTAAAACTCAGGAGAAACGTTTCCTTGAAACTGCTCTGCTGTGCGTTCGTTCACCTAAGAGAGTTGAATCTATGTTGAGATTCAGCGAGTCAGAAACACGTTTCTTCTAGGAGCTGCGTTGGGATATTCCCGAGTGAATGTGATCATAGGCTGTACAGAGAAATATCTGCTTCTAAAACCAAAAATGTGCTATCAAACTGAATGGTTGTCAATGTGTGCATTCAACTGACAGAGTTAAACTCACGTGTCGATTCAGCGGTTTGCAAACCCTTTCTGTGCAGAATCCCAAAACCGGTATTTCCAGTCCAAAGCCGGCATACGTACAAAAGAGCAGGAAACTTCGTCTAAAACTCAGGAGAAACGTCCCCTTGAAACTGCTCTGCTGTGCGTTCGATCACCTAAGAGAGCTGAATCTATGTTGAGATTCAGCGAGTCAGAAACACGTTTCTTCTAGGAGCTGCGTTGGGATATTCCCGAGTGAATGGGACCATAGGCTGTACAGAGAAATATCTGCTTCTAAAACCAAAAGTGTGCTATCAAACTGAATGGTTGTCAATGTGTGCATTCAACTCACAGAGTTAAACTCACGTGTGGATTCAGCGGTTTGCAAACCCTTTCTGTGCAGAATCCCAAAACCGGTATTTCCAGCCCAATGCCGGCATCCGTACTAAACAGCAGGAAACTTCGTCTAAAACTCAGGAGAAACGTTTCCTTGAAACTGCTCTGCTGTGCGTTCGTTCACCTAAGAGAGTTGAATCTATGTTGAGATTCAGCGAGTCAGAAACACGTTTATGCTAGGAGCTGCGTTGGGATATTCCCGAGTGAATGGGACCATAGGCTGTACAGAGAAATATCTGCTTCTAAAACCAAAACGGAGCTATCTAACTGAATGGTTGTCAATGTGTGCATTCAACTGACAGAGTTAAACTCACGTGTGGATTCAGCGGTTTGCAAACCCTTTCTGTGCAGAATCCCAAAACCGGTGTTTCCAGCCCAATGACGGCATACGTACTAAACAGCAGGAAACTTCGTCTAAAACTCAGGAGAAACGTTTCCTTGAAACTGCTCTGCTGTGCGTTCGTTCACCTAAGAGAGTTGAATCTATGTTGAGATTCAGCGAGTCAGAAACACGTTTCTTCTAGGAGCTGCGTTGGGATATTCCCGAGTGAATGGGACCATAGGCTGTACAGAGAAATATCTGCTTCTAAAACCAAAACGGAGCTATCTAACTGAATGGTTACCAATGTGTGCATTCAACTGACAGAGTTAAACTCACGTGTGGATTCAGCGGTTTGCAAACCCTTTCTGTGCAGAATCCCAAAACCGGTATTTCCAGCCCAATGCCGGCATCCGTACTAAACAGCAGGAAACTTCGTCTAAAACTCAGGAGAAACGTTTCCTTGAAACTGCTCTGCTGTGCGTTCGATCACCTAAGAGAGTTGAATCTATGTTGAGATTCAGCGAGTCAGAAACACGTTTCTTCTAGGAGGTGCGTTGGGATATTCCCGAGTGAATGGGACCATAGGCTGTACAGAGAAATATCTGCTCCTACAACCAAAAGGGTGGTATCTAACTGAATGGTTGTCAATGTGTGCATTCAACTGACAGAGTTAAACTCACGTTTGGATTCAGCGGTTTACAAACCCTTTCTGTGCAGAATCCCAAAACCGGTAATTCCAGCTCAATGCCGGCATCCATACTAAACAGCAGGAAACTTCGTCTAAAACTCAGGAAAACGTTTCCTTGAAACTGCTCTGCTGTGCGTTCGTTCACCTAAGAGAGTTGAAACTATGCTGAGATTCAGCGAGTCAGAAACACGTTTATGCTAGGAGCTGCGTTGGGATATTCCCGAGTGAATGGGACCATAGGCTGTACAGAGAAATATCTGCTTCTGAAACCAAAACGGAGCTATCTAACTGAATGGTTGTCAATGTGTGCATTCAACTGACAGAGTTAAACTCACGTTTGGATTCAGCGGTTTACAAACCCTTTCTGTGCAGAATCCCAAAACCGGTATTTCCAGCCCAATGCCGGCATCCGTACTAAACAGCAGGAAACTTCGTCTAAAACTCAGGAGAAACGTTTCCTTGAAACTGCTCTGCTGTGCGTTCGTTCACCTAAGAGAGTTGAATCTATGTTGAGATTCAGCGAGTCAGAAACACGTTTCTTCTAGGAGCTGCGTTGGGATATTCCCGAGTGAATGTGATCATAGGCTGTACAGAGAAATATCTGCTTCTAAAACCAAAAGTGTGCTATCAAACTGAATGGTTGTCAATGTGTGCATTCAACTGACAGAGTTAAACTCACGTGTGGATTCAGCGGTTTGCAAACCCTTTCTGTGCAGAATCCCAAAACCGGTATTTCCAGTCCAAAGCCGGCATACGTGCTAAAGAGCAGGAAACTTCGTCTAAAACTCAGGAGAAACGTCCCCTTGAAACTGCTCTGCTGTGCGTTCGATCACCTAAGAGAGCTGAATCTATGTTGAGATTCAGCGAGTCAGAAACACGTTTCTTCTAGGAGCTGCGTTGGGATATTCCCGAGTGAATGGGACCATAGGCTGTACAGAGAAATATCTGCTTCTAAAACCAAAAGTGTGCTATCAAACTGAATGGTTGTCAATGTGTGCATTCAACTCACAGAGTTAAACTCACGTGTGGATTCAGCGGTTTGCAAACCCTTTCTGTGCAGAATCCCAAAACCGGTATTTCCAGCCCAATGCCGGCATCCGTACTAAACAGCAGGAAACTTCGTCTAAAACTCAGGAGAAACGTTTCCTTGAAACTGCTCTGCTGTGCGTTCGTTCACCTAAGAGAGTTGAATCTATGTTGAGATTCAGCGAGTCAGAAACACGTTTCTTCTAGGAGCTGCGTTGGGATATTCCCGAGTGAATGGGACCATAGGCTGTACAGAGAAATATCTGCTTCTAAAACCAAAAGTGTGCTATCTAACTGAATGGTTGTCAATGTGTGCATTCAACTGACAGAGTTAAACTCACGTGTGGATTCAGCGGTTTGCAAACCCTTTCTGTGCAGAATCCCAAAACCGGTATTTCCAGCCCAATGCCGGCATACGTACTAAACAGCAGGAAACTTCGTCTAAAACTCAGGAGAAACGTTTCCTTGAAACTGCTCTGCTGTGCATTCGTTCACCTAAGAGAGTTGAATCTATGTTGAGATTCAGCGAGTCAGAAACACGTTTCTTCTAGGAGCTGCGTTGGGATACTCCCGAGTGAATGGGACCATAGGCTGTACAGAGAAATATCTGCTTCTAAAACCAAAACGGAGCTATCTAACTGAATGGTTGTCAATGTGTGCATTCAACTGACAGAGTTGAACTCACGTGTGGATTCAGCGGTTTGCAAACCCTTTCTGTGCAGAATCCCAAAACCGGTATTTCCAGCCCAATCCCGGCATCCGTACTAAACAGCAGGAAACTTCGTCTAAAACTCAGGAGAAACGTTTCCTTTAAACTGCTCTGCTGTGCGTTCGTTCACCTAAGAGAGTTGAATCTATGTTGAGATTCAGCGAGTCAGAAACACGTTTCTTCTAGGAGCTGCGTTGGGATATTCCCGAGTGAATGGGACCATAGGCTGTACAGAGAAATATCTGCTTCTAAAACCAAAACGGAGCTATCTAACTGAATGGTTGTCAATGTGTGCATTCAACTGACAGAGTTAAACTCACGTGTGGATTCAGCGGTTTGCAAACCCTTTCTGTGCAGAATCCCAAAACCGGTAATTCCAGCTCAATGCCGGCATCCGTACTAAACAGCAGGAAACTTCGTCTAAAACTCAGGAGAAACGTTTCCTTGAAACTGCTCTGCTGTGCGTTCGTTCACCTAAGAGAGTTGAAACTATGTTGAGATTCAGCGAGTCAGAAACACGTTTATGCTAGGAGCTGCGTTGGGATATTCCCGAGTGAATGGGACCATAGGCTGTACAGAGAAATATCTGCTTCTAAAACCAAAACGGAGCTATCTAACTGAATGGTTACCAATGTGTGCATTCAACTGACAGAGTTAAACTCACGTGTGGATTCAGCGGTTTGCAAACCCTTTCTGTGCAGAATCCCAAAACCGGTATTTCCAGCCCAATGCCGGCATCCGTACTAAACAGCAGGAAACTTCGTCTAAAACTCAGGAGAAACGTTTCCTTGAAACTGCTCTGCTGTGCGTTCGATCACCTAAGAGAGTTGAATCTATGTTGAGATTCAGCGAGTCAGAAACACGTTTCTTCTAGGAGGTGCGTTGGGATATTCCCGAGTGAATGGGACCATAGGCTGTACAGAGAAATATCTGCTCCTACAACCAAAAGGGTGGTATCTAACTGAATGGTTGTCAATGTGTGCATTCAACTGACAGAGTTAAACTCACGTTTGGATTCAGCGGTTTACAAACCCTTTCTGTGCAGAATCCCAAAACCGGTAATTCCAGCTCAATGCCGGCATCCATACTAAACAGCAGGAAACTTCGTCTAAAACTCAGGAAAACGTTTCCTTGAAACTGCTCTGCTGTGCGTTCGTTCACCTAAGAGAGTTGAAACTATGCTGAGATTCAGCGAGTCAGAAACACGTTTATGCTAGGAGCTGCGTTGGGATATTCCCGAGTGAATGGGACCATAGGCTGTACAGAGAAATATCTGCTTCTGAAACCAAAACGGAGCTATCTAACTGAATGGTTGTCAATGTGTGCATTCAACTGACAGAGTTAAACTCACGTTTGGATTCAGCGGTTTACAAACCCTTTCTGTGCAGAATCCCAAAACCGGTATTTCCAGCCCAATGCCGGCATCCGTACTAAACAGCAGGAAACTTCGTCTAAAACTAAGGAGAAACGTTTCCTTGAAACTGCTCTGCTGTGCGTTCGTTCACCTAAGAGAGTTGAATCTATGTTGAGATTCAGCGAGTAAGAAACACGTTTCTTCTAGGAGCTGCGTTGGGATATTCCCGAGTGAATGTGATCATAGGCTGTACAGAGAAATATCTGCTTCTAAAACCAAAAGTGTGCTATCAAACTGAATGGTTGTCAATGTGTGCATTCAACTGACAGAGTTAAACTCACGTGTGGATTCAGCGGTTTGCAAACCCTTTCTGTGCAGAATCCCAAAACCGGTATTTCCAGTCCAAAGCCGGCATACGTGCTAAAGAGCAGTAAACTTCGTCTAAAACTCAGGAGAAACGTCCCCTTGAAACTGCTCTGCTGTGCGTTCGATCACCTAAGAGAGCTGAATCTATGTTGAGATTCAGCGAGTCAGAAACACGTTTCTTCTAGGAGCTGCGTTGGGATATTCCCGAGTGAATGGGACCATAGGCTGTACAGAGAAATATCTGCTTCTAAAACCAAAAGTGTGCTATCAAACTGAATGGTTGTCAATGTGTGCATTCAACTCACAGAGTTAAACTCACGTGTGGATTCAGCGGTTTGCAAACCCTTTCTGTGCAGAATCCCAAAACCGGTATTTCCAGCCCAATGCCGGCATCCGTACTAAACAGCAGGAAACTTCGTCTAAAACTCAGGAGAAACGTTTCCTTGAAACTGCTCTGCTGTGCGTTCGTTCACCTAAGAGAGTTGAATCTATGTTGAGATTCAGCGAGTCAGAAACACGTTTCTTCTAGGAGCTGCGTTGGGATATTCCCGAGTGAATGGGACCATAGGCTGTACAGAGAAATATCTGCTTCTAAAACCAAAACGGAGCTATCTAACTGAATGGTTGTCAATGTGTGCATTCAACTGACAGAGATAAACTCACGTGTGGATTCAGTGGTTTGCAAACCCTTTCTGTGCAGAATCCCAAAACCGGTAATTCCAGCCCAATGCCGGCATACGTACTAAAGAGCAGGAAACTTCGTCTAAAACTCAGGAGCAACGTTTCCTTGAAACTGCTCTGCTGTGCGTTCGTTCACCTAAGAGAGTTGAATCTATGTTGAGATTCAGCGAGTCAGAAACACGTTTCTTCTAGGAGCTGCGTTGGGATATTCCCGAGTGAATGGGACCATAGGCTGTACAGAGAAATATCTGCTTCTAAAACCAAAACGGAGCTATCTAACTGAATGGTTGTCAATGTGTGCATTCAACTGACAGAGTTAAACTCACGTGTGGATTCAGCGGTTTGCAAACCCTTTCTGTGCAGAATCCCAAAACCGGTATTTCCAGCCCAATGCCGGCATACGTACTAAACAGCAGAAAACTTCGTCTAAAACTCAGGAGAAACGTTTCCTTGAAACTGCTCTGCTGTGCGTTCGTTCACCTAAGAGAGTTGAATCTATGTTGAGATTCAGCGAGTCAGAAACACGTTTCTTCTAGGAGGTGCGTTGGGATATTCCCGAGTGAATGGGACCATAGGCTGTACAGAGAAATATCTGCTCCTACAACCAAAAGGGTGGTATCTAACTGAATGGTTGTCAATGTGTGCATTCAACTGACAGAGTTAAACTCACGTTTGGATTCAGCGGTTTACAAACCCTTTCTGTGCAGAATCCCAAAACCGGTAATTCCAGCTCAATGCCGGCATCCATACTAAACAGCAGGAAACTTCGTCTAAAACTCAGGAAAACGTTTCCTTGAAACTGCTCTGCTGTGCGTTCGTTCACCTAAGAGAGTTGAAACTATGCTGAGATTCAGCGAGTGAGAAACACGTTTATGCTAGGAGCTGCGTTGGGATATTCCCGAGTGAATGGGACCATAGGCTGTACAGAGAAATATCTGCTTCTGAAACCAAAACGGAGCTATCTAACTGAATGGTTGTCAATGTGTGCATTCAACTGACAGAGTTAAACTCACGTTTGGATTCAGCGGTTTACAAACCCTTTCTGTGCAGAATCCCAAAACCGGTATTTCCAGCCCAATGCCGGCATCCGTACTAAACAGCAGGAAACTTCGTCTAAAACTCAGGAGAAACGTTTCCTTGAAACTGCTCTGCTGTGCGTTCGTTCACCTAAGAGAGTTGAATCTATGTTGAGATTCAGCGAGTCAGAAACACGTTTCTTCTAGGAGCTGCGTTGGGATATTCCCGAGTGAATGTGATCATAGGCTGTACAGAGAAATATCTGCTTCTAAAACCAAAAGTGTGCTATCAAACTGAATGGTTGTCAATGTGTGCATTCAACTGACAGAGTTAAACTCACGTGTCGATTCAGCGGTTTGCAAACCCTTTCTGTGCAGAATCCCAAAACCGGTATTTCCAGTCCAAAGCCGGCATACGTACAAAAGAGCAGGAAACTTCGTCTAAAACTCAGGAGAAACGTCCCCTTGAAACTGCTCTGCTGTGCGTTCGATCACCTAAGAGAGCTGAATCTATGTTGAGATTCAGCGAGTCAGAAACACGTTTCTTCTAGGAGCTGCGTTGGGATATTTCCGAGTGAATGGGACCATAGGCTGTACAGAGAAATATCTGCTTCTAAAACCAAAAGTGTGCTATCAAACTGAATGGTTGTCAATGTGTGCATTCAACTCACAGAGTTAAACTCACGTGTGGATTCAGCGGTTTGCAAACCCTTTCTGTGCAGAATCCCAAAACCGGTATTTCCAGCCCAATGCCGGCATCCGTACTAAACAGCAGGAAACTTCGTCTAAAACTCAGGAGAAACGTTTCCTTGAAACTGCTCTGCTGTGCGTTCGTTCACCTAAGAGAGTTGAATCTATGTTGAGATTCAGCGAGTCAGAAACACGTTTATGCTAGGAGCTGCGTTGGGATATTCCCGAGTGAATGGGACCATAGGCTGTACAGAGAAATATCTGCTTCTAAAACCAAAACGGAGCTATCTAACTGAATGGTTGTCAATGTGTGCATTCAACTGACAGAGTTAAACTCACGTGTGGATTCAGCGGTTTGCAAACCCTTTCTGTGCAGAATCCCAAAACCGGTGTTTCCAGCCCAATGACGGCATACGTACTAAACAGCAGGAAACTTCGTCTAAAACTCAGGAGAAACGTTTCCTTGAAACTGCTCTGCTGTGCGTTCGTTCACCTAAGAGAGTTGAATCTATGTTGAGATTCAGCGAGTCAGAAACACGTTTCTTCTAGGAGCTGCGTTGGGATATTCCCGAGTGAATGGGACCATAGGCTGTACAGAGAAATATCTGCTTCTAAAACCAAAACGGAGCTATCTAACTGAATGGTTACCAATGTGTGCATTCAACTGACAGAGTTAAACTCACGTGTGGATTCAGCGGTTTGCAAACCCTTTCTGTGCAGAATCCCAAAACCGGTATTTCCAGCCCAATGCCGGCATCCGTACTAAACAGCAGGAAACTTCGTCTAAAACTCAGGAGAAAAGTTTCCTTGAAACTGCTCTGCTGTGCGTTCGATCACCTAAGAGAGTTGAATCTATGTTGAGATTCAGCGAGTCAGAAACACGTTTCTTCTAGGAGGTGCGTTGGGATATTCCCGAGTGAATGGGACCATAGGCTGTACAGAGAAATATCTGCTCCTACAACCAAAAGGGTGGTATCTAACTGAATGGTTGTCAATGTGTGCATTCAACTGACAGAGTTAAACTCACGTTTGGATTCAGCGGTTTACAAACCCTTTCTGTGCAGAATCCCAAAACCGGTAATTCCAGCTCAATGCCGGCATCCATACTAAACAGCAGGAAACTTCGTCTAAAACTCAGGAAAACGTTTCCTTGAAACTGCTCTGCTGTGCGTTCGTTCACCTAAGAGAGTTGAAACTATGCTGAGATTCAGCGAGTCAGAAACACGTTTATGCTAGGAGCTGCGTTGGGATATTCCCGAGTGAATGGGACCATAGGCTGTACAGAGAAATATCTGCTTCTGAAACCAAAACGGAGCTATCTAACTGAATGGTTGTCAATGTGTGCATTCAACTGACAGAGTTAAACTCACGTTTGGATTCAGCGGTTTGCAAACCCTTTCTGTGCAGAATCCCAAAACCGGTATTTCCAGCCCAATGCCGGCATCCGTACTAAACAGCAGGAAACTTCGTCTAAAACTCAGGAGAAACGTTTCCTTGAAACTGCTCTGCTGTGCGTTCGTTCACCTAAGAGAGTTGAATCTATGTTGAGATTCAGCGAGTCAGAAACACGTTTCTTCTAGGAGCTGCGTTGGGATATTCCCGAGTGAATGTGATCATAGGCTGTACAGAGAAATATCTGCTTCTAAAACCAAAAGTGTGCTATCAAACTGAATGGTTGTCAATGTGTGCATTCAACTGACAGAATTAAACTCACGTGTGGATTCAGCGGTTTGCAAACCCTTTCTGTGCAGAATCCCAAAACCGGTATTTCCAGTCCAAAGCCGGCATACGTGCTAAAGAGCAGGAAACTTCGTCTAAAACTCAGGAAAAACGTCCCCTTGAAACTGCTCTGCTGTGCGTTCGATCACCTAAGAGAGCTGAATCTATGTTGAGATTCAGCGAGTCAGAAACACGTTTCTTCTAGGAGCTGCGTTGGGATATTCCCGAGTGAATGGGACCATAGGCTGTACAGAGAAATATCTGCTTCTAAAACCAAAAGTGTGCTATCAAACTGAATGGTTGTCAATGTGTGCATTCAACTGACAGAGTTAAACTCACGTGTGGATTCAGCGGTTTGCAAACCCTTTCTGTGCAGAATCCCAAAACCGGTATTTCCAGCCCAATGCCGGCATCCGTACTAAACAGCAGGAAACTTCGTCTAAAACTCAGGAGAAACGTTTCCTTGAAACTGCTCTGCTGTGCGTTCGTTCACCTAAGAGAGTTGAATCTATGTTGAGATTCAGCGAGTCAGAAACACGTTTATGCTAGGAGCTGCGTTGGGATATTCCCGAGTGAATGGGACCATAGGCTGTACAGAGAAATATCTGCTTCTAAAACCAAAACGGAGCTATCTAACTGAATGGTTGTCAATGTGTGCATTCAACTGACAGAGTTAAACTCACGTGTGGATTCAGCGGTTTGCAAACCCTTTCTGTGCAGAATCCCAAAACCGGTGTTTCCAGCCCAATGACGGCATACGTACTAAACAGCAGGAAACTTCGTCTAAAACTCAGGAGAAACGTTTCCTTGAAACTGCTCTGCTGTGCGTTCGTTCACCTAAGAGAGTTGAATCTATGTTGAGATTCAGCGAGTCAGAAACACGTTTCTTCTAGGAGCTGCGTTGGGATATTCCCGAGTGAATGGGACCATAGGCTGTACAGAGAAATATCTGCTTCTAAAACCAAAACGGAGCTATCTAACTGAATGGTTACCAATGTGTGCATTCAACTGACAGAGTTAAACTCACGTGTGGATTCAGCGGTTTGCAAACCCTTTCTGTGCAGAATCCCAAAACCGGTATTTCCAGCCCAATGCCGGCATCCGTACTAAACAGCAGGAAACTTCGTCTAAAACTCAGGAGAAACGTTTCCTTGAAACTGCTCTGCTGTGCGTTCGATCACCTAAGAGAGTTGAATCTATGTTGAGATTCAGCGAGTCAGAAACACGTTTCTTCTAGGAGGTGCGTTGGGATATTCCCGAGTGAATGGGACCATAGGCTGTACAGAGAAATATCTGCTCCTACAACCAAAAGGGTGGTATCTAACTGAATGGTTGTCAATGTGTGCATTCAACTGACAGAGTTAAACTCACGTTTGGATTCAGCGGTTTACAAACCCTTTCTGTGCAGAATCCCAAAACCGGTAATTCCAGCTCAATGCCGGCATCCATACTAAACAGCAGGAAACTTCGTCTAAAACTCAGGAAAACGTTTCCTTGAAACTGCTCTGCTGTGCGTTCGTTCACCTAAGAGAGTTGAAACTATGCTGAGATTCAGCGAGTCAGAAACACGTTTATGCTAGGAGCTGCGTTGGGATATTCCCGAGTGAATGGGACCATAGGCTGTACAGAGAAATATCTGCTTCTGAAACCAAAACGGAGCTATCTAACTGAATGGTTGTCAATGTGTGCATTCAACTGACAGAGTTAAACTCACGTTTGGATTCAGCGGTTTACAAACCCTTTCTGTGCAGAATCCCAAAACCAGTATTTCCAGCCCAATGCCGGCATCCGTACTAAACAGCAGGAAACTTCGTCTAAAACTCAGGAGAAACGTTTCCTTGAAACTGCTCTGCTGTGCGTTCGTTCACCTAAGAGAGTTGAATCTATGTTGAGATTCAGCGAGTCAGAAACACGTTTCTTCTAGGAGCTGCGTTGGGATATTCCCGAGTGAATGTGATCATAGGCTGTACAGAGAAATATCTGCTTCTAAAACCAAAAGTGTGCTATCAAACTGAATGGTTGTCAATGTGTGCATTCAACTGACAGAGTTAAACTCACGTGTGGATTCAGCGGTTTGCAAACCCTTTCTGTGCAGAATCCCAAAACCGGTATTTCCAGTCCAAAGCCGGCATACGTGCTAAAGAGCAGGAAACTTCGTCTAAAACTCAGGAGAAACGTCCCCTTGAAACTGCTCCGCTGTGCGTTCGATCACCTAAGAGAGTTGAATCTATGTTGAGATTCAGCGAGTCAGAAACACGTTTCTTCTAGGAGCTGCGTTGGGATATTCCCGAGTGAATGGGACCATAGGCTGTACAGAGAAATATCTGCTTCTAAAACCAAAAGTGTGCTATCAAACTGAATGGTTGTCAATGTGTGCATTCAACTCACAGAGTTAAACTCACGTGTGGATTCAGCGGTTTGCAAACCCTTTCTGTGCAGAATCCCAAAACCGGTATTTCCAGCCCAATGCCGGCATCCGTACTAAACAGCAGGAAACTTCGTCTAAAACTCAGGAGAAACGTTTCCTTGAAACTGCTCTGCTGTGCGTTCGTTCACCTAAGAGAGTTGAATCTATGTTGAGATTCAGCGAGTCAGAAACACGTTTCTTCTAGGAGCTGCGTTGGGATATTCCCGAGTGAATGGGACCATAGGCTGTACAGAGAAATATCTGCTTCTAAAACCAAAACGGAGCTATCTAACTGAATGGTTGTCAATGTGTGCATTCAACTGACAGAGTTAAACTCACGTGTGGATTCAGCGGTTTGCAAACCCTTTCTGTGCAGAATCCCAAAACCGGTGTTTCCAGCCCAATGACGGCATACGTACTAAACAGCAGGAAACTTCGTCTAAAACTCAGGAGAAACGTTTCCTTGAAACTGCTCTGCTGTGCGTTCGTTCACCTAAGAGAGTTGTATCTATGTTGAGATTCAGCGAGTCAGAAACACGTTTCTTCTAGGAGCTGCGTTGGGATATTCCCGAGTGAATGGGACCATAGGCTGTACAGAGAAATATCTGCTTCTAAAACCAAAACGGAGCTATCTAACTGAATGGTTGTCAATGTGTGCATTCAACTGACAGAGTTAAACTCACGTTTGGATTCAGCGGTTTGCAAACCCTTTCTGTGCAGAATCCCAAAACCGGTAATTCCAGCTCAATGCCGGCATCCGTACTAAACAGCAGGAAACTTCGTCTAAAACTCAGGAGAAACGTTTCCTTGAAACTGCTCTGCTGTGCGTTCGTTCAACTAAGAGAGTTGAAACTATGTTGAGATTCAGCGAGTCAGAAACACGTTTATGCTAGGAGCTGCGTTGGGATATTCCCGAGTGAATGGGACCATAGGCTGTACAGAGAAATATCTGCTTCTGAAACCAAAACGGAGCTATCTAACTGAATGGTTGTCAATGTGTGCATTCAACTGACAGAGTTAAACTCACGTGTGGATTCAGCGGTTTGCAAACCCTTTCTGTGCAGAATCCCAAAACCGGTATGTCCAGCCCAATGCCGGCATCCGTACTAAACAGCAGGAAACTTCGTCTAAAACTCAGGAGAAACGTTTCCTTGAAACTGCTCTGCTGTGCGTTCGTTCACCTAAGAGAGTTGAATCTATGTTGAGATTCAGCGAGTCAGAAACACGTTTATGCTAGGAGCTGCGTTAGGATATTCCCGAGTGAATGGGACCATAGGCTGTGCAGAGTAATATCTGCTTCTAAAACCAAAACGGAGCTATCTAACTGAATGGTTGTCAATGTGTGCATTCAACTGACAGAGTTAAACTCACGTGTGGATTCAGCGGTTTGCAAACCCTTTCTGTGCAGAATCCCAAAACCGGTATTTCCAGCCCAATGCCGGCATCCGTACTAAACAGCAGGAAACTTCGTCTAAAACTCAGGAGAAACGTTTCCTTGAAACTGCTCTGCTGTGCGTTCGTTCACCTAAGAGAGTTGAATCTATGTTGAGATTCAGCGAGTCAGAAACACGTTTCTTCTAGGAGCTGCGTTGGGATATTCCCGAGTGAATGGGACCATAGGCTGTACAGAGAAATATCTGCTTCTAAAACCAAAAGTGTGCTATCTAACTGAATGGTTGTCAATGTGTGCATTCAACTGACAGAGTTAAACTCACGTGTGGATTCAGCGGTTTGTAACCCTTTCTGTGCAGAATCCCAAAACTGGTATTTCCAGCCCAATGCCGGCATCCGTACTAAACAGCAGGAAACTTCGTCTAAAACTCAGGAGAAACGTTTCCTTGAAACTGCTCTGCTGTGCGTTCGTTCACCTAAGAGAGTTGAATCTATGTTGAGATTCAGCGAGTCAGAAACACGTTTCTTCTAGGAGCTGCGTTGGGATATTCCCGAGTGAATGGGACCATAGGCTGTACAGAGAAATATCTGCTTCTAAAACCAAAACGGAGCTATCTAACTGAATGGTTGTCAATGTGTGCATTCAACTGACAGAGTTAAACTCACGTGTGGATTCAGCGGTTTGCAAACCCTTTCTGTGCAGAATCCCAAAACCGGTATTTCCAGCCCAATGCCGGCATCCGTACTAAACAGCAGGAAACTTCGTCTAAAACTCAGGAGAAACGTTTCCTTGAAACTGCTCTGCTGTGCGTTCGTTCACCTAAGAGAGTTGAATCTATGTTGAGATTCAGCGAGTCAGAAACACGTTTCTTCTAGGAGATGCGTTGGGATATTCCCGAGTGAATGGGACCATAGGCTGTACAGAGAAATATCTGCTCCTACAACCAAAAGGGTGGAATCTAACTGAATGGTTGTCAATGTGTGCATTCAACTGACAGAGTTAAACTCACGTTTGGATTCAGCGGTTTACAAACCCTTTCTGTGCAGAATCCCAAAACCGGTAATTCCAGCTCAATGCCGGCGTCCGTACTAAACAGCAGGAAACTTCGTCTAAAACTCAGGAGAAACGTTTCCTTGAAACTGCTCTGCTGTGCGTTCGTTCACCTAAGAGAGTTGAAACTATGTTGAGATTCAGCGAGTCAGAAACACGTTTATGCTAGGAGCTGCGTTGGGATATTCCCGAGTGAATGGGACCATAGGCTGTACAGAGAAATATCTGCTTCTGAAACCAAAACGGAGCTATCTAACTGAATGGTTGTCAATGTGTGCATTCAACTGACAGAGTTAAACTCACGTGTGGATTCAGCGGTTTGCAAACCATTTCTGTGCAGAATCCCAAAACCGGTATTTCCAGCCCAATGCCGGCATACGTACTAAACAGCAGGAAACTTCGTCTAAAACTCAGGAGAAACGTTTCCTTGAAACTTCTCTGCTGTGCGTTCGTTCACCTAAGAGAGTTGAATCTATGTTGAGATTCAGCGAGTCAGAAACACGTTTCTTCTAGGAGCTGCGTTGGGATATTCCCGAGTGAATGGGACCATAGGCTGTACAGAGAAATATCTGCTTCTAAAACCAAAAGTGTGCTATCAAACTGAATGGTTGCCAATGTGTGCATTCAACTGACAGAGTTAAACTCACGTGTGGATTCAGCGGTTTGCAAACCCTTTCTGTGCAGAATCCCAAAACCGGTATTTCCAGCCCAATGCCGGCATCCGTACTAAACAGCAGGAAACTTCGTCTAAAACTCAGGAGAAACGTTTCCTTGAAACTGCTCTGCTGTGCGTTCGTTCACCTAAGAGAGTTGAATCTATGTTGAGATTCAGCGAGTCAGAAACACGTTTCTTCTAGGAGCTGCGTTGGGATATTCCCGAGTGAATGGGACCATAGGCTGTACAGAGAAATATCTGCTTCTAAAACCAAAAGTGTGCTATCAAACTGAATGGTTGTCAATGTGTGCATTCAACTGACAGAGTTAAACTCACGTGTGGATTCAGCGGTTTGCAAACCCTTTCTGTGCAGAATCCCAAAACCGGTATTTCCAGCCCAATGCCGGCATCCGTACTAAACAGCAGGAAACTTCGTCTAAAACTCAGGAGAAACGTTTCCTTGAAACTGCTCTGCTGTGCGTTCGTTCACCTAAGATAGTTGAATCTATGTTGAGATTCAGCGAGTCAGAAACACGTTTCTTCTAGGAGCTGCGTTGGGATATTCCCGAGTGAATGGGACCATAGGCTGTACAGAGAAATATCTGCTCCTACAACCAAAAGGGTGGTATCTAACTGAATGGTTGTCAATGTGTGCATTCAACTGACAGAGTTAAACTCACGTTTGGATTCAGCGGTTTACAAACCCTTTCTGTGCAGAATCCCAAAACCGGTAATTCCAGCTCAATACCGGCATCCATACTAAACAGCAGGAAACTTCGTCTAAAACTCAGGAAAACGTTTCCTTGAAACTGATCTGCTGTGCGTTCGTTCACCTAAGAGAGTTGAAACTATGCTGAGATTCAGCGAGTCAGAAACACGTTTATGCTAGGAGCTGCGTTGGGATATTCCCGAGTGAATGGGACCATAGGCTGTACAGAGAAATATCTGCTTCTGAAACCAAAACGGAGCTATCTAACTGAATGGTTGTCAATGTGTGCATTCAACTGACAGAGTTAAACTCACGTTTGGATTCAGCGGTTTACAAACCCTTTCTGTGCAGAATCCCAAAACCGGTATTTCCAGCCCAATGCCGGCATCCGTACTAAACAGCAGGAAACTTCGCCTAAAACTCAGGAGAAACGTTTCCTTGAAACTGCTCTGCTGTGCGTTCGTTCACCTAAGAGAGTTGAATCTATGTTGAGATTCAGCGAGTCAGAAACACGTTTCTTCTAGGAGCTGCGTTGGGATATTCCCGAGTGAATGTGATCATAGGCTGTACAGAGAAATATCTGCTTCTAAAACCAAAAGTGTGCTATCAAACTGAATGGTTGTCAATGTGTGCATTCAACTGACAGAGTTAAACTCACGTGTCGATTCAGCGGTTTGCAAACCCTTTCTGTGCAGAATCCCAAAACCGGTATTTCCAGTCCAAAGCCGGCATACGTACAAAAGAGCAGGAAACTTCGTCTAAAACTCAGGAGAAACGTCCCCTTGAAACTGCTCTGCTGTGCGTTCGATCACCTAAGAGAGCTGAATCTATGTTGAGATTCAGCGAGTCAGAAACACGTTTCTTCTAGGAGCTGCGTTGGGATATTTCCGAGTGAATGGGACCATAGGCTGTACAGAGAAATATCTGCTTCTAAAACCAAAAGTGTGCTATCAAACTGAATGGTTGTCAATGTGTGCATTCAACTCACAGAGTTAAACTCACGTGTGGATTCAGCGGTTTGCAAACCCTTTCTGTGCAGAATCCCAAAACCGGTATTTCCAGCCCAATGCCGGCATCCGTACTAAACAGCAGGAAACTTCGTCTAAAACTCAGGAGAAACGTTTCCTTGAAACTGCTCTGCTGTGCGTTCGTTCACCTAAGAGAGTTGAATCTATGTTGAGATTCAGCGAGTCAGAAACACGTTTATGCTAGGAGCTGCGTTGGGATATTCCCGAGTGAATGGGACCATAGGCTGTACAGAGAAATATCTGCTTCTAAAACCAAAACGGAGCTATCTAACTGAATGGTTGTCAATGTGTGCATTCAACTGACAGAGTTAAACTCACGTGTGGATTCAGCGGTTTGCAAACCCTTTCTGTGCAGAATCCCAAAACCGGTGTTTCCAGCCCAATGACGGCATACGTACTAAACAGCAGGAAACTTCGTCTAAAACTCAGGAGAAACGTTTCCTTGAAACTGCTCTGCTGTGCGTTCGTTCACCTAAGAGAGTTGAATCTATGTTGAGATTCAGCGAGTCAGAAACACGTTTCTTCTAGGAGCTGCGTTGGGATATTCCCGAGTGAATGGGACCATAGGCTGTACAGAGAAATATCTGCTTCTAAAACCAAAACGGAGCTATCTAACTGAATGGTTACCAATGTGTGCATTCAACTGACAGAGTTAAACTCACGTGTGGATTCAGCGGTTTGCAAACCCTTTCTGTGCAGAATCCCAAAACCGGTATTTCCAGCCCAATGCCGGCATCCGTACTAAACAGCAGGAAACTTCGTCTAAAACTCAGGAGAAAAGTTTCCTTGAAACTGCTCTGCTGTGCGTTCGATCACCTAAGAGAGTTGAATCTATGTTGAGATTCAGCGAGTCAGAAACACGTTTCTTCTAGGAGGTGCGTTGGGATATTCCCGAGTGAATGGGACCATAGGCTGTACAGAGAAATATCTGCTCCTACAACCAAAAGGGTGGTATCTAACTGAATGGTTGTCAATGTGTGCATTCAACTGACAGAGTTAAACTCACGTTTGGATTCAGCGGTTTACAAACCCTTTCTGTGCAGAATCCCAAAACCGGTAATTCCAGCTCAATGCCGGCATCCATACTAAACAGCAGGAAACTTCGTCTAAAACTCAGGAAAACGTTTCCTTGAAACTGCTCTGCTGTGCGTTCGTTCACCTAAGAGAGTTGAAACTATGCTGAGATTCAGCGAGTCAGAAACACGTTTATGCTAGGAGCTGCGTTGGGATATTCCCGAGTGAATGGGACCATAGGCTGTACAGAGAAATATCTGCTTCTGAAACCAAAACGGAGCTATCTAACTGAATGGTTGTCAATGTGTGCATTCAACTGACAGAGTTAAACTCACGTTTGGATTCAGCGGTTTGCAAACCCTTTCTGTGCAGAATCCCAAAACCGGTATTTCCAGCCCAATGCCGGCATCCGTACTAAACAGCAGGAAACTTCGTCTAAAACTCAGGAGAAACGTTTCCTTGAAACTGCTCTGCTGTGCGTTCGTTCACCTAAGAGAGTTGAATCTACGTTGAGATTCAGCGAGTCAGAAACACGTTTCTTCTAGGAGCTGCGTTGGGATATTCCCGAGTGAATGTGATCATAGGCTGTACAGAGAAATATCTGCTTCTAAAACCAAAAGTGTGCTATCAAACTGAATGGTTGTCAATGTGTGCATTCAACTGACAGAGTTAAACTCACGTGTGGATTCAGCGGTTTGCAAACCCTTTCTGTGCAGAATCCCAAAACCGGTATTTCCAGTCCAAAGCCGGCATACGTGCTAAAGAGCAGGAAACTTCGTCTAAAACTCAGGAAAAACGTCCCCTTGAAACTGCTCTGCTGTGCGTTCGATCACCTAAGAGAGCTGAATCTATGTTGAGATTCAGCGAGTCAGAAACACGTTTCTTCTAGGAGCTGCGTTGGGATATTCCCGAGTGAATGGGACCATAGGCTGTACAGAGAAATATCTGCTTCTAAAACCAAAAGTGTGCTATCAAACTGAATGGTTGTCAATGTGTGCATTCAACTGACAGAGTTAAACTCACGTGTGGATTCAGCGGTTTGCAAACCCTTTCTGTGCAGAATCCCAAAACCGGTATTTCCAGCCCAATGCCGGCATCCGTACTAAACAGCAGGAAACTTCGTCTAAAACTCAGGAGAAACGTTTCCTTGAAACTGCTCTGCTGTGCGTTCGTTCACCTAAGAGAGTTGAATCTATGTTGAGATTCAGCGAGTCAGAAACACGTTTATGCTAGGAGCTGCGTTGGGATATTCCCGAGTGAATGGGACCATAGGCTGTACAGAGAAATATCTGCTTCTAAAACCAAAACGGAGCTATCTAACTGAATGGTTGTCAATGTGTGCATTCAACTGACAGAGTTAAACTCACGTGTGGATTCAGCGGTTTGCAAACCCTTTCTGTGCAGAATCCCAAAACCGGTAATTCCAGCCCAATGACGGCATACGTACTAAACAGCAGGAAACTTCGTCTAAAACTCAGGAGAAACGTTTCCTTGAAACTGCTCTGCTGTGCGTTCGTTCACCTAAGAGAGTTGAATCTATGTTGAGATTCAGCGAGTCAGAAACACGTTTCTTCTAGGAGCTGCGTTGGGATATTCCCGAGTGAATGGGACCATAGGCTGTACAGAGAAATATCTGCTTCTAAAACCAAAACGGAGCTATCTAACTGAATGGTTACCAATGTGTGCATTCAACTGACAGAGTTAAACTCACGTGTGGATTCAGCGGTTTGCAAACCCTTTCTGTGCAGAATCCCAAAACCGGTATTTCCAGCCCAATGCCGGCATCCGTACTAAACAGCAGGAAACTTCGTCTAAAACTCAGGAGAAACGTTTCCTTGAAACTGCTCTGCTGTGCGTTCGATCACCTAAGAGAGTTGAATCTATGTTGAGATTCAGCGAGTCAGAAACACGTTTCTTCTAGGAGGTGCGTTGGGATATTCCCGAGTGAATGGGACCATAGGCTGTACAGAGAAATATCTGCTCCTACAACCAAAAGGGTGGTATCTAACTGAATGGTTGTCAATGTGTGCATTCAACTGACAGAGTTAAACTCACGTTTGGATTCAGCGGTTTACAAACCCTTTCTGTGCAGAATCCCAAAACCGGTAATTCCAGCTCAATGCCGGCATCCATACTAAACAGCAGGAAACTTCGTCTAAAACTCAGGAAAACGTTTCCTTGAAACTGATCTGCTGTGCGTTCGTTCACCTAAGAGAGTTGAAACTATGCTGAGATTCAGCGAGTCAGAAACACGTTTATGCTAGGAGCTGCGTTGGGATATTCCCGAGTGAATGGGACCATAGGCTGTACAGAGAAATATCTGCTTCTGAAACCAAAACGGAGCTATCTAACTGAATGGTTGTCAATGTGTGCATTCAACTGACAGAGTTAAACTCACGTTTGGATTCAGCGGTTTACAAACCCTTTCTGTGCAGAATCCCAAAACCGGTATTTCCAGCCCAATGCCGGCATCCGTACTAAACAGCAGGAAACTTCGTCTAAAACTCAGGAGAAACGTTTCCTTGAAACTGCTCTGCTGTGCGTTCGTTCACCTAAGAGAGTTGAATCTATGTTGAGATTCAGCGAGTCAGAAACACGTTTCTTCTAGGAGCTGCGTTGGGATATTCCCGAGTGAATGTGATCATAGGCTGTACAGAGAAATATCTGCTTCTAAAACCAAAAGTGTGCTATCAAACTGAATGGTTGTCAATGTGTGCATTCAACTGACAGAGTTAAACTCACGTGTGGATTCAGCGGTTTGCAAACCCTTTCTGTGCAGAATCCCAAAACCGGTATTTCCAGTCCAAAGCCGGCATACGTGCTAAAGAGCAGGAAACTTCGTCTAAAACTCAGGAGAAACGTCCCCTTGAAACTGCTCCGCTGTGCGTTCGATCACCTAAGAGAGTTGAATCTATGTTGAGATTCAGCGAGTCAGAAACACGTTTCTTCTAGGAGCTGCGTTGGGATATTCCCGAGTGAATGGGACCATAGGCTGTACAGAGAAATATCTGCTTCTAAAACCAAAAGTGTGCTATCAAACTGAATGGTTGTCAATGTGTGCATTCAACTCACAGAGTTAAACTCACGTGTGGATTCAGCGGTTTGCAAACCCTTTCTGTGCAGAATCCCAAAACCGGTATTTCCAGCCCAATGCCGGCATCCGTACTAAACAGCAGGAAACTTCGTCTAAAACTCAGGAGAAACGTTTCCTTGAAACTGCTCTGCTGTGCGTTCGTTCACCTAAGAGAGTTGAATCTATGTTGAGATTCAGCGAGTCAGAAACACGTTTATGCTAGGAGCTGCGTTGGGATATTCCCGAGTGAATGGGACCATAGGCTGTACAGAGAAATATCTGCTTCTAAAACCAAAACGGAGCTATCTAACTGAATGGTTGTCAATGTGTGCATTCAACTGACAGAGTTAAACTCACGTGTGGATTCAGCGGTTTGCAAACCCTTTCTGTGCAGAATCCCAAAACCGGTGTTTCCAGCCCAATGACGGCATACGTACTAAACAGCAGGAAACTTCGTCTAAAACTCAGGAGAAACGTTTCCTTGAAACTGCTCTGCTGTGCGTTCGTTCACCTAAGAGAGTTGTATCTATGTTGAGATTCAGCGAGTCAGAAACACGTTTCTTCTAGGAGCTGCGTTGGGATATTCCCGAGTGAATGGGACCATAGGCTGTACAGAGAAATATCTGCTTCTAAAACCAAAACGGAGCTATCTAACTGAATGGTTACCAATGTGTGCATTCAACTGACAGAGTTAAACTCACGTTTGGATTCAGCGGTTTGCAAACCCTTTCTGTGCAGAATCCCAAAACCGGTAATTCCAGCTCAATGCCGGCATCCGTACTAAACAGCAGGAAACTTCGTCTAAAACTCAGGAGAAACGTTTCCTTGAAACTGCTCTGCTGTGCGTTCGTTCAACTAAGAGAGTTGAAACTATGTTGAGATTCAGCGAGTCAGAAACACGTTTATGCTAGGAGCTGCGTTGGGATATTCCCGAGTGAATGGGACCATAGGCTGTACAGAGAAATATCTGCTTCTGAAACCAAAACGGAGCTATCTAACTGAATGGTTGTCAATGTGTGCATTCAACTGACAGAGTTAAACTCACGTGTGGATTCAGCGGTTTGCAAACCCTTTCTGTGCAGAATCCCAAAACCGGTATGTCCAGCCCAATGCCGGCATCCGTACTAAACAGCAGGAAACTTCGTCTAAAACTCAGGAGAAACGTTTCCTTGAAACTGCTCTGCTGTGCGTTCGTTCACCTAAGAGAGTTGAATCTATGTTGAGATTCAGCGAGTCAGAAACACGTTTATGCTAGGAGCTGCGTTGGGATATTCCCGAGTGAATGGGACCATAGGCTGTACAGAGAAATATCTGCTTCTAAAACCAAAACGGAGCTATCTAACTGAATGGTTGTCAATGTGTGCATTCAACTGACAGAGTTAAACTCACGTGTGGATTCAGCGGTTTGCAAACCCTTTCTGTGCAGAATCCCAAAACCGGTGTTTCCAGCCCAATGACGGCATACGTACTAAACAGCAGGAAACTTCGTCTAAAACTCAGGAGAAACGTTTCCTTGAAACTGCTCTGCTGTGCGTTCGTTCACCTAAGAGAGTTGTATCTATGTTGAGATTCAGCGAGTCAGAAACACGTTTCTTCTAGGAGCTGCGTTGGGATATTCCCGAGTGAATGGGACCATAGGCTGTACAGAGAAATATCTGCTTCTAAAACCAAAACGGAGCTATCTAACTGAATGGTTACCAATGTGTGCATTCAACTGACAGAGTTAAACTCACGTTTGGATTCAGCGGTTTGCAAACCCTTTCTGTGCAGAATCCCAAAACCGGTAATTCCAGCTCAATGCCGGCATCCGTACTAAACAGCAGGAAACTTCGTCTAAAACTCAGGAGAAACGTTTCCTTGAAACTGCTCTGCTGTGCGTTCGTTCAACTAAGAGAGTTGAAACTATGTTGAGATTCAGCGAGTCAGAAACACGTTTATGCTAGGAGCTGCGTTGGGATATTCCCGAGTGAATGGGACCATAGGCTGTACAGAGAAATATCTGCTTCTGAAACCAAAACGGAGCTATCTAACTGAATGGTTGTCAATGTGTGCATTCAACTGACAGAGTTAAACTCACGTGTGGATTCAGCGGTTTGCAAACCCTTTCTGTGCAGAATCCCAAAACCGGTATGTCCAGCCCAATGCCGGCATCCGTACTAAACAGCAGGAAACTTCGTCTAAAACTCAGGAGAAACGTTTCCTTGAAACTGCTCTGCTGTGCGTTCGTTCACCTAAGAGAGTTGAATCTATGTTGAGATTCAGCGAGTCAGAAACACGTTTATGCTAGGAGCTGCGTTAGGATATTCCCGAGTGAATGGGACCATAGGCTGTGCAGAGTAATATCTGCTTCTAAAACCAAAACGGAGCTATCTAACTGAATGGTTGTCAATGTGTGCATTCAACTGACAGAGTTAAACTCACGTGTGGATTCAGCGGTTTGCAAACCCTTTCTGTGCAGAATCCCAAAACCGGTATTTCCAGCCCAATGCCGGCATCCGTACTAAACAGCAGGAAACTTCGTCTAAAACTCAGGAGAAACGTTTCCTTGAAACTGCTCTGCTGTGCGTTCGTTCACCTAAGAGAGTTGAATCTATGTTGAGATTCAGCGAGTCAGAAACACGTTTCTTCTAGGAGCTGCGTTGGGATATTCCCGAGTGAATGGGACCATAGGCTGTACAGAGAAATATCTGCTTCTAAAACCAAAAGTGTGCTATCTAACTGAATGGTTGTCAATGTGTGCATTCAACTGACAGAGTTAAACTCACGTGTGGATTCAGCGGTTTGTAACCCTTTCTGTGCAGAATCCCAAAACTGGTATTTCCAGCCCAATGCCGGCATCCGTACTAAACAGCAGGAAACTTCGTCTAAAACTCAGGAGAAACGTTTCCTTGAAACTGCTCTGCTGTGCGTTCGTTCACCTAAGAGAGTTGAATCTATGTTGAGATTCAGCGAGTCAGAAACACGTTTCTTCTAGGAGCTGCGTTGGGATATTCCCGAGTGAATGGGACCATAGGCTGTACAGAGAAATATCTGCTTCTAAAACCAAAACGGAGCTATCTAACTGAATGGTTGTCAATGTGTGCATTCAACTGACAGAGTTAAACTCACGTGTGGATTCAGCGGTTTGCAAACCCTTTCTGTGCAGAATCCCAAAACCGGTATTTCCAGCCCAATGCCGGCATCCGTACTAAACAGCAGGAAACTTCGTCTAAAACTCAGGAGAAACGTTTCCTTGAAACTGCTCTGCTGTGCGTTCGTTCACCTAAGAGAGTTGAATCTATGTTGAGATTCAGCGAGTCAGAAACACGTTTCTTCTAGGAGATGCGTTGGGATATTCCCGAGTGAATGGGACCATAGGCTGTACAGAGAAATATCTGCTCCTACAACCAAAAGGGTGGAATCTAACTGAATGGTTGTCAATGTGTGCATTCAACTGACAGAGTTAAACTCACGTTTGGATTCAGCGGTTTACAAACCCTTTCTGTGCAGAATCCCAAAACCGGTAATTCCAGCTCAATGCCGGCGTCCGTACTAAACAGCAGGAAACTTCGTCTAAAACTCAGGAGAAACGTTTCCTTGAAACTGCTCTGCTGTGCGTTCGTTCACCTAAGAGAGTTGAAACTATGTTGAGATTCAGCGAGTCAGAAACACGTTTATGCTAGGAGCTGCGTGGGATATTCCCGAGTGAATGGGACCATAGGCTGTACAGAGAAATATCTGCTTCTGAAACCAAAACGGAGCTATCTAACTGAATGGTTGTCAATGTGTGCATTCAACTGACAGAGTTAAACTCACGTGTGGATTCAGCGGTTTGCAAACCATTTCTGTGCAGAATCCCAAAACCGGTATTTCCAGCCCAATGCCGGCATACGTACTAAACAGCAGGAAACTTCGTCTAAAACTCAGGAGAAACGTTTCCTTGAAACTTCTCTGCTGTGCGTTCGTTCACCTAAGAGAGTTGAATCTATGTTGAGATTCAGCGAGTCAGAAACACGTTTCTTCTAGGAGCTGCGTTGGGATATTCCCGAGTGAATGGGACCATAGGCTGTACAGAGAAATATCTGCTTCTAAAACCAAAAGTGTGCTATCAAACTGAATGGTTGCCAATGTGTGCATTCAACTGACAGAGTTAAACTCACGTGTGGATTCAGCGGTTTGCAAACCCTTTCTGTGCAGAATCCCAAAACCGGTATTTCCAGCCCAATGCCGGCATCCGTACTAAACAGCAGGAAACTTCGTCTAAAACTCAGGAGAAACGTTTCCTTGAAACTGCTCTGCTGTGCGTTCGTTCACCTAAGAGAGTTGAATCTATGTTGAGATTCAGCGAGTCAGAAACACGTTTCTTCTAGGAGCTGCGTTGGGATATTCCCGAGTGAATGGGACCATAGGCTGTACAGAGAAATATCTGCTTCTAAAACCAAAAGTGTGCTATCAAACTGAATGGTTGTCAATGTGTGCATTCAACTGACAGAGTTAAACTCACGTGTGGATTCAGCGGTTTGCAAACCCTTTCTGTGCAGAATCCCAAAACCGGTATTTCCAGCCCAATGCCGGCATCCGTACTAAACAGCAGGAAACTTCGTCTAAAACTCAGGAGAAACGTTTCCTTGAAACTGCTCTGCTGTGCGTTCGTTCACCTAAGATAGTTGAATCTATGTTGAGATTCAGCGAGTCAGAAACACGTTTCTTCTAGGAGCTGCGTTGGGATATTCCCGAGTGAATGGGACCATAGGCTGTACAGAGAAATATCTGCTCCTACAACCAAAAGGATGGTATCTAAATGAATGGTTGTCAATGTGTGCATTCAACTGACAGAGTTAAACTCACGTTTGGATTCAGCGGTTTACAAACCCTTTCTGTGCAGAATCCCAAAACCGGTAATTCCAGCTCAATACCGGCATCCATACTAAACAGCAGGAAACTTCGTCTAAAACTCAGGAAAACGTTTCCTTGAAACTGATCTGCTGTGCGTTCGTTCACCTAAGAGAGTTGAAACTATGCTGAGATTCAGCGAGTCAGAAACACGTTTATGCTAGGAGCTGCGTTGGGATATTCCCGAGTGAATGGGACCATAGGCTGTACAGAGAAATATCTGCTTCTGAAACCAAAACGGAGCTATCTAACTGAATGGTTGTCAATGTGTGCATTCAACTGACAGAGTTAAACTCACGTTTGGATTCAGCGGTTTACAAACCCTTTCTGTGCAGAATCCCAAAACCGGTATTTCCAGCCCAATGCCGGCATCCGTACTAAACAGCAGGAAACTTCGCCTAAAACTCAGGAGAAACGTTTCCTTGAAACTGCTCTGCTGTGCGTTCGTTCACCTAAGAGAGTTGAATCTATGTTGAGATTCAGCGAGTCAGAAACACGTTTCTTCTAGGAGCTGCGTTGGGATATTCCCGAGTGAATGTGATCATAGGCTGTACAGAGAAATATCTGCTTCTAAAACCAAAAGTGTGCTATCAAACTGAATGGTTGTCAATGTGTGCATTCAACTGACAGAGTTAAACTCACGTGTGGATTCAGCGGTTTGCAAACCCTTTCTGTGCAGAATCCCAAAACCGGTATTTCCAGTCCAAAGCCGGCATACGTACTAAAGAGCAGGAAACTTCGTCTAAAACTCAGGAGAAACGTCCTCTTGAAACTGCTCTGCTGTGCGTTCGATCACCTAAGAGAGTTGAATCTATGTTGAGATTCAGCGAGTCAGAAACACGTTTCTTCTAGGAGCTGCGTTGGGATATTCCCGAGTGAATGGGACCATAGGCTGTACAGAGAAATATCTGCTTCTAAAACCAAAAGTGTGCTATCAAACTGAATGGTTGTCAATGTGTGCATTCAACTCACAGAGTTAAACTCACGTGTGGATTCAGCGGTTTGCAAACCCTTTCTGTGCAGAATCCCAAAACCGGTATTTCCAGCCCAATGCCGGCATCCGTACTAAACAGCAGGAAACTTCGTCTAAAACTCAGGAGAAACGTTTCCTTGAAACTGCTCTGCTGTGCGTTCGTTCACCTAAGAGAGTTGAATCTATGTTGAGATTCAGCGAGTCAGAAACACGTTTATGCTAGGAGCTGCGTTGGGATATTCCCGAGTGAATGGGACCATAGGCTGTACAGAGAAATATCTGCTTCTAAAACCAAAACGGAGCTATCTAACTGAATGGTTGTCAATGTGTGCATTCAACTGACAGAGTTAAACTCACGTGTGGATTCAGCGGTTTGCAAACCCTTTCTGTGCAGAATCCCAAAACCGGTGTTTCCAGCCCAATGACGGCATACGTACTAAACAGCAGGAAACTTCGTCTAAAACTCAGGAGAAACGTTTCCTTGAAACTGCTCTGCTGTGCGTTCGTTCACCTAAGAGAGTTGTATCTATGTTGAGATTCAGCGAGTCAGAAACACGTTTCTTCTAGGAGCTGCGTTGGGATATTCCCGAGTGAATGGGACCATAGGCTGTACAGAGAAATATCTGCTTCTAAAACCAAAACGGAGCTATCTAACTGAATGGTTACCAATGTGTGCATTCAACTGACAGAGTTAAACTCACGTGTGGATTCAGCGGTTTGCAAACCCTTTCTGTGCAGAATCCCAAAACCGGTATTTCCAGCCCAATGCCGGCATCCGTACTAAACAGCAGGAAACTTCGTCTAAAACTCAGGAGAAACGGTTCCTTGAAACTGCTCTGCTGTGCGTTCGATCACCTAAGAGAGTTGAATCTATGTTGAGATTCAGCGAGTCAGAAACACGTTTCTTCTAGGAGGTGCGTTGGGATATTCCCGAGTGAATGGGACCATAGGCTGTACAGAGAAATATCTGCTCCTACAACCAAAAGGGTGGTATCTAACTGAATGGTTGTCAATGTGTGCATTCAACTGACAGAGTTAAACTCACGTTTGGATTCAGCGGTTTACAAACCCTTTCTGTGCAGAATCCCAAAACCGGTAATTCCAGCTCAATGCCGGCATCCGTACTAAACAGCAGGAAACTTCGTCTAAAACTCAGGAGAAACGTTTCCTTGAAACTGCTCTGCTGTGCGTTCGTTCAACTAAGAGAGTTGAAACTATGTTGAGATTCAGCGAGTCAGAAACACGTTTATGCTAGGAGCTGCGTTGGGATATTCCCGAGTGAATGGGACCATAGGCTGTACAGAGAAATATCTGCTTCTGAAACCAAAACGGAGCTATCTAACTTAATGGTTGTCAATGTGTGCATTCAACTGAGAGAGTTAAACTCACGTGTGGATTCAGCGGTTTGCAAACCCTTTCTGTGCAGAATCCCAAAACCGGTATGTCCAGCCCAATGCCGGCATCCGTACTAAACAGCAGGAAACTTCGTCTAAAACTCAGGAGAAACGTTTCCTTGAAACTGCTCTGCTGTGCGTTCGTTCACCTAAGAGAGTTGAATCTATGTTGAGATTCAGCGAGTCAGAAACACGTTTATGCTAGGAGCTGCGTTAGGATATTCCCGAGTGAATGGGACCATAGGCTGTGCAGAGTAATATGTGCTTCTAAAATCAAAACGGAGCTATCTAACTGAATGGTTGTCAATGTGTGCATTCAACTGACAGAGTTAAACTCACGTGTGGATTCAGCGGTTTGCAAACCCTTTCTGTGCAGAATCCCAAAACCGGTATTTCCAGCCCAATGCCGGCATCCGTACTAAACAGCAGGAAACTTCGTCTAAAACTCAGGAGAAACGTTTCCTTGAAACTGCTCTGCTGTGCGTTCGTTCACCTAAGAGAGTTGAATCTATGTTGAGATTCAGCGAGTCAGAAACACGTTTCTTCTAGGAGCTGCGTTGGGATATTGCCGAGTGAATGGGACCATAGGCTGTACAGAGAAATATCTGCTTCTAAAACCAAAACGGAGCTATCTAACTGAATGGTTGTCAATGTGTGCATTCAACTGACAGAGTTAAACTCACGTGTGGATTTAGCGGTTTGCAAACCCTTTCTGTGCAGAATCCCAAAACCGGTATTTCCAGCCCAATGCCGGCATACATACTAAACAGCAGGAAACTTCGTCTAAAACTCAGGAGAAACGTTTCCTTGAAACTGCTCTGCTGTGCGTTCGTTCACCTAAGAGAGTTGAATCTATGTTGAGATTCAGCGAGTCAGAAACACGTTTCTTCTAGGAGCTGCGTTGGGATATTCCCGAGTGAATGGGACCATAGGCTGTACAGAGAAATATCTGCTTCTAAAACCAAAACGGAGCTATCTAAGTGAATGGTTGTCAATGTGTGCATTCAACTGACAGAGTTAAACTCACGTGTGGATTCAGCGGTTTACAAACCCTTTCTGTGCACAATCCCAAAACCGGTATTTCCAGCTCAATGCCAGCATCCGTACTAAACAGCAGGAAACTTCGTCTAAAACTCAGGAGAAACGTTTCCTTGAAACTGCTCTGCTGTGCGTTCGTTCACCTAAGAGAGTTGAAACTATGTTGAGATTCAGCGAGTCAGAAACACGTTTCTTCTAGGAGCTGCGTTGGGATATTCCCGAGTGAATGGGACCATAGACTGTACAGAGAAATATCTGCTTCTAAAACCAAAAGTGTGCTATCAAACTGAATGGTTGTCAATGTGTGCATTCAACTGACAGAGTTAAACTCACGTGTGGATTCAGTGGTTTGCAAACCCTTTCTGTGCAGAATCCCAAAACCGGTATTTCCAGCCCAATGCCGGCATCCGTACTAAAGAGCAGGAAACTTCGTCTAAAACTCAGGAGAAACGTTTCCTTGAAACTGCTCTGCTGTGCGTTCGTTCACCTAAGAGAGTTGAATCTATGTTGAGATTCAGCGAGTCAGAAACACGTTTCTTCTAGGAGGTGCGTTGGGATATTCCCGAGTGAATGGGACCAGAGGCTTTACAGAGAAATATCTGCTCCTACAACCAAAAGGGTGGTATCTAACTGAATGGTTGTCAATGTGTGCATTCAACTGACAGAGTTAAACTCACGTTTGGATTCAGCGGTTTACAATCCCTTTCTGTGCAGAATCCCAAAACCGGTAATTCCAGCTCAATGCCGGCATCCGTACTAAACAGCAGGAAACCTCGTCTAAAACTCAGGAGAAACGTTTCCTTGAAACTGCTCTGCTGTGCGTTCGTTCACCTAAGAGAGTTGAAACTATGTTGAGATTCAGCGAGTCAGAAACACGTTTCTTCTAGGAGCTGCGTTGGGATATTCCCGAGCGAATGGGACCATAGGCTGTACAGAGAAATATCTGCTTCTAAAACCAAAAGTGTGCTATCAAACTGAATGGTTGTCAATGTGTGCATTCAACTGACAGAGTTAAACTCACGTGTGGATTCAGCGGTTTGCAAACCCTTTCTGTGCAGAATCCCAAAACCGGTATTTCCAGCCCAATGCCGGCATCCGTACTAAACAGCAGGAAACTTCGTCTAAAACTCAGGAGAAACGTTTCCTTGAAACTGCTCTGCTGTGCGTTCGTTCACCTAAGAGAGTTGAATCTATGTTGAGATTCAGCGAGTCAGAAACACGTTTCTTCTAGGAGCTGCGTTGGGATATTCCCGAGTGAATGGGACCATAGGCTGTACAGAGAAATATCTGCTTCTAAAACCAAAAGTGTGCTATCAAACTGAATGGTTGTCAATGTGTGCATTCAACTGACAGAGTTAAACTCACGTGTGGATTCAGCGGTTTGCAAACACTTTCTGTGCAGAATCCCAAAACCGGTATTTCCAGCCCAATGCCGGCATACGTACTAAACAGCAGGAAACTTCGTCTAAAACTCAGGAGAAACGTTTCCTTGAAACTGCTCTGCTGTGCGTTCGTTCACCTAAGAGAGTTGAATCTATGTTGAGATTCAGCGAGTCAGAAACACGTTTCTTCTAGGAGCTGCGTTGGGATACTCCCGAGTGAATGGGACCATAGGCTGTACAGAGAAATATCTGCTTCTAAAACCAAAACGGAGCTATCTAACTGAATGGTTGTCAATGTGTGCATTCAACTGACAGAGTTGAACTCACGTGTGGATTCAGCGGTTTGCAAACCCTTTCTGTGCAGAATCCCAAAACCGGTATTTCCAGCCCAATGCCGGCATCCGTACTAAACAGCAGGAAACTTCGTCTAAAACTCAGGAGAAACGTTTCCTTGAAACTGCTCTGCTGTGCGTTCGTTCACCTAAGAGAGTTGAATCTATGTTGAGATTCAGCGAGTCAGAAACACGTTTCTTCTAGGAGCTGCGTTGGGATATTCCCGAGTGAATGGGACCATAGGCTGTACAGAGAAATATCTGCTTCTAAAACCAAAACGGAGCTATCTAACTGAATGGTTGTCAATGTGTGCATTCAACTGACAGAGTTAAACTCACGTGTGGATTCAGCGGTTTGCAAAACCTTTCTGTGCAGAATCCCAAAACCGGTATTTCCAGCCCAATGCCGGCATATGTACTAAACAGCAGGAAACTTCGTCTAAAACTCAGGAGAAACGTTTCCTTGAAACTGCTCTGCTGTGCGTTCGTTCACCTAAGAGAGTTGAATCTATGTTGAGATTCAGCGAGTCAGAAACACGTTTCTTCTAGGAGATGCGTTGGGATATTCCCGAGTGAATGGGACCATAGGCTTTACAGAGAAATATCTGCTTCTAAATCCAAAACGGAGCTATCTAACTGAATGGTTGCCAACGTGTGCATTCAACTGACAGAGTTAAACTCACGTGTGGATTCAGCGGTTTGCAAACCCTTTCTGTGCAGAATCCCAAAACCGGAAATTCCAGCCCAATGCCGGCATCCGTACTAAACAGCAGGAAACTTCGTCTAAAACTCAGGAGAAACGTTTCCTTGAAACTGCTCTGCTGTGCGTTCGATCATCTAAGAGAGTTGAATCTATGTTGAGATTCAGCGAGTCAGAAACACGTTTCTTCTAGGAGGTGCGTTGGGATATTCCCGAGTGAATGGGACCATAGGCTGTACAGAGAAATATCTGCTCCTACAACCAAAAGGGTGGTATCTAAATGAATGGTTGTCAATGTGTGCATTCAACTGACAGAGTTAAACTGACGTGTGGATTCAGCGGTTTACAAACCCTTTCTGTGCAGAATCCCAAAACCGGTAATTCCAGCTCAATGCCGGCATCCGTACTAAACAGCAGGAAACGTCGTCTAAAACTCAGGAGAAACGTTTCCTTGAAACTGCTCTGCTGTGCCTTCGTTCACCTAAGAGAGTTGAATCTATGTTGAGATTCAGCGAGTCAGAAACACGTTTCTTCTAGGAGCTGGTTTGAGATATTCCCGAGTGAATGGGACCATACGCTGTACAGAGAAATATCTGCTTCTAAAACCAAAACGGAGCTATCTAACTGAATGGTTGTCAATGTGTGCATTCAACTGACAGAGTTAAACTCACGTGTGGATTCAGCGGTTTGCAAACCCTTTCTGTGCAGAATCCCAAAACCGGTATTTCCAGCCCAATGCCGGCATCCGTACTTAACAGCAGGAAACTTCGTCTAAAACTCAGGAGAAACGTTTCCTTGAAACTGCTCTGCTGTGCGTTCGATCACCTAAGAGAGTTGAATCTATGTTGAGATTCAGCGAGTCAGAAACACGTTTCTTCTAGGAGATGCGTTGGGATATTCCCGAGTGAATGGGACCATAGGCTGTACAGAGAAATATCTGCTTCTACAACCAAAAGGGTGGTATCTAACTGAATGGTTGTCAATGTGTGCATTCAACTGACAGAGTTAAACTCACGTTTGGATTCAGCGGTTTACAAACCCTTTCTGTGCAGAATCCCAAAACCGGTAATTCCAGCTCAATGCCGGCATCCGTACTAAACAGCAGGAAACTTCGTCTAAAACTCAGGAGAAACGTTTCCTTGAAACTGCTCTGCTGTGCGTTCGTTCACCTAAGAGAGTTGAAACTATGTTGAGATTCAGCGAGTCAGAAACACGTTTATGCTAGGAGCTGCGTTGGGATATTCCCGAGTGAATGGGACCATAGGCTGTACAGAGAAATATCCGCTTCTGAAACCAAAACGGAGCTATCTAACTGAATGGTTGTCAATGTGTGCATTCAACTGACAGAGTTAAACTCACGTGTGGATTAAGCGGTTTGCAAACCATTTCTGTGCAGAATTCCAAAACCGGTATGTCCAGCCCAATGCCGGCATCCGTACTAAACAGCAGGAAACTTCGTCTAAAACTCAGGAGAAACGTTTCCTTGAAACTGCTCTGCTGTGCGTTCGTTCACCTAAGATAGTTGAATCTATGTTGAGATTCAGCGAGTCAGAAACACGTTTCTTCTAGGAGCTGCGTTAGGATATTCCCGAGTGAATGGGACCATAGGCTGTGCAGAGTAATATCTGCTTCTAAAACCAAAACGGAGCTATCTAACTGAATGGTTGTCAATGTGTGCATTCAACTGACAGAGTTAAACTCACGTGTGGATTCAGCGGTTTGCAAACCCTTTCTGTGCAGAATCCCAAAACCGGTATTTCCAGCCCAATGACGGCATCCGTACTAAACAGCAGGAAACTTCGTCTAAAACTCAGGAGAAACGTTTCCTTGAAACTGCTCTGCTGTGCGTTCGTTCACCTAAGAGAGTTGAATCTATGTTGAGATTCAGCGAGTCAGAAACACGTTTCTTCTAGGAGGTGCGTTGGGATATTCCCGAGTGAATGGGACCAGAGGCTTTACAGAGAAATATCTGCTCTTACAACCAAAAGGGTGGTATCTAACTGAATGGTTGTCAATGTGTGCATTCAACTGACAGAGTTAAACTCACGTTTGGATTCAGCGGTTTACAATCCCTTTCTGTGCAGAATCCCAAAACCGGTAATTCCAGCTCAATGCCGGCATCCGTACTAAACAGCAGGAAACCTCGTCTAAAACTCAGGAGAAACGTTTCCTTGAAACTGCTCTGCTGTGCGTTCGTTCACCTAAGAGAGTTGAATCTATGTTGAGATTCAGCGAGTCAGAAACACGTTTCTTCTAGGAGCTGCGTTGGGATATTCCCGAGTGAATGGGACCATACGCTGTACAGAGAAATATCTGCTTCTAAAACCAAAACGGAGCTATCTAACTGAATGGTTGTCAATGTGTGCATTCAACTGACAGAGTTAAACTCACGTGTGGATTCAGCGGTTTGCAAAACCTTTCTGTGCAGAATCCCAAAACCGGTATTTCCAGCCCAATGCCGGCATACGTACTAAACAGCAGGAAACTTCGTCTAAAACTCAGGAGAAACGTTTCCTTGAAACTGCTCTGCTGTGCGTTCGTTCACCTAAGAGAGTTGAATCTATGTTGAGATTCAGCGAGTCAGAAACACGTTTCTTCTAGGAGATGCGTTGGGATATTCCCGAGTGAATGGGACCATAGGCTGTTCAGAGAAATATCTGCTTCTAAAACCAAAACGGAGCTATGTAACTGAATGGTTGTCAACGTGTGCATTCAACTGACAGAGTTAAACTCACGTGTGGATTCAGCGGTTTGCAAACCCTTTCTGTGCAGAATCCCAAAACCGGTATTTCCAGCCCAATGCCGGCATCCGTACTAAACAGCAGGAAACTTCGTCTAAGACTCAGGAGAAACGTTTCCTTGAAACTGCTCTGCTGTGCGTTCGTTCACCTAAGAGAGTTGAAACTATGTTGAGATTCAGCGAGTCAGAAACACGTTTATGCTAGGAGCTGCGTTGGGATATTCCCGAGTGAATGGGACCATAGGCTGTACAGAGAATTATCTGCTTCTGAAACCAAAACGGAGCTATCTAACTGAATGGTTGTCAATGTGTCCATTCAACTGACAGAGTTAAACTCACGTGTGGATTCAGCGGTTTGCAAACCATTTCTGTGCAGAATCCCAAAACCGGTATGTCCAGCCCAATGCCGGCATCCGTACTAAACAGCAGGAAACTTCGTCTAAAACTCAGGAGAAACGTTTCCTTGAAACTGCTCTGCTGTGCGTTCGATCATCTAAGAGAGTTGAATCTATGTTGAGATTCAGCGAGTCAGAAACACGTTTCTTCTAGGAGGTGCGTTGGGATATTCCCGAGTGAATGGGACCATAGGCTGTACAGAGAAATATCTGCTCCTACAACCAAAAGGGTGGTATCTAAATGAATGGTTGTCAATGTGTGCATTCAACTGACAGAGTTAAACTGACGTGTGGATTCAGCGGTTTACAAACCCTTTCTGTGCAGAATCCCAAAACCGGTAATTCCAGCTCAATGCCGGCATCCGTACTAAACAGCAGGAAACGTCGTCTAAAACTCAGGAGAAACGTTTCCTTGAAACTGCTCTGCTGTGCCTTCGTTCACCTAAGAGAGTTGAATCTATGTTGAGATTCAGCGAGTCAGAAACACGTTTCTTCTAGGAGCTGGTTTGAGATATTCCCGAGTGAATGGGACCATACGCTGTACAGAGAAATATCTGCTTCTAAAACCAAAACGGAGCTATCTAACTGAATGGTTGTCAATGTGTGCATTCAACTGACAGAGTTAAACTCACGTGTGGATTCAGCGGTTTGCAAACCCTTTCTGTGCAGAATCCCAAAACCGGTATTTCCAGCCCAATGCCGGCATCCGTACTTAACAGCAGGAAACTTCGTCTAAAACTCAGGAGAAACGTTTCCTTGAAACTGCTCTGCTGTGCGTTCGATCACCTAAGAGAGTTGAATCTATGTTGAGATTCAGCGAGTCAGAAACACGTTTCTTCTAGGAGATGCGTTGGGATATTCCCGAGTGAATGGGACCATAGGCTGTACAGAGAAATATCTGCTTCTACAACCAAAAGGGTGGTATCTAACTGAATGGTTGTCAATGTGTGCATTCAACTGACAGAGTTAAACTCACGTTTGGATTCAGCGGTTTACAAACCCTTTCTGTGCAGAATCCCAAAACCGGTAATTCCAGCTCAATGCCGGCATCCGTACTAAACAGCAGGAAACTTCGTCTAAAACTCAGGAGAAACGTTTCCTTGAAACTGCTCTGCTGTGCGTTCGTTCACCTAAGAGAGTTGAAACTATGTTGAGATTCAGCGAGTCAGAAACACGTTTATGCTAGGAGCTGCGTTGGGATATTCCCGAGTGAATGGGACCATAGGCTGTACAGAGAAATATCCGCTTCTGAAACCAAAACGGAGCTATCTAACTGAATGGTTGTCAATGTGTGCATTCAACTGACAGAGTTAAACTCACGTGTGGATTAAGCGGTTTGCAAACCATTTCTGTGCAGAATTCCAAAACCGGTATGTCCAGCCCAATGCCGGCATCCGTACTAAACAGCAGGAAACTTCGTCTAAAACTCAGGAGAAACGTTTCCTTGAAACTGCTCTGCTGTGCGTTCGTTCACCTAAGATAGTTGAATCTATGTTGAGATTCAGCGAGTCAGAAACACGTTTCTTCTAGGAGCTGCGTTAGGATATTCCCGAGTGAATGGGACCATAGGCTGTGCAGAGTAATATCTGCTTCTAAAACCAAAACGGAGCTATCTAACTGAATGGTTGTCAATGTGTGCATTCAACTGACAGAGTTAAACTCACGTGTGGATTCAGCGGTTTGCAAACCCTTTCTGTGCAGAATCCCAAAACCGGTATTTCCAGCCCAATGACGGCATCCGTACTAAACAGCAGGAAACTTCGTCTAAAACTCAGGAGAAACGTTTCCTTGAAACTGCTCTGCTGTGCGTTCGTTCACCTAAGAGAGTTGAATCTATGTTGAGATTCAGCGAGTCAGAAACACGTTTCTTCTAGGAGGTGCGTTGGGATATTCCCGAGTGAATGGGACCAGAGGCTTTACAGAGAAATATCTGCTCTTACAACCAAAAGGGTGGTATCTAACTGAATGGTTGTCAATGTGTGCATTCAACTGACAGAGTTAAACTCACGTTTGGATTCAGCGGTTTACAATCCCTTTCTGTGCAGAATCCCAAAACCGGTAATTCCAGCTCAATGCCGGCATCCGTACTAAACAGCAGGAAACCTCGTCTAAAACTCAGGAGAAACGTTTCCTTGAAACTGCTCTGCTGTGCGTTCGTTCACCTAAGAGAGTTGAATCTATGTTGAGATTCAGCGAGTCAGAAACACGTTTCTTCTAGGAGCTGCGTTGGGATATTCCCGAGTGAATGGGACCATACGCTGTACAGAGAAATATCTGCTTCTAAAACCAAAACGGAGCTATCTAACTGAATGGTTGTCAATGTGTGCATTCAACTGACAGAGTTAAACTCACGTGTGGATTCAGCGGTTTGCAAAACCTTTCTGTGCAGAATCCCAAAACCGGTATTTCCAGCCCAATGCCGGCATACGTACTAAACAGCAGGAAACTTCGTCTAAAACTCAGGAGAAACGTTTCCTTGAAACTGCTCTGCTGTGCGTTCGTTCACCTAAGAGAGTTGAATCTATGTTGAGATTCAGCGAGTCAGAAACACGTTTCTTCTAGGAGATGCGTTGGGATATTCCCGAGTGAATGGGACCATAGGCTGTTCAGAGAAATATCTGCTTCTAAAACCAAAACGGAGCTATGTAACTGAATGGTTGTCAACGTGTGCATTCAACTGACAGAGTTAAACTCACGTGTGGATTCAGCGGTTTGCAAACCCTTTCTGTGCAGAATCCCAAAACCGGTATTTCCAGCCCAATGCCGGCATCCGTACTAAACAGCAGGAAACTTCGTCTAAGACTCAGGAGAAACGTTTCCTTGAAACTGCTCTGCTGTGCGTTCGTTCACCTAAGAGAGTTGAAACTATGTTGAGATTCAGCGAGTCAGAAACACGTTTATGCTAGGAGCTGCGTTGGGATATTCCCGAGTGAATGGGACCATAGGCTGTACAGAGAATTATCTGCTTCTGAAACCAAAACGGAGCTATCTAACTGAATGGTTGTCAATGTGTGCATTCAACTGACAGAGTTAAACTCACGTGTGGATTCAGCGGTTTGCAAACCATTTCTGTGCAGAATCCCAAAACCGGTATGTCCAGCCCAATGCCGGCATCCGTACTAAACAGCAGGAAACTTCGTCTAAAACTCAGGAGAAACGTTTCCTTGAAACTGCTCTGCTGTGCGTTCGTTCACCTAAGAGAGTTGAATCTATGTTGAGATTCAGCGAGTCAGAAACACGTTTCTTCTAGGAGCTGCGTTGGGATATTCCCGAGTGAATGGGACCGTAGGCTGTACAGAGAAATATCTGCTTCTAAACCAAAAGTGTGCTATCTAACTGAATGGTTGTCAATGTGTGCATTCAACTGACAGAGTTAAACTCACGTGTGGATTCAGCGGTTTGTAACCCTTTCTGTGCAGAATCCCAAAACCGGTATTTCCAGCCCAATGCCGGCATCCGTACTAAACAGCAGGAAACTTCGTCTAAAACTCAGGAGAAACGTTTCCTTGAAACTGCTCTGCTGTGCGTTCGTTCACCAAAGAGAGTTGAATCTATGTTGAGATTCAGCGAGTCAGAAACACGTTTCTTCTAGGAGCTGCGTTGGGATATTCCCGAGTGAATGGGACCATAGGCTGTACAGAGAAATATCTGCTTCTAAAACCAAAAGGGTGCTATCAAACTGAATGGTTGTCAATGTGTGCATTCAACTGACAGAGTTAAACTCACGTGTGGATTCAGCGGTTTGCAAACCCTTTCTGTGCAGAATCCCAAAACCGGTATTTCCATCCCAATGCCGGCATCCGTACTAAACAGCAGGAAACTTCGTCTAAAACTCAGGAGAAACGTTTCCTTGAAACTGCTCTGCTGTGCGTTCGTTCACCTAAGAGAGTTGAATCTATGTTGAGATTCAGCGAGTCAGAAACGCGTTTCTTCTAGGAGCTGCGTTGGGATATTCCCGAGTGAATGGGACCATAGGCTGTACAGAGAAATATCTGCTTCTAAAACCAAAACGGAGCTATCTAACTGAATGGTTGTCAATGTGTGCATTCAACTGACAGAGTTAAACTCACGTGTGGATTCAGTGGTTTGCAAACCCTTTCTGTGCAGAATCCCAAAACCGGTATTTCCAGCCCAATGCCAGCATACGTACTAAAGAGCAGGAAACTTCGTCTAAAACTCAGGAGAAACGTTTCCTTGAAACTGCTCTGCTGTGCGTTCGTTCACCTAAGAGAGTTGAATCTATGTTGAGATTCAGCGAGTCAGAAACACGTTTCTTCTAGGAGCTGCGTTGGGATACTCCCGAGTGAATGGGACCATAGGCTGTACAGAGAAATATCTGCTTCTAAAACCAAAACGGAGCTATCTAACTGAATGGTTGTCAATGTGTGCATTCAACTGACAGAGTTAAACTCACGTGTGGATTCAGCGGTTTGCAAACCCTTTCTGTGCAGAATCCCAAAACCGGTATTTCCAGCCCAATGCCGGCATACGTACTAAACAGCAGGAAACTTCGTCTAAAACTCAGGAGAAACGTTTCCTTGAAACTGCTCTGCTGTGCGTTCGTTCACCTAAGAGAGTTGAATCTATGTTGAGATTCAGCGAGTCAGAAACACGTTTATGCTAGGAGCTGCGTTGGGATATTCCCGAGCGAATGGGACCATAGGCTGTACAGAGAAATATCTGCTTCTAAAACCAAAACGGAGCTATCTAACTGAATGGTTGTCAATGTGTGCATTCAACTGACAGAGTTAAACTCACGTGTGGATTCAGCGGTTTGCAAACCCTTTCTGTGCAGAATCCCAAAACCGGTATTTCCAGCCCAATGCCGGCATCCGTACTTAACAGCAGGAAACTTCGTCTAAAACTCAGGAGAAACGTTTCCTTGAAACTGCTCTGCTGTGCGTTCGATCACCTAAGAGAGTTGAATCTATGTTGAGATTCAGCGAGTCAGAAACACGTTTCTTCTAGGAGATGCGTTGGGATATTCCCGAGTGAATGGGACCATAGGCTGTACAGAGAAATATCTGCTTCTACAACCAAAAGGGTGGTATCTAACTGAATGGTTGTCAATGTGTGCATTCAACTGACAGAGTTAAACTCACGTTTGGATTCAGCGGTTTACAAACCCTTTCTGTGCAGAATCCCAAAACCGGTAATTCCAGCTCAATGCCGGCATCCGTACTAAACAGCAGGAAACTTCGTCTAAAACTCAGGAGAAACGTTTCCTTGAAACTGCTCTGCTGTGCGTTCGTTCACCTAAGAGAGTTGAAACTATGTTGAGATTCAGCGAGTCAGAAACACGTTTATGCTAGGAGCTGCGTTGGGATATTCCCGAGTGAATGGGACCATAGGCTGTACAGAGAAATATCCGCTTCTGAAACCAAAACGGAGCTATCTAACTGAATGGTTGTCAATGTGTGCATTCAACTGACAGAGTTAAACTCACGTGTGGATTAAGCGGTTTGCAAACCATTTCTGTGCAGAATTCCAAAACCGGTATGTCCAGCCCAATGCCGGCATCCGTACTAAACAGCAGGAAACTTCGTCTAAAACTCAGGAGAAACGTTTCCTTGAAACTGCTCTGCTGTGCGTTCGTTCACCTAAGATAGTTGAATCTATGTTGAGATTCAGCGAGTCAGAAACACGTTTCTTCTAGGAGCTGCGTTAGGATATTCCCGAGTGAATGGGACCATAGGCTGTGCAGAGTAATATCTGCTTCTAAAACCAAAACGGAGCTATCTAACTGAATGGTTGTCAATGTGTGCATTCAACTGACAGAGTTAAACTCACGTGTGGATTCAGCGGTTTGCAAACCCTTTCTGTGCAGAATCCCAAAACCGGTATTTCCAGCCCAATGACGGCATCCGTACTAAACAGCAGGAAACTTCGTCTAAAACTCAGGAGAAACGTTTCCTTGAAACTGCTCTGCTGTGCGTTCGTTCACCTAAGAGAGTTGAATCTATGTTGAGATTCAGCGAGTCAGAAACACGTTTCTTCTAGGAGGTGCGTTGGGATATTCCCGAGTGAATGGGACCAGAGGCTTTACAGAGAAATATCTGCTCTTACAACCAAAAGGGTGGTATCTAACTGAATGGTTGTCAATGTGTGCATTCAACTGACAGAGTTAAACTCACGTTTGGATTCAGCGGTTTACAATCCCTTTCTGTGCAGAATCCCAAAACCGGTAATTCCAGCTCAATGCCGGCATCCGTACTAAACAGCAGGAAACCTCGTCTAAAACTCAGGAGAAACGTTTCCTTGAAACTGCTCTGCTGTGCGTTCGTTCACCTAAGAGAGTTGAATCTATGTTGAGATTCAGCGAGTCAGAAACACGTTTCTTCTAGGAGCTGCGTTGGGATATTCCCGAGTGAATGGGACCATACGCTGTACAGAGAAATATCTGCTTCTAAAACCAAAACGGAGCTATCTAACTGAATGGTTGTCAATGTGTGCATTCAACTGACAGAGTTAAACTCACGTGTGGATTCAGCGGTTTGCAAAACCTTTCTGTGCAGAATCCCAAAACCGGTATTTCCAGCCCAATGCCGGCATACGTACTAAACAGCAGGAAACTTCGTCTAAAACTCAGGAGAAACGTTTCCTTGAAACTGCTCTGCTGTGCGTTCGTTCACCTAAGAGAGTTGAATCTATGTTGAGATTCAGCGAGTCAGAAACACGTTTCTTCTAGGAGATGCGTTGGGATATTCCCGAGTGAATGGGACCATAGGCTGTTCAGAGAAATATCTGCTTCTAAAACCAAAACGGAGCTATGTAACTGAATGGTTGTCAACGTGTGCATTCAACTGACAGAGTTAAACTCACGTGTGGATTCAGCGGTTTGCAAACCCTTTCTGTGCAGAATCCCAAAACCGGTATTTCCAGCCCAATGCCGGCATCCGTACTAAACAGCAGGAAACTTCGTCTAAGACTCAGGAGAAACGTTTCCTTGAAACTGCTCTGCTGTGCGTTCGTTCACCTAAGAGAGTTGAAACTATGTTGAGATTCAGCGAGTCAGAAACACGTTTATGCTAGGAGCTGCGTTGGGATATTCCCGAGTGAATGGGACCATAGGCTGTACAGAGAATTATCTGCTTCTGAAACCAAAACGGAGCTATCTAACTGAATGGTTGTCAATGTGTGCATTCAACTGACAGAGTTAAACTCACGTGTGGATTCAGCGGTTTGCAAACCATTTCTGTGCAGAATCCCAAAACCGGTATGTCCAGCCCAATGCCGGCATCCGTACTAAACAGCAGGAAACTTCGTCTAAAACTCAGGAGAAACGTTTCCTTGAAACTGCTCTGCTGTGCGTTCGTTCACCTAAGAGAGTTGAATCTATGTTGAGATTCAGCGAGTCAGAAACACGTTTCTTCTAGGAGCTGCGTTGGGATATTCCCGAGTGAATGGGACCGTAGGCTGTACAGAGAAATATCTGCTTCTAAACCAAAAGTGTGCTATCTAACTGAATGGTTGTCAATGTGTGCATTCAACTGACAGAGTTAAACTCACGTGTGGATTCAGCGGTTTGTAACCCTTTCTGTGCAGAATCCCAAAACCGGTATTTCCAGCCCAATGCCGGCATCCGTACTAAACAGCAGGAAACTTCGTCTAAAACTCAGGAGAAACGTTTCCTTGAAACTGCTCTGCTGTGCGTTCGTTCACCAAAGAGAGTTGAATCTATGTTGAGATTCAGCGAGTCAGAAACACGTTTCTTCTAGGAGCTGCGTTGGGATATTCCCGAGTGAATGGGACCATAGGCTGTACAGAGAAATATCTGCTTCTAAAACCAAAAGGGTGCTATCAAACTGAATGGTTGTCAATGTGTGCATTCAACTGACAGAGTTAAACTCACGTGTGGATTCAGCGGTTTGCAAACCCTTTCTGTGCAGAATCCCAAAACCGGTATTTCCATCCCAATGCCGGCATCCGTACTAAACAGCAGGAAACTTCGTCTAAAACTCAGGAGAAACGTTTCCTTGAAACTGCTCTGCTGTGCGTTCGTTCACCTAAGAGAGTTGAATCTATGTTGAGATTCAGCGAGTCAGAAACGCGTTTCTTCTAGGAGCTGCGTTGGGATATTCCCGAGTGAATGGGACCATAGGCTGTACAGAGAAATATCTGCTTCTAAAACCAAAACGGAGCTATCTAACTGAATGGTTGTCAATGTGTGCATTCAACTGACAGAGTTAAACTCACGTGTGGATTCAGTGGTTTGCAAACCCTTTCTGTGCAGAATCCCAAAACCGGTATTTCCAGCCCAATGCCAGCATACGTACTAAAGAGCAGGAAACTTCGTCTAAAACTCAGGAGAAACGTTTCCTTGAAACTGCTCTGCTGTGCGTTCGTTCACCTAAGAGAGTTGAATCTATGTTGAGATTCAGCGAGTCAGAAACACGTTTCTTCTAGGAGCTGCGTTGGGATACTCCCGAGTGAATGGGACCATAGGCTGTACAGAGAAATATCTGCTTCTGAAACCAAAACGGAGCTATCTAACTGAATGGTTGTCAATGTGTGCATTCAACTGACAGAGTTAAACTCACGTGTGGATTCAGCGGTTTGCAAACCCTTTCTGTGCAGAATCCCAAAACCGGTATTTCCAGCCCAATGCCGGCATACGTACTAAACAGCAGGAAACTTCGTCTAAAACTCAGGAGAAACGTTTCCTTGAAACTGCTCTGCTGTGCGTTCGTTCACCTAAGAGAGTTGAATCTATGTTGAGATTCAGCGAGTCAGAAACACGTTTATGCTAGGAGCTGCGTTGGGATATTCCCGAGCGAATGGGACCATAGGCTGTACAGAGAAATATCTGCTTCTAAAACCAAAACGGAGCTATCTAACTGAATGGTTGTCAATGTGTGCATTCAACTGACAGAGTTAAACTCACGTGTGGATTCAGCGGTTTGCAAACCCTTTCTGTGCAGAATCCCAAAACCGGTATTTCCAGCCCAATGCCGGCATACGTACTAAACAGCAGGAAACTTCGTCTAAAACTCAGGAGAAACGTTTCCTTGAAACTGCTCTGCTGTGCGTTGGTTCACCTAAGAGAGTTGAATCTATGTTGAGATTCAGCGAGTCAGAAACACGTTTCTTCTAGGAGCTGCGTTGGGATATTCCCGAGTGAATGGGACCATAGGCTGTACAGAGAAATATCTGCTTCTAAACCAAAAGTGTGCTATCTAACTGAATGGTTGTCAATGTGTGCATTCAACTGACAGAGTTAAACTCACGTGTGGATTCAGCGGTTTGTAAACCTTTCTGTGCAGAATCCCAAAACTGGTATTTCCAGCCCAATGCCGGCATCCGTACTAAACAGCAGGAAACTTCGTCTAAAACTCAGGAGAAACGTTTCCTTGAAACTGCTCTGCTGTGCGTTCGTTCACCTAAGAGAGTTGAATCTATGTTGAGATTCAGCGAGTCAGAAACACGTTTCTTCTAGGAGCTGCGTTGGGATATTCCCGAGTGAATGGGACCATAGGCTGTACAGAGAAATATCTGCTTCTAAAACCAAAAGGGTGCTATCAAACTGAATGGTCGTCAATGTGTGCATTCAACTGACAGAGTTAAACTCACGTGTGGATTCAGCGGTTTGCAAACCCTTTCTGTGCAGAATCCCAAAACCGGTATTTCCATCCCAATGCCGGCATCCGTACTAAACAGCAGGAAACTTCGTCTAAAACTCAGGAGAAACGTTTCCTTGAAACTGCTCTGCTGTGCGTTCGTTCACCTAAGAGAGTTGAATCTATGTTGAGATTCAGCGAGTCAGAAACACGTTTCTTCTAGGAGCTGCGTTGGGATACTCCCGAGTGAATGGGACCATAGGCTGTACAGAGAAATATCTGCTTCTAAAACCAAAACGGAGCTATCTAACTGAATGGTTGTCAATGTGTTCATTCAACTGACAGAGTTAAACTCACGTGTGGATTCAGCGGTTTGCAAACCCTTTCTGTGCAGAATCCCAAAACCGGTGTTTCCAGCCCAATGACGGCATACGTACTAAACAGCAGGAAACTTCGTCTAAAACTCAGGAGAAACGTTTCCTTGAAACTGCTCTGCTGTGCGTTCGTTCACCTAAGAGAGTTGAATCTATGTTGAGATTCAGCGAGTCAGAAACACGTTTCTTCTAGGAGCTGCGTTGGGATATTCCCGAGTGAATGGGACCATAGGCTGTACAGAGAAATATCTGCTTCTAAAACCAAAACGGAGCTATCTAACTGAATGGTTGTCAATGTGTGCATTCAACTGACAGAGTTAAACTCACGTGTGGATTCAGCGGTTTGCAAAACCTTTCTGTGCAGAATCCCAAAACCGGTATTTCCAGCCCAATGCCGGCATATGTACTAAACAGCAGGAAACTTCGTCTAAAACTCAGGAGAAACGTTTCCTTGAAACTGCTCTGCTGTGCGTTCGTTCACCTAAGAGAGTTGAATCTATGTTGAGATTCAGCGAGTCAGAAACACGTTTCTTCTAGGAGATGCGTTGGGATATTCCCGAGTGAATGGGACCATAGGCTTTACAGAGAAATATCTGCTTCTAAATCCAAAACGGAGCTATCTAACTGAATGGTTGCCAACGTGTGCATTCAACTGACAGAGTTAAACTCACGTGTGGATTCAGCGGTTTGCAAACCCTTTCTGTGCAGAATCCCAAAACCGGTAATTCCAGCCCAATGCCGGCATCCGTACTAAACAGCAGGAAACTTCGTCTAAAACTCAGGAGAAACGTTTCCTTGAAACTGCTCTGCTGTGCGTTCGTTCACCTAAGAGAGTTGAAACTATGTTGAGATTCAGCGAGTCAGAAACACGTTTATGCTAGGAGCTGCGTTGGGATATTCCCGAGTGAATGGGACCATAGGCTGTACAGAGAAATATCCGCTTCTGAAACCAAAACGGAGCTATCTAACTGAATGGTTGTCAATGTGTGCATTCAACTGACAGAGTTAAACTCACGTGTGGATTAAGCGGTTTGCAAACCATTTCTGTGCAGAATTCCAAAACCGGTATGTCCAGCCCAATGCCGGCATCCGTACTAAACAGCAGGAAACTTCGTCTAAAACTCAGGAGAAACGTTTCCTTGAAACTGCTCTGCTGTGCGTTCGTTCACCTAAGATAGTTGAATCTATGTTGAGATTCAGCGAGTCAGAAACACGTTTCTTCTAGGAGCTGCGTTAGGATATTCCCGAGTGAATGGGACCATAGGCTGTGCAGAGTAATATCTGCTTCTAAAACCAAAACGGAGCTATCTAACTGAATGGTTGTCAATGTGTGCATTCAACTGACAGAGTTAAACTCACGTGTGGATTCAGCGGTTTGCAAACCCTTTCTGTGCAGAATCCCAAAACCGGTATTTCCAGCCCAATGACGGCATCCGTACTAAACAGCAGGAAACTTCGTCTAAAACTCAGGAGAAACGTTTCCTTGAAACTGCTCTGCTGTGCGTTCGTTCACCTAAGAGAGTTGAATCTATGTTGAGATTCAGCGAGTCAGAAACACGTTTCTTCTAGGAGGTGCGTTGGGATATTCCCGAGTGAATGGGACCAGAGGCTTTACAGAGAAATATCTGCTCTTACAACCAAAAGGGTGGTATCTAACTGAATGGTTGTCAATGTGTGCATTCAACTGACAGAGTTAAACTCACGTTTGGATTCAGCGGTTTACAATCCCTTTCTGTGCAGAATCCCAAAACCGGTAATTCCAGCTCAATGCCGGCATCCGTACTAAACAGCAGGAAACCTCGTCTAAAACTCAGGAGAAACGTTTCCTTGAAACTGCTCTGCTGTGCGTTCGTTCACCTAAGAGAGTTGAATCTATGTTGAGATTCAGCGAGTCAGAAACACGTTTCTTCTAGGAGCTGCGTTGGGATATTCCCGAGTGAATGGGACCATACGCTGTACAGAGAAATATCTGCTTCTAAAACCAAAACGGAGCTATCTAACTGAATGGTTGTCAATGTGTGCATTCAACTGACAGAGTTAAACTCACGTGTGGATTCAGCGGTTTGCAAAACCTTTCTGTGCAGAATCCCAAAACCGGTATTTCCAGCCCAATGCCGGCATACGTACTAAACAGCAGGAAACTTCGTCTAAAACTCAGGAGAAACGTTTCCTTGAAACTGCTCTGCTGTGCGTTCGTTCACCTAAGAGAGTTGAATCTATGTTGAGATTCAGCGAGTCAGAAACACGTTTCTTCTAGGAGATGCGTTGGGATATTCCCGAGTGAATGGGACCATAGGCTGTTCAGAGAAATATCTGCTTCTAAAACCAAAACGGAGCTATGTAACTGAATGGTTGTCAACGTGTGCATTCAACTGACAGAGTTAAACTCACGTGTGGATTCAGCGGTTTGCAAACCCTTTCTGTGCAGAATCCCAAAACCGGTATTTCCAGCCCAATGCCGGCATCCGTACTAAACAGCAGGAAACTTCGTCTAAGACTCAGGAGAAACGTTTCCTTGAAACTGCTCTGCTGTGCGTTCGTTCACCTAAGAGAGTTGAAACTATGTTGAGATTCAGCGAGTCAGAAACACGTTTATGCTAGGAGCTGCGTTGGGATATTCCCGAGTGAATGGGACCATAGGCTGTACAGAGAATTATCTGCTTCTGAAACCAAAACGGAGCTATCTAACTGAATGGTTGTCAATGTGTGCATTCAACTGACAGAGTTAAACTCACGTGTGGATTCAGCGGTTTGCAAACCATTTCTGTGCAGAATCCCAAAACCGGTATTTCCAGCCCAATGCCGGCATCCGTACTAAACAGCAGGAAACTTCGACTAAAACTCAGGAGAAACGTTTCCTTGAAACTGCTCTGCTGTGCGTTCGTTCACCTAAGAGAGTTGAATCTATGTTGAGATTCAGCGAGTCAGAAACACGTTTCTTCTAGGAGCTGCGTTGGGATATTCCCGAGTGAATGGGACCGTAGGCTGTACAGAGAAATATCTGCTTCTAAACCAAAAGTGTGCTATCTAACTGAATGGTTGTCAATGTGTGCATTCAACTGACAGAGTTAAACTCACGTGTGGATTCAGCGGTTTGTAACCCTTTCTGTGCAGAATCCCAAAACCGGTATTTCCAGCCCAATGCCGGCATCCGTACTAAACAGCAGGAAACTTCGTCTAAAACTCAGGAGAAACGTTTCCTTGAAACTGCTCTGCTGTGCGTTCGTTCACCAAAGAGAGTTGAATCTATGTTGAGATTCAGCGAGTCAGAAACACGTTTCTTCTAGGAGCTGCGTTGGGATATTCCCGAGTGAATGGGACCATAGGCTGTACAGAGAAATATCTGCTTCTAAAACCAAAAGGGTGCTATCAAACTGAATGGTTGTCAATGTGTGCATTCAACTGACAGAGTTAAACTCACGTGTGGATTCAGCGGTTTGCAAACCCTTTCTGTGCAGAATCCCAAAACCGGTATTTCCATCCCAATGCCGGCATCCGTACTAAACAGCAGGAAACTTCGTCTAAAACTCAGGAGAAACGTTTCCTTGAAACTGCTCTGCTGTGCGTTCGTTCACCTAAGAGAGTTGAATCTATGTTGAGATTCAGCGAGTCAGAAACGCGTTTCTTCTAGGAGCTGCGTTGGGATATTCCCGAGTGAATGGGACCATAGGCTGTACAGAGAAATATCTGCTTCTAAAACCAAAACGGAGCTATCTAACTGAATGGTTGTCAATGTGTGCATTCAACTGACAGAGTTAAACTCACGTGTGGATTCAGTGGTTTGCAAACCCTTTCTGTGCAGAATCCCAAAACCGGTATTTCCAGCCCAATGCCAGCATACGTACTAAAGAGCAGGAAACTTCGTCTAAAACTCAGGAGAAACGTTTCCTTGAAACTGCTCTGCTGTGCGTTCGTTCACCTAAGAGAGTTGAATCTATGTTGAGATTCAGCGAGTCAGAAACACGTTTCTTCTAGGAGCTGCGTTGGGATACTCCCGAGTGAATGGGACCATAGGCTGTACAGAGAAATATCTGCTTCTAAAACCAAAACGGAGCTATCTAACTGAATGGTTGTCAATGTGTGCATTCAACTGACAGAGTTAAACTCACGTGTGGATTCAGCGGTTTGCAAACCCTTTCTGTGCAGAATCCCAAAACCGGTATTTCCAGCCCAATGCCGGCATACGTACTAAACAGCAGGAAACTTCGTCTAAAACTCAGGAGAAACGTTTCCTTGAAACTGCTCTGCTGTGCGTTCGTTCACCTAAGAGAGTTGAATCTATGTTGAGATTCAGCGAGTCAGAAACACGTTTATGCTAGGAGCTGCGTTGGGATATTCCCGAGCGAATGGGACCATAGGCTGTACAGAGAAATATCTGCTTCTAAAACCAAAACGGAGCTATCTAACTGAATGGTTGTCAATGTGTGCATTCAACTGACAGAGTTAAACTCACGTGTGGATTCAGCGGTTTGCAAACCCTTTCTGTGCAGAATCCCAAAACCGGTATTTCCAGCCCAATGCCGGCATACGTACTAAAGAGCAGGAAACTTCGTCTAAAACTCAGGAGAAACGTTTCCTTGAAACTGCTCTGCTGTGCGTTCGTTCACCTAAGAGAGTTGAATCTATGTTGAGATTCAGCGAGTCAGAAACACGTTTCTTCTAGGAGCTGGTTTGAGATATTCCCGAGTGAATGGGACCATAGGCTGTACAGAGAAATATCTGCTTCTAAAACCAAAACGGAGCTATCTAACTGAATGGTTGTCAATGTGTGCATTCAACTGACAGAGTTGAACTCACGAGTGGATTCAGCGGTTTGCAAACCCTTTCTGTGCAGAATCCCAAAACCGGTATTTCCAGCCCAATGCCGGCATCCGTACTAAACAGCAGGAAACTTCGTCTAAAACTCAGGAGAAACGTTTCCTTGAAACTGCTCAGCTGTGCGTTCGTTCACCTAAGAGAGTTGAATCTATGTTGAGATTCAGCGAGTCAGAAACACGTTTCTTCTAGGAGGTGCGTTGGGATATTCCCGAGTGAATGGGACCATAGGCTGTACAGAGAAATATCTGCTCCTACAACCAAAAGGGTGGTATCTAAATGAATGGTTGTCAATGTGTGCATTCAACTGACAGAGTTAAACTGACGTGTGGATTCAGCGGTTTACAAACCCTTTCTGTGCAGAATCCCAAAACCGGTAATTCCAGCTCAATGCCGGCATCCGTACTAAACAGCAGGAAACTTCGTCTAAAACTCAGGAGAAACGTTTCCTTGAAACTGCTCTGCTGTGCGTTCGTTCACCTAAGAGAGTTGAAACTATGTTGAGATTCAGCGAGTCAGAAACACGTTTATGCTAGTAGCTGCGTTGGGATATTCCCGAGTGAATGGGACCATAGGCTGTACAGAGAAATATCTGCTTCTAAAACCAAAACGGAGCTATCTAACTGAATGGTTGTCAATGTGTGCATTCAACTGACAGAGTTAAACTCACGTGTGCATTCAGCGGTTTGCAAACCCTTTCTGTGCAGAATCCCAAAACCGGTATTTCCAGCCCAATGCCGGCATCCGTACTAAACAGCAGGAAACTTCGTCTAAAACTCAGGAGAAATGTTTCCTTGAAACTGCTCTGCTGTGCGTTCGTTCACCTAAGAGAGTTGAATCTATGTTGAGATTCAGCGAGTCAGAAACGCGTTTCTTCTAGGAGCTGCGTTGGGATATTCCCGAGTGAATGGGACCATAGGCTGTACAGAGAAATATCTGCTTCTAAAACCAAAACGGAGCTATCTAACTGAATGGTTGTCAATGTGTGCATTCAACTGACAGAGATAAACTCACGTGTGGATTCAGTGGTTTGCAAACCCTTTCTGTGCAGAATCCCAAAACCGGTAATTCCAGCCCAATGCCGGCATACGTACTAAAGAGCAGGAAACTTCGTCTAAAACTCAGGAGCAACGTTTCCTTGAAACTGCTCTGCTGTGCGTTCGTTCACCTAACAGAGTTGAAACTATGTTGAGATTCAGCGAGTCAGAAACACGTTTCTTCTAGGAGCTGCGTTGGGATATTCCCGAGTGAATGGGACCATAGGCTGTACAGAGAAATATCTGCTTCTAAAACCAAAACGGAGCTATATAACTGAATGGTTGTCAATGTGTGCATTCAACTGACAGAGTTAAACTCACGTTTGGATTCAGCGGTTTACAAACCCTTTCTGTGCAGAATCCCAAAACCGGTAATTCCAGCTCAATGCCGGCATCCGTACTAAACAGCAGGAAACTTCGTCTAAAACTCAGGAGAAACGTTTCCTTGAAACTGCTCTGCTGTGCGTTGGTTCACCTAAGAGAGTTGAATCTATGTTGAGATTCAGCGAGTCAGAAACACGTTTCTTCTAGGAGCTGCGTTGGGATATTCCCGAGTGAATGGGACCATAGGCTGTACAGAGAAATATCTGCTTCTAAACCAAAAGTGTGCTATCTAACTGAATGGTTGTCAATGTGTGCATTCAACTGACAGAGTTAAACTCACGTGTGGATTCAGCGGTTTGTAAACCTTTCTGTGCAGAATCCCAAAACTGGTATTTCCAGCCCAATGCCGGCATCCGTACTAAACAGCAGGAAACTTCGTCTAAAACTCAGGAGAAACGTTTCCTTGAAACTGCTCTGCTGTGCGTTCGTTCACCTAAGAGAGTTGAATCTATGTTGAGATTCAGCGAGTCAGAAACACGTTTCTTCTAGGAGCTGCGTTGGGATATTCCCGAGTGAATGGGACCATAGGCTGTACAGAGAAATATCTGCTTCTAAAACCAAAAGGGTGCTATCAAACTGAATGGTCGTCAATGTGTGCATTCAACTGACAGAGTTAAACTCACGTGTGGATTCAGCGGTTTGCAAACCCTTTCTGTGCAGAATCCCAAAACCGGTATTTCCATCCCAATGCCGGCATCCGTACTAAACAGCAGGAAACTTCGTCTAAAACTCAGGAGAAACGTTTCCTTGAAACTGCTCTGCTGTGCGTTCGTTCACCTAAGAGAGTTGAATCTATGTTGAGATTCAGCGAGTCAGAAACACGTTTCTTCTAGGAGCTGCGTTGGGATACTCCCGAGTGAATGGGACCATAGGCTGTACAGAGAAATATCTGCTTCTAAAACCAAAACGGAGCTATCTAACTGAATGGTTGTCAATGTGTTCATTCAACTGACAGAGTTAAACTCACGTGTGGATTCAGCGGTTTGCAAACCCTTTCTGTGCAGAATCCCAAAACCGGTATTTCCAGCCCAATGCCGGCATACGTACTAAACAGCAGGAAACTTCGTCTAAAACTCAGGAGAAACGTTTCCTTGAAACTGCTCTGCTGTGTGTTCGTTCACCTAAGAGAGTTGAATCTATGTTGAGATTCAGCGAGTCAGAAACACGTTTCTTCTAGGAGCTGCGTTGGGATATTCCCGAGCGAATGGGACCATAGGCTGTACAGAGAAATATCTGCTTCTAAAACCAAAACGGAGCTATCTAACTGAATGGTTGTCAATGTGTGCATTCAACTGACAGAGTTAAACTCACGTGTGGATTCAGCGGTTTGCAAACACTTTCTGTGCAGAATCCCAAAACCGGTATTTCCAGCCCAATGCCGGCATACGTACTAAACAGCAGGAAACTTCGTCTAAAACTCAGGAGAAACGTTTCCTTGAAACTGCTCTGCTGTGCGTTCGTTCACCTAAGAGAGTTGAATCTATGTTGAGATTCAGCGAGTCAGAAACACGTTTCTTCTAGGAGATGCGTTGGGATATTCCCGAGTGAATGGGACCATAGGCTGTACAGAGAAATATCTGCTTCTAAAACCAAAACGGAACTATCTAACTGAATGGTTGTCAATGTGTGCATTCAACTGACAGAGTTAAACTCACGTGTGGATTCAGCGGTTTACAAAACCTTTCTGTGCAGAATCCCAAAACCGGTATTTCCAGCCCAATGCCGGCATACGTACTAAAGAGCAGGAAACTTCGTCTAAAACTCAGGAGAAACGTTTCCTTGAAACTGCTCTGCTGTGCGTTCGTTCACCTAAGAGAGTTGAATCTATGTTGAGATTCAGCGAGTTAGAAACGCGTTTCTTCTAGGAGCTGCGTTGGGATATTCCCGAGTGAATGGGACCATAGGCTGTACAAAGAAATATCGGCTTCTAAAACCAAAACGGAGCTATCTAAGTGAATGGTTGTCAATGTGTGCATTCAACTGACAGAGTTAAACTCACGTGTGGATTCAGCGGTTTGCAAACCCTTTCTGTGCAGAATCCCAAAACCGGTATTTCCAGCCCAATGCCGGCATCCGTACTAAACAGCAGGAAACTTCGTCTAAAACTCAGGAGAAACGTTTCCTTGAAACTGCTCTGCTGCGCGTTCGATCACCTAAGAGAGTTGAATCTGTGTTGAGATTCAGCGAGTCAGAAACACGTTTCTTCTACGAGGTGCATTGGGATATTCCCGAGTGAATGGGACCATAGGCTGTACAGAGAAATATCTGCTCCTACAACCAAAAGGGTGGTATCTAACTGAATGGTTGTCAATGTGTGCATTCAACTGACAGAGTTAAACTCACGTTTGGATTCAGCGGTTTACAAACCCTTTCTGTGCAGAATCCCAAAACCGGTAATTCCAGCTCAATGCCAGCATCCGTACTAAACAGCAGGAAACTTCGTCTAAAACTCAGGAGAAACGTTTCCTTGAAACTGCTCTGCTGTGCGTTCGTTCACCTAAGAGAGTTGAAACTATGTTGAGATTCAGCGAGTCAGAAACACGTTTATGCTAGGAGCTGCGTTGGGATATTCCCGAGTGAATGGGACCATAGGCTGTACAGAGAAATATCTGCTTCTGAAACCAAAACGGAGCTATCTAACTGAATGGTTGTCAATGTGTGCATTCAACTGACAGAGTTAAACTCACGTGTGGATTCAGCGGTTTGCAAACCATTTCTGTGCAGAATCCCAAAACCGGTATGTCCAGCCCAATGCCGGCATCCGTACTAAACAGCAGGAAACTTCGTCTAAAACTCAGGAGAAACGTTTCCTTGAAACTGCTCTGCTGTGCGTTCGTTCACCTAAGAGAGTTGAATCTATGTTGAGATTCAGCGAGTCAGAAACACGTTTCTTCTAGGAGATGCGTTGGGATATCCCCGAGTGAATGGGACCATAGGCTGTACAGAGAAATATCTGCTTCTAAAACCAAAACGGAACTATCTAACTGAATGGTTGTCAATATGTGCATTCAACTGACAGAGTTAAACTCACGTGTGGATTCAGCGGTTTGCAAACCCTTTCTGTGCAGAATCCCAAAACCGGTATTTCCAGCCCAATGCCGGCATACGTACTAAAGAGCAGGAAACTTCGTCTAAAACTCAGGAGCAACGTTTCCTTGAAACTGCTCTGCTGTGCGTTCGTTCACCTAAGAGAGTTGAATCTATGTTGAGATTCAGCGAGTTAGAAACGCGTTTCTTCTAGGAGCTGCGTTGGGATATTCCCGAGTGAATGGGACCATAGGCTGTACAAAGAAATATCGGCTTCTAAAACCAAAACGGAGCTATCTAACTGAATGATTGTCAATGTGTGCATTCAACTGACAGAGTTAAACTCACGTGTGGATTCAGCGGTTTGCAAACCCTTTCTGTGCAGAATCCCAAAACCGGTATTTCCAGCCCAATGCCGGCATACGTACTAAACAGCAGGAAACTTCGTCTAAAACTCAGGAGAAACGTTTCCTTGAAACTGCTCTGCTGTGCGTTCGTTCACCTAAGAGAGTTGAAACTATGTTGAGATTCAGCGAGTCAGAAACACGTTTATGCTAGGAGCTGCGTTGGGATATTCCCGAGTGAATGGGACCATAGGCTGTACAGAGAAATATCTGCTTCTAAAACCAAAACGGAGCTATCTAACTGAATGGTTGTCAATGTGTGCATTCAACTGACAGAGTTAAACTCACGTGTGGATTCAGCGGTTTGCAAACCCTTTCTGTGCAGAATCCCAAAACCGGTATTTCCAGCCCAATGCCGGCATACGTACTAAACAGCAGGAAACTTCGTCTAAAACTCAGGAGAAACGTTTCCTTGAAACTGCTCTGCTGTGCGTTCGTTCACCTAAGAGAGTTGAATCTATGTTGAGATTCAGCGAGTCAGAAACACGTTTCTTCTAGGAGCTGCGTTGGGATATTCCCGAGCGAATGGGACCATAGGCTGTACAGAGAAATATCTGCTTCTAAAACCAAAACGGAGCTATCTAACTGAATGGTTGTCAATGTGTGCATTCAACTGACAGAGTTAAACTCACGTGTGGATTCATCGGTTTGCAAACCCTTTCTGTGCAGAATCCCAAAACCGGTATTTCCAGCCCAATGCCGGCATACGTACTAAACAGCAGGAAACTTCGTCTAAAACTCAGGAGAAACGTTTCCTTGAAACTGCTCTGCTGTGCGTTCGTTCACCTAAGAGAGTTGAATCTATGTTGAGATTCAGCGAGTCAGAAACACGTTTCTTCTAGGAGATGCGTTGGGATATTCCCGAGTGAATGGGACCATAGGCTGTACAGAGAAATATCTGCTTCTAAAACCAAAACGGAACTATCTAACTGAATGGTTGTCAATGTGTGCATTCAACTGACAGAGTTAAACTCACGTGTGGATTCAGCGGTTTGCAAACCCTTTCTGTGCAGAATCCCAAAACCGGTATTTCCAGCCCAATGCCGGCATACGTACTAAAGAGCAGGAAACTTCGTCTAAAACTCAGGAGAAACGTTTCCTTGAAACTGCTCTGCTGTGCGTTCGTTCACCTAAGAGAGTTGAATCTATGTTGAGATTCAGCGAGTCAGAAACACGTTTCTTCTAGGAGCTGGTTTGAGATATTCCCGAGTGAATGGGACCATAGGCTGTACAGAGAAATATCTGCTTCTAAAACCAAAACGGAGCTATCTAACTGAATGGTTGTCAATGTGTGCATTCAACTGACAGAGTTGAACTCACGTGTGGATTCAGCGGTTTGCAAACCCTTTCTGTGCAGAATCCCAAAACCGGTATTTCCAGCCCAATGCCGGCATCCGTACTAAACAGCAGGAAACTTCGTCTAAAACTCAGGAGAAACGTTTCCTTTAAACTGCTCTGCTGTGCGTTCGTTCACCTAAGAGAGTTGAATCTATGTTGAGATTCAGCGAGTCAGAAACGCGTTTCTTCTAGGAGCTGCGTTGGGATATTCCCGAGTGAATGGGACCATAGGCTGTTCAAAGAAATATCTGCTTCTAAAACCAAAACGGAGCTATCTAACTGAATGGTTGTCAATGTGTGCATTCAAGTGACAGAGTTAAACTCACGTGTGGATTCAGCGGTTTGCACAACCTTTCTGTGCAGAATCCCAAAACCGGTATTTCCAGCCCAATGCCGGCATACGTACTAAACAGCAGGAAACTTCGTCTAAAACTCTGGAGAAACGTTTCCTTGAAACTGCTCTGCTGTGCGTTCGTTCACCTAAGAGAGTTGAATCTATGTTGAGATTCAGCGAGTCAGAAACACGTTTCTTCTAGGAGATGCGTTGGGATATTCCCGAGTGAATGGGACCATAGGCTGTACAGAGAAATATCTGCTTCTAAAACCAAAACGGAGCTATCTAACTGAATGGTTGTCAACGTGTGCATTCAACTGACAGAGTTAAACTCACGTGTGGATTCAGCGGTTTGCAAACCCTTTCTGTGCAGAATCCCAAAACCGGTATTTGCAGCCCAATGCCGGCATCCGTACTAAACAGCAGGAAACTTCGTCTAAAACTCAGGAGAAACGTTTCCTTGAAACTGCTCTGCTGTGCGTTCGATCATCTAAGAGAGTTGAATCTATGTTGAGATTCAGCGAGTCAGAAACACGTTTCTTCTAGGAGGTGCGTTGGGATATTCCCGAGTGAATGGGACCATAGGCTGTACAGAGAAATATCTGCTCCTACAACCAAAAGGGTGGTATCTAAATGAATGGTTGTCAATGTGTGCATTCAACTGACAGAGTTAAACTGACGTGTGGATTCAGCGGTTTACAAACCCTTTCTGTGCAGAATCCCAAAACCGGTAATTCCAGCTCAATGCCGGCATCCGTACTGAACAGCAGGAAGCTTCGTCTAAAACTCAGGAGAAACGTTTCCTTGAAACTGCTCTGCTGTGCGTTCGTTCACCTAAGAGAGTTGAAACTATGTTGAGATTCAGCGAGTCAGAAACACGTTTATGCTAGGAGCTGCGTTGGGATATTCCCGAGTGAATGGGACCATAGGCTGTACAGAGAAATATCTGCTTCTAAAACCAAAACGGAGCTATCTAACTGAATGGTTGTCAATGTGTGCATTCAACTGACAGAGTTAAACTCACGTGTGCATTCAGCGGTTTGCAAACCCTTTCTGTGCAGAATCCCAAAACCGGTATTTCCAGCCCAATGCCGGCATCCGTACTAAACAGCAGGAAACTTCGTCTAAAACTCAGGAGAAATGTTTCCTTGAAACTGCTCTGCTGTGCGTTCGTTCACCTAAGAGAGTTGAATCTATGTTGAGATTCAGCGAGTCAGAAACGCGTTTCTTCTAGGAGCTGCGTTGGGATATTCCCGAGTGAATGGGACCATAGGCTGTACAGAGAAATATCTGCTTCTAAAACCAAAACGGAGCTATCTAACTGAATGGTTGTCAATGTGTGCATTCAACTGACAGAGATAAACTCACGTGTGGATTCAGTGGTTTGCAAACCCTTTCTGTGCAGAATCCGAAAACCGGTAATTCCAGCCCAATGCCGGCATACGTACTAAAGAGCAGGAAACTTCGTCTAAAACTCAGGAGCAACGTTTCCTTGAAACTGCTCTGCTGTGCGTTCGTTCACCTAAGAGAGTTGAATCTATGTTGAGATTCAGCGAGTCAGAAACACGTTTCTTCTAGGAGCTGCGTTAGGATATTCCCGAGTGAATGGGACCATAGGCTGTGCAGAGTAATATCTGCTTCTAAAACCAAAACGGAGCTATCTAACTGAATGGTTGTCAATGTGTGCATTCAACTGACAGAGTTAAACTCACGTGTGGATTCAGCGGTTTGCAAACCCTTTCTGTGCAGAATCCCAAATCCGGTATTTCCAGCCCAATGCCGGCATACGTACTAAACAGAAGTAAACTTCGTCTAAAACTCAGGAGCAAATTTTCCGAGAAACTGCTCTGCTGTGCGTTCGTTCACCTAAGAGAGTTGAATCTATGTTGAGATTCAGCGAGTCAGAAACACGTTTCTTCTAGGAGCTGCGTTGGGATATTCCCGAGTGAATGGGACCATAGGCTGTACAGAGAAATATCTGCTTCTAAACCAAAAGTGTGCTATCTAACTGAATGGTTGTCAATGTGTGCATTCAACTGACAGAGTTAAACTCACGTGTGGATTCAGCGGTTTGTAAACCTTTCTGTGCAGAATCCCAAAACTGGTATTTCCAGCCCAATGCCGGCATCCGTACTAAACAGCAGGAAACTTCGTCTAAAACTCAGGAGAAACGTTTCCTTGAAACTGCTCTGCTGTGCGTTCGTTCACCTAAGAGAGTTGAATCTATGTTGAGATTCAGCGAGTCAGAAACACGTTTCTTCTAGGAGCTGCGTTGGGATATTCCCGAGTGAATGGGACCATAGGCTGTACAGAGAAATATCTGCTTCTAAAACCAAAACGGAACTATCTAACTGAATGGTTGTCAATGTGTGCATTCAACTGACAGAGTTAAACTCACGTGTGGATTCAGCGGTTTGCAAACCCTTTCTGTGCAGAATCCCAAAACCGGTATTTCCAGCCCAATGCCGGCATACGTACTAAAGAGCAGGAAACTTCGTCTAAAACTCAGGAGCAACGTTTCCTTGAAACTGCTCTGCTGTGCGTTCGTTCACCTAAGAGAGTTGAATCTATGTTGAGATTCAGCGAGTTAGAAACGCGTTTCTTCTAGGAGCTGCGTTGGGATATTCCCGAGTGAATGGGACCATAGGCTGTACAAAGAAATATCGGCTTCTAAAACCAAAACGGAGCTATCTAAGTGAATGGTTGTCAATGTGTGCATTCAACTGACAGAGTTAAACTCACGTTTGGATTCAGCGGTTTACAAACCCTTTCTGTGCAGAATCCCAAAACCGGTAATTCCAGCTCAATGCCGGCATCCGTACTAAACAGCAGGAAACTTCGTCTAAAACTCAGGAGAAACGTTTCCTTGAAACTGCTCTGCTGTGCGTTCGTTCACCTAAGAGAGTTGAATCTATGTTGAGATTCAGCGAGTCAGAAACACGTTTCTTCTAGGAGCTGCGTTAGGATATTCCCGAGTGAATGGGACCATAGGCTGTGCAGAGTAATATCTGCTTCTAAAACCAAAACGGAGCTATCTAACTGAATGGTTGTCAATGTGTGCATTCAACTGACAGAGTTAAACTCACGTGTGGATTCAGCGGTTTGCAAACCCTTTCTGTGCAGAATCCCAAATCCGGTATTTCCAGCCCAATGCCGGCATACGTACTAAACAGAAGTAAACTTCGTCTAAAACTCAGGAGCAAATTTTCCGAGAAACTGCTCTGCTGTGCGTTCGTTCACCTAAGAGAGTTGAATCTATGTTGAGATTCAGCGAGTCAGAAACACGTTTCTTCTAGGAGCTGCGTTGGGATATTCCCGAGTGAATGGGACCATAGGCTGTACAGAGAAATATCTGCTTCTAAACCAAAAGTGTGCTATCTAACTGAATGGTTGTCAATGTGTGCATTCAACTGACAGAGTTAAACTCACGTGTGGATTAAGCGGTTTGCAAACCCTTTCTGTGCAGAATCCCAAAACCGGTATTTCCAGCCCAATGCCGGCATACGTACTAAAGAGCAGGAAACTTCGTCTAAAACTCAGGAGCAACGTTTCCTTGAAACTGCTCTGCTGTGCGTTCGTTCACCTAAGAGAGTTGAATCTATGTTGAGATTCAGCGAGTTAGAAACGCGTTTCTTCTAGGAGCTGCGTTGGGATATTCCCGAGTGAATGGGACCATAGGCTGTACAAAGAAATATCGGCTTCTAAAACCAAAACGGAGCTATCTAAGTGAATGGTTGTCAATGTGTGCATTCAACTGACAGAGTTAAACTCACGTTTGGATTCAGCGGTTTACAAACCCTTTCTGTGCAGAATCCCAAAACCGGTAATTCCAGCTCAATGCCGGCATCCGTACTAAACAGCAGGAAACTTCGTCTAAAACTCAGGAGAAACGTTTCCTTGAAACTGCTCTGCTGTGCGTTCGTTCACCTAAGAGAGTTGAAACTATGTTGAGATTCAGCGAGTCAGAAACACGTTTATGCTAGGAGCTGCGTTGGGATATTCCCGAGTGAATGGGACCATAGGCTGTACAGAGAAATATCTGCTTCTGAAACCAAAACGGAGCTATCTAACTGAATGGTTGTCAATGTGTGCATTCAACTGACAGAGTTAAACTCACGTGTGGATTCAGCGGTTTGCAAACCATTTCTGTGCAGAATCCCAAAACCGGTATGTCCAGCCCAATGCCGGCATCCGTACTAAACAGCAGGAAACTTCGTCTAAAACTCAGGAGAAACGTTTCCTTGAAACTGCTCTGCTGTGCGTTCGTTCACCTAAGAGAGTTGAATCTATGTTGAGATTCAGCGAGTCAGAAACACGTTTCTTCTAGGAGATGCGTTGGGATATTCCCGAGTGAATGGGACCATAGGCTGTACAGAGAAATATCTGCTTCTAAAACCAAAACGGAACTATCTAACTGAATGGTTGTCAATGTGTGCATTCAACTGACAGAGTTAAACTCACGTGTGGATTCAGCGGTTTGCAAACCCTTTCTGTGCAGAATCCCAAAACCGGTATTTCCAGCCCAATGCCGGCATACGTACTAAAGAGCAGGAAACTTCGTCTAAAACTCAGGAGCAACGTTTCCTTGAAACTGCTCTGCTGTGCGTTCGTTCACCTAAGAGAGTTGAATCTATGTTGAGATTCAGCGAGTTAGAAACGCGTTTCTTCTAGGAGCTGCGTTGGGATATTCCCGAGTGAATGGGACCATAGGCTGTACAAAGAAATATCGGCTTCTAAAACCAAAACGGAGCTATCTAAGTGAATGGTTGTCAATGTGTGCATTCAACTGACAGAGTTAAACTCACGTGTGGATTCAGCGGTTTGCAAACCCTTTCTGTGCAGAATCCCAAAACCGGTATTTCCAGCCCAATGCCGGCATCCGTACTAAACAGCAGGAAACTTCGTCTAAAACTCAGGAGAAACGTTTCCTTGAAACTGCTCTGCTGCGCGTTCGATCACCTAAGAGAGTTGAATCTGTGTTGAGATTCAGCGAGTCAGAAACACGTTTCTTCTACGAGGTGCATTGGGATATTCCCGAGTGAATGGGACCATAGGCTGTACAGAGAAATATCTGCTCCTACAACCAAAAGGGTGGTATCTAACTGAATGGTTGTCAATGTGTGCATTCAACTGACAGAGTTAAACTCACGTTTGGATTCAGCGGTTTACAAACCCTTTCTGTGCAGAATCCCAAAACCGGTAATTCCAGCTCAATGCCGGCATCCGTACTAAACAGCAGGAAACTTCGTCTAAAACTCAGGAGAAACGTTTCCTTGAAACTGCTCTGCTGTGCGTTCGTTCACCTAAGAGAGTTGAAACTATGTTGAGATTCAGCGAGTCAGAAACACGTTTATGCTAGGAGCTGCGTTGGGATATTCCCGAGTGAATGGGACCATAGGCTGTACAGAGAAATATCTGCTTCTGAAACCAAAACGGAGCTATCTAACTGAATGGTTGTCAATGTGTGCATTCAACTGACAGAGTTAAACTCACGTGTGGATTCAGCGGTTTGCAAACCATTTCTGTGCAGAATCCCAAAACCGGTATGTCCAGCCCAATGCCGGCATCCGTACTAAACAGCAGGAAACTTCGTCTAAAACTCAGGAGAAACGTTTCCTTGAAACTGCTCTGCTGTGCGTTCGTTCACCTAAGAGAGTTGAATCTATGTTGAGATTCAGCGAGTCAGAAACACGTTTCTTCTAGGAGATGCGTTGGGATATTCCCGAGTGAATGGGACCATAGGCTGTACAGAGAAATATCTGCTTCTAAAACCAAAACGGAACTATCTAACTGAATGGTTGTCAATGTGTGCATTCAACTGACAGAGTTAAACTCACGTGTGGATTCAGCGGTTTGCAAACCCTTTCTGTGCAGAATCCCAAAACCGGTATTTCCAGCCCAATGCCGGCATACGTACTAAAGAGCAGGAAACTTCGTCTAAAACTCAGGAGCAACGTTTCCTTGAAACTGCTCTGCTGTGCGTTCGTTCACCTAAGAGAGTTGAATCTATGTTGAGATTCAGCGAGTTAGAAACGCGTTTCTTCTAGGAGCTGCGTTGGGATATTCCCGAGTGAATGGGACCATAGGCTGTACAAAGAAATATCGGCTTCTAAAACCAAAACGGAGCTATCTAACTGAATGGTTGTCAATGTGTGCATTCAACTGACAGAGTTGAACTCACGTGTGGATTCAGCGGTTTGCAAACCCTTTCTGTGCAGAATCCCAAAACCGGTATTTCCAGCCCAATGCCGGCATCCGTACTAAACAGCAGGAAACTTCGTCTAAAACTCAGGAGAAACGTTTCCTTTAAACTGCTCTGCTGTGCGTTCGTTCACCTAAGAGAGTTGAATCTATGTTGAGATTCAGCGAGTCAGAAACGCGTTTCTTCTAGGAGCTGCGTTGGGATATTCCCGAGTGAATGGGACCATAGGCTGTACAAAGAAATATCTGCTTCTAAAACCAAAACGGAGCTATCTAACTGAATGGTTGTCAATGTGTGCATTCAAGTGACAGAGTTAAACTCACGTGTGGATTCAGCGGTTTGCACAACCTTTCTGTGCAGAATCCCAAAACCGGTATTTCCAGCCCAATGCCGGCATACGTACTAAACAGCAGGAAACTTCGTCTAAAACTCTGGAGAAACGTTTCCTTGAAACTGCTCTGCTGTGCGTTCGTTCACCTAAGAGAGTTGAATCTATGTTGAGATTCAGCGAGTCAGAAACACGTTTCTTCTAGGAGCTGCGTTGGGATATTCCCGAGTGAATGGGACCATAGGCTGTACAGAGAAATATCTGCTTCTAAACCAAAAGTGTGCTATCTAACTGAATGGTTGTCAATGTGTGCATTCAACTGACAGAGTTAAACTCACGTGTGGATTCAGCGGTTTGTAAACCTTTCTGTGCAGAATCCCAAAACTGGTATTTCCAGCCCAATGCCGGCATCCGTACTAAACAGCAGGAAACTTCGTCTAAAACTCAGGAGAAACGTTTCCTTGAAACTGCTCTGCTGTGCGTTCGTTCACCTAAGAGAGTTGAATCTATGTTGAGATTCAGCGAGTCAGAAACACGTTTCGTCTAGGAGCTGCGTTGGGATATTCCCGAGTGAATGGGACCATAGGCTGTACAGAGAAATATCTGCTTCTAAAACCAAAAGGGTGGTATCTAACTGAATGGTTGTCAATGTGTGCATTCAACTGACAGAGTTAAACTCACGTTTGGATTCAGCGGTTTACAAACCCTTTCTGTGCAGAATCCCAAAACCGGTAATTCCAGCTCAATGCCGGCATCCGTACTAAACAGCAGGAAACTTCGTCTAAAACTCAGGAGAAACGTTTCCTTGAAACTGCTCTGCTGTGCGTTCGTTCACCTAAGAGAGTTGAAACTATGTTGAGATTCAGCGAGTCAGAAACACGTTTATGCTAGGAGCTGCGTTGGGATATTCCCGAGTGAATGGGACCATAGGCTGTACAGAGAAATATCTGCTTCTGAAACCAAAACGGAGCTATCTAACTGAATGGTTGGCAATGTGTGCATTCAACTGACAGAGTTAAACTCACGTGTGGATTCAGCGGTTTGCAAACCATTTCTGTGCAGAATCCCAAAACCGGTATGTCCAGCCCAATGCCGGCATCCGTACTAAACAGCAGGAAACTTCGTCTAAAACTCAGGAGAAACGTTTCCTTGAAACTGCTCTGCTGTGCGTTCGTTCACCTAAGAGAGTTGAATCTATGTTGAGATTCAGCGAGTCAGAAACTCGTTTCTTCTAGGAGATGCGTTGGGATATTCCCGAGTGAATGGGACCATAGGCTGTACAGAGAAATATCTGCTTCTAAAACCAAAACGGAACTATCTAACTGAATGGTTGTCAATGTGTGCATTCAACTGACAGAGTTAAACTCACGTGTGGATTCAGCGGTTTGCAAACCCTTTCTGTGCAGAATCCCAAAACCGGTATTTCCAGCCCAATGCCGGCATACGTACTAAAGAGCAGGAAACTTCGTCTAAAACTCAGGAGCAACGTTTCCTTGAAACTGCTCTGCTGTGCGTTCGTTCACCTAAGAGAGTTGAATCTATGTTGAGATTCAGCGAGTTAGAAACGCGTTTCTTCTAGGAGCTGCGTTGGGATATTCCCGAGTGAATGGGACCATAGGCTGTACAAAGAAATATCGGCTTCTAAAACCAAAACGGAGCTATCTAAGTGAATGGTTGTCAATGTGTGCATTCAACTGACAGAGTTAAACTCACGTTTGGATTCAGCGGTTTACAAACCCTTTCTGTGCAGAATCCCAAAACCGGTAATTCCAGCTCAATGCCGGCATCCGTACTAAACAGCAGGAAACTTCGTCTAAAACTCAGGAGAAACGTTTCCTTGAAACTGCTCTGCTGTGCGTTCGTTCACCTAAGAGAGTTGAAACTATGTTGAGATTCAGCGAGTCAGAAACACGTTTATGCTAGGAGCTGCGTTGGGATATTCCCGAGTGAATGGGACCATAGGCTGTACAGAGAAATATCTGCTTCTGAAACCAAAACGGAGCTATCTAACTGAATGGTTGTCAATGTGTGCATTCAACTGACAGAGTTAAACTCACGTGTGGATTCAGCGGTTTGCAAACCATTTCTGTGCAGAATCCCAAAACCGGTATGTCCAGCCCAATGCCGGCATCCGTACTAAACAGCAGGAAACTTCGTCTAAAACTCAGGAGAAACGTTTCCTTGAAACTGCTCTGCTGTGCGTTCGTTCACCTAAGAGAGTTGAATCTATGTTGAGATTCAGCGAGTCAGAAACACGTTTCTTCTAGGAGATGCGTTGGGATATTCCCGAGTGAATGGGACCATAGGCTGTACAGAGAAATATCTGCTTCTAAAACCAAAACGGAACTATCTAACTGAATGGTTGTCAATGTGTGCATTCAACTGACAGAGTTAAACTCACGTGTGGATTCAGCGGTTTGCAAACCCTTTCTGTGCAGAATCCCAAAACCGGTATTTCCAGCCCAATGCCGGCATACGTACTAAAGAGCAGGAAACTTCGTCTAAAACTCAGGAGCAACGTTTCCTTGAAACTGCTCTGCTGTGCGTTCGTTCACCTAAGAGAGTTGAATCTATGTTGAGATTCAGCGAGTTAGAAACGCGTTTCTTCTAGGAGCTGCGTTGGGATATTCCCGAGTGAATGGGACCATAGGCTGTACAAAGAAATATCGGCTTCTAAAACCAAAAGTGTGCTATCTAAGTGAATGGTTGTCAATGTGTGCATTCAACTGACAGAGTTAAACTCACGTGTGGATTCAGCGGTTTGCAAACCCTTTCTGTGCAGAATCCCAAAACCGGTATTTCCAGCCCAATGCCGGCATCCGTACTAAACAGCAGGAAACTTCGTCTAAAACTCAGGAGAAACGTTTCCTTGAAACTGCTCTGCTGTGCGTTCGATCACCTAAGAGAGTTGAATCTGTGTTGAGATTCAGCGAGTCAGAAACACGTTTCTTCTACGAGGTGCATTGGGATATTCCCGAGTGAATGGGACCTTAGGCTGTACAGAGAAATATCTGCTCCTACAACCAAAAGGGTGGTATCTAACTGAATGGTTGTCAATGTGTGCATTCAACTGACAGAGTTAAACTCACGTTTGGATTCAGCGGTTTACAAACCCTTTCTGTGCAGAATCCCAAAACCGGTAATTCCAGCTCAATGCCGGCATCCGTACTAAACAGCAGGAAACTTCGTCTAAAACTCAGGAGAAACGTTTCCTTGAAACTGCTCTGCTGTGCGTTCGTTCACCTAAGAGAGTTGAAACTATGTTGAGATTCAGCGAGTCAGAAACACGTTTATGCTAGGAGCTGCGTTGGGATATTCCCGAGTGAATGGGACCATAGGCTGTACAGAGAAATATCTGCTTCTAAAACCAAAACGGAGCTTTCTAACTGAATGGTTGTCAATGTGTGCTTTCAACTGACAGAGTTAAACTCACGTGTGGATTCAGTGGTTTGCAAACCCTTTCTGTGCAGAATCCCAAAACCGGTATTTCCAGCCCAATGCCAGCATACGTACTAAGGAGCAGGAAACTTCGTCTAAAACTCAGGAGAAACGTTTCCTTGAAACTGCTCTGCTGTGCGTTCGTTCACCTAAGAGAGTTGAATCTATGTTGAGATTCAGCGAGTCAGAAACACGTTTCTTCTAGGAGCTGCGTTGGGATATTCCCGAGTGAATGGGACCATAGGCTGTACAAAGAAATATCTGCTTCTAAAACCAAAACGGAGCTATCTAAGTGAATGGTTGTCAATGTGTGCATTCAACTGACAGAGTAAAACTCACGTGTGGATTCAGCGGTTTGCAAACCCTTTCTGTGCAGAATCCCAAAACCGGTATTTCCAGCCCAATGCCGGCATCCGTACTAAACAGCAGGAAACTTCGTCTAAAACTCAGGAGAAACGTTTCCTTGAAACTGCTCTGCTGCGCATTCGATCACCTAAGAGAGTTGAATCTATGTTGAGATTCATCGAGTCCGAAACACGTTTCTTCTAGGAGGTGCGTTGGGATATTCCCGAGTGAATGGGACCATAGGCTGTACAGAGAAATATCTGCTCCTACAACCAAAAGGGTGGTATCTAACTGAATGGTTGTCAATGTGTGCATTCAACTGACAGAGTTAAACTCACGTTTGGATTCAGCGGTTTGCAAACCCTTTCTGTGCAGAATCCCAAAACCGGTATGTCCAGCCCAATGCCGGCATCCGTACTAAACAGCAGGAAACTTCGTCTAAAACTCAGGAGAAACGTTTCCTTGAAACTGCTCTGCTGCGCGTTCGATCACCTAAGAGAGTTGAATCTGTGTTGAGATTCAGCGAGTCAGAAACACGTTTCTTCTACGAGGTGCATTGGGATATTCCCGAGTGAATGGGACCATAGGCTGTACAGAGAAATATCTGCTCCTACAACCAAAAGGGTGGTATCTAACTGAATGGTTGTCAATGTGTGCATTCAACTGACAGAGTTAAACTCACGTTTGGATTCAGCGGTTTACAAACCCTTTCTGTGCAGAATCCCAAAACCGGTAATTCCAGCTCAATGCCGGCATCCGTACTAAACAGCAGGAAACTTCGTCTAAAACTCAGGAGAAACGTTTCCTTGAAACTGCTCTGCTGTGCGTTCGTTCACCTAAGAGAGTTGAAACTATGTTGAGATTCAGCGAGTCAGAAACACGTTTATGCTAGGAGCTGCGTTGGGATATTCCCGAGTGAATGGGACCATAGGCTGTACAGAGAAATATCTGCTTCTGAAACCAAAACGGAGCTATCTAACTGAATGGTTGTCAATGTGTGCATTCAACTGACAGAGTTAAACTCACGTGTGGATTCAGCGGTTTGCAAACCATTTCTGTGCAGAATCCCAAAACCGGTATGTCCAGCCCAATGCCGGCATCCGTACTAAACAGCAGGAAACTTCGTCTAAAACTCAGGAGAAACGTTTCCTTGAAACTGCTCTGCTGTGCGTTCGTTCACCTAAGAGAGTTGAATCTATGTTGAGATTCAGCGAATCAGAAACACGTTTCTTCTAGGAGCTGCGTTAGGATATTCCCGAGTGAATGGGACCATAGGCTGTGCAGAGTAATATCTGCTTCTAAAACCAAAACGGAGCTATCTAACTGAATGGTTGTCAATGTGTGCATTCAACTGACAGAGTTAAACTCACGTGTGGATTCAGCGGTTTGCAAACCCTTTCTGTGCAGAATCCCAAATCCGGTATTTCCAGCCCAATGCCGGCATACGTACTAAACAGCAGTAAACTTCGTCTAAAACTCAGGAGCAACTTTTCCTTGAAACTGCTCTGCTGAGCGTTCGTTCACCAAAGAGAGTTGAATCTATGTTGAGATTCAGCGAGTCAGAAACACGTTTCTTCTAGGAGCTGCGTTGGGATATTCCCGAGTGAATGGGACCATAGGCTGTACAGAGAAATATCTGCTTCTAAAACCAAAAGTGTGCTATCTAACTGAATGGTTGTCAATGTGTGCATTCAACTGACAGAGTTAAACTCACGTGTGGATTCAGCGGTTTGTAACCCTTTCTGTGCAGAATCCCAAAACCGGTATTTCCAGCCCAATGCCGGCATCCGTACTAAACAGCAGAAAACTTCGTCTAAAACTCAGGAGCAACGTTTCCTTGAAACTGCTCTGCTGTGCGTTCGTTCACCTAAGAGAGTTGAATCTATGTTGAGATTCAGCGAGTTAGAAACGCGTTTCTTCTAGGAGCTGCGTTGGGATATTCCCGAGTGAATGGGACCATAGGCTGTACAAAGAAATATCGGCTTCTAAGACCAAAACGGAGCTATCTAAGTGAATGGTTGTCAATGTGTGCATTCAACTGACAGAGTTAAACTCACGTGTGGATTCAGCGGTTTGCAAACCCTTTCTGTGCAGAATCCCAAAACCGGTATTTCCAGCCCAATGCCGGCATCCGTACTAAACAGCAGGAAACTTCGTCTAAAACTCAGGAGAATCGTTTCCTTGAAACTGCTCTGCTGCGCATTCGATCACCTAAGAGAGTTGAATCTATGTTGAGATTCATCGAGTCCGAAACACGTTTCTTCTAGGAGGTGCGTTGGGATATTCCCGAGTGAATGGGACCATAGGCTGTACAGAGAAATATCTGCTCCTACAACCAAAAGGGTGGTATCTAACTGAATGGTTGTCAATGTGTGCATTCAACTGACAGAGTTAAACTCACGTTTGGATTCAGCGGTTTGCAAACCCTTTCTGTGCAGAATCCCAAAACCGGTATTTCCAGCCCAATGCCGGCATCCGTACTAAAGAGCAGGAAACTTCGTCTAAAACTCAGGAGCAACGTTTCCTTGAAACTGCTCTGCTGTGCGTTCGTTCACCTAAGAGAGTTGAATCTATGTTGAGATTCAGCGAGTCAGAAACGCGTTTCTTCTAGGAGCTGCGTTGGGATATTCCCGAGTGAATGGGACCATAGGCTGTACAGAGAAATATCTGCTTCTAAAACCAAAACGGAGCTTTCTAACTGAATGGTTGTCAATGTGTGCTTTCAACTGACAGAGTTAAACTCACGTGTGGATTCAGTGGTTTGGAAACCCTTTCTGTGCAGAATCCCAAAACCGGTATTTCCAGCCCAATGCCAGCATACGTACTAAGGAGCAGGAAACTTCGTCTAAAACTCAGGAGAAACGTTTCCTTGAAACTGCTCTGCTGTGCGTTCGTTCACCTAAGAGAGTTGAATCTATGTTGAGATTCAGCGAGTCAGAAACACGTTTCTTCTAGGAGCTGCGTTAGGATATTCCCGAGTGAATGGGACCATAGGCTGTGCAGAGTAATATCTGCTTCTAAAACCAAAACGGAGCTATCTAACTGAATGGTTGTCAATGTGTGCATTCAACTGACAGAGTTAAACTCACGTGTGGATTCAGCGGTTTGCAAACCCTTTCTGTGCAGAATCCCAAATCCGGTATTTCCAGCCCAATGCCGGCATACGTACTAAACAGCAGTAAACTTCGTCTAAAACTCAGGAGCAACTTTTCCTTGAAACTGCTCTGCTGTGCGTTCGTTCACCAAAGAGAGTTGAATCTATGCTGAGATTCAGCGAGTCAGAAACACGTTTCTTCTAGGAGCTGCGTTGGGATATTCCCGAGTGAATGGGACCATAGGCTGTACAGAGAAATATCTGCTTCTAAAACCAAAAGTGTGCTATCTAACTGAATGGTTGTCAATGTGTGCATTCAACTGACAGAGTTAAACTCACGTGTGGATTCAGCGGTTTGTAACCCTTTCTGTGCAGAATCCCAAAACTGGTATTTCCAGCCCAATGCCGGCATCCGTACTAAACAGCAGGAAACTTCGTCTAAAACTCAGGAGAAACGTTTCCTTGAAACTGCTCTGCTGTGCGTTCGTTCACCTAAGAGAGTTGAATCTATGTTGAGATTCAGCGAGTCAGAAACACGTTTCTTCTAGGAGCTGCGTTGGGATATTCCCGAGTGAATGGGACCATAGGCTGTACAGAGAAATATCTGCTTCTAAAACCAAAAGGGTGCTATCAAACTGAATGGTTGTCAATGTGTGCATTCAACTGACAGAGTTAAACTCACGTGTAGATTCAGCGGTTTGCAAACCCTTTCTGTGCAGAATCCCAAAACCGGTATTTCCAGCCCAATGCCGGCATCCGTACTAAAGAGCAGGAAACTTCGTCTAAAACTCAGGAGAAACGTTTCCTTGAAACTGCTCTGCTGTGCGTTCGTTCACCTAAGAGAGTTGAATCTATGTTGAGATTCAGCGAGTCAGAAACACGTTTCTTCTAGGAGCTGCGTTGGGATATTCCCGAGTGAATGGGACCATAGGCTGTACAGAGAAATATCTGCTTCTAAAACCAAAACGGAGCTATCTAACTGAATGGTTGTCAATGTGTGCATTCAACTGACAGAGTTAAACTCACGTGTGGATTCAGCGGTTTGCAAACCCTTTCTGTGCAGAATCCCAAAACCGGTATTTCCAGCCCAATGCCGGCATACGTACTAAAGAGCAGGAAACTTCGTCTAAAACTCAGGAGCAACGTTTCCTTGAAACTGCTCTGCTGTGCGTTCGTTCACCTAAGAGAATTCAATCTATGTTGAGATTCAGCGAGTCAGAAACACGTTTCTTCTAGGAGCTGGTTTGAGATATTCCCGAGTGAATGGGACCATAGGCTGTACAGAGAAATATCTGCTTCTAAAACCAAAACGGAGCTATCTAACTGAATGGTTGTCAATGTGTGCATTCAACTGACGGAGTAAAACTCACGTGTGGATTCAGCGGTTTGCAAACCCTTTCTGTGCAGAATCCCAAAACCGATATTTCCAGCCCAATGCCGGCATCCGTACTTAACAGCAGGAAACTTCGTCTAAAACTCAGGAGAAACGTTTCCTTGAAACTGCTCTGCTGTGCGTTCGTTCACCTAAGAGAGTTGAATCTATGTTGAGATTCAGCGAGTCAGAAACACGTTTCTTCTAGGACCTGCGTTGGGATATTCCCGAGTGAATGGGACCATAGGCTGTACAGAGAAATATCTGCTTCTAAAACCAAAAGTGTGCTATCAAACTGAATGGTTGTCAATGTGTGCATTCAACTGACAGAGATAAACTCACGTGTGGATTCAGTGGTTTGCAAACCCTTTCTGTGCAGAATCCCAAAACCGGTATTTCCAGCCCAATGCCGGCATACGTACTAAACAGCAGGAAACTTCGTCTAAAACTCAGGAGAAACGTTTCCTTGAAACTGCTCTGCTGTGCGTTCGTTCACCTAAGAGAGTTGAATCTATGTTGAGATTCAGCGAGTCAGAAACACGTTTCTTCTAGGAGGTGCGTTGGTATATTCCCGAGTGAATGGGACCATAGGCTGTACAGAGAAATATCTGCTTCTAAAACCAAAACGGAGCTATCTAACTGAATGGTTGTCAATGTGTGCATTCAACTGACAGAATTAAACTCACGTGTGGATTCAGCGGTTTGCAAACCCTTTCTGTGCAGAATCCCAAAACCGGTATTTCCAGCCCAATGACGGCATCCGTACTAAACAGCAGGAAACTTCGTCTAAAACTCAGGAGAAACGTTTCCTTGAAACTGCTCTGCTGCGCGTTCGATCACCTAAGAGAGTTGAATCTATGTTGAGATTCAGCGAGTCAGAAACACGTTTCTTCTAGGAGGTGCGTTGGGATATTCCCGAGTGAATGGGACCAGAGGCTGTACAGAGAAATATCTGCTCTTACAACCAAAAGGGTGGTATCTAACTGAATGGTTGTCAATGTGTGCATTCAACTGACAGAGTTAAACTCACGTTTGGATTCAGCGGTTTACAATTCCTTTCTGTGCAGAATCCCAAAACCGGTAATTCCAGCTCAATGCCGGCATCCGTACTAAACAGGAGGAAACTTCGTCTAAAACTCAGGAGAAACGTTTCCTTGAAACTGCTCTGCTGTGCGTTCGTTCACCTAAGAGAGTTGAAACTATGTTGAGATTCAGCGAGTCAGAAACACGTTTCTTCTAGGAGCTGCGTTGGGATATTCCCGAGCGAATGGGACCATAGGCTGTACAGAGAAATATCTGCTTCTAAAACCAAAAGTGTGCTATCAAACTGAATGGTTGTCAATGTGTGCATTCAACTGACAGATTTAAACTCACGTGTGGATTCAGCGGTTTGCAAACCCTTTCTGTGCAGAATCCCAAAACCGGTATTTCCAGCCCAATGCCGGCATCCGTACTAAACAGCAGGAAACTTCGTCTAAAACTCAGGAGAAACGTTTCCTTGAAACTGCTCTGCTGTGCGTTTGTTCACCTAAGAGAGTTGAATCTATGTTGAGATTCAGCGAGTCAGAAACACGTTTCTTCTAGGAGCTGCGTTGGGATATTCCCGAGTGAATGGGACCATAGGCTCTACAGAGAAATATCTGCTTCTAAAACCAAAAGTGTGCTATCAAACTGAATGGTTGTCAATGTGTGCATTCAACTGACAGAGATAAACTCACGTGTGGATTCAGCGGTTTGCAAACCCTTTCTGTGCAGAATCCCAAAACCGTTATTTCCAGCCCAATGCCGGCATACGTACTAAACAGCAGGAAACTTCGTCTAAAACTCAGGAGAAACGTTTCCTTGAAACTGCTCTGCTGTGCGTTCGTTCACCTAAGAGAGTTGAATCTATGTTGAGATTCAGCGAGTCAGAAACACGTTTCTTCTAGGAGGTGCGTTGGGATATTCCCGAGTGAATGGGACCATAGGCTGTACAGAGAAATATCTGCTTCTAAAACCAAAACGGAGCTATCTAACTGAATGTTTGCCAATGTGTGCATTCAACTGACAGAGTTAAACTCACGTGTGGATTCAGCGGATTACAAATCCTTTCTGTGCAGAATCCCAAAACCGGTAATTCCAGCTCAATGCCGGCATCCGTACTAAACAGCAGGAAACTTCGTCTAAAACTCAGGAGAAACGTTTCCTTGAAACTGCTCTGCTGTGCGTTCGTTCACCTAAGAGAGTTGAAACTATGTTGAGATTCAGCGAGTCAGAAACACGTTTCTTCTAGGAGCTGCGTTGGGATATTCCCGAGCGAATGGGACCATAGGCTGTACAGAGAAATATCTGCTTCTAAAACCAAAAGTGTGCTATCAAACTGAATGGTTGTCAATGTGTGCATTCAACTGACAGAGTTAAACTCACGTGTGGATTCAGCGGTTTGCAAACCCTTTCTGTGCAGAATCCCAAAACCGGTATTTCCAGCCCAATGCCGGCATCCGTACTAAACAGCAGGAAACTTCGTCTAAAACTCAGGAGAAACGTTTCCTTGAAACTGCTCTGCTGTGCGTTCGTTCACCTAAGAGAGTTGAATCTATGTTGAGATTCAGCGAGTCAGAAACACGTTTCTTCTAGGAGCTGCGTTGGGATACTCCCGAGTGAATGGGACCATAGGCTGTACAGAGAAATATCTGCTTCTAAAACCAAAACGGAGCTATCTAACTGAATGGTTGTGAATGTGTGCATTCAACTGACAGAGTTAAACTCACGTGTGGATTCAGCGGTTTGCAAACCCTTTCTGTGCAGAATCCCAAAACCGGTATTTCCAGCCCAATGCCGGCATCCGTACTAAACAGCAGGAAACTTCGTCTAAAACTCAGGAGAAACGTTTCCTTGAAACTGCTCTGCTGTGCGTTCGTTCACCTAAGAGAGTTGAATCTATGTTGAGATTCAGCGAGTCAGAAACACGTTTCTTCTAGGAGCTGCGTTGGGATATTCCCGAGTGAATGGGACCATAGGCTGTACAGAGAAATATCTGCTTCTAAAACCAAAACGGAGCTATCTAACTGAATGGTTGTCAACGTGTGCATTCAACTGACAGAGTTAAACTCACGTGTGGATTCAGCGGTTTGCAAACCCTTTCTGTGCAGAATCCCAAAACCGGTATTTCCAGCCCAATGCCGGCATCCGTACTAAACAGCAGGAAACTTCGTCTAAAACTCAGGAGAAACGTTTCCTTGAAACTGCTCTGCTGTGCGTTCGATCACCTAAGAGAGTTGAATCTATGTTGAGATTCAGCGAGTCAGAAACACGTTTCTTCTAGGAGGTGCGTTGGGATATTCCCGAGTGAATGGGACCATAGGCTGTACAGAGAAATATCTGCTCCTACAACCAAAAGGGTGGTATCTAAATGAATGGTTGTCAATGTGTGCATTCAACTGACACAGTTAAACTGACGTGTGGATTCAGCGGATTACAAACCCTTTCTGTGCAGAATCCCAAAACCGGTAATTCCAGCTCAATGCCAGCATCCGTACTAAACAGCAGGAAACTTCGTCTAAAACTCAGGAGAAACGTTTCCTTGAAACTGCTCTGCTGTGCGTTCGTTCACCTAAGAGGGTTGAAACTATGTTGAGATTCAGCGAGTGAGAAACACGTTTATGCTAGGAGCTGCGTTGGGATATTCCCGAGTGAATGGGACCAAAGGCTGTACAGAGAAATATCTGCTTCTAAAACCAAAACGGAGCTATGTAACTGAATGGTTGTCAATGTGTGCATTCAACTGACAGAGTTAAACTCACGTGTGGATTCAGCGGTTTGCAAACCCATTCTGTGCAGAATCCCAAAACCGGTATTTCCAGCCCAATGCCGGCATCCGTACTAAACAGCAGGAAACTTCGTCTAAAACTCAGGAGAAACGTTTCCTCGAAACTGCTCTGCTGTGCGTTCGTTCACCTAAGAGAGTTGAATCTATGTTGAGATTCAGCGAGTCAGAAACGCGTTTCTTCTAGGAGCTGAGTTGGGATATTCCCGAGTGAATGGGACCATAGGCTGTACAGAGAAATATCTGCTTCTAAAACCAAAACGGAGCTATCTAACTGAATGGTTGTCAATGTGTGCATTCAACTGACAGAGATAAACTCACGTGTGGATTCAGTGGTTTGCAAACCCTTTCTGTGCAGAATCCCAAAACCGGTATTTCCAGCCCAATGCCGGCATACGTACTAAACAGCAGGAAACTTCGTCTAAAACTCAGGAGAAACGTTTCCTTGAAACTGCTCTGCTGTGCGTTCGTTCACCTAAGAGAGTTGAATCTATGTTGAGATTCAGCGAGTCAGAAACACGTTTCTTCTAGGAGGTGCGTTGGGATATTCCCGAGTGAATGGGTCCATAGGCTGTACAGAGTAATATCTGCTTCTAAAACCAAAACGGAGCTATCTAACTGAATGGTTGTCAATGTGTGCATTCAACTGACAGAGTTAAACTCACGTGTGGATTCAGCGGTTTGCAAACCCTATCTGTGCAGAATCCCAAAACCGGTATTTACAGCCCAATGACGGCATCCGTACTAAACAGCAGGAAACTTCGTCTAAAACTCAGGAGAAACGTTTCCTTGAAACTGCTCTGCTGCGCGTTCGATCACCTAAGAGAGTTGAATCTATGTTGAGATTCAGCGAGTCAGAAACACGTTTCTTCTAGGAGGTGCTTTGGGATATTCCCGAGTGAATGGGACCAGAGGCTGTACAGAGAAATATCTGCTCTTACAACCAAAAGGGTGGTATCTAACTGAATGGTTGTCAATGTGTGCATTCAACTGACAGAGTTAAACTCACATTTGGATTCAGCGGTTTACAATCCCTTTCTGTGCAGAATCCCAAAACCGGTAATTCCAGCTCAATGCCGGCATCCGTACTAAACAGGAGGAAACTTCGTCTAAAACTCAGGAGAAACGTTTCCTTGAAACTGCTCTGCTGTGCGTTCGTTCACCTAAGAGAGTTGAATCTATGTTGAGATTCAGCGAGTCAGAAACACGTTTCTTCTAGGAGCTGCGTTGGGATATTCCCGAGTGAATGGGACCATAGGCTGTACAGAGAAATATCTGCTTCTAAAACCAAAACGGAGCTATCTAACTGAATGGTTGTCAACGTGTGCATTCAACTGACAGAGTTAAACTCACGTGTGGATTCAGCGGTTTGCAAACCCTTTCTGTGCAGAATCCCAAAACCGGTATTTCCAGCCCAATGCCGGCATCCGTACTAAACAGCAGGAAACTTCGTCTAAAACTCAGGAGAAACGTTTCCTTGAAACTGCTCTGCTGTGCGTTCGATCACCTAAGAGAGTTGAATCTATGTTGAGATTCAGCGAGTCAGAAACACGTTTCTTCTAGGAGGTGCGTTGGGATATTCCCGAGTGAATGGGACCATAGGCTGTACAGAGAAATATCTGCTCCTACAACCAAAAGGGTGGTATCTAAATGAATGGTTGTCAATGTGTGCATTCAACTGACACAGTTAAACTGACGTGTGGATTCAGCGGATTACAAACCCTTTCTGTGCAGAATCCCAAAACCGGTAATTCCAGCTCAATGCCAGCATCCGTACTAAACAGCAGGAAACTTCGTCTAAAACTCAGGAGAAACGTTTCCTTGAAACTGCTCTGCTGTGCGTTCGTTCACCTAAGAGGGTTGAAACTATGTTGAGATTCAGCGAGTGAGAAACACGTTTATGCTAGGAGCTGCGTTGGGATATTCCCGAGTGAATGGGACCAAAGGCTGTACAGAGAAATATCTGCTTCTAAAACCAAAACGGAGCTATGTAACTGAATGGTTGTCAATGTGTGCATTCAACTGACAGAGTTAAACTCACGTGTGGATTCAGCGGTTTGCAAACCCATTCTGTGCAGAATCCCAAAACCGGTATTTCCAGCCCAATGCCGGCATCCGTACTAAACAGCAGGAAACTTCGTCTAAAATTCAGGAGAAACGTTTCCTCGAAACTGCTCTGCTGTGCGTTCGTTCACCTAAGAGAGTTGAATCTATGTTGAGATTCAGCGAGTCAGAAACGCGTTTCTTCTAGGAGCTGAGTTGGGATATTCCCGAGTGAATGGGACCATAGGCTGTACAGAGAAATATCTGCTTCTAAAACCAAAACGGAGCTATCTAACTGAATGGTTGTCAATGTGTGCATTCAACTGACAGAGATAAACTCACGTGTGGATTCAGTGGTTTGCAAACCCTTTCTGTGCAGAATCCCAAAACCGGTATTTCCAGCCCAATGCCGGCATACGTACTAAACAGCAGGAAACTTCGTCTAAAACTCAGGAGAAACGTTTCCTTGAAACTGCTCTGCTGTGCGTTCGTTCACCTAAGAGAGTTGAATCTATGTTGAGATTCAGCGAGTCAGAAACACGTTTCTTCTAGGAGGTGCGTTGGGATATTCCCGAGTGAATGGGTCCATAGGCTGTACAGAGAAATATCTGCTTCTAAAACCAAAACGGAGCTATCTAACTGAATGGTTGTCAATGTGTGCATTCAACTGACAGAGTTAAACTCACGTGTGGATTCAGCGGTTTGCAAACCCTATCTGTGCAGAATCCCAAAACCGGTATTTCCAGCCCAATGACGGCATCCGTACTAAACAGCAGGAAACTTCGTCTAAAACTCAGGAGAAACGTTTCCTTGAAACTGCTCTGCTGCGCGTTCGATCACCTAAGAGAGTTGAATCTATGTTGAGATTCAGCGAGTCAGAAACACGTTTCTTCTAGGAGCTGCGTTGGGATATTCCCGAGTGAATGGGACCATAGGCTGTACAGAGAAATATCTGCTTCTAAAACCAAAAGTGTGCTATCAAACTGAATGGTTGTCAATGTGTGCATTCAACTGACAGAGTTAAACTCACGTGTGGATTCAGCGGTTTGCAAACCCTTTCTGTGCAGAATCCCAAAACCGGTATTTCCAGCCCAATGCCGGCATACGTACTAAACAGCAGGAAACTTCGTCTAAAACTCAGGAGAAACGTTTCCTTGAAACTGCTCTGCTGTGCGTTCGTTCACCTAAGAGAGTTGAATCTATGTTGAGATTCAGCGAGTCAGAAACACGTTTCTTCTAGGAGGTGCGTTGGGATATTCCCGAGTGAATGGGACCATAGGCTGTACAGAGAAATATCTGCTTCTAAAACCAAAACGGAGCTATCTAACTGAATGGTTGCCAATGTGTGCATTCAACTGACAGAGTTAAACTCACGTGTGGATTCAGCGGTTTGCAAAACCTTTCTGTGCAGAATCCCAAAACCGGTATTTCCAGCCCAATACCGGCATACGTACTAAACAGCAGGAAACTTCGTCTAAAACTCAGGAGAAACGTTTCCTTGAAACTGCTCTGCTGTGCGTTCGTTCACCTAAGAGAGTTGAATCTATGTTGAGATTCAGCGAGTCAGAAACACGTTTCTTCTAGGAGATGCGTTGGGATATTCCCGAGTGAATGGGACCATAGGCTGTACAGAGAAATATCTGCTTCTAAAACCAAAACGGAGCTATCTAACTGAATGGTTGTCAACGTGTGCATTCAACTGACAGAGTTAAACGCACGTGTGGATTCAGCGGTTTGCAAACCCTTTCTGTGCAGAATCCCAAAACCGGTATTTCCAGCCCAATGCCGGCATACGTACTAAAGAGCAGGAAACTTCGTCTAAAACTCAGGAGAAACGTTTCCTTGAAACTGCTCTGCTGTGCGTTCGTTCACCTAAGAGAGTTGAATCTATGTTGAGATTCAGCGAGTCAGAAACACGTTTCTTCTAGGAGGTGGTTGGGATATTCCCGAGTGAATGGGACCAGAGGCTGTACAGAGAAATATCTGCTCTTACAAACAAAAGGGTGGTATCTAACTGAATGGTTGTCAATGTGTGCATTCAACTGACAGAGTTAAACTCACGTTTGGATTCAGCGGTTTACAATCCCTTTCTGTGCAGAATCCCAAAACCGGTAATTCCAGCTCAATGCCGGCATCCGTACTAAACAGCAGGAATCTTCGTCTAAAACTCAGGAGAAACGTTTCCTTGAAACTGCTCTGCTGTGCGTTCGTTCACCTAAGAGAGTTGAAACTATGTTGAGATTCAGCGAGTCAGAAACACGTTTCTTCTAGGAGCTGCGTTGGGATATTCCCGAGCGAATGGGACCATAGGCTGTACAGAGAAATATCTGCTTCTAAAACCAAAAGTGTGCTATCAAACTGAGTGGTTGTCAATGTGTGCATTCAACTGACAGATTTAAACTCACGTGTGGATTCAGCGGTTTGTAACCCTTTCTGTGCAGAATCCCAAAACCGGTATTTCCAGCCCAATGCCGGCATCCGTACTAAACAGCAGGAAACTTCGTCTAAAACTCAGGAGAAACGTTTCCTTGAAACTGCTCTGCTGTGCGTTTGTTCAGCTAAGAGAGTTGAATCTATGTTGAGATTCAGCGAGTCAGAAACACGTTTCTTCTAGGAGCTGCGTTGGGATATTCCCGAGTGAATGGGACCATAGGCTGTACAGAGAAATATCTGCTTCTAAAACCAAAAGTGTGCTATCAAACTGAATGGTTGTCAATGTGTGCATTCAACTGACAGAGTTAAACTCACGTGTGGATTCAGCGGTTTGCAAACCCTTTCTGTGCAGAATCCCAAAACCGGTATTTCCAGCCCAATGCCGGCATACGTACTAAACAGCAGGAAACTTCGTCTAAAACTCAGGAGAAACGTTTCCTTGAAACTGCTCTGCTGTGCGTTCGTTCACCTAAGAGAGTTGAATCTATGTTGAGATTCAGCGAGTCAGAAACACGTTTCTTCTAGGAGCTGCGTTGGGATACTCCCGAGTGAATGGGACCGTAGGCTGTACAGAGAAATATCTGCTTCTAAAATCAAAACGGAGCTATCTAACTGAATGGTTGCCAATGTGTGCATTCAACTGACAGAGTTAAACTCACGTGTGGATTCAGCGGTTTGCAAAACCTTTCTGTGCAGAATCCCAAAACCGGTATTTCCAGCCCAATGCCGGCATACGTACTAAACAGCAGGAAACTTCGTCTAAAACTCAGGAGAAACGTTTCCTTGAAACTGCTCTGCTGTGCGTTCGTTCACCTAAGAGAGTTGAATCTATGTTGAGATTCAGCGAGTCAGAAACACGTTTCTTCTAGGAGCTGCGTTGGGATATTCCCGAGTGAATGGGACCATAGGCTGTACAGAGAAATATCTGCTTCTAAAACCAAAACGGAGCTATCTAACTGAATGGTTGTCAACGTGTGCATTCAACTGACAGAGTTAAACTCACGTGTGGATTCAGCGGTTTGCAAACCCTTTCTGTGAAGAATCCCAAAACCGGTATTTCCAGCCCAATGCCGGCATCCGTACTAAACAGCAGGAAACTTCGTCTAAAACTCAGGAGAAACGTTTCCTTGAAACTGCTCTGCTGTGCGTTTGTTCACCTAAGAGAGTTGAATCTATGTTGAGATTCAGCGAGTCAGAAACACGTTTCTTCTAGGAGCTGCGTTGGGATATTCCCGAGTGAATGGGACCATAGGCTGTACAGAGAAATATCTGCTTCTAAAACCAAAAGTGTGCTATCAAACTGAATGGTTGTCAATGTGTGCATTCAACTGACAGAGTTAAACTCACGTGTGGATTCAGCGGTTTGCAAACCCTTTCTGTGCAGAATCCCAAAACCGGTATTTCCAGCCCAATGCCGGCATACGTACTAAACAGCAGGAAACTTCGTCTAAAACTCAGGAGAAACGTTTCCTTGAAACTGCTCTGCTGTGCGTTCGTTCACCTAAGAGAGTTGAATCTATGTTGAGATTCAGCGAGTCAGAAACACGTTTCTTCTAGGAGCTGCGTTGGGATACTCCCGAGTGAATGGGACCATAGGCTGTACAGAGAAATATCTGCTTCTAAAACCAAAACGGAGCTATCTAACTGAATGGTTGCCAATGTGTGCATTCAACTGACAGAGTTAAACTCACGTGTGGATTCAGCGGTTTGCAAACCCTTTCTGTGCAGAATCCCAAAACCGGTATTTCCAGCCCAATGCCGGCATACGTACTAAACAGCAGGAAACTTCGTCTGAAACTCAGGAGAAACGTTTCCTTGAAACTGCTGTGCTGCGCGTTCGATCACCTAAGAGAGTTGAATCTATGTTGAGATTCAGCGAGTCAGAAACACGTTTCTTCTAGGAGGTGCGTTGGGATATTCCCGAGTGAATGGGACCAGAGGCTGTACAGAGAAATATCTGCTCTTACAACCAAAAGGGTGGTATCTAACTGAATGGTTGTCAATGTGTGCATTCAACTGACAGAGTTAAACTCACGTTTGGATTCAGCGGTTTACAATCCCTTTCTGTGCAGAATCCCAAAACCGGTAATTCCAGCTCAATGCCAGCATCCGTACTAAACAGCAGGAAACTTCGTCTAAAACTCAGGAGAAACGTTTCCTTGAAACTGCTCTGCTGTGCGTTCGTTCACCTAAGAGAGTTGAATCTATGTTGAGATTCAGCGAGTCAGAAACACGTTTCTTCTAGGAGCTGAGTTGGGATATTCCCGAGTGAATGGGACCATAGGCTGTACAGAGAAATATCTGCTTCTAAAACCAAAACGGAGCTATCTAACTGAATGGTTGTCAATGTGTGCATTCAACTGACAGAGATAAACTCACGTGTGGATTCAGTGGTTTGCAAACCCTTTCTGTGCAGAATCCCAAAACCGGTATTTCCAGCCCAATGCCGGCATACGTACTAAACAGCAGGAAACTTCGTCTAAAACTCAGGAGAAACGTTTCCTTGAAACTGCTCTGCTGTGCGTTCGTTCACCTAAGAGAGTTGAATCTATGTTGAGATTCAGCGAGTCAGAAACACGTTTCTTCTAGGAGCTGCGTTGGGATATTCCCGAGTGAATGGGACCATAGGCTGTACAGAGAAATATCTGCTTCTAAAACCAAAACGGAGCTATGTAACTGAATGGTTGTCAACGTGTGCATTCAACTGACAGAGTTAAACTCACGTGTGGATTCAGCGGTTTGCAAACCCTTTCTGTGAAGAATCCCAAAACCGGTATTTCCAGCCCAATGCCGGCATCCGTACTAAACAGCAGGAAACTTCGTCTAAAACTCAGGAGAAACGTTTCCTTGAAACTGCTCTGCTGTGCGTTCGATCATCTAAGAGAGTTGAATCTATGTTGAGATTCAGCGAGTCAGAAACACGTTTCTTCTAGGAGGTGCGTTGGGATATTCCCGAGTGAATGGGACCATAGGCTGTACAGAGAAATATCTGCTCCTACAACCAAAAGGATGGTATCTAAATGAATGGTTGTCAATGTGTGCATTCAACTGACAGAGTTAAACTGACGTGTGGATTCAGCGGATTACAAACCCTTTCTTTGCAGAATCCCAAAACCGGTAATTCCAGCTCAATGCCGGCATCCGTACTAAACAGCAGGAAACTTCGTCTAAAACTCAGGAGAAACGTTTCCTTGAAACTGCTCTGCTGTGCGTTCGTTCACCTAAGAGAGTTGAAACTATGTTGAGATTCAGCGAGTCAGAAACACGTTTCTTCTAGGAGCTGCGTTGGGATATTCCCGAGCGAATGGGACCATAGGCTGTACAGAGAAATATCTGCTTCTAAAACCAAAAGTGTGCTATCAAACTGAATGGTTGTCAATGTGTGCATTCAACTGACAGATTTAAACTCACGTGTGGATTCAGCGGTTTGCAAACCCTTTCTGTGCAGAATCCCAAAACCGGTATTTCCAGCCCAATGCCGGCATCCGTACTAAACAGCAGGAAACTTCGTCTAAAACTCAGGAGAAACGTTTCCTTGAAACTGCTCTGCTGTGCGTTTGTTCACCTAAGAGAGTTGAATCTATGTTGAGATTCAGCGAGTCAGAAACACGTTTCTTCTAGGAGCTGCGTTGGGATATTCCCGAGTGAATGGGACCATAGGCTGTACAGAGAAATATCTGCTTCTAAAACCAAAAGTGTGCTATCAAACTGAATGGTTGTCAATGTGTGCATTCAACTGACAGAGTTAAACTCACGTGTGGATTCAGCGGTTTGCAAACCCTTTCTGTGCAGAATCCCAAAACCGGTATTTCCAGCCCAATGCCGGCATACGTACTAAACAGCAGGAAACTTCGTCTAAAACTCAGGAGAAACGTTTCCTTGAAACTGCTCTGCTGTGCGTTCGTTCACCTAAGAGAGTTGAATCTATGTTGAGATTCAGCGAGTCAGAAACACGTTTCTTCTAGGAGCTGCGTTGGGATACTCCCGAGTGAATGGGACCATAGGCTGTACAGAGAAATATCTGCTTCTAAAACCAAAACGGAGCTATCTAACTGAATGGTTGCCAATGTGTGCATTCAACTGACAGAGTTAAACTCACGTGTGGATTCAGCGGTTTGCAAACCCTTTCTGTGCAGAATCCCAAAACCGGTATTTCCAGCCCAATGCCGGCATACGTACTAAACAGCAGGAAACTTCGTCTGAAACTCAGGAGAAACGTTTCCTTGAAACTGCTGTGCTGCGCGTTCGATCACCTAAGAGAGTTGAATCTATGTTGAGATTCAGCGAGTCAGAAACACGTTTCTTCTAGGAGGTGCGTTGGGATATTCCCGAGTGAATGGGACCAGAGGCTGTACAGAGAAATATCTGCTCTTACAACCAAAAGGGTGGTATCTAACTGAATGGTTGTCAATGTGTGCATTCAACTGACAGAGTTAAACTCACGTTTGGATTCAGCGGTTTACAATCCCTTTCTGTGCAGAATCCCAAAACCGGTAATTCCAGCTCAATGCCAGCATCCGTACTAAACAGCAGGAAACTTCGTCTAAAACTCAGGAGAAACGTTTCCTTGAAACTGCTCTGCTGTGCGTTCGTTCACCTAAGAGAGTTGAATCTATGTTGAGATTCAGCGAGTCAGAAACACGTTTCTTCTAGGAGCTGAGTTGGGATATTCCCGAGTGAATGGGACCATAGGCTGTACAGAGAAATATCTGCTTCTAAAACCAAAACGGAGCTATCTAACTGAATGGTTGTCAATGTGTGCATTCAACTGACAGAGATAAACTCACGTGTGGATTCAGTGGTTTGCAAACCCTTTCTGTGCAGAATCCCAAAACCGGTATTTCCAGCCCAATGCCGGCATACGTACTAAACAGCAGGAAACTTCGTCTAAAACTCAGGAGAAACGTTTCCTTGAAACTGCTCTGCTGTGCGTTCGTTCACCTAAGAGAGTTGAATCTATGTTGAGATTCAGCGAGTCAGAAACACGTTTCTTCTAGGAGGTGCGTTGGGATATTCCCGAGTGAATGGGACCATAGGCTGTACAGAGAAATATCTGCTTCTAAAACCAAAACGGAGCTATCTAACTGAATGGTTGTCAATGTGTGCATTCAACTGACAGAGTTAAACTCACGTGTGGATTCAGCGGTTTGCAAACCCTTTCTGTGCAGAATCCCAAAATCGGTATTTCCAGCCCAATGACGGCATCCGTACTAAACAGCAGGAAACTTCGTCTAAAACTCAGGAGAAACGTTTCCTTGAAACTGCTCTGCTGCGCGTTCGATCACCTAAGAGAGTTGAATCTATGTTGAGATTCAGCGAGTCAGAAACACGTTTCTTCTAGGAGGTGCGTTGGGATATTCCCGAGTGAATGGGACCAGAGGCTGTACAGAGAAATATCTGCTCTTACAACCAAAAGGGTGGTATCTAACTGAATGGTTGTCAATGTGTGCATTCAACTGACAGAGTTAAACTCACGTTTGGATTCAGCGGTTTACAATCCCTTTCTGTGCAGAATCCCAAAACCGGTAATTCCAGCTCAATGCCGGCATCCGTACTAAACAGGAGGAAACTTCGTCTAAAACTCAGGAGAAACGTTTCCTTGAAACTGCTCTGCTGTGCGTTCGTTCACCTAAGAGAGTTGAAACTATTTTGAGATTCAGCGAGTCAGAAACACGTTTCTTCTAGGAGCTGCGTTGGGATATTCCCGAGCGAATGGGACCATAGGCTGTACAGAGAAATATCTGCTTCTAAAACCAAAATTGTGCTATCAAACTGAATGGTTGTCAATGTGTGCATTCAACTGACAGATTTAAACTCACGTGTGGATTCAGCGGTTTGCAAACCCTTTCTGTGCAGAATCCCAAAACCGGTATTTCCAGCCCAATGCCGGCATCCGTACTAAACAGCAGGAAACTTCGTCTAAAACTCAGGAGAAACGTTTCCTTGAAACTGCTCTGCTGTGCGTTCGTTCACCTAAGAGAGTTGAATCTATGTTGAGATTCAGCGAGTCAGAAACACGTTTCTTCTAGGAGCTGCGTTGGGATACTCCCGAGTGAATGGGACCATAGGCTGTACAGAGAAATATCTGCTTCTAAAACCAAAACGGAGCTATCTAACTGAATGGTTGCCAATGTGTGCATTCAACTGACAGAGTTAAACTCACGTGTGGATTCAGCGGTTTGCAAACCCTTTCTGTGCAGAATCCCAAAACCGGTATTTCCAGCCCAATGCCGGCATACGTACTAAACAGCAGGAAACTTCGTCTAAAACTCAGGAGAAACGTTTCCTTGAAACTGCTCTGCTGTGCGTTCGTTCACCTAAGAGAGTTGAATCTATGTTGAGATTCAGCGAGTCAGAAACACGTTTCTTCTAGGAGCTGTGTTGGGATACTCCCGAGTGAATGGGACCATAGGCTGTACAGAGAAATATCTGCTTCTAAAACCAAAACGGAGCTATCTAACTGAATGGTTGTCAATGTGTGCATTCAACTGACAGAGTTAAACTCACGTGTGGATTCAGCGGTTTGCAAACCCTTTCTGTGCAGAATCCCAAAGCCGGGATTTCCAGCCCAATGCCGGCATACGTACTAAACAGCAGGAAACTTCGTCTGAAACTCAGGAGAAACGTTTCCTTGAAACTGCTCTGCTGCGCGTTCGATCACCTAAGAGAGTTGAATCTATGTTGAGATTCAGCGAGTCAGAAACACGTTTCTTCTAGGAGGTGCGTTGGGATATTCCCGAGTGAATGGGACCAGAGGCTGTACAGAGAAATATCTGCTCTTACAACCAAAAGGGTGGTATCTAACTGAATGGTTGTCAATGTGTGCATTCAACTGACAGAGTTAAACTCACGTTTGGATTCAGCGGTTTACAATCCCTTTCTGTGCAGAATCCCAAAACCGGTAATTCCAGCTCAATGCCGGCATCCGTACTAAACAGCAGGAAACTTCGTCTAAAACTCAGGAGAAACGTTTCCTTGAAACTGCTCTGCTGTGCGTTCGTTCACCTAAGAGAGTTGAAACTATGTTGAGATTCAGCGAGTCAGAAACACGTTTCTTCTAGGAGCTGCGTTGGGATATTCCCGAGTGAATGGGACCATAGGCTGTACAGAGAAATATCTGCTTCTAAAACCAAAAGTGTGCTATCAAACTGAATGGTTGTCAATGTGTGCATTCAACTGACAGAGTTAAACTCACGTGTGGATTCAGCGGTTTGCAAACCCTTTCTGTGCAGAATCCCAAAACCGGTATTTCCAGCCCAATGCCGGCATACGTACTAAACAGCAGGAAACTTCGTCTAAAACTCAGGAGAAACGTTTCCTTGAAACTGCTCTGCTGTGCCTTCGTTCACCTAAGAGAGTTGAATCTATGTTGAGATTCAGCGAGTCAGAAACACGTTTCTTCTAGGAGCTGCGTTGTGATACTCCCGAGTGAATGGGACCATAGGCTGTACAGAGAAATATCTGCTTCTAAAACCAAAACGGAGCTATCTAACTGAATGGTTGCCAATGTGTGCATTCAACTGACAGAGTTAAACTCACGTGTGGATTCAGCGGTTTGCAAACCCTTTCTGTGCAGAATCCCAAAACCGGTATTTCCAGCCCAATGCCGGCATACGTACTAAACAGCAGGAAACTTCGTCTAAAACTCAGGAGAAACGTTTCCTTGAAACTGCTCTGCTGTGCGTTCGTTCACCTAAGAGAGTTGAATCTATGTTGAGATTCAGCGAGTCAGAAACACGTTTCTTGTAGGAGCTGCGTTGGGATATTCCCGAGTGAATGGGACCATAGGCTGTACTGAGAAATATCTGCTTCTAAAACCAAAACGGAGCTATCTAACTGAATGGTTGTCAATGTGTGCATTCAACTGACAGAGTTAAACTCACGTGTGGATTCAGCGGTTTGCAAACCCTTTCTGTGCAGAATCCCAAAACCGGTATTTCCAGCCCAATGCCGGCATACGTACTAAAGAGCAGGAAACTTCGTCTAAAACTCAGGAGACACGTTTCCTTGAAACTGCTCTGCTGTGCGTTCGTTCACCTAAGAGAGTTGAATCTATGTTGAGATTCAGCGAGTCAGAAACACGTTTCTTCAAGGAGATGCGTTGGGATATTCCCGAGTGAATGGGACCATAGGCTGTACAGAGAAATATCTGCTTCTGAAACCAAAACGGAGCTATCTAACTGAATGGTTGTCAATGTGTGCATTCAACTGACAGAGTTAAACTCACGTGTGGTTTCAGCGGTTTGCAATCCCTCTCTGTGCAGAATCCCAAAACCGGTATTTCCAGCCCAATGCCGGCATCCGTACTAAACAGGAGGAAACTTCGTCTAAAACTCAGGAGAAACGTTTCCTTGAAACTGCTCTGCTGTGCGTTCGTTCACCTAAGAGAGTTGAATCTATGTTGAGATTCAGCGAGTCAGAAACACGTTTCTTCTAGGAGCTGCGTTGGGATATTCCCGAGTGAATGGGGCCATAGGCTGTACAGAGAAATATCTGCTTCTAAAACCAAAAGTGTGCTATCAAACTGAATGGTTGTCAATGTGTGCATTCAACTGACAGAGTTAAACTCACGTGTGGATTCAGCGGTTTGCAAACCCTTTCTGTGCAGAATCCCAAAACCGGTATTTCCAGCCCAATGCCGGCATCCGTACTAAACAGCAGGAAACTTCGTCTAAAACTCAGGAGAAACGTTTCCTTGAAACTGCTCTGCTGTGCGTTCGTTCACCTAAGAGAGTTGAATCTATGTTGAGATTCAGCGAGTCAGAAACACGTTTCTTCTAGGAGCTGCGTTGGAATATTCCCGACTGAATGGGACCATAGGCTGTACAGAGAAATATCTGCTTCTAAAACCAAAACGGAGCTATCTAACTGAATGGTTGTCAATGTGTGCATTCAACTGACAGAGTTAAACTCACGTGTGGTTTCAGCGGTTTGCAATCCCTCTCTGTGCAGAATCCCAAAACCGGTATTTCCAGCCCAATGCCGGCATCCGTACTAAACAGGAGGAAACTTCGTCTAAAACTCAGGAGAAACGTTTCCTTGAAACTGCTCTGCTGTGCGTTCGTTCACCTAAGAGAGTTGAATCTATGTTGAGATTCAGCGAGTCAGAAACACGTTTCTTCTAGGAGCTGCGTTGGGATATTCCCGAGTGAATGGGGCCATAGGCTGTACAGAGAAATATCTGCTTCTAAAACCAAAAGTGTGCTATCAAACTGAATGGTTGTCAATGTGTGCATTCAACTGACAGAGTTAAACTCACGTGTGGATTCAGCGGTTTGCAAACCCTTTCTGTGCAGAATCCCAAAACCGGTATTTCCAGCCCAATGCCGGCATCCGTACTAAACAGCAGGAAACTTCGTCTAAAACTCAGGAGAAACGTTTCCTTGAAACTGCTCTGCTGTGCGTTCGTTCACCTAAGAGAGTTGAATCTATGTTGAGATTCAGCGAGTCAGAAACACGTTTCTTCTAGGAGCTGCGTTGGAATATTCCCGACTGAATGGGACCATAGGCTGTACAGAGAAATATCTGCTTCTAAAACCAAAACGGAGCTATCTAACTGAATGGTTGTCAATGTGTGCATTCAACTGACAGAGTTAAACTCACGTGTGGATTCAGCGGTTTGCAAAACCTTTCTGTGCAGAATCCCAAAACCGGTATTTCCAGCCCAATGCCGGCATACGTACTAAACAGCAGGAAACTTCGTCTAAAACTCAGGAGAAACGTTTCCGTGAAACTGCTCTGCTGTGCGTTCGTTCACCTAAGAGAGTTGAATCTATGTTGAGATTCAGCGAGTCAGAAACACGTTTCTTCTAGGAGCTGCTTTGGGATATTCCCGAGTGAATGGGACCATAGGCTGTACAGAGAAATATCTGCTTCTAAAACCAAAACGGAGCTATCTAACTGAATGGTTGTCAATGTGTGCATTCAACTGACAGAGTTAAACTCACGTGTGGATTCAGCGGTTTGCAAACCCTTTCTGTGCAGAATCCCAAAACCGGTATTGCCAGCCCAATGCCGGCATCCGTACTAAACAGCAGGAAACTTCGTCTAAAACTCAGGAGAAACGTTTCCTTGAAACTGCTCTGCTGTGCGTTCGATCACCTAAGAGAGTTGAATCTATGTTGAGATTCAGCGAGTCAGAAACACGTTTCTTCTAGGAGGTTCGTTGGGATATTCCCGAGTGAATGGGACCATAGGCTGTACAGAGAAATATCTGCTCCTACAACCAAAAGGGTGGTATCTAACTGAATGGTTGTCAATGTGTGCATTCAACTGACAGAGTTAAACTCACGTTTGGATTCAGCGGTTTACAAACACTTTCTGTGCAGAATCCCAAAACCGGTAATTCCAGCTCAATTCCGGCATACGTACTAAACAGCAGGAAACTTCGTCTAAAACTCAGGAGAAACGTTTCCTTGAAACTGCTCTGCTGTGCGTTCGTTCACCTAAGAGAGTTGAAACTATGTTGATTTTCAGCGAGACAGAAACACGTTTATGCTAGGAGCTGCGTTGGGATATTCCCGAGTGAATGGGACCATAGGCTGTACAGAGAAATATCTGCTTCTGAAACCAAAACGGAGCTATCTAACTGAATGGTTGTCAATGTGTGCATTCAACTGACAGAGTTAAACTCACGTGTGGATTCAGCGGTTTGCAAACCATTTCTTTGCAGAATCCCAAAACCGGTATGTCCTGGCCAATGCCGGCATCCGTACTAAACAGCAGGAAACTTCGTCTAAAACTCAGGAGAAACGTTTCCTTGAAACTGCTCTGCTGTGCGTTCGTTCACCTAAGAGAGTTGAATCTATGTTGAGATTCAGCGAGTCAGAAACACGTTTATGCTAGGAGCTGCGTTGGGATATTCCCGAGTGAATGGGACCATAGGCTATACAGAGAAATATCTGCTTCTAAAACCAAAACGGAGCTATCTAACTGAATGGTTGTCAATGTGTGCATTCAACTGACAGAGTTAAACTCACGTGTGGATTAAGCGGTTTGCAAACCATTTCTGTGCAGAATACCAAAACCGGTATGTCCAGCCCAATGCCGGCATCCGTACTAAACAGCAGGAAACTTCGTCTAAAACTCAGGAGAAACGTTTCCTTGAAACTGCTCTGCTGTGCGTTCGTTCACCTAAGAGAGTTGAAACTATGTTGAGAATCAGCGAGTCAGAAACACGTTTATGCTAGGAGCTGCGTTGGGATATTCCCGAGTGAATGGGACCATAGGCTGTACAGAGAAATATCTGCTTCTAAAACCAAAACGGAGCTATCTAACTGAATGGTTGTCAATGTGTACATTCAACTGACAGAGTTAAACTCACGTGTGGATTCAGCGGTTTGCAAACCATTTCTGTGCAGAATTCCAAAACCGGTATGTCCAGCCCAATGCCGGCATCCGTACTAAACAGCAGGAAACTTCGTCGAAAACTCAGGAGAAACGTTTCCTTGAAACTGCTCTACTGTGCGTTCGTTCATCTAAGAGAGTTGAATCTATGATGAGATTCAGCGAATTAGAAACACGTTTCTTCTAGGAGCTGCGTTGGGATATTCCCGAGTGAATGGGACCATAGGCTGTACAGAGAAATATCTGCTTCTAAAACCAAAAGTGTGCTATCAAACTGAATGGTTGTCAATGTGTGCATTCAACTGACAGAGTTAAACTCACGTGTGGATTCAGCGGTTTGCAAACCCTTTCTGTGCAGAATCCCAAAACCGGTATTTCCAGTCCAATGCCGGCATACGTACTAAAGAGCAGGAAACTTGGTCTAAAACTCAGGAGAAACGTCCCCTTGAAACTGCTCTGCTGTGCGTTCGTTCACCTAAGAGAGTTGAATCTATGTTGAGATTCAGCGAGTCAGAAACACGTTTCTTCTAGGAGCTGCGTTGGGATATTCCCTAGTGAATGGGACCATAGGCTGTACAGAGAAATATCTGCTTCTAAAACCAAAACGGAGCTATCTAACTGAATGGTTGTCAATGTGTGCATTCAACTCACAGAGTTAAACTCACGTGTGGATTCAGCGGTTTGCAAACCCTTTCTGTGCAGAATCCCAAAACCGGTATTTCCAGCCCAATGCCGGCATCCGTACTAAACAGCAGGAAACTTCGTCTAAAACTCAGGAGAAACGTTTCCTTGAAACTGCTCTGCTGTGCGTTCGTTCACCTAAGAGAGTTGAATCTATGTTGAGATTCAGCGAGTCAGAAACATGTTTCTTCTAGGAGCTGCGTTGGGATATTCCCGAGTGAATGGGACCATAGGCTGTACAGAGAAATATCTGCTTCTAAAACCAAAACGGAGCTATCTAACTGAATGTTTGTCAATGTGTGCATTCAACTGACAGAGTTAAACTCACGTGTGGATTCAGCGGTTTGCAAACCCTTTCTGTGCAGAATCCCAAAACCGGTATTTCCAGCCCAATGCCGGCATACGTACTAAAGAGCAGGAAACTTCGTCTAAAACTCAGGAGCAACGTTTCCGTGAAACTGCTCTGCTGTGCGTTCGTTCACCTAAGAGAGTTGAATCTATGTTGAGATTCAGCGAGTCAGAAACACGTTTCTTCTAGGAGCTGCGTTGGGATATTCCCGAGTGAATGGGACCATAGGCTTTACAGAGAAATATCTGCTTCTAAAACCAAAACGGAGCTATCTAACTGAATGGCTGTCAATGTGTGCATTCAACTGACAGAGTTAAACTCACGTGTGGATTCAGCGGTTTGCAAACCCTTTCTGTGCAGAATCCCAATACCGGTATTTCCAGCCCAATGCCGGCATCCGTACTAAACAGCAGGAAACTTCGTCTAAAACTCAGGAGAAACGTTTCCTTGAAACTGCTCTGCTGTGCGTTCGATCACCTAAGAGAGTTGAATCTATGTTGAGATTCAGCGAGTCAGAAACACGTTTCTTCTAGGAGGTGCGTTGGGATATTCCCGAGTGAACGGGACCATAGGCTGTACAGAGAAATATCTGCTCCTACAACCAAAAGGGTGGTATCTAACTGAATGGTTGTCAATGTGTGCATTCAACTGACAGAGTTAAACTCACGTTTGGATTCAGCGGTTTACAAACCCTTTCTGTGCAGAATCCCAAAACCGGTAATTCCAGCTCAATGCCGGCATCCGTACTAAACAGCAGGAAACTTCGTCTAAAACTCAGGAGAAACGTTTCCTTGAAACTGCTCTGCTGTGCGTTCGTTCACCTAAGAGAGTTGAAACTATGTTGAGATTCAGCGAGTCAGAAACACGTTTATGCTACGAGCTGCGTTGGGATATTCCCGAGTGAATGGGACCATAGGCTGTACAGAGAAATATCTGCTTCTGAAACCAAAACGGAGCTATCTAACTGAATGGTTGTCAATGTGTACATTCAACTGACAGAGTTAAACTCACGTGTGGATTCAGCGGTTTGCAAACCATTTCTGTGCAGAATTCCAAAACCGGTATGTCCAGCCCAATGCCGGCATCCGTACTAAACAGCAGGAAACTTCGTCGAAAACTCAGGAGAAACGTTTCCTTGAAACTGCTCTAGTGTGCGTTCGTTCATCTAAGAGAGTTGAATCTATGTTGAGATTCAGCGAGTCAGAAACACGTTTCTTCTAGGAGCTGCGTTGGGATATTCCCGAGTGAATGGGACCATAGGCTGTACAGAGAAATATCTGCTTCTAAAACCAAAAGTGTGCTATCAAACTGAATGGTTGTCAATGTGTGCATTTAACTGACAGAGTTAAACTCACGTGTGGATTCAGCGGTTTGCAAACCCTTTCTGTGCAGAATCCCAAAACCGGAATTTCCAGCCCAATGCCCGCATCCGTACTAAACAGCAGGAAACTTCGTCTAAAACTCAGGAGAAACGTTTCCTTGAAACTGCTCTGCTGTGCGTTCGTTCACCTAAGAGAGTTGAATCTATGTTGAGATTCAGCGAGTCAGAAACACGTTTCTTCTAGGAGCTGCGTTGGGATATTCCCGAGTGAATGGGACCATAGGCTGTACAGAGAAATATCTGCTTCTAAAACCAAAAGTGTGCTATCAAACTGAATGGTTGTCAATGTGTGCATTCAACTGACAGAGTTAAACTCACGTTTGGATTCAGCGGTTTACAAACCATTTCTGTGCAGAATCCCAAAACCGGTAATTCCAGCTCAATGCCGGCATCCGTACTAAACAGCAGGAAACTTCGTCTAAAACTCAGGAGAAAAGTTTCCTTGAAACTGCTCTGCTGTGCGTTCGTTCACCTAAGAGAGTTGAAACTATGTTGAGTTTCAGCGAGTCAGAAACACGTTTATGCTAGGAGCTGCGTTGGGATATTCCCGAGTGAATGGGACCATAGGCTGTACAGAGAAATATCTGCTTCTAAAACCAAAACGGAGCTATCAAACTGAGTGGTTGTCAATGTGTGCATTCAACTGACAGATTTAAACTCACGTGTGGATTCAGCGGTTTGTAACCCTTTCTGTGCAGAATCCCAAAACCGGTATTTCCAGCCCAATGCCGGCATCCGTACTAAACAGCAGGAAACTTCGTCTAAAACTCAGGAGAAACGTTTCCTTGAAACTGCTCTGCTGTGCGTTTGTTCAGCTAAGAGAGTTGAATCTATGTTGAGATTCAGCGAGTCAGAAACACGTTTCTTCTAGGAGCTGCGTTGGGATATTCCCGAGTGAATGGGACCATAGGCTGTACAGAGAAATATCTGCTTCTAAAACCAAAAGTGTGCTATCAAACTGAATGGTTGTCAATGTGTGCATTCAACTGACAGAGTTAAACTCACGTGTGGATTCAGCGGTTTGCAAACCCTTTCTGTGCAGAATCCCAAAACCGGTATTTCCAGCCCAATGCCGGCATACGTACTAAACAGCAGGAAACTTCGTCTAAAACTCAGGAGAAACGTTTCCTGGAAACTGCTCTGCTGTGCGTTCGTTCACCTAAGAGAGTTGAATCTATGTTGAGATTCAGCGAGTCAGAAACACGTTTCTTCTAGGAGCTGCGTTGGGATACTCCCGAGTGAATGGGACCGTAGGCTGTACAGAGAAATATCTGCTTCTAAAATCAAAACGGAGCTATCTAACTGAATGGTTGCCAATGTGTGCATTCAACTGACAGAGTTAAACTCACGTGTGGATTCAGCGGTTTGCAAAACCTTTCTGTGCAGAATCCCAAAACCGGTATTTCCAGCCCAATGCCGGCATACGTACTAAACAGCAGGAAACTTCGTCTAAAACTCAGGAGAAACGTTTCCTTGAAACTGCTCTGCTGTGCGTTCGTTCACCTAAGAGAGTTGAATCTATGTTGAGATTCAGCGAGTCAGAAACACGTTTCTTCTAGGAGCTGCGTTGGGATATTCCCGAGTGAATGGGACCATAGGCTGTACAGAGAAATATCTGCTTCTAAAACCAAAACGGAGCTATCTAACTGAATGGTTGTCAACGTGTGCATTCAACTGACAGAGTTAAACTCACGTGTGGATTCAGCGGTTTGCAAACCCTTTCTGTGAAGAATCCCAAAACCGGTATTTCCAGCCCAATGCCGGCATCCGTACTAAACAGCAGGAAACTTCGTCTAAAACTCAGGAGAAACGTTTCCTTGAAACTGCTCTGCTGTGCGTTTGTTCACCTAAGAGAGTTGAATCTATGTTGAGATTCAGCGAGTCAGAAACACGTTTCTTCTAGGAGCTGCGTTGGGATATTCCCGAGTGAATGGGACCATAGGCTGTACAGAGAAATATCTGCTTCTAAAACCAAAAGTGTGCTATCAAACTGAATGGTTGTCAATGTGTGCATTCAACTGACAGAGTTAAACTCACGTGTGGATTCAGCGGTTTGCAAACCCTTTCTGTGCAGAATCCCAAAACCGGTATTTCCAGCCCAATGCCGGCATCCGTACTAAACAGCAGGAAACTTCGTCTAAAACTCAGGAGAAACGTTTCCTTGAAACTGCTCTGCTGTGCGTTCGTTCACCTAAGAGAGTTGAATCTATGTTGAGATTCAGCGAGTCAGAAACACGTTTCTTCTAGGAGCTGCGTTGGGATACTCCCGAGTGAATGGGACCATAGGCTGTACAGAGAAATATCTGCTTCTAAAACCAAAACGGAGCTATCTAACTGAATGGTTGCCAATGTGTGCATTCAACTGACAGAGTTAAACTCACGTGTGGATTCAGCGGTTTGCAAACCCTTTCTGTGCAGAATCCCAAAACCGGTATTTCCAGCCCAATGCCGGCATACGTACTAAACAGCAGGAAACTTCGTCTGAAACTCAGGAGAAACGTTTCCTTGAAACTGCTGTGCTGCGCGTTCGATCACCTAAGAGAGTTGAATCTATGTTGAGATTCAGCGAGTCAGAAACACGTTTCTTCTAGGAGGTGCGTTGGGATATTCCCGAGTGAATGGGACCAGAGGCTGTACAGAGAAATATCTGCTCTTACAACCAAAAGGGTGGTATCTAACTGAATGGTTGTCAATGTGTGCATTCAACTGACAGAGTTAAACTCACGTTTGGATTCAGCGGTTTACAATCCCTTTCTGTGCAGAATCCCAAAACCGGTAATTCCAGCTCAATGCCAGCATCCGTACTAAACAGCAGGAAACTTCGTCTAAAACTCAGGAGAAACGTTTCCTTGAAACTGCTCTGCTGTGCGTTCGTTCACCTAAGAGAGTTGAATCTATGTTGAGATTCAGCGAGTCAGAAACACGTTTCTTCTAGGAGCTGAGTTGGGATATTCCCGAGTGAATGGGACCATAGGCTGTACAGAGAAATATCTGCTTCTAAAACCAAAACGGAGCTATCTAACTGAATGGTTGTCAATGTGTGCATTCAACTGACAGAGATAAACTCACGTGTGGATTCAGTGGTTTGCAAACCCTTTCTGTGCAGAATCCCAAAACCGGTATTTCCAGCCCAATGCCGGCATACGTACTAAACAGCAGGAAACTTCGTCTAAAACTCAGGAGAAACGTTTCCTTGAAACTGCTCTGCTGTGCGTTCGTTCACCTAAGAGAGTTGAATCTATGTTGAGATTCAGCGAGTCAGAAACACGTTTCTTCTAGGAGCTGCGTTGGGATATTCCCGAGTGAATGGGACCATAGGCTGTACAGAGAAATATCTGCTTCTAAAACCAAAACGGAGCTATGTAACTGAATGGTTGTCAACGTGTGCATTCAACTGACAGAGTTAAACTCACGTGTGGATTCAGCGGTTTGCAAACCCTTTCTGTGAAGAATCCCAAAACCGGTATTTCCAGCCCAATGCCGGCATCCGTACTAAACAGCAGGAAACTTCGTCTAAAACTCAGGAGAAACGTTTCCTTGAAACTGCTCTGCTGTGCGTTCGATCATCTAAGAGAGTTGAATCTATGTTGAGATTCAGCGAGTCAGAAACACGTTTCTTCTAGGAGGTGCGTTGGGATATTCCCGAGTGAATGGGACCATAGGCTGTACAGAGAAATATCTGCTCCTACAACCAAAAGGATGGTATCTAAATGAATGGTTGTCAATGTGTGCATTCAACTGACAGAGTTAAACTGACGTGTGGATTCAGCGGATTACAAACCCTTTCTGTGCAGAATCCCAAAACCGGTAATTCCAGCTCAATGCCGGCATCCGTACTAAACAGCAGGAAACTTCGTCTAAAACTCAGGAGAAACGTTTCCTTGAAACTGCTCTGCTGTGCGTTCGTTCACCTAAGAGAGTTGAAACTATGTTGAGATTCAGCGAGTCAGAAACACGTTTCTTCTAGGAGCTGCGTTGGGATATTCCCGAGCGAATGGGACCATAGGCTGTACAGAGAAATATCTGCTTCTAAAACCAAAAGTGTGCTATCAAACTGAATGGTTGTCAATGTGTGCATTCAACTGACAGATTTAAACTCACGTGTGGATTCAGCGGTTTGCAAACCCTTTCTGTGCAGAATCCCAAAACCGGTATTTCCAGCCCAATGCCGGCATCCGTACTAAACAGCAGGAAACTTCGTCTAAAACTCAGGAGAAACGTTTCCTTGAAACTGCTCTGCTGTGCGTTTGTTCACCTAAGAGAGTTGAATCTATGTTGAGATTCAGCGAGTCAGAAACACGTTTCTTCTAGGAGCTGCGTTGGGATATTCCCGAGTGAATGGGACCATAGGCTGTACAGAGAAATATCTGCTTCTAAAACCAAAAGTGTGCTATCAAACTGAATGGTTGTCAATGTGTGCATTCAACTGACAGAGTTAAACTCACGTGTGGATTCAGCGGTTTGCAAACCCTTTCTGTGCAGAATCCCAAAACCGGTATTTCCAGCCCAATGCCGGCATACGTACTAAACAGCAGGAAACTTCGTCTAAAACTCAGGAGAAACGTTTCCTTGAAACTGCTCTGCTGTGCGTTCGTTCACCTAAGAGAGTTGAATCTATGTTGAGATTCAGCGAGTCAGAAACACGTTTCTTCTAGGAGCTGCGTTGGGATACTCCCGAGTGAATGGGACCATAGGCTGTACAGAGAAATATCTGCTTCTAAAACCAAAACGGAGCTATCTAACTGAATGGTTGCCAATGTGTGCATTCAACTGACAGAGTTAAACTCACGTGTGGATTCAGCGGTTTGCAAACCCTTTCTGTGCAGAATCCCAAAACCGGTATTTCCAGCCCAATGCCGGCATACGTACTAAACAGCAGGAAACTTCGTCTGAAACTCAGGAGAAACGTTTCCTTGAAACTGCTGTGCTGCGCGTTCGATCACCTAAGAGAGTTGAATCTATGTTGAGATTCAGCGAGTCAGAAACACGTTTCTTCTAGGAGGTGCGTTGGGATATTCCCGAGTGAATGGGACCAGAGGCTGTACAGAGAAATATCTGCTCTTACAACCAAAAGGGTGGTATCTAACTGAATGGTTGTCAATGTGTGCATTCAACTGACAGAGTTAAACTCACGTTTGGATTCAGCGGTTTACAATCCCTTTCTGTGCAGAATCCCAAAACCGGTAATTCCAGCTCAATGCCAGCATCCGTACTAAACAGCAGGAAACTTCGTCTAAAACTCAGGAGAAACGTTTCCTTGAAACTGCTCTGCTGTGCGTTCGTTCACCTAAGAGAGTTGAATCTATGTTGAGATTCAGCGAGTCAGAAACACGTTTCTTCTAGGAGCTGAGTTGGGATATTCCCGAGTGAATGGGACCATAGGCTGTACAGAGAAATATCTGCTTCTAAAACCAAAACGGAGCTATCTAACTGAATGGTTGTCAATGTGTGCATTCAACTGACAGAGATAAACTCACGTGTGGATTCAGTGGTTTGCAAACCCTTTCTGTGCAGAATCCCAAAACCGGTATTTCCAGCCCAATGCCGGCATACGTACTAAACAGCAGGAAACTTCGTCTAAAACTCAGGAGAAACGTTTCCTTGAAACTGCTCTGCTGTGCGTTCGTTCACCTAAGAGAGTTGAATCTATGTTGAGATTCAGCGAGTCAGAAACACGTTTCTTCTAGGAGGTGCGTTGGGATATTCCCGAGTGAATGGGACCATAGGCTGTACAGAGAAATATCTGCTTCTAAAACCAAAACGGAGCTATCTAACTGAATGGTTGTCAATGTGTGCATTCAACTGACAGAGTTAAACTCACGTGTGGATTCAGCGGTTTGCAAACCCTTTCTGTGCAGAATCCCAAAATCGGTATTTCCAGCCCAATGACGGCATCCGTACTAAACAGCAGGAAACTTCGTCTAAAACTCAGGAGAAACGTTTCCTTGAAACTGCTCTGCTGTGCGTTCGTTCACCTAAGAGAGTTGAATCTATGTTGAGATTCAGCGAGTCAGAAACACGTTTATGCTAGGAGCTGCGTTGGGATATTCCCGAGTGAATGGGACCATAGGCTATACAGAGAAATATCTGCTTCTAAAACCAAAACGGAGCTATCTAACTGAATGGTTGTCAATGTGTGCATTCAACTGACAGAGTTAAACTCACGTGTGGATTAAGCGGTTTGCAAACCATTTCTGTGCAGAATACCAAAACCGGTATGTCCAGCCCAATGCCGGCATCCGTACTAAACAGCAGGAAACTTCGTCTAAAACTCAGGAGAAACGTTTCCTTGAAACTGCTCTGCTGTGCGTTCGTTCACCTAAGAGAGTTGAAACTATGTTGAGATTCAGCGAGTCAGAAACACGTTTATGCTAGGAGCTGCGTTGGGATATTCCCGAGTGAATGGGACCATAGGCTGTACAGAGAAATATCTGCTTCTAAAACCAAAACGGAGCTATCTAACTGAATGGTTGTCAATGTGTACATTCAACTGACAGAGTTAAACTCACGTGTGGATTCAGCGGTTTGCAAACCATTTCTGTGCAGAATTCCAAAACCGGTATGTCCAGCCCAATGCCGGCATCCGTACTAAACAGCAGGAAACTTCGTCGAAAACTCAGGAGAAACGTTTCCTTGAAACTGCTCTACTGTGCGTTCGTTCATCTAAGAGAGTTGAATCTATGATGAGATTCAGCGAATTAGAAACACGTTTCTTCTAGGAGCTGCGTTGGGATATTCCCGAGTGAATGGGACCATAGGCTGTACAGAGAAATATCTGCTTCTAAAACCAAAAGTGTGCTATCAAACTGAATGGTTGTCAATGTGTGCATTCAACTGACAGAGTTAAACTCACGTGTGGATTCAGCGGTTTGCAAACCCTTTCTGTGCAGAATCCCAAAACCGGTATTTCCAGTCCAATGCCGGCATACGTACTAAAGAGCAGGAAACTTGGTCTAAAACTCAGGAGAAACGTCCCCTTGAAACTGCTCTGCTGTGCGTTCGTTCACCTAAGAGAGTTGAATCTATGTTGAGATTCAGCGAGTCAGAAACACGTTTCTTCTAGGAGCTGCGTTGGGATATTCCCTAGTGAATGGGACCATAGGCTGTACAGAGAAATATCTGCTTCTAAAACCAAAACGGAGCTATCTAACTGAATGGTTGTCAATGTGTGCATTCAACTCACAGAGTTAAACTCACGTGTGGATTCAGCGGTTTGCAAACCCTTTCTGTGCAGAATCCCAAAACCGGTATTTCCAGCCCAATGCCGGCATCCGTACTAAACAGCAGGAAACTTCGTCTAAAACTCAGGAGAAACGTTTCCTTGAAACTGCTCTGCTGTGCGTTCGTTCACCTAAGAGAGTTGAATCTATGTTGAGATTCAGCGAGTCAGAAACATGTTTCTTCTAGGAGCTGCGTTGGGATATTCCCGAGTGAATGGGACCATAGGCTGTACAGAGAAATATCTGCTTCTAAAACCAAAACGGAGCTATCTAACTGAATGTTTGTCAATGTGTGCATTCAACTGACAGAGTTAAACTCACGTGTGGATTCAGCGGTTTGCAAACCCTTTCTGTGCAGAATCCCAAAACCGGTATTTCCAGCCCAATGCCGGCATACGTACTAAAGAGCAGGAAACTTCGTCTAAAACTCAGGAGCAACGTTTCCGTGAAACTGCTCTGCTGTGCGTTCGTTCACCTAAGAGAGTTGAATCTATGTTGAGATTCAGCGAGTCAGAAACACGTTTCTTCTAGGAGCTGCGTTGGGATATTCCCGAGTGAATGGGACCATAGGCTTTACAGAGAAATATCTGCTTCTAAAACCAAAACGGAGCTATCTAACTGAATGGCTGTCAATGTGTGCATTCAACTGACAGAGTTAAACTCACGTGTGGATTCAGCGGTTTGCAAACCCTTTCTGTGCAGAATCCCAATACCGGTATTTCCAGCCCAATGCCGGCATCCGTACTAAACAGCAGGAAACTTCGTCTAAAACTCAGGAGAAACGTTTCCTTGAAACTGCTCTGCTGTGCGTTCGATCACCTAAGAGAGTTGAATCTATGTTGAGATTCAGCGAGTCAGAAACACGTTTCTTCTAGGAGGTGCGTTGGGATATTCCCGAGTGAACGGGACCATAGGCTGTACAGAGAAATATCTGCTCCTACAACCAAAAGGGTGGTATCTAACTGAATGGTTGTCAATGTGTGCATTCAACTGACAGAGTTAAACTCACGTTTGGATTCAGCGGTTTACAAACCCTTTCTGTGCAGAATCCCAAAACCGGTAATTCCAGCTCAATGCCGGCATCCGTACTAAACAGCAGGAAACTTCGTCTAAAACTCAGGAGAAACGTTTCCTTGAAACTGCTCTGCTGTGCGTTCGTTCACCTAAGAGAGTTGAAACTATGTTGAGATTCAGCGAGTCAGAAACACGTTTATGCTACGAGCTGCGTTGGGATATTACCGAGTGAATGGGACCATAGGCTGTACAGAGAAATATCTGCTTCTGAAACCAAAACGGAGCTATCTAACTGAATGGTTGTCAATGTGTACATTCAACTGACAGAGTTAAACTCACGTGTGGATTCAGCGGTTTGCAAACCATTTCTGTGCAGAATTCCAAAACCGGTATGTCCAGCCCAATGCCGGCATCCGTACTAAACAGCAGGAAACTTCGTCGAAAACTCAGGAGAAACGTTTCCTTGAAACTGCTCTAGTGTGCGTTCGTTCATCTAAGAGAGTTGAATCTATGTTGAGATTCAGCGAGTCAGAAACACGTTTCTTCTAGGAGCTGCGTTGGGATATTCCCGAGTGAATGGGACCATAGGCTGTACAGAGAAATATCTGCTTCTAAAACCAAAAGTGTGCTATCAAACTGAATGGTTGTCAATGTGTGCATTTAACTGACAGAGTTAAACTCACGTGTGGATTCAGCGGTTTGCAAACCCTTTCTGTGCAGAATCCCAAAACCGGAATTTCCAGCCCAATGCCCGCATCCGTACTAAACAGCAGGAAACTTCGTCTAAAACTCAGGAGAAACGTTTCCTTGAAACTGCTCTGCTGTGCGTTCGTTCACCTAAGAGAGTTGAATCTATGTTGAGATTCAGCGAGTCAGAAACACGTTTCTTCTAGGAGGTGCGTTGGGATATTCCCGAGTGAATGGGACCATAGGCTGTACAGAGAAATATCTGCTTCTAAAACCAAAAGTGTGCTATCAAACTGAATGGTTGTCAATGTGTGCATTCAACTGACAGAGTTAAACTCACGTTTGGATTCAGCGGTTTACAAACCATTTCTGTGCAGAATCCCAAAACCGGTAATTCCAGCTCAATGCCGGCATCCGTACTAAACAGCAGGAAACTTCGTCTAAAACTCAGGAGAAAAGTTTCCTTGAAACTGCTCTGCTGTGCGTTCGTTCACCTAAGAGAGTTGAAACTATGTTGAGTTTCAGCGAGTCAGAAACACGTTTATGCTAGGAGCTGCGTTGGGATATTCCCGAGTGAATGGGACCATAGGCTGTACAGAGAAATATCTGCTTCTAAAACCAAAACGGAGCTATCTAACTGAATGGTTGTCAATGTGTGCATTCAACTGACAGAGTTAAACTCACGTGTGGATTCAGCGGTTTGCAAACCTTTCTGTGCAGAATCCCAAAACCGGTATTTCCAGCCCAATGCCGGCATCCGTACTAAAAAGCAGGAAAGTTCGTCTAAAACTCAGGAGAAACGTTTCCTTGAAACTGCTCTGCTGTGCGTTCGATCACCTAAGAGAGTTGAATCTATGTTGAGATTCAGCGAGTCAGAAACACGTTTCTTCTAGGAGGTGCGTTGGGATATTCCCGACTGAATGGGACCATAGGCTGTACAGAGAAATATCTGCTCCTACAACCAAAAGGGTGGTATCTAACTGAATGGTTGTCAATGTGTGCATTCAACTGACAGAGTTAAACTCACGTTTGGATTCAGCGGTTTACAAACCCTTTCTGTGCAGAATCCCAAAACCGGTAATTCCAGCTCAATGCCGGCATCCGTACTAAACAGCAGGAAACTTCGTCTAAAACTCAGGAGAAACGTTTCCTTGAAACTGCTCTGCTGTGCGTTCGTTCACCTAAGAGAGTTGAAACTATGTTGAGATTCAGCGAGTCAGAAACACGTTTATGCTACGAGCTGCGTTGGGATATTACCGAGTGAATGGGACCATAGGCTGTACAGAGAAATATCTGCTTCTGAAACCAAAACGGAGCTATCTAACTGAATGGTTGTCAATGTGTACATTCAACTGACAGAGTTAAACTCACGTGTGGATTCAGCGGTTTGCAAACCATTTCTGTGCAGAATTCCAAAACCGGTATGTCCAGCCCAATGCCGGCATCCGTACTAAACAGCAGGAAACTTCGTCGAAAACTCAGGAGAAACGTTTCCTTGAAACTGCTCTAGTGTGCGTTCGTTCATCTAAGAGAGTTGAATCTATGTTGAGATTCAGCGAGTCAGAAACACGTTTCTTCTAGGAGCTGCGTTGGGATATTCCCGAGTGAATGGGACCATAGGCTGTACAGAGAAATATCTGCTTCTAAAACCAAAAGTGTGCTATCAAACTGAATGGTTGTCAATGTGTGCATTTAACTGACAGAGTTAAACTCACGTGTGGATTCAGCGGTTTGCAAACCCTTTCTGTGCAGAATCCCAAAACCGGAATTTCCAGCCCAATGCCCGCATCCGTACTAAACAGCAGGAAACTTCGTCTAAAACTCAGGAGAAACGTTTCCTTGAAACTGCTCTGCTGTGCGTTCGTTCACCTAAGAGAGTTGAATCTATGTTGAGATTCAGCGAGTCAGAAACACGTTTCTTCTAGGAGGTGCGTTGGGATATTCCCGAGTGAATGGGACCATAGGCTGTACAGAGAAATATCTGCTTCTAAAACCAAAAGTGTGCTATCAAACTGAATGGTTGTCAATGTGTGCATTCAACTGACAGAGTTAAACTCACGTTTGGATTCAGCGGTTTACAAACCATTTCTGTGCAGAATCCCAAAACCGGTAATTCCAGCTCAATGCCGGCATCCGTACTAAACAGCAGGAAACTTCGTCTAAAACTCAGGAGAAAAGTTTCCTTGAAACTGCTCTGCTGTGCGTTCGTTCACCTAAGAGAGTTGAAACTATGTAGAGTTTCAGCGAGTCAGAAACACGTTTATGCTAGGAGCTGCGTTGGGATATTCCCGAGTGAATGGGACCATAGGCTGTACAGAGAAATATCTGCTTCTAAAACCAAAACGGAGCTATCTAACTGAATGGTTGTCAATGTGTGCATTCAACTGACAGAGTTAAACTCACGTGTGGATTCAGCGGTTTGCAAACCTTTCTGTGCAGAATCCCAAAACCGGTATTTCCAGCCCAATGCCGGCATCCGTACTAAAAAGCAGGAAAGTTCGTCTAAAACTCAGGAGAAACGTTTCCTTGAAACTGCTCTGCTGTGCGTTCGATCACCTAAGAGAGTTGAATCTATGTTGAGATTCAGCGAGTCAGAAACACGTTTCTTCTAGGAGGTGCGTTGGGATATTCCCGACTGAATGGGACCATAGGCTGTACAGAGAAATATCTGCTCCTACAACCAAAAGGGTGGTATCTAACTGAATGGTTGTCAATGTGTGCATTCAACTGACAGAGTTAAATTCACGTTTGGATTCAGCGGTTTACAAACCCTTTCTGTGCAGAATCCCAAACCCGGTAATTCCAGCTCAATGCCGGCATCCGTACTAAACAGCCGGAAACTTCGTCTAAAACTCAGGATAAACGTTTCCTGGAAACTGCTCTGCTGTGCGTTCGTTCACCTAAGAGAGTTGAAACTATGTTGATTTTCAGCGAGTCAGAAACACGTTTATGCTAGGAGCTGCGTTGGGATATTCCCGAGTGAATGGGACCATAGGCTGTACAGAGAAATATCTGCTTCTAAAACCAAAACGGAGCTATCTAACTGAATGGCTGTCAATGTGTGCATTCAACTGACAGAGTTAAACTCACGTATGGATTCAGCTGTTTGCAAACCATTTCTGTGCAGAATCCCAAAACCGGTATGTCCAGCCCAATGTCGGCATCCGTACTAAACAGCAGGAAACTTCGTCTAAAACTCAGGAGAAACGTTTCCTTGAAACTGCTCTGCTGTGCGTTCGTTCACCTAAGAGAGTTGAAACTATGTTGAGATTCAGCGAGTCAGAAACAAGTTTATGCTAGGAGCTGCGTTGGGATATTCCCGAGTGAATGGGACCATAGGCTGTACAGAGAAATATCTGCTTCTAAAACCAAAACGGAGCTATCTAACTGAATGGTTGTCAATGTGTGCATTCAACTGACAGAGTTAAACTCACGTGTGGATTCAGCGGTTTGCAAACCCTTGCTGTGCAGAATCCCAAAACCGGTATTTCCAGCCCAATGCCGGCATCCGTACTAAACAACAGGAAACTTCGTCTAAAACTCAGGAGAAACGTTTCCTTGAAACTGCTCTGCTGTGCGTTCGATCACCTAAGAGAGTTGAATCTATGTTGAGATTCAGCGAGTCAGAAACACGTTTCTTCTAGGAGGTGCGTTGGGAAATTCCCGAGTGAATGGGACCATAGGCTGTACAGAGAAATATCTGCTCCTACAACCAAAAGGGTGGTATCTAACTGAATGGTTGTCAATGTGTGCATTCAACTGACAGAGTTAAATTCACGTTTGGATTCAGCGGTTTACAAACCCTTTCTGTGCAGAATCCCAAATCCGGTAATTCCAGCTCAATGCCGGCATCCGTACTAAACAGCAGGAAACTTCGTCTAAAACTCAGGAGAAACGTTTCCTGGAAACTGCTCTGCTGTGCGTTCGTTCACCTAAGAGAGTTGAAACTATGTTGATATTCAGCGAGTCAGAAACACGTTTATGCTAGGAGGTGCGTTGGGATATTCCCGAGTGAATGGGACCATAGGCTGTACAGAGAAATATCTACTTCTAAAACCAAAACGGAGCTATCTAACTGAATGGTTGTCAGTGTGTGCAATCAACTGACAGAGTTAAACTCACGTGTGGATTCAGCTGTTTGCAAAACATTTCTGTGCAGAATCCCAAAACCGGTATGTCCAGCCCAATGCCATCATCCGTACTAAACAGCAGGAAACTTCGTCTAAAACTCAGGAGAAACGTTTCCTTGAAACTGCTCTGCTGTGCGTTCGTTCACCTAAGAGAGTTGAATCTATGTTGAGATTCAGCGAGTCAGAAACACGTTTCTTCTAGGAGCTGCGTTGGGATATTCCCGAGTGAATGGGACCATAGGCTGTACAGAGAAATATCTGCTTCTAAACCAAAAGTGTGCTATCAAACTGAATGGTTGTCAATGTGTGCATTCAACTGACAGAGTTAAACTCACGTGTGGATTCAGCGGTTTGCAAACCCTTTCTGTGCAGAATCCCAAAACCGGTATTTCCAGCCCAATGCCGGCATCCGTACTAAACAGCAGGAAACTTCGTCTAAAACTCAGGAGAAACGTTTCCTTGAAACTGCTCTGCTGTGCGTTCGTTCACCTAAGAGAGTTGAATCTATGTTGAGATTCAGCGAGTCAGAAACACGTTTCTTCTAGGAGATGCGTTGGGATATTCCCGAGTGAATGGGACCATAGGCTGTACAGAGAAATATCTGCTTCTAAAACCAAAACGGAGCTATCTAACTGAATGGTTGTCAACGTGTGCATTCAACTGACAGAGTTAAACTCACGTGTGGATTCAGCGGTTTGCAAACCCTTTCTGTGAAGAATCCCAAAACCGGTATTTCCAGCCCAATGCCGGCATCCGTACTAAACAGCAGGAAACTTCGTCTGAAACTCAGGAGAAACGTTTCCTTGAAACTGCTCTGCTGTGCGTTCGATCATCTAAGAGAGTTGAATCTATGTTGAGATTCAGCGAGTCAGAAACACGTTTCTTCTAGGAGGTGCGTTGGGATATTCCCGAGTGAATGGGACCATAGGCTGTACAGAGAAATATCTGCTCCTACAACCAAAAGGATGGTATCTAAATGAATGGTTGTCAATGTGTGCATTCAACTGACAGAGTTAAACTGACGTGTGGATTCAGCGGATTACAAACCCTTTCTGTGCAGAATCCCAAAACCGGTAATTCCAGCTCAATGCCGGCATCCGTACTAAACAGCAGGAAACTTCGTCTAAAACTCAGGAGAAACGTTTCCTTGAAACTGCTCTGCTGTGCGTTCGTTCACCTAAGAGAGTTGAAACTATGTTGAGATTCAGCGAGTCAGAAACACGTTTCTTCTAGGAGCTGCGTTGGGATATTCCCGAGCGAATGGGACCATAGGCTGTACAGAGAAATATCTGCTTCTAAAACCAAAAGTGTGCTATCAAACTGAATGGTTGTCAATGTGTGCATTCAACTGACAGATTTAAACTCACGTGTGGATTCAGCGGTTTGCAAACCCTTTCTGTGCAGAATCCCAAAACCGGTATTTCCAGCCCAATGCCGGCATCCGTACTAAACAGCAGGAAACTTCGTCTAAAACTCAGGAGAAACGTTTCCTTGAAACTGCTCTGCTGTGCGTTTGTTCACCTAAGAGAGTTGAATCTATGTTGAGATTCAGCGAGTCAGAAACACGTTTCTTCTAGGAGCTGCGTTGGGATATTCCCGAGTGAATGGGACCATAGGCTGTACAGAGAAATATCTGCTTCTAAAACCAAAACGGAGCTATCTAACTGAATGGTTGTCAATGTGTGCATTCAACTGACAGAGTTAAACTCACGTGTGGATTCAGCGGTTTGCAAACCCTTTCTGTGCAGAATCCCAAAACCGGTATTTCCAGCCCAATGCCGGCATGCGTACTAAACAGCAGGAAACTTCGTCTAAAACTCAGGAGAAACGTTTCCTTGAAACTGCTCTGCTGTGCGTTCGTTCACCTAAGAGAGTTGAATCTATGTTGAGATTCAGCGAGTCAGAAACACGTTTCTTCTAGGAGCTGCGTTGGGATACTCCCGAGTGAATGGGACCATAGGCTGTACAGAGAAATATCTGCTTCTAAAACCAAAACGGAGCTATCTAACTGAATGGTTGCCAATGTGTGCATTCAACTGACAGAGTTAAACTCACGTGTGGATTCAGCGGTTTGCAAACCCTTTCTGTGCAGAATCCCAAAACCGGTATTTCCAGCCCAATGCCGGCATACGTACTAAACAGCAGGAAACTTCGTCTGAAACTCAGGAGAAACGTTTCCTTGAAACTGCTGTGCTGCGCGTTCGATCACCTAAGAGAGTTGAATCTATGTTGAGATTCAGCGAGTCAGAAACACGTTTCTTCTAGGAGCTGCGTTGGGATATTCCCGAGTGAATGGGACCAGAGGCTGTACAGAGAAATATCTGCTCTTACAACCAAAAGGGTGGTATCTAACTGAATGGTTGTCAATGTGTGCATTCAACTGACAGAGTTAAACTCACGTTTGGATTCAGCGGTTTACAATCCCTTTCTGTGCAGAATCCCAAAACCGGTAATTCCAGCTCAATGCCAGCATCCGTACTAAACAGCAGGAAACTTCGTCTAAAACTCAGGAGAAACGTTTCCTTGAAACTGCTCTGCTGTGCGTTCGTTCACCTAAGAGAGTTGAATCTATGTTGAGATTCAGCGAGTCAGAAACACGTTTCTTCTAGGAGCTGAGTTGGGATATTCCCGAGTGAATGGGACCATAGGCTGTACAGAGAAATATCTGCTTCTAAAACCAAAACGGAGCTATCTAACTGAATGGTTGTCAATGTGTGCATTCAACTGACAGAGATAAACTCACGTGTGGATTCAGTGGTTTGCAAACCCTTTCTGTGCAGAATCCCAAAACCGGTATTTCCAGCCCAATGCCGGCATACGTACTAAACAGCAGGAAACTTCGTCTAAAACTCAGGAGAAACGTTTCCTTGAAACTGCTCTGCTGTGCGTTCGTTCACCTAAGAGAGTTGAATCTATGTTGAGATTCAGCGAGTCAGAAACACGTTTCTTCTAGGAGGTGCGTTGGGATATTCCCGAGTGAATGGGACCATAGGCTGTACAGAGAAATATCTGCTTCTAAAACCAAAACGGAGCTATCTAACTGAATGGTTGTCAATGTGTGCATTCAACTGACAGAGTTAAACTCACGTGTGGATTCAGCGGTTTGCAAACCCTTTCTGTGCAGAATCCCAAAATCGGTATTTCCAGCCCAATGACGGCATCCGTACTAAACAGCAGGAAACTTCGTCTAAAACTCAGGAGAAACGTTTCCTTGAAACTGCTCTGCTGCGCGTTCGATCACCTAAGAGAGTTGAATCTATGTTGAGATTCAGCGAGTCAGAAACACGTTTCTTCTAGGAGGTGCGTAGGGATATTCCCGAGTGAATGGGACCAGAGGCTGTACAGAGAAATATCTGCTCTTACAACCAAAAGGGTGGTATCTAACTGAATGGTTGTCAATGTGTGCATTCAACTGACAGAGTTAAACTCACGTTTGGATTCAGCGGTTTACAATCCCTTTCTGTGCAGAATCCCAAAACCGGTAATTCCAGCTCAATGCCGGCATCCGTACTAAACAGGAGGAAACTTCGTCTAAAACTCAGGAGAAACGTTTCCTTGAAACTGCTCTGCTGTGCGTTCGTTCACCTAAGAGAGTTGAAACTATGTTGAGATTCAGCGAGTCAGAAACACGTTTCTTCTAGGAGCTGCGTTGGGATATTCCCGAGCGAATGGGACCATAGGCTGTACAGAGAAATATCTGCTTCTAAAACCAAAAGTGTGCTATCAAACTGAATGGTTGTCAATGTGTGCATTCAACTGACAGATTTAAACTCACGTGTGGATTCAGCGGTTTGCAAACCCTTTCTGTGCAGAATCCCAAAACCGGTATTTCCAGCCCAATGCCGGCATCCGTACTAAACAGCAGGAAACTTCGTCTAAAACTCAGGAGAAACGTTTCCTTGAAACTGCTCTGCTGTGCGTTTGTTCACCTAAGAGAGTTGAATCTATGTTGAGATTCAGCGAGTCAGAAACACGTTTCTTCTAGGAGCTGCGTTGGGATATTCCCGAGTGAATGGGACCATAGGCTGTACAGAGAAATATCTGCTTCTAAAACCAAAAGTGTGCTATCAAACTGAATGGTTGTCAATGTGTGCATTCAACTGACAGAGTTAAACTCACGTGTGGATTCAGCGGTTTGCAAACCCTTTCTGTGCAGAATCCCAAAACCGGTATTTCCAGCCCAATGCCGGCATACGTACTAAACAGCAGGAAACTTCGTCTAAAACTCAGGAGCAACGTTTCCTTGAAACTGCTCTGCTGTGCGTTCGTTCACCTAAGAGAGTTGAATCTATGTTGAGATTCAGCGAGTCAGAAACACGCTTCTTCTAGGAGGTGCGTTGGGATATTCCCGAGTGAATGGGACCATAGGCTGTACAGAGAAATATCTGCTTCTAAAACCAAAACGGAGCTATCTAACTGAATGGTTGCCAATGTGTGCATTCAACTGACAGAGTTAAACTCACGTGTGGATTCAGCGGTTTGCAAAACCTTTCTGTGCAGAATCCCAAAACCGGTATTTCCAGCCCAATACCGGCATACGTACTAAACAGCAGGAAACTTCGTCTAAAACTCAGGAGAAACGTTTCCTTGAAACTGCTCTGCTGTGCGTTCGTTCACCTAAGAGAGTTGAATCTATGTTGAGATTCAGCGAGTCAGAAACACGTTTCTTCTAGGAGCTGCGTTGGGATACTCCCGAGTGAATAGGACCATAGGCTGTACAGAGAAATATCTGCTTCTAAAACCAAAACGGAGCTATCTAACTGAATGGTTGCCAATGTGTGCATTCAACTGACAGAGTTAAACTCACGTGTGGATTCAGCGGTTTGCAAAACCTTTCTGTGCAGAATCCCAAAACGGGTATTTCCAGCCCAATGCCGGCATACGTACTAAACAGCAGGAAACTTCGTCTAAAACTCAGGAGAAACGTTTCCTTGAAACTGCTCTGCTGTGCGTTCGTTCACCTAAGAGAGTTGAATCTATGTTGAGATTCAGCGAGTCAGAAACACGTTTCTTCTAGGAGATGCGTTGGGATATTCCCGAGTGAATGGGACCATAGGCTGTACAGAGAAATATCTGCTTCTAAAACCAAAACGGAGCTATCTAACTGAATGGTTGTCAACGTGTGCATTCAACTGACAGAGTTAAACTCACGTGTGGATTCAGCGGTTTGCAAACCCTTTCTGTGAAGAATCCCAAAACCGGTATTTCCAGCCCAATGCCGGCATCCGTACTAAACAGCAGGAAACTTCGTCTAAAACTCAGGAGAAACGTTTCCTTGAAACTGCTCTGCTGTGCGTTCGATCATCTAAGAGAGTTGAATCTATGTTGAGATTCAGCGAGTCAGAAACACGTTTCTTCTAGGAGGTGCGTTGGGATATTCCCGAGTGAATGGGACCATAGGCTGTACAGAGAAATATCTGCTCCTACAACCAAAAGGATGGTATCTAAATGAATGGTTGTCAATGTGTGCATTCAACTGACAGAGTTAAACTGACGTGTGGATTCAGCGGATTACAAACCCTTTCTGTGCAGAATCCCAAAACCGGTAATTCCAGCTCAATGCCGGCATCCGTACTAAACAGCAGGAAACTTCGTCTAAAACTCAGGAGAAACGTTTCCTTGAAACTGCTCTGCTGTGCGTTCGTTCACCTAAGAGAGTTGAAACTATGTTGAGATTCAGCGAGTCAGAAACACGTTTCTTCTAGGAGCTGCGTTGGGATATTCCCGAGCGAATGGGACCATAGACTATACAGAGAAATATCTGCTTCTAAAACCAAAATTGTGCTATCAAACTGAATGGTTGTCAATGTGTGCATTCAACTGACAGATTTAAACTCACGTGTGGATTCAGCGGTTTGCAAACCCTTTCTGTGCAGAATCCCAAAACCGGTATTTCCAGCCCAATGCCGGCATCCGTACTAAACAGCAGGAAACTTCGTCTAAAACTCAGGAGAAACGTTTCCTTGAAACTGCTCTGCTGTGCGTTTGTTCACCTAAGAGAGTTGAATCTATGTTGAGATTCAGCGAGTCAGAAACACGTTTCTTCTAGGAGCTGCGTTGGGATATTCCCGAGTGAATGGGACCATAGGCTGTACAGAGAAATATCTGCTTCTAAAACCAAAACGGAGCTATCTAACTGAATGGTTGTCAATGTGTGCATTCAACTGACAGAGTTAAACTCACGTGTGGATTCAGCGGTTTGCAAACCCTTTCTGTGCAGAATCCCAAAACCGGTATTTCCAGCCCAATGCCGGCATCCGTACTAAACAGCAGGAAACTTCGTCTAAAACTCAGGAGAAACGTTTCCTTGAAACTGCTCTGCTGTGCGTTCGTTCACCTAAGAGAGTTGAATCTATGTTGAGATTCAGCGAGTCAGAAACACGTTTCTTCTAGGAGCTGCGTTGGGATACTCCCGAGTGAATGGGACCATAGGCTGTACAGAGAAATATCTGCTTCTAAAACCAAAACGGAGCTATCTAACTGAATGGTTGCCAATGTGTGCATTCAACTGACAGAGTTAAACTCACGTGTGGATTCAGAGGTTTGCAAACCCTTTCTGTGCAGAATCCCAAAACCGGGATTTCCAGCCCAATGCCGGCATACGTACTAAACAGCAGGAAACTTCGTCTGAAACTCAGGAGAAACGTTTCCTTGAAACTGCTCTGCTGCGCGTTCGATCACCTAAGAGAGTTGAATCTATGTTGAGATTCAGCGAGTCAGAAACACGTTTCTTCTAGGAGGTGCGTTGGGATATTCCCGAGTGAATGCGACCAGAGGCTGTACAGAGAAATATCTGCTCTTACAACCAAAAGGGTGGTATCTAACTGAATGGTTGTCAATGTGTGCATTCAACTGACAGAGTTAAACTCACGTTTGGATTCAGCGGTTTACAATCCCTTTCTGTGCAGAATCCCAAAACCGGTAATTCCAGCTCAATGCCGGCATCCGTACTAAACAGCAGGAAACTTCGTCTAAAACTCAGGAGAAACGTTTCCTTGAAACTGCTCTGCTGCGCGTTCGTTCACCTAAGAGAGTTGAAACTATGTTGAGATTCAGCGAGTCAGAAACACGTTTCTTCTAGGAGCTGCGTTGGGATATTCCCGAGCGAATGGGACCATAGGCTGTACAGAGAAATATCTGCTTCTAAAACCAAAAGTGTGCTATCAAACTGAATGGTTGTCAATGTGTGCATTCAACTGACAGAGTTAAACTCACGTGTGGATTCAGCGGTTTGCAAACCCTTTCTGTGCAGAATCCCAAAACCGTTATTTCCAGCCCAATGCCGGCATACGTACTAAACAGCAGGAAACTTCGTCTAAAACTCAGGAGAAACGTTTCCTTGAAACTGCTCTGCTGTGCGTTCGTTCACCTAAGAGAGTTGAATCTATGTTGAGATTCAGCGAGTCAGAAACACGTTTCTTCTAGGAGCTGCGTTGTGATACTCCCGAATGAATGGGACCATAGGCTGTACAGAGAAATATCTGCTTCTAAAACCAAAACGGAGCTATCTAACTGAATGGTTGCCAATGTGTGCATTCAACTGACAGAGTTAAACTCACGTGTGGATTCAGCGGTTTGCAAACCCTTTCTGTGCAGAATCCCAAAACCGTTATTTTCAGCCCAATGCCGGCATACGTACTAAACAGCAGGAAACTTCGTCTAAAACTCAGGAGAAACGTTTCCTTGAAACTGCTCTGCTGTGCGTTCGTTCACCTAAGAGAGTTGAATCTATGTTGAGATTCAGCGAGTCAGAAACACGTTTCTTCTAGGAGCTGCGTTGGGATATTCCCGAGTGAATGGGACCATAGGCTGTACAGAGAAATATCTGCTTCTAAAACCAAAACGGAGCTATCTAACTGAATGGTTGTCAATGTGTGCATTCAACTGACAGAGTTAAACTCACGTGTGGATTCAGCGGTTTGCAAACCCTTTCTGTGCAGAATCCCAAAACCGGTATTTCCAGCCCAATGCCGGCATACGTACTAAACAGCAAGAAACTTCGTCTAAAACTCAGGAGACACGTTTCCTTGAAACTGCTCTGCTGTGCGTTCGTTCACCTAAGAGAGTTGAATCTATGTTGAGATTCAGCGAGTCAGAAACACGTTTCTTCAAGGAGATGCGTTGGGATATTCCCGAGTGAATGGGACCATAGGCTGTACAGAGAAATATCTGCTTCTGAAACCAAAACGGAGCTATCTAACTGAATGGTTGTCAATGTGTGCATTCAACTGACAGAGTTAAACTCACGTGTGGAGTCAGCGGTTTGCAAACCCTTTCTGTGCAGAATCCCAAAACCGGTATTTCCAGCCCAAAGCCGGCATCCGTACTAAACAGCAGGAAACTTCGTCTAAAACTCAGGAGAAACGTTTCCTTGAAACTGCTCTGCTGTGCGTTCGATCATCTAAGAGAGTTGAATCTATGTTGAGATTCAGCGAGTCAGAAACACGTTTCTTCTAGGAGGTGCGTTGGGATATTCCCGAGTGAATGGGACCATAGGCTGTACAGAGAAATATCTGCTCCTACAACCAAAAGGGTGGTATCTAACTGAATGGTTGTCAATGTGTGCATTCAACTGACAGAGTTAAACTCACGTGTGGATTCAGCGGTTTGCAATCCCTCTCTGTGCAGAATCCCAAAACCGGTATTTCCAGCCCAATGCCGGCATCCGTACTAAACAGGAGGAAACTTCGTCTAAAACTCAGGAGAAACGTTTCCTTGAAACTGCTCTGCTGTGCGTTCGTTCACCTAAGAGAGTTGAATCTATGTTGAGATTCAGCGAGTCAGAAACACGTTTCTTCTAGGAGCTGCGTTGGGATATTCCCGAGTGAATGGGGCCATAGGCTGTACAGAGAAATATCTGCTTCTAAAACCAAAAGTGTGCTATCAAACTGAATGGTTGTCAATGTGTGCATTCAACTGACAGAGTTAAACTCACGTGTGGATTCAGCGGTTTGCAAACCCTTTCTGTGCAGAATCCCAAAACCGGTATTTCCAGCCCAATGCCGGCATCCGTACTAAAGAGCAGGAAACTTCGTCTAAAACTCAGGAGAAACGTTTCCTTGAAACTGCTCTGCTGTGCGTTCGTTCACCTAAGAGAGTTGAATCTATGTTGAGATTCAGCGAGTCAGAAACACGTTTCTTCTAGGAGCTGCGTTGGAATATTCCCGACTGAATGGGACCATAGGCTGTACAGAGAAATATCTGCTTCTAAAGCCAAAACGGAGCTATCTAACTGAATGGTTGTCAATGTGTGCATTCAACTGACAGAGTTAAACTCACGTGTGGATTCAGCGGTTTGCAAAACCTTTCTGTGCAGAATCCCAAAACCGGTATTTCCAGCCCAATGCCGGCATACGTACTAAACAGCAGGAAACTTCGTCTAAAACTCAGGAGCAACGTTTCCGTGAAACTGCTCTGCTGTGCGTTCGTTCACCTAAGAGAGTTGAATCTATGTTGAGATTCAGCGAGTCAGAAACACGTTTCTTCTAGGAGCTGCTTTGGGATATTCCCGAGTGAATGGGACCATAGGCTGTACAGAGAAATATCTGCTTCTAAAACCAAAACGGAGCTATCTAACTGAATGGTTGTCAATGTGTGCATTCAACTGACAGAGTTAAACTCACGTGTGGATTCAGCGGTTTGCAAACCCTTTCTGTGCAGAATCCCAAAACCGGTATTTCCAGCCCAATGCCGGCATCCGTACTAAACAGCAGGAAACTTCGTCTAAAACTCAGGAGAAACGTTTCCTTGAAACTGCTCTGCTGTGCGTTCGATCACCTAAGAGAGTTGAATCTATGTTGAGATTCAGCGAGTCAGAAACACGTTTCTTCTAGGAGGTTCGTTGGGATATTCCCGAGTGAATGGGACCATAGGCTGTACAGAGAAATATCTGCTCCTACAACCAAAAGGGTGGTATCTAACTGAATGGTTGTCAATGTGTGCATTCAACTGACAGAGTTAAACTCACGTTTGGATTCAGCGGTTTACAAACACTTTCTGTGCAGAATCCCAAAACCGGTAATTCCAGCTCAATTCCGGCATACGTACTAAACAGCAGGAAACTTCGTCTAAAACTCAGGAGAAACGTTTCCTTGAAACTGCTCTGCTGTGCGTTCGTTCACCTAAGAGAGTTGAAACTATGTTGATTTTCAGCGAGACAGAAACACGTTTCTTCTAGGAGCTGCGTTGGGATATTCCCGAGTGAATGGGACCATAGGCTGTACAGAGAAATATCTGCTTCTGAAACCAAAACGGAGCTATCTAACTGAATGGTTGTCAATGTGTGCATTCAACTGACAGAGTTAAACTCACGTGTGGATTCAGCGGTTTGCAAACCATTTCTTTGCAGAATCCCAAAACCGGTATGTCCAGGCCAATGCCGGCATCCGTACTAAACATCAGGAAACTTCGTCTAAAACTCAGGAGAAACGTTTCCTTGAAACTGCTCTGCTGTGCGTTCGTTCACCTAAGAGAGTTGAATCTATGTTGAGATTCAGCGAGTCAGAAACACGTTTATGCTAGGAGCTGCGTTGGGATATTCCCGAGTGAATGGGACCATAGGCTATACAGAGAAATATCTGCTTCTAAAACCAAAACGGAGCTATCTAACTGAATGGTTGTCAATGTGTGCATTCAACTGACAGAGTTAAACTCACGTGTGGATTAAGCGGTTTGCAAACCATTTCTGTGCAGAATACCAAAACCGGTATGTCCAGCCCAATGCCGGCATCCGTACTAAACAGCAGGAAACTTCGTCTAAAACTCAGGAGAAACGTTTCCTTGAAACTGCTCTGCTGTGCGTTCGTTCACCTAAGAGAGTTGAAACTATGTTGAGATTCAGCGAGTCAGAAACACGTTTATGCTAGGAGCTGCGTTGGGATATTCCCGAGTGAATGGGACCATAGGCTGTACAGAGAAATATCTGCTTCTAAAACCAAAACGGAGCTATCTAACTGAATGGTTGTCAATGTGTACATTCAACTGACAGAGTTAAACTCACGTGTGGATTCAGCGGTTTGCAAACCATTTCTGTGCAGAATTCCAAAACCGGTATGTCCAGCCCAATGCCGGCATCCGTACTAAACAGCAGGAAACTCCGTCGAAAACTCAGGAGAAACGTTTCCTTGAAACTGCTCTACTGTGCGTTCGTTCATCTAAGAGAGTTGAATCTATGTTGAGATTCAGCGAATTAGAAACACGTTTCTTCTAGGAGCTGCGTTGGGATATTCCCGAGTGAATGGGACCATAGGCTGTACAGAGAAATATCTGCTTCTAAAACCAAAAGTGTGCTATCAAACTGAATGGTTGTCAATGTGTGCATTGAACTGACAGAGTTAAACTCACGTGTGGATTCAGCGGTTTGCAAACCCTTTCTGTGCAGAATCCCAAAACCGGTATTTCCAGTCCAATGCCGGCATACGTACTAAAGAGCAGGAAACTTGGTCTAAAACTCAGGAGAAACGTCCCCTTGAAACTGCTCTGCTGTGCGTTCGTTCACCTAAGAGAGTTGAATCTATGTTGAGATTCAGCGAGTCAGAAACACGTTTCTTCTAGGAGCTGCGTTGGGATATTCCCTAGTGAATGGGACCATAGGCTGTACAGAGAAATATCTGCTTCTAAAACCAAAACGGAGCTATCTAACTTAATGGTTGTCAATGTGTGCATTCAACTCACAGAGTTAAACTCACGTGTGGATTCAGCGGTTTGCAAACCCTTTCTGTGCAGAATCCCAAAACCGGTATTTCCAGCCCAATGCCGGCATCCGTACTAAACAGCAGGAAACTTCGTCTAAAACTCAGGAGAAACGTTTCCTTGAAACTGCTCTGATGTGCGTTCGTTCACCTAAGAGAGTTGAATCTATGTTGAGATTCAGCGAGTCAGAAACACGTTTCTTCTAGGAGCTGCGTTGGGATACTCCCGAGTGAATGGGACCATAGGCTGTACAGAGAAATATCTGCTTCTAAAACCAAAACGGAGCTATCTAACTGAATGGTTGCCAATGTGTGCATTCAACTGACAGAGTTAAACTCACGTGTGGATTCAGAGGTTTGCAAACCCTTTCTGTGCAGAATCCCAAAACCGGGATTTCCAGCCCAATGCCGGCATACGTACTAAACAGCAGGAAACTTCGTCTGAAACTCAGGAGAAACGTTTCCTTGAAACTGCTCTGCTGCGCGTTCGATCACCTAAGAGAGTTGAATCTATGTTGAGATTCAGCGAGTCAGAAACACGTTTCTTCTAGGAGGTGCGTTGGGATATTCCCGAGTGAATGGGACCAGAGGCTGTACAGAGAAATATCTGCTCTTACAACCAAAAGGGTGGTATCTAACTGAATGGTTGTCAATGTGTGCATTCAACTGACAGAGTTAAACTCACGTTTGGATTCAGCGGTTTACAATCCCTTTCTGTGCAGAATCCCAAAACCGGTAATTCCAGCTCAATGCCGGCATCCGTACTAAACAGCAGGAAACTTCGTCTAAAACTCAGGAGAAACGTTTCCTTGAAACTGCTCTGCTGCGCGTTCGTTCACCTAAGAGAGTTGAAACTATGTTGAGATTCAGCGAGTCAGAAACACGTTTCTTCTAGGAGCTGCGTTGGGATATTCCCGAGCGAATGGGACCATAGGCTGTACAGAGAAATATCTGCTTCTAAAACCAAAAGTGTGCTATCAAACTGAATGGTTGTCAATGTGTGCATTCAACTGACAGAGTTAAACTCACGTGTGGATTCAGCGGTTTGCAAACCCTTTCTGTGCAGAATCCCAAAACCGTTATTTCCAGCCCAATGCCGGCATACGTACTAAACAGCAGGAAACTTCGTCTAAAACTCAGGAGAAACGTTTCCTTGAAACTGCTCTGCTGTGCGTTCGTTCACCTAAGAGAGTTGAATCTATGTTGAGATTCAGCGAGTCAGAAACACGTTTCTTCTAGGAGCTGCGTTGTGATACTCCCGAATGAATGGGACCATAGGCTGTACAGAGAAATATCTGCTTCTAAAACCAAAACGGAGCTATCTAACTGAATGGTTGCCAATGTGTGCATTCAACTGACAGAGTTAAACTCACGTGTGGATTCAGCGGTTTGCAAACCCTTTCTGTGCAGAATCCCAAAACCGTTATTTTCAGCCCAATGCCGGCATACGTACTAAACAGCAGGAAACTTCGTCTAAAACTCAGGAGAAACGTTTCCTTGAAACTGCTCTGCTGTGCGTTCGTTCACCTAAGAGAGTTGAATCTATGTTGAGATTCAGCGAGTCAGAAACACGTTTCTTCTAGGAGCTGCGTTGGGATATTCCCGAGTGAATGGGACCATAGGCTGTACAGAGAAATATCTGCTTCTAAAACCAAAACGGAGCTATCTAACTGAATGGTTGTCAATGTGTGCATTCAACTGACAGAGTTAAACTCACGTGTGGATTCAGCGGTTTGCAAACCCTTTCTGTGCAGAATCCCAAAACCGGTATTTCCAGCCCAATGCCGGCATACGTACTAAACAGCAAGAAACTTCGTCTAAAACTCAGGAGACACGTTTCCTTGAAACTGCTCTGCTGTGCGTTCGTTCACCTAAGAGAGTTGAATCTATGTTGAGATTCAGCGAGTCAGAAACACGTTTCTTCAAGGAGATGCGTTGGGATATTCCCGAGTGAATGGGACCATAGGCTGTACAGAGAAATATCTGCTTCTGAAACCAAAACGGAGCTATCTAACTGAATGGTTGTCAATGTGTGCATTCAACTGACAGAGTTAAACTCACGTGTGGAGTCAGCGGTTTGCAAACACTTTCTGTGCAGAATCCCAAAACCGGTATTTCCAGCCCAAAGCCGGCATCCGTACTAAACAGCAGGAAACTTCGTCTAAAACTCAGGAGAAACGTTTCCTTGAAACTGCTCTGCTGTGCGTTCGATCATCTAAGAGAGTTGAATCTATGTTGAGATTCAGCGAGTCAGAAACACGTTTCTTCTAGGAGGTGCGTTGGGATATTCCCGAGTGAATGGGACCATAGGCTGTACAGAGAAATATCTGCTCCTACAACCAAAAGGGTGGTATCTAACTGAATGGTTGTCAATGTGTGCATTCAACTGACAGAGTTAAACTCACGTGTGGATTCAGCGGTTTGCAATCCCTCTCTGTGCAGAATCCCAAAACCGGTATTTCCAGCCCAATGCCGGCATCCGTACTAAACAGGAGGAAACTTCGTCTAAAACTCAGGAGAAACGTTTCCTTGAAACTGCTCTGCTGTGCGTTCGTTCACCTAAGAGAGTTGAATCTATGTTGAGATTCAGCGAGTCAGAAACACGTTTCTTCTAGGAGCTGCGTTGGGATATTCCCGAGTGAATGGGGCCATAGGCTGTACAGAGAAATATCTGCTTCTAAAACCAAAAGTGTGCTATCAAACTGAATGGTTGTCAATGTGTGCATTCAACTGACAGAGTTAAACTCACGTGTGGATTCAGCGGTTTGCAAACCCTTTCTGTGCAGAATCCCAAAACCGGTATTTCCAGCCCAATGCCGGCATCCGTACTAAAGAGCAGGAAACTTCGTCTAAAACTCAGGAGAAACGTTTCCTTGAAACTGCTCTGCTGTGCGTTCGTTCACCTAAGAGAGTTGAATCTATGTTGAGATTCAGCGAGTCAGAAACACGTTTCTTCTAGGAGCTGCGTTGGAATATTCCCGACTGAATGGGACCATAGGCTGTACAGAGAAATATCTGCTTCTAAAGCCAAAACGGAGCTATCTAACTGAATGGTTGTCAATGTGTGCATTCAACTGACAGAGTTAAACTCACGTGTGGATTCAGCGGTTTGCAAAACCTTTCTGTGCAGAATCCCAAAACCGGTATTTCCAGCCCAATGCCGGCATACGTACTAAACAGCAGGAAACTTCGTCTAAAACTCAGGAGCAACGTTTCCGTGAAACTGCTCTGCTGTGCGTTCGTTCACCTAAGAGAGTTGAATCTATGTTGAGATTCAGCGAGTCAGAAACACGTTTCTTCTAGGAGCTGCTTTGGGATATTCCCGAGTGAATGGGACCATAGGCTGTACAGAGAAATATCTGCTTCTAAAACCAAAACGGAGCTATCTAACTGAATGGTTGTCAATGTGTGCATTCAACTGACAGAGTTAAACTCACGTGTGGATTCAGCGGTTTGCAAACCCTTTCTGTGCAGAATCCCAAAACCGGTATTTCCAGCCCAATGCCGGCATCCGTACTAAACAGCAGGAAACTTCGTCTAAAACTCAGGAGAAACGTTTCCTTGAAACTGCTCTGCTGTGCGTTCGATCACCTAAGAGAGTTGAATCTATGTTGAGATTCAGCGAGTCAGAAACACGTTTCTTCTAGGAGGTTCGTTGGGATATTCCCGAGTGAATGGGACCATAGGCTGTACAGAGAAATATCTGCTCCTACAACCAAAAGGGTGGTATCTAACTGAATGGTTGTCAATGTGTGCATTCAACTGACAGAGTTAAACTCACGTTTGGATTCAGCGGTTTACAAACACTTTCTGTGCAGAATCCCAAAACCGGTAATTCCAGCTCAATTCCGGCATACGTACTAAACAGCAGGAAACTTCGTCTAAAACTCAGGAGAAACGTTTCCTTGAAACTGCTCTGCTGTGCGTTCGTTCACCTAAGAGAGTTGAAACTATGTTGATTTTCAGCGAGACAGAAACACGTTTCTTCTAGGAGCTGCGTTGGGATATTCCCGAGTGAATGGGACCATAGGCTGTACAGAGAAATATCTGCTTCTGAAACCAAAACGGAGCTATCTAACTGAATGGTTGTCAATGTGTGCATTCAACTGACAGAGTTAAACTCACGTGTGGATTCAGCGGTTTGCAAACCATTTCTTTGCAGAATCCCAAAACCGGTATGTCCAGGCCAATGCCGGCATCCGTACTAAACATCAGGAAACTTCGTCTAAAACTCAGGAGAAACGTTTCCTTGAAACTGCTCTGCTGTGCGTTCGTTCACCTAAGAGAGTTGAATCTATGTTGAGATTCAGCGAGTCAGAAACACGTTTATGCTAGGAGCTGCGTTGGGATATTCCCGAGTGAATGGGACCATAGGCTATACAGAGAAATATCTGCTTCTAAAACCAAAACGGAGCTATCTAACTGAATGGTTGTCAATGTGTGCATTCAACTGACAGAGTTAAACTCACGTGTGGATTAAGCGGTTTGCAAACCATTTCTGTGCAGAATACCAAAACCGGTATGTCCAGCCCAATGCCGGCATCCGTACTAAACAGCAGGAAACTTCGTCTAAAACTCAGGAGAAACGTTTCCTTGAAACTGCTCTGCTGTGCGTTCGTTCACCTAAGAGAGTTGAAACTATGTTGAGATTCAGCGAGTCAGAAACACGTTTATGCTAGGAGCTGCGTTGGGATATTCCCGAGTGAATGGGACCATAGGCTGTACAGAGAAATATCTGCTTCTAAAACCAAAACGGAGCTATCTAACTGAATGGTTGTCAATGTGTACATTCAACTGACAGAGTTAAACTCACGTGTGGATTCAGCGGTTTGCAAACCATTTCTGTGCAGAATTCCAAAACCGGTATGTCCAGCCCAATGCCGGCATCCGTACTAAACAGCAGGAAACTCCGTCGAAAACTCAGGAGAAACGTTTCCTTGAAACTGCTCTACTGTGCGTTCGTTCATCTAAGAGAGTTGAATCTATGTTGAGATTCAGCGAATTAGAAACACGTTTCTTCTAGGAGCTGCGTTGGGATATTCCCGAGTGAATGGGACCATAGGCTGTACAGAGAAATATCTGCTTCTAAAACCAAAAGTGTGCTATCAAACTGAATGGTTGTCAATGTGTGCATTGAACTGACAGAGTTAAACTCACGTGTGGATTCAGCGGTTTGCAAACCCTTTCTGTGCAGAATCCCAAAACCGGTATTTCCAGTCCAATGCCGGCATACGTACTAAAGAGCAGGAAACTTGGTCTAAAACTCAGGAGAAACGTCCCCTTGAAACTGCTCTGCTGTGCGTTCGTTCACCTAAGAGAGTTGAATCTATGTTGAGATTCAGCGAGTCAGAAACACGTTTCTTCTAGGAGCTGCGTTGGGATATTCCCTAGTGAATGGGACCATAGGCTGTACAGAGAAATATCTGCTTCTAAAACCAAAACGGAGCTATCTAACTTAATGGTTGTCAATGTGTGCATTCAACTCACAGAGTTAAACTCACGTGTGGATTCAGCGGTTTGCAAACCCTTTCTGTGCAGAATCCCAAAACCGGTATTTCCAGCCCAATGCCGGCATCCGTACTAAACAGCAGGAAACTTCGTCTAAAACTCAGGAGAAACGTTTCCTTGAAACTGCTCTGCTGTGCGTTCGTTCACCTAAGAGAGTTGAATCTATGTTGAGATTCAGCGAGTCAGAAACATGTTTCTTCTAGGAGCTGCGTTGGGATATTCCCGAGTGAATGGGACCATAGGCTGTACAGAGAAATATCTGCTTCTAAAACCAAAACGGAGCTATCTAACTGAATGTTTGTCAATGTGTGCATTCAACTGACAGAGTTAAACTCACGTGTGGATTCAGCGGTTTGCAAACCCTTTCTGTGCAGAATCCCAAAACCGGTATTTCCAGCCCAATGCCGGCATACGTACTAAAGAGCAGGAAACTTCGTCTAAAACTCAGGAGCAACGTTTCCGTGAAACTGCTCTGCTGTGCGTTCGTTCACCTAAGAGAGTTGAATCTATGTTGAGATTCAGCGAGTCAGAAACACGTTTCTTCTAGGAGCTGCGTTGGGATATTCCCGAGTGAATGGGACCATAGGCTTTACAGAGAAATATGTGCTTCTAAAACCAAAACGGAGCTATCTAACTGAATGGCTGTCAATGTGTGCATTCAACTGACAGAGTTAAACTCACGTGTGGATTCAGCGGTTTGCAAACCCTTTCTGTGCAGAATCCCAAAACCGGTATTTCCAGCCCAATGCCGGCATCCGTACTAAACAGCAGGAAACTTCGTCTAAAACTCAGGAGAAACGTTTCCTTGAAACTGCTCTGCTGTGCGTTCGATCACCTAAGAGAGTTGAATCTATGTTGAGATTCAGCGAGTCAGAAACACGTTTCTTCTAGGAGGTGCGTTGGGATATTCCCGAGTGAATGGGACCATAGGCTGTACAGAGAATTATCTGCTCCTACAACCAAAAGGGTGGTATCTAACTGAATGGTTGTCAATGTGTGCATTCAACTGACAGAGTTAAACTCACGTTTGGATTCAGCGGTTTACAAACCCTTTCTGTGCAGAATCCCAAAACCTGTAATTCCAGCTCAATGCCGGCATCCGTACTAAACAGCAGGAAACTTCGTCTAAAACTCAGGAGAAACGTTTCCTTGAAACTGCTCTGCTGTGCGTTCGTTCACCTAAGAGAGTTGAAACTATGTTGAGATTCAGCGAGTCAGAAACACGTTTATGCTACGAGCTGCGTTGGGATATTCCCGAGTGAATGGGACCATAGGCTGTACAGAGAAATATCTGCTTCTGAAACCAAAACGGAGCTATCTAACTGAATGGTTGTCAATGTGTACATTCAACTGACAGAGTTAAACTCACGTGTGGATTCAGCGGTTTGCAAACCATTTCTGTGCAGAATTCCAAAACCGGTATGTCCAGCCCAATGCCGGCATCCGTACTAAACAGCAGGAAACTTCGTTGAAAACTCAGGAGAAACGTTTCCTTGAAACTGCTCTACTGTGCGTTCGTTCATCTAAGAGAGTTGAATCTATGTTGAGATTCAGCGAGTCAGAAACACGTTTCTTCTAGGAGCTGCGTTGGGATATTCCCGAGTGAATGGGACCATAGGCTGTACAGAGAAATATCTGCTTCTAAAACCAAAAGTGTGCTATCAAACTGAATGGTTGTCAATGTGTGCATTTAACTGAGAGAGTTAAACTCACGTGTGGATTCAGCGGTTTGCAAACCCTTTCTGTGCAGAATACCAAAACCGGAATTTCCAGCCCAATGCCCGCATCCGTACTAAACAGCAGGAAACTTCGTCTAAAACTCAGGAGAAACGTTTCCTTGAAACTGCTCTGCTGTGCGTTCGTTCACCTAAGAGAGTTGAATCTATGTTGAGATTCAGCGAGTCAGAAACACGTTTCTTCTAGGAGCTGCGTTGGGATATTCCCGAGTGAATGGGACCATAGTCTGTACAGAGAAATATCTGCTTCTAAAACCAAAAGTGTGCTATCAAACTGAATGGTTGTCAATGTGTGCATTCAACTGACAGAGTTAATCTCACGTTTGGATTCAGCGGTTTACAAACCATTTCTGTGCAGAATCCCAAAACCGGTAATTCCAGCTCAATGCCGGCATCCATACTAAACAGCAGGAAACTTCGTCTAAAACTCAGGAGAAAAGTTTCCTTGAAACTGCTCTGCTGTGCGTTCGTTCACCTAAGAGAGTTGAAACTATGTTGAGTTTCAGCGAGTCAGAAACACGTTTCTTCTAGGAGCTGCTTTGGGATATTCCCGAGTGAATGGGACCATAGGCTGTACAGAGAAATATCTGCTTCTAAAACCAAAACGGAGCTATCTAACTGAATGGTTGTCAATGTGTGCATTCAACTGACAGAGTTAAACTCACGTGTGGATTCAGCGGTTTGCAAACCCTTTCTGTGCAGAATCCCAAAACCGGTATTTCCAGCCCAATGCCGGCATCCGTACTAAACAGCAGGAAACTTCGTCTAAAACTCAGGAGAAACGTTTCCTTGAAACTGCTCTGCTGTGCGTTCGATCACCTAAGAGAGTTGAATCTATGTTGAGATTCAGCGAGTCAGAAACACGTTTCTTCTAGGAGGTTCGTTGGGATATTCCCGAGTGAATGGGACCATAGGCTGTACAGAGAAATATCTGCTCCTACAACCAAAAGGGTGGTATCTAACTGAATGGTTGTCAATGTGTGCATTCAACTGACAGAGTTAAACTCACGTTTGGATTCAGCGGTTTACAAACACTTTCTGTGCAGAATCCCAAAACCGGTAATTCCAGCTCAATTCCGGCATACGTACTAAACAGCAGGAAACTTCGTCTAAAACTCAGGAGAAACGTTTCCTTGAAACTGCTCTGCTGTGCGTTCGTTCACCTAAGAGAGTTGAAACTATGTTGATTTTCAGCGAGACAGAAACACGTTTCTTCTAGGAGCTGCGTTGGGATATTCCCGAGTGAATGGGACCATAGGCTGTACAGAGAAATATCTGCTTCTGAAACCAAAACGGAGCTATCTAACTGAATGGTTGTCAATGTGTGCATTCAACTGACAGAGTTAAACTCACGTGTGGATTCAGCGGTTTGCAAACCATTTCTTTGCAGAATCCCAAAACCGGTATGTCCAGGCCAATGCCGGCATCCGTACTAAACATCAGGAAACTTCGTCTAAAACTCAGGAGAAACGTTTCCTTGAAACTGCTCTGCTGTGCGTTCGTTCACCTAAGAGAGTTGAATCTATGTTGAGATTCAGCGAGTCAGAAACACGTTTATGCTAGGAGCTGCGTTGGGATATTCCCGAGTGAATGGGACCATAGGCTATACAGAGAAATATCTGCTTCTAAAACCAAAACGGAGCTATCTAACTGAATGGTTGTCAATGTGTGCATTCAACTGACAGAGTTAAACTCACGTGTGGATTAAGCGGTTTGCAAACCATTTCTGTGCAGAATACCAAAACCGGTATGTCCAGCCCAATGCCGGCATCCGTACTAAACAGCAGGAAACTTCGTCTAAAACTCAGGAGAAACGTTTCCTTGAAACTGCTCTGCTGTGCGTTCGTTCACCTAAGAGAGTTGAAACTATGTTGAGATTCAGCGAGTCAGAAACACGTTTATGCTAGGAGCTGCGTTGGGATATTCCCGAGTGAATGGGACCATAGGCTGTACAGAGAAATATCTGCTTCTAAAACCAAAACGGAGCTATCTAACTGAATGGTTGTCAATGTGTACATTCAACTGACAGAGTTAAACTCACGTGTGGATTCAGCGGTTTGCAAACCATTTCTGTGCAGAATTCCAAAACCGGTATGTCCAGCCCAATGCCGGCATCCGTACTAAACAGCAGGAAACTCCGTCGAAAACTCAGGAGAAACGTTTCCTTGAAACTGCTCTACTGTGCGTTCGTTCATCTAAGAGAGTTGAATCTATGTTGAGATTCAGCGAATTAGAAACACGTTTCTTCTAGGAGCTGCGTTGGGATATTCCCGAGTGAATGGGACCATAGGCTGTACAGAGAAATATCTGCTTCTAAAACCAAAAGTGTGCTATCAAACTGAATGGTTGTCAATGTGTGCATTGAACTGACAGAGTTAAACTCACGTGTGGATTCAGCGGTTTGCAAACCCTTTCTGTGCAGAATCCCAAAACCGGTATTTCCAGTCCAATGCCGGCATACGTACTAAAGAGCAGGAAACTTGGTCTAAAACTCAGGAGAAACGTCCCCTTGAAACTGCTCTGCTGTGCGTTCGTTCACCTAAGAGAGTTGAATCTATGTTGAGATTCAGCGAGTCAGAAACACGTTTCTTCTAGGAGCTGCGTTGGGATATTCCCTAGTGAATGGGACCATAGGCTGTACAGAGAAATATCTGCTTCTAAAACCAAAACGGAGCTATCTAACTTAATGGTTGTCAATGTGTGCATTCAACTCACAGAGTTAAACTCACGTGTGGATTCAGCGGTTTGCAAACCCTTTCTGTGCAGAATCCCAAAACCGGTATTTCCAGCCCAATGCCGGCATCCGTACTAAACAGCAGGAAACTTCGTCTAAAACTCAGGAGAAACGTTTCCTTGAAACTGCTCTGCTGTGCGTTCGTTCACCTAAGAGAGTTGAATCTATGTTGAGATTCAGCGAGTCAGAAACATGTTTCTTCTAGGAGCTGCGTTGGGATATTCCCGAGTGAATGGGACCATAGGCTGTACAGAGAAATATCTGCTTCTAAAACCAAAACGGAGCTATCTAACTGAATGTTTGTCAATGTGTGCATTCAACTGACAGAGTTAAACTCACGTGTGGATTCAGCGGTTTGCAAACCCTTTCTGTGCAGAATCCCAAAACCGGTATTTCCAGCCCAATGCCGGCATACGTACTAAAGAGCAGGAAACTTCGTCTAAAACTCAGGAGCAACGTTTCCGTGAAACTGCTCTGCTGTGCGTTCGTTCACCTAAGAGAGTTGAATCTATGTTGAGATTCAGCGAGTCAGAAACACGTTTCTTCTAGGAGCTGCGTTGGGATATTCCCGAGTGAATGGGACCATAGGCTTTACAGAGAAATATGTGCTTCTAAAACCAAAACGGAGCTATCTAACTGAATGGCTGTCAATGTGTGCATTCAACTGACAGAGTTAAACTCACGTGTGGATTCAGCGGTTTGCAAACCCTTTCTGTGCAGAATCCCAAAACCGGTATTTCCAGCCCAATGCCGGCATCCGTACTAAACAGCAGGAAACTTCGTCTAAAACTCAGGAGAAACGTTTCCTTGAAACTGCTCTGCTGTGCGTTCGATCACCTAAGAGAGTTGAATCTATGTTGAGATTCAGCGAGTCAGAAACACGTTTCTTCTAGGAGGTGCGTTGGGATATTCCCGAGTGAATGGGACCATAGGCTGTACAGAGAATTATCTGCTCCTACAACCAAAAGGGTGGTATCTAACTGAATGGTTGTCAATGTGTGCATTCAACTGACAGAGTTAAACTCACGTTTGGATTCAGCGGTTTACAAACCCTTTCTGTGCAGAATCCCAAAACCTGTAATTCCAGCTCAATGCCGGCATCCGTACTAAACAGCAGGAAACTTCGTCTAAAACTCAGGAGAAACGTTTCCTTGAAACTGCTCTGCTGTGCGTTCGTTCACCTAAGAGAGTTGAAACTATGTTGAGATTCAGCGAGTCAGAAACACGTTTATGCTACGAGCTGCGTTGGGATATTCCCGAGTGAATGGGACCATAGGCTGTACAGAGAAATATCTGCTTCTGAAACCAAAACGGAGCTATCTAACTGAATGGTTGTCAATGTGTACATTCAACTGACAGAGTTAAACTCACGTGTGGATTCAGCGGTTTGCAAACCATTTCTGTGCAGAATTCCAAAACCGGTATGTCCAGCCCAATGCCGGCATCCGTACTAAACAGCAGGAAACTTCGTTGAAAACTCAGGAGAAACGTTTCCTTGAAACTGCTCTACTGTGCGTTCGTTCATCTAAGAGAGTTGAATCTATGTTGAGATTCAGCGAGTCAGAAACACGTTTCTTCTAGGAGCTGCGTTGGGATATTCCCGAGTGAATGGGACCATAGGCTGTACAGAGAAATATCTGCTTCTAAAACCAAAAGTGTGCTATCAAACTGAATGGTTGTCAATGTGTGCATTTAACTGAGAGAGTTAAACTCACGTGTGGATTCAGCGGTTTGCAAACCCTTTCTGTGCAGAATACCAAAACCGGAATTTCCAGCCCAATGCCCGCATCCGTACTAAACAGCAGGAAACTTCGTCTAAAACTCAGGAGAAACGTTTCCTTGAAACTGCTCTGCTGTGCGTTCGTTCACCTAAGAGAGTTGAATCTATGTTGAGATTCAGCGAGTCAGAAACACGTTTCTTCTAGGAGCTGCGTTGGGATATTCCCGAGTGAATGGGACCATAGTCTGTACAGAGAAATATCTGCTTCTAAAACCAAAAGTGTGCTATCAAACTGAATGGTTGTCAATGTGTGCATTCAACTGACAGAGTTAATCTCACGTTTGGATTCAGCGGTTTACAAACCATTTCTGTGCAGAATCCCAAAACCGGTAATTCCAGCTCAATGCCGGCATCCATACTAAACAGCAGGAAACTTCGTCTAAAACTCAGGAGAAAAGTTTCCTTGAAACTGCTCTGCTGTGCGTTCGTTCACCTAAGAGAGTTGAAACTATGTTGAGTTTCAGCGAGTCAGAAACACGTTTATGCTAGGAGCTGCGTTGGGATATTCCCGAGTGAATGGGACCTTAGGCTGTACAGAGAAATATCTGCTTCTAAAACCAAAACGGAGCTATCTAACTGAATGGTTGTCAATGTGTGCATTCAACTGACAGAGTTAAACTCACGTGTGGATTCAGCGGTTTGCAAACCTTTCTGTGCAGAATCCCAAAACCGGTATTTCCAGCCCAATGCCGGCATCCGTACTAAAAAGCAGGAAACTTCGTCTAAAACTCAGGAGAAACGTTTCCTTGAAACTGCTCTGCTGTGCGTTCGATCACCTAAGAGAGTTGAATCTATGTTGACATTCAGCGAGTCAGAAACACGTTTCTTCTAGGAGGTGCGTTGGGATATTCCCGACTGAATGGGACCATAGGCTGTACAGAGAAATATCTGCTCCTACAACCAAAAGGGTGGTATCTAACTGAATGGTTGTCAATGTGTGCATTCAACTGACAGAGTTAAATTCACGTTTGGATTCAGCGGTTTACAAACCCTTTCTGTGCAGAATCCCAAACCCGGTAATTCCAGCTCAATGCCGGCATCCGTACTAAACAGCCGGAAACTTCGTCTAAAACTCAGGATAAACGTTTCCTGGAAACTGCTCTGCTGTGCGTTCGTTCACCTAAGAGAGTTGAAACTATGTTGATTTTCAGCGAGTCAGAAACACGTTTATGCTAGGAGCTGCGTTGGGATATTCCCGAGTGAATGGGACCATAGGCTGTACAGAGAAATATCTGCTTCTAAAACCAAAACGGAGCTATCTAACTGAATGGCTGTCAATGTGTGCATTCAACTGACAGAGTTAAACTCACGTATGGATTCAGCTGTTTGCAAACCATTTCTGTGCAGAATCCCAAAACCGGTATGTCCAGCCCAATGTCGGCATCCGTACTAAACAGCAGGAAACTTCGTCTAAAACTCAGGAGAAACGTTTCCTTGAAACTGCTCTGCTGTGCGTTCGTTCACCTAAGAGAGTTGAATCTATGTTGAGATTCAGCGAGTCAGAAACACGTTTCTTCTAGGAGCTGCGTTGGGATATTCCCGAGTGAATGGGACCATAGGCTGTACAGAGAAATATCTGCTTCTAAAACCAAAAGTGTGCTATCAAACTGAATGGTTGTCAATGTGTGCATTCAACTGACAGAGTTAAACTCACGTGTGGATTCAGCGGTTTGCAAACCCTTTCTGTGCAGAATCCCAAAACCGGTATTTCCAGCCCAATGCCGCCATACGTACTAAACAGCAGGAAACTTCGTCTAAAACTCAGGAGAAACGTTTCCTTGAAACTGCTCTGCTGTGCGTTCGATCACCTAAGAGAGTTGAATCTATGTTGAGATTCAGCGAGTCAGAAACACGTTTCTTCTAGGAGGTGCGTTGGGATATTCCCGAGTGAATGGGACCATAGGCTGTACAGAGAAATATCTGCTCCTACAACCAAAAGGGTGGTATCTAACTGAATGGTTGTCAATGTGTGCATTCAACTGACAGAGTTAAACTCACGTTTGGATTCAGCGGTTTACAAAACCTTTCTGTGCAGAATGCCAAAACCGGTAATTCCAGCTCAATGCCGGCATCCGTACTAAACAGCAGGAAACTTCGTCTAAAACTCAGGAGAAAAGTTTCCTTGAAACTGCTCTGCTGTGCGTTCGTTCACCTAAGAGAGTTGAAACTATGTTGAGATTCAGCGAGTCAGAAACACGTTTATGCTACGAGCTGCGTTGGGATATTCCCGAGTGAATGGGACCATAGGCTGTACAGAGAAATATCTGCTTCTAAAATCAAAACGGAGCTATCTAACTGAATGGTTGTCAATGTGTGCATTCAACTGACAGAGTTAAACTCACGTGTGGATTCAGCGGTTTGCAAACCCTTTCTGTGCAGAATCCCAAAACCGGTATTTCCAGCCCAATGCCGGCATACGTACTAAACAGCAGGAAACTTCGTCTAAAACTCAGGAGAAACGTTTCCTTGAAACTGCTCTGCTGTGCGTTCGTTCACCTAAGAGAGTTGAATCTATGTTGCGATTCAGCGAGTCAGAAACACGTTTCTTCTAGGAGCTGCGTTGGGATATTCCCGAGTGAATGGGACCATAGGCTGTACAGAGAAATATCTGCTTCTAAAACCAAAACGGATCTATCTAACTGAATGGTTGCCAATGTGTGCATTCAACTGACAGAGTTAAACTCACGTGTGGATTCAGCGGTTTGCAAACCCTTTCTGTGCAGAATCCCAAAACCGGTATTTCCAGCCCAATGCCGGCATCCGTACTAAACAGCAGGAAACTTCGTCTAAAACTCAGGAGAAACGTTTCCTTGAAACTGCTCTGCTGTGCGTTCGATCACCTAAGAGAGTTGAATCTATGTTGAGATTCAGCGAGTCAGAAACACGTTTCTTCTAGGAGGTGCGTTGGGATATTCCCGAGTGAATGGGACCATAGGCTGTACAGAGAAATATCTGCTCCTACAACCAAAAGGGTGGTATCTAACTGAATGGTTGTCAATGTGTGCATTCAACTGACAGAGTTAAATTCACGTTTGGATTCAGCGGTTTACAAACCCTTTCTGTGCAGAATCCCAAACCCGGTAATTCCAGCTCAATGCCGGCATCCGTACTAAACAGCCAGAAACTTCGTCTAAAACTCAGGATAAACGTTTCCTGGAAACTGCTCTGCTGTGCGTTCGTTCACCTAAGAGAGTTGAAACTATGTTGATTTTCAGCGAGTCAGAAACACGTTTATGCTAGGAGCTGCGTTGGGATATTCCCGAGTGAATGGGACCATAGGCTGTACAGAGAAATATCTGCTTCTAAAACCAAAACGGAGCTATCTAACTGAATGGCTGTCAATCTGTGCATTCAACTGACAGAGTTAAACTCACGTATGGATTCAGCTGTTTGCAAACCATTTCTGTGCAGAATCCCAAAACCGGTATGTCCAGCCCAATGTCGGCATCCGTACTAAACAGCAGGAAACTTCGTCTAAAACTCAGGAGAAACGTTTCCTTGAAACTGCTCTGCTGTGCGTTCGTTCACCTAAGAGAGTTGAATCTATGTTGAGATTCAGCGAGTCAGAAACACGTTTCTTCTAGGAGCTGCGTTGGGATATTCCCGAGTGAATGGGACCATAGGCTGTACAGAGAAATATCTCCTTCTAAAACCAAAAGTGTGCTATCAAACTGAATGGTTGTCAATGTGTGCATTCAACTGACAGAGTTAAACTCACGTGTGGATTCAGCGGTTTGCAAACCCTTTCTGTGCAGAATCCCAAAACCGGTATTTCCAGCCCAATGCCGGCATCCGTACTAAACAGCAGGAAACTTCGTCTAAAACTCAGGAGAAACGTTTCCTTGAAACTGCTCTGCTGTGCGTTCGATCACCTAAGAGAGTTGAATCTATGTTGAGATTCAGCGAGTCAGAAACACGTTTCTTCTAGGAGGTGCGTTGGGATATTCCCGAGTGAATGGGACCATAGGCTGTACAGAGAAATATCTGCTCCTACAACCAAAAGGGTGGTATCTAACTGAATGGTTGTCAATGTGTGCATTCAACTGACAGAGTTAAACTCACGTTTGGATTCAGCGGTTTACAAACCCTTTCTGTGCAGAATCCCAAAACCGGTAATTCCAGCTCAATGCCGGCATCCGTACTAAACAGCAGGAAACTTCGTCTAAAACTCAGGAGAAAAGTTTCCTTGAAACTGCTCTGCTGTGCGTTCGTTCACCTAAGAGAGTTGAAACTATGTTGAGATTCAGCGAGTCAGAAACACGTTTATGCTACGAGCTGCGTTGGGATATTCCCGAGTGAATGGGACCATAGGCTGTACAGAGAAATATCTGCTTCTAAAACCAAAACGGAGCTATCTAACTGAATGGTTGTCAATGTGTGCATTCAACTGACAGAGTTAAACTCACGTGTGGATTCAGCGGTTTGCAAACCCTTTCTGTGCAGAATCCCAAAACCGGTATTTCCAGCCCAATGCCGGCATACGTACTAAACAGCAGGAAACTTCGTCTAAAACTCAGGAGCAACGTTTCCTTGAAACTGCTCTGCTGTGCGTTCGTTCACCTAAGAGAGTTGAATCTATGTTGCGATTCAGCGAGTCAGAAACACGTTTCTTCTAGGAGCTGCGTTGGGATATTCCCGAGTGAATGGGACCATAGGCTGTACAGAGAAATATGTGCTTCTAAAACCAAAACGGATCTATCTAACTGAATGGTTGCCAATGTGTGCATTCAACTGACAGAGTTAAACTCACGTGTGGATTCAGCGGTTTGCAAACCCTTTCTGTGCAGAATCCCAAAACCGGTATTTCCAGCCCAATGCCGGCATCCGTACTAAACAGCAGGAAACTTCGTCTAAAACTCAGGAGAAACGTTTCCTTGAAACTGCTCTGCTGTGCGTTCGTTCACCTAAGAGAGTTGAATCTATGTTGAGATTCAGCGAGTCAGAAACACGTTTCTTCTAGGAGGTGCGTTGGGATATTCCCGAGTGAATGGGACCATAGGCTGTACAGAGAAATATCTGCTCCTACAACCAAAAGGGTGGTATCTAACTGAATGGTTGTCAATGTGTGCATTCAACTGACAGAGTTAAACTCACGTTTGGATTCAGCGGTTTACAAACCCTTTCTGTGCAGAATCCCAAAACCGGTAATTCCAGCTCAATGCCGGCATCCATACTAAACAGCAGGAAACTTCGTCTAAAACTCAGGAGAAACGTTTCCTTGAAACTGCTCTGCTGTGCGTTCGTTCACCTAAGAGAGTTGAAACTATGTTGAGATTCAGCGAGTCAGAAACACGTTTATGCTAGGAGCTGCGTTGGGATATTCCCGAGTGAATGGGACCGTAGGCTGTACAGAGAAATATCTGCTTCTAAAACCAAAACGGAGCTATCTAACTGAATGGTTGTCAATGTGTGCATTCAACTGACAGAGTTAAACTCACGTGTGGATTCAGCGGTTTGCAAACCCTTTCTGTGCAGAATCCCAAAACCGGTATTTCCAGCCCAATGCCGGCATCCGTACTAAACAGCAGGAAACTTCGTCTAAAACTCAGGAGAAACGTTTCCTTGAAACTGCTCTGCTGTGCGTTCGATCACCTAAGAGAGTTGAATCTATGTTGAGATTCAGCGAGTCAGAAACACGTTTCTTCTAGGAGGTGCGTTGGGAAATTCCCGAGTGAATGGGACCATAGGCTGTACAGAGAAATATCTGCTCCTACAACCAAAAGGGTGGTATCTAACTGAATGGTTGTCAATGTGTGCATTCAACTGACAGAGTTAAATTCACGTTTGTATTCAGCGGTTTACAAACCCTTTCTGTGCAGAATCCCAAATCCGGTAATTCCAGCTCAATGCCGGCATCCGTACTAAACAGCAGGAAACTTCGTCTAAAACTCAGGAGAAACGTTTCCTGGAAACTGCTCTGCTGTGCGTTCGTTCACCTAAGAGAGTTGAAACTATGTTGAGATTCAGCGAGTCAGAAACACGTTTATGCTAGGAGCTGCGTTGGGATATTCCCGAGTGAATGGGACCATAGGCTGTACAGAGAAATATCTACTTCTAAAACCAAAACGGAGCTATCTAACTGAATGGTTGTCAATGTGTGCAATCAACTGACAGAGTTAAACTCACGTGTGGATTCAGCTGTTTGCAAACCATTTCTGTGCAGAATCCCAAAACCGGTATGTCCAGCCCAATGCCATCATCCGTATTAAACAGCAGGAAACTTCGTCTAAAACTCAGGAGAAACGTTTCCTTGAAACTGCTCTGCTGTGCGTTCGTTCACCTAAGAGAGTTGAATCTATGTTGAGATTCAGCGAGTCAGAAACACGTTTCTTCTAGGAGCTGCGTTGGGATATTCCCGAGTGAATGGGACCATAGGCTGTACAGAGAAATATCTGCTTCTAAACCAAAAGTGTGCTATCAAACTGAATGGTTGTCAATGTGTGCATTCAACTGACAGAGTTAAACTCACGTGTGGATTCAGCGGTTTGCAAACCCTTTCTGTGCAGAATCCCAAAACCGGTATTTCCAGCCCAATGCCGGCATCCGTACTAAACAGCAGGAAACTTCGTCTAAAACTCAGGAGAAACGTTTCCTTGAAACTGCTCTGCTGTGCGTTCGTTCACCTAAGAGAGTTGAATCTATGTTGAGATTCAGCGAGTCAGAAACACGTTTCTTCTAGGAGCTGCGTTGGGATATTCCCGAGTGAATGGGACCATAGGCTGTACAGAGAAATATCTGCTTCTAAAACCAAAAGTGTGCTATCACACTGAATGGTTGTCAATGTGTGCATTCAACTGACAGAGTTAAACTCACGTGTGGATTCAGCGGTTTGCAAACCCTTTCTGTGCAGAATCCCAAAACCGGTATTTCCAGCCCAATGCCCGCATCCGTACTAAACAGGAGGAAATTTCGTCTAAAAATCAGGAGAAACGTTTCCTTGAAACTGCTCTGCTGTGCGTTCGTTCACCTAAGAGAGTTGAATCTATGTTGAGATTCAGCGAGTCAGAAACACGTTTCTTCTAGGAGCTGCGTTGGGATATTCCCGAGTGAATGGGACCATAGGCTGTACAGAGAAATATCTGCTTCTAAAACCAAAACGGAGCTATCTAACTGAATGGTTGTCAATGTGTGCATTCAACTGACAGAGTTAAACTCACGTGTGGATTCAGCGGTTTGCAAACCCTTTCTGTGCAGAATCCCAAAACCGGTATTTCCAGCCCAATGCCGGCATACGTACTAAACAGCAGGAAACTTCGTCTAAAACTCAGGAGCAACGTTTCCTTGAAACTGCTCTGCTGTGCGTTCGTTCACCTAAGAGAGTTGAATCTATGTTGAGATTCAGCGAGTCAGAAACACGTTTCTTCTAGGAGCTGCGTTGGGATATTCCCGAGTGAATGGGACCATAGGCTGTACAGAGAAATATCTGCTTCTAAAACCAAAAGTGTGCTATCAAACTGAATGGTTGTCAATGTGTGCATTCAACTGACAGAGTTAAACTCACGTGTGGATTCAGCGGTTTGCAAACCCTTTCTGTGCAGAATCCCAAAACCGGTATTTCCAGCCCAATGCCGGCATCCGTACTAAACAGCAGGAAACTTCGTCTAAAACTCAGGAGAAACGTTTCCTTGAAACTGCTCTGCTGTGCGTTCGTTCACCTACGTGAGTGGAATCTATGTTGAGATTCAGCGAGTCAGAAACACGTTTCTTCTAGGAGCTGCGTTGGGATATTCCCGAGTGAATGGGACCATAGGCTGTACAGAGAAATATCTGCTTCTAAAACCAAAACGGAGCTATCTAACTGAATGGTTGCCAATGTGTGCATTCAACTGACAGAGTTAAACTCACGTGTGGATTCAGCGGTTTGCAAACCCTTTCTGTGCAGAATCCCAAAACCGGTATTTCCAGCCCAATGCCGGCATCCGTACTAAACAGCAGGAAACTTCGTCTAAAACTCAGGAGAAACGTTTCCTTGAAACTGCTCTGCTGTGCGTTCGATCACCTAAGAGAGTTGAATCTATGTTGAGATTCAGCGAGTCAGAAACACGTTTCTTCTAGGAGGTGCGTTGGGATATTCCCGAGTGAATGGGACCATAGGCTGTACAGAGAAATATCTGCTCCTACAACCAAAAGGGTGGTATCTAACTGAATGGTTGTCAATGTGTGCATTCAACTGACAGAGTTAAACTCACGTTTGGATTCAGCGGTTTACAAACCCTTTCTGTGCAGAATCCCAAAACCGGTAATTCCAGCTCAATGCCGGCATCCGTACTAAACAGCAGGAAACTTCGTCTAAAACTCAGGAGAAACGTTTCCTTGAAACTGCTCTGCTGTGCGTTCGTTCACCTAAGAGAGTTGAAACTATGTTGAGATTCAGCGAGTCAGAAACACGTTTATGCTAGGAGCTGCGTTGGGATATTCCCGAGTGAATGGGACCATAGGCTGTACAGAGAAATATCTGCTTCTGAAACCAAAACGGAGCTATCTAACTGAATGGCTGTCAATGTGTGCATTCAACCGACAGAGTTAAACTCACGTGTGGATTCACCTGTTTGCAAACCATTTCTGTGCAGAATCCCAAAACCGGTATGTCCAGCCCAATGCCGTCATCCGTACTAAACAGCAGGAAACTTCGTCTAAAACTCAGGAGAAACGTTTTCTTGAAACTGCTCTGCTGTGCGTTCGTTCACCTAAGAGAGTTGTATCTATGTTGAGATTCAGCGAGTCAGAAACACGTTTCTTCTAGGAGCTGCGTTGGGATATTCCCGAGTGAATGGGACCATAGGCTGTACAGAGAAATATCTGCATCTAAAACCAAAAGTGTGCTATCAAACTGAAGGGTTGTCAATGTGTGCATTCAACTGACAGAGTTAAACTCACGTGTGGATTCAGCGGTTTGCAAACCCTTTCTGTGCAGAATCCCAAAACCGGTATTTCCAGCCCAATGCCGGCATACGTACTAAACAGCAGGAAACGTCGTCTAAGACTCAGGAGAAACGTTTCCTTGAAACTGCTCTGCTGTGCGTTCGTTCACCTAAGAGAGTTGAATCTATGTTGAGATTCAGCGAGTCAGAAACACGTTTCTTCTAGGAGCTGCGTTGGGATATTCCCGAGTGAATGGGACCATAGGCTGTACAGAGAAATATCTGCTTCTAAAACCAAAACGGATCTATGTAACTGAATGGTTGCCAATGTGTGCATTCAACTGACAGAGTTAAACTCACGTGTGGATTCAGCGGTTTGTAACCCTTTCTGTGCAGAATCCCAAAACTGGTATTTCCAGCCCAATGCCGGCATCCGTACTAAACAGCAGGAAACTTCGTCTAAAACTCAGGAGACACGTTTCCTTGAAACTGCTCTGCTGTGCGTTCGTTCACCTAAGTGAGTGGAATCTATGTTGAGATTCAGCGAGTCAGAAACACGTTTCTTCTAGGAGCTGCGTTGGGATATTCCCGAGTGAATGGGACCATAGGCTGTACAGAGAAATATCTGCTTCTAAAACCAAAACGGAGCTATCTAACTGAATGGTTGCCAATGTGTGCATTCAACTGACAGAGTTAAACTCACGTGTGGATTCAGCGGTTTGCAAACCCTTTCTGTGCAGAATCCCAAAACCGGTATTTCCAGCCCAATGCCGGCATACGTACTAAACAGCAGGAAACTTCGTCTAAAACTCAGGAGCAACGTTTCCTTGAAACTGCTCTGCTGTGCGTTCGTTCACCTAAGAGAGTTGAATCTATGTTGCGATTCAGCGAGTCAGAAACACGTTTCTTCTAGGAGCTGCGTTGGGATATTCCCGAGTGAATGGGACCATAGGCTGTACAGAGAAATATCTGCTCCTATAACCAAAAGGGTGGTATCTAACTGAATGGTTGTCAATGTGTGCATTCAACTGACAGAGTTAAACTCACGTGTGGATTCAGCGGTTTACAAACCCTTTCTGGGCAGAATCCCAAAACCGGTAATTCCAGCTCAATGCCGGCATCCGTACTAAACAGCAGGAAACTTCGTCTAAAACTCAGGAGACACGTTTCCTTGAAACTGCTCTGCTGTGCGTTCGTTCACCTAAGAGAGTTGAAACTATGTTGAGATTCAGCGAGTCAGAAACACGTTTATGCTAGGAGCTGCGTTGGGATATTCCCTAGTGAATGGGACCATAGGCTGTACAGAGAAATATCTGCTTCTAAAACCAAAACGGAGCTATGTAACTGAATGGTTGTCAATGTGTGCATTCAACTGACAGAGTTAAACTCACGTGTGGATTCAGCGGTTTGCAAACCCTTTCTGTGCAGAATCCCAAAACCGGTATTTCCAGCCCAATGCCGGCATCCGTACTAAACAGCAGGAAACTTCGTCTAAAACTCAGGAGAAACGTTTCCTTGAAACTGCTCTGCTGTGCGTTCGTTCACCTAAGAGAGTTGAATCTATGTTGAGATTCAGCGAGACAGAAACACGTTTCTTCTAGGAGCTGCGTTGGGATATTCCCGAGTGAATGGGACCATAGGCTGTACAGAGAAATATCTGCTTCTAAAACCAAAAGTGTGCTATCAAACTGAATGGTTGTCAATGTGTGCATTCAACTGACAGAGTTAAACTCACGTGTGGATTCAGCGGTTTGCAAACCCTTTCTGTGCAGAATCCCAAAACCGGTATTTCCAGCCCAATGCCGGCATCCGTACTAAACAGCAGGAAACTTCGTCTAAAACTCAGGAGAAACGTTTCCTTGAAACTGCTCTGCTGTGCGTTCGTTCACCTAAGAGAGTGGAATCTATGTTGAGATTCAGCGAGTCAGAAACACGTTTCTTCTAGGAGCTGCGTTGGGATATTCCCGAGTGAATGGGACCATAGGCTGTACAGAGAAATATCTGCTTCTAAAACCAAAACGGAGCTATCTAACTGAATGGTTGCCAATGTGTGCATTCAACTGACAGAGTTAAACTCACGTGTGGATTCAGCGGTTTGCAAACCCTTTCTGTGCAGAATCCCAAAACCGGTATTTCCAGCCCAATGCCGGCATCCGTACTAAACAGCAGGAAACTTCGTCTAAAACTCAGGAGAAACGTTTCCTTGAAACTGCTCTGCTGTGCGTTCGTTCACCTAAGAGAGTTGAATCTATGTTGAGATTCAGCGAGTCAGAAACACGTTTCTTCTAGGAGCTGCGTTAGGATATTCCCGAGTGAATGGGACCATAGGCTGTGCAGAGTAATATCTGCTTCTAAAACCAAAACGGAGCTATCTAACTGAATGGTTGTCAATGTGTGCATTCAACTGACAGAGTTAAACTCACGTGTGGATTCAGCGGTTTGCAAACCCTTTCTGTGCAGAATCCCAAAACCGGTATTTCCAGCCCAATGCCGGCATCCGTACTAAACAGCAGGAAACTTCGTCTAAAACTCAGGAGAAACGTTTCCTTGAAACTGCTCTGCTGTGCGTTCGTTCACCTAAGAGAGTGGAATCTATGTTGAGATTCAGCGAGTCAGAAACACGTTTCTTCTAGGAGCTGCGTTGGGATATTCCCTAGTGAATGGGACCATAGGCTGTACAGAGAAATATCTGCTTCTAAAACCAAAACGGAGCTATCTAACTGAATGGTTGCCAATGTGTGCATTCAACTGACAGAGTTAAACTCACGTGTGGATTCAGCGGTTTGCAAACCCTTTCTGTGCAGAATCCCAAAACCGGTATTTCCAGCCCAATGCCGGCATCCGTACTAAACAGCAGGAAACTTCGTCTAAAACTCAGGAGAAACGTTTCCTTGAAACTGCTCTGCTGTGCGTTCGTTCACCTAAGAGAGTTGAATCTATGTTGAGATTCAGCGAGTCAGAAACACGTTTCTTCTAGGAGCTGCGTTAGGATATTCCCGAGTGAATGGGACCATAGGCTGTGCAGAGTAATATCTGCTTCTAAAACCAAAACGGAGCTATCTAACTGAATGGTTGTCAATGTGTGCATTCAACTGACAGAGTTAAACTCACGTGTGGATTCAGCGGTTTGCAAAACCTTTCTGTGCAGAATCCCAAAACCGGTATTTCCAGCCCAATGCCGGCATACGTACTAAACAGCAGGAAACTTCGTCTAAAACTCAGGAGAAACGTTTCCTTGAAACTGCTCTGCTGTGCGTTCGTTCACCTAAGAGAGTTGAATCTATGTTGAGATTCAGCGAGTCAGAAACACGTTTCTTCTAGGAGCTGCGTTGGGATATTCCCGAGTGAATGGGACCATAGGCTGTACAGAGAAATATCTGCTTCTAAAACCAAAAGTGTGCTATATAACTGAATGGTTGTCAATGTGTGCATTCAACTGACAGAGTTAAACTCACGTGTGGATTCAGCGGTTTGTAACCCTTTCTGTGCAGAATCCCAAAACTGGTATTTCCAGCCCAATGCCGGCATCCGTACTAAACAGCAGGAAACTTCGTCTAAAACTCAGGAGCAACGTTTCCTTGAAACTGCTCTGCTGTGCGTTCGTTCACCTAAGTGAGTGGAATCTATGTTGAGATTCAGCGAGTCAGAAACACGTTTCTTCTAGGAGCTGCGTTGGGATATTCCCGAGTGAATGGGACCATAGGCTGTACAGAGAAATATCTGCTTCTAAAACCAAAACGGAGCTATCTAACTGAATGGTTGCCAATGTGTGCATTCAACTGACAGAGTTAAACTCACGTGTGGATTCAGCGGTTTGCAAACCCTTTCTGTGCAGAATCCCAAAACCGGTATTTCCAGCCCAATGCCGGCATCCGTACTAAACAGCAGGAAACTTCGTCTAAAACTCAGGAGAAACGTTTCCTTGAAACTGCTCTGCTGTGCGTTCGATCACCTAAGAGAGTTGAATCTATGTTGAGATTCAGCGAGTCAGAAACACGTTTCTTCTAGGAGGTGCGTTGGGATATTCCCGAGTGAATGGGACCATAGGCTGTACAGAGAAATATCTGCTCCTACAACCAAAAGGGTGGTATCTAACTGAATGGTTGTCAATGTGTGCATTCAACTGACAGAGTTAAACTCACGTTTGGATTCAGCGGTTTACAAACCCTTTCTGTGCAGAATCCCAAAACCGGTAATTCCAGCTCAATGCCGGCATCCGTACTAAACAGCAGGAAACTTCGTCTAAAACTCAGGAGAAACGTTTCCTTGAAACTGCTCTGCTGTGCGTTCGTTCACCTAAGAGAGTTGAAACTATGTTGAGATTCAGCGAGTCAGAAACACGTTTATGCTAGGAGCTGCGTTGGGATATTCCCGAGTGAATGGGACCATAGGCTGTACAGAGAAATATCTGCTTCTGAAACCAAAACGGAGCTATCTAACTGAATGGTTGTCAATGTGTGCATTCAACTGACAGAGTTAAACTCACGTGTGGATTCAGCGGTTTGCAAACCCTTTCTGTGCAGAATCCCAAAACCGGTATGTCCAGCCCAATGCCGGCATCCGTACTAAACAGGAGGAAACTTCGTCTAAAACTCAGTAGAAACGTTTCCTTGAAACTGCTCTGCTGTGCGTTCGATCACCTAAGAGAGTTGAATCTATGTTGAGATTCAGCGAGACAGAAACACGTTTCTTCTAGGAGGTGCGTTGGGATATTCCCGAGTGAATGGGACCATAGGCTGTACAGAGAAATATCTGCTCCTACAACCAAAAGGGTGGTATCTAACTGAATGGTTGCCAATGTGTGCATTCAACTGACAGAGTTAAATTCACGTTTGGATTCAGCGGTTTGCAAACCCTTTCTGTGCAGAATCCCAAAACCGGTATTTCCAGCCCAATGCCGGCATACGTACTAAACAGCAGGAAACTTCGTCTAAAACTCAGGAGAAACGTTTCCTTGAAACTGCTCTGCTGTGCGTTCGTTCACCTAAGAGAGTTGAATCTATGTTGAGATTCAGCGAGTCAGAAACACGTTTCTTCTAGGAGCTGCGTTGGGATATTCCCGAGTGAATGGGACCACAGGCTGTACAGAGAAATATCTGCTTCTAAAACCAAAAGTGTGCTATCTAACTGAATGGTTGTCAATGTGTGCATTCAACTGACAGAGTTAAACTCACGTGTGGATTCAGCGGTTTGTAACCCTTTCTGTGCAGAATCCCAAAACTGGTATTTCCAGCCCAATGCCGGCATCCGTACTAAACAGCAGGAAACTTCGTCTAAAACTCAGGAGACACGTTTCCTTGAAACTGCTCTGCTGTGCGTTCGTTCACCTAAGTGAGTGGAATCTATGTTGAGATTCAGCGAGTCAGAAACACGTTTCTTCTAGGAGCTGCGTTGGGATATTCCCGAGTGAATGGGACCATAGGCTGTACAGAGAAATATCTGCTTCTAAAACCAAAACGGAGCTATCTAACTGAATGGTTGCCAATGTGTGCATTCAACTGACAGAGTTAAACTCACGTGTGGATTCAGCGGTTTGCAAACCCTTTCTGTGCAGAATCCCAAAACCGGTATTTCCAGCCCAATGCCGGCATACGTACTAAACAGCAGGAAACTTCGTCTAAAACTCAGGAGAAACGTTTCCTTGAAACTGCTCTGCTGTGCGTTCGATCACCTAAGAGAGTTGAATCTATGTTGAGATTCAGCGAGTCAGAAACACGTTTCTTCTAGGAGGTGCGTTGGGATATTCCCGAGTGAATGGGACCATAGGCTGTACAGAGAAATATCTGCTCCTACAACCAAAAGGGTGGTATCTAACTGAATGGTTGTCAATGTGTGCATTCAACTGACAGAGTTAAACTCACGTTTGGATTCAGCGGTTTACAAACCCTTTCTGTGCAGAATCCCAAAACCGGTAATTCCAGCTCAATGCCGGCATCCGTACTAAACAGCAGGAAACTTCGTCTAAAACTCAGGAGAAACGTTTCCTTGAAACTGCTCTGCTGTGCGTTCGTTCACCTAAGAGAGTTGAAACTATGTTGAGATTCAGCGAGTCAGAAACACGTTTATGCTAGGAGCTGCGTTGGGATATTCCCGAGTGAATGGGACCATAGGCTGTACAGAGAAATATCTGCTTCTGAAACCAAAACGGAGCTATCTAACTGAATGGTTGTCAATGTGTGCATTCAACTGACAGAGTTAAACTCACGTGTGGATTCAGCGGTTTGCAAACCCTTTCTGTGCAGAATCCCAAAACCGGTATGTCCAGCCCAATGCCGGCATCCGTACTAAACAGCAGGAAACTTCGTCTAAAACTCAGGAGAAACGTTTCCTTGAAACTGCTCTGCTGTGCGTTCGATCACCTAAGAGAGTTGAATCTATGTTGAGATTCAGCGAGACAGAAACACGTTTCTTCTAGGAGGTGCGTTGGGATATTCCCGAGTGAATGGGACCATAGGCTGTACAGAGAAATATCTGCTCCTACAACCAAAAGGGTGGTATCTAACTGAATGGTTGCCAATGTGTGCATTCAACTGACAGAGTTAAATTCACGTTTGGATTCAGCGGTTTGCAAACCCTTTCTGTGCAGAATCCCAAAACCGGTATTTCCAGCCCAATGCCGGCATACGTACTAAACAGCAGGAAACTTCGTCTAAAACTCAGGAGAAACGTTTCCTTGAAACTGCTCTGCTGTGCGTTCGTTCACCTAAGAGAGTTGAATCTATGTTGAGATTCAGCGAGTCAGAAACACGTTTCTTCTAGGAGCTGCGTTGGGATATTCCCGAGTGAATGGGACCATAGGCTGTACAGAGAAATATCTGCTTCTAAAACCAAAAGTGTGCTATCTAACTGAATGGTTGTCAATGTGTGCATTCAACTGACAGAGTTAAACTCACGTGTGGATTCAGCGGTTTGTAACCCTTTCTGTGCAGAATCCCAAAACTGGTATTTCCAGCCCAATGCCGGCATCCTTACTAAACAGCAGGAAACTTCGTCTAAAACTCAGGAGACACGTTTCCTTGAAACTGCTCTGCTGTGCGTTCGTTCACCTAAGTGAGTGGAATCTATGTTGAGATTCAGCGAGTCAGAAACACGTTTCTTCTAGGAGCTGCGTTGGGATATTCCCGAGTGAATGGGACCATAGGCTGTACAGAGAAATATCTGCTTCTAAAACCAAAACGGAGCTATCTAACTGAATGGTTGCCAATGTGTGCATTCAACTGACAGAGTTAAACTCACGTGTGGATTCAGCGGTTTGCAAACCCTTTCTGTGCAGAATCCCAAAACCGGTATTTCCAGCCCAATGCCGGCATCCGTACTAAACAGCAGGAAACTTCGTCTAAAACTCAGGAGAAACGTTTCCTGGAAACTGCTCTGCTGTGCGTTCGTTCACCTAAGAGAGTTGAATCTATGTTGAGATTCAGCGAGTCAGAAACACGTTTCTTCTAGGAGCTGCGTTGGGATATTCCCGAGTGAATGGGACCATAGGCTGTACAGAGAAATATCTGCTCCTACAACCAAAAGGGTGGTATCTAACTGAATGGTTGTCAATGTGTGCATTCAACTGACAGAGTTAAACTCACGTTTGGATTCAGCGGTTTACAAACCCTTTCTGTGCAGAATCCCAAAACCGGTAATTCCAGCTCAATGCCGGCATCCGTACTAAACAGCAGGAAACTTCGTCTAAAACTCAGGAGAAACGTTTCCTTGAAACTGCTCTGCTGTGCGTTCGTTCACCTAAGAGAGTTGAAACTATGTTGAGATTCAGCGAGTCAGAAACACGTTTATGCTAGGAGCTGCGTTGGGATATTCCCGAGTGAATGGGACCATAGGCTGTACAGAGAAATATCTGCTTCTGAAACCAAAACGGAGCTATCTAACTGAATGGTTGTCAATGTGTGCATTCAACTGACAGAGTTAAACTCACGTGTGGATTCAGCGGTTTGCAAACCCTTTCTGTGCAGAATCCCAAAACCGGTATGTCCAGCCCAATGCCGGCATCCGTACTAAACAGCAGGAAACTTCGTCTAAAACTCAGGAGAAACGTTTCCTTGAAACTGCTCTGCTGTGCGTTCGATCACCTAAGAGAGTTGAATCTATGTTGAGATTCAGCGAGACAGAAACACGTTTCTTCTAGGAGGTGCGTTGGGATATTCCCGAGTGAATGGGACCATAGGCTGTACAGAGAAATATCTGCTTCTAAAACCAAAACGGAGCTATCTAACTGAATGGTTGCCAATGTGTGCATTCAACTGACAGAGTTAAACTCACGTGTGGATTCAGCGGTTTGCAAACCCTTTCTGTGCAGAATCCCAAAACCGGTATTTCCAGCCCAATGCCGGCATACGTACTAAACAGCAGGAAACTTCGTCTAAAACTCAGGAGAAACGTTTCCTTGAAACTGCTCTGCTGTGCGTTCGATCACCTAAGAGAGTTGAATCTATGTTGAGATTCAGCGAGTCAGAAACACGTTTCTTCTAGGAGGTGCGTTGGGATATTCCCGAGTGAATGGGACCATAGGCTGTACAGAGAAATATCTGCTCCTACAACCAAAAGGGTGGTATCTAACTGAATGGTTGTCAATGTGTGCATTCAACTGACAGAGTTAAACTCACGTTTGGATTCAGCGGTTTACAAACCCTTTCTGTGCAGAATCCCAAAACCGGTAATTCCAGCTCAATGCCGGCATCCGTACTAAACAGCAGGAAACTTCGTCTAAAACTCAGGAGAAACGTTTCCTTGAAACTGCTCTGCTGTGCGTTCGTTCACCTAAGAGAGTTGAAACTATGTTGAGATTCAGCGAGTCAGAAACACGTTTATGCTAGGAGCTGCGTTGGGATATTCCCGAGTGAATGGGACCATAGGCTGTACAGAGAAATATCTGCTTCTGAAACCAAAACGGAGCTATCTAACTGAATGGTTGTCAATGTGTGCATTCAACTGACAGAGTTAAACTCACGTGTGGATTCAGCGGTTTGCAAACCCTTTCTGTGCAGAATCCCAAAACCGGTATGTCCAGCCCAATGCCGGCATCCGTACTAAACAGCAGGAAACTTCGTCTAAAACTCAGGAGAAACGTTTCCTTGAAACTGCTCTGCTGTGCGTTCGATCACCTAAGAGAGTTGAATCTATGTTGAGATTCAGCGAGACAGAAACACGTTTCTTCTAGGAGGTGCGTTGGGATATTCCCGAGTGAATGGGACCATAGGCTGTACAGAGAAATATCTGCTCCTACAACCAAAAGGGTGGTATCTAACTGAATGGTTGCCAATGTGTGCATTCAACTGACAGAGTTAAATTCACGTTTGGATTCAGCGGTTTGCAAACCCTTTCTGTGCAGAATCCCAAAACCGGTATTTCCAGCCCAATGCCGGCATACGTACTAAACAGCAGGAAACTTCGTCTAAAACTCAGGAGAAACGTTTCCTTGAAACTGCTCTGCTGTGCGTTCGTTCACCTAAGAGAGTTGAATCTATGTTGAGATTCAGCGAGTCAGAAACACGTTTCTTCTAGGAGCTGCGTTGGGATATTCCCGAGTGAATGGGACCATAGGCTGTACAGAGAAATATCTGCTTCTAAAACCAAAAGTGTGCTATCTAACTGAATGGTTGTCAATGTGTGCATTCAACTGACAGAGTTAAACTCACGTGTGGATTCAGCGGTTTGTAACCCTTTCTGTGCAGAATCCCAAAACTGGTATTTCCAGCCCAATGCCGGCATCCTTACTAAACAGCAGGAAACTTCGTCTAAAACTCAGGAGACACGTTTCCTTGAAACTGCTCTGCTGTGCGTTCGTTCACCTAAGTGAGTGGAATCTATGTTGAGATTCAGCGAGTCAGAAACACGTTTCTTCTAGGAGCTGCGTTGGGATATTCCCGAGTGAATGGGACCATAGGCTGTACAGAGAAATATCTGCTTCTAAAACCAAAACGGAGCTATCTAACTGAATGGTTGCCAATGTGTGCATTCAACTGACAGAGTTAAACTCACGTGTGGATTCAGCGGTTTGCAAACCCTTTCTGTGCAGAATCCCAAAACCGGTATTTCCAGCCCAATGCCGGCATCCGTACTAAACAGCAGGAAACTTCGTCTAAAACTCAGGAGAAACGTTTCCTGGAAACTGCTCTGCTGTGCGTTCGTTCACCTAAGAGAGTTGAATCTATGTTGAGATTCAGCGAGTCAGAAACACGTTTCTTCTAGGAGCTGCGTTGGGATATTCCCGAGTGAATGGGACCATAGGCTGTACAGAGAAATATCTGCTCCTACAACCAAAAGGGTGGTATCTAACTGAATGGTTGTCAATGTGTGCATTCAACTGACAGAGTTAAACTCACGTTTGGATTCAGCGGTTTACAAACCCTTTCTGTGCAGAATCCCAAAACCGGTAATTCCAGCTCAATGCCGGCATCCGTACTAAACAGCAGGAAACTTCGTCTAAAACTCAGGAGAAACGTTTCCTTGAAACTGCTCTGCTGTGCGTTCGTTCACCTAAGAGAGTTGAAACTATGTTGAGATTCAGCGAGTCAGAAACACGTTTATGCTAGGAGCTGCGTTGGGATATTCCCGAGTGAATGGGACCATAGGCTGTACAGAGAAATATCTGCTTCTGAAACCAAAACGGAGCTATCTAACTGAATGGTTGTCAATGTGTGCATTCAACTGACAGAGTTAAACTCACGTGTGGATTCAGCGGTTTGCAAACCCTTTCTGTGCAGAATCCCAAAACCGGTATGTCCAGCCCAATGCCGGCATCCGTACTAAACAGCAGGAAACTTCGTCTAAAACTCAGGAGAAACGTTTCCTTGAAACTGCTCTGCTGTGCGTTCGATCACCTAAGAGAGTTGAATCTATGTTGAGATTCAGCGAGACAGAAACACGTTTCTTCTAGGAGGTGCGTTGGGATATTCCCGAGTGAATGGGACCATAGGCTGTACAGAGAAATATCTGCTCCTACAACCAAAAGGGTGGTATCTAACTGAATGGTTGCCAATGTGTGCATTCAACTGACAGAGTTAAATTCACGTTTGGATTCAGCGGTTTGCAAACCCTTTCTGTGCAGAATCCCAAAACCGGTATTTCCAGCCCAATGCCGGCATACGTACTAAACAGCAGGAAACTTCGTCTAAAACTCAGGAGAAACGTTTCCTTGAAACTGCTCTGCTGTGCGTTCGTTCACCTAAGAGAGTTGAATCTATGTTGAGATTCAGCGAGTCAGAAACACGTTTCTTCTAGGAGCTGCGTTGGGATATTCCCGAGTGAATGGGACCATAGGCTGTACAGAGAAATATCTGCTTCTAAAACCAAAAGTGTGCTATCTAACTGAATGGTTGTCAATGTGTGCATTCAACTGACAGAGTTAAACTCACGTGTGGATTCAGCGGTTTGTAACCCTTTCTGTGCAGAATCCCTAAACTGGTATTTCCAGCCCAATGCCGGCATCCGTACTAAACAGCAGGAAACTTCGTCTAAAACTCAGGAGAAACGTTTCCTTGAAACTGCTCTGCTGTGCGTTCGTTCACCTAAGTGAGTGGAATCTATGTTGAGATTCAGCGAGTCAGAAACACGTTTCTTCTAGGAGCTGCGTTGGGATATTCCCGAGTGAATGGGACCATAGGCTGTACAGAGAAATATCTGCTTCTAAAACCAAAACGGAGGTATCTAACTGAATGGTTGCCAATGTGTGCATTCAACTGACAGAGTTAAACTCACGTGTGGATTCAGCGGTTTGCAAACCCTTTCTGTGCAGAATCCCAAAACCGGTATTTCCAGCCCAATGCCGGCATCCGTACTAAACAGCAGGAAACTTCGTCTAAAACTCAGGAGAAACGTTTCCTTGAAACTGCTCTGCTGTGCGTTCGATCACCTAAGAGAGTTGAATCTATGTTGAGATTCAGCGAGTCAGAAACACGTTTCTTCTAGGAGGTGCGTTGGGATATTCCCGAGTGAATGAGACCATAGGCTGTACAGAGAAATATCTGCTCCTACAACCAAAAGGGTGGTATCTAACTGAATGGTTGTCAATGTGTGCATTCAACTGACAGAGTTAAACTCACGTTTGGATTCAGCGGTTTACAAACCCTTTCTGTGCAGAATCCCAAAACCGGTAATTCCAGCTCAATGCCGGCATCCGTACTAAACAGCAGGAAACTTCGTCTAAAACTCAGGAGAAACGTTTCCTTGAAACTGCTCTGCTGTGCGTTCGTTCACCTAAGAGAGTTGAAACTATGTTGAGATTCAGCGAGTCAGAAACACGTTTATGCTAGGAGCTGCGTTGGGATATTCCCGAGTGAATGGGACCATAGGCTGTACAGAGAAATATCTGCTTCTGAAACCAAAACGGAGCTATCTAACTGAATGGTTGTCAATGTGTGCATTCAACTGACAGAGTTAAACTCACGTGTGGATTCAGCGGTTTGCAAACCCTTTCTGTGCAGAATCCCAAAACCGGTATGTCCAGCCCAATGCCGGCATCCGTACTAAACAGCAGGAAACTTCGTCTAAAACTCAGGAGAAACGTTTCCTTGAAACTGCTCTGCTGTGCGTTCGATCACCTAAGAGAGTTGAATCTATGTTGAGATTCAGCGAGTCAGAAACACGTTTCTTCTAGGAGGTGCGTTGGGATATTCCCGAGGGAATGGGACCATAGGCTGTACAGAGAAATATCTGCTCCTACAACCAAAAGGGTGGTATCTAACTGAATGGTTGTCAATGTGTGCATTCAACTGACAGAGTTAAATTCACGTTTGGATTCAGCGGTTTGCAAACCCTTTCTGTGCAGAATCCCAAACCCGGTAATTCCAGCTCAATGCCGGCATCCGTACTAAACAGCCGGAAACTTCGTCTAAAACTCAGGAGAAACGTTTCCTGGAAACTGCTCTGCTGTGCGTTCGTTCACCTAAGAGAGTTGAAACTATGTTGAGATTCAGCGAGTCAGAAACACGTTTATGCTAGGAGCTGCGTTGGGATATTCCCGAGTGAATGGGACCATAGGCTGTACAGAGAAATATCTGCTTCTAAAACCAAAACGGAGCTATCTAACTGAATGGCTGTCAATGTGTGCATTCAACTGACAGAGTTAAACTCACGTGTGGATTCACCTGTTTGCAAACCATTTCTGTGCAGAATCCCAAAACCGGTATGTCCAGCCCAATGCCGTCATCCGTACTAAACAGCAGGAAACTTCGTCTAAAACTCAGGAGAAACGTTTCCTTGAAACTGCTCTGCTGTGCGTTCGTTCACCTAAGAGAGTTGAATCTATGTTGAGATTCAGCGAGTCAGAAACACGTTTCTTCTAGGAGCTGCGTTGGGATATTCCCGAGTGAATGGGACCATAGGCTGTACAGAGAAATATCTGCATCTAAAACCAAAAGTGTGCTATCAAACTGAATGGTTGTCAATGTGTGCATTCAACTGACAGAGTTAAACTCACGTGTGGATTCAGCGGTTTGCAAACCCTTTCTGTGCAGAATCCCAAAACCGGTATTTCCAGCCCAATGCCGGCATACGTACTAAACAGCAGGAAACGTCGTCTAAGACTCAGGAGAAACGTTTCCTTGAAACTGCTCTGCTGTGCGTTCGTTCACCTAAGAGAGTTGAATCTATGTTGAGATTCAGCGAGTCAGAAACACGTTTCTTCTAGGAGCTGCGTTGGGATATTCCCGAGTGAATGGGACCATAGGCTGTACAGAGAAATATCTGCTTCTAAAACCAAAACGGATCTATGTAACTGAATGGTTGCCAATGTGTGCATTCAACTGACAGAGTTAAACTCACGTGTGGATTCAGCGGTTTGCAAACCCTTTCTGTGCAGAATCCCAAAACCGGTATTTCCAGCCCAATGCCGGCATACGTACTAAACAGCAGGAAACTTCGTCTAAAACTCAGGAGAAACGTTTCCTTGAAACTGCTCTGCTGCGCGTTCGATCACCTAAGAGAGTTGAATCTATGTTGTGATTCAGCGAGTCAGAAACACGTTTCTTCTAGGAGGTGCGTTGGGATATTCCCGAGTGAATGGGACCATAGGCTGTACAGAGAAATATCCGCTCCTACAACCAAAAGGGTGGTATCTAACTGAATGGTTGTCAATGTGTGCATTCAACTGACAGAGTTAAACTCACGTTTGGATTCAGCGGTTTACAAACCCTTTCTGTGCAGAATCCCAAAACCGGTAATTCCAGCTCAATGCCGGCATCCGTACTAAACAGCAGGAAACTTCGTCTAAAACTCAGGAGAAAAGTTTCCTTGAAACTGCTCTGCTGTGCGTTCGTTCACCTAAGAGAGTTGAAACTATGTTGAGATTCAGCGAGTCAGAAACACGTTTATGCTACGAGCTGCGTTGGGATATTCTCGAGTGAATGGGACCATAGGCTGTACAGAGAAATATCTGCTTCTAAAACCAAAACGGAGCTATCTAACTGAATGGTTGTCAATGTGTGCATTCAACTGACAGAGTTAAACTCACGTGTGGATTCAGCGGTTTGCAAACCCTTTCTGTGCAGAATCCCAAAACCGGTATTTCCAGCCCAATGCCGGCATACGTACTAAACAGCAGGAAACTTCGTCTAAAACTCAGGAGCAACGTTTCCTTGAAACTGCTCTGCTGTGCGTTCGTTCACCTAAGAGAGTTGAATCTATGTTGCGATTCAGCGAGTCAGAAACACGTTTCTTCTAGGAGCTGCGTTGGGATATTCCCGTGTGAATGGGACCATAGGCTGTACAGAGAAATATCTGCTCCTATAACCAAAAGGGTGGTATCTAACTGAATGGTTGTCAATGTGTGCATTCAACTGACAGAGTTAAACTCACGTGTGGATTCAGCGGTTTACAAACCCTTTCTGTGCAGAATTCCAAAACCGGTAATTCCAGCTCAATGCCGGCATCCGTACTAAACAGCAGGAAACTTCGTCTAAAACTCAGGAGAAAAGTTTCCTTGAAACTGCTCTGCTGTGCGTTCGTTCACCTAAGAGAGTTGAAACTATGTTGAGATTCAGCGAGTCAGAAACACGTTTATGCTAGGAGCTGCGTTGGGATATTCCCGAGTGAATGGGACCATAGGCTGTACAGAGAAATATCTGCTTCTAAAACCAAAACGGAGCTATGTAACTGAATGGTTGTCAATGTGTGCATTCAACTGACAGAGTTAAACTCACGTGTGGATTCAGCGGTTTGCAAACCCTTTCTGTGCAGAATCCCAAAACCGGTATTTCCAGCCCAATGCCGGCATACGTACTAAACAGCAGGAAACTTCGTCTAAAACTCAGGAGAAACGTTTCCTTGAAACTGCTCTGCTGTGCGTTCGTTCACCTAAGAGAGTTGAATCTATGTTGAGATTCAGCGAGTCAGAAACACGTTTCTTCTAGGGGCTGCGTTGGGATATTCCCGAGTGAATGGGACCATAGGCTGTACAGAGAAATATCTGCTTCTAAAACCAAAAGTGTGCTATCTAACTGAATGGTTGTCAATGTGTGCATTCAACTGACAGAGTTAAACTCACGTGTGGATTCAGCGGTTTGTAACGCTTTCTGTGCAGAATCCCAAAACTGGTATTTCCAGCCCAATGCCGGCATCCATACTAAACAGCAGGAAACTTCGTCTAAAACTCAGGAGAAACGTTTCCTTGAAACTGCTCTGCTGTGCGTTCGTTCACCTAAGTGAGTGGAATCTATGTTGAGATTCAGCGAGTCAGAAACACGTTTCTTCTAGGAGCTGCGTTGGGATATTCCCGAGTGAATGGGACCATAGGCTGTACAGAGAAATATCTGCTTCTAAAACCAAAACGGAGCTATCTAACTGAATGGTTGCCAATGTGTGCATTCAACTGACAGAGTTAAACTCACGTGTGGATTCAGCGGTTTGCAAACCCTTTCTGTGCAGAATCCCAAAACCGGTATTTCCAGCCCAATGCCGGCATCCGTACTAAACAGCAGGAAACTTCGTCTAAAACTCAGGAGAAACGTTTCCTTGAAACTGCTCTGCTGTGCGTTCGATCACCTAAGAGAGTTGAATCTATGTTGAGATTCAGCGAGTCAGAAACACGTTTCTTCTAGGAGGTGCGTTGGGATATTCCCGAGTGAATGGGACCGTAGGCTGTACAGAGAAATATCTGCTCCTACAACCAAAAGGGTGGTATCTAACTGAATGGTTGTCAATGTGTGCATTCAACTGACAGAGTTAAATTCACGTTTGGATTCAGCGGTTTGCAAACCCTTTCTGTGCAGAATCCCAAACCCGGTAATTCCAGCTCAATGCCGGCATCCGTACTAAACAGCCGGAAACTTCGTCTAAAACTCAGGAGAAACGTTTCCTGGAAACTGCTCTGCTGTGCGTTCGTTCACCTAAGAGAGTTGAAACTATGTTGAGATTCAGCGAGTCAGAAACACGTTTATGCTAGGAGCTGCGTTGGGATATTCCCGAGTGAATGGGACCATAGGCTGTACAGAGAAATATCTGCTCCTATAACCAAAAGGGTGGTATCTAACTGAATGGTTGTCAATGTGTGCATTCAACTGACAGAGTTAAACTCACGTGTGGATTCAGCGGTTTACAAACCCTTTCTGTGCAGAATCCCAAAACCGGTAATTCCAGCTCAATGCCGGCATCCGTACGAAGCAGCAGGAAACTTCGTCTAAAACTCAGGAGAAAAGTTTCCTTGAAACTGCTCTGCTGTGCGTTCGTTCACCTAAGAGAGTTGAAACTATGTTGAGATTCAGCGAGTCAGAAACACGTTTATGCTAGGAGCTGCGTTGGGATATTCCCGAGTGAATGGGACCATAGGCTGTACAGAGAAATATCTGCTTCTAAAACCAAAACGGAGCTATGTAACTGAATGGTTGTCAATGTGTGCATTCAACTGACAGAGTTAAACTCACGTGTGGATTCAGCGGTTTGCAAACCCTTTCTGTGCAGAATCCCAAAACCGGTATTTCCAGCCCAATGCCGGCATCCGTACTAAACAGCAGGAAACTTCGTCTAAAACTCAGGAGAAACGTTTCCTTGAAACTGCTCTGCTGTGCGTTCGATCACCTAAGAGAGTTGAATCTATGTTGAGATTCAGCGTGTCAGAAACACGTTTCTTCTAGGAGGTGCCTTGGGATATTCCCGAGTGAATGGGACCATAGGCTGTACAGAGAAATATCTGCTCCTACAACCAAAAGGGTGGTATCTAACTGAATGGTTGTCAATGTGTGCATTCAACTGACAGAGTTAAATTCACGTTTGGATTCAGCGGTTTACAAACCCTTTCTGTGCAGAATCCCAAACCCGGTAATTCCAGCTCAATGCCGGCATCCGTACTAAACAGCAGGAAACTTCGTCTAAAACTCAGGAGCAACGTTTCCTTGAAACTGCTCTGCTGTGCGTTCGTTCACCTAAGTGAGTGGAATCTATGTTGAGATTCAGCGAGTCAGAAACACGTTTCTTCTAGGAGCTGCGTTGGGATATTCCCGAGTGAATGGGACCATAGGCTGTACAGAGAAATATCTGCTTCTAAAACCAAAACGGAGCTATCTAACTGAATGGTTGTCAATGTGTGCATTCAACTGACAGAGTTAAACTCACGTGTGGATTCAGCGGTTTGCAAACCCTTTCTGTGCAGAATCCCAAAACCGGTATTTCCAGCCCAATGCCGGCATCCGTACTAAACAGCAGGAAACTTCGTCTAAAACTCAGGAGAAACGTTTCCTTGAAACTGCTCTGCTGTGCGTTCGATCACCTAAGAGAGTTGAATCTATGTTGAGATTCAGCGAGTCAGAAACACGTTTCTTCTAGGAGGTGCGTTGGGATATTCCCGAGTGAATGGGACCATAGGCTGTACAGAGAAATATCTGCTCCTGCAACCAAAAGGGTGGTATCTAACTGAATGGTTGTCAATGTGTGCATTCAACTGACAGAGTTAAATTCACGTTTGGATTCAGCGGTTTGCAAACCCTTTCTGTGCAGAATCCCAAACCCGGTAATTCCAGCTCAATGCCGGCATCCGTACTAAACAGCCGGAAACTTCGTCTAAAACTCAGGAGAAACGTTTCCTTGAAACTGCTCTGCTGTGCGTTCGTTCACCTAAGAGAGTTGAATCTATGTTGAGATTCAGCGAGTCAGAAACACGTTTCTTCTAGGAGCTGCGTTGGGATACTCCCGAGTGAATGGGACCATAGGCTGTACAGAGAAATATCTGCTTCTAAAACCAAAACGGAGCTATCTAACTGAATGGTTGCCAATGTGTGCATTCAACTGACAGAGTTAAACTCACGTGTGGATTCAGCGGTTTGCAAACCCTTTCTGTGCAGAATCCCAAAACCGGTATTTCCAGCCCAATGCCGGCATCCGTACTAAACAGCAGGAAACTTCGTCTAAAACTCAGGAGAAACGTTTCCTTGAAACTGCTCTGCTGTGCGTTCGATCACCTAAGAGAGTTGAATCTATGTTGAGATTCAGCGTGTCAGAAACACGTTTCTTCTAGGAGGTGCCTTGGGATATTCCCGAGTGAATGGGACCATAGGCTGTACAGAGAAATATCTGCTCCTACAACCAAAAGGGTGGTATCTAACTGAATGGTTGTCAATGTGTGCATTCAACTGACAGAGTTAAATTCACGTTTGGATTCAGCGGTTTACAAACCCTTTCTGTGCAGAATCCCAAACCCGGTAATTCCAGCTCAATGCCGGCATCCGTACTAAACAGCAGGAAACTTCGTCTAAAACTCAGGAGAAACGTTTCCTGGAAACTGCTCTGCTGTGCGTTCGTTCACCTAAGAGAGTTGAATCTATGTTGAGATTCAGCGAGTCAGAAACACGTTTCTTCTAGGAGCTGCGTTGGGATATTCCCGAGTGAATGGGACCATAGGCTGTACAGAGAAATATCTGCTCCTACAACCAAAAGGGTGGTATCTAACTGAATGGTTGTCAATGTGTGCATTCAACTGACAGAGTTAAACTCACGTTTGGATTCAGCGGTTTGCAAACCCTTTCTGTGCAGAATCCCAAAACCGGTAATTCCAGCTCAATGCCGGCATCCGTACTAAACAGCAGGAAACTTCGTCTAAAACTCAGGAGCAACGTTTCCTTGAAACTGCTCTGCTGTGCGTTCGTTCACCTAAGTGAGTGGAATCTATGTTGAGATTCAGCGAGTCAGAAACACGTTTCTTCTAGGAGCTGCGTTGGGATATTCCCGAGTGAATGGGACCATAGGCTGTACAGAGAAATATCTGCTTCTAAAACCAAAACGGAGCTATCTAACTGAATGGTTGTCAATGTGTGCATTCAACTGACAGAGTTAAACTCACGTGTGGATTCAGCGGTTTGCAAACCCTTTCTGTGCAGAATCCCAAAACCGGTATTTCCAGCCCAATGCCGGCATCCGTACTAAACAGCAGGAAACTTCGTCTAAAACTCAGGAGAAACGTTTCCTTGAAACTGCTCTGCTGTGCGTTCGATCACCTAAGAGAGTTGAATCTATGTTGAGATTCAGCGAGTCAGAAACACGTTTCTTCTAGGAGGTGCGTTGGGATATTCCCGAGTGAATGGGACCATAGGCTGTACAGAGAAATATCTGCTCCTACAACCAAAAGGGTGGTATCTAACTGAATGGTTGTCAATGTGTGCATTCAACTGACAGAGTTAAACTCACGTTTGGATTCAGCGGTTTACAAACCCTTTCTGTGCAGAATCCCAAAACCGGTAATTCCAGCTCAATGCCGGCATCCGTACTAAACAGCAGGAAACTTCGTCTAAAACTCAGGAGAAACGTTTCCTTGAAACTGCTCTGCTGTGCGTTCGTTCACCTAAGAGAGTTGAAACTATGTTGAGATTCAGCGAGTCAGAAACACGTTTATGCTAGGAGCTGCGTTGGGATATTCCCGAGTGAATGGGACCATAGGCTGTACAGAGAAATATCTGCTTCTGAAACCAAAACGGAGCTATCTAACTGAATGGTTGTCAATGTGTGCATTCAACTGACAGAGTTAAACTCACGTGTGGATTCAGCGGTTTGCAAACCCTTTCTGTGCAGAATCCCAAAACCGGTATGTCCAGCCCAATGCCGGCATCCGTACTAAACAGCAGGAAACTTCGTCTAAAACTCAGGAGAAACGTTTTCTTGAAACTGCTCTGCTGTGCGTTCGATCACCTAAGAGAGTTGAATCTATGTTGAGATTCAGCGAGTCAGAAACACGTTTCTTCTAGGAGGTGCGTTGGGATATTCCCGAGTGAATGGGACCATAGGCTGTACAGAGAAATATCTGCTCCAACAACCAAAAGGGTGGTATCTAACTGAATGGTTGTCAATGTGTGCATTCAACTGACAGAGTTAAATTCACGTTTGGATTCAGCGGTTTGCAAACCCTTTCTGTGCAGAATCCCAAACCCGGTAATTCCAGCTCAATGCCGGCATCCGTACTAAACAGCCGGAAACTTCGTCTAAAACTCAGGAGAAACGTTTCCTGGAAACTGCTCTGCTGTGCGTTCGTTCACCTAAGAGAGTTGAAACTATGTTGAGATTCAGCGAGTCAGAAACACGTTTATGCTAGGAGCTGCGTTGGGATATTCCCGAGTGAATGGGACCATAGGTTGTACAGAGAAATATCTGCTTCTAAAACCAAAACGGAGCTATCTAACTGAATGGCTGTCAATGTGTGCATTCAACTGACAGAGTTAAACTCACGTGTGGATTCACCTGTTTGCAAACCATTTCTGTGCAGAATCCCAAAACCGGTATGTCCAGCCCAATGCCGTCATCCGTACTAAACAGCAGGAAACTTCGTCTAAAACTCAGGAGAAACGTTTCCTTGAAACTGCTCTGCTGTGCGTTCGTTCACCTAAGAGAGTTGAATCTATGTTGAGATTCAGCGAGTCAGAAACACGTTTCTTCTAGGAGCTGCGTTGGGATATTCCCGAGTGAATGGAACCATAGGCTGTACAGATAAATATCTGCATCTAAAACCAAAAGTGTGCTATCAAACTGAATGGTTGTCAATGTGTGCATTCAACTGACAGAGTTAAACTCACGTGTGGATTCAGCGGTTTGCAAACCCTTTCTGTGCAGAATCCCAAAACCGGTATTTCCAGCCCAATGCCGGCATACGTACTAAACAGCAGGAAACGTCGTCTAAGACTCAGGAGAAACGTTTCCTTGAAACTGCTCTGCTGTGCGTTCGTTCACCTAAGAGAGTTGAATCTATGTTGAGATTCAGCGACTCAGAAACACGTTTCTTCTAGGAGCTGCGTTGGGATATTCCCGAGTGAATGGGACCATAGGCTGTACAGAGAAATATCTGCTTCTAAAACCAAAACGGATCTATGTAACTGAATCGTTGCCAATGTGTGCATTCAACTGACAGAGTTAAACTCACGTGTGGATTCAGCGGTTTGCAAACCCTTTCTGTGCAGAATCCCAAAACCGGTATTTCCAGCCCAATGCCGGCATACGTACTAAACAGCAGGAAACTTCGTCTAAAACTCAGGAGAAACGTTTCCTTGAAACTGCTCTGCTGTGCGTTCGTTCACCTAAGAGAGTTGAATCTATGTTGCGATTCATCGAGTCAGAAACACGTTTCTTCTAGGAGCTGCGTTGGGATATTCCCGAGTGAATGGGACCATAGGCTGTACAGAGAAATATCTGCTCCTATAACCAAAAGGGTGGTATCTAACTGAATGGTTGTCAATGTGTGCATTCAACTGACAGAGTTAAACTCACGTGTGGATTCAGCGGTTTACAAACCCTTTCTGTGCGGAATCCCAAAACCGGTAATTCCAGCTCAATGCCGGCATCCGTACTAAACAGCAGGAAACTTCGTCTAAAACTCAGGAGAAAAGTTTCCTTGAAACTGCTCTGCTGTGCGTTCGTTCACCTAAGAGAGTTGAAACTATGTTGAGATTCAGCGAGTCAGAAACACGTTTATGCTAGGAGCTGCGTTGGGATATTCCCGAGTGAATGGGACCATAGGCTGTACAGAGAAATATCTGCTTCTAAAACCAAAACGGAGCTATGTAACTGAATGGTTGTCAATGTGTGCATTCAACTGACAGAGTTAAACTCACGTGTGGATTCAGCGGTTTGCAAACCCTTTCTGTGCAGAATCCCAAAACCGGTATTTCCAGCCCAATGCCGGCATCCGTACTAAACAGCAGGAAACTTCGTCTAAAACTCAGGAGAAACGTTTCCTTGAAACTGCTCTGCTGTGCGTTCGATCACCTAAGAGAGTTGAATCTATGTTGAGATTCAGCGTGTCAGAAACACGTTTCTTCTAGGAGGTGCCTTGGGATATTCCCGAGTGAATGGGACCATAGGCTGTACAGAGAAATATCTGCTCCTACAACCAAAAGGGTGGTATCTAACTGAATGGTTGTCAATGTGTGCATTCAACTGACAGAGTTAAATTCACGTTTGGATTCAGCGTTTTACAAACCCTTTCTGTGCAGAATCCCAAACCGGTAATTCCAGCTCAATGCCGGCATCCGTACTAAACAGCAGGAAACTTCGTCTAAAACTCAGGAGAAACGTTTCCTGGAAACTGCTCTGCTGTGCGTTCGTTCACCTAAGAGAGTTGAAACTATGTTGAGATTCAGCGAGTCAGAAACACGTTTATGCTAGGAGCTGCGTTGGGATATTCCCGAGTGAATGGGACCATAGGCTGTACAGAGAAATATCTGCTCCTACAACCAAAAGGGTGGTATCTAACTGAATGGTTGTCAATGTGTGCATTCAACTGACAGAGTTAAACTCACGTTTGGATTCAGCGGTTTGCAAACCCTTTCTGTGCAGAATCCCAAAACCGGTAATTCCAGCTCAATGCCGGCATCCGTACTAAACAGCAGGAAACTTCGTCTAAAACTCAGGAGAAAAGTTTCCTTGAAACTGCTCTGCTGTGCGTTCGTTCACCTAAGAGAGTTGAAACTATGTTGAGATTCAGCGAGTCAGAAACACGTTTATGCTACGAGCTGCGTTGGGATATTCCCGAGTGAATGGGACCATAGGCTGTACAGAGAAATATCTGCTTCTAAAACCAAAACGGAGCTATCTAACTGAATGGTTGTCAATGTGTGCATTCAACTGACAGAGTTAAACTCACGTGTGGATTCAGCGGTTTGCAAACCCTTTCTGTGCAGAATCCCAAAACCGGTATTTCCAGCCCAATGCCGGCATACGTACTAAACAGCAGGAAACTTCGTCTAAAACTCAGGAGCAACGTTTCCTTGAAACTGCTCTGCTGTGCGTTCGTTCACCTAAGAGAGTTGAATCTATGTTGCGATTCAGCGAGTCAGAAACACGTTTCTTCTAGGAGCTGCGTTGGGATATTCCCGAGTGAATGGGACCATAGGCTGTACAGAGAATTATCTGCTCCTACAACCAAAAGGGTGGTATCTAACTGAATGGTTGTCAATGTGTGCATTCAACTGACAGAGTTAAACTCACGTGTGGATTCAGCGGTTTACAAACCCTTTCTGTGCAGAATCCCAAAACCGGTAATTCCAGCTCAATGCCGGCATACGTACTAAACAGCAGGAAACTTCGTCTAAAACTCAGGAGAAACGTTTCCTTGAAACTGCTCTGCTGTGCGTTCGTTCACCTAAGAGAGTTGAAACTATGTTGAGATTCAGCGAGTCAGAAACACGTTTATGCTAGGAGCTGCGTTGGGATATTCCCGAGTGAATGGGACCATAGGCTGTACAGAGAAATATCTGCTTCTGAAACCAAAACGGAGCTATCTAACTGAATGGTTGTCAATGTGTGCATTCAACTGACAGAGTTAAACTCACGTGTGGATTCAGCGGTTTGCAAACCCTTTCTGTGCAGAATCCCAAAACCGGTATGTCCAGCCCAATGCCGGCATCCGTACTAAACAGCAGGAAACTTCGTCTAAAACTCAGGAGAAACGTTTCCTTGAAACTGCTCTGCTGTGCGTTCGATCACCTAAGAGAGTTGAATCTATGTTGAGATTCAGCGAGTCAGAAACACGTTTCTTCTAGGAGGTGCGTTGGGATATTCCCGAGTGAATGGGACCATAGGCTGTACAGAGAAATATCTGCTCCTAAACCAAAAGGGTGGTATCTAACTGAATGGTTGTCAATGTGTGCATTCAACTGACAGAGTTAAATTCACGTTTGGATTCAGCGGTTTACAAACACTTTCTGTGCAGAATCCCAAACCCGTTAATTCCAGCTCAATGCCGGCATCCGTACTAAACAGCCGGAAACTTCGTCTAAAACTCAGGAGAAACTTTTCCTTGAAACTGCTCTGCTGTGCGTTCGTTCACCTAAGAGAGTTGAAACTATGTTGAGATTCAGCGAGTCAGAAACACGTTTATGCTAGGAGCTGCGTTGGGATATTCCCGAGTGAATGGGACCATAGGCTGTACAGAGAAATATCTGCTTCTAAAACCAAAACGGAGCTATCTAACTGTATGGTTGTCAATCTGTGCAATCAACTGACAGAGTTAAACTCACGTGTGGATTCAGCTGTTTGCAAACCATTTCTGTGCAGAATCCCAAAACCGGTATGTCCAGCCCAATGCCATCATCCGTACTAAACAGCAGGAAACTTCGTCTAAAACTCAGGAGAAAAGTTTCCTTGAAACTGCTCTGCTGTGCGTTCGTTCACCTAAGAGAGTTGAATCTATGTTGAGATTCAGCGAGTCAGAAACACGTTTCTTGTAGGAGCTGCGTTGGGATATTCCCGAGTGAATGGGACCATAGGCTGTACAGAGAAATATCTGCTTCTAAAACCAAAAGTGTGCTATCAAACTGAATGGTTGTCAATGTGTGCATTCAACTGACAGAGTTAAACTCACGTGTGGATTCAGCGGTTTGCAAACCCTTTCTGTGCAGAATCCCAAAACCGGTATTTCCAGCCCAATGCCGGCATACGTACTAAACAGCAGGAAACTTCGTCTAAGACTCAGGAGAAACGTTTCCTTGAAACTGCTCTGCTGTGCGTTCGTTCACCTAAGAGAGTTGAATCTATGTTGACATTCAGCGAGTCAGAAACACGTTTCTTCTAGGAGCTGCGTTGGGATATTCCCGAGTGAATGGGACCATAGGCTGTACAGAGAAATATCTGCTTCTAAACCAAAAGTGTGCTATCAAACTGAATGGTTGTCAATGTGTGCATTCAACTGACAGAGTTAAACTCACGTGTGGATTCAGCGGTTTGCAAACCCTTTCTGTGCAGAATCCCAAAACCGGTATTTCCAGCCCAATGCCGGCATCCGTACTAAACAGCAGGAAACTTCGTCTAAAACTCAGGAGAAACGTTTCCTTGAAACTGCTCTGCTGTGCGTTCGTTCACCTAAGAGAGTTGAATCTATGTTGAGATTCAGCGAGTCAGAAACACGTTTCTTCTAGGAGCTGCGTTGGGATATTCCCGAGTGAATGGGACCATAGGCTGTACAGAGAAATATCTGATTCTAAAACCAAAAGTGTGCCATCAAACTGAATGGTTGTCAATGTGTGCATTCAACTGACAGAGTTAAACTCACGTGTGGATTCAGCGGTTTGCAAACCCTTTCTGTGCAGAATCCCAAAACCGGTATTTCCAGCCCAATGCCCGCATCCATACTAAACAGCAGGAAACTTCGTCTAAAACTCAGGAGAAACGTTTCCTTGAAACTGCTCTGCTGTGCGTTCGTTCACCTAAGAGAGTTGAATCTATGTTGAGATTCAGCGAGTCAGAAACACGTTTCTTCTAGGAGCTGCGTTGGGATATTCCCGAGTGAATGGGACCATAGGCTGTACAGAGAAATATCTGCTTCTAAAACCAAAACGGAGCTATCTAACTGAATGGTTGTCAATGCCTGCATTCAACTGACAGAGTTAAACTCACGTGTGGATTCAGCGGTTTGCAAACCCTTTCTGTGCAGAATCCCAAAACCGGTATTTCCAGCCCAATGCCGGCATACGTACTAAACAGCAGGAAACTTCGTCTAAAACTCAGGAGAAAAGTTTCCTTGAAACTGCTCTGCTGTGCGTTCGTTCACCTAAGAGAGTTGAATCTATGTTGAGATTCAGCGAGTCAGAAACACGTTTCTTCTAGGAGCTGCGTTGGGATATTCCCGAGTGAATGGGACCATAGGCTGTACAGAGAAATATCTGCTTCTAAAACCAAAAGTGTGCTATCAAACTGAACGGTTGTCAATGTGTGCATTCAACTGACAGAGTTAAACTCACGTGTGGATTCAGCGGTTTGCAAACCCTTTCTGTGCAGAATCCCAAAACCGGTATTTCCAGCCCAATGCCGGCATCCGTACTAAACAGCAGGAAACTTCGTCTAAAACTCAGGAGAAACGTTTCCTTGAAACTGCTCTGCTGTGCGTTCGTTCACCTAAGAGAGTTGAATCTATGTTGAGATTCAGCGAGTCAGAAACACGTTTCTTCTAGGAGCTGCGTTGGGATATTCCCGAGTGAATGGGACCATAGGCTGTACAGAGAAATATCTGCTTCTAAAACCAAAAGTGTGCTATCAAACTGAATGGTTGTCAATGTTTGCACTCAACTGACAGAGTTAAACTCACGTGTGGATTCAGCGGTTTGCAAACCCTTTCTGTGCAGAATCCCAAAACCGGTATTTCCAGCCCAATGCCGGCATCCGTACTAAACAGCAGGAAACTTCGTCTAAAACTCAGGAGAAACGTTTCCTTGAAACTGCTCTGCTGTGCGTTCGTTCACCTAAGAGAGTTGAATCTATGTTGAGATTCAGCGAGTCAGAAACACGTTTCTTCTAGGAGCTGCGTTGGGATATTCCCGAGTGAATGGGACCATAGGCTGTACAGAGAAATATCTGCTTCTAAAACCAAAAGTGTGCTATCAAACTGAATGGTTGTCAATGTGTGCATTCAACTGACAGAGTTAAACTCACGTGTGGATTCAGCGGTTTGCAAACCCTTTCTGTGCAGAATCCCAAAACCGGTATTTCCAGCCCAATGCCGGCATACGTACTAAACGGCAGAAAACTTCGTCTAAAACTCAGGAGAAACGTTTCCTTGAAACTGCTCTGCTGTGCGTTCGTTCACCTAAGAGAGTTGAATCTATGTTGAGATTCAGCGAGTCAGAAACACGTTTCTTCTAGGAGCTGCGTTGGGATATTCCCGAGTGAATGGGACCATAGGCTGTACAGAGAAATATCTGCTCCTACAACCAAAAGGGTGGTATCTAAATGAGTGGTAGTCAATGTGTGCATTCAACTGACAGAGTTAAACTGACGTGTGGATTCAGCGGATTACAAACCCTTTCTGTGCAGAATCCCAAAACCGGTAATTCCAGCTCAATGCCAGCATCCGTACTAAAAGGCAGGAAACTTCGTCTAAAACTCAGGAGAAACGTTTCCTTGAAACTGCTCTGCTGTGCGTTCGTTCACCTAAGAGAGTTGAAACTATGTTGAGATTCAGCGAGTCAGAAACACGTTTATGCTAGGAGCTGCGTTGGGATATTCCCGAGTGAATGGGACCAAAGGCTGTACAGAGAAATATCTGCTTCTAAAACCAAAACGGAGCTATGTAACTGAATGGTTGTCAATGTGTGCATTCAACTGACAGAGTTAAACTCACGTGTGGATTCAGCGGTTTGCAAACCCATTCTGTGCAGAATCCCAAAACCGGTATTTCCAGCCCAATGCCGGCATCCGTACTAAACAGCAGGAAACTTCGTCTAAAACTCAGGAGAAACGTTTCCTTGAAACTGCTCTGCTGTGCGTTCGTTCACCTAAGAGAGTTGAATCTATGTTGAGATTCAGCGAGTCAGAAACGCGTTTCTTCTAGGAGCTGAGTTGGGATATTCCCGAGTGAATGGGACCATAGGCTGTACAGAGAAATATCTGCTTCTAAAACCAAAACGGAGCTATCTAACTGAATGGTTGTCAACGTGTGCATTCAACTGACAGAGTTAAACTCACGTGTGGATTCAGCGGTTTGCAAACCCTTTCTGTGAAGAATCCCAAAACCGGTATTTCCAGCCCAATGCCGGCATCCGTACTAAACAGCAGGAAACTTCGTCTAAAACTCAGGAGAAACGTTTCCTTGAAACTGCTCTGCTGTGCGTTCGATCATCTAAGAGAGTTGAATCTATGTTGAGATTCAGCGAGTCAGAAACACGTTTCTTCTAGGAGGTGCGTTGGGATATTCCCGAGTGAATGGGACCATAGGCTGTACAGAGAAATATCTGCTCCTACAACCAAAAGGATGGTATCTAAATGAATGGTTGTCAATGTGTGCATTCAACTGACAGAGTTAAACTGACGTGTGGATTCAGCGGATTACAAACCCTTTCTGTGCAGAATCCCAAAACCGGTAATTCCAGCTCAATGCCGGCATCCGTACTAAACAGCAGGAAACTTCGTCTAAAACTCAGGAGAAACGTTTCCTTGAAACTGCTCTGCTGTGCGTTCGTTCACCTAAGAGAGTTGAAACTATGTTGAGATTCAGCGAGTCAGAAACACGTTTCTTCTAGGAGCTGCGTTAGGATATTCCCGAGCGAATGGGACCATAGGCTGTACAGAGAAATATCTGCTTCTAAAACCAAAAGTGTGCTATCAAACTGAATGGTTGTCAATGAGTGCATTCAACTGACAGATTTAAACTCACGTGTGGATTCAGCGGTTTGCAAACCCTTTCTGTGCAGAATCCCAAAACCGGTATTTCCAGCCCAATGCCGGCATCCGTACTAAACAGCAGGAAACTTCGTCTAAAACTCAGGAGAAACGTTTCCTTGAAACTGCTCTGCTGTGCGTTTGTTCACCTAAGAGAGTTGAATCTATGTTGAGATTCAGCGAGTCAGAAACACGTTTCTTCTAGGAGCTGCGTTGGGATATTCCCGAGTGAATGGGACCATAGGCTGTACAGAGAAATATCTGCTTCTAAAACCAAAAGTGTGCTATCAAACTGAATGGTTGTCAATGTGTGCATTCAACTGACAGAGTTAAACTCACGTGTGGATTCAGCGGTTTGCAAACCCTTTCTGTGCAGAATCCCAAAACCGGTATTTCCAGCCCAATGCTGGCATACGTACTAAACAGCAGGAAACTTCGTCTAAAACTCAGGAGAAACGTTTCCTTGAAACTGCTCTGCTGTGCGTTCGTTCACCTAAGAGAGTTGAATCTATGTTGAGATTCAGCGAGTCAGAAACACGTTTCTTCTAGGAGCTGCGTTGGGATACTCCCGAGTGAATGGGACCATAGGCTGTACAGAGAAATATCTGCTTCTAAAACCAAAACGGAGCTATCTAACTGAATGGTTGCCAATGTGTGCATTCAACTGACAGAGTTAAACTCACGTGTGGATTCAGCGGTTTGCAAACCCTTTCTGTGCAGAATCCCAAAACCGGTATTTCCAGCCCAATGCCGGCATACGTACTAAACAGCAGGAAACTTCGTCTGAAACTCAGGAGAAACGTTTCCTTGATACTGCTCTGCTGCGCGTTCGATCACCTAAGAGAGTTGAATCTATGTTGAGATTCAGCGAGTCAGAAACACGTTTCTTCTAGGAGGTGCGTTGGGATATTCCCGAGTGAATGGGACCAGAGGCTGTACAGAGAAATATCTGCTCTTACAACCAAAAGGGTGGTATCTAACTGAATGGTTGTCAATGTGTGCATTCAACTGTCAGAGTTAAACTCACGTTTGGATTCAGCGGTTTACAATCCCTTTCTGTGCAGAATCCCAAAACCGGTAATTCCAGCTCAATGCCGGCATCCGTACTAAACAGCAGGAAACTTCGTCTAAAACTCAGGAGAAACGTTTCCTTGAAACTGCTCTGCTGTGCGTTCGTTCACCTAAGAGAGTTGAATCTATGTTGAGATTCAGCGAGTCAGAAACACGTTTCTTCTAGGAGCTGCGTTGGGATATTCCCGAGTGAATGGGACCATAGGCTGTACAGAGAAATATCTGCTTCTAAAACCAAAACGGAGCTATCTAACTGAATGGTTGTCAATGCCTGCATTCAACTGACAGAGTTAAACTCACGTGTGGATTCAGCGGTTTGCAAACCCTTTCTGTGCAGAATCCCAAAACCGGTATTTCCAGCCCAATGCCGGCATACGTACTAAACAGCAGGAAACTTCGTCTAAAACTCAGGAGAAAAGTTTCCTTGAAACTGCTCTGCTGTGCGTTCGTTCACCTAAGAGAGTTGAATCTATGTTGAGATTCAGCGAGTCAGAAACACGTTTCTTCTAGGAGCTGCGTTGGGATATTCCCGAGTGAATGGGACCATAGGCTGTACAGAGAAATATCTGCTTCTAAAACCAAAAGTGTGCTATCAAACTGAACGGTTGTCAATGTGTGCATTCAACTGACAGAGTTAAACTCACGTGTGGATTCAGCGGTTTGCAAACCCTTTCTGTGCAGAATCCCAAAACCGGTATTTCCAGCCCAATGCCGGCATCCGTACTAAACAGCAGGAAACTTCGTCTAAAACTCAGGAGAAACGTTTCCTTGAAACTGCTCTGCTGTGCGTTCGTTCACCTAAGAGAGTTGAATCTATGTTGAGATTCAGCGAGTCAGAAACACGTTTCTTCTAGGAGCTGCGTTGGGATATTCCCGAGTGAATGGGACCATAGGCTGTACAGAGAAATATCTGCTTCTAAAACCAAAAGTGTGCTATCAAACTGAATGGTTGTCAATGTTTGCACTCAACTGACAGAGTTAAACTCACGTGTGGATTCAGCGGTTTGCAAACCCTTTCTGTGCAGAATCCCAAAACCGGTATTTCCAGCCCAATGCCGGCATCCGTACTAAACAGCAGGAAACTTCGTCTAAAACTCAGGAGAAACGTTTCCTTGAAACTGCTCTGCTGTGCGTTCGTTCACCTAAGAGAGTTGAATCTATGTTGAGATTCAGCGAGTCAGAAACACGTTTCTTCTAGGAGCTGCGTTGGGATATTCCCGAGTGAATGGGACCATAGGCTGTACAGAGAAATATCTGCTTCTAAAACCAAAAGTGTGCTATCAAACTGAATGGTTGTCAATGTGTGCATTCAACTGACAGAGTTAAACTCACGTGTGGATTCAGCGGTTTGCAAACCCTTTCTGTGCAGAATCCCAAAACCGGTATTTCCAGCCCAATGCCGGCATACGTACTAAACGGCAGAAAACTTCGTCTAAAACTCAGGAGAAACGTTTCCTTGAAACTGCTCTGCTGTGCGTTCGTTCACCTAAGAGAGTTGAATCTATGTTGAGATTCAGCGAGTCAGAAACACGTTTCTTCTAGGAGCTGCGTTGGGATATTCCCGAGTGAATGGGACCATAGGCTGTACAGAGAAATATCTGCTCCTACAACCAAAAGGGTGGTATCTAAATGAGTGGTAGTCAATGTGTGCATTCAACTGACAGAGTTAAACTGACGTGTGGATTCAGCGGATTACAAACCCTTTCTGTGCAGAATCCCAAAACCGGTAATTCCAGCTCAATGCCAGCATCCGTACTAAAAGGCAGGAAACTTCGTCTAAAACTCAGGAGAAACGTTTCCTTGAAACTGCTCTGCTGTGCGTTCGTTCACCTAAGAGAGTTGAAACTATGTTGAGATTCAGCGAGTCAGAAACACGTTTATGCTAGGAGCTGCGTTGGGATATTCCCGAGTGAATGGGACCAAAGGCTGTACAGAGAAATATCTGCTTCTAAAACCAAAACGGAGCTATGTAACTGAATGGTTGTCAATGTGTGCATTCAACTGACAGAGTTAAACTCACGTGTGGATTCAGCGGTTTGCAAACCCATTCTGTGCAGAATCCCAAAACCGGTATTTCCAGCCCAATGCCGGCATCCGTACTAAACAGCAGGAAACTTCGTCTAAAACTCAGGAGAAACGTTTCCTTGAAACTGCTCTGCTGTGCGTTCGTTCACCTAAGAGAGTTGAATCTATGTTGAGATTCAGCGAGTCAGAAACGCGTTTCTTCTAGGAGCTGAGTTGGGATATTCCCGAGTGAATGGGACCATAGGCTGTACAGAGAAATATCTGCTTCTAAAACCAAAACGGAGCTATCTAACTGAATGGTTGTCAACGTGTGCATTCAACTGACAGAGTTAAACTCACGTGTGGATTCAGCGGTTTGCAAACCCTTTCTGTGAAGAATCCCAAAACCGGTATTTCCAGCCCAATGCCGGCATCCGTACTAAACAGCAGGAAACTTCGTCTAAAACTCAGGAGAAACGTTTCCTTGAAACTGCTCTGCTGTGCGTTCGATCATCTAAGAGAGTTGAATCTATGTTGAGATTCAGCGAGTCAGAAACACGTTTCTTCTAGGAGGTGCGTTGGGATATTCCCGAGTGAATGGGACCATAGGCTGTACAGAGAAATATCTGCTCCTACAACCAAAAGGATGGTATCTAAATGAATGGTTGTCAATGTGTGCATTCAACTGACAGAGTTAAACTGACGTGTGGATTCAGCGGATTACAAACCCTTTCTGTGCAGAATCCCAAAACCGGTAATTCCAGCTCAATGCCGGCATCCGTACTAAACAGCAGGAAACTTCGTCTAAAACTCAGGAGAAACGTTTCCTTGAAACTGCTCTGCTGTGCGTTCGTTCACCTAAGAGAGTTGAAACTATGTTGAGATTCAGCGAGTCAGAAACACGTTTCTTCTAGGAGCTGCGTTAGGATATTCCCGAGCGAATGGGACCATAGGCTGTACAGAGAAATATCTGCTTCTAAAACCAAAAGTGTGCTATCAAACTGAATGGTTGTCAATGAGTGCATTCAACTGACAGATTTAAACTCACGTGTGGATTCAGCGGTTTGCAAACCCTTTCTGTGCAGAATCCCAAAACCGGTATTTCCAGCCCAATGCCGGCATCCGTACTAAACAGCAGGAAACTTCGTCTAAAACTCAGGAGAAACGTTTCCTTGAAACTGCTCTGCTGTGCGTTTGTTCACCTAAGAGAGTTGAATCTATGTTGAGATTCAGCGAGTCAGAAACACGTTTCTTCTAGGAGCTGCGTTGGGATATTCCCGAGTGAATGGGACCATAGGCTGTACAGAGAAATATCTGCTTCTAAAACCAAAAGTGTGCTATCAAACTGAATGGTTGTCAATGTGTGCATTCAACTGACAGAGTTAAACTCACGTGTGGATTCAGCGGTTTGCAAACCCTTTCTGTGCAGAATCCCAAAACCGGTATTTCCAGCCCAATGCTGGCATACGTACTAAACAGCAGGAAACTTCGTCTAAAACTCAGGAGAAACGTTTCCTTGAAACTGCTCTGCTGTGCGTTCGTTCACCTAAGAGAGTTGAATCTATGTTGAGATTCAGCGAGTCAGAAACACGTTTCTTCTAGGAGCTGCGTTGGGATACTCCCGAGTGAATGGGACCATAGGCTGTACAGAGAAATATCTGCTTCTAAAACCAAAACGGAGCTATCTAACTGAATGGTTGCCAATGTGTGCATTCAACTGACAGAGTTAAACTCACGTGTGGATTCAGCGGTTTGCAAACCCTTTCTGTGCAGAATCCCAAAACCGGTATTTCCAGCCCAATGCCGGCATACGTACTAAACAGCAGGAAACTTCGTCTGAAACTCAGGAGAAACGTTTCCTTGATACTGCTCTGCTGCGCGTTCGATCACCTAAGAGAGTTGAATCTATGTTGAGATTCAGCGAGTCAGAAACACGTTTCTTCTAGGAGGTGCGTTGGGATATTCCCGAGTGAATGGGACCAGAGGCTGTACAGAGAAATATCTGCTCTTACAACCAAAAGGGTGGTATCTAACTGAATGGTTGTCAATGTGTGCATTCAACTGTCAGAGTTAAACTCACGTTTGGATTCAGCGGTTTACAATCCCTTTCTGTGCAGAATCCCAAAACCGGTAATTCCAGCTCAATGCCGGCATCCGTACTAAACAGCAGGAAACTTCGTCTAAAACTCAGGAGAAACGTTTCCTTGAAACTGCTCTGCTGTGCGTTCGTTCACCTAAGAGAGTTGAAACTATGTTGAGATTCAGCGAGTCAGAAACACGTTTCTTCTAGGAGCTGCGTTGGGATATTCCCGAGCGAATGGGACCATAGGCTGTACAGAGAAATATCTGCTTCTAAAACCAAAAGTGTGCTATCAAACTGAATGGTTGTCAATGTGTGCATTCAACTGACAGAGTTAAACTCACGTGTGGATTCAGCGGTTTGCAAACCCTTTCTGTGCAGAATCCCAAAACCGGTATTTCCAGCCCAATGCCGGCATACGTACTAAACAGCAGGAAACTTCGTCTAAAACTCAGGAGAAACGTTTCCTTGAAACTGCTCTGCTGTGCGTTCGTTCACCTAAGAGAGTTGAATCTATGTTGAGATTCAGCGAGTCAGAAACACGTTTCTTCTAGGAGCTGCGTTGGGATACTCCCGAGTGAATGGGACCATAGGCTGTACAGAGAAATATCTGCTTCTAAAACCAAAACGGAGCTATCTAACTGAATGGTTGCCAATGTGTGCATTCAACTGACAGAGTTAAACTCACGTGTGGATTCAGCGGTTTGCAAACCCTTTCTGTGCAGAATCCCAAAACCGGTATTTTCAGCCCAATGCCGGCATACGTACTAAACAGCAGGAAACTTCGTCTAAAACTCAGGAGAAACGTTTCCTTGAAACTGCTCTGCTGTGCGTTCGTTCACCTAAGAGAGTTGAATCTATGTTGAGATTCAGCGAGTCAGAAACACGTTTCTTCTAGGAGCTGCGTTGGGATATTCCCGAGTGAATGGGACCATAGGCTGTACAGAGAAATATCTGCTTCTAAAACCAAAACGGAGCTATCTAACTGAATGGTTGTCAATGTGTGCATTCAACTGACAGAGTTAAACTCACGTGTGGATTCATCGGTTTGCAAACCCTTTCTGTGCAGAATCCCAAAACCGGTATTTCCAGCCCAATGCCGGCATCCGTACTAAACAGCAGGAAACTTCGTCTAAAACTCAGGAGAAACGTTTCCTTGAAACTGCTCTGCTGTGCGTTCGTTCACCTAAGAGAGTTGAATCTATGTTGAGATTCAGCGAGTCAGAAACACGTTTCTTCAAGGAGATGCGTTGGGATATTCCCGAGTGAATGGGACCATAGGCTGTACAGAGAAATATCTGCTTCTGAAACCAAAACGGAGCTATCTAACTGAATGGTTGTCAATGTGTGCATTCAACTGACAGAGTTAAACTCACGTGTGGAGTCAGCGGTTTGCAAACCCTTTCTGTGCAGAATCCCAAAACCGGTATTTCCAGCCCAATGCCGGCATCCGTACTAAACAGCAGGAAACTTCGTGTAAAACTCAGGAGAAACGTTTCCTTGAAACTGCTCTGCTGTGCGTTCGATCATCTAAGAGAGTTGAATCTATGTTGAGATTCAGCGAGTCAGAAACACGTTTCTTCTAGGAGGTGCGTTGGGATATTCCCGAGTGAATGGGACCATAGGCTGTACAGAGAAATATCTGCTCCTACAACCAAAAGGGTGGTATCTAACTGAATGGTTGTCAATGTGTGCATTCAACTGACAGAGTTAAACTCACGTGTGGATTCAGCGGTTTGCAATCCCTCTCTGTGCAGAATCCCAAAACCGGTATTTCCAGCCCAATGCCGGCATCCGTACTAAACAGGAGGAAACTTCGTCTAAAACTCAGGAGAAACGTTTCCTTGAAACTGCTCTACTGTGCGTTCGTTCACCTAAGAGAGTTGAATCTATGTTGAGATTCAGCGAGTCAGAAACACGTTTCTTCTAGGAGCTGCGTTGGGATATTCCCGAGTGAATGGGACCATAGGCTGTACAGAGAAATATCTGCTTCTAAAACCAAAAGTGTGCTATCAAACTGAATGGTTGTCAATGTGTGCATTCAACTGACAGAGTTAAACTCACGTGTGGATTCAGCGGTTTGCAAACCCTTTCTGTGCAGAATCCCAAAACCGGTATTTCCAGCCCAATGCCGGCATCCGTACTAAACAGCAGGAAACTTCGTCTAAAACTCAGGAGAAACGTTTCCTTGAAACTGCTCTGCTGTGCGTTCGTTCACCTAAGAGAGTTGAATCTATGTTGAGATTCAGCGAGTCAGAAACACGTTTCTTCTAGGAGCTGCGTTGGAATATTCCCGACTGAATGGGACCATAGGCTGTACAGAGAAATATCTGCTTCTAAAACCAAAACGGAGCTATCTAACTGAATGGTTGTCAATGTGTGCATTCAACTGACAGAGTTAAACTCACGTGTGGATTCAGCGGTTTGCAAAACCTTTCTGTGCAGAATCCCAAAACCGGTATTTCCAGCCCAATGCCGGCATACGTACTAAACAGCAGGAAACTTCGTCTAAAACTCAGGAGCAACGTTTCCGTGAAACTGCTCTGCTGTGCGTTCGTTCGCCTAAGAGAGTTGAATCTATGTTGAGATTCAGCGAGTCAGAAACACGTTTCTTCTAGGAGCTGCTTTGGGATATTCCCGAGTGAATGGGACCATAGGCTGTACAGAGAAATATCTGCTTCTAAAACCAAAACGGAGCTATCTAACTGAATGGTTGTCAATGTGTGCATTCAACTGACAGAGTTAAACTCACGTGTGGATTCAGCGGTTTGCAAACCCTTTCTGTGCAGAATCACAAAACCGGTATTTCCAGCCCAATGCCGGCATCCGTACTAAACAGCAGGAAACTTCGTCTAAAACTCAGGAGAAACGTTTCCTTGAAACTGCTCTGCTGTGCGTTCGATCACCTAAGAGAGTTGAATCTATGTTGAGATTCAGCGAGTCAGAAACACGTTTCTTCTAGGAGGTGCGTTGGGATATTCCCGAGTGAATGGGACCATAGGCTGTACAGAGAAATATCTGCTCCTACAACCAAAAGGGTAGTATCTAACTGAATGGTTGTCAATGTGTGCATTCAACTGACAGAGTTAAACTCACGTTTGGATTCAGCGGTTTACAAACCCTTTCTGTGCAGAATCCCAAAACCGGTAATTCCAGCTCAATTCCGGCATACGTACTAAACAGCAGGAAACTTCGTCTAAAACTCAGGAGAAACGTTTCCTTGAAACTGCTCTGCTGTGCGTTCGTTCACCTAAGAGAGTTGAAACTATGTTGAGATTCAGCGAGACAGAAACACGTTTAAGCTAGGAGCTGCGTTGGGATATTCCCGAGTGAATGTGACCATAGGCTGTACAGAGAAATATCTGCTTCTGAAACCAAAACGGAGCTATCTAACTGAATGGTTGTCAATGTGTGCATTCAACTGACAGAGTTAAACTCACGTGTGGATTCAGCGGTTTGCAAACCATTTCTGTGCAGAATCCCAAAACCGGTATGTCCAGGCCAATGCCGGCATCCATACTAAACAGCAGGAAACTTCGTCTAAAACTCAGGAGAAACGTTTCCTTGAAACTGCTCTGCTGTGCGTTCGTTCACCTAAGAGAGTTGAATCTATGTTGAGATTCAGCGAGTCAGAAACACGTTTCTTCTAGGAGCTGCGTTGGGATATTCCCGAGTGAATGGGACCATAGGCTATACAGAGAAATATCTGCTTCTAAAACCAAAACGGAGCTATCTAACTGAATGGTTGTCAATGTGTGCATTCAACTGACAGAGTTAAACTCACGTGTGGATTAAGCGGTTTGCAAACCATTTCTGTGCAGAATACCAAAACCGGTATGTCCAGCCCAATGCCGGCATCCGTACTAAACAGCAGGAAACTTCGTCTAAAACTCAGGAGAAACGTTTCCTTGAAACTGCTCTGCTGTGCGTTCGTTCACCTAAGAGAGTTGAAACTATGTTGAGATTCAGCGAGTCAGAAACACGTTTATGCTAGGAGCTGCGTTGGGATATTCCCGAGTGAATGGGACCATAGGCTGTACAGAGAAATATCTGCTTCTGAAACCAAAACGGAGCTATCTAACTGAATGGTTGTCAATGTGTACATTCAACTGACAGAGTTAAACTCAAGTGTGGATTCAGCGGTTTGCAAACCATTTCTGTGCAGAATTCCAAAACCGGTATGTCCAGCCCAATGCCGGCATCCGTACTAAACAGCAGGAAACTTCGTCGAAAACTCAGGAGAAACGTTTCCTTGAAACTGCTCTACTGTGCGTTCGTTCATCTAAGAGAGTTGAATCTATGTTGAGATTCAGCGAATTAGAAACACGTTTCTTCTAGGAGCTGCGTTGGGATATTCCCGAGTGAATGGGACCATAGGCTGTACAGAGAAATATCTGCTTCTAAAACCAAAAGTGTGCTATCAAACTGAATGGTTGTCAATGTGTGCATTCAACTGACAGAGTTAAACTCACGTGTGGATTCAGCGGTTTGCAAACCCTTTCTGTGCAGAATCCCAAAACCGGTATTTCCAGCCCAATGCCGGCATCCGTACTAAACAGCAGGAAACTTCGTCTAAAACTCAGGAGAAACGTTTCCTTGAAACTGCTCTGCTGTGCGTTTGTTCACCTAAGAGAGTTGAATCTATGTTGAGATTCAGCGAGTCAGAAACACGTTTCTTCTAGGAGCTGCGTTGGGATATTCCCGAGTGAATGGGACCATAGGCTGTACAGAGAAATATCTGCTTCTAAAACCAAAAGTGTGCTATCAAACTGAATGGTTGTCAATGTGTGCATTCAACTGACAGAGTTAAACTCACGTGTGGATTCAGCGGTTTGCAAACCCTTTCTGTGCAGAATCCCAAAACCTGTATTTCCAGCCCAATGCCGGCATACGTACTAAACAGCAGGAAACTTCGTCTAAAACTCAGGAGAAACGTTTCCTTGAAACTGCTCTGCTGTGCGTTCGTTCACCTAAGAGAGTTGAATCTATGTTGAGATTCAGCGAGTCAGAAACACGTTTCTTCTAGGAGCTGCGTTGGGATACTCCCGAGTGAATGGGACCATAGGCTGTACAGAGAAATATCTGCTTCTAAAACCAAAACGGAGCTATCTAACTGAATGGTTGCCAATGTGTGCATTCAACTGACAGAGTTAAACTCACGTGTGGATTCAGCGGTTTGCAAACCCTTTCTGTGCAGAATCCCAAAACCGGTATTTCCAGCCCAATGCCGGCATACGTACTAAACAGCAGGAAACTTCGTCTGAAACTCAGGAGAAACGTTTCCTTGAAACTGCTCTGCTGCGCGTTCGATCACCTAAGAGAGTTGAATCTATGTTGAGATTCAGCGAGTCAGAAACACGTTTCTTCTAGGAGGTGCGTTGGGATATTCCCGAGTGAATGGGACCAGAGGCTGTACAGAGAAATATCTGCTCTTACAACCAAAAGGGTGGTATCTAACTGAATGGTTGTCAATGTGTGCATTCAACTGTCAGAGTTAAACTCACGTTTGGATTCAGCGGTTTACAATCCCTTTCTGTGCAGAATCCCAAAACCGGTAATTCCAGCTCAATGCCGGCATCCGTACTAAACAGCAGGAAATTTCGTCTAAAACTCAGGAGAAACGTTTCCTTGAAACTGCTCTGCTGTGCGTTCGTTCACCTAAGAGAGTTGAAACTATGTTGAGATTCAGCGAGTCAGAAACACGTTTCTTCTAGGAGCTGCGTTGGGATATTCCCGAGCGAATGGGACCATAGGCTGTACAGAGAAATATCTGCTTCTAAAACCAAAAGTGTGCTATCAAACTGAATGGTTGTCAATGTGTGCATTCAACTGACAGAGTTAAACTCACGTGTGGATTCAGCGGTTTGCAAACCCTTTCTGTGCAGAATCCCAAAACCGGTATTTCCAGCCCAATGCCGGCATACGTACTAAACAGCAGGAAACTTCGTCTAAAACTCAGGAGAAACGTTTCCTTGAAACTGCTCTGCTGTGCGTTCGTTCACCTAAGAGAGTTGAATCTATGTTGAGATTCAGCGAGTCAGAAACACGTTTCTTCTAGGAGCTGCGTTGGGATACTCCCGAGTGAATGGGACCATAGGCTGTACAGAGAAATATCTGCTTCTAAAACCAAAACGGAGCTATCTAACTGAATGGTTGCCAATGTGTGCATTCAACTGACAGAGTTAAACTCACGTGTGGATTCAGCGGTTTGCAAACCCTTTCTGTGCAGAATCCCAAAACCGGTATTTCCAGCCCAATGCCGGCATACGTACTAAACAGCAGGAAACTTCGTCTGAAACTCAGGAGAAACGTTTCCTTGAAACTGCTCTGCTGCGCGTTCGATCACCTAAGAGAGTTGAATCTATGTTGAGATTCAGCGAGTCAGAAACACGTTTCTTCTAGGAGGTGCGTTGGGATATTCCCGAGTGAATGGGACCAGAGGCTGTACAGAGAAATATCTGCTCTTACAACCAAAAGGGTGGTATCTAACTGAATGGTTGTCAATGTGTGCATTCAACTGTCAGAGTTAAACTCACGTTTGGATTCAGCGGTTTACAATCCCTTTCTGTGCAGAATCCCAAAACCGGTAATTCCAGCTCAATGCCGGCATCCGTACTAAACAGCAGGAAACTTCGTCTAAAACTCAGGAGAAACGTTTCCTTGAAACTGCTCTGCTGTGCGTTCGTTCACCTAAGAGAGTTGAAACTATGTTGAGATTCAGCGAGTCAGAAACACGTTTCTTCTAGGAGGTGCGTTGGGATATTCCCGAGTGAATGGGACCATAGGCTGTACAGAGAAATATCTGCTTCTAAAACCAAAAGTGTGCTATCAAACTGAATGGTTGTCAATGTGTGCATTCAACTGACAGAGTTAAACTCACGTGTGGATTCAGCGGTTTGCAAACCCTTTCTGTGCAGAATCCCAAAACCGGTATTTCCAGCCCAATGCCGGCATACGTACTAAACAGCAGGAAACTTCGTCTAAAACTCAGGAGAAACGTTTCCTTGAAACTGCTCTGCTGTGCGTTCGTTCACCTAAGAGAGTTGAATCTATGTTGAGATTCAGCGAGTCAGAAACACGTTTCTTCTAGGAGCTGCGTTGGGATACTCCCGAGTGAATGGGACCATAGGCTGTACAGAGAAATATCTGCTTCTAAAACCAAAACGGAGCTATCTAACTGAATGGTTGCCAATGTGTGCATTCAACTGACAGAGTTAAACTCACGTGTGGATTCAGCGGTTTGCAAACCCTTTCTGTGCAGAATCCCAAAACCGGTATTTTCAGCCCAATGCCGGCATACGTACTAAACAGCAGGAAACTTCGTCTAAAACTCAGGAGAAACGTTTCCTTGAAACTGCTCTGCTGTGCGTTCGTTCACCTAAGAGAGTCGAATCTATGTTGAGATTCAGCGAGTCAGAAACACGTTTCTTCTAGGAGCTGCGTTGGGATACTCCCGAGTGAATGGGACCATAGGCTGTACAGAGAAATATCTGCTTCTAAAACCAAAACGGAGCTATCTAACTGAATGGTTGCCAATGTGTGCATTCAACTGACAGAGTTAAACTCACGTGTGGATTCAGCGGTTTGCAAACCCTTTCTGTGCAGAATCCCAAAACCGGTATTTCCAGCCCAATGCCGGCATACGTACTAAACAGCAGGAAACTTCGTCTGAAACTCAGGAGAAACGTTTCCTTGAAACTGCTCTGCTGTGCGTTCGATCACCTAAGAGAGTTGAATCTATGTTGAGATTCAGCGAGTCAGAAACACGTTTCTTCTAGGAGGTGCGTTGGGATATTCCCGAGTGATTGGGACCAGAGGCTGTACAGAGAAATATCTGCTCTTACAACCAAAAGGGTGGTATCTAACTGAATGGTTGTCAATGTGTGCATTCAACTGTCAGAGTTAAACTCACGTTTGGATTCAGCGGTTTACAATCCCTTTCTGTGCAGAATCCCAAAACCGGTAATTCCAGCTCAATGCCGGCATCCGTACTAAACAGCAGGAAACTTCGTCTAAAACTCAGGAGAAACGTTTCCTTGAAACTGCTCTGCTGTGCGTTCGTTCACCTAAGAGAGTTGAAACTATGTTGAGATTCAGCGAGTCAGAAACACGTTTCTTCTAGGAGCTGCGTTGGGATATTCCCGAGCGAATGGGACCATAGGCTGTACAGAGAAATATCTGCTTCTAAAACCAAAAGTGTGCTATCAAACTGAATGGTTGTCAATGTGTGCATTCAACTGACAGAGTTAAACTCACGTGTGGATTCAGCGGTTTGCAAACCCTTTCTGTGCAGAATCCCAAAACCGGTATTTCCAGCCCAATGCCGGCATACGTACTAAACAGCAGGAAACTTCGTCTAAAACTCAGGAGAAACGTTTCCTTGAAACTGCTCTGCTGTGCGTTCGTTCACCTAAGAGAGTTGAATCTATGTTGAGATTCAGCGAGTCAGAAACACGTTTCTTCTAGGAGCTGCGTTGGGATACTCCCGAGTGAATGGGACCATAGGCTGTACAGAGAAATATCTGCTTCTAAAACCAAAACGGAGCTATCTAACTGAATGGTTGCCAATGTGTGCATTCAACTGACAGAGTTAAACTCACGTGTGGATTCAGCGGTTTGCAAACCCTTTCTGTGCAGAATCCCAAAACCGGTATTTTCAGCCCAATGGCGGCATACGTACTAAACAGCAGGAAACTTCGTCTAAAACTCAGGAGAAACGTTTCCTTGAAACTGCTCTGCTGTGCGTTCGTTCACCTAAGAGAGTTGAATCTATGTTGAGATTCAGCGAGTCAGAAACACGTTTCTTCTAGGAGCTGCGTTGGGATATTCCCGAGTGAATGGGACCATAGGCTGTACAGAGAAATATCTGCTTCTAAAACCAAAACGGAGCTATCTAACTGAATGGTTGTCAATGTGTGCATTCAACTGACAGAGTTAAACTCAGGTGTGGATTCAGCGGTTTGCAAACCCTTTCTGTGCAGAATCCCAAAACCGGTATTTCCAGCCCAATGCCGGCATACGTACTAAACAGCAGGAAACTTCGTCTAAAACTCAGGAGAAACGTTTCCTTGAAACTGCTCTGCTGTGCGTTCGTTCACCTAAGAGAGTTGAATCTATGTTGAGATTCAGCGAGTCAGAAACACGTTTCTTCAAAGAGATGCGTTGGGATATTCCCGAGTGAATGGGACCATAGGCTGTACAGAGAAATATCTGCTTCTGAAACCAAAACGGAGCTATCTAACTGAATGGTTGTCAATGTGTGCATTCAACTGACAGAGTTAAACTCACGTGTGGATTCAGCGGTTTGCAAACCCTTTCTGTGCAGAATCCCAAAACCGGTATTTCCAGCCCAATGCCGGCATCCGTACTAAACAGCAGGAAACTTCGTCTAAAACTCAGGAGAAACGTTTCCTTGAAACTGCTCTGCTGTGCGTTCGATCATCTAAGAGAGTTGAATCTATGTTGAGATTCAGCGAGTCAGAAACACGTTTCTTCTAGGAGGTGCGTTGGGATATTCCCGAGTGAATGGGACCATAGGCTGTACAGAGAAATATCTGCTCCTACAACCAAAAGGGTGGTATCTAACTGAATGGTTGTCAATGTGTGCATTCAACTGACAGAGTTAAACTCACGTTTGGATTCAGCGGTTTACAAACCCTTTCTGTGCAGAATCCCAAAAACGGTAATTCCAGCTCAATTCCGGCATACGTACTAAACAGCAGGAAACTTCGTCTAAAACTCAGGAGAAACGTTTCCTTGAAACTGCTCTGCTGTGCGTTCGTTCACCTAAGAGAGTTGAAACTATGTTGAGATTCAGCGAGACAGAAACACGTTTATGCTAGGAGCTGCGTTGGGATATTCCCGAGTGAATGGGACCATAGGCTGTACAGAGAAATATCTGCTTCTGAAACCAAAACGGAGCTATCTAACTGAATGGTTGTCAATGTGTGCATTCAACTGACAGAGTTAAACTCACGTGTGGATTCAGCGGTTTGCAAACCATTTCTGTGCAGAATCCCAAAACCGGTATGTCCAGGCCAATGCCGGCATCCGTACTAAACAGCAGGAAACTTCGTCTAAAACTCAGGAGAAACGTTTCCTTGAAACTGATCTGCTGTGCGTTCGTTCACCTAAGAGAGTTGAATCTATGTTGAGATTCAGCGAGTCAGAAACACGTTTATGCTAGGAGCTGCGTTGGGATATTCCCGAGTGAATGGGACCATAGGCTATACAGAGAAATATCTGCTTCTAAAACCAAAACGGAGCTATCTAACTGAATGGTTGTCAATGTGTGCATTCAACTGACAGAGTTAAACTCACGTGTGGATTAAGCGGTTTGCAAACCATTTCTGTGCAGAATACCAAAACCGGTATGTCCAGCCCAACGCCGGCATCCGTACTAAACAGCAGGAAACTTCGTCTAAAACTCAGGAGAAACGTTTCCTTGAAACTGCTCTGCTGTGCGTTCGTTCACCTAAGAGAGTTGAAACTATGTTGAGATTCAGCGAGTCAGAAACACGTTTATGCTAGGAGCTGCGTTGGGATATTCCCGAGTGAATGGGACCATAGGCTGTACAGAGAAATATCTGCTTCTGAAACCAAAACGGAGCTATCTAACTGAATGGTTGTCAATGTGTACATTCAACTGACAGAGTTAAACTCACGAGTGGATTCAGCGGTTTGCAAACCATTTCTGTGCAGAATTCCAAAACCGGTATGTCCAGCCCAATGCCGGCATCCGTACTAAACAGCAGGAAACTTCGTCGAAAACTCAGGAGAAACGTTTCCTTGAAACTGCTCTACTGTGCGTTCGTTCATCTAAGAGAGTTGAATCTATGTTGAGATTCAGCGAATTAGAAACACGTTTCTTCTAGGAGCTGCGTTGGGATATTCCCGAGTGAATGGGACCATAGGCTGTACAGAGAAATATCTGCTTCTAAAACCAAAAGTGTGCTATCAAACTGAATGGTTGTCAATGTGTGCATTCAACTGACAGAGTTAAACTCACGTGTGGATTCAGCGGTTTGCAAACCCTTTCTGTGCAGAATCCCAAAACCGGTATTTCCAGCCCAATGCCGGCATACGTACTAAACAGCAGGAAACTTCGTCTAAAACTCAGGAGAAACGTTTCCTTGAAACTGCTCTGCTGTGCGTTCGTTCACCTAAGAGAGTTGAATCTATGTTGAGATTCAGCGAGTCAGAAACACGTTTCTTCTAGGAGCTGCGTTGGGATACTCCCGAGTGAATGGGACCATAGGCTGTACAGAGAAATATCTGCTTCTAAAACCAAAACGGAGCTATCTAACTGAATGGTTGCCAATGTGTGCATTCAACTGACAGAGTTAAACTCACGTGTGGATTCAGCGGTTTGCAAACCCTTTCTGTGCAGAATCCCAAAACCGGTATTTTCAGCCCAATGCCGGCATACGTACTAAACAGCAGGAAACTTCGTCTAAAACTCAGGAGAAACGTTTCCTTGAAACTGCTCTGCTGTGCGTTCGTTCACCTAAGAGAGTTGAATCTATGTTGAGATTCAGCGAGTCAGAAACACGTTTCTTCTAGGAGCTGCGTTGGGATATTCCCGAGTGAATGGGACCATAGGCTGTACAGAGAAATATCTGCTTCTAAAACCAAAACGGAGCTATCTAACTGAATGGTTGTCAATGTGTGCATTCAACTGACAGAGTTAAACTCACGTGTGGATTCAGCGGTTTGCAAACCCTTTCTGTGCAGAATCCCAAAACCGGTATTTCCAGCCCAATGCCGGCATCCGTACTAAACAGCAGGAAACTTCGTCTAAAACTCAGGAGAAACGTTTCCTTGAAACTGCTCTGCTGTGCGTTCGTTCACCTAAGAGAGTTGAATCTATGTTGAGATTCAGCGAGTCAGAAACACGTTTCTTCAAGGAGATGCGTTGGGATATTCCCGAGTGAATGGGACCATAGGCTGTACAGAGAAATATCTGCTTCTGAAGCCAAAACGGAGCTATCTAACTGAATGGTTGTCAATGTGTGCATTCAACTGACAGAGTTAAACTCACGTGTGGAGTCAGCGGTTTGCAAACCCTTTCTGTGCAGAATCCCAAAACCGGTATTTCCAGCCCAATGCCGGCATCCGTACTAAACAGCAGGAAACTTCGTGTAAAACTCAGGAGAAACGTTTCCTTGAAACTGCTCTGCTGTGCGTTCGATCATCTAAGAGAGTTGAATCTATGTTGAGATTCAGCGAGTCAGAAACACGTTTCTTCTAGGAGGTGCGTTGGGATATTCCCGAGTGAATGGGACCATAGGCTGTACAGAGAAATATCTGCTCCTACAACCAAAAGGGTGGTATCTAACTGAATGGTTGTCAATGTGTGCATTCAACTGACAGAGTTAAACTCACGTGTGGATTCAGCGGTTTGCAATCCCTCTCTGTGCAGAATCCCAAAACCGGTATTTCCAGCCCAATGCCGGCATCCGTACTAAACAGGAGGAAACTTCGTCTAAAACTCAGGAGAAACGTTTCCTTGAAACTGCTCTACTGTGCGTTCGTTCACCTAAGAGAGTTGAATCTATGTTGAGATTCAGCGAGTCAGAAACACGTTTCTTCTAGGAGCTGCGTTGGGATATTCCCGAGTGAATGGGACCATAGGCTGTACAGAGAAATATCTGCTTCTAAAACCAAAAGTGTGCTATCAAACTGAATGGTTGTCAATGTGTGCATTCAACTGACAGAGTTAAACTCACGTGTGGATTCAGCGGTTTGCAAACCCTTTCTGTGCAGAATCCCAAAACCGGTATTTCCAGCCCAATGCCGGCATCCGTACTAAACAGCAGGAAACTTCGTCTAAAACTCAGGAGAAACGTTTCCTTGAAACTGCTCTGCTGTGCGTTCGTTCACCTAAGAGAGTTGAATCTATGTTGAGATTCAGCGAGTCAGAAACACGTTTCTTCTAGGAGCTGCGTTGGAATATTCCCGACTGAATGGGACCATAGGCTGTACAGAGAAATATCTGCTTCTAAAACCAAAACGGAGCTATCTAACTGAATGGTTGTCAATGTGTGCATTCAACTGACAGAGTTAAACTCACGTGTGGATTCAGCGGTTTGCAAAACCTTTCTGTGCAGAATCCCAAAACCGGTATTTCCAGCCCAATGCCGGCATACGTACTAAACAGCAGGAAACTTCGTCTAAAACTCAGGAGCAACGTTTCCGTGAAACTGCTCTGCTGTGCGTTCGTTCGCCTAAGAGAGTTGAATCTATGTTGAGATTCAGCGAGTCAGAAACACGTTTCTTCTAGGAGCTGCTTTGGGATAATCCCGAGTGAATGGGACCATAGGCTGTACAGAGAAATATCTGCTTCTAAAACCAAAACGGAGCTATCTAACTGAATGGTTGTCAATGTGTGCATTCAACTGACAGAGTTAAACTCACGTGTGGATTCAGCGGTTTGCAAACCCTTTCTGTGCAGAATCACAAAACCGGTATTTCCAGCCCAATGCCGGCATCCGTACTAAACAGCAGGAAACTTCGTCTAAAACTCAGGAGAAACGTTTCCTTGAAACTGCTCTGCTGTGCGTTCGATCACCTAAGAGAGTTGAATCTATGTTGAGATTCAGCGAGTCAGAAACACGTTTCTTCTAGGAGGTGCGTTGGGATATTCCCGAGTGAATGGGACCATAGGCTGTACAGAGAAATATCTGCTCCTACAACCAAAAGGGTAGTATCTAACTGAATGGTTGTCAATGTGTGCATTCAACTGACAGAGTTAAACTCACGTTTGGATTCAGCGGTTTACAAACCCTTTCTGTGCAGAATCCCAAAACCGGTAATTCCAGCTCAATTCCGGCATACGTACTAAACAGCAGGAAACTTCGTCTAAAACTCAGGAGAAACGTTTCCTTGAAACTGCTCTGCTGTGCGTTCGTTCACCTAAGAGAGTTGAAACTATGTTGAGATTCAGCGAGACAGAAACACGTTTAAGCTAGGAGCTGCGTTGGGATATTCCCGAGTGAATGTGACCATAGGCTGTACAGAGAAATATCTGCTTCTGAAACCAAAACGGAGCTATCTAACTGAATGGTTGTCAATGTGTGCATTCAACTGACAGAGTTAAACTCACGTGTGGATTCAGCGGTTTGCAAACCATTTCTGTGCAGAATCCCAAAACCGGTATGTCCAGGCCAATGCCGGCATCCATACTAAACAGCAGGAAACTTCGTCTAAAACTCAGGAGAAACGTTTCCTTGAAACTGCTCTGCTGTGCGTTCGTTCACCTAAGAGAGTTGAAACTATGTTGAGATTCAGCGAGTCAGAAACACGTTTCTTCTAGGAGCTGCGTTGGGATATTCCCGAGTGAATGGGACCATAGGCTATACAGAGAAATATCTGCTTCTAAAACCAAAACGGAGCTATCTAACTGAATGGTTGTCAATGTGTGCATTCAACTGACAGAGTTAAACTCACGTGTGGATTAAGCGGTTTGCAAACCATTTCTGTGCAGAATACCAAAACCGGTATGTCCAGCCCAATGCCGGCATCCGTACTAAACAGCAGGAAACTTCGTCTAAAACTCAGGAGAAACGTTTCCTTGAAACTGCTCTGCTGTGCGTTCGTTCACCTAAGAGAGTTGAAACTATGTTGAGATTCAGCGAGTCAGAAACACGTTTATGCTAGGAGCTGCGTTGGGATATTCCCGAGTGAATGGGACCATAGGCTGTACAGAGAAATATCTGCTTCTGAAACCAAAACGGAGCTATCTAACTGAATGGTTGTCAATGTGTACATTCAACTGACAGAGTTAAACTCAAGTGTGGATTCAGCGGTTTGCAAACCATTTCTGTGCAGAATTCCAAAACCGGTATGTCCAGCCCAATGCCGGCATCCGTACTAAACAGCAGGAAACTTCGTCGAAAACTCAGGAGAAACGTTTCCTTGAAACTGCTCTACTGTGCGTTCGTTCATCTAAGAGAGTTGAATCTATGTTGAGATTCAGCGAATTAGAAACACGTTTCTTCTAGGAGCTGCGTTGGGATATTCCCGAGTGAATGGGACCATAGGCTGTACAGAGAAATATCTGCTTCTAAAACCAAAAGTGTGCTATCAAACTGAATGGTTGTCAATGTGTGCATTCAACTGACAGAGTTAAACTCACGTGTGGATTCAGCGGTTTGCAAACCCTTTCTGTGCAGAATCCCAAAACCGGTATTTCCAGCCCAATGCCGGCATCCGTACTAAACAGCAGGAAACTTCGTCTAAAACTCAGGAGAAACGTTTCCTTGAAACTGCTCTGCTGTGCGTTTGTTCACCTAAGAGAGTTGAATCTATGTTGAGATTCAGCGAGTCAGAAACACGTTTCTTCTAGGAGCTGCGTTGGGATATTCCCGAGTGAATGGGACCATAGGCTGTACAGAGAAATATCTGCTTCTAAAACCAAAAGTGTGCTATCAAACTGAATGGTTGTCAATGTGTGCATTCAACTGACAGAGTTAAACTCACGTGTGGATTCAGCGGTTTGCAAACCCTTTCTGTGCAGAATCCCAAAACCTGTATTTCCAGCCCAATGCCGGCATACGTACTAAACAGCAGGAAACTTCGTCTAAAACTCAGGAGAAACGTTTCCTTGAAACTGCTCTGCTGTGCGTTCGTTCACCTAAGAGAGTTGAATCTATGTTGAGATTCAGCGAGTCAGAAACACGTTTCTTCTAGGAGCTGCGTTGGGATACTCCCGAGTGAATGGGACCATAGGCTGTACAGAGAAATATCTGCTTCTAAAACCAAAACGGAGCTATCTAACTGAATGGTTGCCAATGTGTGCATTCAACTGACAGAGTTAAACTCACGTGTGGATTCAGCGGTTTGCAAACCCTTTCTGTGCAGAATCCCAAAACCGGTATTTCCAGCCCAATGCCGGCATACGTACTAAACAGCAGGAAACTTCGTCTGAAACTCAGGAGAAACGTTTCCTTGAAACTGCTCTGCTGCGCGTTCGATCACCTAAGAGAGTTGAATCTATGTTGAGATTCAGCGAGTCAGAAACACGTTTCTTCTAGGAGGTGCGTTGGGATATTCCCGAGTGAATGGGACCAGAGGCTGTACAGAGAAATATCTGCTCTTACAACCAAAAGGGTGGTATCTAACTGAATGGTTGTCAATGTGTGCATTCAACTGTCAGAGTTAAACTCACGTTTGGATTCAGCGGTTTACAATCCCTTTCTGTGCAGAATCCCAAAACCGGTAATTCCAGCTCAATGCCGGCATCCGTACTAAACAGCAGGAAATTTCGTCTAAAACTCAGGAGAAACGTTTCCTTGAAACTGCTCTGCTGTGCGTTCGTTCACCTAAGAGAGTTGAAACTATGTTGAGATTCAGCGAGTCAGAAACACGTTTCTTCTAGGAGCTGCGTTGGGATATTCCCGAGCGAATGGGACCATAGGCTGTACAGAGAAATATCTGCTTCTAAAACCAAAAGTGTGCTATCAAACTGAATGGTTGTCAATGTGTGCATTCAACTGACAGAGTTAAACTCACGTGTGGATTCAGCGGTTTGCAAACCCTTTCTGTGCAGAATCCCAAAACCGGTATTTCCAGCCCAATGCCGGCATACGTACTAAACAGCAGGAAACTTCGTCTAAAACTCAGGAGAAACGTTTCCTTGAAACTGCTCTGCTGTGCGTTCGTTCACCTAAGAGAGTTGAATCTATGTTGAGATTCAGCGAGTCAGAAACACGTTTCTTCTAGGAGCTGCGTTGGGATACTCCCGAGTGAATGGGACCATAGGCTGTACAGAGAAATATCTGCTTCTAAAACCAAAACGGAGCTATCTAACTGAATGGTTGCCAATGTGTGCATTCAACTGACAGAGTTAAACTCACGTGTGGATTCAGCGGTTTGCAAACCCTTTCTGTGCAGAATCCCAAAACCGGTATTTTCAGCCCAATGCCGGCATACGTACTAAACAGCAGGAAACTTCGTCTAAAACTCAGGAGAAACGTTTCCTTGAAACTGCTCTGCTGTGCGTTCGTTCACCTAAGAGAGTCGAATCTATGTTGAGATTCAGCGAGTCAGAAACACGTTTCTTCTAGGAGCTGCGTTGGGATACTCCCGAGTGAATGGGACCATAGGCTGTACAGAGAAATATCTGCTTCTAAAACCAAAACGGAGCTATCTAACTGAATGGTTGCCAATGTGTGCATTCAACTGACAGAGTTAAACTCACGTGTGGATTCAGCGGTTTGCAAACCCTTTCTGTGCAGAATCCCAAAACCGGTATTTCCAGCCCAATGCCGGCATACGTACTAAACAGCAGGAAACTTCGTCTGAAACTCAGGAGAAACGTTTCCTTGAAACTGCTCTGCTGCGCGTTCGATCACCTAAGAGAGTTGAATCTATGTTGAGATTCAGCGAGTCAGAAACACGTTTCTTCTAGGAGGTGCGTTGGGATATTCCCGAGTGATTGGGACCAGAGGCTGTACAGAGAAATATCTGCTTCTGAAACCAAAACGGAGCTATCTAACTGAATGGTTGTCAATGTGTGCATTCAACTGACAGAGTTAAACTCACGTGTGGATTCAGCGGTTTGCAAACCATTTCTGTGCAGAATCCCAAAACCGGTATGTCCAGGCCAATGCCGGCATCCGTACTAAACAGCAGGAAACTTCGTCTAAAACTCAGGAGAAACGTTTCCTTGAAACTGATCTGCTGTGCGTTCGTTCACCTAAGAGAGTTGAATCTATGTTGAGATTCAGCGAGTCAGAAACACGTTTATGCTAGGAGCTGCGTTGGGATATTCCCGAGTGAATGGGACCATAGGCTATACAGAGAAATATCTGCTTCTAAAACCAAAACGGAGCTATCTAACTGAATGGTTGTCAATGTGTGCATTCAACTGACAGAGTTAAACTCACGTGTGGATTAAGCGGTTTGCAAACCATTTCTGTGCAGAATACCAAAACCGGTATGTCCAGCCCAACGCCGGCATCCGTACTGAACAGCAGGAAACTTCGTCTAAAACTCAGGAGAAACGTTTCCTTGAAACTGCTCTGCTGTGCGTTCGTTCACCTAAGAGAGTTGAAACTATGTTGAGATTCAGCGAGTCAGAAACACGTTTATGCTAGGAGCTGCGTTGGGATATTCCCGAGTGAATGGGACCATAGGCTGTACAGAGAAATATCTGCTTCTGAAACCAAAACGGAGCTATCTAACTGAATGGTTGTCAATGTGTACATTCAACTGACAGAGTTAAACTCACGAGTGGATTCAGCGGTTTGCAAACCATTTCTGTGCAGAATTCCAAAACCGGTATGTCCAGCCCAATGCCGGCATCCGTACTAAACAGCAGGAAACTTCGTCGAAAACTCAGGAGAAACGTTTCCTTGAAACTGCTCTACTGTGCGTTCGTTCATCTAAGAGAGTTGAATCTATGTTGAGATTCAGCGAATTAGAAACACGTTTCTTCTAGGAGCTGCGTTGGGATATTCCCGAGTGAATGGGACCATAGGCTGTACAGAGAAATATCTGCTTCTAAAACCAAAAGTGTGCTATCAAACTGAATGGTTGTCAATGTGTGCATTCAACTGACAGAGTTAAACTCACGTGTGGATTCAGCGGTTTGCAAACCCTTTCTGTGCAGAATCCCAAAACCGGTATTTCCAGTCCAATGCCGGCATACGTACTAAAGAGCAGGAAACTTCGTCTAAAACTCAGGAGAAACGTCCCCTTGAAACTGCTCTGCTGTGCGTTCGTTCACCTAAGAGAGTTGAATCTATGTTGAGATTCAGCGAGTCAGAAACACGTTTCTTCTAGGAGCTGCGTTGGGATATTCCCTAGTGAATGGGACCATAGGCTGTACAGAGAAATATCTGCTTCTAAAACCAAAACGGAGCTATCTAACTGAATGGTTGTCAATGTGTGCATTCAACTCACAGAGTTAAACTCACGTGTGGATTCAGCGGTTTGCAAACCCTTTCTGTGCAGAATCCCAAAACCGGTATTTCCAGCCCAATGCCGGCATCCGTACTAAACAGCAGGAAACTTCGTCTAAAACTCAGGAGAACCGTTTCCTTGAAACTGCTCTGCTGTGCGTTCGTTCACCTAAGAGAGTTGAATCTATGTTGAGATTCAGCGAGTCAGAAACATGTTTCTTCTAGGAGCTGCGTTGGGATATTCCCGAGTGAATGGGACCATAGGCTGTACAGAGAAATATCTGCTTCTAAAACCAAAACGGAGCTATCTAACTGAATGTTTGTCAATGTGTGCATTCAACTGACAGAGTTAAACTCACGTGTGGATTCAGCGGTTTGCAAACCCTTTCTGTGCAGAATCCCAAAACCGGTATTTCCAGCCCAATGCCGGCATACGTACTAAAGAGCAGGAAACTTCGTCTAAAACTCAGGAGCAACGTTTCCGTGAAACTGCTCTGCTGTGCGTTCGTTCACCTAAGAGAGTTGAATCTATGTTGAGATTCAGCGAGTCAGAAACACGTTTCTTCTAGGAGCTGCGTTGGGATATTCCAAAGTGAATGGGACCATAGGCTTTACAGAGAAATATCTGCTTCTAAAACCAAAACGGAGCTATCTAACTGAATGGCTGTCAATGTGTGCATTCAACTGACAGAGTTAAACTCACGTGTGGATTCAGCGGTTTGCAAACCCTTTCTGTGCAGAATCCCAAAACCGGTATTTCCAGCCCAATGCCGGCATCCGTACTAAACAGCAGGAAACTTCGTCTAAAACTCAGGAGAAACGTTTCCTTGAAACTGCTCTGCTGTGCGTTCGATCACCTAAGAGAGTTGAATCTATGTTGAGATTCAGCGAGTCAGAAACACGTTTCTTCTAGGAGCTGCGTTGGGATATTCCCGAGTGAATGGGACCATAGGCTGTACAGAGAAATATCTGCTCCTACAACCAAAAGGGTGGTATCTAACTGAATGGTTGTCAATGTGTGCATTCAACTGACAGAGTTAAACTCACGTTTGGATTCAGCGGTTTACAAACCCTTTCTGTGCAGAATCCCAAACCCGGTAATTCCAGCTCAATGCCGGCATCCGTACTAAACAGCCGGAAACTTCGTCTAAAACTCAGGAGAAACGTTTCCTGCAAACTGCTCTGCTGTGCGTTCGTTCAGCTAAGAGAGTTGAAACTATGTTGAGATTCAGCGAGTCAGAAACACGTTTATGCTAGGAGCTGCGTTGGGATATTCCCGAGTGAATGGGACCATAGGCTGTACAGAGAAATATCTGCTTCTAAAACCAAAAGTGTGCTATCAAACTGAATGGTTGTCAATGTGTGCATTCAACTGACAGAGTTAAACTCACGTGTGGATTCAGCGGTTTGCAAACCCTTTCTGTGCAGAATCCCAAAACCGGTATTTCCAGCCCAATGCCGGCATCCGTACTAAACAGCAGGAAACTTCGTCTAAAACTCAGGAGAAACGTTTCCTTGAAACTGCTCTGCTGTGCGTTCGTTCACCTAAGAGAGTGGAATCTATGTTCAGATTCAGCGAGTCAGAAACACGTTTCTTCTAGGAGCTGCGTTGGGATATTCCCGAGTGAATGGGACCATAGGCTGTACAGAGAAATATCTGCTTCTAAAACCAAAACGGAGCTATCTAACTGAATGGTTGCCAATGTGTGCATTCAACTGACAGAGTTAAACTCACGTGTGGATTCAGCGGTTTGCAAACCCTTTCTGTGCAGAATCCCAAAACCGGTATTTCCAGTCCAATGCCGGCATACGTACTAAAGAGCAGGAAACTTCGTCTAAAACTCAGGAGAAACGTCCCCTTGAAACTGCTCTGCTGTGCGTTCGTTCACCTAAGAGAGTTGAATCTATGTTGAGATTCAGCGAGTCAGAAACACGTTTCTTCTAGGAGCTGCGTTGGGATATTCCCTAGTGAATGGGACCATAGGCTGTACAGAGAAATATCTGCTTCTAAAACCAAAACGGAGCTATCTAACTGAATGGTTGTCAATGTGTGCATTCAACTCACAGAGTTAAACTCACGTGTGGATTCAGCGGTTTGCAAACCCTTTCTGTGCAGAATCCCAAAACCGGTATTTCCAGCCCAATGCCGGCATCCGTACTAAACAGCAGGAAACTTCGTCTAAAACTCAGGAGAACCGTTTCCTTGAAACTGCTCTGCTGTGCGTTCGTTCACCTAAGAGAGTTGAATCTATGTTGAGATTCAGCGAGTCAGAAACATGTTTCTTCTAGGAGCTGCGTTGGGATATTCCCGAGTGAATGGGACCATAGGCTGTACAGAGAAATATCTGCTTCTAAAACCAAAACGGAGCTATCTAACTGAATGTTTGTCAATGTGTGCATTCAACTGACAGAGTTAAACTCACGTGTGGATTCAGCGGTTTGCAAACCCTTTCTGTGCAGAATCCCAAAACCGGTATTTCCAGCCCAATGCCGGCATACGTACTAAAGAGCAGGAAACTTCGTCTAAAACTCAGGAGCAACGTTTCCGTGAAACTGCTCTGCTGTGCGTTCGTTCACCTAAGAGAGTTGAATCTATGTTGAGATTCAGCGAGTCAGAAACACGTTTCTTCTAGGAGCTGCGTTGGGATATTCCAAAGTGAATGGGACCATAGGCTTTACAGAGAAATATCTGCTTCTAAAACCAAAACGGAGCTATCTAACTGAATGGCTGTCAATGTGTGCATTCAACTGACAGAGTTAAACTCACGTGTGGATTCAGCGGTTTGCAAACCCTTTCTGTGCAGAATCCCAAAACCGGTATTTCCAGCCCAATGCCGGCATCCGTACTAAACAGCAGGAAACTTCGTCTAAAACTCAGGAGAAACGTTTCCTTGAAACTGCTCTGCTGTGCGTTCGATCACCTAAGAGAGTTGAATCTATGTTGAGATTCAGCGAGTCAGAAACACGTTTCTTCTAGGAGCTGCGTTGGGATATTCCCGAGTGAATGGGACCATAGGCTGTACAGAGAAATATCTGCTCCTACAACCAAAAGGGTGGTATCTAACTGAATGGTTGTCAATGTGTGCATTCAACTGACAGAGTTAAACTCACGTTTGGATTCAGCGGTTTACAAACCCTTTCTGTGCAGAATCCCAAACCCGGTAATTCCAGCTCAATGCCGGCATCCGTACTAAACAGCCGGAAACTTCGTCTAAAACTCAGGAGAAACGTTTCCTGCAAACTGCTCTGCTGTGCGTTCGTTCAGCTAAGAGAGTTGAAACTATGTTGAGATTCAGCGAGTCAGAAACACGTTTATGCTAGGAGCTGCGTTGGGATATTCCCGAGTGAATGGGACCATAGGCTGTACAGAGAAATATCTGCTTCTAAAACCAAAAGTGTGCTATCAAACTGAATGGTTGTCAATGTGTGCATTCAACTGACAGAGTTAAACTCACGTGTGGATTCAGCGGTTTGCAAACCCTTTCTGTGCAGAATCCCAAAACCGGTATTTCCAGCCCAATGCCGGCATCCGTACTAAACAGCAGGAAACTTCGTCTAAAACTCAGGAGAAACGTTTCCTTGAAACTGCTCTGCTGTGCGTTCGTTCACCTAAGAGAGTGGAATCTATGTTCAGATTCAGCGAGTCAGAAACACGTTTCTTCTAGGAGCTGCGTTGGGATATTCCCGAGTGAATGGGACCATAGGCTGTACAGAGAAATATCTGCTTCTAAAACCAAAACGGAGCTATCTAACTGAATGGTTGCCAATGTGTGCATTCAACTGACAGAGTTAAACTCACGTGTGGATTCAGCGGTTTGCAAACCCTTTCTGTGCAGAATCCCAAAACCGGTATTTCCAGCCCAATGCCGGCATACGTACTAAACAGCAGGAAACTTCGTCTAAAACTCAGGAGAAACGTTTCCTTGAAACTGCTCTGCTGTGCGTTCGTTCACCTAAGAGAGTTGAATCTATGTTGAGATTCAGCGAGACAGAAACACGTTTCTTCTAGGAGCTGCGTTGGGATATTTCCGAGTGAATGGGACCATAGGCTGTACAGAGAAATATCTGCTTCTAAAACCAAAAGTGTGCTATCTAACTGAATGGTTGTCAATGTGTGCATTCAACTGACAGAGTTAAACTCACGTGTGGATTCAGCGGTTTGTAACCCTTTCTGTGCAGAATCCCAAAACTGGTATTTCCAGCCCAATGCCGGCATCCGTACTAAACAGCAGGAAACTTCGTCTAAAACTCAGGAGACACGTTTCCTTGAAACTGCTCTGCTGTGCGTTCGTTCACCTAAGTGAGTGGAATCTATGTTGAGATTCAGCGAGTCAGAAACACGTTTCTTCTAGGAGCTGCGTTGGGATATTCCCGAGTGAATGGGACCATAGGCTGTACAGAGAAATATCTGCTTCTAAAACCAAAACGGAGCTATCTAACTGAATGGTTGCCAATGTGTGCATTCAACTGACAGAGTTAAACTCACGTGTGGATTCAGCGGTTTGCAAACCCTTTCTGTGCAGAATCCCAAAACCGGTATTTCCAGCCCAATGCCGGCATCCGTACTAAACAGCAGGAAACTTCGTCTAAAACTCAGGAGAAACGTTTCCTTGAAACTGCTCTGCTGCGCGTTCGATCACCTAAGAGAGTTGAATCTATGTTGAGATTCAGCGAGTCAGAAACACGTTTCTTCTAGGAGGTGCGTTGGGATATTCCCGAGTGAATGGGACCATAGGCTGTACAGAGAAATATCTGCTCCTACAACCAAAAGGGTGGTATCTAACTGAATGGTTGTCAATGTGTGCATTCAACTGACAGAGTTAAACTCACGTTTGGATTCAGCGGTTTACAAACCCTTTCTGTGCAGAATCCCAAAACCGGTAATTCCAGCTCAATGCCGGCATCCGTACTAAACAGCAGGAAACTTCGTCTAAAACTCAGGAGAAACGTTTCCTTGAAACTGCTCTGCTGTGCGTTCGTTCACCTAAGAGAGTTGAAACTATGTTGAGATTCAGCGAGTCAGAAACACGTTTATGCTAGGAGCTGCGTTGGGATATTCCCGAGTGAATGGGACCATAGGCTGTACAGAGAAATATCTGCTTCTGAAACCAAAACGGAGCTATCTAACTGAATGGTTGTCAATGTGTGCATTCAACTGACAGAGTTAAACTCACGTGTGGATTCAGCGGTTTGCAAACCCTTTCTGTGCAGAATCCAAAAACCGGTATGTCCAGCCCAATGCCGGCATCCGTACTAAACAGCAGGAAACTTCGTCTAAAACTCAGGAGAAACGTTTCCTTGAAACTGCTCTGCTGTGCGTTCGATCACCTAAGAGAGTTGAATCTATGTTGAGATTCAGCGAGTCAGAAACACGTTTCTTCTAGGAGGTGCGTTGGGATATTCCCGAGTGAATGGGACCATAGGCTGTACAGAGAAATATCTGCTCCTACAACCAAAAGGGTGGTATCTAACTGAATGGTTGTCAATGTGTGCATTCAACTGACAGAGTTAAATTCACGTTTGGATTCAGCGGTTTGCAAACCCTTTCTGTGCAGAATCCCAAACCCGTAATTCCAGCTCAATGCCGGCATCCGTACTAAACAGCAGGAAACTTCGTCTAAAACTCAGGAGAAACGTTTCCTGCAAACTGCTCTGCTGTGCGTTCGTTCACCTAAGAGAGTTGAAACTATGTTGAGATTCAGCGAGTCAGAAACACGTTTCTTCTAGGAGCTGCGTTGGGATATTCCCGAGTGAATGGGACCATAGGCTGTACAGAGAAATATCTGCTTCTAAAACCAAAACGGAGCTATCTAACTGAATGGCTGTCAATGTGTGCATTCAACTGACAGAGTTAAACTCACGTGTGGATTCACCTGTTTGCAAACCATTTCTGTGCAGAATCCCAAAACCGGTATGTCCAGCCCAATGCCGTCATCCGTACTAAACAGCAGGAAACTTCGTCTAAAACTCAGGAGAAACGTTTCCTTGAAACTGCTCTGCTGTGCGTTCGTTCACCTAAGAGAGTTGAATCTATGTTGAGATTCAGCGAGTCAGAAACACGTTTCTTCTAGGAGCTGCGTTGGGATATTCCCGAGTGAATGGGACCATAGGCTGTACAGAGAAATATCTGCATCTAAAACCAAAAGTGTGCTATCAAACTGAATGGTTGTCAATGTGTGCATTCAACTGACAGAGTTAAACTCACGTGTGGATTCAGCGGTTTGCAAACCCTTTCTGTGCAGAATCCCAAAACCGGTATTTCCAGCCCAATGCCGGCATACGTACTAAACAGCAGGAAACGTCGTCTAAGACTCAGGAGAAACGTTTCCTTGAAACTGCTCTGCTGTGCGTTCGTTCACCTAAGAGAGTTGAATCTATGTTGAGATTCAGCGAGTCACAAACACGTTTCTTCTAGGAGCTGCGTTGGGATATTCCCGAGTGAATGGGACCATAGGCTGTACAGAGAAATATCTGCTTCTAAAACCAAAACGGATCTATGTAACTGAATGGTTGCCAATGTGTGCATTCAACTGACAGAGTTAAACTCACGTGTGGATTCAGCGGTTTGCAAACCCTTTCTGTGCAGAATCCCAAAACCGGTATTTCCAGCCCAATGCCGGCATACGTACTAAACAGCAGGAAACTTCGTCTAAAACTCAGGAGAAACGTTTCCTTGAAACTGCTCTGCTGCGCGTTCGATCACCTAAGAGAGTTGAATCTATGTTGAGATTCAGCGAGTCAGAAACACGTTTCTTCTAGGAGGTGCGTTGGGATATTCCCGAGTGAATGGGACCATAGGCTGTACAGAGAAATATCTGCTCCTACAACCAAAAGGGTGGTATCTAACTGAATGGTTGTCAATGTGTGCATTCAACTGACAGAGTTAAACTCACGTGTGGATTCAGCGGTTTGCAAACCCTTTCTGTGCAGAATCCCAAAACCGGTATTTCCAGCCCAATGCCGGCATACGTACTAAACAGCAGGAAACTTCGTCTAAAACTCAGGAGAAACGTTTCCTTGAAACTGCTCTGCTGTGCGTTCGTTCACCTAAGAGAGTTGAATCTATGTTGAGATTCAGCGAGTCAGAAACACGTTTCTTCTAGGAGCTGCGTAGGGATATTTCCGAGTGAATGGGACCATAGGCTGTACAGAGAAATATCTGCTTCTAAAACCAAAAGTGTGCTATCTAACTGAATGGTTGTCAATGTGTGCATTCAACTGACAGAGTTAAACTCACGTGTGGATTCAGCGGTTTGTAACCCTTTCTGTGCAGAATCCCAAAACTGGTATTTCCAGCCCAATGCCGGCATCCGTACTAAACAGCAGGAAACTTCGTCTAAAACTCAGGAGACACGTTTCCTTGAAACTGCTCTGCTGTGCGTTCGTTCACCTAAGTGAGTGGAATCTATGTTGAGATTCAGCGAGTCAGAAACACGTTTCTTCTAGGAGCTGCGTTGGGATATTCCCGAGTGAATGGGACCATAGGCTGTACAGAGAAATATCTGCTTCTAAAACCAAAACGGAGCTATCTAACTGAATGGTTGCCAATGTGTGCATTCAACTGACAGAGTTAAACTCACGTGTGGATTCAGCGGTTTGCAAACCCTTTCTGTGCAGAATCCCAAAACCGGTATTTCCAGCCCAATGCCGGCATCCGTACTAAACAGCAGGAAACTTCGTCTAAAACTCAGGAGAAACGTTTCCTTGAAACTGCTCTGCTGCGCGTTCGATCACCTAAGAGAGTTGAATCTATGTTGAGATTCAGCGAGTCAGAAACACGTTTCTTCTAGGAGGTGCGTTGGGATATTCCCGAGTGAATGGGACCATAGGCTGTACAGAGAAATATCTGCTCCTACAACCAAAAGGGTGGTATCTAACTGAATGGTTGTCAATGTGTGCATTCAACTGACAGAGTTAAACTCACGTGTGGATTCAGCGGTTTGCAAACCCTTTCTGTGCAGAATCCCAAAACCGGTATTTCCAGCCCAATGCCGGCATACGTACTAAACAGCAGGAAACGTCGTCTAAGACTCAGGAGAAACGTTTCCTTGAAACTGCTCTGCTGTGCGTTCGTTCACCTAAGAGAGTTGAATCTATGTTGAGATTCAGCGAGTCAGAAACACGTTTCTTCTAGGAGCTGCGTTGGGATATTCCCGAGTGAATGGGACCATAGGCTGTACAGAGAAATATCTGCTTCTAAAACCAAAACGGATCTATGTAACTGAATGGTTGCCAATGTGTGCATTCAACTGACAGAGTTAAACTCACGTGTGGATTCAGCGGTTTGCAAACCCTTTCTGTGCAGAATCCCAAAACCGGTATTTCCAGCCCAATGCCGGCATACGTACTAAACAGCAGGAAACTTCGTCTAAAACTCAGGAGAAACGTTTCCTTGAAACTGCTCTGCTGCGCGTTCGATCACCTAAGAGAGTTGAATCTATGTTGAGATTCAGCGAGTCAGAAACACGTTTCTTCTAGGAGGTGCGTTGGGATATTCCCGAGTGAATGGGACCATAGGCTGTACAGAGAAATATCTGCTCCTACAACCAAAAGGGTGGTATCTAACTGAATGGTTGTCAATGTGTGCATTCAACTGACAGAGTTAAACTCACGTTTGGATTCAGCGGTTTACAAACCCTTTCTGTGCAGAATCCCAAAACCGGTAATTCCAGTTCAATGCCGGCATCCGTCCTAAACAGCAGGAAACTTCGTCTAAAACTCAGGAGAAAAGTTTCCTTGAAACTGCTCTGCTGTGCGTTCGTTCACCTAAGAGAGTTGAAACTATGTTGACATTCAGCGAGTCAGAAACACGTTTATGCTACGAGCTGCGTTGGGATATTCCCGAGTGAATGGGACCATAGGCTGTACAGAGAAATATCTGCTTCTAAAACCAAAACGGAGCTATCTAACTGAATGGTTGTCAATGTGTGCATTCAACTGACAGAGTTAAACTCACGTGTGGATTCAGCGGTTTGCAAACCCTTTCTGTGCAGAATCCCAAAACCGGTATTTCCAGCCCAATGCCGGCATACGTACTAAACAGCAGGAAACTTCGTCTAAAACTCAGGAGCAACGTTTCCTTGAAACTGCTCTGCTGTGCGTTCGTTCACCTAAGAGAGTTGAATCTATGTTGAGATTCAGCGAGTCAGAAACACGTTTCTTCTAGGAGCTGCGTTGGGATATTCCCGAGTGAATGGGACCATAGGCTGTACAGAGAAATATCTGCTTCTAAAACCAAAAGTGTGCTATCAAACTGAATGGTTGTCAATGTGTGCATTCAACTGACAGAGTTAAACTCACGTGTGGATTCAGCGGTTTGCAAACCCTTTCTGTGCAGAATCCCAAAACCGGTATTTCCAGCCCAATGCCGGCATCCGTACTAAACAGCAGGAAACTTCGTCTAAAACTCAGGAGAAACGTTTCCTTGAAACTGCTCTGCTGTGCGTTCGTTCACCTAAGAGAGTGGAATCTATGTTGAGATTCAGCGAGTCAGAAACACGTTTCTTCTAGGAGCTGCGTTGGGATATTCCCGAGTGAATGGGACCATAGGCTGTACAGAGAAATATCTGCTTCTAAAACCAAAACGGAGCTATCTAACTGAATGGTTGCCAATGTGTGCATTCAACTGACAGAGTTAAACTCACGTGTGGATTCAGCGGTTTGCAAACCCTTTCTGTGCAGAATCCCAAAACCGGTATTTCCAGCCCAATGCCGGCATCGGTACTAAACAGCAGGAAACTTCGTCTAAAACTCAGGAGAAACGTTTCCTTGAAACTGCTCTGCTGTGCGTTCGTTCACCTAAGAGAGTTGAATCTATGTTGAGATTCAGCGAGTCAGAAACACGTTTCTTCTAGGAGCTGCGTTAGGATATTCCCGAGTGAATGGGACCATAGGCTGTGCAGAGTAATATCTGCTTCTAAAACCAAAACGGAGCTATCTAACTGAATGGTTGTCAATGTGTGCATTCAACTGACAGAGTTAAACTCACGTGTGGATTCAGCGGTTTGCAAACCCTTTCTGTGCAGAATCCCAAAACCGGTATTTCCAGCCCAATGCCGGCATACGTACTAAACAGCAGGCAACTTCGTCTAAAACTCAGGAGAAACGTTTCCTTGAAACTGCTCTGCTGTGCGTTCGTTCACCTAAGAGAGTTGAATCTATGTTGAGATTCAGCGAGTCAGAAACACGTTTCTTCTAGGAGCTGCGTTGGGATATTCCCGAGTGAATGGGACCATAGGCTGTACAGAGAAATATCTGCTTCTAAAACCAAAAGTGTGCTATCTAACTGAATGGTTGTCAATGTGTGCATTCAACTGACAGAGTTAAACTCACGTGTGGATTCAGCGGTTTGTAACCCTTTCTGTGCAGAATCCCAAAACTGGTATTTCCAGCCCAATGCCGGCATCCGTACTAAACAGCAGGAAACTTCGTCTAAAACTCAGGAGAAACGTTTCCTTGAAACTGCTCTGCTGTGCGTTCGTTCACCTAAGTGAGTGGAATCTATGTTGAGATTCAGCGAGTCAGAAACACGTTTCTTCTAGGAGCTGCGTTGGGATATTCCCGAGTGAATGGGACCATAGGCTGTACAGAGAAATATCTGCTTCTAAAACCAAAACGGAGCTATCTAACTGAATGGTTGCCAATGTGTGCATTCAACTGACAGAGTTAAACTCACGTGTGGATTCAGCGGTTTGCAAACCCTTTCTGTGCAGAATCCCAAAACCGGTATTTCCAGCCCAATGCCGGCATCCGTACTAAACAGCAGGAAACTTCGTCTAAAACTCAGGAGAAACGTTTCCTTGAAACTGCTCTGCTGTGCGTTCGATCACCTAAGAGATTTGAATCTATGTTGAGATTCAGCGAGTCAGAAACACGTTTCTTCTAGGAGGTGCGTTGGGATATTCCCGAGTGAATGGGACCATAGGCTGTACAGAGAAATATCTGCTCCTACAACCAAAAGGGTGGTATCTAACTGAATGGTTGTCAATGTGTGCATTCAACTGACAGAGTTAAACTCACGTGTGGATTCAGCGGTTTGCAAACCCTTTCTGTGCAGAATCCCAAAACCGGTATTTCCAGCCCAATGCCGGCATACGTACTAAACAGCAGGAAACGTCGTCTAAGACTCAGGAGAAACGTTTCCTTGAAACTGCTCTGCTGTGCGTTCGTTCACCTAAGAGAGTTGAATCTATGTTGAGATTCAGCGAGTCAGAAACACGTTTCTTCTAGGAGCTGCGTTGGGATATTCCCGAGTGAATGGGACCATAGGCTGTACAGAGAAATATCTGCTTCTAAAACCAAAACGGATCTATGTAACTGAATGGTTGCCAATGTGTGCATTCAACTGACAGAGTTAAACTCACGTGTGGATTCAGCGGTTTGCAAACCCTTTCTGTGCAGAATCCCAAAACCGGTATTTCCAGCCCAATGCCGGCATACGTACTAAACAGCAGGAAACTTCGTCTAAAACTCAGGAGAAACGTTTCCTTGAAACTGCTCTGCTGCGCGTTCGATCACCTAAGAGAGTTGAATCTATGTTGAGATTCAGCGAGTCAGAAACACGTTTCTTCTAGGAGGTGCGTTGGGATATTCCCGAGTGAATGGGACCATAGGCTGTACAGAGAAATATCTGCTCCTACAACCAAAAGGGTGGTATCTAACTGAATGGTTGTCAATGTGTGCATTCAACTGACAGAGTTAAACTCACGTTTGGATTCAGCGGTTTACAAACCCTTTCTGTGCAGAATCCCAAAACCGGTAATTCCAGTTCAATGCCGGCATCCGTCCTAAACAGCAGGAAACTTCGTCTAAAACTCAGGAGAAAAGTTTCCTTGAAACTGCTCTGCTGTGCGTTCGTTCACCTAAGAGAGTTGAAACTATGTTGACATTCAGCGAGTCAGAAACACGTTTATGCTACGAGCTGCGTTGGGATATTCCCGAGTGAATGGGACCATAGGCTGTACAGAGAAATATCTGCTTCTAAAACCAAAACGGAGCTATCTAACTGAATGGTTGTCAATGTGTGCATTCAACTGACAGAGTTAAACTCACGTGTGGATTCAGCGGTTTGCAAACCCTTTCTGTGCAGAATCCCAAAACCGGTATTTCCAGCCCAATGCCGGCATACGTACTAAACAGCAGGAAACTTCGTCTAAAACTCAGGAGCAACGTTTCCTTGAAACTGCTCTGCTGTGCGTTCGTTCACCTAAGAGAGTTGAATCTATGTTGAGATTCAGCGAGTCAGAAACACGTTTCTTCTAGGAGCTGCGTTGGGATATTCCCGAGTGAATGGGACCATAGGCTGTACAGAGAAATATCTGCTTCTAAAACCAAAAGTGTGCTATCAAACTGAATGGTTGTCAATGTGTGCATTCAACTGACAGAGTTAAACTCACGTGTGGATTCAGCGGTTTGCAAACCCTTTCTGTGCAGAATCCCAAAACCGGTATTTCCAGCCCAATGCCGGCATCCGTACTAAACAGCAGGAAACTTCGTCTAAAACTCAGGAGAAACGTTTCCTTGAAACTGCTCTGCTGTGCGTTCGTTCACCTAAGAGAGTGGAATCTATGTTGAGATTCAGCGAGTCAGAAACACGTTTCTTCTAGGAGCTGCGTTGGGATATTCCCGAGTGAATGGGACCATAGGCTGTACAGAGAAATATCTGCTTCTAAAACCAAAACGGAGCTATCTAACTGAATGGTTGCCAATGTGTGCTTTCAACTGACAGAGTTAAACTCACGTGTGGATTCAGCGGTTTGCAAACCCTTTCTGTGCAGAATCCCAAAACCGGTATTTCCAGCCCAATGCCGGCATCCGTACTAAACAGCAGGAAACTTCGTCTAAAACTCAGGAGAAACGTTTCCTTGAAACTGCTCTGCTGTGCGTTCGTTCACCTAAGAGAGTTGAATCTATGTTGAGATTCAGCGAGTCAGAAACACGTTTCTTCTAGGAGCTGCGTTAGGATATTCCCGAGTGAATGGGACCATAGGCTGTGCAGAGTAATATCTGCTTCTAAAACCAAAACGGAGCTATCTAACTGAATGGTTGTCAATGTGTGCATTCAACTGACAGAGTTAAACTCACGTGTGGATTCAGCGGTTTGCAAACCCTTTCTGTGCAGAATCCCAAAACCGGTATTTCCAGCCCAATGCCGGCATACGTACTAAACAGCAGGCAACTTCGTCTAAAACTCAGGAGAAACGTTTCCTTGAAACTGCTCTGCTGTGCGTTCGTTCACCTAAGAGAGTTGAATCTATGTTGAGATTCAGCGAGTCAGAAACACGTTTCTTCTAGGAGCTGCGTTGGGATATTCCCGAGTGAATGGGACCATAGGCTGTACAGAGAAATATCTGCTTCTAAAACCAAAAGTGTGCTATCTAACTGAATGGTTGTCAATGTGTGCATTCAACTGACAGAGTTAAACTCACGTGTGGATTCAGCGGTTTGTAACCCTTTCTGTGCAGAATCCCAAAACTGGTATTTCCAGCCCAATGCCGGCATCCGTACTAAACAGCAGGAAACTTCGTCTAAAACTCAGGAGAAACGTTTCCTTGAAACTGCTCTGCTGTGCGTTCGTTCACCTAAGTGAGTGGAATCTATGTTGAGATCCAGCGAGTCAGAAACACGTTTCTTCTAGGAGCTGCGTTGGGATATTCCCGAGTGAATGGGACCATAGGCTGTACAGAGAAATATCTGCTTCTAAAACCAAAACGGAGCTATCTAACTGAATGGTTGCCAATGTGTGCATTCAACTGACAGAGTTAAACTCACGTGTGGATTCAGCGGTTTGCAAACCCTTTCTGTGCAGAATCCCAAAACCGGTATTTCCAGCCCAATGCCGGCATCCGTACTAAACAGCAGGAAACTTCGTCTAAAACTCAGGAGAAACGTTTCCTTGAAACTGCTCTGCTGTGCGTTCGATCACCTAAGAGATTTGAATCTATGTTGAGATTCAGCGAGTCAGAAACACGTTTCTTCTAGGAGGTGCGTTGGGATATTCCCGAGTGAATGGGACCATAGGCTGTACAGAGAAATATCTGCTCCTACAACCAAAAGGGTGGTATCTAACTGAATGGTTGTCAATGTGTTCATTCAACTGACAGAGTTAAACTCACGTTTGGATTCAGCGGTTTACAAACCCTTTCTGTGCAGAATCCCAAAACCGGTAATTCCAGCACAATGCCGGCATCCGTACTAAACAGCAGGAAACTTCGTCTAAAACTCAGGAGAAACGTTTCCTTGAAACTGCTCTGCTGTGCGTTCGTTCACCTAAGAGAGTTGAAACTATGTTGAGATTCAGCGAGTCAGAAACACGTTTATGCTAGGAGCTGCGTTGGGATATTCCCGAGTGAATGGGACCATAGGCTGTAAAGAGAAATATCTGCTTCTGAAACCAAAACGGAGCTATCTAACTGAATGGTTGTCAATGTGTGCATTCAACTGACAGAGTTAAACTCACGTGTGGATTCAGCGGTTTGCAAACCCTTTCTGTGCAGAATCCCAAAACCGGTATGTCCAGCCCAATGCCGGCATCCGTACTAAACAGCAGGAAACTTCGTCTAAAACTCATGAGAAACGTTTCCTTGAAACTGCTCTGCTGTGCGTTCGATCACCTAAGAGAGTTGAATCTATGTTGAGATTCAGCGAGTCAGAAACACGTTTCTTCTAGGAGGTGCGTTGGGATATTCCCGAGTGAATGGGACCATAGGCTGTACAGAGAAATATCTGCTCCTACAAGCAAAAGGGTGGTATCTAACTGAATGGTTGTCAATGTGTGCATTCAACTGACAGAGTTAAATTCACGTTTGGATTCAGCGGTTTGCAAACCCTTTCTGTGCAGAATCCCAAACCCGGTAATTCCAGCTCAATGCCGGCATCCGTACTAAACAGCCGGAAACTTCGTCTAAAACTCAGGAGAAACGTTTCCTGGAAACTGCTCTGCTGTGCGTTCGTTCACCTAAGAGAGTTGAAACTATGTTGAGATTCAGCGAGTCGGAAACACGTTTATGCTAGGAGCTGCGTTGGGATATTCCCGAGTGAATGGGACCATAGGCTGTACAGAGAAATATCTGCTTCTAAAACCAAAACGGAGCTATCTAACTGAATGGCTGTCAATGTGTGCATTCAACTGACAGAGTTAAACTCACGTGTGGATTCACCTGTTTGCAAACCATTTCTGTGCAGAATCCCAAAACCGGTATGTCCAGCCCAATGCCGTCATCCGTACTAAACAGCAGGAAACTTCGTCTAAAACTCAGGAGAAACGTTTCCTTGAAACTGCTCTGCTGTGCGTTCGTTCACCTAAGAGAGTTGAATCTATGTTGAGATTCAGCGAGTCAGAAACACGTTTCTTCTAGGAGCTGCGTTAGGATATTCCCGAGTGAATGGGACCATAGGCTGTGCAGAGTAATATCTGCTTCTAAAACCAAAACGGAGCTATCTAACTGAATGGTTGTCTATGTGTGCATTCAACTGACAGAGTTAAACTCACGTGTGGATTCAGCGGTTTGCAAACCCTTTCTGTGCAGAATCCCAAAACCGGTATTTCCAGCCCAATGCCGGCATACGTACTAAACAGCAGGAAACTTCGTCTAAAACTCAGGAGAAACGTTTCCTTGAAACTGCTCTGCTGTGCGTTCGTTCACCTAAGAGAGTTGAATCTATATTGAGATTCAGCGAGTCAGAAACACGTTTCTTCTAGGAGCTGCGTTGGGATATTCCCGAGTGAATGGGACCATAGGCTGTACAGAGAAATATCTGCTTCTAAAACCAAAAGTGTGCTATCTAACTGAATGGTTGTCAATGTGTGCATTCAACTGACAGAGTTAAACTCACGTGTGGATTCAGCGGTTTGTAACCCTTTCTGTGCAGAATCCCAAAACTGGTATTTCCAGCCCAATGCCGGCATCCGTACTAAACAGCAGGAAACTTCGTCTAAAACTCAGGAGAAACGTTTCCTTGAAACTGCTCTGCTGTGCGTTCGTTCACCTAAGTGAGTGGAATCTATGTTGAGATTCAGCGAGTCGGAAACACGTTTCTTCTAGGAGCTGCGTTGGGATATTCCCGAGTGAATGGGACCATAGGCTGTACAGAGAAATATCTGCTTCTAAAACCAAAACGGAGCTATCTAACTGAATGGTTGCCAATGTGTGCATTCAACTGACAGAGTTAAACTCACGTGTGGATTCAGCGGTTTGCAAACCCTTTCTGTGCAGAATCCCAAAACCGGTATTTCCAGCCCAATGCCGGCATACGTACTAAACAGCAGGAAACTTCGTCTAAAACTCAGGAGAAACGTTTCCTTGAAACTGCTCTGCTGTGCGTTCGATCACCTAAGAGAGTTGAATCTATGTTGAGATTCAGCGAGTCAGAAACACGTTTCTTCTAGGAGGTGCGTTGGGATATTCCCGAGTGAATGGGACCATAGGCTGTACAGAGAAATATCTGCTCCTACAACCAAAAGGGTGGTATCTAACTGAATGGTTGTCAATGTGTGCATTCAACTGACAGAGTTAAACTCACGTTTGGATTCAGCGGTTTACAAACCCTTTCTGTGCAGAATCCCAAAACCGGAAATTCCAGTTCAATGCCGGCATCCGTACTAAACAGCAGGAAACTTCGTCTAAAACTCAGGAGAAACGTTTCCTTGAAACTGCTCTGCTGTGCGTTCGTTCACCTAAGAGAGTTGAAACTATGTTGAGATTCAGCGAGTCAGAAACACGTTTATGCTAGGAGCTGCGTTGGGATATTCCCGAGTGAATGGGACCATAGGCTGTAAAGAGAAATATCTGCTTCTGAAACCAAAACGGAGCTATCTAACTGAATGGTTGCCAATGTGTGCATTCAACTGACAGAGTTAAACTCACGTGTGGATTCAGCGGTTTGCAAACCCTTTCTGTGCAGAATCCCAAAACCGGTATGTCCAGCCCAATGCCGGCATCCGTACTAAACAGCAGGAAACTTCGTCTAAAACTCAGGAGAAACGTTTCCTTGAAACTGCTCTGCTGTGCGTTCGATCACCTAAGAGAGTTGAATCTATGTTGAGATTCAGCGAGTCAGAAACACGTTTCTTCTAGGAGGTGCGTTGGGATATTCCCGAGTGAATGGGACCATAGGCTGTACAGAGAAATATCTGCTCCTACAACCAAAAGGGTGGTATCTAACTGAATGGTTGCCAATGTGTGCATTCAACTGACAGAGTTAAATTCACGTTTGGATTCAGCGGTTTGCAAACCCTTTCTGTGCAGAATCCCAAACCCGGTAATTCCAGCTCAATGCCGGCATCCGTACTAAACAGCCGGAAACTTCGTCTAAAACTCAGGAGAAACGTTTCCTTGAAACTGCTCTGCTGTGCGTTCGTTCACCTAAGAGAGTTGAAACTATGTTGAGATTCAGCGAGTCGGAAACACGTTTATGCTAGGAGCTGCGTTGGGATATTCCCGAGTGAATGGGACCATAGGCTGTACAGAGAAATATCTGCTTCTAAAACCAAAACGGAGCTATCTAACTGAATGGCTGTCAATGTGTGCATTCAACTGACAGAGTTAAACTCACGTGTGGATTCACCTGTTTGCAAACCATTTCTGTGCAGAATCCCAAAACCGGTATGTCCAGCCCAATGCCGTCATCCGTACTAAACAGCAGGAAACTTCGTCTAAAACTCAGGAGAAACGTTTCCTTGAAACTGCTCTGCTGTGCGTTCGTTCACCTAAGAGAGTTGAATCTATGTTGAGATTCAGCGAGTCAGAAACACGTTTCTTCTAGGAGCTGCGTTGGGATATTCCCGAGTGAATGGGACCATAGGCTGTACAGAGAAATATCTGCATCTAAAACCAAAAGTGTGCTATCAAACTGAATGGTTGTCAATGTGTGCATTCAACTGACAGAGTTAAACTCACGTGTGGATTCAGCGGTTTGCAAACCCTTTCTGTGCAGAATCCCAAAACCGGTATTTCCAGCCCAATGCCGGCATACGAACTAAACAGCAGGAAACGTCGTCTAAGACTCAGGAGAAACGTTTCCTTGAAACTGCTCTGCTGTGCGTTCGTTCACCTAAGAGAGTTGAATCTATGTTGAGATTCAGCGAGTCAGAAACACGTTTCTTCTAGGAGCTGCGTTGGGATATTCCCGAGTGAATGGGACCATAGGCTGTACAGAGAAATATCTGCTTCTAAAACCAAAACGGATATATGTAACTGAATGGTTGCCAATGTGTGCATTCAACTGACAGAGTTAAACTCACGTGTGGATTCAGCGGTTTGCAAACCCTTTCTGTGCAGAATCCCAAAACCGGTATTTCCAGCCCAATGCCGGCATACGTACTAAACAGCAGGAAACTTCGTCTAAAACTCAGGAGAAACGTTTCCTTGAAACTGCTCTGCTGCGCGTTCGATCACCTAAGAGAGTTGAATCTATGTTGAGATTCAGCGAGTCAGAAACACGTTTCTTCTAGGAGCTGCGTTGGGATACTCCCGAGTGAATGGGACCATAGGCTGTACAGAGAAATATCTGCTCCTACAACCAAAAGGGTGGTATCTAACTGAATGGTTGTCAATGTGTGCATTCAACTGACAGAGTTAAACTCACGTTTGGATTCAGCGGTTTACAAACCCTTTCTGTGCAGAATCCCAAAACCGGTAATTCCAGCTCAATGCCGGCATCCGTACTAAACAGCAGGAAACTTCGTCTAAAACTCAGGAGAAAAGTTTCCTTGAAACTGCTCTGCTGTGCGTTCGTTCACCTAAGAGAGTTGAAACTATGTTGAGATTCAGCGAGTCAGAAACACGTTTATGCTACGAGCTGCGTTGGGATATTCCCGAGTGAATGGGACCATAGGCTGTACAGAGAAATATCTGCTTCTAAAACCAAAACGGAGCTATCTAACTGAATGGTTGTCAATGTGTGCATTCAACTGACAGAGTTAAACTCACGTGTGGATTCAGCGGTTTGCAAACCCTTTCTGTGCAGAATCCCAAAACCGGTATTTCCTGCCCAATGCCGGCATACGTACTAAACAGCAGGAAACTTCGTCTAAAACTCAGGAGAAACGTTTCCTTGAAACTGCTCTGCTGTGCGTTCGTTCACCTAAGAGAGTTGAATCTATGTTGAGATTCAGCGAGTCAGAAACACGTTTCTTCTAGGAGGTGCGTTGGGATATTCCCGAGTGAATGGGACCATAGGCTGTACAGAGAAATATCTGCTCCTACAACCAAAAGGGTGGTATCTAACTGAATGGTTGTCAATGTGTGCATTCAACTGACAGAGTTAAACTCACGTTTGGATTCAGCGGTTTACAAACCCTTTCTGTGCAGAATCCCAAAACCGGAAATTCCAGTTCAATGCCGGCATCCGTACTAAACAGCAGGAAACTTCGTCTAAAACTCAGGAGAAACGTTTCCTTGAAACTGCTCTGCTGTGCGTTCGTTCACCTAAGAGAGTTGAAACTATGTTGAGATTCAGCGAGTCAGAAACACGTTTATGCTAGGAGCTGCGTTGGGATATTCCCGAGTGAATGGGACCATAGGCTGTAAAGAGAAATATCTGCTTCTGAAACCAAAACGGAGCTATCTAACTGAATGGTTGTCAATGTGTGCATTCAACTGACAGAGTTAAACTCACGTGTGGATTCAGCGGTTTGCAAACCCTTTCTGTGCAGAATCCCAAAACCGGTATGTCCAGCCCAATGCCGGCATCCGTACTAAACAGCAGGAAACTTCGTCTAAAACTCAGGAGAAACGTTTCCTTGAAACTCCTCTGCTGTGCGTTCGATCACCTAAGAGAGTTGAATCTATGTTGAGATTCAGCGAGTCAGAAACACGTTTCTTCTAGGAGGTGCGTTGGGATATTCCCGAGTGAATGGGACCATAGGCTGTACAGAGAAATATCTGCTCCTACAACCAAAAGGGTGGTATCTAACTGAATGGTTGCCAATGTGTGCATTCAACTGACAGAGTTAAATTCACGTTTGGATTCAGCGGTTTGCAAACCCTTTCTGTGCAGAATCCCAAACCCGGTAATTCCAGCTCAATGCCGGCATCCGTACTAAACAGCCGGAAACTTCGTCTAAAACTCAGGAGAAACGTTTCCTGGAAACTGCTCTGCTGTGCGTTCGTTCACCTAAGAGAGTTGAAACTATGTTGAGATTCAGCGAGTCGGAAACACGTTTATGCTAGGAGCTGCGTTGGGATATTCCCGAGTGAATGGGACCATAGGCTGTACAGAGAAATATCTGCTTCTAAAACCAAAACGGAGCTATCTAACTGAATGGCTGTCAATGTGTGCATTCAACTGACAGAGTTAAACTCACGTGTGGATTCACCTGTTTGCAAACCATTTCTGTGCAGAATCCCAAAACCGGTATGTCCAGCCCAATGCCGTCATCCGTACTAAACAGCAGGAAACTTCGTCTAAAACTCAGGAGAAACGTTTCCTTGAAACTGCTCTGCTGTGCGTTCGTTCACCTAAGAGAGTTGAATCTATGTTGAGATTCAGCGAGTCAGAAACACGTTTCTTCTAGGAGCTGCGTTGGGATATTCCCGAGTGAATGGGACCATAGGCTGTACAGAGAAATATCTGCATCTAAAACCAAAAGTGTGCTATCAAACTGAATGGTTGTCAATGTGTGCATTCAACTGACAGAGTTAAACTCACGTGTGGATTCAGCGGTTTGCAAACCCTTTCTGTGCAGAATCCCAAAACCGGTATTTCCAGCCCAATGCCAGCATACGTACTAAACAGCAGGAAACGTCGTCTAAGACTCAGGAGAAACGTTTCCTTGAAACTGCTCTGCTGTGCGTTCGTTCACCTAAGAGAGTTGAATCTATGTTGAGATTCAGCGAGTCAGAAACACGTTTCTTCTAGGAGGTGCGTTGGGATATTCCCGAGTGAATGGGACCATAGGCTGTACAGAGAAATATCTGCTCCTACAACCAAAAGGGTGGTATCTAACTGAATGGTTGTCAATGTGTGCATTCAACTGACAGAGTTAAACTCACGTGTGGATTCAGCGGTTTGCAAACCCTTTCTGTGCAGAATCCCAAAACCGGTATTTCCAGCCCAATGCCGGCATACGTACTAAACAGCAGGAAACTTCGTCTAAAACTCAGGAGCAAAGTTTCCTTGAAACTGCTCTGCTGTGCGTTCGTTCACCTAAGAGAGTTGAATCTATGTTGAGATTCAGCGAGTCAGAAACACGTTTCTTCTAGGAGCTGCGTTGGGATATTCCCGAGTGAATGGGACCATAGGCTGTACAGAGAAATATCTGCTTCTAAAACCAAAACGGAGCTATCTAACTGAATGGTTGCCAATGTGTGCATTCAACTGACAGAGTTAAACTCACGTGTGGATTCAGCGGTTTGCAAACCCTTTCTGTGCAGAATCCCAAAACCGGTATTTCCAGCCCAATGCCGGCATCCGTACTAAACAGCAGGACACTTCGTCTAAAACTCAGGAGAAACGTTTCCTTGAAACTGCTCTGCTGTGCGTTCGTTCACCTAACAGAGTTGAATCTATGTTGAGATTCAGCGAGTCAGAAACACGTTTCTTCTAGGAGCTGCGTTAGGATATTCCCGAGTGAATGGGACCATAGGCTGTGCAGAGTAATATCTGCTTCTAAAACCAAAACGGAGCTATCTAACTGAATGGTTGTCAATGTGTGCATTCAACTGACAGAGTTAAACTCACGTGTGGATTCAGCGGTTTGCAAACCCTTTCTGTGCAGAATCCCAAAGCCGGTATTTCCAGCCCAATGCCGGCATACGTACTAAACAGCAGGAAACTTCGTCTAAAACTCAGGAGAAACGTTTCCTTGAAACTGCTCTGCTGTGCGTTCGTTCACCTAAGAGAGTTGAATCTATGTTGAGATTCAGCGAGTCAGAAACACGTTTCTTCTAGGAGCTGCGTTGGGATATTCCCGAGTGAATGGGACCATAGGCTGTACAGAGAAATATCTGCTTCTAAAACCAAAAGTGTGCTATCTAACTGAATGGTTGTCAATGTGTGCATTCAACTGACAGAGTTAAACTCACGTGTGGATTCAGCGGTTTGTAACCCTTTCTGTGCAGAATCCCAAAACTGGTATTTCCAGCCCAATGCCGGCATCCGTACTAAACAGCAGGAAACTTCGTCTAAAACTCAGGAGAAACGTTTCCTTGAAACTGCTCTGCTGTGCGTTCGTTCACCTAAGAGAGTTGAAACTATGTTGAGATTCAGCGAGTCAGAAACACGTTTATGCTAGGAGCTGCGTTGGGATATTCCCGAGTGAATGGGACCATAGGCTGTACAGAGAAATATCTGCTTCTGAAACCAAAACGGAGCTATCTAACTGAATGGTTGTCAATGTGTGCATTCAACTGACAGAGTTAAACTCACGTGTGGATTCAGCGGTTTGCAAACCCTTTCTGTGCAGAATCCCAAAACCGGTATGTCCAGCCCAATGCCGGCATCCGTACTAAACAGCAGGAAACTTCGTCTAAAACTCAGGAGAAACGTTTCCTTGAAACTGCTCTGCTGTGCGTTCGATCACCTAAGAGAGTTGAATCTATGTTGAGATTCAGCGAGTCAGAAACACGTTTCTTCTAGGAGGTGCGTTGGGATATTCCCGAGTGAATGGGACCATAGGCTGTACAGAGAAATATCTGCTCCTACAACCAAAAGGGTGGTATCTAACTGAATGGTTGTCAATGTGTGCATTCAACTGACAGAGTTAAATTCACGTTTGGATTCAGCGGTTTGCAAACCATTTCTGTGCAGAATCCCAAACCCGGTAACTCCAGCTCAATGCCGGCATCCGTACTAAACAGCCGGAAACTTCGTCTAAAACTCAGGAGAAACGTTTCCTGGAAACTGCTCTGCAGTGCGTTCGTTCACCTAAGAGAGTTGAAACTATGTTGAGATTCAGCGAGTCAGAAACACGTTTATGCTAGGAGCTGCGTTGGGATATTCCCGAGTGAATGGGACCATAGGCTGTCCAGAGAAATATCTGCTTCTAAAACCAAAACGGAGCTATCTAACTGAATGGCTGTCAATGTGTGCATTCAACTGACAGAGTTAAACTCACGTGTGGATTCACCTGTTTGCAAACCATTTCTGTGCAGAATCCCAAAACCGGTATGTCCAGCCCAATGCCGTCATCCGTACTAAACAGCAGGAAACTTCGTCTAAAACTCAGGAGAAACGTTTCCGTGAAACTACTCTGCTGTGCGTTCGTTCACCTAAGAGAGTTGAATCTATGTTGAGATTCAGCGAGTCAGAAACACGTTTCTTCTAGGAGCTGCGTTGGGATATTCCCGAGTGAATGGGACCATAGGCTGTACAGAGAAATATCTGCATCTAAAACCAAAAGTGTGCTATCAAACTGAATGGTTGTCAATGTGTGCATTCAACTGACAGAGTTAAACTCACGTGTGGATTCAGCAGTTTGCAAACCCTTTCTGTGCAGAATCCCAAAACCGGTATTTCCAGCCCAATGCCGGCATACGTACTAAACAGCAGGAAACGTCGTCTAAGACTCAGGAGAAACGTTTCCTTGAAACTGCTCTGCTGTGCGTTCGTTCACCTAAGAGAGTTGAATCTATGTTGAGATTCAGCGAGTCAGAAACACGTTTCTTCTAGGAGCTGCGTTGGGATATTCCCGAGTGAATGGGACCATAGGCTGTACAGAGAAATATCTGCTTCTAAAACCAAAACGGATCTATGTAACTGAATGGTTGCCAATGTGTGCATTCAACTGACAGAGTTAAACTCACGTGTGGATTCAGCGGTTTGCAAACCCTTTCTGTGCAGAATCCCAAAACCGGTATTTCCAGCCCAATGCCGGCATACGTACTAAACAGCAGGAAACTTCGTCTAAAACTCAGGAGAAACGTTTCCTTGAAACTGCTCTGCTGCGCGTTCGATCACCTAAGAGAGTTGAATCTATGTTGAGATTCAGCGAGTCAGAAACACGTTTCTTCTAGGAGGTGCGTTGGGATATTCCCGAGTGAATGGGACCATAGGCTGTACAGAGAAATATCTGCATCTAAAACCAAAAGTGTGCTATCAAACTGAATGGTTGTCAATGTGTGCATTCAACTGACAGAGTTAAACTCACGTGTGGATTCAGCAGTTTGCAAACCCTTTCTGTGCAGAATCCCAAAACCGGTATTTCCAGCCCAATGCCGGCATACGTACTAAACAGCAGGAAACGTCGTCTAAGACTCAGGAGAAACGTTTCCTTGAAACTGCTCTGCTGTGCGTTCGTTCACCTAAGAGAGTTGAATCTATGTTGAGATTCAGCGAGTCAGAAACACGTTTCTTCCAGGAGCTGCGTTGGGATATTCCCGAGTGAATGGGACCATAGGCTGTACAGAGAAATATCTGCTTCTAAAACCAAAACGGATCTATGTAACTGAATGGTTGCCAATGTGTGCATTCAACTGACAGAGTTAAACTCACGTGTGGATTCAGCGGTTTGCAAACCCTTTCTGTGCAGAATCCCAAAACCGGTATTTCCAGCCCAATGCCGGCATACGTACTAAACAGCAGGAAACTTCGTCTAAAACTCAGGAGAAACGTTTCCTTGAAACTGCTCTGCTGCGCGTTCGATCACCTAAGAGAGTTGAATCTATGTTGAGATTCAGCGAGTCAGAAACACGTTTCTTCTAGGAGGTGCGTTGGGATATTCCCGAGTGAATGGGACCATAGGCTGTACAGAGAAATATCTGCTCCTACAACCAAAAGGGTGGTATCTAACTGAATGGTTGTCAATGTGTGCATTCAACTGACAGAGTTAAACTCACGTTTGGATTCAGCGGTTTACAAACCCTTTCTGTGCAGAATCCCAAAACCGGTAATTCCAGCTCAATGCCGGCATCCGTACTAAACAGCAGGAAACTTCGTCTAAAACTCAGAAGAAAAGTTTCCTTGAAACTGCTCTGCTGTGCGTTCGTTCACCTAAGAGAGTTGAAACTATGTTGAGATTCAGCGAGTCAGAAACACGTTTATGCTACGAGCTGCGTTGGGATATTCCCGAGTGAATGGGACCATAGGCTGTACAGAGAAATATCTGCTTCTAAAACCAAAACGGAGCTATCTAACTGAATGGTTGTCAATGTGTGCATTCAACTGACAGAGTTAAACTCACGTGTGGATTCAGCGGTTTGCAAACCCTTTCTGTGCAGAATCCCAAAACCGGTATTTCCAGCCCAATGCCGGCATACGTACTAAACAGCAGGAAACTTCGTCTAAAACTCAGGAGCAACGTTTCCTTGAAACTGCTCTGCTGTGCGTTCGTTCACCTAAGAGAGTTGAATCTATGTTGCGATTCAGCGAGTCAGAAACACGTTTCTTCTAGGAGCTGCGTTGGGATATTCCCGAGTGAATGGGACCATAGGCTGTACAGAGAAATATCTGCTCCTATAACCAAAAGGGTGGTATCTAACTGAATGGTTGTCAATGTGTGCATTCAACTGACAGAGTTAAACTCACGTGTGGATTCAGCGGTTTACAAACCCTTTCTGTGCAGAATCCCAAAACCGGTAATTCCAGCTCAATGCCGGCATCCGTACTAAACAGCAGGAAACTTCGTCTAAAACTCAGGAGAAAAGTTTCCTTGAAACTGCTCTGCTGTGCGTTCGTTCACCTAAGAGAGTTGAAACTATGTTGAGATTCAGCGAGTCAGAAACACGTTTATGCTAGGAGCTGCGTTGGGATATTCCCGAGTGAATGGGACCATAGGCTGTACAGAGAAATATCTGCTTCTAAAACCAAAACGGAGCTATGTAACTGAATGGTTGTCAATGTGTGCATTCAACTGACAGAGTTAAACTCACGTGTGGATTCAGCGGTTTGCAAACCCTTTCTGTGCAGAATCCCAAAACCGGTATTTCCAGCCCAATGCCGGCATCCGTACTAAACAGCAGGAAACTTCGTCTAAAACTCAGGAGAAACGTTTCCTTGAAACTGCTCTGCTGTGCGTTCGTTCACCTAAGAGAGTTGAATCTATGTTGAGATTCAGCGAGTCAGAAACACGTTTCTTCTAGGAGCTGCGTTGGGATATTCCCGAGTGAATGGGACCATAGGCTGTACAGAGAAATATCTGCTTCTAAAACCAAAAGTGTGCTATCAAACTGAATGGTTGTCAATGTGTGCATTCAACTGACAGAGTTAAACTCACGTGTGGATTCAGCGGTTTGCAAACCCTTTCTGTGCAGAATCCCAAAACCGGTATTTCCAGCCCAATGCCGGCATCCGTACTAAACAGCAGGAAACTTCGTCTAAAACTCAGGAGAAACGTTTCCTTGAAACTGCTCTGCTGTGCGATCGTTCACCTAAGAGAGTGGAATCTATGTTGAGATTCAGCGAGTCAGAAACACGTTTCTTCTAGGAGCTGCGTTGGGATATTCCCGAGTGAATGGGACCATAGGCTGTACAGAGAAATATCTGATTCTAAAACCAAAACGGAGCTATCTAACTGAATGGTTGCCAATGTGTGCATTCAACTGACAGAGTTAAACTCACGTGTGGATTCAGCGGTTTGCAAACCCTTTCTGTGCAGAATCCCAAAACCGGTATTTCCAGCCCAATGCCGGCATCCGTACTAAACAGCAGGAAACTTCGTCTAAAACTCAGGAGAAACGTTTCCTTGAAACTGCTCTGATGTGCGTTCGTTCACCTAAGAGAGTTGAATCTATGTAGAGATTCAGCGAGTCAGAAACACGTTTCTTCTAGGAGCTGCGTTAGGATATTCCCGAGTGAATGGGACCATAGGCTGTGCAGAGTAATATCTGCTTCTAAAACCAAAACGGAGCTATCTAACTGAATGGTTGTCAATGTGTGCATTCAACTGACAGAGTTAAACTCACGTGTGGATTCAGCGGTTTGCAAACCCTTTCTGTCCAGAATCCCAAAACCGGTATGTCCAGCCCAATGCCGGCATCCGTACTAAACAGCAGGAAACTTCGTCTAAAACTCAGGAGAAACGTTTCCTTGAAACTGCTCTGCTGTGCGTTCGATCACCTAAGAGAGTTGAATCTATGTTGAGATTCAGCGAGTCAGAAACACGTTTCTTCTAGGAGGTGCGTTGGGATATTCCCGAGTGAATGGGACCATAGGCTGTACAGAGAAATATCTGCTCCTACAACCAAAAGGGTGGTATCTAACTGAATGGTTGTCAAGGTGTGCATTCAACTGACAGAGTTAAATTCACGTTTGGATTCAGCGGTTTGCAAACCCTTTCTGTGCAGAATCCCAAACCCGGTAATTCCAGCTCAATGCCGGCATCCGTACTAAACAGCCGGAAACTTCGTCTAAAACTCAGGAGAAACGTTTCCTGGAAACTGCTCTGCTGTGCGTTCGTTCACCTAAGAGAGTTGAAACTATGTTGAGATTCAGCGAGTCGGAAACACGTTTATGCTAGGAGCTGCGTTGGGATATTCCCGAGTGAATGGGACCATAGGCTGTACAGAGAAATATCTGCTTCTAAAACCAAAACGGAGCTATCTAACTGAATGGCTGTCAATGTGTGCATTCAACTGACAGAGTTAAACTCACGTGTGGATTCACCTGTTTGCAAACCATTTCTGTGCAGAATCCCAAAACCGGTATGTCCAGCCCAATGCCGTCATCCGTACTAAACAGCAGGAAACTTCGTGTAAAACTCAGGAGAAACGTTTCCTTGAAACTGCTCTGCTGTGCGTTCGTTCACCTAAGAGAGTTGAATCTATGTTGAGATTCAGCGAGTCAGAAACACGTTTCTTCTAGGAGCTGCGTTGGGATATTCCCGAGTGAATGGGACCATAGGCTGTACAGAGAAATATCTGCATCTAAAACCAAAAGTGTGCTATCAAACTGAATGGTTGTCAATGTGTGCATTCAACTGACAGAGTTAAACTCACGTGTGGATTCAGCGGTTTGCAAACCCTTTCTGTGCAGAATCCCAAAACCCGTAATTCCAGCTCAATGCCGGCATCCATACTAAACAGCAGGAAACTTCGTCTAAAACTCAGGAGAAAAGTTTCCTTGAAACTGCTCTGCTGTGCGTTCGTTCACCTAAGAGAGTTGAAACTATGTTGAGATTCAGCGAGTCAGAAACACGTTTATGCTACGAGCTGCGTTGGGATATTCCCGAGTGAATGGGACCATAGGCTGTACAGAGAAATATCTGCTTCTAAAACCAAAACGGAGCTATCTAACTGAATGGTTGTCAATGTGTGCATTCAACTGACAGAGTTAAACTCACGTGTGGATTCAGCGGTTTGCAAACCCTTTCTGTGCAGAATCCCAAAACCGGTATTTCCAGCCCAATGCCGGCATACGTACTAAACAGCAGGAAACTTCGTCTAAAACTCAGGAGCAACGTTTCCTTGAAACTGCTCTGCTGTGCGTTCGTTCACCTAAGAGAGTTGAATCTATGTTGCGATTCAGCGAGTCAGAAACACGTTTCTTCTAGGAGCTGCGTTGGGATATTCCCGAGTGAATGGGACCATAGGCTGTACAGAGAAATATCTGCTTCTAAAACCAAAACGGATCTATGTAACTGAATGGTTGCCAATGTGTGCATTCAACTGACAGAGTTAAACTCACGTGTGGATTCAGCGGTTTGCAAACCCTTTCTGTGCAGAATCCCAAAACCGGTATTTCCAGCCCAATGCCGGCATACGTACTAAACAGCAGGAAACGTCGTCTAAGACTCAGGAGAAACGTTTCCTTGAAACTGCTCTGCTGTGCGTTCGTTCACCTAAGAGAGTTGAATCTATGTTGAGATTCAGCGAGTCAGAAACACGTTTCTTCTAGGAGCTGCGTTGGGATATTCCCGAGTGAATGGGACCATAGGCTGTACAGAGAAATATCTGCTTCTAAAACCAAAACGGATCTATGTAACTGAATGGTTGCCAATGTGTGCATTCAACTGACAGAGTTAAACTCACGTGTGGATTCAGCGGTTTGCAAACCCTTTCTGTGCAGAATCCCAAAACCGGTATTTCCAGCCCAATGCCGGCATACGTACTAAACAGCAGGAAACTTCGTCTAAAACTCAGGAGAAACGTTTCCTTGAAACTGCTCTGCTGCGCGTTCGATCACCTAAGAGAGTTGAATCTATGTTGAGATTCAGCGAGTCAGAAACACGTTTCTTCTAGGAGGTGCGTTGGGATATTCCCGAGTGAATGGGACCATAGGCTGTACAGAGAAATATCTGCTCCTACAACCAAAAGGGTGGTATCTAACTGAATGGTTGTCAATGTGTGCATTCAACTGACAGAGTTAAACTCACGTTTGGATTCAGCGGTTTACAAACCCTTTCTGTGCAGAATCCCAAAACCGGTAATTCCAGCTCAATGCCGGCATCCGTACTAAACAGCAGGAAACTTCGTCTAAAACTCAGTAGAAAAGTTTCCTTGAAACTGCTCTGCTGTGCGTTCGTTCACCTAAGAGAGTTGAAACTATGTTGAGATTCAGCGAGTCAGAAACACGTTTATGCTAGGAGCTGCGTTGGGATATTCCCGAGTGAATGGGACCATAGGCTGTACAGAGAAATATCTGCTTCTAAAACCAAAACGGAGCTATGTAACTGAATGGTTGTCAATGTGTGCATTCAACTGACAGAGTTAAACTCACGTGTGGATTCAGCGGTTTGCAAACCCTTTCTGTGCAGAATCCCAAAACCGGTATTTCCAGCCCAATGCCGGCATCCGTACTAAACAGCAGTAAACTTCGTCTAAAACTCAGGAGAAACGTTTCCTTGAAACTGCTCTGCTGTGCGTTCGTTCACCTAAGAGAGTTGAATCTATGTTGAGATTCAGCGAGTCAGAAACACGTTTCTTCTAGGAGCTGCGTTGGGATATTCCCGAGTGAATGGGACCATAGGCTGTACAGAGAAATATCTGCTTCTAAAACCAAAAGTGTGCTATCAAACTGAATGGTTGTCAATGTGTGCATTCAACTGACAGAGTTAAACTCACGTGTGGATTCAGCGGTTTGCAAACCCTTTCTGTGCAGAATCCCAAAACCGGTATTTCCAGCCCAATGCCGGCATCCGTACTAAACAGCAGGAAACTTCGTCTAAAACTCAGGAGAAACGTTTCCTTGAAACTGCTCTGCTGTGCGTTCGTTCACCTAAGAGAGTGGAATCTATGTTGAGATTCAGCGAGTCAGAAACACGTTTCTTCTAGGAGCTGCGTTGGGATATTCCCGAGTGAATGGGACCATAGGCTGTACAGAGAAATATCTGATTCTAAAACCAAAACGGAGCTATCTAACTGAATGGTTGCCAATGTGTGCATTCAACTGACAGAGTTAAACTCACGTGTGGATTCAGCGGTTTGCAAACCATTTCTGTGCAGAATCCCAAAACCGGTATGTCCAGCCCAATGCCGGCATCCGTACTAAAGAGCAGGAAACTTCGTCTAAAACTCAGGAGAAACGTTTCCTTGAAACTGCTCTGCTGTGCGTTCGTTCACCTAAGAGAGTTGAATCTATGTAGAGATTCAGCGAGTCAGAAACACGTTTCTTCTAGGAGCTGCGTTCGGATATTCCCGAGTGAATGGGACCATAGGCTGTGCAGAGTAATATCTGCTTCTAAAACCAAAACGGAGCTATCTAACTGAATGGTTGTCAATGTGTGCATTCAACTGACAGAGTTAAACTCACGTGTGGATTCAGCGGTTTGCAAACCCTTTCTGTGCAGAATCCCAAAACCGGTATTTCCAGCCCAATGCCGGCATACGTACTAAACAGCAGGAAACTTCGTCTAAAACTCAGGAGAAACGTTTCCTTGAAACTGCTCTGCTGTGCGTTCGTTCACCTAAGAGAGTTGAATCTATGTTGAGATTCAGCGAGTCAGAAACACGTTTCTTCTAGGAGCTGCGTTGGGATATTCCCGAGTGAATGGGACCATAGGCTGTACAGAGAAATATCTGCTTCTAAAACCAAAAGTGTGCTATCTAACTGAATGGTTGTCAATGTGTGCATTCAACTGACAGAGTTAAACTCACGTGTGGATTCAGCGGTTTGTAAACCTTTCTGTGCAGAATCCCAAAACTGGTATTTCCAGCCCAATGCCGGCATCCGTACTAAACAGCAGGAAACTTCGTCTAAAACTCAGGAGAAACGTTTCCTTGAAACTGCTCTGCTGTGCGTTCGTTCACCTAAGTGAGTGGAATCTATGTTGAGATTCAGCGAGTCAGAAACACGTTTCTTCTAGGAGCTGCGTTGGGATATTCCCGAGTGAATGGGACCATAGGCTGTACAGAGAAATATCTGCTTCTAAAACCAAAACGGAGCTATCTAACTGAATGGTTGCCAATGTGTGCATTCAACTGACAGAGTTAAACTCACGTGTGGATTCAGCGGTTTGCAAACCCTTTCTGTGCAGAATCCCAAAACCGGTATTTCCAGCCCAATGCCGGCATCCGTACTAAACAGCAGGAAACTTCGTCTAAAACTCAGGAGAAACGTTTCCTTGAAACTGCTCTGCTGTGCGTTCGATCACCTAAGAGAGTTGAATCTATGTTGAGATTCAGCGAGTCAGAAACACGTTTCTTCTAGGAGGTGCGTTGGGATATTCCCAAGTGAATGGGACCATAGGCTGTACAGAGAAATATCTGCTCCTACAACCAAAAGGGTGGTATCTAACTGAATGGTTGTCAATGTGTGCATTCAACTGACAGAGTTAAACTCACGTTTGGATTCAGCGGTTTACAAACCCTTTCTGTGCAGAATCCCAAAACCGGTAATTCCAGCTCAATGCCGGCATCCGTACTAAGCAGCAGGAAACTTCGTCTAAAACTCAGGAGAAACGTTTCCTTGAAACTGCTCTGCTGTGCGTTCGTTCACCTAAGAGAGTTGAAACTATGTTGAGATTCAGCGAGTCAGAAACACGTTTCTTCTAGGAGCTGCGTTGGGATATTCCCGAGTGAATGGGACCATAGGCTGTACAGAGAAATATCTGCTTCTGAAACCAAAACGGAGCTATCTAACTGAATGGTTGTCAATGTGTGCATTCAACTGACAGAGTGAAACTCACGTGTGGATTCAGCGGTTTGCAAACCCTTTCTGTGCAGAATCCCAAAACCGGTATGTCCAGCCCAATGCCGGCATCCGTACTAAACAGCAGGAAACTTCGTCTAAAACTCAGGAGAAACGTTTCCTTGAAACTGCTCTGCTGTCCGTTCGATCACCTAAGAGAGTGGAATCTATGTTGAGATTCAGCGAGTCAGAAACACGTTTCTTCTAGGAGGTGCGTTGGGATATTCCCGAGTGAATGGGACCATAGGCTGTACAGAGAAATATCTGCTCCTACAACCAAAAGGGTGGTATCTAACTGAATGGTTGACAATGTGTGCATTCAACTAACAGAGTTAAATTCACGTTTGGATTCAGCGGTTTGCAAACCCTTTCTGTGCAGAATCCCAAAACCGGTAATTCCAGCTCAATGCCGGCATCCGTACTAAACAGCCGGAAACTTCGTCTAAAACTCACGAGAAACGTTTCCTGGAAACTGCTCTGCTGTGCGTTCGTTCACCTAAGAGAGTTGAAACTATGTTGAGATTCAGCGAGTCAGAAACACGTTTATGCTAGGAGCTGCGTTGGGATATTCCCGAGTGAATGGGACCATAGGCTGTACAGAGAAATATCTGCTTCTAAAACCAAAACGGAGCTATCTAACTGAATGGCTGTCAATGTGTGCATTCAACTGACAGAGTTAAACTCACGTGTGGATTCACCTGTTTGCAAACCATTTCTGTGCAGAATCCCAAAACCGGTATGTCCAGCCCAATGCCGTCATCCGTACTAAACAGCAGGAAACTTCGTCTAAAACTCAGGAGAAACGTTTCCTTGAAACTGCTCTGCTGTGCGTTCGTTCACCTAAGAGAGTTGAATCTATGTTGAGATTCAGCGAGTCAGAAACACGTTTCTTCTAGGAGCTGCGTTGGGATATTCCCGAGTGAATGGGACCATAGGCTGTACAGATAAATATCTGCATCTAAAACCAAAAGTGTGCTATCAAACTGAATGGTTGTCAATGTGTGCATTCAACTGACAGAGTTAAACTCACGTGTGGATTCAGCGGTTTGCAAACCCTTTCTGTGCAGAATCCCAAAACCGGTATTTCCAGCCGAATGCCGGCATACGTACTAAACAGCAGGAAACGTCGTCTAAGACTCAGGAGAAACGTTTCCTTGAAACTGCTCTGCTGTGCGTTCGTTCACCTAAGAGAGTTGAATCTATGTTGAGATTCAGCGAGTCAGAAACACGTTTCTTCTAGGAGCTGCGTTGGGATATTCCCGAGTGAATGGGACCATAGGCTGTACAGAGAAATATCTGCTTCTAAAACCAAAACGGATCTATGTAACTGAATGGTTGCCAATGTGTGCATTCAACTGACAGAGTTAAACTCACGTGTGGATTCAGCGGTTTGCAAACCCTTTCTGTGCAGAATCCCAAAACCGGTATTTCCAGCCCAATGCCGGCATACGTACTAAACAGCAGGAAACTTCGTCTAAAACTCAGGAGAAACGTTTCCTTGAAACTGCTCTGCTGCGCGTTCGATCACCTAAGAGAGTTGAATCTATGTTGAGATTCAGCGAGTCAGAAACACGTTTCTTCTTGGAGGTGCGTTGGGATATTCCCGAGTGAATGGGACCATAGGCTGTACAGAGAAATATCTGCTCCTACAACCAAAAGGGTGGTATCTAACTGAATGGTTGTCAATGTGTGCATTCAACTGACAGAGTTAAACTCACGTTTGGATTCAGCGGTTTACAAACCCTTTCTGTGCAGAATCCCAAAACCGGTAATTCCAGCTCAATGCCGGCATCCGTACTAAACAGCAGGAAACTTCGTCTAAAACTCAGGAGAAAAGTTTCCTTGAAACTGCTCTGCTGTGCGTTCGTTCACCTAAGAGAGTTGAAACTATGTTGAGATTCAGCGAGTCAGAAACACGTTTATGCTACGAGCTGCGTTGGGATATTCCCGAGTGAATGGGACCATAGGCTGTACAGAGAAATATCTGCTTCTAAAACCAAAACGGAGCTATCTAACTGAATGGTTGTCAATGTGTGCATTCAACTGACAGAGTTAAACTCACGTGTGGATTCAGCGGTTTGCAAACCCTTTCTGTGCAGAATCCCAAAACCGGTATTTCCAGCCCAATGCCGGCATACGTACTAAACAGCAGGAAACTTCGTCTAAAACTCAGGAGCAACGTTTCCTTGAAACTGCTCTGCTGTGCGTTCGTTCACCTAAGAGAGTTGAATCTATGTTGCGATTCACCGAGTCAGAAACACGTTTCTTCTAGGAGCTGCGTTGGGATATTCCCGAGTGAATGGGACCATAGGCTGTACAGAGAAATATCTGCTCCTATAACCAAAAGGGTGGTATCTAACTGAATGGTTGTCAATGTGTGCATTCAACTGACAGAGTTAAACTCACGTGTGGATTCAGCGGTTTACAAACCCTTTCTGTGCAGAATCCCAAAACCGGTAATTCCAGCTCAATGCCGGCATCCGTACTAAACAGCAGGAAACTTCGTCTAAAACTCAGGAGAAAAGTTTCCTTGAAACTGCTCTGCTGTGCGTTCGTTCACCTAAGAGAGTTGAAACTATGTTGAGATTCAGCGAGTCAGAAACACGTTTCTTCTAGGAGCTGCGTTGTGATATTCCCGAGTGAATGGGACCATAGGCTGTACAGAGAAATATCTGCTTCTAAAACCAAAACGGAGCTATGTAACTGAATGGTTGTCAATGTGTGCATTCAACTGACAGAGTTAAACTCACGTGTGGATTCAGCGGTTTGCAAACCCTTTCTGTGCAGAATCCCAAAACCGGTATTTCCAGCCCAATGCCGGCATCCGTACTAAACAGCAGGAAACTTCGTCTAAAACTCAGGAGAAACGTTTCCTTGAAACTGCTCTGCTGTGCGTTCGATCACCTAAGAGAGTTGAATCTATGTTGAGATTCAGCGTGTCAGAAACACGTTTCTTCTAGGAGGTGCCTTGGGATATTCCCGAGTGAATGGGACCATAGGCTGTACAGAGAAATATCTGCTCCTACAACCAAAAGGGTGGTATCTAACTGAATGGTTGTCAATGTGTGCATTCAACTGACAGAGTTAAATTCACGTTTGGATTCAGCGGTTTACAAACCCTTTCTGTGCAGAATCCCAAACCCGGTAATTCCAGCTCAATGCCGGCATCCGTACTAAACAGCAGGAAACTTCGTCTAAAACTCAGGAGAAACGTTTCCTTGAAACTGCTCTGCTGTGCGTTCGTTCACCTAAGAGAGTTGAATCTATGTTGCGATTCAGCGAGTCAGAAACACGTTTCTTCTAGGAGCTGCGTTGGGATATTCCCGAGTGAATGGGACCATAGGCTGTACAGAGAATTATCTGCTCCTAAAACCAAAAGGGTGGTATCTAACTGAATGGTTGTCAATGTGTGCATTCAACTGACAGAGTTAAACTCACGTGTGGATTCAGCGGTTTACAAACCCTTTCTGTGCAGAATCCCAAAACCGGTAATTCCAGCTCAATGCCGGCATCCGTACTAAACAGCAGGAAACTTCGTCTAAAACTCAGGAGAAACGCTTCCTTGAAACTGCTCTGCTGTGCGTTCGTTCACCTAAGAGAGTTGAAACTATGTTGAGATTCAGCGAGTCAGAAACACGTTTATGCTAGGAGCTGCGTTGGGATATTCCCGAGTGAATGGGACCATAGGCTGTACAGAGAAATATCTGCTTCTAAAACCAAAACGGAGCTATCTAACTGAATGGTTGTCAATGTGTGCATTCAACTGACAGAGTTAAACTCACGTGTGGATTCAGCGGTTTGCAAACCCTTTCTGTGCAGAATCCCAAAACCGGTATTTCCAGCCCAATGCCGGCATCCGTACTAAACAGCAGGAAACTTCGTCTAAAACTCAGGAGAAACGTTTCCTTGAAACTGCTCTGCTGTGCGTTCGATCACCTAAGAGAGTTGAATCTATGTTGAGATTCAGCGAGTCAGAAACACGTTTCTTCTAGGAGGTGCGTTGGGATATTCCCGAGTGAATGGGACCATAGGCTGTACAGAGAAATATCTGCTCCTACAACCAAAAGGGTGGTATCTAACTGAATGGTTGTCAATGTGTGCATTCAACTGACAGAGTTAAATTCACGTTTGGATTCAGCGGTTTACAAACCCTTTCTGTGCAGAATCCCAAACCCGGTAATTCCAGCTCAATGCCGGCATCCGTACTAAACAGCCGGAAACTTCGTCTAAAACTCAGGAGAAACTTTTCCTTGAAACTGCTCTGCTGTGCGTTCGTTCACCTAAGAGAGTTGAAACTATGTTGAGATTCAGCGAGTCAGAAACACGTTTATGCTAGGAGCTGCGTTGGGATATTCCCGAGTGAATGGGACCATAGGCTGTACAGAGAAATATCTGCTTCTAAAACCAAAACGGAGCTATCTAACTGTATGGTTGTCAATCTGTGCAATCAACTGACAGAGTTAAACTCACGTGTGGATTCAGCTGTTTGCAAACCATTTCTGTGCAGAATCCCAAAACCGGTATGTCCAGCCCAATACCATCATCCGTACTAAACAGCAGGAAACTTCGTCTAAAACTCAGGAGAAAAGTTTCCTTGAAACTGCTCTGCTGTGCGTTCGTTCACCTAAGAGAGTTGAATCTATGTTGAGATTCAGCGAGTCAGAAACACGTTTCTTCTAGGAGCTGCGTTGGGATATTCCCGAGTGAATGGGACCATAGGCTGTACAGAGAAATATCTGCTTCTAAAACCAAAAGTGTGCTATCAAACTGAATGGTTGTCAATGTGTGCATTCAGCTGACAGAGTTAAACTCAGGTGTAGATTCAGCGGTTTGCAAACCCTTTCTGTGCAGAATCCCAAAACCGGTATTTCCAGCACAATGCCCGCATCCATACTAAACAGCAGGAAACTTCGTCTAAAACTCAGGAGAAACGTTTCCTTGAAACTGCTCTGCTGTGCGTTCGTTCACCTAAGAGAGTTGAATCTATGTTGAGATTCAGCGAGTCAGAAACACGTTTCTTCTAGGAGCTGCGTTGGGATATTCCCGAGTGAATGGGACCATAGGCTGTACAGAGAAATATCTGCTTCTAAAACCAAAACGGAGCTATCTAACTGAATGGTTGTCAATGCGTGCATTCAACTGACAGAGTTAAACTCACGTGTGGATTCAGCGGTTTGCAAACCCTTTCTGTGCAGAATCCCAAAACCGGTATTTCCAGCCCAATGCCGGCATCCGTACTAAACAGCAGGAAACTTCGTCTAAAACTCAGGAGAAACGTTTCCTTGAAACTGCTCTGCTGTGCGTTCGATCACCTAAGAGAGTTGAATCTATGTTGAGATTCAGCGAGTCAGAAACACGTTTCTTCTAGGAGGTGCGTTGGGATATTCCCGAGTGAATGGGACCATAGGCTGTACAGAGAAATATCTACTCCTACAACCAAAAGGGTGGTATCTAACTGAATGGTTGTCAATGTGTGCATTCAACTGACAGAGTTAAACTCACGTTTGGATTCAGCGGTTTACAAACCCTTTCTGTGCAGAATCCCAAAACCGGTAATTCCAGCTCAATGCCGGCATCCGTACTAAACAGCAGGAAACTTCGTCTAAAACTCAGGAGAAACGTTTCCTTGAAACTGCTCTGCTGTGCGTTCGTTCACCTAAGAGAGTTGAAACTATGTTGAGATTCAGCGAGTCAGAAACACGTTTCTTCTAGGAGCTGCGTTGGGATATTCCCGAGTAAATGGGACCATAGGCTGTACAGAAAAATATCTGCTTCTAAAACCAAAAGTGTGCTATCAAACTGAATGGTTGTCAATGTGTGCATTCAACTGACAGAGTTAAACTCACGTGTGGATTCAGCGGTTTGCAAACCCTTTCTGTGCAGAATCCCAAAACCGGTATTTCTAGCCCAATGCCGGCATACGTACTAAACAGCAGGAAACTTCGTCTAAGACTCAGGAGAAAAGTTTCCTTGAAACTGCTCTGCTGTGCGTTCGTTCACCTAAGAGAGTTGAATCTATGTTGAGATTCAACGAGTCAGAAACACGTTTCTTCTAGGAGCTGCGTTGGGATATTCCCGAGTGAATGGGACCATAGGCTGTACAGAGATATATCTGCTTCTAAACCAAAAGTGTGCTATCAAACTGAATGGTTGTCAATGTGTGCATTCAACTGACAGATTTAAACTCACGTGTGGATTCAGCGGTTTGCAAACCCTTTCTGTGCAGAATCCCAAAACCGGTATTTCCAGCCCAATGCCGGCATCCGTACTAAACAGCAGGAAACTTCGTCTAAAACTCAGGAGAAACGTTTCCTTGAAACTGCTCTGCTGTGCGTTCGATCACCTAAGAGAGTTGAATCTATGTTGAGATTCAGCGAGTCAGAAACACGTTTCTTCTAGGAGGTGCGTTGGGATATTCCCGAGTGAATGGGACCATAGGCTGTACAGAGAAATATCTACTCCTACAACCAAAAGGGTGGTATCTAACTGAATGGTTGTCAATGTGTGCATTCAACTGACAGAGTTAAACTCACGTTTGGATTCAGCGGTTTACAAACCCTTTCTGTGCAGAATCCCAAAACCGGTAATTCCAGCTCAATGCCGGCATCCGTACTAAACAGCAGGAAACTTCGTCTAAAACTCAGGAGAAACGTTTCCTTGAAACTGCTCTGCTGTGCGTTCGTTCACCTAAGAGAGTTGAAACTATGTTGAGATTCAGCGAGTCAGAAACACGTTTCTTCTAGGAGCTGCGTTGGGATATTCCCGAGTAAATGGGACCATAGGCTGTACAGAAAAATATCTGCTTCTAAAACCAAAAGTGTGCTATCAAACTGAATGGTTGTCAATGTGTGCATTCAACTGACAGAGTTAAACTCACGTGTGGATTCAGCGGTTTGCAAACCCTTTCTGTGCAGAATCCCAAAACCGGTATTTCTAGCCCAATGCCGGCATACGTACTAAACAGCAGGAAACTTCGTCTAAGACTCAGGAGAAAAGTTTCCTTGAAACTGCTCTGCTGTGCGTTCGTTCACCTAAGAGAGTTGAATCTATGTTGAGATTCAACGAGTCAGAAACACGTTTCTTCTAGGAGCTGCGTTGGGATATTCCCGAGTGAATGGGACCATAGGCTGTACAGAGATATATCTGCTTCTAAACCAAAAGTGTGCTATCAAACTGAATGGTTGTCAATGTGTGCATTCAACTGACAGATTTAAACTCACGTGTGGATTCAGCGGTTTGCAAACCCTTTCTGTGCAGAATCCCAAAACCGGTATTTCCAGCCCAATGCCGGCATACGTACTAAACAGCAGGAAACTTCGTCTAAAACTCAGGAGAAACGTTTCCTTGAAACTGCTCTGCTGTGCGTTCGTTCACCTAAGAGAGTTGAATCTATGTTGAGATTCAGCGAGTCAGAAACACGTTTCTTCTAGGAGCTGCGTTGGGATATTCCCGAGTGAATGGGACCATAGGCTGTACAGAGAAATATCTGCTTCTAAAACCAAAAGTGTGCTATCAAACTGAATGGTTGTCAATGTGTGCATTCAATTGACAGAGTTAAACTCACGTTTGGATTCAGCGGTTTGCAAACCCTTTCTGTGCAGAATCCCAAAACCGGTATTTCCAGCCCAATGCCGGCATCCGTACTAAACAGCAGGAAACTTCGTCTAAAACTCAGGAGAAACGTTTCCTTGAAACTGCTCTGCTGTGCGTTCGTTCACCTAAGAGAGTTGAATCTATGTTGAGATTCAGCGAGTCAGAAACACGTTTCTTCTAGGAGCTGCGTTGGGATATTCCCGAGTGAATGGGACCATAGGCTGTACAGAGAAATATCTGCTTCTGAAACCAAAACGGAGCTATCTAAGTGAATGGTTGTCAATGTGTGCATTCAACTGACAGAGTTAAACTCACGTTTGGATTCAGCGGTTTACAAACCCTTTCTGTGCAGAATCCCAAAACCGGTAATTCCAGCTCAATGCCGGCATCCGTACTAAACAGCAGGAAACTTCGTCTAAAACTCAGGAGAAACGTTTCCTTGAAACTGCTCTGCTGTGCGTTCGTTCACCTAAGAGAGTTGAAACTATGTTGAGATTTAGCGAGTCAGGAACACGTTTCTTCTAGGAGCTGCGTTGGGATATTCCCGAGTGAATGGGACCATAGGCTGTACAGAGAAATATCTGCTTCTAAACCAAAAGTGTGCTATCAAACTGAATGGTTGTCAATGTGTGCATTCAACTGACAGAGTAAAATTCACGTGTGGATTCAGCGGTTTCCAAACCCTTTCTGTGCAGAATCCCAAAACCGGTATTTACAGCCCAATGCCGGCATACGTACTAAACAGCAGGAAACTTCGTCTAAAACTCAGGAGAAACGTTTCCTTGAAACTGCTCTGCTGTGCGTTCGTTCACCTAAGAGAGTTGAATCTATGTTGAGATTCAGCGAGTCAGAAACACGTTTCTTCTAGGAGCTGCGTTGGGATATTCCCGAGTGAATGGGACCATAGGCTGTACAGAGAAATATCTGCTTCTAAAACCAAAAGTGTGCTATCAAACTGAATGGTTGTCAATGTGTGCATTCAACTGACAGAGTTAAACTCACGTGTGGATTCAGCGGTTTGCAAACCCTTTCTGTGCAGAATCCCAAAACCGCTATTTCCAGCCCAATGCCGGCATCCGTACTAAACAGCAGGAAACTTCGTCTAAAACTCAGGAGAAACGTTTCCTTGAAACTGCTCTGCTGTGCGTTCGTTCACCTAAGAGAGTTGAATCTATGTTGAGATTCAGCTAGTCAGAAACACGTTTCTTCTAGGAGCTGCGTTGGGATATTCCCGAGTGAATGGGACCATAGGCTGTACAGAGAAATATCTGCTTCTAAAACCAAAACGGAGCTATCTAACTGAATGGTTGTCAATGTGTGCATTCAACTGACAGAGTTAAGCTCACGTTTGGATTCAGCGGTTTACAAACCCTTTCTGTGCAGAATCCCAAAACCGGTAATTCCAGCTCAATGCCGGCATCTGTACTAAACAGCAGGAAACTTCGTCTAAAACTCAGGAGAAACGTTTCCTTGAAACTGCTCTGCTGTGCGTTCGTTCACCTAAGAGAGTTGAAACTATGTTGAAATTCAGCGAGTCAGAAACACGTTTATGCTAGGAGCTGCGTTGGGATATTCCCGAGTGAATGGGACCATAGGCTGTACAGAGAAATATCTGCTTCTAAAACCAAAACGGAGCTATCTAACTGAATGGTTGTCAATGTGTGCATTCAACTGACAGAGTTAAACTGACGTGTGGATTCAGCGGTTTGCAAACCCTTTCTGTGCAGAATCCCAAAACCGGTATTTCCAGCCCAATGCCGGCATCCGTACTAAACAGCAGGAAACTTCGTCTAAAACTCAGGAGAAACGTTTCCTTGAAACTGCTCTGCTGTGCGTTCGATCACCTAAGAGAGTTGAATCTATGTTGAGATTCAGCGAGTCAGAAACACGTTTCTTCTAGGAGGTGCGTTGGGATATTCCCGAGTGAATGGGACCATAGGCTGTACAGAGAAATATCTGCTCCTACAACCAAAAGGGTGGTATCTAACTGAATGGTTGTCAATGTGTGCATTCAACTGACAGAGTTAAACTCACGTTTGGATTCAGCGGTTTACAAACCCTTTCTGTGCAGAATCCCAAAACCGGTAATTCCAGCTCAATGCCGGCATCCGTACTAAACAGCAGGAAACTTCGTCTAAAACTCAGGAGAAACGTTTCCTTGAAACTTCTCTGCTGTGCGTTCGTTCACCTAAGAGAGTTGAAACTATGTTGAGATTCAGCGAGTCAGAAACACGTTTCTTCTAGGAGCTGCGTTGGGATATTCCCGAGTGAATGGGACCATAGGCTGTACAGAGAAATATCTGCTTCTAAAACCAAAAGTGTGCTATCAAACTGAATGGTTGTCAATGTGTGCATTCAACTGACAGAGTTAAACTCACGTGTGGATTCAGCGGTTTGCAAACCCTTTCTGTGCAGAATCCCAAAACCGGTATTTCCAGCCCAATGCCGGCATACGTACTAAACAGCAGGAAACTTCGTCTAAGACTCAGGAGAAACGTTTCCTTGAAACTGCTCTGCTGTGCGTTCGTTCACCTAAGAGAGTTGAATCTATGTTGAGATTCAACGAGTCAGAAACACGTTTCTTCTAGGAGCTGCGTTGGGATATTCCCGAGTGAATGGGACCATAGGCTGTACAGAGATATATCTGCTTCTAAACCAAAAGTGTGCTATCAAACTGAATGGTTGTCAATGTGTGCATTCAACTGACAGATTTAAACTCACGTGTGGATTCAGCGGTTTGCAAACCCTTTCTGTGCAGAATCCCAAAACCGGTATTTCCAGCCCAATGCCGGCATACGTACTAAACAGCAGGAAACTTCGTCTAAAACTCAGGAGAAACGTTTCCTTGAAACTGCTCTGCTGTGCGTTCGTTCACCTAAGAGAGTTGAATCTATGTTGAGATTCAGCGAGTCAGAAACACGTTTCTTCTAGGAGCTGCGTTGGGATATTCCCGAGTGAATGGGACCATAGGCTGTACAGAGAAATATCTGCTTCTAAAACCAAAAGTGTGCTATCAAACTGAATGGTTGTCAATGTGTGCATTCAATTGACAGAGTTAAACTCACGTTTGGATTCAGCGGTTTGCAAACCCTTTCTGTGCAGAATCCCAAAACCGGTATTTCCAGCCCAATGCCGGCATCCATACTAAACAGCAGGAAACTTCGTCTAAAACTCAGGAGAAACGTTTCCTTGAAACTGCTCTGCTGTGCGTTCGTTCACCTAAGAGAGTTGAATCTATGTTGAGATTCAGCGAGTCAGAAACACGTTTCTTCTAGGAGCTGCGTTGGGATATTCCCGAGTGAATGGGACCATAGGCTGTACAGAGAAATATCTGCTTCTAAAACCAAAACGGAGCTATCTAAGTGAATGGTTGTCAATGTGTGCATTCAACTGACAGTGTTAAACTCACGTTTGGATTCAGCGGTTTACAAACCCTTTCTGTGCAGAATCCCAAAACCGGTAATTCCAGCTCAATGCCGGCATCCGTACTAAACAGCAGGAAACTTCGTCTAAAACTCAGGAGAAACGTTTCCTTGAAACTGCTCTGCTGTGCGTTCGTTCACCTAAGAGAGTTGAAACTATGTTGAGATTTAGCGAGTCAGAAACACTTTTCTTCTAGGAGCTGCGTTGGGATATTCCCGAGTGAATGGGACCATAGGCTGTACAGAGAAATATCTGCTTCTAAAACCAAAAGTGTGCTATCAAACTGAATGGTTGTCAATGTGTGCATTCAACTGACAGAGTTAAACTCACGTGTGGATTCAGCGGTTTGCAAACCCTTTCTGTGCAGAATCCCAAAACCAGTATTTCCAGCCGAATGCCGGCATACGTACTAAACAGCAGGAAACTTCGTCTAAGACTCAGGAGAAACGTTTCCTTGAAACTGCTCTGCTGTGCGTTCGTTCACCTAAGAGAGTTGAGTCTATGTTGAGATTCAGCGAGTCAGGAACACGTTTCTTCTAGGAGCTGCGTTGGGATATTCCCGAGTGAATGGGACCATAGGCTGTACAGAGAAATATCTGCTTCTAAACCAAAAGTGTGCTATCAAACTGAATGGTTGTCAATGTGTGCATTCAACTGACAGAGTTAAATTCACGTGTGGATTCAGCGGTTTCCAAACCCTTTCTGTGCAGAATCCCAAAACCGGTATTTACAGCCCAATGCCGGCATACGTACTAAACAGCAGGAAACTTCGTCTAAAACTCAGGAGAAACGTTTCCTTGAAACTGCTCTGCTGTGCGTTCGTTCACCTAAGAGAGTTGAATCTATGTTGAGATTCAGCGAGTCAGAAACACGTTTCTTCTATGAGCTGCGTTGGGATATTCCCGAGTGAATGGGACCATAGGCTGTACAGAGAAATATCTGCTTCTAAAACCAAAACGGAGCTATCTAACTGAATGGTTGTCAATGTGTGCATTCAACTGACTGAGTTAAACTCACGTGTGGATTCAGCGGTTTGCAAACCCTTTCTGTGCAGAATCCCAAAACCGCTATTTCCAGCCCAATGCCGGCATCCGTACTAAACAGCAGGAAACTTCGTCTAAAACTCAGGAGAAACGTTTCCTTGAAACTGCTCTGCTGTGCGTTCGATCACCTAAGAGAGTTGAATCTATGTTGAGATTCAGCGAGTCAGAAACACGTTTCTTCTAGGAGGTGCGTTGGGATATTCCCGAGTGAATGGGACCATAGGCTGTACAGAGAAATATCTGCTCCTACAACCAAAAGGGTGGTATCTAACTGAATGGTTGTCAATGTGTGCATTCAACTGACAGAGTTAAACTCACGTTTGGATTCAGCGGTTTACAAACCCTTTCTGTGCAGAATCCCAAAACCGGTAATTCCAGCTCAATGCCGGCATCCGTACTAAACAGCAGGAAACTTCGTCTAAAACTCAGGAGAAACGTTTCCTTGAAACTTCTCTGCTGTTCGTTCGTTCACCTAAGAGAGTTGAAACTATGTTGAGATTCAGCGAGTCAGAAACACGTTTCTTCTAGGAGCTGCGTTGGGATATTCCCGAGTGAATGGGACCATAGGCTGTACAGAGAAATATCTGCTTCTAAAACCAAAAGTGTGCTATCAAACTGAATGGTTGTCAATGTGTGCATTCAACTGACAGAGTTAAACTCACGTGTGGATTCAGCGGTTTGCAAACCCTTTCTGTGCAGAATCCCAAAACCGGTATTTCCAGCCCAATGCCGGCATACGTACTAAACAGCAGGAAACTTCGTCTAAGACTCAGGAGAAACGTTTCCTTGAAACTGCTCTGCTGTGCGTTCGTTCACCTAAGAGAGTTGAATCTATGTTGAGATTCAACGAGTCAGAAACACGTTTCTTCTAGGAGCTGCGTTGGGATATTCCCGAGTGAATGGGACCATAGGCTGTACAGAGATATATCTGCTTCTAAACCAAAAGTGTGCTATCAAACTGAATGGTTGTCAATGTGTGCATTCAACTGACAGATTTAAACTCACGTGTGGATTCAGCGGTTTGCAAACCCTTTCTGTGCAGAATCCCAAAACCGGTATTTCCAGCCCAATGCCGGCATACGTACTAAACAGCAGGAAACTTCGTCTAAAACTCAGGAGAAACGTTTCCTTGAAACTGCTCTGCTGTGCGTTCGTTCACCTAAGAGAGTTGAATCTATGTTGAGATTCAGCGAGTCAGAAACACGTTTCTTCTAGGAGCTGCGTTGGGATATTCCCGAGTGAATGGGACCATAGGCTGTACAGAGAAATATCTGCTTCTAAAACCAAAAGTGTGCTATCAAACTGAATGGTTGTCAATGTGTGCATTCAATTGACAGAGTTAAACTCACGTTTGGATTCAGCGGTTTGCAAACCCTTTCTGTGCAGAATCCCAAAACCGGTATTTCCAGCCCAATGCCGGCATCCATACTAAACAGCAGGAAACTTCGTCTAAAACTCAGGAGAAACGTTTCCTTGAAACTGCTCTGCTGTGCGTTCGTTCACCTAAGAGAGTTGAATCTATGTTGAGATTCAGCGAGTCAGAAACACGTTTCTTCTAGGAGCTGCGTTGGGATATTCCCGAGTGAATGGGACCATAGGCTGTACAGAGAAATATCTGCTTCTAAAACCAAAACGGAGCTATCTAAGTGAATGGTTGTCAATGTGTGCATTCAACTGACAGTGTTAAACTCACGTTTGGATTCAGCGGTTTACAAACCCTTTCTGTGCAGAATCCCAAAACCGGTAATTCCAGCTCAATGCCGGCATCCGTACTAAACAGCAGGAAACTTCGTCTAAAACTCAGGAGAAACGTTTCCTTGAAACTGCTCTGCTGTGCGTTCGTTCACCTAAGAGAGTTGAAACTATGTTGAGATTTAGCGAGTCAGAAACACTTTTCTTCTAGGAGCTGCGTTGGGATATTCCCGAGTGAATGGGACCATAGGCTGTACAGAGAAATATCTGCTTCTAAAACCAAAAGTGTGCTATCAAACTGAATGGTTGTCAATGTGTGCATTCAACTGACAGAGTTAAACTCACGTGTGGATTCAGCGGTTTGCAAACCCTTTCTGTGCAGAATCCCAAAACCAGTATTTCCAGCCGAATGCCGGCATACGTACTAAACAGCAGGAAACTTCGTCTAAGACTCAGGAGAAACGTTTCCTTGAAACTGCTCTGCTGTGCGTTCGTTCACCTAAGAGAGTTGAGTCTATGTTGAGATTCAGCGAGTCAGGAACACGTTTCTTCTAGGAGCTGCGTTGGGATATTCCCGAGTGAATGGGACCATAGGCTGTACAGAGAAATATCTGCTTCTAAACCAAAAGTGTGCTATCAAACTGAATGGTTGTCAATGTGTGCATTCAACTGACAGAGTTAAATTCACGTGTGGATTCAGCGGTTTCCAAACCCTTTCTGTGCAGAATCCCAAAACCGGTATTTACAGCCCAATGCCGGCATACGTACTAAACAGCAGGAAACTTCGTCTAAAACTCAGGAGAAACGTTTCCTTGAAACTGCTCTGCTGTGCGTTCGTTCACCTAAGAGAGTTGAATCTATGTTGAGATTCAGCGAGTCAGAAACACGTTTCTTCTATGAGCTGCGTTGGGATATTCCCGAGTGAATGGGACCATAGGCTGTACAGAGAAATATCTGCTTCTAAAACCAAAACGGAGCTATCTAACTGAATGGTTGTCAATGTGTGCATTCAACTGACTGAGTTAAACTCACGTGTGGATTCAGCGGTTTGCAAACCCTTTCTGTGCAGAATCCCAAAACCGCTATTTCCAGCCCAATGCCGGCATCCGTACTAAACAGCAGGAAACTTCGTCTAAAACTCAGGAGAAACGTTTCCTTGAAACTGCTCTGCTGTGCGTTCGATCACCTAAGAGAGTTGAATCTATGTTGAGATTCAGCGAGTCAGAAACACGTTTCTTCTAGGAGGTGCGTTGGGATATTCCCGAGTGAATGGGACCATAGGCTGTACAGAGAAATATCTGCTCCTACAACCAAAAGGGTGGTATCTAACTGAATGGTTGTCAATGTGTGCATTCAACTGACAGAGTTAAACTCACGTTTGGATTCAGCGGTTTACAAACCCTTTCTGTGCAGAATCCCAAAACCGGTAATTCCAGCTCAATGCCGGCATCCGTACTAAACAGCAGGAAACTTCGTCTAAAACTCAGGAGAAACGTTTCCTTGAAACTTCTCTGCTGTTCGTTCGTTCACCTAAGAGAGTTGAAACTATGTTGAGATTCAGCGAGTCAGAAACACGTTTCTTCTAGGAGCTGCGTTGGGATATTCCCGAGTGAATGGGACCATAGGCTGTACAGAGAAATATCTGCTTCTAAAACCAAAAGTGTGCTATCAAACTGAATGGTTGTCAATGTGTGCATTCAACTGACAGAGTTAAACTCACGTGTGGATTCAGCGGTTTGCAAACCCTTTCTGTGCAGAATCCCAAAACCGGTATTTCCAGCCCAATGCCGGCATACGTACTAAACAGCAGGAAACTTCGTCTAAGACTCAGGAGAAACGTTTCCTTGAAACTGCTCTGCTGTGCGTTCGTTCACCTAAGAGAGTTGAATCTATGTTGAGATTCAACGAGTCAGAAACACGTTTCTTCTAGGAGCTGCGTTGGGATATTCCCGAGTGAATGGGACCATAGGCTGTACAGAGATATATCTGCTTCTAAACCAAAAGTGTGCTATCAAACTGAATGGTTGTCAATGTGTGCATTCAACTGACAGATTTAAACTCACGTGTGGATTCAGCGGTTTGCAAACCCTTTCTGTGCAGAATCCCAAAACCGGTATTTCCAGCCCAATGCCGGCATACGTACTAAACAGCAGGAAACTTCGTCTAAAACTCAGGAGAAACGTTTCCTTGAAACTGCTCTGCTGTGCGTTCGTTCACCTAAGAGAGTTGAATCTATGTTGAGATTCAGCGAGTCAGAAACACGTTTCTTCTAGGAGCTGCGTTGGGATATTCCCGAGTGAATGGGACCATAGGCTGTACAGAGAAATATCTGCTTCTAAAACCAAAAGTGTGCTATCAAACTGAATGGTTGTCAATGTGTGCATTCAATTGACAGAGTTAAACTCACGTTTGGATTCAGCGGTTTGCAAACCCTTTCTGTGCAGAATCCCAAAACCGGTATTTCCAGCCCAATGCCGGCATCCATACTAAACAGCAGGAAACTTCGTCTAAAACTCAGGAGAAACGTTTCCTTGAAACTGCTCTGCTGTGCGTTCGTTCACCTAAGAGAGTTGAATCTATGTTGAGATTCAGCGAGTCAGAAACACGTTTCTTCTAGGAGCTGCGTTGGGATATTCCCGAGTGAATGGGACCATAGGCTGTACAGAGAAATATCTGCTTCTAAAACCAAAACGGAGCTATCTAAGTGAATGGTTGTCAATGTGTGCATTCAACTGACAGTGTTAAACTCACGTTTGGATTCAGCGGTTTACAAACCCTTTCTGTGCAGAATCCCAAAACCGGTAATTCCAGCTCAATGCCGGCATCCGTACTAAACAGCAGGAAACTTCGTCTAAAACTCAGGAGAAACGTTTCCTTGAAACTGCTCTGCTGTGCGTTCGTTCACCTAAGAGAGTTGAAACTATGTTGAGATTTAGCGAGTCAGAAACACTTTTCTTCTAGGAGCTGCGTTGGGATATTCCCGAGTGAATGGGACCATAGGCTGTACAGAGAAATATCTGCTTCTAAAACCAAAAGTGTGCTATCAAACTGAATGGTTGTCAATGTGTGCATTCAACTGACAGAGTTAAACTCACGTGTGGATTCAGCGGTTTGCAAACCCTTTCTGTGCAGAATCCCAAAACCAGTATTTCCAGCCGAATGCCGGCATACGTACTAAACAGCAGGAAACTTCGTCTAAGACTCAGGAGAAACGTTTCCTTGAAACTGCTCTGCTGTGCGTTCGTTCACCTAAGAGAGTTGAGTCTATGTTGAGATTCAGCGAGTCAGGAACACGTTTCTTCTAGGAGCTGCGTTGGGATATTCCCGAGTGAATGGGACCATAGGCTGTACAGAGAAATATCTGCTTCTAAACCAAAAGTGTGCTATCAAACTGAATGGTTGTCAATGTGTGCATTCAACTGACAGAGTTAAATTCACGTGTGGATTCAGCGGTTTCCAAACCCTTTCTGTGCAGAATCCCAAAACCGGTATTTACAGCCCAATGCCGGCATACGTACTAAACAGCAGGAAACTTCGTCTAAAACTCAGGAGAAACGTTTCCTTGAAACTGCTCTGCTGTGCGTTCGTTCACCTAAGAGAGTTGAATCTATGTTGAGATTCAGCGAGTCAGAAACACGTTTCTTCTAGGAGCTGCGTTGGGATATTCCCGAGTGAATGGGACCATAGGCTGTACAGAGAAATATCTGCTTCTAAAACCAAAACGGAGCTATCTAACTGAATGGTTGTCAATGTGTGCATTCAACTGACAGAGTTAAACTCACGTGTGGATTCAGCGGTTTGCAAACCCTTTCTGTGCAGAATCCCAAAACCGCTATTTCCAGCCCAATGCCGGCATCCGTACTAAACAGCAGGAAACTTCGTCTAAAACTCAGGAGAAACGTTTCCTTGAAACTGCTCTGCTGTGCGTTCGTTCACCTAAGAGAGTTGAATCTATGTTGAGATTCAGCGAGTCAGAAACACGTTTCTTCTAGGAGCTGCGTTGGGATATTCCCGAGTGAATGGGACCATAGGCTGTACAGAGAAATATCTGCTTCTAAAACCAAAACGGAGCTATCTAACTGAATGGTTGTCAATGTGTGCATTCAACTGACAGAGTTAAACTCACATGTGGATTCAGCGGTTTGCAAACCCTTTCTGTGCAGAATCCCAAAACCGGTATTTCCAGCCCAATGCCGGCATACGTACTAAAGAGCAGGAAACTTCGTCTAAAACTCAGGAGCAACGTTTCCTTGAAACTGCTCTGCTGTGCGTTCGTTCACCTAAGAGAATTGAAACTATGTTGAGATTCAGCGAGTCAGAAACACGTTTCTTCTAGGAGCTGCGTTGGGATATTCCCGAGTGAATGGGACCATAGGCTGTACAGAGAAATATCTGCTTCTAAAACCAAAACGGAGCTATCTAACTGAATGGTTGTCAATGTGTGCATTCAACTGACAGAGTTAAGCTCACGTTTGGATTCAGCGGTTTACAAACCCTTTCTGTGCAGAATCCCAAAACCGGTAATTCCAGCTCAATGCCGGCATCCGTACTAAACAGCAGGAAACTTCGTCTAAAACTCAGGAGAAACGTTTCCTTGAAACTGCTCTGCTGTGCGTTCGTTCACCTAAGAGAGTTGAAACTATGTTGAGATTTAGCGAGTCAGGAACACGTTTCTTCTAGGAGCTGCGTTGGGATATTCCCGAGTGAATGGGACCATAGGCTGTACAGAGAAATATCTGCTTCTAAACCAAAAGTGTGCTATCAAACTGAATGGTTGTCAATGTGTGCATTCAACTGACAGAGTAAAATTCACGTGTGGATTCAGCGGTTTCCAAACCCTTTCTGTGCAGAATCCCAAAACCGGTATTTACAGCCCAATGCCGGCATACGTACTAAACAGCAGGAAACTTCGTCTAAAACTCAGGAGAAACGTTTCCTTGAAACTGCTCTGCTGTGCGTTCGTTCACCTAAGAGAGTTGAATCTATGTTGAGATTCAGCGAGTCAGAAACACGTTTCTTCTAGGAGCTGCTTTGGGATATTCCCGAGTGAATGGGACCATAGGCTGTACAGAGAAATATCTGCTTCTAAAACCAAAAGTGTGCTATCAAACTGAATGGTTGTCAATGTGTGCATTCAACTGACAGAGTTAAACTCACGTGTGGATTCAGCGGTTTGCAAACCCTTTCTGTGCAGAATCCCAAAACCGCTATTTCCAGCCCAATGCCGGCATCCGTACTAAACAGCAGGAAGCTTCGTCTAAAACTCAGGAGAAACGTTTCCTTGAAACTGCTCTGCTGTGCGTTCGTTCACCTAAGAGAGTTGAATCTATGTTGAGATTCAGCGAGACAGAAACACGTTTCTTCTAGGAGCTGCGTTGGGATATTCCCGAGTGAATGGGACCATAGGCTGTACAGAGAAATATCTGCTTCTAAAACCAAAACGGAGCTATCTAACTGAATGGTTGTCAATGTGTGCATTCAACTGACAGAGTTAAACTCACGTGTGGATTCAGCGGTTTGCAAACCCTTTCTGTGCAGAATCCCAAAACCGCTATTTCCAGCCCAATGCCGGCATCCGTACTAAACAGCAGGAAACTTCGTCTAAAACTCAGGAGAAACGTTTCCTTGAAACTGCTCTGCTGTGCGTTCGTTCACCTAAGAGAGTTGAATCTATGTCGAGATTCAGCGAGTCAGAAAAACGTTTCTTCTAGGAGCTGCGTTGGGATATTCCCGAGTGAATGGGACCATAGGCTGTACAGAGAAATATCTGCTTCTAAAACCAAAAGTTTGCTATCAAACTGAATAGTTGTAAATGTGTGCATTCAACTGACAGAGTTAAACTCACGTGTGGATTCAGCGGTTTGCAAACCCTTTCTGTGCAGAATCCCAAAACCGGTATTTCCAGCCCAATGCTGGCATCCGTACTAAACAGCAGGAAACTTCGTCTAAAACTCAGGAGAAACGTTTCCTTGAAACTGCTCTGCTGTGCGTTAGTTCACCTAAGAGAGTTGAAACTATGTTGAAATTCAGCGAGTCAGAAACACGTTTATGCTAGGAGCTGCGTTGGGATATTCCCGAGTGAATGGGACCATAGGCTGTACAGAGAAATATCTGCTTCTAAAACCAAAACGGAGCTATCTAACTGAATGGTTGTCAATGTGTGCATTCAACTGACAGAGTTAAACTGACGTGTGGATTCAGCGGTTTGCAAACCCTTTCTGTGCAGAATCCCAAAACCGGTATTTCCAGCCCAATGCCGGCATCCGTACTAAACAGCAGGAAACTTCGTCTAAAACTCAGGAGAAACGTTTCCTTGAAACTGCTCTGCTGTGCGTTCGATCACCTAAGAGAGTTGAATCTATGTTGAGATTCAGCGAGTCAGAAACACGTTTCTTCTAGGAGGTGCGTTGGGATATTCCCGAGTGAATGGGACCATAGGCTGTACAGAGAAATATCTGCTCCTACAACCAAAAGGGTGGTATCTAACTGAATGGTTGTCAATGTGTGCATTCAACTGACAGAGTTAAACTCACGTTTGGATTCAGCGGTTTACAAACCCTTTCTGTGCAGAATCCCAAAACCGGTAATTCCAGCTCAATGCCGGCATCCGTACTAAACAGCAGGAAACTTCGTCTAAAACTCAGGAGAAACGTTTCCTTGAAACTTCTCTGCTGTGCGTTCGTTCACCTAAGAGAGTTGAAACTATGTTGAGATTCAGCGAGTCAGAAACACGTTTCTTCTAGGAGCTGCGTTGGGATATTCCCGAGTGAATGGGACCATAGGCTGTACAGAGAAATATCTGCTTCTAAAACCAAAAGTGTGCTATCAAACTGAATGGTTGTCAATGTGTGCATTCAACTGACAGAGTTAAACTCACGTGTGGATTCAGCGGTTTGCAAACCCTTTCTGTGCAGAATCCCAAAACCGGTATTTCCAGCCCAATGCCGGCATACGTACTAAACAGCAGGAAACTTCGTCTAAGACTCAGGAGAAACGTTTCCTTGAAACTGCTCTGCTGTGCGTTCGTTCACCTAAGAGAGTTGAATCTATGTTGAGATTCAACGAGTCAGAAACACGTTTCTTCTAGGAGCTGCGTTGGGATATTCCCGAGTGAATGGGACCATAGGCTGTACAGAGATATATCTGCTTCTAAAGCAAAAGTGTGCTATCAAACTGAATGGTTGTCAATGTGTGCATTCAACTGACAGATTTAAACTCACGTGTGGATTCAGCGGTTTGCAAACCCTTTCTGTGCAGAATCCCAAAACCGGTATTTCCAGCCCAATGCCGGCATACGTACTAAACAGCAGGAAACTTCGTCTAAAACTCAGGAGAAACGTTTCCTTGAAACTGCTCTGCTGTGCGTTCGTTCACCTAAGAGAGTTGAATCTATGTTGAGATTCAGCGAGTCAGAAACACGTTTCTTCTAGGAGCTGCGTTGGGATATTCCCGAGTGAATGGGACCATAGGCTGTACAGAGAAATATCTGCTTCTAAAACCAAAAGTGTGCTATCAAACTGAATGGTTGTCAATGTGTGCATTCAATTGACAGAGTTAAACTCACGTTTGGATTCAGCGGTTTGCAAACCCTTTCTGTGCAGAATCCCAAAACCGGTATTTCCAGCCCAATGCCGGCATCCATACTAAACAGCAGGAAACTTCGTCTAAAACTCAGGAGAAACGTTTCCTTGAAACTGCTCTGCTGTGCGTTCGTTCACCTAAGAGAGTTGAATCTATGTTGAGATTCAGCGAGTCAGAAACACGTTTCTTCTAGGAGCTGCGTTGGGATATTCCCGAGTGAATGGGACCATAGGCTGTACAGAGAAATATCTGCTTCTAAAACCAAAACGGAGCTATCTAAGTGAATGGTTGTCAATGTGTGCATTCAACTGACAGTGTTAAACTCACGTTTGGATTCAGCGGTTTACAAACCCTTTCTGTGCAGAATCCCAAAACCGGTAATTCCAGCTCAATGCCGGCATCCGTACTAAACAGCAGGAAACTTCGTCTAAAACTCAGGAGAAACGTTTCCTTGAAACTGCTCTGCTGTGCGTTCGTTCACCTAAGAGAGTTGAAACTATGTTGAGATTTAGCGAGTCAGAAACACTTTTCTTCTAGGAGCTGCGTTGGGATATTCCCGAGTGAATGGGACCATAGGCTGTACAGAGAAATATCTGCTTCTAAAACCAAAAGTGTGCTATCAAACTGAATGGTTGTCAATGTGTGCATTCAACTGACAGAGTTAAACTCACGTGTGGATTCAGCGGTTTGCAAACCCTTTCTGTGCAGAATCCCAAAACCAGTATTTCCAGCCGAATGCCGGCATACGTACTAAACAGCAGGAAACTTCGTCTAAGACTCAGGAGAAACGTTTCCTTGAAACTGCTCTGCTGTGCGTTCGTTCACCTAAGAGAGTTGAGTCTATGTTGAGATTCAGCGAGTCAGGAACACGTTTCTTCTAGGAGCTGCGTTGGGATATTCCCGAGTGAATGGGACCATAGGCTGTACAGAGAAATATCTGCTTCTAAACCAAAAGTGTGCTATCAAACTGAATGGTTGTCAATGTGTGCATTCAACTGACAGAGTTAAATTCACGTGTGGATTCAGCGGTTTCCAAACCCTTTCTGTGCAGAATCCCAAAACCGGTATTTACAGCCCAATGCCGGCATACGTACTAAACAGCAGGAAATTTCGTCTAAAACTCAGGAGAAACGTTTCCTTGAAACTGCTCTGCTGTGCGTTCGTTCACCTAAGAGAGTTGAATCTATGTTGAGATTCAGCGAGTCAGAAACACGTTTCTTCTAGGAGCTGCGTTGGGATATTCCCGAGTGAATGGGACCATAGGCTGTACAGAGAAATATCTGCTTCTAAAACCAAAACGGAGCTATCTAACTGAATGGTTGTCAATGTGTGCATTCAACTGACAGAGTTAAACTCACGTGTGGATTCAGCGGTTTGCAAACCCTTTCTGTGCAGAATCCCAAAACCGCTATTTCCAGCCCAATGCCGGCATCCGTACTAAACAGCAGGAAACTTCGTCTAAAACTCAGGAGAAACGTTTCCTTGAAACTGCTCTGCTGTGCGTTCGTTCACCTAAGAGAGTTGAATCTATGTTGAGATTCAGCGAGTCAGAAACACGTTTCTTCTAGGAGCTGCGTTGGGATATTCCCGAGTGAATGGGACCATAGGCTGTACAGAGAAATATCTGCTTCTAAAACCAAAACGGAGCTATCTAACTGAATGGTTGTCAATGTGTGCATTCAACTGACAGAGTTAAACTCACATGTGGATTCAGCGGTTTGCAAACCCTTTCTGTGCAGAATCCCAAAACCGGTATTTCCAGCCCAATGCCGGCATACGTACTAAAGAGCAGGAAACTTCGTCTAAAACTCAGGAGCAACGTTTCCTTGAAACTGCTCTGCTGTGCGTTCGTTCACCTAAGAGAATTGAAACTATGTTGAGATTCAGCGAGTCAGAAACACGTTTCTTCTAGGAGCTGCGTTGGGATATTCCCGAGTGAATGGGACCATAGGCTGTACAGAGAAATATCTGCTTCTAAAACCAAAAGTGTGCTATCAAACTGAATGGTTGTCAATGTGTGCATTCAACTGACAGAGTTAAACTCACGTGTGGATTCAGCGGTTTGCAAACCCTTTCTGTGCAGAATCCCAAAACCGGTATTTCCAGCCCAATGCCGGCATACGTACTAAACAGCAGGAAACTTCGTCTAAGACTCAAGAGAAACGTTTCCTTGAAACTGCTCTGCTGTGCGTTCGTTCACCTAAGAGAGTTGAATCTATGTTGAGATTCAGCGAGTCAGAAACACGTTTCTTCTAGGAGCTGCGTTGGGATATTCCCGAGTGAATGGGACCATAGGCTGTACAGAGAAATATCTGCTTCTAAAACCAAAACGGAGCTATCTAACTGAATGGTTGTCAATGTGTGCATTCAACTGACAGAGTTAAACTCACATGTGGATTCAGCGGTTTGCAAACCCTTTCTGTGCAGAATCCCAAAACCGGTATTTCCAGCCCAATGCCGGCATATGTACTAAAGAGCAGGAAACTTCGTCTAAAACTCAGGAGCAACGTTTCCTTGAAACTGCTCTGCTGTGCGTTCGTTCACCTAAGAGAGTTGAATCTATGTTGAGATTCAGCGAGTCAGAAACACGTTTCTTCTAGGAGCTGCTTTGGGATATTCCCGAGTGAATGGGACCATAGGCTGTACAGAGAAATATCTGCTTCTAAAACCAAAAGTGTGCTATCAAACTGAATGGTTGTCAATGTGTGCATTCAACTGACAGAGTTAAACTCACGTGTGGATTCAGCGGTTTGCAAACCCTTTCTGTGCAGAATCCCAAAACCGGTATTTCCAGCCCAATGCCGGCATCCGTACTAAACAGCAGGAAACTTCGTCTAAAACTCAGGAGAAACGTTTCCTTGAAACTCCTCTGCTTTGCGTTCGATCACCTAAGAGAGTTGAAACTATGTTGAGATTCAGCGAGTCAGAAACACGTTTCTTCTAGGAGGTGCGTTGGGATATTCCCGAGTGAATGGGACCATAGGCTGTACAGAGAAATATCTGCTCCTACAACCAAAAGGGTGGTATCTAACTGAATGGTTGTCAATGTGTGCATTCAACTGACAGAGTTAAACTCACGTTTGGATTCAGCGGTTTACAAACCCTTTCTGTGCAGAATCCCAAAACCGGTAATTCCAGCTCAATGCCGGCATCCGTACTAAACAGCAGGAAACTTCGTCTAAAACTCAGGAGAAACGTTTCCTTGAAACTGCTCTGCTGTGCGTTCGTTCACCTAAGAGAGTTGAAACTATGTTGAGATTCAGCGAGTCAGAAACACGTTTCTTCTAGGAGCTGCGTTGGGATATTCCCGAGTGAATGGGACCATAGGCTGTACAGAGAAATATCTGCTTCTAAAACCAAAAGTGTGCTATCAAACTGAATGGTTGTCAATGTGTGCATTCAACTGACAGAGTTAAACTCACGTGTGGATTCAGCGGTTTGCAAACCCTTTCTGTGCAGAATCCCAAAACCGGTATTTCCAGCCGAATGCCGGCATACGTACTAAACAGCAGGAAACTTCGTCTAAGACTCAGGTGAAACGTTTCCTTGAAACTGCTCTGCTGTGCGTTCGTTCACCTAAGAGAGTTGAATCTATGTTGAGATTCAGCGAGTCAGAAACACGTTTCTTCTAGGAGCTGCGTTGGGATATTCCCGAGTGAATGGGAACATAGGCTGTACAGAGAAATATCTGCTTCTAAACCAAAAGTGTGCTATCAAACTGAATGGTTGTCAATGTGTGCATTCAACTGACAGATTTAAACTCACGTGTGGATTCAGCGGTTTGCAAACCCTTTCTGTGCAGAATCCCAAAACCGGTATTTCCAGCCCAATGCCGGCATACGTACTAAACAGCAGGAAACTTCGTCTAAAACTCAGGAGAAACGTTTCCTTGAAACTGCTCTGCTGTGCGTTCGTTCACCTAAGAGAGTTGAATCTATGTTGAGATTCAGCGAGTCAGAAACACGTTTCTTCTAGGAGCTGCGTTGGGATATTCCCGAGTGAATGGGACCATAGGCTGTACAGAGAAATATCTGCTTCTAAAACCAAAAGTGTGCTATCAAACTGAATGGTTGTCAATGTGTGCATTCAACTGACAGAGTTAAACTCACGTGTGGATTCAGCGGTTTGCAAACCCTTTCTGTGCAGAATCCCAAAACCGGTATTTCCAGCCCAATGCCGGCATCCGTACTAAACAGCAGGAAACTTCGTCTAAAACTCAGGAGAAACGTTTCCTTGAAACTGCTCTGCTGTGCGTTCGATCACCTAAGAGAGTTGAATCTATGTTGAGATTCAGCGAGTCAGAAACACGTTTCTTCTAGGAGGTGCGTTGGGATATTCCCGAGTGAATGGGACCATAGGCTGTACAGAGAAATATCTGCTCCTACAACCAAAAGGGTGGTATCTAACTGAATGGTTGTCAATGTGTGCATTCAACTGACAGAGTTAAACTCACGTTTGGATTCAGCGGTTTACAAACCCTTTCTGTGCAGAATCCCAAACCCGGTAATTCCAGCTCAATGCCGGCATCCGTACTAAACAGCCGGAAACTTCGTCTAAAACTCAGGAGCAACGTTTCCTTGAAACTGCTCTGCTGTGCGTTCGTTCACCTAAGGGAGTTGAATCTATGTTGAGATTCAGCGAGTCAGAAACACGTTTCTTCTAGGAGCTGCGTTGGGATATTCCCGAGTGAATGGGACCATAGGCTGTACAGAGAAATATCTGCTTCTAAAACCAAAACGGAGCTATCTAACTGAATGGTTGTCAATGTGTGCATTCAACTGACAGAGTTAAACTCACGTGTGGATTCAGCGGTTTGTAACCCTTTCTGTGCAGAATCCCAAAACTGGTATTTCCAGCCCAATGCCGGCATCCGTACTAAACAGCAGGAAACTTCGTCTAAAACTCAGGAGAAACTTTTCCTTGAAACTGCTCTGCTGTACGTTCGTTCACCTAAGAGAGTTGAATCTATGTTGAGATTCAGCGAGTCAGAAACACGTTTCTTCTAGGAGCTGCGTTGGGATATTCCCGAGTGAATGGGACCATAGGCTGTACAGAGAAATATCTGCTTCTAAAACCAAAAGTGTGCTATCAAACTGAATGGTTGTCAATGTGTGCATTCAACTGACAGAGTTAAACTCACATGTGGATTCAGCGGTTTGCAAACCCTTTCTGTGCAGAATCCCAAAACCGGTATTTCCAGCCCAATGCCGGCATACGTACTAAAGAGCAGGAAACTTCGTCTAAAACTCAGGAGCAACGTTTCCTTGAAACTGCTCTGCTGTGCGTTCGTTCACCTAAGAGAGTTGAATCTATGTTGAGATTCAGCGAGTCAGAAACACGTTTCTTCTAGGAGCTGCGTTGGGATATTCCCGAGTGAATGGGACCATAGGCTGTACAGAGAAATATCTGCTTCTAAAACCAAAAGTGTGCTATCAAACTGAATGGTTGTCAATGTGTGCATTCAACTGACAGAGTTAAACTCACGTGTGGATTCAGCGGTTTGCAAACCCTTTCTGTGCAGAATCCCAAAACCGGTATTTCCAGCCCAATGCCGGCATCCGTACTAAAGAGCAGGAAACTTCGTCTAAAACTCAGGAGAAACGTTTCCTTGAAACTGCTCTGCTGTGCGTTCGTTCACCTAAGAGAGTTGAAACTATGTTGAGATTCAGCGAGTCAGAAACACGTTTATGTTAGGAGCTGCGTTGGGATATTCCCGAGTGAATGGGACCATAGGCTGTACAGAGAAATATCTGCTTCTGAAACCAAAACGGAGCTATCTAACTGAATGGTTGTCAATGTGTGCATTCAACTGACAGAGTTAAACTCACGTGTGGATTCAGCGGTTTGCAAATCATTTCTGTGCAGAATCCCAAAACCGGTATGTCCAGCCCAATGCCGGCATCCGTACTAAACAGCAGGAAACTTCGTCTAAAACTCAGGAGAAACGTTTCCTTGAAACTGCTCTGATGCGCGTTCGATCACCTAAGAGAGTTGAATCTATGTTGAAATTCAGCGAGTCAGAAACACGTTTCTTCTAGGAGGTGCGTTGGGATATTCCCGAGTGAATGGGACCATAGGCTGTACAGAGAAATATCTGCTCTTACAACCAAAAGGGTGGTATCTAACTGAATGGTTGTCAATGTGTGCATTCAACTGACAGAGTTAAACTCACGTTTGGATTCAGCGGTTTACAAACCCTTTCTGTGCAGAATCCCAAAACCGGTAATTCCAGCTCAATGCCGGCATCCGTACTAAACAGCAGGAAACTTCGTCTAAAACTCAGGAGAAACGTTTCCTTGAAACTGCTCTGCTGTGCGTTCGTTCACCTAAGAGAGTTGAAACTATGTTGAGATTCAGCGAGTCAGAAACACGTTTCTTCTAGGAGGTGCGTTGGGATATTCCCGAGTGAATGGGACCATAGGCTGTACAGAGAAATATCTGCTTCTAAAACCAAAACGGAGCTATATAACTGAATGGTTGTCAATGTGTGCATTGAACTGACAGAGTTAAACTCACGTGTGGATTCAGCGGTTTGTAACCCTTTCTGTGCAGAATCCCAAAACTGGTATTTCCAGCCCAATGCCGGCATCCGTACTAAACAGCAGGAAACTTCGTCTAAAACTCAGGAGAAACGTTTCCTTGAAACTGCTCTGCTGTGCGTTCGTTCACCTAAGAGAGTTGAAACTATGTTGAGATTCAGCGAGTCAGAAACACGTTTCTTCTAGGAGCTGCGTTGGGATATTCCCGAGCGAATGGGACCATAGGCTGTACAGAGAAATATCTGCTTCTAAAACCAAAAGTGTGCTATCAAACTGAATGGTTGTCAATGTGTGCATTCAACTGACAGAGTTAAACTCACGTGTGGATTCAGCGGTTTGCAAACCCTTTCTGTGCAGAATCCCTAAACCGGTATTTCCAGCCCAATGCCGGCATCCGTACTAAACAGCAGGAAACTTCGTCTAAAACTCAGGAGAAACGTTTCCTTGAAACTGCTCTGCTGTGCGTTCGATCACCTAAGAGAGTTGAGTCTATGTTGAGATTCAGCGAGTCAGAAACACGTTTCTTCTAGGAGGTGCGTTGGGATATTCCCGAGTGAATGGGACCATAGGCTGTACAGAGAAATATCTGCTCCTACAACCAAAAGGGTGGTATCTAACTGAATGGTTGTCAATGTGTGCATTCAACTGACAGAGTTAAACTCACGTTTGGATTCAGCGGTTTACAAACCCTTTCTGTGCAGAATCCCAAAACCGGTAATTCCAGCTCAATGCCGGCATCCGTAATAAACAGCAGGAAACTTCGTCTAAAACTCAGGAGCAACGTTTCCTTGAAACTGCTCTGCTGTGCGTTCGTTCACCTAAGGGAGTTGAATCTATGTTGAGATTCAGCGAGTCAGAAACACGTTTCTTCTAGGAGCTGCGTTGGGATATTCCCGAGTGAATGGGACCATAGGCTGTACAGAGAAATATCTGCTTCTAAAACCAAAACGGAGCTATCTAACTGAATGGTTGTCAATGTGTGCATTCAACTGACAGAGTTAAACTCACGTGTGGATTCAGCGGTTTGTAACCCTTTCTGTGCAGAATCCCAAAACTGGTATTTCCAGCCCAATGCCGGCATCCGTACTAAACAGCAGGAAACTTCGTCTAAAACTCAGGAGAAACTTTTCCTTGAAACTGCTCTGCTGTACGTTCGTTCACCTAAGAGAGTTGAATCTATGTTGAGATTCAGCGAGTCAGAAACACGTTTCTTCTAGGAGCTGCGTTGGGATATTCCCGAGTGAATGGGACCATAGGCTGTACAGAGAAATATCTGCTTCTAAAACCAAAAGTGTGCTATCAAACTGAATGGTTGTCAATGTGTGCATTCAACTGATAGAGTTAAACTCACATGTGGATTCAGCGGTTTGCAAACCCTTTCTGTGCAGAATCCCAAAACCGGTATTTCCAGCCCAATGCCGGCATACGTACTAAAGAGCAGGAAACTTCGTCTAAAACTCAGGAGCAACGTTTCCTTGAAACTGCTCTGCTGTGCGTTCGTTCACCTAAGAGAGTTGAATCTATGTTGAGATTCAGCGAGTCAGAAACACGTTTCTTCTAGGAGCTGCGTTGGGATATTCCCGAGTGAATGGGACCATAGGCTGTACAGAGAAATATCTGCTTCTAAAACCATAACGGAGCTATCTAACTGAATGGTTGTCAATGTGTGCATTCAACTGACAGAGTTAAACTCACGTGTGGATTCAGCGGTTTGCAAACCCTTTCTGTGCAGAATCCCTAAACCGGTATTTCCAGCCCAATGCCGGCATCCGTACTAAACAGCAGGAAACTTCGTCTAAAACTCAGGAGAAACGTTTCCTTGAAACTGTTCTGCTGTGCGTTCGTTCACCTAAGAGAGTTGAATCTATGTTGAGATTCAGCGAGTCAGAAACACGTTTCTTCTAGGAGCTGCGTTGGGATATTCCCGAGTGAATGGGACCATAGGCTGTACAGAGAAATATCTGCTTCTAAAACCAAAACGGAGCTATCTAACTGAATGGTTGTCAATGTGTGCATTCAACTGACAGAGTTAAACTCACGTGTGGATTCAGCGGTTGGCAAACCCTTTCTGTGCAGAATCCCAAAACCGGTAATTCCAACCCAATGCCGGCATACGTACTAAACAGCAGGAAACTTCGTCTAAAACTCAGGAGAAACGTTTCCTTGAAACTGCTCTGCTGTGCGTTCGTTCACCTAAGAGAGTTGAATCTATGTTGAGATTCAGCGAGTCAGAAACACGTTTCTTCTAGGAGCTGCGTTGGGATACTCCCGAGTGAATGGGACCATAGGCTGTACAGAGAAATATCTGCTTCTAAAACCATAACGGAGCTATCTAACTGAATGGTTGTCAATGTGTGCATTCAACTGACAGAGTTAAACTCACGTGTGGATTCAGCGGTTTGCAAACCCTTTCTGTGCAGAATCCCAAAACCGGTATTTCCAGCCCAATGCCGGCATACGTACTAAACAGCAGGAAACTTCGTCTAAGGCTCAAGAGAAACGTTTCCTTGAAACTGCTCTGCTGTGCGTTCGTTCACCTAAGAGAGTTGAATCTATGTTGAGATTCAGCGAGTCAGAAACACGTTTCTTCTAGGAGCTGCGTTGGGATATTCCCGAGCGAATGGGACCATAGGCTGTACAGAGAAATATCTGCTTCTAAAACCAAAACGGAGCTATCTAACTGAATGGTTGTCAATGTGTGCATTCAACTGACAGAGTTAAACTCACGTGTGGATTCAGCGGTTTGCAAACCCTTTCAGTGCAGAATCCCAAAACCGGTATTTCCAGCCCAATGCCGGCATCCGTACTAAACAGCAGGAAACTTCGTCTAAAACTTAGGAGAAACGTTTCCTTGAAACTGCTCTGCTGTGCGTTCGATCACCTAAGAGAGTTGAATCTATGTTGAGATTCAGCGAGTCAGAAACACGTTTCTTCTAGGAGCTGCGTTGGGATATTCCCGAGTGAATGGGACCATAGGCTGTACAGAGAAATATCTGCTCCTACAACCAAAAGCGTGGTATCTAACTGAATGGTTGTCAATGTGTGCATTCAACTGACAGAGTTAAACTCACGTTTGGATTCAGCGGTTTACAAACCCTTTCTGTGCAGAATCCCAAAACCGGTAATTCCAGCTCAATGCCGGCATCCGTACTAAACAGCAGGAAACTTCGTCTAAAACTCAGGAGAAACGTTTCCTTGAAACTGCTCTGCTGTGCGTTCGTTCACCTAAGAGAGTTGAAACTATGTTGCGATTCAGCGAGTCAGAAACACGTTTATGCTAGGAGCTGCGTTGGGATATTCCCGAGTGAATGGGACCATAGGCTGTACAGAGAAATATCTGCTTCTGAAACCAAAACGGAGCTATCTAACTGAATGGTTGTCAATGTGTGCATTCAACTGACAGAGTTAAACTCACGTGTGGATTCAGAGGTTTGCAAACCATTTCTGTGCAGAATCCCAAAACCGGTATGTCCAGCTCAATTCCGGCATCCGTACTAAACAGCAGGAAACTTCGTCTAAAACTCAGGAGAAACGTTTCCTTGAAACTGTTCTGCTGTGCGTTCGTTCACCTAAGAGAGTTGAATCTATGTTGAGATTCAGCGAGTCAGAAACACGTTTCTTCTAGGAGCTGCGTTGGGATATTCCCGAGCGAATGGGACCATAGGCTGTACAGAGAAATATCTGCTTCTAAAACCAAAAGTGTGCTATCAAACTGAATGGTTGTCAATGTGTGCATTCAACTGACAGAGTTAAACTCACGTGTGGATTCAGCGGTTTGCAAACCCTTTCTGTGCAGAATCCCAAAACCGGTAATTCCAACCCAATGCCGGCATACGTACTAAACAGCAGGAAACTTCGTCTAAAACTCAGGAGAAACGTTTCCTTGAAACTGCTCTGCTGTGCGTTCGTTCACCTAAGAGAGTTGAATCTATGTTGAGATTCAGCGAGTCAGAAACACGTTTCTTCTAGGACCTGCGTTGGGATACTACCGAGTGAATGGGACCATAGGCTGTACAGAGAAATATCTGCTTCTAAAACCAAAACGGAGCTATCTAACTGAATGGTTGTCAATGTGTGCATTCAACTGACAGAGTTAAACTCACGTGTGGATTCAGCGGTTTGCAAACCCTTTCTGTGCAGAATCCCAAAACCGGTATTTCCAGCCCAATGCCGGCATACGTACTAAACAGCAGGAAACTTCGACTAAGACTCAAGAGAAACGTTTCCTTGAAACTGCTCTGCTGTGCGTTCGTTCACCTAAGAGAGTTGAATCTATGTTGAGATTCAGCGAGTCAGAAACACGTTTCTTCTAGGAGCTGCCTTGGGATATTCCCGAGCGAATGGGACCATAGGCTGTACAGAGAAATATCTGCTTCTAAAACCAAAACGGAGCTATCTAACTGAATGGTTGTCAATGTGTGCATTCAACTGACAGAGGTAAACTCACGATTGGATTCAGCGGTTTACAAACCCTTTCTGTGCAGAATCCCAAAACCGGTAACTCCAGCTCAATGCCGGCATCCGTACTAAACAGCAGGAAACTTCCTCTAAAACTCAGGAGAAACGTTTCCTTGAAACTGCTCTGCTGTGCGTTCGTTCACCTATTAGAGTTGAAACTATGTTGCGATTCAGCGAGTCAGAAACACGTTTATGCTAGGAGCTGCGTTGGGATATTCCCGAGTGAATGGGACCATAGGCTGTACAGAGAAATATCTGCTCTTACAACCAAAAGGGTGGTATCTAACTGAATGGTTGTCAATGTGTGCATTCAACTGACAGAGTTAAACTCACGTTTGGATTCAGCGGTTTACAAACCCTTTCTGTGCAGAATCCCAAAACCGGTAATTCCAGCTCAATGCCGGCATCCGTACTAAACAGCAGGAAACTTCGTCTAAAACTCAGGAGAAACGTTTCCTTGAAACTGCTCTGCTGTGCGTTCGTTCACCTAAGAGAGTTGAAACTATGTTGAGATTCAGCGAGTCAGAAACACGTTTCTTCTAGGAGCTGCGTTGGGATATTCCCGAGTGAATGGGACCATAGGCTGTACAGAGAAATATCTGCTTCTAAAACCAAAACGGAGCTATATAACTGAATGGTTGTCAATGTGTGCATTGAACTGACAGAGTTAAACTCACGTGTGGATTCAGCGGTTTGTAACCCTTTCTGTGCAGAATCCCAAAACTGGTATTTCCAGCCCAATGCCGGCATCCGTACTAAACAGCAGGAAACTTCGTCTAAAACTCAGGAGAAACGTTTCCTTGAAACTGCTCTGCTGTGCGTTCGATCACCTAAGAGAGTTGAGTCTATGTTGAGATTCAGCGAGTCAGAAACACGTTTCTTCTAGGAGGTGCGTTGGGATATTCCCGAGTGAATGGGACCATAGGCTGTACAGAGAAATATCTGCTCCTACAACCAAAAGGGTGGTATCTAACTGAATGGTTGTCAATGTGTGCATTCAACTGACAGAGTTAAACTCACGTTTGGATTCAGCGGTTTACAAACCCTTTCTGTGCAGAATCCCAAAACCGGTAATTCCAGCTCAATGCCGGCATCCGTAATAAACAGCAGGAAACTTCGTCTAAAACTCAGGAGCAACGTTTCCTTGAAACTGCTCTGCTGTGCGTTCGTTCACCTAAGGGAGTTGAATCTATGTTGAGATTCAGCGAGTCAGAAACACGTTTCTTCTAGGAGCTGCGTTGGGATATTCCCGAGTGAATGGGACCATAGGCTGTACAGAGAAATATCTGCTTCTAAAACCAAAACGGAGCTATCTAACTGAATGGTTGTCAATGTGTGCATTCAACTGACAGAGTTAAACTCACGTGTGGATTCAGCGGTTTGTAACCCTTTCTGTGCAGAATCCCAAAACTGGTATTTCCAGCCCAATGCCGGCATCCGTACTAAACAGCAGGAAACTTCGTCTAAAACTCAGGAGAAACTTTTCCTTGAAACTGCTCTGCTGTACGTTCGTTCACCTAAGAGAGTTGAATCTATGTTGAGATTCAGCGAGTCAGAAACACGTTTCTTCTAGGAGCTGCGTTGGGATATTCCCGAGTGAATGGGACCATAGGCTGTACAGAGAAATATCTGCTTCTAAAACCAAAAGTGTGCTATCAAACTGAATGGTTGTCAATGTGTGCATTCAACTGATAGAGTTAAACTCACATGTGGATTCAGCGGTTTGCAAACCCTTTCTGTGCAGAATCCCAAAACCGGTATTTCCAGCCCAATGCCGGCATACGTACTAAAGAGCAGGAAACTTCGTCTAAAACTCAGGAGAAACGTTTCCTTGAAACTGCTCTGCTGTGCGTTCGTTCACCTAAGAGAGTCGAATCTATGTTGAGATTCAGCGAGTCAGAAACACGTTTCTTCTAGGAGCTGCGTTGGGATATTCCCGAGTGAATGGGACCATAGGCTGTACAGAGAAATATCTGCTTCTAAAACCAAAAGTGTGCTATCTAACTGAATGGTTGTCAATGTGTGCATTCAACTGACAGAGTTAAACTCACGTGTGGATTCAGCGGTTTGCAAACCCTTTCTGTGCAGAATCCCTAAGTCGGTATTTCCAGCCCAATGCCGGCATCCGTACTAAACAGCAGGAAACTTCGTCTAAAACTCAGGAGAAACGTTTCCTTGAAACTGTTCTGCTGTGCGTTCGTTCACCTAAGAGAGTTGAATCTATGTTGAGATTCAGCGAGTCAGAAACACGTTTCTTCTAGGAGCTGCGTTGGGATATTCCCGAGTGAATGGGACCATAGTCTGTACAGAGAAATATCTGCTTCTAAAACCAAAACGGAGCTATCTAACTGAATGGTTGTCAATGTGTGCATTCAACTGACAGAGTTAAACTCAAGTGTGGATTCAGCGGTTGGCAAACCCTTTCTGTGCAGAATCCCAAAACCGGTAATTCCAACCCAATGCCGGCATACGTACTAAACAGCAGGAAACTTCGTCTAAAACTCAGGAGAAACGTTTCCTTGAAACTGCTCTGCTGTGCGTTCGTTCAACTAAGAGAGTTGAATCTATGTTGAGATTCAGCGAGTCAGAAACACGTTTCTTCTAGGAGCTGCGTTGGGATACTCCCGAGTGAATGGGACCATAGGCTGTACAGAGAAATATCTGCTTCTAAAACCATAACGGAGCTATCTAACTGAATGGTTGTCAATGTGTGCATTCAACTGACAGAGTTAAACTCACGTGTGGATTCAGCGGTTTGCAAACCCTTTCTGTGCAGAATCCCTAAACCGGTATTTCCAGCCCAATGCCGGCATCCGTACTAAACAGCAGGAAACTTCGTCTAAAACTCAGGAGAAACGTTTCCTTGAAACTGTTCTGCTGTGCGTTCGTTCACCTAAGAGAGTTGAATCTATGTTGAGATTCAGCGAGTCAGAAACACGTTTCTTCTAGGAGCTGCGTTGGGATATTCCCGAGTGAATGGGACCATAGGCTGTACAGAGAAATATCTGCTTCTAAAACCAAAACGGAGCTATCTAACTGAATGGTTGTCAATGTGTGCATTCAACTGACAGAGTTAAACTCACGTGTGGATTCAGCGGTTGGCAAACCCTTTCTGTGCAGAATCCCAAAACCGGTAATTCCAACCCAATGCCGGCATACGTACTAAACAGCAGGAAACTTCGTCTAAAACTCAGGAGAAACGTTTCCTTGAAACTGCTCTGCTGTGCGTTCGTTCACCTAAGAGAGTTGAATCTATGTTGAGATTCAGCGAGTCAGAAACACGTTTCTTCTAGGAGCTGCGTTGGGATACTCCCGAGTGAATGGGACCATAGGCTGTACAGAGAAATATCTGCTTCTAAAACCATAACGGAGCTATCTAACTGAATGGTTGTCAATGTGTGCATTCAACTGACAGAGTTAAACTCACGTGTGGATTCAGCGGTTTGCAAACCCTTTCTGTGCAGAATCCCAAAACCGGTATTTCCAGCCCAATGCCGGCATATGTACTAAACAGCAGGAAACTTCGTCTAAGGCTCAAGAGAAACGTTTCCTTGAAACTGCTCTGCTGTGCGTTCGTTCACCTAAGAGAGTTGAATCTATGTTGAGATTCAGCGAGTCAGAAACACGTTTCTTCTAGGAGCTGTGTTGGGATATTCCCGAGCGAATGGGACCATAGGCTGTACAGAGAAATATCTGCTTCTAAAACCAAAACGGAGCTATCTAACTGAATGGTTGTCAATGTGTGCATTCAACTGACAGAGTTAAACTCACGTGTGGATTCAGCGGTTTGCAAACCCTTTCAGTGCAGAATCCCAAAACCGGTATTTCCAGCCCAATGCCGGCATCCGTACTAAACAGCAGGAAACTTCGTCTAAAACTCAGGAGAAACGTTTCCTTGAAACTGCTCTGCTGTGCGTTCGATCACCTAAGAGAGTTGAATCTATGTTGAGATTCAGCGAGTCAGAAACACGTTTCTTCTAGGAGCTGCGTTGGGATATTCCCGAGTGAATGGGACCATAGGCTGTACAGAGAAATATCTGCTCCTACAACCAAAAGCGTGGTATCTAACTGAATGGTTGTCAATGTGTGCATTCAACTGACAGAGTTAAACTCACGTTTGGATTCAGCGGTTTACAAACCCTTTCTGTGCAGAATCCCAAAACCGGTAATTCCAGCTCAATGCCGGCATCCGTACTAAACAGCAGGAAACTTCGTCTAAAACTCAGGAGAAACGTTTCCTTGAAACTGCTCTGCTGTGCGTTCGTTCACCTAAGAGAGTTGAAACTATGTTGCGATTCAGCGAGTCAGAAACACGTTTATGCTAGGAGCTGCGTTGGGATATTCCCGAGTGAATGGGACCATAGGCTGTACAGAGAAATATCTGCTTCTGAAACCAAAACGGAGCTATCTAACTGAATGGTTGTCAATGTGTGCATTCAACTGACAGAGTTAAACTCACGTGTGGATTCAGAGGTTTGCAAACCATTTCTGTGCAGAATCCCAAAACCGGTATGTCCAGCCCAATGCCGGCATCCGTACTAAACAGCAGGAAACTTCGTCTAAAACTCAGGAGAAACGTTTCCTTGAAACTGTTCTGCTGTGCGTTCGTTCACCTAAGAGAGTTGAATCTATGTTGAGATTCAGCGAGTCAGAAACACGTTTCTTCTAGGAGCTGCGTTGGGATATTCCCGAGTGAATGGGACCATAGGCTGTACAGAGAAATATCTGCTTCTAAAACCAAAAGTGTGCTATCAAACTGAATGGTTGTCAATGTGTGCATTCAACTGACAGAGTTAAACTCACGTGTGGATTCAGCGGTTTGCAAACCCTTTCTGTGCAGAATCCCAAAACCGGTAATTCCAACCCAATGCCGGCATACGTACTAAACAGCAGGAAACTTCGTCTAAAACTCAGGAGAAACGTTTCCTTGAAACTGCTCTGCTGTGCGTTCGTTCACCTAAGAGAGTTGAATCTATGTTGAGATTCAGCGAGTCAGAAACACGTTTCTTCTAGGACCTGCGTTGGGATACTACCGAGTGAATGGGACCATAGGCTGTACAGAGAAATATCTGCTTCTAAAACCAAAACGGAGCTATCTAACTGAATGGTTGTCAATGTGTGCATTCAACTGACAGAGTTAAACTCACGTGTGGATTCAGCGGTTTGCAAACCCTTTCTGTGCAGAATCCCAAAACCGGTATTTCCAGCCCAATGCCGGCATACGTACTAAACAGCAGGAAACTTCGACTAAGACTCAAGAGAAACGTTTCCTTGAAACTGCTCTGCTGTGCGTTCGTTCACCTAAGAGAGTTGAATCTATGTTGAGATTCAGCGAGTCAGAAACACGTTTCTTCTAGGAGCTACCTTGGGATATTCCCGAGCGAATGGGACCATAGGCTGTACAGAGAAATATCTGCTTCTAAAACCAAAACGGAGCTATCTAACTGAATGGTTGTCAATGTGTGCATTCAACTGACAGAGGTAAACTCACGATTGGATTCAGCGGTTTACAAACCCTTTCTGTGCAGAATCCCAAAACCGGTAATTCCAGCTCAATGCCGGCATCCGTACTAAACAGCAGGAAACTTCGTCTAAAACTCAGGAGAAACGTTTCCTTGAAACTGCTCTGCTGTGCGTTCGTTCACCTATTAGAGTTGAAACTATGTTGCGATTCAGCGAAACAGAAACACGTTTATGCTAGGAGCTGCGTTGGGATATTCCCGAGTGAATGGGACCATAGGCTGTACAGAGAAATATCTGCTTCTGAAACCAAAACGGAGCTATCTAACTGAATGGTTGTCAATGTGTGCATTCAACTGACAGAGTTAAACTCACGTGTGGATTCAGCGGTTTGCAAACCATTTCTGTACAGAATCCCAAAACCGGTATGTCCAGCCCAATGCCGGCATCCGTACTAAACAGCAGGAAACTTCGTCTAAAACTCAGGAGAAACGTTTCCTTGAAACTGCTCTGCTGTGCGTTCGTTCACCTAAGAGAGTTGAATCTATGTTGAGATTCAGCGAGTCAGAAACACGTTTCTTCTAGGAGCTGCGTTGGGATATTCCCGAGTGAATGGGACCATAGGCTGTACAGAGAAATATCTGCTTCTAAAACCAAAAGTGTGCTATCAAACTGAATGGTTGTCAATGTGTGCATTCAACTGACAGAGTTAAACTCACGTGTGGATTCAGCGGTTTGCAAACCCTTTCTGTGCAGAATCCCAAAACCGCTATTTCCAGCCCAATGCCGGCATCCGTACTAAACAGCAGGAAACTTCGTCTAAAACTCAGGAGAAACGTTTCCTTGAAACTGCTCTGCTGTGCGTTCGTTCACCTAAGAGAGTTGAATCTATGTTGAGATTCAGCGAGTCAGAAACACGTTTCTTCTAGGAGCTGCGTTGGGATATTCCCGAGTGAATGGGACCATAGGCTGTACAGAGAAATATCTGCTTCTAAAACCAAAACGGAGCTATCTAACTGAATGGTTGTCAATGTGTGCATTCAACTGACAGAGTTAAACTCACGTGTGGATTCAGCGGTTGGCAAACCCTTTCTGTGCAGAATCCCAAAACCGGTAATTCCAACCCAATGCCGGCATACGTACTAAACAGCAGGAAACTTCGTCTAAAACTCAGGAGAAACGTTTCCTTGAAACTGCTCTGCTGTGCGTTCGTTCACCTAAGAGAGTTGAATCTATGTTGAGATTCAGCGAGTCAGAAACACGTTTCTTCTAGGAGCTGCGTTGGGATACTCCCGAGTGAATGGGACCATAGGCTGTACAGAGAAATATCTGCTTCTAAAACCATAACGGAGCTATCTAACTGAATGGTTGTCAATGTGTGCATTCAACTGACAGAGTTAAACTCACGTGTGGATTCAGCGGTTTGCAAACCCTTTCTGTGCAGAATCCCAAAACCGGTATTTCCAGCCCAATGCCGGCATATGTACTAAACAGCAGGAAACTTCGTCTAAGGCTCAAGAGAAACGTTTCCTTGAAACTGCTCTGCTGTGCGTTCGTTCACCTAAGAGAGTTGAATCTATGTTGAGATTCAGCGAGTCAGAAACACGTTTCTTCTAGGAGCTGTGTTGGGATATTCCCGAGCGAATGGGACCATAGGCTGTACAGAGAAATATCTGCTTCTAAAACCAAAACGGAGCTATCTAACTGAATGGTTGTCAATGTGTGCATTCAACTGACAGAGTTAAACTCACGTGTGGATTCAGCGGTTTGCAAACCCTTTCAGTGCAGAATCCCAAAACCGGTATTTCCAGCCCAATGCCGGCATCCGTACTAAACAGCAGGAAACTTCGTCTAAAACTCAGGAGAAACGTTTCCTTGAAACTGCTCTGCTGTGCGTTCGATCACCTAAGAGAGTTGAATCTATGTTGAGATTCAGCGAGTCAGAAACACGTTTCTTCTAGGAGCTGCGTTGGGATATTCCCGAGTGAATGGGACCATAGGCTGTACAGAGAAATATCTGCTCCTACAACCAAAAGCGTGGTATCTAACTGAATGGTTGTCAATGTGTGCATTCAACTGACAGAGTTAAACTCACGTTTGGATTCAGCGGTTTACAAACCCTTTCTGTGCAGAATCCCAAAACCGGTAATTCCAGCTCAATGCCGGCATCCGTACTAAACAGCAGGAAACTTCGTCTAAAACTCAGGAGAAACGTTTCCTTGAAACTGCTCTGCTGTGCGTTCGTTCACCTAAGAGAGTTGAAACTATGTTGCGATTCAGCGAGTCAGAAACACGTTTATGCTAGGAGCTGCGTTGGGATATTCCCGAGTGAATGGGACCATAGGCTGTACAGAGAAATATCTGCTTCTGAAACCAAAACGGAGCTATCTAACTGAATGGTTGTCAATGTGTGCATTCAACTGACAGAGTTAAACTCACGTGTGGATTCAGAGGTTTGCAAACCATTTCTGTGCAGAATCCCAAAACCGGTATGTCCAGCCCAATGCCGGCATCCGTACTAAACAGCAGGAAACTTCGTCTAAAACTCAGGAGAAACGTTTCCTTGAAACTGTTCTGCTGTGCGTTCGTTCACCTAAGAGAGTTGAATCTATGTTGAGATTCAGCGAGTCAGAAACACGTTTCTTCTAGGAGCTGCGTTGGGATATTCCCGAGTGAATGGGACCATAGGCTGTACAGAGAAATATCTGCTTCTAAAACCAAAAGTGTGCTATCAAACTGAATGGTTGTCAATGTGTGCATTCAACTGACAGAGTTAAACTCACGTGTGGATTCAGCGGTTTGCAAACCCTTTCTGTGCAGAATCCCAAAACCGGTAATTCCAACCCAATGCCGGCATACGTACTAAACAGCAGGAAACTTCGTCTAAAACTCAGGAGAAACGTTTCCTTGAAACTGCTCTGCTGTGCGTTCGTTCACCTAAGAGAGTTGAATCTATGTTGAGATTCAGCGAGTCAGAAACACGTTTCTTCTAGGACCTGCGTTGGGATACTACCGAGTGAATGGGACCATAGGCTGTACAGAGAAATATCTGCTTCTAAAACCAAAACGGAGCTATCTAACTGAATGGTTGTCAATGTGTGCATTCAACTGACAGAGTTAAACTCACGTGTGGATTCAGCGGTTTGCAAACCCTTTCTGTGCAGAATCCCAAAACCGGTATTTCCAGCCCAATGCCGGCATACGTACTAAACAGCAGGAAACTTCGACTAAGACTCAAGAGAAACGTTTCCTTGAAACTGCTCTGCTGTGCGTTCGTTCACCTAAGAGAGTTGAATCTATGTTGAGATTCAGCGAGTCAGAAACACGTTTCTTCTAGGAGCTACCTTGGGATATTCCCGAGCGAATGGGACCATAGGCTGTACAGAGAAATATCTGCTTCTAAAACCAAAACGGAGCTATCTAACTGAATGGTTGTCAATGTGTGCATTCAACTGACAGAGGTAAACTCACGATTGGATTCAGCGGTTTACAAACCCTTTCTGTGCAGAATCCCAAAACCGGTAATTCCAGCTCAATGCCGGCATCCGTACTAAACAGCAGGAAACTTCGTCTAAAACTCAGGAGAAACGTTTCCTTGAAACTGCTCTGCTGTGCGTTCGTTCACCTATTAGAGTTGAAACTATGTTGCGATTCAGCGAAACAGAAACACGTTTATGCTAGGAGCTGCGTTGGGATATTCCCGAGTGAATGGGACCATAGGCTGTACAGAGAAATATCTGCTTCTGAAACCAAAACGGAGCTATCTAACTGAATGGTTGTCAATGTGTGCATTCAACTGACAGAGTTAAACTCACGTGTGGATTCAGCGGTTTGCAAACCATTTCTGTACAGAATCCCAAAACCGGTATGTCCAGCCCAATGCCGGCATCCGTACTAAACAGCAGGAAACTTCGTCTAAAACTCAGGAGAAACGTTTCCTTGAAACTGCTCTGCTGTGCGTTCGTTCACCTAAGAGAGTTGAATCTATGTTGAGATTCAGCGAGTCAGAAACACGTTTCTTCTAGGAGCTGCGTTGGGATATTCCCGAGTGAATGGGACCATAGGCTGTACAGAGAAATATCTGCTTCTAAAACCAAAAGTGTGCTATCAAACTGAATGGTTGTCAATGTGTGCATTCAACTGACAGAGTTAAACTCACGTGTGGATTCAGCGGTTTGCAAACCCTTTCTGTGCAGAATCCCAAAACCGCTATTTCCAGCCCAATGCCGGCATCCGTACTAAACAGCAGGAAACTTCGTCTAAAACTCAGGAGAAACGTTTCCTTGAAACTGCTCTGCTGTGCGTTCGTTCACCTAAGAGAGTTGAATCTATGTTGAGATTCAGCGAGTCAGAAACACGTTTCTTCTAGGAGCTGCGTTGGGATATTCCCGAGTGAATGGGACCATAGGCTGTACAGAGAAATATCTGCTTCTAAAACCAAAATGGAGCTATTTAACTGAATGGTTGTCAATGTGTGCATTCAACTGACAGAGTTAAACTCACATGTGGATTCAGCGGTTTGCAAACCCTTTCTGTGCAGAATCCCAAAACCGGTATTTCCAGCCCAATGCCGGCATACGTACTAAAGAGCAGGAAACTTCGTCTAAAACTCAGGAGCAACGTTTCCTTGAAACTGCTCTGCTGTGCGTTCGTTCACCTAAGAGAAGTGAAACTATGTTGAGATTCAGCGAGTCAGAAACACGTTTCTTCTAGGAGCTGCGTTGGGATATTCCCGAGTGAATGGGACCATAGGCTGTACAGAGAAAAATCTGCTTCTAAAACCAAAAGTGTGCTATCAAACTGAATGGTTGTCAATGTGTGCATTCAACTGACAGAGTTAAACTCACATGTGGATTCAGCGGTTTGCAAACCCTTTCTGTGCAGAATCCCAAAACCGGTATTTCCAGCCCAATGCCGGCATACGTACTAAAGAGCAGGAAACTTCGTCTAAAACTCAGGAGCAACGTTTCCTTGAAACTGCTCTGCTGTGCGTTCGTTCACCTAAGAGAGTTGAATCTATGTTGAGATTCAGCGAGTCAGAAACACGTTTCTTCTAGGAGCTGCGTTGGGATATTCCCGAGTGAATGGGACCATAGGCTGTACAGAGAAATATCTGCTTCTAAAACCAAAACGGAGCTATCTAACTGAATGGTTGTCAATGTGTGCATTCAACTGACAGAGTTAAACTCAAGTGTGGATTCAGCGGTTTGCAAACCCTTTCTGTGCAGAATCCCAAAACCGGTATTTCCAGCCCAATGCCGGCATCCGTACTAAACAGCAGGAAACTTCGTCTAAAACTCAGGAGAAACGTTTCCTTGAAACTGCTCTGCTGTGCGTTCGTTCACCTAAGAGAGTTGAAACTATGTTGAGATTCAGCGAGTCAGAAACACGTTTATGTTAGGAGCTGCGTTGGGATATTCCCGAGTGAATGGGACCATAGGCTGTACAGAGAAATATCTGCTTCTGAAACCAAAACGGAGCTATCTAACTGAATGGTTGTCAATGTGTGCATTCAACTGACAGAGTTAAAGTCACGTGTGGATTCAGCGGTTTGCAAATCATTTCTGTGCAGAATCCCAAAACCGGTATGTCCAGCCCAGTGCAGGCATCCGTACTAAACAGCAGGAAACTTCGTCTAAAACTCAGGAGAAACGTTTCCTTGAAACTGCTCTGATGCGCGTTCGATCACCTAAGAGAGTTGAATCTATGTTGAGATTCAGCGAGTCAGAAACACGTTTCTTCTAGGAGGTGCGTTGGGATATTCCCGAGTGAATGGGACCATAGGCTGTACAGAGAAATATCTGCTCTTACAACCAAAAGGGTGGTATCTAACTGAATGGTTGTCAATGTGTGCATTCAACTGACAGAGTTAAACTCACGTTTGGATTCAGCGGTTTACAATCCCTTTCTGTGCAGAATCCCAAAACCGGTAATTCCAGCTCAATGCCGGCATCCGTACTAAACAGCAGGAAACTTCGTCTAAAACTCAGGAGAAACGTTTCCTTGAAACTGCTCTGCTGTGCGTTCGTTCACCTAAGAGAGTTGAATCTATGTTGAGATTCAGCGAGTCAGAAACACGTTTCTTCTAGGAGCTGCGTTGGGATACTCCCGAGTGAATGGGACCATAGGCTGTACAGAGAAATATCTGCTTCTAAAACCAAAACGGAGCTATCTAACTGAATGGTTGTCAATGTGTTCATTCAACTGACAGAGTTAAACTCACGTGTGGATTCAGCGGTTGGCAAACCCTTTCTGTGCAGAATCCCAAAACCGGTAATTCCAACCCAATGCCGGCATACGTACTAAACAGCAGGAAACTTCGTCTAAAACTCAGGAGAAACGTTTCCTTGAAACTGCTCTGCTGTGCGTTCGTTCACCTAAGAGAGTTGAATCTATGTTGAGATTCAGCGAGTCAGAAACACGTTTCTTCTAGGAGCTGCGTTGGGATACTCCCGAGTGAATGGGACCATAGGCTGTACAGAGAAATATCTGCTTCTAAAACCATAACGGAGCTATCTAACTGAATGGTTGTCAATGTGTGCATTCAACTGACAGAGTTAAACTCACGTGTGGATTCAGCGGTTTGCAAACCCTTTCTGTGCAGAATCCCAAAACCGGTATTTCCAGCCCAATGCCGGCATACGTACTAAACAGCAGGAAACTTCGTCTAAGACTCAAGAGAAACGTTTCCTTGAAACTGCTTTGCTGTGCGTTCGTTCACCTAAGAGAGTTGAATCTATGTTGAGATTCAGCGAGTCAGAAACACGTTTCTTCTAGGAGCTGCGTTGGGATATTCCCGAGCGAATGGGACCATAGGCTGTACAGAGAAATATCTGCTTCTAAAACCAAAACGGAGCTATCTAACTGAATGGTTGTCAATGTGTGCATTCAACTGACAGAGTTAAACTCACGTGTGGATTCAGCGGTTTGCAAACCCTTTCTGTGCAGAATCCCAAAACCGGTATTTCCAGCCCAATGCCGGCATCCGTACTAAACAGCAGGAAACTTCGTCTAAAACTCAGGAGAAACGTTTCCTTGAAACTGCTCTGCTGTGCGTTCGATCACCTAAGAGAGTTGAATCTATGTTGAGATTCAGCGAGTCAGAAACACGTTTCTTCTAGGAGCTGCGTTGGGATATTCCCGAGTGAATGGGACCATAGGCTGTACAGAGAAATATCTGCTCCTACAACCAAAAGGGTGGTATCTAACTGAATGGTTGTCAATGTGTGCATTCAACTGACAGAGTTAAACTCACGTTTGGATTCAGCGGTTTACAAACCCTTTCTGTGCAGAATCCCAAAACCGGTAATTCCAGCTCAATGCCGGCATCCGTACTAAACAGCAGGAAACTTCGTCTAAAACTCAGGAGAAACGTTTCCTTGAAACTGCTCTGCTGTGCGTTCGTTCACCTAAGAGAGTTGAAACTATGTTGCGATTCAGCGAGTCAGAAACACGTTTATGCTAGGAGCTGCGTTGGGATATTCCCGAGTGAATGGGACCATAGGCTGTACAGAGAAATATCTGCTTCTGAAACCAAAACGGAGCTATCTAACTGAATGGTTGTCAATGTGTGCATTCAACTGACAGAGTTAAACTCACGTGTGGATTCAGAGGTTTGCAAACCATTTCTGTGCAGAATCCCAAAACCGGTATGTCCAGCCCAATGCCGGCATCCGTACTAAACAGCAGGAAACTTCGTCTAAAACTCAGGAGAAACGTTTCCTTGAAACTGTTCTGCTGTGCGTTCGTTCACCTAAGAGAGTTGAATCTATGTTGAGATTCAGCGAGTCAGAAACACGTTTCTTCTAGGAGCTGCGTTGGGATATTCCCGAGTGAATGGGACCATAGGCTGTACAGAGAAATATCTGCTTCTAAAACCAAAAGTGTGCTATCAAACTGAATGGTTGTCAATGTGTGCATTCAACTGACAGAGTTAAACTCACGTGTGGATTCAGCGGTTTGCAAACCCTTTCTGTGCAGAATCCCAAAACCGGTAATTCCAACCCAATGCCGGCATACGTACTAAACAGCAGGAAACTTCGTCTAAAACTCAGGAGAAACGTTTCCTTGAAACTGCTCTGCTGTGCGTTCGTTCACCTAAGAGAGTTGAATCTATGTTGAGATTCAGCGAGTCAGAAACACGTTTCTTCTAGGAGCTGCGTTGGGATACTACCGAGTGAATGGGACCATAGGCTGTACAGAGAAATATCTGCTTCTAAAACCAAAACGGAGCTATCTAACTGAATGGTTGTCAATGTGTGCATTCAACTGACAGAGTTAAACTCACGTGTGGATTCAGCGGTTTGCAAACCCTTTCTGTGCAGAATCCCAAAACCGGTATTTCCAGCCCAATGCCGGCATACGTACTAAACAGCAGGAAACTTCGTCTAAGACTCAAGAGAAACGTTTCCTTGAAACTGCTCTGCTGTGCGTTCGTTCACCTAAGAGAGTTGAATCTATGTTGAGATTCAGCGAGTCAGAAACACGTTTCTTCTAGGAGCTGCGTTGGGATATTCCCGAGCGAATGGGACCATAGGCTGTACAGAGAAATATCTGCTTCTAAAACCAAAACGGAGCTATCTAACTGAATGGTTGTCAATGTGTGCATTCAACTGACAGAGTTAAACTCACGTGTGGATTCAGCGGTTTGCAAACCCTTTCTGTGCAGAATCCCAAAACCGGTATTTCCAGCCCAATGCCGGCATCCGTATTAAACAGCAGGAAACTTCGTCTAAAACTCAGGAGAAACGTTTCCTTGAAACTGCTCTGCTGTGCGTTCGATCACCTAAGAGAGTTGAATCTATGTTGAGATTCAGCGAGTCAGAAACACGTTTCTTCTAGGAGGTGCGTTGGGATATTCCCGAGTGAATGGGACCATAGGCTGTACAGAGAAATATCTGCTCCTACAACCAAAAGGGTGGTATCTAACTGAATGGTTGTCAATGTGTGCATTCAACTGACAGAGTTAAATTCACGTTTGGATTCAGCGGTTTACAAACCCTTTCTGTGCAGAATCCCAAAACCGGTAATTCCAGCTCAATGCCGGCATCCGTACTAAACAGCAGGAAACTTCGTCTAAAACTCAGGAGAAACGTTTCCTTGAAACTGCTCTGCTGTGCGTTCGTTCACCTAAGAGAGTTGAAACTATGTTGAGATTCAGCGAGTCAGAAACACGTTTCTTCTAGGAGCTGCGTTTGGATATTCCCGAGTGAATGGGACCATAGGCTGTACAGAGAAATATCTGCTTCTAAAACCAAAAGTGTGCTATCAAACTGAATGGTTGTCAATGTGTGCATTCAACTGACAGAGTTAAACTCACGTGTGGATTCAGCGGTTTGCAAACCCTTTCTGTGCAGAATCCCAAAACCGGTATTTCCAGCCCAATGCCGACATACGTACTAAACAGCAGGAAACTTCGTCTAAGACTCAGGAGAAACGTTTCCTTGAAACTGCTCTGCTGTGCGTTCGCTCACCTAAGAGAGTTGAATCTATGCTGAGATTCAGCGAGTCAGAAACACGTTTCTTCTAGGATCTGCGTTGGGATATTCCCGAGTGAATGGGACCATAGGCTGTACAGAGAAATATCTGCTTCTAAAACCAAATGTGTGCTATCAAACTGAATGGTTGTCAATGTGTGCATTCAACTGACAGAGTTAAACTCACATGTGGATTCAGCGGTTTGCAAACCCTTTCTGTGCAGAATCCCAAAACCGGTATTTCCAGCCCAATGCCGGCATACGTACTAAAGAGCAGGAAACTTCGTCTAAAACTCAGGAGCAACGTTTCCTTGAAACTGCTCTGCTGTGCGTTCGTTCACCTAAGAGAGTTGAATCTATGTTGAGATTCAGCGAGTCAGAAACACGTTTCTTCTAGGAGCTGCGTTGGGATATTCCCGAGTGAATGGGACCATAGGCTGTACAGAGAAATATCTGCTTCTAAAACCAAAACGGAGCTATCTAACTGAATGGTTGTCAATGTGTGCATTCAACTGACAGAGTTAAACTCACGTGTGGATTCAGCGGTTTGCAAACCCTTTCTGTGCAGAATCCCAAAACCGGTATTTCCAGCCCAATGCCGGCATCCGTACTAAAGAGCAGGAAACTTCGTCTAAAACTCAGGAGAAACGTTTCCCTGAAACTGCTCTGCTGTGCGTTCGTTCACCTAAGAGAGTTGAAACTATGTTGAGATTCAGCGAGTCAGAAACACGTTTATGCTAGGAGCTGCGTTGGGATATTCCCGAGTGAATGGGATCATAGGCTGTACAGAGAAATATCTGCTTCTGAAACCAAAACGGAGCTATCTAACTGAATGGTTGTCAATGTGTGCATTCAACTGACAGAGTTAAACTCACGTGTGGATTCAGCGGTTTGCAAACCATTTCTGTGCAGAATCCCAAAACCGGTATGTCCAGCCCAATGCCGGCATCCGTACTAAACAGCAGGAAACTTCGTCTAAAACTCAGGAGAAACGTTTCCTTGAAACTGCTCTGCTGCGCGTTCGATCACCTAAGAGAGTTGAATCTATGTTGAGATTCAGCGAGTCAGAAACACGTTTCTTCTAGGAGGTGCGTTGGGATATTCCCGAGTGAATGGGATCATAGGCTGTACAGAGAAATATCTGCTCTTACAACCAAAAGGGTGGTATCTAACTGAATGGTTGTCAATGTGTGCATTCAACTGACAGAGTTAAACTCACGTTTGGATTCAGCGGTTTACAATCCCTTTCTGTGCAGAATCCCAAAACCGGTAATTCCAGCTCAATGCCGGCATCCGTACTAAACAGCAGGAAACTTCGTCTAAAACTCAGGAGAAACGTTTCCTTGAACCTGCTCTGCTGTGCGTTCGTTCACCTAAGAGAGTTGAAACTATGTTGAGATTCAGCGAGTCAGAAACACATTTCTTCTAGGAGCTGCGTTGGGATATTCCCGAGTGAATGGGACCATAGGCTGTACAGAGAAATATCTGCTTCTAAAACCAAAAGTGTGCTATCAAACTGAATGGTTGTCAATGTGTGCATTCAACTGACAGAGTTAAACTCACGTGTGGATTCAGCGGTTTGCAAACCCTTTCTGTGCAGAATCCCTAAACCGGTATTTCCAGCCCAATGGCGGCATCCGTACTAAACAGCAGGAAACTTCGTCTAAAACTCAGGAGAAACGTTTCCTTGAATCTGTTCTGCTGTGCGTTCGTTCACCTAAGAGAGTTGAATCTATGTTGAGATTCAGCGAGTCAGAAACACGTTTCTTCTAGGAGCTGCGTTGGGATATTCCCGAGTGAATGGGACCATAGGCTGTACAGAGAAATATCTGCTTCTAAAACCAAAAGTGTGCTATCAAACTGAATGGTTGTCAATGTGTGCATTCAACTGACAGAGTTAAACTCACGTGTGGATTCAGCGGTTTGCAAACCCTTTCTGTGCAGAATCCCAAAACCGGTAATTCGAACCCAATGCCGGCATACGTACTAAACAGCAGGAAACTTCGTCTAAAACTCAGGAGAAACGTTTCCTTGAAACTGCTCTGCTGTGCGTTCGTTCACCTAAGAGAGTTGAATCTATGTTGAGATTCAGCGAGTCAGAAACACGTTTCTTCTAGGAGCTGCGTTGGGATATTCCCGAGTGAATGGGACCATAGGCTGTACAGAGAAATATCTGCTCCTAAAACCAAAAGTGTGCTATCAAACTGAATGGTTGTCAATGTGTGCATTCAACTGACAGAGTTAAACTCACGTTTGGATTCAGCGGTTTACAAACCCTTTCTGTGCAGAATCCCAAACCCGGTAATTCCAGCTCAATGCCGGCATCCGTACTAAACAGCCGGAAACTTCGTCTAAAACTCAGGAGCAACGTTTCCTTGAAACTGCTCTGCTGTGCGTTCGTTCACCTAAGGGAGTTGAATCTATGTTGAGATTCAGCGAGTCAGAAACACGTTTCTTCTAGGAGCTGCGTTGGGATATTCCCGAGTGAATGGGACCATAGGCTGTACAGAGAAATATCTGCTTCTAAAACCAAAACGGAGCTATCTAACTGAATGGTTGTCAATGTGTGCATTCAACTGACAGAGTTAAACTCACGTGTGGATTCAGCGGTTTGTAACCCTTTCTGTGCAGAATCCCAAAACTGGTATTTCCAGCCCAATGCCGGCATCCGTACTAAACAGCAGGAAACTTCGTCTAAAACTCAGGAGAAACTTTTCCTTGAAACTGCTCTGCTGTACGTTCGTTCACCTAAGAGAGTTGAATCTATGTTGAGATTCAGCGAGTCAGAAACACGTTTCTTCTAGGAGCTGCGTTGGGATATTCCCGAGTGAATGGGACCATAGGCTGTACAGAGAAATATCTGCTTCTAAAACCAAAAGTGTGCTATCAAACTGAATGGTTGTCAATGTGTGCATTCAACTGACAGAGTTAAACTCACATGTGGATTCAGCGGTTTGCAAACCCTTTCTGTGCAGAATCCCAAAACCGGTATTTCCAGCCCAATGCCGGCATACGTACTAAAGAGCAGGAAACTTCGTCTAAAACTCAGGAGCAACGTTTCCTTGAAACTGCTCTGCTGTGCGTTCGTTCACCTAAGAGAGTTGAATCTATGTTGAGATTCAGCGAGTCAGAAACACGTTTCTTCTAGGAGCTGCGTTGGGATATTCCCGAGTGAATGGGACCATAGGCTGTACAGAGAAATATCTGCTTCTAAAACCAAAAGTGTGCTATCAAACTGAATGGTTGTCAATGTGTGCATTCAACTGACAGAGTTAAACTCACGTGTGGATTCAGCGGTTTGCAAACCCTTTCTGTGCAGAATCCCAAAACCGGTATTTCCAGCCCAATGCCGGCATCCGTACTAAAGAGCAGGAAACTTCGTCTAAAACTCAGGAGAAACGTTTCCTTGAAACTGCTCTGCTGTGCGTTCGTTCACCTAAGAGAGTTGAAACTATGTTGAGATTCAGCGAGTCAGAAACACGTTTATGTTAGGAGCTGCGTTGGGATATTCCCGAGTGAATGGGACCATAGGCTGTACAGAGAAATATCTGCTTCTGAAACCAAAACGGAGCTATCTAACTGAATGGTTGTCAATGTGTGCATTCAACTGACAGAGTTAAACTCACGTGTGGATTCAGCGGTTTGCAAATCATTTCTGTGCAGAATCCCAAAACCGGTATGTCCAGCCCAATGCCGGCATCCGTACTAAACAGCAGGAAACTTCGTCTAAAACTCAGGAGAAACGTTTCCTTGAAACTGCTCTGATGCGCGTTCGATCACCTAAGAGAGTTGAATCTATGTTGAAATTCAGCGAGTCAGAAACACGTTTCTTCTAGGAGGTGCGTTGGGATATTCCCGAGTGAATGGGACCATAGGCTGTACAGAGAAATATCTGCTCTTACAACCAAAAGGGTGGTATCTAACTGAATGGTTGTCAATGTGTGCATTCAACTGACAGAGTTAAACTCACGTTTGGATTCAGCGGTTTACAAACCCTTTCTGTGCAGAATCCCAAAACCGGTAATTCCAGCTCAATGCCGGCATCCGTACTAAACAGCAGGAAACTTCGTCTAAAACTCATTAGAAACGTTTCCTTGAAACTGCTCTGCTGTGCGTTCGTTCACCTAAGAGAGTTGAAACTATGTTGAGATTCAGCGAGTCAGAAACACGTTTCTTCTAGGAGGTGCGTTGGGATATTCCCGAGTGAATGGGACCATAGGCTGTACAGAGAAATATCTGCTTCTAAAACCAAAACGGAGCTATATAACTGAATGGTTGTCAATGTGTGCATTGAACTGACAGAGTTAAACTCACGTGTGGATTCAGCGGTTTGTAACCCTTTCTGTGCAGAATCCCAAAACTGGTATTTCCAGCCCAATGCCGGCATCCGTACTAAACAGCAGGAAACTTCGTCTAAAACTCAGGAGAAACGTTTCCTTGAAACTGCTCTGCTGTGCGTTCGTTCACCTAAGAGAGTTGAAACTATGTTGAGATTCAGCGAGTCAGAAACACGTTTCTTCTAGGAGCTGCGTTGGGATATTCCCGAGCGAATGGGACCATAGGCTGTACAGAGAAATATCTGCTTCTAAAACCAAAAGTGTGCTATCAAACTGAATGGTTGTCAATGTGTGCATTCAACTGACAGAGTTAAACTCACGTGTGGATTCAGCGGTTTGCAAACCCTTTCTGTGCAGAATCCCTAAACCGGTATTTCCAGCCCAATGCCGGCATCCGTACTAAACAGCAGGAAACTTCGTCTAAAACTCAGGAGAAACGTTTCCTTGAAACTGCTCTGCTGTGCGTTCGATCACCTAAGAGAGTTGAGTCTATGTTGAGATTCAGCGAGTCAGAAACACGTTTCTTCTAGGAGGTGCGTTGGGATATTCCCGAGTGAATGGGACCATAGGCTGTACAGAGAAATATCTGCTCCTACAACCAAAAGGGTGGTATCTAACTGAATGGTTGTCAATGTGTGCATTCAACTGACAGAGTTAAACTCACGTTTGGATTCAGCGGTTTACAAACCCTTTCTGTGCAGAATCCCAAAACCGGTAATTCCAGCTCAATGCCGGCATCCGTAATAAACAGCAGGAAACTTCGTCTAAAACTCAGGAGCAACGTTTCCTTGAAACTGCTCTGCTGTGCGTTCGTTCACCTAAGGGAGTTGAATCTATGTTGAGATTCAGCGAGTCAGAAACACGTTTCTTCTAGGAGCTGCGTTGGGATATTCCCGAGTGAATGGGACCATAGGCTGTACAGAGAAATATCTGCTTCTAAAACCAAAACGGAGCTATCTAACTGAATGGTTGTCAATGTGTGCATTCAACTGACAGAGTTAAACTCACGTGTGGATTCAGCGGTTTGTAACCCTTTCTGTGCAGAATCCCAAAACTGGTATTTCCAGCCCAATGCCGGCATCCGTACTAAACAGCAGGAAACTTCGTCTAAAACTCAGGAGAAACTTTTCCTTGAAACTGCTCTGCTGTACGTTCGTTCACCTAAGAGAGTTGAATCTATGTTGAGATTCAGCGAGTCAGAAACACGTTTCTTCTAGGAGCTGCGTTGGGATATTCCCGAGTGAATGGGACCATAGGCTGTACAGAGAAATATCTGCTTCTAAAACCAAAAGTGTGCTATCAAACTGAATGGTTGTCAATGTGTGCATTCAACTGATAGAGTTAAACTCACATGTGGATTCAGCGGTTTGCAAACCCTTTCTGTGCAGAATCCCAAAACCGGTATTTCCAGCCCAATGCCGGCATACGTACTAAAGAGCAGGAAACTTCGTCTAAAACTCAGGAGCAACGTTTCCTTGAAACTGCTCTGCTGTGCGTTCGTTCACCTAAGAGAGTTGAATCTATGTTGAGATTCAGCGAGTCAGAAACACGTTTCTTCTAGGAGCTGCGTTGGGATATTCCCGAGTGAATGGGACCATAGGCTGTACAGAGAAATATCTGCTTCTAAAACCATAACGGAGCTATCTAACTGAATGGTTGTCAATGTGTGCATTCAACTGACAGAGTTAAACTCACGTGTGGATTCAGCGGTTTGCAAACCCTTTCTGTGCAGAATCCCTAAACCGGTATTTCCAGCCCAATGCCGGCATCCGTACTAAACAGCAGGAAACTTCGTCTAAAACTCAGGAGAAACGTTTCCTTGAAACTGTTCTGCTGTGCGTTCGTTCACCTAAGAGAGTTGAATCTATGTTGAGATTCAGCGAGTCAGAAACACGTTTCTTCTAGGAGCTGCGTTGGGATATTCCCGAGTGAATGGGACCATAGGCTGTACAGAGAAATATCTGCTTCTAAAACCAAAACGGAGCTATCTAACTGAATGGTTGTCAATGTGTGCATTCAACTGACAGAGTTAAACTCACGTGTGGATTCAGCGGTTGGCAAACCCTTTCTGTGCAGAATCCCAAAACCGGTAATTCCAACCCAATGCCGGCATACGTACTAAACAGCAGGAAACTTCGTCTAAAACTCAGGAGAAACGTTTCCTTGAAACTGCTCTGCTGTGCGTTCGTTCACCTAAGAGAGTTGAATCTATGTTGAGATTCAGCGAGTCAGAAACACGTTTCTTCTAGGAGCTGCGTTGGGATACTCCCGAGTGAATGGGACCATAGGCTGTACAGAGAAATATCTGCTTCTAAAACCATAACGGAGCTATCTAACTGAATGGTTGTCAATGTGTGCATTCAACTGACAGAGTTAAACTCACGTGTGGATTCAGCGGTTTGCAAACCCTTTCTGTGCAGAATCCCAAAACCGGTATTTCCAGCCCAATGCCGGCATACGTACTAAACAGCAGGAAACTTCGTCTAAGGCTCAAGAGAAACGTTTCCTTGAAACTGCTCTGCTGTGCGTTCGTTCACCTAAGAGAGTTGAATCTATGTTGAGATTCAGCGAGTCAGAAACACGTTTCTTCTAGGAGCTGCGTTGGGATATTCCCGAGCGAATGGGACCATAGGCTGTACAGAGAAATATCTGCTTCTAAAACCAAAACGGAGCTATCTAACTGAATGGTTGTCAATGTGTGCATTCAACTGACAGAGTTAAACTCACGTGTGGATTCAGCGGTTTGCAAACCCTTTCAGTGCAGAATCCCAAAACCGGTATTTCCAGCCCAATGCCGGCATCCGTACTAAACAGCAGGAAACTTCGTCTAAAACTTAGGAGAAACGTTTCCTTGAAACTGCTCTGCTGTGCGTTCGATCACCTAAGAGAGTTGAATCTATGTTGAGATTCAGCGAGTCAGAAACACGTTTCTTCTAGGAGCTGCGTTGGGATATTCCCGAGTGAATGGGACCATAGGCTGTACAGAGAAATATCTGCTCCTACAACCAAAAGCGTGGTATCTAACTGAATGGTTGTCAATGTGTGCATTCAACTGACAGAGTTAAACTCACGTTTGGATTCAGCGGTTTACAAACCCTTTCTGTGCAGAATCCCAAAACCGGTAATTCCAGCTCAATGCCGGCATCCGTACTAAACAGCAGGAAACTTCGTCTAAAACTCAGGAGAAACGTTTCCTTGAAACTGCTCTGCTGTGCGTTCGTTCACCTAAGAGAGTTGAAACTATGTTGCGATTCAGCGAGTCAGAAACACGTTTATGCTAGGAGCTGCGTTGGGATATTCCCGAGTGAATGGGACCATAGGCTGTACAGAGAAATATCTGCTTCTGAAACCAAAACGGAGCTATCTAACTGAATGGTTGTCAATGTGTGCATTCAACTGACAGAGTTAAACTCACGTGTGGATTCAGAGGTTTGCAAACCATTTCTGTGCAGAATCCCAAAACCGGTATGTCCAGCTCAATTCCGGCATCCGTACTAAACAGCAGGAAACTTCGTCTAAAACTCAGGAGAAACGTTTCCTTGAAACTGTTCTGCTGTGCGTTCGTTCACCTAAGAGAGTTGAATCTATGTTGAGATTCAGCGAGTCAGAAACACGTTTCTTCTAGGAGCTGCGTTGGGATATTCCCGAGCGAATGGGACCATAGGCTGTACAGAGAAATATCTGCTTCTAAAACCAAAAGTGTGCTATCAAACTGAATGGTTGTCAATGTGTGCATTCAACTGACAGAGTTAAACTCACGTGTGGATTCAGCGGTTTGCAAACCCTTTCTGTGCAGAATCCCAAAACCGGTAATTCCAACCCAATGCCGGCATACGTACTAAACAGCAGGAAACTTCGTCTAAAACTCAGGAGAAACGTTTCCTTGAAACTGCTCTGCTGTGCGTTCGTTCACCTAAGAGAGTTGAATCTATGTTGAGATTCAGCGAGTCAGAAACACGTTTCTTCTAGGACCTGCGTTGGGATACTACCGAGTGAATGGGACCATAGGCTGTACAGAGAAATATCTGCTTCTAAAACCAAAACGGAGCTATCTAACTGAATGGTTGTCAATGTGTGCATTCAACTGACAGAGTTAAACTCACGTGTGGATTCAGCGGTTTGCAAACCCTTTCTGTGCAGAATCCCAAAACCGGTATTTCCAGCCCAATGCCGGCATACGTACTAAACAGCAGGAAACTTCGACTAAGACTCAAGAGAAACGTTTCCTTGAAACTGCTCTGCTGTGCGTTCGTTCACCTAAGAGAGTTGAATCTATGTTGAGATTCAGCGAGTCAGAAACACGTTTCTTCTAGGAGCTGCCTTGGGATATTCCCGAGCGAATGGGACCATAGGCTGTACAGAGAAATATCTGCTTCTAAAACCAAAACGGAGCTATCTAACTGAATGGTTGTCAATGTGTGCATTCAACTGACAGAGGTAAACTCACGATTGGATTCAGCGGTTTACAAACCCTTTCTGTGCAGAATCCCAAAACCGGTAACTCCAGCTCAATGCCGGCATCCGTACTAAACAGCAGGAAACTTCCTCTAAAACTCAGGAGAAACGTTTCCTTGAAACTGCTCTGCTGTGCGTTCGTTCACCTATTAGAGTTGAAACTATGTTGCGATTCAGCGAGTCAGAAACACGTTTATGCTAGGAGCTGCGTTGGGATATTCCCGAGTGAATGGGACCATAGGCTGTACAGAGAAATATCTGCTCTTACAACCAAAAGGGTGGTATCTAACTGAATGGTTGTCAATGTGTGCATTCAACTGACAGAGTTAAACTCACGTTTGGATTCAGCGGTTTACAAACCCTTTCTGTGCAGAATCCCAAAACCGGTAATTCCAGCTCAATGCCGGCATCCGTACTAAACAGCAGGAAACTTCGTCTAAAACTCAGGAGAAACGTTTCCTTGAAACTGCTCTGCTGTGCGTTCGTTCACCTAAGAGAGTTGAAACTATGTTGAGATTCAGCGAGTCAGAAACACGTTTCTTCTAGGAGCTGCGTTGGGATATTCCCGAGTGAATGGGACCATAGGCTGTACAGAGAAATATCTGCTTCTAAAACCAAAACGGAGCTATATAACTGAATGGTTGTCAATGTGTGCATTGAACTGACAGAGTTAAACTCACGTGTGGATTCAGCGGTTTGTAACCCTTTCTGTGCAGAATCCCAAAACTGGTATTTCCAGCCCAATGCCGGCATCCGTACTAAACAGCAGGAAACTTCGTCTAAAACTCAGGAGAAACGTTTCCTTGAAACTGCTCTGCTGTGCGTTCGATCACCTAAGAGAGTTGAGTCTATGTTGAGATTCAGCGAGTCAGAAACACGTTTCTTCTAGGAGGTGCGTTGGGATATTCCCGAGTGAATGGGACCATAGGCTGTACAGAGAAATATCTGCTCCTACAACCAAAAGGGTGGTATCTAACTGAATGGTTGTCAATGTGTGCATTCAACTGACAGAGTTAAACTCACGTTTGGATTCAGCGGTTTACAAACCCTTTCTGTGCAGAATCCCAAAACCGGTAATTCCAGCTCAATGCCGGCATCCGTAATAAACAGCAGGAAACTTCGTCTAAAACTCAGGAGCAACGTTTCCTTGAAACTGCTCTGCTGTGCGTTCGTTCACCTAAGGGAGTTGAATCTATGTTGAGATTCAGCGAGTCAGAAACACGTTTCTTCTAGGAGCTGCGTTGGGATATTCCCGAGTGAATGGGACCATAGGCTGTACAGAGAAATATCTGCTTCTAAAACCAAAACGGAGCTATCTAACTGAATGGTTGTCAATGTGTGCATTCAACTGACAGAGTTAAACTCACGTGTGGATTCAGCGGTTTGTAACCCTTTCTGTGCAGAATCCCAAAACTGGTATTTCCAGCCCAATGCCGGCATCCGTACTAAACAGCAGGAAACTTCGTCTAAAACTCAGGAGAAACTTTTCCTTGAAACTGCTCTGCTGTACGTTCGTTCACCTAAGAGAGTTGAATCTATGTTGAGATTCAGCGAGTCAGAAACACGTTTCTTCTAGGAGCTGCGTTGGGATATTCCCGAGTGAATGGGACCATAGGCTGTACAGAGAAATATCTGCTTCTAAAACCAAAAGTGTGCTATCAAACTGAATGGTTGTCAATGTGTGCATTCAACTGATAGAGTTAAACTCACATGTGGATTCAGCGGTTTGCAAACCCTTTCTGTGCAGAATCCCAAAACCGGTATTTCCAGCCCAATGCCGGCATACGTACTAAAGAGCAGGAAACTTCGTCTAAAACTCAGGAGAAACGTTTCCTTGAAACTGCTCTGCTGTGCGTTCGTTCACCTAAGAGAGTCGAATCTATGTTGAGATTCAGCGAGTCAGAAACACGTTTCTTCTAGGAGCTGCGTTGGGATATTCCCGAGTGAATGGGACCATAGGCTGTACAGAGAAATATCTGCTTCTAAAACCAAAAGTGTGCTATCTAACTGAATGGTTGTCAATGTGTGCATTCAACTGACAGAGTTAAACTCACGTGTGGATTCAGCGGTTTGCAAACCCTTTCTGTGCAGAATCCCTAAGCCGGTATTTCCAGCCCAATGCCGGCATCCGTACTAAACAGCAGGAAACTTCGTCTAAAACTCAGGAGAAACGTTTCCTTGAAACTGTTCTGCTGTGCGTTCGTTCACCTAAGAGAGTTGAATCTATGTTGAGATTCAGCGAGTCAGAAACACGTTTCTTCTAGGAGCTGCGTTGGGATATTCCCGAGTGAATGGGACCATAGTCTGTACAGAGAAATATCTGCTTCTAAAACCAAAACGGAGCTATCTAACTGAATGGTTGTCAATGTGTGCATTCAACTGACAGAGTTAAACTCAAGTGTGGATTCAGCGGTTGGCAAACCCTTTCTGTGCAGAATCCCAAAACCGGTAATTCCAACCCAATGCCGGCATACGTACTAAACAGCAGGAAACTTCGTCTAAAACTCAGGAGAAACGTTTCCTTGAAACTGCTCTGCTGTGCGTTCGTTCAACTAAGAGAGTTGAATCTATGTTGAGATTCAGCGAGTCAGAAACACGTTTCTTCTAGGAGCTGCGTTGGGATACTCCCGAGTGAATGGGACCATAGGCTGTACAGAGAAATATCTGCTTCTAAAACCATAACGGAGCTATCTAACTGAATGGTTGTCAATGTGTGCATTCAACTGACAGAGTTAAACTCACGTGTGGATTCAGCGGTTTGCAAACCCTTTCTGTGCAGAATCCCTAAACCGGTATTTCCAGCCCAATGCCGGCATCCGTACTAAACAGCAGGAAACTTCGTCTAAAACTCAGGAGAAACGTTTCCTTGAAACTGTTCTGCTGTGCGTTCGTTCACCTAAGAGAGTTGAATCTATGTTGAGATTCAGCGAGTCAGAAACACGTTTCTTCTAGGAGCTGCGTTGGGATATTCCCGAGTGAATGGGACCATAGGCTGTACAGAGAAATATCTGCTTCTAAAACCAAAACGGAGCTATCTAACTGAATGGTTGTCAATGTGTGCATTCAACTGACAGAGTTAAACTCACGTGTGGATTCAGCGGTTGGCAAACCCTTTCTGTGCAGAATCCCAAAACCGGTAATTCCAACCCAATGCCGGCATACGTACTAAACAGCAGGAAACTTCGTCTAAAACTCAGGAGAAACGTTTCCTTGAAACTGCTCTGCTGTGCGTTCGTTCACCTAAGAGAGTTGAATCTATGTTGAGATTCAGCGAGTCAGAAACACGTTTCTTCTAGGAGCTGCGTTGGGATACTCCCGAGTGAATGGGACCATAGGCTGTACAGAGAAATATCTGCTTCTAAAACCATAACGGAGCTATCTAACTGAATGGTTGTCAATGTGTGCATTCAACTGACAGAGTTAAACTCACGTGTGGATTCAGCGGTTTGCAAACCCTTTCTGTGCAGAATCCCAAAACCGGTATTTCCAGCCCAATGCCGGCATATGTACTAAACAGCAGGAAACTTCGTCTAAGGCTCAAGAGAAACGTTTCCTTGAAACTGCTCTGCTGTGCGTTCGTTCACCTAAGAGAGTTGAATCTATGTTGAGATTCAGCGAGTCAGAAACACGTTTCTTCTAGGAGCTGTGTTGGGATATTCCCGAGCGAATGGGACCATAGGCTGTACAGAGAAATATCTGCTTCTAAAACCAAAACGGAGCTATCTAACTGAATGGTTGTCAATGTGTGCATTCAACTGACAGAGTTAAACTCACGTGTGGATTCAGCGGTTTGCAAACCCTTTCAGTGCAGAATCCCAAAACCGGTATTTCCAGCCCAATGCCGGCATCCGTACTAAACAGCAGGAAACTTCGTCTAAAACTCAGGAGAAACGTTTCCTTGAAACTGCTCTGCTGTGCGTTCGATCACCTAAGAGAGTTGAATCTATGTTGAGATTCAGCGAGTCAGAAACACGTTTCTTCTAGGAGCTGCGTTGGGATATTCCCGAGTGAATGGGACCATAGGCTGTACAGAGAAATATCTGCTCCTACAACCAAAAGCGTGGTATCTAACTGAATGGTTGTCAATGTGTGCATTCAACTGACAGAGTTAAACTCACGTTTGGATTCAGCGGTTTACAAACCCTTTCTGTGCAGAATCCCAAAACCGGTAATTCCAGCTCAATGCCGGCATCCGTACTAAACAGCAGGAAACTTCGTCTAAAACTCAGGAGAAACGTTTCCTTGAAACTGCTCTGCTGTGCGTTCGTTCACCTAAGAGAGTTGAAACTATGTTGCGATTCAGCGAGTCAGAAACACGTTTATGCTAGGAGCTGCGTTGGGATATTCCCGAGTGAATGGGACCATAGGCTGTACAGAGAAATATCTGCTTCTGAAACCAAAACGGAGCTATCTAACTGAATGGTTGTCAATGTGTGCATTCAACTGACAGAGTTAAACTCACGTGTGGATTCAGAGGTTTGCAAACCATTTCTGTGCAGAATCCCAAAACCGGTATGTCCAGCCCAATGCCGGCATCCGTACTAAACAGCAGGAAACTTCGTCTAAAACTCAGGAGAAACGTTTCCTTGAAACTGTTCTGCTGTGCGTTCGTTCACCTAAGAGAGTTGAATCTATGTTGAGATTCAGCGAGTCAGAAACACGTTTCTTCTAGGAGCTGCGTTGGGATATTCCCGAGTGAATGGGACCATAGGCTGTACAGAGAAATATCTGCTTCTAAAACCAAAAGTGTGCTATCAAACTGAATGGTTGTCAATGTGTGCATTCAACTGACAGAGTTAAACTCACGTGTGGATTCAGCGGTTTGCAAACCCTTTCTGTGCAGAATCCCAAAACCGGTAATTCCAACCCAATGCCGGCATACGTACTAAACAGCAGGAAACTTCGTCTAAAACTCAGGAGAAACGTTTCCTTGAAACTGCTCTGCTGTGCGTTCGTTCACCTAAGAGAGTTGAATCTATGTTGAGATTCAGCGAGTCAGAAACACGTTTCTTCTAGGACCTGCGTTGGGATACTACCGAGTGAATGGGACCATAGGCTGTACAGAGAAATATCTGCTTCTAAAACCAAAACGGAGCTATCTAACTGAATGGTTGTCAATGTGTGCATTCAACTGACAGAGTTAAACTCACGTGTGGATTCAGCGGTTTGCAAACCCTTTCTGTGCAGAATCCCAAAACCGGTATTTCCAGCCCAATGCCGGCATACGTACTAAACAGCAGGAAACTTCGACTAAGACTCAAGAGAAACGTTTCCTTGAAACTGCTCTGCTGTGCGTTCGTTCACCTAAGAGAGTTGAATCTATGTTGAGATTCAGCGAGTCAGAAACACGTTTCTTCTAGGAGCTACCTTGGGATATTCCCGAGCGAATGGGACCATAGGCTGTACAGAGAAATATCTGCTTCTAAAACCAAAACGGAGCTATCTAACTGAATGGTTGTCAATGTGTGCATTCAACTGACAGAGGTAAACTCACGATTGGATTCAGCGGTTTACAAACCCTTTCTGTGCAGAATCCCAAAACCGGTAATTCCAGCTCAATGCCGGCATCCGTACTAAACAGCAGGAAACTTCGTCTAAAACTCAGGAGAAACGTTTCCTTGAAACTGCTCTGCTGTGCGTTCGTTCACCTATTAGAGTTGAAACTATGTTGCGATTCAGCGAAACAGAAACACGTTTATGCTAGGAGCTGCGTTGGGATATTCCCGAGTGAATGGGACCATAGGCTGTACAGAGAAATATCTGCTTCTGAAACCAAAACGGAGCTATCTAACTGAATGGTTGTCAATGTGTGCATTCAACTGACAGAGTTAAACTCACGTGTGGATTCAGCGGTTTGCAAACCATTTCTGTACAGAATCCCAAAACCGGTATGTCCAGCCCAATGCCGGCATCCGTACTAAACAGCAGGAAACTTCGTCTAAAACTCAGGAGAAACGTTTCCTTGAAACTGCTCTGCTGTGCGTTCGTTCACCTAAGAGAGTTGAATCTATGTTGAGATTCAGCGAGTCAGAAACACGTTTCTTCTAGGAGCTGCGTTGGGATATTCCCGAGTGAATGGGACCATAGGCTGTACAGAGAAATATCTGCTTCTAAAACCAAAAGTGTGCTATCAAACTGAATGGTTGTCAATGTGTGCATTCAACTGACAGAGTTAAACTCACGTGTGGATTCAGCGGTTTGCAAACCCTTTCTGTGCAGAATCCCAAAACCGCTATTTCCAGCCCAATGCCGGCATCCGTACTAAACAGCAGGAAACTTCGTCTAAAACTCAGGAGAAACGTTTCCTTGAAACTGCTCTGCTGTGCGTTCGTTCACCTAAGAGAGTTGAATCTATGTTGAGATTCAGCGAGTCAGAAACACGTTTCTTCTAGGAGCTGCGTTGGGATATTCCCGAGTGAATGGGACCATAGGCTGTACAGAGAAATATCTGCTTCTAAAACCAAAACGGAGCTATCTAACTGAATGGTTGTCAATGTGTGCATTCAACTGACAGAGTTAAACTCACGTGTGGATTCAGCGGTTGGCAAACCCTTTCTGTGCAGAATCCCAAAACCGGTAATTCCAACCCAATGCCGGCATACGTACTAAACAGCAGGAAACTTCGTCTAAAACTCAGGAGAAACGTTTCCTTGAAACTGCTCTGCTGTGCGTTCGTTCACCTAAGAGAGTTGAATCTATGTTGAGATTCAGCGAGTCAGAAACACGTTTCTTCTAGGAGCTGCGTTGGGATACTCCCGAGTGAATGGGACCATAGGCTGTACAGAGAAATATCTGCTTCTAAAACCATAACGGAGCTATCTAACTGAATGGTTGTCAATGTGTGCATTCAACTGACAGAGTTAAACTCACGTGTGGATTCAGCGGTTTGCAAACCCTTTCTGTGCAGAATCCCAAAACCGGTATTTCCAGCCCAATGCCGGCATATGTACTAAACAGCAGGAAACTTCGTCTAAGGCTCAAGAGAAACGTTTCCTTGAAACTGCTCTGCTGTGCGTTCGTTCACCTAAGAGAGTTGAATCTATGTTGAGATTCAGCGAGTCAGAAACACGTTTCTTCTAGGAGCTGTGTTGGGATATTCCCGAGCGAATGGGACCATAGGCTGTACAGAGAAATATCTGCTTCTAAAACCAAAACGGAGCTATCTAACTGAATGGTTGTCAATGTGTGCATTCAACTGACAGAGTTAAACTCACGTGTGGATTCAGCGGTTTGCAAACCCTTTCAGTGCAGAATCCCAAAACCGGTATTTCCAGCCCAATGCCGGCATCCGTACTAAACAGCAGGAAACTTCGTCTAAAACTCAGGAGAAACGTTTCCTTGAAACTGCTCTGCTGTGCGTTCGATCACCTAAGAGAGTTGAATCTATGTTGAGATTCAGCGAGTCAGAAACACGTTTCTTCTAGGAGCTGCGTTGGGATATTCCCGAGTGAATGGGACCATAGGCTGTACAGAGAAATATCTGCTCCTACAACCAAAAGCGTGGTATCTAACTGAATGGTTGTCAATGTGTGCATTCAACTGACAGAGTTAAACTCACGTTTGGATTCAGCGGTTTACAAACCCTTTCTGTGCAGAATCCCAAAACCGGTAATTCCAGCTCAATGCCGGCATCCGTACTAAACAGCAGGAAACTTCGTCTAAAACTCAGGAGAAACGTTTCCTTGAAACTGCTCTGCTGTGCGTTCGTTCACCTAAGAGAGTTGAAACTATGTTGCGATTCAGCGAGTCAGAAACACGTTTATGCTAGGAGCTGCGTTGGGATATTCCCGAGTGAATGGGACCATAGGCTGTACAGAGAAATATCTGCTTCTGAAACCAAAACGGAGCTATCTAACTGAATGGTTGTCAATGTGTGCATTCAACTGACAGAGTTAAACTCACGTGTGGATTCAGAGGTTTGCAAACCATTTCTGTGCAGAATCCCAAAACCGGTATGTCCAGCCCAATGCCGGCATCCGTACTAAACAGCAGGAAACTTCGTCTAAAACTCAGGAGAAACGTTTCCTTGAAACTGTTCTGCTGTGCGTTCGTTCACCTAAGAGAGTTGAATCTATGTTGAGATTCAGCGAGTCAGAAACACGTTTCTTCTAGGAGCTGCGTTGGGATATTCCCGAGTGAATGGGACCATAGGCTGTACAGAGAAATATCTGCTTCTAAAACCAAAAGTGTGCTATCAAACTGAATGGTTGTCAATGTGTGCATTCAACTGACAGAGTTAAACTCACGTGTGGATTCAGCGGTTTGCAAACCCTTTCTGTGCAGAATCCCAAAACCGGTAATTCCAACCCAATGCCGGCATACGTACTAAACAGCAGGAAACTTCGTCTAAAACTCAGGAGAAACGTTTCCTTGAAACTGCTCTGCTGTGCGTTCGTTCACCTAAGAGAGTTGAATCTATGTTGAGATTCAGCGAGTCAGAAACACGTTTCTTCTAGGACCTGCGTTGGGATACAACCGAGTGAATGGGACCATAGGCTGTACAGAGAAATATCTGCTTCTAAAACCAAAACGGAGCTATCTAACTGAATGGTTGTCAATGTGTGCATTCAACTGACAGAGTTAAACTCACGTGTGGATTCAGCGGTTTGCAAACCCTTTCTGTGCAGAATCCCAAAACCGGTATTTCCAGCCCAATGCCGGCATACGTACTAAACAGCAGGAAACTTCGACTAAGACTCAAGAGAAACGTTTCCTTGAAACTGCTCTGCTGTGCGTTCGTTCACCTAAGAGAGTTGAATCTATGTTGAGATTCAGCGAGTCAGAAACACGTTTCTTCTAGGAGCTACCTTGGGATATTCCCGAGCGAATGGGACCATAGGCTGTACAGAGAAATATCTGCTTCTAAAACCAAAACGGAGCTATCTAACTGAATGGTTGTCAATGTGTGCATTCAACTGACAGAGGTAAACTCACGATTGGATTCAGCGGTTTACAAACCCTTTCTGTGCAGAATCCCAAAACCGGTAATTCCAGCTCAATGCCGGCATCCGTACTAAACAGCAGGAAACTTCGTCTAAAACTCAGGAGAAACGTTTCCTTGAAACTGCTCTGCTGTGCGTTCGTTCACCTATTAGAGTTGAAACTATGTTGCGATTCAGCGAAACAGAAACACGTTTATGCTAGGAGCTGCGTTGGGATATTCCCGAGTGAATGGGACCATAGGCTGTACAGAGAAATATCTGCTTCTGAAACCAAAACGGAGCTATCTAACTGAATGGTTGTCAATGTGTGCATTCAACTGACAGAGTTAAACTCACGTGTGGATTCAGCGGTTTGCAAACCATTTCTGTACAGAATCCCAAAACCGGTATGTCCAGCCCAATGCCGGCATCCGTACTAAACAGCAGGAAACTTCGTCTAAAACTCAGGAGAAACGTTTCCTTGAAACTGCTCTGCTGTGCGTTCGTTCACCTAAGAGAGTTGAATCTATGTTGAGATTCAGCGAGTCAGAAACACGTTTCTTCTAGGAGCTGCGTTGGGATATTCCCGAGTGAATGGGACCATAGGCTGTACAGAGAAATATCTGCTTCTAAAACCAAAAGTGTGCTATCAAACTGAATGGTTGTCAATGTGTGCATTCAACTGACAGAGTTAAACTCACGTGTGGATTCAGCGGTTTGCAAACCCTTTCTGTGCAGAATCCCAAAACCGCTATTTCCAGCCCAATGCCGGCATCCGTACTAAACAGCAGGAAACTTCGTCTAAAACTCAGGAGAAACGTTTCCTTGAAACTGCTCTGCTGTGCGTTCGTTCACCTAAGAGAGTTGAATCTATGTTGAGATTCAGCGAGTCAGAAACACGTTTCTTCTAGGAGCTGCGTTGGGATATTCCCGAGTGAATGGGACCATAGGCTGTACAGAGAAATATCTGCTTCTAAAACCAAAATGGAGCTATTTAACTGAATGGTTGTCAATGTGTGCATTCAACTGACAGAGTTAAACTCACATGTGGATTCAGCGGTTTGCAAACCCTTTCTGTGCAGAATCCCAAAACCGGTATTTCCAGCCCAATGCCGGCATACGTACTAAAGAGCAGGAAACTTCGTCTAAAACTCAGGAGCAACGTTTCCTTGAAACTGCTCTGCTGTGCGTTCGTTCACCTAAGAGAAGTGAAACTATGTTGAGATTCAGCGAGTCAGAAACACGTTTCTTCTAGGAGCTGCGTTGGGATATTCCCGAGTGAATGGGACCATAGGCTGTACAGAGAAAAATCTGCTTCTAAAACCAAAAGTGTGCTATCAAACTGAATGGTTGTCAATGTGTGCATTCAACTGACAGAGTTAAACTCACATGTGGATTCAGCGGTTTGCAAACCCTTTCTGTGCAGAATCCCAAAACCGGTATTTCCAGCCCAATGCCGGCATACGTACTAAAGAGCAGGAAACTTCGTCTAAAACTCAGGAGCAACGTTTCCTTGAAACTGCTCTGCTGTGCGTTCGTTCACCTAAGAGAGTTGAATCTATGTTGAGATTCAGCGAGTCAGAAACACGTTTCTTCTAGGAGCTGCGTTGGGATATTCCCGAGTGAATGGGACCATAGGCTGTACAGAGAAATATCTGCTTCTAAAACCAAAACGGAGCTATCTAACTGAATGGTTGTCAATGTGTGCATTCAACTGACAGAGTTAAACTCAAGTGTGGATTCAGCGGTTTGCAAACCCTTTCTGTGCAGAATCCCAAAACCGGTATTTCCAGCCCAATGCCGGCATCCGTACTAAACAGCAGGAAACTTCGTCTAAAACTCAGGAGAAACGTTTCCTTGAAACTGCTCTGCTGTGCGTTCGTTCACCTAAGAGAGTTGAAACTATGTTGAGATTCAGCGAGTCAGAAACACGTTTATGTTAGGAGCTGCGTTGGGATATTCCCGAGTGAATGGGACCATAGGCTGTACAGAGAAATATCTGCTTCTGAAACCAAAACGGAGCTATCTAACTGAATGGTTGTCAATGTGTGCATTCAACTGACAGAGTTAAAGTCACGTGTGGATTCAGCGGTTTGCAAATCATTTCTGTGCAGAATCCCAAAACCGGTATGTCCAGCCCAGTGCAGGCATCCGTACTAAACAGCAGGAAACTTCGTCTAAAACTCAGGAGAAACGTTTCCTTGAAACTGCTCTGATGCGCGTTCGATCACCTAAGAGAGTTGAATCTATGTTGAGATTCAGCGAGTCAGAAACACGTTTCTTCTAGGAGGTGCGTTGGGATATTCCCGAGTGAATGGGACCATAGGCTGTACAGAGAAATATCTGCTCTTACAACCAAAAGGGTGGTATCTAACTGAATGGTTGTCAATGTGTGCATTCAACTGACAGAGTTAAACTCACGTTTGGATTCAGCGGTTTACAATCCCTTTCTGTGCAGAATCCCAAAACCGGTAATTCCAGCTCAATGCCGGCATCCGTACTAAACAGCAGGAAACTTCGTCTAAAACTCAGGAGAAACGTTTCCTTGAAACTGCTCTGCTGTGCGTTCGTTCACCTAAGAGAGTTGAATCTATGTTGAGATTCAGCGAGTCAGAAACACGTTTCTTCTAGGAGCTGCGTTGGGATACTCCCGAGTGAATGGGACCATAGGCTGTACAGAGAAATATCTGCTTCTAAAACCAAAACGGAGCTATCTAACTGAATGGTTGTCAATGTGTTCATTCAACTGACAGAGTTAAACTCACGTGTGGATTCAGCGGTTGGCAAACCCTTTCTGTGCAGAATCCCAAAACCGGTAATTCCAACCCAATGCCGGCATACGTACTAAACAGCAGGAAACTTCGTCTAAAACTCAGGAGAAACGTTTCCTTGAAACTGCTCTGCTGTGCGTTCGTTCACCTAAGAGAGTTGAATCTATGTTGAGATTCAGCGAGTCAGAAACACGTTTCTTCTAGGAGCTGCGTTGGGATACTCCCGAGTGAATGGGACCATAGGCTGTACAGAGAAATATCTGCTTCTAAAACCATAACGGAGCTATCTAACTGAATGGTTGTCAATGTGTGCATTCAACTGACAGAGTTAAACTCACGTGTGGATTCAGCGGTTTGCAAACCCTTTCTGTGCAGAATCCCAAAACCGGTATTTCCAGCCCAATGCCGGCATACGTACTAAACAGCAGGAAACTTCGTCTAAGACTCAAGAGAAACGTTTCCTTGAAACTGCTTTGCTGTGCGTTCGTTCACCTAAGAGAGTTGAATCTATGTTGAGATTCAGCGAGTCAGAAACACGTTTCTTCTAGGAGCTGCGTTGGGATATTCCCGAGCGAATGGGACCATAGGCTGTACAGAGAAATATCTGCTTCTAAAACCAAAACGGAGCTATCTAACTGAATGGTTGTCAATGTGTGCATTCAACTGACAGAGTTAAACTCACGTGTGGATTCAGCGGTTTGCAAACCCTTTCTGTGCAGAATCCCAAAACCGGTATTTCCAGCCCAATGCCGGCATCCGTACTAAACAGCAGGAAACTTCGTCTAAAACTCAGGAGAAACGTTTCCTTGAAACTGCTCTGCTGTGCGTTCGATCACCTAAGAGAGTTGAATCTATGTTGAGATTCAGCGAGTCAGAAACACGTTTCTTCTAGGAGCTGCGTTGGGATATTCCCGAGTGAATGGGACCATAGGCTGTACAGAGAAATATCTGCTCCTACAACCAAAAGGGTGGTATCTAACTGAATGGTTGTCAATGTGTGCATTCAACTGACAGAGTTAAACTCACGTTTGGATTCAGCGGTTTACAAACCCTTTCTGTGCAGAATCCCAAAACCGGTAATTCCAGCTCAATGCCGGCATCCGTACTAAACAGCAGGAAACTTCGTCTAAAACTCAGGAGAAACGTTTCCTTGAAACTGCTCTGCTGTGCGTTCGTTCACCTAAGAGAGTTGAAACTATGTTGCGATTCAGCGAGTCAGAAACACGTTTATGCTAGGAGCTGCGTTGGGATATTCCCGAGTGAATGGGACCATAGGCTGTACAGAGAAATATCTGCTTCTGAAACCAAAACGGAGCTATCTAACTGAATGGTTGTCAATGTGTGCATTCAACTGACAGAGTTAAACTCACGTGTGGATTCAGAGGTTTGCAAACCATTTCTGTGCAGAATCCCAAAACCGGTATGTCCAGCCCAATGCCGGCATCCGTACTAAACAGCAGGAAACTTCGTCTAAAACTCAGGAGAAACGTTTCCTTGAAACTGTTCTGCTGTGCGTTCGTTCACCTAAGAGAGTTGAATCTATGTTGAGATTCAGCGAGTCAGAAACACGTTTCTTCTAGGAGCTGCGTTGGGATATTCCCGAGTGAATGGGACCATAGGCTGTACAGAGAAATATCTGCTTCTAAAACCAAAAGTGTGCTATCAAACTGAATGGTTGTCAATGTGTGCATTCAACTGACAGAGTTAAACTCACGTGTGGATTCAGCGGTTTGCAAACCCTTTCTGTGCAGAATCCCAAAACCGGTAATTCCAACCCAATGCCGGCATACGTACTAAACAGCAGGAAACTTCGTCTAAAACTCAGGAGAAACGTTTCCTTGAAACTGCTCTGCTGTGCGTTCGTTCACCTAAGAGAGTTGAATCTATGTTGAGATTCAGCGAGTCAGAAACACGTTTCTTCTAGGAGCTGCGTTGGGATACTACCGAGTGAATGGGACCATAGGCTGTACAGAGAAATATCTGCTTCTAAAACCAAAACGGAGCTATCTAACTGAATGGTTGTCAATGTGTGCATTCAACTGACAGAGTTAAACTCACGTGTGGATTCAGCGGTTTGCAAACCCTTTCTGTGCAGAATCCCAAAACCGGTATTTCCAGCCCAATGCCGGCATACGTACTAAACAGCAGGAAACTTCGTCTAAGACTCAAGAGAAACGTTTCCTTGAAACTGCTCTGCTGTGCGTTCGTTCACCTAAGAGAGTTGAATCTATGTTGAGATTCAGCGAGTCAGAAACACGTTTCTTCTAGGAGCTGCGTTGGGATATTCCCGAGCGAATGGGACCATAGGCTGTACAGAGAAATATCTGCTTCTAAAACCAAAACGGAGCTATCTAACTGAATGGTTGTCAATGTGTGCATTCAACTGACAGAGTTAAACTCACGTGTGGATTCAGCGGTTTGCAAACCCTTTCTGTGCAGAATCCCAAAACCGGTATTTCCAGCCCAATGCCGGCATCCGTATTAAACAGCAGGAAACTTCGTCTAAAACTCAGGAGAAACGTTTCCTTGAAACTGCTCTGCTGTGCGTTCGATCACCTAAGAGAGTTGAATCTATGTTGAGATTCAGCGAGTCAGAAACACGTTTCTTCTAGGAGGTGCGTTGGGATATTCCCGAGTGAATGGGACCATAGGCTGTACAGAGAAATATCTGCTCCTACAACCAAAAGGGTGGTATCTAACTGAATGGTTGTCAATGTGTGCATTCAACTGACAGAGTTAAATTCACGTTTGGATTCAGCGGTTTACAAACCCTTTCTGTGCAGAATCCCAAAACCGGTAATTCCAGCTCAATGCCGGCATCCGTACTAAACAGCAGGAAACTTCGTCTAAAACTCAGGAGAAACGTTTCCTTGAAACTGCTCTGCTGTGCGTTCGTTCACCTAAGAGAGTTGAAACTATGTTGAGATTCAGCGAGTCAGAAACACGTTTCTTCTAGGAGCTGCGTTTGGATATTCCCGAGTGAATGGGACCATAGGCTGTACAGAGAAATATCTGCTTCTAAAACCAAAAGTGTGCTATCAAACTGAATGGTTGTCAATGTGTGCATTCAACTGACAGAGTTAAACTCACGTGTGGATTCAGCGGTTTGCAAACCCTTTCTGTGCAGAATCCCAAAACCGGTATTTCCAGCCCAATGCCGACATACGTACTAAACAGCAGGAAACTTCGTCTAAGACTCAGGAGAAACGTTTCCTTGAAACTGCTCTGCTGTGCGTTCGCTCACCTAAGAGAGTTGAATCTATGCTGAGATTCAGCGAGTCAGAAACACGTTTCTTCTAGGATCTGCGTTGGGATATTCCCGAGTGAATGGGACCATAGGCTGTACAGAGAAATATCTGCTTCTAAAACCAAATGTGTGCTATCAAACTGAATGGTTGTCAATGTGTGCATTCAACTGACAGAGTTAAACTCACATGTGGATTCAGCGGTTTGCAAACCCTTTCTGTGCAGAATCCCAAAACCGGTATTTCCAGCCCAATGCCGGCATACGTACTAAAGAGCAGGAAACTTCGTCTAAAACTCAGGAGCAACGTTTCCTTGAAACTGCTCTGCTGTGCGTTCGTTCACCTAAGAGAGTTGAATCTATGTTGAGATTCAGCGAGTCAGAAACACGTTTCTTCTAGGAGCTGCGTTGGGATATTCCCGAGTGAATGGGACCATAGGCTGTACAGAGAAATATCTGCTTCTAAAACCAAAACGGAGCTATCTAACTGAATGGTTGTCAATGTGTGCATTCAACTGACAGAGTTAAACTCACGTGTGGATTCAGCGGTTTGCAAACCCTTTCTGTGCAGAATCCCAAAACCGGTATTTCCAGCCCAATGCCGGCATCCGTACTAAAGAGCAGGAAACTTCGTCTAAAACTCAGGAGAAACGTTTCCCTGAAACTGCTCTGCTGTGCGTTCGTTCACCTAAGAGAGTTGAAACTATGTTGAGATTCAGCGAGTCAGAAACACGTTTATGCTAGGAGCTGCGTTGGGATATTCCCGAGTGAATGGGATCATAGGCTGTACAGAGAAATATCTGCTTCTGAAACCAAAACGGAGCTATCTAACTGAATGGTTGTCAATGTGTGCATTCAACTGACAGAGTTAAACTCACGTGTGGATTCAGCGGTTTGCAAACCATTTCTGTGCAGAATCCCAAAACCGGTATGTCCAGCCCAATGCCGGCATCCGTACTAAACAGCAGGAAACTTCGTCTAAAACTCAGGAGAAACGTTTCCTTGAAACTGCTCTGCTGCGCGTTCGATCACCTAAGAGAGTTGAATCTATGTTGAGATTCAGCGAGTCAGAAACACGTTTCTTCTAGGAGGTGCGTTGGGATATTCCCGAGTGAATGGGATCATAGGCTGTACAGAGAAATATCTGCTCTTACAACCAAAAGGGTGGTATCTAACTGAATGGTTGTCAATGTGTGCATTCAACTGACAGAGTTAAACTCACGTTTGGATTCAGCGGTTTACAATCCCTTTCTGTGCAGAATCCCAAAACCGGTAATTCCAGCTCAATGCCGGCATCCGTACTAAACAGCAGGAAACTTCGTCTAAAACTCAGGAGAAACGTTTCCTTGAACCTGCTCTGCTGTGCGTTCGTTCACCTAAGAGAGTTGAAACTATGTTGAGATTCAGCGAGTCAGAAACACATTTCTTCTAGGAGCTGCGTTGGGATATTCCCGAGTGAATGGGACCATAGGCTGTACAGAGAAATATCTGCTTCTAAAACCAAAAGTGTGCTATCAAACTGAATGGTTGTCAATGTGTGCATTCAACTGACAGAGTTAAACTCACGTGTGGATTCAGCGGTTTGCAAACCCTTTCTGTGCAGAATCCCTAAACCGGTATTTCCAGCCCAATGGCGGCATCCGTACTAAACAGCAGGAAACTTCGTCTAAAACTCAGGAGAAACGTTTCCTTGAATCTGTTCTGCTGTGCGTTCGTTCACCTAAGAGAGTTGAATCTATGTTGAGATTCAGCGAGTCAGAAACACGTTTCTTCTAGGAGCTGCGTTGGGATATTCCCGAGTGAATGGGACCATAGGCTGTACAGAGAAATATCTGCTTCTAAAACCAAAAGTGTGCTATCAAACTGAATGGTTGTCAATGTGTGCATTCAACTGACAGAGTTAAACTCACGTGTGGATTCAGCGGTTTGCAAACCCTTTCTGTGCAGAATCCCAAAACCGGTAATTCGAACCCAATGCCGGCATACGTACTAAACAGCAGGAAACTTCGTCTAAAACTCAGGAGAAACGTTTCCTTGAAACTGCTCTGCTGTGCGTTCGTTCACCTAAGAGAGTTGAATCTATGTTGAGATTCAGCGAGTCAGAAACACGTTTCTTCTAGGAGCTGCGTTGGGATATTCCCGAGTGAATGGGACCATAGGCTGTACAGAGAAATATCTGCTTCTAAAACCAAAAGTGTGCTATCAAACTGAATAGTTGTCAATGTGTGCATTCAACTGACAGAGTTAAACTCACGTGTGGATTCAGCGGTTTGCAAACCCTTTCTGTGCAGAATCCCAAAACCGGTATTTCCAGCCCAATGCCGGCATCCGTACTAAACAGCAGGAAACTTCGTCTAAAACTCAGGAGAAACGTTACCTTGAAACTGCTCTGCTGTGCGTTCGTTCACCTAAGAGAGTTGAATCTATGTTGAGATTCAGCGAGTCAGAAACACGTTTCTTCTAGGAGGTGCGTTGGGATATTCCCGAGTGAATGGGACCATAGGCTGTACAGAGAAATATCTGCTCTTACAACCAAAAGGGTGGTATCTAACTGAATGGTTGTCAATGTGTGCATTCAACTGACAGAGTTAAACTCACGTTTGGATTCAGCGGTTTACAATCCCTTTCTGTGCAGAATCCCAAAACCGGTAATTCCAGCTCAATGCCGGCATCCGTACTACACAGCAGGAAACTTCGTCTAAAACTCAGGAGAAACGTTTCCTTGAAACTGCTCTGCTGTGCGTTCGTTCACCTAAGAGAGTTGAAACTATGTTGAGATTCAGCGAGTCAGAAACACGTTTCTTCTAGGAGCTGCGTTGGGATATTCCCGAGCGAATGGGACCATAGGCTGTACAGAGAAATATCTGCTTCTAAAACCAAAAGTGTGCTATCAAACTGAATGGTTGTCAATGTGTGCATTCAACTGACAGAGTTAAACTCACGTGTGGATTCAGCGGTTTGCAAACCCTTTCTGTGCAGAATCCCAAAACCGCTATTTCCAGCCCAATGCCGGCATCCGTACTAAACAGCAGGAAACTTCGTCTAAAACTCAGGAGAAACGTTTCCTTGAAACTGCTCTGCTGTGCGTTCGTTCACCTAAGATAGTTGAATCTATGTTGAGATTCAGCGAGTCAGAAACACGTTTCTTCTAGGAGCTGCGTTGGGATATTCCCGAGTGAATGGGACCATAGGCTGTACAGAGAAATATCTGCTTCTAAAACCAAAACGGAGCTATCTAACTGAATGGTTGTCAATGTGTGCATTCAACTGACAGAGTTAAACTCACATGTGGATTCAGCGGTTTGCAAACCCTTTCTGTGCAGAATCCCAAAACCGGTATTTCCAGCCCAATGCCGGCATACGTACTAAAGAGCAGGAAACTTCGTCTACAACTCAGGAGCAACGTTTCCTTGAAACTGCTCTGCTGTGCGTTCGTTCACCTAAGAGAATTGAAACTATGTTGAGATTCAGCGAGTCAGAAACACGTTTCTTCTAGGAGCTGCGTTGGGATATTCCCGAGTGAATGGGACCATAGGCTGTACAGAGAAATATCTGCTTCTAAAACCAAAACGGAGCTATCTAACTGAATGGTTGTCAATGTGTGCATTCAACTGACAGAGTTAAACTCACGTTTGGATTCAGCGGTTTACAAACCCTTTCTGTGCAGAATCCCAAAACCGGTAATTCCAGCTCAATGCCGGCATCCGTACTAAACAGCAGGAAACTTCGTCTAAAACTCAGGAGAAAAGTTTCCTTGAAACTGCTCCGCTGTGCGTTCGTTCACCTAAGAGAGTTGAAACTATGTTGCGATTCAGCGAGTCAGAAACACGTTTATGCTAGGAGCTGCGTTGGGATATTCCCGAGTGAATGGGACCATAGGCTGTACAGAGAAATATCTGCTTCTGAAACCAAAACGGAGCTATCTAACTGAATGGTTGTCAATGTGTGCATTCAACTGACAGAGTTAAACTCACGTGTGGATTCAGCGGTTTGCAAACCATTTCTGTGCAGAATCCCAAAACCGGTATGTCCAGCCCAATGCCGGCATCCGTACTAAAGAGCAGGAAACTTCGTCTAAAACTCAGGAGAAACGTTTCCTTGAAACTGCTCTGCTGTACGTTCGTTCACCTAAGATAGTTGAATCTATGTTGAGATTCAGCGAGTCAGAAACACGTTTCTTCTAGGAGCTGCGTTAGGATATTCCCGAGTGAATGGGACCATAGGCTGTGCAGAGTAATATCTGCTTCTAAAACCAAAACGGAGCTATCTAACTGAATGGTTGTCAATGTGTGCATTCAACTGACAGAGTTAAACTCACGTGTGGATTCAGCAGTTTGCAAACCCTTTATGTGCAGAATCCAAAAACCGGTATTTGCAGACCAATGCCGGCATACATACTAAAGAGCAGGAAACTTCATCTAAAACTCAGGAGCAACGTTTCCTTGAAACTGCTCTGCTGTGCGTTCGTTCACCTAAGGGAGTTGAATCTATGTTGAGATTCAGCGAGTCAGAAATACGTTTCTTCTAGGAGCTGCGTTGGGATATTCCCGAGTGAATGGGACCATAGGCTGTACAGAGAAATATCTGCTTCTAAAACCAAAACGGAGCTATCTAACTGAATGGTTGTCAATGTGTGCATTCAACTGACAGAGTTAAACTCACGTGTGGATTCAGCGGTTTGTAACCCTTTCTGTGCAGAATCCCAAAACTGGTATTTCCAGCCCAATGCCGGCATCCGTACTAAACAGCAGGAAACTTCGTCTAAAACTCAGGAGAAACTTTTCCTTGAAACTGCTCTGCTGTACGTTCGTTCACCTAAGAGAGTTGAAACTATGTTGAGATTCAGCGAGTCAGAAACACGTTTCTTCTAGGAGCTGCGTTGGGATATTCCCGAGTGAATGGGACCATAGGCTGTACAGAGAAATATCTGCTTCTAAAACTAAAAGTGTGCTATCAAACTGAATGGTTGTCAATGTGTGCATTCAACTGACAGAGTTAAACTCACATGTGGATTCAGCGGTTTGCAAACCCTTTCTGTGCAGAATCCCAAAACCGGTATTTCCAGCCCAATGCCGGCATACGTACTAAAGAGCAGGAAACTTCGTCTAAAACTCAGGAGCAACGTTTCCTTGAAACTGCTCTGCTGTGCGTTCGTTCACCTAAGAGAGTTGAAACTATGTTGAGATTCAGCGAGTCAGAAACACGTTTATGCTAGGAGCTGCGTTGGGATATTCCCGAGTGAATGGGACCATAGGCTGTACAGAGAAATATCTGCTTCTAAAACCAAAAGTGTGCTATCAAACTGAATAGTTGTCAATGTGTGCATTAAACTGACAGAGTTAAACTCACGTGTGGATTCAGCGGTTTGCAAACCCTTTCTGTGCAGAATCCCAAAACCGGTATTTCCAGCCCAATGCCGGCCTCCGTACTAAACAGCAGGAAACTTCGTCTAAAACTCAGGAGAAACGTTACCTTGAAACTGCTCTGCTGTGCGTTCGTTCACCTAAGAGAGTTGAATCTATGTTGAGATTCAGCGAGTCAGAAACACGTTTCTTCTAGGAGCTGCGTTGGGACATTCCCGAGTGAATGGGACCATAGGCTGTACAGAGAAATATCTGCTTCTAAAACCAAAACGGAGCTATCTAACTGAATGGTTGTCAATGTGTGCATTCAACTGACAGAGTTAAACTCACGTGTGCATTCAGCGGTTTGCAAACCCTTTCTGTGCAGAATCCCAAAACCGGTATTTCCAGCCCAATGCCGGCATCCGTACTAAACAGCAGGAAACTTTGTCTAAAACTCAGGAGAAACGTTTCCTTGAAACTGCTCTGCTGTGCGTTCGTTCACCTAAGAGAGTTGAATCTATGTTGAGATTCAGCGAGTCAGAAACACTTTTCTTCTAGGAGCTGCGTTGGGATATTCCCGAGTGAATGGGACCATAGGCTGTACAGAGAAATATCTGCTTCTAAAACCAAAACGGAGCTATCTAAGTGAATGGTTGTCAATGTGTGCATTCAACTGACAGAGTTAAACTCACGTTTGGATTCAGCGGTTTACAAACCCTTTCTGTGCAGAATCCCAAAACCGGTAATTCCAGCTCAATGCCGGCATCCGTACTAAACAGCAGGAAACTTCGTCTAAAACTCAGGAGAAACGCTTCCTTGAAACTGCTCTGCTGTGCGTTCATTCACCTAAGAGAGTTGAAACTATGTTGAGATTCAGCGAGTCAGAAACACGTTTCTTCTAGGAGCTGCGTTGGGATATTCCCGAGTGAATGGGACCATAGGCTGTACAGAGAAATATCTGCTTCTAAAACCAAAACGGAGCTATCTAACTGAATGGTTGTCAATGTGTGCATTCAACTGACAGAGTTAAACTCACGTGTGGATTCAGCGGTTTGCAAACCCTTTCTGTGCAGAATCCCAAAACCGGTATTTCCAACCCAATGCCAGCATCCGTACTAAACAGCAGGAAACTTCGTCTAAAACTCAGGAGAAACGTTTCCTTGAAACTGCTCTGCTGTGCGTTCGATCACCTAAGAGAGTTGAATCTATGTTGAGATTCAGCGAGTCAGAAACACGTTTCTTCTAGGAGGTGCGTTGGGATATTCCCGAGTGAATGGGACCATAGGCTGTACAGAGAAATATCTGCTCCTACAACCAAAAGGGTGGTATCTAACTGAATGGTTGTCAATGTGTGCATTCAACTGACAGAGTTAAATTCACGTTTGGATTCAGCGGTTTACAAACCCTTTCTGTGCAGAATCCCAAAACCGGTAATTCCAGCTCAATGCCGGCATCCGTACTAAACAGCAGGAAACTTCGTCTAAAACTCAGGAGAAACGTTTCCTTGAAACTGCTCTGCTGTGCGTTCGTTCACCTAAGAGAGTTGAAACTATGTTGAGATTCAGCGAGTCAGAAACACGTTTCTTCTAGGAGCTGCGTTTGGATATTCCCGAGTGAATGGGACCATAGGCTGTACAGAGAAATATCTGCTTCTAAAACCAAAAGTGTGCTATCAAACTGAATGGTTGTCAATGTGTGCATTCAACTGACAGAGTTAAACTCACGTGTGGATTCAGCGGTTTGCAAACCCTTTCTGTGCAGAATCCCAAAACCGGTATTTCCAGCCCAATGCCGGCATACGTACTAAACAGCAGGAAACTTCGTCTAAGACTCAGGAGAAACGTTTCCTTGAAACTGCTCTGCTGTGCGTTCGCTCACCTAAGAGAGTTGAATCTATGCTGAGATTCAGCGAGTCAGAAACACGTTTCTTCTAGGATCTGCGTTGGGATATTCCCGAGTGAATGGGACCATAGGCTGTACAGAGAAATATCTGCTTCTAAAACCAAATGTGTGCTATCAAACTGAATGGTTGTCAATGTGTGCATTCAACTGACAGAGTTAAACTCACATGTGGATTCAGCGGTTTGCAAACCCTTTCTGTGCAGAATCCCAAAACCGGTATTTCCAGCCCAATGCCGGCATACGTACTAAAGAGCAGGAAACTTCGTCTAAAACTCAGGAGCAACGTTTCCTTGAAACTGCTCTGCTGTGCGTTCGTTCACCTAAGAGAGTTGAATCTATGTTGAGATTCAGCGAGTCAGAAACACGTTTCTTCTAGGAGCTGCGTTGGGATATTCCCGAGTGAATGGGACCATAGGCTGTACAGAGAAATATCTGCTTCTAAAACCAAAACGGAGCTATCTAACTGAATGGTTGTCAATGTGTGCATTCAACTGACAGAGTTAAACTCACGTGTGGATTCAGCGGTTTGCAAACCCTTTCTGTGCAGAATCCCAAAACCGGTATTTCCAGCCCAATGCCGGCATCCGTACTAAACAGCAGGAAACTTCGTCTAAAACTCAGGAGAAACGTTTCCCTGAAACTGCTCTGCTGTGCGTTCGTTCACCTAAGAGAGTTGAAACTATGTTGAGATTCAGCGAGTCAGAAACACGTTTATGCTAGGAGCTGCGTTGGGATATTCCCGAGTGAATGGGATCATAGGCTGTACAGAGAAATATCTGCTTCTGAAACCAAAACGGAGCTATCTAACTGAATGGTTGTCAATGTGTGCATTCAACTGACAGAGTTAAACTCACGTGTGGATTCAGCGGTTTGCAAACCATTTCTGTGCAGAATCCCAAAACCGGTATGTCCAGCCCAATGCCGGCATCCGTACTAAACAGCAGGAAACTTCGTCTAAAACTCAGGAGAAACGTTTCCTTGAAACTGCTCTGCTGCGCGTTCGATCACCTAAGAGAGTTGAATCTATGTTGAGATTCAGCGAGTCAGAAACACGTTTCTTCTAGGAGGTGCGTTGGGATATTCCCGAGTGAATGGGATCATAGGCTGTACAGAGAAATATCTGCTCTTACAACCAAAAGGGTGGTATCTAACTGAATGGTTGTCAATGTGTGCATTCAACTGACAGAGTTAAACTCACGTTTGGATTCAGCGGTTTACAATCCCTTTCTGTGCAGAATCCCAAAACCGGTAATTCCAGCTCAATGCCGGCATCCGTACTAAACAGCAGGAAACTTCGTCTAAAACTCAGGAGAAACGTTTCCTTGAAACTGCTCTGCTGTGCGTTCGTTCACCTAAGAGAGTTGAAACTATGTTGAGATTCAGCGAGTCAGAAACACGTTTCTTCTAGGAGCTGCGTTGGGATATTCCCGAGCGAATGGGACCATAGGCTGTACAGAGAAATATCTGCTTCTAAAACCAAAAGTGTGCTATCAAACTGAATGGTTGTCAATGTGTGCATTCAACTGACAGAGTTAAACTCACGTGTGGATTCAGCGGTTTGCAAACCCTTTCTGTGCAGAATCCCTAAACCGGTATTTCCAGCCCAATGCCGGCATCCGTACTAAACAGCAGGAAACTTCGTCTAAAACTCAGGAGAAACGTTTCCTTGAATCTGTTCTGCTGTGCGTTCGTTCACCTAAGAGAGTTGAATCTATGTTGAGATTCAGCGAGTCAGAAACACGTTTCTTCTAGGAGCTGCGTTGGGATATTCCCGAGTGAATGGGACCATAGACTGTACAGAGAAATATCTGCTTCTAAAACCAAAAGTGTGCTATCAAACTGAATGGTTGTCAATGTGTGCATTCAACTGACAGAGTTAAACTCACGTGTGGATTCAGCGGTTTGCAAACCCTTTCTGTGCAGAATCCCAAAACCGGTATTTCCAGCCCAATGCCGGCATCCGTACTAAACAGCAGGAAACTTCGTCTAAAACTCAGGAGAAACGTTACCTTGAAACTGCTCTGCTGTGCGTTCGTTCACCTAAGAGAGTTGAATCTATGTTGAGATTCAGCGAGTCAGAAACACGTTTCTTCTAGGAGCTGCGTTGGGATATTCCCGAGTGAATGGGACCATAGACTGTACAGAGAAATATCTGCTTCTAAAACCAAAACGGAGCTATCTAACTGAATGGTTGTCAATGTGTGCATTCAACTGACAGAGTTAAACTCACGTGTGCATTCAGCGGTTTGCAAACCCTTTCTGTGCAGAATCCCAAACCCGGTATTTCCAGTCCAATGTCGGCATACGTACTAAACAGCAGGAAACTTCGTCTAAAACTCAGGAGAAACGTTTCCTTGAAACTGCTCTGCTGTGCGTTCCTTCACCTAAGAGAGTTGAATCTATGTTGAGATTCAGCGAGTCAGAAACACGTTTCTTCTAGGAGCTGCGTTGGGATATTCCCGAGTGAATGGGACCATAGGCTGTACTGAGAAATATCTGCTTCTAAAACCAAAACGGATCTATCTAAGTGAATGGTTGTCAATGTGTGCATTCAACTGACAGAGTTAAACTCACGTTTGGATTCAGCGGTTCACAAACCCTTTCTGTGCAGAATCCCAAAACCGGTAATTCCAGCTCAATGCCGGCATCCGTACTAAACAGCAGGAAACTTCGTCTAAAACTCAGGAGAAACGTTTCCTTGAAACTGCTCTGCTGTGCGTTCGTTCACCTAAGAGAGTTGAAACTATGCTGAGATTCAGCGAGTCAGAAACACGTTTATGCTAGGAGGTGCGTTGGAATATTACCGAGTGAATGGGACCATAGGCTGTACAGAGAAATATCTGCTTCTAAAACCAAAACGGAGCTATCTAACTGAATGGTTGTCAATGTGTGCATTCAACTGACAGAGTTAAACTCACGTGTGGATTCAGCGGTTTGCAAAACCTTTCTGTGCAGAATCCCAAAACCGGTATTTCCAGCCCAATGCCGGCATACGTACTAAACAGCAGGAAACTTCGTCTAAGACTCAGGAGAAACGTTTCCTTGAAACTGCTCTGCTGTGCGTTCGCTCACCTAAGAGAGTTGAATCTATGCTGAGATTCAGCGAGTCAGAAACACGTTTCTTCTAGGATCTGCGTTGGGATATTCCCGAGTGAATGGGACCATAGGCTGTACAGAGAAATATCTGCTTCTAAAACCAAAACGGAGCTATCTAACTGAATGGTTGTCAATGTGTGCATTCAACTGACAGAGTTTAACTCACATGTGGATTCAGCGGTTTGCAAACCCTTTCTGTGCAGAATCCCAAAACCGGTATTTCCAGCCCAATGCCGGCATACGTACTAAAGAGCAGGAAACTTCGTCTAAAACTCAGGAGCAACGTTTCCTTGAAACTGCTCTGCTGTGCGTTCGTTCACCTAAGAGAGTTGAATCTATGTTGAGATTCAGCGAGTCAGAAACACGTTTCTTCTAGGAGCTGCGTTGGGATATTCCCGAGTGAATGGGACCATAGGCTGTACAGAGATATATCTGCTTCTAAAACCAAAACGGAGCTATCTAACTGAATGGTTGTCAATGTGTGCATTCAACTGACAGAGTTAAACTCACGTGTGGATTCAGCGGTTTGCAAACCCTTTCTGTGCAGAATCCCAAAACCGGTATTTCCAGCCCAATGCCGGCATCCGTACTAAACAGCAGGAAACTTCGTCTAAAACTCAGGAGAAACGTTTCCCTGAAACTGTTCTGCTGTGCGTTCGTTCACCTAAGAGAGTTGAAACTATGTTGAGATTCAGCGAGTCAGAAACACGTTTATGCTAGGAGCTGCGTTGGGATATTCCCGAGTGAATGGGATCATAGGCTGTACAGAGAAATATCTGCTTCTGAAACCAAAACGGAGCTATCTAACTGAATGGTTGTCAATGTGTGTATTCAACTGACAGAGTTAAACTCACGTGTGGATTCAGCGGTTTGCAAACCATTTCTGTGCAGAATCCCAAAACCGGTATGTCCAGCCCAATGCCGGCATCCGTACTAAACAGCAGGAAACTTCGTCTAAAACTCAGGAGAAACGTTTCCTTGAAACTGCTCTGCTGCGCGTTCGATCACCTAAGAGATTTGAATCTATGTTGAGATTCAGCGAGTCAGAAACACGTTTCTTCTAGGAGGTGCGTTGGGATATTCCCGAGTGAATGGGATCATAGGCTGTACAGAGAAATATCTGCTCTTACAACCAAAAGGGTGGTATCTAACTGAATGGTTGTCAATGTGTGCATTCAACTGACAGAGTTAAACTCACGTTTGGATTCAGCGGTTTACAATCCCTTTCTGTGCAGAATCCCAAAACCGGTAATTCCAGCTCAATGCCGGCATCCGTACTAAACAGCAGGAAACTTCGTCTAAAACTCAGGAGAAACGTTTCCTTGAAACTGCTCTGCTGTGCGTTCGTTCACCTAAGAGAGTTGAAACTATGTTGAGATTCAGCGAGTCAGAAACACGTTTCTTCTAGGAGCTGCGTTGGGATATTCCCGAGCGAATGGGACCATAGGCTGTACAGAGAAATATCTGCTTCTAAAACCAAAAGTGTGCTATCAAACTGAATGGTTGTCAATGTGTGCATTCAACTGACAGAGTTAAACTCACGTGTGGATTCAGCGGTTTGCAAACCCTTTCTGTGCAGAATCCCTAAACCGGTATTTCCAGCCCAATGCCGGCATCCGTACTAAACAGCAGGAAACTTCGTCTAAAACTCAGGAGAAACGTTTCCTTGAATCTGTTCTGCTGTGCGTTCGTTCACCTAAGAGAGTTGAATCTATGTTGAGATTCAGCGAGTCAGAAACACGTTTCTTCTAGGAGCTGCGTTGGGATATTCCCGAGTGAATGGGACCATAGGCTGTACAGAGAAATATCTGCTTCTAAAACCAAAAGTGTGCTATCAAACTGAATGGTTGTCAATGTGTGCATTCAACTGACAGAGTTAAACTCACGTGTGGATTCAGCGGTTTACAAACCCTTTCTGTGCAGAATCCCAAAACCGGTAATTCGAACCCAATGCCGGCATACGTACTAAACAGCAGGAAACTTCGTCTAAAACTCAGGAGAAACGTTTCCTTGAAACTGCTCTGCTGTGCGTTCGTTCACCTAAGAGAGTTGAATCTATGTTGAGATTCAGCGAGTCAGAAACACGTTTCTTCTAGGAGCTGCGTTGGGATATTCCCGAGTGAATGGGACCATAGGCTGTACAGAGAAATATCTGCTTCTAAAACCAAAAGTGTGCTATCAAACTGAATAGTTGTCAATGTGTGCATTCAACTGACAGAGTTAAACTCACGTGTGGATTCAGCGGTTTGCAAACCCTTTCTGTGCAGAATCCCAAAACCGGTATTTCCAGCCCAATGCCGGCATCCGTACTAAACAGCAGGAAACTTCGTCTAAAACTCAGGAGAAACGTTACCTTGAAACTGCTCTACTGTGCGTTCGTTCACCTAAGAGAGTTGAATCTATGTTGAGATTCAGCGAGTCAGAAACACGTTTCTTCTAGGAGCTGCGTTGGGATATTCCCGAGTGAATGGGACGATAGACTGTACAGAGAAATATCTGCTTCTAAAACCAAAACGGAGCTATCTAACTGAATGGTTGTCAATGTGTGCATTCAACTGACAGAGTTAAACTCACGTGTGCATTCAGCGGTTTGCAAACCCTTTCTGTGCAGAATCCCAAACCCGGTATTTCCAGTCCAATGCCGGCATACGTACTAAACAGCAGGAAACTTCGTCTAAAACTCAGGAGAAACGTTTCCTTGAAACTGCTCTGCTGTGCGTTCGTTCACCTAAGAGAGTTGAATCTATGTTGAGATTCAGCGAGTCAGAAACACGTTTCTTCTAGGAGCTGCGTTGGGATATTCCCGAGTGAATGGGACCATAGGCTGTACAGAGAAATATCTGCTTCTAAAACCAAAACGGAGCTATCTAAGTGAATGGTTGTCAATGTGTGCATTCAACTGACAGAGTTAAACTCACGTTTGGATTCAGCGGTTTACAAACCCTTTCTGTGCAGAATCCCAAAACCGGTAATTCCAGCTCAATGCCGGCATCCGTACTAAACAGCAGGAAACTTCGTCTAAAACTCAGGAGAAACGTTTCCTTGAAACTGCTCTGCTGTGCGTTCGTTCACCTAAGAGAGTTGAAACTATGCTGAGATTCAGCGAGTCAGAAACACGTTTATGCTAGGAGGTGCGTTGGAATATTACCGAGTGAATGGGACCATAGGCTGTACAGAGAAATATCTGCTTCTAAAACCAAAACGGAGCTATCTAACTGAATGGTTGTCAATGTGTGCATTCAACTGACAGAGTTAAACTCACGTGTGGATTCAGCGGTTTGCAAACCCTTTCTGTGCAGAATCCCAAAACCGGTATTTCCAGCCCAATGCCGGCATCCGTACTAAACAGCAGGAAACTTCGTCTAAAACTCAGGAGAAACGTTTCCTTGAAACTGCTCTGCTGTGCGTTCGTTCACCTAAGAGAGTTGAATCTATGTTGAGATTCAGCGAGTCAGAAACACGTTTCTTCTAGGAGCTGCGTTGGGATATTCCCGAGTGAATGGGACCATAGGCTGTACAGAGAAATGTCTGCTTCTAAAACCAAATGTGTGCTATCAAACTGAATGGTTGTCAATGTGTGCATTCAACTGACAGAGTTAAACTCACATGTGGATTCAGCGGTTTGCAAACCCTTTCTGTGCAGAATCCCAAAACCGGTATTTCCAGCCCAATGCCGGCATACGTACTAAAGAGCAGGAAACTTCGTCTAAAACTCAGGAGCAACGTTTCCTTGAAACTGCTCTGCTGTGCGTTCGTTCACCTAAGAGAGTTGAATCTATGTTCAGATTCAGCGAGTCAGAAACACGTTTCTTCTAGGAGCTGCGTTGGGATATTCCCGAGTGAATGGGACCATAGGCTGTACAGAGAAATATCTGCTTCTAAAACCAAAACGGAGCTATCTAACTGAATGGTTGTCAATGTGTGCATTCAACTGACAGAGTTAAACTCACGTGTGGATTCAGCGGTTTGCAAACCCTTTCTGTGCAGAATCCCAAAACCGGTATTTCCAGCCCAATGCCGGCATCCGTACTAAACAGCAGGAAACTTCGTCTAAAACTCAGGAGAAACGTTTCCCTGAAACTGCTCTGCTGTGCGTTCGTTCACCTAAGAGAGTTGAAACTATGTTGAGATTCAGCGAGTCAGAAACACGTTTATGCTAGGAGCTGCGTTGGGATATTCCCGAGTGAATGGGACCATAGGCTGTACAGAGAAATATCTGCTTCTGAAACCAAAGCGGAGCTATCTAACTGAATGGTTGTCAATGTGTGCATTCAACTGACAGAGTTAAACTCACGTGTGGATTCAGCGGTTTGCAAACCATTTCTGTGCAGAATCCCAAAACCGGTATGTCCAGCCCAATGCCGGCATCCGTACTAAACAGCAGGAAACTTCGTCTAAAACTCAGGAGAAACGTTTCCTTGAAACTGCTCTGCTGCGCGTTCGATCACCTAAGAGAGTTGAATCTATGTTGAGATTCAGCGAGTCAGAAACACGTTTCTTCTAGGAGGTGCGTTGGGATATTCCCGAGTGAATGGGATCATAGGCTGTACAGAGAAATATCTGCTCTTACAACCAAAAGGGTGGTATCTAACTGAATGGTTGTCAATGTGTGCATTCAACTGACAGAGTTAAACTCACGTTTGGATTCAGCGGTTTACAATCCCTTTCTGTGCAGAATCCCAAAACCGGTAATTCCAGCTCAATGCCGGCATCCGTACTAAACAGCAGGAAACTTCGTCTAAAACTCAGGAGAAACGTTTCCTTGAAACTGCTCTGCTGTGCGTTCGTTCACCTAAGAGAGTTGAAACTATGTTGAGATTCAGCGAGTCAGAAACACGTTTCTTCTAGGAGCTGCGTTGGGATATTCCCGAGCGAATGGGACCATAGGCTGTACAGAGAAATATCTGCTTCTAAAACCAAAAGTGTGCTATCAAACTGAATGGTTGTCAATGTGTGCATTCAACTGACAGAGTTAAACTCACGTGTGGATTCAGCGGTTTGCAAACCCTTTCTGTGCAGAATCCCTAAACCGGTATTTCCAGCCCAATGCCGGCATCCGTACTAAACAGCAGGAAACTTCGTCTAAAACTCAGGAGAAACGTTTCCTTGAATCTGTTCTGCTGTGCGTTCGTTCACCTAAGAGAGTTGAATCTATGTTGAGATTCAGCGAGTCAGAAACACGTTTCTTCTAGGAGCTGCGTTGGGATATTCCCGAGTGAATGGGACCATAGGCTGTACAGAGAAATATCTGCTTCTAAAACCAAAAGTGTGCTATCAAACTGAATGGTTGTCAATGTGTGCATTCAACTGACAGAGTTAAACTCACGTGTGGATTCAGCGGTTTGCAAACCCTTTCTGTGCAGAATCCCAAAACCGGTAATTCGAACCCAATGCCGGCATACGTACTAAACAGCAGGAAACTTCGTCTAAAACTCAGGAGAAACGTTTCCTTGAAACTGCTCTGCTGTGCGTTCGTTCACCTAAGAGAGTTGAATCTATGTTGAGATTCAGCGAGTCAGAAACACGTTTCTTCTAGGAGCTGCGTTGGGATATTCCCGAGTGAATGGGACCATAGGCTGTACAGAGAAATATCTGCTTCTAAAACCAAAAGTGTGCTATCAAACTGAATAGTTGTCAATGTGTGCATTCAACTGACAGAGTTAAACTCACGTGTGGATTCAGCGGTTTGCAAACCCTTTCTGTGCAGAATCCCAAAACCGGTATTTCCAGCCCAATGCCGGCATCCGTACTAAACAGCAGGAAACTTCGTCTAAAACTCAGGAGAAACGTTACCTTGAAACTGCTCTGCTGTGCGTTCGTTCACCTAAGAGAGTTGAATCTATGTTGAGATTCAGCGAGTCAGAAACACGTTTCTTCTAGGAGCTGCGTTGGGATATTCCCGAGTGAATGGGACGATAGACTGTACAGAGAAATATCTGCTTCTAAAACCAAAACGGAGCTATCTAACTGAATGGTTGTCAATGTGTGCATTCAACTGACAGAGTTAAACTCACGTGTGCATTCAGCGGTTTGCAAACCCTTTCTGTGCAGAATCCCAAACCCGGTATTTCCAGTCCAATGCCGGCATACGTACTAAACAGCAGGAAACTTCGTCTAAAACTCAGGAGAAACGTTTCCTTGAAACTGCTCTGCTGTGCGTTCGTTCACCTAAGAGAGTTGAATCTATGTTGAGATTCAGCGAGTCAGAAACACGTTTATGCTAGGAGCTGCGTTGGGATATTCCCGAGTGAATGGGACCATAGGCTGTACAGAGAAATATCTGCTTCTGAAACCAAAGCGGAGCTATCTAACTGAATGGTTGTCAATGTGTGCATTCAACTGACAGAGTTAAACTCACGTGTGGATTCAGCGGTTTGCAAACCATTTCTGTGCAGAATCCCAAAACCGGTATGTCCAGCCCAATGCCGGCATCCGTACTAAACAGCAGGAAACTTCGTCTAAAACTCAGGAGAAACGTTTCCTTGAAACTGCTCTGCTGCGCGTTCGATCACCTAAGAGAGTTGAATCTATGTTGAGATTCAGCGAGTCAGAAACACGTTTCTTCTAGGAGGTGCGTTGGGATATTCCCGAGTGAATGGGATCATAGGCTGTACAGAGAAATATCTGCTCTTACAACCAAAAGGGTGGTATCTAACTGAATGGTTGTCAATGTGTGCATTCAACTGACAGAGTTAAACTCACGTTTGGATTCAGCGGTTTACAATCCCTTTCTGTGCAGAATCCCAAAACCGGTAATTCCAGCTCAATGCCGGCATCCGTACTAAACAGCAGGAAACTTCGTCTAAAACTCAGGAGAAACGTTTCCTTGAAACTGCTCTGCTGTGCGTTCGTTCACCTAAGAGAGTTGAAACTATGTTGAGATTCAGCGAGTCAGAAACACGTTTCTTCTAGGAGCTGCGTTGGGATATTCCCGAGCGAATGGGACCATAGGCTGTACAGAGAAATATCTGCTTCTAAAACCAAAAGTGTGCTATCAAACTGAATGGTTGTCAATGTGTGCATTCAACTGACAGAGTTAAACTCACGTGTGGATTCAGCGGTTTGCAAACCCTTTCTGTGCAGAATCCCAAAACCGGTAATTCGAACCCAATGCCGGCATACGTACTAAACAGCAGGAAACTTCGTCTAAAACTCAGGAGAAACGTTTCCTTGAAACTGCTCTGCTGTGCGTTCGTTCACCTAAGAGAGTTGAATCTATGTTGAGATTCAGCGAGTCAGAAACACGTTTCTTCTAGGAGCTGCGTTGGGATATTCCCGAGTGAATGGGACCATAGGCTGTACAGAGAAATATCTGCTTCTAAAACCAAAAGTGTGCTATCAAACTGAATAGTTGTCAATGTGTGCATTCAACTGACAGAGTTAAACTCACGTGTGGATTCAGCGGTTTGCAAACCCTTTCTGTGCAGAATCCCAAAACCGGTATTTCCAGCCCAATGCCGGCATCCGTACTAAACAGCAGGAAACTTCGTCTAAAACTCAGGAGAAACGTTACCTTGAAACTGCTCTGCTGTGCGTTCGTTCACCTAAGAGAGTTGAATCTATGTTGAGATTCAGCGAGTCAGAAACACGTTTCTTCTAGGAGCTGCGTTGGGATATTCCCGAGTGAATGGGACCATAGACTGTACAGAGAAATATCTGCTTCTAAAACCAAAACGGAGCTATCTAACTGAATGGTTGTCAATGTGTGCATTCAACTGACAGAGTTAAACTCACGTGTGCATTCAGCGGTTTGCAAACCCTTTCTGTGCAGAATCCCAAACCCGGTATTTCCAGTCCAATGCCGGCATACGTACTAAACAGCAGGAAACTTCGTCTAAAACTCAGGAGAAACGTTTCCTTGAAACTGCTCTGCTGTGCGTTCGTTCACCTAAGAGAGTTGAATCTATGTTGAGATTCAGCGAGTCAGAAACACGTTTCTTCTAGGAGCTGCGTTGGGATATTCCCGAGTGAATGGGACCATAGGCTGTACAGAGAAATATCTGCTTCTAAAACCAAAACGGAGCTATCTAAGTGAATGGTTGTCAATGTGTGCATTCAACTGACAGAGTTAAACTCACGTTTGGATTCAGCGGTTTACAAACCCTTTCTGTGCAGAATCCCAAAACCGGTAATTCCAGCTCAATGCCGGCATCCGTACTAAACAGCAGGAAACTTCGTCTAAAACTCAGGAGAAACGTTTCCTTGAAACTGCTCTGCTGTGCGTTCGTTCACCTAAGAGAGTTGAAACTATGCTGAGATTTAGCGAGTCAGAAACACGTTTATGCTAGGAGGTGCGTTGGAATATTCCCGAGTGAATGGGACCATAGGCTGTACAGAGAAATATCTGCTTCTAAAACCAAAACGGAGCTATCTAACTGAATGGTTGTCAATGTGTGCATTCAACTGACAGAGTTAAACTCACGTGTGGATTCAGCGGTTTGCAAACCCTTTCTGTGCAGAATCCCAAAACCGGTATTTCCAGCCCAATGCCGGCATCCGTACTAAACAGCAGGAAACTTCGTCTAAAACTCAGGAGAAACGTTTCCTTGAAACTGCTCTGCTGTGCGTTCGTTCACCTAAGAGAGTTGAATCTATGTTGAGATTCAGCGAGTCAGAAACACGTTTCTTCTAGGAGCTGCGTTGGGATATTCCCGAGTGAATGGGACCATAGGCTGTACAGAGAAATATCTGCTTCTAAAACCAAAAGTGTGCTATCAAACTGGATGGTTGTCAATGTGTGCATTAAACTGACAGAGTTAAACTCACGTGTGGATTCAGCGGTTTGCAAACCCTTTCTGTGCAGAATCCCAAAACCGGTATTTCCAGCCCAATGCCGGCCTCCGTACTAAACAGCAGGAAACTTCGTCTAAAACTCAGGAGAAACGTTACCTTGAAACTGCTCTGCTGTGCGTTCGTTCACCTAAGAGAGTTGAATCTATGTTGAGATTCAGCGAGTCAGAAACACGTTTCTTCTAGGAGCTGCGTTGGGACATTCCCGAGTGAATGGGACCATAGGCTGTACAGAGAAATATCTGCTTCTAAAACCAAAACGGAGCTATCTAACTGAATGGTTGTCAATGTGTGCATTCAACTGACAGAGTTAAACTCACGTGTGGATTCAGCGGTTTGCAAACCCTTTCTGTGCAGAATCCCAAAACCGGTATTTCCAGCCCAATGCCGGCATCCGTACTAAACAGCAGGAAACTTTGTCTAAAACTCAGGAGAAACGTTTCCTTGAAACTGCTCTGCTGTGCGTTCGTTCACCTAAGAGAGTTGAATCTATGTTGAGATTCAGCGAGTCAGAAACACTTTTCTTCTAGGAGCTGCGTTGGGATATTCCCGAGTGAATGGGACCATAGGCTGTACAGAGAAATATCTGCTTCTAAAACCAAAACGGAGCTATCTAAGTGAATGGTTGTCAATGTGTGCATTCAACTGACAGAGTTAAGCTCACGTTTGGATTCAGCGGTTTACAAACCCTTTCTGTGCAGAATCCCAAAACCGGTAATTCCAGCTCAATGCCGGCATCCGTACTAAACAGCAGGAAACTTCGTCTAAAACTCAGGAGAAACGCTTCCTTGAAACTGCTCTGCTGTGCGTTCATTCACCTAAGAGAGTTGAAACTATGTTGAGATTCAGCGAGTCAGAAACACGTTTATGCTAGGAGCTGCGTTGGGATATTCCCGAGTGAATGGGACCATAGGCTGTACAGAGAAATATCTGCTTCTAAAACCAAAACGGAGCTATCTAACTGAATGGTTGTCAATGTGTGCATTCAACTGACAGAGTTAAACTCACGTGTGGATTCAGCGGTTTGCAAACCCTTTCTGTGCAGAATCCCAAAACCGGTATTTCCAGCCCAATGCCGGCATCCGTACTAAACAGCAGGAAACTTCGTCTAAAACTCAGGAGAAACGTTTCCTTGAAACTGCTCTGCTGTGCGTTCGATCACCTAAGAGAGTTGAATCTATGTTGAGATTCAGCGAGTCAGAAACACGTTTCTTCTAGGAGGTGCGTTGGGATATTCCCGAGTGAATGGGACCATAGGCTGTACAGAGAAATATCTGCTCCTACAACCAAAAGGGTGGTATCTAACTGAATGGTTGTCAATGTGTGCATTCAACTGACAGAGTTAAATTCACGTTTGGATTCAGCGGTTTACAAACCCTTTCTGTGCAGAATCCCAAAACCGGTAATTCCAGCTCAATGCCGGCATCCGTACTAAACAGCAGGAAACTTCGTCTAAAACTCAGGAGAAACGTTTCCTTGAAACTGCTCTGCTGTGCCTTCGTTCACCTAAGAGAGTTGAAACTATGTTGAGATTCAGCGAGTCAGAAACACGTTTCTTCTAGGAGCTGCGTTGGGATATTCCCGAGTGAATGGGACCATAGGCTGTACAGAGAAATATCTGCTTCTAAAACCAAATGTGTGCTATCAAACTGAATGGTTGTCAATGTGTGCATTCAACTGACAGAGTTAAACTCACGTGTGGATTCAGCGGTTTGCAAACCCTTTCTGTGCAGAATCCCAAAACCGGTATTTCCAGCCCAATGCCGGCATACGTACTAAACAGCAGGAAACTTCGTCTAAGACTCAGGAGAAACGTTTCCTTGAAACTGCTCTGCTGTGCGTTCGCTCACCTAAGAGAGTTGAATCTATGCTGAGATTCAGCGAGTCAGAAACACGTTTCTTCTAGGAGCTGCGTTGGGATATTCCCGAGTGAATGGGACCATAGGCTGTACAGAGAAATATCTGCTTCTAAAACCAAAAGTGTGCTATCAAACTGAATGGTTGTCAATGTGTGCATTCAACTGACAGAGTTAAACTCACGTGTGGATTCAGCGGTTTGCAAACCCTTTCTGTGCAGAATCCCAAAACCGGTATTTCCAGCCCAATGCCGGCATCCGTACTAAACAGCAGGAAACTTCGTCTAAAACTCAGGAGAAACGTTTCCTTGAAACTGCTCTGCTGTGCGTTCGTTCACCTAAGAGAGTTGAATCTATGTTGAGATTCAGCGAGTCAGAAACACGTTTCTTCTAGGAGCTGCGTTGGGATATTCCCGAGTGAATGGGACCATAGGCTGTACAGAGAAATATCTGCTTCTAAAACCAAAACGGAGCTATCTAAGTGAATGGTTGTCAATGTGTGCATTCAACTGACAGAGTTAAACTCACGTTTGGATTCAGCGGTTTACAAACCCTTTCTGTGCAGAATCCCAAAACCGGTAATTCCAGCTCAATGCCGGCATCCGTACTAAACAGCAGGAAACTTCGTCTAAAACTCAGGAGAAACGTTTCCTTGAAACTGCTCTGCTGTGCGTTCGTTCACCTAAGAGAGTTGAAACTATGTTGAAATTCAGCGAGTCAGAAACACGTTTATGCTAGAGCTGCGTTGGGATATTCCCGAGTGAATGGGACCATAGGCTGTACAGAGAAATATCTGCTTCTAAAACCAAAAGTGTGCTATCTAACTGAATGGTTGTCAATGTGTGCATTCAACTGACAGAGTTAAACTCACGTTTGGATTCAGCGGTTTACAAACCCTTTCTGTGCAGAATCCCAAATCCGGTAATTCCAGCTCAATGCCGGCATCCGTACTAAACAGCAGGAAACTTCGTCTAAAACTCAGGAGAAACGTTTCCTTGAAACTGCTCTGCTGTGCGTTCGTTCACCTAAGAGAGTTGAAACTATGTTGAGATTCAGCGAGTCAGAAACACGTTTCTTCTAGGAGCTGCGTTGGGATATTCCCGAGTGAATGGGACCATAGGCTGTACAGAGAAATATCTGCTTCTAAAACCAAAAGTGTGCTATCAAACTGAATGGTTGTCAATGTGTGCATTCAACTGACAGAGTTAAACTCACGTGTGGATTCAGCGGTTTGCAATCCCTTTCTGTGCAGAATCCCAAAACCGGTATTTCCAGCCAAATGCCGGCATACGTACTAAACAGCAGGAAACTTCGTCTAAGACTCAGGAGAAACGTTTCCTTGAAACTGCTCTGCTGTGCGTTCGTTCACCTAAGAGAGTTGAATCTATGTTGAGATTCAGCGAGTCAGAAACACGTTTCTTCTAGGAGCTGCGTTGGGATATTCCCGAGTGAATGGGACCATAGGCTGTACAGAGAAATATCTGCTTCTAAAACCAAAACGGAGCTATCTAACTGAATGGTTGTCAATGTGTGCATTCAACTGACAGAGTTAAACTCACATGTGGATTCAGCGGTTTGCAAACCCTTTCTGTGCAGAATCCCAAAACCGGTATTTCCAGCCCAATGCCGACATATGTACTAAAGAGCAGGAAACTTCGTCTAAAACTCAGGAGCAACGTTTCCTTGAAACTGCTCTGCTGTGCGTTCGTTCACCTAAGAGAGTTGAATCTATGTTGAGATTCAGCGAGTCAGAAAAACGTTTCTTCTAGGAGCTGCTTTGGGATATTCCCGAGTGAATGGGACCATAGGCTGTACAGAGAAATATCTGCTTCTAAAACCAAAACGGAGCTATCTAACTGAATGGTTGTCAATGTGTGCATTCAACTGACAGAGTTAAACTCACGTGTGGATTCAGCGGTTTGCAAACCCTTTCTGTGCAGAATCCCAAAACCGGTATTTCCAGCCCAATGCCGGCATCCGTACTAAACAGCAGGAAACTTCGTCTAAAACTCAGGAGAAACGTTTCCTTGAAACTGCTCTGCTGTGCGTTCGATCACCTAAGAGAGTTGAAACTATGTTGAGATTCAGCGAGTCAGAAACACGTTTCTTCTAGGAGGTGCGTTGGGATATTCCCGAGTGAATGGGACCATAGGCTGTACAGAGAAATATCTGCTCCTACAACCAAAAGGGTGGTATCTAACTGAATGGTTGTCAATGTGTGCATTCAACTGACAGAGTTAAAATCACGTTTTGATTCAGCGGTTTACAAACCCTTTCTGTGCAGAATCCCAAAACCGGTAATTCCAGCTCAATGCCGGCATCCGTACTAAACAGCAGGAAACTTCGTCTAAAACTCAGGAGAAACGTTTCCTTGAAACTGCTCTGCTGTGCGTTCGTTCACCTAAGAGAGTTGAAACTATGTTGAGATTCAGCGAGTCAGAAACACGTTTCTTCTAGGAGCTGCGTTGGGATATTCCCGAGTGAATGGGACCATAGGCTGTACAGAGAAATATCTGCTTCTAAAACCAAAAGTGTGCTATCAAACTGAATGGTTGTCAATGTGTGCATTCAACTGACAGAGTTAAACTCACGTGTGGATTCAGCGGTTTGCAAACCCTTTCTGTGCAGAATCCCAAAACCGGTATTTCCAGCCAAATGCCGGCATACGTACTAAACAGCAGGAAACTTCGTCTAAGACTCAGGAGAAACGTTTCCTTGAAACTGCTCTGCTGTGCGTTCGTTCACCTAAGAGAGTTGAATCTATGTTGAGATTCAGCGAGTCAGAAACACGTTTCTTCTAGGAGCTGCGTTGGGATATTCCCGAGTGAATGGGAACATAGGCTGTACAGAGAAATATCTGCTTCTAAACCAAAAGTGTGCTATCAAACTGAATGGTTGTCAATGTGTGCATTCAACTGACAGATTTAAACTCACGTGTGGATTCAGCGGTTTGCAAACCCTTTCTGTGCAGAATCCCAAAACCGGTATTTCCAGCCCAATGCCGGCAAACGTACTAAACAGCAGGAAACTTCGTCTAAAACTCAGGAGAAACGTTTCCTTGAAACTGCTCTGCTGTGCGTTCGTTCACCTAAGAGAGTTGAATCTATGTTGAGATTCAGCGAGTCAGAAACACGTTTCTTCTAGGAGCTGCGTTGGGATATTCCCGAGTGAATGGGACCATAGGCTGTACAGAGAAATATCTGCTTCTAAAACGAAAAGTGTGCTATCAAACTGAATGGTTGTCAATGTGTGCATTCAACTGACAGAGTTAAACTCACGTGTGGATTCAGCGGTTTGCAAACCCTTTCTGTGCAGAATCCCAAAACCGGTATTTCCAGCCCAATGCCGGCATCCGTACTAAACAGCAGGAAACTTCGTCTAAAACTCAGGAGAAACGTTTCCTTGAAACTGCTCTGCTGTGCGTTCGTTCACCTAAGAGAGTTGAATCTATGTTGAGATTCAGCGAGTCAGAAACACGTTTCTTCTAGGAGCTGCGTTGGGATATTCCCGAGCGAATGGGACCATAGGCTGTACAGAGAAATATCTGCTTCTAAAACCAAAACGGAGCTATCTAACTGAATGGTTGTCAATGTGTGCATTCAACTGACAGAGTTAAACTCACATGTGGATTCAGCGGTTTGCAAACCCTTTCTGTGCAGAATCCCAAAACCGGTATTTCCAGCCCAATGCCGGCATACGTACTAAAGAGCAGGAAACTTCGTCTAAACCTCAGGAGCAACGTTTCCTTGAAACTGCTCTGCTGTGCGTTCGTTCACCTAAGAGAGTTGAATCTATGTTGAGATTCAGCGAGTCAGAAACACGTTTCTTCTAGGAGGTGCTTTGGGATATTCCCGAGTGAATGGGACCATAGGCTGTACAGAGAAATATCTGCTTCTAAAACCAAAACGGAGCTATCTAACTGAATGGTTGTCAACGTGTGCTTTCAACTGACAGAGTTAAACTCACGTGTGGATTCAGCGGTTTGCAAACCCTTTCTGTGCAGAATCCCAAAACCGGTATTTCCAGCCCAATGCCGGCATCCGTACTAAACAGCAGGAAACTTCGTCTAAAACTCAGGAGAAACGTTTCCTTGAAACTGCTCTGCTGTGCGTTCGATCACCTAAGAGAGTTGAATCTATGTTGAGATTCAGCGAGTCAGAAACACGTTTCTTCTAGGAGGTGCGTTGGGATATTCCCGAGTGAATGGGACCATAGGCTGTACAGAGAAATATCTGCTCCTACAACGAAAAGGGTGGTATCTAACTGAATGGTTGTCAATGTGTGCATTCAACTGACAGAGTTAAACTCACGTGTGGATTCAGCGGTTTGCAAACACTTTCTGTGCAGAATCTCAAAACCGGTATTTCCAGCCGAATGCCGGCATACGTACTAAACAGCAGGAAACTTCGTCTAAGACTCAGGAGAAACGTTTCCTTGAAACTGCTCTGCTGTGCGTTCGTTCACCTAAGAGAGTTGAATCTATGTTGAGATTCAGCGAGTCAGAAACACGTTTCTTCTAGGAGCTGCGTTGGGATATTCCCGAGTGAATGGGAACATAGGCTGTACAGAGAAAAATCTGCTTCTAAAACCAAAACGGAGCTATCTAAGTGAATGGTTGTCAATGTGTGCATTCAACTGACAGAGTTAAACTCACGTTTGGATTCAGCGGTTTACAAACCCTTTCTGTGCAGAATCCCAAAACCGGTAATTCCAGCTCAATGCCGGCATCCGTACTAAACAGCAGGAAACTTCGTCTAAAACTCAGGAGAAACGTTTCCTTGAAACTGCTCTGCTGTGCGTTCGTTCACCTAAGAGAGTTGAAACTATGTTGAGATTCAGCGAGTCAGAAACACGTTTCTTCTAGGAGCTGCGTTGGGATATTCCCGAGTGAATGGGACCATAGGCTGTACAGAGAAATATCTGCTTCTAAAACCAAAAGTGTGCTATCAAACTGAATGGTTGTCAATGTGTGCATTCAACTGACAGAGTTAAACTCACGTGTGGATTCAGCGGTTTGCAAACCCTTTCTGTGCAGAATCCCAAAACCGGTATTTCCAGCCCAATGCCGGCATACGTACTAAAGAGCAGGAAACTTCGTCTAAAACTCAGGAGCAACGTTTCCTTGAAACTGCTCTGCTGTGCGTTCGTTCACCTAAGAGAATTGAAACTATGTTGAGATTCAGCGAGTCAGAAACACGTTTCTTCTAGGAGCTGCGTTGGGATATTCCCGAGTGAATGGGACCATAGGCTGTACAGAGAAATATCTGCTTCTAAAACCAAAAGTGTGCTATCAAACTGAATGGTTGTCAATGTGTGCATTCAACTGACAGAGTTAAACTCACGTGTGGATTCAGCGGTTTGCAAACCCTTTCTGTGCAGAATCCCAAAACCGGTATTTCCAGCCCAATGCCGGCATACGTACTAAACAGCAGGAAACTTCGTCTAAGACTCAAGAGAAACGTTCCCTTGAAACTGCTCTGCTGTGCGTTCGTTCACCTAAGAGAGTTGAATCTATGTTGAGATTCAGCGAGTCAGAAACACGTTTCTTCTAGGAGCTGCGTTGGGATATTCCCGAGTGAATGGGACCATAGGCTGTACAGAGAAATATCTGCTTCTAAAACCAAAACGGAGCTCTCTAACTGAATGGTTGTCAATGTGTGCATTCAACTGACAGAGTTAAACTCACGTTTGGATTCAGCGGTTTACAAACCCTTTCTGTGCAGAATCCCAAAACCGGTATTTCCAGCCCAATGCCGGCATACGTACTAAACAGCAGGAAACTTCGTCTAAAACTCAGGAGAAACGTTTCCTTGAAACTGCTCTGCTGTGCGTTCGTTCACCTAAGATAGTTGAATCTATGTTGAGATTCAGCGAGTCAGAAACACGTTTCTTCTAGGAGCTGCGTTAGGATATTCCCGGGTGAATGGGACCATAGGCTGTGCAGAGTAATATCTGCTTCTAAAACCAAAACGGAGCTATCTAACTGAATGGTTGTCAATGTGTGCATTCAACTGACAGAGTTAAACTCACGTGTGGATTCAGCGGTTTGCAAACCCTTTATGTGCAGAATCCAAAAACCGGTATTTCCAGCCCAATGCCGGCATACGTACTAAAGAGCAGGAAACTTCGTCTAAAACTCAGGAGACACGTTTCCTTGAAACTGCTCTGCTGTGCGTTCGTTCACCTAAGGGAGTTGAATCTATGTTGAGATTCAGCGAGTCAGAAACACGTTTCTTCTAGGAGCTGCGTTGGGATATTCCCGAGTGAATGGGACCATAGGCTGTACAGAGAAATATCTGCTTCTAAAACCAAAACGGAGCTATCTAACTGAATGGTTGTCAATGTGTGCATTCAACTGACAGAGTTAAACTCACGTGTGGATTCAGCGGTTTGTAACCCTTTCTGTGCAGAATCCCAAAACCGGTATTTCCAGCCCAATGCCGGCCTACGTACTAAACAGCAGGAAACTTCGTCTAAGACTCAAGAGAAACGTTTCCTTGAAACTGCTCTGCTGTGCGTTCGTTCACCTAAGAGAGTTGAATCTATGTTGAGATTCAGCGAGTCAGAATCACGTTTCTTCTACGAGCTGCGTTGGGATATTCCCGAGTGAATGGGACCATAGGCTGTACAGAGAAATATCTGCTTCTAAAACCAAAACGGAGCTATCTAACTGAATGGTTGTCAATGTGTGCATTCAACTGACAGAGTTAAACTCACATGTGGATTCAGCGGTTTGCAAACCCTTTCTGTGCAGAATCCCAAAACCGGTATTTCCAGCCCAATGCCGACATATGTACTAAAGAGCAGGAAACTTCGTCTAAAACTCAGGAGCAACGTTTCCTTGAAACTGCTCTGCTGTGCGTTCGTTCACCTAAGAGAGTTGAATCTATGTTGAGATTCAGCGAGTCAGAAAAACGTTTCTTCTAGGAGCTGCTTTGGGATATTCCCGAGTGAATGGGACCATAGGCTGTACAGAGAAATATCTGCTTCTAAAACCAAAACGGAGCTATCTAACTGAATGGTTGTCAATGTGTGCATTCAACTGACAGAGTTAAACTCACGTGTGGATTCAGCGGTTTGCAAACCCTTTCTGTGCAGAATCCCAAAACCGGTATTTCCAGCCCAATGCCGGCATCCGTACTAAACAGCAGGAAACTTCGTCTAAAACTCAGGAGAAACGTTTCCTTGAAACTGCTCTGCTGTGCGTTCGTTCACCTAAGAGAGTTGAATCTATGTTGAGATTCAGCGAGTCAGAAACACGTTTCTTCTAGGAGCTGCGTTGGGATATTCCCGAGTGAATGGGACCATAGGCTGTACAGAGAAATATCTGCTTCTAAAACGAAAAGTGTGCTATCAAACTGAATGGTTGTCAATGTGTGCATTCAACTGACAGAGTTAAACTCACGTGTGGATTCAGCGGTTTGCAAACCCTTTCTGTGCAGAATCCCAAAACCGGTATTTCCAGCCCAATGCCGGCATCCGTACTAAACAGCAGGAAACTTCGTCTAAAACTCAGGAGAAACGTTTCCTTGAAACTGCTCTGCTGTGCGTTCTTTCACCTAAGAGAGTTGAATCTATGTTGAGATTCAGCGAGTCAGAAACACGTTTCTTCTAGGAGGTGCGTTTGGATATTCCCGAGTGAATGGGACCATAGGCTGTACAGAGAAATATCTGCTTCTAAAACCAAAACGGAGCTATCTAACTGAATGGTTGTCAATGTGTGCATTCAACTGACAGAGTTAAACTCACATGTGGATTCAGCGGTTTGCAAACCCTTTCTGTGCAGAATCCCAAAACCGGTATTTCCAGCCCAATGCCGGCATACGTACTAAAGAGCAGGAAACTTCGTCTAAACCTCAGGAGCAACGTTTCCTTGAAACTGCTCTGCTGTGCGTTCGTTCACCTAAGAGAGTTGAATCTATGTTGAGATTCAGCGAGTCAGAAACACGTTTCTTCTAGGAGCTGCTTTGGGATATTCCCGAGTGAATGGGACCATAGGCTGTACAGAGAAATATCTGCTACTAAAACCAAAACGGAGCTATCTAACTGAATGGTTGTCAACGTGTGCTTTCAACTGACAGAGTTAAACTCACGTGTGGATTCAGCGGTTTACAAACCCTTTCTGTGCAGAATCCCAAAACCGGTAATTCCAGCTCAATGCCGGCATCCGTACTAAACAGCAGGAAACTTCGTCTAAAACTCAGGAGAAACGTTTCCTTGAAACTGCTCTGCTGTGCGTTCGATCACCTAAGAGAGTTGAATCTATGTTGGGATTCAGCGAGTCAGAAACACGTTTCTTCTAGGAGGTGCGTTGGGATATTCCCGAGTGAATGGGACCATAGGCTGTACAGAGAAATATCTGCTCCTACAACCAAAAGGGTGGTATCTAACTGAATGGTTGTCAATGTGTGCATTCAACTGACAGAGTTAAACTCACGTTTGGATTCAGCGGTTTACAAACCCTTTCTGTGCAGAAACCCAAAACCGGTAATTCCAGCTCACTGCCGGCATCCGTACTAAACAGCAGGAAACTTCGTCTAAAACTCAGGAGAAACGTTTCCTTGAAACTGCTCTGCTGTGCGTTCGTTCACCAAAGAGAGTTGAAACTATGTTGAGATTCAGCGAGTCAGAAACACGTTTCTTCCAGGAGCTGCGTTGGGATATTCCCGAGTGAATGGGACCATAGGCTGTACAGAGAAATATCTGCTTCTAAAACCAAAAGTGTGCTATCAAACTGAATGGTTGTCAATGTGTGCATTCAACTGACAGAGTTAAACTCACGTGTGGATTCAGCGGTTTGCAAACACTTTCTGTGCAGAATCTCAAAACCGGTATTTCCAGCCGAATGCCGGCATACGTACTAAACAGCAGGAAACTTCGTCTAAGACTCAGGAGAAACGTTTCCTTGAAACTGCTCTGCTGTGCGTTCGTTCACCTAAGAGAGTTGAATCTATGTTGAGATTCAGCGAGTCAGAAACACGTTTCTTCTAGGAGCTGCGTTGGGATATTCCCGAGTGAATGGGAACATAGGCTGTACAGAGAAAAATCTGCTTCTAAAACCAAAACGGAGCTATCTAAGTGAATGGTTGTCAATGTGTGCATTCAACTGACAGAGTTAAACTCACGTTTGGATTCAGCGGTTTACAAACCCTTTCTGTGCAGAATCCCAAAACCGGTAATTCCAGCTCAATGCCGGCATCCGTACTAAACAGCAGGAAACTTCGTCTAAAACTCAGGAGAAACGTTTCCTTGAAACTGCTCTGCTGTGCGTTCGTTCACCTAAGAGAGTTGAAACTATGTTGAGATTCAGCGAGTCAGAAACACGTTTCTTCTAGGAGCTGCGTTGGGATATTCCCGAGTGAATGGGACCATAGGCTGTACAGAGAAATATCTGCTTCTAAAACCAAAAGTGTGCTATCAAACTGAATGGTTGTCAATGTGTGCATTCAACTGACAGAGTTAAACTCACGTGTGGATTCAGCGGTTTGCAAACCCTTTCTGTGCAGAATCCCAAAACCGGTATTTCCAGCCGAATGCCGGCATACGTACTAAACAGCAGGAAACTTCGTCTAAGACTCAGGAGAAACGTTTCCTTGAAACTGCTCTGCTGTGCGTTCGTTCACCTAAGAGAGTTGAATCTATGTTGAGATTCAGCGAGTCAGAAACACGTTTCTTCTAGGAGCTGCGTTGGGATATTCCCGAGTGAATGGGACCATAGGCTGTACAGAGAAATATCTGCTTCTAAACCAAAAGTGTGCTATCAAACTGAATGGTTGTCAATGTGTGCATTCAACTGACAGAGTTAAACTCACGTGTGGATTCAGCGGTTTGCAAACCCTTTCTGTGCAGAATCCCAAAACCGGTATTTCCAGCCCAATGCCGGCATACGTACTAAACAGCAGGAAACTTCTTCTAAAACTCAGGAGAAACGTTTCCTTGAAAATGCTCTGCTGTGCGTTCGTTCACCTAAGAGAGTTGAATCTATGTTGAGATTCAGCGAGTCAGAAACACGTTTCTTCTAGGAGCTGCGTTGGGATATTCCCGAGTGAATGGGACCATAGGCTGTACAGAGAAATATCTGCTTCTAAAACCAAAAGTGTGCTATCAAACTGAATGGTTGTCAATGTGTGCATTCAACTGACAGAGTTAAACTCACGTGTGGATTCAGCGGTTTGCAAACCCTTTCTGTGCATAATCCCAAAACCGGTAATTCCAACCCAATGCCGGCATACGTACTAAACAGCAGGAAACTTCGTCTAAAACTCAGGAGAAACGTTTCCTTGAAACTGCTCTGCTGTGCGTTCGTTCACCTAAGAGAGTTGAATCTATGTTGAGATTCAGCGAGTCAGAAACACGTTTCTTCTAGGAGCTGCGTTGGGATATTCCCGAGTGAATGGGACCATAGGCTATACAGAGAAATATCTGCTTCTAAAACCAAAACGGAGCTATCTAACTGAATGGTTGTCAATGTGTGCATTCAACTGACAGAGTTAAACTCACGTGTGGATTCAGCGGTTTGCAAACCCTTTATGTGCAGAATCCAAAAACCGGTATTTCCAGCCCAATGCCGGCATACGTACTAAAGAGCAGGAAACTTCGTCTAAAACTCAGGAGCAACGTTTCCTTGAAACTGCTCTGCTGTGCGTTCGTTCACCTAAGGGAGTTGAATCTATGTTGAGATTCAGCGAGTCAGAAACACGTTTCTTCTAGGAGCTGCGTTGGGATATTCCCGAGTCAATGGGACCATAGGCTGTACAGAGAAATATCTGCTTCTAAAACCAAAACGGAGCTATCTAACTGAATGGTTGTCAATGTGTGCATTCAACTGACAGAGTTAAACTCACGTGTGGATTCAGCGGTTTGTAACCCTTTCTGTGCAGAATCCCAAAACCGGTATTTCCAGCCCAATGCCGGCATCCGTACTAAACAGCAGGAAACTTCGTCTAAAACTCAGGAGAAACGTTTCCTTGAAACTGCTCTGCTGTGCGTTCGTTCACCTAAGAGAGTTGAAACTATGTTGAGATTCAGCGAGTCAGAAACACGTTTATGCTAGGAGCTGCGTTGGGATATTCCCGAGTGAATGGGACCATAGGCTGTACAGAGAAATATCTGCTTCTGAAACCAAAACGGAGCTATCTAACTGAATGGTTGTCAATGTGTGCATTCAACTGACAGAGTTAAAATCACGTGTGGATTCAGCGGTTTGCAAACCATTTCTGTGCAGAATCCCAAAACCGGTATGTCCAGCCCAATGCCGGCATCCGTACTAAACAGCAGGAAACTTCGTCTAAAACTCAGGAGAAACGTTTCCTTGAAACTGCTCTGCTGCGCGTTCGATCACGTAAGAGAGTTGAATCTATGTTGAGATTCAGCGAGTCAGAAACACGTTTCTTCTAGGAGGTGCGTTGGGATATTCCCGAGTGAATGGGACCATAGGCTGTACAGAGAAATACCTGCTCTTACAACCAAAAGGGAGGTATCTATATGAATGGTTGTCAATGTGTGCATTCAACTGACAGAGTTAAACTCACGTTTGGATTCAGCGGTTTACAATCCCTTTCTGTGCAGAATCCCAAAACCGGTAATTCCAGCTCAATGCCGGCATCCGTACTAAACAGCAGGAAACTTCGTCTAAAACTCAGGAGAAACGTTTCCTTGAAACTGCTCTGCTGTGCGTTCGTTCACCTAAGAGAGTTGAAACTATGTTGAGATTCAGCGAGTCAGAAACACGTTTCTTCTAGGAGCTGCGTTGGGATATTCCCGAGCGAATGGGACCATAGGCTGTACAGAGAAATATCTGCTTCTAAAACCAAAAGTGTGCTATCAAACTGAATGGTTGTCAATGTGTGCATTCAACTGACAGAGTTAAACTCACGTGTGGATTCAGCGGTTTGCAAACCCTTTCTGTGCAGAATCCCAAAACCGGTATTTCCAGCCCAATGCCGGCATCCGTACTAAACAGCAGGAAACTTCGTCTAAAACTCAGGAGAAACGTTTCCTTGAAACTGCTCTGCTGTGCGTTCTTTCACCTAAGAGAGTTGAATCTATGTTGAGATTCAGCGAGTCAGAAACACGTTTCTTCTAGGAGGTGCGTTGGGATATTCCCGAGTGAATGGGACCATAGGCTGTACAGAGAAATATCTGCTTCTAAAACCAAAACGGAGCTATCTAACTGAATGGTTGTCAATGTGTGCATTCAACTGACAGAGTTAAACTCACATGTGGATTCAGCGGTTTGCAAACCCTTTCTGTGCAGAATCCCAAAACCGGTATTTCCAGCCCAATGCCGGCATACGTACTAAAGAGCAGGAAACTTCGTCTAAACCTCAGGAGCAACGTTTCCTTGAAACTGCTCTGCTGTGCGTTCGTTCACCTAAGAGAGTTGAATCTATGTTGAGATTCAGCGAGTCAGAAACACGTTTCTTCTAGGAGCTGCTTTGGGATATTCCCGAGTGAATGGGACCATAGGCTGTACAGAGAAATATCTGCTTCTAAAACCAAAACGGAGCTATCTAACTGAATGGTTGTCAACGTGTGCTTTCAACTGACAGAGTTAAACTCACGTGTCGATTCAGCGGTTTGCAAACCCTTTCTGTGCAGAATCCCAAAACCGGTATTTCCAGCCCAATGCCGGCATCCGTACTAAACAGCAGGAAACTTCGTCTAAAACTCAGGAGAAACGTTTCCTTGAAACTGCTCTGCTGTGCGTTCGATCACCTAAGAGAGTTGAATCTATGTTGGGATTCAGCGAGTCAGAAACACGTTTCTTCTAGGAGGTGCGTTGGGATATTCCCGAGTGAATGGGACCATAGGCTGTACAGAGAAATATCTGCTCCTACAACCAAAAGGGTGGTATCTAACTGAATGGTTGTCAATGTGTGCATTCAACTGACAGAGTTAAACTCACGTTTGGATTCAGCGGTTTACAAACCCTTTCTGTGCAGAATCCCAAAACCGGTAATTCCAGCTCAATGCCGGCATCCGTACTAAACAGCAGGAAACTTCGTCTAAAACTCAGGAGAAACGTTTCCTTGAAACTGCTCTGCTGTGCGTTCGTTCACCAAAGAGAGTTGAAACTATGTTGAGATTCAGCGAGTCAGAAACACGTTTCTTCCAGGAGCTGCGTTGGGATATTCCCGAGTGAATGGGACCATAGGCTGTACAGAGAAATATCTGCTTCTAAAACCAAAAGTGTGCTATCAAACTGAATGGTTGTCAATGTGTGCATTCAACTGACAGAGTTAAACTCACGTGTGGATTCAGCGGTTTGCAAACACTTTCTGTGCAGAATCTCAAAACCGGTATTTCCAGCCGAATGCCGGCATACGTACTAAACAGCAGGAAACTTCGTCTAAGACTCAGGAGAAACGTTTCCTTGAAACTGCTCTGCTGTGCGTTCGTTCACCTAAGAGAGTTGAATCTATGTTGAGATTCAGCGAGTCAGAAACACGTTTCTTCTAGGAGCTGCGTTGGGATATTCCCGAGTGAATGGGAACATAGGCTGTACAGAGAAAAATCTGCTTCTAAAACCAAAACGTTGCTATCTAAGTGAATGGTTGTCAATGTGTGCATTCAACTGACAGAGTTAAACTCACGTTTGGATTCAGCGGTTTACAAACCCTTTCTGTGCAGAATCCCAAAACCGGTAATTCCAGCTCAATGCCGGCATCCGTACTAAACAGCAGGAAACTTCGTCTAAAACTCAGGAGAAACGTTTCCTTGAAACTGCTCTGCTGTGCGTTCGTTCACCTAAGAGAGTTGAAACTATGTTGAGATTCAGCGAGTCAGAAACACGTTTCTTCTAGGAGCTGCGTTGGGATATTCCCGAGTGAATGGGACCATAGGCTGTACAGAGAAATATCTGCTTCTAAAACCAAAAGTGTGCTATCAAACTGAATGGTTGTCAATGTGTGCATTCAACTGACAGAGTTAAACTCACGTGTGGATTCAGCGGTTTGCAAACCCTTTCTGTGCAGAATCCCAAAACCGGTATTTCCAGCCGAATGCCGGCATACGTACTAAACAGCAGGAAACTTCGTCTAAGACTCAGGAGAAACGTTTCCTTGAAACTGCTCTGCTGTGCGTTCGTTCACCTAAGAGAGTTGAATCTATGTTGAGATTCAGCGAGTCAGAAACACGTTTCTTCTAGGAGCTGCGTTGGGATATTCCCGAGTGAATGGGACCATAGGCTGTACAGAGAAATATCTGCTTCTAAACCAAAAGTGTGCTATCAAACTGAATGGTTGTCAATGTGTGCATTCAACTGACAGAGTTAAACTCACGTGTGGATTCAGCGGTTTGCAAACCCTTTCTGTGCAGAATCCCAAAACCGGTATTTCCAGCCCAATGCCGGCATACGTACTAAACAGCAGGAAACTTCTTCTAAAACTCAGGAGAAACGTTTCCTTGAAAATGCTCTGCTGTGCGTTCGTTCACCTAAGAGAGTTGAATCTATGTTGAGATTCAGCGAGTCAGAAACACGTTTCTTCTAGGAGCTGCGTTGGGATATTCCCGAGTGAATGGGACCATAGGCTGTACAGAGAAATATCTGCTTCTAAAACCAAAAGTGTGCTATCAAACTGAATGGTTGTCAATGTGTGCATTCAACTGACAGAGTTAAACTCACGTGTGGATTCAGCGGTTTGCAAACCCTTTCTGTGCATAATCCCAAAACCGGTAATTCCAACCCAATGCCGGCATACGTACTAAACAGCAGGAAACTTCGTCTAAAACTCAGGAGAAACGTTTCCTTGAAACTGCTCTGCTGTGCGTTCGTTCACCTAAGAGAGTTGAATCTATGTTGAGATTCAGCGAGTCAGAAACACGTTTCTTCTAGGAGCTGCGTTGGGATATTCCCGAGTGAATGGGACCATAGGCTATACAGAGAAATATCTGCTTCTAAAACCAAAACGGAGCTATCTAACTGAATGGTTGTCAATGTGTGCATTCAACTGACAGAGTTAAACTCACGTGTGGATTCAGCGGTTTGCAAACCCTTTATGTGCAGAATCCAAAAACCGGTATTTCCAGCCCAATGCCGGCATACGTACTAAAGAGCAGGAAACTTCGTCTAAAACTCAGGAGAAACGTTTCCTGGAAACTGCTCTGCTGTGCGTTCGTTCACCTAAGGGAGGTGAATCTATGTTGAGATTCAGCGAGTCAGAAACACGTTTCTTCTAGGAGCTGCGTTGGGATATTCCCGAGTCAATGGGACCATAGGCTGTACAGAGAAATATCTGCTTCTAAAACCAAAACGGAGCTATCTAACTGAATGGTTGTCAATGTGTGCATTCAACTGACAGAGTTAAACTCACGTGTGGATTCAGCGGTTTGTAACCCTTTCTGTGCAGAATCCCAAAACCGGTATTTCCAGCCCAATGCCGGCATCCGTACTAAACAGCAGGAAACTTCGTCTAAAACTCAGGAGAAACGTTTCCTTGAAACTGCTCTGCTGTGCGTTCGTTCACCTAAGAGAGTTGAAACTATGTTGAGATTCAGCGACTCAGAAACACGTTTATGCTAGGAGCTGCGTTGGGATATTCCCGAGTGAATGGGACCATAGGCTGTACAGAGAAATATCTGCTTCTGAAACCAAAACGGAGCTATCTAACTGAATGGTTGTCAATGTGTGCATTCAACTGACAGAGTTAAAATCACGTGTGGATTCAGCGGTTTGCAAACCATTTCTGTGCAGAATCCCAAAACCGGTATGTCCAGCCCAATGCCGGCATCCGTACTAAACAGCAGGAAACTTCGTCTAAAACTCAGGAGAAACGTTTCCTTGAAACTGCTCTGCTGCGCGTTCGATCACGTAAGAGAGTTGAATCTATGTTGAGATTCAGCGAGTCAGAAACACGTTTCTTCTAGGAGGTGCGTTGGGATATTCCCGAGTGAATGGGACCATAGGCTGTACAGAGAAATATCTGCTCTTACAACCAAAAGGGAGGTATCTATATGAATGGTTGTCAATGTGTGCATTCAACTGACAGAGTTAAACTCACGTTTGGATTCAGCGGTTTACAATCCCTTTCTGTGCAGAATCCCAAAACCGGTAATTCCAGCTCAATGCCGGCATCCGTACTAAACAGCAGGAAACTTCGTCTAAAACTCAGGAGAAACGTTTCCTTGAAACTGCTCTGCTGTGCGTTCGTTCACCTAAGAGAGTTGAAACTATGTTGAGATTCAGCGAGTCAGAAACACGTTTCTTCTAGGAGCTGCGTTGGGATATTCCCGAGCGAATGGGACCATAGGCTGTACAGAGAAATATCTGCTTCTAAAACCAAAAGTGTGCTATCAAACTGAATGGTTGTCAATGTGTGCATTCAACTGACAGAGTTAAACTCACGTGTGGATTCAGCGGTTTGCAAACCCTTTCTGTGCAGAATCCCTAAACCGGTATTTCCAGCCCAATGCCGGCATCCGTACTAAACAGCAGGAAACTTCGTCTAAAACTCAGGAGAAACGTTTCCTTGAAACTGTTCTGCTGTGCGTTCGTTCACCTAAGAGAGTTGAATCTATGTTGAGATTCAGCGAGTCAGAAACACGTTTCTTCTAGGAGCTGCGTTGGGATATTCCCGAGTCAATGGGACCATAGGCTGTACAGAGAAATATCTGCTTCTAAATCCAAAAGTGTGCTATCAAACTGAATGGTTGTCAATGTGTGCATTCAACTGACAGAGTTAAACTCACGTGTGGATTCAGCGGTTTGCAAACCCTTTCTGTGCAGAATCCCAAAACCGGTAATTCCAACCCAATGCCGGCATACGTACTAAACAGCAGGAAACTTCGTCTAAAACTCAGGAGAAACGTTTCCTTGAAACTGCTCTGCTGTGCGTTCGTTCACCTAAGAGAGTTGAATCTATGTTGAGATTCAGCGAGTCAGAAACACGTTTCTTCTAGGAGCTGCGTTGGGATACTCCCGAGTGAATGGGACCATAGGCTGTACAGAGAAATATCTGCTTCTAAAACCAAAACGGAGCTATCTAACTGAATGGTTGTCAATGTGTGCATTCAACTGACAGAGTTAAACTCACGTGTGGATTCAGCGGTTTACAAACCCTTTCTGTGCAGAATCCCAAAACCGGTATTTCCAGCCCAATGCCGGCATACGTACTAAACAGCAGGAAACTTCGTCTAAGACTCAAGAGAAACGTTTCCTTGAAACTGCTCTGCTGTGCGATCGTTCACCTAAGAGAGTTGAATCTATGTTGAGATTCAGCGAGTCAGAATCACGTTTCTTCTAGGAGCTGCGTTGGGATATTCCCGAGCGAATGGGACCATAGGCTGTACAGAGAAATATCTGCTTCTAAAACCAAAACGGAGCTATCTAACTGAATGGTTGTCAATGTGTGCATTCAACTGACAGAGTTAAACTCACGTGTGGATTCAGCGGTTTGCAAACCCTTTCTGTGCAGAATCCCAAAACCGGTATTTCCAGCCCAATGCCGGCATCCGTACTAAACAGCAGGAAACTTCGTCTAAAACTCAGGAGAAACGTTTCCTTGAAACTGCTCTGCTGTGCGTTCGATCACCTAAGAGAGTTGAATCTATGTTGAGATTCAGCGAGTCAGAAACACGTTTCTTCTAGGAGCTGCGTTGGGATATTCCCGAGTGAATGGGACCATAGGCTGTACAGAGAAATATCTGCTCCTACAACCAAAAGGGTGGTATCTAACTGAATGGTTGTCAATGTGTGCATTCAACTGACAGAGTTAAACTCACGTTTGGATTCAGCGGTTTACAAACCCTTTCTGTGCAGAATCCCACAACCGGTAATTCCAGCTCAATGCCGGCATCCGTACTAAACAGCAGGAAACTTCGTCTAAAACTCAGGAAAAACGTTTCCTTGAAACTGCTCTGCTGTGCGTTCGTTCACCTAAGAGAGTTGAAACTATGTTGCGATTCAGCGAGTCAGAAACACGTTTATGCTAGGAGCTGCGTTGGGATATTCCCGAGTGAATGGGACCATAGGCTGTACAGAGAAATATCTGCTTCTGAAACCAAAACGGAGCTATCTAACTGAATGGTTGTCAATGTGTGCATTCAACTGACAGAGTTAAACTCACGTGTGGATTCAGCGGTTTGGAAACCATTTCTGTGCAGAATCCCAAAACCGGTATGTCCAGCCCAATGCCGGCATCCGTACTAAGCAGCAGGAAACTTCGTCTAAAACTCAGGAGAAACGTTTCCTTGAAACTGCTCTGCTGTGCGTTCGTTCACCTAAGAGAGTTGAATCTATGTTGAGATTCAGCGAGTCAGAAACACGTTTCTTCTAGGAGCTGCGTTGGGATATTCCCGAGTGAATGGGACCATAGGCTGTACAGAGAAATATCTGCTTCTAAAACCAAAACGGAGCTATCTAACTGAATGGTTGTCAATGTGTGCATTCAACTGACAGAGTTAAACTCACATGTGGATTCAGCGGTTTGCAAACCCTTTCTGTGCAGAATCCCAAAACCGGTATTTCCAGCCCAATGACGGCATACGTACTAAAGAGCAGGAAACTTCGTCTAAAACTCAGGAGCAACGTTTCCTTGAAACTGAGCTGCTGTGCGTTCGTTCACCTAAGAGAATTGAAACTATGTTGAGATTCAGCGAGTCAGAAACACGTTTCTTCTAGGAGCTGCGTTGGGATATTCCCGAGTGAATGGGACCATAGGCTGTACAGAGAAATATCTGCTTCTAAAACGAAAAGTGTGCTATCAAACTGAATGGTTGTCAATGTGTGCATTCAACTGACAGAGTTAAACTCACGTGTGGATTCAGCGGTTTGCAAACCCTTTCTGTGCATAATCCCAAAACCGGTAATTCCAACCCAATGCCGGCATACGTACTAAACAGCAGGAAACTTCGTCTAAAACTCAGGAGAAACGTTTCCTTGAAACTGCTCTGCTGTGCGTTCGTTCACCTAAGAGAGTTGAATCTATGTTGAGATTCAGCGAGTCAGAAACACGTTTCTTCTAGGAGCTGCGTTGGGATATTCCCGAGTGAATGGGACCATAGGCTATACAGAGAAATATCTGCTTCTAAAACCAAAACGGAGCTATCTAACTGAATGGTTGTCAATGTGTGCATTCAACTGACAGAGTTAAACTCACATGTGGATTCAGCGGTTTGCAAACCCTTTCTGTGCAGAATCCCAAAACCGGTATTTCCAGCCCAATGCCGGCATACGTACTAAAGAGCAGGAAACTTCGTCTAAAACTCAGGAGCAACGTTTCCTTGAAACTGCTCTGCTGTGCGTTCGTTCACCTAAGAGAATTGAAACTATGTTGAGATTCAGCGAGTCAGAAACACGTTTCTTCTAGGAGCTGCGTTGGGATATTCCCGAGTGAATGGGACCATAGGCTGTACAGAGAAATATCTGCTTCTAAAACCAAAAGTGTGCTATCAAACTGAATGGTTGTCAATGTGTGCATTCAACTGACAGAGTTAAACTCACGTGTGGATTCAGCGGTTTGCAAACCCTTTCTGTGCAGAATCCCAAAACCGGTATTTCCAGCCCAATGCCGGCATACGTACTAAACAGCAGGAAACTTCGTCTAAGACTCAAGAGAAACGTTCCCTTGAAACTGCTCTGCTGTGCGTTCGTTCACCTAAGAGAGTTGAATCTATGTTGAGATTCAGCGAGTCAGAAACACGTTTCTTCTAGGAGCTGCGTTGGGATATTCCCGAGTGAATGGGACCATAGGCTGTACAGAGAAATATCTGCTTCTAAAACCAAAACGGAGCTCTCTAACTGAATGGTTGTCAATGTGTGCATTCAACTGACAGAGTTAAACTCACGTTTGGATTCAGCGGTTTACAAACCCTTTCTGTGCAGAATCCCAAAACCGGTAATTCCAGCTCAATGCCGGCATCCGTACTAAACAGCAGGAAACTTCGTCTAAAACTCAGGAGAAACGTTTCCTTGAAACTGCTCTGCTGTGCGTTCGTTCACCTAAGAGAGTTGAAACTATGTTGCGATTCAGCGAGTCAGAAACACGTTTATGCTAGGAGCTGCGTTGGGATATTCCCGAGTGAATGTGATCATAGGCTGTACAGAGAAATATCTGCTTCTGAAACCAAAACGGAGCTATCTAACTGAATGGTTGTCAATGTGTGCATTCAACTGACAGAGTGAAACTCACGTGTGGATTCAGCGGTTTGCAAACCATTTCTGTGCAGAATCCCAAAACCGGTATGTCCAGCCCAATGCTGGCATCCGTACTAAACAGCAGAAAACTTCGTCTAAAACTCAGGAGAAACGTTTCCTTGAAACTGCTCTGCTGTGCGTTCGTTCACCTAAGATAGTTGAATCTATGTTGAGATTCAGCGAGTCAGAAACACGTTTCTTCTAGGAGCTGCGTTAGGATATTCCCGAGTGAATGGGACCATAGGCTGTGCAGAGTAATATCTGCTTCTAAAACCAAAACGGAGCTATCTAACTGAATGGTTGTCAATGTGTGCATTCAACTGACGGAGTTAAACTCACGTGTGGATTCAGCGGTTTGCAAACCCTTTATGTGCAGAATCCAAAAACCGGTATTTCCAGCCCAATGCCGGCATACGTACTAAAGAGCAGGAAACTTCGTCTAAAACTCAGGAGCAACGTTTCCTTGAAACTGCTCTGCTGTGCGTTCGTTCACCTAAGGGAGTTGAATCTATGTTGAGATTCAGCGAGTCAGAAACACGTTTCTTCTAGGAGCTGCGTTGGGATATTCCCGAGTGAATGGGACCATAGGCTGTACAGAGAAATATCTGCTTCTAAAACCAAAACGGAGCTATCTAACTGAATGGTTGTCAATGTGTGCATTCAACTGACAGAGTTAAACTCACGTGTGGATTCAGCGGTTTGTAACCCTTTCTGTGCAGAATCCCAAAACCGGTATTTCCAGCCCAATGCCGGCATCCGTACTAAACAGCAGGAAACTTCGTCTAAAACTCAGGAGAAACGTTTCCTTGAAACTGCTCTGCTGTGCGTTCGTTCACCTAAGAGAGTTGAAACTATGTTGCGATTCAGCGAGTCAGAAACACGTTTATGCTAGGAGCTGCGTTGGGATATTCCCGAGTGAATGGGACCATAGGCTGTACAGAGAAATATCTGCTTCTAAAACCAAAACGGAGCTATCTAACTGAATGGTTGTCAATGTGTGCATTCAACTGACAGAGTTAAAATCACGTGTGGATTCAGCGGTTTGCAAACCATTTCTGTGCAGAATCCCAAAACCGGTATGTCCAGCCCAATGCCGGCATCCGTACTAAACAGCAGGAAACTTCGTCTAAAACTCAGGAGAAACGTTTCCTTGAAACTGCTCTGCTGCGCGTTCGATCACCTAAGAGAGTTGAATCTATGTTGAGATTCAGCGAGTCAGAAACACGTTTCTTCTAGGAGGTGCGTTGGGATATTCCCGAGTGAATGGGACCATAGGCTGTACAGAGAAATATCTGCTCTTACAACCAAAAGGGTGGTATCTATATGAATGGTTGTCAATGTGTGCATTCAACTGACAGAGTTAAACTCACGTTTGGATTCAGCGGTTTACAATCCCTTTCTGTGCAGAATCCCAAAACCGGTAATTCCAGCTCAATGCCGGCATCCGTACTAAACAGCAGGAAACTTCGTCTAAAACTCAGGAGAAACGTTTCCTTGAAACTGCTCTGCTGTGCGTTCGTTCACCTAAGAGAGTTGAAACTATGTTGAGATTCAGCGAGTCAGAAACACGTTTCTTCTAGGAGCTGCGTTGGGATATTCCCGAGTGAATGGGACCATAGGCTGTACAGAGAAATATCTGCTTCTAAAACCAAAAGTGTGCTATCAAACTGAATGGTTGTCAATGTGTGCATTCAACTGACAGAGTTAAACTCACGTGTGGATTCAGCGGTTTGCAAACCCTTTCTGTGCAGAATCCCAAAACCGGTATTTCCAGCCGAATGCCGGCATACGTACTAAACAGCAGGAAACTTCGTCTAAGACTCAGGAGAAACGTTTCCTTGAAACTGCTCTGCTGTGCGTTCGTTCACCTAAGAGAGTTGAATCTATGTTGAGATTCAGCGAGTCAGAAACACGTTTCTTCTAGGAGCTGCGTTGGGATATTCCCGAGTGAATGGGACCATAGGCTGTACAGAGAAATATCTGCTTCTAAACCAAAAGTGTGCTATCAAACTGAATGGTTGTCAATGTGTGCATTCAACTGACAGAGTTAAACTCACGTGTGGATTCAGCGGTTTGCAAACCCTTTCTGTGCAGAATCCCAAAACCGGTATTTCCAGCCCAATGCCGGCATACGTACTAAACAGCAGGAAACTTCTTCTAAAACTCAGGAGAAACGTTTCCTTGAAAATGCTCTGCTGTGCGTTCGTTCACCTAAGAGAGTTGAATCTATGTTGAGATTCAGCGAGTCAGAAACACGTTTCTTCTAGGAGCTGCGTTGGGATATTCCCGAGTGAATGGGACCATAGGCTGTACAGAGAAATATCTGCTTCTAAAACCAAAAGTGTGCTATCAAACTGAATGGTTGTCAATGTGTGCATTCAACTGACAGAGTTAAACTCACGTGTGGATTCAGCGGTTTGCAAACCCTTTCTGTGCATAATCCCAAAACCGGTAATTCCAACCCAATGCCGGCATACGTACTAAACAGCAGGAAACTTCGTCTAAAACTCAGGAGAAACGTTTCCTTGAAACTGCTCTGCTGTGCGTTCGTTCACCTAAGAGAGTTGAATCTATGTTGAGATTCAGCGAGTCAGAAACACGTTTCTTCTAGGAGCTGCGTTGGGATATTCCCGAGTGAATGGGACCATAGGCTATACAGAGAAATATCTGCTTCTAAAACCAAAACGGAGCTATCTAACTGAATGGTTGTCAATGTGTGCATTCAACTGACAGAGTTAAACTCACGTGTGGATTCAGCGGTTTGCAAACCCTTTATGTGCAGAATCCAAAAACCGGTATTTCCAGCCCAATGCCGGCATACGTACTAAAGAGCAGGAAACTTCGTCTAAAACTCAGGAGCAACGTTTCCTTGAAACTGCTCTGCTGTGCGTTCGTTCACCTAAGGGAGTTGAATCTATGTTGAGATTCAGCGAGTCAGAAACACGTTTCTTCTAGGAGCTGCGTTGGGATATTCCCGAGTCAATGGGACCATAGGCTGTACAGAGAAATATCTGCTTCTAAAACCAAAACGGAGCTATCTAACTGAATGGTTGTCAATGTGTGCATTCAACTGACAGAGTTAAACTCACGTGTGGATTCAGCGGTTTGTAACCCTTTCTGTGCAGAATCCCAAAACCGGTATTTCCAGCCCAATGCCGGCATCCGTACTAAACAGCAGGAAACTTCGTCTAAAACTCAGGAGAAACGTTTCCTTGAAACTGCTCTGCTGTGCGTTCGTTCACCTAAGAGAGTTGAAACTATGTTGAGATTCAGCGAGTCAGAAACACGTTTATGCTAGGAGCTGCGTTGGGATATTCCCGAGTGAATGGGACCATAGGCTGTACAGAGAAATATCTGCTTCTGAAACCAAAACGGAGCTATCTAACTGAATGGTTGTCAATGTGTGCATTCAACTGACAGAGTTAAAATCACGTGTGGATTCAGCGGTTTGCAAACCATTTCTGTGCAGAATCCCAAAACCGGTATGTCCAGCCCAATGCCGGCATCCGTACTAAACAGCAGGAAACTTCGTCTAAAACTCAGGAGAAACGTTTCCTTGAAACTGCTCTGCTGCGCGTTCGATCACGTAAGAGAGTTGAATCTATGTTGAGATTCAGCGAGTCAGAAACACGTTTCTTCTAGGAGGTGCGTTGGGATATTCCCGAGTGAATGGGACCATAGGCTGTACAGAGAAATATCTGCTCTTACAACCAAAAGGGAGGTATCTATATGAATGGTTGTCAATGTGTGCATTCATCTGACAGAGTTAAACTCACGTTTGGATTCAGCGGTTTACAATCCCTTTCTGTGCAGAATCCCAAAACCGGTAATTCCAGCTCAATGCCGGCATCCGTACTAAACAGCAGGAAACTTCGTCTAAAACTCAGGAGAAACGTTTCCTTGAAACTGCTCTGCTGTGCGTTCGTTCACCTAAGAGAGTTGAAACTATGTTGAGATTCAGCGAGTCAGAAACACGTTTCTTCTAGGAGCTGCGTTGGGATATTCCCGAGCGAATGGGACCATAGGCTGTACAGAGAAATATCTGCTTCTAAAACCAAAAGTGTGCTATCAAACTGAATGGTTGTCAATGTGTGCATTCAACTGACAGAGTTAAACTCACGTGTGGATTCAGCGGTTTGCAAACCCTTTCTGTGCAGAATCCCAAAACCGGTATTTCCAGCCCAATGCCGGCATCCGTACTAAACAGCAGGAAACTTCGTCTAAAACTCAGGAGAAACGTTTCCTTGAAACTGCTCTGCTGTGCGTTCTTTCACCTAAGAGAGTTGAATCTATGTTGAGATTCAGCGAGTCAGAAACACGTTTCTTCTAGGAGGTGCGTTGGGATATTCCCGAGTGAATGGGACCATAGGCTGTACAGAGAAATATCTGCTTCTAAAACCAAAACGGAGCTATCTAACTGAATGGTTGTCAATGTGTGCATTCAACTGACAGAGTTAAACTCACATGTGGATTCAGCGGTTTGCAAACCCTTTCTGTGCAGAATCCCAAAACCGGTATTTCCAGCCCAATGCCGGCATACGTACTAAAGAGCAGGAAACTTCGTCTAAACCTCAGGAGCAACGTTTCCTTGAAACTGCTCTGCTGTGCGTTCGTTCACCTAAGAGAGTTGAATCTATGTTGAGATTCAGCGAGTCAGAAACACGTTTCTTCTAGGAGCTGCTTTGGGATATTCCCGAGTGAATGGGACCATAGGCTGTACAGAGAAATATCTGCTTCTAAAACCAAAACGGAGCTATCTAACTGAATGGTTGTCAACGTGTGCTTTCAACTGACAGAGTTAAACTCACGTGTGGATTCAGCGGTTTGCAAACCCTTTCTGTGCAGAATCCCAAAACCGCTATTTCCAGCCCAATGCCGGCATCCGTACTAAACAGCAGGAAACTTCGTCTAAAACTCAGGAGAAACGTTTCCTTGAAACTGCTCTGCTGTGCGTTCGATCACCTAAGAGAGTTGAATCTATGTTGGGATTCAGCGAGTCAGAAACACGTTTCTTCTAGGAGGTGCGTTGGGATATTCCCGAGTGAATGGGACCATAGGCTGTACAGAGAAATATCTGCTCCTACAACCAAAAGGGTGGTATCTAACTGAATGGTTGTCAATGTGTGCATTCAACTGACAGAGTTAAACTCACGTTTGGATTCAGCGGTTTACAAACCCTTTCTGTGCAGAATCCCAAAACCGGTAATTCCAGCTCAATGCCGGCATCCGTACTAAACAGCAGGAAACTTCGTCTAAAACTCAGGAGAAACGTTTCCTTGAAACTGCTCTGCTGTGCGTTCGTTCACCAAAGAGAGTTGAAACTATGTTGAGATTCAGCGAGTCAGAAACACGTTTCTTCCAGGAGCTGCGTTGGGATATTCCCGAGTGAATGGGACCATAGGCTGTACAGAGAAATATCTGCTTCTAAAACCAAAAGTGTGCTATCAAACTGAATGGTTGTCAATGTGTGCATTCAACTGACAGAGTTAAACTCACGTGTGGATTCAGCGGTTTGCAAACACTTTCTGTGCAGAATCTCAAAACCGGTATTTCCAGCCGAATGCCGGCATACGTACTAAACAGCAGGAAACTTCGTCTAAGACTCAGGAGAAACGTTTCCTTGAAACTGCTCTGCTGTGCGTTCGTTCACCTAAGAGAGTTGAATCTATGTTGAGATTCAGCGAGTCAGAAACACGTTTCTTCTAGGAGCTGCGTTGGGATATTCCCGAGTGAATGGGAACATAGGCTGTACAGAGAAAAATCTGCTTCTAAAACCAAAACGTTGCTATCTAAGTGAATGGTTGTCAATGTGTGCATTCAACTGACAGAGTTAAACTCACGTTTGGATTCAGCGGTTTACAAACCCTTTCTGTGCAGAATCCCAAAACCGGTAATTCCAGCTCAATGCCGGCATCCGTACTAAACAGCAGGAAACTTCGTCTAAAACTCAGGAGAAACGTTTCCTTGAAACTGCTCTGCTGTGCGTTCGTTCACCTAAGAGAGTTGAAACTATGTTGAGATTCAGCGAGTCAGAAACACGTTTCTTCTAGGAGCTGCGTTGGGATATTCCCGAGTGAATGGGACCATAGGCTGTACAGAGAAATATCTGCTTCTAAAACCAAAAGTGTGCTATCAAACTGAATGGTTGTCAATGTGTGCATTCAACTGACAGAGTTAAACTCACGTGTGGATTCAGCGGTTTGCAAACCCTTTCTGTGCAGAATCCCAAAACCGGTATTTCCAGCCGAATGCCGGCATACGTACTAAACAGCAGGAAACTTCGTCTAAGACTCAGGAGAAACGTTTCCTTGAAACTGCTCTGCTGTGCGTTCGTTCACCTAAGAGAGTTGAATCTATGTTGAGATTCAGCGAGTCAGAAACACGTTTCTTCTAGGAGCTGCGTTGGGATATTCCCGAGTGAATGGGACCATAGGCTGTACAGAGAAATATCTGCTTCTAAACCAAAAGTGTGCTATCAAACTGAATGGTTGTCAATGTGTGCATTCAACTGACAGAGTTAAACTCACGTGTGGATTCAGCGGTTTGCAAACCCTTTCTGTGCAGAATCCCAAAACCGGTATTTCCAGCCCAATGCCGGCATACGTACTAAACAGCAGGAAACTTCTTCTAAAACTCAGGAGAAACGTTTCCTTGAAAATGCTCTGCTGTGCGTTCGTTCACCTAAGAGAGTTGAATCTATGTTGAGATTCAGCGAGTCAGAAACACGTTTCTTCTAGGAGCTGCGTTGGGATATTCCCGAGTGAATGGGACCATAGGCTGTACAGAGAAATATCTGCTTCTAAAACCAAAAGTGTGCTATCAAACTGAATGGTTGTCAATGTGTGCATTCAACTGACAGAGTTAAACTCACGTGTGGATTCAGCGGTTTGCAAACCCTTTCTGTGCATAATCCCAAAACCGGTAATTCCAACCCAATGCCGGCATACGTACTAAACAGCAGGAAACTTCGTCTAAAACTCAGGAGAAACGTTTCCTTGAAACTACTCTGCTGTGCGTTCGTTCACCTAAGAGAGTTGAATCTATGTTGAGATTCAGCGAGTCAGAAACACGTTTCTTCTAGGAGCTGCGTTGGGATATTCCCGAGTGAATGGGACCATAGGCTATACAGAGAAATATCTGCTTCTAAAACCAAAACGGAGCTATCTAACTGAATGGTTGTCAATGTGTGCATTCAACTGACAGAGTTAAACTCACGTGTGGATTCAGCGGTTTGCAAACCCTTTATGTGCAGAATCCAAAAACCGGTATTTCCAGCCCAATGCCGGCATACGTACTAAAGAGCAGGAAACTTCGTCTAAAACTCAGGAGCAACGTTTCCTTGAAACTGCTCTGCTGTGCGTTCGTTCACCTAAGGGAGTTGAATCTATGTTGAGATTCAGCGAGTCAGAAACACGTTTCTTCTAGGAGCTGCGTTGGGATATTCCCGAGTCAATGGGACCATAGGCTGTACAGAGAAATATCTGCTTCTAAAACCAAAACGGAGCTATCTAACTGAATGGTTGTCAATGTGTGCATTCAACTGACAGAGTTAAACTCACGTGTGGATTCAGCGGTTTGTAACCCTTTCTGTGCAGAATCCCAAAACCGGTATTTCCAGCCCAATGCCGGCATCCGTACTAAACAGCAGGAAACTTCGTCTAAAACTCAGGAGAAACGTTTCCTTGAAACTGCTCTGCTGTGCGTTCGTTCACCTAAGAGAGTTGAAACTATGTTGAGATTCAGCGAGTCAGAAACACGTTTATGCTAGGAGCTGCGTTGGGATATTCCCGAGTGAATGGGACCATAGGCTGTACAGAGAAATATCTGCTTCTGAAACCAAAACGGAGCTATCTAACTGAATGGTTGTCAATGTGTGCATTCAACTGACAGAGTTAAAATCACGTGTGGATTCAGCGGTTTGCAAACCATTTCTGTGCAGAATCCCAAAACCGGTATGTCCAGCCCAATGCCGGCATCCGTACTAAACAGCAGGAAACTTCGTCTAAAACTCAGGAGAAACGTTTCCTTGAAACTGCTCTGCTGCGCGTTCGATCACGTAAGAGAGTTGAATCTATGTTGAGATTCAGCGAGTCAGAAACACGTTTCTTCTAGGAGGTGCGTTGGGATATTCCCGAGTGAATGGGACCATAGGCTGTACAGAGAAATATCTGCTCTTACAACCAAAAGGGAGGTATCTATATGAATGGTTGTCAATGTGTGCATTCAACTGACAGAGTTAAACTCACGTTTGGATTCAGCGGTTTACAATCCCTTTCTGTGCAGAATCCCAAAACCGGTAATTCCAGCTCAATGCCGGCATCCGTACTAAACAGCAGGAAACTTCGTCTAAAACTCAGGAGAAACGTTTCCTTGAAACTGCTCTGCTGTGCGTTCGTTCACCTAAGAGAGTTGAAACTATGTTGAGATTCAGCGAGTCAGAAACACGTTTCTTCTAGGAGCTGCGTTGGGATATTCCCGAGCGAATGGGACCATAGGCTGTACAGAGAAATATCTGCTTCTAAAACCAAAAGTGTGCTATCAAACTGAATGGTTGTCAATGTGTGCATTCAACTGACAGAGTTAAACTCACGTGTGGATTCAGCGGTTTGCAAACCCTTTCTGTGCAGAATCCCTAAACCGGTATTTCCAGCCCAATGCCGGCATCCGTACTAAACAGCAGGAAACTTCGTCTAAAACTCAGGAGAAACGTTTCCTTGAAACTGTTCTGCTGTGCGTTCGTTCACCTAAGAGAGTTGAATCTATGTTGAGATTCAGCGAGTCAGAAACACGTTTCTTCTAGGAGCTGCGTTGGGATATTCCCGAGTCAATGGGACCATAGGCTGTACAGAGAAATATCTGCTTCTAAATCCAAAAGTGTGCTATCAAACTGAATGGTTGTCAATGTGTGCATTCAACTGACAGAGTTAAACTCACGTGTGGATTCAGCGGTTTGCAAACCCTTTCTGTGCAGAATCCCAAAACCGGTAATTCCAACCCAATGCCGGCATACGTACTAAACAGCAGGAAACTTCGTCTAAAACTCAGGAGAAACGTTTCCTTGAAACTGCTCTGCTGTGCGTTCGTTCACCTAAGAGAGTTGAATCTATGTTGAGATTCAGCGAGTCAGAAACACGTTTCTTCTAGGAGCTGCGTTGGGATACTCCCGAGTGAATGGGACCATAGGCTGTACAGAGAAATATCTGCTTCTAAAACCAAAACGGAGCTATCTAACTGAATGGTTGTCAATGTGTGCATTCAACTGACAGAGTTAAACTCACGTGTGGATTCAGCGGTTTACAAACCCTTTCTGTGCAGAATCCCAAAACCGGTATTTCCAGCCCAATGCCGGCATACGTACTAAACAGCAGGAAACTTCGTCTAAGACTCAAGAGAAACGTTTCCTTGAAACTGCTCTGCTGTGCGATCGTTCACCTAAGAGAGTTGAATCTATGTTGAGATTCAGCGAGTCAGAATCACGTTTCTTCTAGGAGCTGCGTTGGGATATTCCCGAGCGAATGGGACCATAGGCTGTACAGAGAAATATCTGCTTCTAAAACCAAAACGGAGCTATCTAACTGAATGGTTGTCAATGTGTGCATTCAACTGACAGAGTTAAACTCACGTGTGGATTCAGCGGTTTGCAAACCCTTTCTGTGCAGAATCCCAAAACCGGTATTTCCAGCCCAATGCCGGCATCCGTACTAAACAGCAGGAAACTTCGTCTGAAACTCAGGAGAAACGTTTCCTTGAAACTGCTCTGCTGTGCGTTCGATCACCTAAGAGAGTTGAATCTATGTTGAGATTCAGCGAGTCAGAAACACGTTTCTTCTAGGAGCTGCGTTGGGATATTCCCGAGTGAATGGGACCATAGGCTGTACAGAGAAATATCTGCTCCTACAACCAAAAGGGTGGTATCTAACTGAATGGTTGTCAATGTGTGCATTCAACTGACAGAGTTAAACTCACGTTTGGATTCAGCGGTTTACAAACCCTTTCTGTGCAGAATCCCACAACCGGTAATTCCAGCTCAATGCCGGCATCCGTACTAAACAGCAGGAAACTTCGTCTAAAACTCAGGAAAAACGTTTCCTTGAAACTGCTCTGCTGTGCGTTCGTTCACCTAAGAGAGTTGAAACTATGTTGCGATTCAGCGAGTCAGAAACACGTTTATGCTAGGAGCTGCGTTGGGATATTCCCGAGTGAATGGGACCATAGGCTGTACAGAGAAATATCTGCTTCTGAAACCAAAACGGAGCTATCTAACTGAATGGTTGTCAATGTGTGCATTCAACTGACAGAGTTAAACTCACGTGTGGATTCAGCGGTTTGGAAACCATTTCTGTGCAGAATCCCAAAACCGGTATGTCCAGCCCAATGCCGGCATCCGTACTAAGCAGCAGGAAACTTCGTCTAAAACTCAGGAGAAACGTTTCCTTGAAACTGCTCTGCTGTGCGTTCGTTCACCTAAGAGAGTTGAATCTATGTTGAGGTTCAGCGAGTCAGAAACACGTTTCTTCTAGGAGCTGCGTTGGGATATTCCCGAGTGAATGGGACCATAGGCTGTACAGAGAAATATCTGCTTCTAAAACCAAAACGGAGCTATCTAACTGAATGGTTGTCAATGTGTGCATTCAACTGACAGAGTTAAACTCACATGTGGATTCAGCGGTTTGCAAACCCTTTCTGTGCAGAATCCCAAAACCGGTATTTCCAGCCCAATGACGGCATACGTACTAAAGAGCAGGAAACTTCGTCTAAAACTCAGGAGCAACGTTTCCTTGAAACTGCTCTGCTGTGCGTTCGTTCACCTAAGAGAATTGAAACTATGTTGAGATTCAGCGAGTCAGAAACACGTTTCTTCTAGGAGCTGCGTTGGGATATTCCCGAGTGAATGGGACCATAGGCTGTACAGAGAAATATCTGCTTCTAAAACGAAAAGTGTGCTATCAAACTGAATGGTTGTCAATGTGTGCATTCAACTGACAGAGTTAAACTCACGTGTGGATTCAGCGGTTTGCAAACCCTTTCTGTGCATAATCCCAAAACCGGTAATTCCAACCCAATGCCGGCATACGTACTAAACAGCAGGAAACTTCGTCTAAAACTCAGGAGAAACGTTTCCTTGAAACTGCTCTGCTGTGCGTTCGTTCACCTAAGAGAGTTGAATCTATGTTGAGATTCAGCGAGTCAGAAACACGTTTCTTCTAGGAGCTGCGTTGGGATATTCCCGAGTGAATGGGACCATAGGCTATACAGAGAAATATCTGCTTCTAAAACCAAAACGGAGCTATCTAACTGAATGGTTGTCAATGTGTGCATTCAACTGACAGAGTTAAACTCACATGTGGATTCAGCGGTTTGCAAACCCTTTCTGTGCAGAATCCCAAAACCGGTATTTCCAGCCCAATGCCGGCATACGTACTAAAGAGCCGGAAACTTCGTCTAAAACTCAGGAGCAACGTTTCCTTGAAACTGCTCTGCTGTGCGTTCGTTCACCTAAGAGAATTGAAACTATGTTGAGATTCAGCGAGTCAGAAACACGTTTCTTCTAGGAGCTGCGTTGGGATATTCCCGAGTGAATGGGACCATAGGCTGTACAGAGAAATATCTGCTTCTAAAACCAAAAGTGTGCTATCAAACTGAATGGTTGTCAATGTGTGCATTCAACTGACAGAGTTAAACTCACGTGTGGATTCAGCGGTTTGCAAACCCTTTCTGTGCAGAATCCCAAAACCGGTATTTCCAGCCCAATGCCGGCATACGTACTAAACAGCAGGAAACTTCGTCTAAGACTCAAGAGAAACGTTCCCTTGAAACTGCTCTGCTGTGCGTTCGTTCACCTAAGAGAGTTGAATCTATGTTGAGATTCAGCGAGTCAGAAACACGTTTCTTCTAGGAGCTGCGTTGGGATATTCCCGAGTGAATGGGACCATAGGCTGTACAGAGAAATATCTGCTTCTAAAACCAAAACGGAGCTCTCTAACTGAATGGTTGTCAATGTGTGCATTCAACTGACAGAGTTAAACTCACGTTTGGATTCAGCGGTTTACAAACCCTTTCTGTGCAGAATCCCAAAACCGGTAATTCCAGCTCAATGCCGGCATCCGTACTAAACAGCAGGAAACTTCGTCTAAAACTCAGGAGAAACGTTTCCTTGAAACTGCTCTGCTGTGCGTTCGTTCACCTAAGAGAGTTGAAACTATGTTGCGATTCAGCGAGTCAGAAACACGTTTATGCTAGGAGCTGCGTTGGGATATTCCCGAGTGAATGTGATCATAGGCTGTACAGAGAAATATCTGCTTCTGAAACCAAAACGGAGCTATCTAACTGAATGGTTGTCAATGTGTGCATTCAACTGACAGAGTGAAACTCACGTGTGGATTCAGCGGTTTGCAAACCATTTCTGTGCAGAATCCCAAAACCGGTATGTCCAGCCCAATGCTGGCATCCGTACTAAACAGCAGAAAACTTCGTCTAAAACTCAGGAGAAACGTTTCCTTGAAACTGCTCTGCTGTGCGTTCGTTCACCTAAGATAGTTGAATCTATGTTGAGATTCAGCGAGTCAGAAACACGTTTCTTCTAGGAGCTGCGTTAGGATATTCCCGAGTGAATGGGACCATAGGCTGTGCAGAGTAATATCTGCTTCTAAAACCAAAACGGAGCTATCTAACTGAATGGTTGTCAATGTGTGCATTCAACTGACGGAGTTAAACTCACGTGTGGATTCAGCGGTTTGCAAACCCTTTATGTGCAGAATCCAAAAACCGGTATTTCCAGCCCAATGCCGGCATACGTACTAAAGAGCAGGAAACTTCGTCTAAAACTCAGGAGCAACGTTTCCTTGAAACTGCTCTGCTGTGCGTTCGTTCACCTAAGGGAGTTGAATCTATGTTGAGATTCAGCGAGTCAGAAACACGTTTCTTCTAGGAGCTGCGTTGGGATATTCCCGAGTGAATGGGACCATAGGCTGTACAGAGAAATATCTGCTTCTAAAACCAAAACGGAGCTATCTAACTGAATGGTTGTCAATGTGTGCATTCAACTGACAGAGTTAAACTCACGTGTGGATTCAGCGGTTTGTAACCCTTTCTGTGCAGAATCCCAAAACCGGTATTTCCAGCCCAATGCCGGCATCCGTACTAAACAGCAGGAAACTTCGTCTAAAACTCAGGAGAAACGTTTCCTTGAAACTGCTCTGCTGTGCGTTCGTTCACCTAAGAGAGTTGAAACTATGTTGCGATTCAGCGAGTCAGAAACACGTTTATGCTAGGAGCTGCGTTGGGATATTCCCGAGTGAATGGGACCATAGGCTGTACAGAGAAATATCTGCTTCTAAAACCAAAACGGAGCTATCTAACTGAATGGTTGTCAATGTGTGCATTCAACTGACAGAGTTAAAATCACGTGTGGATTCAGCGGTTTGCAAACCATTTCTGTGCAGAATCCCAAAACCGGTATGTCCAGCCCAATGCCGGCATCCGTACTAAACAGCAGGAAACTTCGTCTAAAACTCAGGAGAAACGTTTCCTTGAAACTGCTCTGCTGCGCGTTCGATCACCTAAGAGAGTTGAATCTATGTTGAGATTCAGCGAGTCAGAAACACGTTTCTTCTAGGAGGTGCGTTGGGATATTCCCGAGTGAATGGGACCATAGGCTGTACAGAGAAATATCTGCTCTTACAACCAAAAGGGTGGTATCTATATGAATGGTTGTCAATGTGTGCATTCAACTGACAGAGTTAAACTCACGTTTGGATTCAGCGGTTTACAATCCCTTTCTGTGCAGAATCCCAAAACCGGTAATTCCAGCTCAATGCCGGCATCCGTACTAAACAGCAGGAAACTTCGTCTAAAACTCAGGAGAAACGTTTCCTTGAAACTGCTCTGCTGTGCGTTCGTTCACCTAAGAGAGTTGAAACTATGTTGAGATTCAGCGAGTCAGAAACACGTTTCTTCTAGGAGCTGCGTTGGGATATTCCCGAGCGAATGGGACCATAGGCTGTACAGAGAAATATCTGCTTCTAAAACCAAAAGTGTGCTATCAAACTGAATGGTTGTCAATGTGTGCATTCAACTGACAGAGTTAAACTCACGTGTGGATTCAGCGGTTTGCAAACCCTTTCTGTGCAGAATCCCTAAACCGGTATTTCCAGCCCAATGCCGGCATCCGTACTAAACAGCAGGAAACTTCGTCTAAAACTCAGGAGAAACGTTTCCTTGAAACTGTTCTGCTGTGCGTTCGTTCACCTAAGAGAGTTGAATCTATGTTGAGATTCAGCGAGTCAGAAACACGTTTCTTCTAGGAGCTGCGTTGGGATATTCCCGAGTGAATGGGACCATAGGCTGTACAGAGAAATATCTGCTTCTAAATCCAAAAGTGTGCTATCAAACTGAATGGTTGTCAATGTGTGCATTCAACTGACAGAGTTAAACTCACGTGTGGATTCAGCGGTTTGCAAACCCTTTCTGTGCAGAATCCCAAAACCGGTAATTCCAACCCAATGCCGGCATACGTACTAAACAGCAGGAAACTTCGTCTAAAACTCAGGAGAAACGTTTCCTTGAAACTGCTCTGCTGTGCGTTCGTTCACCTAAGAGAGTTGAATCTATGTTGAGATTCAGCGAGTCAGAAACACGTTTCTTCTAGGAGCTGCGTTGGGATACTCCCGAGTGAATGGGACCATAGGCTGTACAGAGAAATATCTGCTTCTAAAACCAAAACGGAGCTATCTAACTGAATGGTTGTCAATGTGTGCATTCAACTGACAGAGTTAAACTCACGTGTGGATTCAGCGGTTTACAAACCCTTTCTGTGCAGAATCCCAAAACCGGTATTTCCAGCCCAATGCCGGCATACGTACTAAACAGCAGGAAACTTCGTCTAAGACTCAAGAGAAACGTTTCCTTGAAACTGCTCTGCTGTGCGATCGTTCACCTAAGAGAGTTGAATCTATGTTGAGATTCAGCGAGTCAGAATCACGTTTCTTCTAGGAGCTGCGTTGGGATATTCCCGAGTGAATGGGACCATAGGCTGTACAGAGAAATATCTGCTTCTGAAACCAAAACGGAGCTATCTAACTGAATGGTTGTCAATGTGTGCATTCAACTGACAGAGTTAAACTCACGTGTGGATTCAGCGGTTTGGAAACCATTTCTGTGCAGAATCCCAAAACCGGTATGTCCAGCCCAATGCCGGCATCCGTACTAAGCAGCAGGAAACTTCGTCTAAAACTCAGGAGAAACGTTTCCTTGAAACTGCTCTGCTGTGCGTTCGTTCACCTAAGAGAATTGAAACTATGTTGAGATTCAGCGAGTCAGAAACACGTTTCTTCTAGGAGCTGCGTTGGGATATTCCCGAGTGAATGGGACCATAGGCTGTACAGAGAAATATCTGCTTCTAAAACCAAAAGTGTGCTATCAAACTGAATGGTTGTCAATGTGTGCATTCAACTGACAGAGTTAAACTCACGTGTGGATTCAGCGGTTTGCAAACCCTTTCTGTGCAGAATCCCAAAACCGGTATTTCCAGCCCAATGCCGGCATACGTACTAAACAGCAGGAAACTTCGTCTAAGACTCAAGAGAAACGTTCCCTTGAAACTGCTCTGCTGTGCGTTCGTTCACCTAAGAGAGTTGAATCTATGTTGAGATTCAGCGAGTCAGAAACACGTTTCTTCTAGGAGCTGCGTTGGGATATTCCCGAGTGAATGGGACCATAGGCTGTACAGAGAAATATCTGCTTCTAAAACCAAAACGGAGCTCTCTAACTGAATGGTTGTCAATGTGTGCATTCAACTGACAGAGTTAAACTCACGTTTGGATTCAGCGGTTTACAAACCCTTTCTGTGCAGAATCCCAAAACCGGTAATTCCAGCTCAATGCCGGCATCCGTACTAAACAGCAGGAAACTTCGTCTAAAACTCAGGAGAAACGTTTCCTTGAAACTGCTCTGCTGTGCGTTCGTTCACCTAAGAGAGTTGAAACTATGTTGCGATTCAGCGAGTCAGAAACACGTTTATGCTAGGAGCTGCGTTGGGATATTCCCGAGTGAATGTGATCATAGGCTGTACAGAGAAATATCTGCTTCTGAAACCAAAACGGAGCTATCTAACTGAATGGTTGTCAATGTGTGCATTCAACTGACAGAGTGAAACTCACGTGTGGATTCAGCGGTTTGCAAACCATTTCTGTGCAGAATCCCAAAACCGGTATGTCCAGCCCAATGCTGGCATCCGTACTAAACAGCAGAAAACTTCGTCTAAAACTCAGGAGAAACGTTTCCTTGAAACTGCTCTGCTGTGCGTTCGTTCACCTAAGATAGTTGAATCTATGTTGAGATTCAGCGAGTCAGAAACACGTTTCTTCTAGGAGCTGCGTTAGGATATTCCCGAGTGAATGGGACCATAGGCTGTGCAGAGTAATATCTGCTTCTAAAACCAAAACGGAGCTATCTAACTGAATGGTTGTCAATGTGTGCATTCAACTGACGGAGTTAAACTCACGTGTGGATTCAGCGGTTTGCAAACCCTTTATGTGCAGAATCCAAAAACCGGTATTTCCAGCCCAATGCCGGCATACGTACTAAAGAGCAGGAAACTTCGTCTAAAACTCAGGAGCAACGTTTCCTTGAAACTGCTCTGCTGTGCGTTCGTTCACCTAAGGGAGTTGAATCTATGTTGAGATTCAGCGAGTCAGAAACACGTTTCTTCTAGGAGCTGCGTTGGGATATTCCCGAGTGAATGGGACCATAGGCTGTACAGAGAAATATCTGCTTCTAAAACCAAAACGGAGCTATCTAACTGAATGGTTGTCAATGTGTGCATTCAACTGACAGAGTTAAACTCACGTGTGGATTCAGCGGTTTGTAACCCTTTCTGTGCAGAATCCCAAAACCGGTATTTCCAGCCCAATGCCGGCATCCGTACTAAACAGCAGGAAACTTCGTCTAAAACTCAGGAGAAACGTTTCCTTGAAACTGCTCTGCTGTGCGTTCGTTCACCTAAGAGAGTTGAAACTATGTTGCGATTCAGCGAGTCAGAAACACGTTTATGCTAGGAGCTGCGTTGGGATATTCCCGAGTGAATGGGACCATAGGCTGTACAGAGAAATATCTGCTTCTAAAACCAAAACGGAGCTATCTAACTGAATGGTTGTCAATGTGTGCATTCAACTGACAGAGTTAAAATCACGTGTGGATTCAGCGGTTTGCAAACCATTTCTGTGCAGAATCCCAAAACCGGTATGTCCAGCCCAATGCCGGCATCCGTACTAAACAGCAGGAAACTTCGTCTAAAACTCAGGAGAAACGTTTCCTTGAAACTGCTCTGCTGCGCGTTCGATCACCTAAGAGAGTTGAATCTATGTTGAGATTCAGCGAGTCAGAAACACGTTTCTTCTAGGAGGTGCGTTGGGATATTCCCGAGTGAATGGGACCATAGGCTGTACAGAGAAATATCTGCTCTTACAACCAAAAGGGTGGTATCTATATGAATGGTTGTCAATGTGTGCATTCAACTGACAGAGTTAAACTCACGTTTGGATTCAGCGGTTTACAATCCCTTTCTGTGCAGAATCCCAAAACCGGTAATTCCAGCTCAATGCCGGCATCCGTACTAAACAGCAGGAAACTTCGTCTAAAACTCAGGAGAAACGTTTCCTTGAAACTGCTCTGCTGTGCGTTCGTTCACCTAAGAGAGTTGAAACTATGTTGAGATTCAGCGAGTCAGAAACACGTTTCTTCTAGGAGCTGCGTTGGGATATTCCCGAGCGAATGGGACCATAGGCTGTACAGAGAAATATCTGCTTCTAAAACCAAAAGTGTGCTATCAAACTGAATGGTTGTCAATGTGTGCATTCAACTGACAGAGTTAAACTCACGTGTGGATTCAGCGGTTTGCAAACCCTTTCTGTGCAGAATCCCTAAACCGGTATTTCCAGCCCAATGCCGGCATCCGTACTAAACAGCAGGAAACTTCGTCTAAAACTCAGGAGAAACGTTTCCTTGAAACTGTTCTGCTGTGCGTTCGTTCACCTAAGAGAGTTGAATCTATGTTGAGATTCAGCGAGTCAGAAACACGTTTCTTCTAGGAGCTGCGTTGGGATATTCCCGAGTGAATGGGACCATAGGCTGTACAGAGAAATATCTGCTTCTAAATCCAAAAGTGTGCTATCAAACTGAATGGTTGTCAATGTGTGCATTCAACTGACAGAGTTAAACTCACGTGTGGATTCAGCGGTTTGCAAACCCTTTCTGTGCAGAATCCCAAAACCGGTAATTCCAACCCAATGCCGGCATACGTACTAAACAGCAGGAAACTTCGTCTAAAACTCAGGAGAAACGTTTCCTTGAAACTGCTCTGCTGTGCGTTCGTTCACCTAAGAGAGTTGAATCTATGTTGAGATTCAGCGAGTCAGAAACACGTTTCTTCTAGGAGCTGCGTTGGGATACTCCCGAGTGAATGGGACCATAGGCTGTACAGAGAAATATCTGCTTCTAAAACCAAAACGGAGCTATCTAACTGAATGGTTGTCAATGTGTGCATTCAACTGACAGAGTTAAACTCACGTGTGGATTCAGCGGTTTACAAACCCTTTCTGTGCAGAATCCCAAAACCGGTATTTCCAGCCCAATGCCGGCATACGTACTAAACAGCAGGAAACTTCGTCTAAGACTCAAGAGAAACGTTTCCTTGAAACTGCTCTGCTGTGCGATCGTTCACCTAAGAGAGTTGAATCTATGTTGAGATTCAGCGAGTCAGAATCACGTTTCTTCTAGGAGCTGCGTTGGGATATTCCCGAGCGAATGGGACCATAGGCTGTACAGAGAAATATCTGCTTCTAAAACCAAAACGGAGCTATCTAACTGAATGGTTGTCAATGTGTGCATTCAACTGACAGAGTTAAACTCACGTGTGGATTCAGCGGTTTGCAAACCCTTTCTGTGCAGAATCCCAAAACCGGTATTTCCAGCCCAATGCCGGCATCCGTACTAAACAGCAGGAAACTTCGTCTAAAACTCAGGAGAAACGTTTCCTTGAAACTGCTCTGCTGTGCGTTCGATCACCTAAGAGAGTTGAATCTATGTTGAGATTCAGCGAGTCAGAAACACGTTTCTTCTAGGAGCTGCGTTGGGATATTCCCGAGTGAATGGGACCATAGGCTGTACAGAGAAATATCTGCTCCTACAACCAAAAGGGTGGTATCTAACTGAATGGTTGTCAATGTGTGCATTCAACTGACAGAGTTAAACTCACGTTTGGATTCAGCGGTTTACAAACCCTTTCTGTGCAGAATCCCACAACCGGTAATTCCAGCTCAATGCCGGCATCCGTACTAAACAGCAGGAAACTTCGTCTAAAACTCAGGAAAAACGTTTCCTTGAAACTGCTCTGCTGTGCGTTCGTTCACCTAAGAGAGTTGAAACTATGTTGCGATTCAGCGAGTCAGAAACACGTTTATGCTAGGAGCTGCGTTGGGATATTCCCGAGTGAATGGGACCATAGGCTGTACAGAGAAATATCTGCTTCTGAAACCAAAACGGAGCTATCTAACTGAATGGTTGTCAATGTGTGCATTCAACTGACAGAGTTAAACTCACGTGTGGATTCAGCGGTTTGGAAACCATTTCTGTGCAGAATCCCAAAACCGGTATGTCCAGCCCAATGCCGGCATCCGTACTAAGCAGCAGGAAACTTCGTCTAAAACTCAGGAGAAACGTTTCCTTGAAACTGCTCTGCTGTGCGTTCGTTCACCTAAGAGAGTTGAATCTATGTTGAGATTCAGCGAGTCAGAAACACGTTTCTTCTAGGAGCTGCGTTGGGATATTCCCGAGTGAATGGGACCATAGGCTATACAGAGAAATATCTGCTTCTAAAACCAAAAGTGTGCTATCAAACTGAATGGTTGTCAATGTGTGCATTCAACTGACAGAGTTAAACTCACGTGTGGATTCAGCGGTTTGCAAACCCTTTCTGTGCAGAATCCCAAAACCGCTATTTCCAGCCCAATGCCGGCATCCGTACTAAACAGCAGGAAACTTCGTCTAAAACTCAGGAGAAACGTTTCCTTGAAACTGCTCTGCTGTGCGTTCGTTCACCTAAGAGAGTTGAATCTATGTTGAGATTCAGCGAGTCAGAAACACGTTTCTTCTAGGAGCTGCGTTGGGATATTCCCGAGTGAATGGGACCATAGGCTGTACAGAGAAATATCTGCTTCTAAAACCAAAACGGAGCTATCTAACTGAATGGTTGTCAATGTGTGCATTCAACTGACAGAGTTAAACTCACATGTGGATTCAGCGGTTTGCAAACCCTTTCTGTGCAGAATCCCAAAACCGGTATTTCCAGCCCAATGACGGCATACGTACTAAAGAGCAGGAAACTTCGTCTGAAACTCAGGAGCAACGTTTCCTTGAAACTGCTCTGCTGTGCGTTCGTTCACCTAAGAGAATTGAAACTATGTTGAGATTCAGCGAGTCAGAAACACGTTTCTTCTAGGAGCTGCGTTGGGATATTCCCGAGTGAATGGGACCATAGGCTGTACAGAGAAATATCTGCTTCTAAAACCAAAACGGAGCTATCTAACTGAATGGTTGTCAATGTGTGCATTCAACTGACAGAGTTAAACTCACGTTTGGATTCAGCGGTTTACAAACCCTTTCTGTGCAGAATCCCAAAACCGGTAATTCCAGCTCAATGCCGGCATCCGTACTAAACAGCAGGAAACTTCGTCTAAAACTCAGGAGAAACGTTTCCTTGAAACTGCTCTGCTGTGCGTTCGTTCACCTAAGAGAGTTGAATCTATGTTGAGATTCAGCGAGTCAGAAACACGTTTCTTCTAGGAGCTGCGTTGGGATATTCCCGAGTGAATGGGACCATAGGCTGTACAGAGAAATATCTGCTTCTAAAACCAAAAGTGTGCTATCAAACTGAATGGTTGTCAATGTGTGCATTCAACTGACAGAGTTAAACTCACGTGTGGATTCAGCGGTTTGCAAACCCTTTCTGTGCAGAATCCCAAAACCGCTATTTCCAGCCCAATGCCGGCATCCGTACTAAACAGCAGGAAACTTCGTCTAAAACTCAGGAGAAACGTTACCTTGAAACTGCTCTGCTGGGCGTTCGTTCACCTAAGAGAGTTGAATCTATGTTGAGATTCAGCGAGTCAGAAAAACGTTTCTTCTAGGAGCTGCGTTGGGATATTCCCGAGTGAATGGGACCATAGGCTGTACAGAGAAATATCTGCTTCTAAAACCAAAACGGAGCTATCTAACTGAATGGTTGTCAATGTGTGCATTCAACTGACAGAGTTAAACTCACATGTGGATTCAGCGGTTTGCAAACCCTTTCTGTGCAGAATCCCAAAACCGGTAATTCCAGCCCAATGCCGGCATACGTACTAAAGAGCAGGAAACTTCGTCTAAAACTCAGGAGCAACGTTTCCTTGAAACTGCTCTGCTGTGCGTTCGTTCACCTAAGAGAATTGAAACTATGTTGAGATTCAGCGAGTCAGAAACACGTTTCTTCTAGGAGCTGCGTTGGGATATTCCCGAGTGAATGGGACCATAGGCTGTACAGAGAAATATCTGCTTCTAAAACCAAAACGGAGCTATCTAACTGAATGGTTGTCAATGTGTGCATTCAACTGACAGAGTTAAACTCACGTTTGGATTCAGCGGTTTACAAACCCTTTCTGTGCAGAATCCCAAAACCGGTAATTCCAGCTCAATGCCGGCATCCGTACTAAACAGCAGGAAACTTCGTCTAAAACTCAGGAGAAACGTTTCCTTGAAACTGCTCTGCTGTGCGTTCGTTCACCTAAGAGAGTTGAAACTATGTTGCGATTCAGCGAGTCAGAAACACGTTTATGCTAGGAGCTGCGTTGGGATATTCCCGAGTGAATGGGACCATAGGCTGTACAGACAAATATCTGCTTCTGAAACCAAAACGGAGCTATCTAACTGAATGGTTGTCAATGTGTGCATTCAACTGACAGAGTTAAACTCACGTGTGGATTCAGCGGTTTGCAAACCATTTCTGTGCAGAATCCCAAAACCGGTATGTCCAGCCCAATGCCGGCATCCGTACTAAACAGCAGGAAACTTCATCTAAAACTCAAGAGAAAAGTTTCCTTGAAACTGCTCTGCTGTGCGTTCGTTCACCTAAGATAGTTGAATCTATGTTGAGATTCAGCGAGTCAGAAACACGTTTCTTCTAGGAGCTGCGTTAGGATATTCCCGAGTGAATGGGACCATAGGCTGTGCAGAGTAATATCTGCTTCTAAAACCAAAACGGAGCTATCTAACTGAATGGTTGTCAATGTGTGCATTCAACTGACAGAGTTAAACTCACGTGTGGATTCAGCGGTTTGCAAACCCTTTATGTGCAGAATCCAAAAACCGGTATTTCCAGCCCAATGCCGGCATACGTACTAAAGAGCAGGAAACTTCATCTAAAACTCAGGAGCAACGTTTCCTTGAAACTGCTCTGCTGTGCGTTCGTTCACCTAAGGGAGTTGAATCTATGTTGAGATTCAGCGAGTCAGAAACACGTTTTTTCTAGGAGGTGCGTTGGGATATTCCCGAGTGAATGGGACCATAGGCTGTACAGAGAAATATCTGCTTCTAAAACCAAAACGGAGCTATCTAACTGAATGGTTGTCAATGTGTGCATTCAACTGACAGAGTTAAACTCACGTGTGGATTCAGCGGTTTGTAACCCTTTCTGTGCAGAATCCCAAAACTGGTATTTCCAGCCCAATGCCGGCATCCGTACTAAACAGCAGGAAACTTCGTCTAAAACTCAGGAGAAACTTTTCCTTGAAACTGCTCTGCTGTACGTTCGTTCACCTAAGAGAGTTGAATCTATGTTGAGATTCAGCGAGTCAGAAACACGTTTCTTCTAGGAGCTGCGTTGGGATATTCCCGAGTGAATGGGACCATAGGCTGTACAGAGAAATATCTGCTTCTAAAACCAAAACGGAGCTATCTAACTGAATGGTTGTCAATGTGTGCATTCAACTGACAGAGTTAAACTCACGTGTGGATTCAGCGGTTTGCAAACCCTTTCTGTGCAGAATCCCAAAACCGGTATTTCCAGCCCAATGCCGGCATCCGTACTAAACAGCAGGAAACTTCGTCTAAAACTCAGGAGAAACGTTTCCTTGAAACTGCTCTGCTGTGCGTTCGTTCACCTAAGAGAGTTGAAACTATGTTGAGATTGAGCGAGTCAGAAACACGTTTATGCTAGGAGCTGCGTTGGGATATTCCCGAGTGAATGGGACCATAGGCTGTACAGAGAAATATCTGCTTCTGAAACCAAAACGGAGCTATCTAACTGAATGGTTGTCAATGTGTGCATTCAACTGACAGAGTTAAACTCACGTGTGGATTCAGCGGTTTGAAAACCATTTCTGTGCAGAATCCCAAAACCGGTATGTCCAGTCCAATGCCGGCATCCGTACTAAACAGCAGGAAACTTCGTCTAAAACTCAGGAGAAACGTTTCCTTGAAACTGCTCTGCTGCGCGTTCGATCACCTAAGAGAGTTGAATCTATGTTGAGATTCAGCGAGTCAGAAACACGTTTCTTCTAGGAGGTGCGTTGGGATATTCCCGAGTGAATGGGACCATAGGCTGTACAGAGAAATATCTGCTCTTACAACCAAAAGGGTGGTATCTAACTGAATGGTTGTCAATGTGTGCATTCAACTGACAGAGTTAAACTCACGTTTGGATTCAGCGGTTTACAATCCCTTTCTGTGCAGAATCCCAAAACCGGTAATTCCAGCTCAATGCCGGCATCCGTACTAAACAGCAGGAAACTTCGTCTAAAACTCAGGAGAAACGTTTCCTTGAAACTGCTCTGCTGTGCGTTCGTTCACCTAAGAGAGTTGAAACTATGTTGAGATTCAGCGAGTCAGAAACACGTTTCTTCTAGGAGCTGCGTTGGGATATTCCCGAGCGAATGTGACCATAGGCTGTACAGAGAAATATCTGCTTCTAAAACCAAAAGTGTGCTATCAAACTGAATGGTTGTCAATGTGTGCATTCAACTGACAGAGTTAAACTCACGTGTGGATTCAGCGGTTTGCAAACCCTTTCTGTGCAGAATCCCTAAACCGGTATTTCCAGCCCAATGCCGGCATCCGTACTAAACAGCAGGAAACTTCGTCTAAAACTCAGGAGAAACGTTTCCTTGAAACTGTTCTGCTGTGCGTTCGTTCACCTAAGAGAGTTGAATCTATGTTGAGATTCAGCGAGTCAGAAACACGTTTCTTCTAGGAGCTGCGTTGGGATATTCCCGAGTGAATGGGACCATAGGCTGTACAGAGAAATATCTGCTTCTAAAACCAAAAGTGTGCTATCAAACTGAATGGTGGTCAATGTGTGCATTCAACTGACAGAGTTAAACTCACGTGTGGATTCAGCGGTTTGCAAACCCTTTCTGTGCAGAATCCCAAAACCGGTAATTCCAACCCAATGCCGGCATCCGTACTAAACAGCAGGAAACTTCGTCTAAAACTCAGGAGAAACGTTTCCTTGAAACTGCTCTGCTGTGCGTTCGTTCACCTAAGAGAGTTGAAACTATGTTGAGATTCAGCGAGTCAGAAACACGTTTATGCTAGGAGCTGCGTTGGGATATTCCCGAGTGAATGGGACCATAGGCTGTACAGAGAAATATCTGCTTCTAAAACCAAAACGGAGCTATCTAACTGAATGGTTGTCAATGTGTGCATTCAACTGACAGAGTTAAACTCACGTGTGGATTCAGCGGTTTGCAAACCATTTCTGTGCAGAATCCCAAAACCGGTATTTCCAGCCCAATGCCGGCATACGTACTAAACAGTAGGAAACTTCGTCTAAAACTCAGGAGCAACGTTTCCTTGAAACTGCTCTGCTGTGCGTTCGTTCACCTAAGAGAGTTGAATCTATGTTGAGATTCAGCGAGTCAGAAACACGTTTCTTCTAGGAGCTGCGTTGGGATATTCCCGAGTGAATGGGACCATAGGCTGTACAGAGAAATATCTGCTTCTAAAACCAAAAGTGTGCTATCAAACTGAATGGTTGTCAATGTGTGCATTCAACAGACAGAGTTAAACTCACGTGTGGATTCAGCGGTTTGCAAACCCTTTCTGTGCAGAATCCCTAAACCGGTATTTCCAGCCCAATGCCGGCATCCGTACTAAACAGCAGGAAACTTCGTCTAAAACTCAGGAGAAACGTTTCCTTGTAACTGTTCTGCTGTGCGTTCGTTCACCTAAGAGAGTTGAATCTATGTTGAGATTCAGCGAGTCAGAAACACGTTTCTTCTAGGAGCTGCGTTGGGATATTCCCGAGTGAATGGGACCATAGGCTGTACAGAGAAATATCTGCTTCTAAATCCAAAAGTGTGCTATCAAACTGAATGGTTGTCAATGTGTGCATTCAACTGACAGAGTTAAACTCACGTGTGGATTCAGCGGTTTGCAAACCCTTTCTGTGCAGAATCCCAAAACCGGTAATTCCAACCCAATGCCGGCATACGTACTAAACAGCAGGAAACTTCGTCTAAAACTCAGGAGAAACGTTTCCTTGAAACTGCTCTGCTGTGCGTTCGTTCACCTAAGAGAGTTGAATCTATGTTGAGATTCAGCGAGTCAGAAACACGTTTCTTCTAGGAGCTGCGTTGGGATACTCCCGAGTGAATGGGACCATAGGCTGTACAGAGAAATATCTGCTTCTAAAACCAAAACGGAGCTATCTAACTGAATGGTTGTCAATGTGTGCATTCAACTGACAGAGTTAAACTCACGTGTGGATTCAGCGGTTTACAAACCCTTTCTGTGCAGAATCCCAAAACCGGTATTTCCAGCCCAATGCCGGCATACGTACTAAACAGCAGGAAACTTCGTCTAAGACTCAAGAGAAACGTTTCCTTGAAACTGCTCTGCTGTGCGATCGTTCACCTAAGAGAGTTGAATCTATGTTGAGATTCAGCGAGTCAGAAACACGTTTCTTCTAGGAGCTGCGTTGGGATATTCCCGAGCGAATGGGACCATAGGCTGTACAGAGAAATATCTGCTTCTAAAACCAAAACGGAGCTATCTAACTGAATGGTTGTCAATGTGTGCATTCAACTGACAGAGTTAAACTCACGTGTGGATTCAGCGGTTTGCAAACCCTTTCTGTGCAGAATCCCAAAACCGGTATTTCCAGCCCAATGCCGGCATCCGTACTAAACAGCAGGAAACTTCGTCTAAAACTCAGGAGAAACGTTTCCTTGAAACTGCTCTGCTGTGCGTTCGATCACCTAAGAGAGTTGAATCTATGTTGAGATTCAGCGAGTCAGAAACACGTTTCTTCTAGGAGCTGCGTTGGGATATTCCCGAGTGAATGGGACCATAGGCTGTACAGAGAAATATCTGCTCCTACAACCAAAAGGGTGGTATCTAACTGAATGGTTGTCAATGTGTGCATTCAACTGACAGAGTTAAACTCACGTTTGGATTCAGCGGTTTACAAACCCTTTCTGTGCAGAATCCCAAAACCGGTAATTCCAGCTCAATGCCGGCATCCGTACTAAACAGCAGGAAACTTCGTCTAAAACTCAGGAAAAACGTTTCCTTGAAACTGCTCTGCTGTGCGTTCGTTCACCTAAGAGAGTTGAAACTATGTTGCGATTCAGCGAGTCAGAAACACGTTTATGCTAGGAGGTGCGTTGGGATATTCCCGAGTGAATGGGACCATAGGCTGTACAGTCAAATATCTGCTTCTGAAACCAAAACGGAGCTATCTAACTGAATGGTTGTCAATGTGTGCATTCAACTGACAGAGTTAAACTCACGTGTGGATTCAGCGGTTTGCAAACCCTTTCTGTGCAGAATCCCAAAACCGCTATTTCCAGCCCAATGCCGGCATCCGTACTAAACAGCAGGAAACTTCGTCTAAAACTCAGGAGAAACTTTTCCTTGAAACTGCTCTGCTGTGCGTTCGTTCACCTAAGAGAGTTGAATCTACGTTGAGATTCAGCGAGTCAGAAACACGTTTCTTCTAGGAGCTGCGATGGGATATTCCCGAGTGAATGGGACCATAGGCTGTACAGAGAAATATCTGCTTCTAAATCCAAAAGTGTGCTATCAAACTGAATGGTTGTCAATGTGTGCATTCAACTGACAGAGTTAAACTCACGTGTGGATTCAGCGGTTTGCAAACCCTTTCTGTGCAGAATCCCAAAACCGGTAATTCCAACCCAATGCCGGCATACGTACTAAACAGCAGGAAACTTCGTCTAAAACTCAGGAGAAACGTTTCCTTGAAACTGCTCTGCTGTGCGTTCGTTCACCTAAGAGAGTTGAATCTATGTTGAGATTCAGCGAGTCAGAAACACGTTTCTTCTAGGAGCTGCGTTGGGATACTCCCGAGTGAATGGGACCATAGGCTGTACAGAGAAATATCTGCTTCTAAAACCAAAACGGAGCTATCTAACTGAATGGTTGTCAATGTGTGCATTCAACTGACAGAGTTAAACTCACGTGTGGATTCAGCGGTTTACAAACCCTTTCTGTGCAGAATCCCAAAACCGGTATTTCCAGCCCAATGCCGGCATACGTACTAAACAGCAGGAAACTTCGTCTAAGACTCAAGAGAAACGTTTCCTTGAAACTGCTCTGCTGTGCGATCGTTCACCTAAGAGAGTTGAATCTATGTTGAGATTCAGCGAGTCAGAAACACGTTTCTTCTAGGAGCTGCGTTGGGATATTCCCGAGCGAATGGGACCATAGGCTGTACAGAGAAATATCTGCTTCTAAAACCAAAACGGAGCTATCTAACTGAATGGTTGTCAATGTGTGCATTCAACTGACAGAGTTAAACTCACGTGTGGATTCAGCGGTTTGCAAACCCTTTCTGTGCAGAATCCCAAAACCGGTATTTCCAGCCCAATGCCGGCATCCGTACTAAACAGCAGGAAACTTCGTCTAAAACTCAGGAGAAACGTTTCCTTGAAACTGCTCTGCTGTGCGTTCGATCACCTAAGAGAGTTGAATCTATGTTGAGATTCAGCGAGTCAGAAACACGTTTCTTCTAGGAGCTGCGTTGGGATATTCCCGAGTGAATGGGACCATAGGCTGTACAGAGAAATATCTGCTCCTACAACCAAAAGGGTGGTATCTAACTGAATGGTTGTCAATGTGTGCATTCAACTGACAGAGTTAAACTCACGTTTGGATTCAGCGGTTTACAAACCCTTTCTGTGCAGAATCCCAAAACCGGTAATTCCAGCTCAATGCCGGCATCCGTACTAAACAGCAGGAAACTTCGTCTAAAACTCAGGAAAAACGTTTCCTTGAAACTGCTCTGCTGTGCGTTCGTTCACCTAAGAGAGTTGAAACTATGTTGCGATTCAGCGAGTCAGAAACACGTTTATGCTAGGAGCTGCGTTGGGATATTCCCGAGTGAATGGGACCATAGGCTGTACAGAGAAATATCTGCTTCTGAAACCAAAACGGAGCTATCTAACTGAATGGTTGTCAATGTGTGCATTCAACTGACAGAGTTAAACTCACGTGTGGATTCAGCGGTTTGCAAACCATTTCTGTGCAGAATCCCAAAACCGGTATGTCCAGCCCAATGCCGGCATCCGTACTAAACAGCAGGAAACTTCGTCTAAAACTCAGGAGAAACGTTTCCTTGAAACTGCTCTGCTGTGCATTCGTTCACCTAAGAGAGTTGAATCTATGTTGAGATTCAGCGAGTCAGAAACACGTTTCTTCTAGGAGCTGCGTTGGGATATTCCCGAGCGAATGGGACCATAGGCTGTACAGAGAAATATCTGCTTCTAAAACCAAAACGGAGCTATCTAACTGAATGGTTGTCAATGTGTGCATTCAACTGACAGAGTTAAACTCACGTGTGGATTCAGCGGTTTGCAAACCCTTTCTGTGCAGAATCCCAAAACCGGTATTTCCAGCCCAATGCCGGCATCCGTACTAAACAGCAGGAAACTTCGTCTAAAACTCAGGAGAAACGTTTCCTTGAAACTGCTCTGCTGTGCGTTCGATCACCTAAGAGAGTTGAATCTATGTTGAGATTCAGCGAGTCAGAAACACGTTTCTTCTAGGAGCTGCGTTGGGATATTCCCGAGTGAATGGGACCATAGGCTGTACAGAGAAATATCTGCTCCTACAACCAAAAGGGTGGTATCTAACTGAATGGTTGTCAATGTGTGCATTCAACTGACAGAGTTAAACTCACGTTTGGATTCAGCGGTTTACAAACCCTTTCTGTGCAGAATCCCAAAACCGGTAATTCCAGCTCAATGCCGGCATCCGTACTAAACAGCAGGAAACTTCGTCTAAAACTCAGGAAAAACGTTTCCTTGAAACTGCTCTGCTGTGCGTTCGTTCACCTAAGAGAGTTGAAACTATGTTGCGATTCAGTGAGTCAGAAACACGTTTATGCTAGGAGCTGCGTTGGGATATTCCCGAGTGAATGGGACCATAGGCTGTACAGAGAAATATCTGCTTCTGAAACCAAAACGGAGCTATCTAACTGAATGGTTGTCAATGTGTGCATTCAACTGACAGAGTTAAACTCACGTGTGGATTCAGCGGTTTGCAAACCCTTTCTGTGCAGAATCCCAAAACCGGTATTTCCAGCCCAATGCCGGCATCCGTACTAAACAGCAGGAAACTTCGTCTAAAACTCAGGAGAAACGTTTCCTTGAAACTGCTCTGCTGTGCGTTCGATCACCTAAGAGAGTTGAATCTATGTTGAGATTCAGCGAGTCAGAAACACGTTTCTTCTAGGAGCTGCGTTGGGATATTCCCGAGTGAATGGGACCATAGGCTGTACAGAGAAATATCTGCTCCTACAACCAAAAGGGTGGTATCTAACTGAATGGTTGTCAATGTGTGCATTCAACTGACAGAGTTAAACTCACGTTTGGATTCAGCGGTTTACAAACCCTTTCTGTGCAGAATCCCAAAACCGGTAATTCCAGCTCAATGCCGGCATCCGTACTAAACAGCAGGAAACTTCGTCTAAAACTCAGGAAAAACGTTTCCTTGAAACTGCTCTGCTGTGCGTTCGTTCACCTAAGAGAGTTGAAACTATGTTGCGATTCAGCGAGTCAGAAACACGTTTATGCTAGGAGCTGCGTTGGGATATTCCCGAGTGAATGGGACCATAGGCTGTACAGAGAAATATCTGCTTCTGAAACCAAAACGGAGCTATCTAACTGAATGGTTGTCAATGTGTGCATTCAACTGACAGAGTTAAACTCACGTGTGGATTCAGCGGTTTGCAAACCCTTTCTGTGCAGAATCCCAAAACCGGTATGTCCAGCCCAATGCCGGCATCCGTACTAAACAGCAGGAAACTTCGTCTAAAACTCAGGAGAAACGTTTCCTTGAAACTGCTCTGCTGTGCATTCGTTCACCTAAGAGAGTTGAATCTATGTTGAGATTCAGCGAGTCAGAAACACGTTTCTTCTAGGAGCTGCGTTGGGATATTCCCGAGTGAATGGGACCATAGGCTGTACAGAGAAATATCTGCTCCTACAACCAAAAGGGTGGTATCTAACTGAATGGTTGTCAATGTGTGCATTCAACTGACAGAGTTAAACTCACGTTTGGATTCAGCGGTTTACAAACCCTTTCTGTGCAGAATCCCAAAACCGGTAATTCCAGCTCAATGCCGGCATCCGTACTAAGCAGCAGGAAACTTCGTCTAAAACTCAGGAAAAACGTTTCCTTGAAACTGCTCTGCTGTGCGTTCGTTCACCTAAGAGAGTTGAAACTATGTTGCGATTCAGCGAGTCAGAAACACGTTTATGCTAGGAGCTGCGTTGGGATATTCCCGAGTGAATGGGACCATAGGCTGTACAGAGAAATATCTGCTTCTGAAACCAAAACGGAGCTATCTAACTGAATGGTTGTCAATGTGTGCATTCAACTGACAGAGTTAAACTCACGTGTGGATTCAGCGGTTTGCAAACCATTTCTGTGCAGAATCCCAAAACCGGTATGTCCAGCCCAATGCCGGCATCCGTACTAAACAGCAGGAAACTTCGTCTAAAACTCAGGAGAAACGTTTCCTTGAAACTGCTCTGCTGTGCATTCGTTCACCTAAGAGAGTTGAATCTATGTTGAGATTCAGCGAGTCAGAAACACGTTTCTTCTAGGAGCTGCGTTGGGATATTCCCGAGTGAATGGGACCATAGGCTGTACAGAGAAATATCTGCTTCTAAAACCAAAACGGAGCTATCTAACTGAATGGTTGTCAATGTGTGCATTCAACTGACAGAGTTAAATTCACGTTTGGATTCAGCGGTTTACAAACCCTTTCTGTGCAGAATCCCAAAACCGGTAATTCCAGCTCAATGCCGGCATCTGTACTAAACAGCAGGAAACTTCGTCTAAAACTCAGGAGAAACGTTTCCTTGAAACTGCTCTGCTGTGCGTTCGTTCACCTAAGAGAGTTGAAACTATGTTGCGATTCAGCGAGTCAGAAACACGTTTATGCTAGGAGCTGCGTTGGGATATTCCCGAGTGAATGGGACCATAGGCTGTACAGAGAAATATCTGCTTCTAAAACCAAAAGTGTGCTATCAAACTGAATCGTTGTCAATGTGTGCATTCAACAGACAGAGTTAAACTCACGTGTGGATTCAGCGGTTTGCAAACCCTTTCTGTGCAGAATCCCTAAACCGGTATTTCCAGCCCAATGCCGGCATCCGTACTAAACAGCAGGAAACTTCGTCTAAAACTCAGGAGAAACGTTTCCTTGTAACTGTTCTGCTGTGCGTTCGTTCACCTAAGAGAGTTGAATCTATGTTGAGATTCAGCGAGTCAGAAACACGTTTCTTCTAGGAGCTGCGTTGGGATATTCCCGAGTGAATGGGACCATAGGCTGTACAGAGAAATATCTGCTTCTAAATCCAAAAGTGTGCTATCAAACTGAATGGTTGTCAATGTGTGCATTCAACTGACAGAGTTAAACTCAAGTGTGGATTCAGCGGTTTGCAAACCCTTTCTGTGCAGAATCCCAAAACCGGTAATTCCAACCCAATGCCGGCATACGTACTAAACAGCAGGAAACTTCGTCTAAAACTCAGGAGAAACGTTTCCTTGAAACTGCTCTGCTGTGCGTTCGTTCACCTAAGAGAGTTGAATCTATGTTGAGATTCAGCGAGTCAGAAACACGTTTCTTCTAGGAGCTGCGTTGGGATACTCCCGAGTGAATGGGACCATAGGCTGTACAGAGAAATATCTGCTTCTAAAACCAAAACGGAGCTATCTAACTGAATGGTTGTCAATGTGTGCATTCAACTGACAGAGTTAAACTCACGTGTGGATTCAGCGGTTTACAAACCCTTTCTGTGCAGAATCCCAAAACCGGTATTTCCAGCCCAATGCCGGCATACGTTCTAAACAGCAGGAAACTTCGTCTAAGACTCAAGAGAAACGTTTCCTTGAAACTGCTCTGCTGTGCGATCGTTCACCTAAGAGAGTTGAATCTATGTTGAGATTCAGCGAGTCAGAAACACGTTTCTTCTAGGAGCTGCGTTGGGATATTCCCGAGCGAATGGGACCATAGTCTGTACAGAGAAATATCTGCTTCTAAAACCAAAACGGAGCTATCTAACTGAATGGTTGTCAATGTGTGCATTCAACTGACAGAGTTAAACTCACGTGTGGATTCAGCGGTTTGCAAACCCTTTCTGTGCAGAATCCCAAAACCGGTATTTCCAGCCCAATGCCGGCATCCGTACTAAACAGCAGGAAACTTCGTCTAAAACTCAGGAGAAACGTTTCCTTGAAACTGCTCTGCTGCGCGTTCGATCACCTAAGAGAGTTGAATCTATGTTGAGATTCAGCGAGTCAGAAACACGTTTCTTCTAGGAGGTGCGTTGGGATATTCCCGAGTGAATGGTATCATAGGCTGTACAGAGAAATATCTGCTCTTACAACCAAAAGGGTGGTATCTAACTGAATGGTTGTCAATGTGTGCATTCAACTGACAGAGTTAAACTCACGTTTGGATTCAGCGGTTTACAATCCCTTTCTGTGCAGAATCCCAAAACCGGTAATTCCAGCTCAATGCCGGCATCCGTACTAAACAGCAGGAAACTTCGTCTAAAACTCAGGAGAAACGTTTCCTTGAAACTGCTCTGCTGTGCGTTCGTTCACCTAAGAGAGTTGAAACTATGTTGAGATTCAGCGAGTCAGAAACACGTTTCTTCTAGGAGCTGCGTTGGGATATTCCCGAGCGAATGGGACCATAGGCTGTACAGAGAAATATCTGCTTCTAAAACCAAAAGTGTGCTATCAAACTGAATGGTTGTCAATGTGTGCATTCAACTGACAGAGTTAAACTCACGTGTGGATTCAGCGGTTTGCAAACCCTTTCTGTGCAGAATCCCTAAACCGGTATTTACAGCCCAATGCTGGCATCCGTACTAAACAGCAGGAAACTTCGTCTAAAACTCAGGAGAAACGTTTCCTTGAATCTGTTCTGCTGTGCGTTCGTTCACCTAAGAGAGTTGAATCTATGTTGAGATTCAGCGAGTCAGAAACACGTTTCTTCTAGGAGCTGCGTTGGGATATTCCCGAGTGAATGGGACCATAGGCTGTACAGAGAAATATCTGCTTCTAAAACCAAAAGTGTGCTATCAAACTGAATGGTTGTCAATGTGTGCATTCAACTGACAGAGTTAAACTCACGTGTGGATTCAGCGGTTTGCAAACCCTTTCTGTGCAGAATCCCAAAACCGGTAATTCGAACCCAATGCCGGCATACGTACTAAACAGCAGGAAACTTCGTCTAAAACTCAGGAGAAACGTTTCCTTGAAACTGCTCTGCTGTGCGTTCGTTCACCTAAGAGAGTTGAATCTATGTTGAGATTCAGCGAGTCAGAAACACGTTTCTTCTAGGAGCTGCGTTGGGATATTCCCGAGTGAATGGGACCATAGGCTGTACAGAGAAATATCTGCTTCTAAAACCAAAAGTGTGCTATCAAACTGAATAGTTGTCAATGTGTGCATTCAACTGACAGAGTTAAACTCACGTGTGGATTCAGCGGTTTGCAAACCCTTTCTGTGCAGAATCCCAAAACCGGTATTTCCAGCCCAATGCCGGCATCCGTACTAAACAGCAGGAAACTTCGTCTAAAACTCAGGAGAAACGTTACCTTGAAACTGCTCTGCTGTGCGTTCGTTCACCTAAGAGAGTTGAATCTATGTTGAGATTCAGCGAGTCAGAAACACGTTTCTTCTAGGAGCTGCGTTGGGATATTCCCGAGTGAATGGGACCATAGACTGTACAGAGAAATATCTGCTTCTAAAACCAAAACGGAGCTATCTAACTGAATGGTTGTCAATGTGTGCATTCAACTGACAGAGTTAAACTCACGTGTGCATTCAGCGGTTTGCAAACCCTTTCTGTGCAGAATCCCAAACCCGGTATTTCCAGTCCAATGCCGGCATACGTACTAAACAGCAGGAAACTTCGTCTAAAACTCAGGAGAAACGTTTCCTTGAAACTGCTCTGCTGTGCGTTCGTTCACCTAAGAGAGTTGAATCTATGTTGAGATTCAGCGAGTCAGAAACACGTTTCTTCTAGGAGCTGCGTTGGGATATTCCCGAGTGAATGGGACCATAGGCTGTACAGAGAAATATCTGCTTCTAAAACCAAAACGGAGCTATCTAAGTGAATGGTTGTCAATGTGTGCATTCAACTGACAGAGTTAAACTCACGTTTGGATTCAGCGGTTTACAAACCCTTTCTGTGCAGAATCCCAAAACCGGTAATTCCAGCTCAATGCCGGCATCCGTACTAAACAGCAGGAAACTTCGTCTAAAACTCAGGAGAAACGTTTCCTTGAAACTGCTCTGCTGTGCGTTCGTTCACCTAAGAGAGTTGAAACTATGCTGAGATTCAGCGAGTCAGAAACACGTTTATGCTAGGAGGTGCGTTGCAATATTACCGAGTGAATGGGACCATAGGCTGTACAGAGAAATATCTGCTTCTAAAACCAAAACGGAGCTATCTAACTGAATGGTTGTCAATGTGTGCATTCAACTGACAGAGTTAAACTCACGTGTGGATTCAGCGGTTTGCAAACCCTTTCTGTGCAGAATCCCAAAACCGGTATTTCCAGCCCAATGCCGGCATCCGTACTAAACAGCAGGAAACTTCGTCTAAAACTCAGGAGAAACGTTTCCTTGAAACTGCTCTGCTGCGCGTTCGATCACCTAAGAGAGTTGAATCTATGTTGAGATTCAGCGAGTCAGAAACACGTTTCTTCTAGGAGGTGCGTTGGGATATTCCCGAGTGAATGGTATCATAGGCTGTACAGAGAAATATCTGCTCTTACAACCAAAAGGGTGGTATCTAACTGAATGGTTGTCAATGTGTGCATTCAACTGACAGAGTTAAACTCACGTTTGGATTCAGCGGTTTACAATCCCTTTCTGTGCAGAATCCCAAAACCGGTAATTCCAGCTCAATGCCGGCATCCGTACTAAACAGCAGGAAACTTCGTCTAAAACTCAGGAGAAACGTTTCCTTGAAACTGCTCTGCTGTGCGTTCGTTCACCTAAGAGAGTTGAAACTATGTTGAGATTCAGCGAGTCAGAAACACGTTTCTTCTAGGAGCTGCGTTGGGATATTCCCGAGCGAATGGGACCATAGGCTGTACAGAGAAATATCTGCTTCTAAAACCAAAAGTGTGCTATCAAACTGAATGGTTGTCAATGTGTGCATTCAACTGACAGAGTTAAACTCACGTGTGGATTCAGCGGTTTGCAAACCCTTTCTGTGCAGAATCCCTAAACCGGTATTTACAGCCCAATGCTGGCATCCGTACTAAACAGCAGGAAACTTCGTCTAAAACTCAGGAGAAACGTTTCCTTGAATCTGTTCTGCTGTGCGTTCGTTCACCTAAGAGAGTTGAATCTATGTTGAGATTCAGCGAGTCAGAAACACGTTTCTTCTAGGAGCTGCGTTGGGATATTCCCGAGTGAATGGGACCATAGGCTGTACAGAGAAATATCTGCTTCTAAAACCAAAAGTGTGCTATCAAACTGAATGGTTGTCAATGTGTGCATTCAACTGACAGAGTTAAACTCACGTGTGGATTCAGCGGTTTGCAAACCCTTTCTGTGCAGAATCCCAAAACCGGTAATTCGAACCCAATGCCGGCATACGTACTAAACAGCAGGAAACTTCGTCTAAAACTCAGGAGAAACGTTTCCTTGAAACTGCTCTGCTGTGCGTTCGTTCACCTAAGAGAGTTGAATCTATGTTGAGATTCAGCGAGTCAGAAACACGTTTCTTCTAGGAGCTGCGTTGGGATATTCCCGAGTGAATGGGACCATAGGCTGTACAGAGAAATATCTGCTTCTAAAACCAAAAGTGTGCTATCAAACTGAATAGTTGTCAATGTGTGCATTCAACTGACAGAGTTAAACTCACGTGTGGATTCAGCGGTTTGCAAACCCTTTCTGTGCAGAATCCCAAAACCGGTATTTCCAGCCCAATGCCGGCATCCGTACTAAACAGCAGGAAACTTCGTCTAAAACTCAGGAGAAACGTTACCTTGAAACTGCTCTGCTGTGCGTTCGTTCACCTAAGAGAGTTGAATCTATGTTGAGATTCAGCGAGTCAGAAACACGTTTCTTCTAGGAGCTGCGTTGGGATATTCCCGAGTGAATGGGACCATAGACTGTACAGAGAAATATCTGCTTCTAAAACCAAAACGGAGCTATCTAACTGAATGGTTGTCAATGTGTGCATTCAACTGACAGAGTTAAACTCACGTGTGCATTCAGCGGTTTGCAAACCCTTTCTGTGCAGAATCCCAAACCCGGTATTTCCAGTCCAATGCCGGCATACGTACTAAACAGCAGGAAACTTCGTCTAAAACTCAGGAGAAACGTTTCCTTGAAACTGCTCTGCTGTGCGTTCGTTCACCTAAGAGAGTTGAATCTATGTTGAGATTCAGCGAGTCAGAAACACGTTTCTTCTAGGAGCTGCGTTGGGATATTCCCGAGTGAATGGGACCATAGGCTGTACAGAGAAATATCTGCTTCTAAAACCAAAACGGAGCTATCTAAGTGAATGGTTGTCAATGTGTGCATTCAACTGACAGAGTTAAACTCACGTTTGGATTCAGCGGTTTACAAACCCTTTCTGTGCAGAATCCCAAAACCGGTAATTCCAGCTCAATGCCGGCATCCGTACTAAACAGCAGGAAACTTCGTCTAAAACTCAGGAGAAACGTTTCCTTGAAACTGCTCTGCTGTGCGTTCGTTCACCTAAGAGAGTTGAAACTATGCTGAGATTCAGCGAGTCAGAAACACGTTTATGCTAGGAGGTGCGTTGCAATATTACCGAGTGAATGGGACCATAGGCTGTACAGAGAAATATCTGCTTCTAAAACCAAAACGGAGCTATCTAACTGAATGGTTGTCAATGTGTGCATTCAACTGACAGAGTTAAACTCACGTGTGGATTCAGCGGTTTGCAAACCCTTTCTGTGCAGAATCCCAAAACCGGTATTTCCAGCCCAATGCCGGCATCCGTACTAAACAGCAGGAAACTTCGTCTAAAACTCAGGAGAAACGTTTCCTTGAAACTGCTCTGCTGTGCGTTCGTTCACCTAAGAGAGTTGAATCTATGTTGAGATTCAGCGAGTCAGAAACACGTTTCTTCTAGGAGCTGCGTTGGGATATTCCCGAGTGAATGGGACCATAGGCTGTACAGAGAAATATCTGCTTCTAAAACCAAATGTGTGCTATCAAACTGAATGGTTGTCAATGTGTGCATTCAACTGACAGAGTTAAACTCACATGTGGATTCAGCGGTTTGCAAACCCTTTCTGTGCAGAATCCCAAAACCGGTATTTCCAGCCCAATGCCGGCATACGTACTAAAGAGCAGGAAACTTCGTCTAAAACTCAGGAGACACGTTTCCTTGAAACTGCTCTGCTGTGCGTTCGTTCACCTAAGAGAGTTGAATCTATGTTGAGATTCAGCGAGTCAGAAACACGTTTCTTCTAGGAGCTGCGTTGGGATATTCCCGAGTGAATGGGACCATAGGCTGTACAGAGAAATATCTGCTTCTAAAACCAAAACGGAGCTATCTAACTGAATGGTTGTCAATGTGTGCATTCAACTGACAGAGTTAAACTCACGTTTGGATTCAGCGGTTTACAAACCCTTTCTGTGCAGAATCCCAAAACCGGTAATTCCAGCTCAATGCCGGCATCCGTACTAAACAGCAGGAAACTTCGTCTAAAACTCAGGAAAAACGTTTCCTTGAAACTGCTCTGCTGTGCGTTCGTTCACCTAAGAGAGTTGAAACTATGTTGCGATTCAGTGAGTCAGAAACACGTTTATGCTAGGAGCTGCGTTGGGATATTCCCGAGTGAATGGGACCATAGGCTGTACAGAGAAATATCTGCTTCTGAAACCAAAACGGAGCTATCTAACTGAATGGTTGTCAATGTGTGCATTCAACTGACAGAGTTAAACTCACGTGTGGATTCAGCGGTTTGCAAACCCTTTCTGTGCAGAATCCCAAAACCGGTATTTCCAGCCCAATGCCGGCATCCGTACTAAACAGCAGGAAACTTCGTCTAAAACTCAGGAGAAACGTTTCCTTGAAACTGCTCTGCTGTGCGTTCGATCACCTAACAGAGTTGAATCTATGTTGAGATTCAGCGAGTCAGAAACACGTTTCTTCTAGGAGCTGCGTTGGGATATTCCCGAGTGAATGGGACCATAGGCTGTACAGAGAAATATCTGCTCCTACAACCAAAAGGGTGGTATCTAACTGAATGGTTGTCAATGTGTGCATTCAACTGACAGAGTTAAACTCACGTTTGGATTCAGCGGTTTACAAACCCTTTCTGTGCAGAATCCCAAAACCGGTAATTCCAGCTCAATGCCGGCATCCGTACTAAACAGCAGGAAACTTCGTCTAAAACTCAGGAAAAACGTTTCCTTGAAACTGCTCTGCTGTGCGTTCGTTCACCTAAGAGAGTTGAAACTATGTTGCGATTCAGCGAGTCAGAAACACGTTTATGCTAGGAGCTGCGTTGGGATATTCCCGAGTGAATGGGACCATAGGCTGTACAGAGAAATATCTGCTTCTGAAACCAAAACGGAGCTATCTAACTGAATGGTTGTCAATGTGTGCATTCAACTGACAGAGTTAAACTCACGTGTGGATTCAGCGGTTTGCAAACCCTTTCTGTGCAGAATCCCAAAACCGGTATGTCCAGCCCAATACCGGCATCCGTACTAAACAGCAGGAAACTTCGTCTAAAACTCAGGAGAAACGTTTCCTTGAAACTGCTCTGCTGTGCATTCGTTCACCTAAGAGAGTTGAATCTATGTTGAGATTCAGCGAGTCAGAAACACGTTTCTTCTAGGAGCTGCGTTGGGATATTCCCGAGTGAATGGGACCATAGGCTGTACAGAGAAATATCTGCTCCTACAACCAAAAGGGTGGTATCTAACTGAATGGTTGTCAATGTGTGCATTCAACTGACAGAGTTAAACTCACGTTTGGATTCAGCGGTTTACAAACCCTTTCTGTGCAGAATCCCAAAACCGGTAATTCCAGCTCAATGCCGGCATCCGTACTAAGCAGCAGGAAACTTCGTCTAAAACTCAGGAAAACCGTTTCCTTGAAACTGCTCTGCTGTGCGTTCGTTCACCTAAGAGAGTTGAAACTATGTTGCGATTCAGCGAGTCAGAAACACGTTTATGCTAGGAGCTGCGTTGGGATATTCCCGAGTGAATGGGACCATAGGCTGTACAGAGAAATATCTGCTTCTGAAACCAAAACGGAGCTATCTAACTGAATGGTTGTCAATGTGTGCATTCAACTGACAGAGTTAAACTCACGTGTGGATTCAGCGGTTTGCAAACCATTTCTGTGCAGAATCCCAAAACCGGTATGTCCAGCCCAATGCCGGCATCCGTACTAAACAGCAGGAAACTTCGTCTAAAACTCAGGAGAAACGTTTCCTTGAAACTGCTCTGCTGTGCATTCGTTCACCTAAGAGAGTTGAATCTATGTTGAGATTCAGCGAGTCAGAAACACGTTTCTTCTAGGAGCTGCGTTGGGATATTCCCGAGTGAATGGGACCATAGGCTGTACAGAGAAATATCTGCTTCTAAAACCAAAACGGAGCTATCTAACTGAATGGTTGTCAATGTGTGCATTCAACTGACAGAGTTAAATTCACGTTTGGATTCAGCGGTTTACAAACCCTTTCTGTGCAGAATCCCAAAACCGGTAATTCCAGCTCAATGCCGGCATCTGTACTAAACAGCAGGAAACTTCGTCTAAAACTCAGGAGAAACGTTTCCTTGAAACTGCTCTGCTGTGCGTTCGTTCACCTAAGAGAGTTGAAACTATGTTGCGATTCAGCGAGTCAGAAACACGTTTATGCTAGGAGCTGCGTTGGGATATTCCCGAGTGAATGGGACCATAGGCTGTACAGAGAAATATCTGCTTCTAAAACCAAAAGTGTGCTATCAAACTGAATCGTTGTCAATGTGTGCATTCAACAGACAGAGTTAAACTCACGTGTGGATTCAGCGGTTTGCAAACCCTTTCTGTGCAGAATCCCTAAACCGGTATTTCCAGCCCAATGCCGGCATCCGTACTAAACAGCAGGAAACTTCGTCTAAAACTCAGGAGAAACGTTTCCTTGTAACTGTTCTGCTGTGCGTTCGTTCACCTAAGAGAGTTGAATCTATGTTGAGATTCAGCGAGTCAGAAACACGTTTCTTCTAGGAGCTGCGTTGGGATATTCCCGAGTGAATGGGACCATAGGCTGTACAGAGAAATATCTGCTTCTAAATCCAAAAGTGTGCTATCAAACTGAATGGTTGTCAATGTGTGCATTCAACTGACAGAGTTAAACTCAAGTGTGGATTCAGCGGTTTGCAAACCCTTTCTGTGCAGAATCCCAAAACCGGTAATTCCAACCCAATGCCGGCATACGTACTAAACAGCAGGAAACTTCGTCTAAAACTCAGGAGAAACGTTTCCTTGAAACTGCTCTGCTGTGCGTTCGTTCACCTAAGAGAGTTGAATCTATGTTGAGATTCAGCGAGTCAGAAACACGTTTCTTCTAGGAGCTGCGTTGGGATACTCCCGAGTGAATGGGACCATAGGCTGTACAGAGAAATATCTGCTTCTAAAACCAAAACGGAGCTATCTAACTGAATGGTTGTCAATGTGTGCATTCAACTGACAGAGTTAAACTCACGTGTGGATTCAGCGGTTTACAAACCCTTTCTGTGCAGAATCCCAAAACCGGTATTTCCAGCCCAATGCCGGCATACGTTCTAAACAGCAGGAAACTTCGTCTAAGACTCAAGAGAAACGTTTCCTTGAAACTGCTCTGCTGTGCGATCGTTCACCTAAGAGAGTTGAATCTATGTTGAGATTCAGCGAGTCAGAAACACGTTTCTTCTAGGAGCTGCGTTGGGATATTCCCGAGCGAATGGGACCATAGTCTGTACAGAGAAATATCTGCTTCTAAAACCAAAACGGAGCTATCTAACTGAATGGTTGTCAATGTGTGCATTCAACTGACAGAGTTAAACTCACGTGTGGATTCAGCGGTTTGCAAACCCTTTCTGTGCAGAATCCCAAAACCGGTATTTCCAGCCCAATGCCGGCATCCGTACTAAACAGCAGGAAACTTCGTCTAAAACTCAGGAGAAACGTTTCCTTGAAACTGCTCTGCTGCGCGTTCGATCACCTAAGAGAGTTGAATCTATGTTGAGATTCAGCGAGTCAGAAACACGTTTCTTCTAGGAGGTGCGTTGGGATATTCCCGAGTGAATGGTATCATAGGCTGTACAGAGAAATATCTGCTCTTACAACCAAAAGGGTGGTATCTAACTGAATGGTTGTCAATGTGTGCATTCAACTGACAGAGTTAAACTCACGTTTGGATTCAGCGGTTTACAATCCCTTTCTGTGCAGAATCCCAAAACCGGTAATTCCAGCTCAATGCCGGCATCCGTACTAAACAGCAGGAAACTTCGTCTAAAACTCAGGAGAAACGTTTCCTTGAAACTGCTCTGCTGTGCGTTCGTTCACCTAAGAGAGTTGAAACTATGTTGAGATTCAGCGAGTCAGAAACACGTTTCTTCTAGGAGCTGCGTTGGGATATTCCCGAGCGAATGGGACCATAGGCTGTACAGAGAAATATCTGCTTCTAAAACCAAAAGTGTGCTATCAAACTGAATGGTTGTCAATGTGTGCATTCAACTGACAGAGTTAAACTCACGTGTGGATTCAGCGGTTTGCAAACCCTTTCTGTGCAGAATCCCTAAACCGGTATTTCCAGCCCAATGCTGGCATCCGTACTAAACAGCAGGAAACTTCGTCTAAAACTCAGGAGAAACGTTTCCTTGAATCTGTTCTGCTGTGCGTTCGTTCACCTAAGAGAGTTGAATCTATGTTGAGATTCAGCGAGTCAGAAACACGTTTCTTCTAGGAGCTGCGTTGGGATATTCCCGAGTGAATGGGACCATAGGCTGTACAGAGAAATATCTGCTTCTAAAACCAAAAGTGTGCTATCAAACTGAATGGTTGTCAATGTGTGCATTCAACTGACAGAGTTAAACTCACGTGTGGATTCAGCGGTTTGCAAACCCTTTCTGTGCAGAATCCCAAAACCGGTAATTCGAACCCAATGCCGGCATACGTACTAAACAGCAGGAAACTTCGTCTAAAACTCAGGAGAAACGTTTCCTTGAAACTGCTCTGCTGTGCGTTCGTTCACCTAAGAGAGTTGAATCTATGTTGAGATTCAGCGAGTCAGAAACACGTTTCTTCTAGGAGCTGCGTTGGGATATTCCCGAGTGAATGGGACCATAGGCTGTACAGAGAAATATCTGCTTCTAAAACCAAAAGTGTGCTATCAAACTGAATAGTTGTCAATGTGTGCATTCAACTGACAGAGTTAAACTCACGTGTGGATTCAGCGGTTTGCAAACCCTTTCTGTGCAGAATCCCAAAACCGGTATTTCCAGCCCAATGCCGGCATCCGTACTAAACAGCAGGAAACTTCGTCTAAAACTCAGGAGAGACGTTACCTTGAAACTGCTCTGCTGTGCGTTCGTTCACCTAAGAGAGTTGAATCTATGTTGAGATTCAGCGAGTCAGAAACACGTTTCTTCTAGGAGCTGCGTTGGGATATTCCCGAGTGAATGGGACCATAGACTGTACAGAGAAATATCTGCTTCTAAAACCAAAACGGAGCTATCTAACTGAATGGTTGTCAATGTGTGCATTCAACTGACAGAGTTAAACTCACGTGTGCATTCAGCGGTTTGCAAACCCTTTCTGTGCAGAATCCCAAACCCGGTATTTCCAGTCCAATGCCGGCATACGTACTAAACAGCAGGAAACTTCGTCTAAAACTCAGGAGAAACGTTTCCTTGAAACTGCTCTGCTGTGCGTTCGTTCACCTAAGAGAGTTGAATCTATGTTGAGATTCAGCGAGTCAGAAACACGTTTCTTCTAGGAGCTGCGTTGGGATATTCCCGAGTGAATGGGACCATAGGCTGTACAGAGAAATATCTGCTTCTAAAACCAAAACGGAGCTATCTAAGTGAATGGTTGTCAATGTGTGCATTCAACTGACAGAGTTAAACTCACGTTTGGATTCAGCGGTTTACAAACCCTTTCTGTGCAGAATCCCAAAACCGGTAATTCCAGCTCAATGCCGGCATCCGTACTAAACAGCAGGAAACTTCGTCTAAAACTCAGGAGAAACGTTTCCTTGAAACTGCTCTGCTGTGCGTTCGTTCACCTAAGAGAGTTGAAACTATGCTGAGATTCAGCGAGTCAGAAACACGTTTATGCTAGGAGGTGCGTTGCAATATTACCGAGTGAATGGGACCATAGGCTGTACAGAGAAATATCTGCTTCTAAAACCAAAACGGAGCTATCTAACTGAATGGTTGTCAATGTGTGCATTCAACTGACAGAGTTAAACTCACGTGTGGATTCAGCGGTTTGCAAACCCTTTCTGTGCAGAATCCCAAAACCGGTATTTCCAGCCCAATGCCGGCATCCGTACTAAACAGCAGGAAACTTCGTCTAAAACTCAGGAGAAACGTTTCCTTGAAACTGCTCTGCTGTGCGTTCGTTCACCTAAGAGAGTTGAATCTATGTTGAGATTCAGCGAGTCAGAAACACGTTTCTTCTAGGAGCTGCGTTGGGATATTCCCGAGTGAATGGGACCATAGGCTGTACAGAGAAATATCTGCTTCTAAAACCAAATGTGTGCTATCAAACTGAATGGTTGTCAATGTGTGCATTCAACTGACAGAGTTAAACTCACATGTGGATTCAGCGGTTTGCAAACCCTTTCTGTGCAGAATCCCAAAACCGGTATTTCCAGCCCAATGCCGGCATACGTACTAAAGAGCAGGAAACTTCGTCTAAAACTCAGGAGACACGTTTCCTTGAAACTGCTCTGCTGTGCGTTCGTTCACCTAAGAGAGTTGAATCTATGTTGAGATTCAGCGAGTCAGAAACACGTTTCTTCTAGGAGCTGCGTTGGGATATTCCCGAGTGAATGGGACCATAGGCTGTACAGAGAAATATCTGCTTCTAAAACCAAAACGGAGCTATCTAACTGAATGGTTGTCAATGTGTGCATTCAACTGACAGAGTTAAACTCACGTGTGGATTCAGCGGTTTGCAAACCCTTTCTGTGCAGAATCCCAAAACCGGTATTTCCAGCCCAATGCCGGCATCCGTACTAAACAGCAGGAAACTTCGTCTAAAACTCAGGAGAAACGTTTCCCTGAAACTGCTCTGCTCTGCGTTCGTTCACCTAAGAGAGTTGAAACTATGTTGAGATTCAGCGAGTCAGAAACACGTTTATGCTAGGAGCTGCGTTGGGATATTCCCGAGTGAATGGGACCATAGGCTGTACAGAGAAATATCTGCTTCTGAAACCAAAGCGGAGCTATCTAACTGAATGGTTGTCAATGTGTGCATTCAACTGACAGAGTTAAACTCACGTGTGTATTCAGCGGTTTGCAAACCATTTCTGTGCAGAATCCCAAAACCGGTATGTCCAGCCCAATGCCGGCATCCGTACTAAACAGCAGGAAACTTCGTCTAAAACTCAGGAGAAACGTTTCCTTGAAACTGCTCTGCTGCGCGTTCGATCACCTAAGAGAGTTGAATCTATGTTGAGATTCAGCGAGTCAGAAACACGTTTCTTCTAGGAGGTGCGTTGGGATATTCCCGAGTGAATGGGATCATAGGCTGTACAGAGAAATATCTGCTCTTACAACCAAAAGGGTGGTATCTAACTGAATGGTTGTCAATGTGTGCATTCAACTGACAGAGTTAAACTCACGTTTGGATTCAGCGGTTTACAATCCCTTTCTGTGCAGAATCCCAAAACCGGTAATTCCAGCTCAATGCCGGCATCCGTACTAAACAGCAGGAAACTTCGTCTAAAACTCAGGAGAAACGTTTCCTTGAAACTGCTCTGCTGTGCGTTCGTTCACCTAAGAGAGTTGAAACTATGTTGAGATTCAGCGAGTCAGAAACACGTTTCTTCTAGGAGCTGCGTTGGGATATTCCCGAGTGAATGGGACCATAGGCTGTACAGAGAAATATCTGCTTCTAAAACCAAAACGGAGCTATCTAAGTGAATGGTTGTCAATGTGTGCATTCAACTGACAGAGTTAAACTCACGTTTGGATTCAGCGGTTTACAAACCCTTTCTGTGCAGAATCCCAAAACCGGTAATTCCAGCTCAATGCCGGCATCCGTACTAAACAGCAGGAAACTTCGTCTAAAACTCAGGAGAAACGTTTCCTTGAAACTGCTCTGCTGTGCGTTCGTTCACCTAAGAGAGTTGAAACTATGCTGAGATTCAGCGAGTCAGAAACACGTTTATGCTAGGAGGTGCGTTGCAATATTACCGAGTGAATGGGACCATAGGCTGTACAGAGAAATATCTGCTTCTAAAACCAAAACGGAGCTATCTAACTGAATGGTTGTCAATGTGTGCATTCAACTGACAGAGTTAAACTCACGTGTGGATTCAGCGGTTTGCAAACCCTTTCTGTGCAGAATCCCAAAACCGGTATTTCCAGCCCAATGCCGGCATCCGTACTAAACAGCAGGAAACTTCGTCTAAAACTCAGGAGAAACGTTTCCTTGAAACTGCTCTGCTGTGCGTTCGTTCACCTAAGAGAGTTGAATCTATGTTGAGATTCAGCGAGTCAGAAACACGTTTCTTCTAGGAGCTGCGTTGGGATATTCCCGAGTGAATGGGACCATAGGCTGTACAGAGAAATATCTGCTTCTAAAACCAAATGTGTGCTATCAAACTGAATGGTTGTCAATGTGTGCATTCAACTGACAGAGTTAAACTCACATGTGGATTCAGCGGTTTGCAAACCCTTTCTGTGCAGAATCCCAAAACCGGTATTTCCAGCCCAATGCCGGCATACGTACTAAAGAGCAGGAAACTTCGTCTAAAACTCAGGAGACACGTTTCCTTGAAACTGCTCTGCTGTGCGTTCGTTCACCTAAGAGAGTTGAATCTATGTTGAGATTCAGCGAGTCAGAAACACGTTTCTTCTAGGAGCTGCGTTGGGATATTCCCGAGTGAATGGGACCATAGGCTGTACAGAGAAATATCTGCTTCTAAAACCAAAACGGAGCTATCTAACTGAATGGTTGTCAATGTGTGCATTCAACTGACAGAGTTAAACTCACGTGTGGATTCAGCGGTTTGCAAACCCTTTCTGTGCAGAATCCCAAAACCGGTATTTCCAGCCCAATGCCGGCATCCGTACTAAACAGCAGGAAACTTCGTCTAAAACTCAGGAGAAACGTTTCCCTGAAACTGCTCTGCTGTGCGTTCGTTCACCTAAGAGAGTTGAAACTATGTTGAGATTCAGCGAGTCAGAAACACGTTTATGCTAGGAGCTGCGTTGGGATATTCCCGAGTGAATGGGACCATAGGCTGTACAGAGAAATATCTGCTTCTGAAACCAAAGCGGAGCTATCTAACTGAATGGTTGTCAATGTGTGCATTCAACTGACAGAGTTAAACTCACGTGTGTATTCAGCGGTTTGCAAACCATTTCTGTGCAGAATCCCAAAACCGGTATGTCCAGCCCAATGCCGGCATCCGTACTAAACAGCAGGAAACTTCGTCTAAAACTCAGGAGAAACGTTTCCTTGAAACTGCTCTGCTGCGCGTTCGATCACCTAAGAGAGTTGAATCTATGTTGAGATTCAGCGAGTCAGAAACACGTTTCTTCTAGGAGGTGCGTTGGGATATTCCCGAGTGAATGGGATCATAGGCTGTACAGAGAAATATCTGCTCTTACAACCAAAAGGGTGGTATCTAACTGAATGGTTGTCAATGTGTGCATTCAACTGACAGAGTTAAACTCACGTTTGGATTCAGCGGTTTACAATCCCTTTCTGTGCAGAATCCCAAAACCGGTAATTCCAGCTCAATGCCGGCATCCGTACTAAACAGCAGGAAACTTCGTCTAAAACTCAGGAGAAACGTTTCCTTGAAACTGCTCTGCTGTGCGTTCGTTCACCTAAGAGAGTTGAAACTATGTTGAGATTCAGCGAGTCAGAAACACGTTTCTTCTAGGAGCTGCGTTGGGATATTCCCGAGCGAATGGGACCATAGGCTGTACAGAGAAATATCTGCTTCTAAAACCAAAAGTGTGCTATCAAACTGAATGGTTGTCAATGTGTGCATTCAACTGACAGAGTTAAACTCACGTGTGGATTCAGCGGTTTGCAAACCCTTTCTGTGCAGAATCCCTAAACCGGTATTTCCAGCCCAATGCCGGCATCCGTACTAAACAGCAGGAAACTTCGTCTAAAACTCAGGAGAAACGTTTCCTTGAATCTGTTCTGCTGTGCGTTCGTTCACCTAAGAGAGTTGAATCTATGTTGAGATTCAGCGAGTCAGAAACACGTTTCTTCTAGGAGCTGCGTTGGGATATTCCCGAGTGAATGGGACCATAGGCTGTACAGAGAAATATCTGCTTCTAAAACCAAAAGTGTGCTATCAAACTGAATGGTTGTCAATGTGTGCATTCAACTGACAGAGTTAAACTCACGTGTGGATTCAGCGGTTTGCAAACCCTTTCTGTGCAGAATCCCAAAACCGGTAATTCGAACCCAATGCCGGCATACGTACTAAACAGCAGGAAACTTCGTCTAAAACTCAGGAGAAACGTTTCCTTGAAACTGCTCTGCTGTGCGTTCGTTCACCTAAGAGAGTTGAATCTATGTTGAGATTCAGCGAGTCAGAAACACGTTTCTTCTAGGAGCTGCGTTGGGATATTCCCGAGTGAATGGGACCATAGGCTGTACAGAGAAATATCTGCTTCTAAAACCAAAAGTGTGCTATCAAACTGAATAGTTGTCAATGTGTGCATTCAACTGACAGAGTTAAACTCACGTGTGGATTCAGCGGTTTGCAAACCCTTTCTGTGCAGAATCCCAAAACCGGTATTTCCAGCCCAATGCCGGCATCCGTACTAAACAGCAGGAAACTTCGTCTAAAACTCAGGAGAAACGTTACCTTGAAACTGCTCTGCTGTGCGTTCGTTCACCTAAGAGAGTTGAATCTATGTTGAGATTCAGCGAGTCAGAAACACGTTTCTTCTAGGAGCTGCGTTGGGATATTCCCGAGTGAATGGGACCATAGACTGTACAGAGAAATATCTGCTTCTAAAACCAAAACGGAGCTATCTAACTGAATGGTTGTCAATGTGTGCATTCAACTGACAGAGTTAAACTCACGTGTGGATTCAGCGGTTTGCAAACCCTTTCTGTGCAGAATCCCAAACCCGGTATTTCCAGTCCAATGCCGGCATACGTACTAAACAGCAGGAAACTTCGTCTAAAACTCAGGAGAAACGTTTCCTTGAAACTGCTCTGCTGTGCGTTCGTTCACCTAAGAGAGTTGAATCTATGTTGAGATTCAGCGAGTCAGAAACACGTTTCTTCTAGGAGCTGCGTTGGGATATTCCCGAGTGAATGGGACCATAGGCTGTACAGAGAAATATCTGCTTCTAAAACCAAAACGGAGCTATCTAAGTGAATGGTTGTCAATGTGTGCATTCAACTGACAGAGTTAAACTCACGTTTGGATTCAGCGGTTTACAAACCCTTTCTGTGCAGAATCCCAAAACCGGTAATTCCAGCTCAATGCCGGCATCCGTACTAAACAGCAGGAAACTTCGTCTAAAACTCAGGAGAAACGTTTCCTTGAAACTGCTCTGCTGTGCGTTCGTTCACCTAAGAGAGTTGAAACTATGCTGAGATTTAGCGAGTCAGAAACACGTTTATGCTAGGAGGTGCGTTGGAATATTCCCGAGTGAATGGGACCATAGGCTGTACAGAGAAATATCTGCTTCTAAAACCAAAACGGAGCTATCTAACTGAATGGTTGTCAATGTGTGCATTCAACTGACAGAGTTAAACTCACGTGTGGATTAAGCGGTTTGCAAACCCTTTCTGTGCAGAATCCCAAAACCGGTATTTCCAGCCCAATGCCGGCATCCGTACTAAACAGCAGGAAACTTCGTCTAAAACTCAGGAGAAACGTTTCCTTGAAACTGCTCTGCTGTGCGTTCGTTCACCTAAGAGAGTTGTATCTATGTTGAGATTCAGCGAGTCAGAAACACGTTTCTTCTAGGAGCTGCGTTGGGATATTCCCGAGTGAATGGGACCATAGGCTGTACAGAGAAATATCTGCTTCTAAAACCAAAAGTGTGCTATCAAACTGAATGGTTGTCAATGTGTGCATTAAACTGACAGAGTTAAACTCACGTGTGGATTCAGCGGTTTGCAAACCCTTTCTGTGCAGAATCCCAAAACCGGTATTTCCAGCCCAATGCCGGCCTCCGTACTAAACAGCAGGAAACTTCGTCTAAAACTCAGGAGAAACGTTACCTTGAAACTGCTCTGCTGTGCGTTCGTTCACCTAAGAGAGTTGAATCTATGTTGAGATTCAGCGAGTCAGAAACACGTTTCTTCTAGGAGCTGCGTTGGGACATTCCCGAGTGAATGGGACCATAGGCTGTACAGAGAAATATCTGCTTCTAAAACCAAAACGGAGCTATCTAACTGAATGGTTGTCAATGTGTGCATTCAACTGACAGAGTTAAACTCACGTGTGGATTCAGCGGTTTGCAAACCCTTTCTGTGCAGAATCCCAAAACCGGTATTTCCAGCCCAATGCCGGCATCCGTACTAAACAGCAGGAAACTTTGTCTAAAACTCAGGAGAAACGTTTCCTTGAAACTGCTCTGCTGTGCGTTCGTTCACCTAAGAGAGTTGAATCTATGTTGAGATTCAGCGAGTCAGAAACACTTTTCTTCTAGGAGCTGCGTTGGGATATTCCCGAGTGAATGGGACCATAGGCTGTACAGAGAAATATCTGCTTCTAAAACCAAAACGGAGCTATCTAAGTGAATGGTTGTCAATGTGTGCATTCAACTGACAGAGTTAAACTCACGTTTGGATTCAGCGGTTTACAAACCCTTTCTGTGCAGAATCCCAAAACCGGTAATTCCAGCTCAATGCCGGCATCCGTACTAAACAGCAGGAAACTTCGTCTAAAACTCAGGAGAAACGCTTCCTTGAAACTGCTCTGCTGTGCGTTCATTCACCTAAGAGAGTTGAAACTATGTTGAGATTCAGCGAGTCAGAAACACGTTTATGCTAGGAGCTGCGTTGGGATATTCCCGAGTGAATGGGACCATAGGCTGTACAGAGAAATATCTGCTTCTAAAACCAAAACGGAGCTATCTAACTGAATGGTTGTCAATGTGTGCATTCAACTGACAGAGTTAAACTCACGTGTGGATTCAGCGGTTTGCAAACCCTTTCTGTGCAGAATCCCAAAACCGGTATTTCCAGCCCAATGCCGGCATCCGTACTAAACAGCAGGAAACTTCGTCTAAAACTCAGGAGAAACGTTTCCTTGAAACTGCTCTGCTGTGCGTTCGATCACCTAAGAGAGTTGAATCTATGTTGAGATTCAGCGAGTCAGAAACACGTTTCTTCTAGGAGGTGCGTTGGGATATTCCCGAGTGAATGGGACCATAGGCTGTACAGAGAAATATCTGCTCCTACAACCAAAAGGGTGGTATCTAACTGAATGGTTGTCAATGTGTGCATTCAACTGACAGAGTTAAATTCACGTTTGGATTCAGCGGTTTGCAAACCCTTTCTGTGCAGAATCCCAAAACCGGTAATTCCAGCTCAATGCCGGCATCCGTACTAAACAGCAGGAAACTTCGTCTAAAACTCAGGAGAAACGTTTCCTTGAAACTGCTCTGCTGTGCGTTCGTTCACCTAAGAGAGTTGAAACTATGTTGAGATTCAGCGAGTCAGAAACACGTTTCTTCTAGGAGCTGCGTTGGGATATTCCCGAGTGAATGGGACCATAGGCTGTACAGAGAAATATCTGCTTCTAAAACCAAAAGTGTGCTATCAAACTGAATGGTTGTCAATGTGTGCATTCAACTGACAGAGTTAAACTCACGTGTGGATTCAGCGGTTTGCAAACCCTTTCTGTGCAGAATCCCAAAACCGGTATTTCCAGCCCAATGCCGGCATACGTACTAAACAGCAGGAAACTTCGTCTAAGACTCAGGAGAAACGTTTCCTTGAAACTGCTCTGCTGTGCGTTCGCTCACCTAAGAGAGTTGAATCTATGCTGAGATTCAGCGAGTCAGAAACACGTTTCTTCTAGGAGCTGCGTTGGGATATTCCCGAGTGAATGGGACCATAGGCTGTACAGAGAAATATCTGCTTCTAAAACCAAAAGTGTGCTATCAAACTGAATGGTTGTCAATGTGTGCATTCAACTGACAGAGTTAAACTCACGTGTGGATTCAGCGGTTTGCAAACCCTTTCTGTGCAGAATCCCAAAACCGGTATTTCCAGCCCAATGCCGGCATCCGTACTAAACAGCAGGAAACTTCGTCTAAAACTCAGGAGAAACGTTTCCTTGAAACTGCTCTGCTGTGCGTTCGTTCACCTAAGAGAGTTGAATCTATGTTGAGATTCAGCGAGTCAGAAACACGTTTCTTCTAGGAGCTGCGTTGGGATATTCCCGAGTGAATGGGACCATAGGCTGTACAGAGAAATATCTGCTTCTAAAACCAAAACGGAGCTATCTAAGTGAATGGTTGTCAATGTGTGCATTCAACTGACAGAGTTAAACTCACGTTTGGATTCAGCGGTTTACAAACCCTTTCTGTGCAGAATCCAAAAACCGGTAATTCCAGCTCAATGCCGGCATCCGTACTAAACAGCAGGAAACTTCGTCTAAAACTCAGGAGAAACGTTTCCTTGAAACTGCTCTGCTGTGCGTTCGTTCACCTAAGAGAGTTGAAACTATGTTGAAATTCAGCGAGTCAGAAACACGTTTATGCTAGAGCTGCGTTGGGATATTCCCGAGTGAATGGGACCATAGGCTGTACAGAGAAATATCTGCTTCTAAAACCAAAAGTGTGCTATCTAACTGAATGGTTGTCAATGTGTGCATTCAACTGACAGAGTTAAACTGACGTGTGGATTCAGCGGTTTGCAAACCCTTTCTGTGCAGAATCCCAAAACCGGTATTTCCAGCCCAATGCCGGCATCCGTACTAAACAGCAGGAAACTTCGTCTAAAACTCAGGAGAACCGTTTCCTTGAAACTGCTCTGCTGTACGTTCGATCACCTAAGAGAGTTGAATCTATGTTGAGATTCAGCGAGTCAGAAACACGTTTCTTCTAGGAGGTGCGTTGGGATATTCCCGAGTGAATGGGACCATAGGCTGTAGAGAGAAATATCTGCTCCTACAACCAAAAGGGTGGTATCTAACTGAATGGTTGTCAATGTGTGCATTCAACTGACAGAGTTAAACTCACGTTTGGATTCAGCGGTTTACAAACCCTTTCTGTGCAGAATCCCAAATCCGGTAATTCCAGCTCAATGCCGGCATCCGTACTAAACAGCAGGAAACTTCGTCTAAAACTCAGGAGAAACGTTTCCTTGAAACTGCTCTGCTGTGCGTTCGTTCACCTAAGAGAGTTGAAACTATGTTGAGATTCAGCGAGTCAGAAACACGTTTCTTCTAGGAGCTGCGTTGGGATATTCCCGAGTGAATGGGACCATAGGCTGTACAGAGAAATATCTGCTTCTAAAACCAAAAGTGTGCTATCAAACTGAATGGTTGTCAATGTGTGCATTCAACTGACAGAGTTAAACTCACGTGTGGATTCAGCGGTTTGCAAACCCTTTCTGTGCAGAATCCCAAAACCGGTATTTCCAGCCCAATGCCGGCATACGTACTAAACAGCAGGAAACTTCGTCTAAGACTCAGGAGAAACGTTTCCTTGAAACTGCTCTGCTGTGCGTTCGTTCACCTAAGAGAGTTGAATCTATGTTGAGATTCAGCGAGTCAGAAACACGTTTCTTCTAGGAGCTGCGTTGGGATATTCCCGAGTGAATGGGACCATAGGCTGTACAGAGAAATATCTGCTCCTACAAACAAAAGGGTGGTATCTAACTGAATGGTTGTCAATGTGTGCATTCAACTGACAGAGTTAAACTCACGTTTGGATTCAGCGGTTTACAAACCCTTTCTGTGCAGAATCCCAAAACCGGTAATTCCAGCTCAATGCCGGCATCCGTACTAAACAGCAGGAAACTTCGTCTAAAACTCAGGAGAAACGTTTCCTTGAAACTGTTCTGCTGTGCGTTCGTTCACCTAAGAGAGTTGAAACTATGTTGAGATTCAGCGAGTCAGAAACACGTTTCTTCTAGGAGCTGCGTTGGGATATTCCCGAGTGAATGGGACCATAGGCTGTACAGAGAAATATCTGCTTCTAAAACCAAAAGTGTGCTATCAAACTGAATGGTTGTCAATGTGTGCATTCAACTGACAGAGTTAAACTCACGTGTGGATTCAGCGGTTTGCAAACCCTTTCTGTGCAGAATCCCAAAACCGGTATTTCCAGCCCAATGCCGGCATACGTACTAAACAGCAGGAAACTTCGTCTAAGACTCAGGAGAAACGTTTCCTTGAAACTGCTCTGCTGTGCGTTCGATCACCTAAGAGAGTTGAATCTATGTTGAGATTCAGCGAGTCAGAAACACGTTTCTTCTAGGAGGTGCGTTGGGATATTCCCGAGTGAATGGGACCATAGGCTGTACAGAGAAATATCTGCTTCTAAAACCAAAAGTGTGCTATCAAACTGAATGGTTGTCAATGTGTGCATTCAACTGACAGAGTTAAACTCACGTGTGGATTCAGCGGTTTGCAAACCCTTTCTGTGCAGAATCCCAAAACCGGTATTTCCAGCCCAATGCCGGCATCCGTACTAAACAGCAGGAAACTTCGTCTAAAACTCAGGAGAAACGTTTCCTTGAAACTGCTCTGCTGTGCGTTCGTTCACCTAAGAGAGTTGAATCTATGTTGAGATTCAGCGAGTCAGAAACACGTTTCTTCTAGGAGCTGCGTTGGGATATTCCCGAGTGAATGGGACCATAGGCTGTACAGAGAAATATCTGCTTCTAAAACCAAAACGGAGCTATCTAAGTGAATGGTTGTCAATGTGTGCATTCAACTGACAGAGTTAAACTCACGTTTGGATTCAGCGGTTTACAAACCCTTTCTGTGCAGAATCCAAAAACCGGTAATTCCAGCTCAATGCCGGCATCCGTACTAAACAGCAGGAAACTTCGTCTAAAACTCAGGAGAAACGTTTCCTTGAAACTGCTCTGCTGTGCGTTCGTTCACCTAAGAGAGTTGAAACTATGTTGAAATTCAGCGAGTCAGAAACACGTTTATGCTAGAGCTGCGTTGGGATATTCCCGAGTGAATGGGACCATAGGCTGTACAGAGAAATATCTGCTTCTAAAACCAAAAGTGTGCTATCTAACTGAATGGTTGTCAATGTGTGCATTCAACTGACAGAGTTAAATTCACGTTTGGATTCAGCGGTTTACAAACCCTTTCTGTGCAGAATCCCAAAACCGGTAATTCCAGCCCAATGCCGGCATCCGTACTAAACAGCAGGAAACTTCGTCTAAAACTCAGGAGAAACGTTTCCTTGAAACTGCTCTGCTGTACGTTCGTTCACCTAAGAGAGTTGAAACTATGTTGAGATTCAGCGAGTCAGAAACACGTTTCTTCTAGGAGGTGCGTTGGGATATTCCCGAGTGAATGGGACCATAGGCTGTACAGAGAAATATCTGCTTCTAAAACCAAAAGTGTGCTATCAAACTGAATGGTTGTCAATGTGTGCATTCAACTGACAGAGTTAAACTCACGTGTGGATTCAGCGGTTTGCAAACCCTTTCTGTGCAGAATCCCAAATCCGGTAATTCCAGCTCAATGCCGGCATACGTACTAAACAGCAGGAAACTTCGTCTAAGACTCAGGAGAAACGTTTCCTTGAAACTGCTCTGCTGTGCGTTCGTTCACCTAAGAGAGTTGAATCTATGTTGAGATTCAGCGAGTCAGAAACACGTTTCTTCTAGGAGCTGCGTTGGGATATTCCCGAGTGAATGGGACCATAGGCTGTACAGAGAAATATCTGCTTCTAAAACCAAAAGTGTGCTATCAAACTGAATGGTTGTCAATGTGTGCATTCAACTGACAGAGTTAAACTCACGTGTGGATTCAGCGGTTTGCAAACCCTTTCTGTGCAGAATCCCAAAACCGGTATTTCCAGCCCAATGCCGGCATCCGTACTAAACAGCAGGAAACTTCGTCTAAAACTCAGGAGAAACGTTTCCTTGAAACTGCTCTGCTGTGCGTTCGTTCACCTAAGGGAGTTGAATCTATGTTGAGATTCAGCGAGTCAGAAACACGTTTCTTCTAGGAGCTGCGTTGGGATATTCCCGAGTGAATGGGACCATAGGCTGTACAGAGAAATATCTGCTTCTAAAACCAAAACGGAGCTATCTAAGTGAATGGTTGTCAATGTGTGCATTCAACTGACAGAGTTAAACTCACGTTTGGATTCAGCGGTTTACAAACCCTTTCTGTGCAGAATCCAAAAACCGGTAATTCCAGCTCAATGCCGGCATCCGTACTAAACAGCAGGAAACTTCGTCTAAAACTCAGGAGAAACGTTTCCTTGAAACTGCTCTGCTGTGCGTTCGTTCACCTAAGAGAGTTGAAACTATGTTGAAATTCAGCGAGTCAGAAACACGTTTATGCTAGAGCTGCGTTGGGATATTCCCGAGTGAATGGGACCATAGGCTGTACAGAGAAATATCTGCTTCTAAAACCAAAAGTGTGCTATCTAACTGAATGGTTGTCAATGTGTGCATTCAACTGACAGAGTTAAACTGACGTGTGGATTCAGCGGTTTGCAAACCCTTTCTGTGCAGAATCCCAAAACCGGTATTTCCAGCCCAATGCCGGCATCCGTACTAAACAGCAGGAAACTTCGTCTAAAACTCAGGAGAAACGTTTCCTTGAAACTGCTCTGCTGTACGTTCGATCACCTAAGAGAGTTGAATCTATGTTGAGATTCAGCGAGTCAGAAACACGTTTCTTCTAGGAGGTGCGTTGGGATATTCCCGAGTGAATGGGACCATAGGCTGTAGAGAGAAATATCTGCTCCTACAACCAAAAGGGTGGTATCTAACTGAATGGTTGTCAATGTGTGCATTCAACTGACAGAGTTAAACTCACGTTTGGATTCAGCGGTTTACAAACCCTTTCTGTGCAGAATCCCAAATCCGGTAATTCCAGCTCAATGCCGGCATCCGTACTAAACAGCAGGAAACTTCGTCTAAAACTCAGGAGAAACGTTTCCTTGAAACTGCTCTGCTGTGCGTTCGTTCACCTAAGAGAGTTGAAACTATGTTGAGATTCAGCGAGTCAGAAACACGTTTCTTCTAGGAGCTGCGTTGGGATATTCCCGAGTGAATGGGACCATAGGCTGTACAGAGAAATATCTGCTTCTAAAACCAAAAGTGTGCTATCAAACTGAATGGTTGTCAATGTGTGCATTCAACTGACAGAGTTAAACTCACGTGTGGATTCAGCGGTTTGCAAACCCTTTCTGTGCAGAATCCCAAAACCGGTATTTCCAGCCCAATGCCGGCATCCGTACTAAACAGCAGGAAACTTCATCTAAAACTCAGGAGAAACGTTTCCTTGAAACTGCTCTCCTGTGCGTTCGTTCACCTAAGAGAGTTGAATCTATGTTGAGATTCAGCGAGTCAGAAACACGTTTCTTCTAGGAGCTGCGTTGGGATATTCCCGAGTGAATAGGACCATAGGCTGTACAGAGAAATATCTGCTTCTAAAACCAAAACGGAGCTCTCTAACTGAATGGTTGTCAATGTGTGCATTCAACTGACAGAGTTAAACTCACGTTTGGATTCAGCGGTTTACAAACCCTTTCTGTGCAGAATCCCAAAACCGGTAATTCCAGCTCAATGCCGGCATCCGTACTAAACAGCAGGAAACTTCGTCTAAAACTCAGGAGAAACGTTTCCTTGAAACTGCTCTGCTGTGCGTTCGATCACCTAAGAGAGTTGAATCTATGTTGAGATTCAGCGAGTCAGAAACACGTTTCTTCTAGGAGGTGCGTTGGGATATTCCCGAGTGAATGGGACCATAGGCTGTACAGAGAAATATCTGCTCCTACAGCCAAAAGTGTGCTATCTAACTGAATGGTTGTCAATGTGTGCATTCAACTGACAGAGTTACACTCACGTTTGGATTCAGCGGTTTACAAACCCTTTCTGTGCAGAATCCCAAAACCGGTAATTCCAGCTCAATGCCGGCATCCGTACTAAACAGCAGGAAACTTCGTCTAAAACTCAGGAGAAACGTTTCCTTGAAACTGCTCTGCTGTGCGTTCGTTCACCTAAGAGAGTTGAAACTATGTTGAGATTTAGCGAGTCAGAAACACGTTTCTTCTAGGAGCTGCGTTGGGATATTCCCGAGTGAATGGGACCATAGGCTGTACAGAGAAATATCTGCTTCTAAAACCAAAAGTGTGCTATCAAACTGAATGGTTGTCAATGTGTGCATTCAACTGACAGAGTTAAACTCACGTGTGGATTCAGCGGTTTGCAAACCCTTTCTGTGCAGAATCCCAAAACCGGTATTTCCAGCCCAATGCCGGCATCCGTACTAAACAGCAGGAAACTTCGTCTAAAACTCAGGAGAAACGTTTCCTTGAAACTGCTCTGCTGTGCGTTCGATCACCTAAGAGAGTTGAATCTATGTTGAGATTCAGCGAGTCAGAAACACGTTTCTTCTAGGAGGTGCGTTGGGATATTCCCGAGTGAATGGGACCATAGGCTGTACAGAGAAATATCTGCTCCTACAACCAAAAGGGTGGTATCTAACTGAATGGTTGTCAATGTGTGCATTCAACTGACAGAGTTAAATTCACGTTTGGATTCAGCGGTTTACAAACCCTTTCTGTGCAGAATCCCAAAACCGGTAATTCCAGCTCAATGCCGGCATCCGTACTAAACAGCAGGAAACTTCGTCTAAAACTCAGGAGAAACGTTTCCTTGAAACTGCTCTGCTGTGCGTTCGTTCACCTAAGAGAGTTGAAACTATGTTGAGATTCAGCGAGTCAGAAACACGTTTCTTCTAGGAGCTGCGTTGGGATATTCCCGAGTGAATGGGACCATAGGCTGTACAGAGAAATATCTGCTTCTAAAACCAAAAGTGTGCTATCAAACTGAATGGTTGTCAATGTGTGCATTCAACTGACAGAGTTAAACTCACGTGTGGATTCAGCGGTTTGCAAACCCTTTCTGTGCAGAATCCCAAAACCGGTATTTCCAGCCCAATGCCGGCATACGTACTAAACAGCAGGAAACTTCGTCTAAGACTCAGGAGAAACGTTTCCTTGAAACTGCTCTGCTGTGCGTTCGCTCACCTAAGAGAGTTGAATCTATGTTGAGATTCAGCGAGTCAGAAACACGTTTCTTCTAGGAGCTGCGTTGGGATATTCCCGAGTGAATGGGACCATAGGCTGTACAGAGAAATATCTGCTTCTAAAACCAAAAGTGTGCTATCAAACTGAATGGTTGTCAATGTGTGCATTCAACTGACAGAGTTAAACTCACGTGTGGATTCAGCGGTTTGCAAACCCTTTCTGTGCAGAATCCCAAAACCGGTATTTCCAGCCCAATGCCGGCATCCGTACTAAACAGCAGGAAACTTCGTCTAAAACTCAGGAGAAACGTTTCCTTGAAACTGCTCTGCTGTGCGTTCGTTCACCTAAGGGAGTTGAATCTATGTTGAGATTCAGCGAGTCAGAAACACGTTTCTTCTAGGAGCTGCGTTGGGATATTCCCGAGTGAATGGGACCATAGGCTGTACAGAGAAATATCTGCTTCTAAAACCAAAACGGAGCTATCTAAGTGAATGGTTGTCAATGTGTGCATTCAACTGACAGAGTTAAACTCACGTTTGGATTCAGCGGTTTACAAACCCTTTCTGTGCAGAATCCAAAAACCGGTAATTCCAGCTCAATGCCGGCATCCGTACTAAACAGCAGGAAACTTCGTCTAAAACTCAGGAGAAACGTTTCCTTGAAACTGCTCTGCTGTGCGTTCGTTCACCTAAGAGAGTTGAAACTATGTTGAAATTCAGCGAGTCAGAAACACGTTTATGCTAGAGCTGCGTTGGGATATTCCCGAGTGAATGGGACCATAGGCTGTACAGAGAAATATCTGCTTCTAAAACCAAAAGTGTGCTATCTAACTGAATGGTTGTCAATGTGTGCATTCAACTGACAGAGTTAAACTGACGTGTGGATTCAGCGGTTTGCAAACCCTTTCTGTGCAGAATCCCAAAACCGGTATTTCCAGCCCAATGCCGGCATCCGTACTAAACAGCAGGAAACTTCGTCTAAAACTCAGGAGAAACGTTTCCTTGAAACTGCTCTGCTGTACGTTCGATCACCTAAGAGAGTTGAATCTATGTTGAGATTCAGCGAGTCAGAAACACGTTTCTTCTAGGAGGTGCGTTGGGATATTCCCGAGTGAATGGGACCATAGGCTGTAGAGAGAAATATCTGCTCCTACAACCAAAAGGGTGGTATCTAACTGAATGGTTGTCAATGTGTGCATTCAACTGACAGAGTTAAACTCACGTTTGGATTCAGCGGTTTACAAACCCTTTCTGTGCAGAATCCCAAATCCGGTAATTCCAGCTCAATGCCGGCATCCGTACTAAACAGCAGGAAACTTCGTCTAAAACTCAGGAGAAACGTTTCCTTGAAACTGCTCTGCTGTGCGTTCGTTCACCTAAGAGAGTTGAAACTATGTTGAGATTCAGCGAGTCAGAAACACGTTTCTTCTAGGAGCTGCGTTGGGATATTCCCGAGTGAATGGGACCATAGGCTGTACAGAGAAATATCTGCTTCTAAAACCAAAAGTGTGCTATCAAACTGAATGGTTGTCAATGTGTGCATTCAACTGACAGAGTTAAACTCACGTGTGGATTCAGCGGTTTGCAAACCCTTTCTGTGCAGAATCCCAAAACCGGTATTTCCAGCCCAATGCCGGCATCCGTACTAAACAGCAGGAAACTTCATCTAAAACTCAGGAGAAACGTTTCCTTGAAACTGCTCTCCTGTGCGTTCGTTCACCTAAGAGAGTTGAATCTATGTTGAGATTCAGCGAGTCAGAAACACGTTTCTTCTAGGAGCTGCGTTGGGATATTCCCGAGTGAATAGGACCATAGGCTGTACAGAGAAATATCTGCTTCTAAAACCAAAACGGAGCTCTCTAACTGAATGGTTGTCAATGTGTGCATTCAACTGACAGAGTTAAACTCACGTTTGGATTCAGCGGTTTACAAACCCTTTCTGTGCAGAATCCCAAAACCGGTAATTCCAGCTCAATGCCGGCATCCGTACTAAACAGCAGGAAACTTCGTCTAAAACTCAGGAGAAACGTTTCCTTGAAACTGCTCTGCTGTGCGTTCGATCACCTAAGAGAGTTGAATCTATGTTGAGATTCAGCGAGTCAGAAACACGTTTCTTCTAGGAGGTGCGTTGGGATATTCCCGAGTGAATGGGACCATAGGCTGTACAGAGAAATATCTGCTCCTACAGCCAAAAGTGTGCTATCTAACTGAATGGTTGTCAATGTGTGCATTCAACTGACAGAGTTACACTCACGTTTGGATTCAGCGGTTTACAAACCCTTTCTGTGCAGAATCCCAAAACCGGTAATTCCAGCTCAATGCCGGCATCCGTACTAAACAGCAGGAAACTTCGTCTAAAACTCAGGAGAAACGTTTCCTTGAAACTGCTCTGCTGTGCGTTCGTTCACCTAAGAGAGTTGAAACTATGTTGAGATTTAGCGAGTCAGAAACACGTTTCTTCTAGGAGCTGCGTTGGGATATTCCCGAGTGAATGGGACCATAGGCTGTACAGAGAAATATCTGCTTCTAAAACCAAAAGTGTGCTATCAAACTGAATGGTTGTCAATGTGTGCATTCAACTGACAGAGTTAAACTCACGTGTGGATTCAGCGGTTTGCAAACCCTTTCGGTGCAGAATCCCAAAACCGGTATTTCCAGCCGAATGCCGGCATACGTACTAAACAGCTGGAAACTTCGTCTAAGACTCAGGAGAAACGTTTCCTTGAAACTGCTCTGCTGTGCGTTCGTTCACCTAAGAGAGTTGAATCTATGTTGAGATTCAGCGAGTCAGAAACACGTTTCTTCTAGGAGCTGCGTTGGGATATTCCCGAGTGAATGGGACCATAGGCTGTACAGAGAAATATCTGCTTCTAAAACCAAAACGGAGCTATCTAACTGAATGGTTGTCAATGTGTGCATTCAACTGACAGAGTTAAACTCACATGTGGATTCAGCGGTTTGCAAACCCTTTCTGTGCAGAATCCCAAAACCGGTATTTCCAGCCCAATGCCGACATATGTACTAAAGAGCAGGAAACTTCGTCTAAAACTCAGGAGCAACGTTTCCTTGAAACTGCTCTGCTGTGCGTTCGTTCACCTAAGAGAGTTGAATCTATGTTGAGATTCAGCAAGTCAGAAAAACGTTTCTTCTAGGAGCTGCTTTGGGATATTCCCGAGTGAATGGGACCATAGGCTGTACAGAGAAATATCTGCTTCTAAAACCAAAACGGAGCTATCTAACTGAATGGTTGTCAATGTGTGCATTCAACTGACAGAGTTAAACTCACGTGTGGATTCAGCGGTTTGCAAACCCTTTCTGTGCAGAATCCCAAAACCGGTATTTCCAGCCCAATGCCGGCATCCGTACTAAACAGCAGGAAACTTCGTCTAAAACTCAGGAGAAACGTTTCCTTGAAACTGCTCTGCTGTGCGTTCGATCACCTAAGAGAGTTGAAACTATGTTGAGATTCAGCGAGTCAGAAACACGTTTCTTCTAGGAGGTGCGTTGGGATATTCCCGAGTGAATGGGACCATAGGCTGTACAGAGAAATATCTGCTCCTACAACCAAAAGGGTGGTATCTAACTGAATGGTTGTCAATGTGTGCATTCAACTGACAGAGTTAAAATCACGTTTTGATTCAGCGGTTTACAAACCCTTTCTGTGCAGAATCCCAAAACCGGTAATTCCAGCTCAATGCCGGCATCCGTACTAAACAGCAGGAAACTTCGTCTAAAACTCAGGAGAAACGTTTCCTTGAAACTGCTCTGCTGTGCGTTCGTTCACCTAAGAGAGTTGAAACTATGTTGAGATTCAGCGAGTGAGAAACACGTTTCTTCTAGGAGCTGCGTTGGGATATTCCCGAGTGAATGGGACCATAGGCTGTACAGAGAAATATCTGCTTCTAAAACCAAAAGTGTGCTATCAAACTGAATGGTTGTCAATGTGTGCATTCAACTGACAGAGTTAAACTCACGTGTGGATTCAGCGGTTTGCAAACCCTTTCTGTGCAGAATCCCAAAACCGGTATTTCCAGCCAAATGCCGGCATACGTACTAAACAGCAGGAAACTTCGTCTAAGACTCAGGAGAAACGTTTCCTTGAAACTGCTCTGCTGTGCGTTCGTTCACCTAAGAGAGTTGAATCTATGTTGAGATTCAGCGAGTCAGAAACACGTTTCTTCTAGGAGCTGCGTTGGGATATTCCCGAGTGAATGGGAACATAGGCTGTACAGAGAAATATCTGCTTCTAAACCAAAATTGTGCTATCAAACTGAATGGTTGTCAATGTGTGCATTCAACTGACAGATTTAAACTCACGTGTGGATTCAGCGGTTTGCAAACCCTTTCTGTGCAGAATCCCAAAACCGGTATTTCCAGCCCAATGCCGGCAAACGTACTAAACAGCAGGAAACTTCGTCTAAAACTCAGGAGAAACGTTTCCTTGAAACTGCTCTGCTGTGCGTTCGTTCACCTAAGAGAGTTGAATCTATGTTGAGATTCAGCGAGTCAGAAACACGTTTCTTCTAGGAGCTGCGTTGGGATATTCCCGAGTGAATGGGACCATAGGCTGTACAGAGAAATATCTGCTTCTAAAACGAAAAGTGTGCTATCAAACTGAATGGTTGTCAATGTGTGAATTCAACTGACAGAGTTAAACTCACGTGTGGATTCAGCGGTTTGCAAACCCTTTCTGTGCAGAATCCCAAAACCGGTATTTCCAGCCCAATGCCGGCATCCGTACTAAACAGCAGGAAACTTCGTCTAAAACTCAGGAGAAACGTTTCCTTGAAACTGCTCTGCTGTGCGTTCGTTCACCTAAGAGAGTTGAATCTATGTTGAGATTCAGCGAGTCAGAAACACGTTTCTTCTAGGAGCTGCGTTGGGATATTCCCGAGTGAATGGGACCATAGGCTGTACAGAGAAATATCTGCTTCTAAAACCAAAACGGAGCTATCTAACTGAATGGTTGTCAATGTGTGCATTCAACTGACAGAGTTAAACTCACATGTGGATTCAGCGGTTTGCAAACCCTTTCTGTGCAGAATCCCAAAACCGGTATTTCCAGCCCAATGCCGGCATACGTACTAAAGAGCAGGAAACTTCGTCTAAACCTCAGGAGCAACGTTTCCTTGAAACTGCTCTGCTGTGCGTTCGTTCACCTAAGAGAGTTGAATCTATGTTGAGATTCAGCGAGTCAGAAACACGTTTCTTCTAGGAGGTGCTTTGGGATATTCCCGAGTGAATGGGACCATAGGCTGTACAGAGAAATATCTGCTTCTAAAACCAAAACGGAGCTATCTAACTGAATGGTTGTCAACGTGTGCTTTCAACTGACAGAGTTAAACTCACGTGTGGATTCAGCGGTTTGCAAACCCTTTCTGTGCAGAATCCCAAAACCGGTATTTCCAGCCCAATGCCGGCATCCGTACTAAACAGCAGGAAACTTCGTCTAAAACTCAGGAGAAACGTTTCTTTGAAACTGCTCTGCTGTGCGTTCGATCACCTAAGAGAGTTGAATCTATGTTGAGATTCAGCGAGTCAGAAACACGTTTCTTCTAGGAGGTGCGTTGGGATATTCCCGAGTGAATGGGACCATAGGCTGTACAGAGAAATATCTGCTCCTACAACCAAAAGGGTGGTATCTAACTGAATGGTTGTCAATGTGTGCATTCAACTGACAGAGTTAAACTCACGTGTGGATTCAGCGGTTTGCAAACACTTTCTGTGCAGAATTTCAAAACCGGTATTTCCAGCCGAATGCCGGCATATGTACTAAACAGCAGGAAACTTCGTCTAAGACTCAGGAGAAACGTTTCCTTGAAACTGCTCTGCTGTGCGTTCGTTCACCTAAGAGAGTTGAATCTATGTTGAGATTCAGCGAGTCAGAAACACGTTTCTTCTAGGAGCTGCGTTGGGATATTCCCGAGTGAATGGGAACATAGGCTGTACAGAGAAAAATCTGCTTCTAAAACCAAAACGGAGCTATCTAAGTGAATGGTTGTCAATGTGTGCATTCAACTGACAGAGTTAAACTCACGTTTGGATTCAGCGGTTTACAAACCCTTTCTGTGCAGAATCCCAAAACCGGTAATTCCCGCTCAATGCCGGCATCCGTACTAAACAGCAGGAAACTTCGTCTAAAACTCAGGAGAAACGTTTCCTTGAAACTGCTCTGCTGTGCGTTCGTTCACCTAAGAGAGTTGAAACTATGTTGAGATTCAGCGAGTCAGAAACACGTTTCTTCTAGGAGCTGCGTTGGGATATTCCCGAGTGAATGGGACCATAGGCTGTACAGAGAAATATCTGCTTCTAAAACCAAAAGTGTGCTATCAAACTGAATGGTTGTCAATGTGTGCATTCAACTGACAGAGTTAAACTCACGTGTGGATTCAGCGGTTTGCAAACCCTTTCTGTGCAGAATCCCAAAACCGGTATTTCCAGCCGAATGCCGGCATACGTACTAAACAGCAGGAAACTTCGTCTAAGACTCAGGAGAAACGTTTCCTTGAAACTGCTCTGCTGTGCGTTCGTTCACCTAAGAGAGTTGAATCTATGTTGAGATTCAGCGAGTCAGAAACACGTTTCTTCTAGGAGCTGCGTTGGGATATTCCCGAGTGAATGGGACCATAGGCTGTACAGAGAAATATCTGCTTCTAAACCAAAAGTGTGCTATCAAACTGAATGGTTGTCAATGTGTGCATTCAACTGACAGAGTTAAACTCACGTGTGGATTCAGCGGTTTGCAAACCCTTTCTGTGCAGAATCCCAAAACCGGTATTTCCAGCCCAATGCCGGCATACGTACTAAACAGCAGGAAACTTCTTCTAAAACTCAGGAGAAACGTTTCCTTGAAACTGCTCTGCTGTGCGTTCGTTCACCTAAGAGAGTTGAATCTATGTTGAGATTCAGCGAGTCAGAAACACGTTTCTTCTAGGAGCTGCGTTGGGATATTCCCGAGTGAATGGGACCATAGGCTGTACAGAGAAATATCTGCTTCTAAAACCAAAAGTGTGCTATCAAACTGAATGGTTGTCAATGTGTGCATTCAACTGACAGAGTTAAACTCACGTGTGGATTCAGCGGTTTGCAAACCCTTTCTGTGCATAATCCCAAAACCGGTAATTCCAACCCAATGCCGGCATACGTACTAAACAGCAGGAAACTTCGTCTAAAACTCAGGAGAAACGTTTCCTTGAAACTGCTCTGCTGTGCGTTCGTTCACCTAAGAGAGTTGAATCTATGTTGAGATTCAGCGAGTCAGAAACACGTTTCTTCTAGGAGCTGCGTTGGGATATTCCCGAGTGAATGGGACCATAGGCTGTACAGAGAAAATCTGCTTCTAAAACCAAAAGTGTGCTATCAAACTGAATGGTTGTCAATGTGTGCATTCAACTGACAGAGTTAAACTCACGTGTGGATTCAGCGGTTTGCAAACCCTTTCTGTGCAGAATCCCAAAACCGGTATTTCCAGCCCAATGCCGGCATCCGTACTAAACAGCAGGAAACTTCATCTAAAACTCAGGAGAAACGTTTCCTTGAAACTGCTCTGCTGTGCGTTCGTTCACCTATGAGAGTTGAATCTATGTTGAGATTCAGCGAGTCAGAAACACGTTTCTTCTAGGAGCTGCGTTGGGATATTCCCGAGTGAATAGGACCATAGGCTGTACAGAGAAATATCTGCTTCTAAAACCAAAACGGAGCTCTCTAACTGAATGGTTGTCAATGTGTGCATTCAACTGACAGAGTTAAACTCACGTTTGGATTCAGCGGTTTACAAACCCTTTCTGTGCAGAATCCCAAAACCGGTAATTCCAGCTCAATGCCGGCATCCGTACTAAACAGCAGGAAACTTCGTCTAAAACTCAGGAGAAACGTTTCCTTGAAACTGCTCTGCTGTGCGTTCGATCACCTAAGAGAGTTGAATCTATGTTGAGATTCAGCGAGTCAGAAACACGTTTCTTCTAGGAGGTGCGTTGGGATATTCCCGAGTGAATGGGACCATAGGCTGTACAGAGAAATATCTGCTCCTACAGCCAAAAGTGTGCTATCTAACTGAATGGTTGTCAATGTGTGCATTCAACTGACAGAGTTACACTCACGTTTGGATTCAGCGGTTTACAAACCCTTTCTGTGCAGAATCCCAAAACCGGTAATTCCAGCTCAATGCCGGCATCCGTACTAAACAGCAGGAAACTTCGTCTAAAACTCAGGAGAAACGTTTCCTTGAAACTGCTCTGCTGTGCGTTCGTTCACCTAAGAGAGTTGAAACTATGTTGAGATTTAGCGAGTCAGAAACACGTTTCTTCTAGGAGCTGCGTTGGGATATTCCCGAGTGAATGGGACCATAGGCTGTACAGAGAAATATCTGCTTCTAAAACCAAAAGTGTGCTATCAAACTGAATGGTTGTCAATGTGTGCATTCAACTGACAGAGTTAAACTCACGTGTGGATTCAGCGGTTTGCAAACCCTTTCTGTGCAGAATCCCAAAACCGGTATTTCCAGCCCAATGCCGGCATCCGTACTAAACAGCAGGAAACTTCGTCTAAAACTCAGGAGAAACGTTTCCTTGAAACTGCTCTGCTGTGCGTTCGATCACCTAAGAGAGTTGAATCTATGTTGAGATTCAGCGAGTCAGAAACACGTTTCTTCTAGGAGGTGCGTTGGGATATTCCCGAGTGAATGGGACCATAGGCTGTACAGAGAAATATCTGCTCCTACAACCAAAAGGGTGGTATCTAACTGAATGGTTGTCAATGTGTGCATTCAACTGACAGAGTTAAATTCACGTTTGGATTCAGCGGTTTACAAACCCTTTCTGTGCAGAATCCCAAAACCGGTAATTCCAGCTCAATGCCGGCATCCGTACTAAACAGCAGGAAACTTCGTCTAAAACTCAGGAGAAACGTTTCCTTGAAACTGCTCTGCTGTGCGTTCGTTCACCTAAGAGAGTTGAAACTATGTTGAGATTCAGCGAGTCAGAAACACGTTTCTTCTAGGAGCTGCGTTGGGATATTCCCGAGTGAATGGGACCATAGGCTGTACAGAGAAATATCTGCTTCTAAAACCAAAAGTGTGCTATCAAACTGAATGGTTGTCAATGTGTGCATTCAACTGACAGAGTTAAACTCACGTGTGGATTCAGCGGTTTGCAAACCCTTTCTGTGCAGAATCCCAAAACCGGTATTTCCAGCCCAATGCCGGCATACGTACTAAACAGCAGGAAACTTCGTCTAAGACTCAGGAGAAACGTTTCCTTGAAACTGCTCTGCTGTGCGTTCGCTCACCTAAGAGAGTTGAATCTATGTTGAGATTCAGCGAGTCAGAAACACGTTTCTTCTAGGAGCTGCGTTGGGATATTCCCGAGTGAATGGGACCATAGGCTGTACAGAGAAATATCTGCTTCTAAAACCAAAAGTGTGCTATCAAACTGAATGGTTGTCAATGTGTGCATTCAACTGACAGAGTTAAACTCACGTGTGGATTCAGCGGTTTGCAAACCCTTTCTGTGCAGAATCCCAAAACCGGTATTTCCAGCCCAATGCCGGCATCCGTACTAAACAGCAGGAAACTTCGTCTAAAACTCAGGAGAAACGTTTCCTTGAAACTGCTCTGCTGTGCGTTCGTTCACCTAAGGGAGTTGAATCTATGTTGAGATTCAGCGAGTCAGAAACACGTTTCTTCTAGGAGCTGCGTTGGGATATTCCCGAGTGAATGGGACCATAGGCTGTACAGAGAAATATCTGCTTCTAAAACCAAAACGGAGCTATCTAAGTGAATGGTTGTCAATGTGTGCATTCAACTGACAGAGTTAAACTCACGTTTGGATTCAGCGGTTTACAAACCCTTTCTGTGCAGAATCCAAAAACCGGTAATTCCAGCTCAATGCCGGCATCCGTACTAAACAGCAGGAAACTTCGTCTAAAACTCAGGAGAAACGTTTCCTTGAAACTGCTCTGCTGTGCGTTCGTTCACCTAAGAGAGTTGAAACTATGTTGAAATTCAGCGAGTCAGAAACACGTTTATGCTAGAGCTGCGTTGGGATATTCCCGAGTGAATGGGACCATAGGCTGTACAGAGAAATATCTGCTTCTAAAACCAAAAGTGTGCTATCTAACTGAATGGTTGTCAATGTGTGCATTCAACTGACAGAGTTAAACTCACGTGTGGATTCAGCGGTTTGCAAACCCTTTCTGTGCAGAATCCCAAAACCGGTATTTCCAGCCCAATGCCGGCATCCGTACTAAACAGCAGGAAACTTCGTCTAAAACTCAGGAGAAACGTTTCCTTGAAACTGCTCTGCTGTACGTTCGATCACCTAAGAGAGTTGAATCTATGTTGAGATTCAGCGAGTCAGAAACAGGTTTCTTCTAGGAGGTGCGTTGGGATATTCCCGAGTGAATGGGACCATAGGCTGTAGAGAGAAATATCTGCTCCTACAACCAAAAGGGTGGTATCTAACTGAATGGTTGTCAATGTGTGCATTCAACTGACAGAGTTAAATTCACGTTTGGATTCAGCGGTTTACAAACCCTTTCTGTGCAGAATCCCAAAACCGGTAATTCCAGCTCAATGCCGGCATCCGTACTAAACAGCAGGAAACTTCGTCTAAAACTCAGGAGAAACGTTTCCTTGAAACTGCTCTGCTGTGCGTTCGTTCACCTAAGAGAGTTGAAACTATGTTGAGATTCAGCGAGTCAGAAACACGTTTCTTCTAGGAGCTGCGTTGGGATATTCCCGAGTGAATGGGACCATAGGCTGTACAGAGAAATATCTGCTTCTAAAACCAAAAGTGTGCTATCAAACTGAATGGTTGTCAATGTGTGCATTCAACTGACAGAGTTAAACTCACGTGTGGATTCAGCGGTTTGCAAACCCTTTCTGTGCAGAATCCCAAAACCGGTATTTCCAGCCCAATGCCGGCATACGTACTAAACAGCAGGAAACTTCGTCTAAGACTCAGGAGAAACGTTTCCTTGAAACTGCTCTGCTGTGCGTTCGCTCACCTAAGAGAGTTGAATCTATGTTGAGATTCAGCGAGTCAGAAACACGTTTCTTCTAGGAGCTGCGTTGGGATATTCCCGAGTGAATGGGACCATAGGCTGTACAGAGAAATATCTGCTTCTAAAACCAAAAGTGTGCTATCAAACTGAATGGTTGTCAATGTGTGCATTCAACTGACAGAGTTAAACTCACGTGTGGATTCAGCGGTTTGCAAACCCTTTCTGTGCAGAATCCCAAAACCGGTATTTCCAGCCCAATGCCGGCATCCGTACTAAACAGCAGGAAACTTCGTCTAAAACTCAGGAGAAACGTTTCCTTGAAACTGCTCTGCTGTGCGTTCGATCACCTAAGAGAGTTGAAACTATGTTGAGATTCAGCGAGTCAGAAACACGTTTCTTCTAGGAGGTGCGTTGGGATATTCCCGAGTGAATGGGACCATAGGCTGTACAGAGAAATATCTGCTCCTACAACCAAAAGGGTGGTATCTAACTGAATGGTTGTCAATGTGTGCATTCAACTGACAGAGTTAAAATCACGTTTTGATTCAGCGGTTTACAAACCCTTTCTGTGCAGAATCCCAAAACCGGTAATTCCAGCTCAATGCCGGCATCCGTACTAAACAGCAGGAAACTTCGTCTAAAACTCAGGAGAAACGTTTCCTTGAAACTGCTCTGCTGTGCGTTCGTTCACCTAAGAGAGTTGAAACTATGTTGAGATTCAGCGAGTGAGAAACACGTTTCTTCTAGGAGCTGCGTTGGGATATTCCCGAGTGAATGGGACCATAGGCTGTACAGAGAAATATCTGGTTCTAAAACCAAAAGTGTGCTATCAAACTGAATGGTTGTCAATGTGTGCATTCAACTGACAGAGTTAAACTCACGTGTGGATTCAGCGGTTTGCAAACCCTTTCTGTGCAGAATCCCAAAACCGGTATTTCCAGCCAAATGCCGGCATACGTACTAAACAGCAGGAAACTTCGTCTAAGACTCAGGAGAAACGTTTCCTTGAAACTGCTCTGCTGTGCGTTCGTTCACCTAAGAGAGTTGAATCTATGTTGAGATTCAGCGAGTCAGAAACACGTTTCTTCTAGGAGCTGCGTTGGGATATTCCCGAGTGAATGGGAACATAGGCTGTACAGAGAAATATCTGCTTCTAAACCAAAAGTGTGCTATCAAACTGAATGGTTGTCAATGTGTGCATTCAACTGACAGATTTAAACTCACGTGTGGATTCAGCGGTTTGCAAACCCTTTCTGTGCAGAATCCCAAAACCGGTATTTCCAGCCCAATGCCGGCAAACGTACTAAACAGCAGGAAACTTCGTCTAAAACTCAGGAGAAACGTTTCCTTGAAACTGCTCTGCTGTGCGTTCGTTCACCTAAGAGAGTTGAATCTATGTTGAGATTCAGCGAGTCAGAAACACGTTTCTTCTAGGAGCTGCGTTGGGATATTCCCGAGTGAATGGGACCATAGGCTGTACAGAGAAATATCTGCTTCTAAAACGAAAAGTGTGCTATCAAACTGAATGGTTGTCAATGTGTGAATTCAACTGACAGAGTTAAACTCACGTGTGGATTCAGCGGTTTGCAAACCCTTTCTGTGCAGAATCCCAAAACCGGTATTTCCAGCCCAATGCCGGCATCCGTACTAAACAGCAGGAAACTTCGTCTAAAACTCAGGAGAAACGTTTCCTTGAAACTGCTCTGCTGTGCGTTCGTTCACCTAAGAGAGTTGAATCTATGTTGAGATTCAGCGAGTCAGAAACACGTTTCTTCTAGGAGCTGCGTTGGGATATTCCCGAGTGAATGGGACCATAGGCTGTACAGAGAAATATCTGCTTCTAAAACCAAAACGGAGCTATCTAACTGAATGGTTGTCAATGTGTGCATTCAACTGACAGAGTTAAACTCACATGTGGATTCAGCGGTTTGCAAACCCTTTCTGTGCAGAATCCCAAAACCGGTATTTCCAGCCCAATGCCGGCATACGTACTAAAGAGCAGGAAACTTCGTCTAAACCTCAGGAGCAACGTTTCCTTGAAACTGCTCTGCTGTGCGTTCGTTCACCTAAGAGAGTTGAATCTATGTTGAGATTCAGCGAGTCAGAAACACGTTTCTTCTAGGAGGTGCTTTGGGATATTCCCGAGTGAATGGGACCATAGGCTGTACAGAGAAATATCTGCTTCTAAAACCAAAACGGAGCTATCTAACTGAATGGTTGTCAACGTGTGCTTTCAACTGACAGAGTTAAACTCACGTGTGGATTCAGCGGTTTGCAAACCCTTTCTGTGCAGAATCCCAAAACCGGTATTTCCAGCCCAATGCCGGCATCCGTACTAAACAGCAGGAAACTTCGTCTAAAACTCAGGAGAAACGTTTCTTTGAAACTGCTCTGCTGTGCGTTCGATCACCTAAGAGAGTTGAATCTATGTTGAGATTCAGCGAGTCAGAAACACGTTTCTTCTAGGAGGTGCGTTGGGATATTCCCGAGTGAATGGGACCATAGGCTGTACAGAGAAATATCTGCTCCTACAACCAAAAGGGTGGTATCTAACTGAATGGTTGTCAATGTGTGCATTCAACTGACAGAGTTAAACTCACGTGTGGATTCAGCGGTTTGCAAACACTTTCTGTGCAGAATTTCAAAACCGGTATTTCCAGCCGAATGCCGGCATATGTACTAAACAGCAGGAAACTTCGTCTAAGACTCAGGAGAAACGTTTCCTTGAAACTGCTCTGCTGTGCGTTCGTTCACCTAAGAGAGTTGAATCTATGTTGAGATTCAGCGAGTCAGAAACACGTTTCTTCTAGGAGCTGCGTTGGGATATTCCCGAGTGAATGGGAACATAGGCTGTACAGAGAAAAATCTGCTTCTAAAACCAAAACGGAGCTATCTAAGTGAATGGTTGTCAATGTGTGCATTCAACTGACAGAGTTAAACTCACGTTTGGATTCAGCGGTTTACAAACCCTTTCTGTGCAGAATCCCAAAACCGGTAATTCCCGCTCAATGCCGGCATCCGTACTAAACAGCAGGAAACTTCGTCTAAAACTCAGGAGAAACGTTTCCTTGAAACTGCTCTGCTGTGCGTTCGTTCACCTAAGAGAGTTGAAACTATGTTGAGATTCAGCGAGTCAGAAACACGTTTCTTCTAGGAGCTGCGTTGGGATATTCCCGAGTGAATGGGACCATAGGCTGTACAGAGAAATATCTGCTTCTAAAACCAAAAGTGTGCTATCAAACTGAATGGTTGTCAATGTGTGCATTCAACTGACAGAGTTAAACTCACGTGTGGATTCAGCGGTTTGCAAACCCTTTCTGTGCAGAATCCCAAAACCGGTATTTCCAGCCGAATGCCGGCATACGTACTAAACAGCAGGAAACTTCGTCTAAGACTCAGGAGAAACGTTTCCTTGAAACTGCTCTGCTGTGCGTTCGTTCACCTAAGAGAGTTGAATCTATGTTGAGATTCAGCGAGTCAGAAACACGTTTCTTCTAGGAGCTGCGTTGGGATATTCCCGAGTGAATGGGACCATAGGCTGTACAGAGAAATATCTGCTTCTAAACCAAAAGTGTGCTATCAAACTGAATGGTTGTCAATGTGTGCATTCAACTGACAGAGTTAAACTCACGTGTGGATTCAGCGGTTTGCAAACCCTTTCTGTGCAGAATCCCAAAACCGGTATTTCCAGCCCAATGCCGGCATACGTACTAAACAGCAGGAAACTTCTTCTAAAACTCAGGAGAAACGTTTCCTTGAAACTGCTCTGCTGTGCGTTCGTTCACCTAAGAGAGTTGAATCTATGTTGAGATTCAGCGAGTCAGAAACACGTTTCTTCTAGGAGCTGCGTTGGGATATTCCCGAGTGAATGGGACCATAGGCTGTACAGAGAAATATCTGCTTCTAAAACCAAAAGTGTGCTATCAAACTGAATGGTTGTCAATGTGTGCATTCAACTGACAGAGTTAAACTCACGTGTGGATTCAGCGGTTTGCAAACCCTTTCTGTGCATAATCCCAAAACCGGTAATTCCAACCCAATGCCGGCATACGTACTAAACAGCAGGAAACTTCGTCTAAAACTCAGGAGAAACGTTTCCTTGAAACTGCTCTGCTGTGCGTTCGTTCACCTAAGAGAGTTGAATCTATGTTGAGATTCAGCGAGTCAGAAACACGTTTCTTCTAGGAGCTGCGTTGGGATATTCCCGAGTGAATGGGACCATAGGCTGTACAGAGAAAATCTGCTTCTAAAACCAAAAGTGTGCTATCAAACTGAATGGTTGTCAATGTGTGCATTCAACTGACAGAGTTAAACTCACGTGTGGATTCAGCGGTTTGCAAACCCTTTCTGTGCAGAATCCCAAAACCGGTATTTCCAGCCCAATGCCGGCATCCGTACTAAACAGCAGGAAACTTCATCTAAAACTCAGGAGAAACGTTTCCTTGAAACTGCTCTGCTGTGCGTTCGTTCACCTATGAGAGTTGAATCTATGTTGAGATTCAGCGAGTCAGAAACACGTTTCTTCTAGGAGCTGCGTTGGGATATTCCCGAGTGAATAGGACCATAGGCTGTACAGAGAAATATCTGCTTCTAAAACCAAAACGGAGCTCTCTAACTGAATGGTTGTCAATGTGTGCATTCAACTGACAGAGTTAAACTCACGTTTGGATTCAGCGGTTTACAAACCCTTTCTGTGCAGAATCCCAAAACCGGTAATTCCAGCTCAATGCCGGCATCCGTACTAAACAGCAGGAAACTTCGTCTAAAACTCAGGAGAAACGTTTCCTTGAAACTGCTCTGCTGTGCGTTCGATCACCTAAGAGAGTTGAATCTATGTTGAGATTCAGCGAGTCAGAAACACGTTTCTTCTAGGAGGTGCGTTGGGATATTCCCGAGTGAATGGGACCATAGGCTGTACAGAGAAATATCTGCTCCTACAGCCAAAAGTGTGCTATCTAACTGAATGGTTGTCAATGTGTGCATTCAACTGACAGAGTTACACTCACGTTTGGATTCAGCGGTTTACAAACCCTTTCTGTGCAGAATCCCAAAACCGGTAATTCCAGCTCAATGCCGGCATCCGTACTAAACAGCAGGAAACTTCGTCTAAAACTCAGGAGAAACGTTTCCTTGAAACTGCTCTGCTGTGCGTTCGTTCACCTAAGAGAGTTGAAACTATGTTGAGATTTAGCGAGTCAGAAACACGTTTCTTCTAGGAGCTGCGTTGGGATATTCCCGAGTGAATGGGACCATAGGCTGTACAGAGAAATATCTGCTTCTAAAACCAAAAGTGTGCTATCAAACTGAATGGTTGTCAATGTGTGCATTCAACTGACAGAGTTAAACTCACGTGTGGATTCAGCGGTTTGCAAACCCTTTCTGTGCAGAATCCCAAAACCGGTATTTCCAGCCCAATGCCGGCATCCGTACTAAACAGCAGGAAACTTCGTCTAAAACTCAGGAGAAACGTTTCCTTGAAACTGCTCTGCTGTGCGTTCGATCACCTAAGAGAGTTGAATCTATGTTGAGATTCAGCGAGTCAGAAACACGTTTCTTCTAGGAGCTGCGTTGGGATATTCCCGAGTGAATGGGACCATAGGCTGTACAGAGAAATATCTGCTCCTACAACCAAAAGGGTGGTATCTAACTGAATGGTTGTCAATGTGTGCATTCAACTGACAGAGTTAAATTCACGTTTGGATTCAGCGGTTTACAAACCCTTTCTGTGCAGAATCCCAAAACCGGTAATTCCAGCTCAATGCCGGCATCCGTACTAAACAGCAGGAAACTTCGTCTAAAACTCAGGAGAAACGTTTCCTTGAAACTGCTCTGCTGTGCGTTCGTTCACCTAAGAGAGTTGAAACTATGTTGAGATTCAGCGAGTCAGAAACACGTTTCTTCTAGGAGCTGCGTTGGGATATTCCCGAGTGAATGGGACCATAGGCTGTACAGAGAAATATCTGCTTCTAAAACCAAAAGTGTGCTATCAAACTGAATGGTTGTCAATGTGTGCATTCAACTGACAGAGTTAAACTCACGTGTGGATTCAGCGGTTTGCAAACCCTTTCTGTGCAGAATCCCAAAACCGGTATTTCCAGCCCAATGCCGGCATACGTACTAAACAGCAGGAAACTTCGTCTAAGACTCAGGAGAAACGTTTCCTTGAAACTGCTCTGCTGTGCGTTCGCTCACCTAAGAGAGTTGAATCTATGTTGAGATTCAGCGAGTCAGAAACACGTTTCTTCTAGGAGCTGCGTTGGGATATTCCCGAGTGAATGGGACCATAGGCTGTACAGAGAAATATCTGCTTCTAAAACCAAAAGTGTGCTATCAAACTGAATGGTTGTCAATGTGTGCATTCAACTGACAGAGTTAAACTCACGTGTGGATTCAGCGGTTTGCAAACCCTTTCTGTGCAGAATCCCAAAACCGGTATTTCCAGCCCAATGCCGGCATCCGTACTAAACAGCAGGAAACTTCGTCTAAAACTCAGGAGAAACGTTTCCTTGAAACTGCTCTGCTGTGCGTTCGTTCACCTAAGGGAGTTGAATCTATGTTGAGATTCAGCGAGTCAGAAACACGTTTCTTCTAGGAGCTGCGTTGGGATATTCCCGAGTGAATGGGACCATAGGCTGTACAGAGAAATATCTGCTTCTAAAACCAAAACGGAGCTATCTAAGTGAATGGTTGTCAATGTGTGCATTCAACTGACAGAGTTAAACTCACGTTTGGATTCAGCGGTTTACAAACCCTTTCTGTGCAGAATCCAAAAACCGGTAATTCCAGCTCAATGCCGGCATCCGTACTAAACAGCAGGAAACTTCGTCTAAAACTCAGGAGAAACGTTTCCTTGAAACTGCTCTGCTGTGCGTTCGTTCACCTAAGAGAGTTGAAACTATGTTGAAATTCAGCGAGTCAGAAACACGTTTATGCTAGAGCTGCGTTGGGATATTCCCGAGTGAATGGGACCATAGGCTGTACAGAGAAATATCTGCTTCTAAAACCAAAAGTGTGCTATCTAACTGAATGGTTGTCAATGTGTGCATTCAACTGACAGAGTTAAACTCACGTGTGGATTCAGCGGTTTGCAAACCCTTTCTGTGCAGAATCCCAAAACCGGTATTTCCAGCCCAATGCCGGCATCCGTACTAAACAGCAGGAAACTTCGTCTAAAACTCAGGAGAAACGTTTCCTTGAAACTGCTCTGCTGTACGTTCGATCACCTAAGAGAGTTGAATCTATGTTGAGATTCAGCGAGTCAGAAACAGGTTTCTTCTAGGAGGTGCGTTGGGATATTCCCGAGTGAATGGGACCATAGGCTGTAGAGAGAAATATCTGCTCCTACAACCAAAAGGGTGGTATCTAACTGAATGGTTGTCAATGTGTGCATTCAACTGACAGAGTTAAATTCACGTTTGGATTCAGCGGTTTACAAACCCTTTCTGTGCAGAATCCCAAAACCGGTAATTCCAGCTCAATGCCGGCATCCGTACTAAACAGCAGGAAACTTCGTCTAAAACTCAGGAGAAACGTTTCCTTGAAACTGCTCTGCTGTGCGTTCGTTCACCTAAGAGAGTTGAAACTATGTTGAGATTCAGCGAGTCAGAAACACGTTTCTTCTAGGAGCTGCGTTGGGATATTCCCGAGTGAATGGGACCATAGGCTGTACAGAGAAATATCTGCTTCTAAAACCAAAAGTGTGCTATCAAACTGAATGGTTGTCAATGTGTGCATTCAACTGACAGAGTTAAACTCACGTGTGGATTCAGCGGTTTGCAAACCCTTTCTGTGCAGAATCCCAAAACCGGTATTTCCAGCCCAATGCCGGCATACGTACTAAACAGCAGGAAACTTCGTCTAAGACTCAGGAGAAACGTTTCCTTGAAACTGCTCTGCTGTGCGTTCGCTCACCTAAGAGAGTTGAATCTATGTTGAGATTCAGCGAGTCAGAAACACGTTTCTTCTAGGAGCTGCGTTGGGATATTCCCGAGTGAATGGGACCATAGGCTGTACAGAGAAATATCTGCTTCTAAAACCAAAAGTGTGCTATCAAACTGAATGGTTGTCAATGTGTGCATTCAACTGACAGAGTTAAACTCACGTGTGGATTCAGCGGTTTGCAAACCCTTTCTGTGCAGAATCCCAAAACCGGTATTTCCAGCCCAATGCCGGCATCCGTACTAAACAGCAGGAAACTTCGTCTAAAACTCAGGAGAAACGTTTCCTTGAAACTGCTCTGCTGTGCGTTCGATCACCTAAGAGAGTTGAAACTATGTTGAGATTCAGCGAGTCAGAAACACGTTTCTTCTAGGAGGTGCGTTGGGATATTCCCGAGTGAATGGGACCATAGGCTGTACAGAGAAATATCTGCTCCTACAACCAAAAGGGTGGTATCTAACTGAATGGTTGTCAATGTGTGCATTCAACTGACAGAGTTAAAATCACGTTTTGATTCAGCGGTTTACAAACCCTTTCTGTGCAGAATCCCAAAACCGGTAATTCCAGCTCAATGCCGGCATCCGTACTAAACAGCAGGAAACTTCGTCTAAAACTCAGGAGAAACGTTTCCTTGAAACTGCTCTGCTGTGCGTTCGTTCACCTAAGAGAGTTGAAACTATGTTGAGATTCAGCGAGTGAGAAACACGTTTCTTCTAGGAGCTGCGTTGGGATATTCCCGAGTGAATGGGACCATAGGCTGTACAGAGAAATATCTGGTTCTAAAACCAAAAGTGTGCTATCAAACTGAATGGTTGTCAATGTGTGCATTCAACTGACAGAGTTAAACTCACGTGTGGATTCAGCGGTTTGCAAACCCTTTCTGTGCAGAATCCCAAAACCGGTATTTCCAGCCAAATGCCGGCATACGTACTAAACAGCAGGAAACTTCGTCTAAGACTCAGGAGAAACGTTTCCTTGAAACTGCTCTGCTGTGCGTTCGTTCACCTAAGAGAGTTGAATCTATGTTGAGATTCAGCGAGTCAGAAACACGTTTCTTCTAGGAGCTGCGTTGGGATATTCCCGAGTGAATGGGAACATAGGCTGTACAGAGAAATATCTGCTTCTAAACCAAAAGTGTGCTATCAAACTGAATGGTTGTCAATGTGTGCATTCAACTGACAGATTTAAACTCACGTGTGGATTCAGCGGTTTGCAAACCCTTTCTGTGCAGAATCCCAAAACCGGTATTTCCAGCCCAATGCCGGCAAACGTACTAAACAGCAGGAAACTTCGTCTAAAACTCAGGAGAAACGTTTCCTTGAAACTGCTCTGCTGTGCGTTCGTTCACCTAAGAGAGTTGAATCTATGTTGAGATTCAGCGAGTCAGAAACACGTTTCTTCTAGGAGCTGCGTTGGGATATTCCCGAGTGAATGGGACCATAGGCTGTACAGAGAAATATCTGCTTCTAAAACGAAAAGTGTGCTATCAAACTGAATGGTTGTCAATGTGTGAATTCAACTGACAGAGTTAAACTCACGTGTGGATTCAGCGGTTTGCAAACCCTTTCTGTGCAGAATCCCAAAACCGGTATTTCCAGCCCAATGCCGGCATCCGTACTAAACAGCAGGAAACTTCGTCTAAAACTCAGGAGAAACGTTTCCTTGAAACTGCTCTGCTGTGCGTTCGTTCACCTAAGAGAGTTGAATCTATGTTGAGATTCAGCGAGTCAGAAACACGTTTCTTCTAGGAGCTGCGTTGGGATATTCCCGAGTGAATGGGACCATAGGCTGTACAGAGAAATATCTGCTTCTAAAACCAAAACGGAGCTATCTAACTGAATGGTTGTCAATGTGTGCATTCAACTGACAGAGTTAAACTCACATGTGGATTCAGCGGTTTGCAAACCCTTTCTGTGCAGAATCCCAAAACCGGTATTTCCAGCCCAATGCCGGCATACGTACTAAAGAGCAGGAAACTTCGTCTAAACCTCAGGAGCAACGTTTCCTTGAAACTGCTCTGCTGTGCGTTCGTTCACCTAAGAGAGTTGAATCTATGTTGAGATTCAGCGAGTCAGAAACACGTTTCTTCTAGGAGGTGCTTTGGGATATTCCCGAGTGAATGGGACCATAGGCTGTACAGAGAAATATCTGCTTCTAAAACCAAAACGGAGCTATCTAACTGAATGGTTGTCAACGTGTGCTTTCAACTGACAGAGTTAAACTCACGTGTGGATTCAGCGGTTTGCAAACCCTTTCTGTGCAGAATCCCAAAACCGGTATTTCCAGCCCAATGCCGGCATCCGTACTAAACAGCAGGAAACTTCGTCTAAAACTCAGGAGAAACGTTTCTTTGAAACTGCTCTGCTGTGCGTTCGATCACCTAAGAGAGTTGAATCTATGTTGAGATTCAGCGAGTCAGAAACACGTTTCTTCTAGGAGGTGCGTTGGGATATTCCCGAGTGAATGGGACCATAGGCTGTACAGAGAAATATCTGCTCCTACAACCAAAAGGGTGGTATCTAACTGAATGGTTGTCAATGTGTGCATTCAACTGACAGAGTTAAACTCACGTGTGGATTCAGCGGTTTGCAAACACTTTCTGTGCAGAATTTCAAAACCGGTATTTCCAGCCGAATGCCGGCATATGTACTAAACAGCAGGAAACTTCGTCTAAGACTCAGGAGAAACGTTTCCTTGAAACTGCTCTGCTGTGCGTTCGTTCACCTAAGAGAGTTGAATCTATGTTGAGATTCAGCGAGTCAGAAACACGTTTCTTCTAGGAGCTGCGTTGGGATATTCCCGAGTGAATGGGAACATAGGCTGTACAGAGAAAAATCTGCTTCTAAAACCAAAACGGAGCTATCTAAGTGAATGGTTGTCAATGTGTGCATTCAACTGACAGAGTTAAACTCACGTTTGGATTCAGCGGTTTACAAACCCTTTCTGTGCAGAATCCCAAAACCGGTAATTCCCGCTCAATGCCGGCATCCGTACTAAACAGCAGGAAACTTCGTCTAAAACTCAGGAGAAACGTTTCCTTGAAACTGCTCTGCTGTGCGTTCGTTCACCTAAGAGAGTTGAAACTATGTTGAGATTCAGCGAGTCAGAAACACGTTTCTTCTAGGAGCTGCGTTGGGATATTCCCGAGTGAATGGGACCATAGGCTGTACAGAGAAATATCTGCTTCTAAAACCAAAAGTGTGCTATCAAACTGAATGGTTGTCAATGTGTGCATTCAACTGACAGAGTTAAACTCACGTGTGGATTCAGCGGTTTGCAAACCCTTTCTGTGCAGAATCCCAAAACCGGTATTTCCAGCCGAATGCCGGCATACGTACTAAACAGCAGGAAACTTCGTCTAAGACTCAGGAGAAACGTTTCCTTGAAACTGCTCTGCTGTGCGTTCGTTCACCTAAGAGAGTTGAATCTATGTTGAGATTCAGCGAGTCAGAAACACGTTTCTTCTAGGAGCTGCGTTGGGATATTCCCGAGTGAATGGGACCATAGGCTGTACAGAGAAATATCTGCTTCTAAACCAAAAGTGTGCTATCAAACTGAATGGTTGTCAATGTGTGCATTCAACTGACAGAGTTAAACTCACGTGTGGATTCAGCGGTTTGCAAACCCTTTCTGTGCAGAATCCCAAAACCGGTATTTCCAGCCCAATGCCGGCATACGTACTAAACAGCAGGAAACTTCTTCTAAAACTCAGGAGAAACGTTTCCTTGAAACTGCTCTGCTGTGCGTTCGTTCACCTAAGAGAGTTGAATCTATGTTGAGATTCAGCGAGTCAGAAACACGTTTCTTCTAGGAGCTGCGTTGGGATATTCCCGAGTGAATGGGACCATAGGCTGTACAGAGAAATATCTGCTTCTAAAACCAAAAGTGTGCTATCAAACTGAATGGTTGTCAATGTGTGCATTCAACTGACAGAGTTAAACTCACGTGTGGATTCAGCGGTTTGCAAACCCTTTCTGTGCATAATCCCAAAACCGGTAATTCCAACCCAATGCCGGCATACGTACTAAACAGCAGGAAACTTCGTCTAAAACTCAGGAGAAACGTTTCCTTGAAACTGCTCTGCTGTGCGTTCGTTCACCTAAGAGAGTTGAATCTATGTTGAGATTCAGCGAGTCAGAAACACGTTTCTTCTGGGAGCTGCGTTGGGATATTCCCGAGTGAATGGGACCATAGGCTGTACAGAGAAATATCTGCATCTAAAACCAAAACGGAGCTATCTAACTGAATGGTTGTCAATGTGTGCATTCAACTGACAGAGTTAAACTCACATGTGGATTCAGCGGTTTGCAAACCCTTTCTGTGCAGAATCCCAAAACCGGTATTTCCAGCCCAATGCCGGCATACGTACTAAAGAGCAGGAAACTTCGTCTAAAACTCAGGAGCAACGTTTCCTTGAAACTGCTCTGCTGTGCGTTCGTTCACCTAAGAGAATTGAAACTATGTTGAGATTCAGCGAGTCAGAAACACGTTTCTTCTAGGAGCTGCGTTGGGATATTCCCGAGTGAATGGGACCATAGGCTGTACAGAGAAATATCTGCTTCTAAAACCAAAAGTGTGCTATCAAACTGAATGGTTGTCAATGTGTGCATTCAACTGACAGAGTTAAACTCACGTGTGGATTCAGCGGTTTGCAAACCCTTTCTGTGCAGAATCCCAAAACCGGTATTTCCAGCCCAATGCCGGCATACGTACTAAACAGCAGGAAACTTCGTCTAAGACTCAAGAGAAACGTTCCCTTGAAACTGCTCTGCTGTGCGTTCGTTCACCTAAGAGAGTTGAATCTATGTTGAGATTCAGCGAGTCAGAAACACGTTTCTTCTAGGAGCTGCGTTGGGATATTCCCGAGTGAATGGGACCATAGGCTGTACAGAGAAATATCTGCTTCTAAAACCAAAACGGAGCTCTCTAACTGAATGGTTGTCAATGTGTGCATTCAACTGACAGAGTTAAACTCACGTTTGGATTCAGCGGTTTACAAACCCTTTCTGTGCAGAATCCCAAAACCGGTAATTCCAGCTCAATGCCGGCATCCGTACTAAACAGCAGGAAACTTCGTCTAAAACTCAGGAGAAACGTTTCCTTGAAACTGCTCTGCTGTGCGTTCGTTCACCTAAGAGAGTTGAAACTATGTTGCGATTCAGCGAGTCAGAAACACGTTTATGCTAGGAGCTGCGTTGGGATATTCCCGAGTGAATGGGACCATAGGCTGTACAGAGAAATATCTGCTTCTGAAACCAAAACGGAGCTATCTAACTGAATGGTTGTCAATGTGTGCATTCAACTGACAGAGTGAAACTCACGTGTGGATTCAGCGGTTTGCAAACCATTTCTGTGCAGAATCCCAAAACCGGTATGTCCAGCCCAATGCCGGCATCCGTACTAAACAGCAGGAAACTTCGTCTAAAACTCAGGAGAAACGTTTCCTTGAAACTGCTCTGCTGTGCGTTCGTTCACCTAAGATAGTTGAATCTATGTTGAGATTCAGCGAGTCAGAAACACGTTTCTTCTAGGAGCTGCGTTAGGATATTCCCGGGTGAATGGGACCATAGGCTGTGCAGAGTAATATCTGCTTCTAAAACCAAAACGGAGCTATCTAACTGAATGGTTGTCAATGTGTGCATTCAACTGACAGAGTTAAACTCACGTGTGGATTCAGCGGTTTGCAAACCCTTTATGTGCAGAATCCAAAAACCGGTATTTCCAGCCCAATGCCGGCATACGTACTAAAGAGCAGGAAACTTCGTCTAAAACTCAGGAGCAACGTTTCCTTGAAACTGCTCTGCTGTGCGTTCGTTCACCTAAGGGAGTTGAATCTATGTTGAGATTCAGCGAGTCAGAAACACGTTTCTTCTAGGAGCTGCGTTGGGATATTCCCGAGTGAATGGGACCATAGGCTGTACAGAGAAATATCTGCTTCTAAAACCAAAACGGAGCTATCTAACTGAATGGTTGTCAATGTGTGCATTCAACTGACAGAGTTAAACTCACGTGTGGATTCAGCGGTTTGTAACCCTTTCTGTGCAGAATCCCAAAACCGGTATTTCCAGCCCAATGCCGGCCTACGTACTAAACAGCAGGAAACTTCGTCTAAGACTCAAGAGAAACGTTTCCTTGAAACTGCTCTGCTGTGCGTTCGTTCACCTAAGAGAGTTGAATCTATGTTGAGATTCAGCGAGTCAGAATCACGTTTCTTCTACGAGCTGCGTTGGGATATTCCCGAGTGAATGGGACCATAGGCTGTACAGAGAAATATCTGCTTCTAAAACCAAAACGGAGCTATCTAACTGAATGGTTGTCAATGTGTGCATTCAACTGACAGAGTTAAACTCACATGTGGATTCAGCGGTTTGCAAACCCTTTCTGTGCAGAATCCCAAAACCGGTATTTCCAGCCCAATGCCGACATATGTACTAAAGAGCAGGAAACTTCGTCTAAAACTCAGGAGCAACGTTTCCTTGAAACTGCTCTGCTGTGCGTTCGTTCACCTAAGAGAGTTGAATCTATGTTGAGATTCAGCGAGTCAGAAAAACGTTTCTTCTAGGAGCTGCTTTGGGATATTCCCGAGTGAATGGGACCATAGGCTGTACAGAGAAATATCTGCTTCTAAAACCAAAACGGAGCTATCTAACTGAATGGTTGTCAATGTGTGCATTCAACTGACAGAGTTAAACTCACGTGTGGATTCAGCGGTTTGCAAACCCTTTCTGTGCAGAATCCCAAAACCGGTATTTCCAGCCCAATGCCGGCATCCGTACTAAACAGCAGGAAACTTCGTCTAAAACTCAGGAGAAACGTTTCCTTGAAACTGCTCTGCTGTGCGTTCGTTCACCTAAGAGAGTTGAATCTATGTTGAGATTCAGCGAGTCAGAAACACGTTTCTTCTAGGAGCTGCGTTGGGATATTCCCGAGTGAATGGGAACATAGGCTGTACAGAGAAATATCTGCTTCTAAACCAAAAGTGTGCTATCAAACTGAATGGTTGTCAATGTGTGCATTCAACTGACAGATTTAAACTCACGTGTGGATTCAGCGGTTTGCAAACCCTTTCTGTGCAGAATCCCAAAACCGGTATTTCCAGCCCAATGCCGGCATACGTACTAAACAGCAGGAAACTTCGTCTAAAACTCAGGAGAAACGTTTCCTTGAAACTGCTCTGCTGTGCGTTCGTTCACCTAAGAGAGTTGAATCTATGTTGAGATTCAGCGAGTCAGAAACACGTTTCTTCTAGGAGCTGCGTTGGGATATTCCCGAGTGAATGGGACCATAGGCTGTACAGAGAAATATCTGCTTCTAAAACGAAAAGTGTGCTATCAAACTGAATGGCTGTCAATGTGTGCATTCAACTGACAGAGTTAAACTCACGTGTGGATTCAGCGGTTTGCAAACCCTTTCTGTGCAGAATCCCAAAACCGGTATTTCCAGCCCAATGCCGGCAAACGTACTAAACAGCAGGAAACTTCGTCTAAAACTCAGGAGAAACGTTTCCTTGAAACTGCTCTGCTGTGCGTTCGTTCACCTAAGAGAGTTGAATCTATGTTGAGATTCAGCGAGTCAGAAACACGTTTCTTCTAGGAGCTGCGTTGGGATATTCCCGAGTGAATGGGACCATAGGCTGTACAGAGAAATATCTGCTTCTAAAACCAAAACGGAGCTATCTAACTGAATGGTTGTCAATGTGTGCATTCAACTGACAGAGTTAAACTCACATGTGGATTCAGCGGTTTGCAAACCCTTTCTGTGCAGAATCCCAAAACCGGTATTTCCAGCCCAATGCCGGCATACGTACTAAAGAGCAGGAAACTTCGTCTAAACCTCAGGAGCAACGTTTCCTTGAAACTGCTCTGCTGTGCGTTCGTTCACCTAAGAGAGTTGAATCTATGTTGAGATTCAGCGAGTCAGAAACACGTTTCTTCTAGGAGCTGCTTTGGGATATTCCCGAGTGAATGGGACCATAGGCTGTACAGAGAAATATCTGCTTCTAAAACCAAAACGGAGCTATCTAACTGAATGGTTGTCAACGTGTGCTTTCAACTGACAGAGTTAAACTCACGTGTGGATTCAGCGGTTTGCAAACCCTTTCTGTGCAGAATCCCAAAACCGGTATTTCCAGCCCAATGCCGGCATCCGTACTAAACAGCAGGAAACTTCGTCTAAAACTCAGGAGAAACGTTTCCTTGAAACTGCTCTTCTGTGCGTTCGATCACCTAAGAGAGTTGAATCTATGTTGGGATTCAGCGAGTCAGAAACACGTTTCTTCTAGGAGGTGCGTTGGGATATTCCCGAGTGAATGGGACCATAGGCTGTACAGAGAAATATCTGCTCCTACAACCAAAAGGGTGGTATCTAACTGAATGGTTGTCAATGTGTGCATTCAACTGACAGAGTTAAACTCACGTTTGGATTCAGCGGTTTACAAACCCTTTCTGTGCAGAATCCCAAAACCGGTAATTCCAGCTCAATGCCGGCATCCGTACTAAACAGCAGGAAACTTCGTCTAAAACTCAGGAGAAACGTTTCCTTGAAACTGCTCTGCTGTGCGTTCGTTCACCAAAGAGAGTTGAAACTATGTTGAGATTCAGCGAGTCAGAAACACGTTTCTTCTAGGAGCTGCGTTGGGATATTCCCGAGTGAATGGGACCATAGGCTGTACAGAGAAATATCTGCTTCTAAAACCAAAAGTGTGCTATCAAACTGAATGGTTGTCAATGTGTGCATTCAACTGACAGAGTTAAACTCACGTGTGGATTCAGCGGTTTGCAAACACTTTCTGTGCAGAATCTCAAAACCGGTATTTCCAGCCGAATGCCGGCATACGTACTAAACAGCAGGAAACTTCGTCTAAGACTCAGGAGAAACGTTTCCTTGAAACTGCTCTGCTGTGCGTTCATTCACCTAAGAGAGTTGAATCTATGTTGAGATTCAGCGAGTCAGAAACACGTTTCTTCTAGGAGCTGCGTTGGGATATTCCCGAGTGAATGGGAACATAGGCTGTACAGAGAAAAATCTGCTTCTAAAACCAAAACGGAGCTATCTAAGTGAATGGTTGTCAATGTGTGCATTCAACTGACAGAGTTAAACTCACGTTTGGATTCAGCGGTTTACAAACCCTTTCTGTGCAGAATCCCAAAACCGGTAATTCCAGCTCAATGCCGGCATCCGTACTAAACAGCAGGAAACTTCGTCTAAAACTCAGGAGAAACGTTTCCTTGAAACTGCTCTGCTGTGCGTTCGTTCACCTAAGAGAGTTGAAACTATGTTGAGATTCAGCGAGTCAGAAACACGTTTCTTCTAGGAGCTGCGTTGGGATATTCCCGAGTGAATGGGACCATAGGCTGTACAGAGAAATATCTGCTTCTAAAACCAAAAGTGTGCTATCAAACTGAATGGTTGTCAATGTGTGCATTCAACTGACAGAGTTAAACTCACGTGTGGATTCAGCGGTTTGCAAACCCTTTCTGTGCAGAATCCCAAAACCGGTATTTCCAGCCGAATGCCGGCATACGTACTAAACAGCAGGAAACTTCGTCTAAGACTCAGGAGAAACGTTTCCTTGAAACTGCTCTGCTGTGCGTTCGTTCACCTAAGAGAGTTGAATCTATGTTGAGATTCAGCGAGTCAGAAACACGTTTCTTCTAGGAGCTGCGTTGGGATATTCCCGAGTGAATGGGACCATAGGCTGTACAGAGAAATATCTGCTTCTAAACCAAAAGTGTGCTATCAAACTGAATGGTTGTCAATGTGTGCATTCAACTGACAGAGTTAAACTCACGTGTGGATTCAGCGGTTTGCAAACCCTTTCTGTGCAGAATCCCAAAACCGGTATTTCCAGCCCAATGCCGGCATACGTACTAAACAGCAGGAAACTTCTTCTAAAACTCAAGAGAAACGTTCCCTTGAAACTGCTCTGCTGTGCGTTCGTTCACCTAAGAGAGTTGAATCTATGTTGAGATTCAGCGAGTCAGAAACACGTTTCTTCTAGGAGCTGCGTTGGGATATTCCCGAGTGAATGGGACCATAGGCTGTACAGAGAAATATCTGCTTCTAAAACCAAAACGGAGCTCTCTAACTGAATGGTTGTCAATGTGTGCATTCAACTGACAGAGTTAAACTCACGTTTGGATTCAGCGGTTTACAAACCCTTTCTGTGCAGAATCCCAAAACCGGTAATTCCAGCTCAATGCCGGCATCCGTACTAAACAGCAGGAAACTTCGTCTAAAACTCAGGAAAAACGTTTCCTTGAAACTGCTCTGCTGTGCGTTCGTTCACCTAAGAGAGTTGAAACTATGTTGCGATTCAGCGAGTCAGAAACACGTTTATGCTAGGAACTGCGTTGGGATATTCCCGAGTGAATGGGACCATAGGCTGTACAGAGAAATATCTGCTTCTGAAACCAAAACGGAGCTATCTAACTGAATGGTTGTCAATGTGTGCATTCAACTGACAGAGTTAATCTCACGTGTGGATTCAGCGGTTTGCAAACCATTTCTGTGCAGAATCCCAAAACCGGTATGTCCAGCCCAATGCCGGCATCCGTACTAAACAGCAGGAATCTTCGTCTAAAACTCAGGAGAAACGTTTCCTTGAAACTGCTCTGCTGTGCGTTCATTCACCTAAGAGAGTTGAATCTATGTTGAGATTCAGCGAGTCAGAAACACGTTTCTTCTACGAGCTGCGTTGGGATATTCCCGAGTGAATGGGACCATAGGCTGTACAGAGAAATATCTGCTTCTAAAACCAAAAGTGTGCTATCAAACTGAATGGTTGTCAATGTGTGCATTCAACCGACAGAGTTAAACTCACGTGTGGATTCAGCGGTTTGCAAACCCTTTCTGTGCAGAATCCCAAAACCGCTATTTCCAGCCCAATGCCGGCATCCGTACTAAACAGCAGGAAACTTCGTCTAAAACTCAGGAGAAACGTTTCCTTGAAACTGCTCTGCTGTGCGTTCGTTCACCTAAGAGAGTTGAATCTACGTTGAGATTCAGCGAGTCAGAAACACGTTTCTTCTAGGAGCTGCGTTGGGATATTCCCGAGTGAATGGGACCATAGGCTGTACAGAGAAATATCTGCTTCTAAATCCAAAAGTGTGCTATCAAACTGAATGGTTGTCAATGTGTGCATTCAACTGACAGAGTTAAACTCACGTGTGGATTCAGCGGTTTGCAAACCCTTTCTGTGCAGAATCCCAAAACCGGTAATTCCAACCCAATGCCGGCATACGTACTAAACAGCAGGAAACTTCGTCTAAAACTCAGGAGAAACGTTTCCTTGAAACTGCTCTGCTGTGCGTTCGTTCACCTAAGAGAGTTGAATCTATGTTGAGATTCAGCGAGTCAGAAACACGTTTCTTCTAGGAGCTGCGTTGTGATACTCCCGAGTGAATGGGACCATAGGCTGTACAGAGAAATATCTGCTTCTAAAACCAAAACGGAGCTATCTAACTGAATGGTTGTCAATGTGTGCATTCAACTGACAGAGTTAAACTCACGTGTGGATTCAGCGGTTTACAAACCCTTTCTGTGCAGAATCCCAAAACCGGTATTTCCAGCCCAATGCCGGCATACGTACTAAACAGCAGGAAACTTCGTCTAAGACTCAAGAGAAACGTTTCCTTGAAACTGCTCTGCTGTGCGATCGTTCACCTAAGAGAGTTGAATCTATGTTGAGATTCAGCGAGTCAGAAACACGTTTCTTCTAGGAGCTGCGTTGGGATATTCCCGAGCGAATGGGACCATAGGCTGTACAGAGAAATATCTGCTTCTAAAACCAAAACGGAGCTATCTAACTGAATGGTTGTCAATGTGTGCATTCAACTGACAGAGTTAAACTCACGTGTGGATTCAGCGGTTTGCAAACCCTTTCTGTGCAGAATCCCAAAACCGGTATTTCCAGCCCAATGCCGGCATCCGTACTAAACAGCAGGAAACTTCGTCTAAAACTCAGGAGAAACGTTTCCTTGAAACTGCTCTGCTGTGCGTTCGATCACCTAAGAGAGTTGAATCTATGTTGAGATTCAGCGAGTCAGAAACACGTTTCTTCTAGGAGCTGCGTTGGGATATTCCCGAGTGAATGGGACCATAGGCTGTACAGAGAAATATCTGCTCCTACAACCAAAAGGGTGGTATCTAACTGAATGGTTGTCAATGTGTCCATTCAACTGACAGAGTTAAACTCACGTTTGGATTCAGCGGTTTACAAACCCTTTCTGTGCAGAATCCCAAAACCGGTAATTCCAGCTCAATGCCGGCATCCGTACTAAACAGCAGGAAACTTCGTCTAAAACTCAGGAAAAACGTTTCCTTGAAACTGCTCTGCTGTGCGTTCGTTCACCTAAGAGAGTTGAAACTATGTTGCGATTCAGCGAGTCAGAAACACGTTTATGCTAGGAGCTGCGTTGGGATATTCCCGAGTGAATGGGACCATAGGCTGTACAGAGAAATATCTGCTTCTGAAACCAAAACGGAGCTATCTAACTGAATGGTTGTCAATGTGTGCATTCAACTGACAGAGTTAAACTCACGTGTGGATTCAGCGGTTTGCAAACCATTTCTGTGCAGAATCCCAAAACCGGTATGTCCAGAGCAATGCCGGCATCCGTACTAAACAGCAGGAAACTTCGTCTAAAACTCAGGAGAAACGTTTCCTTGAAACTGCTCTGCTGTGCGTTCGTTCACCTAAGAGAGTTGAATCTATGTTGAGATTCAGCGAGTCAGAAACACGTTTCTTCTAGGAGCTGCGTTGGGATATTCCCGAGTGAATGGGACCATAGGCTGTACAGAGAAATATCTGCTTCTAAAACCAAAAGTGTGCTATCAAACTGAATGGTTGTCAATGAGTGCATTCAACTGACAGAGTTAAACTCACGTGTGGATTCAGCGGTTTGCAAACCCTTTCTGTGCAGAATCCCAAAACCGCTATTTCCAGCCCAATGCCGGCATCCGTACTAAACAGCAGGAAACTTCGTCTAAAACTCAGGAGAAACGTTTCCTTGAAACTGCTCTGCTGTGCGTTCGTTCACCTAAGAGAGTTGAATCTATGTTGAGATTCAGCGAGTCAGAAACACGTTTCTTCTAGGAGCTGCGTTGGGATATTCCCGAGTGAATGGGACCATAGGCTGTACAGAGAAATATCTGCTTCTAAAACCAAAACGGAGCTATCTAACTGAATGGTTGTCAATGTGTGCATTCAACTGACAGAGTTAAACTCACATGTGGATTCAGCGGTTTGCAAACCCTTTCTGTGCAGAATCCCAAAACCGGTATTTCCAGCCCAATGCCGGCATACGTACTAAAGAGCAGGAAACTTCGTCTAAAACTCAGGAGCAACGTTTCCTTGAAACTGCTCTGCTGTGCGTTCGTTCACCTAAGAGAATTGAAACTATGTTGAGATTCAGCGAGTTAGAAACACGTTTCTTCTAGGAGCTGCGTTGGGATATTCCCGAGTGAATGGGACCATAGGCTGTACAGAGAAATATCTGCTTCTGAAACCAAAACGGAGCTATCTAACTGAATGGTTGTCAATGTGTGCATTCAACTGACAGAGTTAAATTCACGTTTGGATTCAGCGGTTTACAAACCCTTTCTGTGCAGAATCCCAAAACCGGTAATTCCAGCTCAATGCCGGCATCTGTACTAAACAGCAGGAAACTTCGTCTAAAACTCAGGAGAAACGTTTCCTTGAAACTGCTCTGCTGTGCGTTCGTTCACCGAAGAGAGTTGAAACTATGTTGCGATTCAGCGAGTCAGAAACACGTTTATGCTAGGAGCTGCGTTGGGATATTCCCGAGTGAATGGGACCATAGGCTGTACAGAGAAATATCTGCTTCTAAAACCAAAAGTGTGCTATCAAACTGAATCGTTGTCAATGTGTGCATTCAACAGACAGAGTTAAACTCACGTGTGGATTCAGCGGTTTGCAAACCCTTTCTGTGCAGAATCCCTAAACCGGTATTTCCAGCCCAATGCCGGCATCCGTACTAAACAGCAGGAAACTTCGTCTAAAACTCAGGAGAAACGTTTCCTTGTAACTGTTCTGCTGTGCGTTCGTTCACCTAAGAGAGTTGAATCTATGTTGAGATTCAGCGAGTCAGAAACACGTTTCTTCTAGGAGCTGCGTTGGGATATTCCCGAGCGAATGGGACCATAGTCTGTACAGAGAAATATCTGCTTCTAAAACCAAAACGGAGCTATCTAACTGAATGGTTGTCAATGTGTGCATTCAACTGACAGAGTTAAACTCACGTGTGGATTCAGCGGTTTGCAAACCCTTTCTGTGCAGAATCCCAAAACCGGTATTTCCAGCCCAATGCCGGCATCCGTACTAAACAGCAGGAAACTTCGTCTAAAACTCAGGAGAAACGTTTCCTTGAAACTGCTCTGCTGTGCGTTCGATCACCTAAGAGAGTTGAATCTATGTTGAGATTCAGCGAGTCAGAAACACGTTTCTTCTAGGAGCTGCGTTGGGATATTCCCGAGTGAATGGGACCATAGGCTGTACAGAGAAATATCTGCTCCTACAACCAAAAGGGTGGTAACTAACTGAATGGTTGTCAATGTGTGCATTCAACTGACAGAGTTAAACTCACGTTTGGATTCAGCGGTTTACAAACCCTTTCTGTGCAGAATCCCAAAACCGGTAATTCCAGCTCAATGCCGGCATCCGTACTAAACAGCAGGAAACTTCGTCTAAAACTCAGGAAAAACGTTTCCTTGAAACTGCTCTGCTGTGCGTTCGTTCACCTAAGAGAGTTGAAACTATGTTGCGATTCAGCGAGTCAGAAACACGTTTCTTCTAGGAGCTGCGTTGGGATATTCCCGAGTGAATGGGACCATAGGCTGTACAGAGAAATATCTGCTTCTGAAACCAAAACGGAGCTATCTAACTGAATGGTTGTCAATGTGTGCATTCAACTGACAGAGTTAAACTCACGTGTGGATTCAGCGGTTTGCAAACCATTTCTGTGCAGAATCCCAAAACCGGTATGTCCAGCCCAATGCCGGCATCCGTACTAAACAGCAGGAAACTTCGTCTAAAACTCAGGAGAAACGTTTCCTTGAAACTGCTCTGCTGTGCGTTCGTTCACCTAAGAGAGTTGAATCTATGTTGAGATTCAGCGAGTCAGAAACACGTTTCTTCTAGGAGCTGCGTTGGGATATTCCCGAGTGAATGGGACCATAGGCTGTACACAGAAATATCTGCTTCTAAAACCAAAAGTGTGCTATCAAACTGAATGGTTGTCAATGTGTGCATTCAACTGACAGAGTTAAACTCACGTGTGCATTCAGCGGTTTGCAAACCCTTTCTGTGCAGAATCCCAAAACCGCTATTTCCAGCCCAATGCCGGCATCCGTACTAAACAGCAGGAAACTTCGTCTAAAACTCAGGAGCAACGTTTCCTTGAAACTGCTCTGCTGTGCGTTCGTTCACCTAAGAGAGTTGAATCTATGTTGAGATTCAGCGAGTCAGAAACACGTTTCTTCTAGGAGCTGCGTTGGGATATTCCCGAGTGAATGGGACCATAGGCTGTACAGAGAAATATCTGCTTCTAAAACCAAAACGGAGCTATCTAACTGAATGGTTGTCAATGTGTGCATTCAACTGACAGAGTTAAACTCACATGTGGATTCAGCGGTTTGCAAACCCTTTCTGTGCAGAATCCCAAAACCGGTATTTCCAGCCCAATGCCGGCATACGTACTAAAGAGCAGGAAACTTCGTCTAAAACTCAGGAGCAACGTTTCCTTGAAACTGCTCTGCTGTGCGTTCGTTCACCTAAGAGAATTGAAACTATGTTGAGATTCAGCGAGTTAGAAACACGTTTCTTCTAGGAGCTGCGTTGGGATATTCCCGAGTGAATGGGACCATAGGCTGTACAGAGAAATATCTGCTTCTAAAACCAAAACGGAGCTATCTAACTGAATGGTTGTCAATGTGTGCATTCAACTGACAGAGTTAAACTCACGTTTGGATTCAGCGGTTTACAAACCCTTTCTGTGCAGAATCCCAAAACCGGTAATTCGAGCTCAATGCCGGCATCTGTACTAAACAGCAGGAAACTTCGTCTAAAACTCAGGAGAAACGTTTCCTTGAAACTGCTCTGCTGTGCGTTCGTTCACCTAAGAGAGTTGAAACTATGTTGCGATTCAGCGAGTCAGAAACACTTTTATGCTAGGAGCTGCGTTGGGATATTCCCGAGTGAATGGGACCATAGGCTGTACAGAGAAATATCTGCTTCTGAAACCAAAACGGAGCTATCTAACTGAATGGTTGTCAATGTGTGCATTCAACTGACAGAGTTAAACTCACGTGTGGATTCAGCGGTTTGCAAAACATTTCTGTGCAGAATCCCAAAACCGGTATGTCCAGCCCAATGCCGGCATCCGTACTAAACAGCAGGAAACTTCGTCTAAAACTCAGGAGAAACGTTTCCTTGAAACTGCTCTGCTGTGCTTTCGTTCACCTAAGATAGTTGAATCTATGTTGAGATTCAGCGAGTCAGAAACACGTTTCTTCTAGGAGCTGCGTTTGGATATTCCCGAGTGAATGGGACCATAGGCTGTGCAGAGTAATATCTGCTTCTAAAACCAAAACGGAGCTATCTAACTGAATGGTTGTCAATGTGTGCATTCAACTGACAGAGTTAAACTCACGTGTGGATTCAGCGGTTTGTAACCCTTTCTGTGCAGAATCCCAAAACTGGTATTTCCAGCCCAATGCCGGCATCCGTACTAAACAGCAGGAAACTTCGTCTAAAACTCAGGAGAAACTTTTCCTTGAAACTGCTCGGCTGTACGTTCGTTCACCTAAGAGAGTTGAATCTATGTTGAGATTCAGCGAGTCAGAAACACGTTTCTTCTAGGAGCTGCGTTGGGATATTCCCGAGTGAATGGGACCATAGGCTGTACAGAGAAATATCTGCTTCTAAAACCAAAAGTGTGCTATCAAACTGAATGGTTGTCAATGTGTGCATTCAACTGACAGAGTTAAACTCACATGTGGATTCACCGGTTTGCAAACCCTTTCTGTGCAGAATCCCAAAACCGGTATTTCCAGCCCAATGCCGGCATACGTACTAAAGAGCAGGAAACTTCGTCTAAAACTCAGGAGAAACGTTTCCTTGAAACTGCTCTGCTGTGCGTTCGTTCACCTAAGAGAGTTGAATCTATGTTGAGATTCAGCGAGTCAGAAACACGTTTCTTCTAGGAGCTGCGTTGGGATATTCCCGAGTGAATGGGACCATAGGCTGTACAGAGAAATATCTGCTTCTAAAACCAAAACGGAGCTATCTAACTGAATGGTTGTCAATGTGTGCATTCAACTGACAGAGTTAAACTCACGTGTGGATTCAGCGGTTTGCAAACCCTTTCTGTGCAGAATCCCAAAACCGGTATTTCCAGCCCAATGCCGGCATCCGTACTAAACAGCAGGAAACTTCGTCTAAAACTCAGGAGAAACGTTTCCTTGAAACTGCTCTGCTGTGCGTTCGTTCACCTAAGAGAGTTGAATCTATGTTGAGATTCAGCGAGTCAGAAACACGTTTCTTCTAGGAGCTGCGTTGGGATATTCCCGAGTGAATGGGACCATAGGCTGTACAGAGAAATATCTGCTTCTAAAACCAAAAGTGTGCTATCAAACTGAATGGTTGTCAATGTGTGCATTCAACTGACAGAGTTAAACTCACTTGTGGATTCAGCGGTTTGCAAACCCTTTCTGTGCAGAATCCCAAAACCGGTAATTCCAACCCAATGCCGGCATCCGTACTAAACAGCAGGAAACTTCGTCTAAAACTCAGGAGAAACGTTTCCTTGAAACTGCTCTGCTGTGCGTTCGTTCACCTAAGAGAGTTGAAACTATGTTGAGATTCAGCGAGTCAGAAACACGTTTATGCTAGGAGCTGCGTTGGGATATTCCCGAGTGAATGGGACCATAGGCTGTACAGAGAAATATCTGCTTCTAAAACCAAAACGGAGCTATCTAACTGAATGGTTGTCAATGTGTGCATTCAACTGACAGAGTTAAACTCACGTGTGGATTCAGCGGTTTGCAAACCATTTCTGTGCAGAATCCCAAAACCGGTATGTCCAGCCCAATGCCGGCATCTGTACTAAACAGCAGGAAACTTCTTCTAAAACTCAGGAGAAACGTTTCCTTGAAACTGCTCTGCTGCGCGTTCGATCACCTAAGAGAGTTGAATCTATGTTGAGATTCAGCGAGTCAGAAACACGTTTCTTCTAGGAGGTGCGTTGGGATATTCCCGAGTGAATGGGACCATAGGCTGTACAGAGAAATATCTGCTCTTACAACCAAAAGGGTGGTATCTAACTGAATGGTTGTCAATGTGTGCATTCAACTGACAGAGTTAAACTCACGTTTGGATTCAGCGGTTTACAATCCCTTTCTGTGCAGAATCCCAAAACCGGTAATTCCAGCTCAATGCCGGCATCCGTACTAAACAGCAGGAAACTTCGTCTAAAACTCAGGAGAAACGTTTCCTTGAAACTGCTCTGCTGTGCGTTCGTTCACCTAAGAGAGTTGAAACTATGTTGAGATTCAGCGAGTCAGAAACACGTTTCTTCTAGGAGCTGCGTTGGGATATTCCCGAGCGAATGGGACCATAGGCTGTACAGAGAAATATCTGCTTCTAAAACCAAAAGTGTGCTATCAAACTGAATGGTTGTCAATGTGTGCATTCAACTGACAGAGTTAAACTCACGTGTGGATTCAGCGGTTTGCAAACCCTTTCTGTGCAGAATCCCTAAACCGGTATTTCCAGCCCAATGCCGGCATCCGTACTAAACAGCAGGAAACTTCGTCTAAAACTCAGGAGAAACGTTTCCTTGAATCTGTTCTGCTGTGCGTTCGCTCACCTAAGAGAGTTGAATCTATGTTGAGATTCAGCGAGTCAGAAACACGTTTCTTCTAGGAGCTGCGTTGGGATATTCCCGAGTGAATGGGACCATAGGCTGTACAGAGAAATATCTGCTTCTAAAACCAAAAGTGTGCTATCAAACTGAATGGTTGTCAATGTGTGCATTCAACTGACAGAGTTAAACTCACGTGTGGATTCAGCGGTTTGTAACCCTTTCTGTGCAGAATCCCAAAACTGGTATTTCCAGCCCAATGCCGGCATCCGTACTAAACAGCAGGAAACTTCGTCTAAAACTCAGGAGAAACTTTTCCTTGAAACTGCTCGGCTGTACGTTCGTTCACCTAAGAGAGTTGAATCTATGTTGAGATTCAGCGAGTCAGAAACACGTTTCTTCTAGGAGCTGCGTTGGGATATTCCCGAGTGAATGGGACCATAGGCTGTACAGAGAAATATCTGCTTCTAAAACCAAAAGTGTGCTATCAAACTGAATGGTTGTCAATGTGTGCATTCAACTGACAGAGTTAAACTCACATGTGGATTCACCGGTTTGCAAACCCTTTCTGTGCAGAATCCCAAAACCGGTATTTCCAGCCCAATGCCGGCATACGTACTAAAGAGCAGGAAACTTCGTCTAAAACTCAGGAGAAACGTTTCCTTGAAACTGCTCTGCTGTGCGTTCGTTCACCTAAGAGAGTTGAATCTATGTTGAGATTCAGCGAGTCAGAAACACGTTTCTTCTAGGAGCTGCGTTGGGATATTCCCGAGTGAATGGGACCATAGGCTGTACAGAGAAATATCTGCTTCTAAAACCAAAACGGAGCTATCTAACTGAATGGTTGTCAATGTGTGCATTCAACTGACAGAGTTAAACTCACGTGTGGATTCAGCGGTTTGCAAACCCTTTCTGTGCAGAATCCCAAAACCGGTATTTCCAGCCCAATGCCGGCATCCGTACTAAACAGCAGGAAACTTCGTCTAAAACTCAGGAGAAACGTTTCCTTGAAACTGCTCTGCTGTGCGTTCGTTCACCTAAGAGAGTTGAATCTATGTTGAGATTCAGCGAGTCAGAAACACGTTTCTTCTAGGAGCTGCGTTGGGATATTCCCGAGTGAATGGGACCATAGGCTGTACAGAGAAATATCTGCTTCTAAAACCAAAAGTGTGCTATCAAACTGAATGGTTGTCAATGTGTGCATTCAACTGACAGAGTTAAACTCACGTGTGGATTCAGCGGTTTGCAAACCCTTTCTGTGCAGAATCCCAAAACCGGTAATTCCAACCCAATGCCGGCATCCGTACTAAACAGCAGGAAACTTCGTCTAAAACTCAGGAGAAACGTTTGCTTGAAACTGCTCTGCTGTGCGTTCGTTCACCTAAGAGAGTTGAAACTATGTTGAGATTCAGCGAGTCAGAAACACGTTTATGCTAGGAGCTGCGTTGGGATATTCCCGAGTGAATGGGACCATAGGCTGTACAGAGAAATATCTGCTTCTAAAACCAAAACGGAGCTATCTAACTGAATGGTTGTCAATGTGTGCATTCAACTGACAGAGTTAAACTCACGTGTGGATTCAGCGGTTTGCAAACCATTTCTGTGCAGAATCCCAAAACCGGTATGTCCAGCCCAATGCCGGCATCTGTACTAAACAGCAGGAAACTTCTTCTAAAACTCAGGAGAAACGTTTCCTTGAAACTGCTCTGCTGTGCGTTCGATCACCTAAGAGAGTTGAATCTATGTTGAGATTCAGCGAGTCAGAAACACGTTTCTTCTAGGAGGTGCGTTGGGATATTCCCGAGTGAATGGGACCATAGGCTGTACAGAGAAATATCTGCTCTTACAACCAAAAGGGTGGTATCTAACTGAATGGTTGTCAATGTGTGCATTCAACTGACAGAGTTAAACTCACGTTTGGATTCAGCGGTTTACAATCCCTTTCTGTGCAGAATCCCAAAACCGGTAATTCCAGCTCAATGCCGGCATCCGTACTAAACAGCAGGAAACTTCGTCTAAAACTCAGGAGAAACGTTTCCTTGAAACTGCTCTGCTGTGCGTTCGTTCACCTAAGAGAGTTGAAACTATGTTGAGATTCAGCGAGTCAGAAACACGTTTCTTCTAGGAGCTGCGTTGGGATATTCCCGAGCGAATGGGACCATAGGCTGTACAGAGAAATATCTGCTTCTAAAACCAAAAGTGTGCTATCAAACTGAATCGTTGTCAATGTGTGCATTCAACTGACAGAGTTAAACTCACGTGTGGATTCAGCGGTTTGCAAACCCTTTCTGTGCAGAATCCCTAAACCGGTATTTCCAGCCCAATGCCGGCATCCGTACTAAACAGCAGGAAACTTCGTCTAAAACTCAGGAGAAACGTTTCCTTGAATCTGTTCTGCTGTGCGTTCGCTCACCTAAGAGAGTTGAATCTATGTTGAGATTCAGCGAGTCAGAAACACGTTTCTTCTAGGAGCTGCGTTGGGATATTCCCGAGTGAATGGGACCATAGGCTGTACAGAGAAATATCTGCTTCTAAAACCAAAAGTGTGCTATCAAACTGAATGGTTGTCAATGTGTGCATTCAACTGACAGAGTTAAACTCACGTGTGGATTCAGCGGTTTGCAAACACTTTCTGTGCAGAATCCCAAAACCGGTAATTCCAACCCAATGCCGGCATACGTACTAAACAGCAGGAAACTTCGTCTAAAACTCAGGAGAAACGTTTCCTTGAAACTGCTCTGCTGTGCGTTCGTTCACCTAAGAGAGTTGAATCTATGTTGAGATTCAGCGAGTCAGAAACACGTTTCTTCTAGGAGCTGCGTTGGGATACTCCCGAGTGAATGGGACCATAGGCTGTACAGAGAAATATCTGCTTCTAAAACCAAAACGGAGCTATCTAACTGAATGGTTGTCAATGTGTGCATTCAACTGACAGAGTTAAACTCACGTGTGGATTCAGCGGTTTGCAAACCCTTTCTGTGCAGAATCCCAAAACCGGTATTTCCAGCCCAATGCCGGCATACGTACTAAACAGCAGGAAACTTCGTCTAAGACTCAAGAGAAACGTTTCCTTGAAACTGCTCTGCTGTGCGTTCGTTCACCTAAGAGAGTTGAATCTATGTTGAGATTCAGCGAGTCAGAAACACGTTTCTTCTAGGAGCTGCGTTGGGATATTCCCGAGCGAATGGGACCATAGACTGTACAGAGAAATATCTGCTTCTAAAACCAAAACGGATCTATCTAACTGAATGGTTGCCAATGTGTGCATTCAACTGACAGAGTTAAACTCACGTGTGGATTCAGCGGTTTGCAAACCCTTTCTGTGCAGAATCCCAAAACCGGTATTTCCAGCCCAATGCCGGCATCCGTACTAAACAGCAGGAAACTTCGTCTAAAACTCAGGAGAAACGTTTCCTTGAAACTGCTCTGCTGTGCGTTCGATTACCTAAGAGAGTTGAATCTATGTTCAAATTCAGCGAGTCAGAAACACGTTTCTTCTAGGAGCTGCGTTGGGATATTCCCGAGTGAATAGGACCATAGGCTGTACAGAGAAATATCTGCTCCTACAACCAAAAGGGTGGTATCTAACTGAATGGTTGTCAATGTGTGCATTCAACTGACAGAGTTAAACTCACGTTTGGATTCAGCGGTTTACAAACCCTTTCTGTGCAGAATCCCAAAACCGGTAATTCCAGCTCAATGCCGGCATCCGTACTAAACAGCAGGAAACCTCGTCTAAAACTCAGGAGAAACGTATCCTTGAAACTGCTCTGCTGTGCGTTCGTTCACCTAAGAGAGTTGAAACTATGTTGAGATTCAGCGAGTCAGAAACACGTTTATGCTAGGAGCTGCGTTGGGATATTCCCGAGTGAATGGGACCATAGGCTGTACAGAGAAATATCTGCTTCTGAAACCAAAACGGAGCTATCTAACTGAATGGTTGTCAATGTGTGCATTCAACTGACAGAGTTAAACTCACGTGTGGATTCAGCGGTTTGCAAACCCTTTCTGTGCAGAATCCCAAAACCGGTATTTCCAGCCCAATGCCGGCATCCGTACTAAACAGCAGGAAACTTCGTCTAAAACTCAGGAGAAACGTTTCCTTGAAACTGCTCTGCTGTGCGTTCGTTCACCTAAGAGAGTTGAATCTATGTTGAGATTCAGCGAGTCAGAAACACGTTTCTTCTAGGAGCTGCGTTGGGATATTCCCGAGTGAATGGGAACATAGGCTGTACACAGAAATATCTGCTTCTAAAACCAAAAGTGTGCTATCAAACTGAATGGTTGTCAATGTGTGCATTCAACTGACAGAGTTAAACTCACGTGTGCATTCAGCGGTTTGCAAACCCTTTCTGTGCAGAATCCCAAAACCGCTATTTCCAGCCCAATGCCGGCATCCGTACTAAACAGCAGGAAACTTCGTCTAAAACTCAGGAGCAACGTTTCCTTGAAACTGCTCTGCTGTGCGTTCGTTCACCTAAGAGAATTGAAACTATGTTGAGATTCAGCGAGTCAGAAACACGTTTCTTCTAGGAGCTGCGTTGGGATATTCCCGAGTGAATGGGATCATAGGCTGTACAGAGAAATATCTGCTTCTAAAACCAAAAGTGTGCTATCAAACTGAATGGTTGTCAATGTGTGCATTCAACTGACAGAGTTAAACTCACGTGTGGATTCAGCGGTTTGCAAACCCTTTCTGTGCAGAATCCCAAAACCGGTATTTCCAGCCGAATGCCGGCCTACGTACTAAACAGCAGGAAACTTCGTCTAAGACTCAAGAGAAACGTTTCCTTGAAACTGCGCTGCTGTGCGTTCGTTCACCTAAGAGAGTTGAATCTATGTTGAGATTCAGCGAGTCAGAAACACGTTTCTTCTAGGAGCTGCGTTGGGATATTCCCGAGTGAATGGGACCATAGGCTGTACAGAGAAATATCTGCTTCTAAACCAAAAGTGTGCTATCAAACTGAATGGTTGTCAATGTGCGCATTCAACTGACAGAGTTAAACTCACGTGTGGATTCAGGGGTTTGCAAACCCTTTCTGTGCCGAATCCCAAAACCGGTATTTCCAGCCCAATGCCGGCATACGTACTAAACAGCAGGAAACTTCGTCTAAAACTCAGGAGAAACGTTTCCTTGAAACTGCTCTGCTGTGCGTTCGTTCACCTAAGAGAGTTAAATCTATGTTGAGATTCAGCGAGTCAGAAACACGTTTCTTCTAGGAGCTGCGTTGGGATATTCCCGAGTGAATGGGACCATAGGCTGTACAGAGAAATATCTGCTTCTAAAACCAAAAGTGTGCTATCAAACTGAATGGTTGTCAATGTGTGCATTCAACTGACAGAGTTAAACTCACGTGTGGATTCAGCGGTTTGCAAACCCTTTCTGTGCAGAATCCCAAAACCGCTATTTCCAGCCCAATGCCGGCATCCGTACTAAACAGCAGGAAACTTCGTCTAAAACTCAGGAGAAACGTTTCCTTGAAACTGCTCTGCTGTGCGTTCGTTCACCTAAGAGAGTTGAATCTATGTTGAGATTCAGCGAGTCAGAAACACGTTTCTTCTAGGAGATGCGCTGGGATATTCCCGAGTGAATGGGACCATAGGCTGTACAGAGAAATATCTGCTTCTAAAACCAAAACGGAGCTATCTAACTGAATGGTTGTCAATGTGTGCATTCAACTGACAGAGTTAAACTCACGTGTGGATTCAGCGGTTTGCAAACCCTTTCTGTGCAGAATCCCAAAACCGGTATTTCCAGCCCAATGCCGGCATACGTACTAAAGAGCAGGAAACTTCGTCTAATACTCAGGAGCAACGTTTCCTTGAAACTGCTCTGCTGTGCGTTCGTTCACCTAAGAGAGTTGAATCTATGTTGAGATTCAGCGAGTCAGAAACACGTTTCTTCTAGGAGCTGCTTTGAGATATTCCCGAGTGAATGGGACCATAGGCTGTACAGAGAAATATCTGCTTCTAAAACCAAAACGGAGCTATTTAACTGAATGGTTGTCAATGTGTGCATTCAACTGACAGAGCTAAACTCACGTGTGGATTCAGCGGTTTGCAAACCCTTTCTGTGCAGAATCCCAAAACCGGTATTTCCAGCCCAATGCCGGCATCCGTACTTAACAGCAGGATACTTCGTCTAAAACTCAGGAGAAACGTTTCCTTGAAACTGCTCTGCTGTTCGTTCGATCACCTAAGAGAGTTGAATCTATGTTGAGATTCAGCGAGTCAGAAACACGTTTCTTCTAGGAGGTGCGTTGGGATATTCCCGAGTGAAAGGGACCATAGGCTGTACAGAGAAATATCTGCTCCTACAACCAAAAGGGTGGTATCTAACTGAATGGTTGTCAATGTGTGCATTCAACTGACAGAGTTAAACTCACGTTTGGATTCAGCGGTTTACAAACCCTTTCTGTGCAGAATCACAAAACCGGTAATTCCAGCTCAATTCCGGCATCCGTACTAAACAGCAGGAAACTTCGTCTAAAACTCAGGAGAAACGTTTCCTTGAAACTGCTCTGCTGTGCGTTCGTTCACCCAAGATAGTTGAAACTATGTTGAGATTCAGCGAGTCAGAAACACGTTTATGCTAGGAGCTGCGTTGGGATATTCCCGAGTGAATGGGACCATAGACTGTACAGAGAAATATCTGCTTCTAAAACCAAAAGTGTGCTATCTAACTGAATGGTTGTCAATGTGTGCATTCAACTGACAGAGTTAAACTCACGTGTGGATTCAGCGGTTTGTAACCCTTTCTGTGCAGAATCCCAAAACTGGTATTTCCAGCCCAATGCCGGCATCCGTACTAAACAGCAGGAAACTTCGACTAAAACTCAGGAGAAACGTTTCCTTGAAACTGCTCTGCTGTGCGTTCGTTCACCTAAGAGAGTTGAATCTATGTTGAGATTCAGCGAGTCAGAAACACGTTTCTTCTAGGAGCTGCGTTGGGATATTCCCGAGTGAATGGGACCATAGGCTGTACAGAGAAATATCTGCTTCTAAAACCAAAAGTGTGCTATCAAACTGAATGGTTGTCAATGTGTGCATTCAACTGACAGAGTTAAACTCACATGTGGATTCAGCGGTTTGCAAACCCTTTCTGTGCAGAATCCCAAAACCGGTATTTCCAGCCCAATGCCGGCATACGTACTAAAGAGCAGGAAACTTCGTCTAAAACTCAGGAGCAACGTTTCCTTGAAACTGCTCTGCTGTGCGTTCGTTCACCTAAGAGAGTTGAATCTATGTTGAGATTCAGCGAGTCAGAAACACGTTTCTTCTAGGAGCTGCGTTGGGATATTCCCGAGTGAATGGGACCATAGGCTGTACAGAGAAATATCTGCTTCTAAAACCAAAACGGAGCTATCTAACTGAATGGTTGTCAATGTGTGCATTCAACTGACAGAGTTAAACTCACGTGTGGATTCAGCGGTTTGCAAACCCTTTCTGTGCAGAATCCCAAAACCGGTATTTCCAGCCCAATGCCTGCATCCGTACTAAACGCAGGAAACTTCGTCTAAAACTCAGGAGAAACGTTTCCTTGAAACTGCTCTGCTGCGCGTTCGATCACCTAAGAGAGTTGAATCTATGTTGAGATTCAGCGAGTCAGAAACACGTTTCTTCTAGGAGGTGCATTGGGATATTCCAGAGTGAATGGGACCATAGGCTATACAGAGAAATATCTGCTCCTACAACCAAAAGGGTGGTATCTAACTGAATGGTTGTCAATGTGTGCATTCAACTGACAGAGTTAAACTCACGTTTGGATTCAGCGGTTTACAAACACTTTCTGTGAAGAATCCCAAAACCGGTAATTCCAGCCCAATGCCGGCAGACGTACTAAGGAGCAGGAAATTTCGTCTAAAACTCAGGAGCAACGTTTCCTTGAAACTGCTCTGCTGTGCGTTCGTTCACCAAAGAGAGTTGAATCTATGTTGAGATTCAGCGAGTCAGAAACACGTTTCTTCTAGGAGCTGCGTTGGGATATTCCCGAGTGAATGGGACCATAGGCTGTACAGAGAAATATCTGCTTCTAAAACCAAAAGTGTGCTATCTAACTCAATGGTTGTCAATGTGTGCATTCAACTGACAGAGTTAAACTCACGTGTGGATTCAGCGGTTTGTAACCCTCTCTGTGCAGAATTCCAAAACTGGTATTTCCAGCCCAATGCCGGCATCCGTACTAAACAGCAGGAAACTTCGTCTAAAACTCAGGAGAAACGTTTCCTTGAAACTGCTCTGCTGTGCGTTCGTTCACCTAAGAGAGTTGAATCTGTGTTGAGATTCAGCGAGTCAGAAACACGTTTCTTCTAGGAGGTGCATTGGGATATTCCCGAGTGAATGGGACCATAGGCTGTACAGAGAAATATCTGCTCCTACAACCAAAAGGGTGGTATCTAACTGAATGGTTGTCAATGTGTGCATTCAACTGACAGAGTTAAACTCACGTTTGGATTCAGCGGTTTACAAACCCTTTCTGTGCAGAATCCCAAAACCGGTAATTCCAGCTCAATGCCGGCATCCGTACTAAACAGCAGGAAACTTCGTCTAAAACTCAGGAGAAACGTTTCCTTGAAACTGCTCTGCTGTGCGTTCGTTCACCTAAGAGATTTGAAACTATGTTGAGATTCAGCGAGTCAGAAACACGTTTATGCTAGGAGCTGCGTTGGGATATTCCCGAGTGAATGGGACCATAGGCTGTACAGAGAAATATCTGCTTCTGAAACCAAAACGGAGCTATCTAACTGAATGGTTGTCAATGTGTGCATTCAACTGACAGAGTTAAACTCACGTGTGGATTCAGCGGTTTGTAACCCTTTCTGTGCAGAATCCCAAAACTGGTATTTCCAGCCCAATGCCGGCATCCGTACTAAACAGCAGGAAACTTCGACTAAAACTCAGGAGAAACGTTTCCTTGAAACTGCTCTGCTGTGCGTTCGTTCACCTAAGAGAGTTGAATCTATGTTGAGATTCAGCGAGTCAGAAACACGTTTCTTCTAGGAGCTGCGTTGGGATATTCCCGAGTGAATGGGACCATAGGCTGTACAGAGAAATATCTGCTTCTAAAACCAAAAGTGTGCTATCAAACTGAATGGTTGTCAATGTGTGCATGCAACTGACAGAGTTAAACTCACATGTGGATTCAGCGGTTTGCAAACCCTTTCTGTGCAGAATCCCAAAACCGGTATTTCCAGCCCAATGCCGGCATACGTACTAAAGAGCAGGAAACTTCGTCTAAAACTCAGGAGCAACGTTTCCTTGAAACTGCTCTGCTGTGCGTTCGTTCACCTAAGAGAGTTGAATCTATGTTGAGATTCAGCGAGTCAGAAACACGTTTCTTCTAGGAGCTGCGTTATGATACTCCCGAGTGAATGGGACCATAGGCTGTACAGAGAAATATCTGCTTCTAAAACCAAAACGGAGCTATCTAACTGAATGGTTGTCAATGTGTGGATTCAACTGACAGAGTTAAACTCACGTGTGGATTCAGCTGTTTGCAAACCCTTTCTGTGCAGAATCCCAAAACCGGTATTTCCAGCCCAATGCCGGCATACGTACTAAACAGCAGGAAACTTCGTCTAAAACTCAGGAGAAACGTTTCCTTGAAACTGCTCTGCTGTGCGTTCGTTCACCTAAGAGAGTTGAATCTATGTTGAGATTCAGCGAGTCAGAAACACGTTTCTTCTAGGAGCTGCGTTGGGATATTCCCGAGTGAATGGGACCATAGGCTGTACAGAGAAATATCTGCTTCTAAAACCAAAAGTGTGCTATCAAACTGAATGGTTGTCAATGTGTGCATTCAACTGACAGAGTTAAACTCACGTGTGGATTCAGCGGTTTGTAACCCTTTCTGTGCAGAATCCCAAAACTGGTATTTCCAGCCCAATGCCGGCATACGTACTAAACAGCAGGAAACTTCGTCTAAAACTCAGGAGAAACGTTTCCTTGAAACTGCTCTGCTGTGCGTTCGTTCACCTAAGAGAGTTGAATCTATGTTGAGATTCAGCGAGTCAGAAACACGTTTCTTCTAGGAGATGCGCTGGGATATTCCCGAGTGAATGGGACCATAGGCTGTACAGAGAAATATCTGCTTCTAAAACCAAAACGGAGCTATCTAACTGAATGGTTGTCAATGTGTGCATTCAACTGACAGAGTTAAACTCACGTGTGGATTCAGCGGTTTGCAAACCCTTTCTGTGCAGAATCCCAAAACCGGTATTTCCAGCCCAATGCCGGCATACGTACTAAAGAGCAGGAAACTTCGTCTAATACTCAGGAGCAACGTTTCCTTGAAACTGCTCTGCTGTTCGTTCGATCACCTAAGAGAGTTGAATCTATGTTGAGATTCAGCGAGTCAGAAACACGTTTCTTCTAGGAGGTGCGTTGGGATATTCCCGAGTGAAAGGGACCATAGGCTGTACAGAGAAATATCTGCTCCTACAACCAAAAGGGTGGTATCTAACTGAATGGTTGTCAATGTGTGCATTCAACTGACAGTGTTAAACTCACGTGTGGATTCAGCGGTTTACAAACCCTTTCTGTGCAGAATCACAAAACCGGTAATTCCAGCTCAATTCCGGCATCCGTACTAAACAGCAGGAAACTTCGTCTAAAACTCAGGAGAAACGTTTCCTTGAAACTGCTCTGCTGTGCGTTCGTTCACCTAAGAGAGTTGAAACTATGTTGAGATTCAGCGAGTCAGAAACACGTTTATGCTAGGAGCTGCATTGGGATATTCCCGAGTGAATGGGACCATAGGCTGTACAGAGAAATATCTGCTTCTGAAACCAAAACGGAGCTATCTAACTGAATGGTTGTCAATGTGTGCATTCAGCTGACAGAGTTAAACTCACGTGTGGATTCAGCGGTTTGCAAACCCTTTCTGTGCAGAATCCCAAAACCGGTATGTCCAGCCCAATGCCGGCATCCGTACTAAACAGCAGGAAACTTCGTCTAAAACTCAGGAGAAACGTTTCCTTGAAACTGCTCTGCTGTGCGTTCGTTCACCTAAGAGAGTTGAATCTATGTTGAGATTCAGCGAGTCAGAAACACGTTTCTTCTAGGAGCTGCATTGGGATATTCCCGAGTGAATGGGACCATAGACTGTACAGAGAAATATCTGCTTCTAAAACCAAAAGTGTGCTATCTAACTGAATGGTTGTCAATGTGTGCATTCAACTGACAGAGTTAAACTCACGTGTGGATTCAGCGGTTTGTAACCCTTTCTGTGCAGAATCCCAAAACTGGTATTTCCAGCCCAATGCCGGCATCCGTACTAAACAGCAGGAAACTTCGACTAAAACTCAGGAGAAACGTTTCCTTGAAACTGCTCTGCTGTGCGTTCGTTCACCTAAGAGAGTTGAATCTATGTTGAGATTCAGCGAGTCAGAAACACGTTTCTTCTAGGAGCTGCGTTGGGATATTCCCGAGTGAATGGGACCATAGGCTGTACAGAGAAATATCTGCTTCTAAAACCAAAAGTGTGCTATCAAACTGAATGGTTGTCAACGTGTGCATTCAACTGACAGAGTTAAACTCACATGTGGATTCAGCGGTTTGCAAACCCTTTCTGTGCAGAATCCCAAAACCGGTATTTCCAGCCCAATGCCGGCATACGTACTAAAGAGCAGGAAACTTCGTCTAAAACTCAGGAGCAACGTTTCCTTGAAACTGCTCTACTGTGCCTTCGTTCACCTAAGAGAGTTGAATCTATGTTGAGATTCAGCGAGTCAGAAACACGTTTCTTCTAGGAGCTGCGTTGGGATATTCCCGAGTGAATGGGACCATAGGCTGTACAGAGAAACATCTGCTTCTAAAACCAAAACGAAGCTATCTAACTGAATGGTTGTCAATGTGTGCATTCAACTGACAGAGTTAAACTCACGTGTGGATTCAGCGGTTTGCAAACCCTTTCTGTGCAGAATCCCAAAACCGATATTTCCAGCCCAATGCCGGCATCCGTACTAAAGAGCAGGAAACTTCGTCTAAAACTCAGGAGCAACGTTTCCTTGAAACTGCTCTGCCTCGCGTTCGATAACCTAAGAGAGTTGAATCTATGTTGAGATTCAGCGAGTCAGAAACACGTTTCTTCTAGGAGGTGCATTGGGATATTCCCGAGTGAATGGGACCATAGGCTGTACAGAGAAATATCTGCTCCTACAACCAAAAGGGTGGTATCTAACTGAATGGTTGTCAATGTGTGCATTCAACTGACAGAGTTAAACTCACGTTTGGATTCAGCGGTTTACAAACCCTTTCTGTGCAGAATACCAAAACCGGTAATTCCAGCCCAATGCCGGCATACGTACTAAAGAGCAGGAAACTTCGTCTAAAACTCAGGAGCAACGTTTCCTTGAAACTGCTCTGCTGTGCGTTCGTTCACCTAAGAGAGTTGAATCTATGTTGAGATTCAGCGAGTCAGAAACATGTTTCTTCTAGGAGCTGCGTTGGGATATTACCGAGTGAATGGGACCATAGGCTGTACAGAGAAATATCTGCTTCTAAAACCAAAAGTGTGCTATCTAACTGAATGGTTGTCAATGTGTGCATTCAACTGACAGAGTTAAACTCACGTGTGGATTCAGCGGTTTGCAAACCCTTTCTGTGCAGAATCCCAAAACCGGTATTTCCAGCCCAATGCCTGCATCCGTACTAAACAGCAGGAAACTTCGTCTAAAACTCAGGAGAAACGTTTCCTTGAAACTGCTCTGCTGCGCGTTCGATCACCTAAGAGAGTTGAATCTATGTTGAGATTCAGCGAGTCAGAAACACGTTTCTTCTAGGAGGTGCATTGGGATATTCCCGAGTGAATGGGACCATAGGCTGTACAGAGAAATATCTGCTCCTACAACCAAAAGGGTGGTATCTAACTGAATGGTTGTCAATGTGTGCATTCAACTGACAGAGTTAAACTCACGTTTGGATTCAGCGGTTTACAAACACTTTCTGTGCAGAATCCCAAAACCGGTAATTCCAGCCCAATGCCGGCAGACGTACTAAGGAGCAGGAAACTTCGTCTAAAACTCAGGAGCAACGTTTCCTTGAAACTGCTCTGCTGTGCGTTCGTTCACCAAAGAGAGTTGAATCTATGTTGAGATTCAGCGAGTCAGAAACACGTTTCTTCTAAGAGCTGCGTTGGGATATTCCCGAGTGAATGGGACCATAGGCTGTACAGAGAAATATCTGCTTCTAAAACCAAAAGTGTGCTATCTAACTCAATGGTTGTCAATGTGTGCATTCAACTGACAGAGTTAAACTCACGTGTGGATTCAGCGGTTTGTAACCCTTTCTGTGCAGAATTCCAAAACTGGTATTTCCAGCCCAATGCCGGCATCCGTACTAAAGAGCAGGAAACTTCGTCTAAAACTCAGGAGCAACGTTTCCTTGAAACTGCTCTGCCTCGCGTTCGATAACCTAAGAGAGTTGAATCTATGTTGAGATTCAGCGAGTCAGAAACACGTTTCTTCTAGGAGGTGCGTTGGGATATTCCCGAGTGAAAGGGACCATAGGCTGTACAGAGAAATATCTGCTCCTACAACCAAAAGGGTGGTATCTAACTGAATGGTTGTCAATGTGTGCATTCAACTGACAGTGTTAAACTCACGTGTGGATTCAGCGGTTTACAAACCCATTCTGTGCAGAATCACAAAACCGGTAATTCCAGCTCAATTCCGGCATCCGTACTAAACAGCAGGAAACTTCGTCTAAAACTCAGGAGAAACGTTTCCTTGAAACTGCTCTGCTGTGCGTTCGTTCACCTAAGAGAGTTGAAACTATGTTGAGATTCAGCGAGTCAGAAACACGTTTATGCTAGGAGCTGCATTGGGATATTCCCGAGTGAATGGGACCATAGGCTGTACAGAGAAATATCTGCTTCTGAAACCAAAACGGAGCTATCTAACTGAATGGTTGTCAATGTGTGCATTCAGCTGACAGAGTTAAACTCACGTGTGGATTCAGCGGTTTGCAAACCCTTTCTGTGCAGAATCCCAAAACCGGTATGTCCAGCCCAATGCCGGCATCCGTACTAAACAGCAGGAAACTTCGTCTAAAACTCAGGAGAAACGTTTCCTTGAAACTGCTCTGCTGTGCGTTCGTTCACCTAAGAGAGTTGAATCTATGTTGAGATTCAGCGAGTCAGAAACACGTTTCTTCTAGGAGCTGCATTGGGATATTCCCGAGTGAATGGGACCATAGACTGTACAGAGAAATATCTGCTTCTAAAACCAAAAGTGTGCTATCTAACTGAATGGTTGTCAATGTGTGCATTCAACTGACAGAGTTAAACTCACGTGTGGATTCAGCGGTTTGTAACCCTTTCTGTGCAGAATCCCAAAACTGGTATTTCCAGCCCAATGCCGGCATCCGTACTAAACAGCAGGAAACTTCGACTAAAACTCAGGAGAAACGTTTCCTTGAAACTGCTCTGCTGTGCGTTCGTTCACCTAAGAGAGTTGAATCTATGTTGAGATTCAGCGAGTCAGAAACACGTTTCTTCTAGGAGCTGCGTTGGGATATTCCCGAGTGAATGGGACCATAGGCTGTACAGAGAAATATCTGCTTCTAAAACCAAAAGTGTGCTATCAAACTGAATGGTTGTCAACGTGTGCATTCAACTGACAGAGTTAAACTCACATGTGGATTCAGCGGTTTGCAAACCCTTTCTGTGCAGAATCCCAAAACCGGTATTTCCAGCCCAATGCCGGCATACGTACTAAAGAGCAGGAAACTTCGTCTAAAACTCAGGAGCAACGTTTCCTTGAAACTGCTCTACTGTGCCTTCGTTCACCTAAGAGAGTTGAATCTATGTTGAGATTCAGCGAGTCAGAAACACGTTTCTTCTAGGAGCTGCGTTGGGATATTCCCGAGTGAATGGGACCATAGGCTGTACAGAGAAACATCTGCTTCTAAAACCAAAACGGAGCTATCTAACTGAATGGTTGTCAATGTGTGCATTCAACTGACAGAGTTAAACTCACGTGTGGATTCAGCGGTTTGCAAACCCTTTCTGTGCAGAATCCCAAAACCGATATTTCCAGCCCAATGCCGGCATCCGTACTAAAGAGCAGGAAACTTCGTCTAAAACTCAGGAGCAACGTTTCCTTGAAACTGCTCTGCCTCGCGTTCGATAACCTAAGAGAGTTGAATCTATGTTGAGATTCAGCGAGTCAGAAACACGTTTCTTCTAGGAGGTGCATTGGGATATTCCCGAGTGAATGGGACCATAGGCTGTACAGAGAAATATCTGCTCCTACAACCAAAAGGGTGGTATCTAACTGAATGGTTGTCAATGTGTGCATTCAACTGACAGAGTTAAACTCACGTGTGGATTCAGCGGTTTACAAACCCTTTCTGTGCAGAATACCAAAACCGGTAATTCCAGCCCAATGCCGGCATACGTACTAAAGAGCAGGAAACTTCGTCTAAAACTCAGGAGCAACGTTTCCTTGAAACTGCTCTGCTGTGCGTTCGTTCACCTAAGAGAGTTGAATCTATGTTGAGATTCAGCGAGTCAGAAACATGTTTCTTCTAGGAGCTGCGTTGGGATATTACCGAGTGAATGGGACCATAGGCTGTACAGAGAAATATCTGCTTCTAAAACCAAAAGTGTGCTATCTAACTGAATGGTTGTCAATGTGTGCATTCAACTGACAGAGTTAAACTCACGTGTGGATTCAGCGGTTTGCAAACCCTTTCTGTGCAGAATCCCAAAACCGGTATTTCCAGCCCAATGCCTGCATCCGTACTAAACAGCAGGAAACTTCGTCTAAAACTCAGGAGAAACGTTTCCTTGAAACTGCTCTGCTGCGCGTTCGATCACCTAAGAGAGTTGAATCTATGTTGAGATTCAGCGAGTCAGAAACACGTTTCTTCTAGGAGGTGCATTGGGATATTCCCGAGTGAATGGGACCATAGGCTGTACAGAGAAATATCTGCTCCTACAACCAAAAGGGTGGTATCTAACTGAATGGTTGTCAATGTGTGCATTCAACTGACAGAGTTAAACTCACGTTTGGATTCAGCGGTTTACAAACACTTTCTGTGCAGAATCCCAAAACCGGTAATTCCAGCCCAATGCCGGCAGACGTACTAAGGAGCAGGAAACTTCGTCTAAAACTCAGGAGCAACGTTTCCTTGAAACTGCTCTGCTGTGCGTTCGTTCACCAAAGAGAGTTGAATCTATGTTGAGATTCAGCGAGTCAGAAACACGTTTCTTCTAAGAGCTGCGTTGGGATATTCCCGAGTGAATGGGACCATAGGCTGTACAGAGAAATATCTGCTTCTAAAACCAAAAGTGTGCTATCTAACTCAATGGTTGTCAATGTGTGCATTCAACTGACAGAGTTAAACTCACGTGTGGATTCAGCGGTTTGTAACCCTTTCTGTGCAGAATTCCAAAACTGGTATTTCCAGCCCAATGCCGGCATCCGTACTAAACAGCAGGAAACTTCGTCTAAAACTCAGGAGAAACGTTTCCTTGAAACTGCTCTGCTGTGCGTTCGTTCACCTAAGAGAGTTGAATCTATGTTGAGATTCAGCGAGTCAGAAACACGTTTCTTCTAGGAGCTGCGTTGGGATATTCCCGAGTGAATGGGACCATAGGCTGTACAGAGAAATATCTGCTTCTAAAACCAAAAGGGTGCTATCAAACTGAATGGTTGTCAACGTGTGCATTCAACTGACAGAGTTAAACTCACGTGTGGATTCAGCGGTTTACAAACCCTTTCTGTGCAGAATCCCAAAACCGGTATTTCCAGCCCAATGCTGGCATCCGTACTAAACAGCAGGAAACTTCGTCTAAAACTCAGGAGAAACGTTTCCTTGAAACTGCTCTGCTGCGCGTTCGATCACCTAAGAGAGTTGAATCTGTGTTGAGATTCAGCGAGTCAGAAACACGTTTCTTCTAGGAGGTGCATTGGGATATTCCCGAGTGAATGGGACCATAGGCTGTACAGAGAAATATCTGCTCCTACAACCAAAAGGGTGGTATCTAACTGAATGGTTGTCAATGTGTGCATTCAACTGACAGAGTTAAACTCACGTTTGGATTCAGCGGTTTACAAACCCTTTCTGTGCAGAATCCCAAAACCGGTAATTCCAGCTCAATGCCGGCATCCGTACTAAACAGCAGGAAACTTCGTCTAAAACTCAGGAGAAACGTTTCCTTGAAACTGCTCTGCTGTGCGTTCGTTCACCTAAGAGAGTTGAAACTATGTTGCGATTCAGCGAGTCAGAAACACGTTTATGCTAGGAGCTACGTTGGGATATTCCCGAGTGAATGGGACCATAGGCTGTACAGAGAAATATCTGCTTCTGAAACCAAAACGGAGCTATCTAACTGAATGGTTGTCAATGTGTGCATTCAACTGACAGAGTTAAACTCACGTTTGGATTCAGCGGTTTACAAACCCTTTCTGTGCAGAATCCCAAAACCGGTAATTCCAGCTCAATGCCGGCATCTGTACTAAACAGCAGGAAACTTCGTCTAAAACTCAGGAGAAACGTTTCCTTGAAACTGCTCTGCTGTGCGTTCGTTCACCTAAGAGAGTTGAAACTATGTTGCGATTCAGCGAGTCAGAAACACGTTTATGCTAGGAGCTACGTTGGGATATTCCCGAGTGAATGGGACCATAGGCTGTACAGAGAAATATCTGCTTCTGAAACCAAAACGGAGCTATCTAACTGAATGGTTGTCAATGTGTGCATTCAACTGACAGAGTTAAACTCACGTGTGGATTCAGCGGTTTGTAACCCTTTCTGTGCAGAATCCCAAAACTGGTATTTCCAGCCCAATGCCGGCATCCGTACTAAACAGCAGGAAACTTCGACTAAAACTCAGGAGAAACGTTTCCTTGAAACTGCTCTGCTGTGCGTTCGTTCACCTAAGAGAGTTGAATCTATGTTGAGATTCAGCGAGTCAGAAACACGTTTCTTCTAGGAGCTGCGTTGGGATATTCCCGAGTGAATGGGACCATAGGCTGTACAGAGAAATATCTGCTTCTAAAACCAAAAGTGTGCTATCAAACTGAATGGTTGTCAATGTGTGCATTCAACTGACAGAGTTAAACTCACATGTGGATTCAGCGGTTTACAAACCCTTTCTGTGCAGAATCCCAAAACCGGTATTTCCAGCCCAATGCCGGCATACGTTCTAAAGAGCAGGAAACTTCGTCTAAAACTCAGGAGCAACGTTTCCTTGAAACTGCTCTGCTGTGCGTTCGTTCACCTAAGAGAGTTGAATCTATGTTGAGATTCAGCGAGTCAGAAACACGTTTCTTCTAGGAGCTGCGTTGGGATATTCCCGAGTGAATGGGACCATAGGCTATACAGAGAAATATCTGCTTCTAAAACCAAAACGGAGCTATCTAACTGAATGGTTGTCAATGTGTGCATTCAACTGTCAGAGTTAAACTCACGTGTGGATTCAGCGGTTTGCAAACCCTTTCTGTGCAGAATCCCAAAACCGGTATTTCCAGCCCAATGCCGGCATCCGTACTAAAGAGCAGGAAACTTCGTCTAAAACTCAGGAGCAACGTTTCCTTGAAACTGCTCTGCCTCGCGTTCGATAACCTAAGAGAGTTGAATCTATGTTGAGATTCAGCGAGTCAGAAACACGTTTCTTCTAGGAGGTGCATTGGGATATTCCCGAGTGAATGGGACCATAGGCTGTACAGAGAAATATCTGCTCCTACAACCAAAAGGGTGGTATCTTACTGAATGGTTGTCAATGTGTGCATTCAACTGACAGAGTTAAACTCACGTTTGGATTCAGCGGTTTACAAACCCTTTCTGTGCAGAATACCAAAACCGGTAATTCCAGCCCAATGCCGGCATACGTACTAAAGAGCAGGAAACTTCGTCTAAAACTCAGGAGCAACGTTTCCTTGAAACTGCTCTGCTGTGCGTTCGTTCACCTAAGAGAGTTGAATCTATGTTGAGATTCAGCGAGTCAGAAACACGTTTCTTCTAGGAGCTGCGTTGGGATATTACCGAGTGAATGGGACCATAGGCTGTACAGAGAAATATCTGCTTCTAAAACCAAAAGTGTGCTATCTAACTGAATGGTTGTCAATGTGTGCATTCAACTGACAGAGTTAAACTCACGTGTGGATTCAGCGGTTTGCAAACCCTTTCTGTGCAGAATCCCAAAACCGGTATTTCCAGCCCAATGCCGGCATCCGTACTAAAGAGCAGGAAACTTCGTCTAAAACTCAGGAGCAACGTTTCCTTGAAACTGCTCTGCCTCGCGTTCGATAACCTAAGAGAGTTGAAACTATGTTGAGATTCAGCGAGTCAGAAACACGTTTCTTCTAGGAGGTGCATTGGGATATTCCCGAGTGAATGGGACCATAGGCTGTACAGAGAAATATCTGCTCCTACAACCAAAAGGGTGGTATCTAACTGAATGGTTGTCAATGTGTGCATTCAACTGACAGAGTTAAACTCACGTTTGGATTCAGCGGTTTACAAACCGTTTCTGTGCAGAATACCAAAACCGGTAATTCCAGCCCAATGCCGGCATACGTACTAAAGAGCAGGAAACTTCGTCTAAAACTCAGGAGCAACGTTTCCTTGAAACTGCTCTGCTGTGCGTTCGTTCACCTAAGAGAGTTGAATCTATGTTGAGATTCAGCGAGTCAGAAACACGTTTCTTCTAGGAGCTGCGTTGGGATATTCCCGAGTGAATGGGACCATAGGCTGTACAGAGAAATATCTGCTTCTAAAACCAAAAGTGTGCTATCAAACTGAATGGTTGTCAATGTGTGCATTCAACTGACAGAGTTAAACTCACATGTGGATTCAGCGGTTTGCAAACCCTTTCTGTGCAGAATCCCAAAACCGGTATTTCCAGCACAATGCCGGCATCCGTACTAAACAGCAGGAAACTTCGTCTAAAACTCAGGAGAAACGTTTCCTTGAAACTGCTCTGCTGTGCGTTCGTTCACCTAAGAGAGTTGAATCTATGTTGAGGTTCAGCGAGTCAGAAACACGTTTCTTCTAGGAGCTGCGTTGGGATATTCCCGAGTGAATGGGACCATAGGATGTACAGAGAAATATCTGCTTCTAAAACCAAAACGGAGCTATCTAACTGAATGGTTGTCAATGTGTGCATTCAACTGACAGAGTTAAACTCACGTGTGGATTCAGCGGTTTGCAAACCCTTTCTGTGCAGAATCCCAAAACCGGTATTTCCAGCCCAATGCCTGCATCCGTACTAAACAGCAGGAAACTTCGTCTAAAACTCAGGAGAAACGTTTCCTTGAAACTGCTCTGCTGCGCGTTCGATCACCTAAGAGAGTTGAATCTATGTTGAGATTCAGCGAGTCAGAAACACGTTTCTTCTAGGAGGTGCATTGGGATATTCCCGAGTGAATGGGACCATAGGCTGTACAGAGAAATATCTGCTCCTACAACCAAAACGGTGGTATCTAACTGAATGGTTGTCAATGTGTGCATTCAACTGACAGAGTTAAACTCACGTGTGGATTCAGCGGTTTGTAACCCTTTCTGTGCAGAATCCCAAAACTGGTATTTCCAGCCCAATGCCGGCAGACGTACTAAGGAGCAGGAAACTTCGTCTAAAACTCAGGAGCAACGTTTCCTTGAAACTGCTCTGCTGTGCGTTCGTTCACCTAAGAGAGTTGAATCTATGTTGAGATTCAGCGAGTCAGAAACACGTTTCTTCTAGGAGCTGCGTTGGGATATTCCCGAGTGAATGGGACCATAGGCTGTACAGAGAAATATCTGCTTCTAAAACCAAAACGGAGCTATCTAACTGAATGGTTGTCAATGTGTGCATTCAACTGACAGAGTTAAACTCACGTGTGGATTCAGCGGTTTGCAAACCCTTTCTGTGCAGAATCCCAAAACCGGTATTTCCAGCCCAATGCTGGCATCCGTACTAAACAGCAGGAAACTTCGTCTAAAACTCAGGAGAAACGTTTCCTTGAAACTGCTCTGCTGCGCGTTCGATCACCTAAGAGAGTTGAATCTGTGTTGAGATTCAGCGAGTCAGAAACACGTTTCTTCTAGGAGGTGCATTGGGATATTCCCGAGTGAATGGGACCATAGGCTGTACAGAGAAATATCTGCTCCTACAACCAAAAGGGTGCTATCTAACTGAATGGTTGTCAATGTGTGCATTCAACTGACAGAGTTAAACTCACGTTTGGATTCAGCGGTTTACAAACCCTTTCTGTGCAGAATCCCAAAACCGGTAATTCCAGCTCAATGCCGGCATCCGTACTAAACAGCAGGAAACTTCGTCTAAAACTCAGGAGAAACGTTTCCTTGAAACTGCTCTGCTGTGCGTTCGTTCACCTAAGAGAGTTGAAACTATGTTGAGATTCAGCGAGTCAGAAACACGTTTATGCTAGGAGCTGCGTTGGGATATTCCCGAGTGAATGGGACCATAGGCTGTACAGAGAAATATCTGCTTCTGAAACCAAAACGGAGCTATCTAACTGAATGGTTGTCAATGTGTGCATTCAACTGACAGAGTTAAACTCACGTGTGGATTCAGCGGTTTGCAAACCATTTCTGTGCAGAATCCCAAAACCGGTATTTCCAGCCCAATGCCGGCATCCGTACTAAACAGCAGGAAACTTCGTCTAAAACTCAGGAGAAACGTTTCCTTGAAACTGCTCTGCTGTGCGTTCGTTCACCTAAGAGAGTTGAATCTATGTTGAGATTCAGCGAGTCAGAAACACGTTTCTTCTAGGAGCTGCGTTAGGATATTCCCGAGTGAATGGGACCATAGGCTGTGCAGAGTAATATCTGCTTCTAAAACCAAAACGGAGCTATCTAACTGAATGGTTGTCAATGTGTGCATTCAACTGACAGAGTTAAACTCACGTGTGGATTCAGCGGTTTGCAAACCCTTTCTGTGCAGAATCCCAAATCCGGTATTTCCAGCCCAATGCCGGCATACGTACTAAACAGCAGTAAACTTCGTCTAAAACTCAGGAGCAACTTTTCCTTGAAACTGCTCTGCTGTGCGTTCGTTCACCTAAGAGAGCTGAATCTATCTTGAGATTCAGCGAGTCAGAAACACGTTTCTTCTAGGAGCTGCGTTGGGATATTCCCGAGTGAATGGGACCATAGGCTGTACAGAGAAATATCTGCTTCTAAAACCAAAAGTGTGCTATCTAACTGAATGGTTGTCAATGTGTGCATTCAACTGACAGAGTTAAACTCACGTGTGGATTCAGCGGTTTGTAACCCTTTCTGTGCAGAATCCCAAAACCGGTATGTCCAGCCCAATGCCGTCATCCGTACTAAACAGCAGGAAACTTCGTCTAAAACTCAGGAGAAACGTTTCCTTGAAACTGCTCTGCTGTGCGTTCGTTCACCTAAGAGAGTTGAATCTATGTTGAGATTCAGCGAGTCAGAAACACGTTTCTTCTAGGAGCTGTGTTGGGATATTCCCGAGTGAATGGGACCATAGGCTGTACAGAGAAATATCTGCTTCTAAAACCAAAAGGGTGCTATCAAACTGAATGGTTGTCAATGTGTGCATTCAACTGACAGAGTTAAACTCACGTGTGGATTCAGCGGTTTGCAAACCCTTTCTGTGCAGAATCCCAAAACCGGTATTTCCAGCCCAATGCCGGCATCCGTACTAAACAGCAGGAAACTTCGTCTAAAACTCAGGAGAAACGTTTCCTTGAAACTGCTCTGCTGTGCGTTCGTTCACCTAAGAGAGTTGAATCTATGTTGAGATTCAGCGAGTCAGAAACACGTTTCTTCTAGGAGCTGCGTTGGGATATTCCCGAGCGAATGGGACCATAGGCTGTACAGAGAAATATCTGCTTCTAAAACCAAAACGGAGCTATCTAACTGAATGGTTGTCAATGTGTGCATTCAACTGACAGAGTTAAACTCACGTGTGGATTCAGCGGTTTGCAAACCCTTTCTGTGCAGAATCCCAAAACCGGTATTTCCAGCCCAATGCCGGCATACGTACTAAACAGCAGGAAACTTCGTCTAAAACTCAGGAGAAACGTTTCCTTGAAACTGCTCTGCTGTGCGTTCGTTCACCTAAGAGAGTTGAATCTATGTTGAGATTCAGCGAGTCAGAAACACGTTACTTCTAGGAGATGCGTTGGGATATTCCCGAGTGAATGGGACCATAGGCTGTACAGAGAAATATCTGCTTCTAAAACCAAAACGGAGCTATCTAACTGAATGGTTGTCAATGTGTGCATTCAACTGACAGAGTTAAACTCACGTGTGGATTCAGCGGTTTGCAAACCCTTTCTGTGCAGAATCCCAAAACCGGTATTTCCAGCCCAATGCCGGCATACGTACTAAAGAGCAGGAAACTTCGTCTAAAACTCAGGAGCGACGTTTCCTTGAAACTGCTCTGCTGTGCGTTCGTTCACCTAAGAGAGTTGAATCTATGTTGAGATTCAGCGAGTCAGAAACACGTTTCTTCTAGGAGCTGGTTTGAGATATTCCCGAGTGAATGGGACCATAGGCTGTACAGAGAAATATCTGCTTCTAAAACCAAAACGGAGCTATCTAACTGAATGGTTGTCAATGTGTGCATTCAACTGACAGAGTTAAACTCACGTGTGGATTCAGCGGTTTGCAAACACTTTCTGTGCAGAATCCCAAAACCGGTATTTCCAGCCCAATGCCGGCATCCGTACTTAACAGCAGGAAACTTCGTCTAAAACTCAGGAGAAACGTTTCCTTGAAACTGCTCTGCTGTGCGTTCGATCACCTAAGAGAGTTGAATCTATGTTGAGATTCAGCGAGTCAGAAACACGTTTCTTCTAGGAGGTGCGTTGGGATATTCCCGAGTGAATGGGACCATAGTCTCTACAGAAAAATATCTGCTTCTACAACCAAAAGGGTGGTATCTAACTGAATGGTTGTCAATGTGTGCATTCAACTGACAGAGTTAAACTCACGTTTGGATTCAGCGGTTTACAAACCCTTTCTGTGCAGAATCCCAAAACCGGTAATTCCAGCTCAATGCCGGCATCCGTACTAAACAGCAGGAAACTTCGTCTAAAACTCAGGAGAAACGTTTCCTTGAAACTGCTCTGCTGTGCGTTCGTTCACCTAAGAGAGTTGAAATTATGTTGAGATTCAGCGAGTCAGAAACACGTTTATGCTAGGAGCTGCGTTGGGATATTCCCGAGTGAATGGGACCATAGGCTGTACAGAGAAATATCTGCTTCTAAAACCAAAACGGAGCTATCTAACTGAATGGTTGTCAATGTGTGCATTCAACTGACAGAGTTAAACTCACGTGTGGATTAAGCGGTTTGCAAACCATTTCTGTGCAGAATTCCAAAACCGGTATGTCCAGCCCAATGCCGGCATCCGTACTAAACAGCAGGAAACTTCGTCTAAAACTCAGGAGAAACGTTTCCTTGAAACTGCTCTGCTGTGCGTTCGTTCACCTAAGATAGTTGAATCTATGTTGAGATTCAGCGAGTCAGAAACACGTTTCTTCTAGGAGCCGCGTTAGGATATTCCCGAGTGAATGGGACCATAGGCTGCGCAGAGTAATATCTGCTTCTAAAACCAAAACGGAGCTATCTAACTGAATGGTTGTCAATGTGTGCATTCAACTGACAGAGTTAAACTTACGTGTGGATTCAGCGGTTTGCAAACCCTTTCTGTGCAGAATCCCAAAACCGGTATTTCCAGCCCAATGCCGGCATCCGTACTAAACAGCAGGAAACTTCGTCTAAAACTCAGGAGAAACGTTTCCTTGAAACTTCTCTGCTGTGCATTCGTTCACCTAAGAGAGCTGAATCTATGTTGAGATTCAGCGAGTTAGAAACGCGTTTCTTCTAGGAGCTGCGTTGGGATATTCCCGAGTGAATGGGACCACAGGCTGTACAAAGAAATATCTGCTTCTAAAACCAAAACGGAGCTATCTAACTGAATGGTTGTCAATGTGTGCATTCAACTGACAGAGTTAAACTCACGTGTGGATTCAGCGGTTTGCAAACCCTTTCTGTGCAGAATCCCAAAAACGGTATTTCCAGCCCAATGCCGGCATCCGTACTAAAGAGCAGGAAACTTCGTCTAAAACTCAGGAGAAACGTTTCCTTGAAACTGCTCTGCTGCGCATTCGATCACCTAAGAGAGGTGAATCTATGTTGAGATTCATCGAGTCAGAAACACGTTTATGCTAGGAGCTGCGTTGGGATATTCCCGAGTGAATGGGACCATAGGCTGTACAGAGAAATATCTGCTCCTACAACCAAAAGGGTGGTATCTAACTGAATGGTTGTCAATGTGTGCATTCAACTGACAGAGTTAAACTCACGTGTGGATTCAGCGGTTTACAAACCCTTTCTGTGCAGAATCCCAAAACCGGTACTTCCAGCTCAATGCCGGCATCCGTACTAAACAGCAGGAAACTTCGTCTAAAACTCAGGAGAAACGTTTCCTTGAAACTGCTCTGCTGTGCGTTCGTTCACCTAAGAGAGTTGAAACTATGTTGACATTCAGCGAGTCAGAAACACGTTTATGCTAGGAGCTGCGTTGGGATATTCCCGAGTAAATGGGACCATAGGCTGTACAGAGAAATATCTGCTTCTGAAACCAAAACGGAGCTATCTAACTGAATGGTTGTCAATGTGTGCATTCAACTGACAGAGTTAAACTCACGTGTGGATTCAGCGGTTTGCAAACCATTTCTGTGCAGAATACCAAAACCGGTATGTCCAGCCCAATGCCGGCATCCGTACTAAACAGCAGGAAACTTCGTCTAAAACTCAGGAGAAACGTTTCCTTGAAACTGCTCTGCTGTGCGTTCGTTCACCTAAGAGAGTTGAATCTATGTTGAGATTCAGCGAGTCAGAAACACGTTTCTTCTAGGAGCTGCGTTAGGATATTCCCGAGTGAATGGGACCATAGGCTGTGCAGAGTAATATCTGCTTCTAAAACCAAAACGGAGCTATCTAACTGAATGGTTGTCAATGTGTGCATTCAACTGACAGAGTTAAACTCACGTGTGGATTCAGCGGTTTGCAAACCCTTTCTGTGCAGAATCCCAAAACCGGTATTTCCAGCCCAACGCCGGCATCTGTACTAAAGAGCAGGAAACTTCGTCTAAAACTCAGGAGAAACGTTTCCTTGAAACTGCTCTGCTGTGCGTTCGTTCACCTAAGAGAGTTGAATCTATGTTGAGATTCAGCGAGTCAGAAACACGTTTCTTCTAGGAGCTGGGATATTCCCGAGTGAATGGGACCATAGGCTGTACAGAGAAATATCTGCTTCTAAAACCAAAAGTGTGCTATCTAACTGAATGGTTGTCAATGTGTGCATTCAACTGACAGAGTTAAACTCACGTGTGGATTCAGCGGTTTGTAACCCTTTCTGTGCCGAATCCCAAAACTGGTATTTCCAGCCCAATGCCGGCATCCGTACTAAACAGCAGGAAACTTCGTCTAAAACTCAGGAGAAACGTTTCCTTGAAACTGCTCTGCTGTGCGTTCGTTCACCTAAGAGAGTTGAATCTATGTTGAGAATCAGCGAGTCAGAAACACGTTTCTTCTAGGAGCTGTGATGGGATATTCCCGAGTGAATGGGACCATAGGCTGTACAGAGAAATATCTGCTTCTAAAACCAAAAGGGTGCTATCAAACTGAATGGTTGTCAATGTGTGCATTCAACTGACAGAGTTAAACTCACGTGTGGATTCAGCGGTTTGCAAACCCTTTCTGTGCAGAATCCCAAAACCGGTATTTCCAGCCCAATGCCGGCATCCGTACTAAACAGCAGGAAACTTCGTCTAAAACTCAGGAGAAACGTTTCCTTGAAACTGCTCTGCTATGCGTTCGTTCACCTAAGAGAGTTGAATCTATGTTGACATTCAGCGAGTCAGAAACGCGTTTCTTCTAGGAGCTGCGTTGGGATATTTCCGAGTGAATGGGACCATAGGCTGTACAGAGAAATATCTGCTTCTAAAACCAAAAGTGTGCTATCAAACTGAATGGTTGTCAATGTGTGCATTCAACTGACAGAGTTAAACTCACGTGTGGATTCAGTGGTTTGCAAACCCTTTCTGTGCAGAATCCCAAAACCGGTATTTCCAGCCCAATGCCGGCATCTGTACTAAAGAGCAGGAAACTTCGTCTAAAACTCAGGAAAAACGTTTCCTTGAAACTGCTCTGCTGTGCGTTCGTTCACCTAAGAGAGTTGAATCTATGTTGAGATTCAGCGAGTCAGAAACACGTTTCTTCTAGGAGGTGCGTTGGGATATTCCCGAGTGAATGGGACCAGAGGCTTTACAGAGAAATATCTGCTCTTACAACCAAAAGGGTGGTATCTAACTGAATGGTTGTCAATGTGTGCATTCAACTGACAGAGTTAAACTCACGTTTTCTATTCAGCGGTTTACAATCCCTTTCTGTGCAGAATCCCAAAACCGGTAATTCCAGCTCAATGCCGGCATCCGTACTAAACAGCAGGAAACTTCGTCTAAAACTCAGGAGAAACGTTTCCTTGAAACTGTTCTGCTGTGCGTTCGTTCACCTAAGAGAGTTGAAACTATGTTGAGATTCAGCGAGTCAGAAACACGTTTCTTCTAGGAGCTGCGTTGGGATATTCCCGAGCGAATGGGACCATAGGCTGTACAGAGAAATATCTGCTTCTAAAACCAAAAGTGTGCTATCAAACTGAATGGTTGTCAATGTGTGCATTCAACTGACAGAGTTAAACTCACGTGTGGATTCAGCGGTTTGCAAACCCTTTCTGTGCAGAATCCCAAAACCGGTATTTCCAGCCCAATGCCGGCATACGTACTAAAGAGCAGGAAACTTCGTCTAATACTCAGGAGCAACGTTTCCTTGAAACTGCTCTGCTGTGCGTTCGTTCACCTAAGAGAGTTGAATCTATGTTGAGATTCAGCGAGTCAGAAACACGTTTCTTCTAGGAGCTGCTTTGAGATATTCCCGAGTGAATGGGACCATAGGCTGTACAGAGAAATATCTGCTTCTAAAACCAAAACGGAGCTATTTAACTGAATGGTTGTCAATGTGTGCATTCAACTGACAGAGCTAAACTCACGTGTGGATTCAGCGGTTTGCAAACCCTTTCTGTGCAGAATCCCAAAACCGGTATTTCCAGCCCAATGCCGGCATCCGTACTTAACAGCAGGAAACTTCGTCTAAAACTCAGGAGAAACGTTTCCTTGAAACTGCTCTGCTGTTCGTTCGATCACCTAAGAGAGTTGAATCTATGTTGAGATTCAGCGAGTCAGAAACACGTTTCTTCTAGGAGGTGCGTTGGGATATTCCCGAGTGAAAGGGACCATAGGCTGTACAGAGAAATATCTGCTCCTACAACCAAAAGGGTGGTATCTAACTGAATGGTTGTCAATGTGTGCATTCAACTGACAGAGTTAAACTCACGTTTGTATTCAGCGGTTTACAAACCCTTTCTGTGCAGAATCACAAAACCGGTAATTCCAGCTCAATTCCGGCATCCGTACTAAACAGCAGGAAACTTCGTCTAAAACTCAGGAGAAACGTTTCCTTGAAACTGCTCTGCTGTGCGTTCGTTCACCCAAGATAGTTGAAACTATGTTGAGATTCAGCGAGTCAGAAACACGTTTATGCTAGGAGCTGCGTTGGGATATTCCCGAGTGAATGGGACCATAGGCTGTACAGAGAAATATCTGCTTCTGAAACCAAAACGGAGCTATCTAACTGAATGGTTGTCAATGTGTGCATTCAACTGACAGAGTTAAACTCACGTGTGGATTCAGCGGTTTGCAAACCATTTCTGTGCAGAATCCCAAAACCGGTATGTCCAGCGCAATGCCGGCATCCGTACTAAACAGCAGGAAACTTCGTCTAAAACTCAGGAGAAACGTTTCCTTGAAACTGCTCTGCTGTGCGTTCGTTCACCTAAGAGAGTTGAATCTATGTTGAGATTCAGCGAGTCAGAAACACGTTTCTTCTAGGAGGTGCGTTAGGATATTCCCGAGTGAATGGGACCATAGGCTGTGCAGAGTAATATCTGCTTCTAAAACCAAAACGGAGCTATCTAACTGAATGGTTGTCAATGTGTGCATTCAACTGACAGAGTTAAACTCACGTGTGGATTCAGGGTTTGCAAACCCTTTCTGTGCAGAATCCCAAAACCGGTATTTCCAGCCCAATGCCGGCATCCGTACTAAACAGCAGGAAACTTCGTCTAAAACTCAGGAGAAACGTTTCCTTGAAACTGCTCTGCTGTGCATTCGTTCACCTAAGAGAGTTGAATCTATGTTGAGATTCAGCGAGTCAGAAACACGTTTCTTCTAGGAGCTGCGTTGGGATATTCCCGAGTGAATGGGACCATAGACTGTACAGAGAAATATCTGCTTCTAAAACCAAAAGTGTGCTATCTAACTGAATGGTTGTCAATGTGTGCATTCAACTGACAGAGTTAAACTCACGTGTGGATTCAGCGGTTTGTAACCCTTTCTGTGCAGAATCCCAAAACTGGTATTTCCAGCCCAATGCCGGCATCCGTACTAAACAGCAGGAAACTTCGTCTAAAACTCAGGAGAAACGTTTCCTTGAAACTGCTCTGCTGTGCGTTCGTTCACCTAAGAGAGTTGAATCTATGTTGAGATTCAGCGAGTCAGAAACACGTTTCTTCTAGGAGCTGCGTTGGGATATTCCCGAGTGAATGGGACCATAGGCTGTACAGAGAAATATCTGCTTCTAAAACCAAAAGTGTGCTATCAAACTGAATGGTTGTCAATGTGTGCATTCAACTGACAGAGTTAAACTCACATGTGGATTCAGCGGTTTTCAAACCCTTTCTGTGCAGAATCCCAAAACCGGTATTTCCAGCCCAATACCGGCATACGTACTAAAGAGCAGGAAACTTCGTCTAAAACTCAGGAGCAACGTTTCCTTGAAACTGCTCTGCTGTGCGTTCGTTCACCTAAGAGAGTTGAATCTATGTTGAGATTCAGCGAGTCAGAAACACGTTTCTTCTAGGAGCTGCGTTGGGATATTCCCGAGTGAATGGGACCATAGGCTGTACAGAGAAATATCTGCTTCTAAAACCAAAACGGAGCTATCTAACTGAATGGTTGTCAATGTGTGCATTCAACTGACAGAGTTAAACTCACGTGTGGATTCAGCGGTTTGCAAACCCTTTCTGTGCAGAATCCCAAAACCGGTATTTCCAGCCCAATGCCTGCATCCGTACTAAACAGCAGGAAACTTCGTCTAAAACTCAGGAGAAACGTTTCCTTGAAACTGCTCTGCTGCGCGTTCGATCACCTAAGAGAGTTGAATCTATGTTGAGATTCAGCGAGTCAGAAACACGTTTCTTCTAGGAGGTGCATTGGGATATTCCCGAGTGAATGGGACCATAGGCTGTACAGAGAAATATCTGCTCCTACAACCAAAAGGGTGGTATCTAACTGAATGGTTGTCAATGTGTGCATTCAACTGACAGAGTTAAACTCACGTTTGGATTCAGCGGTTTACAAACACTTTCTGTGCAGAATCCCAAAACCGGTAATTCCAGCCCAATGCCGGCAGACGTACTAAGGAGCAGGAAATTTCGTCTAAAACTCAGGAGCAACGTTTCCTTGAAACTGCTCTGCTGTGCGTTCGTTCACCAAAGAGAGTTGAATCTATGTTGAGATTCAGCGAGTCAGAAACACGTTTCTTCTAGGAGCTGCGTTGGGATATTCCCGAGTGAATGGGACCATAGGCTGTACAGAGAAATATCTGCTTCTAAAACCAAAAGTGTGCTATCTAACTCAATGGTTGTCAATGTGTGCATTCAACTGACAGAGTTAAACTCACGTGTGGATTCAGCGGTTTGTAACCCTTTCTGTGCAGAATTCCAAAACTGGTATTTCCAGCCCAATGCCGGCATCCGTACTAAACAGCAGGAAACTTCGTCTAAAACTCAGGAGAAACGTTTCCTTGAAACTGCTCTGCTGTGCGTTCGTTCACCTAAGAGAGTTGAATCTATGTTGAGATTCAGCGAGTCAGAAACACGTTTCTTCTAGGAGCTGCGTTGGGATATTCCCGAGTGAATGGGACCATAGGCTGTACAGAGAAATATCTGCTTCTAAAACCAAAAGGGTGCTATCAAACTGAATGGTTGTCAATGTGTGCATTCAACTGACAGAGTTAAACTCACGTGTGGATTCAGCGGTTTGCAAACCCTTTCTGTGCAGAATCCCAAAACCGGTATTTCCAGCCCAATGCTGGCATCCGTACTAAACAGCAGGAAACTTCGTCTAAAACTCAGGAGAAACGTTTCCTTGAAACTGCTCTGCTGCGCGTTCGATCACCTAAGAGAGTTGAATCTGTGTTGAGATTCAGCGAGTCAGAAACACGTTTCTTCTAGGAGGTGCATTGGGATATTCCCGAGTGAATGGGACCATAGGCTGTACAGAGAAATATCTGCTCCTACAACCAAAAGGGTGGTATCTAACTGAATGGTTGTCAATGTGTGCATTCAACTGACAGAGTTAAACTCACGTTTGGATTCAGCGGTTTACAAACCCTTTCTGTGCAGAATCCCAAAACCGGTAATTCCAGCTCAATGCCGGCATCCGTACTAAACAGCAGGAAACTTCGTCTAAAACTCAGGAGAAACGTTTCCTTGAAACTGCTCTGCTGTGCGTTCGTTCACCTAAGAGAGTTGAAACTATGTTGAGATTCAGCGAGTCAGAAACACGTTTATGCTAGGAGCTGCGTTGGGATATTCCCGAGTGAATGGGACCATAGGCTGTACAGAGAAATATCTGCTTCTGAAACCAAAACGGAGCTATCTAACTGAATGGTTGTCAATGTGTGCATTCAACTGACAGAGTTAAACTCACGTGTGGATTCAGCGGTTTGTAACCCTTTCTGTGCAGAATCCCAAAACTGGTATTTCCAGCCCAATGCCGGCATCCGTACTAAACAGCAGGAAACTTCGACTAAAACTCAGGAGAAACGTTTCCTTGAAACTGCTCTGCTGTGCGTTCGTTCACCTAAGAGAGTTGAATCTATGTTGAGATTCAGCGAGTCAGAAACACGTTTCTTCTAGGAGCTGCGTTGGGATATTCCCGAGTGAATGGGACCATAGGCTGTACAGAGAAATATCTGCTTCTAAAACCAAAAGTGTGCTATCAAACTGAATGGTTGTCAATGTGTGCATGCAACTGACAGAGTTAAACTCACATGTGGATTCAGCGATTTGCAAACCCTTTCTGTGCAGAATCCCAAAACCGGTATTTCCAGCCCAATGCCGGCATACGTACTAAAGAGCAGGAAACTTCGTCTAAAACTCAGGAGCAACGTTTCCTTGAAACTGCTCTGCTGTGCGTTCGTTCACCTAAGAGAGTTGAATCTATGTTGAGATTCAGCGAGTCAGAAACACGTTTCTTCTAGGAGCTGCGTTGGGATACTCCCGAGTGAATGGGACCATAGGCTGTACAGAGAAATATCTGCTTCTAAAACCAAAACGGAGCTATCTAACTGAATGGTTGTCAATGTGTGGATTCAACTGACAGAGTTAAACTCACGTGTGGATTCAGCTGTTTGCAAACCCTTTCTGTGCAGAATCCCAAAACCGGTATTTCCAGCCCAATGCCGGCATACGTACTAAACAGCAGGAAACTTCGTCTAAAACTCAGGAGAAACGTTTCCTTGAAACTGCTCTGCTGTGCGTTCGTTCACCTAAGAGAGTTGAATCTATGTTGAGATTCAGCGAGTCAGAAACACGTTTCTTCTAGGAGCTGCGTTGGGATATTCCCGAGTGAATGGGACCATAGGCTGTACAGAGAAATATCTGCTTCTAAAACCAAAAGTGTGCTATCAAACTGAATGGTTGTCAATGTGTGCATTCAACTGACAGAGTTAAACTCACGTGTGGATTCAGCGGTTTGCAAACCCTTTCTGTGCAGAATCCCAAAACCGGTATTTCCAGCCCAATGCCGGCATACGTACTAAACAGCAGGAAACTTCGTCTAAAACTCAGGAGAAACGTTTCCTTGAAACTGCTCTGCTGTGCGTTCGTTCACCTAAGAGAGTTGAATCTATGTTGAGATTCAGCGAGTCAGAAACACGTTTCTTCTAGGAGATGCGCTGGGATATTCCCGAGTGAATGGGACCATAGGCTGTACAGAGAAATATCTGCTTCTAAAACCAAAACGGAGCTATCTAACTGAATGGTTGTCAATGTGTGCATTCAACTGACAGAGTTAAACTCACGTGTGGATTCAGCGGTTTGCAAACCCTTTCTGTGCAGAATCCCAAAACCGGTATTTCCAGCCCAATGCCGGCATACGTACTAAAGAGCAGGAAACTTCGTCTAATACTCAGGAGCAACGTTTCCTTGAAACTGCTCTGCTGTGCGTTCGTTCACCTAAGAGAGTTGAATCTATGTTGAGATTCAGCGAGTCAGAAACACGTTTCTTCTAGTAGCTGCTTTGAGATATTCCCGAGTGAATGGGACCATAGGCTGTACAGAGAAATATCTGCTTCTAAAACCAAAACGGAGCTATTTAACTGAATGGTTGTCAATGTGTGCATTCAACTGACAGAGCTAAACTCACGTGTGGATTCAGCGGTTTGCAAACCCTTTCTGTGCAGAATCCCAAAACCGGTATTTCCAGCCCAATGCCGGCATCCGTACTTAACAGCAGGAAACTTCGTCTAAAACTCAGGAGAAACGTTTCCTTGAAACTGCTCTGCTGTTCGTTCGATCACCTAAGAGAGTTGAATCTATGTTGAGATTCAGCGAGTCAGAAACACGTTTCTTCTAGGAGGTGCGTTGGGATATTCCCGAGTGAAAGGGACCATAGGCTGTACAGAGAAATATCTGCTCCTACAACCAAAAGGGTGGTATCTAACTGAATGGTTGTCAATGTGTGCATTCAACTGACAGAGTTAAACTCACGTGTGGATTCAGCGGTTTACAAACCCTTTCTGTGCAGAATCACAAAACCGGTAATTCCAGCTCAATTCCGTCATCCATACTAAACAGCAGGAAACTTCGTCTAAAACTCAGGAGAAACGTTTCCTTGAAACTGCTCTGCTGTGCGTTCGTTCACCTAAGAGAGTTGAAACTATGTTGAGATTCAGCGAGTCAGAAACACGTTTATGCTAGGAGCTGCGTTGGGATATTCCCGAGTGAATGGGACCATAGGCTGTACAGAGAAATATCTGCTTCTGAAACCAAAACGGAGCTATCTAACTGAATGGTTGTCAATGTGTGCATTCAACTGACAGAGTTAAACTCACGTGTGGATTCAGCGGTTTGCAAACCCTTTCTGTGCAGAATCCCAAAACCGGTATGTCCAGCCCAATGCCGGCATCCGTACTAAACAGCAGGAAACTTCGTCTAAAACTCATGAGAAACGTTTCCTTGAAACTGCTCTGCTGTGCGTTCGTTCACCTAAGAGAGTTGAATCTATGTTGAGATTCAGCGAGTCAGAAACACGTTTCTTCTAGGAGCTGCGTTAGGATATTCCCGAGTGAATGGGACCATAGGCTGTGCAGAGTAATATCTGCTTCTAAAACCAAAACGGAGCTATCTAACTGAATGGTTGTCAATGTGTGCATTCAACTGACAGAGTTAAACTCACGTGTGGATTCAGCGGTTTGCAAACCCTTTCTGTGCAGAATCCCAAAACCGGTATTTCCAGCCCAATGCCGGCATCCGTACTAAACAGCAGGAAACTTCGTCTAAAACTCAGGAGCAACGTTTCCTTGAAACTGCTCTGCTGTGCGTTCGTTCACCTAAGAGAGTTGAATTCTATGTTGAGATTCAGCGAGTCAGAAACACGTTTCTTCTAGGAGCTGCATTGGGATATTCCCGAGTGAATGGGACCATAGACTGTACAGAGAAATATCTGCTTCTAAAACCAAAAGTGTGCTATCTAACTAAATGGTTGTCAATGTGTGCATTCAACTGACAGAATTAAACTCACGTGTGGATTCAGCGGTTTGTAACCCTTTCTGTGCAGAATCCCAAAACTGGTATTTCCAGCCCAATGCAGGCATCCGTACTAAACAGCAGGAAACTTCGACTAAAACTCAGGAGAAACATTTCCTTGAAACTGCTCTGCTGTGCGTTCGTTCACCTAAGAGAGTTGAATCTATGTTGAGATTCAGCGAGTCAGAAACACGTTTCTTCTAGGAGCTGCGTTGGGATATTCCCGAGTGAATGGGACCATAGGCTGTACAGAGAAATATCTGCTTCTAAAACCAAAAGTGTGCTATCAAACTGAATGGTTGTCAATGTGTGCATTCAACTGACAGAGTTAAACTCACATGTGGATTCAGAGGTTTGCAAACCCTTTCTGTGCAGAATCCCAAAACCGGTATTTCCAGCCCAATGCCGGCATACGTACTAAAGAGCAGGAAACTTCGTCTAAAACTCAGGAGCAACGTTTCCTTGAAACTGCTCTGCTGTGCCTTCGTTCACCTAAGAGAGTTGAATCTATGTTGAGATTCAGCGAGTCAGAAACACGTTTCTTCTAGGAGCTGCGTTGGGATATTCCCGAGTGAATGGGACCATAGGCTGTACAGAGAAATATCTGCTTCTAAAACCAAAACGGAGCTATCTAACTGAATGGTTGTCAATGTGTGCATTCAACTGACAGAGTTAAACTCACGTGTGGATTCAGCGGTTTGCAAACCCTTTCTGTGCAGAATCCCAAAACCGGTATTTCCAGCCCAATGCCGGCATACGTACTAAAGAGCAGGAAACTTCGTCTAAAACTCAGGAGCAACGTTTCCTTGAAACTGCTCTGCCTCGCGTTCGATAACCTAAGAGAGTTGAATCTATGTTGAGATTCAGCGAGTCAGAAACACGTTTCTTCTAGGAGGTGCATTGGGATATTCCCGAGTGAATGGGACCATAGGCTGTACAGAGAAATATCTGCTCCTACAACCAAAAGGGTGGTATCTAACTGAATGGTTGTCAATGTGTGCATTCAACTGACAGAGTTAAACTCACGTTTGGATTCAGCGGTTTACAAACCCTTTCTGTGCAGAATACCAAAACCGGTAATTCCAGCCCAATGCCGGCATACGTACTAAAGAGCAGGAAACTTCGTCTAAAACTCAGGAGCAACGTTTCCTTGAAACTGCTCTGCTGTGCGTTCGTTCACCTAAGAGAGTTGAATCTATGTTGAGATTCAGCGAGTCAGAAACATGTTTCTTCTAGGAGCTGCGTTGGGATATTACCGAGTGAATGGGACCATAGGCTGTACAGAGAAATATCTGCTTCTAAAACCAAAAGTGTGCTATCTAACTGAATGGTTGTCAATGTGTGCATTCAACTGACAGAGTTAAACTCACGTGTGGATTCAGCGGTTTGCAAACCCTTTCTGTGCAGAATCCCAAAACCGGTATTTCCAGCCCAATGCCTGCATCCGTACTAAACAGCAGGAAACTTCGTCTAAAACTCAGGAGAAACGTTTCCTTGAAACTGCTCTGCTGCGCGTTCGATCACCTAAGAGAGTTGAATCTATGTTGAGATTCAGCGAGTCAGAAACACGTTTCTTCTAGGAGGTGCATTGGGATATTCCCGAGTGAATGGGACCATAGGCTGTACAGAGAAATATCTGCTCCTACAACCAAAAGGGTGGTATCTAACTGAATGGTTGTCAATGTGTGCATTCAACTGACAGAGTTAAACTCACGTTTGGATTCAGCGGTTTACAAACACTTTCTGTGCAGAATCCCAAAACCGGTAATTCCAGCCCAATGCCGGCAGACGTACTAAGGAGCAGGAAACTTCGTCTAAAACTCAGGAGCAACGTTTCCTTGAAACTGCTCTGCTGTGCGTTCGTTCACCAAAGAGAGTTGAATCTATGTTGAGATTCAGCGAGTCAGAAACACGTTTCTTCTAGGAGCTGCGTTGGGATATTCCCGAGTGAATGGGACCATAGGCTGTACAGAGAAATATCTGCTTCTAAAACCAAAAGTGTGCTATCTAACTCAATGGTTGTCAATGTGTGCATTCAACTGACAGAGTTAAACTCACGTGTGGATTCAGCGGTTTGTAACCCTTTCTGTGCAGAATTCCAAAACTGGTATTTCCAGCCCAATGCCGGCATCCGTACTAAACAGCAGGAAACTTCGTCTAAAACTCAGGAGAAACGTTTCCTTGAAACTGCTCTGCTGTGTGTTCGTTCACCTAAGAGAGTTGAATCTATGTTGAGATTCAGCGAGTCAGAAACACGTTTCTTCTAGGAGCTGCGTTGGGATATTCCCGAGTGAATGGGACCATAGGCTGTACAGAGAAATATCTGCTTCTAAAACCAAAAGGGTGCTATCAAACTGAATGGTTGTCAATGTGTGCATTCAACTGACAGAGTTAAACTCACGTGTGGATTCAGCGGTTTGCAAACCCTTTCTGTGCAGAATCCCAAAACCGGTATTTCCAGCCCAATGCTGGCATCCGTACTAAACAGCAGGAAACTTCGTCTAAAACTCAGGAGAAACGTTTCCTTGAAACTGCTCTGCTGCGCGTTCGATCACCTAAGAGAGTAGAATCTGTGTTGAGATTCAGCGAGTCAGAAACACGTTTCTTCTAGGAGGTGCATTGGAATATTCCCGAGTGAATGGGACCATAGGCTGTACAGAGAAATATCTGCTCCTACAACCAAAAGGGTGGTATCTAACTGAATGATTGTCAATGTGTGCATTCAACTGACAGAGTTAAACTCACGTTTGGATTCAGCGGTTTACAAACCCTTTCTGTGCAGAATCCCAAAACCGGTAATTCCAGCTCAATGCCGGCATCCGTACTAAACAGCAGGAAACTTCGTCTAAAACTCAGGAGAAACGTTTCCTTGAAACTGCTCTGCTGTGCGTTCGTTCACCTAAGAGAGTTGAAACTCTGTTGAGATTCAGCGAGTCAGAAACACGTTTATGCTAGGAGCTACGTTGGGATATTCCCGAGTGAATGGGACCATAGGCTGTACAGAGAAATATCTGCTTCTGAAACCAAAACGGAGCTATCTAACTGAATGGTTGTCAATGTGTGCATTCAACTGACAGAGTTAAACTCACGTGTGGATTCAGCGGTTTGTAACCCTTTCTGTGCAGAATCCCAAAACTCGTATTTCCAGCCCAATGCCGGCATCCGTACTAAACAGCAGGAAACTTCGACTAAAACTCAGGAGAAACGTTTCCTTGAAACTGCTCTGCTGTGCGTTCGTTCACCTAAGAGAGTTGAATCTATGTTGAGATTCAGCGAGTCAGAAACACGTTTCTTCTAGGAGCTGCGTTGGGATATTCCCGAGTGAATGGGACCATAGGCTGTACAGAGAAATATCTGCTTCTAAAACCAAAACGGAGCTATCTAACTGAATGGTTGTCAATGTGTGCATTCAACTGACAGAGTTAAACTCACGTGTCCATTCAGCGGTTTGCAAACCCTTTCTGTGCAGAATCCCAAAACCGGTATTTCCAGCCCAATGCCGGCATCCGTACTAAAGAGCAGGAAACTTCGTCTAAAACTCAGGAGCAACGTTTCCTTGAAACTGCTCTGCCTCGCGTTCGATAACCTAAGAGAGTTGAAACTATGTTGAGATTCAGCGAGTCAGAAACACGTTTCTTCTAGGAGGTGCATTGGGATATTCCCGAGTGAATGGGACCATAGGCTGTACAGAGAAATATCTGCTCCTACAACCAAAAGGGTGGTATCTAACTGAATGGTTTTCAATGTGTGCATTCAACTGACAGAGTTAAACTCACGTTTGGATTCAGCGGTTTACAAACCCTTTCTGTGCAGAATACCAAAACCGGTAATTCCAGCCCAATGCCGGCATACGTACTAAAGAGCAGGAAACTTCGTCTAAAACTCAGGAGCAACGTTTCCTTGAAACTGCTCTGCTGTGCGTTCGTTCACCTAAGAGAGTTGAATCTATGTTGAGATTCAGCGAGTCAGAAACACGTTTCTTCTAGGAGCTGCGTTGGGATATTCCCGAGTGAATGGGACCATAGGCTGTACAGAGAAATATCTGCTTCTAAAACCAAAAGTGTGCTATCTAACTGAATGGTTGTCAATGTGTGCATTCAACTGACAGAGTTAAACTCACATGTGGATTCAGCGGTTTGCAAACCCTTTCTGTGCAGAATCCCAAAACCGGTATTTCCAGCCCAATGCCGGCATACGTACTAAAGAGCAGGAAACTTCGTCTAAAACTCAGGAGAAACGTTTCCTTGAAACTGCTCTGCTGTGCGTTCGTTCACCTAAGAGAGTTGAATCTATGTTGAGATTCAGCCAGTCAGAAACACGTTTCTTCTAGGAGCTGCGTTGGGATATTCCCGAGTGAATGGGACCATAGGCTGTACAGAGAAATATCTGCTTCTAAAACCAAAACGGAGCTATCTAACTGAATGGTTGTCAATGTGTGCATTCAACTGTCAGAGTTAAACTCACGTGTGGATTCAGCGGTTTGCAAACCCTTTCTGTGCAGAATCCCAAAACCGGTATTTCCAGCCCAATGCCGGCATCCGTACTAAAGAGCAGGAAACTTCGTCTAAAACTCAGGAGAAACGTTTCCTTGAAACTGCTCTGCCTCGCGTTCGATAACCTAAGAGAGTTGAATCTATGTTGAGATTCAGCGAGTCAGAAACACGTTTCTTCTAGGAGGTGCATTGGGAAATTCCCGAGTGAATGGGACCATAGGCTGTACAGAGAAATATCTGCTCCTACAACCAAAAGGGTGGTATCTAACTGAATGGTTGTCAATGTGTGCATTCAACTGACAGAGTTAAACTCACGTTTGGATTCAGCGGTTTACAAACCCTTTCTGTGCAGAATACCAAAACCGGTAATTCCAGCCCAATGCCGGCATACGTACTAAAGAGCAGGAAACTTCGTCTAAAACTCAGGAGCAACGTTTCCTTGAAACTGCTCTGCTGTGCGTTCGTTCACCTAAGAGAGTTGAATCTATGTTGAGATTCAGCGAGTCAGAAACACGTTTCTTCTAGGAGCTGCGTTGGGATATTCCCGAGTGAATGGGACCATAGGCTGTACAGAGAAATATCTGCTTCTAAAACCAAAAGTGTGCTATCTAACTGAATGGTTGTCAATGTGTGCATTCAACTGACAGAGTTAAACTCACATGTGGATTCAGCGGTTTGCAAACCCTTTCTGTGCAGAATCCCAAAACCGGTATTTCCAGCACAATGCCGGCATCCGTACTAAACAGCAGGAAACTTCGTCTAAAACTCAGGAGAAACGTTTCCTTGAAACTGCTCTGCTGTGCGTTCGTTCACCTAAGAGAGTTGAATCTATGTTGAGGTTCAGCGAGTCAGAAACACGTTTCTTCTAGGAGCTCCGTTGGGATATTCCCGAGTGAATGGGACCATAGGATGTACAGAGAAATATCTGCTTCTAAAACCAAAACGGAGCTATCTAACTGAATGGTTGTCAATGTGTGCATTCAACTGACAGAGTTAAACTCACGTGTGGATTCAGCGGTTTGCAAACCCTTTCTGTGCAGAATCCCAAAACCGGTATTTCCAGCCCAATGACTGCATCCGTACTAAACAGCAGGAAACTTCGTCTAAAACTCAGGAGAAACGTTTCCTTGAAACTGCTCTGCTGCGCGTTCGATCACCTAAGAGAGTTGAATCTATGTTGAGATTCAGCGAGTCAGAAACACGATTCTTCTAGGAGGTGCATTGGGATATTCCCGAGTGAATGGGACCATAGGCTGTACAGAGAAATATCTGCTCCTACAACCAAAAGGGTGGTATCTAACTGAATGGTTGTCAATGTGTGCATTCAACTGACAGAGTTAAACTCACGTGTGGATTCAGCGGTTTGTAACCCTTTCTGTGCAGAATCCCAAAACTGGTATTTCCAGCCCAATGCCGGCAGACGTACTAAGGAGCAGGAAACTTCGTCTAAATCTCAGGAGCAACGTTTCCTTGAAACTGCTCTGCTGTGCGTTCGTTCACCTAAGAGAGTTGAATCTATGTTGAGATTCAGCGAGTCAGAAACACGTTTCTTCTAGGAGCTGCGTTGGGATATTCCCGAGTGAATGGGACCATAGGCTGTACAGAGAAATATCTGCTTCTAAAACCAAAAGGGTGCTATCAAACTGAATGGTTGTCAATGTGTGCATTCAACTGACAGAGTTAAACTCACGTGTGGATTCAGCGGTTTGCAAACCCTTTCTGTGCAGAATCCCAAAACCGGTATTTCCAGCCCAATGCTGGCATCCGTACTAAACAGCAGGAAACTTCGTCTAAAACTCAGGAGAAACGTTTCCTTGAAACTGCTCTGCTGCGCGTTCGATCACCTAAGAGAGTTGAATCTGTGTTGAGATTCAGCGAGTCAGAAACACGTTTCTTCTAGGAGGTGCATTGGGATATTCCCGAGTGAATGGGACCATAGGCTGTACAGAGAAATATCTGCTCCTACAACCAAAAGGGTGGTATCTAACTGAATGGTTGTCAATGTGTGCATTCAACTGACAGAGTTAAACTCACGTTTGGATTCAGCGGTTTACAAACCCTTTCTGTGCAGAATCCCAAAACCGGTAATTCCAGCTCAATGCCGGCATCCGTACTAAACAGCAGGAAACTTCGTCTAAAACTCAGGAGAAACGTTTCCTTGAAACTGCTCTGCTGTGCGTTCGTTCACCTAAGAGAGTTGAAACTATGTTGAGATTCAGCGAGTCAGAAACACGTTTATGCTAGGAGCTGCGTTGGGATATTCCCGAGTGAATGGGACCATAGGCTGTACAGAGAAATATCTGCTTCTGAAACCAAAACGGAGCTATCTAACTGAATGGTTGTCAACGTGTGCATTCAACTGACAGAGTTAAACTCACGTGTGGATTCAGCGGTTTGCAAACCATTTCTGTGCAGAATCCCAAAACCGGTATTTCCAGCCCAATGCCGGCATCCGTACTAAACAGCAGGAAACTTCGTCTAAAACTCAGGAGAAACGTTTCCTTGAAACTGCTCTGCTGTGCGTTCGTTCACCTAAGAGAGTTGAATCTATGTTGAGATTCAGCGAGTCAGAAACACGTTTCTTCTAGGAGCTGCGTTAGGATATTCCCGAGTGAATGGGACCATAGGCTGTGCAGAGTAATATCTGCTTCTAAAACCAAAACGGAGCTATCTAACTGAATGGTTGTCAATGTGTGCATTCAACTGACAGAGTTAAACTCACGTGTGGATTCAGCGGTTTGCAAACCCTTTCTGTGCAGAATCCCAAATCCGGTATTTCCAGCCCAATGCCGGCATACGTACTAAACAGCAGTAAACTTCGTCTAAAACTCAGGAGCAACTTTTCCTTGAAACTGCTCTGCTGTGCGTTCGTTCACCTAAGAGAGCTGAATCTATGTTGAGATTCAGCGAGTCAGAAACACGTTTCTTCTAGGAGCTGCGTTGGGATATTCCCGAGTGAATGGGACCATAGGCTGTACAGAGAAATATCTGCTTCTAAAACCAAAAGTGTGCTATCTAACTGAATGGTTGTCAATGTGTGCATTCAACTGACAGAGTTAAACTCACGTGTGGATTCAGCGGTTTGTAACCCTTTCTGTGCAGAATCCCAAAACTGGTATTTCCAGCCCAATGCCGGCATCCGTACTAAACAGCAGGAAACTTCGTCTAAAACTCAGGAGAAACGTTTCCTTGAAACTGCTCTGCTGTGCGTTCGTTCACCTAAGAGAGTTGAATCTATGTTGAGATTCAGCGAGTCAGAAACACGTTTCTTCTAGGAGCTGTGTTGGGATATTCCCGAGTGAATGGGACCATAGGCTGTACAGAGAAATATCTGCTTCTAAAACCAAAAGGGTGCTATCAAACTGAATGGTTGTCAATGTGTGCATTCAACTGACAGAGTTAAACTCACGTGTGGATTCAGCGGTTTGCAAACCCTTTCTGTGCAGAATCCCAAAAACGGTATTTCCAGCCCAGTGCCGGCATCCGTACTAAACAGCAGGAAACTTCGTCTAAAACTCAGGAGAAACGTTTCCTGGAAACTGCTCTGCTGTGCGTTCGTTCACCTAAGAGAGTTGAATCTATGTTGAGATTCAGCGAGTCAGAAACACGTTTCTTCTAGGAGCTGCGTTGGGATATTCCCGAGCGAATGGGACCATAGGCTGTACAGAGAAATATCTGCTTCTAAAACCAAAACGGAGCTATCTAACTGAATGGTTGTCAATGTGTGCATTCAACTGACAGAGTTAAACTCACGTGTGGATTCAGCGGTTTGCAAACCCGTTCTGTGCAGAATCCCAAAACCGGTATTTCCAGCCCAATGCCGGCATACGTACTAAACAGCAGGAAACTTCGTCTAAAACTCAGGAGAAACGTTTCCTTGAAACTGCTCTGCTGTGCGTTCGTTCACCTAAGAGAGTTGAATCTATGTTGAGATTCAGCGAGTCAGAAACACGTTTCTTCTAGGAGATGCGTTGGGATATTCCCGAGTGAATGGGACCATAGGCTGTACAGAGAAATATCTGCTTCTAAAACCAAAACGGAGCTATCTAACTGAATGGTTGTCAATGTGTGCATTCAACTGACAGAGTTAAACTCACGTGTGGATTCAGCGGTTTGCAAACCCTTTCTGTGCAGAATCCCATAACCGGTATTTCCAGCCCAATGCCGGCATACGTACTAAAGAGCAGGAAACTTCGTCTAAAACTCAGGAGCAACGTTTCCTTGAAACTGCTCTGCTGTGCGTTCGTTCACCTAAGAGAGTTGAATCTATGTTGAGATTCAGCGAGTCAGAAACACGTTTCTTCTAGGAGCTGGTTTGAGATATTCCCGAGTGAATGGGACCATAGGCTGTACAGAGAAATATCTGCTTCTAAAACCAAAACGGAGCTATCTAACTGAATGGTTGTCAATGTGTGCATTCAACTGACAGAATTAAACTCACGTGTGGATTCAGCGGTTTGCAAACTCTTTCTGTGCAGAATCCCAAAACCGGTATTTCCAGCCCAATGCCGGCATCCGTACTTAACAGCAGGAAACTTCGTCTAAAACTCAGGAGAAACGTTTCCTTGAAACTGCTCTGCTGTGCGTTCGATCACCTAAGAGAGTTGAATCTATGTTGAGATTCAGCGAGTCAGAAACACGTTTCTTCTAGGAGGTGCGTTGGGATATTCCCGAGTGAATGGGACCATAGTCTCTACAGAGAAATATCTGCTTATACAACCAAAAGGGTGGTATCTAACTGAATGGTTGTCAATGTGTGCATTCAACTGACAGAGTTAAACTCACGTTTGGATTCAGCGGATTACAAACCCTTTCTGTGCAGAATCCCAAAACCGGTAATTCCAGCTCAATGCCGGCATCCGTACTAAACAGCAGGAAACTTCGTCTAAAACTCAGGAGAAACGTTTCCTTGAAACTGCTCTGCTGTGCGTTCGTTCACCTAAGAGAGTTGAAATTATGTTGAGATTCAGCGAGTCAGAAACACGTTTATGCTAGGAGCTGCGTTGGGATATTCCCGAGTGAATGGGACCATAGGCTGTACAGAGAAATATCTGCTTCTAAAACCAAAACGGAGCTATCTAACTGAATGGTTGTCAATGTGTGCATTCAACTGACAGAGTTAAACTCACGTGTGGATTAAGCGGTTTGCAAACCATTTCTGTGCAGAATTCCAAAACCGGTATGTCCAGCCCAATGCCGGCATCCGTACTAAACAGCAGGAAACTTCGTCTAAAACTCAGGAGAAACGTTTCCTTGAAACTGCTCTGCTGTGCGTTCGTTCACCTAAGATAGTTGAATCTATGTTGAGATTCAGCGAGTCAGAAACACGTTTCTTCTAGGAGCCGCGTTAGGATATTCCCGAGTGAATGGGACCATAGGCTGCGCAGAGTAATATCTGCTTCTAAAACCAAAACGGAGCTATCTAACTGAATGGTTGTCAATGTGTGCATTCAACTGACAGAGTTAAACTTACGTGTGGATTCAGCGGTTTGCAAACCCTTTCTGTGCAGAATCCCAAAACCGGTATTTCCAGCCCAATGCCGGCATCCGTACTAAACAGCAGGAAACTTCGTCTAAAACTCAGGAGAAACGTTTCCTTGAAACATCTCTGCTGTGCATTCGTTCACCTAAGAGAGCTGAATCTATGTTGAGATTCAGCGAGTTAGAAACGCGTTTCTTCTAGGAGCTGCGTTGGGATATTCCCGAGTGAATGGGACCACAGGCTGTACAAAGAAATATCTGCTTCTAAAACCAAAACGGAGCTATCTAACTGAATGGTTGTCAATGTGTGCATTCAACTGACAGAGTTAAACTCACGTGTGGATTCAGCGGTTTGCAAACCCTTTCTGTGCAGAATCCCAAAACCGGTATTTCCAGCCCAATGCCGGCATCCGTACTAAAGAGCAGGAAACTTCGTCTAAAACTCAGGAGAAACGTTTCCTTGAAACTGCTCTGCTGCGCATTCGATCACCTAAGAGAGTTGAATCTATGTTGAGATTCATCGAGTCAGAAACACGTTTATGCTAGGAGCTGCGTTGGGATATTCCCGAGTGAATGGGACCATAGGCTGTACAGAGAAATATCTGTTCCTACAACCAAAAGGGTGGTATCTAACTGAATGGTTGTCAATGTGTGCATTCAACTGACAGAGTTAAACTCACGTGTGGATTCAGCGGTTTACAAACCCTTTCTGTGCAGAATCCCAAAACCGGTACTTCCAGCTCAATGCCGGCATCCGTACTAAACAGCAGGAAACTTCGTCTAAAACTCAGGAGAAACGTTTCCTTGAAACTGCTCTGCTGTGCGTTCGTTCACCTAAGAGAGTTGAAACTATGTTGACATTCAGCGAGTCAGAAACACGTTTATGCTAGGAGCTGCGTTGGGATATTCCCGAGTAAATGGGACCATAGGCTGTACAGAGAAATATCTGCTTCTGAAACCAAAACGGAGCTATCTAACTGAATGGTTGTCAATGTGTGCATTCAACTGACAGAGTTAAACTCACGTGTGGATTCAGCGGTTTGCAAACCATTTCTGTGCAGAATACCAAAACCGGTATGTCCAGCCCAATGCCGGCATCCGTACTAAACAGCAGGAAACTTCGTCTAAAACTCAGGAGAAACGTTTCCTTGAAATTGCTCTGCTGTGCGTTCGTTCACCTAAGAGAGTTGAATCTATGTTGAGATTCAGCGAGTCAGAAACACGTTTCTTCTAGGACCTGCGTTAGGATATTCCCGAGTGAATGGGACCATAGGCTGTGCAGAGTAATATCTGCTTCTAAAACCAAAACGGAGCTATCTAACTGAATGGTTGTCAATGTGTGCATTCAACTGACAGAGTTAAACTCACGTGTGGATTCAGCGGTTTGCAAACCCTTTCTGTGCAGAATCCCAAAACCGGTATTTCCAGCCCAACGCCGGCATACGTACTAAACAGCAGGAAACTTCGTCTAAAACTCAGGAGAAACGTTTCCTTGAAACTGCTCTGCTGTGCGTTCGTTCACCTAAGAGAGTTGAATCTATGTTGAGATTCAGCGAGTCAGAAACACGTTTCTTCTAGGAGCTGGGATATTCCCGAGTGAATGGGACCATAGGTTGTACAGAGAAATATCTGCTTCTAAAACCAAAAGTGTGCTATCTAACTGAATGGTTGTCAATGTGTGCATTCAACTGACAGAGTTAAACTCACGTGTGGATTCAGCGGTTTGTAACCCTTTCTGTGCCGAATCCCAAAACTGGTATTTCCAGCCCAATGCCGGCATCCGTACTAAACAGCAGGAAACTTCGTCTAAAACTCAGGAGAAACGTTTCCTTGAAACTGCTCTGCTGTGCGTTCGTTCACCTAAGAGAGTTGAATCTATGTTGAGATTCAGCGAGTCAGAAACACGTTTCTTCTAGGAGCTGTGATGGGATATTCCCGAGTGAATGGGACCATAGGCTGTACAGAGAAATATCAGCTTCTAAAACCAAAAGGGTGCTATCAAACTGAATGGTTGTCAATGTGTGCATTCAACTGACAGAGTTAAACTCACGTGTGGATTCAGCGGTTTGCAAACCCTTTCTGTGCAGAATCCCAAAACCGGTATTTCCAGCCCAATGCCGGCATCCGTACTAAACAGCAGGAAACTTCGTCTAAAACTCAGGAGAAACGTTTCCTTGAAACTGCTCTGCTATGCGTTCGTTCACCTAAGAGAGTTGAATCTGTGTTGAGATTCAGCGAGTCAGAAACACGTTTCTTCTAGGAGGTGCATTGGGATATTCCCGAGTGAATGGGACCATAGGCTGTACAGAGAAATATCTGCTCCTACAACCAAAAGGGTGGTATCTAACTGAATGGTTGTCAATGTGTGCATTCAACTGACAGAGTTAAACTCACGTTTGGATTCAGCGGTTTACAAACCCTTTCTGTGCAGAATCCCAAAACCGGTAATTCCAGCTCAATGCCGGCATCCGTACTAAACAGCAGGAAACTTCGTCTAAAACTCAAGAGAAACGTTTCCTTGAAACTGCTCTGCTGTACGTTCGTTCACCTAAGAGAGTTGAAACTATGTTGAGATTCAGCGAGTCAGAAACACGTTTATGCTAGGAGCTGCGTTGGGATATTCCCGAGTGAATGGGACCATAGGCTGTACAGAGAAATATCTGCTTCTGAAACCAAAACGGAGCTATCTAACTGAATGGTTGTCAATGTGTGCATTCAACTGACAGAGTTAAACTCACGTGTGGATTCAGCGGTTTGCAAACCATTTCTGTGCAGAATCCCAAAACCGATATGTCCAGCCCAATGCCGGCATCCGTACTAAACAGCAGGAAACTTCGTCTAAAACTCAGGAGAAACGTTTCCTTGAAACTGCTCTGCTGTGCGTTCGTTCACCTAAGAGAGTTGAATCTATGTTGAGATTCAGCGAGTCAGAAACACATTTCTTCTAGGAGCTGCGTTAGGATATTCCCGAGTGAATGGGACCATAGGCTGTGCAGAGTAATATCTGCTTCTAAAACCAAAACGGAGCTATCTAACTGAATGGTTGTCAATGTGTGCATTCAACTGACAGAGTTAAACTCACGTGTGGATTCAGCGGTTTGCAAACCCTTTCTGTGCAGAATCCCAAATCCGGTATTTCCAGCCCAATGCCGGCATACGTACTAAACAGCAGTAAACTTCGTCTAAAACTCAGGAGCAACTTTTCCTTGAAACTGCTCTGCTGTGCGTTCGTTCACCTAAGAGAGTTGAATCTATGTTGAGATTCAGCGAGTCAGAAACACGTTTCTTCTAGGAGCTGCGTTGGTATATTCCAGAGTGAATGGGACCATAGGCTGTACAGAGAAATATCTGCTTCTAAAACCAAATGTGTGCTATCTAACTGAATGGTTGTCAATGTCTGCATTCAACTGACAGAGTTAAACTCACGTGTGGATTCAGCGGTTTGTAACCCTTTCTGTGCAGAATCCCAAAACTGGTATTTCCAGCCCAATGCCGGCATCCGTACTAAACAGCAGGAAACTTCGTCTAAAACTCAGGAGAAACGTTTCCTTGAAACTGCTCTGCTGTGCGTTCGTTCACCTAAGAGAGTTGAATCTATGTTGAGATTCAGCGAGTCAGAAACACGTTTCTTCTAGGAGCTGCGTTGGGATATTCCCGAGTGAATGGGACCATAGGCTGTACAGAGAAATATCTGCTTCTAAAACCAAAAGGGTGCTATCAAACTGAATGGTTGTCAATGTGTGCATTCAACTGACAGAGTTAAACTCACGTGTGGATTCAGCGGTTTGCAAACCCTTTCTGTGCAGAATCCCAAAACCGGTATTTCCAGCCCAATGCCGGCATCCGTACTAAACAACAGGAAACTTCGTCTAAAACTCAGGAGAAACGTTTCCTTGAAACTGCTCTGCTGTGCGTTCGTTCACCTAAGAGAGTTGAATCTATGTTGAGATTCAGCGAGTCAGAAACGCGTTTCCTCTAGGAGCTGCGTTGGGATATTCCCGAGTGAATGGGACCATAGGCTGTACAGAGAAATATCTGCTTCTAAAACCAAAACGGAGCTATCTAACTGAATGGTTGTCAATGTGTGCATTCAACTGACAGAGTTAAACTCACGTGTGGATTCAGTGGTTTGCAAACCCTTTCTGTGCAGAATCCCAAAACCGGTATTTCCAGCCCAATGCCAGCATACGTACTAAAGAGCAGGAAACTTCGTCTAAAACTCAGAAGAAACGTTTCCTTGAAACTGCTCTGCTGTGCGTTCGTTCACCTAAGAGAGTTGAATCTATGTTGAGATTCAGCGAGTCAGAAACACGTTTCTTCTAGGAGCTGCGTTTGGATACTCCCGAGTGAATGGGACCATAGGCTGTACAGAGAAATATCTGCTTGTAAAACCAAAACGGAGCTATCTAACTGAATGGTTGTCAATGTGTGCATTCAACTGACAGAGTTAAACTCACGTGTGGATTCAGCGGTTTGCAAACCCTTTCTGTGCAGAATCCCAAAACCGGTATTTCCAGCCCAATGCCGGAATCCGTACTAAACAGCAGGAAACTTCGTCTAAAACTCAGGAGAAACGTTTCCTTGAAACTGCTCTGCTGTGCGTTCGTTCACCTAAGAGAGTTGAATCTATGTTGAGATTCAGCGAGTCAGAAACACGTTTCTTCTAGGAGCTGTGTTGGGATATTCCCGAGTGAATGGGACCATAGGCTGTACAGAGAAATATCTGCTTCTAAAACCAAAAGGGTGCTATCAAACTGATTGGTTGTCAATGTGTGCATTCAACTGACAGAGTTAAACTCACGTGTGGATTCAGCGGTTTGCAAACCCTTTCTGTGCAGAATCCCAAAACCGGTATTTCCAGCCCAATGCCGGCATCCGTACTAAACAGCAGGAAACTTCGTCTAAAACTCAGGAGAAACGTTTCCTTGAAACTGCTCTGCTGTGCGTTCGTTCACCTAAGAGAGTTGAATCTATGTTGAGATTCATCGAGTCAGAAACGCGTTTCTTCTAGGAGCTGCGTTGGGATATTCCCGAGTGAATGGGACCATAGGCTGTACAGAGAAATATCTGCTTCTAAAACCAAAACGGAGCTATCTAACTGAATGGTTGTCAATGTGTGCATTCAACTGACAGAGTTAAACTCACGTGTGGATTCAGTGGTTTGCAAACCCTTTCTGTGCAGAATCCCAAAACCGGTATTTCCAGCCCAATGCCAGCATACGTACTAAAGAGCAGGAAACTTCGTCTAAAACTCAGGAGAAACGTTTCCTTGAAACTGCTCTGCTGTGCGTTCGTTCACCTAAGAGAGTTGAATCTATGTTGAGATTCAGCGAGTCAGAAACACGTTTCTTCTAGGAGCTGCGTTGGGATACTCCCGAGTGAATGGGACCATAGGCTGTACAGAGAAATATCTGCTTCTAAAACCAAAACGGAGCTATCTAACTGAATGGTTGTCAATGTGTGCATTCAACTGACAGAGTTAAACTCACGTGTGGATTCAGCGGTTTGCAAACCCTTTCTGTGCAGAATCCCAAAACCGGTATTTCCAGCCCAATGCCGGCATACGTACTAAACAGCAGGAAACTTCGTCTAAAACTCAGGAGAAACGTTTCCTTGAAAGTGCTCTGCTGTGCGTTCGTTCACCTAAGAGAGTTGAATCTATGTTGAGATTCAGCGAGTCAGAAACACGTTTCTTCTAGGAGATGCGTTGGGATATTCCCGAGTGAATGGGACCATAGGCTGTACAGAGAAATATCTGCTTCTAAAACCAAAACGGAACTATCTAACTGAATGGTTGTCAATGTGTGCATTCAACTGACAGAGTTAAACTCACGTGTGGATTCAGCGGTTTGCAAACCCTTTCTGTGCAGAATCCCAAAACCGGTATTTCCAGCCCAATGCCGGCATACATACTAAAGAGCAGGAAACTTCGTCTAAAACTCAGGAGAAACGTTTCCTTGAAACTGCTCTGCTGTGCGTTCGTTCACCTAAGAGAGTTGAATCTATGTTGAGATTCAGCGAGTCAGAAACACGTTTCTTCTAGGAGCTGCGTTGGGATATTCCCGAGTGAATGGGACCATAGGCTGTACAGAGAAATATCTGCTTCTGAAACCAAAACGGAGCTATCTAACTGAATGGTTGTCAATGTGTGCATTCAACTGACAGAGTTCAACTCACGTGTGGATTAAGCGGTTTGCAAACCATTTCTGTGCAGAATTCCAAAACCGGTATGTCCAGCCCAATGCCGGCATCCGTACTAAACAGCAGGAAACTTCGTCTAAAACTCAGGAGAAACGTTTCCTTGAAACTGCTCTGCTGTGCGTTCGTTCACCTAAGAGAGTTGAATCTATGTTGAGATTCAGCGAGTCAGAAACACGTTTCTTCTAGGAGCTGCGTTAGGATATTCCCGAGTGAATGGGACCATAGGCTGTGCAGAGTAATATCTGCTTCTAAAACCAAAACACAGCTATCTAACTGAATGGTTGTCAATGTGTGCATTCAACTGACAGAGTTAAACTCACGTGTGGATTCAGCGGTTTGCAAACCCTTTCTGTGCAGAATCCCAAAACCGGTATTTCCAGCCCAATGCCGGCATCCGTACTAAACAGCAGGAAACTTCGTCTAAAACTCAGGAGAAACGTTTCCTTGAAACTGCTCTGCTGTCCATTCGTTCACCTAAGAGAGTTGAATCTATGTTGAGATTCAGCGAGTTAGAAACGCGTTTCTTCTAGGAGCTGCGTTGGGATATTCCCGAGTGAATGGGACCATAGGCTGTACAGAGAAATATCTGCTTCTAAAACCAAAACGGAGCTATCTAACTGAATGGTTGTCAATGTGTGCATTCAACTGACAGAGTTAAACTCACGTGTGGATTCAGCGGTTTGCAAACCCTTTCTGTGCAGAATCCCAAAACCGGTATTTCCAGCCCAATGCCGGCATCCGTACTAAACAGCAGGAAACTTCGTCTAAAACTCAGGAGAAACGTTTCCTTGAAACTCCTCTGCTGCGCATTCGATCACCTAAGAGAGTTGAATCTATGCTGAGATTCATCGAGTCCGAAACACGTTTCTTCTAGGAGGTGCGTTGGGATATTCCCGAGTGAATGGGACCATAGGCTGTACAGAGAAATATCTGCTCCTACAACCAAAAGGGTGGTATCTAACTGAATGGTTGTCAATGTTTGCATTCAACTGACAGAGTTAAACTCACGTTTGGATTCAGCGGTTTACAAACCCTTTCTGTGCAGAATCCCAAAACCGGTAATTCCAGCTCAATGCCGGCATCCGTACTAAACAGCAGGAAACTTCGTCTAAAACTCAGGAGAAACGTTTCCTTGAAACTGCTCTGCTGTGCGTTCGTTCACCTAAGAGAGTTGAAAGTATGTTGAGATTCAGCGAGTCAGAAACACGTTTATGCTAGGAGCTGCGTTGGGATATTCCCGAGTGAATGGGACCATAGGCTGTACAGAGAAATATCTGCTTCTGAAACCAAAACGGGGCTATCTAACTGAATGGTTGTCAATGTGTGCATTCAACTGACAGAGTTAAACTCACGTGTGGATTCAGCGGTTTGCAAACCATTTCTGTGCAGAATACCGAAACCGGTATGTCCAGCCCAATGCCGGCATCCGTACTAAACAGCAGGAAACTTCGTCTAAAACTCAGGAGAAACGTTTCCTTGAAACTGCTCTGCTGTGCGTTCGTTCACCTAAGAGAGTTGAATCTATGTTGAGATTCAGCGAGTCAGAAACACGTTTCTTCTAGGAGCTGCGTTAGGATATTCCCGAGTGAATGGGACCATAGGCTGTGCAGAGTAATATCTGCTTCTAAAACCAAAACGGAGCTATCTAACTGAATGGTTGTCAATGTGTGCATTCAACTGACAGAGGTAAACTCACGTGTGGATTCAGCGATTTGCAAACCCTTTCTGTGCAGAATCCCAAAACCGGTATTTCCAGCCCAATGCCGGCATACGTACTAAACAGCAGGAAACTTCGTCTCAAACTCAGGAGAAACGTTTCCTTGAAACTGCTCTGCTGTGCGTTCGTTCACCTAAGAGAGTTGAATCTATGTTGAGATTCAGCGAGTCAGAAACACGTTTCTTCTAGGAGCTGGGATATTCCCGAGTGAATGGGACCATAGGCTGTACAGAGAAATATCTGCTTCTAAAACCAAAAGTGTGCTATCTAACTGAATGGTTGTCAATGTGTGCATTCAACTGACAGAGTTAAACTCACGTGTGGATTCAGCGGTTTGTAACCCTTTCTGTGCAGAATCCCAAAACTGGTATTTCCAGCCCAATGCCGGCATCCGTACTAAACAGCAGGAAACTTCGTCTAAAACTCAGGAGAAACGTTTCCTTGAAACTGCTCTGCTGTGCGTTCGTTCACCTAAGAGAGTTGAATCTATGTTGAGATTCAGCGAGTCAGAAACACGTTTCTTCTAGGAGCTGTGTTGGGATATTCCCGAGTGAATGGGACCATAGGCTGTACAGAGAAATATCTGCTTCTAAAACCAAAAGTGTGCTATCAAACTGAATGGTTGTCAATGTGTGCATTCAACTGACAGAGTTAAACTCACGTGTGGATTCAGCGGTTTGCAAACCCTTTCTGTGCAGAATCCCAAAACCGGTATTTCCAGCCCAATGCCGGCATCCGTACTAAACAGCAGGAAACTTCGTCTAAAACTCAGGAGAAACGTTTCCTTGAAACTGCTCTGCTGTGCGTTCGTTCACCTAAGAGAGTTGAATCTATGTTGAGATTCAGCGAGTCAGAAACACGTTTCTTCTAGGAGCTGCGTTGGGATATTCCCGAGTGAATGGGACCATAGGCTGTACAGAGAAATATCTGCTTCTAAAACCAAAACGGAGCTATCTAACTGAATGGTTGTCAATGTGTGCATTCAACTGACAGAGTTAAACTCACGTGTGGATTCAGCGGTTTGCAAACCCTTTCTGTGCAGAATCCCAAAACCGGTATTTCCAGCCCAATGCCGGCATACGTACTAAACAGCAGGAAACTTCGTCTAAACCTCAGGAGCAACGTTTCCTTGAAACTGCTCTGCTGTGCGTTCGTTCACCTAAGAGAGTTGAATCTATGTTGAGATTCAGCGAGTCAGAAACACGTTTCTTCTAGGAGATGCGTTGGGATATTCCCGAGTGAATGGGACCATAGGCTGTACAGAGAAATATCTGCTTCTAAAACCAAAACGGAGCTATCTAACTGAATGGTTGTCAACGTGTGCATTCAACTGACAGAGTTAAACTCACGTGTGGATTCAGCGGTTTGCAAACCCTTTCTGTGCAGAATCCCAAAACCGGTATTTCCAGCCCAATGACGGCATCCGTACTAAACAGCAGGAAACTTCGTCTAAAACTCAGGAGAAACGTTTCCTTGAAACTGCTCTGCTGCGCGTTCGATCACCTAAGAGAGTTGAATCTATGTTGAGATTCAGCGAGTCAGAAACACGTTTCTTCTAGGAGGTGCGTTGGGATATTCCCGAGTGAATGGGACCAGAGGCTGTACAGAGAAATATCTGCTCTTACAACCAAAAGGGTGGTATCTAACTGAATGGTTTTCAATGTGTGCATTCAACTGACAGAGTTAAACTCACGTTTGGATTCAGCGGTTTACAATCCCTTTCTGTGCAGAATCCCAAAACCGGTAATTCCAGCTCAATGCCGGCATCCGTACTAAACAGCAGGAAACTTCGTCTAAAACTCAGGAGAAACGTTTCCTTGAAACTGCTCTGCTGTGCGTTCGTTCACCTAAGAGAGTTGAAACTATGTTGAGATTCAGCGAATCAGAAACACGTTTCTTCTAGGAGCTGGGTTGGGATATTCCTGAGTGAATGGGACCATAGGCTGTACAGAGAAATATCTGCTTCTAAAACCAAAAGTGTGCTATCAAACTGAATGGTTGTCAATGTGTGCATTCAACTTACAGATTTAAACTCACGTGTGGATTCAGCGGTTTGCAAACCCTTTCTGTGCAGAATCCCAAAACCGGTATTTCCAGCCCAATGCCGGCATCCGTACTAAACAGCAGGAAACTTCGTCTAAAACTCAGGAGAAACGTTTCCTTGAAACTGCTCTGCTGTGCGTTTGTTCACCTAAGAGAGTTGAATCTATGTTGAGATTCAGCGAGTCAGAAACACGTTTCTTCTAGGAGCTGCGTTGGGATATTCCCGAGTGAATGGGACCATAGGCTGTACAGAGAAATATCTGCTTCTAAAACCAAAAGTGTGCTATCAAACTGAATGGTTGTCAATGTGTGCATTCAACTGACAGAGTTAAACTCACGTGTGGATTCAGCGGTTTGCAAACCCTTTCTGTGCAGAATCCCAAAACCGGTATTTCCAGCCCAATGCCGGCATACGTACTAAACAGCAGGAAATTTCGTCTAAAACTCAGGAGAAACGTTTCCTTGAAACTGCTCTGCTGTGCGTTCGTTCACCTAAGAGAGTTGAATCTATGTTGAGATTCAGCGAGTCAGAAACACGTTTCTTCTAGGAGCTGCGTTGGGATACTCCCGAGTGAATGGGACCATAGGCTGTACAGAGAAATATCTGCTTCTAAAACCAAAACGGAGCTATCTAACTGAATGGTTGTCAATGTGTGCATTCAACTGACAGAGTTAAACTCACGTGTGGATTCAGCGGTTTGCAAACCCTTTCTGTGCAGAATCCCAAAACCGGTATTTCCAGCCCAATGCCGGCATACGTACTAAACAGCAGGAAACTTCGTCTAAAACTCAGGAGAAACGTTTCCTTGAAACTGCTCTGCTGTGCGTTCGTTCACCTAAGAGAGTTGAATCTATGTTGAGATTCAGCGAGTCAGAAACACGTTTCTTCTAGGAGCTGTGTTGGGATATTCCCGAGTGAATGGGACCATAGGCTGTACAGAGAAATATCTGCTTCTAAAACCAAAAGGGTGCTATCAAACTGAATGGTTGTCAATGTGTGCATTCAACTGACAGAGTTAAACTCACGTGTGGATTCAGCGGTTTGCAAACCCTTTCTGTGCAGAATCCCAAAACCGGTATTTCCAGCCCAATGCCGGCATCCGTACTAAACAGCAGGAAACTTCGTCTAAAACGCAGGAGAAACGTTTCCTTGAAACTGCTCTACTATGCGTTCGTTCACCTAAGAGAGTTGAATCTATGTTGACATTCAGCGAGTCAGAAACGCGTTTCTTCTAGGAGCTGCGTTGGGATATTCCCGAGTGAATGGGACCATAGGCTGTACAGAGAAATATCTGCTTCTAAAACCAAAAGTGTGCTATCAAACTGAATGGTTGTCAATGTGTGCATTCAACTGACAGAGTTAAACTCACGTGTGGATTCAGCGGTTTGCAAACCCTTTCTGTGCAGAATCCCAAAACTGGTATTTCCAGCCCAATGCCGGCATCCGTACTAAACAGCAGGAAACTTCGTCTAAAACTCAGGAGAAACGTTTCCTTGAAACTGCTCTGCTGTGCGTTCGTTCACCTAAGAGAGTTGAATCTATGTTGAGATTCAGCGAGTCAGAAACACGTTTCTTCTAGGAGCTGCGTTGGGATATTCCCGAGTGAATGGGACCATAGGCTGTACAGAGAAATATCTGCTTCTAAAACCAAAACGGAGCTATCTAACTGAATGGTTGTCAATGTGTGCATTCAACTGACAGAGTTAAACTCACGTGTGGATTCAGCGGTTTGCAAAACCTTTCTGTGCAGAATCCCAAAACCGGTATTTCCAGCCCAATGCCGGCATACGTACTAAACAGCAGGAAACTTCGTCTAAACCTCAGGAGAAACGTTTCCTTGAAACTGCTCTGCTGTGCGTTCGTTCACCTAAGAGAGTTGAATCTATGTTGAGATTCAGCGAGTCAGAAACACGTTTCTTCTAGGAGATGCGTTGGGATATTCCCGAGTGAATGGGACCATAGGCTGTACAGAGAAATATCTGCTTCTAAAACCAAAACGGAGCTATCTAACTGAATGGTTGTCAACGTGTGCATTCAACTGACAGAGTTAAACTCACGTGTGGATTCAGCGGTTTGCAAACCCTTTCTGTGCAGAATCCCAAAACCGGTATTTCCAGCCCAATGCCGGCATACGTACTAAACAGCAGGAAACTTCGTCTAAAACTCAGGAGAAACGTTTCCTTGAAACTGCTCTGCTGTGCGTTCGTTCACCTAAGAGAGTTGAATCTATGTTGAGATTCAGCGAGTCAGAAACACGTTTCTTCTAGGAGCTGCGTTGGGATATTCCCGAGTGAATGGGACCATAGGCTGTTCAGAGAAATATCTGCTTCTAAAACCAAAACGGAGCTATCTAACTGAATGGTTGTCAATGTGTGCATTCAACTGACAGAGTTAAACTCACGTGTGGATTCAGCGGTTTGCAAACCCTTTCTGTGCAGAATCCGAAAACCGGTATTTCCAGCCCAATGACGGCATCCGTACTAAACAGCAGGAAACTTCGTCTAAAACTCAGGAGAAACGTTTCCTTGAAACTGCTCTGCTGCGCGTTCGATCACCTAAGAGAGTTGAATCTATGTTGAGATTCAGCGAGTCAGAAACACGTTTCTTCTAGGTGGTGCGTTGGGATATTCCCGAGTGAATGGGACCAGAGGCTGTACAGAGAAATATCTGCTCTTACAACCAAAAGGGTGGTATCTAACTTAATGGTTGTCAATGTGTGCATTCAACTGACAGAGTTAAACTCACGTTTGGATTCAGCGGTTTACAATCCCTTTCTGTGCAGAATCCCAAAACCGGTAATTCCAGCTCAATGCCGGCATCCGTACTAAACAGCAGGAAACTTCGTCTAAAACTCAGGAGAAACGTTTCCTTGAAACTGCTCTGCTGTGCGTTCGTTCACCTAAGAGAGTTGAAACTATGTTGAGATTCAGCGAGTCAGAAACACGTTTCTTCTAGGAGCTGCGTTGGGATATTCCCGAGTGAATGGGACCATAGGCTGTACAGAGAAATATCTGCTTCTAAAACCAAAATTGTGCTATCAAACTGAATGGTTGTCAATGTGTGCATTCAACTGACAGATTTAAACTCACGTGTGGATTCAGCGGTTTGCAAACCCTTTCTGTGCAGAATCCCAAAACCGGTATTTCCAGCCCAATGCCGGCATCCGTACTAAACAGCAGGAAACTTCGTCTAAAACTCAGGAGAAACGTTTCCTTGAAACTGCTCTGCTGTGCGTTTGTTCACCTAAGAGAGTTGAATCTATGTTGAGATTCAGCGAGTCAGAAACACGTTTCTTCTAGGAGCTGCGTTGGGATATTCCCGAGTGAATGGGACCATAGGCTGTACAGAGAAATATCTGCTTCTAAATCCAAAACGGAGCTATCTAAGTGAATGGTTGTCAATGTGTGCATTCAACTGACAGAGTTAAACTCACGTGTGGATTCAGCGGTTTGCAAACCCTTTCTGTGCAGAATCCCAAAACCGGTATTTCCAGCCCAATGCCGGCATACGTACTAAACAGCAGGAAACTTCGTCTAAAACTCAGGAGCAACGTTTCCTTGAAACTGCTCTGCTGTGCGTTCGTTCACCTAAGAGAGTTGAATCTATGTTGAGATTCAGGGAGTCAGAAACACGTTTCTTTTAGGAGCTGCGATGGGATACTCCCGAGTGAATGGGACCATAGGCTGTACAGAGAAATATCTGCTTCTAAAACCAAAACGGAGCTATCTAACTGAATGGTTGTCAATGTGTGCATTCAACTGACAGAGTTAAACTCACGTGTGGATTCAGCGGTTTGCAAACCCTTTCTGTGCAGAATCCCAAAACCGGTATTTCCAGCCCAATACCGGCATACGTACTAAACAGCAGGAAACTTCGTCTAAAACTCAGGAGAAACGTTTCCTTGAAACTGCTCTGCTGTGCGTTCGTTCACCTAAGAGAGTTGAATCTATGTTGAGATTCAGCGAGTCAGAAACACGTTTCTTCTAGGAGCTGCGTTGGGATATTCCCGAGTGAATGGGACCATAGGCTGTACAGAGAAATATCTGCTTCTAAAACCAAAACGGAGCTATCTAACTGAATGGTTGTCAATGTGTGCATTCAACTGACAGAGTTAAACTCACGTGTGGATTCAGCGGTTTGCAAACCCTTTCTGTGCAGAATCCCAAAACCGGTATTTCCAGCCCAATGCCGGCATCCGTACTAAACAGCAGGAAACTTCGTCTAAAACTCAGGAGAAACGTTTCCTTGAAACTGCTCTGCTGTGCGTTCGTTCACCTAAGAGAGTTGAATCTATGTTGAGATTCAGCGAGTGAGAAACATGTTTCTTCTAGGAGCTGCGTTGGGATATTCACGAGTGAATGGGACCATAGGCTGTACAGAGAAATATCTGCTTCTAAAACCAAAACGGAGCTATCTAACTGAATGGTTGTCAATGTGTGCATTCAACTGACAGAGTTAAACTCACGTGTGGATTCAGCGGTTTGCAAACCCTTTCTGTGCAGAATCCCAAAACCGGTATTTCCAGCCCAATGCCGGCATACGTACTAAAGAGCAGGAAACTTCGTCTAAAACTCAGGAGCAACGTTTCCGTGAAACTGCTCTGCTGTGCGTTCGTTCACCTAAGAGAGTTGAATCTATGTTGAGATTCAGCGAGTCAGAAACACGTTTCTTCTAGGAGCTGCTTTGGGATATTCCCGAGTGAATGGGACCATAGGCTGTACAGAGAAATATCTGCTTCTAAAACCAAAACGGAGCTATCTAACTGAATGGTTGTCAATGTGTGCATTCAACTGACAGAGTTAAACTCACGTGTGGATTCAGCGGTTTGCAAACCCTTTCTGTGCAGAATCCCAAAACCGGTATTTCCAGCCCAATGCCGGCATCCGTACTAAACAGCAGGAAACTTCGTCTAAAACTCAGGAGAAACGTTTCCTTGAAACTGCTCTGCTGTGCGTTCGATCACCTAAGAGAGTTGAATCTATGTTGAGATTTAGCGAGTCAGAAACACGTTTCTTCTAGGAGGTGCGTTGGGATATTCCCGAGTGAATGGGACCATAGGCTGTACAGAGAAATATCTGCTCCTACAACCAAAAGGGTGGTATCTAACTGAATGGTTGTCAATGTGTGCATTCAACTGACAGAGTTAAACTCACGTTTGGATTCAGCGGTTTACAAACCCTTTCTGTGCAGAATCCCAAAACCGGTAATTCCAGCTCAATGCCGGCATACGTACTAAACAGCAGGAAACTTCGTCTAAAACTCAGGAGAAACGTTTCCTTGAAACTGCTCTGCTGTGCGTTCGTTCACCTAAGAGAGTTGAATCTATGTTGAGATTCAGCGAGTCAGAAACACGTTTCTTCTAGGAGCTGCGTTGGGATATTCCCGAGTGAATGGGACCATAGACTGTACAGAGAAATATCTGCTTCTAAAACCAAAATTGTGCTATCAAACTGAATGGTTGTCAATGTGTGCATTCAACTGACAGAGTTAAACTCACGTGTGGATTCAGCGGTTTGCAAACCCTTTCTGTGCAGAATCCCAAAACCGGTATTTCCAGCCCAATGCCGGCATCCGTACTAAACAGCAGGAAACTTCGTCTAAAACTCAGGAGAAACGTTTCCTTGAAACTGCTCTGCTGTGCGTTCGTTCACCTAAGAGAGTTGAATCTATGTTGAGATTCAGCGAGTCAGAAACATGTTTCTTCTAGGAGCTGCGTTGGGATATTCCCGAGTGAATGGGACCATAGGCTGTACAGAGAAATATCTGCTTCTAAAACCAAAACGGAGCTATCTAACTGAATGGTTGTCAATGTGTGCATTCAACTGACAGAGTTAAACTCACGTGTGGATTCAGCGGTTTGCAAACCCTTTCTGTGCAGAATCCCAAAACCGGTATTTCCAGCCCAATGCCGGCATACGTACTAAAGAGCAGGAAACTTCGTCTAAAACTCAGGAGCAACGTTTCCTTGAAACTGCTCTGCTGTGCGTTCGTTCACCTAAGAGAGTTGAATCTATGTTGAGATTCAGCGAGTCAGAAACACGTTTCTTCTAGGAGCTGCGTTGGGATATTCCCGAGTGAATGGGACCATAGGCTGTACAGAGAAATATCTGCTTCTAAAACCAAAACGGAGCTATCTAACTGAATGGTTGTCAATGTGTGCATTCAACTGACAGAGTTAAACTCACGTGTGGATTCAGCGGTTTGCAAACCCTTTCTGTGCAGAATCCCAAAACCGGTATTTCCAGCCCAATGCCGGCATCCGTACTAAACAGCAGGAAACTTCGTCTAATACTCAGGAGAAACGTTTCCTTGAAACTGCTCTGCTGTGCGTTCGATCACCTAAGAGAGTTGAATCTATGTTGAGATTCAGCGCGTCAGAAACACGTTTCTTCTAGGAGGTGCGTTGGGATATTCCCGAGTGAATGGGACCATAGGCTGTACAGAGAAATATCTGCTCCTACAACCAAAAGGGTGGTATCTAACTGAATGGTTGTCAATGTGTGCATTCAACTGACAGAGTTAAACTCACGTTTGGATTCAGCGGTTTACAAACCCTTTCTGTGCAGAATCCCAAAACCGGTAATTCCAGCTCAATGCCGGCATCCATACTAAACAGCAGGAAACTTCGTCTAAAACTCAGGAGAAACGTTTCCTTGAAACTGCTCTGCTGTGCGTTCGTTCACCTAAGAGAGTTGAAACTATGTTGAGATTCAGCGAGTCAGAAACACGTTTATGCTAGGAGCTGCGTTGGGATATTCCCGAGTGAATGGGACCATAGGCTGTACAGAGAAATATCTGCTTCTGAAACCAAAACGGAGCTATCTAACTGAATGGTTCTCAATGTGTACATTCAACTGACAGAGTTAAACTCACGTGTGGATTCAGCGGTTTGCAAACCATTTCTGTGCAGAATTCCAAAACCGGTATTTCCAGCCCAATGCCGGCATCCGTACTAAACAGCAGGAAACTTCGTCGAAATCTCAGGAGAAACGTTTCCTTGAAACTGCTCTACTGTGCGTTCGTTCACCTAAGAGAGTTGAATCTATGTTGAGATTCAGCGAGTCAGAAACACGTTTCTTCTAGGAGCTGCGTTGGGATATTCACGAGTGAATGGGACCATAGGCTGTACAGAGAAATATCTGCTTCTAAAACCAAAATGGAGCTATCTAAGTGAATGGTTGTCAATGTGTGCATTCAACTGACAGAGTTAAACTCACGTGTGGATTCAGCGGTTTGCAAACCCTTTCTGTGCAGAATCCCAAAACCGGTATTTCCAGTCCAATGCCGGCATACGTACTAAAGAGCAGGAAACTTCGTCTAAAACTCAGGAGAAACGTCCCCTTGAAACTGATCTGCTGTGCGTTCGTTCACCTAAGAGAGTTGAATCTATGTTGAGATTCAGCGAGTCAGAAACACGTTTCTTCTAGGAGCTGCGTTGGGATATTCCCGAGTGAATGGGACCATAGGCTGTACAGAGAAATATCTGCTTCTAAAACCAAAACGGAGCTATCTAACTGAATGGTTGTCAATGTGTGCATTCAACTGACAGAGTTAAACTCACGTGTGGATTCAGCGGTTTGCAAACCCTTTCTGTGCAGAATCCCAAAACCGGTATTTCCAGCCCAATGCCGGCATCCGTACTAAACAGCAGGAAACTTCGTCTAAAACTCAGGAGAAACGTTTCCTTGAAACTGCTCTGCTGTGCGTTCGTTCACCTAAGAGAGTTGAATCTATGTTGAGATTCAGCGAGTCAGAAACATGTTTCTTCTAGGAGCTGCGTTGGGATATTCACGAGTGAATGGGACCATAGGCTGTACAGAGAAATATCTGCTTCTAAAACCAAAACGGAGCTATCTAACTGAATGGTTGTCAATGTGTGCATTCAACTGACAGAGTTAAACTCACGTGTGGATTCAGCGGTTTGCAAACCCTTTCTGTGCAGAATCCCAAAACCGGTATTTCCAGCCCAATGCCGGCATACGTACTAAAGAGCAGGAAACTTCGTCTAAAACTCAGGAGCAACGTTTCCGTGAAACTGCTCTGCTGTGCGTTCGTTCACCTAAGAGAGTTGAATCTATGTTGAGATTCAGCGAGTCAGAAACACGTTTCTTCTAGGAGCTGCGTTGGGATATTCCCGAGTGAATGGGACCATAGGCTGTACAGAGAAATATCTGCTTCTAAAACCAAAACGGAGCTATCTAACTGAATCGTTGTCAATGTGTGCATTCAACTGACAGAGTTAAACTCACGTGTGGATTCAGCGGTTTGCAAACCCTTTCTGTGCAGAATCCCAAAACCGGTATTTCCAGCCCAATGCCGGCATCCGTACTAAACAGCAGGAAACTTCGTCTAAAACTCAGGAGAAACGTTTCCTTGAAACTGCTCTGCTGAGCGTTCGATCACCTAAGAGAGTTGAATCTATGTTGAGATTCAGCGAGTCAGAAACACGTTTCTTCTAGGAGGTGCATTGGGATATTCCCGAGTGAATGGGACCATAGGCTGTACAGAGAAATATCTGCTCCTACAACCAAAAGGGTGGTATCTAACAGAATGGTTGTCAATGTGTGCATTCAACTGACAGAGTTAAACTCACGTTTGGATTCAGCGGTTTACAAACCCTTTCTGTGCAGAATCCCAAAACCGGTAATTCCAGCTCAATGCCGGCATCCGTACTAAACAGCAGGAAACTTCGTCTAAAACTCAGGAGAAACGTTTCCTTGAAACTGCTCTGCTGTGCGTTCGTTCACCTAAGAGAGTTGAAACTATGTTGAGATTCAGCGAGTCAGAAACACGTTTATGCTAGGAGCTGCGTTGGGATATTCCCGAGTGAATGGGACCATAGGCTGTACAGAGAAATATCTGCTTCTGAAACCAAAACGGAGCTATCTAACTGAATGGTTGTCAATGTGTACATTCAACTGACAGAGTTAAACTCACGTGTGGATTCAGCGGTTTGCAAACCATTTCTGTGCAGAATTCCAAAACCGTTATGTCCAGCCCAATGCCGGCATCCGTACTAAACAGCAGGAAACTTCGTCGAAAACTCAGGAGAAACGTTTCCTTGAAACTGCTCTACTGTGCGTTCGTTCATCTAAGAGAGTTGAATCTATGTTGAGATTCAGCGAGTCAGAAACACGTTTCTTCTAGGAGCTGCGTTGGGATATTCCCGAGTGAATGGGACCATAGGCTGTACAGAGAAATATCTGCTTCTAAAACCAAAAGTGTGCTATCAAACTGAATGGTTGTCAATGTGTGCATTCAACTGACAGAGTTAAACTCACGTGTGGATTCAGCGGTTTGCAAACCCTTTCTGTGCAGAATCTCAAAACCGGTATTTCCAGCCCAATGCCGGCATCCGTACTAAACAGCAGGAAACTTCGTCTAAAACTCAGGAGAAACGTTTCCTTGAAACTGCTCTGCTGTGCGTTCGTTCACCTAAGAGAGTTGAATCTATGTTGAGATTCAGCGAGTCAGAAACACGTTTCTTCTAGGAGCTGCGTTGGGATATTCCCGAGTGAATGGGACCATAGGCTGTACAGAGAAATATCTGCTTCTAAAACCAAAACGGAGCTATCTAACTGAATGGTTGTCAATGTGTGCATTCAACTGACAGAGTTAAACTCACGTGTGGATTCAGCGGTTTGCAAACCCTTTCTGTGCAGAATCCCAAAACCGGTAATTCCAGCCCAATGCCGGCATCCGTACTAAACAGCAGGAAACTTCGTCTAAAACTCAGGAGAAACGTTTCCTTGAAACTCCTCTGCTGTGCGTTCGTTCACCTAAGAGAGTTGAATCTATGTTGAGATTCAGCGAGTCAGAAACACGTTTCTTCTAGGAGCTGCGTTGGGATATTCCCGAGTGAATGGGACCATAGGCTGTACAGAGAAATATCTGCTTCTAAAACCAAAACGGAGCTATCTAACTGAATGGTTGTCAACGTGTGCATTCAACTGACAGAGTTAAACTCACGTGTGGATTCAGCGGTTTGCAAACCCTTTCTGTGCAGAATCCCAAAACCGGTATTTCCAGCCCAATGCCAGCATACGCACTAAACAGCAGGAAACTTCGTCTAAAACTCAGGAGAAGCGTTTCCTTGAAACTGCTCTGCTGTGCGTTCGATCACCTAAGAGAGTTGAATCTATGTTGAGATTCAGCGAGTCAGAAACACGTTTCTTCTAGGAGATGCGTTGGGATATTCCCGAGTGAATGGGACCATAGGCTGTACAGAGAAATATCTGCTCCTACAACCAAAAGGGTGGTATCTAACTGAATGGTTGTCAATGTGTGCATTCAACTGACAGAGTTAAACTCACGATTGGATTCAGCGGTTTACAAACCCTTTCTGTGCAGAATCCCCAAACCGGTAATTCCAGCTCAATGCCGGCATCCGTACTAAACAGCAGGAAACTTCGTCTAAAACTCAGGAAAACGTTTCCTTGAAACTGCTCTGCTGTGCGTTCGTTCACCTAAGAGAGTTGAAACTATGTTGAGATTCAGCGAGTCAGAAACACGTTTCTTCTAGGAGCTGCGTTGGGATATTCCCGAGTGAATGGGACCATAGGCTGTACCGAGAAATATCTGCTTCTAAAACCAAAACGGAGCTATCTAACTGAATGGTTGTCAATGTGTGTATTCAACTGACAGAGTTAAACTCACGTGTGGATTCAGCGGTTTGCAAACCATTTCTGTGCAGAATCCCAAATCCGGTATGTCCAGCCCAATGCCGTCATCCGTACTAAACAGCAGGAAACTTCGTCTAAAACTCAGGAGAAACGTTTCCTTGAAACTGCTCTGCTGTGCGTTCGTTCACCTAAGAGAGTTGAATCTATGTTGAGATTCAGCGAGTCAGAAACACGTTTCTTCTAGGAGCTGCGTTGGGATATTCCCGAGTGAATGGGACCATAGGCTGTACAGAGAAATATCTGCTTCTAAAACCAAAAGTGTGCTATCAAACTGAATGGTTGTCAATGTGTGCATTCAACTGACAGAGTTAAACTCACGTGTGGATTCAGCGGTTTGCAAAGCCTTTCTGTGCAGAATCCCAAAACCGGTATTTCCAGCCCAATGCCGGCATCTGTACTAAACAGCAGGAAACTTCGTCTAAAACTCAGGAGAAACGTTTCCTTGAAACTGCTCTGCTGTGCGTTCGTTCACCTAAGAGAGTTGAATCTATGTTGAGATTCAGCAAGTCAGAAACACGTTTCTTCTAGGAGCTGCGTTGGGATATTCCCGAGTGAATGGGACCATAGGCTGTACAGAGAATTATCTGCTTCTAAAATCAAAAGTGTGCTATCAAACTGAAAGGTTGTCAATGTGTGCATTCAACTGACAGAGTTAAACTCACGTGTGGATTCAGCGGTTTGCAAACCCTTTCTGTGCAGAATCCCAAAACTGGTATTTCCAGCCCAATGCCGGCATCCGTACTAAACAGCAGGAAACTTCGTCTAAAACTCAGGAGAAACGTTTCCTTGAAACTGCTCTGCTGTGCGTTCGTTCACCTAAGAGAGTTGAATCTATGTTGAGATTCAGCGAGTCAGAAACACGTTTCTTCTAGGAGCTGCGTTGGGATATTCCAGAGTGAATGGGACCATAGGCTGTACAGAGAAATATCTGCTTCTAAAACCAAAACGGAGCTATCTAACTGAATGGTTGTCAATGTGTGCATTCAACTGACAGAGTTAAACTCACGTGTGGATTCAGCGGTTTGCAAACCCTTTCTGTGCAGAATCCCAAAACCGGAATTTCCAGCCCAATGCCGGCATACGTACTAAAGAGCAGGAAACTTCGTCTAAAACTCAGGAGCAACGTTTCCTTGAAACTGCTCTGCTGTGCGTTCGATCACCTAAGAGAGTTGAATCTATGTTGAGATTCAGCGAGTCAGAAACACGTTTCTTCTAGGAGGTGCGTTGGGATATTCCCGAGTGAATGGGACCATAGGCTGTACAGAGAAATATCTGCTCCTACAACCAAAAGGGTGGTATCTAACTGAATGGTTGTCAATGTGTGCATTCAACTGACAGAGTTAAACTCACGTTTGGATTCAGCGGTTTACAAACCCTTTCTGTGCAGAATCCCAAAACCGGTAATTCCAGCTCAATGCCGGCATCCGTACTAAACAGCAGGAAACTTCGTCTAAAACTCAGGAAAACGTTTCCTTGAAACTGCTCTGCTGTGCGTTCGTTCACCTAAGAGAGTTGAATCTATGTTGAGATTCAGCGAGTCAGAAACACGTTTCTTCTAGGAGCTGCGTTAGGATATTCCCGAGTGAATGGGACCATAGGCTGTGCAGAGTAATATCTGCTTCTAAAACCAAAACGGAGCTATCTAACTGAATGGTTGTCAATGTGTGCATTCAACTGACAGAGTTAAACTCACGTGTGGATTCAGCGGTTTGCAAACCCTTTCTGTGCAGAATCCCAAAACCGGTATTTCCAGCCCAATGCCGGCATACGTACTAAACAGCAGGAAACTTCGTCTAAAACTCAGGAGAAACGTTTCCTTGAAACTGCTCTGCTGTGCGTTCGTTCACCTAAGAGAGTTGAATCTATGTTGAGATTCAGCGAGTCAGAAACACGTTTCTTCTAGGAGCTGCGTTGGGATATTCCCGAGTGAATGGGACCATAGGCTGTACAGAGAAATATCTGCTTCTAAAACCAAAAGTGTGCTATCTAACTGAATGGTTGTCAATGTGTGCAATCAACTGACAGAGTTAAACTCACGTGTGGATTCAGCGGTTTGTAACCCTTTCTGTGCAGAATCCCAAAACTGGTATTTCCAGCCCAATGCCGGCATCCGTACTAAACAGCAGGAAACTTCGTCTAAAACTCAGGAGAAACGTTTCCTTGAAACTGCTCTGCTGTGCGTTCGTTCACCTAAGAGAGTTGAATCTATGTTGAGATTCAGCGAGTCAGAAACACGTTTCTTCTAGGAGCTGCGTTGGGATATTCCCGAGTGAATGGGACCATAGGCTGTACAGAGAAATATCTGCTTCTAAAACCAAAAGTGTGCTATCTAACTGAATGGTTGTCAATGTGTGCAATCAACTGACAGAGTTAAACTCACGTGTGGATTCAGCGGTTTGTAACCCTTTCTGTGCAGAATCCCAAAACTGGTATTTCCAGCCCAATGCCGGCATCCGTACTAAACAGCAGGAAACTTCATCTAAAACTCAGGAGAAACGTTTCCTTGAAACTGCTCTGCTGTGCGTTCGATCACCTAAGAGAGTTGAATCTATGTTGAGATTCAGCGAGTCAGAAACACGTTTCTTCTAGGAGGTGCGTTGGGATATTCCCGAGTGAATGGGACCATAGGCTGTACAAAGAAATATCTGCTCCTACAACCAAAAGGGTGGTATCTAACTGAATGGTTGTCAATGTGTGCATTCAACTGACAGAGTTAAACTCACGTTTGGATTCAGCGGTTTACAAACCCTTTCTGTGCAGAATCCCAAAACCGGTAATTCCAGCTCAATGCCGGCATCCATACTAAACAGCAGGAAACTTCGTCTAAAACTCAGGAGAAACGTTTCCTTGAAACTGCTCTGCTGTGCGTTCGTTCACCTAAGAGAGTTGAAACTATGTTGAGATTCAGCGAGTCAGAAACACGTTTATGCTAGGAGCTGCGTTGGGATATTCCCGAGTGAATGGGACCATAGGCTGTACAGAGAAATATCTGCTTCTGAAACCAAAACGGAGCTATCTAACTGAATGGTTGTCAATGTGTACATTCAACTGACAGAGTTAAACTCACGTGTGGATTCAGCGGTTTGCAAACCATTTCTGTGCAGAATTCCAAAACCGGTATGTCCAGCCCAATGCCGGCATCCGTACTAAACAGCAGGAAACTTCGTCGAAAACTCAGGAGAAACGTTTCCTTAAAACTGCTCTACTGTGCGTTCGTTCATCTAAGAGAGTTGAATCTATGTTGAGATTCAGCGAGTCAGAAACACGTTTCTTCTAGGAGCTGCGTTGGGATATTCCCGAGTGAATGGGACCATAGGCTGTACAGAGAAATATCTGCTTCTAAAACCAAAAGTGTGCTATCAAACTGAATGGTTGTCAATGTGTGCATTCAACTGACAGAGTTGAACTCACGTCTGAATTCAGCGGTTTGCAAACCCTTTCTGTGCAGAATCCCAAAACCGGTATTTCCAGCCCAATGCCGGCATCCGTACTAAACAGCAGGAAACTTCGTCTAAAACTCAGGAGAAACGTTTCCTTGAAACTGCTCTGCTGTGCGTTCGTTCACCTAAGAGAGTTGAATCTATGTTGAGATTCAGCGAGTCAGAAACACGTTTCTTCTAGGAGCTGCGTTGGGATATTCCCGAGTGAATGGGACCATAGGCTGTACAGAGAAATATCTGCTTCTAAAACCAAAACGGAGCTATCTAAGTGAATGGTTGTCAATGTGTGCATTCAACTGACAGAGTTAAACTCACGTGTGGATTCAGCGGTTTGCAAACCCTTTCTGTGCAGAATCCCAAAACCGGTATTTCCAGTCCAATGCCGGCATACGTACTATAGAGCAGGGAACTTCGTCTAAAACTCAGGAGAAACGTCCCCTTGAAACTGATCTGCTGTGCGTTCGTTCACCTAAGAGAGTTGAATCTATGTTGAGATTCAGCGAGTCAGAAACACGTTTCTTCTAGGAGCTGCGTTGGGATATTCCCGAGTGAATGGGACCATAGGCTGTACAGAGAAATATCTGCTTCTAAAACCAAAACGGAGCTATCTAACTGAATGGTTGTCAATGTGTGCATTCAACTGACAGAGTTAAACTCACGTGTGGATTCAGCGGTTTGCAAACCCTTTCTGTGCAGAATCCCAAAACCGCTATTTCCAGCCCAATGCCGGCATCCGTACTAAACAGCAGGAAACTTCGTCTAAAACTCAGGAGAAACGTTTCCTTGAAACTGCTCTGCTGTGCGTTCGTTCACCTAAGAGAGTTGAATCTATGTTGAGATTCAGCGAGTCAGAAACATGTTTCTTCTAGGAGCTGCGTTGGGATATTCCCGAGTGAATGGGACCATAGGCTGTACAGAGAAATATCTGCTTCTAAAACCAAAACGGAGCTATCTAACTGAATGGTTGTCAATGTGTGCATTCAACTGACAGAGTTAAACTCACGTGTGGATTCAGCGGTTTGCAAACCCTTTCTGTGCAGAATCCCAAAACCGGTATTTCCAGCCCAATGCCGGCATCCGTATTAAACAGCAGGAAACTTCGTCTAAGACTCAGGAGAAACGTTTCCTTGAAACTGCTCTGCTGTGCGTTCGATCACCTAAGAGAGTTGAATCTATGTTGAGATTCAGCGAGTCAGAAACACGTTTCTTCTAGGAACTGCGTTGGGATATTCCCGAGTGAATGGGACCATAGGCTGTACAGAGAAATATCTGCTCCTACAACCAAAAGGGTGGTATCTAACTGAATGGTTGTCAATGTGTGCATTCAACTGACAGAGTTAAACTCACGTTTGGATTCAGCGGTTTACAAACCCTTTCTGTGCAGAATCCCAAAACCGGTAATTCCAGCTCAATGCCGGCATCCGTACTAAACAGCAGGAAACTTCGTCTAAAACTCAGGAGAAACGTTTCCTTGAAACTGCTCTGCTGTGCGTTCGTTCACCTAAGAGAGTTGAAACTATGTTGAGATTCAGCGAGTCAGAAACACGTTTATGCTAGGAGCTGCGTTGGGATATTCCCGAGTGAATGGGACCATAGGCTGTACAGAGAAATATCTGCTTCTGAAACCAAAACGGAGCTATCTAACTGAATGGTTGTCAATGTGTACATTCAACTGACTGAGTTAAACTCACCTGTGGATTCAGCGGTTTGCAAACCATTTCTGTGCAGAATTCCAAAACCGGTATGTCCAGCCCAATGCCGGCATCCGTACTAAACAGCAGGAAACTTCGTCGAAAACTCAGGAGAAACGTTTCCTTGAAACTGCTCTACTGTGCGTTCGTTCACCTAAGAGAGTTGAATCTATGTTGAGATTCAGCGAGACAGAAACACGTTTCTTCTAGGAGCTGCGTTGGGATATTCCCGAGTGAATGGGACCATAGGCTGTACAGAGAAATATCTGCTTCTAAAACCAAAAGTGTGCTATCAAACTGAATGGTTGTCAATGTGTGCATTCAACTGACAGAGTTAAACTCACGTGTGGATTCAGCGGTTTGCAAACCCTTTCTGTGCAGAATCCCAAAACCGGTATTTCCAGCCCAATGCCGGCATCCGTACTAAACAGCAGGAAACTTCGTCTAAAACTCAGGAGAAACGTTTCCTTGAAACTGCTCTGCTGTGCGTTCGTTCAGCTAAGAGAGTTGAATCTATGTTGAGATTCAGCGAGTCAGAAACACGTTTCTTCTAGGAGCTGCGTTGGGATATTCCCGAGTGAATGGGACCATAGGCTGTACAGAGAAATATCTGCTTCTAAAACCAAAACGGAGCTATCTAAGTGAATGGTTGTCAATGTGTGCATTCAACTGACACAGTTAAACTCACGTGTGGATTCAGCGGTTTGCAAACCCTTTCTGTGCAGAATCCCAAAACCGGTATTTCCAGTCCAATGCAGGCATACGTACTAAAGAGCAGGAAACTTCGTCTAAAACTCAGGAGAAACGTCCCCTTGAAACTGCTCTGCTGTGCGTTCGTTCACCTAAGAGAGTTGAATCTATGTTGAGATTCAGCGAGTCAGAAACACGTTTCTTCTAGGAGCTGCGTTGGGATATTCCCGAGTGATTGGGACCATAGGCTGTACAGAGAAATATCTGCTTCTAAAACCAAAACGGAGCTATCTAACTGAATGGTTGTCAATGTGTGCATTCAACTGACAGAGTTAAACTCACGTTTGGATTCAGCGGTTTACAAACCAATTCTGTGCAGAATCCCAAAACCGGTAATTCCAGCTCAATGCCGGCATCCGTACTAAACAGCAGGAAACTTCGTCTAAAACTCAGGAGAAACGTTTCCTTGAAACTGCTATGCTGTGCGTTCGATCACCTAAGAGAGTTGAATCTATGTTGAGATTCAGCGAGTCAGAAACATGTTTCTTCTAGGAGCTGCGTTGGGATATTCCCGAGTGAATGGGACCATAGGCTGTACAGAGAAATATCTGCTTCTAAAACCAAAACGGAGCTATCTAACTGAATGGTTGTCAATGTGTGCATTCAACTGACAGAGTTAAACTCACGTGTGGATTCAGCGGTTTGCAAACCCTTTCTGTGCAGAATCCCAAAACCGGTATTTCCAGCCCAATGCCGGCATCCGTACTAAACAGCAGGAAACTTCGTCTAAGACTCAGGAGAAACGTTTCCTTGAAACTGCTCTGCTGTGCGTTCGATCACCTAAGAGAGTTGAATCTATGTTGAGATTCAGCGAGTCAGAAACACGTTTCTTCTAGGAACTGCGTTGGGATATTCCCGAGTGAATGGGACCATAGGCTGTACAGAGAAATATCTGCTCCTACAACCAAAAGGGTGGTATCTAACTGAATGGTTGTCAATGTGTGCATTCAACTGACAGAGTTAAACTCACGTTTGGATTCAGCGGTTTACAAACCCTTTCTGTGCAGAATCCCAAAACCGGTAATTCCAGCTCAATGCCGGCATCCGTACTAAACAGCAGGAAACTTCGTCTAAAACTCAGGAGAAACGTTTCCTTGAAACTGCTCTGCTGTGCGTTCGTTCACCTAAGAGAGTTGAAACTATGTTGAGATTCAGCGAGTCAGAAACACGTTTATGCTAGGAGCTGCGTTGGGATATTCCCGAGTGAATGGGACCATAGGCTGTACAGAGAAATATCTGCTTCTGAAACCAAAACGGAGCTATCTAACTGAATGGTTGTCAATGTGTACATTCAACTGACAGAGTTAAACTCACGTGTGGATTCAGCGGTTTGCAAACCATTTCTGTGCAGAATTCCAAAACCGGTATGTCCAGCCCAATGCCGGCATCCGTACTAAACAGCAGGAAACTTCGTCGAAAACTCAGGAGAAACGTTTCCTTGAAACTGCTCTACTGTGCGTTCGTTCACCTAAGAGAGTTGAATCTATGTTGAGATTCAGCGAGACAGAAACACGTTTCTTCTAGGAGCTGCGTTGGGATATTCCCGAGTGAATGGGACCATAGGCTGTACAGAGAAATATCTGCTTCTAAAACCAAAAGTGTGCTATCAAACTGAATGGTTGTCAATGTGTGCATTCAACTGACAGAGTTAAACTCACGTGTGGATTCAGCGGTTTGCAAACCCTTTCTGTGCAGAATCCCAAAACCGGTATTTCCAGCCCAATGCCGGCATCCGTACTAAACAGCAGGAAACTTCGTCTAAAACTCAGGAGAAACGTTTCCTTGAAACTGCTCTGCTGTGCGTTCGTTCACCTAAGAGAGTTGAATCTATGTTGAGATTCAGCGAGTCAGAAACACGTTTCTTCTAGGAGCTGCGTTGGGATATTCCCGAGTGAATGGGACCATAGGCTGTACAGAGAAATATCTGCTTCTAAAACCAAAACGGAGCTATCTAAGTGAATGGTTGTCAATGTGTGCATTCAACTGACAGAGTTAAACTCACGTGTGGATTCAGCGGTTTGCAAACCCTTTCTGTGCAGAATCCCAAAACCGGTATTTCCAGTCCAATGCAGGCATACGTACTAAAGAGCAGGAAACTTCGTCTAAAACTCAGGAGAAACGTCCCCTTGAAACTGCTCTGCTGTGCGTTCGTTCACCTAAGAGAGTTGAATCTATGTTGAGATTCAGCGAGTCAGAAACACGTTTCTTCTAGGAGCTGCGTTGGGATATTCCCGAGTGAATGGGACCATAGGCTGTACAGAGAAATATCTGCTTCTAAAACCAAAACGGAGCTATCTAACTGAATGGTTGTCAATGTGTGCATTCAACTGACAGAGTTAAACTCACGTTTGGATTCAGCGGTTTACAAACCAATTCTGTGCAGAATCCCAAAACCGGTAATTCCAGCTCAATGCCGGCATCCGTACTAAACAGCAGGAAACTTCGTCTAAAACTCAGGAGAAACGTTTCCTTGAAACTGCTCTGCTGTGCGTTCGATCACCTAAGAGAGTTGAATCTATGTTGAGATTCAGCGAGTCAGAAACACGTTTCTTCTAGGAGCTGCGTTGGGATATTCCCGAGTGAATGGGACCATAGGCTGTACAGAGAAATATCTGCTCCTACAACCAAAAGGGTGGTATCTAAGTGAATGGTTGTCAATGTGTGCATTCAACTGACAGAGTTAAACTCACGTTTGGATTCAGCGGTTTACAAACCCTTTCTGTGCAGAATCCCAAAACCGGTAATTCCAGCTCAATGCCGGCATCCGTACTAAACAGCAGGAAACTTCGTCTAAAACTCAGGAGAAAAGTTTCCTTGAAACTGCTCTGCTGTGCGTTCGTTCTCCTAAGAGAGTTGAAACTATGTTGAGATTCAGCGAGTCAGAAACACGTTTATGCTACGAGCTGCGTTGGGATATTCCCGAGTGAATGGGACCATAGGCTGTACAGAGAAATATCTGCTTCTAAAACCAAAACGGAGCTATCTAACTGAATGGTTGTCAATGTGTGCATTCAACTGACAGAGTTAAACTCACGTGTGGATTCAGCGGTTTGCAAACCCTTTCTGTGCAGAATCCCAAAACCGGTATTTCCAGCCCAATGCCGGCATACGTACTAAACAGCAGGAAACTTCGTCTAAAACTCAGGAGCAACGTTTCCTTGAAACTGCTCTGCTGTGCCTTCGTTCACCTAAGAGACTTGAATCTATGTTGAGATTCAGCGAGTCAGAAACACGTTTCTTCTAGGAGCTGCGTTGGGATATTCCCGAGTGAATGGGACCATAGGCTGTACAGAGAAATATCTGCTTCTAAAACCAAAACGGATCTATCTAACTGAATGGTTGCCAATGTGTGCATTCAACTGACAGAGTTAAACTCACGTGTGGATTCAGCGGTTTGCAAACCCTTTCTGTGCAGAATCCCAAAACCGGTATTTCCAGCCCAATGCCGGCATACGTACTAAACAGCAGGAAACTTCGTCTAAGACTCAGGAGAAACGTTTCCTTGAAACTGCTCTGCTGTGCGTTCGTTCACCTAAGAGAGTTGAATCTATGTTGAGATTCAGCGAGTCAGAAACACGTTTCTTCTAGGAGCTGCGTTGGGATATTCCCGAGTGAATGGGACCATAGGCTGTACAGAGAAATATCTGCTTCTAAACCAAAAGTGTGCTATCAAACTGAATGGTTGTCAATGTGTGCATTCAACTGACAGAGTTAAACTCACGTGTGGATTCAGCGGTTTGCAAACCCTTTCTGTGCAGAATCCCAAAACCGGTATTTCCAGCCCAATGCCGGCATACGTACTAAACAGCAGGAAACTTCGTCTAAAACTCAGGAGAAAAAGTTCCTTGAAACTGCTCTGCTGTGCGTTCGTTCACCTAAGAGAGTTGAATCTATGTTGAGATTCAGCGAGTCAGAAACACGTTTCTTCTAGGAGCTGCGTTGGGATATTCCCGAGTGAATGGGACCATAGGCTGTACAGAGAAATATCTGCTTCTAAAACCAAAACGGAGCTATCTAACTGAATGGTTGTCAATGTGTGCATTCAACTGACAGAGTTAAACTCACGTGTGGATTCAACGGTTTGCAAACCCTTTCTGTGCAGAATCCCAAAACCGGTATTTCCAGCCCAATGCCCGCATCCGTACTAAACAGCAGGAAACTTCGTCTAAAACTCAGGAGAAACGTTTCCTTGAAACTGCTCTGCTGTGCGTTCGTTCACCTAAGAGAGTTGAATCTATGTTGAGATTCAGCGAGTCAGAAACACTTTTCTTCTAGGAGCTGCGTTGGGATATTCCCGAGTGAATGGGACCGTAGGCTGTACAGAGAAATATCTGCTTCTAAAACCAAAACGGAGCTATCTAACTGAATGGTTGTCAATGTGTGCATTCAACTGACAGAGTTAAACTCACGTGTGGATTCAGCGGTTTGCAAACCCTTTCTGTGCAGAATCCCAAAACTGGTATTTCCAGCCCAATGCCGGCATACGTACTAAACAGCAGGAAACTTCGTCTAATACCCAGGAGAAACGTTTCCTTGAAACTGCTCTGCTGTGCGTTCGATCACCTAAGAGAGTTGAATCTATGTTGAGATTCAGCGAGTTAGAAACACGTTTCTTCTAGGAGGTGCGTTGGGATATTCCCGAGTGAATGGGACCATAGGCTGTACAGAGAAATATCTGCTCCTACAACCAAAAGGGTGGTATCTAACTGAATGGTTGTCAATGTGTGCATTCAACTGACAGAGTTAAACTCACGTTTGGATTCAGCGGTTTATAAACCCTTTCTGTGCAGAATCCCAAAACCGGTAATTCCAGCTCAATGCCGGCATCCGTACTAAACAGCAGGAAACTTCGTCTAAAACTCAGGAGAAACGTTTCCTTGAAACTGCTCTGCTGTGCGTTCGTTCACCTAAGAGAGTTGAAACTATGTTGAGATTCAGAGAGTCAGAAACACGTTTATGCTAGGAGCTGCGTTGGGATATTCCCGAGTGAATGGGACCATAGGCTGTACAGAGAAATATCTGCTTCTGAAACCAAAACGGAGCTATCTAAGTGAATGGTTGTCAATGTGTGCATTCAACTGACAGAGTTAAACTCACGTGTGGATTCAGCGGTTTGCAAACCATTTCTGTGCAGAATCCCAAAACCGGTATGTCCAGCCCAATGCCGGCATCCGTACTAAACAGCAGGAAACTTCGTCTAAAACTCAGGGGAAACGTTTCCTTGAAACTGCTCTGCTGTGCGTTCGTTCACCTAAGAGAGTTGAATCTATGTTGAGATTCAGCGAGTCCGAAACACGTTTCTTCTAGGAGCTGCGTTAGGATATTCCCGAGTGAATGTGACCATAGGCTGTGCAGAGTAATATCTGCTTCTAAAACCAAAACGGAGCTATCTAACTGAATGGTTGTCAATGTGTGCATTCAACTGACAGAGTTAAACTCACGTGTGGATTCAGCGGTTTGCAAACCCTTTCTGTGCAGAATCCCAAAACCGGTATTTCCAGCCCAATGCCGGCATACGTACTAAACAGCAGGAAACTTCGTCTAAAACTCAGGAGAAACGTTTCCTTGAAACTGCTCTGCTGTGCGTTCGTTCACCTAAGAGAGTTGAATCTATGTTGAGATTCAGCGAGTCAGAAACACGTTTCTTCTAGGAGCTGCGTTGGGATATTCCCGAGTGAATGGGACCATAGGCTGTACAGAGAAATATCTGCTTCTAAAACCAAAAGTGTGCTATCTAACTGAATGGTTGTCAATGTGTGCATTCAACTGACAGAGTTAAACTCACGTGTGGATTCAGCGGTTTGTAACCCTTTCTGTGCAGAATCCCAAAACTGGTATTTCCAGCCCAATGCCGGCATCCGTACTAAACAGCAGGAAACTTCGTCTAAAACTCAGGAGAAACGTTTCCTTGAAACTGCTCTGCTGTACGTTCGTTCACCTAAGAGAGTTGAATCTATGTTGAGATTCAGCGAGTCAGAAACACGTTTCTTCTAGGAGCTGCGTTGGGATATTCCCGAGTGAATGGGACCATAGGCTGTACAGAGAAATATCTGCTTCTAAAACCAAAACGGAGCTATCTAACTGAATGGTTGTCAATGTGTGCATTCAACTGACAGAGTTAAACTCACGTGTGGATTCAGCGGTTTGCAAACCCTTTCTGTGCAGAATCCCAAAACCGGTATTTCCAGCCCAATGCCGGCATACGCACTAAACAGCAGGAAAATTCGTCTAAAACTCAGGAGAAACGTTTCCTTGAAACTGCTCTGCTGTGCGTTCGATCACCTAAGAGAGTTGAATCTATGTTGAGATTCAGCGAGTCAGAAACACGTTTCTTCTAGGAGATGCGTTGGGATATTCCCGAGTGAATGGGACCATAGGCTGTACAGAGAAATATCTGCTCCTACAACCAAAAGGGTGGTATCTAACTGAATGGTTGTCAATGTGTGCATTCAACTGACAGAGTTAAACTCACGATTGGATTCAGCGGTTTACAAACCCTTTCTGTGCAGAATCCCAAGACCGGTAATTCCAGCTCAATGCCGGCATCCGTACTAAACAGCAGGAAACTTCGTCTAAAACTCAGGAAAACGTTTCCTTGAAACTGCTCTGCTGTGCGTTCGTTCACCTAAGAGAGTTGAAACTATGTTGAGATTCAGCGAGTCAGAAACACGTTTATGCTAGGAGCTGCGTTGGGATATTCCCGAGTGAATGGGACCATAGGCTGTACAGAGAAATATCTGCTTCTAAAACCAAAACGGAGCTATCTAACTGAATGGTTGTCAATGTGTGCATTCAACTGACAGAGTTAAACTCACGTGTGGATTCAGCGGTTTGCAAACCATTTCTGTGCAGAATCCCAAATCCGGTATGTCCAGCCCAATGCCGGCATCCGTACTAAACAGCAGGAAACTTCGTCTAAAACTCAGGAGAAACGTTACCTTGAAACTGCTCTGCTGTGCGTTCGTTCACCTAAGAGAGTTGAATCTATGTTGAGATTCAGCGAGTCAGAAACACGTTTCTTCTAGGAGCTGCGTTGGGATATTCCCGAGTGAATGGGACCATAGGCTGTACAGAGAAATATCTGCTTCTAAAACCAAAAGTGTGCTATCAAACTGAATGGTTGTCAATGTGTGCATTCAACTGACAGAGTTAAACTCACGTGTGGATTCAGCGGTTTGCAAAGCCTTTCTGTGCAGAATCCCAAAAGCGGTATTTCCAGCCCAATGCCGGCATCCGTACTAAACAGCAGGAAACTTCGTCTAAAACTCAGGAGAAACGTTTCCTTGAAACTGCTCTGCTGTGCGTTCGTTCACCTAAGAGAGTTGAATCTATGTTGAGATTCAGCGAGTGAGAAACACGTTTCTTCTAGGAGCTGCGTTGGGATATTCCCGAGTGAATGGGACCATAGACTGTACAGAGAAATATCTGCTTCTAAAATCAAAAGTGTGCTATCAAACTGAAAGGTTGTCAATGTGTGCATTCAACTGACAGAGTTAAACTCACATGTGGATTCAGCGGTTTGCAAACTCTTTCTGTGCAGAATCCCAAAACTGGTATTTCCAGCCCAATGCCAGCATCCGTACTAAACAGCAGGAAACTTCGTCTAAAACTCAGGAGAAACGTTTCCTTGAAACTGCTCTGCTGTGCGTTCGTTCACCTAAGAGAGTTGAATCTATGTTGAGATTCAGCGAGTCAGAAACACGTTTCTTCTAGGAGCTGCGTTGGGATATTCCAGAGTGAATGGGACCATAGGCTGTACAGAGAAATATCTGCTTCTAAAACCAAAACGGAGCTATCTAACTGAATGGTTGTCAATGTGTGCATTCAACTGACAGAGTTAAACTCACGTGTGGATTCAGCGGTTTGCAAACCCTTTCTGTGCAGAATCCCAAAACCGGTATTTCCAGCCCAATGCCGGCATACGTACTAAACAGCAGGAAACTTCGTCTAAAACTCAGGAGCAACGTTTCCTTGAAACTGCTCTGCTGTGCGTTCGATCACCTAAGAGAGTTGAATCTATGTTGAGATTCAGCGAGTCAGAAACACGTTTCTTCTAGGAGGTGCGTTGGGATATTCCCGAGTGAATGGGACCATAGGCTGTACAGAGAAATATCTGCTCCTACAACCAAAAGGGTGGTATCTAACTGAATGGTTGTCAATGTGTGCATTCAACTGACAGAGTTAAACTCACGTTTGGATTCAGCGGTTTACAAACCCTTTCTGTGCAGAATCCCAAAACCGGTAATTCCAGCTCAATGCCGGCATCCGTAATAAACAGCAGGAAACTTCGTCTAAAACTCAGGAAAACGTTTCCTTGAAACTGCTCTGCTGTGCGTTCGTTCACCTAAGAGAGTTGAATCTATGTTGAGATTCAGCGAGTCAGAAACACGTTTCTTCTAGGAGCTGCGTTGGGATATTCCAGAGTGAATGGGACCATAGGCTGTACAGAGAAATATCTGCTTCTAAAACCAAAACGGAGCTATCTAACTGAATGGTTGTCAATGTGTGCATTCAACTGACAGAGTTAAACTCACGTGTGGATTCAGCGGTTTGCAAACCATTTCTGTGCAGAATCCCAAATCCGGTATTTCCAGCCCAATGCCGGCATACGTACTAAAGAGCAGGAAACTTCGTCTAAAACTCAGGAGCAACGTTTCCTTGAAACTGCTCTGCTGTGCGTTCGATCACCTAAGAGAGTTGAATCTATGTTGAGATTCAGCGAGTCAGAAACACGTTTCTTCTAGGAGGTGCGTTGGGATATTCCCGAGTGAATGGGACCATAGGCTGTACAGAGAAATATCTGCTCCTACAACCAAAAGGGTGGTATCTAACTGAATGGTTGTCAATGTGTGCATTCAACTGACAGAGTTAAACTCACGTTTGGATTCAGCGGTTTACAAACCCTTTCTGTGCAGAATCCCAAAACCGGTAATTCCAGCTCAATGCCGGCATCCGTACTAAACAGCAGGAAACTTCGTCTAAAACTCAGGAAAACGTTTCCTTGAAACTGCTCTGCTGTGCGTTCGTTCACCTAAGAGAGTTGAATCTATGTTGAGATTCAGCGAGTCAGAAACACGTTTCTTCTAGGAGCTGCGTTAGGATATTCCCGAGTGAATGGGACCATAGGCTGTGCAGAGTAATATCTGCTTCTAAAACCAAAACGGAGCTATCTAACTGAATGGTTGTCAATGTGTGCATTCAACTGACAGAGTTAAACTCACGTGTGGATTCAGGGTTTGCAAACCCTTTCTGTGCAGAATCCCAAAACCGGTATTTCCAGCCCAATGCCGGCATACGTACTAAACAGCAGGAAACTTCGTCTAAAACTCAGGAGAAACGTTTCCTTGAAACTGCTCTGCTGTGCGTTCGTTCACCTAAGAGAGTTGAATCTATGTTGAGATTCAGCGAGTCAGAAACACGTTTCTTCTAGGAGCTGCGTTGGGATATTCCCGAGTGAATGGGACCATAGGCTGTACAGAGAAATATCTGCTTCTAAAACCAAAAGTGTGCTATCTAACTGAATGGTTGTCAATGTGTGCATTCAACTGACAGAGTTAAACTCACGTGTGGATTCAGCGGTTTGTAACCCTTTCTGTGCAGAATCCCAAAACTGGTATTTCCAGCCCAATGCCGGCATCCGTACTAAACAGCAGGAAACTTCGTCTAAAACTCAGGAGCAACGTTTCCTTGAAACTGCTCTGCTGTGCGTTCGTTCACCTAAGAGAGTTGAATCTATGTTGAGATTCAGCGAGTCAGAAACACGTTTCTTCTAGGAGCTGCTTTGGGATATTCCCGAGTGAATGGGACCATAGGCTGTACAGAGAAATATCTGCTTCTAAAACCAAAACGGATCTATCTAACTGAATGGTTGCCAATGTGTGCATTCAACTGACAGAGTTAAACTCACGTGTGGATTCAGCGGTTTGCAAACCCTTTCTGTGCAGAATCCCAAAACCGGTATTTCCAGCCCAATGCCGGCATCCGTACTAAACAGCAGGAAACTTCGTCTAAAACTCAGGAGAAACGTTTCCTTGAAACTGCTCTGCTGTGCGTTCGATCACCTAAGAGAGTTGAATCTATGTTGAGATTCAGCGAGTCAGAAACACGTTTCTTCTAGGAGCTGCGTTGGGATATTCCCGAGTGAATGGGACCATAGGCTGTACAGAGAAATATCTGCTCCTACAACCAAAAGGGTGGTATCTAACTGAATTGTTGTCAATGTGTGCATTCAACTGACAGAGTTAAACTCACGTTTGGATTCAGCGGTTTACAAACCCTTTCTGTGCAGAATCCCAAAACCGGTAATTCCAGCTCAATGCCGGCATCCGTACTAAACAGCAGGAAACTTCGTCTAAAACTCAGGAGAAACGTTTCCTTGAAACTGCTCTGCTGTGCGTTCGTTCACCTAAGAGAGTTGAAACTATGTTGAGATTCAGCGAGTCAGAAACACGTTTATGCTAGGAGCTGCGTTGGGATATTCCCGAGTGAATGGGACCATAGGCTGTACAGAGAAATATCTGCTTCTAAAACCAAAACGGAGCTATCTAACTGAATGGTTGTCAATGTGTGCAATCAACTGACAGAGTTAAACTCACGTGTGGATTCAGCTGTTTGCAAACCATTTCTGTGCAGAATCCCAAAACCGGTATGTCCAGCCCAATGCCGTCATCCGTACTAAATTGCAGGAAACTTCGTCTAAAACTCAGGAGAAACGTTTCCTTGAAACTGCTCTACTGTGCGTTCGTTCACCTAAGAGAGTTGAATCTATGTTGAGATTCAGCGAGTCAGAAACACGTTTCTTCTAGGAGCTGCGTTGGGATATTCCCGAGTGAATGGGACCATAGGCTGTACAGAGAAATATCTGCTTCTAAAACCAAAAGTGTGCTATCAAACTGAATGGTTGTCAATGTGTGCATTCAACTGACAGAGTTAAACTCACGTGTGGATTCAGCGGTTTGCAAACCCTTTCTGTGCAGAATCCCAAAACCGGTATTTCCAGCCCAATGCCGGCATACGTACTAAACAGCAGGAAACTTCGTCTAAGACTCAGGAGAAACGTTTCCTTGAAACTGCTCTGCTGTGCGTTCGTTCACCTAAGAGAGTTGAATCTATGTTGAGATTCAGCGAGTCAGAAACACGTTTCTTCTAGGAGCTGCGTTGGGATATTCCCGAGTGAATGGGACCATAGGCTGTACAGAGAAATATCTGCTTCTAAACCAAAAGTGTGCTATCAAACTGAATGGTTGTCAATGTGTGCATTCAACTGACAGAGTTAAACTCACGTGTGGATTCAGCGGTTTGCAAACCCTTTCTGTGCAGAATCCCAAAACCGGTATTTCCAGCCCAATGCCGGCATCCGTACTAAACAGCAGGAAACTTCGTCTAAAACTCAGGAGCAACGTTTCCTTGAAACTGCTCTGCTGTGCGTTCGTTCACCTAAGAGAGTTGAATCTATGTTGAGATTCAGCGAGTCAGAAACACGTTTCTTCTAGGAGGTGCGTTGGGATATTCCCGAGTGAATGGGACCATAGGCTGTACAGAGAAATATCTGCTTCTAAAACCAAAACGGAGCTATCTAACTGAATGGTTGTCAATGTGTGCATTCAACTGACAGAGTTAAACTCACGTGTGGATTCAGCGGTTTGCAAACCATTTCTGTGCAGAATCCCAAAACCGGTATTTCCAGCCCAATGCCGGCATCCGTACTAAACAGCAGGAAACTTCGTCTAAAACTCAGGAGCAACGTTTCCTTGAAACTGCTCTGCTGTGCGTTCGTTCACCTAAGAGAGTTGAATCTATGTTGAGATTCAGCGAGTCAGAAACACGTTTCTTCTAGGAGATGCGTTGGGATATTCCCGAGTGAATGGGACCATAGGCTGTACAGAGAAATATCTGCTTCTAAAACCAAAAGTGTGCTATCTAACTGAATGGTTGTCAATGTGTGCATTCAACTGACAGAGTTAAACTCACGTGTGGATTCAGCGGTTTGTAACCCTTTCTGTGCAGAATCCCAAAACTGGTATTTCCAGCCCAATGCCGGCATCCGTACTAAACAGCAGGAAACTTCGTCTAAAACTCAGGAGAAACGTTTCCTTGAAACTGCTCTGCTGTGCGTTCGTTCACCTAAGAGAGTTGAATCTATGTTGAGATTCAGCGAGTCAGAAACACGTTTCTTCTAGGAGCTGCGTTGGGATATTCCCGAGTGAATGGGACCATAGGCTGTACAGAGAAATATCTGCTTCTAAAACCAAAACGGATCTATCTAACTGAATGGTTGCCAATGTGTGCATTCAACTGACAGAGTTAAACTCACGTGTGGATTCAGCGGTTTGCAAACCCTTTCTGTGCAGAATCCCAAAACCGGTATTTCCAGCCCAATGCCGGCATCCGTACTAAACAGCAGGAAACTTCGTCTAAAACTCAGGAGAAACTTTTCCTTGAAACTGCTCTGCTGTGCGTTCGATCACCTAAGAGAGTTGAATCTATGTTGAGATTCAGCGAGTCAGAAACACGTTTCTTCTAGGAGGTGCGTTGGGATATTCCCGAGTGAATGGGACCATAGGCTGTACAGAGAAATATCTGCTCCTACAACCAAAAGGGTGGTATCTAACTGAATGGTTGTCAATGTGTGCATTCAACTGACAGAGTTAAACTCACGTTTGGATTCAGCGGTTTACAAACCCTTTCTGTGCAGAATCCCAAAACCGGTAATTCCAGCTCAATGCCGGCATCCGTACTAAACAGCAGGAAACTTCGTCTAAAACTCAGGAGAAACGTTTCCTTGAAACTGCTCTGCTGTGCGTTCGTTCACCTAAGAGAGTTGAAACTATGTTGAGATTCAGCGAGTCAGAAACACGTTTATGCTAGGAGCTGCGTTGGGATATTCCCGAGTGAATGGGACCATAGGCTGTACAGAGAAATATCTGCTTCTAAAACCAAAACGGAGCTATCTAACTGAATGGTTGTCAATCTGTGCAATCAACTGACAGAGTTAAACTCACGTGTGGATTCAGCTGTTTGCAAACCATTTCTGTGCAGAATCCCAAAACCGGTATGTCCAGCCCAATGCCGTCATCCGTACTAAATAGCAGGAAACTTCGTCTAAAACTCAGGAGAAACGTTTCCTTGAAACTGCTCTGCTGTGCGTTCGTTCACCTAAGAGAGTTGAATCTATGTTGAGATTCAGCGAGTCAGAAACACGTTTATGCTAGGAGTTGCGTTGGGATATTCCCGAGTGAATGGGACCATAGGCTGTACAGAGAAATATCTGCTTCTAAAACCAAAAGTGTGCTATCAAACTGAATGGTTGTCAATGTGTGCATTCAACTGACAGAGTTAAACTCACGTGTGGATTCAGCGGTTTGCAAACCCTTTCTGTGCAGAATCCCAAAACCGGTATTCCCAGCCCAATGCCCGCATCCGTACTAAACAGCAGGAAACTTCGTCTAAAACTCAGGAGAAACGTTTCCTTGAAACTGCTCTGCTGTGCGTTCGTTCACCTAAGAGAGTTGAATCTATGTTGAGATTCAGCGAGTCAGAAACACGTTTCTTCTAGGAGCTGCGTTGGGATATTCCCGAGTGAATGGGACCATAGGCTGTACAGAGAAATATCTGCTTCTAAAACCAAAACGGAGCTATCTAACTGAATGGTTGTCAATGTGTGCATTCAACTGACAGAGTTAAACTCACGTGTGGATTCAGCGGTTTGCAAACCCTTTCTGTGCAGAATCCCAAAACCGGTATTTCCAGCCCAATGCCGGCATCCGTACTAAACAGCAGGAAACTTCGTCTAAAACTCAGGAGAAACGTTTCCTTGAAACTGCTCTGCTGTGCGTTCGTTCACCTAAGAGAGTTGAATCTATGTTGAGATTCAGCGAGTCAGAAACACGTTTCTTCTAGGAGCTGCGTTGGGATATTCCCGAGTGAATGGGACCATAGGCTGTACAGAGAAATATCTGCTTCTAAAACCAAAAGGGATCTATCTAACTGAATGGTTGCCAATGTGTGCATTCAACTGACAGAGTTAAACTCACGTGTGGATTCAGCTGTTTGCAAACCATTTCTGTGCAGAATCCCAAAACCGTTATGTCCAGCCCAATGCCGTCATCCGTACTAAATAGCAGGAAACTTCGTCTAAAACTCAGGAGAAACGTTTCCTTGAAACTGCTCTGCTGTGCGTTCGTTCACCTAAGAGAGTTGAATCTATGTTGAGATTCAGCGAGTCAGAAACACGTTTATGCTAGGAGCTGCGTTGGGATATTCCCGAGTGAATGGGACCATAGGCTGTACAGAGAAATATCTGCTTCTAAAACCAAAACGGAGCTATCTAACTGAATGGTTGTCAATGTGTGCAATCAACTGACAGAGTTAAACTCACGTGTGGATTCAGCTGTTTGCAAACCATTTCTGTGCAGAATCCCAAAACCGGTATGTCCAGCCCAATGCCGTCATCCGTACTAAATAGCAGGAAACTTCGTCTAAAACTCAGGAGAAACGTTTCCTTGAAACTGCTCTGCTGTGCGTTCGTTCACCTAAGAGAGTTGAATCTATGTTGAGATTCAGCGAGTCAGAAACACGTTTATGCTAGGAGCTGCGTTGGGATATTCCCGAGTGAATGGGACCATAGGCTGTACAGAGAAATATCTGCTTCTAAAACCAAAAGTGTGCTATCAAACTGAATGGTTGTCAATGTGTGCATTCAACTGACAGAGTTAAACTCACGTGTGGATTCAGCGGTTTGCAAACCCTTTCTGTGCAGAATCCCAAAACCGGTATTTCCAGCCCAATGCCCGCATCCGTACTAAACAGCAGGAAACTTCGTCTAAAACTCAGGAGCAACGTTTCCTTGAAACTGCTCTGCTGTGCGTTCGTTCACCTAAGAGAGTTGAATCTATGTTGAGATTCAGCGAGTCAGAAACACGTTTCTTCTAGGAGCTGCGTTGGGATATTCCCGAGTGAATGGGACCATAGGCTGTACAGAGAAATATCTGCTTCTAAAACCAAAACGGAGCTATCTAACTGAATGGTTGTCAATGTGTGCATTCAACTAACAGAGTTAAACTCACGTGTGGATTCAGCGGTTTGCAAACCCTTTCTGTGCAGAATCCCAAAACCGGTATTTCCAGCCCAATGCCGGCATCCGTACTAAACAGCAGGAAACTTCGTCTAAAACTCAGGAGCAACGTTTCCTTGAAACTGCTCTGCTGTGCGTTCGTTCACCTAAGAGAGCTGAATCTATGTTGAGATTCAGCGAGTCAGAAACACGTTTCTTCTAGGAGCTGCGTTGGGATATTCCCGAGTGAATGGGACCATAGGCTGTACAGAGAAATATCTGCTTCTAAAACCAAAAGTGTGCTATCAAACTGAATGGTTGTCAATGTGTGCATTCAACTGACAGAGTTAAACTCACGTGTGGATTCAGCGGTTTGCAAACCCTTTCTGTGCAGAATCCCAAAACCGGTATTTCCAGCCCAATGCCGGCATACGTACTAAACAGCAGGAAACTTCGTCTAAGACTCAGGAGAAACGTTTCCTTGAAACTGCTCTGCTGTGCGTTCGTTCACCTAAGAGAGTTGAATCTATGTTGAGATTCAGCGAGTCAGAAACACGTTTCTTCTAGGAGCTGCGTTGGGATATTCCCGAGTGAATGGGACCATAGGCTGTACAGAGAAATATCTGCTCCTACAACCAAAAGGGTGGTATCTAACTGAATGGTTGTCAATGTGTGCATTCAACTGACAGAGTTAAACTCACGTTTGGATTCAGCGGTTTACAAACCCTTTCTGTGCCGAATCCCAAAACCGGTAATTCCAGCTCAATGCCGGCATCCGTACTAAACAGCAGGAAACTTCGTCTAAAACTCAGGAAAACGTTTCCTTGAAACTGCTCTGCTGTGCGTTCGTTCACCTAAGAGAGTTGAAAGTATGTTGAGATTCAGCGAGTCAGAAACACGTTTCTTCTAGGAGCTGCGTTGGGATATTCCCGAGTGAATGGGACCATAGGCTGTACAGAGAAATATCTGCTTCTAAAACCAAAACGGAGCTATCTAACTGAATGGTTGTCAATGTGTGCATTCAACTGACAGAGTTAAACTCACGTGTGGATTCAGCGGTTTGCAAACCCTTTCTGTGCAGAATCCCGAAACCGGTATTTCCAGCCCAATGCCAGCATACGTACTAAACAGCAGGAAACTTCGTCTAAAACTCAGGAGAAACGTTTCCTTGAAACTGCTCTGCTGTGCGTTCGTTCACCTAAGAGAGTTGAATCTATGTTGAGATTCAGCGAGTCAGAAACACGTTTCTTCTAGGAGCTGCGTTGGGATATTCCCGAGTGAATGGGACCATAGGCTGTACAGAGAAATATCTGCTTCTAAAATCAAAAGTGTGCTATCAAACTGAAAGGTTGTCAATGTGTGCATTCAACTGACAGAGTTAAACTCACGTGTGGATTCAGCGGTTTGCAAACCCTTTCTGTGCAGAATCCCAAAACTGGTATTTCCAGCCCAATGCCGGCATCCGTACTAAACAGCAGGAAACTTCGTTTAAAACTCAGGAGAAACGTTTCCTTGAAACTGCTCTGCTGTGCGTTCGTTCACCTAAGAGAGTTGAATCTATGTTGAGATTCAGCGAGTCAGAAACACGTTTCTTCTAGGAGCTGCGTTGGGATATTCCAGAGTGAATGGGAACATAGGCTGTACAGAGAAATATCTGCTTCTAAAACCAAAACGGATCTATCTAACTGAATGGTTGCCAATGTGTGCATTCAACTGACAGAGTTAAACTCACGTGTGGATTCAGCGGTTTGCAAACCCTTTCTGTGCAGAATCCCAAAACCGGTATTTCCAGCCCAATGCCGGCATCCGTATTAAACAGCAGGAAACTTCGTCTAAAACTCAGGAGAAACGTTTCCTTGAAACTGCTCTGCTGTGCGTTCGATCACCTAAGAGAGTTGAATCTATGTTGAGATTCAGCGAGTCAGAAACACGTTTCTTCTAGGAGCTGCGTTGGGATATTCCCGAGTGAATGGGACCATAGGCTGTACAGAGAAATATCTGCTCCTACAACCAAAAGGGTGGTATCTAACTGAATGGTTGTCAATGTGTGCATTCAACTGACAGAGTTAAACTCACGTTTGGATTCAGCGGTTTACAAACCCTTTCTGTGCAGAATCCCAAAACCGGTAATTCCAGCTCAATGCCGGCATCCGTACTAAACAGCAGGAAACTTCGTCTAAAACTCAGGAAAACGTTTCCTTGAAACTGCTCTGCTGTGCGTTCGTTCACCTAAGAGAGTTGAAACTATGTTGAGATTCAGCGAATCAGAAACACGTTTATGCTAGGAGCTGCGTTGGGATATTCCCGAGTGAATGGGACCATAGGCTGTACAGAGAAATATCTGCTTCTAAAACCAAAACGGAGCTATCTAACTGAATGTTTGTCAATCTGTGCAATCAACTGACAGAGTTAAACTCACGTGTGGATTCAGCTGTTTGCAAACCATTTCTGTGCAGAATCCCAAAACCGGTATGTCCAGCCCAATGCCGTCATCCGTACTAAATAGCAGGAAACTTCGTCTAAAACTCAGGAGAAACGTTTCCTTGAAACTGCTCTGCTGTGCGTTCGTTCACCTCAGAGAGTTGAATCTATGTTGAGATTCAGCGAGTCAGAAACACGTTTCTTCTAGGAGCTGCGTTGGGATATTCCCGAGTGAATGGGACCATAGGCTGTATAGAGAAATATCTGCTGCTAAAACCAAAAGTGTGCTATCAAACTGAATGGTTGTCAATGTGTGCATTCAACTGACAGAGTTAAACTCACGTGTGGATTCAGCGGTTTGCAAACCCTTTCTGTGCAGAATCCCAAAACCGGTATTTCCAGCCCAATGCCGGCATACGTACTAAACAGCAGGAAACTTCGTCTAAAACTCAGGAGAAACGTTTCCTTGAAACTGCTCTGCTGTGCGTTCGTTCACCTAAGAGAGTTGAATCTATGTTGAGATTCAGCGAGTCAGAAACACGTTTCTTCTAGGAGCTGCGTTGGGATATTCCCGAGTGAATGGGACCATAGGCTGTACAGAGAAATATCTGCTTCTAAACCAAAAGTGTGCTATCAAACTGAATGGTTGTCAATGTGTGCATTCAACTGACAGAGTTAAACTCACGTTTGGATTCAGCGGTTTACAAACCCTTTCTGTGCAGAATCCCAAAACCGGTAATTCCAGCTCAATGCCGGCATCCGTACTAAACAGCAGGAAACTTCGTCTAAAACTCAGGAAAACGTTTCCTTGAAACTGCTCTGCTGTGCGTTCGTTCACCTAAGAGAGTTGAAACTATGTTGAGATTCAGCGAATCAGAAACACGTTTATGCTAGGAGCTGCGTTGGGATATTCCCGAGTGAATGGGACCATAGGCTGTACAGAGAAATATCTGCTTCTAAAACCAAAACGGAGCTATCTAACTGAATGTTTGTCAATCTGTGCAATCAACTGACAGAGTTAAACTCACGTGTGGATTCAGCTGTTTGCAAACCATTTCTGTGCAGAATCCCAAAACCGGTATGTCCAGCCCAATGCCGTCATCCGTACTAAATAGCAGGAAACTTCGTCTAAAACTCAGGAGAAACGTTTCCTTGAAACTGCTCTGCTGTGCGTTCGTTCACCTCAGAGAGTTGAATCTATGTTGAGATTCAGCGAGTCAGAAACACGTTTCTTCTAGGAGCTGCGTTGGGATATTCCCGAGTGAATGGGACCATAGGCTGTATAGAGAAATATCTGCTGCTAAAACCAAAAGTGTGCTATCAAACTGAATGGTTGTCAATGTGTGCATTCAACTGACAGAGTTAAACTCACGTGTGGATTCAGCGGTTTGCAAACCCTTTCTGTGCAGAATCCCAAAACCGGTATTTCCAGCCCAATGCCGGCATACGTACTAAACAGCAGGAAACTTCGTCTAAAACTCAGGAGAAACGTTTCCTTGAAACTGCTCTGCTGTGCGTTCGTTCACCTAAGAGAGTTGAATCTATGTTGAGATTCAGCGAGTCAGAAACACGTTTCTTCTAGGAGCTGCGTTGGGATATTCCCGAGTGAATGGGACCATAGGCTGTACAGAGAAATATCTGCTTCTAAACCAAAAGTGTGCTATCAAACTGAATGGTTGTCAATGTGTGCATTCAACTGACAGAGTTAAACTCACGTGTGGATTCAGCGGTTTGCAAACCCTTTCTGTGCAGAATCCCAAAACTGGTATTTCCAGCCCAATGCCGGCATCCGTACTAAACAGCAGGAAACTTCGTCTAAAACTCAGGAGAAACGTTTCCTTGAAACTGCTCTGCTGTGCGTTCGTTCACCTAAGAGAGTTGAATCTATGTTGAGATTCAGCGAGTCAGAAACACGTTTCTTCTAGGAGCTGCGTTGGGATATTCCCGAGTGAATGGGACCATAGGCTGTACAGAGAAATATCTGCTTCTAAAACCAAAACGGAGCTATCTAACTGAATGGTTGTCAATGTGTGCATTCAACTGACAGAGTTAAACTCACGTGTGGATTCAGCGGTTTGCAAACCCTTTCTGTGCAGAATCCCAAAACCGGTATTTCCAGCCCAATGCCGGCATCCGTACTAAACAGCAGGAAACTTCGTCTAAAACTCAGGAACAACGTTTCCTTGAAACTGCTCTGCTGTGCGTTCGTTCACCTAAGAGAGTTGAATCTATGTTGAGATTCAGCGAGTCAGAAACACGTTTCTTCTAGGAGATGCGTTGGGATATTCCCGAGTGAATGGGACCATAGGCTGTACAGAGAAATATCTGCTTCTAAAACCAAAAGTGTGCTATCTAACTGAATGGTTGTCAATGTGTGCATTCAACTGACAGAGTTAAACTCACGTGTGGATTCAGCGGTTTGTAACCCTTTCTGTGCAGAATCCCAAAACTGGTATTTCCAGCCCAATGCCGGCATCCGTACTAAACAGCAGGAAACTTCGTCTAAAACTCAGGAGAAACGTTTCCTTGAAACTGCTCTGCTGTGCGTTCGTTCACCTAAGAGAGTTGAAACTATGTTGAGATTCAGCGAGTCAGAAACACGTTTATGCTAGGAGCTGCGTTGGGATATTCCCGAGTGAATGGGACCATAGGCTGTACAGAGAAATATCTGCTTCTAAAACCAAAACGGAGCTATCTAACTGAATGGTTGTCAATGTGTGCATTCAACTGACAGAGTTAAACTCACGTGTGGATTCAGCGGTTTGCAAACCCTTTCTGTGCAGAATCCCAAAACCGGTATTTCCAGCCCAATGCCGGCATTTGTACTAAACAGCAGGAAACTTCGTCTAAAACTCAGGAGAAACGTTTCCTTGAAACTGCTCTGCTGTGCGTTCGTTCACCTAAGAGAGTTGAATCTATGTTGAGATTCAGCGAGTCAGAAACACGTTTCTTCTAGGAGCTGCGTTGGGATATTCCCGAGTGAATGGGACCATAGGCTGTACAGAGAAATATCTGCTTCTAAAACCAAAAGTGTGCTATCTAACTGAATGGTTGTCAATGTGTGCATTCAACTGACAGAGTTAAACTCACGTGTGGATTCAGCGGTTTGTAACCCTTTCTGTGCAGAATCCCAAAACTGGTATTTCCAGCCCAATGCCGGCATCCGTACTAAACAGCAGGAAACTTCGTCTAAAACTCAGGAGAAACGTTTCCTTGAAACTGCTCTGCTGTGCGTTCGTTCACCTAAGAGAGTTGAATCTATGTTGAGATTCAGCGAGTCAGAAACACGTTTCTTCTAGGAGCTGCGTTGGGATATTCCCGAGTGAATGGGACCATAGGGTGTACAGAGAAATATCTGCTTCTAAAACCAAAACGGATCTATCTAACTGAATGGTTGCCAATGTGTGCATTCAACTGACAGAGTTAAACTCACGTGTGGATTCAGCGGTTTGCAAACCCTTTCTGTGCAGAATCCCAAAACCGGTATTTCCAGCCCAATGCCGGCATCCGTACTAAACAGCAGGAAACTTCGTCTAAAACTCAGGAGAAACGTTTCCTTGAAACTGCTCTGCTGTGCGTTCGATCACCTAAGAGAGTTGAATCTATGTTGAGATTCAGCGAGTCAGAAACACGTTTCTTCTAGGAGGTGCGTTGGGATATTCCCGAGTGAATGGGACCATAGGCTGTACAGAGAAATATCTGCTCCTACAACCAAAAGGGTGGTATCTAACTGAATGGTTGTCAATGTGTGCATTCAACTGACAGAGTTAAACTCACGTTTGGATTCAGCGGTTTACAAACCCTTTCTGTGCAGAATCCCAAAACCGGTAATTCCAGCTCAATGCCGGCATCCGTACTAAACAGCAGGAAACTTCGTCTAAAACTCAGGAGAAACGTTTCCTTGAAACTGCTCTGCTGTGCGTTCGTTCACCTAAGAGAGTTGAAACTATGTTGAGATTCAGCGAGTCAGAAACACGTTTATGCTAGGAGCTGCGTTGGGATATTCCCGAGTGAATGGGACCATAGGCTGTACAGAGAAATATCTGCTTCTAAAACCAAAACGGAGCTATCTAACTGAATGGTTGTCAATCTGTGCAATCAACTGACAGAGTTAAACTCACGTGTGGATTCAGCTGTTTGCAAACCATTTCTGTGCAGAATCCCAAAACCGGTATGTCCAGCCCAATGCCGTCATCCGTACTAAATAGCAGGAAACTTCGTCTAAAACTCAGGAGAAACGTTACCTTGAAACTGCTCTGCTGTGCGTTCGTTCACCTAAGAGACTTGAATCTATGTTGAGATTCAGCGAGTCAGAAACACGTTTCTTCTAGGAGCTGCGTTGGGATATTCCCGAGTGAATGGGACCATAGGCTGTACAGAGAAATATCTGCTTCTAAAACCAAAAGTGTGCTATCAAACTGAATGGTTGTCAATGTGTGCATTCAACTGACAGAGTTAAACTCACGTGTGGATTCAGCGGTTTGCAAACCCTTTCTGTGCAGAATCCCAAAACCGGTATTTCCAGCCCAATGCCGGCATACGTACTAAACAGCAGGAAACTTCGTCTAAAACTCAGGAGAAACGTTTCCTTGAAACTGCTCTGCTGTGCGTTCGTTCACCTAAGAGAGTTGAATCTATGTTGAGATTCAGCGAGTCAGAAACACGTTTCTTCTAGGAGCTGCGTTGGGATATTCCCGAGTGAATGGGACCATAGGCTGTACAGAGAAATATCTGCTTCTAAACCAAAAGTGTGCTATCAAACTGAATGGTTGTCAATGTGTGCATTCAACTGACAGAGTTAAACTCACGTGTGGATTCAGCGGTTTGCAAACCCTTTCTGTGCAGAATCCCAAAACCGGTATTTCCAGCCCAATGCCGGCATCCGTACTAAACAGCAGGAAACTGCGTCTAAAACTCAGGAGAAACGTTTCCTTGAAACTGCTCTGCTGTGCGTTCGTTCACCTAAGAGAGTTGAATCTATGTTGAGATTCAGCGAGTCAGAAACACGTTTCTTCTAGGAGCTGCGTTGGGATATTCCCGAGTGAATGGGACCATAGGCTGTACAGAGAAATATCTGCTTCTAAAACCAAAACGGAGCTATCTAACTGAATGGTTGTCAATGTGTGCATTCAACTGACAGAGTTAAACTCACGTGTGGATTCAGCGGTTTGCAAACCCTTTCTGTGCAGAATCCCAAAACCGGTATTTCCAGCCCAATGCCGGCATCCGTACTAAACAGCAGGAAACTTCGTCTAAAACTCAGGAGCAACGTTTCCTTGAAACTGCTCTGCTGTGCGTTCGTTCACCTAAGAGAGTTGAATCTATGTTGAGATTCAGCGAGTCAGAAACACGTTTCTTCTAGGAGATGCGTTGGGATATTCCCGAGTGAATGGGACCATAGGCTGTACAGAGAAATATCTGCTTCTAAAACCAAAATTGTGCTATCTAACTGAATGGTTGTCAATGTGTGCATTCAACTGACAGAGTTAAACTCACGTGTGGATTCAGCGGTTTGTAACCCTTTCTGTGCAGAATCCCAAAACTGGTATTTCCAGCCCAATGCCGGCATCCGTACTAAACAGCAGGAAACTTCGTCTAAAACTCAGGAGAAACGTTTCCTTGAAACTGCTCTGCTGTGCGTTCGTTCACCTAAGAGAGTTGAATCTATGTTGAGATTCAGCGAGTCAGAAACACGTTTCTTCTAGGAGCTGCGTTGGGATATTCCCGAGTGAATGGGACCATAGGCTGTACAGAGAAATATCTGCTTCTAAAACCAAAACGGATCTATCTAACTGAATGGTTGCCAATGTGTGCATTCAACTGACAGAGTTAAACTCACGTGTGGATTCAGCGGTTTGCAAACCCTTTCTGTGCAGAATCCCAAAAGCGGTATTTCCAGCCCAAAGCCGGCATCCGTACTAAACAGCAGGAAACTTCGTCTAAAACTCAGGAGAAACGTTTCCTTGAAACTGCTCTGCTGTGCGTTCGATCACCTAAGAGAGTTGAATCTATGTTGAGATTCAGCGAGTCAGAAACACGTTTCTTCTAGGAGCTGCGTTGGGATATTCCCGAGTGAATGGGACCATAGGCTGTACAGAGAAATATCTGCTCCTACAACCAAAAGGGTGGTATCTAACTGAATGGTTGTCAATGTGTGCATTCAACTGACAGAGTTAAACTCACGTTTGGATTCAGCGGTTTACAAACCCTTTCTGTGCAGAATCCCAAAACCGGTAATTCCAGCTCAATGCCGGCATCCGTACTAAACAGCAGGAAACTTCGTCTAAAACTCAGGAGAAACGTTTCCTTGAAACTGCTCTGCTGTGCGTTCGTTCACCTAAGAGAGTTGAAACTATGTTGAGATTCAGCGAGTCAGAAACACGTTTATGCTAGGAGCTGCGTTGGGATATTCCCGAGTGAATGGGACCATAGGCTGTACAGAGAAATATCTGCTTCTAAAACCAAAACGGAGCTATCTAACTGAATGGTTGCCAATGTGTGCATTCAACTGACAGAGTTAAACTCACGTGTGGATTCAGCGGTTTGCAAACCCTTTCTGTGCAGAATCCCAAAACCGGTATTTCCAGCCCAATGCCGGCATCCGTACTAAACAGCAGGAAACTTCGTCTAAAACTCAGGAGAAACGTTTCCTTGAAACTGCTCTGCTGTGCGTTCGATCACCTAAGAGAGTTGAATCTATGTTGAGATTCAGCGAGTCAGAAACACGTTTCATCTAGGAGCTGCGTTGGGATATTCCCGAGTGAATGGGACCATAGGCTGTACAGAGAAATATCTGCTCCTACAACCAAAAGGGTGGTATCTAACTGAATGGTTGTCAATGTGTGCATTCAACTGACAGAGTTAAACTCACGTGTGGATTCAGCGGTTTGCAAACCCTTTCTGTGCAGAATCCCAAAACCGGTATTTCCAGCCCAATGCCGGCATACGTACTAAACAGCAGGAAACTTCGTCTAAGACTCAGGAGAAACGTTTCCTTGAAACTGCTCTGCTGTGCGTTCGTTCACCTAAGAGAGTTGAATCTATGTTGAGATTCAGCGAGTCAGAAACACGTTTCTTCTAGGAGCTGCGTTGGGATATTCCCGAGTGAATGGGACCATAGGCTGTACAGAGAAATATCTGCTTCTAAAACCAAAATGGAGCTATCTAACTGAATGGTTGTCAATGTGTGCATTCAACTGACAGAGTTAAACTCACGTGTGGATTCAGCGGTTTGCAAACCATTTCTGTGCAGAATCCCAAATCCGGTATTTCCAGCCCAATGCCGGCATACGTACTAAACAGCAGGAAACTTCGTCTAAAACTCAGGAGAAACGTTTCCTTGAAACTGCTCTGCTTTGCGTTCGATCACCTAAGAGAGTTGAATCTATGTTGAGATTCAGCGAGTCAGAAACACGTTTCTTCTAGGAGCTGCGTTGGGATATTCCCGAGTGAATGGGACCATAGGCTGTACAGAGAAATATCTGCTTCTAAAACCAAAACGGAGCTATCTAACTGAATGGTTGTCAATGTGTGCATTCAACTGACAGAGTTAAACTCACGTGTGGATTCAGCGGTTTGCAAACCCTTTCTGTGCAGAATCCCAAAACCGGTATTTCCAGCCCAATGCCGGCATACGTACTAAACAGCAGGAAACTTCGTCTAAAACTCAGGAGAAACGTTTCCTTGAAACTGCTCTGCTGTGCGTTCGTTCACCTAAGAGAGTTGAATCTATGTTGAGATTCAGCGAGTCAGAAACACGTTTCTTCTAGGAGCTGCGTTGGGATATTCCCGAGTGAATGGGACCATAGGCTGTACAGAGAAATATCTGCTTCTAAAATCAAAAGTGTGCTATCAAACTGAAAGGTTGTCAATGTGTGCATTCAACTGACAGAGTTAAACTCACGTGTGGATTCAGCGGTTTGCAAACCCTTTCTGTGCAGAATCCCAAAACTGGTATTTCCAGCCCAATGCCGGCATCCGTACTAAACAGCAGGAAACTTCGTCTAAAACTCAGGAGAAACGTTTCCTTGAAACTGCTCTGCTGTGCGTTCGATCACCTAAGAGAGTTGAATCTATGTTGAGATTCAGCGAGTCAGAAACACGTTTCTTCTAGGAGGTGCGTTGGGATATTCCCGAGTGAATGGGACCATAGGCTGTACAGAGAAATATCTGCTCCTACAACCAAAAGGGTGGTATCTAACTGAATGGTTGTCAATGTGTGCATTCAACTGACAGAGTTAAACTCACGTTTGGATTCAGCGGTTTACAAACCCTTTCTGTGCAGAATCCCAAAACCGGTAATTCCAGCTCAATGCCGGCATCCGTACTAAACAGCAGGTAATTTCGTCTAAAACTCAGGAAAACGTTTCCTTGAAACTGCTCTGCTGTGCGTTCGTTCACCTAAGAGAGTTGAATCTATGTTGAGATTCAGCGAGTCAGAAACACGTTTCTTCTAGGAGCTGCGTTAGGATATTCCCGAGTGAATGGGACCATAGGCTGTGCAGAGTAATATCTGCTTCTAAAACCAAAACGGAGCTATCTAACTGAATGGTTGTCAATGTGTGCATTCAACGGACAGAGTTAAACTCACGTGTGGATTCAGCGGTTTGCAAACCCTTTCTGTGCAGAATCCCAAAACCGGTATTTCCAGCCCAATGCCGGCATACGTACTAAACAGCAGGAAACTTCGTCTAAAACTCAGGAGAAACGTTTCCTTGAAACTGCTCTGCTGTGCGTTCGTTCACCTAAGAGAGTTGAATCTATGTTGAGATTCAGCGAGTCAGAAACACGTTTCTTCTAGGAGCTGCGTTGGGATATTCCCGAGTGAATGGGACCATAGGCTGTACAGAGAAATATCTGCTTCTAAAACCAAAAGTGTGCTATCTAACTGAATGGTTGTCAATGTGTGCATTCAACTGACAGAGTTAAACTCACGTGTGGATTCAGCGGTTTGTAACCCTTTCTGTGCAGAATCCCAAAACCGGTATTTCCAGCCCAATGCCGGCATCCGTACTAAACAGCAGGAAACTTCGTCTAAAACTCAGGAGCAACGTTTCCTTGAAACTGCTCTGCTGTGCGTTCGTTCACCTAAGAGAGTTGAAACTATGTTGAGATTCAGCGAGTCAGAAACACGTTTATGCTAGGAGCTGCGTTGGGATATTCCCGAGTGAATGGGACCATAGGCTGTACAGAGAAATATCTGCTTCTAAAACCAAAACGGAGCTATCTAACTGAATGGTTGTCAATGTGTGCAATCAACTGACAGAGTTAAACTCACGTGTGGATTCAGCTGTTTGCAAACCATTTCTGTGCAGAATCCCAAAACCGGTATGTCCAGCCCAATGACGTCATCCGTACTAAATAGCAGGAAACTTCGTCTAAAACTCAGGAGAAACGTTTCCTTGAAACTGCTCTGCTGTGCGTTCGTTCACCTAAGAGAGTTGAATCTATGTTGAGATTCAGCGAGTCAGAAACACGTTTATGCTAGGAGCTGCGTTGGGATATTCCCGAGTGAATGGGACCATAGGCTGTACAGAGAAATATCTGCTTCTAAAACCAAAAGTGTGCTATCAAACTGAATGGTTGTCAATGTGTGCATTCAACTGACAGAGTTAAACTCACGTGTGGATTCAGCTGTTTGCAAACCCTTTCTGTGCAGAATCCCAAAACCGGTATTTCCAGCCCAATGCCCGCATCCGTACTAAACAGCAGGAAACTTCGTCTAAAACTCAGGAGCAACGTTTCCTTGAAACTGCTCTGCTGTGCGTTCGTTCACCTAAGAGAGTTGAATCTATGTTGAGATTCAGCGAGTCAGAAACACGTTTCTTCTAGGAGCTGCGTTGGGATATTCCCGAGTGAATGGGACCATAGGCTTTACAGAGAAATATCTGCTTCTAAAACCAAAACGGAGCTATCTAACTGAATGGTTGTCAATGTGAGCATTCAACTGACAGAGTTAAACTCACGTGTGGATTCAGCGGTTTGCAAACCCTTTCTGTGCAGAATCCCAAAACCGGTATTTCCAGCCCAATGCCGGCATCCGTACTAAACAGCAGGAAACTTCGTCTAAAACTCAGGAGCAACGTTTCCTTGAAACTGCTCTGCTGTGCGTTCGTTCACCTAAGAGAGTTGAATCTATGTTGAGATTCAGCGAGTCAGAAACACGTTTCTTCTAGGAGCTGCGTTGGGATATTCCCGAGTGAATGGGACCATAGGCTGTACAGAGAAATATCTGCTTCTAAAACCAAAAGTGTGCTATCTAACTGAATGGTTGTCAATGTGTGCATTCAACTGACAGAGTTAAACTCACGTGTGGATTCAGGGGTTTGTAACCCTTTCTGTGCAGAATCCCAAAACTGGTATTTCCAGCCCAATGCCGGCATCCCTACTAAACAGCAGGAAACTTCGTCTAAAACTCAGGAGAAACGTTTCCTTGAAACTGCTCTGCTGTGCGTTCGTTCACCTAAGAGAGTTGAATCTATGTTGAGATTCAGCGAGTCAGAAACACGTTTCTTCTAGGAGCTGCGTTGGGATATTCCCGAGTGAATGGGACCATAGGCTGTACAGAGAAATATCTGCTTCTAAAATCAAAACGGATCTATCTAACTGAATGGTTGCCAATGTGTGCATTCAACTGACAGAGTTAAACTCACGTGTGGATTCAGCGGTTTGCAAACCCTTTCTGTGCAGAATCCCAAAACCGGTATTTCCAGCCCAATGCCGGCATCCGTACTAAACAGCAGGAAACTTCGTCTAAAACTCAGGAGAAACGTTTCCTTGAAACTGCTCTGCTGTGCGTTCGATCACCTAAGAGAGTTGAATCTATGTTGAGATTCAGCGAGTCAGAAACACGTTTCTTCTAGGAGCTGCGTTGGGATATTCCCGAGTGAATGGGACCATAGGCTGTACAGAGAAATATCTGCTCCTACAACCAAAAGGGTGGTATCTAACTGAATGGTTGTCAATGTGTGCATTCAACTGACAGAGTTAAACTCACGTGTGGATTCAGCGGTTTGCAAACCTTTTCTGTGCAGAATCCCAAAACCGGTATTTCCAGCCCAATGCCGACATACGTACTAAACAGCAGGAAACTTCGTCTAAGACTCAGGAGAAACGTTTCCTTGAAACTGCTCTGCTGTGCGTTCGTTCACCTAAGAGAGTTGAATCTATGTTGAGATTCAGCGAGTCAGAAACACGTTTCTTCTAGGAGCTGCGTTGGGATATTCCCGAGTGAATGGGACCATAGGCTGTACAGAGAAATATCTGCTTCTAAAACCAAAATGGAGCTATCTAACTGAATGGTTGTCAATGTGTGCATTCAACTGACAGAGTTAAACTCACGTGTGGATTCAGCGGTTTGCAAACCATTTCTGTGCAGAATCCCAAATCCGGTATTTCCAGCCCAATGCCGGCATACGTACTAAACAGCAGGAAACTTCGTCTAAAACTCAGGAGAAACGTTTCCTTGAAACTGCTCTGCTGTGCGTTCGATCACCTAAGAGAGTTGAATCTATGTTGAGATTCAGCGAGTCAGAAACACGTTTCTTCTAGGAGGTGCGTTGGGATATTCCCGAGTGAATGGGACCATAGGCTGTACAGAGAAATATCAGCTCCTACAACCAAAAGGGTGGTATCTAACTGAATGGTTGTCAATGTGTGCATTCAACTGACAGAGTTAAACTCACGTTTGGATTCAGCGGTTTACAAACCCTTTTTGTGCAGAATCCCAAACCGGTAATTCCAGCTCAATGCCGGCATCCGTACTAAACAGCAGGAAACTTCGTCTAAAACTCAGGAAAACGTTTCCTTGAAACTGCTCTGCTGTGCGTTCGTTCACCTAAGAGAGTTGAAACTATGTTGAGATTCAGCGAGTCAGAAACACGTTTATGCTAGGAGCTGCGTTGGGATATTCCCGAGTGAATGGGACCATAGGTTGTACAGAGAAATATCTGCTTCTAAAACCAAAACGGAGCTATCTAACTGAATGGTTGTCAATGTGTGCATTCAACTGACAGAGTTAAACTCACGTGTGGATTCAGCGGTTTGCAAACCCTTTCTGTGCAGAATCCCAAAACTGGTATTTCCAGCCCAATGCCGGCATCCGTACTAAACAGCAGGAAACTTCGTCTAAAACTCAGGAGAAACGTTTCCTTGAAACTGCTCTGCTGTGCGTTCGTTCACCTAAGAGAGTTGAATCTATGTTGAGATTCAGCGAGTCAGAAACACGTTTCTTCTAGGAGCTGCGTTGGGATATTCCAGAGTGAATGGGACCATAGGCTGTACAGAGAAATATCTGCTTCTAAAACCAAAACGGAGCTATCTAACTGAATGGTTGTCAATGTGTGCATTCAACTGACAGAGTTAAACTCACGTGTGGATTCAGCGGTTTGCAAACCCTTTCTGTGCAGAATCCCAAAACCGGTATTTCCAGCCCAATGCCGGCATACGTACTAAACAGCAGGAAACTTCGTCTAAAACTCAGGAGCAACGTTTCCTTGAAACTGCTCTGCTGTGCGTTCGATCACCTAAGAGAGTTGAATCTATGTTGAGATTCAGCGAGTCAGAAACACGTTTCTTCTAGGAGCTGCGTTGGGATATTCCCGAGTGAATGGGACCATAGGCTGTACAGAGAAATATCTGCTCCTACAACCAAAAGGGTGGTATCTAACTGAATGGTTGTCAATGTGTGCATTCAACTGACAGAGTTAAACTCACGTTTGGATTCAGCGGTTTACAAACCCTTTCTGTGCAGAATCCCAAAACCGGTAATTCCAGCTCAATGCCGGCATCCGTACTAAACAGCAGGTAACTTCGTCTAAAACTCAGGAAAACGTTTCCTTGAAACTGCTCTGCTGTGCGTTCGTTCACCTAAGAGAGTTGAATCTATGTTGAGATTCAGCGAGTCAGAAACACGTTTCTTCTAAGAGCTGCGTTAGGATATTCCCGAGTGAATGGGACCATAGGCTGTGCAGAGTAATATCTGCTTCTAAAACCAAAACGGAGCTATCTAACTGAATGGTTGTCAATGTGTGCATTCAACGGACAGAGTTAAACTCACGTGTGGATTCAGCGGTTTGCAAACCCTTTCTGTGCAGAATCCCAAAACCGGTATTTCCAGCCCAATGCCGGCATACGTACTAAACAGCAGGAAACTTCGTCTAAAACTCAGGAGAAACGTTTCCTTGAAACTGCTCTGCTGCGCGTTCGTTCACCTAAGAGAGTTGAATCTATGTTGAGATTCAGCGAGTCAGAAACACGTTTCTTCTAGGAGCTGCGTTGGGATATTCCCGAGTGAATGGGACCATAGGCTGTACAGAGAAATATCTGCTTCTAAAACCAAAAGTGTGCTATCTAACTGAATGGTTGTCAATGTGTGCATTCAACTGACAGAGTTAAACTCACGTGTGGATTCAGCGGTTTGTAACCCTTTCTGTGCAGAATCCCAAAACCGGTATTTCCAGCCCAATGCCGGCATCCGTACTAAACAGCAGGAAACTTCGTCTAAAACTCAGGAGCAACGTTTCCTTGAAACTGCTCTGCTGTGCGTTCGTTCACCTAAGAGAGTTGAATCTATGTTGAGATTCAGCGAGTCAGAAACACGTTTCTTCTAGGAGCTGCGTTGGGATATTCCCGAGTGAATGGGACCATAGGCTGTACAGAGAAATATCTGCTTCTAAAACCAAAACGGAGCTATCTAACTGAATGGTTGTCAATGTGTGCATTCAACTGACAGAGTTAAACTCACGTGTGGATTCAGCGGTTTGCAAACCATTTCTGTGCAGAATCCCAAATCCGGTATTTCCAGCCGAATGCCGGCATACGTACTAAACAGCAGGAAACTTCGTCTAAAACTCAGGAGAAACGTTTCCTTGAAACTGCTCTGCTGTGCGTTCGATCACCTAAGAGAGTTGAATCTATGTTGAGATTCAGCGAGTCAGAAACAGGTTTCTTCTAGGAGGTGCGTTGGGATATTCCCGAGTGAATGGGACCATAGGCTGTACAGAGAAATATCTGCTCCTACAACCAAAAGGGTGGTATCTAACTGAATGGTTGTCAATGTGTGCATTCAACTGACAGAGTTAAACTCACGTTTGGATTCAGCGGTTTACAAACCCTTTCTGTGCAGAATCCCAAAACCGGTAATTCCAGCTCAATGCCGGCATCCGTACTAAACAGCAGGAAACTTCGTCTAAAACTCAGGAAAACGTTTCCTTGAAACTACTCTGCTGTGCGTTCGTTCACCTAAGAGAGTTGAATCTATGTTGAGATTCAGCGAGTCAGAAACACGTTTCTTCTAGGAGCTGCGTTAGGATATTCCCGAGTGAATGGGACCATAGGCTGTGCAGAGTAATATCTGCTTCTAAAACCAAAACGGAGCTATCTAACTGAATGGTTGTCAATGTGTGCATTCAACGGACAGAGTTAAACTCACGTGTGGATTCAGCGATTTGCAAACCCTTTCTGTGCAGAATCCCAAAACCGGTATTTCCAGCCCAATGCCGGCATACGTACTAAACAGCAGGAAACTTCGTCTAAAACTCAGGAGAAACGTTTCCTTGAAACTGCTCTGCTGTGCGTTCGTTCACCTAAGAGAGTTGAATCTATGTTGAGATTCAGCGAGTCAGAAACACGTTTCTTCTAGGAGCTGCGTTGGGATATTCCCGAGTGAATGGGACCATAGGCTGTACAGAGAAATATCTGCTTCTAAAACCAAAAGTGTGCTATCTAACTGAATGGTTGTCAATGTGGGCATTCAACTGACAGAGTTAAACTCACGTGTGGATTCAGCGGTTTGTAACCCTTTCTGTGCAGAATCCCAAAACTGGTATTTCCAGCCCAATGCCGGCATCCGTACTAAACAGCAGGAAACTTCGTCTAAAACTCAGGAGAAACGTTTCCTTGAAACTACTCTGCTGTGCGTTCGTTCACCTAAGAGAGTTGAATCTATGTTGAGATTCAGCGAGTCAGAAACACGTTTCTTCTGGGAGCTGCTTTGGGATATTCCCGAGTGAATGGGACCATAGGCTGTACAGAGAAATATCTGCTTCTAAAACCAAAACGGAGCTATCTAAGTGAATGGTTGTCAATGTGTGCATTCAACTGACAGAGTTAAACTCACGTGTGGATTCAGCGGTTTGCAAACCCTTTCTGTGCAGAATCCCAAAACCGGTATTTCCAGCCCAATGCCGGCATACGTACTAAACAGCAGGAAACTTCGTCTAAAACTCAGGAGAAACGTTTCCTTGAAACTGCTCTGCTGTGCGTTCGTTCACCTAAGAGAGTTGAATCTATGTTGAGATTCAGCGAGTCAGAAACACGTTTCTTCTAGGAGCTGCGTTGGGATATTCCCGAGTGAATGGGACCATAGGCTGTACAGAGAAATATCTGCTTCTAAAACCAAAAGTGTGCTATCTAACTGAATGGTTGTCAATGTGTGCATTCAACTGACAGAGTTAAACTCACGTGTGGATTCAGCGGTTTGTAACCCTTTCTGTGCAGAATCCCAAAACCGGTATTTCCAGCCCAATGCCGGCATCCGTACTAAACAGCAGGAAACTTCGTCTAAAACTCAGGAGCAACGTTTCCTTGAAACTGCTCTCCTGTGCGTTCGTTCACCTAAGAGAGTTGAATCTATGTTGAGATTCAGCGAGTCAGAAACACGTTTCTTCTAGGAGCTGCGTTGGGATATTCCCGAGTGAATGGGACCATAGGCTGTACAGAGAAATATCTGCTTCTAAAACCAAAACGGAGCTATCTAACTGAATGGTTGTCAATGTGTGCATTCAACTGACAGAGTTAAACTCACGTGTGGATTCAGCGGTTTGCAAACCATTTCTGTGCAGAATCCCAAATACGGTATTTCCAGCCCAATGCCGGCATACGTACTAAACAGCAGGAAACTTCGTCTAAAACTCAGGAGAAACGTTTCCTTGAAACTGCTCTGCTGTGCGTTCGATCACCTAAGAGAGTTGAATCTATGTTGAGATTCAGCGAGTCAGAAACAGGTTTCTTCTAGGAGGTGCGTTGGGATATTCCCGAGTGAATGGGACCATAGGCTGTACAGAGAAATATCTGCTCCTACAACCAAAAGGGTGGTATCTAACTGAATGGTTGTCAATGTGTGCATTCAACTGACAGAGTTAAACTCACGTTTGGATTCAGCGGTTTACAAACCCTTTCTGTGCAGAATCCCAAAACCGGTAATTCCAGCTCAATGCCGGCATCCGTACTAAACAGCAGGAAACTTCGTCTAAAACTCAGGAAAACGTTTCCTTGAAACTACTCTGCTGTGCGTTCGTTCACCTAAGAGAGTTTAATCTATGTTGAAATTCAGCGAGTCAGAAACACGTTTCTTCTAGGAGCTGCGTTAGGATATTCCCGAGTGAATGGGACCATAGGCTGTGCAGAGTAATATCTGCTTCTAAAACCAAAACGGAGCTATCTAACTGAATGGTTGTCAATGTGTGCATTCAACGGACAGATTTAAACTCACGTGTGGATTCAGCGATTTGCAAACCCTTTCTGTGCAGAATCCCAAAACCGGTATTTCCAGCCCAATGCCGGCATACGTACTAAACAGCAGGAAACTTCGTCTAAAACTCAGGAGAAACGTTTCCTTGAAACTGCTCTGCTGTGCGTTCGTTCACCTAAGAGAGTTGAATCTATGTTGAGATTCAGCGAGTCAGAAACACGTTTCTTCTAGGAGCTGCGTTGGGATATTCCCGAGTGAATGGGACCATAGGCTGTACAGAGAAATATCTGCTTCTAAAACCAAAAGTGTGCTATCTAACTGAATGGTTGTCAATGTGTGCATTCAACTGACAGAGTTAAACTCACGTGTGGATTCAGCGGTTTGTAACCCTTTCTGTGCAGAATCCCAAAACTGGTATTTCCAGCCCAATGCCGGCATCCGTACTAAACAGCAGGAAACTTCGTCTAAAACTCAGGAGAAACGTTTCCTTGAAACTACTCTGCTGTGCGTTCGTTCACCTAAGAGAGTTGAATCTATGTTGAGATTCAGCGAGTCAGAAACACGTTTCTTCTGGGAGCTGCTTTGGGATATTCCCGAGTGAATGGGACCATAGGCTGTACAGAGAAATATCTGCTTCTAAAACCAAAACGGAGCTATCTAAGTGAATGGTTGTCAATGTGTGCATTCAACTGACAGAGTTAAACTCACGTGTGGATTCAGCGGTTTGCAAACCCTTTCTGTGCAGAATCCCAAAACCGCTATTTCCAGCCCAATGCCGGCATACGTACTAAACAGCAGGAAACTTCGTCTGAAACTCAGGAGAAACGTTTCCTTGAAACTGCTCTGCTGTTCGTTCGTTCACCTAAGAGAGTTGAATCTATGTTGAGATTCAGCGAGTCAGAAACACGTTTCTTCTAGGAGCTGCGTTGGGATATTCCCGAGTGAATGGGACCATAGGCTGTACAGAGAAATATCTGCTTCTAAAACCAAAAGTGTGCTATCTAACTGAATGGTTGTCAATGTGTGCATTCAACTGACAGAGTTAAACTCACGTGTGGATTCAGCGGTTTGTAACCCTTTCTGTGCAGAATCCCAAAACCGGTATTTCCAGCCCAATGCCGGCATCCGTACTAAACAGCAGGAAACTTCGTCTAAAACTCAGGAGAAACGTTTCCTTGAAACTGCTCTGCTGTGCGTTCGTTCACCTAAGAGAGTTGAATCTATGTTGAGATTCAGCGAGTCAGAAACACGTTTCTTCTAGGAGCTGCGTTGGGATATTCCCGAGTGAATGGGACCATAGGCTGTACAGAGAAATATCTGCTTCTAAAACCAAAACGGAGCTATCTAACTGAATGGTTGTCAATGTGTGCATTCAACTGACAGAGTTAAACTCACGTGTGGATTCAGCGGTTTGCAAACCATTTCTGTGCAGAATCCCAAATCCGGTATTTCCTGCCCAATGCCGGCATACGTACTAAACAGCAGGAAACTTCGTCTAAAACTCAGGAGAAACGTTTCCTTGAAACTGCTCTGCTGTGCGTTTGATCACCTAAGAGAGTTGAATCTATGTTGAGATTCAGCGAGTCAGAAACACGTTTCTTCTAGGAGGTGCATTGGGATATTCCCGAGTGAATGGGACCATAGGCTGTACAGAGAAATATCTGCTCCTACAACCAAAAGGGTGGTATCTAACTGAATGGTTGTCAATGTGTGCATTCAACTGACAGAGTTAAACTCACGTTTGGATTCAGCGGTTTACAAACCCTTTCTGTGCAGAATCCCAAAACCGGTAATTCCAGCTCAATGCCGGCATCCGTACTAAACAGCAGGAAACTTCGTCTAAAACTCAGGAAAACGTTTCCTTGAAACTGCTCTGCTGTGCGTTCGTTCACCTAAGAGAGTTGAATCTATGTTGAGATTCAGCGAGTCAGAAACACGTTTCTTCTAGGAGCTGCGTTAGGATATTCCCGAGTGAATGGGACCATAGGCTGTGCAGAGTAATATCTGCTTCTAAAACCAAAACGGAGCTATCTAACTGAATGGTTGTCAATGTGTGCATTCAATTGACAGAGTTAAACTCACGGGTGGATTCAGCGGTTTGCAAACCCTTTCTGTGCAGAATCCCAAAACCGGTATTTCCAGCACAATGCCGGCATCCGTACTAAACAGCAGGAAACTTCGTCTAAAACTCAGGAGAAACGTTTCCTTGAAACTGCTCTGCTGTGCGTTCTTTCACCTAAGAGAGTTGAATCTATGTTGAGATTCAGCGAGTCAGAAACACGTTTCTTCTAGGAGGTGCGTTGGGATATTCCCGAGTGAATGGGACCATAGGCTGTACAGAGAAATATCTGCTTCTAAAACCAAAACGGAGCTATCTAACTGAATGGTTGTCAATGTGTGCATTCAACTGACAGAGTTAAACTCACGTGTGGATTCAGCGATTTGCAAACCCTTTCTGTGCAGAATCCCAAAACCGGTATTTCCAGCCCAATGCCGGCATCCGTACTAAACAGCAGGAAACTTCGTCTAAAACTCAGGAGAAACGTTTCCTTGAAACTGCTCTGCTGTGCGTTCGTTCACCTAAGAGAGTTGAATCTATGTTGAGATTCAGCGAGTCAGAAACACGTTTCTTCTAGGAGCTGCGTTGGGATATTCCCGAGTGAATGGGACCATAGGCTGTACAGAGAAATATCTGCTTCTAAAACCAAAAGTGTGCTATCTAACTGAATGGTTGTCAATGTGTGCATTCAACTGACAGAGTTAAACTCACGTGTGGATTCAGCGGTTTGTAACCCTTTCTGTGCAGAATCCCAAAACTGGTATTTCCAGCCCAATGCCGGCATCCGTACTAAACAGCAGGAAACTTCGTCTAAAACTCAGGAGAAACGTTTCCTTGAAACTACTCTGCTGTGCGTTCGTTCACCTAAGAGAGTTGAATCTATGTTGAGATTCAGCGAGTCAGAAACACGTTTCTTCTGGGAGCTGCTTTGGGATATTCCCGAGTGAATGGGACCATAGGCTGTACAGAGAAATATCTGCTTCTAAAACCAAAACGGAGCTATCTAAGTGAATGGTTGTCAATGTGTGCATTCAACTGACAGAGTTAAACTCACGTGTGGATTCAGCGGTTTGCAAACCCTTTCTGTGCAGAATCCCAAAACCGCTATTTCCAGCCCAATGCCGGCATACGTACTAAACAGCAGGAAACTTCGTCTAAAACTCAGGAGAAACGTTTCCTTGAAACTGCTCTGCTGTGCGTTCGTTCACCTAAGAGAGTTGAATCTATGTTGAGATTCAGCGAGTCAGAAACACGTTTCTTCTAGGAGCTGCGTTGGGATATTCCCGAGTGAATGGGACCATAGGCTGTACAGAGAAATATCTGCTTCTAAAACCAAAAGTGTGCTATCTAACTGAATGGTTGTCAATGTGTGCATTCAACTGACAGAGTTAAACTCACGTGTGGATTCAGCGGTTTGTAACCCTTTCTGTGCAGAATCCCAAAACCGGTATTTCAAGCCCAATGCCGGCATCCGTACTAAACAGCAGGAAACTTCGTCTAAAACTCAGGAGAAACGTTTCCTTGAAACTGCTCTGCTGTGCGTTCGTTCACCTAAGAGAGTTGAATCTATGTTGAGATTCAGCGAGTCAGAAACACGTTTCTTCTAGGAGCTGCGTTGGGATATTCCCGAGTGAATGGGACCATAGGCTGTACAGAGAAATATCTGCTTCTAAAACCAAAACGGAGCTATCTAACTGAATGGTTGTCAATGTGTGCATTCAACTGACAGAGTTAAACTCACGTGTGGATTCAGCGGTTTGCAAACCATTTCTGTGCAGAATCCCAAATCCGGTATTTCCTGCCCAATGCCGGCATACGTACTAAACAGCAGGAAACTTCGTCTAAAACTCAGGAGAAACGTTTCCTTGAAACTGCTCTGCTGTGCGTTTGATCACCTAAGAGAGTTGAATCTATGTTGAGATTCAGCGAGTCAGAAACACGTTTCTTCTAGGAGGTGCATTGGGATATTCCCGAGTGAATGGGACCATAGGCTGTACAGAGAAATATCTGCTCCTACAACCAAAAGGGTGGTATCTAACTGAATGTTTGTCAATGTGTGCATTCAACTGACAGAGTTAAACTCACGTTTGGATTCAGCGGTTTACAAACCCTTTCTGTGCAGAATCCCAAAACCGGTAATTCCAGCTCAATGCCGGCATCCGTACTAAACAGCAGGAAACTTCGTCTAAAACTCAGGAAAACGTTTCCTTGAAACTGCTCTGCTGTGCGTTCGTTCACCTAAGAGAGTTGAATCTATGTTGAGATTCAGCGAGTCAGAAACACGTTTCTTCTAGGAGCTGCGTTAGGATATTCCCGAGTGAATGGGACCATAGGCTGTGCAGAGTAATATCTGCTTCTAAAACCAAAACGGAGCTATCTAACTGAATGGTTGTCAATGTGTGCATTCAATTGACAGAGTTAAACTCACGGGTGGATTCAGCGGTTTGCAAACCCTTTCTGTGCAGAATCCCAAAACCGGTATTTCCAGCACAATGCCGGCATCCGTACTAAACAGCAGGAAACTTCGTCTAAAACTCAGGAGAAACGTTTCCTTGAAACTGCTCTGCTGTGCGTTCGTTCACCTAAGAGAGTTGAATCTATGTTGAGATTCAGCGAGTCAGAAACACGTTTCTTCTAGGAGCTGCGTTGGGATATTCCCGAGTGAATGGGACCATAGGCTGTACAGAGAAATATCTGCTTCTAAAACCAAAAGTGTGCTATCTAACTGAATGGTTGTCAATGTGTGCATTCAACTGACAGAGTTAAACTCACGTGTGGATTCAGCGGTTTGTAACCCTTTCTGTGCAGAATCCCAAAACTGGTATTTCCAGCCCAATGCCGGCATCCGTACTAAACAGCAGGAAACTTCGTCTAAAACTCAGGAGAAACGTTTCCTTGAAACTGCTCTGCTGTGCGTTCGTTCACCTAAGAGAGTTGAATCTATGTTGAGATTCAGCGAGTCAGAAACACGTTTCTTCTAGGAGCTGCGTTGGGATATTCCCGAGTGAATGGGACCATAGGCTGTACAGAGAAATATCTGCTTCTAAAACCAAAAGTGTGCTATCTAACTGAATGGTTGTCAATGTGTGCATTCAACTGACAGAGTTAAACTCACGTGTGGATTCAGCGGTTTGTAACCCTTTCTGTGCAGAATCCCAAAACTGGTATTTCCAGCCCAATGCCGGCATCCGTACTAAACAGCAGGAAACTTCGTCTAAAACTCAGGAGAAACGTTTCCTTGAAACTGCTCTGCTGTGCGTTCGTTCACCTAAGAGAGTTGAATCTATGTTGAGATTCAGCGAGTGAGAAACACGTTTCTTCTAGGAGCTGCGTTGGGATATTCCCGAGTGAATGGGACCATAGGCTGTACAGAGAAATATCTGCTTCTAAAACCAAAACGGAGCTATCTAAGTGAATGGTTGTCAATGTGTGCATTCAACTGACAGAGTTAAACTCACGTGTGGATTCAGCGGTTTGCAATCCCTTTCTGTGCAGAATCCCAAAACCGGTATTTCCAGCCCAATGCCGGCATACGTACTAAACAGCAGGAAACTTCGTCTAAAACTCAGGAGAAACGTTTCCTTGAAACTGCTCTGCTGTGCGTTCGATCACCTTAGAGAGTTGAATCTATGTTGAGATTCAGCGAGTCAGAAACACGTTTCTTCTAGGAGGTGCGTTGGGATATTCCCGAGTGAATGGGACCATAGGCTGTACAGAGAAATATCTGCTCCTACAACCAAAAGGGTGGTATCTAACTGAATTGTTGTCAATGTGTGCATTCAACTGACAGAGTTAAACTCACGATTGGATTCAGCGGTTTACAAACCCTTTCTGTGCAGAATCCCAAAACCGGTAATTCCAGCTCAATGCCGGCATCCGTACTAAACAGCAGGAAACTTCGTCTAAAACTCAGGAAAACGTTTCCTTGAAACTGCTCTGCTGTGCGTTCGTTCACCTAAGAGAGTTGAAACTATGTTGAGATTCAGCGAGTCAGAAACACGTTTATGCTAGGAGCTGCGTTGGGATATTCCCGAGTGAATGGGACCATAGGCTGTACAGAGAAATATCTGCTTCTGAAACCAAAACGGAGCTATCTAACTGAATGGTTGTCAATGTGTGCATTCAACTGACAGAGTTAAACTCACGTGTGGATTCAGCGGTTTGCAAACCATTTCTGTGCAGAATCCCAAATCCGGTATGTCCAGCCCAATGCCGGCATCCGTACTAAACAGCAGGAAACTTCATCTAAAACTCAGGAGAAACGTTTCCTTGAAACTGCTCTGCTGTGCGTTCGTTCACCTAAGAGAGTTGAATCTATGTTGAGATTCAGCGAGTCAGAAACACGTTTCTTCTAGGAGCTGCGTTGGGATATTCCCGAGTGAATGGGACCATAGGCTGTACAGAGAAATATCTGCTTCTAAAACCAAAAGTGTGCTATCAAACTGAATGGTTATCAATGTGTGCATTCAACTGACAGAGTTAAACTCACTTGTGGATTCAGCGGTTTGCAAACCCTTTCTGTGCAGAATCCCAAAACCGGTATTTCCAGCCCAATGCCGGCATACGTACTAAACAGCAGGAAACTTCGTCTAAAACTCAGGAGAAACGTTTCCTTGAAACTGCTCTGCTGTGCGTTCGTTCACCTAAGAGAGTTGAATCTATGTTGAGATTCAGCGAGTCAGAAACACGTTTCTTCTAGGAGCTGCGTTGGGATATTCCCGAGTGAATGGGACCATAGGCTGTGCAGAGAAATATCTGCTTCTAAAACCAAAAGTGTGCTATCAAACTGAATGGTTGTCAATGTGTGCATTCAACTGACAGAGTTAAACTCACGTGTGGATTCAGCGGTTTGCAAACCCTTTCTGTGCAGAATCCCAAAACTGGTATTTCCAGCCCAATGCCGGCATCCGTACTAAACAGCAGGAAACTTCGTCTAAAACTCAGGAGAAACGTTTCCGTGAAACTGCTCTGCTGTGCGTTCGTTCACCTAAGAGAGTTGAATCTATGTTGAGATTCAGCGAGTCAGAAACACGTTTCTTCTAGGAGCTGCGTTGGGATATTCCCGAGTGAATGGGACCATAGGCTGTACAGAGAAATATCTGCTTCTAAAACCAAAACGGAGCTATCTAACTGAATGGTTGTCAATGTGTGCATTCAACTGACAGAGTTAAACTCACGTGTGGATTCAGCGGTTTGCAAACCCTTTCTGTGCAGAATCCCAAAACCGGTATTTCCAGCCCAATGCCGGCATCTGTACTAAACAGCAGGAAACTTCGTCTAAAACTCAGGAGCAACGTTTCCTTGAAACTGCTCTGCTGTGCGTTCGATCACCTAAGAGAGTTGAATCTATGTTGAGATTCAGTGAATCAGAGACACGTTTCTTCTAGGAGGTGCGTTGGGATATTCCCGAGTGAATGGGACCATAGGCTGTACAGAGAAATATCTGCTCCTACAACCAAAAGGGTGGTATCTAACTGAATGGTTGTCAATGTGTGCATTCAACTGACAGAGTTAAACTCACGTTTGGATTCAGCGGTTTACAAACCCTTTCTGTGCAGAATCCCAAAACCGGTAATTCCAGCTCAATGCCGGCATCCGTACTAAACAGCAGGAAACTTCGTCTAAAACTCAGGAAAACGTTTCCTTGAAACTGCTCTGCTGTGCGTTCGTTCACCTAAGAGAGTTGAAACTATGTTGAGATTCAGCGAGTCAGAAACACGTTTCTTCTAGGAGGTGCGTTGGGATATTCCCGAGTGAATGGGACCATAGGCTGTACAGAGAAATATCTGCTTCTGAAACCAAAACGGAGCTATCTAACTGAATGGTTGTCAATGTGTGCATTCAACTGACAGAGTTAAACTCACGTGTGGATTCAGCGGTTTGCAAACCATTTCTGTGCAGAATCCCAAATCCGGTATGTCCAGCCCAATGCCGGCATCCGTACTGAACAGCAGGAAACTTCGTCTAAAACTCAGGAGAAACGTTTCCTTGAAACTGCTCTGCTGTGCGTTCGATCACCTAAGAGAGTTGAATCTATGTTGAGATTCAGCGAGTCAGAAACACGTTTCTTCTAGGAGCTGCGTTGGGATATTCCCGAGTGAATGGGACCATAGGCTGTACAGAGAAATATCTGCTTCTAAAACCAAAAGTGTGCTATCAAACTGAATGGTTGTCAATGTGTGCATTCAACTGACAGAGTTAAACTCACGTGTGGATTCAGCGGTTTGCAAACCCTTTCTGTGCAGAATCCCAAAACCGGTATTTCCAGCCCAATGCCGGCATCCGTACTAAACAGCAGGAAACTTCGTCTAAAACTCAGGAGCAACGTTTCCTTGAAACTGCTCTGCTGTGCGTTCGTTCACCTAAGAGAGTTGAATCTATGTTGAGATTCAGCGAGTCAGAAACACGTTTCTTCTAGGAGCTGCGTTGGGATATTCCCGAGTGAATGGGACCATAGGCTGTACAGAGAAATATCTGCTTCTAAAACCAAAACGGAGCTATCTAACTGAATGGTTGTCAATGTGTGCATTCAACTGACAGAGTTAAACTCACGTGTGGATTCAGCGGTTTGCAAACCATTTCTGTGCAGAATCCCAAATCCGGTATTTCCAGTCCAATGCCGGCATACGTACTAAACAGCAGGAAACTTCGTCTAAAACTCAGGAGAAACGTTTCCTTGAAACTGCTCTGCTGTGCGTTCGATCACCTAAGAGAGTTGAATCTATGTTGAGATTCAGCGAGTCAGAAACAGGTTTCTTCTAGGAGGTGCGTTGGGATATTCCCGAGTGAATGGGACCATAGGCTGTACAGAGAAATATCTGCTCCTACAACCAAAAGGGTGGTATCTAACTGAATGGTTGTCAATGTGTGCATTCAACTGACAGAGTTAAACTCACGTTTGGATTCAGCGGTTTACAAACCCTTTCTGTGCAGAATCCCAAAACCGGTAATTCCAGCTCAATGCCGGCATCCGTACTAAACAGCAGGAAACTTCGTCTAAAACTCAGGAAAACGTTTCCTTGAAACTGCTCTGCTGTGCGTTCGTTCACCTAAGAGAGTTGAATCTATGTTGAGATTCAGCGAGTCAGAAACACGTTTCTTCTAGGAGCTGCGTTAGGATATTCCCGAGTGAATGGGACCATAGTCTGTACAGAGAAATATCTGCTTCTAAAACCAAAAGTGTGCTATCTAACTGAATGGTTGTCAATGTGTGCATTCAACTGACAGAGTTAAACTCACGTGTGGATTCAGCGGTTTGTAACCCTTTCTGTGCAGAATCCCAAAACCGGTATTTCCAGCCCAATGCCGGCATCCGTACTAAACAGCAGGAAACTTCGTCTAAAACTCAGGAGAAACGTTTCCTTGAAACTACTCTGCTGTGCGTTCGTTCACCTAAGAGAGTTGAATCTATGTTGAGATTCAGCGAGTCAGAAACACGTTTCTTCTGGGAGCTGCTTTGGGATATTCCCGAGTGAATGGGACCATAGGCTGTACAGAGAAATATCTGCTTCTAAAACCAAAACGGAGCTATCTAAGTGAATGGTTGTCAATGTGTGCATTCAACTGACAGAGTTAAACTCACGTGTGGATTCAGCGGTTTGCAAACCCTTTCTGTGCAGAATCCCAAAACCGCTATTTCCAGCCCAATGCCGGCATACGTACTAAACAGCAGGAAACTTCGTCTGAAACTCAGGAGAAACGTTTCCTTGAAACTGCTCTGCTGTTCGTTCGTTCACCTAAGAGAGTTGAATCTATGTTGAGATTCAGCGAGTCAGAAACACGTTTCTTCTAGGAGCTGCGTTGGGATATTCCCGAGTGAATGGGACCATAGGCTGTACAGAGAAATATCTGCTTCTAAAACCAAAAGTGTGCTATCTAACTGAATGGTTGTCAATGTGTGCATTCAACTGACAGAGTTAAACTCACGTGTGGATTCAGCGGTTTGTAACCCTTTCTGTGCAGAATCCCAAAACCGGTATTTCCAGCCCAATGCCGGCATCCGTACTAAACAGCAGGAAACTTCGTCTAAAACTCAGGAGAAACGTTTCCTTGAAACTGCTCTGCTGTGCGTTCGTTCACCTAAGAGAGTTGAATCTATGTTGAGATTCAGCGAGTCAGAAACACGTTTCTTCTAGGAGCTGCGTTGGGATATTCCCGAGTGAATGGGACCATAGGCTGTACAGAGAAATATCTGCTTCTAAAACCAAAACGGAGCTATCTAACTGAATGGTTGTCAATGTGTGCATTCAACTGACAGAGTTAAACTCACGTGTGGATTCAGCGGTTTGCAAACCATTTCTGTGCAGAATCCCAAATCCGGTATTTCCTGCCCAATGCCGGCATACGTACTAAACAGCAGGAAACTTCGTCTAAAACTCAGGAGAAACGTTTCCTTGAAACTGCTCTGCTGTGCGTTTGATCACCTAAGAGAGTTGAATCTATGTTGAGATTCAGCGAGTCAGAAACACGTTTCTTCTAGGAGGTGCATTGGGATATTCCCGAGTGAATGGGACCATAGGCTGTACAGAGAAATATCTGCTCCTACAACCAAAAGGGTGGTATCTAACTGAATGGTTGTCAATGTGTGCATTCAACTGACAGAGTTAAACTCACGTTTGGATTCAGCGGTTTACAAACCCTTTCTGTGCAGAATCCCAAAACCGGTAATTCCAGCTCAATGCCGGCATCCGTACTAAACAGCAGGAAACTTCGTCTAAAACTCAGGAGAAACGTTTCCTTGAAACTGCTCTGCTGTGCGTTCGTTCACCTAAGAGAGTTGAATCTATGTTGAGATTCAGCGAGTCAGAAACACGTTTCTTCTAGGAGCTGCGTTGGGATATTCCCGAGTGAATGGGACCATAGGCTGTGCAGAGAAATATCTGCTTCTAAAACCAAAAGTGTGCTATCAAACTGAATGGTTGTCAATGTGTGCATTCAACTGACAGAGTTAAACTCACGTGTGGATTCAGCGGTTTGCAAACCCTTTCTGTGCAGAATCCCAAAACTGGTATTTCCAGCCCAATGCCGGCATCCGTACTAAACAGCAGGAAACTTCGTCTAAAACTCAGGAGAAACGTTTCCGTGAAACTGCTCTGCTGTGCGTTCGTTCACCTAAGAGAGTTGAATCTATGTTGAGATTCAGCGAGTCAGAAACACGTTTCTTCTAGGAGCTGCGTTGGGATATTCCCGAGTGAATGGGACCATAGGCTGTACAGAGAAATATCTGCTTCTAAAACCAAAACGGAGCTATCTAACTGAATGGTTGTCAATGTGTGCATTCAACTGACAGAGTTAAACTCACGTGTGGATTCAGCGGTTTGCAAACCCTTTCTGTGCAGAATCCCAAAACCGGTATTTCCAGCCCAATGCCGGCATCTGTACTAAACAGCAGGAAACTTCGTCTAAAACTCAGGAGCAACGTTTCCTTGAAACTGCTCTGCTGTGCGTTCGATCACCTAAGAGAGTTGAATCTATGTTGAGATTCAGTGAATCAGAGACACGTTTCTTCTAGGAGGTGCGTTGGGATATTCCCGAGTGAATGGGACCATAGGCTGTACAGAGAAATATCTGCTCCTACAACCAAAAGGGTGGTATCTAACTGAATGGTTGTCAATGTGTGCATTCAACTGACAGAGTTAAACTCACGTTTGGATTCAGCGGTTTACAAACCCTTTCTGTGCAGAATCCCAAAACCGGTAATTCCAGCTCAATGCCGGCATCCGTACTAAACAGCAGGAAACTTCGTCTAAAACTCAGGAAAACGTTTCCTTGAAACTGCTCTGCTGTGCGTTCGTTCACCTAAGAGAGTTGAAACTATGTTGAGATTCAGCGAGTCAGAAACACGTTTCTTCTAGGAGGTGCGTTGGGATATTCCCGAGTGAATGGGACCATAGGCTGTACAGAGAAATATCTGCTTCTGAAACCAAAACGGAGCTATCTAACTGAATGGTTGTCAATGTGTGCATTCAACTGACAGAGTTAAACTCACGTGTGGATTCAGCGGTTTGCAAACCATTTCTGTGCAGAATCCCAAATCCGGTATGTCCAGCCCAATGCCGGCATCCGTACTGAACAGCAGGAAACTTCGTCTAAAACTCAGGAGAAACGTTTCCTTGAAACTGCTCTGCTGTGCGTTCGATCACCTAAGAGAGTTGAATCTATGTTGAGATTCAGCGAGTCAGAAACACGTTTCTTCTAGGAGCTGCGTTGGGATATTCCCGAGTGAATGGGACCATAGGCTGTACAGAGAAATATCTGCTTCTAAAACCAAAAGTGTGCTATCAAACTGAATGGTTGTCAATGTGTGCATTCAACTGACAGAGTTAAACTCACGTGTGGATTCAGCGGTTTGCAAACCCTTTCTGTGCAGAATCCCAAAACCGGTATTTCCAGCCCAATGCCGGCATCCGTACTAAACAGCAGGAAACTTCGTCTAAAACTCAGGAGCAACGTTTCCTTGAAACTGCTCTGCTGTGCGTTCGTTCACCTAAGAGAGTTGAATCTATGTTGAGATTCAGCGAGTCAGAAACACGTTTCTTCTAGGAGCTGCGTTGGGATATTCCCGAGTGAATGGGACCATAGGCTGTACAGAGAAATATCTGCTTCTAAAACCAAAACGGAGCTATCTAACTGAATGGTTGTCAATGTGTGCATTCAACTGACAGAGTTAAACTCACGTGTGGATTCAGCGGTTTGCAAACCATTTCTGTGCAGAATCCCAAATCCGGTATTTCCAGTCCAATGCCGGCATACGTACTAAACAGCAGGAAACTTCGTCTAAAACTCAGGAGAAACGTTTCCTTGAAACTGCTCTGCTGTGCGTTCGATCACCTAAGAGAGTTGAATCTATGTTGAGATTCAGCGAGTCAGAAACAGGTTTCTTCTAGGAGGTGCGTTGGGATATTCCCGAGTGAATGGGACCATAGGCTGTACAGAGAAATATCTGCTCCTACAACCAAAAGGGTGGTATCTAACTGAATGGTTGTCAATGTGTGCATTCAACTGACAGAGTTAAACTCACGTTTGGATTCAGCGGTTTACAAACCCTTTCTGTGCAGAATCCCAAAACCGGTAATTCCAGCTCAATGCCGGCATCCGTACTAAACAGCAGGAAACTTCGTCTAAAACTCAGGAAAACGTTTCCTTGAAACTGCTCTGCTGTGCGTTCGTTCACCTAAGAGAGTTGAATCTATGTTGAGATTCAGCGAGTCAGAAACACGTTTCTTCTAGGAGCTGCGTTAGGATATTCCCGAGTGAATGGGACCATAGTCTGTACAGAGAAATATCTGCTTCTAAAACCAAAAGTGTGCTATCTAACTGAATGGTTGTCAATGTGTGCATTCAACTGACAGAGTTAAACTCACGTGTGGATTCAGCGGTTTGTAACCCTTTCTGTGCAGAATCCCAAAACCGGTATTTCCAGCCCAATGCCGGCATCCGTACTAAACAGCAGGAAACTTCGTCTAAAACTCAGGAGAAACGTTTCCTTGAAACTACTCTGCTGTGCGTTCGTTCACCTAAGAGAGTTGAATCTATGTTGAGATTCAGCGAGTCAGAAACACGTTTCTTCTGGGAGCTGCTTTGGGATATTCCCGAGTGAATGGGACCATAGGCTGTACAGAGAAATATCTGCTTCTAAAACCAAAACGGAGCTATCTAAGTGAATGGTTGTCAATGTGTGCATTCAACTGACAGAGTTAAACTCACGTGTGGATTCAGCGGTTTGCAAACCCTTTCTGTGCAGAATCCCAAAACCGCTATTTCCAGCCCAATGCCGGCATACGTACTAAACAGCAGGAAACTTCGTCTGAAACTCAGGAGAAACGTTTCCTTGAAACTGCTCTGCTGTTCGTTCGTTCACCTAAGAGAGTTGAATCTATGTTGAGATTCAGCGAGTCAGAAACACGTTTCTTCTAGGAGCTGCGTTGGGATATTCCCGAGTGAATGGGACCATAGGCTGTACAGAGAAATATCTGCTTCTAAAACCAAAAGTGTGCTATCTAACTGAATGGTTGTCAATGTGTGCATTCAACTGACAGAGTTAAACTCACGTGTGGATTCAGCGGTTTGTAACCCTTTCTGTGCAGAATCCCAAAACCGGTATTTCCAGCCCAATGCCGGCATCCGTACTAAACAGCAGGAAACTTCGTCTAAAACTCAGGAGAAACGTTTCCTTGAAACTGCTCTGCTGTGCGTTCGTTCACCTAAGAGAGTTGAATCTATGTTGAGATTCAGCGAGTCAGAAACACGTTTCTTCTAGGAGCTGCGTTGGGATATTCCCGAGTGAATGGGACCATAGGCTGTACAGAGAAATATCTGCTTCTAAAACCAAAACGGAGCTATCTAACTGAATGGTTGTCAATGTGTGCATTCAACTGACAGAGTTAAACTCACGTGTGGATTCAGCGGTTTGCAAACCATTTCTGTGCAGAATCCCAAATCCGGTATTTCCTGCCCAATGCCGGCATACGTACTAAACAGCAGGAAACTTCGTCTAAAACTCAGGAGAAACGTTTCCTTGAAACTGCTCTGCTGTGCGTTTGATCACCTAAGAGAGTTGAATCTATGTTGAGATTCAGCGAGTCAGAAACACGTTTCTTCTAGGAGGTGCATTGGGATATTCCCGAGTGAATGGGACCATAGGCTGTACAGAGAAATATCTGCTCCTACAACCAAAAGGGTGGTATCTAACTGAATGGTTGTCAATGTGTGCATTCAACTGACAGAGTTAAACTCACGTTTGGATTCAGCGGTTTACAAACCCTTTCTGTGCAGAATCCCAAAACCGGTAATTCCAGCTCAATGCCGGCATCCGTACTAAACAGCAGGAAACTTCGTCTAAAACTCAGGAAAACGTTTCCTTGAAACTGCTCTGCTGTGCGTTCGTTCACCTAAGAGAGTTGAATCTATGTTGAGATTCAGCGAGTCAGAAACACGTTTCTTCTAGGAGCTGCGTTAGGATATTCCCGAGTGAATGGGACCATAGGCTGTGCAGAGTAATATCTGCTTCTAAAACCAAAACGGAGCTATCTAACTGAATGGTTGTCAATGTGTGCATTCAATTGACAGAGTTAAACTCACGGGTGGATTCAGCGGTTTGCAAACCCTTTCTGTGCAGAATCCCAAAACCGGTATTTCCAGCACAATGCCGGCATCCGTACTAAACAGCAGGAAACTTCGTCTAAAACTCAGGAGAAACGTTTCCTTGAAACTGCTCTGCTGTGCGTTCTTTCACCTAAGAGAGTTGAATCTATGTTGAGATTCAGCGAGTCAGAAACACGTTTCTTCTAGGAGGTGCGTTGGGATATTCCCGAGTGAATGGGACCATAGGCTGTACAGAGAAATATCTGCTTCTAAAACCAAAACGGAGCTATCTAACTGAATGGTTGTCAATGTGTGCATTCAACTGACAGAGTTAAACTCACGTGTGGATTCAGCGATTTGCAAACCCTTTCTGTGCAGAATCCCAAAACCGGTATTTCCAGCCCAATGCCGGCATCCGTACTAAACAGCAGGAAACTTCGTCTAAAACTCAGGAGAAACGTTTCCTTGAAACTGCTCTGCTGTGCGTTCGTTCACCTAAGAGAGTTGAATCTATGTTGAGATTCAGCGAGTCAGAAACACGTTTCTTCTAGGAGCTGCGTTGGGATATTCCCGAGTGAATGGGACCATAGGCTGTACAGAGAAATATCTGCTTCTAAAACCAAAAGTGTGCTATCTAACTGAATGGTTGTCAATGTGTGCATTCAACTGACAGAGTTAAACTCACGTGTGGATTCAGCGGTTTGTAACCCTTTCTGTGCAGAATCCCAAAACTGGTATTTCCAGCCCAATGCCGGCATCCGTACTAAACAGCAGGAAACTTCGTCTAAAACTCAGGAGAAACGTTTCCTTGAAACTACTCTGCTGTGCGTTCGTTCACCTAAGAGAGTTGAATCTATGTTGAGATTCAGCGAGTCAGAAACACGTTTCTTCTGGGAGCTGCTTTGGGATATTCCCGAGTGAATGGGACCATAGGCTGTACAGAGAAATATCTGCTTCTAAAACCAAAACGGAGCTATCTAAGTGAATGGTTGTCAATGTGTGCATTCAACTGACAGAGTTAAACTCACGTGTGGATTCAGCGGTTTGCAAACCCTTTCTGTGCAGAATCCCAAAACCGCTATTTCCAGCCCAATGCCGGCATACGTACTAAACAGCAGGAAACTTCGTCTAAAACTCAGGAGAAACGTTTCCTTGAAACTGCTCTGCTGTGCGTTCGTTCACCTAAGAGAGTTGAATCTATGTTGAGATTCAGCGAGTCAGAAACACGTTTCTTCTAGGAGCTGCGTTGGGATATTCCCGAGTGAATGGGACCATAGGCTGTACAGAGAAATATCTGCTTCTAAAACCAAAAGTGTGCTATCTAACTGAATGGTTGTCAATGTGTGCATTCAACTGACAGAGTTAAACTCACGTGTGGATTCAGCGGTTTGTAACCCTTTCTGTGCAGAATCCCAAAACCGGTATTTCAAGCCCAATGCCGGCATCCGTACTAAACAGCAGGAAACTTCGTCTAAAACTCAGGAGAAACGTTTCCTTGAAACTGCTCTGCTGTGCGTTCGTTCACCTAAGAGAGTTGAATCTATGTTGAGATTCAGCGAGTCAGAAACACGTTTCTTCTAGGAGCTGCGTTGGGATATTCCCGAGTGAATGGGACCATAGGCTGTACAGAGAAATATCTGCTTCTAAAACCAAAACGGAGCTATCTAACTGAATGGTTGTCAATGTGTGCATTCAACTGACAGAGTTAAACTCACGTGTGGATTCAGCGGTTTGCAAACCATTTCTGTGCAGAATCCCAAATCCGGTATTTCCTGCCCAATGCCGGCATACGTACTAAACAGCAGGAAACTTCGTCTAAAACTCAGGAGAAACGTTTCCTTGAAACTGCTCTGCTGTGCGTTTGATCACCTAAGAGAGTTGAATCTATGTTGAGATTCAGCGAGTCAGAAACACGTTTCTTCTAGGAGGTGCATTGGGATATTCCCGAGTGAATGGGACCATAGGCTGTACAGAGAAATATCTGCTCCTACAACCAAAAGGGTGGTATCTAACTGAATGTTTGTCAATGTGTGCATTCAACTGACAGAGTTAAACTCACGTTTGGATTCAGCGGTTTACAAACCCTTTCTGTGCAGAATCCCAAAACCGGTAATTCCAGCTCAATGCCGGCATCCGTACTAAACAGCAGGAAACTTCGTCTAAAACTCAGGAAAACGTTTCCTTGAAACTGCTCTGCTGTGCGTTCGTTCACCTAAGAGAGTTGAATCTATGTTGAGATTCAGCGAGTCAGAAACACGTTTCTTCTAGGAGCTGCGTTAGGATATTCCCGAGTGAATGGGACCATAGGCTGTGCAGAGTAATATCTGCTTCTAAAACCAAAACGGAGCTATCTAACTGAATGGTTGTCAATGTGTGCATTCAATTGACAGAGTTAAACTCACGGGTGGATTCAGCGGTTTGCAAACCCTTTCTGTGCAGAATCCCAAAACCGGTATTTCCAGCACAATGCCGGCATCCGTACTAAACAGCAGGAAACTTCGTCTAAAACTCAGGAGAAACGTTTCCTTGAAACTGCTCTGCTGTGCGTTCGTTCACCTAAGAGAGTTGAATCTATGTTGAGATTCAGCGAGTCAGAAACACGTTTCTTCTAGGAGCTGCGTTGGGATATTCCCGAGTGAATGGGACCATAGGCTGTACAGAGAAATATCTGCTTCTAAAACCAAAAGTGTGCTATCTAACTGAATGGTTGTCAATGTGTGCATTCAACTGACAGAGTTAAACTCACGTGTGGATTCAGCGGTTTGTAACCCTTTCTGTGCAGAATCCCAAAACTGGTATTTCCAGCCCAATGCCGGCATCCGTACTAAACAGCAGGAAACTTCGTCTAAAACTCAGGAGAAACGTTTCCTTGAAACTGCTCTGCTGTGCGTTCGTTCACCTAAGAGAGTTGAATCTATGTTGAGATTCAGCGAGTCAGAAACACGTTTCTTCTAGGAGCTGCGTTGGGATATTCCCGAGTGAATGGGACCATAGGCTGTACAGAGAAATATCTGCTTCTAAAACCAAAAGTGTGCTATCTAACTGAATGGTTGTCAATGTGTGCATTCAACTGACAGAGTTAAACTCACGTGTGGATTCAGCGGTTTGTAACCCTTTCTGTGCAGAATCCCAAAACTGGTATTTCCAGCCCAATGCCGGCATCCGTACTAAACAGCAGGAAACTTCGTCTAAAACTCAGGAGAAACGTTTCCTTGAAACTGCTCTGCTGTGCGTTCGTTCACCTAAGAGAGTTGAATCTATGTTGAGATTCAGCGAGTGAGAAACACGTTTCTTCTAGGAGCTGCGTTGGGATATTCCCGAGTGAATGGGACCATAGGCTGTACAGAGAAATATCTGCTTCTAAAACCAAAACGGAGCTATCTAAGTGAATGGTTGTCAATGTGTGCATTCAACTGACAGAGTTAAACTCACGTGTGGATTCAGCGGTTTGCAATCCCTTTCTGTGCAGAATCCCAAAACCGGTATTTCCAGCCCAATGCCGGCATACGTACTAAACAGCAGGAAACTTCGTCTAAAACTCAGGAGAAACGTTTCCTTGAAACTGCTCTGCTGTGCGTTCGATCACCTTAGAGAGTTGAATCTATGTTGAGATTCAGCGAGTCAGAAACACGTTTCTTCTAGGAGGTGCGTTGGGATATTCCCGAGTGAATGGGACCATAGGCTGTACAGAGAAATATCTGCTCCTACAACCAAAAGGGTGGTATCTAACTGAATTGTTGTCAATGTGTGCATTCAACTGACAGAGTTAAACTCACGATTGGATTCAGCGGTTTACAAACCCTTTCTGTGCAGAATCCCAAAACCGGTAATTCCAGCTCAATGCCGGCATCCGTACTAAACAGCAGGAAACTTCGTCTAAAACTCAGGAAAACGTTTCCTTGAAACTGCTCTGCTGTGCGTTCGTTCACCTAAGAGAGTTGAAACTATGTTGAGATTCAGCGAGTCAGAAACACGTTTATGCTAGGAGCTGCGTTGGGATATTCCCGAGTGAATGGGACCATAGGCTGTACAGAGAAATATCTGCTTCTGAAACCAAAACGGAGCTATCTAACTGAATGGTTGTCAATGTGTGCATTCAACTGACAGAGTTAAACTCACGTGTGGATTCAGCGGTTTGCAAACCATTTCTGTGCAGAATCCCAAATCCGGTATGTCCAGCCCAATGCCGGCATCCGTACTAAACAGCAGGAAACTTCATCTAAAACTCAGGAGAAACGTTTCCTTGAAACTGCTCTGCTGTGCGTTCGTTCACCTAAGAGAGTTGAATCTATGTTGAGATTCAGCGAGTCAGAAACACGTTTCTTCTAGGAGCTGCGTTGGGATATTCCCGAGTGAATGGGACCATAGGCTGTACAGAGAAATATCTGCTTCTAAAACCAAAAGTGTGCTATCAAACTGAATGGTTATCAATGTGTGCATTCAACTGACAGAGTTAAACTCACTTGTGGATTCAGCGGTTTGCAAACCCTTTCTGTGCAGAATCCCAAAACCGGTATTTCCAGCCCAATGCCGGCATACGTACTAAACAGCAGGAAACTTCGTCTAAAACTCAGGAGAAACGTTTCCTTGAAACTGCTCTGCTGTGCGTTCGTTCACCTAAGAGAGTTGAATCTATGTTGAGATTCAGCGAGTCAGAAACACGTTTCTTCTAGGAGCTGCGTTGGGATATTCCCGAGTGAATGGGACCATAGGCTGTGCAGAGAAATATCTGCTTCTAAAACCAAAAGTGTGCTATCAAACTGAATGGTTGTCAATGTGTGCATTCAACTGACAGAGTTAAACTCACGTGTGGATTCAGCGGTTTGCAAACCCTTTCTGTGCAGAATCCCAAAACTGGTATTTCCAGCCCAATGCCGGCATCCGTACTAAACAGCAGGAAACTTCGTCTAAAACTCAGGAGAAACGTTTCCTTGAAACTGCTCTGCTGTGCGTTCGTTCACCTAAGAGAGTTGAATCTATGTTGAGATTCAGCGAGTCAGAAACACGTTTCTTCTAGGAGCTGCGTTGGGATATTCCCGAGTGAATGGGACCATAGGCTGTACAGAGAAATATCTGCTTCTAAAACCAAAACGGAGCTATCTAACTGAATGGTTGTCAATGTGTGCATTCAACTGACAGAGTTAAACTCACGTGTGGATTCAGCGGTTTGCAAACCCTTTCTGTGCAGAATCCCAAAACCGGTATTTCCAGCCCAATGCCGGCATCTGTACTAAACAGCAGGAAACTTCGTCTAAAACTCAGGAGCAACGTTTCCTTGAAACTGCTCTGCTGTGCGTTCGATCACCTAAGAGAGTTGAATCTATGTTGAGATTCAGTGAATCAGAGACACGTTTCTTCTAGGAGGTGCGTTGGGATATTCCCGAGTGAATGGGACCATAGGCTGTACAGAGAAATATCTGCTCCTACAACCAAAAGGGTGGTATCTAACTGAATGGTTGTCAATGTGTGCATTCAACTGACAGAGTTAAACTCACGTTTGGATTCAGCGGTTTACAAACCCTTTCTGTGCAGAATCCCAAAACCGGTAATTCCAGCTCAATGCCGGCATCCGTACTAAACAGCAGGAAACTTCGTCTAAAACTCAGGAAAACGTTTCCTTGAAACTGCTCTGCTGTGCGTTCGTTCACCTAAGAGAGTTGAAACTATGTTGAGATTCAGCGAGTCAGAAACACGTTTCTTCTAGGAGGTGCGTTGGGATATTCCCGAGTGAATGGGACCATAGGCTGTACAGAGAAATATCTGCTTCTGAAACCAAAACGGAGCTATCTAACTGAATGGTTGTCAATGTGTGCATTCAACTGACAGAGTTAAACTCACGTGTGGATTCAGCGGTTTGCAAACCATTTCTGTGCAGAATCCCAAATCCGGTATGTCCAGCCCAATGCCGGCATCCGTACTGAACAGCAGGAAACTTCGTCTAAAACTCAGGAGAAACGTTTCCTTGAAACTGCTCTGCTGTGCGTTCGATCACCTAAGAGAGTTGAATCTGTGTTGAGATTCAGCGAGTCAGAAACACGTTTCTTCTAGGAGCTGCGTTTTGATATTCCCGAGTGAATGGGACCATAGGCTGTACAGAGAAATATCTGCTTCTAAAACCAAAAGTGTGCTATCAAACTGAATGGTTGTCAATGTGTGCATTCAACTGACAGAGTTAAACTCACGTGTGGATTCAGCGGTTTGCAAACCCTTTCTGTGCAGAATCCCAAAACCGGTATTTCCAGCCCAATGCCGGCATCCGTACTAAACAGCAGGAAACTTCGTCTAAAACTCAGGAGCAACGTTTCCTTGAAACTGCTCTGCTGTGCGTTCGTTCACCTAAGAGAGTTGAATCTATGTTGAGATTCAGCGAGTCAGAAACACGTTTCTTCTAGGAGCTGCGTTGGGATATTCCCGAGTGAATGGGACCATAGGCTGTACAGAGAAATATCTGCTTCTAAAACCAAAACGGAGCTATCTAACTGAATGGTTGTCAATGTGTGCATTCAACTGACAGAGTTAAACTCACGTGTGGATTCAGCGGTTTGCAATCCCTTTCTGTGCAGAATCCCAAAACCGGTATTTCCAGCCCAATGCCGGCATACGTACTAAACAGCAGGAAACTTCGTCTAAAACTCAGGAGAAACGTTTCCTTGAAACTGCTCTGCTGTGCGTTCGATCACCTTAGAGAGTTGAATCTATGTTGAGATTCAGCGAGTCAGAAACACGTTTCTTCTAGGAGGTGCGTTGGGATATTCCCGAGTGAATGGGACCATAGGCTGTACAGAGAAATATCTGCTCCTACAACCAAAAGGGTGGTATCTAACTGAATTGTTGTCAATGTGTGCATTCAACTGACAGAGTTAAACTCACGATTGGATTCAGCGGTTTACAAACCCTTTCTGTGCAGAATCCCAAAACCGGTAATTCCAGCTCAATGCCGGCATCCGTACTAAACAGCAGGAAACTTCGTCTAAAACTCAGGAAAACGTTTCCTTGAAACTGCTCTGCTGTGCGTTCGTTCACCTAAGAGAGTTGAAACTATGTTGAGATTCAGCGAGTCAGAAACACGTTTATGCTAGGAGCTGCGTTGGGATATTCCCGAGTGAATGGGACCATAGGCTGTACAGAGAAATATCTGCTTCTGAAACCAAAACGGAGCTATCTAACTGAATGGTTGTCAATGTGTGCATTCAACTGACAGAGTTAAACTCACGTGTGGATTCAGCGGTTTGCAAACCATTTCTGTGCAGAATCCCAAATCCGGTATGTCCAGCCCAATGCCGGCATCCGTACTAAACAGCAGGAAACTTCATCTAAAACTCAGGAGAAACGTTTCCTTGAAACTGCTCTGCTGTGCGTTCGTTCACCTAAGAGAGTTGAATCTATGTTGAGATTCAGCGAGTCAGAAACACGTTTCTTCTAGGAGCTGCGTTGGGATATTCCCGAGTGAATGGGACCATAGGCTGTACAGAGAAATATCTGCTTCTAAAACCAAAAGTGTGCTATCAAACTGAATGGTTATCAATGTGTGCATTCAACTGACAGAGTTAAACTCACTTGTGGATTCAGCGGTTTGCAAACCCTTTCTGTGCAGAATCCCAAAACCGGTATTTCCAGCCCAATGCCGGCATACGTACTAAACAGCAGGAAACTTCGTCTAAAACTCAGGAGAAACGTTTCCTTGAAACTGCTCTGCTGTGCGTTCGTTCACCTAAGAGAGTTGAATCTATGTTGAGATTCAGCGAGTCAGAAACACGTTTCTTCTAGGAGCTGCGTTGGGATATTCCCGAGTGAATGGGACCATAGGCTGTGCAGAGAAATATCTGCTTCTAAAACCAAAAGTGTGCTATCAAACTGAATGGTTGTCAATGTGTGCATTCAACTGACAGAGTTAAACTCACGTGTGGATTCAGCGGTTTGCAAACCCTTTCTGTGCAGAATCCCAAAACTGGTATTTCCAGCCCAATGCCGGCATCCGTACTAAACAGCAGGAAACTTCGTCTAAAACTCAGGAGAAACGTTTCCTTGAAACTGCTCTGCTGTGCGTTCGTTCACCTAAGAGAGTTGAATCTATGTTGAGATTCAGCGAGTCAGAAACACGTTTCTTCTAGGAGCTGCGTTGGGATATTCCCGAGTGAATGGGACCATAGGCTGTACAGAGAAATATCTGCTTCTAAAACCAAAACGGAGCTATCTAACTGAATGGTTGTCAATGTGTGCATTCAACTGACAGAGTTAAACTCACGTGTGGATTCAGCGGTTTGCAAACCCTTTCTGTGCAGAATCCCAAAACCGGTATTTCCAGCCCAATGCCGGCATCTGTACTAAACAGCAGGAAACTTCGTCTAAAACTCAGGAGCAACGTTTCCTTGAAACTGCTCTGCTGTGCGTTCGATCACCTAAGAGAGTTGAATCTATGTTGAGATTCAGTGAATCAGAGACACGTTTCTTCTAGGAGGTGCGTTGGGATATTCCCGAGTGAATGGGACCATAGGCTGTACAGAGAAATATCTGCTCCTACAACCAAAAGGGTGGTATCTAACTGAATGGTTGTCAATGTGTGCATTCAACTGACAGAGTTAAACTCACGTTTGGATTCAGCGGTTTACAAACCCTTTCTGTGCAGAATCCCAAAACCGGTAATTCCAGCTCAATGCCGGCATCCGTACTAAACAGCAGGAAACTTCGTCTAAAACTCAGGAAAACGTTTCCTTGAAACTGCTCTGCTGTGCGTTCGTTCACCTAAGAGAGTTGAAACTATGTTGAGATTCAGCGAGTCAGAAACACGTTTCTTCTAGGAGGTGCGTTGGGATATTCCCGAGTGAATGGGACCATAGGCTGTACAGAGAAATATCTGCTTCTGAAACCAAAACGGAGCTATCTAACTGAATGGTTGTCAATGTGTGCATTCAACTGACAGAGTTAAACTCACGTGTGGATTCAGCGGTTTGCAAACCATTTCTGTGCAGAATCCCAAATCCGGTATGTCCAGCCCAATGCCGGCATCCGTACTGAACAGCAGGAAACTTCGTCTAAAACTCAGGAGAAACGTTTCCTTGAAACTGCTCTGCTGTGCGTTCGATCACCTAAGAGAGTTGAATCTATGTTGAGATTCAGCGAGTCAGAAACACGTTTCTTCTAGGAGCTGCGTTGGGATATTCCCGAGTGAATGGGACCATAGGCTGTACAGAGAAATATCTGCTTCTAAAACCAAAAGTGTGCTATCAAACTGAATGGTTGTCAATGTGTGCATTCAACTGACAGAGTTAAACTCACGTGTGGATTCAGCGGTTTGCAAACCCTTTCTGTGCAGAATCCCAAAACCGGTATTTCCAGCCCAATGCCGGCATCCGTACTAAACAGCAGGAAACTTCGTCTAAAACTCAGGAGCAACGTTTCCTTGAAACTGCTCTGCTGTGCGTTCGTTCACCTAAGAGAGTTGAATCTATGTTGAGATTCAGCGAGTCAGAAACACGTTTCTTCTAGGAGCTGCGTTGGGATATTCCCGAGTGAATGGGACCATAGGCTGTACAGAGAAATATCTGCTTCTAAAACCAAAACGGAGCTATCTAACTGAATGGTTGTCAATGTGTGCATTCAACTGACAGAGTTAAACTCACGTGTGGATTCAGCGGTTTGCAAACCATTTCTGTGCAGAATCCCAAATCCGGTATTTCCAGTCCAATGCCGGCATACGTACTAAACAGCAGGAAACTTCGTCTAAAACTCAGGAGAAACGTTTCCTTGAAACTGCTCTGCTGTGCGTTCGATCACCTAAGAGAGTTGAATCTATGTTGAGATTCAGCGAGTCAGAAACAGGTTTCTTCTAGGAGGTGCGTTGGGATATTCCCGAGTGAATGGGACCATAGGCTGTACAGAGAAATATCTGCTCCTACAACCAAAAGGGTGGTATCTAACTGAATGGTTGTCAATGTGTGCATTCAACTGACAGAGTTAAACTCACGTTTGGATTCAGCGGTTTACAAACCCTTTCTGTGCAGAATCCCAAAACCGGTAATTCCAGCTCAATGCCGGCATCCGTACTAAACAGCAGGAAACTTCGTCTAAAACTCAGGAAAACGTTTCCTTGAAACTGCTCTGCTGTGCGTTCGTTCACCTAAGAGAGTTGAATCTATGTTGAGATTCAGCGAGTCAGAAACACGTTTCTTCTAGGAGCTGCGTTAGGATATTCCCGAGTGAATGGGACCATAGGCTGTACAGAGAAATATCTGCTTCTAAAACCAAAAGTGTGCTATCTAACTGAATGGTTGTCAATGTGTGCATTCAACTGACAGAGTTAAACTCACGTGTGGATTCAGCGGTTTGTAACCCTTTCTGTGCAGAATCCCAAAACCGGTATTTCCAGCCCAATGCCGGCATCCGTACTAAACAGCAGGAAACTTCGTCTAAAACTCAGGAGAAACGTTTCCTTGAAACTGCTCTGCTGTGCGTTCGTTCACCTAAGAGAGTTGAATCTATGTTGAGATTCAGCGAGTCAGAAACACGTTTCTTCTAGGAGCTGCGTTGGGATATTCCCGAGTGAATGGGACCATAGGCTGTACAGAGAAATATCTGCTTCTAAAACCAAAACGGAGCTATCTAACTGAATGGTTGTCAATGTGTGCATTCAACTGACAGAGTTAAACTCACGTGTGGATTCAGCGGTTTGCAAACCATTTCTGTGCAGAATCCCAAATCCGGTATTTCCAGCCCAATGCCGGCATACGTACTAAACAGCAGGAAACTTCGTCTAAAACTCAGGAGAAACGTTTCCTTGAAACTGCTCTGCTGTGCGTTCGATCACCTAAGAGAGTTGAATCTATGTTGAGATTCAGCGAGTCAGAAACAGGTTTCTTCTAGGAGGTGCGTTGGGATATTCCCGAGTGAATGGGACCATAGGCTGTACAGAGAAATATCTGCTCCTACAACCAAAAGGGTGGTATCTAACTGAATGGTTGTCAATGTGTGCATTCAACTGACAGAGTTAAACTCACGTTTGGATTCAGCGGTTTACAAACCCTTTCTGTGCAGAATCCCAAAACCGGTAATTCCAGCTCAATGCCGGCATCCGTACTAAACAGCAGGAAACTTCGTCTAAAACTCAGGAAAACGTTTCCTTGAAACTGCTCTGCTGTGCGTTCGTTCACCTAAGAGAGTTGAATCTATGTTGAGATTCAGCGAGTCAGATACACGTTTCTTCTAGGAGCTGCGTTGGGATATTCCCGAGTGAATGGGACCATAGGCTGTACAGAGAAATATCTGCTTCTAAAACCAAAACGGAGCTATCTAACTGAATGGTTGTCAATGTGTGCATTCAACTGACAGAGTTAAACTCACGTGTGGATTCAGCGATTTGCGAACCCTTTCTGTGCAGAATCCCAAAACCGGTATTTCCAGCCCAATGCCGGCATCCGTACTAAACAGCAGGAAACTTCGTCTAAAACTCAGGAGAAACGTTTCCTTGAAACTGCTCTGCTGTGCGTTCGTTCACCTAAGAGAGTTGAATCTATGTTGAGATTCAGCGAGTCAGAAACACGTTTCTTCTAGGAGCTGCGTTGGGATATTCCCGAGTGAATGGGACCATAGGCTGTACAGAGAAATATCTGCTTCTAAAACCAAAAGTGTGCTATCTAACTGAATGGTTGTCAATGTGTGCATTCAACTGACAGAGTTAAACTCACGTGTGGATTCAGCGGTTTGTAACCCTTTCTGTGCAGAATCCCAAAACTGGTATTTCCAGCCCAATGCCGGCATCCGTACTAAACAGCAGGAAACTTCGTCTAAAACTCAGGAGAAACGTTTCCTTGAAACTGCTCTGCTGTGCGTTCGTTCACCTAAGAGAGTTGAATCTATGTTGAGATTCAGCGAGTGAGAAACACGTTTCTTCTAGGAGCTGCGTTGGGATATTCCCGAGTGAATGGGACCATAGGCTGTACAGAGAAATATCTGCTTCTAAAACCAAAACGGAGCTATCTAAGTGAATGGTTGTCAATGTGTGCATTCAACTGACAGAGTTAAACTCACGTGTGGATTCAGCGGTTTGCAATCCCTTTCTGTGCAGAATCCCAAAACCGGTATTTCCAGCCCAATGCCGGCATACGTACTAAACAGCAGGAAACTTCGTCTAAAACTCAGGAGAAACGTTTCCTTGAAACTGCTCTGCTGTGCGTTCGATCACCTTAGAGAGTTGAATCTATGTTGAGATTCAGCGAGTCAGAAACACGTTTCTTCTAGGAGGTGCGTTGGGATATTCCCGAGTGAATGGGACCATAGGCTGTACAGAGAAATATCTGCTCCTACAACCAAAAGGGTGGTATCTAACTGAATTGTTGTCAATGTGTGCATTCAACTGACAGAGTTAAACTCACGATTGGATTCAGCGGTTTACAAACCCTTTCTGTGCAGAATCCCAAAACCGGTAATTCCAGCTCAATGCCGGCATCCGTACTAAACAGCAGGAAACTTCGTCTAAAACTCAGGAAAACGTTTCCTTGAAACTGCTCTGCTGTGCGTTCGTTCACCTAAGAGAGTTGAAACTATGTTGAGATTCAGCGAGTCAGAAACACGTTTATGCTAGGAGCTGCGTTGGGATATTCCCGAGTGAATGGGACCATAGGCTGTACAGAGAAATATCTGCTTCTGAAACCAAAACGGAGCTATCTAACTGAATGGTTGTCAATGTGTGCATTCAACTGACAGAGTTAAACTCACGTGTGGATTCAGCGGTTTGCAAACCATTTCTGTGCAGAATCCCAAATCCGGTATGTCCAGCCCAATGCCGGCATCCGTACTAAACAGCAGGAAACTTCATCTAAAACTCAGGAGAAACGTTTCCTTGAAACTGCTCTGCTGTGCGTTCGTTCACCTAAGATAGTTGAATCTATGTTGAGATTCAGCGAGTCAGAAACACGTTTCTTCTAGGAGCTGCATTGGGATATTCCCGAGTGAATGGGACCATAGGCTGTACAGAGAAATATCTGCTTCTAAAACCAAAAGTGTGCTATCAAACTGAATGGTTATCAATGTGTGCATTCAACTGACAGAGTTAAACTCACGTGTGGATTCAGCGGTTTGCAAACCCTTTCTGTGCAGAATCCCAAAACCGGTATTTCCAGCCCAATGCCGGCATACGTACTAAACAGCAGGAAACTTCGTCTAAAACTCAGGAGAAACGTTTCCTTGAAACTGCTCTGCTGTACGTTCGTTCACCTAAGAGAGTTGAATCTATGTTGAGATTCAGCGAGTCAGAAACACGTTTCTTCTAGGCGCTGCGTTGGGATATTCCCGAGTGAATGGGACCATAGGCTGTACAGAGAAATATCTGCTTCTAAAACCAAAAGTTTGCTATCAAACTGAATGGTTGTCAATGTGTGCATTCAACTGACAGAGTTAAACTCACGTGTGGATTCAGCGGTTTGCAAACCCTTTCTGTGCAGAATCCCAAAACTGGTATTTCCAGCCCAATGCCGGCATCCGTACTAAACAGCAGGAAACTTCGTCTAAAACTCAGGAGAAACGTTTCCTTGAAACTGCTCTGCTGTGCGTTCGTTCACCTAAGAGAGTTGAATCTATGTTGAGATTCAGCGAGTCAGAAACACGTTTCTTCTAGGAGCTGCGTTGGGATATTCCCGAGTGAATGGGACCATAGGCTGTACAGAGAAATATCTGCTTCTAAAACCAAAACGGAGCTATCTAACTGAATGGTTGTCAATGTGTGCATTCAACTGACAGAGTTAAACTCACGTGTGGATTCAGCGGTTTGCAAACCCTTTCTGTGCAGAATCCCAAAACCGGTATTTCCAGCCCAATGCCGGCATCTGTACTAAACAGCAGGAAACTTCGTCTAAAACTCAGGAGCAACGTTTCCTTGAAACTGCTCTGCTGTGCGTTCGATCACCTAAGAGAGTTGAATCTATGTTGAGATTCAGTGAATCAGAGACACGTTTCTTCTAGGAGGTGCGTTGGGATATTCCCGAGTGAATGGGACGATAGGCTGTACAGAGAAATATCTGCTCCTACAACCAAAAGGGTGGTATCTAACTGAATGGTTGTCAATGTGTGCATTCAACTGACAGAGTTAAACTCACGTTTGGATTCAGCGGTTTACAAACCCTTTCTGTGCAGAATCCCAAAACCGGTAATTCCAGCTCAATGCCGGCATCCGTACTAAACAGCAGGAAACTTCGTCTAAAACTCAGGAAAACGTTTCCTTGAAACTGCTCTGCTGTGCGTTCGTTCACCTAAGAGAGTTGAAACTATGTTGAGATTCAGCGAGTCAGAAACACGTTTCTTCTAGGAGGTGCGTTGGGATATTCCCGAGTGAATGGGACCATAGGCTGTACAGAGAAATATCTGCTTCTGAAACCAAAACGGAGCTATCTAACTGAATGGTTGTCAATGTGTGCATTCAACTGACAGAGTTAAACTCACGTGTGGATTCAGCGGTTTGCAAACCATTTCTGTGCAGAATCCCAAATCCGGTATGTCCAGCCCAATGCCGGCATCCGTACTGAACAGCAGGAAACTTCGTCTAAAACTCAGGAGAAACGTTTCCTTGAAACTGCTCTGCTGTGCGTTCGATCACCTAAGAGAGTTGAATCTATGTTGAGATTCAGCGAGTCAGAAACACGTTTCTTCTAGGAGCTGCGTTGGGATATTCCCGAGTGAATGGGACCATAGGCTGTACAGAGAAATATCTGCTTCTAAAACCAAAAGTGTGCTATCAAACTGAATGGTTGTCAATGTGTGCATTCAACTGACAGAGTTAAACTCACGTGTGGATTCAGCGGTTTGCAAACCCTTTCTGTGCAGAATCCCAAAACCGGTATTTCCAGCCCAATGCCGGCATCCGTACTAAACAGCAGGAAACTTCGTCTAAAACTCAGGAGCAACGTTTCCTTGAAACTGCTCTGCTGTGCGTTCGTTCACCTAAGAGAGTTGAATCTATTTTGAGATTCAGCGAGTCAGAAACACGTTTCTTCTAGGAGCTGCGTTGGGATATTCCCGAGTGAATGGGACCATAGGCTGTACAGAGAAATATCTGCTTCTAAAACCAAAACGGAGCTATCTAACTGAATGGTTGTCAATGTGTGCATTCAACTGACAGAGTTAAACTCACGTGTGGATTCAGCGGTTTGCAAACCCTTTCTGTGCAGAATCCCAAATCCGGTATTTCCAGCCCAATGCCGGCATACGTACTAAACAGCAGGAAACTTCGTCTAAAACTCAGGAGAAACGTTTCCTTGAAACTGCTCTGCTGTGCGTTCGATCACCTAAGAGAGTTGAATCTATGTTGAGATTCAGCGAGTCAGAAACACGTTTCTTCTAGGAGGTGCGTTGGGATATTCCCGAGTGAATGGGACCATAGGCTGTACAGAGAAATATCTGCTCCTACAACCAAAAGGGTGGTATCTAACTGAATGGTTGTCAATGTGTGCATTCAACTGACAGAGTTAAACTCACGTTTGGATTCAGCGGTTTACAAACCCTTTCTGTGCAGAATCCCAAAACCGGTAATTCCAGCTCAATGCCGGCATCCGTACTAAACAGCAGGAAACTTCGTCTAAAACTCAGGAAAACGTTTCCTTGAAACTGCTCTGCTGTGCGTTCGTTCACCTAAGAGAGTTGAATCTATGTTGAGATTCAGCGAGTCAGAAACACGTTTCTTCTAGGAGCTGCGTTAGGATATTCCCGAGTGAATGGGACCATAGGCTGTACAGAGAAATATCTGCTTCTAAAACCAAAAGTGTGCTATCAAACTGAATGGTTGTCAATGTGTGCATTCAATTGACAGAGTTAAACTCACGTGTGGATTCAGCGGTTTGCAAACCCTTTCTGTGCAGAATCCCAAAACCGGTATTTCCAGCACAATGCCGGCATACGTACTAAACAGCAGGAAACTTCGTATAAAACTCAGGAGAAACGTTTCCTTGAAACTGCTCTGCTGTGCGTTCGTTCACCTAAGAGAGTTGAATCTATGTTGAGATTCAGCGAGTCAGAAACACGTTTCTTCTAGGAGCTGCGTTGGGATATTCCCGAGTGAATGGGACCATAGGCTGTACAGAGAAATATCTGCTTCTAAAACCAAAAGTGTGCTATCTAACTGAATGGTTGTCAATGTGTGCATTCAACTGACAGAGTTAAACTCACGTGTGGATTCAGCGGTTTGTAACCCTTTCTGTGCAGAATCCCAAAACTGGTATTTCCAGCCCAATGCCGGCATCCGTACTAAACAGCAGGAAACTTCGTCTAAAACTCAGGAGAAACGTTTCCTTGAAACTGCTCTGCTGTGCGTTCGTTCACCTAAGAGCGTTGAATCTATGTTGAGATTCAGCGAGTCAGAAACACGTTTCTTCTAGGAGCTGCGTTGGGATATTCCCGAGTGAATGGGACCATAGGCTGTACAGAGAAATATCTGCTTCTAAAACCAAAACGGAGCTATCTAACTGAATGGTTGTCAATGTGTGCATTCAACTGACAGAGTTAAACTCACGTGTGGATTCAGCGATTTGCAAACCCTTTCTGTGCAGAATCCCAAATCCGGTATTTCCAGCCCAATGCCGGCATACGTACTAAACAGCAGGAAACTTCGTCTAAAACTCAGGAGAAACGTTTCCTTGAAACTGCTCTGCTGTGCGTTCGTTCACCTAAGAGAGTTGAATCTATGTTGAGATTCAGCGAGTCAGAAACACGTTTCTTCTAGGAGCTGCGTTGGGATATTCCCGAGTGAATGGGACCATAGGCTGTACAGAGAAATATCTGCTTCTAAAACCAAAACGGAGCTATCTAAGTGAATGGTTGTCAATGTGTGCATTCAACTGACAGAGTTAAACTCACGTGTGGATTCAGCGGTTTGCAAACCCTTTCTGTGCAGAATCCCAAAACCGGTATTTCCAGCCCAATGCCGGCATACGTACTAAACAGCAGGAAACTTCGTCTAAAACTCAGGAGAAACGTTTCCTTGAAACTGCTCTGCTGTGCGTTCGATCACCTAAGAGAGTTGAATCTATGTTGAGATTCAGCGAGTCAGAAACACGTTTCTTCTAGGAGGTGCATTGGGATATTCCCGAGTGAATGGGACCATAGGCTGTACAGAGAAATATCTGCTCCTACAACCAAAAGGGTGGTATCTAACTGAATTGTTGTCAATGTGTGCATTCAACTGACAGAGTTAAACTCACGATTGGATTCAGCGGTTTACAAACCCTTTCTGTGCAGAATCCCAAAACCGGTAATTCCAGCTCAATGCCGGCATCCGTACTAAACAGCAGGAAACTTCGTCTAAAACTCAGGAAAACGTTTCCTTGAAACTGCTCTGCTGTGCGTTCGTTCACCTAAGAGAGTTGAAACTATGTTGAGATTCAGCGAGTCAGAAACACGTTTATGCTAGGAGCTGCGTTGGGATATTCCCGAGTGAATGGGACCATAGGCTGTACAGAGAAATATCTGCTTCTGAAACCAAAACGGAGCTATCTAACTGAATGGTTGTCAATTTGTGCATTCAACTGACAGAGTTAAACTCACGTGTGGATTCAGCGGTTTGCAAACCATTTCTGTGCAGAATCCCAAATCCGGTATGTCCAGCCCAATGCCGGCATCCGTACTAAACAGCAGGAAACTTCGTCTAAAACTCAGGAGAAACGTTTCCTTGAAACTGCTCTGCTGTGCGTTCGTTCACCTAAGAGAGTTGAATCTATGTTGAGATTCAGCGAGTCAGAAACACGTTTCTTCTAGGAGCTGCGTTGGGATATTCCCGAGTGAATGGGACCATAGGCTGTACAGAGAAATATCTGCTTCTAAAACCAAAAGTGTGCTATCTAACTCAATGGTTATCAATGTGTGCATTCAACTGACAGAGTTAAACTCACGTGTGGATTCAGCGGTTTGCAAACCCTTTCTGTGCAGAATCCCAAAACCGGTATTTCCAGCCCAATGCCGGCATCCGTACTAAACAGCAGGAAACTTCGTCTAAAACTCAGGAGAAACGTTTCCTTGAAACTGCTCTGCTGTGCGTTCGTTCACCTAAGAGAGTTGAATCTATGTTGAGATTCAGCGAGTCAGAAACACGTTTCTTCTAGGAGCTGCGTTGGGATATTCCCGAGTGAATGGGACCATAGGCTGTACAGAGAAATATCTGCTTCTAAAACCAAAACGGAGCTATCTAACTGAATGTTTGTCAATGTGTGCATTCAACTGACAGAGTTAAACTCACTTGTGTATTCAGCGATTTGCAAACCCTTTCTGTGCAGAATCCCAAAACCGGTATTTCCAGCCCAATGCCGGCATACGTACTAAACAGCAGGAAACTTCGTCTAAAACTCAGGAGAAACGTTTCCTTGAAACTGCTCTGCTGTGCGTTCCTTCACCTAAGAGAGTTGAATCTATGTTGAGATTCAGCGAGTCAGAAACACGTTTCTTCTAGGAGCTGCGTTGGGATATTCCCGAGTGAATGGGACCATAGGCTGTACAGAGAAATATCTGCTTCTAAAACCAAAAGTGTGCTATCTAACTGAATGGTTGTCAATGTGTGCATTCAACTGACAGAGTTAAACTCACGTGTGGATTCAGCGGTTTGTAACCCTTTCTGTGCAGAATCCCAAAACTGGTATTTCCAGCCCAATGCCGGCATCCGTACTAAACAGCAGGAAACTTCGTCTAAAACTCAGGAGAAACGTTTCCTTGAAACTGCTCTGCTGTGCGTTCGTTCACCTAAGAGAGTTGAATCTATGTTGAGATTCAGCGAGTGAGAAACACGTTTCTTCTAGGAGCTGCGTTGGGATATTCCCGAGTGAATGGGACCATAGGCTGTACAGAGAAATATCTGCTTCTAAAACCAAAACGGAGCTATCTAAGTGAATGGTTGTCAATGTGTGCATTCAACTGACAGAGTTAAACTCACGTGTGGATTCAGCGGTTTGCAATCCCTTTCTGTGCAGAATCCCAAAACCGGTATTTCCAGCCCAATGCCGGCATACGTACTAAACAGCAGGAAACTTCGTCTAAAACTCAGGAGAAACGTTTCCTTGAAACTGCTCTGCTGTGCGTTCGATCACCTTAGAGAGTTGAATCTATGTTGAGATTCAGCGAGTCAGAAACACGTTTCTTCTAGGAGGTGCGTTGGGATATTCCCGAGTGAATGGGACCATAGGCTGTACAGAGAAATATCTGCTCCTACAACCAAAAGGGTGGTATCTAACTGAATTGTTGTCAATGTGCGCATTCAACTGACAGAGTTAAACTCACGATTGGATTCAGCGGTTTACAAACCCTTTCTGTGCAGAATCCCAAAACCGGTAATTCCAGCTCAATGCCGGCATCCGTACTAAACAGCAGGAAACTTCGTCTAAAACTCAGGAAAACGTTTCCTTGAAACTGCTCTGCTGTGCGTTCGTTCACCTAAGAGAGTTGAAACTATGTTGAGATTCAGCGAGTCAGAAACACGTTTATGCTAGGAGCTGCGTTGGGATATTCCCGAGTGAATGGGACCATAGGCTGTACAGAGAAATATCTGCTTCTGAAACCAAAACGGAGCTATCTAACTGAATGGTTGTCAATGTGTGCATTCAACTGACAGAGTTAAACTCACGTGTGGATTCAGCGGTTTGCAAACCATTTCTGTGCAGAATCCCAAATCCGGTATGTCCAGCCCAATGCCGGCATCCGTACTAAACAGCAGGAAACTTCATCTAAAACTCAGGAGAAACGTTTCCTTGAAACTGCTCTGCTGTGCGTTCGTTCACCTAAGAGAGTTGAATCTATGTTGAGATTCAGCGAGTCAGAAACACGTTTCTTCTAGGAGCTGCGTTGGGATATTCCCGAGTGAATGGGACCATAGGCTGTACAGAGAAATATCTGCTTCTAAAACCAAAAGTGTGCTATCAAACTGAATGGTTATCAATGTGTGCATTCAACTGACAGAGTTAAACTCACGTGTGGATTCAGCGGTTTGCAAACCCTTTCTGTGCAGAATCCCAAAACCGGTATTTCCAGCCCAATGCCGGCATCCGTACTAAACAGCAGGAAACTTCGTCTAAAACTCAGGAGAAACGTTTCCTTGAAACTGCTCTGCTGTGCGTTCGTTCAGCTAAGAGAGTTGAATCTATGTTGAGATTCAGCGAGTCAGAAACACGTTTCTTCTAGGAGCTGCGTTGGGATATTCCCGAGTGAATGGGACCATAGGCTGTACAGAGAAATATCTGCTTCTAAAACCAAAACGGAGCTATCTAACTGAATGGTTGTCAATGTGTGCATTCAACTGACAGAGTTAAACTCACGTGTGGATTCAGCGGTTTGCAAACCCTTTCTGTGCAGAATCCCAAAACTGGTATTTCCAGCCCAATGCCGGCATCCGTACTAAACAGCAGGAAACTTCGTCTAAAACTCAGGAGAAACGTTTCCTTGAAACTGCTCTGCTGCGCGTTCGTTCACCTAAGAGAGTTGAATCTATGTTGAGATTCAGCGAGTCAGAAACACGTTTCTTCTAGGAGCTGCGTTGGGATATTCCCGAGTGAATGGGACCATAGGCTGTACAGAGAAATATCTGCTTCTAAAACCAAAACGGAGCTATCTAACTGAATGGTTGTCAATGTGTGCATTCAACTGACAGAGTTAAACTCACGTGTGGATTCAGCGGTTTGCAAACCCTTTCTGTGCAGAATCCCAAAACCGGTATTTCCAGCCCAATGCCGGCATCCATACTAAACAGCAGGAAACTTCGTCTAAAACTCAGGAGAAACGTTTCCTTGAAACTGCTCTGCTGTGCGTTCGATCACCTAAGAGAGTTGAATCTATGTTGAGATTCAGTGAATCAGAGACACGTTTCTTCTAGGAGGTGCGTTGGGATATTCCCGAGTGAATGGGACCATAGGCTGTACAGAGAAATATCTGCTCCTACAACCAAAAGGGTGGTATCTAACTGAATGGTTGTCAATGTGTGCATTCAACTGACAGAGTTAAACTCACGTTTGGATTCAGCGGTTTACAAACCCTTTCTGTGCAGAATCCCAAAACCGGTAATTCCAGCTCAATGCCGGCATCCGTACTAAACAGCAGGAAACTTCGTCTAAAACTCAGGAAAACGTTTCCTTGAAACTGCTCTGCTGTGCGTTCGTTCACCTAAGAGAGTTGAAACTATGTTGAGATTCAGCGAGTCAGAAACACGTTTATGCTAGGAGCTGCGTTGGGATATTCCCGAGTGAATGGGACCATAGGCTGTACAGAGAAATATCTGCTTCTGAAACCAAAACGGAGCTATCTAACTGAATGGTTGTCAATGTGTGCATTCAACTGACAGAGTTAAACTCACGTGTGGATTCAGCGGTTTGCAAACCATTTCTGTGCAGAATCCCAAATCCGGTATGTCCAGCCCAATGCCGGCATCCGTACTGAACAGCAGGAAACTTCGTCTAAAACTCAGGAGAAACGTTTCCTTGAAACTGCTCTGCTGTGCGTTCGTTCACCTAAGAGAGTTGAATCTATGTTGAGATTCAGCGAGTCAGAAACACGTTTCTTCTAGGAGCTGCGTTGGGATATTCCCGAGTGAATGGGACCATAGGCTGTACAGAGAAATATCTGCTTCTAAAACCAAAAGTGTGCTATCAAACTGAATGGTTGTCAATGTGTGCATTCAACTGACAGAGTTAAACTCACGTGTGGATTCAGCGGTTTGCAAACCCTTTCTGTGCAGAATCCCAAAACCGGTATTTCCAGCCCAATGCCGGCATCCGTACTAAACAGCAGGAAACTTCGTCTAAAACTCAGGAGCAACGTTTCCTTGAAACTCCTCTGCTGTGCGTTCGTTCACCTAAGAGAGTTGAATCTATGTTGAGATTCAGCGAGTCAGAAACACGTTTCTTCTAGGAGCTGCGTTGGGATATTCCCGAGTGAATGGGACCATAGGCTGTACAGAGAAATATCTGCTTCTAAAACCAAAACGGAGCTATCTAACTGAATGGTTGTCAATGTGTGCATTCAACTGACAGAGTTAAACTCACGTGTGGATTCAGCGGTTTGCAAACCATTTCTGTGCAGAATCCCAAATCCGGTATTTCCAGCCCAATGCCGGCATACGTACTAAACAGCAGGAAACTTCGTCTAAAACTCAGGAGAAACGTTTCCTTGAAACTGCTCTGCTGTGCGTTCGATCACCTAAGAGAGTTGAATCTATGTTGAGATTCAGCGAGTCAGAAACAGGTTTCTTCTAGGAGGTGCGTTGGGATATTCCCGAGTGAATGGGACCATAGGCTGTACAGAGAAATATCTGCTCCTACAACCAAAAGGGTGGTATCTAACTGAATGGTTGTCAATGTGTGCATTCAACTGACAGAGTTAAACTCACGTTTGGATTCAGCGGTTTACAAACCCTTTCTGTGCAGAATCCCAAAACCGGTAATTCCAGCTCAATGCCGGCATCCGTACTAAACAGCAGGAAACTTCGTCTAAAACTCAGGAAAACGTTTCCTTGAAACTGCTCTGCTGTGCGTTCGTTCACCTAAGAGAGTTGAATCTATGTTGAGATTCAGCGAGTCAGAAACACGTTTCTTCTATTAGCTGCGTTAGGATATTCCCGAGTGAATGGGACCATAGGCTGTGCAGAGTAATATCTGCTTCTAAAACCAAAACGGAGCTATCTAACTGAATGGTTGTCAATGTGTGCATTCAATTGACAGAGTTAAACTCACGTGTGGATTCAGCGGTTTGCAAACCCTTTCTGTGCAGAATCCCAAAACCGGTATTTCCAGCACAATGCCGGCATACGTACTAAACAGCAGGAAACTTCGTATAAAACTCAGGAGAAACGTTTCCTTGAAACTGCTCTGCTGTGCGTTCGTTCACCTAAGAGAGTTGAATCTATGTTGAGATTCAGCGAGTCAGAAACACGTTTCTTCTAGGAGCTGCGTTGGGATATTCCCGAGTGAATGGGACCATAGGCTGTACAGAGAAATATCTGCTTCTAAAACCAAAAGTGTGCTATCTAACTGAATGGTTGTCAATGTGTGCATTCAACTGACAGAGTTAAACTCACGTGTGGATTCAGCGGTTTGCAAACCCTTTCTGTGCAGAATCCCAAAACTGGTATTTCCAGCCCAATGCCGGCATCCGTACTAAACAGCAGGAAACTTCGTCTAAAACTCAGGAGAAACGTTTCCTTGAAACTGCTCTGCTGTGCGTTCGTTCACCTAAGAGAGTTGAATCTATGTTGAGATTCAGCGAGTCAGAAACACGTTTCTTCTAGGAGCTGCGTTGGGATATTCCCGAGTGAATGGGACCATAGGCTGTACAGAGAAATATCTGCTTCTAAAACCAAAACGGAGCTATGTAACTGAATGGTTGTCAATGTGTGCATTCAACTGACAGAGTTAAACTCACGTGTGGATTCAGCGATTTGCAAACCCTTTCTGTGCAGAATCCCAAAACCGGTATTTCCAGCCCAATGCCGGCATACGTACTAAACAGCAGGAAACTTCGTCTAAAACTCAGGAGAAACGTTTCCTTGGAACTGCTCTGCTGTGCGTTCCTTCACCTAAGAGAGTTGAATCTATGTTGAGATTCAGCGAGTCAGAAACACGTTTCTTCTAGGAGCTGCGTTGGGATATTCCCGAGTGAATGGGACCATAGGCTGTACAGAGAAATATCTGCTTCTAAAACCAAAAGTGTGCTATCTAACTGAATGGTTGTCAATGTGTGCATTCAACTGACAGAGTTAAACTCACGTGTGGATTCAGCGGTTTGTAACCCTTTCTGTGCAGAATCCCAAAACTGGTATTTCCAGCCCAATGCCGGCATCCGTACTAAACAGCAGGAAACTTCGTCTAAAACTCAGGAGAAACGTTTCCTTGAAACTGCTCTGCTGTGCGTTCGTTCACCTAAGAGAGTTGAATCTATGTTGAGATTCAGCGAGTGAGAAACACGTTTCTTCTAGGAGCTGCGTTGGGATATTCCCGAGTGAATGGGACCATAGGCTGTACAGAGAAATATCTGCTTCTAAAACCAAAACGGAGCTATCTAAGTGAATGGTTGTCAATGTGTGCATTCAACTGACAGAGTTAAACTCACGTGTGGATTCAGCGGTTTGCAAACCCTTTCTGTGCAGAATCCCAAAACCGGTATTTCCAGCCCAATGCCGGCATACGTACTAAACAGCAGGAAACTTCGTCTAAAACTCAGGAGAAACGTTTCCTTGAAACTGCTCTGCTGTGCGTTCGATCACCTAAGAGAGTTGAATCTATGTTGAGATTCAGCGAGTCAGAAACACGTTTCTTCTAGGAGGTGCATTGGGATATTCCCGAGTGAATGGGACCATAGGCTGTACAGAGAAATATCTGCTCCTACAACCAAAAGGGTGGTATCTAACTGAATTGTAGTCAATGTGTGCATTCAACTGACAGAGTTAAACTCACGATTGGATTCAGCGGTTTACAAACCCTTTCTGTGCAGAATCCCAAAACCGGTAATTCCAGCTCAATGCCGGCATCCGTACTAAACAGCAGGAAACTTCGTCTAAAACTCAGGAAAACGTTTCCTTGAAACTGCTCTGCTGTGCGTTCGTTCACCTAAGAGAGTTGAAACTATGTTGAGATTCAGCGAGTCAGAAACACGTTTATGCTAGGAGCTGCGTTGGGATATTCCCGAGTGACTGGGACCATAGGCTGTACAGAGAAATATCTGCTTCTGAAACCAAAACGGAGCTATCTAACTGAATGGTTGTCATTGTGTGCATTCAACTGACAGAGTTAAACTCACGTGTGGATTCAGCGGTTTGCAAACCATTTCTGTGCAGAATCCCAAATCCGGTATGTCCAGCCCAATGCCGGCATCCGTACTAAACAGCAGGAAACTTCGTCTAAAACTCAGGAGAAACGTTTCCTTGAAACTGCTCTGCTGTGCGTTCGTTCACCTAAGAGAGTTGAATCTATGTTGAGATTCAGCGAGTCAGAAACACGTTTCTTCTAGGAGCTGCGTTGGGATATTCCCGAGTGAATGGGACCATAGGCTGTACAGAGAAATATCTGCTTCTAAAACCAAAAGTGTGCTATCAAACTGAATGGTTATCAATGTGTGCATTCAACTGACAGAGTTAAACTCACGTGTGGATTCAGCGGTTTGCAAACCCTTTCTGTGCAGAATCCCAAAACCGGTATTTCCAGCCCAATGCCGGCATCCGTACTAAACAGCAGGAAACTTCGTCTAAAACTCAGGAGAAACGTTTCCTTGAAACTGCTCTGCTGTGCGTTCGTTCACCTAAGAGAGTTGAATCTATGTTGAGATTCAGCGAGTCAGAAACACGTTTCTTCTAGGAGCTGCGTTGGGATATTCCCGAGTGAATGGGACCATAGGCTGTACAGAGAAATATCTGCTTCTAAAACCAAAACGGAGCTATCTAACTGAATGTTTGTCAATGTGTGCATTCAACTGACAGAGTTAAACTCACGTGTGGATTCAGCGATTTGCAAACCCTTTCTGTGCAGAATCCCAAAACCGGTATTTCCAGCCCAATGCCGGCATACGTACTAAACAGCAGGAAACTTCGTCTAAAACTCAGGAGAAACGTTTCCTTGAAACTGCTCTGCTGTGCGTTCCTTCACCTAAGAGAGTTGAATCTATGTTGAGATTCAGCGAGTCAGAAACACGTTTCTTCTAGGAGCTGCGTTGGGATATTCCCGAGTGAATGGGACCATAGGCTGTACAGAGAAATATCTGCTTCTAAAACCAAAAGTGTGCTATCTAACTGAATGGTTGTCAATGTGTGCATTCAACTGACAGAGTTAAACTCACGTGTGGATTCAGCGGTTTGTAACCCTTTCTGTGCAGAATCCCAAAACTGGTATTTCCAGCCCAATGCCGGCATCCGTACTAAACAGCAGGAAACTTCGTCTAAAACTCAGGAGAAACGTTTCCTTGAAACTGCTCTGCTGTGCGTTCGTTCACCTAAGAGAGTTGAATCTATGTTGAGATTCAGCGAGTGAGAAACACGTTTCTTCTAGGAGCTGCGTTGGGATATTCCCGAGTGAATGGGACCATAGGCTGTACAGAGAAATATCTGCTTCTAAATCCAAAACGGAGCTATCTAAGTGAATGGTTGTCAATGTGTGCATTCAACTGACAGAGTTAAACTCACGTGTGGATTCAGCGGTTTGCAAACCCTTTCTGTGCAGAATCCCAAAACCGGTATTTCCAGCCCAATGCCGGCATACGTACTAAACAGCAGGAAACTTCGTCTAAAACTCAGGAGAAACGTTTCCTTGAAACTGCTCTGCTGTGCGTTCGATCACCTAAGAGAGTTGAATCTATGTTGAGATTCAGCGAGTCAGAAACACGTTTCTTCTAGGAGGTGCGTTGGGATATTCCCGAGTGAATGGGACCATAGGCTGTACAGAGAAATATCTGCTCCTACAACCAAAAGGGTGGTATCTAACTGAATTGTTGTCAATGTGTGCATTCAACTGACAGAGTTAAACTCACGATTGGATTCAGCGGTTTACAAACCCTTTCTGTGCAGAATCCCAAAACCGGTAATTCCAGCTCAATGCCGGCATCCGTACTAAACAGCAGGAAACTTCGTCTAAAACTCAGGAAAACGTTTCCTTGAAACTGCTCTGCTGTGCGTTCGTTCACCTAAGAGAGTTGAAACTATGTTGAGATTCAGCGAGTCAGAAACACGTTTATGCTAGGAGCTGCGTTGGGATATTCCCGAGTGAATGGGACCATAGGCTGTACAGAGAAATATCTGCTTCTGAAACCAAAACGGAGCTATCTAACTGAATGTTTGTCAATGTGTGCATTCAACTGACAGAGTTAAACTCACGTGTGGATTCAGCGGTTTGCAAACCATTTCTGTGCAAAATCCCAAATCCGGTATGTCCAGCCCAATGCCGGCATCCGTACTAAACAGCAGGAAACTTCGTCTAAAACTCAGGAGAAACGTTTCCTTGAAACTGCTCTGCTGTGCGTTCGTTCACCTAAGAGAGTTGAATCTATGTTGAGATTCAGCGAGTCAGAAACACGTTTCTTCTAGGAGCTGCGTTGGGATATTCCCGAGTGAATGGGACCATAGGCTGTACAGAGAAATATCTGCTTCTAAAACCAAAAGTGTGCTATCAAACTGAATGGTTATCAAAGTGTGCATTCAACTGACAGAGTTAAACTCACGTGTGGATTCAGCGGTTTGCAAACCCTTTCTGTGCAGAATCCCAAAACCGGTATTTCCAGCCCAATGCCGGCATCCGTACTAAACAGCAGGAAACTTCGTCTAAAACTCAGGAGAAACGTTTCCTTGAAACTGCTCTGCTGTGCGTTCGTTCACCTAAGAGAGTTGAATCTATGTTGAGATTCAGCGAGTCAGAAACACGTTTCTTCTAGGAGCTGCGTTGGGATATTCCCGAGTGAATGGGACCATAGGCTGTACAGAGAAATATCTGCTTCTAAAACCAAAACGGAGCTATCTAACTGAATGTTTGTCAATGTGTGCATTCAACTGACAGAGTTAAACTCACGTGTGGATTCAGCGATTTGCAAACCCTTTCTGTGCAGAATCCCAAAACCGGTATTTCCAGCCCAATGCCGGCATACGTACTAAACAGCAGGAAACTTCGTCTAAAACTCAGGAGAAACGTTTCCTTGAAACTGCTCTGCTGTGCGTTCCTTCACCTAAGAGAGTTGAATCTATGTTGAGATTCAGCGAGTCAGAAACACGTTTCTTCTAGGAGCTGCGTTGGGATATTCCCGAGTGAATGGGACCATAGGCTGTACAGAGAAATATCTGCTTCTAAAACCAAAAGTGTGCTATCTAACTGAATGGTTGTCAATGTGTGCATTCAACTGACAGAGTTAAACTCACGTGTGGATTCAGCGGTTTGTAACCCTTTCTGTGCAGAATCCCAAAACTGGTATTTCCAGCCCAATGCCGGCATCCGTACTAAACAGCAGGAAACTTCGTCTAAAACTCAGGAGAAACGTTTCCTTGAAACTGCTCTGCTGTGCGTTCGTTCACCTAAGAGAGTTGAATCTATGTTGAGATTCAGCGAGTCAGAAACACGTTTCTTCTAGGAGCTGCGTTGGGATATTCCCGAGTGAATGGGACCATAGGCTGTACAGAGAAATATCTGCTTCTAAATCCAAAACGGAGCTATCTAAGTGAATGGTTGTCAATGTGTGCATTCAACTGACAGAGTTAAACTCACGTGTGGATTCAGCGGTTTGCAAACCCTTTCTGTGCAGAATCCCAAAACCGGTATTTCCAGCCCAATGCCGGCATACGTACTAAACAGCAGGAAACTTCGTCTAAAACTCAGGAGAAACGTTTCCTTGAAACTGCTCTGCTGTGCGTCCGATCACCTAAGAGAGTTGAATCTATGTTGAGATTCAGCGAGTCAGAAACACGTTTCTTCTAGGAGGTGCGTTGGGATATTCCCGAGTGAATGGGACCATAGGCTGTACAGAGAAATATCTGCTCCTACAACCAAAAGGGTGGTATCTAACTGAATTGCTGTCAATGTGTGCATTCAACTGACAGAGTTAAACTCACGATTGGATTCAGCGGTTTACAAACCCTTTCTGTGCAGAATCCCAAAACCGGTAATTCCAGCTCAATGCCGGCATCCGTACTAAACAGCAGGAAACTTCGTCTAAAACTCAGGAAAACGTTTCCTTGAAACTGCTCTGCTGTGCGTTCGTTCACCTAAGAGAGTTGAAACTATGTTGAGATTCAGCGAGTCAGAAACACGTTTATGCTAGGAGCTGCGTTGGGATATTCCCGAGTGAATGGGACCATAGGCTGTACAGAGAAATATCTGCTTCTGAAACCAAAACGGAGCTATCTAACTGAATGTTTGTCAATGTGTGCATTCAACTGACAGAGTTAAACTCACGTGTGGATTCAGCGGTTTGCAAACCATTTCTGTGCAGAATCCCAAATCCGGTATGTCCAGCCCAATGCCGGCATCCGTACTAAACAGCAGGAAACTTCGTCTAAAACTCAGGAGAAACGTTTCCTTGAAACTGCTCTGCTGTGCGTTCGTTCACCTAAGAGAGTTGAATCTATGTTGAGATTCAGCGAGTCAGAAACACGTTTCTTCTAGGAGCTGCGTTGGGATATTCCCGAGTGAATGGGACCATAGGCTGTACAGAGAAATATCTGCTTCTAAAACCAAAAGTGTGCTATCAAACTGAATGGTTATCAATGTGTGCATTCAACTGACAGAGTTAAACTCACGTGTGGATTCAGCGGTTTGCAAACCCTTTCTGTGCAGAATCCCAAAACCGGTATTTCCAGCCCAATGCCGGCATCCGTACTAAACAGCAGGAAACTTCGTCTAAAACTCAGGAGAAACGTTTCCTTGAAACTGCTCTGCTGTGCGTTCGTTCACCTAAGAGAGTTGAATCTATGTTGAGATTCAGCGAGTCAGAAACACGTTTCTTCTAGGAGCTGAGTTGGGATATTCCCGAGTGAATGGGACCATAGGCTGTACAGAGAAATATCTGCTTCTAAAACCAAAAGTGTGCTATCAAACTGAATGGTTGTCAATGTGTGCATTCAACTGACAGAGTTAAACTCACGTGTGGATTCAGCGGTTTGCAAACCCTTTCTGTGCAGAATCCCAAAACTGGTATTTCCAGCCCAATGCCGGCATCCGTACTAAACAGCAGGAAACTTCGTCTAAAACTCAGGAGAAACGTTTCCTTGAAACTGCTCTGCTGTGCGTTCGTTCACCTAAGAGAGTTGAATCTATGTTGAGATTCAGCGAGTCAGAAACACGTTTCTTCTAGGAGCTGCGTTGGGATATTCCCGAGTGAATGGGACCATAGGCTGTACAGAGAAATATCTGCTTCTAAAACCAAAACGGAGCTATCTAACTGAATGGTTGTCAATGTGTGCATTCAACTGACAGAGTTAAACTCACGTGTGGATTCAGCGGTTTGCAAACCCTTTCTGTGCAGAATCCCAAAACCGGTATTTCCAGCCCAATGTCGGCATCCGTACTAAACAGCAGGAAACTTCGTCTAAAACTCAGGAGAAACGTTTCCTTGAAACTGCTCTGCTGTGCGTTCGATCACCTAAGAGAGTTGAATCTATGTTGAGATTCAGTGAATCAGAGACACGTTTCTTCTAGGAGGTGCGTTGGGATATTCCCGAGTGAATGGGACCATAGGCTGTACAGAGAAATATCTGCTCCTACAACCAAAAGGGTGGTATCTAACTGAATGGTTGTCAATGTGTGCATTCAACTGACAGAGTTAAACTCACGTTTCGATTCAGCGGTTTACAAACCCCTTCTGTGCAGAATCCCAAAACCGGTAATTCCAGCTCAATGCCGGCATCCGTACTAAACAGCAGGAAACTTCGTCTAAAACTCAGGAAAACGTTTCCTTGAAACTGCTCTGCTGTGCGTTCGTTCACCTAAGAGAGTTGAAACTATGTTGAGATTCAGCGAGTCAGAAACACGTTTATGCTAGGAGCTGCGTTGGGATATTCCCGAGTGAATGGGACCATAGGCTGTACAGAGAAATATCTGCTTCTGAAACCAAAACGGAGCTATCTAACTGAATGGTTGTCAATGTGTGCATTCAACTGACAGAGTTAAACTCACGTGTGGATTCAGCGGTTTGCAAACCATTTCTGTGCAGAATCCCAAATCCGGTATGTCCAGCCCAATGCCGGCATCCGTACTGAACAGCAGGAAACTTCGTCTAAAACTCAGGAGAAACGTTTCCTTGAAACTGCTCTGCTGTGCGTTCGATCACCTGAGAGAGTTGAATCTATGTTGAGATTCAGCGAGTCAGAAACACGTTTCTTCTAGGAGCTGCGTTGGGATATTCCCGAGTGAATGGGACCATAGGCTGTACAGAGAAATATCTGCTTCTAAATCCAAAAGTGTGCTATCAAACTGAATGGTTGTCAATGTGTGCATTCAACTGACAGAGTGAAACTCACGTGTGGATTCAGCGGTTTGCAAACCCTTTCTGTGCAGAATCCCAAAACCGGTATTTCCAGCCCAATGCCGGCATCCGTACTAAACAGCAGGAAACTTCGTCTAAAACTCAGGAGAAACGTTTCCTTGAAACTGCTCTGCTGTGCGTTCGTTCACCTAAGAGAGTTGAATCTATGTTGAGATTCAGCGAGTCAGAAACACGTTTCTTCTAGGAGCTGCGTTGGGATATTCCCGAGTGAATGGGACCATAGGCTGTACAGAGAAATATCTGCTTCTAAAATCAAAAGTGTGCTATCAAACTGAATGGTTGTCAATGTGTGCATTCAACTGACAGAGTTAAACTCACGTGTGGATTCAGCGGTTTGCAAACCCTTTCTGTGCAGAATCCCAAAACTGGTATTTCCAGCCCAATGCCGGCATCCGTACTAAACAGCAGGAAACTTCGTCTAAAACTCAGGAGAAACGTTTCCTTGAAACTGCTCTGCTGTGCGTTCGTTCACCTAAGAGAGTTGAATCTATGTTGAGATTCAGCGAGTCAGAAACACGTTTCTTCTAGGAGCTGCGTTGGGATATTCCCGAGTGAATGGGACCATAGGCTGTACAGAGAAATATCTGCTTCTAAAACCAAAACGGAGCTATCTAACTGAATGGTTGTCAATGTGTGCATTCAACTGACAGAGTTAAACTCACGTGTGGATTCAGCGGTTTGCAAACCCTTTCTGTGCAGAATCCCAAAACCGGTATTTCCAGCCCAATGCCGGCATCCGTACTAAACAGCAGGAAACTTCGTCTAAAACTCAGGAGAAACGTTTCCTTGAAACTGCTCTGCTGTGCGTTCGATCACCTAAGAGAGGTGAATCTATGTTGAGATTCAGCGAGTCAGAGACACGTTTCTTCTAGGAGGTGCGTTGGGATATTCCCGAGTGAATGGGACCATAGGCTGTACAGAGAAATATCTGCTCCTACAACCAAAAGGGTGGTATCTAACTGAATGGTTGTCAATGTGTGCATTCAACTGACAGAGTTAAACTCACGTTTGGATTCAGCGGTTTACAAACCCTTTCTGTGCAGAATCCCAAAACCGGTAATTCCAGCTCAATGCCGGCATCCGTACTAAACAGCAGGAAACTTCGTCTAAAACTCAGGAAAACGTTTCCTTGAAACTGCTCTGCTGTGCGTTCGTTCACCTAAGAGAGTTGAATCTATGTTGAGATTCAGCGAGTCAGAAACACGTTTCTTCTAGGAGCTGCGTTAGGATATTCCCGAGTGAATGGGACCATAGGCTGTGCAGAGTAATATCTGCTTCTAAAACCAAAACGGAGCTATCTAACTGAATGGTTGTCAATGTGTGCATTCAACTGACAGAGTTAAACTCACGTGTGGATTCAGCGGTTTGCAAACCCTTTCTGTGCAGAATCCCAAAACCGGTATTTCCAGCCCAATGCCGGCATACGTACTAAACAGCAGGAAACTTCGTCTAAAACTCAGGAGAAACGTTTCCTTGAAACTGCTCTGCTGTGCGTTCGTTCACCTAAGAGAGTTGAATCTATGTTGAGATTCAGCGAGTCAGAAACACGTTTCTTCTAGGAGCTGCGTTGGGATATTCCCGAGTGAATGGGACCATAGGCTGTACAGAGAAATATCTGCTTCTAAAACCAAAACGGAGCTATCTAACTGAATGGCTGTCAATGTGTGCATTCAACTGACAGAGTTAAACTCACGTGTGGATTCAGCGGTTTGCAAACCCTTTCTGTGCAGAATCCCAAAACCGGTATTTCCAGCCCAATGCCGGCATACGTACTAAACAGCAGGAAACTTCGTCTAAAACTCAGGAGAAACGTTTCCTTGAAACTGCTCTGCTGTGCGTTCGATCACCTAAGAGAGTTGAATCTATGTTGAGATTCAGTGAGTCAGAAACACGTTTCTTCTAGGAGGTGCGTTGGGATATTCCGGAGTGAATGGGACCATAGGCTGTACAGAGAAATATCTGCTCCTACAACCAAAAGGGTGGTATCTAACTGAATGGTTGTCAATGTGTGCATTCAACTGACAGAGTTAAACTCACGTTTGGATTCAGCGGTTTACAAACCCTTTCTGTGCAGAATCCCAAAACCGGTAATTCCAGCTCAATGCCGGCATCCGTACTAAACAGCAGGAAACTTCGTCTAAAACTCAGGAAAACGTTTCCTTGAAACTGCTCTGCTGTGCGTTCGTTCACCTACGAGAGTTGAAACTATGTTGAGATTCAGCGAGTCAGAAACACGTTTATGCTAGGAGCTGCGTTGGGATATTCCCGAGTGAATGGGACCATAGGCTGTACAGAGAAATATCTGCTTCTGAAACCAAAACGGAGCTATCTAACTGAATGGTTGTCGATGTGTGCATTCAACTGACAGAGTTAAACTCACGTGTGGATTCAGCGGTTTGCAAACCATTTCTGTGCAGAATCCCAAATCCGGTATGTCCAGCCCAATGCCGGCATCCGTACTGAACAGCAGGAAACTTCGTCTAAAACTCAGGAGAAACGTTTCCTTGAAACTGCTCTGCTGTGCGTTCGATCACCTAAGAGAGTTGAATCTATGTTGAGATTCAGCGAGTCAGAAACACGTTTCTTCTAGGAGCTGCGTTGGGATATTCCCGAGTGAATGGGACCATAGGCTGTACAGAGAAATATCTGCTTCTAAAACCAAAAGTGTGCTATCAAACTGAATGGTTGTCAATGTGTGCATTCAACTGACAGAGTTAAACTCACGTGTGGATTCAGCGGTTTGCAAACCCTTTCTGTGCAGAATCCCAAAACCGGTATTTCCAGCCCAATGCCGGCATCCGTACTAAACAGCTGGAAACTTCGTCTAAAACTCAGGAGAAACGTTTCCTTGAAACTGCTCTGCTGTGCGTTCGTTCACCTAAGAGAGTTGAATCTATGTTGAGATTCAGCGAGTCAGAAACACGTTTCTTCTAGGAGGTGCGTTGGGATATTCCCGAGTGAATGGGACCATAGGCTGTACAGAGAAATATCTGCTTCTAAAATCAAAAGTGTGCTATCAAACTGAATGGTTGTCAATGTGTGCATTCAACTGACAGAGCTAAACTCACGTGTGGATTCAGCGGTTTGCCAACCCTTTCTGTGCAGAATCCCAAAACTGGTATTTCCAGCCCAATGCCGGCATCCGTACTAAACAGCAGGAAACTTCGTCTAAAACTCAGGAGAAACGTTTCCTTGAAACTGCTCTGCTGTGCGTTCGTTCACCTAAGAGAGTTGAATCTATGTTGAGATTCAGCGAGTCAGAAACACGTTTCTTCTAGGAGCTGCGTTGGGATATTCCCGAGTGAATGGGACCATAGGCTGTACAGAGAAATATCTGCTTCTAAAACCAAAACGGAGCTATCTAACTGAATGGTTGTCAATGTGTGCATTCAACTGACAGAGTTAAACTCACGTTTGGATTCAGCGGTTTACAAACCCTTTCTGTGCAGAATCCCAAAACCGGTAATTCCAGCTCAATGCCGGCATCCGTACTAAACAGCAGGAAACTTCGTCTAAAACTCAGGAAAACGTTTCCTTGAAACTGCTCTGCTGTGCGTTCGTTCACCTAAGAGAGTTGAAACTATGTTGAGATTCAGCGAGTCAGAAACACGTTTATGCTAGGAGCTGCGTTGGGATATTCCCGAGTGAATGGAACCATAGGCTGTACAGAGAAATATCTGCTTCTGAAACCAAAACGGAGCTATCTAACTGAATGGTTGTCAATGTGTGCATTCAACTGACAGAGTTAAACTCACGTGTGGATTCAGCGGTTTGCAAACCATTTCTGTGCAGAATCCCAAATCCGGTATGTCCAGCCCAATGCCGGCATCCGTACTAAACAGCAGGAAACTTCGTCTAAAACTCAGGAGAAACGTTTCCTTGAAACTGCTCTGCTGTGCGTTCGTTCACCTAAGAGAGTTGAATCTATGTTGAGATTCAGCGAGTCAGAAACACGTTTCTTCTAGGAGCTGCGTTGGGATATTCCCGAGTGAATGGGACCATAGGCTGTACAGAGAAATATCTGCTTCTAAAACCAAAAGTGTGCTATCAAACTGAATGGTTGTCAATGTGTGCATTCAACTGACAGAGTTAAATTCACGTGTGGATTCAGCGGTTTGCAAACCCTTTCTGTGCAGAATCCCAAAACCGGTATTTCCAGCCCAATGCCGGCATCCGTACTAAACAGCAGGAAACTTCGTCTAAAACTCAGGAGAAACGTTTCCTTGAAACTGCTCTGCTGTGCGTTCGTTCACCTAAGAGAGTTGAATCTATGTTGAGATTCAGCGAGTCAGAAACACGTTTCTTCTAGGAGCTGCGTTGGGATATTCCCGAGTGAATGGGACCATAGGCTGTACAGAGAAATATCTGCTCCTACAACCAAAAGGGTGGTATCTAACTGAATGGTTGTCAATGTGTGCATTCAACTGACAGAGTTAAATTCACGTTTGGATTCAGCGGTTTACAAACCCTTTCTGTGCAGAATCCCAAAACCGGTAATTCCAGCTCAATGCCGGCATCCGTACTAAACAGCAGGAAACTTCGTCTAAAACTCGGGAGCAACGTTTCCTTGAAACTGCTCTGCTGTGCGTTCGTTCACCTAAGAGAGTTGAAACTATGTTGAGATTCAGCGAGTCAGAAACACGTTTCTTCTAGGAGCTGCGTTGGGATATTCCCGAGTGAATGGGACCATAGGCTGTACAGAGAAATATCTGCTTCTAAAACCAAAAGTGTGCTATCAAACTGAATGGTTGTCAATGTGTGCATTCAACTGACAGAGTTAAACTCACGTGTGGATTCAGCGGTTTGCAAACCCTTTCTGTGCAGAATCCCAAAACCGGTATTTCCAGCCCAATGCCGGCATACGTACTAAACAGCAGGAAACTTCGTCTAAAACTCAGGAGAAACGTTTCCTTGAAACTGCTCTGCTGTGCGTTCGATCACCTAAGAGAGTTGAATCTATGTTGAGATTCAGCGAGTCAGAAACACGTTTCTTCTAGGAGCTGCGTTGGGATATTCCCGAGTGAATGGGACCATAGGCTGTACAGAGAAATATCTGCTTCTAAACCAAAAGTGTGCTCTCAAACTGAATGGTTGTCAATGTGTGCATTCAACTGACAGAGTTAAAGTCACGTGTGGATTCAGCGGTTTGCAAACCCTTTCTGTGCAGAATCCCAAAACCGGTAATTCCAGCTCAATGCCGGCATCCGTACTAAACAGCAGGAAACTTCGTCTAAAACTCAGGAAAACGTTTCCTTGAAACTGCTCTGCTGTGCGTTCGTTCACCTAAGAGAGTTGAAACTATGTTGAGATTCAGCGAGTCAGAAACACGTTTATGCTAGGAGCTGCGTTGGGATATTCCCGAGTGAATGGGACCATAGGCTGTACAGAGAAATATCTGCTTCTGAAACCAAAACGGAGCTATCAAACTGAATGGTTGTCAATGTGTGCATTCAACTGACAGAGTTAAACTCACGTGTGGATTCAGCGGTTTGCAAACCCTTTCTGTGCAGAATCCCAAAACTGGTATTTCCAGCCCAATGCCGGCATCCGTACTAAACAGCAGGAAACTTCGTCTAAAACTCAGGAGAAACGTTTCCTTGAAACTGCTCTGCTGTGCGTTCGTTCACCTAAGAGAGTTGAATCTATGTTGAGATTCAGCGAGTCAGAAACACGTTTCTTCTAGGAGCTGCGTTGGGATATTCCCGAGTGAATGGGACCATAGGCTGTACAGAGAAATATCTGCTTCTAAAACCAAAACGGAGCTATCTAACTGAATGGTTGTCAATGTGTGCATTCAACTGACAGAGTTAAACTCACGTGTGGATTCAGCGGTTTGCAAACCCTTTCTGTGCAGAATCCCAAAACCGGTATTTCCAGCCCAATGCCGGCATACGTACTAAACAGCAGGAAACTTCGTCTAAAACTCAGGAGAAACGTTTCCTTGAAACTGCTCTGCTGTGCGTTCGTTCACCTAAGAGAGTTGAATCTATGTTGAGATTCAGCGAGTCAGAAACACGTTTCTTCTAGGAGCTGCGTTGGGATATTCCCGAGTGAATGGGACCATAGGCTGTACAGAGAAATATCTGCTTCTAAAACCAAAACGGAGCTATCTAAGTGAATGGTTGTCAATGTGTGCATTCAACTGACAGAGTTAAACTCACGTTTGGATTCAGCGGTTTACAAACCCTTTCTGTGCAGAATCCCAAAACCGGTAATTCCAGCTCAATGCCGGCATCCGTACTAAACAGCAGGAAACTTCGTCTAAAACTCAGGAGAAACGTTTCCTTGAAACTGCTCTGCTGTGCGTTCGTTCACCTAAGAGAGTTGAATCTATGTTGAGATTCAGCGAGTCAGAAACACGTTTCTTCTAGGAGCTGCGTTGGGATATTCCCGAGTGAATGGGACCATAGGCTGTACAGAGAAATATCTGCTTCTAAAACCAAAACGGAGCTATCTAACTGAATGGTTGTCAATGTGTGCATTCAACTGACAGAGTTAAACTCACGTGTGGATTCAGCGGTTTGCAAACCCTTTCTGTGCAGAATCCCAAAACCGGTATTTCCAGCCCAATGCCGGCATCCGTACTAAACAGCAGGAAACTTCGTCTAAAACTCAGGAGAAACGTTTCCTTGAAACTGCTCTGCTGTGCGTTCGTTCACCTAAGAGAGTTGAATCTATGTTGAGATTCAGCGAGTCAGAAACACGTTTCTTCTAGGAGGTGCGTTGGGATATTCCCGAGTGAATGGGACCATAGGCTGTACAGAGAAATATCTGCTTCTAAAACCAAAACGGAGCTATCTAAGTGAATGGTTGTCAATGTGTGCATTCAACTGACAGAGTTAAACTCACGTTTGGATTCAGCGGTTTACAAACCCTTTCTGTGCAGAATCCCAAAACCGGTAATTCCAGCTCAATGCCGGCATCCGTACTAAACAGCAGGAAACTTCGTCTAAAACTCAGGAGAAACGTTTCCTTGAAACTGCTCTGCTGTGCGTTCGTTCACCTAAGAGAGTTGAAACTATGTTGAGATTCAGCGAGTCAGAAACACGTTTATGCTAGGAGCTGCGTTGGGATATTCCCGAGTGAATGGGACCATAGGCTGTACAGAGAAATATCTGCTTCTAAAACCAAAACGGAGCCATCTAACTGATTGGTTGTCAATGTGTGCATTCAATTGACAGAGTTAAACTCACGTGTGGATTCAGCGGTTTGCAAACCCTTTCTGTGCAGAATCCCAAAACCGGTATTTCCAGTCCAATGCCGGCATCCGTACTAAACAGCAGGAAACTTCGTCTAAAACTCAGGAAAACGTTTCCTTGAAACTGCTCTGCTGTGCGTTCTTTCACCTAAGAGAGTTGAAACTATGTTGAGATTCAGCGAGTCAGAAACACGTTTCTTCTAGGAGCTGCGTTGGGATATTCCCGAGTGAATGGGACCATAGGCTGTACAGAGAAATATCTGCTCCTACAACCAAAAGGGTGGTATCTATCTGAATGGTTGTCAATGTGTGCATTCAACTGACAGAGTTAAACTCACGTTTGGATTCAGCGGTTTACAAACCCTTTCTGTGCAGAATCCCAAAACCGGTAATTCCAGCTCAATGCCGGCATCCGTACTAAACAGCAGGAAACTTCGTCTAAAACTCAGGAAAACGTTTCCTTGAAACTGCTCTGCTGTGCGTTCGTTCACCTAAGAGAGTTGAAACTATGTTGAGATTCAGCGAGTCAGAAACACGTTTATGCTAGGAGCTGCGTTGGGATATTCCCGAGTGAATGGGACCATAGGCTGTACAGAGAAATATCTGCTTCTGAAACCAAAACGGAGCTATCTAACTGAATGGTTGTCAATGTGTGCATTCAACTGACAGAGTTAAACTCACGTGTGGATTCAGCGGTTTGCAAACCATTTCTGTGCAGAATCCCAAATCCGGTATGTCCAGCCCAATGCCGGCATCCGTACTAAACAGCAGGAAACTTCGTCTAAAACTCAGGAGAAACGTTTCCTTGAAACTGCTCTGCTGTGCGTTCGTTCACCTAAGAGAGTTGAATCTATGTTGAGATTCAGCGAGTCAGAAACACGTTTCTTCTAGGAGCTGCGTTGGGATATTCCCGAGTGAATGGGACCATAGGCTGTACAGAGAAATATCTGCTTCTAAAACCAAAAGTGTGCTATCAAACTGAATGGTTGTAAATGTGTGCATTCAACTGACAGAGTTAAACTCACGTGTGGATTCAGCGGTTTGCAAACCCTTTCTGTGCAGAATCCCAAAACCGGTATTTCCAGCCCAATGACGGCATCCGTACTAAACAGCAGGAAACTTCGTCTAAAACTCAGGAGAAACGTTTTCTTGAAACTGCTCTGCTGTGCGTTCGTTCACCTAAGAGAGTTGAATCTATGTTGAGATTCAGCGAGTCAGAAACACGTTTCTTCTAGGAGCTGCGTTGGGATATTCCCGAGTGAATGGGACCATAGGCTGTACAGAGAAATATCTGCTTCTAAAGCCAAAAGTGTGCTATCAAACTGAATGGTTGTCAATGTGTGCATTCAACTGACAGAGTTAAACTCACGTGTGGATTCAGCGGTATGCAAACCCTTTCTGTGCAGAATCCCAAAACTGGTATTTCCAGCCCAATGCCGGCATCCGTACTAAACAGCAGGAAACTTCGTCTAAAACTCAGGAGAAACGTTTCCTTGAAACTGCTCTGCTGTGCGTTCGTTCACCTAAGAGAGTTGAATCTATGTTGAGATTCAGCGAATCAGAAACACGTTTCTTCTAGGAGCTGCGTTGGGATATTCCCGAGTGAATGGGACCATAGGCTGTACAGAGAAATATCTGCTTCTAAAACCAAAACGGAGCTATCTAACTGAATGGTTGTCAATGTGTGCATTCAACTGACAGAGTTAAACTCACGTGTGGATTCAGCGGTTTGCAAACCCTTTCTGTGCAGAATCCCAAAACCGCTATTTCCAGCCCAATGCCGGCATACGTACTAAACAGCAGGAAACTTCGTCTAAAACTCAGGAGAAACGTTTCCTTGAAACTGCTCTGCTGTGCGTTCGTTCACCTAAGAGAGTTGAATCTATGTTGAGATTCAGCGAGTCAGAAACACGTTTCTTCTAGGAGCTGCGTTGGGATATTCCCGAGTGAATGGGACCATAGGCTGTACAGAGAAATATCTGCTTCTAAAACCAAAACGGAGCTATCTAAGTGAATGGTTGTCAATGTGTGCATTCAACTGACAGAGTTAAACTCACGTTTGGATTCAGCGGTTTACAAACCCTTTCTGTGCAGAATCCCAAAACCGGTAATTCCAGCTCAATGCCGGCATCCGTACTAAACAGCAGGAATCTTCGTCTAAAACTCAGGAGAAACGTTTCCTTGAAACTGCTCTGCTGTGCGTTCGTTCACCTAAGAGAGTTGAATCTATGTTGAGATTCAGCGAGTCAGAAACACGTTTATGCTAGGAGCTGCGTTGGGATATTCCCGAGTGAATGGGACCATAGGCTGTACAGAGAAATATCTGCTTCTAAAACCAAAACGGAGCTATCTAACTGATTGGTTGTCAATGTGTGCATTCAATTGACAGAGTTAAACTCACGTGTGGATTCAGCGGTTTGCAAACCCTTTCTGTGCAGAATCCCAAAACCGGTATTTCCAGCCCAATGCCGGCATCCGTACTAAACAGCAGGAAACTTCGTCTAAAACTCAGGAGAAACGTTTCCTTGAAACTGCTCTGCTGTGCGTTCGATCACCTAAGAGAGTTGAATCTATGTTGAGATTCAGCGAGTCAGAAACACGTTTCTTCTAGGCGGTGCGTTGGGATATTTCCGAGTGAATGGTACCATAGGCTGTACAGAGAAATATCTGCTCCTACAACCAAAAGGGTGGTATCTAACTGAATGGTTGTCAATGTGTGCATTCAACTGACAGAGTTAAATTCACGTTTGGATTCAGCGGTTTACAAACCCTTTCTGTGCAGAATCCCAAAACCGGTAATTCCAGCTCAATGCCGGCATCCGTACTAAACAGCAGGAAACTTCGTCTAAAACTCAGGAGAAACGTTTCCTTGAAACTGCTCTGCTGTGCGTTCGTTCACCTAAGAGAGTTGAAACTATGTTGAGATTCAGCGAGTCAGAAACACGTTTCTTCTAGGAGCTGCGTTGGGATATTCCCGAGTGAATGGGACCATAGGCTGTACAGAGAAATATCTGCTTCTAAAACCAAAAGTGTGCTATCAAACTGAATGGTTGTCAATGTGTGCATTCAACTGACAGAGTTAAACTCACGTGTGGATTCAGCGGTTTGCAAACCCTTTCTGTGCAGAATCCCAAAACCGGTATTTCCAGCCCAATGCCGGCATACGTACTAAACAGCAGGAAACTTCGTCTAAAACTCAGGAGAAACGTTTCCTTGAAACTGCTCTGCTGTGCGTTCGATCACCTAAGAGAGTTGAATCTATGTTGAGATTCAGCGAGTCAGAAACACGTTTCTTCTAGGAGCTGCTTTGGGATATTCCCGAGTGAATGGGACCATAGGCTGTACAGAGAAATATCTGCTTCTAAACCAAAAGTGTGCTCTCAAACTGAATGGTTGTCAATGTGTGCATTCAACTGACAGAGTTAAACTCACGTGTGGATTCAGCGGTTTGCAAACCCTTTCTGTGCAGAATCCCAAAACCGGTAATTCCAGCTCAATGCCGGCATCCGTACTAAACAGCAGGAAACTTCGTCTAAAACTCAGGAAAACGTTTCCTTGAAACTGCTCTGCTGTGCGTTCGTTCACCTAAGAGAGTTGAAACTATGTTGAGATTCAGCGAGTCAGAAACACGTTTATGCTAGGAGCTGCGTTGGGATATTCCCGAGTGAATGGGACCATAGGCTGTACAGAGAAATATCTGCTTCTGAAACCAAAACGGAGCTATCTAACTGAATGGTTGTCAATGTGTGCATTCAACTGACAGAGTTAAACTCACGTGTGGATTCAGCGGTTTGCAAACAATTTCTGTGCAGAATCCCAAATCCGGTATGTCCAGCCCAATGCCGGCATCCGTACTAAACAGCAGGAAACTTCGTCTAAAACTCAGGAGAAACGTTTCCTTGAAACTGCTCTGCTGTGCGTTCGTTCACCTAAGAGAGTTGAATCTATGTTGAGATTCAGCGAGTCAGAAACACGTTTCTTCTAGGAGCTGCGTTGGGATATTCCCGAGTGAATGGGACCATAGGCTGTACAGAGAAATATCTGCTTCTAAAACCAAAAGTGTGCTATCAAACTGAATGGTTGTAAATGTGTGCATTCAACTGACAGAGTTAAACTCACGTGTGGATTCAGCGGTTTGCAAACCCTTTCTGTGCAGAATCCCAAAACCGGTATTTCCAGCCCAATGCCGGCATCCGTACTAAACAGCAGGAAACTTCGTCTAAAACTCAGAAGAAACGTTTTCTTGAAACTGCTCTGCTGTGCGTTCGTTCACCTAAGAGAGTTGAATCTATGTTGAGATTCAGCGAGTCAGAAACATGTTTCTTCTAGGAGCTGCGTTGGGATATTCCCGAGTGAATGGGACCATAGGCTGTACAGAGAAATATCTGCTTCTAAAACCAAAAGTGTGCTATCAAACTGAATGGTTGTCAATGTGTGCATTCAACTGACAGAGTTAAACTCACGTGTGGATTCAGCGGTTTGCAAACCCTTTCTGTGCAGAATCCCAAAACTGGTATTTCCAGCCCAATGCCGGCATCCGTACTAAACAGCAGGAAACTTCGTCTAAAACTCAGGAGAAACGTTTCCTTGAAACTGCTCTGCTGTGCGTTCGTTCACCTAAGAGAGTTGAATCTATGTTGAGATTCAGCGAATCAGAAACACGTTTCTTCTAGGAGCTGCGTTGGGATATTCCCGAGTGAATGGGACCATAGGCTGTACAGAGAAATATCTGCTTCTAAAACCAAAACGGAGCTATCTAACTGAATGGTTGTCAATGTGTGCATTCAACTGACAGAGTTAAACTCACGTGTGGATTCAGCGGTTTGCAAACCCTTTCTGTGCAGAATCCCAAAACCGGTATTTCCAGCCCAATGCCGGCATCCGTACTAAACAGCAGGAAACTTCGTCTAAAACTCAGAAGAAACGTTTTCTTGAAACTGCTCTGCTGTGCGTTCGTTCACCTAAGAGAGTTGAATCTATGTTGAGATTCAGCGAGTCAGAAACACGTTTCTTCTAGGAGCTGCGTTGGGATATTCCCGAGTGAATGGGACCATAGGCTGTACAGAGAAATATCTGCTTCTAAAACCAAAAGTGTGCTATCAAACTGAATGGTTGTCAATGTGTGCATTCAACTGACAGAGTTAAACTCACGTGTGGATTCAGCGGTTTGCAAACCCTTTCTGTGCAGAATCCCAAAACTGGTATTTCCAGCCCAATGCCGGCATCCGTACTAAACAGCAGGAAACTTCGTCTAAAACTCAGGAGAAACGTTTCCTTGAAACTGCTCTGCTGTGCGTTCGTTCACCTAAGAGAGTTGAATCTATGTTGAGATTCAGCGAGTCAGAAACACGTTTATGCTAGGAGCTGCGTTGGGATATTCCCGAGTGAATGGGACCATAGGCTGTACAGAGAAATATCTGCTTCTAAAACCAAAACGGAGCTATCTAACTGATTGGTTGTCAATGTGTGCATTCAATTGACAGAGTTAAACTCACGTGTGGATTCAGCGGTTTGCAAACCCTTTCTGTGCAGAATCCCAAAACCGGTATTTCCAGCCCAATGCCGGCATCCGTACTAAACAGCAGGAAACTTCGTCTAAAACTCAGGAGAAACGTTTCCTTGAAACTGCTCTGCTGTGCGTTCGATCACCTAAGAGAGTTGAATCTATGTTGAGATTCAGCGAGTCAGAAACACGTTTCTTCTAGGCGGTGCGTTGGGATATTTCCGAGTGAATGGTACCATAGGCTGTACAGAGAAATATCTGCTCCTACAACCAAAAGGGTGGTATCTAACTGAATGGTTGTCAATGTGTGCATTCAACTGACAGAGTTAAATTCACGTTTGGATTCAGCGGTTTACAAACCCTTTCTGTGCAGAATCCCAAAACCGGTAATTCCAGCTCAATGCCGGCATCCGTACTAAACAGCAGGAAACTTCGTCTAAAACTCAGGAGAAACGTTTCCTTGAAACTGCTCTGCTGTGCGTTCGTTCACCTAAGAGAGTTGAAACTATGTTGAGATTCAGCGAGTCAGAAACACGTTTCTTCTAGGAGCTGCGTTGGGATATTCCCGAGTGAATGGGACCATAGGCTGTACAGAGAAATATCTGCTTCTAAAACCAAAAGTGTGCTATCAAACTGAATGGTTGTCAATGTGTGCATTCAACTGACAGAGTTAAACTCACGTGTGGATTCAGCGGTTTGCAAACCCTTTCTGTGCAGAATCCCAAAACCGGTATTTCCAGCCCAATGCCGGCATACGTACTAAACAGCAGGAAACTTCGTCTAAAACTCAGGAGAAACGTTTCCTTGAAACTGCTCTGCTGTGCGTTCGATCACCTAAGAGAGTTGAATCTATGTTGAGATTCAGCGAGTCAGAAACACGTTTCTTCTAGGAGCTGCTTTGGGATATTCCCGAGTGAATGGGACCATAGGCTGTACAGAGAAATATCTGCTTCTAAACCAAAAGTGTGCTCTCAAACTGAATGGTTGTCAATGTGTGCATTCAACTGACAGAGTTAAACTCACGTGTGGATTCAGCGGTTTGCAAACCCTTTCTGTGCAGAATCCCAAAACCGGTAATTCCAGCTCAATGCCGGCATCCGTACTAAACAGCAGGAAACTTCGTCTAAAACTCAGGAAAACGTTTCCTTGAAACTGCTCTGCTGTGCGTTCGTTCACCTAAGAGAGTTGAAACTATGTTGAGATTCAGCGAGTCAGAAACACGTTTATGCTAGGAGCTGCGTTGGGATATTCCCGAGTGAATGGGACCATAGGCTGTACAGAGAAATATCTGCTTCTGAAACCAAAACGGAGCTATCTAACTGAATGGTTGTCAATGTGTGCATTCAACTGACAGAGTTAAACTCACGTGTGGATTCAGCGGTTTGCAAACAATTTCTGTGCAGAATCCCAAATCCGGTATGTCCAGCCCAATGCCGGCATCCGTACTAAACAGCAGGAAACTTCGTCTAAAACTCAGGAGAAACGTTTCCTTGAAACTGCTCTGCTGTGCGTTCGTTCACCTAAGAGAGTTGAATCTATGTTGAGATTCAGCGAGTCAGAAACACGTTTCTTCTAGGAGCTGCGTTGGGATATTCCCGAGTGAATGGGACCATAGGCTGTACAGAGAAATATCTGCTTCTAAAACCAAAAGTGTGCTATCAAACTGAATGGTTGTAAATGTGTGCATTCAACTGACAGAGTTAAACTCACGTGTGGATTCAGCGGTTTGCAAACCCTTTCTGTGCAGAATCCCAAAACCGGTATTTCCAGCCCAATGCCGGCATCCGTACTAAACAGCAGGAAACTTCGTCTAAAACTCAGAAGAAACGTTTTCTTGAAACTGCTCTGCTGTGCGTTCGTTCACCTAAGAGAGTTGAATCTATGTTGAGATTCAGCGAGTCAGAAACATGTTTCTTCTAGGAGCTGCGTTGGGATATTCCCGAGTGAATGGGACCATAGGCTGTACAGAGAAATATCTGCTTCTAAAACCAAAAGTGTGCTATCAAACTGAATGGTTGTCAATGTGTGCATTCAACTGACAGAGTTAAACTCACGTGTGGATTCAGCGGTTTGCAAACCCTTTCTGTGCAGAATCCCAAAACTGGTATTTCCAGCCCAATGCCGGCATCCGTACTAAACAGCAGGAAACTTCGTCTAAAACTCAGGAGAAACGTTTCCTTGAAACTGCTCTGCTGTGCGTTCGTTCACCTAAGAGAGTTGAATCTATGTTGAGATTCAGCGAATCAGAAACACGTTTCTTCTAGGAGCTGCGTTGGGATATTCCCGAGTGAATGGGACCATAGGCTGTACAGAGAAATATCTGCTTCTAAAACCAAAACGGAGCTATCTAACTGAATGGTTGTCAATGTGTGCATTCAACTGACAGAGTTAAACTCACGTGTGGATTCAGCGGTTTGCAAACCCTTTCTGTGCAGAATCCCAAAACCGGTATTTCCAGCCCAATGCCGGCATCCGTACTAAACAGCAGGAAACTTCGTCTAAAACTCAGAAGAAACGTTTTCTTGAAACTGCTCTGCTGTGCGTTCGTTCACCTAAGAGAGTTGAATCTATGTTGAGATTCAGCGAGTCAGAAACACGTTTCTTCTAGGAGCTGCGTTGGGATATTCCCGAGTGAATGGGACCATAGGCTGTACAGAGAAATATCTGCTTCTAAAACCAAAAGTGTGCTATCAAACTGAATGGTTGTCAATGTGTGCATTCAACTGACAGAGTTAAACTCACGTGTGGATTCAGCGGTTTGCAAACCCTTTCTGTGCAGAATCCCAAAACTGGTATTTCCAGCCCAATGCCGGCATCCGTACTAAACAGCAGGAAACTTCGTCTAAAACTCAGGAGAAACGTTTCCTTGAAACTGCTCTGCTGTGCGTTCGTTTACCTAAGAGAGTTGAATCTATGTTGAGATTCAGCGAATCAGAAACACGTTTCTTCTAGGAGCTGCGTTGGGATATTCCCGAGTGAATGGGACCATAGGCTGTACAGAGAAATATCTGCTTCTAAAACCAAAACGGAGCTATCTAACTGAATGGTTGTCAATGTGTGCATTCAACTGACAGAGTTAAATTCACGTTTGGATTCAGCGGTTTACAAACCCTTTCTGTGCAGAATCCCAAAACCGGTAATTCCAGCTCAATGCCAGCATCCGTACTAAACAGCAGGAAACTTCGTCTAAAACTCAGGAGAAACGTTTCCTTGAAACTGCTCTGCTGTGCGTTCGTTCACCTAAGAGAGTTGAAACTATTTTGAGATTCAGCGAGTCAGAAACACGTTTATGCTAGGAGCTGCGTTGGGATATTCCCGAGTGAATGGGACCATAGGCTGTACAGAGAAATATCTGCTTCTAAAACCAAAAGTGTGCTATCAAACTGAATGGTTGTCAATGTGTGCATTCAACTGACAGAGTTAAACTCACGTGTGGATTCAGCGGTTTGCAAACCCTTTCTGTGCAGAATCCCAAAACCGGTATTTCCAGCCCAATGCCGGCATACGTACTAAACAGCAGGAAACTTCGTCTAAAACTCAGGAGAAACGTTTCCTTGAAACTGCTCTGCTGTGCGTTCGATCACCTAAGAGAGTTGAATCTATGTTGAGATTCAGCGAGTCAGAAACACGTTTCTTCTAGGAGCTGCGTTGGGATATTCCCGAGTGAATGGGACCATAGGCTGTACAGAGAAATATCTGCTTCTAAACCAAAAGTGTGCTCTCAAACTGAATGGTTGTCAATGTGTGCATTCAACTGACAGAGTTAAACTCACGTGTGGATTCAGCGGTTTGCAAACCCTTTCTGTGCAGAATCCCAAAACCGGTAATTCCAGCTCAATGCCGACATCCGTACTAAACAGCAGGAAACTTCGTCTAAAACTCAGGAAAACGTTTCCTTGAAACTGCTCTGCTGTGCGTTCGTTCACCTAAGAGAGTTGAAACTATGTTGAGATTCAGCGAGTCAGAAACACGTTTATGCTAGGAGCTGCGTTGGGATATTCCCGAGTGAATGGGACCATAGGCTGTACAGAGAAATATCTGCTTCTGAAACCAAAACGGAGCTATCTAACTGAATGGTTGTCAATGTGTGCATTCAACTGACAGAGTTAAACTCACGTGTGGATTCAGCGGTTTGCAAACCATTTCTGTGCAGAATCCCAAATCCGGTATGTCCAGCCCAATGCCGGCATCCGTACTAAACAGCAGGAAACTTCGTCTAAAACTCAGGAGAAACGTTTCCTTGAAACTGCTCTGCTGTGCGTTCGTTCACCTAAGAGAGTTGAATCTATGTTGAGATTCAGCGAGTCAGAAACACGTTTCTTCTAGGAGCTGCGTTGGGATATTCCCGAGTGAATGGGACCATAGGCTGTACAGAGAAATATCTGCTTCTAAAACCAAAACGGAGCTATCTAAGTGAATGGTTGTCAATGTGTGCATTCAACTGACAGAGTTAAACTCACGTTTGGATTCAGCGGTTTACAAACCCTTTCTGTGCAGAATCCCAAAACCGGTAATTCCAGCTCAATGCCGGCATCCGTACTAAACAGCAGGAATCTTCGTCTAAAACTCAGGAGAAACGTTTCCTTGAAACTGCTCTGCTGTGCGTTCGTTCACCTAAGAGAGTTGAAACTATGTTGAGATACAGCGAGTCAGAAACACGTTTATGCTAGGAGCTGCGTTGGGATATTCCCGAGTGAATGGGACCATAGGCTGTACAGAGAAATATCTGCTTCTAAAACCAAAACGGAGCTATCTAACTGATTGGTTGTCAATGTGTGCATTCAATTGACAGAGTTAAACTCACGTGTGGATTCAGCGGTTTCCAAACCCTTTCTGTGCAGAATCCCAAAACCGCTATTTCCAGCCCAATGCCGGCATCCGTACTAAACAGCAGGAAACTTCGTCTAAAACTCAGGAGAAACGTTTCCTTGAAACTGCTCTGCTGTGCGTTCGTTCACCTAAGAGAGTTGAATCTATGTTGAGATTCAGCGAGTCAGAAACACGTTTCTTCTAGGAGCTGCGTTGGGATATTCCCGAGTGAATGGGACCATAGGCTGTACAGAGAAATATCTGCTTCTAAAACCAAAACGGAGCTATCTAACTGAATGGTTGTCAATGTGTGCATTCAACTGACAGAGTTAAACTCACATGTGGATTCAGCGGTTTGCAAACCCTTTCTGTGCAGAATCCCAAAACCGGTATTTCCAGCCCAATGCCGGCATACGTACTAAAGAGCAGGAAACTTCGTCTAAAACTCAGGAGAAACGTTTCCTTGAAACTGCTCTGCTGTGCGTTCGTTCACCTAAGAGAATTGAAACTATGTTGAGAATCAGCGAGTCAGAAACACGTTTCTTCTAGGAGCTGCGTTGGGATATTCCCGAGTGAATGGGACCATAGGCTGTACAGAGAAATATCTGCTTCTAAAACCAAAAGTGTGCTATCAAACTGAATGGTTGTCAATGTGTGCATTCAACTGACAGAGTTAAACTCACGTGTGGATTCAGCGGTTTACAAACCCTTTCTGTGCAGAATCCCAAAACCGGTAATTCCAGCTCAATGCCGGCATCCGTACTAAACAGCAGGAAACTTCGTCTAAAACTCAAGAGAAACGTTTCCTTGAAACTGCTCTGCTGTGCGTTCGTTCACCTAAGAGAGTTGAAAGTATGTTGAGATTCAGCGAGTCAGAAACACGTTTATGCTAGGAGCTGCGTTGGGATATTCCCGAGTGAATGGGACCATAGGCTGTACAGAGAAATATCTGCTTCTAAAACCAAAACGGAGCTATCTAACTGAATGGTTGTCAATGTGTGCATTCAACTGACAGAGTTAAACTGACGTGTGGATTCAGCGGTTTGCAAACCCTTTCTGTGCAGAATCCCAAAACCGGTATTTCCAGCCCAATGCCGGCATCCGTACTAAACAGCAGGAAACTTCGTCTAAAACTCAGGAGAAACGTTTCCTTGAAACTGCTCTGCTGTGCGTTCGATCACCTAAGAGAGTTGAATCTATGTTGAGATTCAGCGAGTCAGAAACACGTTTCTTCTAGGAGGTGCGTTGGGATATTCCCGAGTGAATGGGACCATAGGCTGTACAGAGAAATATCTGCTTCTAAAACCAAAAGTGTGCTATCAAACTGAATGGTTGTCAATGTGTGCATTCAACTGACAGAGTTAAACTCACGTGTGGATTCAGCGGTTTGCAAACCCTTTCTGTGCAGAATCCCAAAACCGGTATTTCCAGCCCAATGCCGGCATACGTACTAAACAGCAGGAAACTTCGTCTAAGACTCAGGAGAAACGTTTCCTTGAAACTGCTCTGCTGTGCGTTCGTTCACCTAAGAGAGTTGAATCTATATTGAGATTCAGCGAGTCAGAAACACGTTTCTTCTAGGAGCTGCGTTGGGATATTCCCGAGTGAATGGGACCATAGGCTGTACAGAGAAATATCTGCTTCTAAACCAAAAGTGTGCTATCTAACTGAATGGTTGTCAATGTGTGCATTCAACTGACAGAGTTAAACTCACGTGTGGATTCAGCGGTTTGCAAACCCTTTCTGTGCAGAATCCCAAAACCGGTATTTCCAGCCCAATGCCGGCATACGTACTAAACAGCAGGAAACTTCGTCTAAGACTCAGGAGAAACGTTTCCTTGAAACTGCTCTGCTGTGCGTTCGTTCACCTAAGAGAGTTGAATCTATGTTGAGATTCAGCGAGTCAGAAACACGTTTCTTCTAGGAGCTGCATTGGGATATTCCCGAGTGAATGGGACCATAGACTGTACAGAGAAATATCTGCTTCTAAAACCAAAAGTGTGCTATCAAACTGAATGGTTGTCAATGTGTGCATTCAACTGACAGAGTTAAACTCACGTGTGGATTCAGCGGTTTGCAAACCCTTTCTGTGCAGAATCCCAAAACCGGTATTTCCAGCCCAATGCCGGCATCCGTACTAAACAGCTGGAAACTTCGTCTAAAACTCAGGAGAAACGTTTCCTTGAAACTGCTCTGCTGTGCGTTCGTTCACCTAAGAGAGTTGAATCTATGTTGAGATTCAGCGAGTCAGAAACACGTTTCTTCTAGGAGCTGCGTTGGGATATTCCCGAGTGAATGGGACCATAGGCTGTACAGAGAAATATCTGCTTCTAAAACCAAAACGGAGCTATCTAACTGAATGGTTGTCAATGTGTGCATTCAACTGACAGAGTTAAACTCACATGTGGATTCAGCGGTTTGCAAACCATTTCTGTGCAGAATCCCAAAACCGGTATTTCCAGCCCAATGCCGGCATACGTACTAAAGAGCAGGAAACTTCGTCTAAAACTCAGGAGAAACGTTTCCTTGAAACTGCTCTGCTGTGCGTTCGTTCACCTAAGAGAATTGAAACTATGTTGAGATTCAGCGAGTCAGAAACACGTTTCTTCTAGGAGCTGCGTTGGGATATTCCCGAGTGAATGGGACCATAGGCTGTACAGAGAAATATCTGCTTCTAAAACCAAAAGTGTGCTATCAAACTGAATGGTTGTCAATGTGTGCATTCAACTGACAGAGTTAAACTCACGTGTGGATTCAGCGGTTTGCAAACCCTTTCTGTGCAGAATCCCAAAACCGGTATTTCCAGCCCAATGCCGGCATACGTACTAAACAGCAGGAAACTTCGTCTAAAACTCAGGAGAAACGTTTCCTTGAAACTGCTCTGCTGTGCGTTCGTTCACCTAAGAGAGTTGAATCTATGTTGAGATTCAGCGAGTCAGAAACACGTTTCTTCTAGGAGCTGCGTTGGGATATTCCCGAGTGAATGGGACCATAGGCTGTACAGAGAAATATCTGCTTCTAAAACCAAAAGTGTGCTATCAAACTGAATGGTTGTCAATGTGTGCATTCAACTGACAGAGTTAAACTCACGTGTGGATTCAGCGGTTTGCAAACCCTTTCTGTGCAGAATCCCAAAACCGCTATTTCCAGCCCAATGCCGGCATCCGTACTAAACAGCAGGAAACTTCGTCTAAAACTCAGGAGAAACGTTTCCTTGAAACTGCTCTGCTGTGCGTTCGTTCACCTAAGAGAGTTGAATCTATGTTGAGATTCAGCGAGTCAGAAACACGTTTCTTCTAGGAGCTGCGTTGGGATATTCCCGAGTGAATGGGACCATAGGCTGTACCGAGAAATATCTGCTTCTAAAACCAAAACGGAGCTATCTAACTGAATGGTTGTCAATGTGTGCATTCAACTGACAGAGTTAAACTCACATGTGGATTCAGCGGTTTGCAAACCCTTTCTGTGCAGAATCCCAAAACCGGTATTTCCAGCCCAATGCCGGCATACGTACTAAAGAGCAGGAAACTTCGTCTAAAACTCAGGAGCAACGTTTCCTTGAAACTGCTCTGCTGTGCGTTCGTTCACCTAAGAGAGTTGAATCTATGTTGAGATTCAGCGAGTCAGAAACACGTTTCTTCTAGGAGCTGCTTTGGGATATTCCCGAATGAATGGGACCATAGGCTGTACAGAGAAATATCTGCTTCTAAAACCAAAACGGGGCTATCTAACTGAATGGTTGTCAATGTGTGCATTCAACTGACAGAGTTAAACTCACGTGTGGATTCAGCGGTTTCCAAACCCTTTCTGTGCAGAATCCCAAAACCGGTATTTCCAGCCCAATGCCGGCATCCGTACTAAACAGCAGGAAACTTCGTCTAAAACTCAGGAGAAACGTTTCCTTGAAACTGCTCTGCTGTGCGTTCGATCACCTAAGAGAGTTGAATCTATGTTGAGATTCAGCGAGTCAGAAACACGTTTCTTCTAGGAGGTGCGTTGGGATATTCCCGAGTGAATGGGACCATAGGCTGCACAGAGAAATATCTGCTCCTACAACCAAAAGGGTGGTATCTAACTGAATGGTTGTCAATGTGTGCATTCAACTGACAGAGTTAAACTCACGTTTGGATTCAGCGGTTTACAAACCCTTTCTGTGCAGAATCCCAAAACCGGTAATTCCAGCTCAATGCCGGCATCTGTACTAAACAGCAGGAAACTTCGTCTAAAACTCAGGAGAAACGTTTCCTTGAAACTGCTCTGCTGTGCGTTCGTTCACCTAAGAGAGTTGAAACTATGTTGAGATTCAGCGAGTCAGAAACACGTTTATGCTAGGAGCTGCGTTGGGATATTCCCGAGTGAATGGGACCATAGGCTGTACAGAGAAATATCTGCTTCTGAAACCAAAACGGAGCTATCTAACTGAATGGTTGTCAATGTGTGCATTCAACTGACAGAGTTAAACTCACATGTGGATTCAGCGGTTTGCAAACCCTTTCTGTGCAGAATCCCAAAACCGGTATTTCCAGCCCAATGCCGGCATACGTACTAAAGAGCAGGAAATTCGTCTAAAACTCAGGAGCAACGTTTCCTTGAAACTGCTCTGCTGTGCGTTCGTTCACCTAAGAGAGTTGAATCTATGTTGAGATTCAGCGAGTCAGAAACACGTTTCTTCTAGGAGCTGCTTTGGGATATTCCCGAGTGAATGGGACCATAGGCTGTACAGAGAAATATCTGCTTCTAAAACCAAAACGGAGCTATCTAACTGAATGGTTGTCAATGTGTGCATTCAACTGACAGAGTTAAACTCACGTGTGGATTCAGCGGTTTGCAAACCCTTTATGTGCAGAATCCCAAAACCGGTATTTCCAGCCCAATGCCGGCATCCGTACTAAACAGCAGGAAACTTCGTCTAAAACTCAGGAGAAACGTTTCCTTGAAACTGCTCTGCTGTGCGTTCGTTCACCTAAGAGAGTTGAATCTATGTTGAGAATCAGCGAGTCAGAAACACGTTTCTTCTAGGAGCTGCGTTGGGATATTCCCGAGTGAATGGGACCATAGGCTGTACAGAGAAATATCTGCTTCTGAAACCAAAACGGAGCTATCTAACTGATTGGTTGTCAATGTGTGCATTCAACTGACAGAGTTAAACTCACGTGTGGATTCAGCGGTTTGCAAACCCTTTCTGTGCAGAATCCCAAAACCGGTATTTCCAGCCCAATGCCGGCATCCGTACTAAACAGCAGGAAACTTCGTCTAAAACTCAGGAGAAACGTTACCTTGAAACTGCTCTGCTGTGCGTTCGTTCACCTAAGAGAGTTGAATCTATGTTGAGATTCAGCGAGTCAGAAACACGTTTCTTCTAGGAGCTGCGTTGGGATATTCCCGAGTGAATGGGACCATAGGCTGTACAGAGAAATATCTGCTTCTAAAACCAAAAGTGTGCTATCAAACTGAATGGTTGTCAATGTGTGCATTCAACTGACAGAGTTAAACTCACGTGTGGATTCAGCGGTTCGCAAACCCTTTCTGTGCAGAATCCCAAAACCGCTATTTCCAGCCCAATGCCGGCATCCGTACTAAACAGCAGGAAACTTCGTCTAAAACTCAGGAGAAACGTTTCCTTGAAACTGCTCTGCTGTGCGTTCGTTCACCTAAGAGAGTTGAATCTATGTTGAGATTCAGCGAGTGAGAAACACGATTCTTCTAGGAGGTGCGTTGGGATATTCCCGAGTGAATGGGACCATAGGCTGTACCGAGAAATATCTGCTTCTAAAACCAAAAGTGTGCTATCTAACTGAATGGTTGTCAATGTGTGCATTCAACTGACAGAGTTAAACTCACATGTGGATTCAGCGGTTTGCAAACCCTTTCTGTGCAGAATCCCAAAACCGGTATTTCCAGCCCAATGCCGGCATACGTACTAAAGAGCAGGAAACTTCGTCTAAAACTCAGGAGCAACGTTTCCTTGAAACTGCTCTGCTGTGCCTTCGTTCACCTAAGAGAGTTGAATCTATGTTGAGATTCAGCGAGTCAGAAACACGTTTCTTCTAGGAGCTGCTTTGGGATATTCCCGAGTGAATGGGACCATAGGCTGTACAGAGAAATATCTGCTTCTAAAACCAAAACGGAGCTATCTAACTGAATGGTTGTCAATGTGTGCATTCAACTGACAGAGTTAAACTCACGTGTGGATTCAGCGGTTTACAAACCCTTTCTGTGCAGAATCCCAAAACCGGTAATTCCAGCTCAATGCCGGCATCTGTACTAAACAGCAGGAAACTTCGTCTAAAACTCAGGAGAAACGTTTCCTTGAAACTGCTCTGCTGTGCGTTCCTTCACCTAAGAGAGTTGAAACTATGTTGAGATTCAGCGAGTCAGAAACACGTTTATGCTAGGAGCTGCGTTGGGATATTCCCGAGTGAATGGGACCATAGGCTGTACAGAGAAATATCTGCTTCTGAAACCAAAACGGAGCTATCTAACTGAATGGTTGTCAATGTGTGCATTCAACTGACAGAGTTAAACTCACGTGTGGATTCAGCGGTTTGTAACCCTTTCTGTGCAGAATCCCAAAACCGGTATTTCCAGCCCAATGCCGGCATCCGTACTAAACAGCAGGAAACTTCGTCTAAAACTCAGGAGAAACGTTACCTTGAAACTGCTCTGCTGTGCGTTCGTTCACCTAAGAGAGTTGAAACTATGTTGAGATTCAGCGAGTCAGAAACACGTTTCTTCTTGGAGCTGCGTTGGGATATTCCCGAGTGTATGGGACCATAGGCTGTACAGAGAAATATCTGCTTCTAAACCAAAAGTGTGCTATCAAACTGAATGGTTGTCAATGTGTGCATTCAACTGACAGAGTTAAACTCACGTGTGGATTCAGCGGTTTGCAAACCCTTTCTGTGCAGAATCCCAAAACCGGTATTTCCAGCCCAATGCCGACATACGTACTAAACAGCAGGAAACTTCGTCTAAAACTCAGGAGAAACGTTTCCTTGAAACTGCTCTGCTGTGCGTTCGTTCACCTAAGAGAGTTGAATCTATGTTGAGATTCAGCGAGTCAAAAACACGTTTCTTCTAGGAGGTGCGTTGGTATATTCCCGAGTGAATGGGACCATAGACTGTACAGAGAAATATCTGCTTCTAAAACCAAAAGTGTGCTATCAAACTGAATGGTTGTCAATGTGTGCATTCAACTGACAGAGTTAAACTCACGTGTGGATTCAGCGGTTTGCAAACCCTTTCTGTGCAGAATCCCAAAACCGCTATTTCCAGCCCAATGCCGGCATCCGTACTAAACAGCAGGAAACTTCGTCTAAAACTCAGGAGAAACGTTTCCTTGAAACTGCTCTGCTGTGCGTTCGTTCACCTAAGAGAGTTGAATCTATGTTGAGATTCAGCGAGTCAGAAACACGTTTCTTCTAGGAGCTGCTTTGGGATATTCCCGAGTGAATGGGACCATAGGCTGTACAGAGAAATATCTGCTTCTAAAACCAAAACGGAGCTATCTAACTGAATGGTTGTCAATGTGTGCATTCAACTGACAGAGTTAAACTCACGTGTGGATTCAGCGGTTTGCAAACCCTTTCTGTGCAGAATCCCAAAACCGGTATTTCCAGCCCAATGCCGGCATCCGTACTAAACAGCAGGAAACTTCGTCTAAAACTCAGGAGAAACGTTTCCTTGAAACTGCTCTGCTGTGCGTTCGTTCACCTAAGAGAGTTGAATCTATGTTGAGATTCAGCGAGTCAGAAACACGTTTCTTCTAGGAGCTGCGTTGGGATATTCCCGAGTGAATGGGACCATAGGCTGTACAGAGAAATATCTGCTTCTAAAACCAAAAGTGTGCTATCAAACTGAATGGTTGTCAATGTGTGCATTCAACTGACAGAGTTAAACTCACGTGTGGATTCAGCGGTTTGCAAACCCTTTCTGTGTAGAATCCCAAAACCGCTATTTCCAGCCCAATGCCGGCATCCGTACTAAACAGCAGGAAACTTCGTCTAAAACTCAGGAGAAACGTTTCCTTGAAACTGCTCTGCTGTGCGTTCGTTCACCTAAGAGAGTTGAATCTATGTTGAGATTCAGCGAGTCAGAAACACGTTTCTTCTAGGAGCTGCGTTGTGATATTCCCGAGTGAATGGGACCATAGGCTGTACCGAGAAATATCTGCTTCTAAAACCAAAAGTGTGCTATCACACTGAATGGTTGTCAATGTGTGCATTCAACTGACAGAGTTAAACTCACATGTGGATTCAGCGGTTTGCAAACCCTTTCTGTGCAGAATCCCAAAACCGGTATTTCCAGCCCAATGCCGGCATACGTACTAAAGAGCAGGAAACTTCGTCTAAAACTCAGGAGCAACGTTTCCTTGAAACTGCTCTGCTGTGCGTTCGTTCACCTAAGAGAGTTGAATCTATGTTGAGATTCAGCGAGTCAGAAACACGTTTCTTCTAGGAGCTGCTTTGGGATATTCCCGAGTGAATGGGACCATAGGCTGTACAGAGAAATATCTGCTTCTAAAACCAAAACGGAGCTATCTAACTGAATGGTTGTCAATGTGTGCATTCAACTGACAGAGTTAAACTCACGTGTGGATTCAGCGGTTTGTAACCCTTTATGTGCAGAATCCCAAAACCGGTATTTCCAGCCCAATGCCGGCATCCGTACTAAACAGCAGGAAACTTCGTCTAAAACTCAGGAGAAACGTTTCCTTGAAACTGCTCTGCTGTGCGTTCGATCACCTAAGAGAGTTGAATCTATGTTGAGATTCAGCGAGTCAGAAACACGTTTCTTCTAGGAGGTGCATTGGGATATTCCCGAGTGAATGGGACCATAGGCTGTACAGAGAAATATCTGCTCCTACAACCAAAAGGGTGGTATCTAACTGAATGGTTGTCAATGTGTGCATTCAACTGACAGAGTTAAACTCACGTTTGGATTCAGCGGTTTACAAACCCTTTCTGTGCAGAATCCCAAAACCGGTAATTCCAGCTCAATGCCGGCATCTGTACTAAACAGCAGGAAACTTCGTCTAAAACTCAGGAGAAACGTTTCCTTGAAACTGCTCTGCTGTGCGTTCCTTCACCTAAGAGAGTTGAAACTATGTTGAGATTCAGCGAGTCAGAAACACGTTTATGCTAGGAGCTGCGTTGGGATATTCCCGAGTGAATGGGACCATAGGCTGTACAGAGAAATATCTGCTTCTGAAACCAAAACGGAGCTATCTAACTGAATGGTTGTCAATGTGTGCATTCAACTGACAGAGTTAAACTCACGTGTGGATTCAGCGGTTTGTAACCCTTTCTGTGCAGAATCCCAAAACCGGTATTTCCAGCCCAATGCCGGCATCCGTACTAAACAGCAGGAAACTTCGTCTAAAACTCAGGAGAAACGTTACCTTGAAACTGCTCTGCTGTGCGTTCGTTCACCTAAGAGAGTTGAAACTATGTTGAGATTCAGCGAGTCAGAAACACGTTTCTTCTTGGAGCTGCGTTGGGATATTCCCGAGTGTATGGGACCATAGGCTGTACAGAGAAATATCTGCTTCTAAACCAAAAGTGTGCTATCAAACTGAATGGTTTTCAATGTGTGCATTCAACTGACAGAGTTAAACTCACGTGTGGATTCAGCGGTTTGCAAACCCTTTCTGTGCAGAATCCCAAAACCGGTATTTCCAGCCCAATGCCGACATACGTACTAAACAGCAGGAAACTTCGTCTAAAACTCAGGAGAAACGTTTCCTTGATACTGCTCTGCTGTGCGTTCGTTCACCTAAGAGAGTTGAATCTATGTTGAGATTCAGCGAGTCAAAAACACGTTTCTTCTAGGAGGTGCGTTGGTATATTCCCGAGTGAATGGGACCATAGACTGTACAGAGAAATATCTGCTTCTAAAACCAAAAGTGTGCTATCAAACTGAATGGTTGTCAATGTGTGCATTCAACTGACAGAGTTAAACTCACGTGTGGATTCAGCGGTTTGCAAACCCTTTCTGTGCAGAATCCCAAAACCGCTATTTCCAGCCCAATGCCGGCATCCGTACTAAACAGCAGGAAACTTCGTCTAAAACTCAGGAGAAACGTTTCCTTGAAACTGCTCTGCTGTGCGTTCGTTCACCTAAGAGAGTTGAATCTATGTTGAGATTCAGCGAGTCAGAAACACGTTTCTTCTAGGAGCTGCTTTGGGATATTCCCGAGTGAATGGGACCATAGGCTGTACAGAGAAATATCTGCTTCTAAAACCAAAACGGAGCTATCTAAGTGAATGGTTGTCAATGTGTGCATTCAACTGACAGAGTTAAACTCACGTGTGGATTCAGCGGTTTGCAAACCCTTTCTGTGCAGAATCCCAAAACCGCTATTTCCAGCCCAATGCCGGCATCCGTACTAAACAGCAGGAAACTTCGTCTAAAACTCAGGAGAAACGTTTCCTTGAAACTGCTCTGCTGTGCGTTCGTTCACCTAAGAGAGTTGAATCTATGTTGAGATTCAGCGAGTCAGAAACACGTTTCTTCTAGGAGCTGCGTTGGGATATTCCCGAGTGAATGGGACCATAGGCTGTACAGAGAAATATCTGCTTCTAAAACCAAAAGTGTGCTATCAAACTGAATGGTTGTCAATGTGTGCATTCAACTGACAGAGTTAAACTCACGTGTGGATTCAGCGGTTTGCAAACCCTTTCTGTGTAGAATCCCAAAACCGCTATTTCCAGCCCAATGCCGGCATCCGTACTAAACAGCAGGAAACTTCGTCTAAAACTCAGGAGAAACGTTTCCTTGAAACTGCTCTGCTGTGCGTTCGTTCACCTAAGAGAGTTGAATCTATGTTGAGATTCAGCGAGTCAGAAACACGTTTCTTCTAGGAGCTGCGTTGTGATATTCCCGAGTGAATGGGACCATAGGCTGTACCGAGAAATATCTGCTTCTAAAACCAAAAGTGTGCTATCACACTGAATGGTTGTCAATGTGTGTATTCAACTGACAGAGTTAAACTCACATGTGGATTCAGCGGTTTGCAAACCCTTTCTGTGCAGAATCCCAAAACCGGTATTTCCAGCCCAATGCCGGCATACGTACTAAAGAGCAGGAAACTTCGTCTAAAACTCAGGAGCAACGTTTCCTTGAAACTGCTCTGCTCTGCGTTCGTTCACCTAAGAGAGTTGAATCTATGTTGAGATTCAGCGAGTCAGAAACACGTTTCTTCTAGGAGCTGCTTTGGGATATTCCCGAGTGAATGGGACCATAGGCTGTACAGAGAAATATCTGCTTCTAAAACCAAAACGGAGCTATCTAACTGAATGGTTGTCAATGTGTGCATTCAACTGACAGAGTTAAACTCACGTGTGGATTCAGCGGTTTGTAACCCTTTATGTGCAGAATCCCAAAACCGGTATTTCCAGCCCAATGCCGGCATCCGTACTAAACAGCAGGAAACTTCGTCTAAAACTCAGGAGAAACGTTTCCTTGAAACTGCTCTGCTGTGCGTTCGATCACCTAAGAGAGTTGAATCTATGTTGAGATTCAGCGAGTCAGAAACACGTTTCTTCTAGGAGGTGCATTGGGATATTCCCGAGTGAATGGGACCATAGGCTGTACAGAGAAATATCTGCTCCTACAACCAAAAGGGTGGTATCTAACTGAATGGTTGTCAATGTGTGCATTCAACTGACAGAGTTAAACTCACGTTTGGATTCAGCGGTTTACAAACCCTTTCTGTGCAGAATCCCAAAACCGGTAATTCCAGCTCAATGCCGGCATCTGTACTAAACAGCAGGAAACTTCGTATAAAACTCAGGAGAAACGTTTCCTTGAAACTGCTCTGCTGTGCGTTCGTTCACCTAAGAGAGTTGAAACTATGTTGAGATTCAGCGAGTCAGAAACACGTTTATGCTAGGAGCTGCGTTGGGATATTCCCGAGTGAATGGGACCATAGGCTGTACAGAGAAATATCTGCTTCTAAAACCAAAAGTGTGCTATCAAACTGAATGGTTGTCAATGTGTGCATTCAACTGACAGAGGTAAACTCACGTGTGGATTCAGCGGTTTGCAAACCCTTTCTGTGCAGAATTCCAAAACCGGTATTTCCAGCCCAATGCCGGCATCCGTACTAAACAGCAGGAAACTTCGTCTAAAACTCAGGAGAAACGTTACCTTGAAACTGCTCTGCTGTGCGTTCGTTCACCTAAGAGAGTTGAATCTATGTTGAGATTCAGCGAGTCAGAAACACGTTTCTTCTAGGAGCTGCGTTGGGATATTCCCGAGTGAATGGGACCATAGGCTGTACAGAGAAATATCTGCTTCTAAACCAAAAGTGTGCTATCAAAATGAATGGTTGTCAATGTGTGCATTCAACTGACAGAGTTAAACTCACGTGTGGATTCAGCGGTTTGCAAACCCTTTCTGTGCAGAATCCCAAAACCGGTATTTCCAGCCCAATGCCGACATACGTACTAAACAGCAGGAAACTTCGTCTAAAACTCAGGAGAAACGTTTCCTTGAAACTGCTCTGCTGTGCGTTCGTTCACCTAAGAGAGTTGAATCTATGTTGAGATTCAGCGAGTCAAAAACACGTTTCTTCTAGGAGGTGCGTTGGTATATTCCCGAGTGAATGGGACCATAGGCTGTACAGAGAAATATCTGCTTCTAAAACCAAAAGTGTGCTATCAAACTGAATGGTTGTCAATGTGTGCATTCAACTGACAGAGTTAAACTCACGTGTGGATTCAGCGGTTTGCAAACCCTTTCTGTGCAGAATCCCAAAACCGGTATTTCCAGCCCAATGCCGGCATACGTACTAAACAGCAGGAAACTTCGTCTAAAACTCAGGAGAAACGTTTCCTTGAAACTGCTCTGCTGTGCGTTCGTTCACCTAAGAGAGTTGAATCTATGTTGAGATTCAGCGAGTCAGAAACACGTTTCTTCTAGGAGCTGCGTTGGGATATTCCCGAGTGAATGGGACCATAGGCTGTACAGAGAAATATCTGCTTCTAAAACCAAAAGTGTGCTATCAAACTGAATGGTTGTCAATGTGTGCATTCACCTAACAGAGTTAAACTCACATGTGGATTCAGCTGTTTGCAAACCCTTTCTGTGCAGAATCCCAAAACCGGTATTTCCAGCCCAATGCCGGCATACGTACTAAAGAGCAGGAAACTTCGTCTAAAACTCAGGAGAAACGTTTCCTTGAAACTGCTCTGCTGTGCGTTCGTTCACCTAAGAGAATTGAAACTATGTTGAGATTCAGCGAGTCAGAAACACGTTTCTTCTAGGAGCTGCGTTGGGATATTCCCGAGTGAATGGGACCATAGGCTGTACAGAGAAATATCTGCTTCTAAAACCAAAAGTGTGCTATCAAACTGAATGGTTGTCAATGTGTGCATTCAACTGACAGAGTTAAACTCACGTGTGGATTCAGCGGTTTGCAAACCCTTTCTGTGCAGAATCCCAAAACCGGTATTTCCAGCCCAATGCCGGCATCCGTACTAAACAGCAGGAAACTTCGTCTAAAACTCAGGAGAAACGTTTCCTTGAAACTGCTCTGCTGTGCGTTCGTTCACCTAAGAGAGTTGAATCTATGTTGAGATTCAGCGAGTCAGAAACACGTTTCTTCTAGGAGCTGCGTTGGGATATTCCCGAGTGAATGGGACCATAGGCTGTACAGAGAAATATCTGCTTCTAAACCAAAAGTGTGCTATCAAACTGAATGGTTGTCAATGTGTGCATTCAACTGACAGAGTTAAACTCACGTGTGGATTCAGCGGTTTGCAAACCCTTTCTGTGCAGAATCCCAAAACCGGTATTTCCAGCCCAATGCCGGCATACGTACTAAACAGCAGGAAACTTCGTCTAAAACTCAGGAGAAACGTTTCCTTGAAACTGCTCTGCTGTGCGTTCGTTCACCTAAGAGAGTTGAATCTATGTTGAGATTCAGCGAGTCAGAAACACGTTTCTTCTAGGAGCTGCGTTGGGATATTCCCGAGTGAATGGGACCATAGGCTGTACAGAGAAATATCTGCTTCTAAAACCAAAAGTGTGCTATCAAACTGAATGGTTGTCAATGTGTGCATTCAACTGACAGAGTTAAACTCACGTGTGGATTCAGCGGTTTGCAAACCCTTTCTGTGCAGAATCCCAAAACCGCTATTTCCAGCCCAATGCCGGCATCCGTACTAAACAGCAGGAAGCTTCGTCTAAAACTCAGGAGAAACGTTTCCTTGAAACTGCTCTGCTGTGCGTTCGTTCACCTAAGAGAGTTGAATCTATGTTGAGATTCAGCGAGTCAGAAACACGTTTCTTCTAGGAGCTGCGTTGGGATATTCCCGAGTGAATGGGACCATAGGCTGTACAGAGAAATATCTGCTTCTAAAACCAAAAGTGTGCTATCAAACTGAATGGTTGTCAATGTGTGCATTCAACTGACAGAGTTAAACTCACGTGTGGATTCAGCGGTTTGCAAACCCTTTCTGTGCAGAATCCCAAAACCGGTATTTCCAGCCCAATGCCGGCATACGTACTAAACAGCAGGAAACTTCGTCTAAAACTCAGGAGAAACGTTTCCTTGAAACTGCTCTGCTGTGCGTTCGTTCACCTAAGAGAGTTGAATCTATGTTGAGATTCAGCGAGTCAGAAAGACGTTTCTTCTAGGAGCTGCGTTGGGATATTCCCGAGTGAATGGGACCATAGGCTGTACAGAGAAATATCTGCTTCTAAACCAAAAGTGTGCTATCAAACTGAATGGTTGTCAATGTGTGCATTCAACTGACAGAGTTAAACTCACGTGTGGATTCAGCGGTTTGCAAACCCTTTCTGTGCAGAATCCCAAAACCGGTATTTCCAGCCCAATGCCGGCATACGTACTAAACAGCAGGAAACTTCGTCTAAAACTCAGGAGAAACGTTTCCTTGAAACTGCTCTGCTGTGCGTTCGTTCACCTAAGAGAGTTGAATCTATGTTGAGATTCAGCGAGTCAGAAACACGTTTCTTCTAGGAGCTGCGTTGGGATATTCCCGAGTGAATGGGACCATAGGCTGTACAGAGAAATATCTGCTTCTAAAACCAAAAGTGTGCTATCAAACTGAATGGTTGTCAATGTGTGCATTCAACTGACAGAGTTAAACTCACGTGTGGATTCAGCGGTTTGCAAACCCTTTCTGTGCAGAATCCCAAAACCGGTATTTCCAGCCCAATGCCGGCATCCGTACTAAACAGGAGGAAACTTCGTCTAAAACTCAGGAGAAACGTTTCCTTGAAACTGCTCTGCTGTGCGTTCGTTCACCTAAGAGAGTTGAATCTATGTTGAGATTCAGCGAGTCAGAAACACGTTTCTTCTAGGAGCTGCGTTGGGATATTCCCGAGTGAATGGGACCATAGGCTGTACAGAGAAATATCTGCTTCTAAAACCAAAAGTGTGCTATCAAACTGAATGGTTGTCAATGTGTGCATTCAACTGACAGAGTTAAACTCACATGTGGATTCAGCGGTTTGCAAACCCTTTCTGTGCAGAATCCCAAAACCGGTATTTCCAGCCCAATGCCGGCATACGTACTAAAGAGCAGGAAACTTCGTCTAAAACTCAGGAGCAACGTTTCCTTGAAACTGCTCTGCTGTGCGTTCGTTCACCTAAGAGAGTTGAATCTATGTTGAGATTCAGCGAGTCAGAAACACGTTTCTTCTAGGAGCTGCTTTGGGATATTCCCGAGTGAATGGGACCATAGGCTGTACAGAGAAATATCTGCTTCTAAAACCAAAACGGAGCTATCTAACTGAATGGTTGTCAATGTGTGCATTCAACTGACAGAGTTAAACTCACGTGTGGATTCAGCGGTTTGTAACCCTTTATGTGCAGAATCCCAAAACCGGTATTTCCAGCCCAATGCCGGCATCCGTACTAAACAGCAGGAAACTTCGTCTAAAACTCAGGAGAAACGTTTCCTTGAAACTGCTCTGCTGTGCGTTCGATCACCTAAGAGAGTTGAATCTATGTTGAGATTCAGCGAGTCAGAAACACGTTTCTTCTAGGAGGTGCATTGGGATATTCCCGAGTGAATGGGACCATAGGCTGTACAGAGAAATATCTGCTCCTACAACCAAAAGGGTGGTATCTAACTGAATGGTTGTCAATGTGTGCATTCAACTGACAGAGTTAAACTCACGTGTCGATTCAGCGGTTTGTAACCCTTTCTGTGCAGAATCCCAACACTGGTATTTCCAGCCCAATGCCGGCATCCGTACTAAACAGCAGGAAACTTCGTCTAAAACTCAGGAGAAACGTTTCCTTGAAACTGCTCTGCTGTGCCTTCGTTCACCTAAGAGAGCTGAATCTATGTTGAGATTCAGCGAGTCAGAAACACGTTTCTTCTAGGAGCTGCGTTGGGATATTCCAGAGTGAATGGGACCATAGGCTGTACCGAGAAATATCTGCTTCTAAAACCAAAAGTGTGCTATCAAACTGAATGGTTGTCAATGTGTGCATTCAACTGACAGAGGTAAACTCACGTGTGGATTCAGCGGTTTGCAAACCCTTTCTGTGCAGAATTCCAAAACCGGTATTTCCAGCCCAATGCCGGCATCCGTACTAAACAGCAGGAAACTTCGTCTAAAACTCAGGAGAAACGTTACCTTGAAACTGCTGTGCTGTGCGTTCGTTCACCTAAGAGAGTTGAATCTATGTTGAGATTCAGCGAGTCAGAAACACGTTTCTTCTAGGAGCTGCGTTGGGATATTCCCGAGTGAATGGGACCATAGGCTGTACAGAGAAATATCTGCTTCTAAACCAAAAGTGTGCTATCAAACTGAATGGTTGTCAATGTGTGCATTCAACTGACAGAGTTAAACTCACGTGTGGATTCAGCGGTTTGCAAACCCTTTCTGTGCAGAATCCCAAAACCGGTATTTCCAGCCCAATGCCGACATACGTACTAAACAGCAGGAAACTTCGTCTAAAACTCAGGAGAAACGTTTCCTTGAAACTGCTCTGCTGTGCGTTCGTTCACCTAAGAGAGTTGAATCTATGTTGAGATTCAGCGAGTCAAAAACACGTTTCTTCTAGGAGGTGCGTTGGGATATTCCCGAGTGAATGGGACCATAGGCTGTACAGAGAAATATCTGCTTCTAAAACCAAAAGTGTGCTATCAAACTGAATGGTTGTCAATGTGTGCATTCAACTGACAGAGTTAAACTCACGTGTGGATTCAGCGGTTTGCAAACCCTTTCTGTGCAGAATCCCAAAACCGGTATTTCCAGCCCAATGCCGGCATCCGTACTAAACAGGAGGAAACTTCGTCTAAAACTCAGGAGAAACGTTTCCTTGAAACTGCTCTGCTGTGCGTTCGTTCACCTAAGAGAGTTGAATCTATGTTGAGATTAAGGGAGTCAGAAACACGTTTCTTCTAGGAGCTGCGTTGGGATATTCCCGAGTGAATGGGACCATAGGCTGTACAGAGAAATATCTGCTTCTAAAACCAAAAGTGTGCTATCAAACTGAATGGTTGTCAATGTGTGCATTCACCTGACAGAGTTAAACTCACATGTGGATTCAGCGGTTTGCAAACCCTTTCTGTGCAGAATCCCAAAACCGGTATTTCCAGCCCAATGCCGGCATACGTACTAAAGAGCAGGAAACTTCGTCTAAAACTCAGGAGAAACGTTTCCTTGAAACTGCTCTGCTGTGCGTTCGTTCACCTAAGAGAATTGAAACTATGTTGAGATTCAGCGAGTCAGAAACACGTTTCTTCTAGGAGCTGCGTTGGGATATTCCCGAGTGAATGGGACCATAGGCTGTACAGAGAAATATCTGCTTCTAAAACCAAAAGTGTGCTATCAAACTGAATGGTTGTCAATGTGTGCATTCAACTGACAGAGTTAAACTCACGTGTGGATTCAGCGGTTTGCAAACCCTTTCTGTGCAGAATCCCAAAACCGGTATTTCCAGCCCAATGCCGGCATACGTACTAAACAGCAGGAAACTTCGTCTAAAACTCAGGAGAAACGTTTCCTTGAAACTGCTCTGCTGTGCGTTCGTTCACCTAAGAGAGTTGAATCTATGTTGAGATTCAGCGAGTCAGAAACACGTTTCTTCTAGGAGCTGCGTTGGGATATTCCCGAGTGAATGGGACCATAGGCTGTACAGAGAAATATCTGCTTCTAAACCAAAAGTGTGCTATCAAACTGAATGGTTGTCAATGTGTGCATTCAACTGACAGAGTTAAACTCACGTGTGGATTCAGCGGTTTGCAAACCCTTTCTGTGCAGAATCCCAAAACCGGTATTTCCAGCCCAATGCCGGCATACGTACTAAACAGCAGGAAACTTCGTCGAAAACTCAGGAGCAACGTTTCCTTGAAACTGCTCGGCTGTGCGTTCGTTCACCTAAGAGAGTTGAATCTATGTTGAGATTCAGCGAGTCAGAAACACGTTTCTTCTAGGAGCTGCGTTGGGATATTCCCGAGTGAATGGGACCATAGGCTGTACAGAGAAATATCTGCTTCTAAAACCAAAAGTGTGCTATCAAACTGAATGGTTGTCAATGTGTGCATTCAACTGACAGAGTTAAACTCACGTGTGGATTCAGCGGTTTGCAAACCCTTTCTGTGCAGAATCCCAAAACCGCTATTTCCAGCCCAATGCCGGCATCCGTACTAAACAGCAGGAAACTTCGTCTAAAACTCAGGAGAAACGTTTCCTTGAAACTGCTCTGCTGTGCGTTCGATCACCTAAGAGAGTTGAATCTATGTTGAGATTCAGCGAGTCAGAAACACGTTTCTTCTAGGAGGTGCATTGGGATATTCCCGAGTGAATGGGACCATAGGCTGTACAGAGAAATATCTGCTCCTACAACCAAAAGGGTGGTATCTAACTGAATGGTTGTCAATGTGTGCATTCAAATGACAGAGTTAAACTCACGTTTGGATTCAGCGGTTTACAAACCCTTTCTGTGCAGAATCCCAAAACCGGTAATTCCAGCTCAATGCCGGCATCTGTACTAAACAGCAGGAAACTTCGTCTAAAACTCAGGAGAAACGTTTCCTTGAAACTGCTCTGCTGTGCGTTCGTTCACCTAAGAGAGTTGAAACTATGTTGAGAATCAGCGAGTCAGAAACACGTTTATGCTAGGAGCTGCGTTGGGATATTCCCGAGTGAATGGGACCATAGGCTGTACAGAGAAATATCTGCTTCTGAAACCAAAACGGAGCTATCTAACTGAATGGTTGTCAATGTGTGCATTCAACTGACAGAGTTAAACTCACGTGTGGATTCAGCGGTTTGTAACCCTTTCTGTGCAGAATCCCAAAACCGGTATTTCCAGCCCAATGCCGGCATCCGTACTAAACAGCAGGAAACTTCGTCTAAAACTCAGGAGAAACGTTACCTTGAAACTGCTCTGCTGTGCGTTCGTTCACCTAAGAGAGTTGAATCTATGTTGAGATTCAGCGAGTCAGAAACACGTTTCTTCTAGGAGCTGCGTTGGGATATTCCCGAGTGAATGGGACCATAGGCTGTACAGAGAAATATCTGCTTCTAAAACCAAAACGGAGCTATCTAACTGAATGGTTGTCAATGTGTGCATTCAACTGACAGAGTTAAACTCACATGTGGATTCAGCGGTTTGCAAACCCTTTCTGTGCAGAATCCCAAAACCGGTATTTCCAGCCCAATGCCGGCATACGTACTAAAGAGCAGGAAATTCGTCTAAAACTCAGGAGCAACGTTTCCTTGAAACTGCTCTGCTGTGCGTTCGTTCACCTAAGAGAGTTGAATCTATGTTGAGATTCAGCGAGTCAGAAACACGTTTCTTCTAGGAGCTGCTTTGGGATATTCCCGAGTGAATGGGACCATAGGCTGTACAGAGAATTATCTGCTTCTAAAACCAAAACGGAGCTATCTAACTGAATGGTTTTCAATGTGTGCATTCAACTGACAGAGTTAAACTCACGTGTGGATTCAGCGGTTTGCAAACCCTTTCTGTGCAGAATCCCAAAACCGCTATTTCCAGCCCAATGCCGGCATCCGTACTAAACAGCAGGAAACTTCGTCTAAAACTCAGGAGAAACGTTTCCTTGAAACTGCTCTGCTGTGCGTTCGTTCACCTAAGAGAGTTGAATCTATGTTGAGATTCAGCGAGTCAGAAACACGTTTCTTCTAGGAGCTGCGTTGTGATATTCCCGAGTGAATGGGACCATAGGCTGTACCGAGAAATATCTGCTTCTAAAACCAAAACGGAGCTATCTAACTGAATGGTTGTCAATGTGTGCATTCAACTGACAGAGTTAAACTCACATGTGGATTCAGCGGTTTGCAAACCCTTTCTGTGCAGAATCCCATAACCGGTATTTCCAGCCCAATGCCGGCATACGTACTAAAGAGCAGGAAACTTCGTCTAAAACTCAGGAGCAACGTTTCCTTGAAACTGCTCTGCTGTGCGTTCGTTCACCTAAGAGAGTTGAATCTATGTTGAGATTCAGCGAGTCAGAAACACGTTTCTTCTAGGAGCTGCCTTGGGATATTCCCGAGTGAATGGGACCATAGGCTGTACCGAGAAATATCTTCTTCTAAAACCAAAACGGAGCTATCTAACTGAATGGTTGTCAATGTGTGCATTGAACTGACAGAGTTAAACTCACATGTGGATTCAGCGGTTTGCAAACCCTTTCTGTGCAGAATCCCAAAACCGGTATTTCCAGCCCAATGCCGGCATCCGTACTAAACAGCAGGAAACTTCGTCTAAAACTCAGGAGAAACGTTTCCTTGAAACTGCTCTGCTGTGCGTTCGATCACCTAAGAGAGTTGAATCTATGTTGAGATTCAGCGAGTCAGAAACACGTTTCTTCTAGGAGGTGCATTGGGATATTCCCGAGTGAATGGGACCATAGGCTGTACAGAGAAATATCTGCTCCTACAACCAAAAGGGTGGTATCTAACTGAATGGTTGTCAATGTGTGCATTCAACTGACAGAGTTAAACTCACGTTTGGATTCAGCGGTTTACAAACCCTTTCTGTGCAGAATCCCAAAACCGGTAATTCCAGCTCAATGCCGGCATCTGTACTAAACAGCAGGAAACTTCGTCTAAAACTCAGGAGAAACGTTTCCTTGAAACTGCTCTGCTGTGCGTTCGTTCACCTAAGAGAGTTGAAACTATGTTGAGATTCAGCGAGTCAGAAACACGTTTATGCTAGGAGCTGCGTTGGGATATTCCCGAGTGAATGGGACCATAGGCTGTACAGAGAAATATCTGCTTCTGAAACCAAAACGGAGCTATCTAACTGAATGGTTGTCAATGTGTGCATTCAACTGACAGAGTTAAACTCACGTGTGGATTCAGCGGTTTGTAACCCTTTCTGTGCAGAATCCCAACACTGGTATTTCCAGCCCAATGCCGGCATCCGTACTAAACAGCAGGAAACTTCGTCTAAAACTCAGGAGAAACGTTTCCTTGAAACTGCTCTGCTGTGCGTTCGTTCACCTAAGAGAGCTGAATCTATGTTGAGATTCAGCGAGTCAGAAACACGTTTCTTCTAGGAGCTGCGTTGGGATATTCCAGAGTGAATGGGACCATAGGCTGTACAGAGAAATATCTGCTTCTAAAACCAAAAGTGTGCTATCAAACTGAATGGTTGTCAATGTGTGCATTCAACTGACAGAGGTAAACTCACGTGTGGATTCAGCGGTTTGCAAACCCTTTCTGTGCAGAATTCCAAAACCGGTATTTCCAGCCCAATGCCGGCATCCGTACTAAACAGCAGGAAACTTCGTCTAAAACTCAGGAGAAACGTTACCTTGAAACTGCTCTGCTGTGCGTTCGTTCACCTAAGAGAGTTGAATCTATGTTGAGATTCAGCGAGTCAGAAACACGTTTCTTCTAGGAGCTGCGTTGGGATATTCCCGAGTGAATGGGACCATAGGCTGTACAGAGAAATATCTGCTTCTAAACCAAAAGTGTGCTATCAAACTGAATGGTTGTCAATGTGTGCATTCAACTGACAGAGTTAAACTCACGTGTGGATTCAGCGGTTTGCAAACCCTTTCTGTGCAGAATCCCAAAACCGGTATTTCCAGCCCAATGCCGACATACGTACTAAACAGCAGGAAACTTCGTCTAAAACTCAGGAGAAACGTTTCCTTGAAACTGCTCTGCTGTGCGTTCGTTCACCTAAGAGAGTTGAATCTATGTTGAGATTCAGCGAGTCAAAAACACGTTTCTTCTAGGAGGTGCGTTGGTATATTCCCGAGTGAATGGAACCATAGGCTGTACAGAGAAATATCTGCTTCTAAAACCAAAAGTGTGCTATCAAACTGAATGGTTGTCAATGTGTGCATTCAACTGACAGAGTTAAACTCACGTGTGGATTCAGCGGTTTGCAAACCCTTTCTGTGCAGAATCCCAAAACCGGTATTTCCAGCCCAATGCCGGCATCCGTACTAAACAGGAGGAAACTTCGTCTAAAACTCAGGAGAAACGTTTCCTTGAAACTGCTCTGCTGTGCGTTCGTTCACCTAAGAGAGTTGAATCTATGTTGAGATTAAGGGAGTCAGAAACACGTTTCTTCTAGGAGCTGCGTTGGGATATTCCCGAGTGAATGGGACCATAGGCTGTACAGAGAAATATCTGCTTCTAAAACCAAAAGTGTGCTATCAAACTGAATGGTTGTCAATGTGTGCATTCACCTGACAGAGTTAAACTCACATGTGGATTCAGCGGTTTGCAAACCCTTTCTGTGCAGAATCCCAAAACCGGTATTTCCAGCCCAATGCCGGCATACGTACTAAAGAGCAGGAAACTTCGTCTAAAACTCAGGAGAAACGTTTCCTTGAAACTGCTCTGCTGTGCGTTCGTTCACCTAAGAGAGTTGAATCTATGTTGAGATTCAGCGAGTCAGAAACACGTTTCTTCTAGGAGCTGCGTTGGGATATTCCCGAGTGAATGGGACCATAGGCTGTACCGAGAAATATCTGCTTCTAAAACCAAAACGGAGCTATCTAACTGAATGGTTGTCAATGTGTGCATTCAACTGACAGAGTTAAACTCACATGTGGATTCAGCGGTTTGCAAACCCTTTCTGTGCAGAATCACAAAACCGGTATTTCCAGCCCAACGCCGGCATCCGTACTAAACAGCAGGAAACTTCGTCTAAAACTCAGGAGAAACGTTTCCTTGAAACTGCTCTGCTGTGCGTTCGATCACCTAAGAGAGTTGAATCTATGTTGAGATTCAGCGAGTCAGAAACACGTTTCTTCTAGGAGGTGCATTGGGATATTCCCGAGTGAATGGGACCATAGGCTGTACAGAGAAATATCTGCTCCTACAACCAAAAGGGTGGTATCTAACTGAATGGTTGTCAATGTGTGCATTCAACTGACAGAGTTAAACTCAAGTTTGGATTCAGCGGTTTACAAACCCTTTCTGTGCAGAATCCCAAAACCGGTAATTCCAGCTCAATGCCGGCATCTGTACTAAACAGCAGGAAACTTCGTCTAAAACTCAGGAGAAACGTTTCCTTGAAACTGCTCTGCTGTGCGTTCGTTCACCTAAGAGAGTTGAAACTATGTTGAGAATCAGCGAGTCAGAAACACGTTTATGCTAGGAGCTGCGTTGGGATATTCCCGAGTGAATGGGACCATAGGCTGTACAGAGAAATATCTGCTTCTGAAACCAAAACGGAGCTATCTAACTGAATGGTTGTCAATGTGTGCATTCAACTGACAGAGTTAAACTCACGTGTGGATTCAGCGGTTTGTAACCCTTTCTGTGCAGAATCCCAAAACCGGTATTTCCAGCCCAATGCCGGCATCCGTACTAAACAGCAGGAAACTTCGTCTAAAACTCAGGAGAAACGTTACCTTGAAACTGCTCTGCTGTGCGTTCGTTCACCTAAGAGAGTTGAATCTATGTTGAGATTCAGCGAGTCAGAAACACGTTTCTTCTAGGAGCTGCGTTGGGATATTCCCGAGTGAATGGGACCATAGGCTGTACAGAGAAATATCTGCTTCTAAACCAAAAGTGTGCTATCAAACTGAATGGTTGTCAATGTGTGCATTCAACTGACAGAGTTAAACTGACGTGTGGATTCAGCGGTTTGCAAACCCTTTCTGTGCAGAATCCCAAAACCGGTATTTCCAGCCCAATGCCGACATACGTACTAAACAGCAGGAAACTTCGTCTAAAACTCAGGAGAAACGTTTCCTTGAAACTGCTCTGCTGTGCCTTCGTTCACCTAAGAGAGTTGAATCTATGTTGAGATTCAGCGAGTCAGAAACACGTTTCTTCTAGGAGCTGCGTTGGGATATTCCCGAGTGAATGGGACCATAGGCTGTACAGAGAAATATCTGCTTCTAAAACCAAAACGGAGCTATCTAACTGAATGGTTGTCAATGTGTGCATTCAACTGACAGAGTTAAACTCACATGTGGATTCAGCGGTTTGCAAACCCTTTCTGTGCAGAATCCCAAAACCGGTATTTCCAGCCCAATGCCGGCATACGTACTAAAGAGCAGGAAATTCGTCTAAAACTCAGGAGCAACGTTTCCTTGAAACTGCTCTGCTGTGCGTTCGTTCACCTAAGAGAGTTGAATCTATGTTGAGATTCAGCGAGTCAGAAACACGTTTCTTCTAGGAGCTGCTTTGGGATATTCCCGAGTGAATGGGACCATAGGCTGTACAGAGAATTATCTGCTTCTAAAACCAAAACGGAGCTATCTAACTGAATGGTTTTCAATGTGTGCATTCAACTGACAGAGTTAAACTCACGTGTGGATTCAGCGGTTTGCAAACCCTTTCTGTGCAGAATCCCAAAACCGGTATTTCCAGCCCAATGCCGGCATCCGTACTAAACAGCAGGAAACTTCGTCTAAAACTCAGGAGAAACGTTTCCTTGAAACTGCTCTGCTGTGCGTTCGTTCACCTAAGAGAGTTGAATCTATGTTGAGATTCAGCGAGTCAGAAACACGTTTCTTCTAGGAGATGCGTTGGGATATTCCCGAGTGAATGGGACCATAGGCTGTACAGAGAAATATCTGCTTCTAAAACCAAAAGTGTGCTATCAAACTGAATGGTTGTCAATGTGTGCATTCAACTGACAGAGTTAAACTCACGTGTGGATTCAGCGGTTTGCAAACCCTTTCTGTGCAGAATCCCAAAACCGCTATTTCCAGCCCAATGCCGGCATCCGTACTAAACAGCAGGAAACTTCGTCTAAAACTCAGGAGAAACGTTTCCTTGAAACTGCTCTGCTGTGCGTTCGTTCACCTAAGAGAGTTGAATCTATGTTGAGATTCAGCGAGTCAGAAACACGTTTCTTCTAGGAGCTGCGTTGTGATATTCCCGAGTGAATGGGACCATAGGCTGTACCGAGAAATATCTGCTTCTAAAACCAAAACGGAGCTATCTAACTGAATGGTTGTCAATGTGTGCATTCAACTGACAGAGTTAAACTCACATGTGGATTCAGCGGTTTGCAAACCCTTTCTGTGCAGAATCCCAAAACCGGTATTTCCAGCCCAATGCCGGCATACGAACTAAAGAGCAGGAAACTTCGTCTAAAACTCAGGAGCAACGTTTCCTTGAAACTGCTCTGCTGTGCGTTCGTTCACCTAAGAGAGTTGAATCTATGTTGAGATTCAGCGAGTCAGAAACACGTTTCTTCTAGGAGCTGCCTTGGGATATTCCCGAGTGAATGGGACCATAGGCTGTACCGAGAAATATCTTCTTCTAAAACCAAAACGGAGCTATCTAACTGAATGGTTGTCAATGTGTGCATTGAACTGACAGAGTTAAACTCACATGTGGATTCAGCGGTTTGCAAACCCTTTCTGTGCAGAATCCCAAAACCGGTATTTCCAGCCCAATGCCGGCATCCGTACTAAACAGCAGGAAACTTCGTCTAAAACTCAGGAGAAACGTTTCCTTGAAACTGCTCTGCTGTGCGTTCGTTCACCTAAGAGAGTTGAATCTATGTTGAGATTCAGCGAGTCAGAAACACGTTTCTTCTAGGAGCTGCGTTGGGATATTCCCGAGTGAATGGGACCATAGGCTGTACAGAGAAATATCTGCTTCTAAAACCAAAACGGAGCTATCTAACTGAATGGTTGTCAATGTGTGCATTCAACTGACAGAGTTAAACTCACGTGTGGATTCAGCGGTTTGCAAACCCTTTCTGTGCAGAATCCCAAAACCGGTATTTCCAGCCCAATGCCGGCATCCGTACTAAACAGCAGGAAACTTCGTCTAAAACTCAGGAGAAACGTTTCCTTGAAACTGCTCTGCTGTGCGTTCGATCACCTAAGAGAGTTGAATCTATGTTGAGATTCAGCGAGTCGGAAACACGTTTCTTCTAGGAGGTACGTTGGGATATTCCCGAGTGAATGGGACCATAGGCTGTACAGAGAAATATCTGCTCCTACAACCAAAAGGGTGGTATCTAACTGAATGGTTGTCAATGTGTGCATTCAACTGACAGAGTTAAACTCACATGTGGATTCAGCGATTTGCAAACCCTTTCTGTGCAGAATCCCAAAACCGGTATTTCCAGCCCAATGCCGGCATACGTACTAAACAGCAGGAAACTTCGTCTAAAACTCAGGAGAAACGTTTCCTTGAAACTGCTCTGCTGTGCGTTCGTTCACCTAAGAGAGTTGAATCTATGTTGAGATTCAGCGAGTCAGAAACACGTTTCTTCTAGGAGCTGCGTTGGGATATTCCCGAGTGAATGGGACCATAGGCTGTACAGAGAAATATCTGCTTCTAAAACCAAAAGTGTGCTATCAAACTGAATGGTTGTCAATGTGTGCATTCAACTGACAGAGTTAAACTCACGTGTGGATTCAGCGGTTTGCAAACCCTTTCTGTGCAGAATCCCAAAACCGGTATTTCCAGCCCAATGACGGCATACGTACTAAACAGCAGGAAACTTCGTCTAAGACTCAGGAGAAACGTTTCCTTGAAACTGCTCTGCTGTGCGTTCGTTCACCTAAGAGAGTTGAATCTATGTTGAGATTCAGCGAGTCAGAAACACGTTTCTTCTAGGAGCTGCGTTGGGATATTTCCGAGTGAATGGGACCATAGGCTGTACAGAGAAATATCTGCTTCTAAAACCAAAAGTGTGCTATCTAACTGAATGGTTGTCAATGTGTTCATTCAACTGACAGAGCTAAACACACGTGTGGATTCAGCGGTTTGCAAACCCTTTCTGTGCAGAATCCCAAAACCGCTATTTCCAGCCCAATGCCGGCATCCGTACTAAACAGCTGGAAACTTCGTCTAAAACTCAGGAGAAACGTTTCCTTGAAACTGCTCTGCTGTGCGTTCGTTCACCTAAGAGAGTTGAATCTATGTTGAGATTCAGCGAGTCAGAAACACGTTTCTTCTAGGAGCTGCGTTGGGATATTCCCGAGTGAATGGGACCATAGGCTGTACAGAGAAATATCTGCTTCTAAAACCAAAACGGAGCTATCTAACTGAATGGTTGTCAATGTGTGCATTCAACTGACAGAGTTAAACTCACATGTGGATTCAGCGGTTTGCAAACCCTTTCTGTGTAGAATCCCAAAACCGGTATTTCCAGCCCAATGCCGGCATACGTACTAAAGAGCAGGAAACTTCGTCTAAAACTCAGGAGAAACGTTTCCTTGAAACTGCTCTGCTGTGCGTTCGTTCACCTAAGAGAATTGAAACTATGTTGAGATTCAGCGAGTCAGAAACACGTTTCTTCTAGGAGCTGCGTTGGGATATTCCCGAGTGAATGGGACCATAGGCTGTACAGAGAAATATCTGCTTCTAAAACCAAAAGTGTGCTATCAAACTGAATGGTTGTCAATGTGTGCATTCAACTGACAGAGTTAAACTCACGTGTGGATTCAGCGGTTTGCAAACCCTTTCTGTGCAGAATCCCAAAACTGGTATTTCCAGCCCAATGCCGGCATACGTACTAAACAGCAGGAAACTTCGTCTAAGACTCAGGAGAAACGTTTCCTTGAAACTGCTCTGCTGTGCGTTCGTTCACCTAAGAGAGTTGAATCTATGTTGAGATTCAGCGAGTCAGAAACACGTTTCTTCTAGGAGCTGCGTTGGGATATTCCCGAGTGAATGGGACCATAGGCTGTACAGAGAAATATCTGCTTCTAAACCAAAAGTGTGCTATCAAACTGAATGGTTGTCAATGTGTGCATTCAACTGACAGAGTTAAACTCACGTGTGGATTCAGCGGTTTGCACACCCTTTCTGTGTAGAATCCCAAAACCGGTATTTCCATCCCAATGCCGGCATACGTACTAAACAGCAGGAAACTTCGTCTGAAACTCAGGAGAAACGTTTCCTTGAAACTGCTCTGCTGTGCGTTCGTTCACCTAAGAGAGTTGAATCTATGTTGAGATTCAGCGAGTCAGAAACACGTTTCTTCTAGGAGCTGCTTTGGGATATTCCCGAGTGAATGGGACCATAGGCTGTACAGAGAAATATCTGCTTCTAAAACCAAAACGGAGCTATCTAACTGAATGGTTGTCAATGTGTGCATTCAACTGACAGAGTTAAACTCACGTGTGGATTCAGCGGTTTGCAAACCCTTTCTGTGCAGAATCCCAAAACCGGTATTTCCAGCCCAATGCCGGCATCCGTACTAAACAGCAGGAAACTTCGTCTAAAACTCAGGAGAAACGTTTCCTTGAAACTGCTCTGCTGTGCGTTCGATCACCTAAGAGAGTTGAATCTATGTTGAGATTCAGCGAGTCAGAAACACGTTTCTTCTAGGAGGTGCGTTGGGATATTCCCGAGTGAATGGGACCATAGGCTGTACAGAGAAATATCTGCTCCTACAACCAAAAGGGTGGTATCTAACTGAATGGTTGTCAATGTGTGCATTCAACTGACAGAGTTAAACTCACGTTTGGATTCAGCGGTTTACAAACCCTTTCTGTGCAGAATCCCAAAACCGGTAATTCCAGCTCAATGCCGGCATCTGTACTAAACAGCAGGAAACTTCGTCTAAAACTCAGGAGAAACGTTTCCTTGAAACTGCTCTGCTGTGCGTTCGTTCACCTAAGAGAGTTGAAACTATGTTGAGATTCAGCGAGTCAGAAACACGTTAATGCTAGGAGCTGCGTTGGGATATTCCCGAGTGTATGGAACCATAGGCTGTACAGAGAAATATCTGCTTCTGAAACCAAAACGGAGCTATCTAACTGAATGGTTGTCAATGTGTGCATTCAACTGACAGAGTTAAACTCACGTGTGGATTCAGCGGTTTGCAAACCATTTCTGTGCAGAATCCCAAAACCGGTATGTCCAGCCCAATGCCGGCATCCGTACTAAACAGCAGGAAACTTCGTCTAAAACTCAGGAGAAACGTTTCCTTGAAACTGCTCTGCTGTGCGTTCGTTCACCTAAGATAGTTGAATCTATGTTGAGATTCAGCGAGTCAGAAACACGTTTCTTCTAGGAGCTGCGTTAGGATATTCCCGAGTGAATGGGACCATAGGCTGTGCAGAGTAATATCTGCTTCTAAAACCAAAAGTGTGCTATCAAACTGAATGGTTGTCAATGTGTGCATTCAACTGACAGAGTTAAACTCACGTGTGGATTCAGCGGTTTGCAAACCCTTTCTGTGCAGAATCCCAAAACCGGTATTTCCAGCCCAATGCCGGCATACGTACTAAAGAGCAGGAAACTTCGTCTAAAACTCAGGAGCAACGTTTCCTTGAAACTGCTCTGCTGTGCGTTCGTTCACCTAAGAGAGTTGAATCTATGTTGAGATTCAGCGAGTCAGAAACACGTTTCTTCTAGGAGCTGCGTTGGGATATTCCCGAGTGAATGGGACCATAGGCTGTACAGAGAAATATCTGCTTCTAAACCAAAAGTGTGCTATCAAACTGAATGGTTGTCAATGTGTGCATTCAACTGACAGAGTTAAACTCACGTGTGGATTCAGCGGTTTGCAAACCCTTTCTGTGCAGAATCCCAAAACCGGTATTTCCAGCCCAATGCCGGCATACGTACTAAACAGCAGGAAACTTCGTCTAAAACTCAGGAGAAACGTTTCCTTGAAACTGCTCTGCTGTGCGTTCGTTCACCTAAGAGAGTTGAATCTATGTTGAGATTCAGCGAGTCAGAAACACGTTTCTTCTAGGAGCTGCGTTGGGATATTCCCGAGTGAATGGGACCATAGGCTGTACGGAGAAATATCTGCTTCTAAAACCAAAAGTGTGCTATCAAACTGAATGGTTGTCAATGTGTGCATTCAACTGACAGAGTTAAACTCACGTGTGGATTCAGCGGTTTGCAAACCCTTTCTGTGCAGAATCCCAAAACCGCTATTTCCAGCCCAATGCCGGCATCCGTACTAAACAGCAGGAAACTTCGTCTAAAACTCAGGAGAAACGTTTCCTTGAAACTGCTCTGCTGTGCGTTCGTTCACCTAAGAGAGTTGAATCTATGTTGAGATTCAGCGAGTCAGAAACACGTTTCTTCTAGGTGCTGCGTTGGGATATTCCCGAGTGAATGGGACCATAGGCTGTACAGAGAAATATCTGCTTCTAAAACCAAAAGTGTGCTATCAAACTGAATGGTTGTCAATGTGTGCATTCAACTGACAGAGTTAAACTCACGTGTGGATTCAGCGGTTTGCAAACCCTTTCTGTGCAGAATCCCAAAGCCGGTATTTCCAGCCCAATGCCGGCATACGAACTAAAGAGCAGGGAACTTCGTCTAAAACTCAGGAGCAACGTTTCCTTGAAACTGCTCTGCTGTGCGTTCGTTCACCTAAGAGAGTTGAATCTATGTTGAGATTCAGCGAGTCAGAAACACGTTTCTTCTAGGAGCTGCCTTGGGATATTCCCGAGTGAATGGGACCATAGGCTGTACCGAGAAATATCTTCTTCTAAAACCAAAACGGAGCTATCTAACTGAATGGTTGTCAATGTGTGCATTGAACTGACAGAGTTAAACTCACATGTGGATTCAGCGGTTTGCAAACCCTTTCTGTGCAGAATCCCAAAACCGGTATTTCCAGCCCAATGCCGGCATCCGTACTAAACAGCAGGAAACTTCGTCTAAAACTCAGGAGAAACGTTTCCTTGAAACTGCTCTGCTGTGCGTTCGTTCACCTAAGAGAGTTGAATCTATGTTGAGATTCAGCGAGTCAGAAACACGTTTCTTCTAGGAGCTGCGTTGGGATATTCCCGAGTGAATGGGACCATAGGCTGTACAGAGAAATATCTGCTTCTAAAACCAAAACGGAGCTATCTAACTGAATGGTTGTCAATGTGTGCATTCAACTGACAGAGTTAAACTCACGTGTGGATTCAGCGGTTTGCAAACCCTTTCTGTGCAGAATCCCAAAACCGGTATTTCCAGCCCAATGCCGGCATCCGTACTAAACAGCAGGAAACTTCGTCTAAAACTCAGGAGAAACGTTTCCTTGAAACTGCTCTGCTGTGCGTTCGATCACCTAAGAGAGTTGAATCTATGTTGAGATTCAGCGAGTCGGAAACACGTTTCTTCTAGGAGGTACGTTGGGATATTCCCGAGTGAATGGGACCATAGGCTGTACAGAGAAATATCTGCTCCTACAACCAAAAGGGTGGTATCTAACTGAATGGTTGTCAATGTGTGCATTCAACTGACAGAGTTAAACTCACATGTGGATTCAGCGATTTGCAAACCCTTTCTGTGCAGAATCCCAAAACCGGTATTTCCAGCCCAATGCCGGCATACGTACTAAACAGCAGGAAACTTCGTCTAAAACTCAGGAGAAACGTTTCCTTGAAACTGCTCTGCTGTGCGTTCGTTCACCTAAGAGAGTTGAATCTATGTTGAGATTCAGCGAGTCAGAAACACGTTTCTTCTAGGAGCTGCGTTGGGATATTCCCGAGTGAATGGGACCATAGGCTGTACAGAGAAATATCTGCTTCTAAAACCAAAAGTGTGCTATCAAACTGAATGGTTGTCAATGTGTGCATTCAACTGACAGAGTTAAACTCACGTGTGGATTCAGCGGTTTGCAAACCCTTTCTGTGCAGAATCCCAAAACCGGTATTTCCAGCCCAATGACGGCATACGTACTAAACAGCAGGAAACTTCGTCTAAGACTCAGGAGAAAAGTTTCCTTGAAACTGCTCTGCTGTGCGTTCGTTCACCTAAGAGAGTTGAATCTATGTTGAGATTCAGCGAGTCAGAAACACGTTTCTTCTAGGAGCTGCGTTGGGATATTTCCGAGTGAATGGGACCATAGGCTGTACAGAGAAATATCTGCTTTTAAACCAAAAGTGTGCTATCTAACTGAATGGTTGTCAATGTGTTCATTCAACTGACAGAGCTAAACACACGTGTGGATTCAGCGGTTTGCAAACCCTTTCTGTGCAGAATCCCAAAACCGGTATTTCCAGCCCAATGCCGGCATCCGTACTAAACAGCTGGAAACTTCGTCTAAAACTCAGGAGAAACGTTTTCTTCAAACTGCTCTGCTGTGCGTTCGTTCACCTAAGAGAGTTGAATCTATGTTGAGATTCAGGGAGTCAGAAACACGTTTCTTCTAGGAGCTGCGTTGGGATATTCCCGAGTGAATGGGACCATAGGCTGTACAGAAAAATATCTGCTTCTAAAACCAAAACGGAGCTATCTAACTGAATGGTTGTCAATGTGTGCATTCAACTGACAGAGTTAAACTCACATGTGGATTCAGCGGTTTGCAAACCCTTTCTGTGTAGAATCCCAAAACCGGTATTTCCAGCTCAATGCCGGCATACGTACTAAAGAGCAGGAAACTTCGTCTAAAACTCAGGAGCAACGTTTCCTTGAAACTGCTCTGCTGTGCGTTCGTTCACCTAAGAGAATTGAAACTATGTTGAGATTCAGCGAGTCAGAAACACGTTTCTTCTAGGAGCTGCGTTGGGATATTCCCGAGTGAATGGGACCATAGGCTGTACAGAGAAATATCTGCTTCTAAAACCAAAAGTGTGCTATCAAACTGAATGGTTGTCAATGTGTGCATTCAACTGACAGAGTTAAACTCACGTGTGGATTCAGCGGTTTGCAAACCCTTTCTGTGCAGAATCCCAAAACCGGTATTTCCAGCCCAATGACGGCATACGTACTAAACAGCAGGAAACTTCGTCTAAGACTCAGGAGAAACGTTTCCTTGAAACTGCTCTGCTGTGCGTTCGTTCACCTAAGAGAGTTGAATCTATGTTGAGATTCAGCGAGTCAGAAACACGTTTCTTCTAGGAGCTGCGTTGGGATATTTCCGAGTGAATGGGACCATAGGCTGTACAGAGAAATATCTGCTTTTAAACCAAAAGTGTGCTATCTAACTGAATGGTTGTCAATGTGTGCATTCAACTGACAGAGCTAAACACACGTGTGGATTCAGCGGTTTGCAAACCCTTTCTGTGCAGAATCCCAAAACCGCTATTTCCAGCCCAATGCCGGCATCCGTACTAAACAGCTGGAAACTTCGTCTAAAACTCAGGAGAAACGTTTCCTTGAAACTGCTCTGCTGTGCGTTCGTTCACCTAAGAGAGTTGAATCTATGTTGAGATTCAGCGAGTCAGAAACACGTTTCTTCTAGGAGCTGCGTTGGGATATTCCCGAGTGAATGGGACCATAGGCTGTACAGAGAAATATCTGCTTCTAAAACCAAAACGGAGCTATCTAACTGAATGGTTGTCAATGTGTGCATTCAACTGACAGAGTTAAACTCACATGTGGATTCAGCGGTTTGCAAACCCTTTCTGTGTAGAATCCCAAAACCGGTATTTCCAGCCCAATGCCGGCATACGTACTAAAGAGCAGGAAACTTCGTCTAAAACTCAGGAGAAACGTTTCCTTGAAACTGCTCTGCTGTGCGTTCGTTCACCTAAGAGAATTGAAACTATGTTGAGATTCAGCGAGTCAGAAACACGTTTCTTCTAGGAGCTGCGTTGGGATATTCCCGAGTGAATGGGACCATAGGCTGTACAGAGAAATATCTGCTTCTAAAACCAAAAGTGTGCTATCAAACTGAATGGTTGTCAATGTGTGCATTCAACTGACAGAGTTAAACTCACGTGTGGATTCAGCGGTTTGCAAACCCTTTCTGTGCAGAATCCCAAAACTGGTATTTCCAGCCCAATGCCGGCATACGTACTAAACAGCAGGAAACTTCGTCTAAGACTCAGGAGAAACGTTTCCTTGAAACTGCTCTGCTGTGCGTTCGTTCACCTAAGAGAGTTGAATCTATGTTGAGATTCAGCGAGTCAGAAACACGTTTCTTCTAGGAGCTGCGTTGGGATATTCCCGAGTGAATGGGACCATAGGCTGTACAGAGAAATATCTGCTTCTAAACCAAAAGTGTGCTATCAAACTGAATGGTTGTCAATGTGTGCATTCAACTGACAGAGTTAAACTCACGTGTGGATTCAGCGGTTTGCACACCCTTTCTGTGTAGAATCCCAAAACCGGTATTTCCAGCCCAATGCCGGCATACGTACTAAACAGCAGGAAACTTCGTCTGAAACTCAGGAGAAACGTTTCCTTGAAACTGCTCTGCTGTGCGTTCGTTCACCTAAGAGAGTTGAATCTATGTTGAGATTCAGCGAGTCAGAAACACGTTTCTTCTAGGAGCTGCTTTGGGATATTCCCGAGTGAATGGGACCATAGGCTGTACAGAGAAATATCTGCTTCTAAAACCAAAACGGAGCTATCTAACTGAATGGTTGTCAATGTGTGCATTCAACTGACAGAGTTAAACTCACGTGTGGATTCAGCGGTTTGCAAACCCTTTCTGTGCAGAATCCCAAAACCGGTATTTCCAGCCCAATGCCGGCATCCGTACTAAACAGCAGGAAACTTCGTCTAAAACTCAGGAGAAACGTTTCCTTGAAACTGCTCTGCTGTGCGTTCGATCACCTAAGAGAGTTGAATCTATGTTGAGATTCAGCGAGTCAGAAACACGTTTCTTCTAGGAGGTGCGTTGGGATATTCCCGAGTGAATGGGACCATAGGCTGTACAGAGAAATATCTGCTCCTACAACCAAAAGGGTGGTATCTAACTGAATGGTTGTCAATGTGTGCATTCAACTGACAGAGTTAAACTCACGTTTGGATTCAGCGGTTTACAAACCCTTTCTGTGCAGAATCCCAAAACCGGTAATTCCAGCTCAATGCCGGCATCTGTACTAAACAGCAGGAAACTTCGTCTAAAACTCAGGAGAAACGTTTCCTTGAAACTGCTCTGCTGTGCGTTCGTTCACCTAAGAGAGTTGAAACTATGTTGAGATTCAGCGAGTCAGAAACACGTTAATGCTAGGAGCTGCGTTGGGATATTCCCGAGTGTATGGAACCATAGGCTGTACAGAGAAATATCTGCTTCTGAAACCAAAACGGAGCTATCTAACTGAATGGTTGTCAATGTGTGCATTCAACTGACAGAGTTAAACTCACGTGTGGATTCAGCGGTTTGCAAACCATTTCTGTGCAGAATCCCAAAACCGGTATGTCCAGCCCAATGCCGGCATCCGTACTAAACAGCAGGAAACTTCGTCTAAAACTCAGGAGAAACGTTTCCTTGAAACTGCTCTGCTGTGCGTTCGTTCACCTAAGATAGTTGAATCTATGTTGAGATTCAGCGAGTCAGAAACACGTTTCTTCTAGGAGCTGCGTTAGGATATTCCCGAGTGAATGGGACCATAGGCTGTGCAGAGTAATATCTGCTTCTAAAACCAAAAGTGTGCTATCAAACTGAATGGTTGTCAATGTGTGCATTCAACTGACAGAGTTAAACTCACGTGTGGATTCAGCGGTTTGCAAACCCTTTCTGTGCAGAATCCCAAAACCGGTATTTCCAGCCCAATGCCGGCATACGTACTAAAGAGCAGGAAACTTCGTCTAAAACTCAGGAGCAACGTTTCCTTGAAACTGCTCTGCTGTGCGTTCGTTCACCTAAGAGAGTTGAATCTATGTTGAGATTCAGCGAGTCAGAAACACGTTTCTTCTAGGAGCTGCGTTGGGATATTCCCGAGTGAATGGGACCATAGGCTGTACAGAGAAATATCTGCTTCTAAACCAAAAGTGTGCTATCAAACTGAATGGTTGTCAATGTGTGCATTCAACTGACAGAGTTAAACTCACGTGTGGATTCAGCGGTTTGCAAACCCTTTCTGTGCAGAATCCCAAAACCGGTATTTCCAGCCCAATGCCGGCATACGTACTAAACAGCAGGAAACTTCGTCTAAAACTCAGGAGAAACGTTTCCTTGAAACTGCTCTGCTGTGCGTTCGTTCACCTAAGAGAGTTGAATCTATGTTGAGATTCAGCGAGTCAGAAACACGTTTCTTCTAGGAGCTGCGTTGGGATATTCCCGAGTGAATGGGACCATAGGCTGTACGGAGAAATATCTGCTTCTAAAACCAAAAGTGTGCTATCAAACTGAATGGTTGTCAATGTGTGCATTCAACTGACAGAGTTAAACTCACGTGTGGATTCAGCGGTTTGCAAACCCTTTCTGTGCAGAATCCCAAAACCGCTATTTCCAGCCCAATGCCGGCATCCGTACTAAACAGCAGGAAACTTCGTCTAAAACTCAGGAGAAACGTTTCCTTGAAACTGCTCTGCTGTGCGTTCGTTCACCTAAGAGAGTTGAATCTATGTTGAGATTCAGCGAGTCAGAAACACGTTTCTTCTAGGTGCTGCGTTGGGATATTCCCGAGTGAATGGGACCATAGGCTGTACAGAGAAATATCTGCTTCTAAAACCAAAAGTGTGCTATCAAACTGAATGGTTGTCAATGTGTGCATTCAACTGACAGAGTTAAACTCACGTGTGGATTCAGCGGTTTGCAAACCCTTTCTGTGCAGAATCCCAAAGCCGGTATTTCCAGCCCAATGCCGGCATATGTACTAAACAGCAGGAAACTTCGTCTAAAACTCAGGAGAAACGTTTCCTTGAAATTGCTCTGCTGTGCGTTCGTTCACCTAAGAGAGTTGAATCTATGTTGAGATTCAGCGAGTCAGAAACACGTTTCTTCTAGGAGCTGCGTTGGGATATTCCCGAGTGAATGGGACCATAGGCTGTACAGAGAAATATCTGCTTCTAAAACCAAAACGGAGCTATCTAACTGAATGGTTGTCAATGTGTGCATTCAACTGACAGAGTTAAACTCACATGTGGATTCAGCGGTTTGCAAACCCTTTCTGTGCAGAATCCCAAAACCGCTATTTCCAGCCCAATGCCGGCATCCGTACTAAGCAGCAGGAAACTTCGTCTAAAACTCAGGAGAAACGTTTCCTTGAAACTGCTCTGCTGTGCGTTCGTTCACCTAAGAGAGTTGAATCTATGTTGAGATTCAGCGAGTCAGAAACACGTTTCTTCTAGGAGCTGCTTTGGGATATTCCCGAGTGAATGGGACCATAGGCTGTACAGAGAAGTATCTGCTTCTAAAACCAAAACGGAGCTATCTAACTGAATGGTTGTCAATGTGTGCATTCAACTGACAGAGTTAAACTCACGTGTGGATTCAGCGGTTTGCAAACCCTTTCTGTGCAGAATCCCAAAACCGGTATTTCCAGCCCAATGCCGGCATCCGTACTAAACAGCAGGAAACTTCGTCTAAAACTCAGGAGAAACGTTTCCTTGAAACTGCTCTGCTGTGCGTTCGATCACCTAAGAGAGTTGAATCTATGTTGAGATTCAGCGAGTCAGAAACACGTTTCTTCTAGGAGGTGCGTTGGGATTTTCCCGAGTGAATGGGGCCATAGGCTGTACAGAGAAATATCTACTCCTACAACCAAAACGGTGGTATCTAACTGAATGGTTGTCAATGTGTGCATTCAACTGACAGAGTTAAACTCACGATTGGATTCAGCGGTTTACAAACCCTTTCTGTGCAGAATCCCAAAACCGGTAATTCCAGCTCAATGCCGGCATCCGTACTAAACAGCAGGAAACTTCGTCTAAAACTCAGGAGAAACGTTTCCTTGAAACTTCTCTGCTGTGCGTTCGTTCACCTAAGAGAGTTGAAACTATGTTGAGATTCAGCGAGTCAGAAACACGTTAATGCTAGGAGCTGAGTTGGGATATTCCCGAGTGAATGGGACCATAGGCTGTACAGAGAAATATCTGCTTCTAAAACCAAAACGGAGCTATCAAACTGAATGGTTGTCAATGTGTGCATTCAACTGACAGAGTTAAACTCACGTGTGGATTCAGCGGTTTGCAAACCATTTCTGTGCAGAATCCCAAAACCGGTATGTCCAGCCCAATGCCGACATCCGTACTAAACAGCAGGAAACTTCGTCTAAAACTCAGGAGAAACGTTTCCTTGAAACTGCTCTGCTGTGCGTTCGTTCACCTAAGATAGTTGAATCTATGTTGAGATTCAGCGAGTCAGAAACACGTTTCTTCTAGGAGCTGCGTTAGGATATTCCCGAGTGAATGGGACCATACGCTGTGCAGAGTAATATCTGCTTCTAAAGCCAAAACGGAGCTATCTAACTGAATGGTTGTCAATGTGTGCATTCAACTGACAGAGTTAAACTCACGTGTGGATTCAGCGGTTTGCAAACCCTTTCTGTGCAGAATCCCAAAACCGGTATTTCCAGCCCAATGCCGGCATACGTACTAAAGAGCAGGAAACTTCGTCTAAAACTCAGGAGAAACGTTTCCTTGAAACTGCTCTGCTGTGCGTTCGTTCACCTAAGAGAGTTGAATCTATGTTGAGATTCAGCGAGTCAGAAACACGTTTCTTCTAGGAGCTGCCTTGGGATATTCCCGAGTGAATGGGACCATAGGCTGTACCGAGAAATATCTTCTTCTAAAACCAAAACGGAGCTATCTAACTGAATGGTTGTCAATGTGTGCATTGAACTGACAGAGTTAAACTCACGTGTGGATTCAGCGGTTTGCAAACCCTTTCTGTGCAGAATCCCAAAACCGGTATTTCCAGCCCAATGCCGGCATACGTACTAAAGAGCAGGAAACTTCGTCTAAAACTCAGGAGAAACGTTTCCTTGAAACTGCTCTGCTGTGCGTTCGTTCACCTAAGAGAGTTGAATCTATGTTGAGATTCAGCGAGTCAGAAACACGTTTCTTCTAGGAGCTGCTTTGGGATATTCCCGAGTGAATGGGACCATAGGCTGTACAGAGAAATATCTGCTTCTAAAACCAAAACGGAGCTATCTAACTGAATGGTTGTCAATGTGTGCATTCAACTGACAGAGTTAAACTCACGTGTGGATTCAGCGGTTTGCAAACCCTTTCTGTGCAGAATCCCAAAACCGGTATTTCCAGCCCAATGCCGGCATCCGTACTAAACAGCAGGAAACTTCGTCTAAAACTCAGGAGAAAAGTTTCCTTGAAACTGCTCTGCTGTGCGTTCGATCACCTAAGAGAGTTGAATCTATGTTGAGATTCAGCGAGTCGGAAACACGTTTCTTCTAGGAGGTACGTTGGGATATTCCCGAGTGAATGGGACCATAGGCTGTACAGAGAAATATCTGCTCCTACAACCAAAAGGGTGGTATCTAACTGAATGGTTGTCAATGTGTGCATTCAACTGACAGAGTTAAACTCACATGTGGATTCAGCGGTTTGCAAACCCTTTCTGTGCAGAATCCCAAAACCGGTATTTCCAGCCCAATGCCGGCATACGTACTAAACAGCAGGAAACTTCGTCTAAAACTCAGGAGAAACGTTTCCTTGAAACTGCTCTGCTGTGCGTTCGTTCACCTAAGAGAGTTGAATCTATGTTGAGATTCAGCGAGTCAGAAACACGTTTCTTCTAGGAGCTGCGTTGGGATATTCCCGAGTGAATGGGACCATAGGCTGTACAGAGAAATATCTGCTTCTAAAACCAAAAGTGTGCTATCAAACTGAATGGTTGTCAATGTGTGCATTCAACTGACAGAGTTAAACTCACGTGTGGATTCAGCGGTTTGCAAACCCTTTCTGTGCAGAATCCCAAAACCGGTATTTCCAGCCCAATGACGGCATACGTACTAAACAGCAGGAAACTTCGTCTAAGACTCAGGAGAAACGTTTCCTTGAAACTGCTCTGCTGTGCGTTCGTTCACCTAAGAGAGTTGAATCTATGTTGAGATTCAGCGAGTCAGAAACACGTTTCTTCTAGGAGCTGCGTTGGGATATTTCCGAGTGAATGGGACCATAGGCTGTACAGAGAAATATCTGCTTTTAAACCAAAAGTGTGCTATCTAACTGAATGGTTGTCAATGTGTTCATTCAACTGACAGAGCTAAACACACGTGTGGATTCAGCGGTTTGCAAACCCTTTCTGTGCAGAATCCCAAAACCGGTATTTCCAGCCCAATGCCGGCATCCGTACTAAACAGCTGGAAACTTCGTCTAAAACTCAGGAGAAACGTTTCCTTGAAACTGCTCTGCTGTGCGTTCGTTCACCTAAGAGAGTTGAATCTATGTTGAGATTCAGCGAGTCAGAAACACGTTTCTTCTAGGAGCTGCGTTGGGATATTCCCGAGTGAATGGGACCATAGGCTGTACAGAGAAATATCTGCTTCTAAAACCAAAACGGAGCTATCTAACTGAATGGTTGTCAATGTGTGCATTCAACTGACAGAGTTAAACTCACATGTGGATTCAGCGGTTTGCAAACCCTTTCTGTGTAGAATCCCAAAACCGGTATTTCCAGCCCAATGCCGGCATACGTACTAAAGAGCAGGTAACTTCGTCTAAAACTCAGGAGAAACGTTTCCTTGAAACTGCTCTGCTGTGCGTTCGTTCACCTAAGAGAATTGAAACTATGTTGAGATTCAGCGAGTCAGAAACACGTTTCTTCTAGGAGATGCGTTGGGATATTCCCGAGTGAATGGGACCATAGGCTGTACAGAGAAATATCTGCTTCTAAAACCAAAAGTGTGCTATCAAACTGAATGGTTGTCAATGTGTGCATTCAACTGACAGAGTTAAACTCACGTGTGGATTCAGCGGTTTGCAAACCCTTTCTGTGCAGAATCCCAAAACCGGTATTTCCAGCCCAATGCCGGCATCCGTACTAAACAGCAGGAAACTTCGTGTAAGACTCAGGAGAAACGTTTCCTTGAAACTGCTCTGCTGTGCGTTCGTTCACCTAAGAGAGTGGAATCTATGTTGAGATTCAGCGAGTCAGAAACACGTTTCTTCTAGGAGCTGCGTTGGGATATTTCCGAGTGAATGGGACCATAGGCTGTACAGAGAAATATCTGCTTTTAAACCAAAAGTGTGCTATCTAACTGAATGGTTGTCAATGTGTGCATTCAACTGACAGAGCTAAACACACGTGTGGATTCAGCGGTTTGCAAACCCTTTCTGTTCAGAATCCCAAAACCGCTATTTCCAGCCCAATGCCGGCATCCGTACTAAACAGCTGGAAACTTCGTCTAAAACTCAGGAGAAACGTTTCCTTGAAACTGCTCTGCTGTGCGTTCGTTCACCTAAGAGAGTTGAATCTATGTTGAGATTCAGCGAGTCAGAAACACGTTTCTTCTAGGAGCTGCGTTGGGATATTCCCGAGTGAATGGGACCATAGGCTGTACAGAGAAATATCTGCTTCTAAAACCAAAACGGAGCTATCTAACTGAATGGTTGTCAATGTGTGCATTCAACTGACAGAGTTAAACTCACGTGTGGATTCAGCGTTTTGCAAACCCTTTCTGTGTAGAATCCCAAAACCGGTATTTCCAGCCCAATGCCGGCATACGTACTAAACAGCAGGAAACTTCGTCTAAAACTCAGGAGAAACGTTTCCTTGAAACTGCTCTGCTGTGCGTTCGTTCACCTAAGAGAATTGAAACTATGTTGAGATTCAGCGAGTCAGAAACACGTTTCTTCTAGGAGCTGCGTTGGGATATTCCCGAGTGAATGGGACCATAGGCTGTACAGAGAAATATCTGCTTCTAAAACCAAAAGTGTGCTATCAAACTGAATGGTTGTCAATGTGTGCATTCAACTGACAGAGTTAAACTCACGTGTGGATTCAGCGGTTTGCAAACCCTTTCTGTGCAGAATCCCAAAACCGGTATTTCCAGCCCAATGCCGGCATACGTACTAAACAGCAGGAAACTTCGTCTAAGACTCAGGAGAAACGTTTCCTTGAAACTGCTCTGCTGTGCGTTCGTTCACCTAAGAGAGTTGAATCTATGTTGAGATTCAGCGAGTCAGAAACACGTTTCTTCTTGGAGCTGCGTTGGGATATTCCCGAGTGAATGGGACCATAGGCTGTACAGAGAAATATCTGCTTCTAAAACCAAAACGGAGCTATCTAACTGAATGGTTGTCAATGTGTGCATTCAACTGACAGAGTTAAACTCACGTGTGGATTCAGCGTTTTGCAAACCCTTTCTGTGTAGAATCCCAAAACCGGTATTTCCAGCCCAATGCCGGCATACGTACTAAACAGCAGGAAACTTCGTCTAAAACTCAGGAGAAACGTTTCCTTGAAACTGCTCTGCTGTGCGTTCGTTCACCTAAGAGAATTGAAACTATGTTGAGATTCAGCGAGTCAGAAACACGTTTCTTCTAGGAGCTGCGTTGGGATATTCCCGAGTGAATGGGACCATAGGCTGTACAGAGAAATATCTGCTTCTAAAACCAAAAGTGTGCTATCAAACTGAATGGTTGTCAATGTGTGCATTCAACTGACAGAGTTAAACTCACGTGTGGATTCAGCGGTTTGCAAACCCTTTCTGTGCAGAATCCCAAAACCGGTATTTCCAGCCCAATGCCGGCATACGTACTAAACAGCAGGAAACTTCGTCTAAGACTCAGGAGAAACGTTTCCTTGAAACTGCTCTGCTGTGCGTTCGTTCACCTAAGAGAGTTGAATCTATGTTGAGATTCAGCGAGTCAGAAACACGTTTCTTCTTGGAGCTGCGTTGGGATATTCCCGAGTGAATGGGACCATAGGCTGTACAGAGAAATATCTGCTTCTAAACCAAAAGTGTGCTATCAAACTGAATGGTTGTCAATGTGTGCATTCAACTGACAGAGTTAAACTCACGTGTGGATTCAGCGGTTTGCACACCCTTTCTGTGTAGAATCCCAAAACCGGTATTTCCAGCCCAATGCCGGCATACGTACTAAACAGCAGGAAACTTCGTCTAAAACTCAGGAGAAACGTTTCCTTGAAACTGCTCTGCTGTGCGTTCGATCACCTAAGAGAGTTGAATCTATGTTGAGATTCAGCGAGTCAGAAACACGTTTCTTCTAGGAGGTGCGTTGGGATTTTCCCGAGTGAATGGGGCCATAGGCTGTACAGAGAAATATCTACTCCTACAACCAAAAGGGTGGTATCTAACTGAATGGTTGTCAATGTGTGCATTCAACTGACAGAGTTAAACTCACGATTGGATTCAGCGGTTTACAAACCCTTTCTGTGCAGAATCCCAAAACCGGTAATTCCAGCTCAATGCCGGCATCCGTACTAAACAGCAGGAAACTTCGTCTAAAACTCAGGAGAAACGTTTCCTTGAAACTTCTCTGCTGTGCGTTCGTTCACCTAAGAGAGTTGAAACTATGTTGAGATTCAGCGAGTCAGAAACACGTTAATGCTAGGAGCTGAGTTGGGATATTCCCGAGTGAATGGGACCATAGGCTGTACAGAGAAATATCTGCTTCTAAAACCAAAACGGAGCTATCAAACTGAATGGTTTTCAATGTGTGCATTCAACTGACAGAGTTAAACTCACGTGTGGATTCAGCGGTTTGCAAACCATTTCTGTGCAGAATCCCAAAACCGGTATGTCCAGCCCAATGCCGACATCCGTACTAAACAGCAGGAAACTTCGTCTAAAACTCAGGAGAAACGTTTCCTTGAAACTGCTCTGCTGTGCGTTCGTTCACCTAAGATAGTTGAATCTATGTTGAGATTCAGCGAGTCAGAAACACGTTTCTTCTAGGAGCTGCGTTAGGATATTCCCGAGTGAATGGGACCATACGCTGTGCAGAGTAATATCTGCTTCTAAAGCCAAAACGGAGCTATCTAACTGAATGGTTGTCAATGTGTGCATTCAACTGACAGAGTTAAACTCACGTGTGGATTCAGCGGTTTGCAAACCCTTTCTGTGCAGAATCCCAAAACCGGTATTTCCAGCCCAATGCCGGCATACGTACTAAAGAGCAGGAAACTTCGTCTAAAACTCAGGAGAAACGTTTCCTTGAAACTGCTCTGCTGTGCGTTCGTTCACCTAAGAGAGTTGAATCTATGTTGAGATTCAGCGAGTCAGAAACACGTTTCTTCTAGGAGCTGCCTTGGGATATTCCCGAGTGAATGGGACCATAGGCTGTACCGAGAAATATCTTCTTCTAAAACCAAAACGGAGCTATCTAACTGAATGGTTGTCAATGTGTGCATTGAACTGACAGAGTTAAACTCACGTGTGGATTCAGCGGTTTGCAAACCCTTTCTGTGCAGAATCCCAAAACCGGTATTTCCAGCCCAATGCCGGCATACGTACTAAAGAGCAGGAAACTTCGTCTAAAACTCAGGAGAAACGTTTCCTTGAAACTGCTCTGCTGTGCGTTCGTTCACCTAAGAGAGTTGAATCTATGTTGAGATTCAGCGAGTCAGAAACACGTTTCTTCTAGGAGCTGCTTTGGGATATTCCCGAGTGAATGGGACCATAGGCTGTACAGAGAAATATCTGCTTCTAAAACCAAAACGGAGCTATCTAACTGAATGGTTGTCAATGTGTGCATTCAACTGACAGAGTTAAACTCACGTGTGGATTCAGCGGTTTGCAAACCCTTTCTGTGCAGAATCCCAAAACCGGTATTTCCAGCCCAATGCCGGCATCCGTACTAAACAGCAGGAAACTTCGTCTAAAACTCAGGAGAAACGTTTCCTTGAAACTGCTCTGCTGTGCGTTCGATCACCTAAGAGAGTTGAATCTATGTTGAGATTCAGCGAGTCGGAAACACGTTTCTTCTAGGAGGTACGTTGGGATATTCCCGAGTGAATGGGACCATAGGCTGTACAGAGAAATATCTGCTCCTACAACCAAAAGGGTGGTATCTAACTGAATGGTTGTCAATGTGTGCATTCAACTGACAGAGTTAAACTCACATGTGGATTCAGCGGTTTGCAAACCCTTTCTGTGCAGAATCCCAAAACCGGTATTTCCAGCCCAATGCCGGCATACGTACTAAACAGCAGGAAACTTCGTCTAAAACTCAGGAGAAACGTTTCCTTGAAACTGCTCTGCTGTGCGTTCGTTCACCTAAGAGAGTTGAATCTATGTTGAGATTCAGCGAGTCAGAAACACGTTTCTTCTAGGAGCTGCGTTGGGATATTCCCGAGTGAATGGGACCATAGGCTGTACAGAGAAATATCTGCTTCTAAAACCAAAAGTGTGCTATCAAACTGAATGGTTGTCAATGTGTGCATTCAACTGACAGAGTTAAACTCACGTGTGGATTCAGCGGTTTGCAAACCCTTTCTGTGCAGAATCCCAAAACCGGTATTTCCAGCCCAATGACGGCATACGTACTAAACAGCAGGAAACTTCGTCTAAGACTCAGGAGAAACGTTTCCTTGAAACTGCTCTGCTGTGCGTTCGTTCACCTAAGAGAGTTGAATCTATGTTGAGATTCAGCGAGTCAGAAACACGTTTCTTCTAGGAGCTGCGTTGGGATATTTCCGAGTGAATGGGACCATAGGCTGTACAGAGAAATATCAGCTTTTAAACCAAAAGTGTGCTATCTAACTGAATGGTTGTCAATGTGTTCATTCAACTGACAGAGCTAAACACACGTGTGGATTCAGCGGTTTGCAAACCCTTTCTGTGCAGAATCCCAAAACCGGTATTTCCAGCCCAATGCCGGCATCCGTACTAAACAGCTGGAAACTTCGTCTAAAACTCAGGAGAAACGTTTCCTTGAAACTGCTCTGCTGTGCGTTCGTTCACCTAAGAGAGTTGAATCTATGTTGAGATTCAGCGAGTCAGAAACACGTTTCTTCTAGGAGCTGCGTTGGGATATTCCCGAGTGAATGGGACCATAGGCTGTACAGAGAAATATCTGCTTCTAAAACCAAAACGGAGCTATCTAACTGAATGGTTGTCAATGTGTGCATTCAACTGACAGAGTTAAACTCACATGTGGATTCAGCGGTTTGCAAACCCTTTCTGTGTAGAATCCCAAAACCGGTATTTCCAGCCCAATGCCGGCATACGTACTAAAGAGCAGGTAACTTCGTCTAAAACTCAGGAGAAACGTTTCCTTGAAACTGCTCTGCTGTGCGTTCGTTCACCTAAGAGAATTGAAACTATGTTGAGATTCAGCGAGTCAGAAACACGTTTCTTCTAGGAGATGCGTTGGGATATTCCCGAGTGAATGGGACCATAGGCTGTACAGAGAAATATCTGCTTCTAAAACCAAAAGTGTGCTATCAAACTGAATGGTTGTCAATGTGTGCATTCAACTGACAGAGTTAAACTCACGTGTGGATTCAGCGGTTTGCAAACCCTTTCTGTGCAGAATCCCAAAACCGGTATTTCCAGCCCAATGCCGGCATCCGTACTAAACAGCAGGAAACTTCGTGTAAGACTCAGGAGAAACGTTTCCTTGAAACTGCTCTGCTGTGCGTTCGTTCACCTAAGAGAGTGGAATCTATGTTGAGATTCAGCGAGTCAGAAACACGTTTCTTCTAGGAGCTGCGTTGGGATATTTCCGAGTGAATGGGACCATAGGCTGTACAGAGAAATATCTGCTTTTAAACCAAAAGTGTGCTATCTAACTGAATGGTTGTCAATGTGTGCATTCAACTGACAGAGCTAAACACACGTGTGGATTCAGCGGTTTGCAAACCCTTTCTGTTCAGAATCCCAAAACCGCTATTTCCAGCCCAATGCCGGCATCCGTACTAAACAGCTGGAAACTTCGTCTAAAACTCAGGAGAAACGTTTCCTTGAAACTGCTCTGCTGTGCGTTCGTTCACCTAAGAGAGTTGAATCTATGTTGAGATTCAGCGAGTCAGAAACACGTTTCTTCTAGGAGCTGCGTTGGGATATTCCCGAGTGAATGGGACCATAGGCTGTACAGAGAAATATCTGCTTCTAAAACCAAAACGGAGCTATCTAACTGAATGGTTGTCAATGTGTGCATTCAACTGACAGAGTTAAACTCACGTGTGGATTCAGCGTTTTGCAAACCCTTTCTGTGTAGAATCCCAAAACCGGTATTTCCAGCCCAATGCCGGCATACGTACTAAACAGCAGGAAACTTCGTCTAAAACTCAGGAGAAACGTTTCCTTGAAACTGCTCTGCTGTGCGTTCGTTCACCTAAGAGAATTGAAACTATGTTGAGATTCAGCGAGTCAGAAACACGTTTCTTCTAGGAGCTGCGTTGGGATATTCCCGAGTGAATGGGACCATAGGCTGTACAGAGAAATATCTGCTTCTAAAACCAAAAGTGTGCTATCAAACTGAATGGTTGTCAATGTGTGCATTCAACTGACAGAGTTAAACTCACGTGTGGATTCAGCGGTTTGCAAACCCTTTCTGTGCAGAATCCCAAAACCGGTATTTCCAGCCCAATGCCGGCATACGTACTAAACAGCAGGAAATTTCGTCTAAGACTCAGGAGAAACGTTTCCTTGAAACTGCTCTGCTGTGCGTTCGTTCACCTAAGAGAGTTGAATCTATGTTGAGATTCAGCGAGTCAGAAACACGTTTCTTCTTGGAGCTGCGTTGGGATATTCCCGAGTGAATGGGACCATAGGCTGTACAGAGAAATATCTGCTTCTAAACCAAAAGTGTGCTATCAAACTGAATGGTTGTCAATGTGTGCATTCAACTGACAGAGTTAAACTCACGTGTGGATTCAGCGGTTTGCACACCCTTTCTGTGTAGAATCCCAAAACCGGTATTTCCAGCCCAATGCCGGCATACGTACTAAACAGCAGGAAACTTCGTCTGAAACTCAGGAGAAACGTTTCCTTGAAACTGCTCTGCTGTGCGTTCGTTCACCTAAGAGAGTTGAATCTATGTTGAGATTCAGCGAGTCAGAAACACGTTTCTTCTAGGAGCTGCGTTGGGATATTCCCGAGTGAATGGAACCATAGGCTGTACAGAGAAATATCTGCTTCTGAAACCAAAACGGAGCTATCTAACTGAATGGTTGTCAATGTGTGCATTCAACTGACAGAGTTAAACTCACGTGTGGATTCAGCGGTTTGCAAACCATTTCTGTGCAGAATCCCAAAACCGGTATGTCCAGCCCAATGCCGGCATCCGTACTAAACAGCAGGAAACTTCGTCTAAAACTCAGGAGAAACGTTTCCTTGAAACTGCTCTGCTGTGCGTTCGTTCACCTAAGATAGTTGAATCTATGTTGAGATTCAGCGAGTCAGAAACACGTTTCTTCTAGGAGCTGCGTTAGGATATTCCCGAGTGAATGGGACCATAGGCTGTGCAGAGTAATATCTGCTTCTAAAACCAAAAGTGTGCTATCAAACTGAATGGTTGTCAATGTGTGCATTCAACTGACAGAGTTAAACTCACGTGTGGATTCAGCGGTTTGCAAACCCTTTCTGTGCAGAATCCCAAAACCGGTATTTCCAGCCCAATGCCGGCATACGTACTAAAGAGCAGGAAACTTCGTCTAAAACTCAGGAGCAACGTTTCCTTGAAACTGCTCTGCTGTGCGTTCGTTCACCTAAGAGAGTTGAATCTATGTTGAGATTCAGCGAGTCAGAAACACGTTTCTTCTAGGAGCTGCGTTGGGATATTCCCGAGTGAATGGGACCATAGGCTGTACAGAGAAATATCTGCTTCTAAACCAAAAGTGGGCTATCAAACTGAATGGTTGTCAATGTGTGCATTCAACTGACAGAGTTAAACTCACGTGTGGATTCAGCGGTTTGCAAACCCTTTCTGTGCAGAATCCCAAAACCGGTATTTCCAGCCCAATGCCGGCATACGTACTAAACAGCAGGAAACTTCGTCTAAAACTCAGGAGAAACGTTTCCTTGAAATTGCTCTGCTGTGCGTTCGTTCACCTAAGAGAGTTGAATCTATGTTGAGATTCAGCGAGTCAGAAACACGTTTCTTCTAGGAGCTGCGTTGGGATATTCCCGAGTGAATGGGACCATAGGCTGTACGGAGAAATATCTGCTTCTAAAACCAAAAGTGTGCTATCAAACTGAATGGTTGTCAATGTGTGCATTCAACTGACAGAGTTAAACTCACGTGTGGATTCAGCGGTTTGCAAACCCTTTCTGTGCAGAATCCCAAAACCGCTATTTCCAGCCCAATGCCGGCATCCGTACTAAACAGCAAGAAACTTCGTCTAAAACTCAGGAGAAACGTTTCCTTGAAACTGCTCTGCTGTGCGTTCGTTCACCTAAGAGAGTTGAATCTATGTTGAGATTCAGCGAGTCAGAAACACGTTTCTTCTAGGAGCTGCGTTGGGATATTCCCGAGTGAATGGGACCATAGGCTGTACAGAGAAATATCTGCTTCTAAAACCAAAAGTGTGCTATCAAACTGAATGGTTGTCAATGTGTGCATTCAACTGACAGAGTTAAACTCACGTGTGGATTCAGCGGTTTGCAAACCCTTTCTGTGCAGAATCCCAAAGCCGGTATTTCCAGCCCAATGCCGGCATATGTACTAAACAGCAGGAAACTTCGTCTAAAACTCAGGAGAAACGTTTCCTTGAAATTGCTCTGCTGTGCGTTCGTTCACCTAAGAGAGTTGAATCTATGTTGAGATTCAGCGAGTCAGAAACACGTTTCTTCTAGGAGCTGCGTTGGGATATTCCCGAGTGAATGGGACCATAGGCTGTACAGAGAAATATCTGCTTCTAAAACCAAAACGGAGCTATCTAACTGAATGGTTGTCAATGTGTGCATTCAACTGACAGAGTTAAACTCACATGTGGATTCAGCGGTTTGCAAACCCTTTCTGTGCAGAATCCCAAAACCGCTATTTCCAGCCCAATGCCGGCATCCGAACTAAGCAGCAGGAAACTTCGTCTAAAACTCAGGAGAAACGTTTCCTTGAAACTGCTCTGCTGTGCGTTCGTTCACCTAAGAGAGTTGAATCTATGTTGAGATTCAGCGAGTCAGAAGCACGTTTCTTCTAGGAGCTGCTTTGGGATATTCCCGAGTGAATGGGACCATAGGCTGTACAGAGAAATATCTGCTTCTAAAACCAAAACGGAGCTATCTAACTGAATGGTTGTCAATGTGTGCATTCAACTGACAGAGTTAAACTCACGTGTGGATTCAGCGGTTTGCAAAACCTTTCTGTGCAGAATCCCAAAACCGGTATTTCCAGCCCAATGCCGGCATCCGTACTAAACAGCAGGAAACTTCGTCTAAAACTCAGGAGAAACGTTTCCTTGAAACTGCTCTGCTGTGCGTTCGATCACCTAAGAGAGTTGAATCTATGTTGAGATTCAGCGAGTCAGAAACACGTTTCTTCTAGGAGGTGCGTTGGGATTTTCCCGAGTGAATGGGGCCATAGGCTGTACAGAGAAATATCTGCTCCTACAACCAAAAGGGTGGTATCTAACTGAATGGTTGTCAATGTGTGCATTCAACTGACAGAGTTAAACTCACGATTGGATTCAGCGGTTTACAAACCCTTTCTGTGCAGAATCCCAAAACCGGTAATTCCAGCTCAATGCCGGCATCCGTACTAAACAACAGGAAACTTCGTCTAAAACTCAGGAGAAACGTTTCCTTGAAACTTCTCTGCTGTGCGTTCGTTCACCTAAGAGAGTTGAAACTATGTTGAGATTCAGCGAGTCAGAAACACGTTAATGCTAGGAGCTGAGTTGGGATATTCCCGAGTGAATGGGACCATAGGCTGTACAGAGAAATATCTGCTTCTAAAACCAAAACGGAGCTATCAAACTGAATGGTTGTCAATGTGTGCATTCAACTGACAGAGTTAAACTCACGTGTGGATTCAGCGGTTTGCAAACCATTTCTGTGCAGAATCCCAAAACCGGTATGTCCAGCCCAATGCCGGCATCCGTACTAAACAGCAGGAAACTTCGTCTAAAACTCAGGAGAAACGTTTCCTTGAAACTGCTCTGCTGTGCGTTCGTTCACCTAAGATAGTTGAATCTATGTTGAGATTCAGCGAGTCAGAAACACGTTTCTTCTAGGAGCTGCGTTAGGATATTCCCGAGTGAATGGGACCATACGCTGTGCAGAGTAATATCTGCTTCTAAAGCCAAAACGGAGCTATCTAACTGAATGGTTGTCAATGTGTGCATTCAACTGACAGAGTTAAACTCACGTGTGGATTCAGCGGTTTGCAAACCCTTTCTGTGCAGAATCCCAAAACCGGTATTTCCAGTCCAATGCTGGCATACGTACTACAGAGCAGGAAACTTCGTCTAAAACTCAGGAGCAACGTTTCCTTGAAACTGCTCTGCTGTGCGTTCGTTCAACCAAGAGAGTTGAATCTATGTTGAGATTCAGCGAGTCAGAAACACGTTTCTTCTAGGAGCTGCGTTGGGATATTCCCGAGTGAATGGGACCATAGGCTGTACAGAGAAATATCTGCTTCTAAACCAAAAGTGTGCTATCAAACTGAATGGTTGTCAATGTGTGCATTCAACTGACAGAGTTAAACTCACGTGTGGATTCAGCGGTTTGCACACCCTTTCTGTGTAGAATCCCAAAACCGGTATTTCCAGCCCAATGCCGGCATACGTACTAAACAGCAGGAAACTTCGTCTGAAACTCAGGAGAAACGTTTCCTTGAAACTGCTCTGCTGTGCGTTCGTTCACCTAAGAGAGTTGAATCTATGTTGAGATTCAGCGAGTCAGAAACACGTTTTTTCTAGGAGCTGCTTTGGGATATTCCCGAGTGAATGGGACCATAGGCTGTACAGAGAAATATCTGCTTCTAAAACCAAAACGGAGCTATCTAACTGAATGGTTGTCAATGTGTGCATTCAACTGACAGAGTTAAACTCACGTGTGGATTCAGCGGTTTGCAAACCCTTTCTGTGCAGAATCCCAAAACCGGTATTTCCAGTCCAATGCTGGCATACGTACTACAGAGCAGGAAACTTCGTCGAAAACTCAGGAGAAACGTTTCCTTGAAACTGCTCTGCTGTGCGTTCGTTCAACTAAGAGAGTTGAATCTATGTTGAGATTCAGCGAGTCAGAAACACGTTTCTTCTAGGAGCTGCGTTGGGATATTCCCGAGTGAATGGGACCATAGGCTGTACAGAGAAATATCTGCTTCTAAACCAAAAGTGTGCTATCAAACTGAATGGTTGTCAATGTGTGCATTCAACTGACAGAGTTAAACTCACGTGTGGATTCAGCGGTTTGCACACCCTTTCTGTGTAGAATCCCAAAACCGGTATTTCCAGCCCAATGCCGGCATACGTACTAAACAGCAGGAAACTTCGTCTGAAACTCAGGAGAAACGTTTCCTTGAAACTGCTCTGCTGTGCGTTCGTTCACCTAAGATAGTTGAATCTATGTTGAGATTCAGCGAGTCAGAAACACGTTTCTTCTAGGAGCTGCGTTAGGATATTCCCGAGTGAATGGGACCATACGCTGTGCAGAGTAATATCTGCTTCTAAAGCCAAAACGGAGCTATCTAACTGAATGGTTGTCAATGTGTGCATTCAACTGACAGAGTTAAACTCACGTGTGGATTCAGCGGTTTGCAAACCCTTTCTGTGCAGAATCCCAAAACCGGTATTTCCAGCCCAATGCCGGCATACGTACTAAAGAGCAGGAAACTTCGTCTAAAACTCAGGAGAAACGTTTCCTTGAAACTGCTCTGCTGTGCGTTCGTTCACCTAAGAGAGTTGAATCTATGTTGAGATTCAGCGAGTCAGAAACACGTTTCTTCTAGGAGCTGCCTTGGGATATTCCCGAGTGAATGGGACCATAGGCTGTACCGAGAAATATCTTCTTCTAAAACCAAAACGGAGCTATCTAACTGAATGGTTGTCAATGTGTGCATTGAACTGACAGAGTTAAACTCACGTGTGGATTCAGCGGTTTGCAAACCCTTTCTGTGCAGAATCCCAAAACCGGTATTTCCAGCCCAATGCCGGCATACGTACTAAAGAGCAGGAAACTTCGTCTAAAACTCAGGAGAAACGTTTCCTTGAAACTGCTCTGCTGTGCGTTCGTTCACCTAAGAGAGTTGAATCTATGTTGAGATTCAGCGAGTCAGAAACACGTTTCTTCTAGGAGCTGCTTTGGGATATTCCCGAGTGAATGGGACCATAGGCTGTACAGAGAAATATCTGCTTCTAAAACCAAAACGGAGCTATCTAACTGAATGGTTGTCAATGTGTGCATTCAACTGACAGAGTTAAACTCACGTGTGGATTCAGCGGTTTGCAAACCCTTTCTGTGCAGAATCCCAAAACCGGTATTTCCAGCCCAATGCCGGCATCCGTACTAAACAGCAGGAAACTTCGTCTAAAACTCAGGAGAAACGTTTCTTTGAAACTGCTCTGCTGTGCGTTCGATCACCTAAGAGAGTTGAATCTATGTTGAGATTCAGCGAGTCGGAAACACGTTTCTTCTAGGAGGTACGTTGGGATATTCCCGAGTGAATGGGACCATAGGCTGTACAGAGAAATATCTGCTCCTACAACCAAAAGGGTGGTATCTAACTGAATGGTTGTCAATGTGTGCATTCAACTGACAGAGTTAAACTCACATGTGGATTCAGCGGTTTGCAAACCCTTTCTGTGCAGAATCCCAAAACCGGTATTTCCAGCCCAATGCCGGCATACGTACTAAACAGCAGGAAACTTCGTCTAAAACTCAGGAGAAACGTTTCCTTGAAACTGCTCTGCTGTGCGTTCGTTCACCTAAGAGAGTTGAATCTATGTTGAGATTCAGCGAGTCAGAAACACGTTTCTTCTAGGAGCTGCGTTGGGATATTCCCGAGTGAATGGGACCATAGGCTGTACAGAGAAATATCTGCTTCTAAAACCAAAAGTGTGCTATCAAACTGAATGGTTGTCAATGTGTGCATTCAACTGACAGAGTTAAACTCACGTGTGGATTCAGCGGTTTGCAAACCCTTTCTGTGCAGAATCCCAAAACCGGTATTTCCAGCCAAATGACGGCATACGTACTAAACAGCAGGAAACTTCGTCTAAGACTCAGGAGAAACGTTTCCTTGAAACTGCTCTGCTGTGCGTTCGTTCACCTAAGAGAGTTGAATCTATGTTGAGATTCAGCGAGTCAGAAACACGTTTCTTCTAGGAGCTGCGTTGGGATATTTCCGAGTGAATGGGACCATAGGCTGTACAGAGAAATATCTGCTTTTAAACCAAAAGTGTGCTATCTAACTGAATGGTTGTCAATGTGTTCATTCAACTGACAGAGCTAAACACACGTGTGGATTCAGCGGTTTGCAAACCCTTTCTGTGCAGAATCCCAAAACCGGTATTTCCAGCCCAATGCCGGCATCCGTACTAAACAGCTGGAAACTTCGTCTAAAACTCAGGAGAAACGTTTCCTTGAAACTGCTCTGCTGTGCGTTCGTTCACCTAAGAGAGTTGAATCTATGTTGAGATTCAGCGAGTCAGAAACACGTTTCTTCTAGGAGCTGCGTTGGGATATTCCCGAGTGAATGGGACCATAGGCTGTACAGAGAAATATCTGCTTCTAAAACCAAAACGGAGCTATCTAACTGAATGGTTGTCAATGTGTGCATTCAACTGACAGAGTTAAACTCACATGTGGATTCAGCGGTTTGCAAACCCTTTCTGTGTAGAATCCCAAAACCGGTATTTCCAGCCCAATGCCGGCATACGTACTAAAGAGCAGGTAACTTCGTCTAAAACTCAGGAGAAACGTTTCCTTGAAACTGCTCTGCTGTGCGTTCGTTCACCTAAGAGAATTGAAACTATGTTGAGATTCAGCGAGTCAGAAACACGTTTCTTCTAGGAGATGCGTTGGGATATTCCCGAGTGAATGGGACCATAGGCTGTACAGAGAAATATCTGCTTCTAAAACCAAAAGTGTGCTATCAAACTGAATGGTTGTCAATGTGTGCATTCAACTGACAGAGTTAAACTCACGTGTGGATTCAGCGGTTTGCAAACCCTTTCTGTGCAGAATCCCAAAACCGGTATTTCCAGCCCAATGCCGGCATCCGTACTAAACAGAAGGAAACTTCGTCTAAGACTCAGGAGAAACGTTTCCTTGAAACTGCTCTGCTGTGCGTTCGTTCACCTAAGAGAGTGGAATCTATGTTGAGATTCAGCGAGTCAGAAACACGTTTCTTCTAGGAGCTGCGTTGGGATATTTCCGAGTGAATGGGACCATAGGCTGTACAGAGAAATATCTGCTTTTAAACCAAAAGTGTGCTATCTAACTGAATGGTTGTCAATGTGTGCATTCAACTGACAGAGCTAAACACACGTGTGGATTCAGCGGTTTGCAAACCCTTTCTGTTCAGAATCCCAAAACCGCTATTTCCAGCCCAATGCCGGCATCCGTACTAAACAGCTGGAAACTTCGTCTAAAACTCAGGAGAAACGTTTCCTTGAAACTGCTCTGCTGTGCGTTCGTTCACCTAAGAGAGTTGAATCTATGTTGAGATTCAGCGAGTCAGAAACACGTTTCTTCTAGGAGCTGCGTTGGGATATTCCCGAGTGAATGGGACCATAGGCTGTACAGAGAAATATCTACTTCTAAAACCAAAACGGAGCTATCTAACTGAATGGTTGTCAATGTGTGCATTCAACTGACAGAGTTAAACTCACGTGTGGATTCAGCGTTTTGCAAACCCTTTCTGTGTAGAATCCCAAAACCGGTATTTCCAGCCCAATGCCGGCATACGTACTAAACAGCAGGAAACTTCGTCTAAAACTCAGGAGAAACGTTTCCTTGAAACTGCTCTGCTGTGCGTTCGTTCACCTAAGAGAATTGAAACTATGTTGAGATTCAGCGAGTCAGAAACACGTTTCTTCTAGGAGCTGCGTTGGGATATTCCCGAGTGAATGGGACCATAGGCTGTACAGAGAAATATCTGCTTCTAAAACCAAAAGTGTGCTATCAAACTGAATGGTTGTCAATGTGTGCATTCAACTGACAGAGTTAAACTCACGTGTGGATTCAGCGGTTTGCAAACCCTTTCTGTGCAGAATCCCAAAACCGGTATTTCCAGCCCAATGCCGGCATACGTACTAAACAGCAGGAAACTTCGTCTAAGACTCAGGAGAAACGTTTCCTTGAAACTGCTCTGCTGTGCGTTCGTTCACCTAAGAGAGTTGAATCTATGTTGAGATTCAGCGAGTCAGAAACACGTTTCTTCTTGGAGCTGCGTTGGGATATTCCCGAGTGAATGGGACCATAGGCTGTACAGAGAAATATCTGCTTCTAAACCAAAAGTGTGCTATCAAACTGAATGGTTGTCAATGTGTGCATTCAACTGACAGAGTTAAACTCACGTGTGGATTCAGCGGTTTGCACACCCTTTCTGTGTAGAATCCCAAAACCGGTATTTCCAGCCCAATGCCGGCATACGTACTAAACAGCAGGAAACTTCGTCTGAAACTCAGGAGAAACGTTTCCTTGAAACTGCTCTGCTGTGCGTTCGTTCACCTAAGAGAGTTGAATCTATGTTGAGATTCAGCGAGTCAGAAACACGTTTCTTCTAGGAGCTGCGTTGGGATATTCCCGAGTGAATGGAACCATAGGCTGTACAGAGAAATATCTGCTTCTGAAACCAAAACGGAGCTATCTAACTGAATGGTTGTCAATGTGTGCATTCAACTGACAGAGTTAAACTCACGTGTGGATTCAGCGGTTTGCAAACCATTTCTGTGCAGAATCCCAAAACCGGTATGTCCAGCCCAATGCCGGCATCCGTACTAAACAGCAGGAAACTTCGTCTAAAACTCAGGAGAAACGTTTCCTTGAAACTGCTCTGCTGTGCGTTCGTTCACCTAAGATAGTTGAATCTATGTTGAGATTCAGCGAGTCAGAAACACGTTTCTTCTAGGAGCTGCGTTAGGATATTCCCGAGTGAATGGGACCATAGGCTGTGCAGAGTAATATCTGCTTCTAAAACCAAAAGTGTGCTATCAAACTGAATGGTTGTCAATGTGTGCATTCAACTGACAGAGTTAAACTCACGTGTGGATTCAGCGGTTTGCAAACCCTTTCTGTGCAGAATCCCAAAACCGGTATTTCCAGCCCAATGCCGGCATACGTACTAAAGAGCAGGAAACTTCGTCTAAAACTCAGGAGCAACGTTTCCTTGAAACTGCTCTGCTGTGCGTTCGTTCACCTAAGAGAGTTGAATCTATGTTGAGATTCAGCGAGTCAGAAACACGTTTCTTCTAGGAGCTGCGTTGGGATATTCCCGAGTGAATGGGACCATAGGCTGTACAGAGAAATATCTGCTTCTAAACCAAAAGTGGGCTATCAAACTGAATGGTTGTCAATGTGTGCATTCAACTGACAGAGTTAAACTCACGTGTGGATTCAGCGGTTTGCAAACCCTTTCTGTGCAGAATCCCAAAACCGGTATTTCCAGCCCAATGCCGGCATACGTACTAAACAGCAGGAAACTTCGTCTAAAACTCAGGAGAAACGTTTCCTTGAAATTGCTCTGCTGTGCGTTCGTTCACCTAAGAGAGTTGAATCTATGTTGAGATTCAGCGAGTCAGAAACACGTTTCTTCTAGGAGCTGCGTTGGGATATTCCCGAGTGAATGGGACCATAGGCTGTACGGAGAAATATCTGCTTCTAAAACCAAAAGTGTGCTATCAAACTGAATGGTTGTCAATGTGTGCATTCAACTGACAGAGTTAAACTCACGTGTGGATTCAGCGGTTTGCAAACCCTTTCTGTGCAGAATCCCAAAACCGCTATTTCCAGCCCAATGCCGGCATCCGTACTAAACAGCAAGAAACTTCGTCTAAAACTCAGGAGAAACGTTTCCTTGAAACTGCTCTGCTGTGCGTTCGTTCACCTAAGAGAGTTGAATCTATGTTGAGATTCAGCGAGTCAGAAACACGTTTCTTCTAGGAGCTGCGTTGGGATATTCCCGAGTGAATGGGACCATAGGCTGTACAGAGAAATATCTGCTTCTAAAACCAAAAGTGTGCTATCAAACTGAATGGTTGTCAATGTGTGCATTCAACTGACAGAGTTAAACTCACGTGTGGATTCAGCGGTTTGCAAACCCTTTCTGTGCAGAATCCCAAAGCCGGTATTTCCAGCCCAATGCCGGCATATGTACTAAACAGCAGGAAACTTCGTCTAAAACTCAGGAGAAACGTTTCCTTGAAATTGCTCTGCTGTGCGTTCGTTCACCTAAGAGAGTTGAATCTATGTTGAGATTCAGCGAGTCAGAAACACGTTTCTTCTAGGAGCTGCGTTGGGATATTCCCGAGTGAATGGGACCATAGGCTGTACAGAGAAATATCTGCTTCTAAAACCAAAACGGAGCTATCTAACTGAATGGTTGTCAATGTGTGCATTCAACTGACAGAGTTAAACTCACATGTGGATTCAGCGGTTTGCAAACCCTTTCTGTGCAGAATCCCAAAACCGCTATTTCCAGCCCAATGCCGGCATCCGTACTAAGCAGCAGGAAACTTCGTCTAAAACTCAGGAGAAACGTTTCCTTGAAACTGCTCTGCTGTGCGTTCGTTCACCTAAGAGAGTTGAATCTATGTTGAGATTCAGCGAGTCAGAAACACGTTTCTTCTAGGAGCTGCTTTGGGATATTCCCGAGTGAATGGGACCATAGGCTGTACAGAGAAATATCTGCTTCTAAAACCAAAACGGAGCTATCTAACTGAATGGTTGTCAATGTGTGCATTCAACTGACAGAGTTAAACTCACGTGTGGATTCAGCGGTTTGCAAACCCTTTCTGTGCAGAATCCCAAAACCGGTATTTCCAGCCCAATGCCGGCATCCGTACTAAACAGCAGGAAACTTCGTCTAAAACTCAGGAGAAACGTTTCCTTGAAACTGCTCTGCTGTGCGTTCGATCACCTAAGAGAGTTGAATCTATGTTGAGATTCAGCGAGTCAGAAACACGTTTCTTCTAGGAGGTGCGTTGGGATTTTCCCGAGTGAATGGGGCCATAGGCTGTACAGAGAAATATCTGCTCCTACAACCAAAAGGGTGGTATCTAACTGAATGGTTGTCAATGTGTGCATTCAACTGACAGAGTTAAACTCACGATTGGATTCACCGGTTTACAAACCCTTTCTGTGCAGAATCCCAAAACCGGTAATTCCAGCTCAATGCCGGCATCCGTACTAAACAACAGGAAACTTCGTCTAAAACTCAGGAGAAACGTTTCCTTGAAACTTCTCTGCTGTGCGTTCGTTCACCTAAGAGAGTTGAAACTATGTTGAGATTCAGCGAGTCAGAAACACGTTAATGCTAGGAGCTGAGTTGGGATATTCCCGAGTGAATGGGACCATAGGCTGTACAGAGAAATATCTGCTTCTAAAACCAAAACGGAGCTATCAAACTGAATGGTTGTCAATGTGTGCATTCAACTGACAGAGTTAAACTCACGTGTGGATTCAGCGGTTTGCAAACCATTTCTGTGCAGAATCCCAAAACCGGTATGTCCAGCCCAATGCCGGCATCCGTACTAAACAGCAGGAAACTTCGTCTAAAACTCAGGAGAAACGTTTCCTTGAAACTGCTCTGCTGTGCGTTCGTTCACCTAAGATAGTTGAATCTATGTTGAGATTCAGCGAGTCAGAAACACGTTTCTTCTAGGAGCTGCGTTAGGATATTCCCGAGTGAATGGGACCATACGCTGTGCAGAGTAATATCTGCTTCTAAAGCCAAAACGGAGCTATCTAACTGAATGGTTGTCAATGTGTGCATTCAACTGACAGAGTTAAACTCACGTGTGGATTCAGCGGTTTGCAAACCCTTTCTGTGCAGAATCCCAAAACCGGTATTTCCAGTCCAATGCTGGCATACGTACTACAGAGCAGGAAACTTCGTCTAAAACTCAGGAGCAACGTTTCCTTGAAACTGCTCTGCTGTGCGTTCGTTCAACCAAGAGAGTTGAATCTATGTTGAGATTCAGCGAGTCAGAAACACGTTTCTTCTAGGAGCTGCGTTGGGATATTCCCGAGTGAATGGGACCATAGGCTGTACAGAGAAATATCTGCTTCTAAACCAAAAGTGTGCTATCAAACTGAATGGTTGTCAATGTGTGCATTCAACTGACAGAGTTAAACTCACGTGTGGATTCAGCGGTTTGCACACCCTTTCTGTGTAGAATCCCAAAACCGGTATTTCCAGCCCAATGCCGGCATACGTACTAAACAGCAGGAAACTTCGTCTGAAACTCAGGAGAAACGTTTCCTTGAAACTGCTCTGCTGTGCGTTCGTTCACCTAAGAGAGTTGAATCTATGTTGAGATTCAGCGAGTCAGAAACACGTTTCTTCTAGGAGCTGCTTTGGGATATTCCCGAGTGAATGGGACCATAGGCTGTACAGAGAAATATCTGCTTCTAAAACCAAAACGGAGCTATCTAACTGAATGGTTGTCAATGTGTGCATTCAACTGACAGAGTTAAACTCACGTGTGGATTCAGCGGTTTGCAAACCCTTTCTGTGCAGAATCCCAAAACCGGTATTTCCAGTCCAATGCTGGCATACGTACTACAGAGCAGGAAACTTCGTCGAAAACTCAGGAGAAACGTTTCCTTGAAACTGCTCTGCTGTGCGTTCGTTCAACTAAGAGAGTTGAATCTATGTTGAGATTCAGCGAGTCAGAAACACGTTTCTTCTAGGAGCTGCGTTGGGATATTCCCGAGTGAATGGGACCATAGGCTGTACAGAGAAATATCTGCTTCTAAACCAAAAGTGTGCTATCAAACTGAATGGTTGTCAATGTGTGCATTCAACTGACAGAGTTAAACTCACGTGTGGATTCAGCGGTTTGCACACCCTTTCTGTGTAGAATCCCAAAACCGGTATTTCCAGCCCAATGCCGGCATACGTACTAAACAGCAGGAAACTTCGTCTGAAACTCAGGAGAAACGTTTCCTTGAAACTGCTCTGCTGTGCGTTCGTTCACCTAAGATAGTTGAATCTATGTTGAGATTCAGCGAGTCAGAAACACGTTTCTTCTAGGAGCTGCTTTGGGATATTCCCGAGTGAATGGGACCATAGGCTGTACAGAGAAATATCTGCTTCTAAAACCAAAACGGAGCTATCTAACTGAATGGTTGTCAATGTGTGCATTCAACTGACAGAGTTAAACTCACGTGTGGATTCAGCGGTTTGCAAACCCTTTCTGTGCAGAATCCCAAAACCGGTATTTCCAGCCCAATGCCGGCATACGTACTAAACAGCAGGAAACTTCGTCTAAAACTCAGGAGAAACGTTTCCTTGAAATTGCTCTGCTGTGCGTTCGTTCACCTAAGAGAGTTGAATCTATGTTGAGATTCAGCGAGTCAGAAACACGTTTCTTCTAGGAGCTGCGTTGGGATATTCCCGAGTGAATGGGACCATAGGCTGTACGGAGAAATATCTGCTTCTAAAACCAAAAGTGTGCTATCAAACTGAATGGTTGTCAATGTGTGCATTCAACTGACAGAGTTAAACTCACGTGTGGATTCAGCGGTTTGCAAACCCTTTCTGTGCAGAATCCCAAAACCGCTATTTCCAGCCCAATGCCGGCATCCGTACTAAACAGCAGGAAACTTCGTCTAAAACTCAGGAGAAACGTTTCCTTGAAACTGCTCTGCTGTGCGTTCGTTCACCTAAGAGAGTTGAATCTATGTTGAGATTCAGCGAGTCAGAAACACGTTTCTTCTAGGAGCTGCGTTGGGATATTCCCGAGTGAATGGGACCATAGGCTGTACAGAGAAATATCTGCTTCTAAAACCAAAAGTGTGCTATCAAACTGAATGGTTGTCAATGTGTGCATTCAACTGACAGAGTTAAACTCACGTGTGGATTCAGCGGTTTGCAAACCCTTTCTGTGCAGAATCCCAAAGCCGGTATTTCCAGCCCAATGCCGGCATATGTACTAAACAGCAGGAAACTTCGTCTAAAACTCAGGAGAAACGTTTCCTTGAAATTGCTCTGCTGTGCGTTCGTTCACCTAAGAGAGTTGAATCTATGTTGAGATTCAGCGAGTCAGAAACACGTTTCTTCTAGGAGCTGCGTTGGGATATTCCCGAGTGAATGGGACCATAGGCTGTACAGAGAAATATCTGCTTCTAAAACCAAAACGGAGCTATCTAACTGAATGGTTGTCAATGTGTGCATTCAACTGACAGAGTTAAACTCACGTGTGGATTCAGCGTTTTGCAAACCCTTTCTGTGTAGAATCCCAAAACCGGTATTTCCAGCCCAATGCCGGCATACGTACTAAACAGCAGGAAACTTCGTCTAAAACTCAGGAGAAACGTTTCCTTGAAACTGCTCTGCTGTGCGTTCGTTCACCTAAGAGAATTGAAACTATGTTGAGATTCAGCGAGTCAGAAACACGTTTCTTCTAGGAGCTGCGTTGGGATATTCCCGAGTGAATGGGACCATAGGCTGTACAGAGAAATATCTGCTTCTAAAACCAAAAGTGTGCTATCAAACTGAATGGTTGTCAATGTGTGCATTCAACTGACAGAGTTAAACTCACGTGTGGATTCAGCGGTTTGCAAACCCTTTCTGTGCAGAATCCCAAAACCGGTATTTCCAGCCCAATGCCGGCATACGTACTAAACAGCAGGAAACTTCGTCTAAGACTCAGGAGAAACGTTTCCTTGAAACTGCTCTGCTGTGCGTTCGTTCACCTAAGAGAGTTGAATCTATGTTGAGATTCAGCGAGTCAGAAACACGTTTCTTCTTGGAGCTGCGTTGGGATATTCCCGAGTGAATGGGACCATAGGCTGTACAGAGAAATATCTGCTTCTAAACCAAAAGTGTGCTATCAAACTGAATGGTTGTCAATGTGTGCATTCAACTGACAGAGTTAAACTCACGTGTGGATTCAGCGGTTTGCACACCCTTTCTGTGTAGAATCCCAAAACCGGTATTTCCAGCCCAATGCCGGCATACGTACTAAACAGCAGGAAACTTCGTCTGAAACTCAGGAGAAACGTTTCCTTGAAACTGCTCTGCTGTGCGTTCGTTCACCTAAGAGAGTTGAATCTATGTTGAGATTCAGCGAGTCAGAAACACGTTTCTTCTAGGAGCTGCGTTGGGATATTCCCGAGTGAATGGAACCATAGGCTGTACAGAGAAATATCTGCTTCTGAAACCAAAACGGAGCTATCTAACTGAATGGTTGTCAATGTGTGCATTCAACTGACAGAGTTAAACTCACGTGTGGATTCAGCGGTTTGCAAACCATTTCTGTGCAGAATCCCAAAACCGGTATGTCCAGCCCAATGCCGGCATCCGTACTAAACAGCAGGAAACTTCGTCTAAAACTCAGGAGAAACGTTTCCTTGAAACTGCTCTGCTGTGCGTTCGTTCACCTAAGATAGTTGAATCTATGTTGAGATTCAGCGAGTCAGAAACACGTTTCTTCTAGGAGCTGCGTTAGGATATTCCCGAGTGAATGGGACCATAGGCTGTGCAGAGTAATATCTGCTTCTAAAACCAAAAGTGTGCTATCAAACTGAATGGTTGTCAATGTGTGCATTCAACTGACAGAGTTAAACTCACGTGTGGATTCAGCGGTTTGCAAACCCTTTCTGTGCAGAATCCCAAAACCGGTATTTCCAGCCCAATGCCGGCATACGTACTAAAGAGCAGGAAACTTCGTCTAAAACTCAGGAGCAACGTTTCCTTGAAACTGCTCTGCTGTGCGTTCGTTCACCTAAGAGAGTTGAATCTATGTTGAGATTCAGCGAGTCAGAAACACGTTTCTTCTAGGAGCTGCGTTGGGATATTCCCGAGTGAATGGGACCATAGGCTGTACAGAGAAATATCTGCTTCTAAACCAAAAGTGTGCTATCAAACTGAATGGTTGTCAATGTGTGCATTCAACTGACAGAGTTAAACTCACGTGTGGATTCAGCGGTTTGCAAACCCTTTCTGTGCAGAATCCCAAAACCGGTATTTCCAGCCCAATGCCGGCATACGTACTAAACAGCAGGAAACTTCGTCTAAAACTCAGGAGAAACGTTTCCTTGAAATTGCTCTGCTGTGCGTTCGTTCACCTAAGAGAGTTGAATCTATGTTGAGATTCAGCGAGTCAGAAACACGTTTCTTCTAGGAGCTGCGTTGGGATATTCCCGAGTGAATGGGACCATAGGCTGTACGGAGAAATATCTGCTTCTAAAACCAAAAGTGTGCTATCAAACTGAATGGTTGTCAATGTGTGCATTCAACTGACAGAGTTAAACTCACGTGTGGATTCAGCGGTTTGCAAACCCTTTCTGTGCAGAATCCCAAAACCGCTATTTCCAGCCCAATGCCGGCATCCGTACTAAACAGCAAGAAACTTCGTCTAAAACTCAGGAGAAACGTTTCCTTGAAACTGCTCTGCTGTGCGTTCGTTCACCTAAGAGAGTTGAATCTATGTTGAGATTCAGCGAGTCAGAAACACGTTTCTTCTAGGAGCTGCGTTGGGATATTCCCGAGTGAATGGGACCATAGGCTGTACAGAGAAATATCTGCTTCTAAAACCAAAAGTGTGCTATCAAACTGAATGGTTGTCAATGTGTGCATTCAACTGACAGAGTTAAACTCACGTGTGGATTCAGCGGTTTGCAAACCCTTTCTGTGCAGAATCCCAAAGCCGGTATTTCCAGCCCAATGCCGGCATATGTACTAAACAGCAGGAAACTTCGTCTAAAACTCAGGAGAAACGTTTCCTTGAAATTGCTCTGCTGTGCGTTCGTTCACCTAAGAGAGTTGAATCTATGTTGAGATTCAGCGAGTCAGAAACACGTTTCTTCTAGGAGCTGCGTTGGGATATTCCCGAGTGAATGGGACCATAGGCTGTACAGAGAAATATCTGCTTCTAAAACCAAAACGGAGCTATCTAACTGAATGGTTGTCAATGTGTGCATTCAACTGACAGAGTTAAACTCACATGTGGATTCAGCGGTTTGCAAACCCTTTCTGTGCAGAATCCCAAAACCGCTATTTCCAGCCCAATGCCGGCATCCGTACTAAGCAGCAGGAAACTTCGTCTAAAACTCAGGAGAAACGTTTCCTTGAAACTGCTCTGCTGTGCGTTCGTTCACCTAAGAGAGTTGAATCTATGTTGAGATTCAGCGAGTCAGAAACACGTTTCTTCTAGGAGCTGCTTTGGGATATTCCCGAGTGAATGGGACCATAGGCTGTACAGAGAAATATCTGCTTCTAAAACCAAAACGGAGCTATCTAACTGAATGGTTGTCAATGTGTGCATTCAACTGACAGAGTTAAACTCACGTGTGGATTCAGCGGTTTGCAAACCCTTTCTGTGCAGAATCCCAAAACCGGTATTTCCAGCCCAATGCCGGCATCCGTACTAAACAGCAGGAAACTTCGTCTAAAACTCAGGAGAAACGTTTCCTTGAAACTGCTCTGCTGTGCGTTCGTTCACCTAAGAGAGTTGAATCTATGTTGAGATTCAGCGAGTCAGAAACACGTTTCTTCTAGGAGGTGCGTTGGGATTTTCCCGAGTGAATGGGGCCATAGGCTGTACAGAGAAATATCTGCTCCTACAACCAAAAGGGTGGTATCTAACTGAATGGTTGTCAATGTGTGCATTCAACTGACAGAGTTAAACTCACGATTGGATTCAGCGGTTTACAAACCCTTTCTGTGCAGAATCCCAAAACCGGTAATTCCAGCTCAATGCCGGCATCCGTACTACACAACAGGAAACTTCGTCTAAAACTCAGGAGAAACGTTTCCTTGAAACTTCTCTGCTGTGCGTTCGTTCACCTAAGAGAGTTGAAACTATGTTGAGATTCAGCGAGTCAGAAACACGTTAATGCTAGGAGCTGAGTTGGGATATTCCCGAGTGAATGGGACCATAGGCTGTACAGAGAAATATCTGCTTCTAAAACCAAAACGGAGCTATCAAACTGAATGGTTGTCAATGTGTGCATTCAACTGACAGAGTTAAACTCACGTGTGGATTCAGCGGTTTGCAAACCATTTCTGTGCAGAATCCCAAAACCGGTATGTCCAGCCCAATGCCGGAATCCGTACTAAACAGCAGGAAACTTCGTCTAAAACTCAGGAGAAACGTTTCCTTGAAACTGCTCTGCTGTGCGTTCGTTCACCTAAGATAGTTGAATCTATGTTGAGATTCAGCGAGTCAGAAACACGTTTCTTCTAGGAGCTGCGTTAGGATATTCCCGAGTGAATGGGACCATACGCTGTGCAGAGTAATATCTGCTTCTAAAGCCAAAACGGAGCTATCTAACTGAATGGTTGTCAATGTGTGCATTCAACTGACAGAGTTAAACTCACGTGTGGATTCAGCGGTTTGCAAACCCTTTCTGTGCAGAATCCCAAAACCGGTATTTCCAGTCCAATGCTGGCATACGTACTACAGAGCAGGAAACTTCGTCTAAAACTCAGGAGCAACGTTTCCTTGAAACTGCTCTGCTGTGCGTTCGTTCAACCAAGAGAGTTGAATCTATGTTGAGATTCAGCGAGTCAGAAACACGTTTCTTCTAGGAGCTGCGTTGGGATATTCCCGAGTGAATGGGACCATAGGCTGTACAGAGAAATATCTGCTTCTAAACCAAAAGTGTGCTATCAAACTGAATGGTTGTCAATGTGTGCATTCAACTGACAGAGTTAAACTCACGTGTGGATTCAGCGGTTTGCACACCCTTTCTGTGTAGAATCCCAAAACCGGTATTTCCAGCCCAATGCCGGCATACGTACTAAACAGCAGGAAACTTCGTCTGAAACTCAGGAGAAACGTTTCCTTGAAACTGCTCTGCTGTGCGTTCGTTCACCTAAGAGAGTTGAATCTATGTTGAGATTCAGCGAGTCAGAAACACGTTTCTTCTAGGAGCTGCTTTGGGATATTCCCGAGTGAATGGGACCATAGGCTGTACAGAGAAATATCTGCTTCTAAAACCAAAACGGAGCTATCTAACTGAATGGTTGTCAATGTGTGCATTCAACTGACAGAGTTAAACTCACGTGTGGATTCAGCGGTTTGCAAACCCTTTCTGTGCAGAATCCCAAAACCGGTATTTCCAGTCCAATGCTGGCATACGTACTACAGAGCAGGAAACTTCGTCGAAAACTCAGGAGAAACGTTTCCTTGAAACTGCTCTGCTGTGCGTTCGTTCAACTAAGAGAGTTGAATCTATGTTGAGATTCAGCGAGTCAGAAACACGTTTCTTCTAGGAGCTGCGTTGGGATATTCCCGAGTGAATGGGACCATAGGCTGTACAGAGAAATATCTGCTTCTAAACCAAAAGTGTGCTATCAAACTGAATGGTTGTCAATGTGTGCATTCAACTGACAGAGTTAAACTCACGTGTGGATTCAGCGGTTTGCACACCCTTTCTGTGTAGAATCCCAAAACCGGTATTTCCAGCCCAATGCCGGCATACGTACTAAACAGCAGGAAACTTCGTCTGAAACTCAGGAGAAACGTTTCCTTGAAACTGCTCTGCTGTGCGTTCGTTCACCTAAGATAGTTGAATCTATGTTGAGATTCAGCGAGTCAGAAACACGTTTCTTCTAGGAGCTGCTTTGGGATATTCCCGAGTGAATGGGACCATAGGCTGTACAGAGAAATATCTGCTTCTAAAACCAAAACGGAGCTATCTAACTGAATGGTTGTCAATGTGTGCATTCAACTGACAGAGTTAAACTCACGTGTGGATTCAGCGGTTTGCAAACCCTTTCTGTGCAGAATCCCAAAACCGGTATTTCCAGCCCAATGCCGGCATACGTACTAAACAGCAGGAAACTTCGTCTAAAACTCAGGAGAAACGTTTCCTTGAAATTGCTCTGCTGTGCGTTCGTTCACCTAAGAGAGTTGAATCTATGTTGAGATTCAGCGAGTCAGAAACACGTTTCTTCTAGGAGCTGCGTTGGGATATTCCCGAGTGAATGGGACCATAGGCTGTACGGAGAAATATCTGCTTCTAAAACCAAAAGTGTGCTATCAAACTGAATGGTTGTCAATGTGTGCATTCAACTGACAGAGTTAAACTCACGTGTGGATTCAGCGGTTTGCAAACCCTTTCTGTGCAGAATCCCAAAACCGCTATTTCCAGCCCAATGCCGGCATCCGTACTAAACAGCAGGAAACTTCGTCTAAAACTCAGGAGAAACGTTTCCTTGAAACTGCTCTGCTGTGCGTTCGTTCACCTAAGAGAGTTGAATCTATGTTGAGATTCAGCGAGTCAGAAACACGTTTCTTCTAGGAGCTGCGTTGGGATATTCCCGAGTGAATGGGACCATAGGCTGTACAGAGAAATATCTGCTTCTAAAACCAAAAGTGTGCTATCAAACTGAATGGTTGTCAATGTGTGCATTCAACTGACAGAGTTAAACTCACGTGTGGATTCAGCGGTTTGCAAACCCTTTCTGTGCAGAATCCCAAAGCCGGTATTTCCAGCCCAATGCCGTCATATGTACTAAACAGCAGGAAACTTCGTCTAAAACTCAGGAGAAACGTTTCCTTGAAATTGCTCTGCTGTGCGTTCGTTCACCTAAGAGAGTTGAATCTATGTTGAGATTCAGCGAGTCAGAAACACGTTTCTTCTAGGAGCTGCGTTGGGATATTCCCGAGTGAATGGGACCATAGGCTGTACAGAGAAATATCTGCTTCTAAAACCAAAACGGAGCTATCTAACTGAATGGTTGTCAATGTGTGCATTCAACTGACAGAGTTAAACTCACATGTGGATTCAGCGGTTTGCAAACCCTTTCTGTGCAGAATCCCAAAACCGGTATTTCCAGCCCAATGCCGGCATCCGTACTAAGCAGCAGGAAACTTCGTCTAAAACTCAGGAGAAACGTTTCCTTGAAACTGCTCTGCTGTGCGTTCGTTCACCTAAGAGAGTTGAATCTATGTTGAGATTCAGCGAGTCAGAAACACGTTTCTTCTAGGAGCTGCTTTGGGATATTCCCGAGTGAATGGGACCATAGGCTGTACAGAGAAATATCTGCTTCTAAAACCAAAACGGAGCTATCTAACTGAATGGTTGTCAATGTGTGCATTCAACTGACAGAGTTAAACTCACGTGTGGATTCAGCGGTTTGCAAACCCTTTCTGTGCAGAATCCCAAAACCGGTATTTCCAGCCCAATGCCGGCATCCGTACTAAACAGCAGGAAACTTCGTCTAAAACTCAGGAGAAACGTTTCCTTGAAACTGCTCTGCTGTGCGTTCGATCACCTAAGAGAGTTGAATCTATGTTGAGATTCAGCGAGTCAGAAACACGTTTCTTCTAGGAGGTGCGTTGGGATTTTCCCGAGTGAATGGGGCCATAGGCTGTACAGAGAAATATCTGCTCCTACAACCAAAAGGGTGGTATCTAACTGAATGGTTGTCAATGTGTGCATTCAACTGACAGAGTTAAACTCACGATTGGATTCAGCGGTTTACAAACCCTTTCTGTGCAGAATCCCAAAACCGGTAATTCCAGCTCAATGCCGGCATCCGTACTAAACAACAGGAAACTTCGTCTAAAACTCAGGAGAAACGTTTCCTTGAAACTTCTCTGCTGTGCGTTCGTTCACCTAAGAGAGTTGAAACTATGTTGAGATTCAGCGAGTCAGAAACACGTTAATGCTAGGAGCTGAGTTGGGATATTCCCGAGTGAATGGGACCATAGGCTGTACAGAGAAATATCTGCTTCTAAAACCAAAACGGAGCTATCAAACTGAATGGTTGTCAATGTGTGCATTCAACTGACAGAGTTAAACTCACGTGTGGATTCAGCGGTTTGCAAACCATTTCTGTGCAGAATCCCAAAACCGGTATGTCCAGCCCAATGCCGACATCCGTACTAAACAGCAGGAAACTTCGTCTAAAACTCAGGAGAAACGTTTCCTTGAAACTGCTCTGCTGTGCGTTCGTTCACCTAAGATAGTTGAATCTATGTTGAGATTCAGCGAGTCAGAAACACGTTTCTTCTAGGAGCTGCGTTAGGATATTCCCGAGTGAATGGGACCATACGCTGTGCAGAGTAATATCTGCTTCTAAAGCCAAAACGGAGCTATCTAACTGAATGGTTGTCAATGTGTGCATTCAACTGACAGAGTTAAACTCACGTGTGGATTCAGCGGTTTGCAAACCCTTTCTGTGCAGAATCCCAAAACCGGTATTTCCAGCCCAATGCCGGCATACGTACTAAAGAGCAGGAAACTTCGTCTAAAACTCAGGAGAAACGTTTCCTTGAAACTGCTCTGCTGTGCGTTCGTTCACCTAAGAGAGTTGAATCTATGTTGAGATTCAGCGAGTCAGAAACACGTTTCTTCTAGGAGCTGCCTTGGGATATTCCCGAGTGAATGGGACCATAGGCTGTACCGAGAAATATCTTCTTCTAAAACCAAAACGGAGCTATCTAACTGAATGGTTGTCAATGTGTGCATTGAACTGACAGAGTTAAACTCACGTGTGGATTCAGCGGTTTGCAAACCCTTTCTGTGCAGAATCCCAAAACCGGTATTTCCAGCCCAATGCCGGCATACGTACTAAAGAGCAGGAAACTTCGTCTAAAACTCAGGAGAAACGTTTCCTTGAAACTGCTCTGCTGTGCGTTCGTTCACCTAAGAGAGTTGAATCTATGTTGAGATTCAGCGAGTCAGAAACACGTTTCTTCTAGGAGCTGCTTTGGGATATTCCCGAGTGAATGGGACCATAGGCTGTACAGAGAAATATCTGCTTCTAAAACCAAAACGGAGCTATCTAACTGAATGGTTGTCAATGTGTGCATTCAACTGACAGAGTTAAACTCACGTGTGGATTCAGCGGTTTGCAAACCCTTTCTGTGCAGAATCCCAAAACCGGTATTTCCAGCCCAATGCCGGCATCCGTACTAAACAGCAGGAAACTTCGTCTAAAACTCAGGAGAAACGTTTCCTTGAAACTGCTCTGCTGTGCGTTCGATCACCTAAGAGAGTTGAATCTATGTTGAGATTCAGCGAGTCGGAAACACGTTTCTTCTAGGAGGTACGTTGGGATATTCCCGAGTGAATGGGACCATAGGCTGTACAGAGAAATATCTGCTTCTAAAACCAAAACGGAGCTATCTAACTGAATGGTTGTCAATGTGTGCATTCAACTGACAGAGTTAAACTCACATGTGGATTCAGCGGTTTGCAAACCCTTTCTGTGCAGAATCCCAAAACCGGTATTTCCAGCCCAATGCCGGCATACGTACTAAACAGCAGGAAACTTCGTCTAAAACTCAGGAGAAACGTTTCCTTGAAACTGCTCTGCTGTGCGTTCGTTCACCTAAGAGAGTTGAATCTATGTTGAGATTCAGCGAGTCAGAAACACGTTTCTTCTAGGAGCTGCGTTGGGATATTCCCGAGTGAATGGGACCATAGGCTGTACAGAGAAATATCTGCTTCTAAAACCAAAAGTGTGCTATCAAACTGAATGGTTGTCAATGTGTGCATTCAACTGACAGAGTTAAACTCACGTGTGGATTCAGCGGTTTGCAAACCCTTTCTGTGCAGAATCCCAAAACCGGTATTTCCAGCCCAATGCCGGCATCCGTACTAAACAGCAGGAAACTTCGTCTAAGACTCAGGAGAAACGTTTCCTTGAAACTGCTCTGCTGTGCGTTCGTTCACCTAAGAGAGTGGAATCTATGTTGAGATTCAGCGAGTCAGAAACACGTTTCTTCTAGGAGCTGCGTTGGGATATTTCCGAGTGAATGGGACCATAGGCTGTACAGAGAAATATCTGCTTTTAAACCAAAAGTGTGCTATCTAACTGAATGGCTGTCAATGTGTGCATTCAACTGACAGAGCTAAACACACGTGTGGATTCAGCGGTTTGCAAACCCTTTCTGTGCAGAATCCCAAAACCGCTATTTCCAGCCCAATGCCGGCATCCGTACTAAACAGCTGGAAACTTCGTCTAAAACTCAGGAGAAACGTTTCCTTGAAACTGCTCTGCTGTGCGTTCGTTCACCTAAGAGAGTTGAATCTAAGTTGAGATTCAGCGAGTCAGAAACACGTTTCTTCTAGGAGCTGCGTTGGGATATTCCCGAGTGAATGGGACCATAGGCTGTACAGAGAAATATCTGCTTCTAAAACCAAAACGGAGCTATCTAACTGAATGGTTGTCAATGTGTGCATTCAACTGACAGAGTTAAACTCACGTGTGGATTCAGCGTTTTGCAAACTCTTTCTGTGTAGAATCCCAAAACCGGTATTTCCAGCCCAATGCCGGCATACGTACTAAAGAGCAGGAAACTTCGTCTAAAACTCAGGAGAAACGTTTCCTTGAAACTGCTCTGCTGTGCGTTCGTTCACCTAAGAGAATTGAAACTATGTTGAGATTCAGCGAGTCAGAAACACGTTTCTTCTAGGAGCTGCGTTGGGATATTCCCGAGTGAATGGGACCATAGGCTGTACAGAGAAATATCTGCTTCTAAAACCAAAAGTGTGCTATCAAACTGAATGGTTGTCAATGTGTGCATTCAACTGACAGAGTTAAACTCACGTGTGGATTCAGCGGTTTGCAAACCCTTTCTGTGCAGAATCCCAAAACCGGTATTTCCAGCCCAATGCCGGCATACGTACTAAACAGCAGGAAACTTCGTCTAAGACTCAGGAGAAACGTTTCCTTGAAACTGCTCTGCTGTGCGTTCGTTCACCTAAGAGAGTTGAATCTATGTTGAGATTCAGCGAGTCAGAAACACGTTTCTTCTTGGAGCTGCGTTGGGATATTCCCGAGTGAATGGGACCATAGGCTGTACAGAGAAATATCTGCTTCTAAACCAAAAGTGTGCTATCAAACTGAATGGTTGTCAATGTGTGCATTCAACTGACAGAGTTAAACTCACGTGTGGATTCAGCGGTTTGCACACCCTTTCTGTGTAGAATCCCAAAACCGGTATTTCCAGCCCAATGCCGGCATACGTACTAAACAGCAGGAAACTTCGTCTGAAACTCAGGAGAAACGTTTCCTTGAAACTGCTCTGCTGTGCGTTCGTTCACCTAAGAGAGTTGAATCTATGTTGAGATTCAGCGAGTCAGAAACACGTTTCTTCTAGGAGCTGCGTTGGGATATTCCCGAGTGAATGGAACCATAGGCTGTACAGAGAAATATCTGCTTCTGAAACCAAAACGGAGCTATCTAACTGAATGGTTGTCAATGTGTGCATTCAACTGACAGAGTTAAACTCACGTGTGGATTCAGCGGTTTGCAAACCATTTCTGTGCAGAATCCCAAAACCGGTATGTCCAGCCCAATGCCGGCATCCGTACTAAACAGCAGGAAACTTCGTCTAAAACTCAGGAGAAACGTTTCCTTGAAACTGCTCTGCTGTGCGTTCGTTCACCTAAGAGAGTTGAATCTATGTTGAGATTCAGCGAGTCAGAAACACGTTTCTTCTAGGAGCTGCGTTAGGATATTCCCGAGTGAATGGGAGCATAGGCTGTGCAGAGTAATATCTGCTTCTAAAACCAAAAGTGTGCTATCAAACTGAATGGTTGTCAATGTGTGCATTCAACTGACAGAGTTAAACTCACGTGTGGATTCAGCGGTTTGCAAACCCTTTCTGTGCAGAATCCCAAAACCGGTATTTCCAGCCCAATGCCGGCATACGTACTAAAGAGCAGGAAACTTCGTCTAAAACTCAGGAGCAACGTTTCCTTGAAACTGCTCTGCTGTGCGTTCGTTCACCTAAGAGAGTTGAATCTATGTTGAGATTCAGCGAGTCAGAAACACGTTTCTTCTAGGAGCTGCGTTGGGATATTCCCGAGTGAATGGGACCATAGGCTGTACAGAGAAATATCTGCTTCTAATCCAAAAGTGGGTTATCAAACTGAATGGTTGTCAATGTGTGCATTCAACTGACAGAGTTAAACTCACGTGTGGATTCAGCGGTTTGCAAACCCTTTCTGTGCAGAATCCCAAAACCGGTATTTCCAGCCCAATGCCGGCATACGTACTAAACAGCAGGAAACTTCGTCTAAAACTCAGGAGAAACGTTTCCTTGAAATTGCTCTGCTGTGCGTTCGTTCACCTAAGAGAGTTGAATCTATGTTGAGATTCAGCGAGGCAGAAACACGTTTCTTCTAGGAGCTGCGTTGGGATATTCCCGAGTGAATGGGACCATAGGCTGTACGGAGAAATATCTGCTTCTAAAACCAAAAGTGTGCTATCAAACTGAATGGTTGTCAATGTGTGCATTCAACTGACAGAGTTAAACTCACGTGTGGATTCAGCGGTTTGCAAACCCTTTCTGTGCAGAATCCCAAAACCGCTATTTCCAGCCCAATGCCGGCATCCGTACTAAACAGCAGGAAACTTCGTCTAAAACTCAGGAGAAACGTTTCCTTGAAACTGCTCTGCTGTGCGTTCGTTCACCTAAGAGAGTTGAATCTATGTTGAGATTCAGCGAGTCAGAAACACGTTTCTTCTAGGAGCTGCGTTGGGATATTCCCGAGTGAATGGGACCATAGGCTGTACAGAGAAATATCTGCTTCTAAAACCAAAAGTGTGCTATCAAACTGAATGGTTGTCAATGTGTGCATTCAACTGACAGAGTTAAACTCACGTGTGGATTCAGCGGTTTGCAAACCCTTTCTGTGCAGAATCCCAAAGCCGGTATTTCCAGCCCAATGCCGGCATATGTACTAAACAGCAGGAAACTTCGTCTAAAACTCTGGAGAAACGTTTCCTTGAAATTGCTCTGCTGTGCGTTCGTTCACCTAAGAGAGTTGAATCTATGTTGAGATTCAGCGAGTCAGAAACACGTTTCTTCTAGGAGCTGCGTTGGGATATTCCCGAGTGAATGGGACCATAGGCTGTACAGAGAAATATCTGCTTCTAAAACCAAAACGGAGCTATCTAACTGAATGGTTGTCAATGTGTGCATTCAACTGACAGAGTTAAACTCACATGTGGATTCAGCGGTTTGCAAACCCTTTCTGTGCAGAATCCCAAAACCGCTATTTCCAGCCCAATGCCGGCATCCGTACTAAGCAGCAGGAAACTTCGTCTAAAACTCAGGAGAAACGTTTCCTTGAAACTGCTCTGCTGTGCGTTCGTTCACCTAAGAGAGTTGAATCTATGTTGAGATTCAGCGAGTCAGAAACACGTTTCTTCTAGGAGCTGCTTTGGGATATTCCCGAGTGAATGGGACCATAGGCTGTACAGAGAAATATCTGCTTCTAAAACCAAAACGGAGCTATCTAACTGAATGGTTGTCAATGTGTGCATTCAACTGACAGAGTTAAACTCACGTGTGGATTCAGCGGTTTGCAAACCCTTTCTGTGCAGAATCCCAAAACCGGTATTTCCAGCCCAATGCCGGCATCCGTACTAAACAGCAGGAAACTTCGTCTAAAACTCAGGAGAAACGTTTCCTTGAAACTGCTCTGCTGTGCGTTCGATCACCTAAGAGAGTTGAATCTATGTTGAGATTCAGCGAGTCAGAAACACGTTTCTTCTAGGAGGTGCGTTGGGATTTTCCCGAGTGAATGGGGCCATAGGCTGTACAGAGAAATATCTGCTCCTACAACCAAAAGGGTGGTATCTAACTGAATGGTTGTCAATGTGTGCATTCAACTGACAGAGTTAAACTCACGATTGGATTCAGCGGTTTACAAACCCTTTCTGTGCAGAATCCCAAAACCGGTAATTCCAGCTCAATGCCGGCATCCGTACTAAACAACAGGAAACTTCGTCTAAAACTCAGGAGAAACGTTTCCTTGAAACTTCTCTGCTGTGCGTTCGTTCACCTAAGAGAGTTGAAACTATGTTGAGATTCAGCGAGTCAGAAACACGTTAATGCTAGGAGCTGAGTTGGGATATTCCCGAGTGAATGGGACCATAGGCTGTACAGAGAAATATCTGCTTCTAAAACCAAAACGGAGCTATCAAACTGAATGGTTGTCAATGTGTGCATTCAACTGACAGAGTTAAACTCACGTGTGGATTCAGCGGTTTGCAAACCATTTCTGTGCAGAATCCCAAAACCGGTATGTCCAGCCCAATGCCGGCATCCGTACTAAACAGCAGGAAACTTCGTCTAAAACTCAGGAGAAACGTTTCCTTGAAACTGCTCTACTGTGCGTTCGTTCACCTAAGATACTTGAATCTATGTTGAGATTCAGCGAGTCAGAAACACGTTTCTTCTAGGAGCTGCGTTAGGATATTCCCGAGTGAATGGGACCATACGCTGTGCAGAGTAATATCTGCTTCTAAAGCCAAAACGGAGCTATCTAACTGAATGGTTGTCAATGTGTGCATTCAACTGACAGAGTTAAACTCACGTGTGGATTCAGCGGTTTGCAAACCCTTTCTGTGCAGAATCCCAAAACCGGTATTTCCAGTCCAATGCTGGCATACGTACTACAGAGCAGGAAACTTCGTCTAAAACTCAGGAGCAACGTTTCCTTGAAACTGCTCTGCTGTGCGTTCGTTCAACTAAGAGAGTTGAATCTATGTTGAGATTCAGCGAGTCAGAAACACGTTTCTTCTAGGAGCTGCGTTGGGATATTCCCGAGTGAATGGGACCATAGGCTGTACAGAGAAATATCTGCTTCTAAAACCAAAAGTGTGCTATCAAACTGAATGGTTGTCAATGTGTGCATTCAACTGACAGAGTTAAACTCACGTGTGGATTCAGCGGTTTGCAAACACTTTCTGTGCAGAATCCCAAAACCGGTATTTCCAGCCCAATGCCGGCATACGTACTAAACAGCAGGAAACTTCGTCCAAGACTCAGGAGAAACGTTTCCTTGAAACTGCTCTGCTGTGCGTTCGTTCACCTAAGAGAGTTGAATCTATGTTGAGATTCAGCGAGTCAGAAACACGTTTCTTCTAGGAGCTGCGTTGGGATATTCCCGAGTGAATGGGACCATAGGCTGTACAGAGAAATATCTGCTTCTAAACCAAAAGTGTGCTATCAAACTGAATGGTTGTCAATGTGTGCATTCAACTGACAGAGTTAAACTCACGTGTGGATTCAGCGGTTTGCAAACCCTTTCTGTGCAGAATCCCAAAACCGGTATTTCCAGCCCAATGCCGGCATACGTACTAAACAGCAGGAAACTTCGTCTAAAACTCAGGAGAAACGTTTCCTTGAAACTGCTCTGCTGTGCTTTAATTCACCTAAGAGAGTTGAATCTATGTTGAGATTCAGCGAGTCAGAAACACGTTTCTTCTAGGAGCTGCGTTGGGATATTCCCGAGTGAATGGGACCATAGGCTGTACAGAGAAATATCTGCTTCTAAAACCAAAAGTGTGCTATCAAACTGAATGGTTGTCAATGTGTGCATTCAACTGACAGAGTTAAACACACGTGTGGATTCAGCGGTTTGCAAACCCTTTCTGTGCAGAATCCCAAAACCGCTATTTCCAGCCCAATGCCGGCATCCGTACTAAACTGCAGGAAACTTCGTCTAAAACTCAGGAGAAACGTTTCCTTGAAACTGCTCTGCTGTGCGTTCGTTCACCTAAGAGAGTTGAATCTATGTTGAGATTCAGCGAGTCAGAAACACGTTTCTTCTAGGAGCTGCGTTGGGATATTCCCGAGTGAATGGGACCATAGGCTGTACAGAGAAATATCTGCTTCTAAAACCAAAAGTGTGCTATCAAACTGAATGGTTGTCAATGTGTGCATTGAACTGACAGAGTTAAACTCACATGTGGATTCAGCCGTTTGCAAACCCTTTCTGTGCAGAATCCCAAAACCGGTATTTCCAGCCCAATGCCGGCATACGTACTAAAGAGCAGGAAACTTCGTCTAAAACTCAGGAGAAACGTTTCCTTGAAACTGCTCTGCTGTGCGTTCGTTCACCTAAGAGAATTGAAACTATGTTGAGATTCAGCGAGTCAGAAACACGTTTCATCTAGGAGCTGCGTTGGGATATTCCCGAGTGAATGGGACCATAGGCTGTACAGAGAAATATCTGCTTCTAAAACCAAAAGTGTGCTATCAAACTGAATGGTTGTCAATGTGTGCATTCAACTGACAGAGTTAAACTCACGTGTGGATTCAGCGGTTTGCAAACCCTTTCTGTGCAGAATCCCAAAACCGGTGTTTCCAGCCCAATGCCGGCATACGTACTAAACAGCAGGAAACTTCGTCTAAGACTCAGGAGAAACGTTTCCTTGAAACTGCTCTGCTGTGCGTTCGTTCACCTAAGAGAGTTGAATCTATGTTGAGATTCAGCGAGTCAGAAACACGTTTCTTCTAGGAGCTGCGTTGGGATATTCCCGAGTGAATGGGACCATAGGCTGTACAGAGAAATATCTGCTTCTGAAACCAAAACGGAGCTATCTAACTGAATGGTTGTCAATGTGTGCATTCAACTGACAGAGTTAAACTCACGTGTGGATTCAGCGGTTTGCAATCCCTTTCTGTGCAGAATCCCAAAACCGGTATGTCCAGCCCAATGCCGGCATCCGTACTAAACAGCAGGAAACTTCGTCTAAAACTCAGGAGAAACGTTTCCTTGAAACTGCTCTGCTGTGCGTTCGTTCACCTAAGAGAGTTGAATCTATGTTGAGATTCAGCGAGTCAGAAACACGTTTCTTCTAGGAGCTGCGTTAGGATATTCCCGAGTGAATGGGATCATAGGCTGTGCAGAGTAGTATCTGCTTCTAAAACCAAAACGGAGCTATCTAACTGAATGGTTGTCAATGTGTGCATTCAACTGACAGAGTTAAACTCACGTGTGGATTCAGCGGTTTGCAAACCCTTTCTGTGCAGAATCCCAAAACCGGTATTTCCAGCCCAATGCCGGCATACGTACTAAAGAGCAGGAAACTTCGTCTAAAACTCAGGAGCAACGTTTCCTTGAAACTGCTCTGCTGTGCATTCGTTCACCTAAGAGAGTTGAATCTATGTTGAGATTCAGCGAGTCAGAAACACGTTTCTTCTAGGAGCTGCGTTGGGATATTCCCGAGTGAATGGGACCATAGGCTGTACAGAGAAATATCTGCTTCTAAAACCAAAAGTGTGCTATCTAACTGAATGGTTGTCAATGTGTGCATTCAACTGACAGAGTTAAACTCACGTGTGGATTCAGCGGTTTGTAACCCTTTCTGTGCAGAATCCCAAAACCGGTATTTCCAGCCCAATGCCGGCATCCGTACTAAACAGCAGGAAACTTCGTCTAAAACTCAGGAGAAACGTTTCCTTGAAACTGCTCTGCTGTGCGTTCGTTCACCTAAGAGAGTTGAATCTATGTTGAGATTCAGCGAGTCAGAAACACGTTTCTTCTAGGAGCTGCGTTGGGATATTCCCGAGTGAATGGGACCATAGGCTGTACAGAGAAATATCTGCTTCTAAAACCAAAAGTGTGCTATCAAACTGAATGGTTGTCAATGTGTGCATTCAACTGACAGAGTTAAACTCACATGTGGATTCAGCGGTTTGCAAACCCTTTCTGTGCAGAATCCCAAAACCGGTATTTCCAGCCCAATGCCGGCATCCGTACTAAACAGCAGGAAACTTCGTCTAAAACTCAGGAGAAACGTTTCCTTGAAACTGCTCTGCTGCGCGTTCGATCACCTAAGAGAGTTGAATCTATGTTGAGATTCAGCGAGTCAGAAACACGTTTCTTCTAGGAGGTGCGTTGGGATATTCCCGAGTGAATAGGACCATAGGCTGTACAGAGAAATATCTGCTCCTACAACCAAAAGGGTGGTATCTAACTGAATGGTTGTCAATGTGTGCAATTAACTGACAGAGTTAAACTCACGTTTGGATTCAGCGGTTTACAAACCCTTTCTGTGCAGAATCCCAAAACCGGTAATTCCAGCTCAATGCCGGCATCCGTACTAAACAGCAGGAAACTTCGTCTAAAACTCAGGAGAAACGTTTCCTTGAAACTGCACTGCTGTGCGTTCGTTCACCTAAGAGAGTTGAAACTATGTTGAGATTCAGCGAGTCAGAAACACGTTTATGCTAGGAGCTGCGTTGGGATATTCCCGAGTGAATGGGACCATAGGCTGTACAGAGAAATATCTGCTTCTGAATCCAAAACGGAGCTATCTAACTGAATGGTTGTCAATGTGTGCATTCAACTGACAGAGTTAAACTCACGTGTGGATTCAGCGGTTTGCAAACCATTTCTGTGCAGAATCCCAAAACCGGTATGTCCAGCCCAATGCCGGCATCCGTACTAAACAGCAGGAAACTTCGTCTAAAACTCAGGAGAAACGTTTCCTTGAAACTGCTCTGCTGTGCGTTCGTTCACCTAAGAGAGTTGAATCTATGTTGAGATTCAGCGAGTCAGAAACACGTTTCTTCTAGGAGCTGCGTTAGGATATTCCCGAGTGAATGGGACCATAGGCTGTGCAGAGTAATATCTGCTTCTAAAACCAAAACGGAGCTATCTAACTGAATGGTTGTCAATGTGTGCATTCAACTGACAGAGTTAAACTCACGTGTGGATTCAGCGGTTTGCAAATCCTTTCTGTGCAGAATCCCAAAACCGGTATTTCCAGCCCAATGCCGGCATACGTACTAAAGAGCAGGAAACTTCGTCTAAAACTCAGGAGCAACGTTTCCTTGAAACTGCTCTGCTGTGCGTTCGTTCACCTAAGAGAGTTGAATCTATGTTGAGATTCAGCGAGTCAGAAACACGTTTCTTCTAGGAGCTGCTTTGGGATATTCCCGAGTGAATGGGACCATAGGCTGTACAGAGAAATATCTGCTTCTAAAACCAAAACGGAGCTATCTAAGTGAATGGTTGTCAATGTGTGCATTCAACTGACAGAGTTAAACTCACGTGTGGATTCAGCGGTTTGTAACCCTTTCTGTGCAGAATCCCAAAACCGGTATTTCCAGCCCAATGCCGGCATCCGTACTAAACAGCAGGAAACTTCGTCTAAAACTCAGGAGAAACGTTTCCTTGAAACTGCTCTGCTGTGCGTTCGATCACCTAAGAGAATTGAATCTATGTTGAGATTCAGCGAGTCGGAAACACGTTTCTTCTAGGAGCTGCGTTGGGATATTCCCGAGTGAATGGGACCATAGGCTGTACAGAGAAATATCTGCTCCTACAACCAAAAGGGTGGTATCTAACTGAATGGTTGTCAATGTGTGCATTCAACTGACAGAGTTAAACTCACGTTTGGATTCAGCGGTTTACAAACCCTTTCTGTGCAGAATCCCAAAACCGGTAATTCCAGCTCAATGCCGGCCTCCGTACTAAACAGCAGGAAACTTCGTCTAAAACTCAGGAGAAACGTTTCCTTGAAACTGCTCTGTTGTGCGTTCGTTCACCTAAGAGAGTTGAAACTATGTTGAGATTCAGCGAGTCAGAAACACGTTTCTTCTAGGAGCTGCGTTGGGATATTCCCGAGTGAATGGGACCATAGGCTGTACAGAGAAATATCTGCTTCTGAAACCAAAACGGAGCTATCTAACTGAATGGTTGTCAATGTGTGCATTCAACTGACAGAGTTAAACTCACGTGTGGATTCAGAGGTTTTCAAACCATTTCTGTGCAGAATCCCAAAACCGGTATGTCCAGACCAATGCAGGCATCCGTACTAAACAGTAGGAAACTTCGTCTAAAACTCAGGAGAAACGTTTCCTTGAAACTGCTCTGCTGTGCGTTCGTTCACCTAAGATAGTTGAATCTATGTTGAGATTCAGCGAGTCAGAAACACGTTTCTTCTAGGAGGTGCGTTAGGATATTCCCGATTGAATGGGAACATAGGCTGTGCAGAGTAATATCTGCTTCTAAAACCAAAACGGAGCTATCAAACTGAATGGCTGTCAATGTGTGCATTCAACTGACAGAGTTAAACTCACGTGTGAATTCAGCGGTTTGCAAACCCTTTCTGTGCAGAATCCCAAAACCGGTATTTCCAGCCCAAAGCCGGCATACGTACTAAACAGCAGGAAACTTCGTCTAAAACTCAGGAGAAACGTTTCCTTGAAACTGCTCTGCTGTGCGTTCGATCACCTAAGAGAGTTGAATCTATGTTGAGATTCAGCGAGTCAGAAACACGTTTCTTCTAGAAGGTGCATTGGGATATTCCCGAGTGAATGGGACCATAGGCTGTACAGAGAAATATCTGCTCCTGCAACCAAAGGGTGGTATCTAACTGAATGGTTGTCAATGTGTGCATTCAACTGACAGAGTTAAACTCACGTTTGGATTCAGCGGTTTACAAACCCTTTCTGTGCAGAATCCCAAAACCGGTAATTCCAGCTCAATGCCGGCATCTGTACTAAACAGCAGGAAACTTCGTCTAAAACTCAGGAGAAACGTTTCCTTGAAACTGCTCTGCTGTGCGTTCGTTCACCTAAGAGAGTTGAAACTATGTTGAGAATCAGCGAGTCAGAAACACGTTTCTTCTAGGAGCTGCGTTGGGATATTCCCGAGTGAATGGGACCATAGGCTGTACAGAGAAATATCTGCTTCTGAAACCAAAACGGAGCTATCTAACTGAATGGTTGTCAATGTGTGCATTCAGCTGACAGAGTTAAACTCACGTGTGGATTCAGCGGTTTGTAACCCTTTCTGTGCAGAATCCCAAAACCGGTATTTCCAGCCCAATGCCGGCATCCGTACTAAACAGCAGGAAACTTCGTCTAAAACTCAGGAGAAACGTTTCCTTGAAACTGCTCTGCTGTGCGTTCGTTCACCTAAGAGAGTTGAATCTATGTTGAGATTCAGCGAGTCAGAAACCCGTTTCTTCTAGGAGCTGCGTTGGGATATTCCCGAGTGAATGGGACCATAGGCTGTACAGAGAATTATCTGCTTCTAAACCAAAAGTGTGCTATCAAACTGAATGGTTGTCAATGTGTGCATTCAACTGACAGAGTTAAACTCACGTGTGGATTCAGCGGTTTGCAAACCCTTTCTGTGCAGAATCCCAAAACCGGTATTTCCAGCCCAATGCCGACATACGTACTAAACAGCAGGAAACTTCGTCTAAAACTCAGGAGAAACGTTTCCTTGAAACTGCTCTGCTGTGCGTTCGTTCACCTAAGAGAGTTGAATCTATGTTGAGATTCAGCGAGTCAGAAACACGTTTCTTCTAGGAGCTGCGTTGGGATATTCCCGAGTGAATGGGACCATAGGCTGTACAGAGAAATATCTGCTTCTAAAACCAAAACGGAGCTATCTAACTGAATGGTTGTCAATGTGTGCATTGAACTGACAGAGTTAAACTCACATGTGGATTCAGCGGTTTTCAAACCCTTTCTGTGCAGAATCCCAAAACCGGTATTTCCAGCCCAATGCCGGCATACGTACTAAAGAGCAGGAAATTCGTCTAAAACTCAGGAGCAACGTTTCCTTGAAACTGCTCTGCTGTGCGTTCGTTCACCTAAGAGAGTTGAATCTATGTTGAGATTCAGCGAGTCAGAAACACGTTTCTTCTAGGAGCTGCGTTGGGATATTCCCGAGTGAATGGGACCATAGGCTGTACAGAGAAATATCTGCTTCTAAAACCAAAAGTGTGCTATCAAACTGAATGGTTGTCAATGTGTGCATTCAACTGACAGAGTTAAACTCACATGTGGATTCAGCGGTTTGCAAACCCTTTCTGTGCAGAATCCCAAAACCGGTATTTCCAGCCCAATGCCGGCATCCGTACTAAACAGCAGGAAACTTCGTCTAAAACTCAGGAGAAACGTTTCCTTGAAACTGCTCTGCTGCGCGTTCGATCACCTAAGAGAGTTGAATCTATGTTGAGATTCAGCGAGTCAGAAACACGTTTCTTCTAGGAGGTGCGTTGGGATATTCCCGAGTGAATAGGACCATAGGCTGTACAGAGAAATATCTGCTCCTACAACCAAAAGGGTGGTATCTAACTGAATGGTTGTCAATGTGTGCAATTAACTGACAGAGTTAAACTCACGTTTGGATTCAGCGGTTTACAAACCCTTTCTGTGCAGAATCCCAAAACCGGTAATTCCAGCTCAATGCCGGCATCCGTACTAAACAGCAGGAAACTTCGTCTAAAACTCAGGAGAAACGTTTCCTTGAAACTGCACTGCTGTGCGTTCGTTCACCTAAGAGAGTTGAAACTATGTTGAGATTCAGCGAGTCAGAAACACGTTTATGCTAGGAGCTGCGTTGGGATATTCCCGAGTGAATGGGACCATAGGCTGTACAGAGAAATATCTGCTTCTGAATCCAAAACGGAGCTATCTAACTGAATGGTTGTCAATGTGTGCATTCAACTGACAGAGTTAAACTCACGTGTGGATTCAGCGGTTTGCAAACCATTTCTGTGCAGAATCCCAAAACCGGTATGTCCAGCCCAATGCCGGCATCCGTACTAAACACCAGGAAACTTCGTCTAAAACTCAGGAGAAACGTTTCCTTGAAACTGCTCTGCTGTGCGTTCGTTCACCTAAGAGAGTTGAATCTATGTTGAGATTCAGCGAGTCAGAAACACGTTTCTTCTAGGAGCTGCGTTAGGATATTCCCGAGTGAATGGGACCATAGGCTGTGCAGAGTAATATCTGCTTCTAAAACCAAAACGGAGCTATCTAACTGAATGGTTGTCAATGTGTGCATTCAACTGACAGAGTTAAACTCACGTGTGGATTCAGCGGTTTGCAAATCCTTTCTGTGCAGAATCCCAAAACCGGTATTTCCAGCCCAATGCCGGCATACGTACTAAAGAGCAGGAAACTTCGTCTAAAACTCAGGAGCAACGTTTCCTTGAAACTGCTCTGCTGTGCGTTCGTTCACCTAAGAGAGTTGAATCTATGTTGAGATTCAGCGAGTCAGAAACACGTTTCTTCTAGGAGCTGCTTTGGGATATTCCCGAGTGAATGGGACCATAGGCTGTACAGAGAAATATCTGCTTCTAAAACCAAAACGGAGCTATCTAAGTGAATGGTTGTCAATGTGTGCATTCAACTGACAGAGTTAAACTCACGTGTGGATTCAGCGGTTTGTAACCCTTTCTGTGCAGAATCCCAAAACCGGTATTTCCAGCCCAATGCCGGCATCCGTACTAAACAGCAGGAAACTTCGTCTAAAACTCAGGAGAAACGTTTCCTTGAAACTGCTCTGCTGTGCGTTCGATCACCTAAGAGAATTGAATCTATGTTGAGATTCAGCGAGTCGGAAACACGTTTCTTCTAGGAGGTGCGTTGGGATATTCCCGAGTGAATGGGACCATAGGCTGTACAGAGAAATATCTGCTCCTACAACCAAAAGGGTGGTATCTAACTGAATGGTTGTCAATGTGTGCATTCAACTGACAGAGTTAAACTCACGTTTGGATTCAGCGGTTTACAAACCCTTTCTGTGCAGAATCCCAAAACCGGTAATTCCAGCTCAATGCCGGCCTCCGTACTAAACAGCAGGAAACTTCGTCTAAAACTCAGGAGAAACGTTTCCTTGAAACTGCTCTGTTGTGCGTTCGTTCACCTAAGAGAGTTGAAACTATGTTGAGATTCAGCGAGTCAGAAACACGTTTCTTCTAGGAGCTGCGTTGGGATATTCCCGAGTGAATGGGACCATAGGCTGTACAGAGAAATATCTGCTTCTGAAACCAAAACGGAGCTATCTAACTGAATGGTTGTCAATGTGTGCATTCAACTGACAGAGTTAAACTCACGTGTGGATTCAGAGGTTTTCAAACCATTTCTGTGCAGAATCCCAAAACCGGTATGTCCAGACCAATGCAGGCATCCGTACTAAACAGTAGGAAACTTCGTCTAAAACTCAGGAGAAACGTTTCCTTGAAACTGCTCTGCTGTGCGTTCGTTCACCTAAGATAGTTGAATCTATGTTGAGATTCAGCGAGTCAGAAACACGTTTCTTCTAGGAGGTGCGTTAGGATATTCCCGATTGAATGGGAACATAGGCTGTGCAGAGTAATATCTGCTTCTAAAACCAAAACGGAGCTATCAAACTGAATGGCTGTCAATGTGTGCATTCAACTGACAGAGTTAAACTCACGTGTGAATTCAGCGGTTTGCAAACCCTTTCTGTGCAGAATCCCAAAACCGGTATTTCCAGCCCAAAGCCGGCATACGTACTAAACAGCAGGAAACTTCGTCTAAAACTCAGGAGAAACGTTTCCTTGAAACTGCTCTGCTGTGCGTTCGATCACCTAAGAGAGTTGAATCTATGTTGAGATTCAGCGAGTCAGAAACACGTTTCTTCTAGAAGGTGCATTGGGATATTCCCGAGTGAATGGGACCATAGGCTGTACAGAGAAATATCTGCTCCTGCAACCAAAGGGTGGTATCTAACTGAATGGTTGTCAATGTGTGCATTCAACTGACAGAGTTAAACTCACGTTTGGATTCAGCGGTTTACAAACCCTTTCTGTGCAGAATCCCAAAACCGGTAATTCCAGCTCAATGCCGGCATCTGTACTAAACAGCAGGAAACTTCGTCTAAAACTCAGGAGAAACGTTTCCTTGAAACTGCTCTGCTGTGCGTTCGTTCACCTAAGAGAGTTGAAACTATGTTGAGAATCAGCGAGTCAGAAACACGTTTCTTCTAGGAGCTGCGTTGGGATATTCCCGAGTGAATGGGACCATAGGCTGTACAGAGAAATATCTGCTTCTGAAACCAAAACGGAGCTATCTAACTGAATGGTTGTCAATGTGTGCATTCAGCTGACAGAGTTAAACTCACGTGTGGATTCAGCGGTTTGTAACCCTTTCTGTGCAGAATCCCAAAACCGGTATTTCCAGCCCAATGCCGGCATCCGTACTAAACAGCAGGAAACTTCGTCTAAAACTCAGGAGAAACGTTTCCTTGAAACTGCTCTGCTGTGCGTTCGTTCACCTAAGAGAGTTGAATCTATGTTGAGATTCAGCGAGTCAGAAACCCGTTTCTTCTAGGAGCTGCGTTGGGATATTCCCGAGTGAATGGGACCATAGGCTGTACAGAGAATTATCTGCTTCTAAACCAAAAGTGTGCTATCAAACTGAATGGTTGTCAATGTGTGCATTCAACTGACAGAGTTAAACTCACGTGTGGATTCAGCGGTTTGCAAACCCTTTCTGTGCAGAATCCCAAAACCGGTATTTCCAGCCCAATGCCGACATACGTACTAAACAGCAGGAAACTTCGTCTAAAACTCAGGAGAAACGTTTCCTTGAAACTGCTCTGCTGTGCGTTCGTTCACCTAAGAGAGTTGAATCTATGTTGAGATTCAGCGAGTCAGAAACACGTTTCTTCTAGGAGCTGCGTTGGGATATTCCCGAGTGAATGGGACCATAGGCTGTACAGAGAAATATCTGCTTCTAAAACCAAAACGGAGCTATCTAACTGAATGGTTGTCAATGTGTGCATTGAACTGACAGAGTTAAACTCACATGTGGATTCAGCGGTTTTCAAACCCTTTCTGTGCAGAATCCCAAAACCGGTATTTCCAGCCCAATGCCGGCATACGTACTAAAGAGCAGGAAATTCGTCTAAAACTCAGGAGCAACGTTTCCTTGAAACTGCTCTGCTGTGCGTTCGTTCACCTAAGAGAGTTGAATCTATGTTGAGATTCAGCGAGTCAGAAACACGTTTCTTCTAGGAGCTGCTTTGGGATATTCCCGAGTGAATGGGACCATAGGCTGTACAGAGAATTATCTGCTTCTAAAACCAAAACGGAGCTATCTAACTGAATGGTTGTCAATGTGTGCATTCAACTGACAGAGTTAAACTCACGTGTGGATTCAGCGGTTTGCAAACCCTTTATGTGCAGAATCCCAAAACCGGTATTTCCAGCCCAATGCCGACATCCGTACTAAACAGCAGGAAACTTCGTCTAAAACTCAGGAGAAACGTTTCCTTGAAACTGCTCTGCTGTGCGTTCGTTCACCTAAGAGAGTTGAATCTATGTTGAGATTCAGCGAGTCAGAAACACGTTTCTTCTAGGAGCTGCGTTGGGATATTCCCGAGTGAATGGGACCATAGGCTGTACAGAGAAATATCTGCTTCTAAAACCAAAAGTGTGCTATCAAACTGAATGGTTGTCAATGTGTGCATTCAACTGACAGAGTTAAACTCACGTGTGGATTCAGCGGTTTGCAAACCCTTTCTGTGCAGAATCCCAAAACCGCTATTTCCAGCCCAATGCCGGCATCCGTACTAAACAGCAGGAAACTTCGTCTAAAACTCAGGAGAAACGTTTCCTTGAAACTGCTCTGCTGTGCGTTCGTTCACCTAAGAGAGTTGAATCTATGTTGAGATTCAGCGAGTCAGAAACACGTTTCTTCTAGGAGCTGCGTTGTGATATTCCCGAGTGAATGGGACCATAGGCTGTACCGAGAAATATCTGCTTCTAAAACCAAAACGGAGCTATCTAACTGAATGGTTGTCAATGTGTGCATTCAACTGACAGAGTTAAACTCACATGTGGATTCAGCGGTTTGCAAACCCTTTCTGTGCAGAATCCCAAAACCGGTATTTCCAGCCCAATGCCGGCCTACGTACTAAAGAGCAGGAAACTTCGTCTAAAACTCAGGAGCAACGTTTCCTTGAAACTGCTCTGCTGTGCGTTCGTTCACCTAAGAGAGTTGAATCTATGTTGAGATTCAGCGAGTCAGAAACACGTTTCTTCTAGGAGCTGCCTTGGGATATTCCCGAGTGAATGGGACCATAGGCTGTACCGAGAAATATCTTCTTCTAAAACCAAAACGGAGCTATCTAACTGAATGGTTGTCAATGTGTGCATTGAACTGACAGAGTTAAACTCACATGTGGATTCAGCGGTTTGCAAACCCTTTCTGTGCAGAATCCCAAAACCGGTATTTCCAGCCCAATGCCGGCATACGTACTAAAGAGCAGGAAACTTCGTCTAAAACTCAGGAGAAACGTTTCCTTGAAACTGCTCTGCTGTGCGTTCGATCACCTAAGAGAGTTGAATCTATGTTGAGATTCAGCGAGTCAGAAACACGTTTCTTCTAGGAGCTGCTTTGGGATATTCCCGAGTGAATGGGACCATAGGCTGTACAGAGAAATATCTGCTCCTACAACCAAAAGGGGGGTATCTAACTGAATGGTTGTCAATGTGTGCATTCAACTGACAGAGTTAAACTCACATGTGGATTCAGCGGTTTGCAAACCCTTTCTGTGCAGAATCCCAAAACCGGTATTTCCAGCCCAATGCCGGCATACGTACTAAACAGCAGGAAACTTCGTCTAAAACTCAGGAGAAACGTTTCCTTGAAACTGCTCTGCTGTGCGTTCGTTCACCTAAGAGAGTTGAATCTATGTTGAGATTCAGCGAGTCAGAAACACGTTTCTTCTAGGAGCTGCGTTGGGATATTCCCGAGTGAATGGGACCATAGGCTGTACCGAGAAATATCTGCTTCTAAAACCAAAAGTGTGCTATCAAACTGAATGGTTGTCAATGTGTGCATTCAACTGACAGAGTTAAACTCACGTGTGGATTCAGCGGTTTGCAAACCCTTTCTGTGCAGAATCCCAAAACCGGTATTTCCAGCCCAATGACGGCATACGTACTAAACAGCAGGAAACTTCGTCTAAGACTCAGGAGAAACGTTTCCTTGAAACTGCTCTGCTGTGCGTTCGTTCACCTAAGAGAGTTGAATCTATGTTGAGATTCAGCGAGTCAGAAACACGTTTCTTCTAGGAGCTGCGTTGGGATATTTCCGAGTGAATGGGACCATAGGCTGTACAGAGAAATATCTGCTTTTAAACCAAAAGTGTGCTATCTAACTGAATGGTTGTCAATGTGTTCATTCAACTGACAGAGCTAAACACACGTGTGGATTCAGCGGTTTGCAAACCCTTTCTGTGCAGAATCCCAAAACCGGTATTTCCAGCCCAATGCCGGCATCCGTACTAAACAGCAGGAAACTTCGTCTAAAACTCAGGAGAAACGTTTCCTTGAAACTGCTCTGCTGTGCGTTCGTTCACCTAAGAGAATTGAAACTATGTTGAGATTCAGCGAGTCAGAAACACGTTTCTTCTAGGAGCTGCGTTGGGATATACCCGAGTGAATGGGACCATAGGCTGTACAGAGAAATATCTGCTTCTAAAACCAAAAGTGTGCTATCAAACTGAATGGTTGTCAATGTGTGCATTCAACTGACAGAGTTAAACTCACGTGTGGATTCAGCGGTTTGCAAACCCTTTCTGTGCAGAATCCCAAAACCGGTATTTCCAGCCCAATGACGGCATACGTACTAAACAGCAGGAAACTTCGTCTAAGACTCAGGAGAAACGTTTCCTTGAAACTGCTCTGCTGTGCGTTCGTTCACCTAAGAGAGTTGAATCTATGTTGAGATTCAGCGAGTCAGAAACACGTTTCTTCTAGGAGCTGCGTTGGGATATTTCCGAGTGAATGGGACCATAGGCTGTACAGAGAAATATCTGCTTTTAAACCAAAAGTGTGCTATCTAACTGAATGGTTGTCAATGTGTGCATTCAACTGACAGAGCTAAACACACGTGTGGATTCAGCGGTTTGCAAACCCTTTCTGTGCAGAATCCCAAAACCGCTATTTCCAGCCCAATGCCGGCATCCGTACTAAACAGCTGGAAACTTCGTCTAAAACTCAGGAGAAACGTTTCCTTGAAACTGCTCTGCTGTGCGTTCGTTCACCTAAGAGAGTTGAATCTATGTTGAGATTCAGCGAGTCAGAAACACGTTTCTTCTAGGAGCTGCGTTGGGATATTCCCGAGTGAATGGGACCATAGGCTGTACAGAGAAATATCTGCTTCTAAAACCAAAACGGAGCTATCTAACTGAATGGTTGTCAATGTGTGCATTCAACTGACAGATTTAAACTCATATGTGGATTCAGCGGTTTGCAAACCCTTTCTGTGTAGAATCCCAAAACCGGTATTTCCAGCCCAATGCCGGCATACGTACTAAAGAGCAGGAAACTTCGTCTAAAACTCAGGAGAAACGTTTCCTTGAAACTGCTCTGCTGTGCGTTCGTTCACCTAAGAGAATTGAAACTATGTTGAGATTCAGCGAGTCAGAAACACGTTTCTTCTAGGAGCTGCGTTGGGATATTCCCGAGTGAATGGGACCATAGGCTGTACAGAGAAATATCTGCTTCTAAAACCAAAAGTGTGCTATCAATCTGAATGGTTGTCAATGTGTGCATTCAACTGACAGAGTTAAACTCACGTGTGGATTCAGCGGTTTGCAAACCCTTTCTGTGCAGAATCCCAAAACCGGTATTTCCAGCCCAATGCCGGCATACGTACTAAACAGCAGGAAACTTCGTCTAAGACTCAGGAGAAACGTTTCCTTGAAACTGCTCTGCTGTGCGTTCGTTCACCTAAGAGAGTTGAATCTATGTTGAGATTCAGCGAGTCAGAAACACGTTTCTTCTAGGAGCTGCGTTGGGATATTCCCGAGTGAATGGGACCATAGGCTGTACAGAGAAACATCTGCTTCTAAACCAAAAGTGTGCTATCAAACTGAATGGTTGTCAATGTGTGCATTCAACTGACAGAGTTAAACTCACGTGTGGATTCAGCGGTTTGCAAACCCTTTATGTGCAGAATCCCAAAACCGGTATTTCCAGCCCAATGCCGACATCCGTACTAAACAGCAGGAAACTTCGTCTAAAACTCAGGAGAAACGTTTCCTTGAAACTGCTCTGCTGTGCGTTCGTTCACCTAAGAGAGTTGACTCTATGTTGAGATTCAGCGAGTCAGAAACAGGTTTCTTCTAGGAGCTGCGTTGGGATATTCCCGAGTGAATGGGACCATAGGCTGTACAGAGAAATATCTGCTTCTAAAACCAAAAGTGTGCTATCAAACTGAATGGTTGTCAATGTGTGCATTCAACTGACAGAGTTAAACTCACGTGTGGATTCAGCGGTTTGCAAACCCTTTCTGTGCAGAATCCCAAAACCGCTATTTCCAGCCCAATGCCGGCATCCGTACTAAACAGCAGGAAACTTCGTCTAAAACTCAGGAGAAACGTTTCCTTGAAACTGCTCTGCTGTGCGTTCGTTCACCTAAGAGAGTTGAATCTATGTTGAGATTCAGCGAGTCAGAAACACGTTTCTTCTAGGAGCTGCGTTGTGATATTCCCGAGTGAATGGGACCATAGGCTGTACCGAGAAATATCTGCTTCTAAAACCAAAACGGAGCTATCTAACTGAATGGTTGTCAATGTGTGCATTCAACTGACAGAGTTAAACTCACATGTGGATTCAGCGGTTTGCAAACCCTTTCTGTGCAGAATCCCAAAACCGGTATTTCCAGCCCAATGCCGGCCTACGTACTAAAGAGCAGGAAACTTCGTCTAAAACTCAGGAGCAACGTTTCCTTGAAACTGCTCTGCTGTGCGTTCGTTCACCTAAGAGAGTTGAATCTATGTTGAGATTCAGCGAGTCAGAAACACGTTTCTTCTAGGAGCTGCCTTGGGATATTCCCGAGTGAATGGGACCATAGGCTGTACCGAGAAATATCTTCTTCTAAAACCAAAACGGAGCTATCTAACTGAATGGTTGTCAATGTGTGCATTGAACTGACAGAGTTAAACTCACATGTGGATTCAGCGGTTTGCAAACCCTTTCTGTGCAGAATCCCAAAACCGGTATTTCCAGCCCAATGCCGGCATACGTACTAAAGAGCAGGAAACTTCGTCTAAAACTCAGGAGCAACGTTTCCTTGAAACTGCTCTGCTGTGCGTTCGATCACCTAAGAGAGTTGAATCTATGTTGAGATTCAGCGAGTCAGAAACACGTTTCTTCTAGGAGCTGCTTTGGGATATTCCCGAGTGAATGGGACCATAGGCTGTACAGAGAAATATCTGCTCCTACAACCAAAAGGGGGGTATCTAACTGAATGGTTGTCAATGTGTGCATTCAACTGACAGAGTTAAACTCACATGTGGATTCAGCGGTTTGCAAACCCTTTCTGTGCAGAATCCCAAAACCGGTATTTCCAGCCCAATGCCGGCATACGTACTAAACAGCAGGAAACTTCGTCTAAAACTCAGGAGAAACGTTTCCTTGAAACTGCTCTGCTGTGCGTTCGTTCACCTAAGAGAGTTGAATCTATGTTGAGATTCAGCGAGTCAGAAACACGTTTCTTCTAGGAGCTGCGTTGGGATATTCCCGAGTGAATGGGACCATAGGCTGTACCGAGAAATATCTGCTTCTAAAACCAAAAGTGTGCTATCAAACTGAATGGTTGTCAATGTGTGCATTCAACTGACAGAGTTAAACTCACGTGTGGATTCAGCGGTTTGCAAACCCTTTCTGTGCAGAATCCCAAAACCGGTATTTCCAGCCCAATGACGGCATACGTACTAAACAGCAGGAAACTTCGTCTAAGACTCAGGAGAAACGTTTCCTTGAAACTGCTCTGCTGTGCGTTCGTTCACCTAAGAGAGTTGAATCTATGTTGAGATTCAGCGAGTCAGAAACACGTTTCTTCTAGGAGCTGCGTTGGGATATTTCCGAGTGAATGGGACCATAGGCTGTACAGAGAAATATCTGCTTTTAAACCAAAAGTGTGCTATCTAACTGAATGGTTGTCAATGTGTTCATTCAACTGACAGAGCTAAACACACGTGTGGATTCAGCGGTTTGCAAACCCTTTCTGTGCAGAATCCCAAAACCGGTATTTCCAGCCCAATGCCGGCATCCGTACTAAACAGCAGGAAACTTCGTCTAAAACTCAGGAGAAACGTTTCCTTGAAACTGCTCTGCTGTGCGTTCGTTCACCTAAGAGAATTGAAACTATGTTGAGATTCAGCGAGTCAGAAACACGTTTCTTCTAGGAGCTGCGTTGGGATATACCCGAGTGAATGGGACCATAGGCTGTACAGAGAAATATCTGCTTCTAAAACCAAAAGTGTGCTATCAAACTGAATGGTTGTCAATGTGTGCATTCAACTGACAGAGTTAAACTCACGTGTGGATTCAGCGGTTTGCAAACCCTTTCTGTGCAGAATCCCAAAACCGGTATTTCCAGCCCAATGACGGCATACGTACTAAACAGCAGGAAACTTCGTCTAAGACTCAGGAGAAACGTTTCCTTGAAACTGCTCTGCTGTGCGTTCGTTCACCTAAGAGAGTTGAATCTATGTTGAGATTCAGCGAGTCAGAAACACGTTTCTTCTAGGAGCTGCGTTGGGATATTTCCGAGTGAATGGGACCATAGGCTGTACAGAGAAATATCTGCTTTTAAACCAAAAGTGTGCTATCTAACTGAATGGTTGTCAATGTGTGCATTCAACTGACAGAGCTAAACACACGTGTGGATTCAGCGGTTTGCAAACCCTTTCTGTGCAGAATCCCAAAACCGCTATTTCCAGCCCAATGCCGGCATCCGTACTAAACAGCTGGAAACTTCGTCTAAAACTCAGGAGAAACGTTTCCTTGAAACTGCTCTGCTGTGCGTTCGTTCACCTAAGAGAGTTGAATCTATGTTGAGATTCAGCGAGTCAGAAACACGTTTCTTCTAGGAGCTGCGTTGGGATATTCCCGAGTGAATGGGACCATAGGCTGTACAGAGAAATATCTGCTTCTAAAACCAAAACGGAGCTATCTAACTGAATGGTTGTCAATGTGTGCATTCAACTGACAGATTTAAACTCATATGTGGATTCAGCGGTTTGCAAACCCTTTCTGTGTAGAATCCCAAAACCGGTATTTCCAGCCCAATGCCGGCATACGTACTAAAGAGCAGGAAACTTCGTCTAAAACTCAGGAGAAACGTTTCCTTGAAACTGCTCTGCTGTGCGTTCGTTCACCTAAGAGAATTGAAACTATGTTGAGATTCAGCGAGTCAGAAACACGTTTCTTCTAGGAGCTGCGTTGGGATATTCCCGAGTGAATGGGACCATAGGCTGTACAGAGAAATATCTGCTTCTAAAACCAAAAGTGTGCTATCAATCTGAATGGTTGTCAATGTGTGCATTCAACTGACAGAGTTAAACTCACGTGTGGATTCAGCGGTTTGCAAACCCTTTCTGTGCAGAATCCCAAAACCGGTATTTCCAGCCCAATGCCGGCATACGTACTAAACAGCAGGAAACTTCGTCTAAGACTCAGGAGAAACGTTTCCTTGAAACTGCTCTGCTGTGCGTTCGTTCACCTAAGAGAGTTGAATCTATGTTGAGATTCAGCGAGTCAGAAACACGTTTCTTCTAGGAGCTGCGTTGGGATATTACCGAGTGAATGGGACCATAGGCTGTACCGAGAAATATCTGCTTCTAAAACCAAAACGGAGCTATCTAACTGAATGGTGGTCAATGTGTGCATTCAACTGACAGAGTTAAACTCACATGTGGATTCAACGGTTTGCAAACCCTTTCTGTGCAGAATCCCAAAGCCGGTATTTCCAGCCCAATGCCGGCATATGTACTAAACAGCAGGAAACTTCGTCTAAAACTCAGGAGAAACGTTTCCTTGAAATTGCTCTGCTGTGCGTTCGTTCACCTAAGAGAGTTGAATCTATGTTGAGATTCAGCGAGTCAGAAACACGTTTCTTCTAGGAGCTGCGTTGGGATATTCCCGAGTGAATGGGACCATAGGCTGTACAGAGAAATATCTGCTTCTAAAACCAAAACGGAGCTATCTAACTGAATGGTTGTCAATGTGTGCATTCAACTGACAGAGTTAAACTCACATGTGGATTCAGCGGTTTGCAAACCCTTTCTGTGCAGAATCCCAAAACCGCTATTTCCAGCCCAATGCCGGCATCCGTACTAAGCAGCAGGAAACTTCGTCTAAAACTCAGGAGAAACGTTTCCTTGAAACTGCTCTGCTGTGCGTTCGTTCACCTAAGAGAGTTGAATCTATGTTGAGATTCAGCGAGTCAGAAACACGTTTCTTCTAGGAGCTGCGTTGGGATATTCCCGAGTGAATGGGACCATAGGCTGTACAGAGAAATATCTGCTTCTAAAACCAAAACGGAGCTATCTAACTGAATGGTTGTCAATGTGTGCATTCAACTGACAGAGTTAAACTCACGTGTGGATTCAGCGGTTTGCAAACCCTTTCTGTGCAGAATCCCAAAACCGGTATTTCCAGCCCAATGCCGGCATCCGTACTAAACAGCAGGAAACTTCGTCTAAAACTCAGGAGAAACGTTTCCTTGAAACTGCTCTGCTGTGCGTTCGATCACCTAAGAGAGTTGAATCTATGTTGAGATTCAGCGAGTCAGAAACACGTTTCTTCTAGGAGGTGCGTTGGGATTTTCCCGAGTGAATGGGGCCATAGGCTGTACAGAGAAATATCTGCTCCTACAACCAAAAGGGTGGTATCTAACTGAATGGTTGTCAATGTGTGCATTCAACTGACAGAGTTAAACTCACGATTGGATTCAGCGGTTTACAAACACTTTCTGTGCAGAATCCCAAAACCGGTAATTCCAGCTCAATGCCGGCATCCGTACTAAACAGCAGGAAACTTCGTCTAAAACTCAGGAGAAACGTTTCCTTGAAACTTCTCTGCTGTGCGTTCGTTCACCTAAGAGAGTTGAAACTATGTTGAGATTCAGCGAGTCAGAAACACGTTAATGCTAGGAGCTGAGTTGGGATATTCCCGAGTGAATGGGACCATAGGCTGTACAGAGAAATATCTGCTTCTAAAACCAAAACGGAGCTATCTAACTGAATGGTTGTCAATGTGTGCATTCAACTGACAGAGTTAAACTCACGTGTGGATTCAGCGGTTTGCAAACCATTTCTGTGCAGAATCCCAAAACCGGTATGTCCAGCCCAATGCCGGCATCCGTACTAAACAGCAGGAAACTTCGTCTAAAACTCAGGAGAAACGTTTCCTTGAAACTGCTCTGCTGTGCGTTCGTTCACCTAAGATAGTTGAATCTATGTTGAGATTCAGCGAGTCAGAAACACGTTTCTTCTAGGAGCTGCGTTAGGATATTCCCGAGTGAATGGGACCATACGCTGTGCAGAGTAATATCTGCTTCTAAAGCCAAAACGGAGCTATCAAACTGAATGGTTGTCAATGTGTGCATTCAACTGACAGAGTTAAACTCACGTGTGGATTCAGCGGTTTGCAAACCCTTTCTCTGCAGAATCCCAAAACCGGTATTTCCATCCCAATGCTGGCATACGTACTACAGAGCAGGAAACTTCGTCTAAAACTCAGGAGCAACGTTTCCTTGAAACTGCTCTGCTGTGCGTTCATTCACCTAAGAGAGTTGAATCTATGTTGAGATTCAGCGAGTCAGAAACACGTTTCTTCTAGGAGCTGCGTTGGGATATTCCCGAGTGAATGGGACCATAGGCTGTACAGAGAAATATCTGCTTCTAAAACCAAAAGTGTGCTATCAAACTGAATGGTTGTCAATGTGTGCATTCAACTGACAGAGTTAAACTCACGTGTGGATTCAGCGGTTTGCAAACCCTTTCTGTGCAGAATCCCAAAACCGGTATTTCCAGCCCAATGCCGGCATACGTACTAAACAGCAGGAAACTTCGTCCAAGACTCAGGAGAAACGTTTCCTTGAAACTGCTCTGCTGTGCGTTCGTTCACCTAAGAGAGTTGAATCTATGTTGAGATTCAGCGAGTCAGAAACACGTTTCTTCTAGGAGCTGCGTTGGGATATTCCCGAGTGAATGGGACCATAGGCTGTACAGAGAAATATCTGCTTCTAAACCAAAAGTGTGCTATCAAACTGAATGGTTGTCAATGTGTGCATTCAACTGACAGAGTTAAACTCACGTGTGGATTCAGCGGTTTGCAAACCCTTTCTGTGCAGAATCCCAAAACCGGTATTTCCAGCCCAATGCCGGCATACGTACTAAACAGCAGGAAACTTCGTCTAAAACTCAGGAGAAACGTTTCCTTGAAACTGCTCTGCTGTGCGTTAATTCACCTAAGAGAGCTGAATCTATGTTGAGATTCAGCGAGTCAGAAACACGTTTCTTCTAGGAGCTGCGTTGGGATATTCCCGAGTGAATGGGACCATAGGCTGTACAGAGAAATATCTGCTTCTAAAACCAAAAGTGTGCTATCAAACTGAATGGTTGTCAATGTGTGCATTCAACTGACAGAGTTAAACTCACGTGTGGATTCAGCGGTTTGCAAACCCTTTCTGTGCAGAATCCCAAAACCGCTATTTCCAGCCCAATGCCGGCATCCGTACTAAACTGCAGGAAACTTCGTCTAAAACTCAGGAGAAACGTTTCCTTGAAACTGCTCTGCTGTGCGTTCGTTCACCTAAGAGAGTTGAATCTATGTTGAGATTCAGCGAGTCAGAAACACGTTTCTTCTAGGAGCTGCGTTGGGATATTCCCGAGTGAATGGGACCATAGGCTGTACAGAGAAATATCTGCTTCTAAAACCAAAAGTGTGCTATCAAACTGAATGGTTGTCAATGTGTGCATTGAACTGACAGAGTTAAACTCACATGTGGATTCAGCGGTTTGCAAACCCTTTCTGTGCAGAATCCCAAAACCGGTATTTCCAGCCCAATGCCGGCATACGTACTAAAGAGCAGGAAACTTCGTCTAAAACTCAGGAGAAACGTTTCCTTGAAACTGCTCTGCTGTGCGTTCGTTCACCTAAGAGAATCGAAACTATGTTGAGATTCAGCGAGTCAGAAACACGTTTCATCTAGGAGCTGCGTTGGGATATTCCCGAGTGAATGGGACCATAGGCTGTACAGAGAAATATCTGCTTCTAAAACCAAAAGTGTGCTATCAAACTGAATGGTTGTCAATGTGTGCATTCAACTGACAGAGTTAAACTCACGTGTGGATTCAGCGGTTTGCAAACCCTTTCTGTGCAGAATCCCAAAACCGCTATTTCCAGCCCAATGCCGGCATCCGTACTAAGCAGCAGGAAACTTCGTCTAAAACTCAGGAGAAACGTTTCCTTGAAACTGCTCTGCTGTGCATTCGTTCACCTAAGAGAGTTGAATCTATGTTGAGATTCAGCGAGTAAGAAACACGTTTCTTCTAGGAGCTGCGTTGGGATATTCCCGAGTGAATGGGACCATAGGCTGTACAGAGAAATATCTGCTTCTGAAACCAAAACGGAGCTATCTAACTGAATGGTTGTCAATGTGTGCATTCACCTGACAGAGTTAAACTCACGTGTGGATTCAGCGGTTTGCAAACCATTTCTGTGCAGAATCCCAAAACCGGTATGTCCAGCCCAATGCCGGCATCCGTACTAAACAGCAGGAAACTTCGTCTAAAACTCAGGAGAAACGTTTCCTTGAAACTGCTCTGCTGTGCGTTCGTTCACCTAAGAGAGTTGAATCTATGTTGAGATTCAGCGAGTCAGAAACACGTTTCTTCTAGGAGCTGCGTTGGGATATTCCCGAGTGAATGGGACCATAGGCTGTACAGAGAAATATCTGCTTCTAAAACCAAAAGTGTGCTATCTAACTGAATGGTTGTCAGTGTGTGCATTCAACTGACAGAGTTAAACTCACGTGTGGATTCAGCGGTTTGTAACCCTTTCTGTGCAGAATCCCAAAACCGGTATTTCCAGCCCAATGCCGGCATCCGTACTAAACAGCAGGAAACTTCGTCTAAAACTCAGGAGAAACGTTTCCTTGAAACTGCTCTGCTGTGCGTTCGTTCACCTAAGAGAGTTGAATCTATGTTGAGATTCAGCGAGTCAGAAACACGTTTCTTCTAGGAGCTGCGTTGGGATATTCCCGAGTGAATGGGACCATAGGCTGTACAGAGAAATATCTTCTTCTAAAACCAAAAGTGTGCTATCAAACTGAATGGTTGTCAATGTGTGCATTCAACTGACAGAGTTAAACTCACATGTGGATTCAGCGGTTTGCAAACCCTTTCTGTGCAGAATCCCAAAACCGGTATTTCCAGCCCAATGCCGGCATACGTACTAAACAGCCGGAAACTTCGTCTAAAACTCAGGAGCAACGTTTCCTTGAAACTGCTCTGCTGTGCGTTCGTTCACCTAAGAGAGTTGAATCTATGTTGAGATTCAGCGAGTCAGAAACACGTTTCTTCTAGGAGCTGCGTTGGGATATTCCCGAGTGAATGGGACCATAGGCTGTACAGAGAAATATCTGCTTCTAAAACCAAAACGGAGCTATCTAACTGAATGGTTGTCAATGTGTGCATTCAACTGACAGAGTTAAACTCACGTGTGGATTCAGCGGTTTGCAAACCCTTTCTGTGCAGAATCCCAAAACCGGTATTTCCAGCCCAATGCCGGCATCCGTACTAAACAGCAGGAAACTTCGTCTAAAACTCAGGAGAAACGTTTCCTTGAAACTGCTCTGCTGTGCGTTCGATCACCTAAGAGAGTTGAATCTATGTTGAGATTCAGCGAGTCAGAAACACGTTTCTTCTAGGAGGTGCGTTGGGATTTTCCCGAGTGAATGGGGCCATAGGCTGTACAGAGAAATATCTGCTCCTACAACCAAAAGGGTGGTATCTAACTGAATGGTTGTCAATGTGTGCATTCAACTGACAGAGTTAAACTCACGATTGGATTCAGCGGTTTACAAACACTTTCTGTGCAGAATCCCAAAACCGGTAATTCCAGCTCAATGCCGGCATCCGTACTAAACAGCAGGAAACTTCGTCTAAAACTCAGGAGAAACGTTTCCTTGAAACTTCTCTGCTGTGCGTTCGTTCACCTAAGAGAGTTGAAACTATGTTGAGATTCAGCGAGTCAGAAACACGTTAATGCTAGGAGCTGCGTTGGGATATTCCCGAGTGAATGGGACCATAGGCTGTACAGAGAAATATCTGCTTCTAAAACCAAAACGGAGCTATCAAACTGAATGGTTGTCAATGTGTGCATTCAACTGACAGAGTTAAACTCACGTGTGGATTCAGCGGTTTGCAAACCATTTCTGTGCAGAATCCCAAAACCGGTATGTCCAGCCCAATGCCGGCATCCGTACTAAACAGCAGGAAACTTCGTCTAAAACTCAGGAGAAACGTTTCCTTGAAACTGCTCTGCTGTGCGTTCGTTCACCTAAGAGAGTTGAATCTATGTTGAGATTCAGCGAGTCAGAAACACGTTTCTTCTAGGAGCTGCGTTGGGATATTCCCGAGTGAATGGGACCATAGGCTGTACAGAGAAATATCTGCTTCTAAAACCAAAACGGAGCTATCTAACTGAATGGTTGTCAATGTGTGCATTCAACTGACAGAGTTAAACTCACGTGTGGATTCAGCGGTTTGCAAACCCTTTCTGTGCAGAATCCCAAAACCGGTATTTCCAGCCCAATGCCGGCATCCGTACTAAACAGCAGGAAACTTCGTCTAAAACTCAGGAGAAACGTTTCCTTGAAACTGCTCTGCTGTGCGTTCGATCACCTAAGAGAGTTGAATCTATGTTGAGATTCAGCGAGTCAGAAACACGTTTCTTCTAGGAGGTGCGTTGGGATTTTCCCGAGTGAATGGGGCCATAGGCTGTACAGAGAAATATCTGCTCCTACAACCAAAAGGGTGGTATCTAACTGAATGGTTGTCAATGTGTGCATTCAACTGACAGAGTTAAACTCACGATTGGATTCAGCGGTTTACAAACACTTTCTGTGCAGAATCCCAAAACCGGTAATTCCAGCTCAATGCCGGCATCCGTACTAAACAGCAGGAAACTTCGTCTAAAACTCAGGAGAAACGTTTCCTTGAAACTTCTCTGCTGTGCGTTCGTTCACCTAAGAGAGTTGAAACTATGTTGAGATTCAGCGAGTCAGAAACACGTTAATGCTAGGAGCTGAGTTGGGATATTCCCGAGTGAATGGGACCATAGGCTGTACAGAGAAATATCTGCTTCTAAAACCAAAACGGAGCTATCAAACTGAATGGTTGTCAATGTGTGCATTCAACTGACAGAGTTAAACTCACGTGTGGATTCAGCGGTTTGCAAACCATTTCTGTGCAGAATCCCAAAACCGGTATGTCCAGCCCAATGCCGGCATCCGTACTAAACAGCAGGAAACTTCGTCTAAAACTCAGGAGAAACGTTTCCTTGAAACTGCTCTGCTGTGCGTTCGTTCACCTAAGATAGTTGAATCTATGTTGAGATTCAGCGAGTCAGAAACACGTTTCTTCTAGGAGCTGCGTTAGGATATTCCCGAGTGAATGGGACCATACGCTGTGCAGAGTAATATCTGCTTCTAAAGCCAAAACGGAGCTATCAAACTGAATGGTTGTCAATGTGTGCATTCAACTGACAGAGTTAAACTCACGTGTGGATTCAGCGGTTTGCAAACCCTTTCTCTGCAGAATCCCAAAACCGGTATTTCCATCCCAATGCTGGCATACGTACTACAGAGCAGGAAACTTCGTCTAAAACTCAGGAGCAACGTTTCCTTGAAACTGCTCTGCTGTGCGTTCATTCACCTAAGAGAGTTGAATCTATGTTGAGATTCAGCGAGTCAGAAACACGTTTCTTCTAGGAGCTGCGTTGGGATATTCCCGAGTGAATGGGACCATAGGCTGTACAGAGAAATATCTGCTTCTAAAACCAAAAGTGTGCTATCAAACTGAATGGTTGTCAATGTGTGCATTCAACTGACAGAGTTAAACTCACGTGTGGATTCAGCGGTTTGCAAACCCTTTCTGTGCAGAATCCCAAAACCGGTATTTCCAGCCCAATGCCGGCATACGTACTAAACAGCAGGAAACTTCGTCCAAGACTCAGGAGAAACGTTTCCTTGAAACTGCTCTGCTGTGCGTTCGTTCACCTAAGAGAGTTGAATCTATGTTGAGATTCAGCGAGTCAGAAACACGTTTCTTCTAGGAGCTGCGTTGGGATATTCCCGAGTGAATGGGACCATAGGCTGTACAGAGAAATATCTGCTTCTAAACCAAAAGTGTGCTATCAAACTGAATGGTTGTCAATGTGTGCATTCAACTGACAGAGTTAAACTCACGTGTGGATTCAGCGGTTTGCAAACCCTTTCTGTGCAGAATCCCAAAACCGGTATTTCCAGCCCAATGCCGGCATACGTACTAAACAGCAGGAAACTTCGTCTAAAACTCAGGAGAAACGTTTCCTTGAAACTGCTCTGCTGTGCGTTAATTCACCTAAGAGAGTTGAATCTATGTTGAGATTCAGCGAGTCAGAAACACGTTTCTTCTAGGAGCTGCGTTGGGATATTCCCGAGTGAATGGGACCATAGGCTGTACAGAGAAATATCTGCTTCTAAAACCAAAAGTGTGCTATCAAACTGAATGGTTGTCAATGTGTGCATTCAACTGACAGAGTTAAACTCACGTGTGGATTCAGCGGTTTGCAAACCCTTTCTGTGCAGAATCCCAAAACCGGTATGTCCAGCCCAATGCCGGCATCCGTACTAAACTGCAGGAAACTTCGTCTAAAACTCAGGAGAAACGTTTCCTTGAAACTGCTCTGCTGTGCGTTCGTTCACCTAAGAGAGTTGAATCTATGTTGAGATTCAGCGAGTCAGAAACACGTTTCTTCTAGGAGCTGCGTTGGGATATTCCCGAGTGAATGGGACCATAGGCTGTACAGAGAAATATCTGCTTCTAAAACCAAAAGTGTGCTATCAAACTGAATGGTTGTCAATGTGTGCATTGAACTGACAGAGTTAAACTCACATGTGGATTCAGCGGTTTGCAAACCCTTTCTGTGCAGAATCCCAAAACCGGTATTTCCAGCCCAATGCCGGCATACGTACTAAAGAGCAGGAAACTTCGTCTAAAACTCAGGAGAAACGTTTCCTTGAAACTGCTCTGCTGTGCGTTCGTTCACCTAAGAGAATCGAAACTATGTTGAGATTCAGCGAGTCAGAAACACGTTTCATCTAGGAGCTGCGTTGGGATATTCCCGAGTGAATGGGACCATAGGCTGTACAGAGAAATATCTGCTTCTAAAACCAAAAGTGTGCTATCAAACTGAATGGTTGTCAATGTGTGCATTCAACTGACAGAGTTAAACTCACGTGTGGATTCAGCGGTTTGCAAACCCTTTCTGTGCAGAATCCCAAAACCGGTATTTCCAGCCCAATGCCGGCATACGTACTAAACAGCAGGAAACTTCGTCTAAGACTCAGGAGAAACGTTTCCTTGAAACTGCTCTGCTGTGCGTTCGTTCACCTAAGAGAGTTGAATCTATGTTGAGATTCAGCGAGTCAGAAACACGTTTCTTCTAGGAGCTGCGTTGGGATATTCCCGAGTGAATGGGACCATAGGCTGTACAGAGAAATATCAGCTTCTAAACCAAAAGTGTGCTATCAAACTGAATGGTTTTCAATGTGTGCATTCAACTGACAGAGTTAAACTCACGTGTGGATTCAGCGGTTTGCAAACCCTTTCTGTGCAGAATCCCAAAACCGGTATTTCCAGCCCAATGCCGGCATACGTACTAAACAGCAGAAAACTTCGTCTAAAACTCAGGAGAAACGTTTCCTTGAAACTGCTCTGCTGTGCGTTCGATCACCTAAGAGAGTTGAATCTATGTTGAGATTCAGCGAGTCAGAAACACGTTTCTTCTAGGAGCTGGGTTGGGATATTCCCGAGTGAATGGGACCATAGGCTGTACAGAGAAATATCTGCTTCTAAAACCAAAAGTGTGCTATCAAACTGAATGGTTGTCAATGTGTGCATTCAACTGACAGAGTTAAACTCACGTGTGGATTCAGCGGTTTGCAAACCCTTTCTGTGCAGAATCCCAAAACCGCTATTTCCAGCCCAATGCCGGCATCCGTACTAAGCAGCAGGAAACTTCGTCTAAAACTCAGGAGAAACGTTTCCTTGAAACTGCTCTGCTGTGCATTCGTTCACCTAAGAGAGTTGAATCTATGTTGAGATTCAGCGAGTAAGAAACACGTTTCTTCTAGGAGCTGCGTTGGGATATTCCCGAGTGAATGGGACCATAGGCTGTACAGAGAAATATCTGCTTCTGAAACCAAAACGGAGCTATCTAACTGAATGGTTGTCAATGTGTGCATTCACCTGACAGAGTTAAACTCACGTGTGGATTCAGCGGTTTGCAAACCATTTCTGTGCAGAATCCCAAAACCGGTATGTCCAGCCCAATGCCGGCATCCGTACTAAACAGCAGGAAACTTCGTCTAAAACTCAGGAGAAACGTTTCCTTGAAACTGCTCTGCTGTGCGTTCGTTCACCTAAGAGAGTTGAATCTATGTTGAGATTCAGCGAGTCAGAAACACGTTTCCTCTAGGAGCTGCGTTAGGATATTCCCGAGTGAATGGGATCATAGGCTGTGCAGAGTAATATCTGCTTCTAAAACCAAAACGGAGCTATCTAACTGAATGGTTGTCAATGTGTGCATTCAACTGACAGAGTTAAACTCACGTGTGGATTCAGCGGTTTGTAACCCTTTCTGTGCAGAATCCCAAAACCGGTATTTCCAGCCCAATGCCGGCATACGTACTAAAGAGCAGGAAACTTCGTCTAAAACTCAGGAGCAACGTTTCCTTGAAACTGCTCTGCTGTGCGTTCGTTCACCTAAGAGAGTTGAATCTATGTTGAGATTCAGCGAGTCAGAAACACGTTTCTTCTAGGAGCTGCGTTGGGATATTCCCGAGTGAATGGGACCATAGGCTGTACAGAGAAATATCTGCTTCTAAAACCAAAAGTGTGCTATCTAACTGAATGGTTGTCAGTGTGTGCATTCAACTGACAGAGTTAAACTCACGTGTGGATTCAGCGGTTTGTAACCCTTTCTGTGCAGAATCCCAAAACCGGTATTTCCAGCCCAATGCCGGCATCCGTACTAAACAGCAGGAAACTTCGTCTAAAACTCAGGAGAAACGTTTCCTTGAAACTGCTCTGCTGTGCGTTCGTTCACCTAAGAGAGTTGAATCTATGTTGAGATTCAGCGAGTCAGAAACACGTTTCTTCTAGGAGCTGCGTTGGGATATTCCCGAGTGAATGGGACCATAGGCTGTACAGAGAAATATCTTCTTCTAAAACCAAAAGTGTGCTATCAAACTGAATGGTTGTCAATGTGTGCATTCAACTGACAGAGTTAAACTCACATGTGGATTCAGCGGTTTGCAAACCCTTTCTGTGCAGAATCCCAAAACCGGTATTTCCAGCCCAATGCCGGCATACGTACTAAACAGCCGGAAACTTCGTCTAAAACTCAGGAGCAACGTTTCCTTGAAACTGCTCTGCTGTGCGTTCGTTCACCTAAGAGAGTTGAATCTATGTTGAGATTCAGCGAGTCAGAAACACGTTTCTTCTAGGAGCTGCGTTGGGATATTCCCGAGTGAATGGGACCATAGGCTGTACAGAGAAATATCTGCTTCTAAAACCAAAACGGAGCTATCTAACTGAATGGTTGTCAATGTGTGCATTCAACTGACAGAGTTAAACTCACGTGTGGATTCAGCCGTTTGCAAACCCTTTCTGTGCAGGATCCCAAAACCGGTATTTCCAGCCCAATGCCGGCATCCGTACTAAACAGCAGGAAACTTCGTCTAAAACTCAGGAGAAACGTTTCCTTGAAACTGCTCTGCTGCGCGTTCGATCACCTAAGAGAGTTGAATCTATGTTGAGATTCAGCGAGTCAGAAACACGTTTCTTCTAGGAGGTGCGTTGGGATATTCCCGAGTGAATAGGACCATAGGCTGTACAGAGAAATATCTGCTCCTACAACCAAAAGGGTGGTATCTAACTGAATGGTTGTCAATGTGTGCATTCAACTGACAGAGTTAAACTCACGTTTGGATTCAGCGGTTTACAAACCCTTTCTGTGCAGAATCCCAAAACCGGTAATTCCAGCTCAATGCCGGCATCCGTACTAAACAGCAGGAAACTTCGTCTAAAACTCAGGAGAAACGTTTCCTTGAAACTGCTCTGCTGTGCGTTCGTTCACCTAAGAGAGTTGAAACTATGTTGAGATTCAGCGAGTCAGAAACACGTTTATGCTAGGAGCTGCGTTGGGATATTCCCGAGTGAATGGGACCATAGGCTGTACAGAGAAATATCTGCTTCTGAAACCAAAACGGAGCTATCTAACTGAATGGTTGTCAATGTGTGCATTCAACTGACAGAGTTAAACTCACGTGTGGATTCAGCGGTTTGCAAACCATTTCTGTGCAGAATCCCAAAACCGGTATGTCCAGCCCAATGCCGGCATTCGTACTAAACAGCAGGAAACTTCGTCTAAAACTCAGGAGAAACGTTTCCTTGAAACTGCTCTGCTGTGCGTTCGTTCACCTAAGAGAGTTGAATCTATGTTGAGATTCAGCGAGTCAGAAACACGTTTCTTCTAGGAGCTGCGTTAGGATATTCCCGAGTGAATGGGACCATAGGCTGTGCAGAGTAATATCTGCTTCTAAAACCAAAACGGAGCTATCTAACTGAATGGTTGTCAATGTGTGCATTCAACTGACAGAGTTAAACTCACGTGTGGATTCAGCGGTTTGCAAACCCTTTCTGTGCAGAATCCCAAAACCGGTATTTCCAGCCCAATGGCGGCATACGTACTAAAGAGCAGGAAACTTCGTCTAAAACTCAGGAGCAACGTTTCCTTGAAACTGCTCTGCTGTGCGTTCGTTCACCTAAGAGAGTTGAATCTATGTTGAGATTCAGCGAGTCAGGAACACGTTTCTTCTAGGAGCTGCGTTGGGATATTCCCGAGTGAATGGGACCATAGGCTGTACAGAGAAATATCTGCTCCTACAACCAAAAGGGTGGTATCTAACTGAATGGTTGTCAATGTGTGCATTCAACTGACAGAGTTAAACTCACGTTTGGATTCAGCGGTTTACAAACCCTTTCTATGCAGAATCCCAAAACCGGTAATTCCAGCTCAATGCCGGCCTCCATACTAAACAGCAGGAAACTTCGTCTAAAACTCAGGAGAAACGTTTCCTTGAAACTGCTCTGCTGTGCGTTCGTTCACCTAAGAGAGTTGAAACTATGTTGAGATTCAGCGAGTCAGAAACACGTTTCTTCTAGGAGCTGCGTTGGGATATTCCCGAGTGAATGGGACCATAGGCTGTACAGAGAAATATCTGCTTCTGAAACCAAAACGGAGCTATCTAACTGAATGGTTGTCAATGTGTGCATTCAACTGACAGAGTTAAACTCACGTGTGGATTCAGCGGTTTGCAAACCATTTCTGTGCAGAATCCCAAAACCGGTATGTCCAGCCCAATGCCGGCATCCGTACTAAACAGCAGGAAACTTCGTCTAAAACTCAGGAGAAACGTTTCCTTGAAACTGCTCTGCTGTGCGTTCGTTCACCTAAGAGAGTTGAATCTATGTTGAGATTCAGCGAGTCAGAAACACGTTTCCTCTAGGAGCTGCGTTAGGATATTCCCGAGTGAATGGGATCATAGGCTGTGCAGAGTAATATCTGCTTCTAAAACCAAAACGGAGCTATCTAACTGAATGGTTGTCAATGTGTGCATTCAACTGACAGAGTTAAACTCACGTGTGGATTCTGCGGTTTGCAAACCCTTTCTGTGCAGAATCCCAAAACCGGTATTTCCAGCCCAATGCCGGCATACGTACTAAAGAGCAGGAAACTTCGTCTAAAACTCAGGAGCAACGTTTCCTTGAAACTGCTCTGCTGTGCGTTCGTTCACCTAAGAGAGTTGAATCTATGTTGAGATTCAGCGAGTCAGAAACACGTTTCTTCTAGGAGCTGCGTTGGGATATTCCCGAGTGAATGGGACCATAGGCTGTACAGAGAAATATCTGCTTCTAAAACCAAAAGTGTGCTATCTAACTGAATGGTTGTCAATGTGTGCATTCAACTGACAGAGTTAAACTCACGTGTGGATTCAGCGGTTTGTAACCCTTTCTGTGCAGAATCCCAAAACCGGTATTTCCAGCCCAATGCCGGCATCCGTACTAAACAGCAGGAAACTTCGTCTAAAACTCAGGAGAAACGTTTCCTTGAAACTGCTCTGCTGTGCGTTCGTTCACCTAAGAGAGTTGAATCTATGTTGAGATTCAGCGAGTCAGAAACACGTTTCTTCTAGGAGCTGCGTTGGGATATTCCCGAGTGAATGGGACCATAGGCTGTACAGAGAAATATCTGCTCCTACAACCAAAAGGGTGGTATCTAACTGAATGGTTGTCAATGTGTGCATTCAACTGACAGAGTTAAACTCACGTTTGGATTCAGCGGTTTACAAACCCTTTCTGTGCAGAATCCCAAAACCGGTAATTCCAGCTCAATGCCGGCATCCGTACTAAACAGCAGGAAACTTCGTCTAAAACTCAGGAGAAACGTTTCCTTGAAACTGCTCTGCTGTGCGTTCGTTCACCTAAGAGAGTTGAAACTATGTTGAGATTCAGCGAGTCAGAAACACGTTTATGCTAGGAGCTGCGTTGGGATATTCCCGAGTGAATGGGACCATAGGCTGTACAGAGAAATATCTGCTTCTGAAACCAAAACGGAGCTATCTAACTGAATGGTTGTCAATGTGTGCATTCAACTGACAGAGTTAAACTCACGTGTGGATTCAGCGGTTTGCAATCCATTTCTGTGCAGAATCCCAAAACCGGTATGTCCAGCCCAATGCCGGCATCCGTACTAAACAGCAGGAAACTTCGTCTAAAACTCAGGAGAAACGTTTCCTTGAAACTGCTCTGCTGTGCGTTCGTTCACCTACTAGAGTTGAATCTATGTTGAGATTCAGCGAGTCGGAAACACGTTTCTTCTAGGAGGTGCGTTGGGATATTCCCGAGTGAATGGGACCATAGGCTGTACAGAGAAATATCTGCTCCTACAACCAAAAGGGTGGTATCTAACTGAATGGTTGTCAATGTGTGCATTCAACTGACAGAGTTAAACTCACGTTTGGATTCAGCGGTTTACAAACCCTTTCTGTGCAGAATCCCAAAACCGGTAATTCCAGCTCAATGCCGGCCTCCGTACTAAACAGCAGGAAACTTCGTCTAAAACTCAGGAGAAACGTTTCCTTGAAACTGCTCTGCTGTGCGTTCGTTCACCTAAGAGAGTTGAAACTATGTTGAGATTCAGCGAGTCAGAAACAGGTTTCTTCTAGGAGCTGCGTTGGGATATTCCCGAGTGAATGGGACCATAGGCTGTACAGAGAAATATCTGCTTCTGAAACCAAAACGGAGCTATCTAACTGAATGGTTGTCAATGTGTGCATTCAACTGACAGAGTTAAACTCACGTGTGGATTCAGAGGTTTTCAAACCATTTCTGTGCAGAATCCCAAAACCGGTATGTCCAGACCAATGCAGGCATCCGTACTAAACAGCAGGAAACTTCGTCTAAAACTCAGGAGAATCGTTTCCTTGAAACTGCTCTGCTGTGCGTTCGTTCACCTAAGATAGTTGAATCTATGTTGAGATTCAGCGAGTCAGAAACACGTTTCTTCTAGGAGGTGCGTTAGGATATTCCCGATTGAATGGGACCATAGGCTGTGCAGAGTAATATCTGCTTCTAAAACCAAAACGGAGCTATCAAACTGAATGGTTGTCAATGTGTGCATTCAACTGACAGAGTTAAACTCACGTGTGAATTCAGCGGTTTGCAAACCCTTTCTGTGCAGAATCCCAAAACCGGTATTTCCAGTCCAATGCCGGCATACGTACTAAACAGCAGGAAACTTCGTCTAAAACTCAGAAGAAACGTTTCCTTGAAACTGCTCTGCTGTGCGTTCGTTCACCTAAGAGAGTTGAATCTATGTTGAGATTCAGCGAGTCAGAAACACGTTTCTTCTAGGAGCTGCGTTGGGATATTCCCGAGTGAATGGGACCATAGGCTGTACAGAGAAATATCTGCTTCTAAAACCAAAAGTGTGCTATCAAACTGAATGGTTGTCAATGTGTGCATTCAACTGACAGAGTTAAACTCACGTGTGGATTCAGCGGTTTGCAAACCCTTTCTGTGCAGAATCCCAAAACCGGTATTTCCAGCCCAATGCCGGCATACGTACTAAACAGCAGGAAACTTCGTCTAAGACTCAGGAGAAACGTTTCCTTGAAACTGCTCTGCTGCGCGTTCGTTCACCTAAGAGAGTTGAATCTATGTTGAGATTCAGCGAGTCAGAAACACGTTTCTTCTAGGAGCTGCGTTGGGATATTCCCGAGTGAATGGGACCATAGGCTGTACAGAGAAATATCTGCTTCTGAAACCAAAACGGAGCTATCTAACTGAATGGTTGTCAATGTGTGCATTCAACTGACAGAGTTAAACTCACGTGTGGATTCAGCGGTTTGCAAACCATTTCTGTGCAGAATCCCAAAACCGGTATGTCCAGCCCAATGCCGGCATCCGTACTAAACAGCAGGAAACTTCGTCTAAAACTCAGGAGAAACGTTTCCTTGAAACTGCTCTGCTGTGCGTTCGTTCACCTAAGAGAGTTGAATCTATGTTGAGATTCAGCGAGTCAGAAACACGTTTCCTCTAGGAGCTGCGTTAGGATATTCCCGAGTGAATGGGATCATAGGCTGTGCAGAGTAATATCTGCTTCTAAAACCAAAACGGAGCTATCTAACTGAATGGTTGTCAATGTGTGCATTCAACTGACAGAGTTAAACTCACGTGTGGATTCAGCGGTTTGCAAACCCTTTCTGTGCAGAATCCCAAAACCGGTATTTCCAGCCCAATGCCGGCATACGTACTAAAGAGCAGGAAACTTCGTCTAAAACTCAGGAGCAACGTTTCCTTGAAACTGCTCTGCTGTGCGTTCGTTCACCTAAGAGAGTTGAATCTATGTTGAGATTCAGCGAGTCAGAAACACGTTTCTTCTAGGAGCTGCGTTGGGATATTCCCGAGTGAATGGGACCATAGGCTGTACAGAGAAATATCTGCTTCTAAAACCAAAAGTGCGCTATCTAACTGAATGGTTGTCAATGTGTGCATTCAACTGACAGAGTTAAACTCACGTGTGGATTCAGCGGTTTGTAACCCTTTCTGTGCAGAATCCCAAAACCGGTATTTCCAGCCCAATGCCGGCATCCGTACTAAACAGCAGGAAACTTCGTCTAAAACTCAGGAGAAACGTTTCCTTGAAACTGCTCTGCTGTGCGTTCGTTCACCTAAGAGAGTTGAATCTATGTTGAGATTCAGCGAGTCAGAAACACGTTTCTTCTAGGAGCTGCGTTGGGATATTCCCGAGTGAATGGGACCATAGGCTGTACAGAGAAATATCTGCTCCTACAACCAAAAGGGTGGTATCTAACTGAATGGTTGTCAATGTGTGCATTGAACTGACAGAGTTAAACTCACGTTTGGATTCAGCGGTTTACAAACCCTTTCTGTGCAGAATCCCAAAACCGGTAATTCCAGCTCAATGCCGGCATCCGTACTAAACAGCAGGAAACTTCGTCTAAAACTCAGGAGAAACGTTTCCTTGAAACTGCTCTGCTGTGCGTTCGTTCACCTAAGAGAGTTGAAACTATGTTGAGATTCAGCGAGTCAGAAACACGTTTATGCTAGGAGCTGCGTTGGGATATTCCCGAGTGAATGGGACCATAGGCTGTACAGAGAAATATCTGCTTCTGAAACCAAAACGGAGCTATCTAACTGAATGGTTGTCAATGTGTGCATTCAACTGACAGAGTTAAACTCACGTGTGGATTCAGCGGTTTGCAATCCATTTCTGTGCAGAATCCCAAAACCGGTATGTCCAGCCCAATGCCGGCATCCGTACTAAACAGCAGGAAACTTCGTCTAAAACTCAGGAGAAACGTTTCCTTGAAACTGCTCTGCTGTGCGTTCGTTCACCTACTAGAGTTGAATCTATGTTGAGATTCAGCGAGTCGGAAACACGTTTCTTCTAGGAGGTGCGTTGGGATATTCCCGAGTGAATGGGACCATAGGCTGTACAGAGAAATATCTGCTCCTACAACCAAAAGGGTGGTATCTAACTGAATGGTTGTCAATGTGTGCATTCAACTGACAGAGTTAAACTCACGTTTGGATTCAGCGGTTTACAAACCCTTTCTGTGCAGAATCCCAAAACCGGTAATTCCAGCTCAATGCCGGCCTCCGTACTAAACAGCAGGAAACTTCGTCTAAAACTCAGGAGAAACGTTTCCTTGAAACTGCTCTGCTGTGCGTTCGTTCACCTAAGAGAGTTGAAACTATGTTGAGATTCAGCGAGTCAGAAACACGTTTCTTCTAGGAGCTGCGTTGGGATATTCCCGAGTGAATGGGACCATAGGCTGTACAGAGAAATATCTGCTTCTGAAACCAAAACGGAGCTATCTAACTGAATGGTTGTCAATGTGTGCATTCAACTGACAGAGTTAAACTCACGTGTGGATTCAGAGGTTTTCAAACCATTTCTGTGCAGAATCCCAAAACCGGTATGTCCAGACCAATGCAGGCATCCGTACTAAACAGCAGGAAACTTCGTCTAAAACTCAGGAGAATCGTTTCCTTGAAACTGCTCTGCTGTACGTTCGTTCACCTAAGATAGTTGAATCTATGTTGAGATTCAGCGAGTCAGAAACACGTTTCTTCTAGGAGGTGCGTTAGGATATTCCCGATTGAATGGGACCATAGGCTGTGCAGAGTAATATCTGCTTCTAAAACCAAAACGGAGCTATCAAACTGAATGGTTGTCAATGTGTGCATTCAACTGACAGAGTTAAACTCACGTGTGAATTCAGCGGTTTGCAAACCCTTTCTGTGCAGAATCCCAAAACCGGTATTTCCAGTCCAATGCCGGCATACGTACTAAACAGCAGGAAACTTCGTCTAAAACTCAGGAGAAACGTTTCCTTGAAACTGCTCTGCTGTGCGTTCGTTCACCTAAGAGAGTTGAATCTATGTTGAGATTCAGCGAGTCAGAAACACGTTTCTTCTAGGAGCTGCGTTGGGATATTCCCGAGTGAATGGGACCATAGGCTGTACAGAGAAATATCTGCTTCTAAAACCAAAAGTGTGCTATCAAACTGAATGGTTGTCAATGTGTGCATTCAACTGACAGAGTTAAACTCACGTGTGGATTCAGCGGTTTGCAAACCCTTTCTGTGCAGAATCCCAAAACCGGTATTTCCAGCCCAATGCCGGCATACGTACTAAACAGCAGGAAACTTCGTCTAAGACTCAGGAGAAACGTTTCCTTGAAACTGCTCTGCTGCGCGTTCGTTCACCTAAGAGAGTTGAATCTATGTTGAGATTCAGCGAGTCAGAAACACGTTTCTTCTAGGAGCTGCGTTGGGATATTCCCGAGTGAATGGGACCATAGGCTGTACAGAGAAATATCTGCTTCTAAAACCAAAACGGAGCTATCAAACTGAATGGTTGTCAATGTGTGCATTCAACTGACAGAGTTAAACTCACGTGTGGATTCAGCGGTTTGCAAACCATTTCTGTGCAGAATCCCAAAACCGGTATGTCCAGCCCAATGCCGGCATCCGTACTAAACAGCAGGAAACTTCGTCTAAAACTCAGGAGAAACGTTTCCTTGAAACTGCTCTGCTGTGCGTTCGTTCACCTAAGATAGTTGAATCTATGTTGAGATTCAGCGAGTCAGAAACACGTTTCTTCTAGGAGCTGCGTTAGGATATTCCCGAGTGAATGGGACCATACGCTGTGCAGAGTAATATCTGCTTCTAAAGCCAAAACGGAGCTATCTAACTGAATGGTTGTCAATGTGTGCATTCAACTGACAGAGTTAAACTCACGTGTGGATTCAGCGGTTTGCAAACCCTTTCTCTGCAGAATCCCAAAACCGGTATTTCCATCCCAATGCTGGCATACGTACTACAGAGCAGGAAACTTCGTCTAAAACTCAGGAGCAACGTTTCCTTGAAACTGCTCTGCTGTGCGTTCATTCACCTAAGAGAGTTGAATCTATGTTGAGATTCAGCGAGTCAGAAACACGTTTCTTCTAGGAGCTGCGTTGGGATATTCCCGAGTGAATGGGACCATAGGCTGTACAGAGAAATATCTGCTTCTAAAACCAAAAGTGTGCTATCAAACTGAATGGTTGTCAATGTGTGCATTCAACTGACAGAGTTAAACTCACGTGTGGATTCAGCGGTTTGCAAACCCTTTCTGTGCAGAATCCCAAAACCGGTATTTCCAGCCCAATGCCGGCATACGTACTAAACAGCAGGAAACTTCGTCCAAGACTCAGGAGAAACGTTTCCTTGAAACTGCTCTGCTGTGCGTTCGTTCACCTAAGAGAGTTGAATCTATGTTGAGATTCAGCGAGTCAGAAACACGTTTCTTCTAGGAGCTGCGTTGGGATATTCCCGAGTGAATGGGACCATAGGCTGTACAGAGAAATATCTGCTTCTAAACCAAAAGTGTGCTATCAAACTGAATGGTTGTCAATGTGTGCATTCAACTGACAGAGTTAAACTCACGTGTGGATTCAGCGGTTTGCAAACCCTTTCTGTGCAGAATCCCAAAACCGGTATTTCCAGCCCAATGCCGGCATACGTACTAAACAGCAGGAAACTTCGTCTAAAACTCAGGAGAAACGTTTCCTTGAAACTGCTCTGCTGTGCGTTAATTCACCTAAGAGAGTTGAATCTATGTTGAGATTCAGCGAGTCAGAAACACGTTTCTTCTAGGAGCTGCGTTGGGATATTCCCGAGTGAATGGGACCATAGGCTGTACAGAGAAATATCTGCTTCTAAAACCAAAAGTGTGCTATCAAACTGAATGGTTGTCAATGTGTGCATTCAACTGACAGAGTTAAACTCACGTGTGGATTCAGCGGTTTGCAAACCCTTTCTGTGCAGAATCCCAAAACCGCTATTTCCAGCCCAATGCCGGCATCCGTACTAAACTGCAGGAAACTTCGTCTAAAACTCAGGAGAAACGTTTCCTTGAAACTGCTCTGCTGTGCGTTCGTTCACCTAAGAGAGTTGAATCTATGTTGAGATTCAGCGAGTCAGAAACACGTTTCTTCTAGGAGCTGCGTTGGGATATTCCCGAGTGAATGGGACCATAGGCTGTACAGAGAAATATCTGCTTCTAAAACCAAAAGTGTGCTATCAAACTGAATGGTTGTCAATGTGTGCATTGAACTGACAGAGTTAAACTCACATGTGGATTCAGCGGTTTGCAAACCCTTTCTGTGCAGAATCCCAAAACCGGTATTTCCAGCCCAATGCCGGCATACGTACTAAAGAGCAGGAAACTTCGTCTAAAACTCAGGAGAAACGTTTCCTTGAAACTGCTCTGCTGTGCGTTCGTTCACCTAAGAGAATTGAAACTATGTTGAGATTCAGCGAGTCAGAAACACGTTTCATCTAGGAGCTGCGTTGGGATATTCCCGAGTGAATGGGACCATAGGCTGTACAGAGAAATATCTGCTTCTAAAACCAAAAGTGTGCTATCAAACTGAATGGTTGTCAATGTGTGCATTCAACTGACAGAGTTAAACTCACGTGTGGATTCAGCGGTTTGCAAACCCTTTCTGTGCAGAATCCCAAAACCGGTATTTCCAGCCCAATGCCGGCATACGTACTAAACAGCAGGAAACTTCGTCTAAGACTCAGGAGAAACGTTTCCTTGAAACTGCTCTGCTGTGCGTTCGTTCACCTAAGAGAGTTGAATCTATGTTGAGATTCAGCGAGTCAGAAACACGTTTCTTCTAGGAGCTGGGTTGGGATATTCCCGAGTGAATGGGACCATAGGCTGTACAGAGAAATATCTGCTTCTAAAACCAAAAGTGTGCTATCAAACTGAATGGTTGTCAATGTGTGCATTCAACTGACAGAGTTAAACTCACGTGTGGATTCAGCGGTTTGCAAACCCTTTCTGTGCAGAATCCCAAAACCGCTATTTCCAGCCCAATGCCGGCATCCGTACTAAGCAGCAGGAAACTTCGTCTAAAACTCAGGAGAAACGTTTCCTTGAAACTGCTCTGCTGTGCATTCGTTCACCTAAGAGAGTTGAATCTATGTTGAGATTCAGCGAGTAAGAAACACGTTTCTTCTAGGAGCTGCGTTGGGATATTCCCGAGTGAATGGGACCATAGGCTGTACAGAGAAATATCTGCTTCTGAAACCAAAACGGAGCTATCTAACTGAATGGTTGTCAATGTGTGCATTCACCTGACAGAGTTAAACTCACGTGTGGATTCAGCGGTTTGCAAACCATTTCTGTGCAGAATCCCAAAACCGGTATGTCCAGCCCAATGCCGGCATCCGTACTAAACAGCAGGAAACTTCGTCTAAAACTCAGGAGAAACGTTTCCTTGAAACTGCTCTGCTGTGCGTTCGTTCACCTAAGAGAGTTGAATCTATGTTGAGATTCAGCGAGTCAGAAACACGTTTCCTCTAGGAGCTGCGTTAGGATATTCCCGAGTGAATGGGATCATAGGCTGTGCAGAGTAATATCTGCTTCTAAAACCAAAACGGAGCTATCTAACTGAATGGTTGTCAATGTGTGCATTCAACTGACAGAGTTAAACTTACGTGTGGATTCAGCGGTTTGCAAACCCTTTCTGTGCAGAATCCCAAAACCGGTATTTCCAGCCCAATGCCGGCATACGTTCTAAAGAGCAGGAAACTTCGTCTAAAACTCAGGAGCAACGTTTCCTTGAAACTGCTCTGCTGTGCGTTCGTTCACCTAAGAGAGTTGAATCTATGTTGAGATTCAGCGAGTCAGAAACACGTTTCTTCTAGGAGCTGCGTTGGGATATTCCCGAGTGAATGGGACCATAGGCTGTACAGAGAAATATCTGCTTCTAAAACCAAAAGTGTGCTATCTAACTGAATGGTTGTCAGTGTGTGCATTCAACTGACAGAGTTAAACTCACGTGTGGATTCAGCGGTTTGTAACCCTTTCTGTGCAGAATCCCAAAACCGGTATTTCCAGCCCAATGCCGGCATACGTACTAAACAGCCGGAAACTTCGTCTAAAACTCAGGAGCAACGTTTCCTTGAAACTGGTCTGCTGTGCGTTCGTTCACCTAAGAGAGTTGAATCTATGTTGAGATTCAGCGAGTCAGAAACACGTTTCTTCTAGGAGCTGCGTTGGGATATTCCCGAGTGAATGGGACCATAGGCTGTACAGAGAAATATCTGCTTCTAAAACCAAAACGGAGCTATCTAACTGAATGGTTGTCAATGTGTGCATTCAACTGACAGAGTTAAACTCACGTGTGGATTCAGCCGTTTGCAAACCCTTTCTGTGCAGGATCCCAAAACCGGTATTTCCAGCCCAATGCCGGCATCCGTACTAAACAGCAGGAAACTTCGTCTAAAACTCAGGAGAAACGTTTCCTTGAAACTGCTCTGCTGCGCGTTCAATCACCTAAGAGAGTTGAATCTATGTTGAGATTCAGCGAGTCAGAAACACGTTTCTTCTAGGAGGTGCGTTGGGATATTCCCGAGTGAATAGGACCATAGGATGTACAGAGAAATATCTGCTCCTACAACCAAAAGGGTGGTATCTAACTGAATGGTTGTCAATGTGTGCATTCAACTGACAGAGTTAAACTCACGTTTGGATTCAGCGGTTTACAAACCCTTTCTGTGCAGAATCCCAAAACCGGTAATTCCAGCTCAATGCCGGCATCCGTACTAAACAGCAGGAAACTTCGTCTAAAACTCAGGAGAAACGTTTCCTTGAAACTGCTCTGCTGTGCGTTCGTTCACCTAAGAGAGTTGAAACTATGTTGAGATTCAGCGAGTCAGAAACACGTTTATGCTAGGAGCTGCGTTGGGATATTCCCGAGTGAATGGGACCATAGGCTGTACAGAGAAATATCTGCTTCTGAAACCAAAACGGAGCTATCTAACTGAATGGTTGTCAATGTGTGCATTCAACTGACAGAGTTAAACTCACGTGTGGATTCAGCGGTTTGCAAACCATTTCTGTGCAGAATCCCAAAACCGGTATGTCCAGCCCAATGCCGGCATCCGTACTAAACAGCAGGAAACTTCGTCTAAAGCTCAGGAGAAACGTTTCCTTGAAACTGCTCTGCTGTGCGTTCGTTCACCTAAGAGAGTTGAATCTATGTTGAGATTCAGCGAGTCAGAAACACGTTTCTTCTAGGAGCTGCGTTAGGATATTCCCGAGTGAATGGGACCATAGGCTGTGCAGAGTAATATCTGCTTCTAAAACCAAAACGGAGCTATCTAACTGAATGGTTGTCAATGTGTGCATTCAACTGACAGAGTTAAACTCACGTGTGGATTCAGCGGTTTGCAAACCCTTTCTGTGCAGAATCCCAAAACCGGTATTTCCAGCCCAATGGCGGCATACGTACTAAAGAGCAGGAAACTTCGTCTAAAACTCAGGAGCAACGTTTCCTTGAAACTGCTCTGCTGTGCGTTCGTTCACCTAAGAGAGTTGAATCTATGTTGAGATTCAGCGAGTCAGGAACACGTTTCTTCTAGGAGCTGCGTTGGGATATTCCCGAGTGAATGGGACCATAGGCTGTACAGAGAAATATCTGCTTCTAAAACCAAAACGGAGCTATCTAACTGAATGGTTGTCAATGTGTGCATTCAACTGACAGAGTTAAACTCACGTGTGGATTCAGCGGTTTGTAACCCTTTCTGTGCAGAATCCCAAAACCGGTATTTCCAGCCCAATGCCGGCATCCGTACTAAACAGCAGGAAACTTCGTCTAAAACTCAGGAGAAACGTTTCCTTGAAACTGCTCTGCTGTGCGTTCGATCACCTAAGAGAATTGAATCTATGTTGAGATTCAGCGAGTCGGAAACACGTTTCTTCTAGGAGGTGCGTTGGGATATTCCCGAGTGAATGGGACCATAGGCTGTACAGAGAAATATCTGCTCCTACAACCAAAAGGGTGGTATCTAACTGAATGGTTGTCAATGTGTGCATTCAACTGACAGAGTTAAACTCACGTTTGGATTCAGCGGTTTACAAACCCTTTCTGTGCAGAATCCCAAAACCGGTAATTCCAGCTCAATGCCGGCCTCCGTACTAAACAGCAGGAAACTTCGTCTAAAACTCAGGAGAAACGTTTCCTTGAAACTGCTCTGCTGTGCGTTCGTTCACCTAAGAGAGTTGAAACTATGTTGAGATTCAGCGAGTCAGAAACACGTTTCTTCTAGGAGCTGCGTTGGGATATTCCCGAGTGAATGGGACCATAGGCTGTACAGAGAAATATCTGCTTCTGAAACCAAAACGGAGCTATCTAACTGAATGGTTGTCAATGTGTGCATTCAACTGACAGAGTTAAACTCACGTGTGGATTCAGCGGTTTGCAAACCATTTCTGTGCAGAATCCCAAAACCGGTATGTCCAGCCCAATGCCGGCATCCGTACTAAACAGCAGGAAACTTCGTCTAAAACTCAGGAGAAACGTTTCCTTGAAACTGCTCTGCTGTGCGTTCGTTCACCTAAGAGAGTTGAATCTATGTTGAGATTCAGCGAGTCAGAAACACGTTTCCTCTAGGAGCTGCGTTAGGATATTCCCGAGTGAATGGGATCATAGGCTGTGCAGAGTAATATCTGCTTCTAAAACCAAAACGGAGCTATCTAACTGAATGGTTGTCAATGTGTGCATTCAACTGACAGAGTTAAACTCACGTGTGGATTCAGCGGTTTGCAAACCCTTTCTGTGCAGAATCCCAAAACCGGTATTTCCAGCCCAATGCCGGCATACGTACTAAAGAGCAGGAAACTTCGTCTAAAACTCAGGAGCAACGTTTCCTTGAAACTGCTCTGCTGTGCGTTCGTTCACCTAAGAGAGTTGAATCTATGTTGAGATTCAGCGAGTCAGAAACACGTTTCTTCTAGGAGCTGCGTTGGGATATTCCCGAGTGAATGGGACCATAGGCTGTACAGAGAAATATCTGCTTCTAAAACCAAAAGTGTGCTATCAAACTGAATGGTTGTCAATGTGTGCATTCAACTGACAGAGTTAAACTCACGTGTGGATTCAGCGGTTTGCAAACCCTTTCTGTGCAGAATCCCAAAACCGGTATTTCCAGCCCAATGCCGGCATATGTACTAAACAGCAGGAAACTTCGTCTAAAACTCAGGAGAAACGTTTCCTTGAAATTGCTCTGCTGTGCGTTCGTTCACCTAAGAGAGTTGAATCTATGTTGAGATTCAGCGAGTCAGAAACACGTTTCTTCTAGGAGCTGCGTTGGGATATTCCCGAGTGAATGGGACCATAGGCTGTACAGAGAAATATCTGCTTCTAAAACCAAAACGGAGCTATCTAACTGAATGGTTGTCAATGTGTGCATTCAACTGACAGAGTTAAACTCACATGTGGATTCAGCGGTTTGCAAACCCTTTCTGTGCAGAATCCCAAAACCGCTATTTCCAGCCCAATGCCGGCATCCGTACTAAGCAGCAGGAAACTTCGTCTAAAACTCAGGAGAAACGTTTCCTTGAAACTGCTCTGCTGTGCGTTCGTTCACCTAAGAGAGTTGAATCTATGTTGAGATTCAGCGAGTCAGAAACACGTTTCTTCTAGGAGCTGCTTTGGGATATTCCCGAGTGAATGGGACCATAGGCTGTACAGAGAAATATCTGCTTCTAAAACCAAAACGGAGCTATCTAACTGAATGGTTGTCAATGTGTGCATTCAACTGACAGAGTTAAACTCACGTGTGGATTCAGCGGTTTGCAAACCCTTTCTGTGCAGAATCCCAAAACCGGTATTTCCAGCCTAATGCCGGCATCCGTACTAAACAGCAGGAAACTTCGTCTAAAACTCAGGAGAAACGTTTCCTTGAAACTGCTCTGCTGTGCGTTCGATCACCTAAGAGAGTTGAATCTATGTTGAGATTCAGCGAGTCAGAAACACGTTTCTTCTAGGAGGTGCGTTGGGATTTTCCCGAGTGAATGGGGCCATAGGCTGTACAGAGAAATATCTGCTCCTACAACCAAAAGGGTGGTATCTAACTGAATGGTTGTCAATGTGTGCATTCAACTGACAGAGTTAAACTCACGATTGGATTCAGTGGTTTACAAACCCTTTCTGTGCAGAATCCCAAAACCGGTAATTCCAGCTCAATGCCGGCATCCGTACTAAACAGCAGGAAACTTCGTCTAAAACTCAGGAGAAACGTTTCCTTGAAACTTCTCTGCTGTGCGTTCGTTCACCTAAGAGAGTTGAAACTATGTTGAGATTCAGCGAGTCAGAAACACGTTAATGCTAGGAGCTGAGTTGGGATATTCCCGAGTGAATGGGACCATAGGCTGTACAGAGAAATATCTGCTTCTAAAACCAAAACGGAGCTATCAAACTGAATGGTTGTCAATGTGTGCATTCAACTGACAGAGTTAAACTCACGTGTGGATTCAGCGGTTTGCAAACCATTTCTGTGCAGAATCCCAAAACCGGTATGTCCAGCCCAATGCCGGCATCCGTACTAAACAGCAGGAAACTTCGTCTAAAACTCAGGAGAAACGTTTCCTTGAAACTGCTCTGCTGTGCGTTCGTTCACCTAAGATAGTTGAATCTATGTTGAGATTCAGCGAGTCAGAAACACGTTTCTTCTAGGAGCTGCGTTAGGATATTCCCGAGTGAATGGGACCATACGCTGTGCAGAGTAATATCTGCTTCTAAAGCCAAAACGGAGCTATCTAACTGAATGGTTGTCAATGTGTGCATTCAACTGACAGAGTTAAACTCACGTGTGGATTCAGCGGTTTGCAAACCCTTTCTGTGCAGAATCCCAAAACCGGTATTTCCAGCCCAATGCTGGCATACGTACTACAGAGCAGGAAACTTCGTCTAAAAGTCAGGAGCAACGTTTCCTTGAAACTGCTCTGCTGTGCGTTCGTTCACCTAAGAGAGTTGAATCTATGTTGAGATTCAGCGAGTCAGAAACACGTTTCTTCTAGGAGCTGCGTTGGGATATTCCCGAGTGAATGGGACCATAGGCTGTACAGAGAAATATCTGCTTCTAAAACCAAAAGTGTGCTATCAAACTGAATGGTTGTCAATGTGTGCATTCAACTGACAGAGTTAAACTCACGTGTGGATTCAGCGGTTTGCAAACCCTTTCTGTGCAGAATCCCAAAACCGGTATTTCCAGCCCAATGCCGGCATACGTACTAAACAGCAGGAAACTTCGTCTAAGACTCAGGAGAAACGTTTCCTTGAAACTGCTCTGCTGTGCGTTCGTTCACCTAAGAGAGTTGAATCTATGTTGAGATTCAGCGAGTCAGAAACACGTTTCTTCTAGGAGCTGCGTTGGGATATTCCCGAGTGAATGGGACCATAGGCTGTACAGAGAAATATCTGCTTCTAAACCAAAAGTGTGCTATTAAACTGAATGGTTGTCAATGTGTGCATTCAACTGACAGAGTTAAACTCACGTGTGGATTCAGCGGTTTGCAAACCCTTTCTGTGCAGAATCCCAAAACCGGTATTTCCAGCCCAATGCCGGCATACGTACTAAACAGCAGGAAACTTGGTCTAAAACTCAGGAGAAACGTTTCCTTGAAACTGCTCTGCTGTGCGTTAATTCACCTAAGAGAGTTGAATCTATGTTGAGATTCAGCGAGTCAGAAACACGTTTCTTCTAGGAGCTGCGTTGGGATATTCCCGAGTGAATGGGACCATAGGCTGTACAGAGAAATATCTGCTTCTAAAACCAAAAGTGTGCTATCAAACTGAATGGTTGTCAATGTGTGCATTCAACTGACAGAGTTAAACTCACGTGTGGATTCAGCGGTTTGCAAACCCTTTCTGTGCAGAATCCCAAAACCGCTATTTCCAGCCCAATGCCGGCATCCGTACTAAACAGCAGGAAACTTCGTCTAAAACTCAGGAGAAACGTTTCCTTGAAACTGCTCTGCTGTGCGTTCGTTCACCTAAGAGAGTTGAATCTATGTTGAGATTCAACGAGTCAGAAACACGTTTCTTCTAGGAGCTGCGTTGGGATATTCCCGAGTGAATGGGACCATAGGCTGTACAGAGAAATATCTGCTTCTAAAACCAAAAGTGTGCTATCAAACTGAATGGTTGTCAATGTGTGCATTGAACTGACAGAGTTAAACTCACATGTGGATTCAGCGGTTTGCAAACCCTTTCTGTGCAGAATCCCAAAACCGGTATTTCCAGCCCAATGCCGGCATACGTACTAAAGAGCAGGAAACTTCGTCTAAAACTCAGGAGAAACGTTTCCTTGAAACTGCTCTGCTGTGCGTTCGATCACCTAAGAGAGTTGAATCTATGTTGAGATTCAGCGAGTCAGAAACACGTTTCTTCTTGGAGCTGCGTTGGGATATTCCCGAGTGAATGGGACCATAGGCTGTACAGAGAAATATCTGCTTCTTAACCAAAAGTGTGCTATCAAACTGAATGGTTGTCAATGTGTGCATTCAACTGACAGAGTTAAACTCACGTGTGTATTCAGCGGTTTGCAAACCCTTTCTGTGCAGAATCCCAAAACCGGTATTTCCAGCCCAATGCTGGCATACGTAATACAGAGCAGGAAACTTCGTCTAAAACTCAGGAGCAACGTTTCCTTGAAACTGCTCTACTGTGCGTTCGTTCACCTAAGAGAGTTGAATCTATGTTGAGATTCAGCGAGTCAGAAACACGTTTCTTCTAGGAGCTGCGTTGGGATATTCCCGAGTGAATGGGACCATAGGCTGTACAGAGAAATATCTGCTTCTAAAACCAAAAGTGTGCTATCAAACTGAATGGTTGTCAATGTGTGCATTCAACTGACAGAGTTAAACTCACGTGTGGATTCAGCGGTTTGCAAACCCTTTCTGTGCAGAATCCCAAAACCGGTATTTCCAGCCCAATGCCGGCATACGTACTAAACAGCAGGAAACTTCGTCTAAGACTCAGGAGAAACGTTTCCTTGAAACTGCTCTGCTGTGCGTTCGTTCACCTAAGAGAGTTGAATCTATGTTGAGATTCAGCGAGTCAGAAACACGTTTCTTCTAGGAGCTGCGTTGGGATATTCCCGAGTGAATGGGACCATAGGCTGTACAGAGAAATATCTGCTTCTAAACCAAAAGTGTGCTATCAAACTGAATGGTTGTCAATGTGTGCATTCAACTGACAGAGTTAATCTCACGTGTGGATTCAGCGGTTTGCAAACCCTTTCTGTGCAGAATCCCAAAACCGGTATTTCCAGCCCAATGCCGGCATACGTACTAAACAGCAGGAAACTTCGTCTAAGACTCAGGAGAAACGTTTCCTTGAAACTGCTCTGCTGTGGGTTCGTTCACCTAAGAGAGTTGAATCTATGTTGAGATTCAGCGAGTCAGAAACACGTTTCTTCTAGGAGCTGCGTTGGGATATTCCCGAGTGAATGGGACCATAGGCTGTACAGAGAAATATCAGCTTCTAAACCAAAAGTGTGCTATCAAACTGCATGGTTTTCAATGTGTGCATTCAACTGACAGAGTTAAACTCACGTGTGGATTCAGCGGTTTACAAACCCTTTCTGTGCAGAATCCCAAAACCGGTATTTCCAGCCCAATGCCGGCATACGTACTAAACAGCAGAAAACTTCGTCTAAAACTCAGGAGAAACGTTTCCTTGAAACTGCTCTGCTGTGCGTTCGATCAACTAAGAGAGTTGAATCTATGTTGAGATTCAGCGAGTCAGAAACACGTTTCTTCTAGGAGCTGGGTTGGGATATTCCCGAGTGAATGGGACCATAGGCTGTACAGAGAAATATCTGCTTCTAAAACCAAAAGTGTGCTATCAAACTGAATGGTTGTCAATGTGTGCATTCAACTGACAGAGTTAAACTCACGTGTGGATTCAGCGGTTTGCAAACCCTTTCTGTGCAGAATCCCAAAACCGCTATTTCCAGCCCAATGCCGGCATCCGTACTAAGCAGCAGGAAACTTCGTCTAAAACTCAGGAGCAACGTTTCCTTGAAACTGCTCTGCTGTGCGTTCGTTCACCTAAGAGAGTTGAATCTATGTTGAGATTCAGCGAGTCAGAAACAAGTTTCTTCTAGGAGCTGCGTTGGGATATTCCCGAGTGAATGGGACCATAGGCTGTACAGAGAAATATCTGCTTCTAAAACCAAAACGGAGCTATCTAACTGAATGGTTGTCAATGTGTGCATTCAACTGACAGAGTTAAACTCACGTGTGGATTCAGCGGTTTGCAAACCCTTTCTGTGCAGAATCCCAAAACCGGTATTTCCAGCCCAATGCCGGCATCCGTACTAAACAGCAGGAAACTTCGTCTAAAACTCAGGAGAAACGTTTCCTTGAAACTGCTCTGCTGCGCGTTCGATCACCTAAGAGAGTTGAATCTATGTTGAGATTCAGCGAGTCAGAAACACGTTTCTTCTAGGAGGTGCGTTGGGATATTGCCGAGTGAATAGGACCATAGGCTGTACAGAGAAATATCTGCTCCTACAACCAAAAGGGTGGTATCTAACTGAATGGTTGTCAATGTGTGCATTCAACTGACAGAGTTAAACTCACGTTTGGATTCAGCGGTTTACAAACCCTTTCTGTGCAGAATCCCAAAACCGGTAATTCCAGCTCAATGCCGGCATCCGTACTAAACAGCAGGAAACTTCGTCTAAAACTCAGGAGAAACGTTTCCTTGAAACTGCTCTGCTGTGCGTTCGTTCACCTAAGAGAGTTGAAACTATGTTGAGATTCAGCGAGTCAGAAACACGTTTATGCTAGGAGCTGCGTTGGGATATTCCCGAGTGAATGGGACCATAGGCTGTACAGAGAAATATCTGCTTCTGAAACCAAAACGGAGCTATCTAACTGAATGGTTGTCAATGTGTGCATTCAACTGACAGAGTTAAACTCACGTGTGGATTCAGCGGTTTGCAAACCCTTTCTGTGCAGAATCCCAAAACCGGTATATCCAGCCCAATGCAGGCATCCGTACTAAACAGCAGGAAACTTCGTCTAAAACTCAGTAGAAACGTTTCCTTGAAACTGCTCTGCTGTGCGTTCGTTCACCTAAGAGAGTTGAATCTATGTTGAGATTCAGCGAGTCAGAAACACGTTTCTTCTAGGAGCTGCGTTAGGATATTCCCGAGTGAATGGGACCATAGGCTGTGCAGAGTAATATCTGCTTCTAAAACCAAAACGGAGCTATCTAACTGAATGGTTGTCAATGTGTGCATTCAACTGACAGAGTTAAACTCACGTGTGGATTCAGCGGTTTGCAAACCCTTTCTGTGCAGAATCCCAAAACCGGTATTTCCAGCCCAATGCCGGCATACGTACTAAGGAGCAGGAAACTTCGTCTAAAACTCAGGAGAAACGTTTCCTTGAAACTGCTCTGCTGTGCGTTCGTTCACCTAAGAGAGTTGAATCTATGTTGAGATTCAGCGAGTCAGAAACACGTTTCTTCTAGGAGCTGCGATGGGATATTCCCGAGTGAATGGGACCATAGGCTGTACAGAGAAATATCTGCTTCTAAAACCAAAAGTGTGCTATCAAACTGAATGGTTGTCAATGTGTGCATTCAACTGACAGAGTTAAACTCACGTGTGGATTCAGCGGTTTGCAAACCCTTTCTGTGCAGAATCCCAAAACCGGTATTTCCAGCCCAATGCCGGCATCCGTACTAAACAGCAGGAAACTTCGTCTAAAACTCAGGAGAAACGTTTCCTTGAAACTGCTCTGCTGTGCGTTCGTTCACCTAAGAGAGTTGAATCTATGTTGAGATTCAGCGAGTCAGAAACGCGTTTCTTCTAGGAGCTGCGTTGGGATATTCCCGAGTGAATGGGACCATAGACTGTACAGAGAAATATCTGCTTCTAAAACCAAAACGGAGCTATCTAACTGAATGGTTGTCAATGTGTGCATTCAACTGAGAGAGTTAAACTCACGTGTGGATTCAGTGGTTTGCAAACCCTTTCTGTGCAGAATCCCAAAACCGGTATTTCCAGCCCAATGCCAGCATACGTACTAAAGAGCAGGAAACTTCGTCTAAAACTCAGGAGAAACGTTTCCTTGAAACTGCTCTGCTGTGCGTTCGTTCACCTAAGAGAGTTGAATCTATGTTGAGATTCAGCGAGTCAGAAACACGTTTCTTTTTGGAGCTGCGTTGGGATATTCCCGAGTGAATGGGACCATAGGCTGTACAGAGAAATATCTGCTTCTAAAACCAAAACGGAGCTATCTAACTGAATGGTTGTCAATGTGTGCATTCAACTGAGAGAGTTAAACTCACGTGTGGATTCAGCGGTTTGCAAACCCTTTCTGTGCAGAATCCCAAAACCGGTATTTCCAGCCCAATGCCGGCATCCGTACTAAAGAGCAGGAAACGTCGTCTAAAACTCAGGAGAAACGTTTCCTTGAAACTGCTCTGCTGCGCATTCGATCACCTAAGAGAGTTGAATCTATGTTGAGATTCACCGAGTCAGAAACACGTTTCTTCTAGGAGGTGCGTTGGGATATTCCCGAGTGAATGGGACCATAGGTTGTACAGAGAAATATCTGCTCTTACAACCAAAAGGGTGGTATCTAACTGAATGGTTGTCAATGTGTGCATTCAACTGACAGAGTTAAACTCACGTTTGGATTCAGCGGTTTACAATCCCTTTCTGTGCAGAATCCCAAAACCGGTAATTCCAGCTCAATGCCGGCATCCGTACTAAACAGCAGGAAACTTCGTCTAAAACTCAGGAGAAACGTTTCCTTGAAACTGCTCTGCTGTGCGTTCGTTCACCTAAGAGAGATGAAACTATGTTGAGATTCAGCGAGTCAGAAGCACGTTTCTTCTGGGAGCTGCGTTGGGATATTCCCGAGCGAATGGGACCATAGGCTGTACAGAGAAATATCTGCTTCTAAAACCAAAAGTGTGCTATCAAACTGAATGGTTGTCAATGTGTGCATTCAACTGACAGAGTTAAACTCACGTGTGGATTCAGCGGTTTGCAAACCCTTTCTGTGCAGAATCCCAAAACCGGTATTTCCAGCCCAATGCCGGCATACGTACTAAACAGCAGGAAACTTCGTCTAAGACTCAGGAGAAACGTTTCCTTGAAACTGCTCTGCTGTGCCTTCGTTCACCTAAGAGAGTTGAATCTATGTTGAGATTCAGCGAGTCAGAAACACGTTTCTTCTAGGAGCTGCGTTGGGATATTCCCGAGTGAATGGGACCATAGGCTGTACAGAGAAATATCTGCTTCTAAATCCAAAAGTGTGCTATCAAACTGAATGGTTGTCAATGTGTGCATTCAACTGACAGAGTTAAACTCACGTGTGGATTCAGCGGTTTGCAAACCCTTTCTGTGCAGAATCCCAAAACCGGTATGTCCAGCCCCATGCCGGCATCCGTACTAAACAGCAGGAAACTTCGTCTAAAACTCAGGAGAAACGTTTCCTTGAAACTGCTCTGCTGTGCGTTCGTTCACCTAAGAGAGTTGAATCTATGTTGAGATTCAGCGAGTCAGAAACACGTTTCTTCTAGGAGCTGCGTTGGGATATTCCCGAGTGAATGGGACCATAGGCTGTACAGAGAAATATCTGCTTCTAAAACCAAAAGTGTGCTATCTAACTGAATGGTTGTCAATGTGTGCATTCAACTGACAGAGTTAAATTCACGTGTGGATTCAGCGGTTTGCAAACCCTTTCTGTGCAGAATCCCAAAACCGGTATTTCCAGCCCAATGCCGGCATACGTACTAAACAGCAGGAAACTTCGTCTAAAACTCAGGAGAAACGTTTCCTTGAAACTACTCTGCTGTGCGTTCGTTCACCTAACAGAGTTGAATCTATGTTGAGATTCAGCGAGTCAGAAACACGTTTCTTCTAGGAGCTGCGTTGGGATATTCCCGAGTGAATGGGACCATAGGCTGTACAGAGAAATATCTGCTCCTACAACCAAAAGTGTGCTATCAAACTGAATGGTTGTCAATGTGTGCATTCAACTGACAGAGTAAAACTCACGTTTGGATTCAGCGGTTTGCAAACCCGTTCTGTGCAGAATCCCAAAACCGGTATTTCCAGCCCAATGCCGGCATACGTACTAAAGAGCAGGAAACTTCGTCTAAGACTCAGGAGCAACGTTTCCTTGAAACTGCTCTGCTGTGCGTTCGTTCACCTAAGAGAGTTGAATCTATGTTGAGATTCAGCGAGTCAGAAACACGTTTCTTCTAGGAGCTGCGTTGGGATATTCCCGAGTGAATGGGACCATAGGCTGTACAGAGAAATATCTGCTTCTAAATCCAAAAGTGTGCTATCAAACTGAATGGTTGTCAATGTGTGCATTCAACTGACAGAGTTAAACTCACGTGTGGATTCAGCGGTTTGCAAACCCTTTCTGTGCAGAATCCCAAAACCGGTATGTCCAGCCCCATGCCGGCATCCGTACTAAACAGCAGGAAACTTCGTCTAAAACTCAGGAGAAACGTTTCCTTGAAACTGCTCTGCTGTGCGTTCGTTCACCTAAGAGAGTTGAATCTATGTTGAGATTCAGCGAGTCAGAAACACGTTTCTTCTAGGAGCTGCGTTGGGATATTCCCGAGTGAATGGGACCATAGGCTGTACAGAGAAATATCTGCTTCTAAAACCAAAAGTGTGCTATCTAACTGAATGGTTGTCAATGTGTGCATTCAACTGACAGAGTTAAATTCACGTGTGGATTCAGCGGTTTGCAAACCCTTTCTGTGCAGAATCCCAAAACCGGTATTTCCAGCCCAATGCCGGCATACGTACTAAACAGCAGGAAACTTCGTCTAAAACTCAGGAGAAACGTTTCCTTGAAACTACTCTGCTGTGCGTTCGTTCACCTAACAGAGTTGAATCTATGTTGAGATTCAGCGAGTCAGAAACACGTTTCTTCTAGGAGCTGCGTTGGGATATTCCCGAGTGAATGGGACCATAGGCTGTACAGAGAAATATCTGCTCCTACAACCAAAAGTGTGCTATCAAACTGAATGGTTGTCAATGTGTGCATTCAACTGACAGAGTAAAACTCACGTTTGGATTCAGCGGTTTGCAAACCCGTTCTGTGCAGAATCCCAAAACCGGTATTTCCAGCCCAATGCCGGCATACGTACTAAAGAGCAGGAAACTTCGTCTAAGACTCAGGAGCAACGTTTCCTTGAAACTGCTCTGCTGTGCGTTCGTTCACCTAAGAGAGTTGAATCTATGTTGAGATTCAGCGAGTCAGAAACACGTTTCTTCTAGGAGCTGCGTTGGGATATTCCCGAGTGAATGGGACCCTAGGCTGTACAGAGAATATCTGCTTCTAAAAGCAAAAGTGTGCTATCAAACTGAATGGTTGTCAATGTGTGCATTCAACTGACAGAGTTAAACTCACGTGTGGATTCAGCGGTTTGCAAACCATTTCTGTGCAGAATCCCAAAACCGGTATTTCCAGCCCAATGCCGGCATCCGTACTAAACAGCAGGAAACTTCGTCTAAAACTCAGGAGAAACGTTTCCTTGAAACTGCTCTGCTGTGCGTTCGTTCACCTAAGAGAGTTGAATCTATGTTGAGATTCAGCGTGTCACGAACACGTTTCTTCTAGGAGCTGCGTTGGGATATTCCCGAGTGAATGGGACCATAGGCTGTACAGAGAAATATCTGCTTCTAAAACCAAAAGTGTGCTATCAAACTGAATGGTTGTCAATGTGTGCATTCAACTGACAGAGTTAAACTCACGTGTGGATTCAGCGGTTTGCAAACCCTTTCTGTGCAGAATCCCAAAACCGGTATTTCCAGCCCAATGCCGGCATACGTACTAAACAGCAGGAAACTTCGTCTAAGACTCAGGAGAAACGTTTCCTTGAAACTGCTCTGCTGTGCGTTCGTTCACCTAAGAGAGTTGAATCTATGTTGAGATTCAGCGAGTCAGAAACACGTTTCTTCTAGGAGCTGCGTTGGGATATTCCCGAGTGAATGGGACCATAGGCTGTACAGAGAAATATCTGCTTCTAAAACCAAAAGTGTGCTATCAAACTGAATGGTTGTCAATGTGTGCATTCAACTGACAGAGTTAAACTCACGTGTGGATTCAGCGGTTTGCACACCATTTCTGTGCAGAATCCCAAAACCGGTATGTCCAGCCCAATGCCGGCATCCGTACTAAACAGTAGGAAACTTCGTCTAAAACTCAGGAGAAACGTTTCCTTGAAACTGCTCTGCTGTGCGTTCGTTCACCTAAGAGAGTTGAATCAATGTTGAGATTCAGCGAGTCAGAAACACGTTTCTTCTAGGAGCTGCGTTGGGATATTCCCGAGTGAATGGGACCATAGGCTGTACAGAGAAATATCTGCTTCTAAAACCAAAACGGAGCTATCTAAGTGAATGGTTGTCAATGTGTGCATTCAACTGACAGAGTTAAACTCACGTGTGGATTCAGCGGTTTGCAAACCATTTCTGTGTAGAATCCCAAAACCGGTATGTCCAGCCCAATGCCGGCATTCGTACTAAACAGCAGGAAACTTCGTCTAAAACTCAGGAGAAACGTTTCCTTGAAACTGCTCTGCTGTGCGTTCGTTCACCTAAGAGAGTTGAATCTATGTTGAGATTCAGCGAGTCAGAAACACGTTTCTTCTTGGAGCTGCGTTGGGATATTCCCGAGTGAATGGGACCATATTCTGTACAGAGAAATATCTGCTTCTAAAACCAAAAGTGTGCTATCAAACTGAATGGTTGTCAATGTGTGCATTCAACTGACAGAGTTAAACTCACGTGTGGATTCAGCGGTTTGCAAACCCTTTCTGTGCAGAATCCCAAAACCGGTATTTCCAGCCCAATGCCGGCATACGTACTAAACAGCAGGAAACTTCGTCTAAGACTCAGGAGAGACGTGTCCTTGAAACTGCTCTGCTGTGCGTTCGTTCACCTAAGAGAGTTGAATCTATGTTGAGATTCAACGAGTCAGAAACACGTTTCTTCTAGGAGGTGCGTTGGGATATTCCCGAGTGAATGGGACCATAGGCTGTACAGAGAAATATCTGCTTCTAAATCCAAAAGTGTGCTATCAAACTGAATGGTTGTCAATGTGTGCATTCAACTGACAGAGTTAAACTCACGTGTGGATTCAGCGGTTTGCAAACCCTTTCTGTGCAGAATCCCAAAACCGGTATGTCCAGCCCAATGCCGGCATACGTACTAAACAGCAGGAAACTTCGTCTAAAACTCAGGAGAAACGTTTCCTTGAAACTGCTCTGCTGTGCGTTCGTTCACCTAAGAGAGTTGAATCTATGTTGAGATTCAGCGAGTCAGAAACACGTTTCTTCTAGGAGCTGCGTTGGGATATTCCCGAGTGAATGGGACCATAGGCTGTACAGAGAAATATCTGCTTCTAAAACCAAAAGTGTGCTATCAAACTGAATGGTTGTCAATGTGTGCATTCAACTGACAGAGTTAAACTCACGTGTGGATTCAGCGGTTTGCAAACCCTTTCTGTGCAGAATCCCAAAACCGGTATTTCCAGCCCAATGCCGGCATTCGTACTAAACAGCAGGAAACTTCGTCTAAAACTCAGGAGAAACGTTTCCTTGAAACTGCTCTGCTGTGCGTTCTTTCACCTAAGAGAGTTGAATCTATGTTGAGATTCAGCGAGTCAGAAACACGTTTCTTCTAGGAGCTGCGTTGGGATATTCCCGAGTGAATGGGACCATAGGCTGTACAGAGAAATATCTGCTTCTAAAACCAAAACGGAGCTATCTAAGTGAATGGTTGTCAATGTGTGCATTTAACTGACAGAGTTAAACTCACGTGTGGATTCAGCGGTTTGCAAACCCTTTCTGTGCAGAATTCCAAAACCGGTATTTCCAGCCCAATGCCGGCATCCGTACTGAACAGCAGGAAACTTCGTCTAAAACGCAGGAGAAACGTTTCCTTGAAACTGCTCTGCTGTGCGTTCGATCACCTAAGAGAGTTGAATCTATGTTGAGATTCAGCGAGTCAGAAACACGTTTCTTCTAGGAGCTGTGTTGGGATATTCCCGAGTGAATGGGACCATAGGCTGTACAGAGAAATATCTGCTTCTAAAACCAAAACGGAGCTATCTAAGTGAATGGTTGTCAATGTGTGCATTCAACTGACAGAGTTAAATTCACGTGTGGATTCAGCGGTTTGCAAACCATTTCTGTGCAGAATCCCAAAACCGGTACGTCCAGCCTAATGCCGGCATCCGTACTAAACAGCAGGAAACTTCGTCTAAAACTCAGGAGAAACGTTTCCTTGAAACTGCTCTGCTGTGCGTTCGTTCACCTAAGAGAGTTGAATCTATGTTGAGATTCAGCGAGTCAGAAACACGTTTCTTCTTGGAGCTGCGTTGGGATATTCCCGAGTGAATGGGACCATAGGCTGTACAGAGAAATATCTGCTTCTAAAACCAAAACGGAGCTACCTAACTGAATGGTTGTCAATGTGTGCATTCAACTGACAGAGTGAAACTCACGTGTGGATTCAGCGGTTTGCAAACCCTTTCTGTGCAGAATCCCAAAACCGGTATTTCCAGCCCAATGCCGGCATACGTACTAAACAGCAGGAAACTTCGTCTAAGACTCAGGAGAAACGTTTCCTTGAAACTGCTCTGCTGTGCGTTCGTTCACCTAAGAGAGTTGAATCTATGTTGAGATTCAGCGAGTCAGAAACACGTTTCTTCTAGGAGGTGCGTTGGGATATTCCCGAGTGAATGGGACCATAGGCTGTACAGAGAAATATCTGCTTCTAAAACCAAAAGTGTGCTATCAAACTGAATGGTTGTCAATGTGTGCATTCAACTGACAGAGTTAAACTCACGTGTGGATTCAGCGGTTTGCACACCATTTCTGTGCAGAATCCCAAAACCGGTATGTCCAGCCCAATGCCGGCATCCGAACTAAACAGTAGGAAACTTCGTCTAAAACTCAGGAGAAACGTTTCCTTGAAACTGCTCTGCTGTGCGTTCGTTCACCTAAGAGAGTTGAATCTATGTTGAGATTCAGCGAGTCAGAAACACGTTTCTTCTAGGAGCTGCGTTGGGATATTCCCGAGTGAATGGGACCATAGGCTGTGCACAGAAATATCTGCTTCTAAAACCAAAAGTGTGCTATCAAACTGAATGGTTGTCAATGTGTGCATTCAACTGACAGAGTTAAACTCACGTGTGGATTCAGCGGTTTGCAAACCCTTTCTGTGCAGAATCCCAAAACCGGTATTTCCAGCCCAATGCCGGCATACGTACTAAACAGCAGGAAACTTCGTCTAAGACTCAGGAGAAACGTTTCCTTGAAACTGCTCTGCTGTGCCTTCGTTCACCTAAGAGAGTTGAATCTATGTTGAGATTCAGCGAGTCAGAAACACGTTTCTTCTAGGAGGTGCGTTGGGATATTCCCGAGTGAATGGGACCATAGGCTGTACAGAGAAATATCTGCTTCTAAATCCAAAAGTGTGCTATCAAACTGAATGGTTGTCAATGTGTGCATTCAACTGACAGAGTTAAACTCACGTGTGGATTCAGCGGTTTGCAAACCCTTTCTGGGCAGAATCCCAAAACCGGTATGTCCAGCCCCATGCCGGCATCCGTACTAAACAGCAGGAAACTTCGTCTAAAACTCAGGAGAAACGTTTCCTTGAAACTGCTCTGCTGTGCGTTCGTTCACCTAAGAGAGTTGAATCTATGTTGAGATTCAGCGAGTCAGAAACACGTTTCTTCTAGGAGCTGCGTTGGGATATTCCCGAGTGAATGGGACCATAGGCTGTACAGAGAAATATCTGCTTCTAAAACCAAAAGTGTGCTATCTAACTGAATGGTTGTCAATGTGTGCATTCAACTGACAGAATTAAATTCAAGTGTGGATTCAGCGGTTTGCAAACCCTTTCTGTGCAGAATCCCAAAACCGGTATTTCCAGCCCAATGCCGGCATACGTACGAAACAGCAGGAAACTTTCGTCTAAAACTCAGGAGAAACGTTTCCTTGAAACTTCTCTGCTGTGCGTTCGTTCACCTAAGAGAGTTGAATCTATGTTGAGATTCAGCGAGTCAGAAACACGTTTCTTCTAGGAGCTGCGTTGGGATATTCCCGAGTGAATGGGACCATAGGCTGTACAGAGAAATATCTGCTCCTACAACCAAAAGTGTGCTATCAAACTGAATGGTTGTCAATGTGTGCATTCAACTGACAGAGTTAAACTCACGTTTGGATTCAGCGGTTTGCAAACCCGTTCTGTGCAGAATCCCAAAACCGGTATTTCCAGCCCAATGCCGGCATACGTACTAAAGAGCAGGAAACTTCGTCTAAGACTCAGGAGAAACGTTTCCTTGAAAATGCTCTGCTGTGCGTTCGTTCACCTAAGAGAGTTGAATCTATGTTGAGATTCAGCGAGTCAGAAACACGTTTCTTCTAGGAGCTGCGTTGGGATATTCCCGAGTGAATGGTACCATAGGCTGTACAGAGAATATCTGCTTCTAAAAGCAAAAGTGTGCTATCAAACTGAATGGTTGTCAATGTGTGCATTCAACTGACAGAGTTAAACTCACGTGTGGATTCAGCGGTTTGCAAACCATTTCTGTGCAGAATCCCAAAACCGGTATTTCCAGCCCAATGCCGGTATCCGTACTAAACAGCAGGAAACTTCGTCTAAAACTCAGGAGAAACGTTTCCTTGAAACTGCTCTGCTGTGCGTTCGTTCACCTAAGAGAGTTGAATCTATGTTGAGATTCAGCGAGTCAGGAACACGTTTCTTCTAGGAGCTGCGTTGGGATATTCCCGAGTGAATGGGACCATAGGCTGTACAGAGAAATATCTGCTTCTAAAACCAAAAGTGTGCTATCAAACTGAATGGTTGTCAATGTGTGCATTCAACTGACAGAGTTAAACTCACGTGTGGATTCAGCGGTTTGCAAACCCTTTCTGTGCAGAATCCCAAAACCGGTATTTCCAGCCCAATGCCGGCATACGTACTAAACAGCAGGAAACTTCGTCTAAGACTGAGGAGAAACGTTTCCTTGAAACTGCTCTGCTGTGCCTTCGTTCACCTAAGAGAGTTGAATCTATGTTGAGATTCAGCGAGTCAGAAACACGTTTCTTCTAGGAGCTGCGTTGGGATATTCCCGAGTGAATGGGACCATAGGCTGTACAGAGAAATATCTGCTTCTAAAACCAAAAGTGTGCTGTCAAACTGAATGGTTGTCAATATGTGCATTCAACTGACAGAGTTAAACTCACGTGTGGATTCAGCGGTTTGCAAACCCTTTCTGTGCAGAATCCCAAAACCGGTATTTCCAGCCCAATGCCGGCATACGTACTAAACAGCAGGAAACTTCGTCTAAGACTCAGGAGAAACGTTTCCTTGAAACTGCTCTGCTGTGCGTTCGTTCACCTAAGAGAGTTGAATCTATGTTGAGATTCAGCGAGTCAGAAACACGTTTCTTCTAGGAGGTGCGTTGGGATATTCCCGAGTGAATGGGACCATAGGCTGTACAGAGAAATATCTGCTTCTAAATCCAAAAGTGTGCTATCAAACTGAATGGTTGTCAATGTGTGCATTCAACTGACAGAGTTAAACTCACGTGTGGATTCAGCGGTTTGCAAACCCTTTCTGTGCAGAATCCCAAAACCGGTATGTCCAGCCCCATGCCGGCATCCGTACTAAACAGCAGGAAACTTCGTCTAAAACTCAGGAGAAACGTTTACTTGAAACTGCTCTGCTGTGCGTTCGTTCAACTAAGAGAGTTGAATCTATGTTGAGATTCAGCGAGTCAGAAACACGTTTCTTCTAGGAGCTGCGTTGGGATATTCCCGAGTGAATGGGACCATAGGCTGTACAGAGAAATATCTGCTTCTAAAACCAAAAGTGTGCTATCTAACTGAATGGTTGTCAATGTGTGCATTCAACTGACAGAGTTAAATTCACGTGTGGATTCAGCGGTTTGTAAACCCTTTCTGTGCAGAATCCCAAAACCGGTATTTCCAGCCCAATGCCGGCATACGTACTAAACAGCAGGAAACTTCGTCTAAGACTCAGGAGAAACGTTTCCTTGAAACTGCTCTGCTGTGCGTTCGTTCACCTAAGAGAGTTGAATCTATGTTGAGATTCAGCGAGTCAGAAACACGTTTCTTCTAGGAGCTGCGTTGGGATATTCCCGAGTGAATGGGACCATAGGCTGTACAGAGAAATATCTGCTTCTAAAACCAAAAGTGTGCTATCAAACTGAATGGTTGTCAATGTGTGCATTCAACTGACAGAGTTAAACTCACGTGTGGATTCAGCGGTTTGCACACCATTTCTGTGCAGAATCCCAAAACCGGTATGTCCAGCCCAATGCCGGCATCCGTACTAAACAGCAGGAAACTTCGTCTAAAACTCAGGAGAAACGTTTCCTTGAAACTACTCTGCTGTGCGTTCGTTCACCTAAGATTGTTGAATCTATGTTGAGATTCAGCGAGTCAGAAACACGTTTCTTCTAGGAGCTGCGTTGGGATATTCCCGAGTGAATGGGACCATAGGCTGTACAGAGAAATATCTGCTTCTAAAACCAAAACGGAGCTATCTAAGTGAATGGTTGTCAATGTGTGCATTCAACTGACAGAGTTAAACTCACGTGTGGATTCAGCGGTTTGCAAACCATTTCTGTGCCGAATCCCAAAACCGGTATGTCCAGCCCAATGCCGGCATTCGTACTAAACAGCAGGAAACTTCGTCTATAACTCAGGAGAAACGTTTCCTTGAAACTGCTCTGCTGTGCGTTCGTTCACCTAAGAGAGTTGAATCTATGTTGAGATTCAGCGAGTCAGAAACACGTTTCTTCTTGGAGCTGCGTTGGGATATTCCCGAGTGAATGGGACCATATTCTGTACAGAGAAATATCTGCTTCTAAAACCAAAAGTGTGCTATCAAACTGAATGGTTGTCAATGTGTGCATTCAACTGACAGAGTTAAACTCACGTGTGGATTCAGCGGTTTGCAAACCCTTTCTGTGCAGAATCCCAAAACCGGTATTTCCAGCCCAATGCCGGCATACGTACTAAACAGCAGGAAACTTCGTCTAAGACTCAGGAGAGACGTGTCCTTGAAACTGCTCTGCTGTGCGTTCGTTCACCTAAGAGAGTTGAATCTATGTTGAGATTCAACGAGTCAGAAACACGTTTCTTCTAGGAGGTGCGTTGGGATATTCCCGAGTGAATGGGACCATAGGCTGTACAGAGAAATATCTGCTTCTAAATCCAAAAGTGTGCTATCAAACTGAATGGTTGTCAATGTGTGCATTCAACTGACAGAGTTAAACTCACGTGTGGATTCAGCGGTTTGCAAACCCTTTCTGTGCAGAATCCCAAAACCGGTATGTCCAGCCCAATGCCGGCATACGTACTAAACAGCAGGAAACTTCGTCTAAAACTCAGGAGAAACGTTTCCTTGAAACTGCTCTGCTGTGCGTTCGTTCACCTAAGAGAGTTGAGTCTATGTTGAGATTCAGCGAGTCAGAAACACGTTTCTTCTAGGAGCTGCGTTGGGATATTCCCGAGTGAATGGGACCATAGGCTGTACAGAGAAATATCTGCTTCTAAAACCAAAAGTGTGCTATCAAACTGAATGGTTGTCAATGTGTGCATTCAACTGACAGAGTTAAACTCACGTGTGGATTCAGCGGTTTGCAAACCCTTTCTGTGCAGAATCCCAAAACCGGTATTTCCAGCCCAATGCCGGCATCCGTACTAAACAGCAGGAAACTTCGTCTAAAACTCAGGAGAAACGTTTCCTTGAAACTGCTCTGCTGTGCGTTCTTTCACCTAAGAGAGTTGAATCTATGTTGAGATTCAGCGAGTCAGAAACACGTTTCTTCTAGGAGCTGCGTTGGGATATTCCCGAGTGAATGGGACCATAGGCTGTACAGAGAAATATCTGCTTCTAAAACCAAAACGGAGCTATCTAAGTGAATGGTTGTCAATGTGTGCATTTAACTGACAGAGTTAAACTCACGTGTGGATTCAGCGGTTTGCAAACCCTTTCTGTGCAGAATTCCAAAACCGGTATTTCCAGCCCAATGCCGGCATCCGTACTGAACAGCAGGAAACTTCGTCTAAAACGCAGGAGAAACGTTTCCTTGAAACTGCTCTGCTGTGCGTTCGATCACCTAAGAGAGTTGAATCTATGTTGAGATTCAGCGAGTCAGAAACACGTTTCTTCTAGGAGCTGTGTTGGGATATTCCCGAGTGAATGGGACCATAGGCTGTACAGAGAAATATCTGCTTCTAAAACCAAAACGGAGCTATCTAAGTGAATGGTTGTCAATGTGTGCATTCAACTGACAGAGTTAAATTCACGTGTGGATTCAGCGGTTTGCAAACCATTTCTGTGCAGAATCCCAAAACCGGTATGTCCAGCCTAATGCCGGCATCCGTACTAAACAGCAGGAAACTTCGTCTAAAACTCAGGAGAAACGTTTCCTTGAAACTGCTCTGCTGTGCGTTCGTTCACCTAAGAGAGTTGAATCTATGTTGAGATTCAGCGAGTCAGAAACACGTTTCTTCTTGGAGCTGCGTTGGGATATTCCCGAGTGAATGGGACCATAGGCTGTACAGAGAAATATCTGCTTCTAAAACCAAAACGGAGCTACCTAACTGAATGGTTGTCAATGTGTGCATTCAACTGACAGAGTGAAACTCACGTGTGGATTCAGCGGTTTGCAAACCCTTTCTGTGCAGAATCCCAAAACCGGTATTTCCAGCCCAATGCCGGCATACGTACTAAACAGCAGGAAACTTCGTCTAAGACTCAGGAGAAACGTTTCCTTGAAACTGCTCTGCTGTGCGTTCGTTCACCTAAGAGAGTTGAATCTATGTTGAGATTCAGCGAGTCAGAAACACGTTTCTTCTAGGAGCTGCGTTGGGATATTCCCGAGTGAATGGGACCATAGGCTGTACAGAGAAATATCTGCTTCTAAAACCAAAAGTGTGCTATCAAACTGAATGGTTGTCAATGTGTGCATTCAACTGACAGAGTTAAACTCACGTGTGGATTCAGCGGTTTGCACACCATTTCTGTGCAGAATCCCAAAACCGGTATGTCCAGCCCAATGCCGGCATCCGTACTAAACAGCAGGAAACTTCGTCTAAAACTCAGGAGAAACGTTTCCTTGAAACTGCTCTGCTGTGCGTTCGTTCACCTAAGAGAGTTGAATCTATGTTGAGATTCAGCGAGTCAGAAACACGTTTCTTCTAGGAGCTGCGTTGGGATATTCCCGAGTGAATGGGACCATAGGCTGTACAGAGAAATATCTGCTTCTAAAACCAAAAGTGTGCTATCAAACTGAATGGTTGTCAATGTGTGCATTCAACTGACAGAGTTAAACTCAGGTGTGGATTCAGCGGTTTGCAAACCCTTTCTGTGCAGAATCCCAAACCGGTATTTCCAGCCCAATGCAGGCATACGTACTAAACAGCAGGAAACTTCGTCTAAGACTCAGGAGAAACGTTTCCTTGAAACTGCTCTGCTGTGCCTTCGTTCACCTAAGAGAGTTGAATCTATGTTGAGATTCAGCGAGTCAGAAACACGTTTCTTCTAGGAGGTGCGTTGGGATATTCCCGAGTGAATGGGACCATAGGCTGTACAGAGAAATATCTGCTTCTAAATCCAAAAGTGTGCTATCAAACTGAATGGTTGTCAATGTGTGCATTCAACTGACAGAGTTAAACTCACGTGTGGATTCAGCGGTTTGCAAACCCTTTCTGTGCAGAATCCCAAAACCGGTATGTCCAGCCCCATGCCGGCATCCGTACTAAACAGCAGGAAACTTCGTCTAAAACTCAGGAGAAACGTTTCCTTGAAACTGCTCTGCTGTGCGTTCGTTCACCTAAGAGAGTTGAATCTATGTTGAGATTCAGCGAGTCAGAAACACGTTTCTTCTAGGAGCTGGGTTGGGATATTCCCGTGTGAATGGGACCATAGGCTGTACAGAGAAATATCTGCTTCTAAAACCAAAAGTGTGCTATCTAACTGAATGGTTGTCAATGTGTGCATTCAACTGACAGAATTAAATTCAAGTGTGGATTCAGCGGTTTGCAAACCCTTTCTGTGCAGAATCCCAAATCCGGTATTTCCAGCCCAATGCCGGCATACGTACGAAACAGCAGGAAACTTCGTCTAAAACTCAGGAGAAACGTTTCCTTGAAACTGCTCTGCTGTGCGTTCGTTCACCTAAGAGAGTTGAATCTATGTTGAGATTCAGCGAGACAGAAACACGTTTCTTCTAGGAGCTGCGTTGGGATATTCCCGAGTGAATGGGACCATAGGCTGTACAGAGAAATATCTGCTTCTAAAACCAAAAGTGTGCTATCTAACTGAATGGTTGTCAATGTGTGCATTCAACTGACAGAGTTAAACTCACGTGTGGATTCAGCGGTTTGCAAACCCTTTCTGTGCAGAATCCCAAAACCGGTATTTCCAGCCCAATGCCGGCATACGTACTAAACAGCAGGAAACTTCGTCTAAGACTGAGGAGAAACGTTTCCTTGAAACTGCTCTGCTGTGCGTTCGTTCACCTAAGAGAGTTGAATCTATGTTGAGATTCAGCGAGTCAGAAACACGTTTCTTCTAGGAGCTGCGTTGGGATATTCCCGAGTGAATGGGACCATAGGCTGTACAGAGAAATATCTGCTTCTAAAACCAAAAGTGTGCTATCAAACTGAATGGTTGTCAATATGTGCATTCAACTGACAGAGTTAAACTCACGTGTGGATTCAGCGGTTTGCAAACCCTTTCTGTGCAGAATCCCAAAACCGGTATTTCCAGACCAATGCCGGCATACGTACTAAACAGCAGGAAACTTCGTCTAAGACTCAGGAGAAACGTTTCCTTGAAACTGCTCTGCTGTGCGTTCGTTCACCTAAGAGAGTTGAATCTATGTTGAGATTCAGCGAGTCAGAAACACGTTTCTTCTAGGAGGTGCGTTGGGATATTCCCGAGTGAATGGGACCATAGGCTGTACAGAGAAATATCTGCTTCTAAATCCAAAAGTGTGCTATCAAACTGAATGGTTGTCAACGTGTGCATTCAACTGACAGAGTTAAACTCACGTGTGGATTCAGCGGTTTGCAAACCCGTTCTGTGCAGAATCCCAAAACCGGTATTTCCAGCCCAATGCCGGCATACGTACTAAAGAGCAGGAAACTTCGTCTAAGACTCAGGAGTAACGTTTCCTTGAAACTGCTCTGCTGTGCGTTCGTTCACCTAAGAGAGTTGAATCTATGTTGAGATTCAGCGAGTCAGAAACACGTTTCTTCTAGGAGCTGCGTTGGGATATTCCCGAGTGAATAGGACCATAGGCTGTACAGAGAATATCTGCTTCTAAAAGCAAAAGTGTGCTATCAAACTGAATGGTTGTCAATGTGTGCATTCAACTGACAGAGTTAAACTCACGTGTGGATTCAGCGGTTTGCAAACCATTTCTGTGCAGAATCCCAAAACCGGTATTTCCAGCCCAATGCCGGCATCCGTACTAAACAGCAGGAAACTTCGTCTAAAACTCAGGAGAAACGTTTCCTTGAAACTGCTCTGCTGTGCGTTCGTTCACCTAAGAGAGTTGAATCTATGTTGAGATTCAGCGAGTCAGGAACACGTTTCTTCTAGGAGCTGCGTTGGGATATTCCCGAGTGAATGGGACCATAGGCTGTACAGAGAAATATCTGCTTCTAAAACCAAAAGTGTGCTATCAAACTGAATGGTTGTCAATGTGTGCATTCAACTGACAGAGTTAAACTCACGTGTGGATTCAGCGGTTTGCAAACCCTTTCTGTGCAGAATCCCAAAACCGGTATTTCCAGCCCAATGCCGGCATACGTACTAAACAGCAGGAAACTTCGTCTAAAACTCAGGAGAAACGTTTCCTTGAAACTGCTCTGCTGTGCTTTCGTTCACCTAAGAGAGTTGAATCTATGTTGAGATTCAGCGAGTCAGAAACACGTTTCTTCTAGGAGCTGCGTTGGGATATTCCCGAGTGAAAGGGACCATAGGCTGTACAGAGAAATATCTGCTTCTAAAACCAAAACGGAGCTATCTAACTGAATGGTTGTCAATGTGTGCATTCAACTGACAGAGTTAAACTCACGTGTGGATTCAGCGGTTTGCAAACCCTTTCTGTGCAGAATCCCAAAACCGGTATTTCCAGCCCAATGCCGGCATACGTACTAAACAGCAGGAAACTTCGTCTAAGACTCAGGAGAAACGTTTCCTTGAAACTGCTCTGCTGTGCGTTCGTTCACCTAAGAGAGTTGAATCTATGTTGAGATTCAGCGAGTCAGAAACACGTTTCTTCTAGGAGCTGCGTTGGGATATTCCCGAGTGAATGGGACCATAGGCTGTACAGAGAAATATCTGCTTCTAAAACCAAAAGTGTGCTATCAAACTGAATGGTTGTCAATGTGTGCATTCAACTGACAGAGTTAAACTCACGTGTGAATTCAGCGGTTTGCACACCATTTCTGTGCAGAATCCCATAACCGGTATGTCCAGCCCAATGCCGGCATCCGTACTAAACAGTAGGAAACTTCGTCTAAAACTCAGGAGAAACGTTTCCTTGAAGCTGCTCTGCTGTGCGTTCGTTCACCTAAGAGAGTTGAATCTATGTTGAGATTCAGCGAGTCAGAAACACGTTTCTTCTAGGAGCTGCGTTGGGATATTCCCGAGTGAATGGGACCATAGGCTGTACAGAGAAATATCTGCTTCTAAAACCAAAACGGAGCTATCTAAGTGAATGGTTGTCAATGTGTGCATTCAACTGACAGAGTTAAACTCACGTGTGGATTCAGCGGTTTGCAAACCCTGTCTGTGCAGAATCCCAAAACCGGTATTTCCAGCCCAATGCCGGCATACGTACTAAACAGCAGGAAACTTCGTCTAAAACTCAGGAGAAACGTTTCCTTGAAACTGCTCTGCTGTGCGTTCTTTCACCTAAGAGAGTTGAATCTATGTTGAGATTCAGCGAGTCAGAAACACGTTTATGCTAGGAGCTGCGTTGGGATATTCCCGAGTGAATGGGACCATAGGCTGTACAGAGAAATATCTGCTTCTAAAACCAAAACGGAGCTATCTAAGTGAATGGTTGTCAATGTGTGCATTCAACTGACAGAGTTAAACTCACGTGTGGATTCAGCGGTTTGCAAACCATTTCTGTGCAGAATCCCAAAACCGGTATGTCCAGCCCAATGCCGGCATCCGTACTAAACAGCAGGAAAGGTCGTCTAAAACTCAGGAGAAACGTTTCCTTGAAACTGCTCTGCTGTGCGTTCGTTCACCTAAGAGAGTTGAATCTATGTTGAGATTCAGCGAGTCAGAAACACGTTTCTTCTTGGAGCTGCGTTGGGATATTCCCGAGTGAATGGGACCATAGGCTGTACAGAGAAATATCTGCTTCTAAAACCAAAACGGAGCTACCTAACTGAATGGTTGTCAATGTGTGCATTCAACTGACAGAGTTAAACTCACGTGTGGATTCAGCGATTTGCAAACCCTTTCTGTGCAGAATCCCAAAACCGGTATTTCCAGCCCAATGCCGGCATACATACTAAACAGCAGGAAACTTCGTCTAAGACTCAGGAGAAACGTTTCCTTGAAACTGCTCTGCTGTGCGTTCAACTCTAAGAGAGTTGAATCTATGTTGAGATTCAGCGAGTCAGAAACACGTTTCTTCTTGGAGCTGCGTTGGGATATTCCCGAGTGAATGGGACCATAGGCTGTACAGAGAAATATCTGCTTCTAAAACCAAAACGGAGCTACCTAACTGAATGGTTGTCAATGTGTGCATTCAACTGACAGAGTGAAACTCACGTGTGGATTCAGCGGTTTGCAAACCCTTTCTGTGCAGAATCCCAAAACCGGTATTTCCAGCCCAATGCCGGCATACGTACTAAACAGCAGGAAACTTCGTCTAAGACTCAGGAGAAACGTTTCCTTGAAACTGCTCTGCTGTGCGTTCGTTCACCTAAGAGAGTTGAATCTATGTTGAGATTCAGCGAGTCAGAAACACGTTTCTTCTAGGAGCTGCGTTGGGATATTCCCGAGTGAATGGGACCATAGGCTGTACAGAGAAATATCTGCTTCTAAAACCAAAAGTGTGCTATCAAACTGAATGGTTGTCAATGTGTGCATTCAACTGACAGAGTTAAACTCACGTGTGGATTCAGCGGTTTGCACACCATTTCTGTGCAGAATCCCAAAACCGGTATGTCCAGCCCAATGCCGGCATCCGTACTAAACAGTAGGAAACTTCGTCTAAAACTCAGGAGAAACGTTTCCTTGAAACTGCTCTGCTGTGCGTTCGTTCACCTAAGAGAGTTGAATCTATGTTGAGATTCAGCGAGTCAGAAACACGTTTCTTCTAGGAGCTGCGTTGGGATATTCCCGAGTGAATGGGACCATAGGCTGTACAGAGAAATATCTGCTTCTAAAACCAAAAGTGTGCTATCAAACTGAATGGTTGTCAATGTGTGCATTCAACTGACAGAGTTAAACTCAGGTGTGGATTCAGCGGTTTGCAAACCCTTTCTGTGCAGAATCCCAAAACCGGTATTTCCAGCCCAATGCCGGCATACGTACTAAACAGCAGGAAACTTCGTCTAAGACTCAGGAGAAACGTTTCCTTGAAACTGCTCTGCTGTGCCTTCGTTCACCTAAGAGAGTTGAATCTATGTTGAGATTCAGCGAGTCAGAAACACGTTTCTTCTAGGAGGTGCGTTGGGATATTCCCGAGTGAATGGGACCATAGGCTGTACAGAGAAATATCTGCTTCTAAATCCAAAAGTGTGCTATCAAACTGAATGGTTGTCAATGTGTGCATTCAACTGACAGAGTTAAACTCACGTGTGGATTCAGCGGTTTGCAAACCCTTTCTGTGCAGAATCCCAAAACCGGTATGTCCAGCCCCATGCCGGCATCCGTACTAAACAGCAGGAAACTTCGTCTAAAACTCAGGAGAAACGTTTCCTTGAAACTGCTCTGCTGTGCGTTCGTTCACCTAAGAGAGTTGAATCTATGTTGAGATTCAGCGAGTCAGAAACACGTTTCTTCTAGGAGCTGGGTTGGGATATTCCCGAGTGAATGGGACCATAGGCTGTACAGAGAAATATCTGCTTCTAAAACCAAAAGTGTGCTATCTAAGTGAATGGTTGTCAATGTGTGCATTCAACTGACAGAATTAAATTCAAGTGTGGATTCAGCGGTTTGCAAACCCTTTCTGTGCAGAATCCCAAAACCGGTATTTCCAGCCCAATGCCGGCATACGTACGAAACAGCAGGAAACTTCGTCTAAAACTCAGGAGAAACGTTTCCTTGAAACTGCTCTGCTGTGCGTTCGTTCACCTAAGAGAGTTGAATCTATGTTGAGATTCAGCGAGACAGAAACACGTTTCTTCTAGGAGCTGCGTTGGGATATTCCCGAGTGAATGGGACCATAGGCTGTACAGAGAAATATCTGCTCCTACAACCAAAAGTGTGCTATCAAACTGAATGGTTGTCAATGTGTGCATTCAACTGACAGAGTTAAACTCACGTTTGGATTCAGCGGTTTGCAAACCCGTTCTGTGCAGAATCCCAAAACCGGTATTTCCAGCCCAATGCCGGCATACGTACTAAAGAGCAGGAAACTTCGTCTAAGACTCAGGAGCAACGTTTCCTTGAAACTGCTCTGCTGTGCGTTCGTTCACCTAAGAGAGTTGAATCTATGTTGAGATTCAGCGAGTCAGAAACACGTTTCTTCTAGGAGCTGCGTTGGGATATTCCCGAGTGAATGGTACCATAGGCTGTACAGAGAATATCTGCTTCTAAAAGCAAAAGTGTGCTATCAAACTGAATGGTTGTCAATGTGTGCATTCAACTGACAGAGTTAAACTCACGTGTGGATTCAGCGGTTTGCAAACCATTTCTGTGCAGAATCCCAAAACCGGTATTTCCAGCCCAATGCCGGTATCCGTACTAAACAGCAGGAAACTTCGTCTAAAACTCAGGAGAAACGTTTCCTTGAAACTGCTCTGCTGTGCGTTCGTTCACCTAAGAGAGTTGAATCTATGTTGAGATTCAGCGAGTCAGGAACACGTTTCTTCTAGGAGCTGCGTTGGGATATTCCCGAGTGAATGGGACCATAGGCTGTACAGAGAAATATCTGCTTCTAAAACCAAAAGTGTGCTATCAAACTGAATGGTTGTCAATGTGTGCATTCAACTGACAGAGTTAAACTCACGTGTGGATTCAGCGGTTTGCAAACCCTTTCTGTGCAGAATCCCAAAACCGGTATTTCCAGCCCAATGCCGGCATACGTACTAAACAGCAGGAAACTTCGTCTAAGACTGAGGAGAAACGTTTCCTTGAAACTGCTCTGCTGTGCCTTCGTTCACCTAAGAGAGTTGAATCTATGTTGAGATTCAGCGAGTCAGAAACACGTTTCTTCTAGGAGCTGCGTTGGGATATTCCCGAGTGAATGGGACCATAGGCTGTACAGAGAAATATCTGCTTCTAAAACCAAAAGTGTGCTATCAAACTGAATGGTTGTCAATATGTGCATTCAACTGACAGAGTTAAACTCACGTGTGGATTCAGCGGTTTGCAAACCCTTTCTGTGCAGAATCCCAAAACCGGTATTTCCAGCCCAATGCCGGCATACGTACTAAACAGCAGGAAACTTCGTCTAAGACTCAGGAGAAACGTTTCCTTGAAACTGCTCTGCTGTGCGTTCGTTCACCTAAGAGAGTTGAATCTATGTTGAGATTCAGCGAGTCAGAAACACGTTTCTTCTAGGAGGTGCGTTGGGATATTCCCGAGTGAATGGGACCATAGGCTGTACAGAGAAATATCTGCTTCTAAATCCAAAAGTGTGCTATCAAACTGAATGGTTGTCAACGTGTGCATTCAACTGACAGAGTTAAACTCACGTGTGGATTCAGCGGTTTGCAAACCCTTTCTGTGCAGAATCCCAAAACCGGTATGTCCAGCCCCATGCCGGCATCCGTACTAAACAGCAGGAAACTTCGTCTAAAACTCAGGAGAAACGTTTCCTTGAAACTGCTCTGCTGTGCGTTCGTTCAACTAAGAGAGTTGAATCTATGTTGAGATTCAGCGAGTCAGAAACACGTTTCTTCTAGGAGCTGCGTTGGGATATTCCCGAGTGAATGGGACCATAGGCTGTACAGAGAAATATCTGCTTCTAAAACCAAAAGTGTGCTATCTAACTGAATGGTTGTCAATGTGTGCATTCAACTGACAGAGTTAAATTCACGTGTGGATTCAGCGGTTTGTAAACCCTTTCTGTGCAGAATCCCAAAACCGGTATTTCCAGCCCAATGCCGGCATACGTACTAAACAGCAAGAAACTTCGTCTAAAACTCAGGAGAAACGTTTCCTTGAAACTGCTCTGCTGTGCGTTCGTTCACCTAAGAGAGTTGAATCTATGTTGAGATTCAGCGAGTCAGAAACACGTTTCTTCTAGGAGCTGCGTTGGGATATTCCCGAGTGAATGGGACCATAGGCTGTACAGAGAAATATCTGCTCCTACAACCAAAAGTGTGCTATCAAACTGAATGGTTGTCAATGTGTGCATTCAACTGACAGAGTTAAACTCACGTTTGGATTCAGCGGTTTGCAAACCCGTTCTGTGCAGAATCCCAAAACCGGTATTTCCAGCCCAATGCCGGCATACGTACTAAAGAGCAGGAAACTTCGTCTAAGACTCAGGAGTAACGTTTCCTTGAAACTGCTCTGCTGTGCGTTCGTTCACCTAAGAGAGTTGAATCTATGTTGAGATTCAGCGAGTCAGAAACACGTTTCTTCTAGGAGCTGCGTTGGGATATTCCCGAGTGAATGGGACCATAGGCTGTACAGAGAATATCTGCTTCTAAAAGCAAAAGTGTGCTATCAAACTGAATGGTTGTCAATGTGTGCATTCAACTGACAGAGTTAAACTCACGTGTGGATTCAGCGGTTTGCAAACCATTTCTGTGCAGAATCCCAAAACCGGTATTTCCAGCCCAATGCCGGCATCCGTACTAAACAGCAGGAAACTTCGTCTAAAACTCAGGAGAAACGTTTCCTTGAAACTGCTCTGCTGTGCGTTCGTTCACCTAAGAGAGTTGAATCTATGTTGAGATTCAGCGAGTCAGGAACACGTTTCTTCTAGGAGCTGCGTTGGGATATTCCCGAGTGAATGGGACCATAGGCTGTACAGAGAAATATCTGCTTCTAAAACCAAAAGTGTGCTATCAAACTGAATGGTTGTCAATGTGTGCATTCAACTGACAGAGTTAAACTCACGTGTGGATTCAGCGGTTTGCAAACCCTTTCTGTGCAGAATCCCAAAACCGGTATTTCCAGCACAATGCCGGCATACGTACTAAACAGCAGGTAACTTCGTCTAAAACTCAGGAGAAACGTTTCCTTGAAACTGCTCTGCTGTGCGTTCGTTCACCTAAGAGAGTTGAATCTATGTTGAGATTAAGCGAGTCAGAAACACGTTTCTTCTAGGAGCTGCGTTGGGATATTCCCGAGTGAAAGGGACCATAGGCTGTACAGAAAAATATCTGCTTCTAAAACCAAAACGGAGCTATCTACCTGAATGGTTGTCAATGTGTGCATTCAACTGACAGAGTTAAACTCACGTGTGGATTCAGCGGTTTGCAAACCCTTTCTGTGCAGAATCCCAAAACCGGTATTTCCAGCCCAATGCCGGCATACGTACTAAACAGCAGGAAACTTCGTCTAAGACTCAGGAGAAACGTTTCCTTGAAACTGCTCTGCTGTGCGTTCGTTCACCTAAGAGAGTTGAATCTATGTTGAGATTCAGCGAGTCAGAAACACGTTTCTTCTAGGAGCTGCGTTGGGATATTCCCGAGTGAATGGGAACATAGGCTGTACAGAGAAATATCTGCTTCTAAAACCAAAAGTGTGCTATCAAACTGAATGGTTGTCAATGTGTGCATTCAACTGACAGAGTTAAACTCACGTGTGAATTCAGCGGTTTGCACACCATTTCTGTGCAGAATCCCATAACCGGTATGTCCAGCCCAATGCCGGCATCCGTACTAAACAGTAGGAAACTTCGTCTAAAACTCAGGAGAAACGTTTCCTTGAAACTGCTCTGCTGTGCGTTCGTTCACCTAAGAGAGTTGAATCTATGTTGAGATTCAGCGAGTCAGAAACACGTTTCTTCTAGGAGCTGCGTTGGGATATTCCCGAGTGAATGGGACCATAGGCTGTACAGAGAAATATCTGCTTCTAAAACCAAAACGGAGCTATCTAAGTGAATGGTTGTCAATGTGTGCATTCAACTGACAGAGTTAAATTCACGTGTGGATTCAGCGGTTTGCAAACCCTGTCTGTGCAGAATCCCAAAACCGGTATTTCCAGCCCAATGCCGGCATACGTACTAAACAGCAGGAAACTTCGTCTAAAACTCAGGAGAAACGTTTCCTTGAAACTGCTCTGCTGTGCGTTCGTTCACCTAAGAGAGTTGAATCTATGTTGAGATTCAGCGAGTCAGAAACACGTTTCTTCTAGGAGGTGCGTTGGGATATTCCCGAGTGAATGGGACCATAGGCTGTACAGAGAAATATCTGCTCCTACAACCAAAAGTGTGCTATCAAACTGAATGGTTGTCAATGTGTGCATTCAACTGACAGAGTTAAACTCACGTTTGGATTCAGCGGTTTGCAAACCCGTTCTGTGCAGAATCCCAAAACCGGTATTTCCAGCCCAATGCCGGCATACGTACTAAAGAGCAGGAAACTTCGTCTAAGACTCAGGAGCAACGTTTCCTTGAAACTGCTCTGCTGTGCGTTCGTTCACCTAAGAGAGTTGAATCTATGTTGAGATTCAGCGAGTCAGGAACACGTTTCTTCTAGGAGCTGCGTTGGGATATTCCCGAGTGAATGGGACCATAGGCTGTACAGAGAAATATCTGCTTCTAAAACCAAAAGTGTGCTATCAAACTGAATGGTTGTCAATGTGTGCATTCAACTGACAGAGTTAAACTCACGTGTGGATTCAGCGGTTTGCAAACCCTTTCTGTGCAGAATCCCAAAACCGGTATGTCCAGCCCAATGCCGGCATACGTACTAAACAGCAGGAAACTTCGTCTAAAACTCAGGAGAAACGTTTCCATGAAACTGCTCTGCTGTGCGTTCCTTCAGCTAAGAGAGTTGAATCTATGTTGAGATTCAGCGAGTCAGAAACACGTTTCTTCTTGGAGCTGCGTTGGGATATTCCCGAGTGAATGGGACCATAGGCTGTACAGAGAAATATCTGCTTCTAAAACCAAAAGTGTGCTATCAAACTGAATGGTTGTCAATGTGTGCATTCAACTGACAGAGTTAAACTCACGTGTGGATTCAGCGGTTTGCAAACCCTTTCTGTGCAGAATCCCAAAACCGGTATTTCCAGCCCAATGCCGGCATTCGTACTAAACAGCAGGAAACTTCGTCTAAAACTCAGGAGAAACGTTTCCTTGAAACTGCTCTGCTGTGCGTTCTTTCACCTAAGAGAGTTGAATCTATGTTGAGATTCAGCGAGTCAGAAACACGTTTCTTCTAGGAGCTGCGTTGGGATATTCCCGAGTGAATGGGACCATAGGCTGTACAGAGAAATATCTGCTTCTAAAACCAAAAGTGTGCTATCAAACTGAATGGTTGTCAATGTGTGCATTCAACTGACAGAGTTAAACTCACGTGTGGATTCAGCGGTTTGCAAACCCTTTCTGTGCAGAATCCCAAAACCGGTATTTCCAGCCCAATGCCGGCATACGTACTAAACAGCAGGAAACTTCGTCTAAAACTCAGGAGAAACGTTTCCTTGAAACTGCTCTGCTGTGCGTTCGTTCACCTAAGAGAGTTGAATCTATGTTGAGATTCAGCGAGTCAGAAACACGTTTCTTCTAGGAGCTGCGTTGGGATATTCCCGAGTGAATGGGACCATAGGCTGTACAGAGAAATATCTGCTTCTAAAACCAAAACGGAGCTATCTAAGTGAATGGTTGTCAATGTGTGCATTCAACTGACAGAGTTAAACTCACGTGTGGATTCAGCGGTTTGCAAACCCTTTCTGTGCAGAATCCCAAAACCGGTATTTCCTGCCCAATGCCGGCATACGTACTAAACAGCAGGAAACTTCGTCTAAAACTCAGGAGAAACGTTTCCTTGAAACTGCTCTGCTGTGCGTTCGTTCACCTAAGAGAGTTGAATCTATGTTGAGATTCAGCGAGTCAGAAACACGTTTCTTCTAGGAGCTGCGTTGGGATATTCCCGAGTGAATGGGACCATAGGCTGTACAGAGAAATATCTGCTCCTACAACCAAAAGGGTGGTATCTAACTGAATGGTTGTCAATGTGTGCATTCAACTGACAGAGTTAAACTCACGTTTGGATTCAGCGGTTTACAAACCCTTTCTGTGCAGGATCCCAAAACCGGTAATACCAGCTCAATGCCGGCATCCGTACTAAACAGCAGGAAACTTCGTCTAAAACTCAGGAGAAACGTTTCCTTGAAACTGCTCTGCTGTGCGTTCGTTCACCTAAGAGAGTTGAATCTATGTTGAGATTCAACGAGTCAGAAACACGTTTCTTCTAGGAGGTGCGTTGGGATATTCCCGAGTGAATGGGACCATAGGCTGTACAGAGAAATATCTGCTTCTAAATCCAAAAGTGTGCTATCAAACTGAATGGTTGTCAATGTGTGCATTCAACTGACAGAGTTAAACTCACGTGTGGATTCAGCGGTTTGCAAACCCTTTCTGTGCAGAATCCCAAAACCGGTATGTCCAGCCCCATGCCGGCATACGTACTAAACAGCAGGAAACTTCGTCTAAAACTCAGGAGAAACGTTTCCTTGAAACTGCTCTGCTGTGCGTTCGTTCACCTAAGAGAGTTGAATCTATGTTGAGATTCAGCGAGTCAGAAACACGTTTCTTCTAGGAGCTGCGTTGGGATATTCCCGAGTGAATGGGACCATAGGCTGTACAGAGAAATATCTGCTTCTAAAACCAAAACGGAGCTATCTAAGTGAATGGTTGTCAATGTGTGCATTCAACTGACAGAGTTAAACTCACGTGTGGATTCAGCGGTTTGCAAACCCTTTCTGTGCAGAATCCCAAAACCGGTATTTCCAGCCCAATGCCGGCATACGTACTAAACAGCAGGAAACTTCGTCTAAAACTCAGGAGAAACGTTTCCTTGAAACTGCTCTGCTGTGCGTTCGTTCACCTAAGAGAGTTGAATCTATGTTGAGATTCAGCGAGTCAGAAACACGTTTCTTCTAGGAGCTGCGTTGGGATATTCCCGAGTGAATGGGACCATAGGCTGTACAGAGAAATATCTGCTTCTAAAACCAAAAGTGTGCTATCAAACTGAATGGTTGTCAATGTGTGCATTCAACTGACAGAGTTAAACTCACGTGTGGATTCTGCGGTTTGCAAACCCTTTCTGTGCAGAATCCCAAAACCGGTATTTCCAGCCCAATGCCGGCATCTGTACTAAACAGCAGGAAATTTCGTCTAAAACTCAGGAGAAACGTTTCCTTGAAACTGCTCTGCTGTGCGTTCGTTCACCTAAGAGAGTTGAATCTATGTTGAGATTCAGCAAGTCAGAAACACGTTTCTTCTAGGAGCTGCGTTGGGATATTCCCGAGTGAATCGGACCATAGGCTGTACAGAGAAATATCTGCTCCTACAACCAAAAGGGTGGTATCTAACTGAATGGTTGTCAATGTGTGCATTCAACTGACAGAGTTAAACTCACGTTTGGATTCAGCGGTTTACAAACCCTTTCTGTGCAGGATCCCAAAACCGGTAATACCAGCTCAATGCCGGCATCCGTACTAAACAGCAGGAAACTTCGTCTAAAACTCAGGAGAAACGTTTCCTTGAAACTGCTCTGCTGTGCGTTCGTTCACCTAAGAGAGTTGAATCTATGTTGAGATTCAACGAGTCAGAAACACGTTTCTTCTAGGAGGTGCGTTGGGATATTCCCGAGTGAATGGGACCATAGGCTGTACAGAGAAATATCTGCTTCTAAAACCAAAAGTGTGCTATCAAACTGAATGGTTGTCAATGTGTGCATTCAACTGACAGAGTTAAACTCACGTGTGGATTCAGTGGTTTGCAAACCCTTTCTGTGCAGAATCCCAAAACCGGTATTTCCAGCCCAATGCCAGCATACGTACTAAAGAGCAGGAAACTTCGTCTAAAACTCAGGAGAAACGTTTCCTTGAAACTGCTCTGCTGTGCCTTCGTTCACCTAAGAGAGTTGAATCTATGTTGAGATTCAGCGAGTCAGAAACACGTTTCTTTTAGGAGCTGCGTTGGGATATTCCCGAGTGAATGGACCATAGGCTGTACAGAGAAATATCTGCTTCTAAAACCAAAACGGAGCTATCTAACTGAATGGTTGTCAATGTGTGCATTCAACTGAGAGAGTTAAACTCACGTGTGGATTCAGCGGTTTGCAAACCCTTTCTGTGCAGAATCCCAAAACCGGTATTTCCAGCCCAATGCCGGCATCCGTACTAAAGAGCAGGAAACGTCGTCTAAAACTCAGGAGAAACGTTTCCTTGAAACTGCTCTGCTGCGCATTCGATCACCTAAGAGAGTTGAATCTATGTTGAGATTCACCGAGTCAGAAACACGTTTCTTCTAGGAGGTGCGTTGGGATATTCCCGAGTGAATGGGACCATAGGCTGTACAGAGAAATATCTGCTCTTACAACCAAAAGGGTGGTATCTAACTGAATGGTTGTCAATGTGTGCATTCAACTGACAGAGTTAAACTCACGTTTGGATTCAGCGGTTTACAATCCCTTTCTGTGCAGAATCCCAAAACCGGTAATTCCAGCTCAATGCCGGCATCCGTACTAAACAGCAGGAAACTTCGTCTAAAACTCAGGAGAAACGTTTCCTTGAAACTGCTCTGCTGTGCGTTCGTTCACCTAAGAGAGATGAAACTATGTTGAGATTCAGCGAGTCAGAAGCACGTTTCTTCTAGGAGCTGCGTTGGGATATTCCCGAGCGAATGGGACCATAGGCTGTACAGAGAAATATCTGCTTCTAAAACCAAAAGTGTGCTATCAAACTGAATGGTTGTCAATGTGTGCATTCAACTGACAGAGTTAAACTCACGTGTGGATTCAGCGGTTTGCAAACCCTTTCTGTGCAGAATCCCAAAACCGGTATTTCCAGCTCAATGCCGGCATACGTACTAAACAGCAGGAAACTTCGTCTAAGACTCAGGAGAAACGTTTCCTTGAAACTGCTCTGCTGTGCCTTCGTTCACCTAAGAGAGTTGAATCTATGTTGAGATTCAGCGAGTCAGAAACACGTTTCTTCTAGGAGCTGCGTTGGGATATTCCCGAGTGAATGGGACCATAGGCTGTACAGAGAAATATCTGCTTCTAAATCCAAAAGTGTGCTATCAAACTGAATGGTTGTCAATGTGTGCATTCAACTGACAGAGTTAAACTCACGTGTGGATTCAGCGGTTTGCAAACCCTTTCTGTGCAGAATCCCATAACCGGTATGTCCAGCCCCATGCCGGCATCCGTACTAAACAGCAGGAAACTTCGTCTAAAACTCAGGAGAAACGTTTCCTTGAAACTGCTCTGCTGTGCGTTCGTTCACCTAAGAGAGTTGAATCTATGTTGAGATTCAGCGAGTCAGAAACACGTTTCTTCTAGGAGCTGCGTTGGGATATTCCCGAGTGAATGGGACCATAGGCTGTACAGAGAAATATCTGCTTCTAAAACCAAAAGTGTGCTATCTAACTGAATGGTTGTCAATGTGTGCATTCAAGTGACAGAGTTAAATTCACGTGTGGATTCAGCGGTTTGCAAACCCTTTCTGTGCAGAATCCCAAAACCGGTATTTCCAGCCCAATGCCGGCATACGTACTAAACAGCAGGAAACTTCGTCTAAAACTCAGGAGAAACGTTTCCTTGAAACTACTCTGCTGTGCGTTCGTTCACCTAAGAGAGTTGAATCTATGTTGAGATTCAGCGAGTCAGAAACACGTTTCTTCTAGGAGCTGCGTTGGGATATTCCCGAGTGAATGGGACCATAGGCTGTACAGAGAAATATCTGCTCCTACAACCAAAAGTGTGCTATCAAACTGAATGGTTGTCAATGTGTGCATTCAACTGACAGAGTAAAACTCACGTTTGGATTCAGCGGTTTGCAAACCCGTTCTGTGCAGAATCCCAAAACCGGTATTTCCAGCCCAATGCCGGCATACGTACTAAAGAGCAGGAAACTTCGTCTAAGACTCAGGAGCAACGTTTCCTTGAAACTGCTCTGCTGTGCGTTCGTTCACCTAAGAGAGTTGAATCTATGTTGAGATTCAGCGAGTCAGAAACACGTTTCTTCTAGGAGCTGCGTTGGGATATTCCCGAGTGAATGGGACCCTAGGCTGTACAGAGAATATCTGCTTCTAAAAGCAAAAGTGTGCTATCAAACTGAATGGTTGTCAATGTGTGCATTCAACTGACAGAGTTAAACTCACGTGTGGATTCAGCGGTTTGCAAACCCTTTCTGTGCAGAATCCCAAAACCGGTATTTCCAGCCCAATGCCGGCATCCGTACTAAACAGCAGGAAACTTCGTCTAAAACTCAGGAGAAACGTTTCCTTGAAACTGCTCTGCTGTGCGTTCGTTCACCTAAGAGAGTTGAATCTATGTTGAGATTCAGCGTCTCACGAACACGTTTCTTCTAGGAGCTGCGTTGGGATATTCCCGAGTGAATGGGACCATAGGCTGTACAGAGAAATATCTGCTTCTAAAACCAAAAGTGTGCTATCAAACTGAATGGTTGTCAATGTGTGCATTCAACTGACAGAGTTAAACTCACGTGTGGATTCAGCGGTTTGCAAACCCTTTCTGTGCAGAATCCCAAAACCGGTATTTCCAGCCCAATGCCGGCATACGTACTAAACAGCAGGAAACTTCGTCTAAGACTCAGGAGAAACGTTTCCTTGAAACTGCTCTGCTGTGCGTTCGTTCACCTAAGAGAGTTGAATCTATGTTGAGATTCAGCGAGTCAGAAACACGTTTCTTCTAGGAGCTGCGTTGGGATATTCCCGAGTGAATGGGACCATAGGCTGTACAGAGAAATATCTGCTTCTAAAACCAAAAGTGTGCTATCAAACTGAATGGTTGTCAATGTGTGCATTCAACTGACAGAGTTAAACTCACGTGTGGATTCAGCGGTTTGCACACCATTTCTGTGCAGAATCCCAAAACCGGTATGTCCAGCCCAATGCCGGCATCCGTACTAAACAGTAGGAAACTTCGTCTAAAACTCAGGAGAAACGTTTCCTTGAAACTGCTCTGCTGTGCGTTCGTTCACCTAAGAGAGTTGAATCTATGTTGAGATTCAGCGAGTCAGAAACACGTTTCTTCTAGGAGCTGCGTTGGGATATTCCCGAGTGAATGGGACCATAGGCTGTACAGAGAAATATCTGCTTCTAAAACCAAAACGGAGCTATCTAAGTGAATGGTTGTCAATGTGTGCATTCAACTGACAGAGTTAAACTCACGTGTGGATTCAGCGGTTTGCAAACCATTTCTGTGCAGAATCCCAAAACCGGTATGTCCAGCCCAATGCCGGCATTCGTACTAAACAGCAGGAAACTTCGTCTAAAACTCAGGAGAAACGTTTCCTTGAAACTGCTCTGCTGTGCGTTCGTTCACCTAAGAGAGTTGAATCTATGTTGAGATTCAGCGAGTCAGAAACACGTTTCTTCTTGGAGCTGCGTTGGGATATTCCCGAGTGAATGGGACCATATTCTGTACAGAGAAATATCTGCTTCTAAAACCAAAAGTGTGCTATCAAACTGAATGGTTGTCAATGTGTGCATTCAACTGACAGAGTTAAACTCACGTGTGGATTCAGCGGTTTGCAAACCCTTTCTGTGCAGAATCCCAAAACCGGTATTTCCAGCCCAATGCCGGCATACGTACTAAACAGCAGGAAACTTCGTCTAAGACTCAGGAGAGACGTGTCCTTGAAACTGCTCTGCTGTGCGTTCGTTCACCTAAGAGAGTTGAATCTATGTTGAGATTCAACAAGTCAGAAACACGTTTCTTCTAGGAGGTGCGTTGGGATATTCCCGAGTGAATGGGACCATAGGCTGTACAGAGAAATATCTGCTTCTAAATCCAAAAGTGTGCTATCAAACTGAATGGTTGTCAATGTGTGCATTCAACTGACAGAGTTAAACTCACGTGTGGATTCAGCGGTTTGCAAACCCTTTCTGTGCAGAATCCCAAAACCGGTATGTCCAGCCCAATGCCGGCATACGTACTAAACAGCAGGAAACTTCGTCTAAAACTCAGGAGAAACGTTTCCTTGAAACTGCTCTGCTGTGCGTTCGTTCACCTAAGACAGTTGAGTCTATGTTGAGATTCAGCGAGTCAGAAACACGTTTCTTCTAGGAGCTGCGTTGGGATATTCCCGAGTGAATGGGACCATAGGCTGTACAGAGAATATCTGCTTCTAAAACCAAAAGTGTGCTATCAAACTGAATGGTTGTCAATGTGTGCATTCAACTGACAGAGTTAAACTCACGTGTGGATTCAGCGGTTTGCAAACCCTTTCTGTGCAGAATCCCAAAACCGGTATTTCCAGCCCAATGCCGGCATCCGTACTAAACAGCAGGAAACTTCGTCTAAAACTCAGGAGAAACGTTTCCTTGAAACTGCTCTGCTGTGCGTTCTTTCACCTAAGAGAGTTGAATCTATGTTGAGATTCAGCGAGTCAGAAACACGTTTCTTCTAGGAGCTGCGTTGGGATATTCCCGAGTGAATGGGACCATAGGCTGTACAGAGAAATATCTGCTTCTAAAACCAAAACGGAGCTATCTAAGTGAATGGTTGTCAATGTGTGCATTTAACTGACAGAGTTAAACTCACGTGTGGATTCAGCGGTTTGCAAACCCTTTCTGTGCAGAATTCCAAAACCGGTATTTCCAGCCCAATGCCGGCATCCGTACTGAACAGCAGGAAACTTCGTCTAAAACGCAGGAGAAACGTTTCCTTGAAACTGCTCTGCTGTGCGTTCGATCACCTAAGAGAGTTGAATCTATGTTGAGATTCAGCGAGTCAGAAACACGTTTCTTCTAGGAGCTGTGTTGGGATATTCCCGAGTGAATGGGACCATAGGCTGTACAGAGAAATATCTGCTTCTAAAACCAAAACGGAGCTATCTAAGTGAATGGTTGTCAATGTGTGCATTCAACTGACAGAGTGAAATTCACGTGTGGATTCAGCGGTTTGCAAACCATTTCTGTGCAGAATCCCAAAACCGGTATGTCCAGCCTAATGCCGGCATCCGTACTAAACAGCAGGAAACTTCGTCTAAAACTCAGGAGAAACGTTTCCTTGAAACTGCTCTGCTGTGCGTTCGTTCACCTAAGAGAGTTGAATCTATGTTGAGATTCAGCGAGTCAGAAACACGTTTCTTCTTGGAGCTGCGTTGGGATATTCCCGAGTGAATGGGACCATAGGCTGTACAGAGAAATATCTGCTTCTAAAACCAAAACGGAGCTACCTAACTGAATGGTTGTCAATGTGTGCATTCAACTGACAGAGTGAAACTCACGTGTGGATTCAGCGGTTTGCAAACCCTTTCTGTGCAGAATCCCAAAACCGGTATTTCCAGCCCAATGCCGGCATACGTACTAAACAGCAGGAAACTTCGTCTAAGACTCAGGAGAAACGTTTCCTTGAAACTGCTCTGCTGTGCGTTCGTTCACCTAAGAGAGTTGAATCTATGTTGAGATTCAGCGAGTCAGAAACACGTTTCTTCTAGGAGCTGCGTTGGGATATTCCCGAGTGAATGGGACCATAGGCTGTACAGAGAAATATCTGCTTCTAAAACCAAAAGTGTGCTATCAAACTGAATGGTTGTCAATGTGTGCATTCAACTGACAGAGTTAAACTCACGTGTGGATTCAGCGGTTTGCAAACCCTTTCTGTGCAGAATCCCAAAACCGGTATTTCCAGCCCAATGCCGGCATACGTACTAAACAGCAGGAAACTTCGTCTAAGACTCAGGAGAAACGTTTCCTTGAAACTGCTCTGCTGTGCCTTCGTTCACCTAAGAGAGTTGAATCTATGTTGAGATTCAGCGAGTCAGAAACACGTTTCTTCTAGGAGGTGCGTTGGGATATTCCCGAGTGAATGGGACCATAGGCTGTACAGAGAAATATTTGCTTCTAAATCCAAAAGTGTGCTATCAAACTGAATGGTTGTCAATGTGTGCATTCAACTGACAGAGTTAAACTCACGTGTGGATTCAGCGGTTTGCAAACCCTTTCTGTGCAGAATCCCAAAACCGGTATGTCCAGCCCCATGCCGGCATCCGTACTAAACAGCAGGAAACTTCGTCTAAAACTCAGGAGAAACGTTTCCTTGAAACTGCTCTGCTGTGCGTTCGTTCACCTAAGAGAGTTGAATCTATGTTGAGATTCAGCGAGTCAGAAACACGTTTCTTCTAGGAGCTGCGTTGGGATATTCCCGAGTGAATGGGACCATAGGCTGTACAGAGAAATATCTGCTTCTAAAACCAAAAGTGTGCTATCTAACTGAATGGTTGTCAATGTGTGCATTCAACTGACAGAATTAAATTCAAGTGTGGATTCAGCGGTTTGCAAACCCTTTCTGTGCAGAATCCCAAAACCGGTATTTCCAGCCCAATGCCGGCATACGTACGACACAGCAGGAAACTTCGTCTAAAACTCAGGAGAAACGTTTCCTTGAAACTGCTCTGCTGTGCGTTCGTTCACCTAAGAGAGTTGAATCTATGTTGAGATTCAGCGAGTCAGAAACACGTTTCTTCTAGGAGCTGCGTTGGGATATTCCCGAGTGAATGGGACCATAGGCTGTACAGAGAAATATCTGCTCCTACAACCAAAAGTGTGTTATCAAACTGAATGGTTGTCAATGTGTGCATACAACTGACAGAGTTAAACTCACGTTTGGATTCAGCGGTTTGCAAACCCTTTCTGTGCAGAATCCCAAAACCGGTATGTCCAGCCCAATGCCGGCATACGTACTAAAGAGCAGGAAACTTCGTCTAAGACTCAGGAGCAACGTTTCCTTGAAACTGCTCTGCTGTGCTTTCGTTCACCTAAGAGAGTTGAATCTATGTTGAGATTCAGCGAGTCAGAAACACGTTTCTTCTAGGAGCTGCGTTGGGATATTCCCGAGTGAATGGTACCATAGGCTGTACAGAGAATATCTGCTTCTAAAAGCAAAAGTGTGCTATCAAACTGAATGGTTGTCAATGTGTGCATTCAACTGACAGAGTTAAACTCACGTGTGGATTCAGCGGTTTGCAAACCATTTCTGTGCAGAATCCCAAAACCGGTATTTCCAGCCCAGTGCCGGTATCCGTACTAAACAGCAGGAAACTTCGTCTAAAACTCAGGAGAAACGTTTCCTTGAAACTGCTCTGCTGTGCGTTCGTTCACCTAAGAGAGTTGAATCTATGTTGAGATTCAGCGAGTCAGGAACACGTTTCTTCTAGGAGCTGCGTTGGGATATTCCCGAGTGAATGGGACCATAGGCTGTACAGAGAAATATCTGCTTCTAAAACCAAAAGTGTGCTATCAAACTGAATGGTTGTCAATGTGTGCATTCAACTGACAGAGTTAAACTCACGTGTGGATTCAGCGGTTTGCAAACCCTTTCTGTGCAGAATCCCAAAACCGGTATTTCCAGCCCAATGCCGGCATACGTACTAAACAGCAGGAAACTTCGTCTAAGACTCAGGAGAAACGTTTCCTTGAAACTGCTCTGCTGTGCCTTCGTTCACCTAAGAGAGTTGAATCTATGTTGAGATTCAGCGAGTCAGAAACACGTTTCTTCTAGGAGGTGCGTTGGGATATTCCCGAGTGAATGGGACCATAGGCTGTACAGAGAAATATTTGCTTCTAAATCCAAAAGTGTGCTATCAAACTGAATGGTTGTCAATGTGTGCATTCAACTGACAGAGTTAAACTCACGTGTGGATTCAGCGGTTTGCAAACCCTTTCTGTGCAGAATCCCAAAACCGGTATGTCCAGCCCCATGCCGGCATCCGTACTAAACAGCAGGAAACTTCGTCTAAAACTCAGGAGAAACGTTTCCTTGAAACTGCTCTGCTGTGCGTTCGTTCACCTAAGAGAGTTGAATCTATGTTGAGATTCAGCGAGTCAGAAACACGTTTCTTCTTGGAGCTGCGTTGGGATATTCCCGAGTGAATGGGACCATATTCTGTACAGAGAAATATCTGCTTCTAAAACCAAAAGTGTGCTATCAAACTGAATGGTTGTCAATGTGTGCATTCAACTGACAGAGTTAAACTCACGTGTGGATTCAGCGGTTTGCAAACCCTTTCTGTGCAGAATCCCAAAACCGGTATTTCCAGCCCAATGCCGGCATACGTACTAAACAGCAGGAAACTTCGTCTAAGACTCAGGAGAGACGTGTCCTTGAAACTGCTCTGCTGTGCGTTCGTTCACCTAAGAGAGTTGAATCTATGTTGAGATTCAACGAGTCAGAAACACGTTTCTTCTAGGAGGTGCGTTGGGATATTCCCGAGTGAATGGGACCATAGGCTGTACAGAGAAATATCTGCTTCTAAATCCAAAAGTGTGCTATCAAACTGAATGGTTGTCAATGTGTGCATTCAACTGACAGAGTTAAACTCACGTGTGGATTCAGCGGTTTGCAAACCCTTTCTGTGCAGAATCCCAAAACCGGTATGTCCAGCCCAATGCCGGCATACGTACTAAACAGCAGGAAACTTCGTCTAAAACTCAGGAGAAACGTTTCCTTGAAACTGCTCTGCTGTGCGTTCGTTCACCTAAGAGAGTTGAGTCTATGTTGAGATTCAGCGAGTCAGAAACACGTTTCTTCTAGGAGCTGCGTTGGGATATTCCCGAGTGAATGGGACCATAGGCTGTACAGAGAATATCTGCTTCTAAAACCAAAAGTGTGCTATCAAACTGAATGGTTGTCAATGTGTGCATTCAACTGACAGAGTTAAACTCACGTGTGGATTCAGCGGTTTGCAAACCCTTTCTGTGCAGAATCCCAAAACCGGTATTTCCAGCCCAATGCCGGCATCCGTACTAAACAGCAGGAAACTTCGTCTAAAACTCAGGAGAAACGTTTCCTTGAAACTGCTCTGCTGTGCGTTCTTTCACCTAAGAGAGTTGAATCTATGTTGAGATTCAGCGAGTCAGAAACACGTTTCTTCTAGGAGCTGCGTTGGGATATTCCCGAGTGAATGGGACCATAGGCTGTACAGAGAAATATCTGCTTCTAAAACCAAAACGGAGCTATCTAAGTGAATGGTTGTCAATGTGTGCATTTAACTGACAGAGTTAAACTCACGTGTGGATTCAGCGGTTTGCAAACCCTTTCTGTGCAGAATTCCAAAACCGGTATTTCCAGCCCAATGCCGGCATCCGTACTGAACAGCAGGAAACTTCGTCTAAAACGCAGGAGAAACGTTTCCTTGAAACTGCTCTGCTGTGCGTTCGATCACCTAAGAGAGTTGAATCTATGTTGAGATTCAGCGAGTCAGAAACACGTTTCTTCTAGGAGCTGTGTTGGGATATTCCCGAGTGAATGGGACCATAGGCTGTACAGAGAAATATCTGCTTCTAAAACCAAAACGGAGCTACCTAACTGAATGGTTGTCAATGTGTGCATTCAACTGACAGAGTGAAACTCACGTGTGGATTCAGCGGTTTGCAAACCCTTTCTGTGCAGAATCCCAAAACCGGTATTTCCAGCCCAATGCCGGCATACGTACTAAACAGCAGGAAACTTGGTCTAAGACTCAGGAGAAACGTTTCCTTGAAACTGCTCTGCTGTGCGTTCGTTCACCTAAGAGAGTTGAATCTATGTTGAGATTCAGCGAGTCAGAAACACGTTTCTTCTAGGAGCTGCGTTGGGATATTCCCGAGTGAATGGGACCATAGGCTGTACAGAGAAATATCTGCTTCTAAAACCAAAAGTGTGCTATCAAACTGAATGGTTGTCAATGTGTGCATTCAACTGACAGAGTTAAACTCACGTGTGGATTCAGCGGTTTGCACACCATTTCTGTGCAGAATCCCAAAACCGGTATGTCCAGCCCAATGCCGGCATCCGTACTAAACAGTAGGAAACTTCGTCTAAAACTCAGGAGAAACGTTTCCTTGAAACTGCTCTGCTGTGCGTTCGTTCACCTAAGAGAGTTGAATCTATGTTGAGATTCAGCGAGTCAGAAACACGTTTCTTCTAGGAGCTGCGTTGGGATATTCCCGAGTGAATGGGACCATAGGCTGTACAGAGAAATATCTGCTTCTAAAACCAAAAGTGTGCTATCAAACTGAATGGTTGTCAATGTGTGCATTCAACTGACAGAGTTAAACTCACGTGTGGATTCAGCGGTTGGCAAACCCTTTCTGTGCAGAATCCCAAAACCGGTATTTCCAGCCCAATGCCGGCATACGTACTAAACAGCAGGAAACTTCGTCTAAGACTCAGGAGAAACGTTTCCTTGAAACTGCTCTGCTGTGCCTTCGTTCACCTAAGACAGTTGAATCTATGTTGAGATTCAGCGAGTCAGAAACACGTTTCTTCTAGGAGGTGCGTTGGGATATTCCCGAGTGAATGGGACCATAGGCTGTACAGAGAAATATTTGCTTCTAAATCCAAAAGTGTGCTATCAAACTGAATGGTTGTCAATGTGTGCATTCAACTGACAGAGTTAAACTCACGTGTGGATTCAGCGGTTTGCAAACCCTTTCTGTGCAGAATCCCAAAACCGGTATGTCCAGCCCCATGCCGGCATCCGTACTAAACAGCAGGAAACTTCGTCTAAAACTCAGGAGAAACGTTTCCTTGAAACTGCTCTGCTGTGCGTTCGTTCACCTAAGAGAGTTGAATCTATGTTGAGATTCAGCGAGTCAGAAACACGTTTCTTCTAGGAGCTGCGTTGGGATATTCCCGAGTGAATGGGACCATAGGCTGTACAGAGAAATATCTGCTTCTAAAACCAAAAGTGTGCTATCTAACTGAATGGTTGTCAATGTGTGCATTCAACTGACAGAATTAAATTCAAGTGTGGATTCAGCGGTTTGCAAACCCTTTCTGTGCAGAATCCCAAAACCGGTATTTCCAGCCCAATGCCGGCATACGTACGAAACAGCAGGAAACTTCGTCTAAAACTCAGGAGAAACGTTTCCTTGAAACTGCTCTGCTGTGCGTTCGTTCACCTAAGAGAGTTGAATCTATGTTGAGATTCAGCGAGTCAGAAACACGTTTCTTCTAGGAGCTGCGTTGGGATATTCCCGAGTGAATGGGACCATAGGCTGTACAGAGAAATATCTGCTCCTACAACCAAAAGTGTGTTATCAAACTGAATGGTTGTCAATGTGTGCATTCAACTGACAGAGTTAAACTCACGTTTGGATTCAGCGGTTTGCAAACCCGTTCTGTGCAGAATCCCAAAACCGGTATTTCCAGCCCAATGCCGGCATACGTACTAAAGAGCAGGAAACTTCGTCTAAGACTCAGGAGCAACGTTTCCTTGAAACTGCTCTGCTGTGCTTTCGTTCACCTAAGAGAGTTGAATCTATGTTGAGATTCAGCGAGTCAGAAACACGTTTCTTCTAGGAGCTGCGTTGGGATATTCCCGAGTGAATGGTACCATAGGCTGTACAGAGAATATCTGCTTCTAAAAGCAAAAGTGTGCTATCAAACTGAATGGTTGTCAATGTGTGCATTCAACTGACAGAGTTAAACTCACGTGTGGATTCAGCGGTTTGCAAACCATTTCTGTGCAGAATCCCAAAACCGGTATTTCCAGCCCAGTGCCGGTATCCGTACTAAACAGCAGGAAACTTCGTCTAAAACTCAGGAGAAACGTTTCCTTGAAACTGCTCTGCTGTGCGTTCGTTCACCTAAGAGAGTTGAATCTATGTTGAGATTCAGCGAGTCAGAAACACGTTTCTTCTAGGAGGTGCGTTGGGATATTCCCGAGTGAATGGGACCATAGGCTGTACAGAGAAATATCTGCTTCTAAATCCAAAAGTGTGCTATCAAACTGAATGGTTGTCAACGTGTGCATTCAACTGACAGAGTTAAACTCACGTGTGGATTCAGCGGTTTGCAAACCCTTTCTGTGCAGAATCCCAAAACCGGTATGTCCAGCCCCATGCCGGCATCCGTACTAAACAGCAGGAAACTTCGTCTAAAACTCAGGAGAAACGTTTCCTTGAAACTGCTCTGCTGTGCGTTCGTTCAACTAAGAGAGTTGAATCTATGTTGAGATTCAGCGAGTCAGAAACACGTTTCTTCTAGGAGCTGCGTTGGGATATTCCCGAGTGAATGGGACCATAGGCTGTACAGAGAAATATCTGCTTCTAAAACCAAAAGTGTGCTATCTAACTGAATGGTTGTCAATGTGTGCATTCAACTGACAGAGTTAAATTCACGTGTGGATTCAGCGGTTTGTAAACCCTTTCTGTGCAGAATCCCAAAACCGGTATTTCCAGCCCAATGCCGGCATACGTACTAAACAGCAGGAAACTTCGTCTAAGACTCAGGAGAAACGTTTCCTTGAAACTGCTCTGCTGTGCGTTCGTTCACCTAAGAGAGTTGAATCTATGTTGAGATTCAGCGAGTCAGAAACACGTTTCTTCTAGGAGCTGCGTTGGGATATTCCCGAGTGAATGGGACCATAGGCTGTACAGAGAAATATCTGCTTCTAAAACCAAAAGTGTGCTATCAAACTGAATGGTTGTCAATGTGTGCATTCAACTGACAGAGTTAAACTCACGTGTGGATTCAGCGGTTTGCACACCATTTCTGTGCAGAATCCCAAAACCGGTATGTCCAGCCCAATGCCGGCATCCGTACTAAACAGTAGGAAACTTCGTCTAAAACTCAGGAGAAACGTTTCCTTGAAACTGCTCTGCTGTGCGTTCGTTCACCTAAGAGAGTTGAATCTATGTTGAGATTCAGCGAGTCAGAAACACGTTTCTTCTAGGAGCTGCGTTGGGATATTCCCGAGTGAATGGGACCATAGGCTGTACAGAGAAATATCTGCTTCTAAAACCAAAAGTGTGCTATCAAACTGAATGGTTGTCAATGTGTGCATTCAACTGACAGAGTTAAACTCAGGTGTGGATTCAGCGGTTTGCAAACCCTTTCTGTGCAGAATCCCAAAACCGGTATTTCCAGCCCAATGCCGGCATACGTACTAAACAGCAGGAAACTTCGTCTAAGACTCAGGAGAAACGTTTCCTTGAAACTGCTCTGCTGTGCCTTCGTTCACCTAAGAGAGTGGAATCTATGTTGAGATTCAGCGAGTCAGAAACACGTTTCTTCTAGGAGCTGCGTTGGGATATTCCCGAGTGAATGGGACCATAGGCTGTACAGAGAAATATCTGCTTCTAAAACCAAAAGTGTGCTATCTAACTGAATGGTTGTCAATGTGTGCATTCAACTGACAGAATTAAATTCAAGTGTGGATTCAGCGGTTTGCAAACCCTTTCTGTGCAGAATCCCAAAACCGGTATTTCCAGCCCAATGCCGGCATACGTACGAAACAGCAGGAAACTTCGTCTAAAACTCAGGAGAAACGTTTCCTTGAAACTGCTCTGCTGTGCGTTCGTTCACCTAAGAGAGTTGAATCTATGTTGAGATTCAGCGAGACAGAAACACGTTTCTTCTAGGAGCTGCGTTGGGATATTCCCGAGTGAATGGGACCATAGGCTGTACAGAGAAATATCTGCTCCTACAACCAAAAGTGTGCTATCAAACTGAATGGTTGTCAATGTGTGCATTCAACTGACAGAGTTAAACTCACGTTTGGATTCAGCGGTTTGCAAACCCGTTCTGTGCAGAATCCCAAAACCGGTATTTCCAGCCCAATGCCGGCATACGTACTAAAGAGCAGGAAACTTCGTCTAAGACTCAGGAGCAACGTTTCCTTGAAACTGCTCTGCTGTGCGTTCGTTCACCTAAGAGAGTTGAATCTATGTTGAGATTCAGCGAGTCAGAAACACGTTTCTTCTAGGAGCTGCGTTGGGATATTCCCGAGTGAATGGTACCATAGGCTGTACAGAGAATATCTGCTTCTAAAAGCAAAAGTGTGCTATCAAACTGAATGGTTGTCAATGTGTGCATTCAACTGACAGAGTTAAACTCACGTGTGGATTCAGCGGTTTGCAAACCATTTCTGTGCAGAATCCCAAAACCGGTATTTCCAGTCCAATGCCGGTATCCGTACTAAACAGCAGGAAACTTCGTCTAAAACTCAGGAGAAACGTTTCCTTGAAACTGCTCTGCTGTGCGTTCGTTCACCTAAGAGAGTTGAATCTATGTTGAGATTCAGCGAGTCAGGAACACGTTTCTTCTAGGAGCTGCGTTGGGATATTCCCGAGTGAATGGGACCATAGGCTGTACAGAGAAATATCTGCTTCTAAAACCAAAAGTGTGCTATCAAACTGAATGGTTGTCAATGTGTGCATTCAACTGACAGAGTTAAATTCACGTGTGGATTCAGCGGTTTGCAAACCCTTTCTGTGCAGAATCCCAAAACCGGTATTTCCAGCCCAATGCCGGCATACGTACTAAACAGCAGGAAACTTCGTCTAAGACTGAGGAGAAACGTTTCCTTGAAACTGCTCTGCTGTGCCTTCGTTCACCTAAGAGAGTTGAATCTATGTTGAGATTCAGCGAGTCAGAAACACGTTTCTTCTAGGAGCTGCGTTGGGATATTCCCGAGTGAATGGTACCATAGGCTGTACAGAGAAATATCTGCTTCTAAAACCAAAAGTGTGCTATCAAACTGAATGGTTGTCAATATGTGCATTCAACTGACAGAGTTAAACTCACGTGTGGATTCAGCGGTTTGCAAACCCTTTCTGTGCAGAATCCCAAAACCGGTATTTCCAGCCCAATGCCGGCATACGTACTAAACAGCAGGAAACTTCGTCTAAGACTCAGGCGAAACGTTTCCTTGAAACTGCTCTGCTGTGCGTTCGTTCACCTAAGAGAGTTGAATCTATGTTGAGATTCAGCGAGTCAGAAACACGTTTCTTCTAGGAGGTGCGTTGGGATATTCCCGAGTGAATGGGACCATAGGCTGTACAGAGAAATATCTGCTTCTAAATCCAAAAGTGTGCTATCAAACTGAATGGTTGTCAACGTGTGCATTCAACTGACAGAGTTAAACTCACGTGTGGATTCAGCGGTTTGCAAACCCTTTCTGTGCAGAATCCCAAAACCGGTATGTCCAGCCCCATGCCGGCATCCGTACTAAACAGCAGGAAACTTCGTCTAAAACTCAGGAGAAACGTTTCCTTGAAACTGCTCTGCTGTGCGTTCGTTCAACTAAGAGAGTTGAATCTATGTTGAGATTCAGCGAGTCAGAAACACGTTTCTTCTAGGAGCTGCGTTGGGATATTCCCGAGTGAATGGGACCATAGGCTGTACAGAGAAATATCTGCTTCTAAAACCAAAAGTGTGCTATCTAACTGAATGGTTGTCAATGTGTGCATTCAACTGACAGAGTTAAATTCACGTGTGGATTCAGCGGTTTGTAAACCCTTTCTGTGCAGAATCCCAAAACCGGTATTTCCAGCCCAATGCCGGCATATGTACTAAACAGCAGGAAACTTCGTCTAAAACTCAGGAGAAACGTTTCCTTGAAACTGCTCTGCTGTGCGTTCGTTCAGCTAAGAGAGTTGAATCTATGTTGAGATTCAGCGAGTCAGAAACACGTTTCTTCTAGGAGCTGCGTTGGGATATTCCCGAGTGAATGGGACCATAGGCTGTACAGAGAAATATCTGCTCCTACAACCAAAAGTGTGCTATCAAACTGAATGGTTGTCAATGTGTGCATTCAACTGACAGAGTTAAACTCACGTTTTATTCAGCGGTTTGCAAACCCGTTCTGTGCAGAATCCCAAAACCGGTATTTCCAGCCCAATGCCGGCATACGTACTAAAGAGCAGGAAACTTCGTCTAAGACTCAGGAGTAACGTTTCCTTGAAACTGCTCTGCTGTGCGTTCGTTCACCTAAGAGAGTTGAATCTATGTTGAGATTCAGCGAGTCAGAAACACGTTTCTTCTAGGAGCTGCGTTGGGATATTCCCGAGTGAATGGTACCATAGGCTGTACAGAGAATATCTGCTTCTAAAAGCAAAAGTGTGCTATCAAACTGAATGGTTGTCAATGTGTGCATTCAACTGACAGAGTTAAACTCACGTGTGGATTCAGCGGTTTGCAAACCATTTCTGTGCAGAATCCCAAAACCGGTATTTCCAGCCCAATGCCGGCATCCGTACTAAACAGCAGGAAACTTCGTCTAAAACTCAGGAGAAACGTTTCCTTGAAACTGCTCTGCTGTGCGTTCGTTCACCTAAGAGAGTTGAATCTATGTTGAGATTCAGCGAGTCAGGAACACGTTTCTTCTAGGAGTTGCGTTGGGATATTCCCGAGTGAATGGGACCATAGGCTGTACAGAGAAATATCTGCTTCTAAAACCAAAAGTGTGCTATCAAACTGAATGGTTGTCAATGTGTGCATTCAACTGACAGAGTTAAACTCACGTGTGAATTCAGCGGTTTGCACACCATTTCTGTGCAGAATCCCATAACCGGTATGTCCAGCCCAATGCCGGCATCCGTACTAAACAGTAGGAAACTTCGTCTAAAACTCAGGAGAAACGTTTCCTTGAAACTGCTCTGCTGTGCGTTCGTTCACCTAAGAGAGTTGAATCTATGTTGAGATTCAGCGAGTCAGAAACACGTTTCTTCTAGGAGCTGCGTTGGGATATTCCCGAGTGAATGGGACCATAGGCTGTACAGAGAAATATCTGCTTCTAAAACCAAAACGGAGCTATCTAAGTGAATGGTTGTCAATGTGTGCATTCAACTGACGGAGGTAAACTCACGTGTGGATTCAGCGGTTTGCAAACCCTTTCTGTGCAGAATCCCAAAACCGGTATTTCCAGCCCAATGCCGGCATACGTACTAAACAGCAGGAAACTTCGTCTAAAACTCAGGAGAAACGTTTCCTTGAAACTGCTCTGCTGTGCGTTCGTTCACCTAAGAGAGTTGAATCTATGTTGAGATTCAGCGAGTCAGAAACACGTTTCTTCTAGGAGCTGCGTTGGGATATTCCCGAGTGAATGGGACCATAGGCTGTACAGAGAAATATCTGCTTCTAAAACCAAAAGTGTGCTATCAAACTGAATGGTTGTCAATGTGTGCATTCAACTGACAGAGTTAAACTCACGTGTGGATTCAGCGGTTTGCAAACCCTTTCTGTGCAGAATCCCAAAACCGGTATTTCCAGCCCAATGCCGGCATCCATAATGAACAGTAGGAAACTTCGTCTAAAACTCAGGAGAAACGTTTCCTTGAAACTGCTCTGCTGTGCGTTCGATCACCTAAGAGAGTTGAATCTATGTTGAGATTCAGCGAGTCAGAAACACGTTTCTTCTAGGAGCTGCGTTGGGATATTCCCGAGTGAATGGGACCATAGGCTGTACAGAGAAATATCTGCTTCTAAAACCAAAACGGAGCTATCTAAGTGAATGGTTGTCAATGTGTGCATTCAACTGACAGAGTTAAACTCACGTGTGGATTCAGCGGTTTGCAAACCATTTCTGTGCAGAATCCCAAAACCGGTATGTCCAGCCCAATGCCGGCATCCGTACTAAACAGCAGGAAAGGTCGTCTAAAACTCAGGAGAAACGTTTCCTTGAAACTGCTCTGCTGTGCGTTCGTTCACCTAAGAGAGTTGAATCTATGTTGAGATTCAGCGAGTCAGAAACACGTTTCTTCTTGGAGCTGCGTTGGGATATTCCCGAGTGAATGGGACCATAGGCTGTACAGAGAAATATCTGCTTCTAAAACCAAAACGGAGCTACCTAACTGAATGGTTGTCAATGTGTGCATTCAACTGACAGAGTTAAACTCACGTGTGGATTCAGCGATTTGCAAACCCTTTCTGTGCAGAATCCCAAAACCGGTATTTCCAGCCCAATGCCGGCATACATACTAAACAGCAGGAAACTTCGTCTAAGACTCAGGAGAAACGTTTCCTTGAAACTGCTCTGCTGTGCGTTCGTTCACCTAAGAGAGTTGAATCTATGTTGAGATTCAGCGAGTCAGAAACACGTTTCTTCTAGGAGGTTCGTTGGGATATTCCCGAGTGAATGGGACCATAGGCTGTACAGAGAAATATCTGCCTCTAAAACCAAAAGTGTGCTATCAAACTGAATGGTTGTCAATGTGTGCATTCAACTGACAGAGTTAAACTCACGTGTGGATTCAGCGGTTTGCAAACCCTTTCTGTGCAGAATCCCAAAACCGGTATTTCCAGCCCAATGCCGGCATACGTACTAAACAGCAGGAAACTTCGTCTAAGACTGAGGAGAAACGTTTCCATGAAACTGCTCTGCTGTGCCTTCGTTCACCTAAGAGAGTTGAATCTATGTTGAGATTCAGCGAGTCAGAAACACGTTTCTTCTAGGAGGTGCGTTGGGATATTCCCGAGTGAATGGGACCATAGGCTGTACAGAGAAATATCTGCTTCTAAATCCAAAAGTGTGCTATCAAACTGAATGGTTGTCAATGTGTGCATTCAACTGACAGAGTTAAACTCACGTGTGGATTCAGCGGTTTGCAAACCCTTTCTGTGCAGAATCCCAAAACCGGTATGTCCAGCCCCATGCCGGCATCCGTACTAAACAGCAGGAAACTTCGTCTAAGACTCAGGAGCAACGTTTCCTTGAAACTGCTCTGCTGTGCGTTCGTTCACCTAAGAGAGTTGAATCGATGTTGAGATTCAGCGAGTCAGAAACACATTTCTTCTAGGAGCTGCGTTGGGATATTCCCGAGTGAATGGGACCATAGGCTGTACAGAGAAATATCTGCTTCTAAAACCAAAAGTGTGCTATCTAAGTGAATGGTTGTCAATGTGTGCATTCAACTGACAGAGTTAAATTCACGTGTGGATTCAGCGGTTTGCAAACCCTTTCTGTGCAGAATCCCAAAACCGGTATTTCCAGCCCAATGCCGGCATACGTACTAAACAGCAGGAAACTTCGTCTAAAACTCAGGAGAAACGTTTCCTTGAAACTGCTCTGCTGTGCGTTCGTTCACCTAAGAGAGTTGAATCTATGTTGAGATTCAGCGAGTCAGAAACACGTTTCTTCTAGGAGGTGCGTTGGGATATTCCCGAGTGAATGGGACCATAGGCTGTACAGAGAAATATCTGCTCCTACAACCAAAAGTGTGCTATCAAACTGAATGGTTGTCAATGTGTGCATTCAACTGACAGAGTTAAACTCACGTTTGGATTCAGCGGTTTACAAACCCTTTCTGTGCAGGATCCCAAAACCGGTAATACCAGCTCAATGCCGGCATCCGTACTAAACAGCAGGAAACTTCGTCTAAAACTCAGGAGAAACGTTTCCTTGAAACTGCTCTGCTGTGCGCTCGTTCACCTAAGAGAGTTGAATCTATGTTGAGATTCAACGAGTCAGAAACACGTTTCTTCTAGGAGGTGCGTTGGGATATTCCCGAGTGAATGGGACCATAGGCTGTACAGAGAAATATCTGCTTCTAAATCCAAAAGTGTGCTATCAAACTGAATGGTTGTCAATGTGTGCATTCAACTGACAGAGTTAAACTCACATGTGGATTCAGCGGTTTGCAAACCCTTTCTGTGCAGAATCCCAAAACCGGTATGTCCAGCCCCATGCCGGCATACGTACTAAACAGCAGGAAACTTCGTCTAAAACTCAGGAGAAACGTTTCCTTGAAACTGCTCTGCTGTGCGTTCGTTCACCTAAGAGAGTTGAATCTATGTTGAGATTCAGCGAGTCAGGAACACGTTTCTTCTAGGAGCTGCGTTGGGATATTCCCGAGTGAATGGGACCATAGGCTGTACAGAGAAATATCTGCTTCTAAAACCAAAAGTGTGCTATCAAACTGAATGGTTGTCAATGTGTGCATTCAACTGACAGAGTTAAACTCACGTGTGGATTCAGCGGTTTGCAAACCCTTTCTGTGCAGAATCCCAAAACCGGTATTTCCAGCCCAATGCCGGCATACGTACTAAACAGCAGGAAACTTCGTCTAAAACTCAGGAGCAACGTTTCCTTGAAACTGCTCTGCTGTGCGTTCGTTCACCTAAGAGAGTTGAATCTATGTTGAGATTCAGCGAGTCAGAAACACGTTTCTTCTAGGAGCTGCGTTGGGATATTCCCGAGTGAATGGGACCATAGGCTGTACAGAGAAATATCTGCTTCTCAAACCAAAACGGAGCTATCTAAGTGAATGGTTGTCAATGTGTGCATTCAACTGACAGAGTTAAACTCACGTGTCGATTCAGCGGTTTGCAAACCCTTTCTGTGCAGAATCCCAAAACCGGTATTTCCAGCCCAATGCCGGCATACGTACTAAACAGCAGGAAACTTCGTCTAAAACTCAGGAGAAACGTTTCCTTGAAACTGCTCTGCTGTGCGTTCGTTCACCTAAGAGAGTTGAATCTATGTTGAGATTCAGCGAGTCAGAAACACGTTTCTTCTAGGAGCTGCGTTGGGATATTCCCGAGTGAATGGGACCATAGGCTGTACAGAGAAATATCTGCTTCTAAAACCAAAAGTGTGCTATCAAACTGAATGGTTGTCAATGTGTGCATTCAACTGACAGAGTTAAACTCACGTGTGGATTCAGCGGTTTGCAAACCCTTTCTGTGCAGAATCCCAAAACCGGTATTTCCAGCCCAATGCCGGCATACGTACTAAACAGCAGGAAATTTCGTCTAAAACTCAGGAGAAACGTTTCCTTGAAACTGCTCTGCTGTGCGTTCGTTCACCTAAGAGAGTTGAATCTATGTTGAGATTCAGCGAGTCAGAAACACGTTTCTTCTAGGAGCTGCGTTGGGATATTCCCGAGTGAATGGGACCATAGGCTGTACAGAGAAATATCTGCTTCTAAAACCAAAAGTGTGCTATCAAACTGAATGGTTGTCAATGTGTGCATTCAACTGACAGAGTTAAACTCACGTGTGGATTCAGCGGTTTGCAAACCCTTTCTGTGCAGAATCCCAAAACCGGTATTTCCAGCCCAATGCCGGCATACGTACTAAACAGCAGGAAATTTCGTCTAAAACTCAGGAGAAACGTTTCCTTGAAACTGCTCTGCTGTGCGTTCGTTCACCTAAGAGAGTTGAATCTATGTTGAGATTCAGCGAGTCAGAAACACGTTTCTTCTAGGAGCTGCGTTGGGATATTCCCGAGTGAATGGGACCATAGGCTGTACAGAGAAATATCTGCTTCTAAAACCAAACGGAGCTATCTAAGTGAATGGTTGTCAATGTGTGCATTCAACTGACAGAGTTAAACTCACGTGTGGATTCAGCGGTTTGCAAACCATTTCTGTGCAGAATCCCAAAACCGGTATTTCCAGCCCAATGCCGGCATTCGTACTAAACAGCAGGAAACTTCGTCTAAAACTCAGGAGAAACGTTTCCTTGAAACTGCTCTGCTGTGCGTTCGTTCACCTAAGAGAGTTGAATCTATGTTGAGATTCAGCGAGTCAGAAACACGTTTCTTCTAGGAGCTGCGTTGGGATATTCCCGAGTGAATGGGACCATAGGCTGTACAGAGAAATATCTGCTTCTAAAACCAAAAGTGTGCTATCAAACTGAATGGTTGTCAATGTGTGCATTCAACTGACAGAGTTAAACTCACGTGTGGATTCAGCGGTTTGCAAACCCTTTCTGTGCAGAATCCCAAAACCGGTATTTCCAGCCCAATGCCGGCATACGTACTAAACAGCAGGAAACTTCGTCTAAAACTCAGGAGAAACGTTTCCTTGAAACTGCTCTGCTGTGCGTTCTTTCACCTAAGAGAGTTGAATCTATGTTGAGATTCAGCGAGTCAGAAACACGTTTCTTCTAGGAGCTACGTTGGGATATTCCCGAGTGAATGGGACCATAGGCTGTACAGAGAAATATCTGCTTCTAAAACCAAAACGGAGCTATCTAACTGAATGGTTGTCAATGTGTGCATTCAACTGACAGAGTTAAACTCACGTGTGGATTCAGCGGTTTGCAAACCCTTTCTGTGCAGAATCCCAAAACCGGTATTTCCAGCCCAATGCCGGCATACGTACTAAACAGCAGGAAACTTCGTCTAAAACTCAGGAGAAACGTTTCCTTGAAACTGCTCTGCTGTGCGTTCGTTCACCTAAGAGAGTTGAATCTATGTTGAGATTCAGCGAGTCAGAAACACGTTTCTTCTTGGAGCTGCGTTGGGATATTACCGAGTGAATGGGACCATAGGCTGTACAGAGAAATATCTGCTCCTACAACCAAAAGGGTGGTATCTAACTGAATGGTTGTCAATGTGTGCATTCAACTGACAGAGTTAAACTCACGTTTGGATTCAGCGGTTTACAAACCCTTTCTGTGCAGGATCCCAAAACCGGTAATACCAGCTCAATGCCGGCATCCGTACTAAACAGCAGGAAACTTCGTCTAAAACTCAGGAGAAACGTTTCCTTGAAACTGCTCTGCTGTGCGTACGTTCACCTAAGAGAATTGAATCTATGTTGAGATTCAACGAGTCAGAAACACGTTTCTTCTAGGAGGTGCGTTGGGATATTCCCGAGTGAATGGGACCATAGGCTGTACAGAGAAATATCTGCTTCTAAATCCAAAAGTGTGCTATCAAACTGAATGGTGGTCAATGTGTGCATTCAACTGACAGAGTTAAACTCACATGTGGATTCAGCGGTTTGCAAACCCTTTCTGTGCAGAATCCCAAAACCGGTATTTCCAGCCCAATGCCGGCATACGTACTAAACAGCAGGAAACTTCGTCTAAAACTCAGGAGAAACGTTTCCTTGAAACTGCTCTGCTATGCGTTCGTTCACCTAAGAGAGTTGAATCTATGTTGAGATTCAGCGAGTCAGAAACACGTTTCTTCTTGGAGCTGCGTTGGGATATTACCGAGTGAATGGGACCATAGGCTGTACAGAGAAATATCTGCTCCTACAACCAAAAGGGTGGTATCTAACTGAATGGTTGTCAATGTGTGCATTCAACTGACAGAGTTAAACTCACGTTTGGATTCAGCGGTTTACAAACCCTTTCTGTGCAGGATCCCAAAACCGGTAATACCAGCTCAATGCCGGCATCCGTACTAAACAGCAGGAAACTTCGTCTAAAACTCAGGAGAAACGTTTCCTTGAAACTGCTCTGCTGTGCGTTCGTTCACCTAAGAGAATTGAATCTATGTTGAGATTCAACGAGTCAGAAACACGTTTCTTCTAGGAGGTGCGTTGGGATATTCCCGAGTGAATGGGACCATAGGCTGTACAGAGAAATATCTGCTTCTAAATCCAAAAGTGTGCTATCAAACTGAATGGTTGTCAATGTGTGCATTCAACTGACAGAGTTAAACTCACATGTGGATTCAGCGGTTTGCAAACCCTTTCTGTGCAGAATCCCAAAACCGGTATGTCCAGCCCAATGCCGGCATACGTACTAAACAGCAGGAAACTTCGTCTAAAACTCAGGAGAAACGTTTCCATGAAACTGCTCTGCTGTGCGTTCGTTCAGCTAAGAGAGTTGAATCTATGTTGAGATTCAGCGAGTCAGAAACACGTTTCTTCTTGGAGCTGCGTTGGGATATTCCCGAGTGAATGGGACCTTAGGCTGTACAGAGAAATATCTGCTTCTAAAACCAAAAGTGTGCTATCAAACTGAATGGTTGTCAATGTGTGCATTCAACTGACAGAGTTAAACTCACGTGTGGATTCAGCGGTTTGCAAACCCTTTCTGTGCAGAATCCCAAAACCGGTATTTCCAGCCCAATGCCGGCATACGTACTAAACAACAGGAAACTTCGTCTAAAACTCAGGAGAAACGTTTCCTTGAAACTGCTCTGCTGTGCGTTCGTTCACCTAAGAGAGTTGAATCTATGTTGAGATTCAACGAGTCAGAAACACATTTCTTCTAGGAGCTGCGTTGGGATATTCCCGAGTGAATGGGACCATAGGCTGTACAGAGAAATATCTGCTTCTAAAACCAAAACGGAGCTATCTAAGTGAATGGTTGTCAATGTGTGCATTCAACTGACAGAGTTAAACTCACGTGTGGATTCAGCGGTTTGCAAACCCTTTCTTTGCAGAATCCCAAAACCGGTATTTCCAGCCCAATGCCGGCATACGTACTAAACAGCAGGAAACTTCGTCTAAAACTCAGGAGAAACGTTTCCTTGAAACTGCTCTGCTGTGCGTTCGTTCACCTAAGAGAGTTGAATCTATGTTGAGATTCAGCGAGTCAGAAACACGTTTCTTCTAGGAGCTGCGTTGGGATATTCCCGAGTGAATGGGACCATAGGCTGTACAGAGAAATATCTGCTCCTACAACCAAAAGGGTGGTATCTAACTGAATGGTTGTCAATGTGTGCATTCAACTGACAGAGTTAAACTCACGTTTGGATTCAGCGGTTTACAAACCCTTTCTGTGCAGGATCCCAAAACCGGTAATACCAGCTCAATGCCGGCATCCGTACTAAACAGCAGGAAACTTCGTCTAAAACTCAGGAGAAACGTTTCCTTGAAACTGCTCTGCTGTGCGTTCGTTCACCTAAGAGAGTTGAATCTATGTTGAGATTCAACGAGTCAGAAACACGTTTCTTCTAGGAGGTGCGTTGGGATATTCCCGAGTGAATGGGACCATAGGCTGTACAGAGAAATATCTGCTTCTAAATCCAAAAGTGTGCTATCAAACTGAATGGTTGTCAATGTGTGCATTCAACTGACAGAGTTAAACTCACGTGTGGATTCAGCGGTTTGCAAACCCTTTCTGTGCAGAATCCCAAAACCGGTATTTCCAGCCCAATGCCGGCATACGTACTAAACAGCAGGAAACTTCGTCTAAAACTCAGGAGAAAGGTTTCCTTGAAACTGCTCTGCTGTGCGTACGTTCACCTATGAGAGTTGAATCTATGTTGAGATTCAGCGAGTCAGAAACACGTTTCTTCTAGGAGCTGCGTTGGGATATTCCCGAGTGAATGGGACCATAGGCTGTACAGAGAAATATCTGCTTCTAAAACCAAACGGAGCTATCTAAGTGAATGGTTGTCAATGTGTGCATTCAACTGACAGAGTTAAACTCACGTGTGGATTCAGCGGTTTGCAAACCATTTCTGTGCAGAATCCCAAAACCGGTATTTCCAGCCCAATGCCGGCATTCGTACTAAACAGCAGGAAACTTCGTCTAAAACTCAGGAGAAACGTTTCCTTGAAACTGCTCTGCTGTGCGTTCGTTCACCTAAGAGAGTTGAATCTATGTTGAGATTCAGCGAGTCAGAAACACGTTTCTTCTAGGAGCTGCGTTGGGATATTCCCGAGTGAATGGGACCATAGGCTGTACAGAGAAATATCTGCTTCTAAAACCAAAAGTGTGCTATCAAACTGAATGGTTGTCAATGTGTGCATTCAACTGACAGAGTTAAACTCACGTGTGGATTCAGCGGTTTGCAAACCCTTTCTGTGCAGAATCCCAAAACCGGTATTTCCCGCCCAATGCCGGCATACGTACTAAACAGCAGGAAACTTCGTCTAAAACTCAGGAGAAACGTTTCCTTGAAACTGCTCTGCTGTGCGTTCGTTCACCTAAGAGAGTTGAATCTATGTTGAGATTCAGCGAGTCAGAAACACGTTTCTTCTAGGAGCTGCGTTGGGATATTCCCGAGTGAATGGGACCATAGGCTGTACAGAGAAATATCTGCTTCTAAAACCAAAACGGAGCTATCTAAGTGAATGGTTGTCAATGTGTGCATTCAACTGACAGAGTTAAACTCACGTGTGGATTCAGCGGTTTTCAAACCCTTTCTGTGCAGAATCCCAAAACCGGTATTTCCAGCCCAATGCCGGCATACGTACTAAACAGCAGGAAACTTCGTCTAAAACTCAGGAGAAACGTTTCCTTGAAACTGCTCTGCTGTGCGTTCGTTCACCTAAGAGAGTTGAATCTATGTTGAGATTCAGCGAGTCAGAAACACGTTTCTTCTAGGAGCTGCGTTGGGATATTCCCGAGTGAATGGGACCATAGGCTGTACAGAGAAATATCTGCTCCTACAACCAAAAGGGTGGTATCTAACTGAATGGTTGTCAATGTGTGCATTCAACTGACAGAGTTAAACTCACGTTTGGATTCAGCGGTTTACAAACCCTTTCTGTGCAGGATCCCAAAACCGGTAATACCAGCTCAATGCCGGCATCCGTACTAAACAGCAGGAAACTTCGTCTAAAACTCAGGAGAAACGTTTCCTTGAAACTGCTCTGCTGTGCGTTCGTTCACCTAAGAGAGTTGAATCTATTTTGAGATTCAACGAGTCAGAAACACGTTTCTTCTAGGAGCTGCGTTGGGATATTCCCGAGTGAATGGGACCATAGGCTGTACAGAGAAATATCTGCTTCTAAATCCAAAAGTGTGCTATCAAACTGAATGGTTGTCAATGTGTGCATTCAACTGACAGAGTTAAACTCACGTGTGGATTCAGCGGTTTGCAAACCCTTTCTGTGCAGAATCCCAAAACCGGTATGTCCAGCCCAATGCCGGCATACGTACTAAACAGCAGGAAACTTCGTCTAAAACTCAGGAGAAACGTTTCCTTGAAACTGCTCTGCTGTGCGTTCGTTCACCTAAGAGAGTTGAATCTATGTTGAGATTCAGCGAGTCAGAAACACGTTTCTTCTAGGAGCTGCGTTGGGATATTCCCGAGTGAATGGGACCATAGGCTGTACAGAGAAATATCTGCTTCTAAAACCAAAAGTGTGCTATCAAACTGAATGGTTGTCAATGTGTGCATTCAACTGACAGAGTTAAACTCACGTGTGGATTCAGCGGTTTGCAAACCCTTTCTGTGCAGAATCCCAAAACCGGTATTTCCAGCCCAATGCTGGCATACGTACTAAACAGCAGGAAACTGAGGGGGATCCAAGATGGCCGCTTAGGAGGAACTCGGGAATGCAGCTCCGAGAGAAAGCACAGAGGGTGAGTGGACGCCGTATTTCCAGACTGATTTTTACTGCCCACAGACCAGGAGATTCACACGCAGAGAAGCCACACGGGTCGCCAGCGCTGCTGGCGCCGCTGGCTTGAACAGCGCAGCCGCTGGGCCGGCACCCTGAGGCAACGGCTCACTCTACAAAGTGAGAGAGTCTGAGTCCCCTATAAGCCAGCAAGGGGAGCTGAAACGGGGAGCCAGGCCAGCGCCACGAATCTCAGAGCCGCGGCTTTAGCCAACGCAGCGGCTCCGGAGGCAGATCAGATGAGACGGTGTCCCCTCTTATCCAGCAAGAAGACCTGAAACACAACTGAAACCGGGACGGTCCAGCTCTGTGGAGGAGGGGCGTTCTCCATAGGCACCCTGCTGTTCCCAGGGCAATCTAACAAGGCAATCCGCCACTACAGAGACTCCGTCACTACAGGGGCGGGCCAACATCGCGGAAGCAGTTCTAACTACACCCAGAAGTTCACACGGAAGCTGGGTGGAGCCCACAGCAGCTTAGCGAAGCCTCTGCAAACTGAGTGTGACTAGGCTGCCACCTTGTGGGCAGGGAAAACAGCAACCGCACAGGGGAACATCATAAAAACGTTAACTCCCTGGGACAGAACACCTGGGGGGAAGAGCAGGGGGTTTATGAGTTCTGCCACAGCAGACTTAAAATTACCAAAATCAGAAAGACAACAACTACAAAGTCAACAGGTGGATAAATCCACAAAGATGGGAAGAAACCAGCGCAAAAAGGATGAAAACACCCAAAACCAGAACACTTCTCCTCCTACAAAGGATCACAACTCCTCACCAGCAAGGGAACAAGACTGGATGGAGAATGAGTGTGATGAAATGACAGAATCAGCTTTCAGAAAGTGGATAATAAGAAACTTCCGTGAGCTAAAAGAACATGTTCTAACCCAATGCAAAGAAACTAAGAACCTTGAAAAAAGACTTGACGAAATGCTAACAAGAATGGACAACTTAGAGAGGAATATGAGCGAATTGATGGAGCTGAAAAACACAACACGAGAACTTCGTGAAGCATGCACAAGTTTCAACAGCCGAATTGACCAAGCAGAAGAAAGGATATCAGAGGTCGAAGATCAACTCAATGAAATAAAACGAGAAGGCAAGATTAGAGAAAACAGGGTAAAAAGGAATGAACAAAGTCAACAAGAAATATGGGACTATGTGAAAAGACCTAATCTACGATTGATAGGTGTACCTGAATGTGACGAAGAGAATGCATCCAAGCTGGAAAATACTCTTCAGGATATTATCCAGGAAAACTTCCCCAACCTAACAAGGCAGGCCAAGATTCAAGTCCAGGAAATACAGAGAACACCACAAAGATACTCCTCTAGAAGAGCAACCCCAAGACACATAATCATCAGATTCACCAGGGTTGAAATGAAGGAGAAAATACTAAGGGCAGCCAGAGAGAAAGGTCGGGTTACCTACAAAGGGAAGCCCATCAGACTCACTGCAGATCTCTCAGCAGAAACCCTACAGGCCAGAAGAGAGTGGGGGCCGATATTCAACATCCTTAAGGAAAAGAACTTTCAACCCAGAATTTCGTATCCAGCCAAACTAAGCTTCATAAGTGAAGGAAAAATAAAATCCTTTGTGAACAAGCAAGAACTCAGAGAGTTCATCACCACCAGACCAGCTCTACAAGAGCTCCTGAAGGAGGCACTACACATAGAAAAGAACAACCAGTACCAGCCACTCCAAAAACACACGAAAAGGTAAAGAGCATCAACACAATGAAGAATCTGCATCAACCAAAGGGCAAAACAGCCACCTAGCACCAAAATGACAGGATCGAATTCACACATAACAATATTAACCCTAAATGTAAACGGACTAAATGCCCCAATCAAAAGACACAGACTGGCAAATTGGATAAAAAGCCAAAACCCATCAGTGTGCTGTATCCAGGAAACCCATCTCGCATGCAAGGATACACAAAGGCTCAAAATAAAGGGATGGAGGAAGATTTACCAAGCAAATGGAGAGCAAAAAAAAGCAGGAGTTGCAATTCTCATCTCTGATAAAATAGACTTTAAAGCAACAAAGATCAAAAGAGACAAAGAAGGACATTACATAATGGTAAAAGGATCAATGCAGCAAGAAGAGCTAACGATCCTAAATATATATGCACCTAATACAGGAGCACCCAGATACATAAGGCAAGTTCTTAAAGACTTACAAAGAGACTTAGACTCCCACACAATAATAGTGGGAGACTTCAACACACCATTGTCAATATTAGACAGATCAACGAGACAGAAAATTAACAAGGATATCCAGGACTTGAACTCAGACCTGGAACAAGCAAACCTAATAGACATTTACAGAACTCTCCACCCCAAATCCACAGAATACACATTCTTCTCAGCACCACATCACACCTACTCTAAAATTGACCACATAATTGGAAGTAAATCACTCCTCAGCAAATGCAAAAGAACGGAAACCATAACAAACAGTCTCTCAGACCACAGTGCAATCAAGTTAGAACTCAGAATTCAGAAACCAACCCAGAACCGCACAGCCTCATGGAAAATGAACAACTTTTTCCTGAATGTTGACTGGATAAACAATGAAATGAAGGCAGAAATAAAGACGTTCTTCGAAACCAACGAGAATGAAGACACCACATACCAGAATCTCTGGGACACATTTAAAGCAGTCTCTAGAGGAAAATATATAGCAATAAGTGCCCACATGAGAAGAAAGGAGAGATCTAAAATTGACACCCTATCGTCAAAATTGAAAGAGCTAGAGGAGCAAGATCAAAAAAACTCAAAACCTAGCAGAAGACAAGAAATAACTAAGATCAAAGCAGAATTGAAGGAGATAGAGATACGAAAAACCCTTCAAAAAATCAATAAATCCAGGAGCTGGTTTTTTGAAAAGATCAACAAAATAGACAGACCACTAGCCAGACTAATAAAAAAGAAAAGAGAGAATAATCAAATAGATGCAATAAAAAATGACAAAGGGGATATCACCACAGATTCCACAGAAATTCAAACCATCATCAGAGATTATTACAAACAACTCTATGCACATAAATTAGAAAACCTGGAGGAAATGGATAAATTCCTGGACAGCTGCCTCCTCCCAAGCCTAAACCAGGAAGAAGCCGAAACCCTGAATAGACCAATAACAAGGTCTGAAGTCAAGGCAGCAATTAAGAGCCTACCACCCAAAAAAAGCCCAGGTCCAGATGGGTTCACAGCCGAATTCTACCAGACATACAAAGAGGAACTGATACCATTCATACTGAAACTATTCCAAATAATCCAAAAAGAGGGAATCCTTCCCAAATCATTTTATGAGACCAACATCATCCTAATACCAAAACCTGGCAGAGACTCAACAAGAAAAGAAAACTACAGGCCAATATCCATGATGAACATAGATGCAAAAATCTTCAATAAAATAATGGCAAGCCGATTACAACAGCACATCAAAAAGCTTATCCACCATGATCAAGTAGGATTCATCCCGGGGATGCAAGGCTGGTTCAATATACGCAAGTCTATAAATGTAATTCACCACATAAACAGAACCAAAGACAAAAACCACATGATTATCTCAATCGATGCAGAGAAGGCCTTCGACAAAATTCAACAGCCCTTTATGCTAAAAACCCTCAATAAACTAGGTATCGATGGAACGTATCTCAAAATAATAAAAGCTATTTACGACAAACCGACAGCCAATATCATACTGAACGGGCAAAAACTGGAAGCATTCCCTTTGAAATCTGGCACTAGACAAGGATGCCCTCTCTCACCACTCCTATTCAATATAGTACTGGAAGTTCTAGCCAGAGCAATCAGGCAAGAAAAAGAAATAAAGGGTATTCAATTAGGAAAGGAGGAAGTCAAATTATCTCTATTTGCAGACGACATGATTGTATATCTAGAAGACCCCCTCATCTCAGCCCAAAAGCTCCTGAAACTGATAAGCAACTTCAGCAAAGTCTCAGGATACAAAATCAATGTGCAAAAATCACAAGCATTCCTATACACCAATAACAGACTTAAAGAGAGCCAAATCAAGAACGAACTGCCATTCACAATTGCTACAAAGAGAATAAAATACCTAGGAATACAACTAACAAGAAATGTAAAGGACCTCTTCAAGGAGAACTACAAATCACTGCTCAACGAAATAAGAGAGGACACAAACAGATGGAGAAACATTCCATGTTCATGGTTAGGAAGAATTAATATCGTGAAAATGGCCATACTGCCCAAAGTAATATACAGATTCAATGCTATCCCCATCAAGCTACCAATGACCTTCTTCACAGAACTGGAAAAAACCACCTTAAACTTCATATGGAACCAAAAGAGAGCCCGCATAGCCAAGTCAATTCTAAGCAAAAAGAACAAAGCAGGAGGCATCACACTACCAGACATCAAACTCTACTACAAGTCTACAGTAATCAAAACAGCATGGTACTGGTACCAAAACAGAGATATAGACCAATGGAACAGAACAGAGGCGTCGGAGGCGACACAACATATCTACAACCACCCAATCTTTGACAAACCTGATAAAAACAAGCAATGGGGAAAGGATTCCCTGTTCAATAAGTGGTGTTGGGAAAACTGGCTAGCCATATGCAGAAAGCAGAAACTGGACCCCTTCCTGACACCTTACACTAAAATTGACTCCAGATGGATTAAAGACTTAAACATAAGACCTAACACCATAAAATCACTAGAAGGAAACCTAGGCAAAACCATTCAGGACATAGGCGTAGGCAAGGACTTCATGACCAAAACACCAAAAGCATTGGCAACAAAAGCCAAAATAGACAAATGGGACCTAATCAAACTCCACAGCTTCTGCACGGCAAAAGAAACAGTCAATAGAGTGAATCGGCAACCAACAGAATGGGAAAAAATTTTTGCAGCCTACCCATCTGACAAAGGGCTGATATCCAGAATTTACAACGAGCTAAAAAAGATTTACAAGAAAAAAACAAACAAGCCCATTCAAAAGTGGGCGAAGGATATGAACAGATACTTTACAAAAGAAGACATACATGAGGCCAACAAGCATATGAAAAAATGCTCATCATCACTGGCCATTAGAGAAATGCAAATCAAAACTACATTGAGATACCATCTCACACCAGTTAGAATGGCAATCATTAAAAAATCTGGAGACAACAGATGCTGGAGAGGATGTGGAGAAATAGGAACACTTTTACACTGTTGGTGGGAGTGTAAATTAGTTCAACCATTGTGGAAAACAGTGTGGCGATTCCTCAAGGACCTAGAAATAGAAATTCCATTTGACCCAGCAATCCCATTACTGGGCATATATCCAAAGGATTATAAATCGTTCTACTATAAGGACACATGCACACGAATGTTCATAGCAGCACAGTTTACAATAGCAAAGACCTGGAACCAACCCAAATGCCCATCGATGATAGACTGGACAGGAAAAATGTGGCACATATACACCATGGAATATTATGCAGCCATTAAAAACGAGGAGTTCGCGTCCTTTGTAGGGACATGGATGAACCTGGAAACCATCATTCTCAGCAAACTGACACAAGAACACAAAATCAAACACCACATGTTCTCACTCATAGGCGGGTGTTGAACAAGGAGAACATATGGACACAGGGAGGGGAGCACTATACATGGGGGTCTGTTGTGAGGGAGTGGGGGGGACAGCGGGGGGGTGGGGAATTGGGGAGGGATAGCATGGGGAGAAATGCCAGATATGGGTGAAGGGGAGGAAGGCAGCAAATCACACTGCCACGTATGCACCTATGCAACAACCTTGCATGTTTTTCACATGTACCCCAAAACCTAAAATGCAATAAATAAATAAATAAATAAATAAAAAAGAAAGGCAAAAAGAAAAGAAAACCAGGAAAAATAGAGACGGTAAATATTCATATGACTGTAACTGCAATGGAGTGATTGAAATGATCTTGCTCATGTCTGAATAGTTTCTACCTAAAATTAAACCAATGCTATAAAAATAAAAAAATAAAAAAATAAAAAAAAAAAAAAAAAAAAAAAACAAAAATAAACAGCAGGAAACTTCGTCTAAAACTCAGGAGCAACGTTTCCTTGAAACTGCTCTGCTGTGCGTTCTTTCACCTAAGAGAGTTGAATCTATGTTGAGATTCAGCGAGTCAGAAACACGTTTCTTCTAGGAGCTGCGTTGGGATATTCCCGAGTGAATGGGACCATAGGCTGTACAGAGAAATATCTGCTTCTAAAACCAAAACGGAGCTATCTAAGTGAATGGTTGTCAATGTGTGCATTCAACTGACAGAGTTAAACTCACGTGTGGATTCAGCGGTTTGCAAACCCTTTCTGTGCAGAATCCCAAAACCGGTATTTCCAGCCCAATGCCGGCATACGTACTAAACAGCAGGAAACTTCGTCTAAAACTCAGGAGAAACGTTTCCTTGAAACTGCTCTGCTGTGCGTTCGTTCACCTAAGAGAGTTGAATCTATGTTGAGATTCAGCGAGTCAGAAACACGTTTCTTCTAGGAGCTGCGTTGGGATATTCCCGAGTGAATGGGACCATAGGCTGTACAGAGAAATATCTGCTTCTAAAACCAAAAGTGTGCTATCAAACTGAATGGTTGTCAATGTGTGCATTCAACTGACAGAGTTAAACTCACGTGTGGATTCAGCGGTTTGCAAACCCTTTCTGTGCAGAATCCCAAAACCGGTATTTTCAGCCCAATGCCGGCATACGTACTAAACAGCAGGAAATTTCGTCTAAAACTCAGGAGAAACGTTTCCTTGAAACTGCTCTGCTGTGCGTTCGTTCACCTAAGAGAGTTGAATCTATGTTGAGATTCAGCGAGTCAGAAACACGTTTCTTCTAGGAGCTGCGTTGGGATATTCCCGAGTGAATGGGACCATAGGCTGTACAGAGAAATATCTGCTTCTAAAACCAAACGGAGCTATCTAAGTGAATGGTTGTCAATGTGTGCATTCAACTGACAGAGTTAAACTCACGTGTGGATTCAGCGGTTTGCAAACCATTTCTGTGCAGAATCCCAAAACCGGTATTTCCAGCCCAATGCCGGCATTCGTACTAAACAGCAGGAAACTTCGTCTAAAACTCAGGAGAAACGTTTCCTTGAAACTGCTCTGCTGTGCGTTCGTTCACCTAAGAGAGTTGAATCTATGTTGAGATTCAGCGAGTCAGAAACACGTTTCTTCTAGGAGCTGCGTTGGGATATTCCCGAGTGAATGGGACCATAGGCTGTACAGAGAAATATCTGCTTCTAAAACCAAAAGTGTGCTATCAAACTGAATGGTTGTCAATGTGTGCATTCAACTGACAGAGTTAAACTCACGTGTGGATTCAGCGGTTTGCAAACCCTTTCTGTGCAGAATCCCAAAACCGGTATTTCCAGCCCAATGCCGGCATACGTACTAAACAGCAGGAAACTTCGTCTAAAACTCAGGAGAAACGTTTCCTTGAAACTGCTCTGCTGTGCGTTCTTTCACCTAAGAGAGTTGAATCTATGTTGAGATTCAGCGAGTCAGAAACACGTTTCTTCTAGGAGCTGCGTTGGGATATTCCCGAGTGAATGGGACCATAGGCTGTACAGAGAAATATCTGCTTCTAAAACCAAAACGGAGCTATCTAAGTGAATGGTTGTCAATGTGTGCATTCAACTGACAGAGTTAAACTCACGTGTGGATTCAGCGGTTTGCAAACCCTTTCTGTGCAGAATCCCAAAACCGGTATTTCCAGCCCAATGCCGGCATACGTACTAAACAGCAGGAAACTTCGTCTAAAACTCAGGAGAAACGTTTCCTTGAAACTGCTCTGCTGTGCGTTCGTTCACCTAAGAGAGTTGAATCTATGTTGAGATTCAGCGAGTCAGAAACACGTTTCTTCTTGGAGCTGCGTTGGGATATTACCGAGTGAATGGGACCATAGGCTGTACAGAGAAATATCTGCTCCTGCAACCAAAAGGGTGGTATCTAACTGAATGGTTGTCAATGTGTGCATTCAACTGACAGAGTTAAACTCACGTTTGGATTCAGCGGTTTACAAACCCTTTCTGTGCAGGATCCCAAAACCGGTAATACCAGCTCAATGCCGGCATCCGTACTAAACAGCAGGAAACTTCGTCTAAAACTCAGGAGAAACGTTTCCTTGAAACTGCTCTGCTGTGCGTTCGTTCACCTAAGAGAGTTGAATCTATGTTGAGATTCAACGAGTCAGAAACACGTTTCTTCTAGGAGGTGCGTTGGGATATTCCCGAGTGAATGGGACCATAGGCTGTACAGAGAAATATCTGCTTCTAAATCCAAAAGTGTGCTATCAAACTGAATGGTTGTCAATGTGTGCATTCAACTGACAGAGTTAAACTCACATGTGGATTCAGCGGTTTGCAAACCCTTTCTGTGCAGAATCCCAAAACCGGTATGTCCAGCCCAATGCCGGCATACGTACTAAACAGCAGGAAACTTCGTCTAAAACTCAGGAGAAACGTTTCCATGAAACTGCTCTGCTGTGCGTTCGTTCAGCTAAGAGAGTTGAATCTATGTTGAGATTCAGCGAGTCAGAAACACGTTTCTTCTTGGAGCTGCGTTGGGATATTCCCGAGTGAATGGGACCATAGGCTGTACAGAGAAATATCTGCTTCTAAAACCAAAAGTGTGCTATCAAACTGAATGGTTGTCAATGTGTGCATTCAACTGAAAGAGTTAAACTCACGTGTGGATTCAGCGGTTTGCAAACCCTTTCTGTGCAGAATCCCAAAACCGGTATTTCCAGCCCAATGCCGGCATACGTACTAAACAACAGGAAACTTCGTCTAAAACTCAGGAGAAACGTTTCCTTGAAACTGCTCTGCTGTGCGTTCGTTCACCTAAGAGAGTTGAATCTATGTTGAGATTCAACGAGTCAGAAACACGTTTCTTCTAGGAGCTGCGTTGGGATATTCCCGAGTGAATGGGACCATAGGCTGTACAGAGAAATATCTGCTTCTAAAACCAAAACGGAGCTATCTAAGTGAATGGTTGTCAATGTGTGCATTCAACTGACAGAGGTAAACTCACGTGTGGATTCAGCGGTTTGCAAACCCTTTCTGTGCAGAATCCCAAAACCGGTATTTCCAGCCCAATGCCGGCATACGTACTAAACAGCAGGAAACTTCGTCTAAAACTCAGGAGAAACGTTTCCTTGAAACTGCTCTGCTGTGCGTTCGTTCACCTAAGAGAGTTGAATCTATGTTGAGATTCAGCGAGTCAGAAACACGTTTCTTCTAGGAGCTGCGTTGGGATATTCCCGAGTGAATGGGACCATAGGCTGTACAGAGAAATATCTGCTCCTACAACCAAAAGGGTGGTATCTAACTGAATGGTTGTCAATGTGTGCATTCAACTGACAGAGTTAAACTCACGTTTGGATTCAGCGGTTTACAAACCCTTTCTGTGCAGGATCCCAAAACCGGTAATACCAGCTCAATGCCGGCATCCGTACTAAACAGCAGGAAACTTCCTCTAAAACTCAGGAGAAACGTTTCCTTGAAACTGCTCTGCTGTGCGTTCGTTCACCTAAGAGAGTTGAATCTATGTTGAGATTCAACGAGTCAGAAACACGTTTCTTCTAGGAGGTGCGTTGGGATATTCCCGAGTGAATGGGACCATAGGCTGTACAGAGAAATATCTGCTTCTAAATCCAAAAGTGTGCTATCAAACTGAATGGTTGTCAATGTGTGCATTCAACTGACAGAGTTAAACTCACGTGTGGATTCAGCGGTTTGCAAACCCTTTCTGTGCATAATCCCAAAACCGGTATGTCCAGCCCAATGCCGGCATACGTACTAAACAGCAGGAAACTTCGTCTAAAACTCAGGAGAAAGGTTTCCTTGAAACTGCTCTGCTGTGCGTTCGTTCACCTAAGAGAGTTGAAACTATGTTGAGATTCAGCGAGTCAGAAACACGTTTATGCTAGGAGCTGCGTTGGGATATTCCCGAGTGAATGGGACCATAGGCTGTACAGAGAAATATCTGCTTCTAAAACCAAAAGTGTGCTATCAAACTGAATGGTTGTCAATGTGTGCATTCAACTGACAGAGTTAAACTCACGTGTGGATTCAGCGGTTTGCAAACCCTTTCTGTGCAGAATCCCAAAACCGGTATTTCCAGCCCAATGCCGGCATACGTACTAAACAGCAGGAAACTTCGTCTAAAACTCAGGAGAAACGTTTCCTTGAAACTGCTCTGCTGTGCGTTCTTTCACCTAAGAGAGTTGAATCTATGTTGAGATTCAGCGAGTCAGAAACACGTTTCTTCTAGGAGCTGCGTTGGGATATTCCCGAGTGAATGGGACCATAGGCTGTACAGAGAAATATCTGCTTCTAAAACCGAAACGGAGCTATCTAAGTGAATGGTTGTCAATGTGTGCATTCAACTGACAGAGTTAAACTCACGTGTGGATTCAGCGGTTTGCAAACCCTTTCTGTGCAGAATCCCAAAACCGATATTTCCAGCCCAATGCCGGCATCCGTACTAAACAGCAGGAAACTTCGTCTAAAACTCAGGAGAAACGTTTCCTTGAAACTGCTCTGCTGTGCGTTCGTTCACCTAAGACAGTTGAATCTATGTTGAGATTCAGCGAGTCAGAAACACGTTTCTTCTAGGAGCTGCGTTGGGATATTCCCGAGTGAATGGGACCATAGGCTGTACAGAGAAATATCTGCTTCTAAAACCAAAACGGAGCTATCTAACTGAATCGTTGTGAATGTGTGCATTCAACTGACAGAGGTAAACTCACGTGTGGATTCAGCGGTTTGCAAACCCTTTCTGTTCAGAATCCCAAAACCGGTATTTCCAGCCCAATGCCGGCATCTGTACTAAACAGCAGGAAACTTCGTCTAAAACTCAGGAGAAACGTTTGCTTGAAACTGCTCTGCTGTGCGTTCGATCACCTAAGAGAGTTGAATCTATGTTGAGATTCAGCGAGTCAGAAACACGTTTTTTCTAGGAGGTGCGTTGGGATATTCCCGAGTGAATGGGACCATAGGCTGTACAGAGAAATGTCTGCTCCTACAACCAAAAGGGTGGTATCTAACTGAATGGTTGTCAATGTGTGCATTCAACTGACAGAGTTAAACTCACGTTTGGATTCAGCGGTTTACAAACCCTTTCTGTGCAGGATCCCAAAACCGGTAATACCAGCTCAATGCCGGCATCCGTACTAAACAGCAGGAAACTTCGTCTAAAACTCAGGAGAAACGTTTCCTTGAAACTGCTCTGCTGTGCGTTCGTTCACCTAAGAGAGTTGAATCTATGTTGAGATTCAACGAGTCAGAAACACGTTTCTTCTAGGAGGTGCGTTGGGATATTCCCGAGTGAATGGGACCATAGGCTGTACAGAGAAATATCTGCTTCTAAATCCAAAAGTGTGCTATCAAACTGAATGGTTGTCAATGTGTGCATTCAACTGACAGAGTTAAACTCACGTGTGGATTCAGCGGTTTGCAAACCCTTTCTGTGCAGAATCCCAAAACCGGTATGTCCAGCCCAATGCCGGCATACGTACTAAACAGCAGGAAACTTCGTCTAAAACTCAGGAGAAAGGTTTCCTTGAAACTGCTCTGCTGTGCGTTCGTTCACCTATGAGAGTTGAATCTATGTTGAGATTCAGCGAGTCAGAAACACGTTTCTTCTAGGAGCTGCGTTGGGATATTCCCGAGTGAATGGGACCATAGGCTGTACAGAGAAATATCTGCTTCTAAAACCAAAACGGAGCTATCTAACTGAATCGTTGTGAATGTGTGCATTCAACTGACAGAGTTAAACTCACGTGTGGATTCAGCGGTTTGCAAACCCTTTCTGTGCAGAATCCCAAAACCGGTATTTCCAGCCCAATGCCGGCATACGTACTAAACAGTAGGAAACTTCGTCTAAAACTCAGGAGAAACGTTTCCTTGAAACTGCTCTGCTGTGCGTTCGTTCACCTAAGAGAGTTGAATCTATGTTGAGATTCAGCGAGTCAGAAACACGTTTCTTCTAGGAGCTGCGTTGGGATATTCCCGAGTGAATGGGACCATTGGCTGTACAGAGAAATATCTGCTCCTACAACCAAAAGGGTGGTATCTAACTGAATGGTTGTCAATGTGTGCATTCAACTGACAGAGTTAAACTCACGTTTGGATTCAGCGGTTTACAAACCCTTTCTGTGCAGGATCCCAAAACCGGTAATACCAGCTCAATGCCGGCATCCGTACTAAACAGCAGGAAACTTCGTCTAAAACTCAGGAGAAACGTTTCCTTGAAACTGCTCTGCTGTGCGTTCGTTCACCTAAGAGAGTTGAAACTATGTTGAGATTCAGCGAGTCAGAAACACGTTTATGCTAGGAGCTGCGTTGGGATATTCCCGAGTGAATGGGACCATAGGCTGTACAGAGAAATATCTGCTTCTAAAACCAAAAGTGTGCTATCAAACTGAATGGTTGTCAATGTGTGCATTCAACTGACAGAGTTAAACTCACGTGTGGATTCAGCGGTTTGCAAACCCTTTCTGTGCAGAATCCCAAAACCGGTATTTCCAGCCCAATGCCGGCATACGTACTAAACAGCAGGAAACTTCGTCTAAAACTCAGGAGAAACGTTTCCTTGAAACTGCTCTGCTGTGCGTTCTTTCACCTAAGAGAGTTGAATCTATGTTGAGATTCAGCGAGTCAGAAACACGTTTCTTCTAGGAGCTGCGTTGGGATATTCCCGAGTGAATGGGACCATAGGCTGTACAGAGAAATATCTGCTTCTAAAACCGAAACGGAGCTATCTAAGTGAATGGTTGTCAATGTGTGCATTCAACTGACAGAGTTAAACTCACGTGTGGATTCAGCGGTTTGCAAACCCTTTCTGTGCAGAATCCCAAAACCGATATTTCCAGCCCAATGCCGGCATCCGTACTAAACAGCAGGAAACTTCGTCTAAAACTCAGGAGAAACGTTTCCTTGAAACTGCTCTGCTGTGCGTTCGTTCACCTAAGAGAGTTGAATCTATGTTGAGATTCAGCGAGTCAGAAACACGTTTCTTCTAGGAGCTGCGTTGGGATATTCCCGAGTGAATGGGACCATAGGCTGTACAGAGAAATATCTGCTTCTAAAACCAAAACGGAGCTATCTAACTGAATCGTTGTGAATGTGTGCATTCAACTGACAGAGGTAAACTCACGTGTGGATTCAGCGGTTTGCAAACCCTTTCTGTTCAGAATCCCAAAACCGGTATTTCCAGCCCAATGCCGGCATCTGTACTAAACAGCAGGAAACTTCGTCTAAAACTCAGGAGAAACGTTTCCTTGAAACTGCTCTGCTGTGCGTTCGATCACCTAAGAGAGTTGAATCTATGTTGAGATTCAGCGAGTCAGAAACACGTTTTTTCTAGGAGGTGCGTTGGGATATTCCCGAGTGAATGGGACCATAGGCTGTACAGAGAAATGTCTGCTCCTACAACCAAAAGGGTGGTATCTAACTGAATGGTTGTCAATGTGTGCATTCAACTGACAGAGTTAAACTCACGTTTGGATTCAGCGGTTTACAAACCCTTTCTGTGCAGGATCCCAAAACCGGTAATACCAGCTCAATGCCGGCATCCGTACTAAACAGCAGGAAACTTCGTCTAAAACTCAGGAGAAACGTTTCCTTGAAACTGCTCTGCTGTGCGTTCGTTCACCTAAGAGAGTTGAAACTATGTTGAGATTCAGCGAGTCAGAAACACGTTTATGCTAGGAGCTGCGTTGGGATATTCCCGAGTGAATGGGACCATAGGCTGTACAGAGAAATATCTGCTTCTAACACCAAAACGGAGCTATCTAACTGAATGGTTGTCAATGTGTGCATTTAACTGACAGAGTTAAACTCACGTGTGGATTCAGCGGTTTGCAAACCCTTTCTGTGCAGAATCCCAAAACCGGTATTTCCAGCCCAATGCCGGCATCCGTACTAAACAGCAGGAAACTTCGTCTAAAACTCAGGAGAAACGTTTCCTTGAAACTGCTCTACTGTGCGTTCGATCACCTAAGAGAGTTGAATCTATGTTGAGATTCAGCGAGTCAGAAACACGTTTCTTCTAGGAGCTGCGTTGGGATATTCCCGAGTGAATGGGACCATAGGCTGTACAGAGAAATATCTGCTTCTAAAACCAAAACGGAGCTATCTAAGTGAATGGTTGTCAATGTGTGCATTCAACTGACAGAGTTAAACTCACGTGTGGATTCAGCGGTTTGCAAACCATTTCTGTGCAGAATCCCAAAACCGGTATGTCCAGCCCAATGCCGGCATCCGTACTAAACAGTAGGAAACTTCGTCTAAAACTCAGGAGAAACGTTTCCTTGAAGCTGCTCTGCTGTGCGTTCGTTCACCTAAGAGAGTGGAATCTATGTTGAGATTCAGCGAGTCAGAAACACGTTTCTTCTAGGAGCTGCGTTGGGATATTCCCGAGTGAATGGGACCATAGGCTGTACAGAGAAATATCTGCTCCTACAACCAAAAGGGTGGTATCTAACTGAATGGTTGTCAATGTGTGCATTCAACTGACAGAGTTAAACTCACGTTTGGATTCAGCGGTTTACAAACCCTTTCTGTGCAGGATCCCAAAACCGGTAATACCAGCTCAATGCCGGCATCCGTACTAAACAGCAGGAAACTTCGTCTAAAACTCAGGAGAAACGTTTCCTTGAAACTGCTCTGCTGTGCGTTCGTTCACCTAAGAGAGTTGAATCTATGTTGAGATTCAACGAGTCAGAAACACGTTTCTTCTAGGAGGTGCGTTGGGATATTCCCGAGTGAATGGGACCATAGGCTGTACAGAGAAATATCTGCTTCTAAATCCAAAAGTGTGCTATCAAACTGAATGGTTGTCAATGTGTGCATTCAACTGACAGAGTTAAACTCACGTGTGGATTCAGCGGTTTGCAAACCCTTTCTGTGCAGAATCCCAAAACCGGTATTTCCAGCCCAATGCCGGCATACGTACTAAACAGCAGGAAACTTCGTCTAAAACTCAGGAGAAAGGTTTCCTTGAAACTGCTCTGCTGTGCGTACGTTCACCTATGAGAGTTGAATCTATGTTGAGATTCAGCGAGTCAGAAACACGTTTCTTCTAGGAGCTGCGTTGGGATATTCCCGAGTGAATGGGACCATAGGCTGTACAGAGAAATATCTGCTTCTAAAACCAAACGGAGCTATCTAAGTGAATGGTTGTCAATGTGTGCATTCAACTGACAGAGTTAAACTCACGTGTGGATTCAGCGGTTTGCAAACCATTTCTGTGCAGAATCCCAAAACCGGTATTTCCAGCCCAATGCCGGCATTCGTACTAAACAGCAGGAAACTTCGTCTAAAACTCAGGAGAAACGTTTCCTTGAAACTGCTCTGCTGTGCGTTCGTTCACCTAAGAGAGTTGAATCTATGTTGAGATTCAGCGAGTCAGAAACACGTTTCTTCTAGGAGCTGCGTTGGGATATTCCCGAGTGAATGGGACCATAGGCTGTACAGAGAAATATCTGCTTCTAAAACCAAAAGTGTGCTATCAAACTGAATGGTTGTCAATGTGTGCATTCAACTGACAGAGTTAAACTCACGTGTGGATTCAGCGGTTTGCAAACCCTTTCTGTGCAGAATCCCAAAACCGGTATTTCCAGCCCAATGCCGGCATACGTACTAAACAGCAGGAAACTTCGTCTAAAACTCAGGAGAAACGTTTCCTTGAAACTGCTCTGCTGTGCGTTCGTTCACCTAAGAGAGTTGAATCTATGTTGAGATTCAGCGAGTCAGAAACACGTTTCTTCTAGGAGCTGCGTTGGGATATTCCCGAGTGAATGGGACCATAGGCTGTACAGAGAAATATCTGCTTCTAAAACCAAAACGGAGCTATCTAAGTGAATGGTTGTCAATGTGTGCATTCAACTGACAGAGTTAAACTCACGTGTGGATTCAGCGGTTTTCAAACCCTTTCTGTGCAGAATCCCAAAACCGGTATTTCCAGCCCAATGCCGGCATACGTACTAAACAGCAGGAAACTTCGTCTAAAACTCAGGAGAAACGTTTCCTTGAAACTGCTCTGCTGTGCGTTCGTTCACCTAAGAGAGTTGAATCTATGTTGAGATTCAGCGAGTCAGAAACACGTTTCTTCTAGGAGCTGCGTTGGGATATTCCCGAGTGAATGGGACCATAGGCTGTACAGAGAAATATCTGCTCCTACAACCAAAAGGGTGGTATCTAACTGAATGGTTGTCAATGTGTGCATTCAACTGACAGAGTTAAACTCACGTTTGGATTCAGCGGTTTACAAACCCTTTCTGTGCAGGATCCCAAAACCGGTAATACCAGCTCAATGCCGGCATCCGTACTAAACAGCAGGAAACTTCGTCTAAAACTCAGGAGAAACGTTTCCTTGAAACTGCTCTGCTGTGCGTTCGTTCACCTAAGAGAGTTGAATCTATTTTGAGATTCAACGAGTCAGAAACACGTTTCTTCTAGGAGGTGCGTTGGGATATTCCCGAGTGAATGGGACCATAGGCTGTACAGAGAAATATCTGCTTCTAAATCCAAAAGTGTGCTATCAAACTGAATGGTTGTCAATGTGTGCATTCAACTGACAGAGTTAAACTCACGTGTGGATTCAGCGGTTTGCAAACCCTTTCTGTGCAGAATCCCAAAACCGGTATGTCCAGCCCAATGCCGGCATACGTACTAAACAGCAGGAAACTTCGTCTAAAACTCAGGAGAAACGTTTCCTTGAAACTGCTCTGCTGTGCGTTCGTTCACCTAAGAGAGTTGAATCTATGTTGAGATTCAGCGAGTCAGAAACACGTTTCTTCTAGGAGCTGCGTTGGGATATTCCCGAGTGAATGGGACCATAGGCTGTACAGAGAAATATCTGCTTCTAAAACCAAAAGTGTGCTATCAAACTGAATGGTTGTCAATGTGTGCATTCAACTGACAGAGTTAAACTCACGTGTGGATTCAGCGGTTTGCAAACCCTTTCTGTGCAGAATCCCAAAACCGGTATTTCCAGCCCAATGCTGGCATACGTACTAAACAGCAGGAAACTGAGGGGGATCCAAGATGGCCGCTTAGGAGGAACTCGGGAATGCAGCTCCGAGAGAAAGCACAGAGGGTGAGTGGACGCCGTATTTCCAGACTGATTTTTACTGCCCACAGACCAGGAGATTCACACGCAGAGAAGCCACACGGGTCGCCAGCGCTGCTGGCGCCGCTGGCTTGAACAGCGCAGCCGCTGGGCCGGCACCCTGAGGCAACGGCTCACTCTACAAAGTGAGAGAGTCTGAGTCCCCTATAAGCCAGCAAGGGGAGCTGAAACGGGGAGCCAGGCCAGCGCCACGAATCTCAGAGCCGCGGCTTTAGCCAACGCAGCGGCTCCGGAGGCAGATCAGATGAGACGGTGTCCCCTCTTATCCAGCAAGAAGACCTGAAACACAACTGAAACCGGGACGGTCCAGCTCTGTGGAGGAGGGGCGTTCTCCATAGGCACCCTGCTGTTCCCAGGGCAATCTAACAAGGCAATCCGCCACTACAGAGACTCCGTCACTACAGGGGCGGGCCAACATCGCGGAAGCAGTTCTAACTACACCCAGAAGTTCACACGGAAGCTGGGTGGAGCCCACAGCAGCTTAGCGAAGCCTCTGCAAACTGAGTGTGACTAGGCTGCCACCTTGTGGGCAGGGAAAACAGCAACCGCACAGGGGAACATCATAAAAACGTTAACTCCCTGGGACAGAACACCTGGGGGGAAGAGCAGGGGGTTTATGAGTTCTGCCACAGCAGACTTAAAATTACCAAAATCAGAAAGACAACAACTACAAAGTCAACAGGTGGATAAATCCACAAAGATGGGAAGAAACCAGCGCAAAAAGGATGAAAACACCCAAAACCAGAACACTTCTCCTCCTACAAAGGATCACAACTCCTCACCAGCAAGGGAACAAGACTGGATGGAGAATGAGTGTGATGAAATGACAGAATCAGCTTTCAGAAAGTGGATAATAAGAAACTTCCGTGAGCTAAAAGAACATGTTCTAACCCAATGCAAAGAAACTAAGAACCTTGAAAAAAGACTTGACGAAATGCTAACAAGAATGGACAACTTAGAGAGGAATATGAGCGAATTGATGGAGCTGAAAAACACAACACGAGAACTTCGTGAAGCATGCACAAGTTTCAACAGCCGAATTGACCAAGCAGAAGAAAGGATATCAGAGGTCGAAGATCAACTCAATGAAATAAAACGAGAAGGCAAGATTAGAGAAAACAGGGTAAAAAGGAATGAACAAAGTCAACAAGAAATATGGGACTATGTGAAAAGACCTAATCTACGATTGATAGGTGTACCTGAATGTGACGAAGAGAATGCATCCAAGCTGGAAAATACTCTTCAGGATATTATCCAGGAAAACTTCCCCAACCTAACAAGGCAGGCCAAGATTCAAGTCCAGGAAATACAGAGAACACCACAAAGATACTCCTCTAGAAGAGCAACCCCAAGACACATAATCATCAGATTCACCAGGGTTGAAATGAAGGAGAAAATACTAAGGGCAGCCAGAGAGAAAGGTCGGGTTACCTACAAAGGGAAGCCCATCAGACTCACTGCAGATCTCTCAGCAGAAACCCTACAGGCCAGAAGAGAGTGGGGGCCGATATTCAACATCCTTAAGGAAAAGAACTTTCAACCCAGAATTTCGTATCCAGCCAAACTAAGCTTCATAAGTGAAGGAAAAATAAAATCCTTTGTGAACAAGCAAGAACTCAGAGAGTTCATCACCACCAGACCAGCTCTACAAGAGCTCCTGAAGGAGGCACTACACATAGAAAAGAACAACCAGTACCAGCCACTCCAAAAACACACGAAAAGGTAAAGAGCATCAACACAATGAAGAATCTGCATCAACCAAAGGGCAAAACAGCCACCTAGCACCAAAATGACAGGATCGAATTCACACATAACAATATTAACCCTAAATGTAAACGGACTAAATGCCCCAATCAAAAGACACAGACTGGCAAATTGGATAAAAAGCCAAAACCCATCAGTGTGCTGTATCCAGGAAACCCATCTCGCATGCAAGGATACACAAAGGCTCAAAATAAAGGGATGGAGGAAGATTTACCAAGCAAATGGAGAGCAAAAAAAAGCAGGAGTTGCAATTCTCATCTCTGATAAAATAGACTTTAAAGCAACAAAGATCAAAAGAGACAAAGAAGGACATTACATAATGGTAAAAGGATCAATGCAGCAAGAAGAGCTAACGATCCTAAATATATATGCACCTAATACAGGAGCACCCAGATACATAAGGCAAGTTCTTAAAGACTTACAAAGAGACTTAGACTCCCACACAATAATAGTGGGAGACTTCAACACACCATTGTCAATATTAGACAGATCAACGAGACAGAAAATTAACAAGGATATCCAGGACTTGAACTCAGACCTGGAACAAGCAAACCTAATAGACATTTACAGAACTCTCCACCCCAAATCCACAGAATACACATTCTTCTCAGCACCACATCACACCTACTCTAAAATTGACCACATAATTGGAAGTAAATCACTCCTCAGCAAATGCAAAAGAACGGAAACCATAACAAACAGTCTCTCAGACCACAGTGCAATCAAGTTAGAACTCAGAATTCAGAAACCAACCCAGAACCGCACAGCCTCATGGAAAATGAACAACTTTTTCCTGAATGTTGACTGGATAAACAATGAAATGAAGGCAGAAATAAAGACGTTCTTCGAAACCAACGAGAATGAAGACACCACATACCAGAATCTCTGGGACACATTTAAAGCAGTCTCTAGAGGAAAATATATAGCAATAAGTGCCCACATGAGAAGAAAGGAGAGATCTAAAATTGACACCCTATCGTCAAAATTGAAAGAGCTAGAGGAGCAAGATCAAAAAAACTCAAAACCTAGCAGAAGACAAGAAATAACTAAGATCAAAGCAGAATTGAAGGAGATAGAGATACGAAAAACCCTTCAAAAAATCAATAAATCCAGGAGCTGGTTTTTTGAAAAGATCAACAAAATAGACAGACCACTAGCCAGACTAATAAAAAAGAAAAGAGAGAATAATCAAATAGATGCAATAAAAAATGACAAAGGGGATATCACCACAGATTCCACAGAAATTCAAACCATCATCAGAGATTATTACAAACAACTCTATGCACATAAATTAGAAAACCTGGAGGAAATGGATAAATTCCTGGACAGCTGCCTCCTCCCAAGCCTAAACCAGGAAGAAGCCGAAACCCTGAATAGACCAATAACAAGGTCTGAAGTCAAGGCAGCAATTAAGAGCCTACCACCCAAAAAAAGCCCAGGTCCAGATGGGTTCACAGCCGAATTCTACCAGACATACAAAGAGGAACTGATACCATTCATACTGAAACTATTCCAAATAATCCAAAAAGAGGGAATCCTTCCCAAATCATTTTATGAGACCAACATCATCCTAATACCAAAACCTGGCAGAGACTCAACAAGAAAAGAAAACTACAGGCCAATATCCATGATGAACATAGATGCAAAAATCTTCAATAAAATAATGGCAAGCCGATTACAACAGCACATCAAAAAGCTTATCCACCATGATCAAGTAGGATTCATCCCGGGGATGCAAGGCTGGTTCAATATACGCAAGTCTATAAATGTAATTCACCACATAAACAGAACCAAAGACAAAAACCACATGATTATCTCAATCGATGCAGAGAAGGCCTTCGACAAAATTCAACAGCCCTTTATGCTAAAAACCCTCAATAAACTAGGTATCGATGGAACGTATCTCAAAATAATAAAAGCTATTTACGACAAACCGACAGCCAATATCATACTGAACGGGCAAAAACTGGAAGCATTCCCTTTGAAATCTGGCACTAGACAAGGATGCCCTCTCTCACCACTCCTATTCAATATAGTACTGGAAGTTCTAGCCAGAGCAATCAGGCAAGAAAAAGAAATAAAGGGTATTCAATTAGGAAAGGAGGAAGTCAAATTATCTCTATTTGCAGACGACATGATTGTATATCTAGAAGACCCCCTCATCTCAGCCCAAAAGCTCCTGAAACTGATAAGCAACTTCAGCAAAGTCTCAGGATACAAAATCAATGTGCAAAAATCACAAGCATTCCTATACACCAATAACAGACTTAAAGAGAGCCAAATCAAGAACGAACTGCCATTCACAATTGCTACAAAGAGAATAAAATACCTAGGAATACAACTAACAAGAAATGTAAAGGACCTCTTCAAGGAGAACTACAAATCACTGCTCAACGAAATAAGAGAGGACACAAACAGATGGAGAAACATTCCATGTTCATGGTTAGGAAGAATTAATATCGTGAAAATGGCCATACTGCCCAAAGTAATATACAGATTCAATGCTATCCCCATCAAGCTACCAATGACCTTCTTCACAGAACTGGAAAAAACCACCTTAAACTTCATATGGAACCAAAAGAGAGCCCGCATAGCCAAGTCAATTCTAAGCAAAAAGAACAAAGCAGGAGGCATCACACTACCAGACATCAAACTCTACTACAAGTCTACAGTAATCAAAACAGCATGGTACTGGTACCAAAACAGAGATATAGACCAATGGAACAGAACAGAGGCGTCGGAGGCGACACAACATATCTACAACCACCCAATCTTTGACAAACCTGATAAAAACAAGCAATGGGGAAAGGATTCCCTGTTCAATAAGTGGTGTTGGGAAAACTGGCTAGCCATATGCAGAAAGCAGAAACTGGACCCCTTCCTGACACCTTACACTAAAATTGACTCCAGATGGATTAAAGACTTAAACATAAGACCTAACACCATAAAATCACTAGAAGGAAACCTAGGCAAAACCATTCAGGACATAGGCGTAGGCAAGGACTTCATGACCAAAACACCAAAAGCATTGGCAACAAAAGCCAAAATAGACAAATGGGACCTAATCAAACTCCACAGCTTCTGCACGGCAAAAGAAACAGTCAATAGAGTGAATCGGCAACCAACAGAATGGGAAAAAATTTTTGCAGCCTACCCATCTGACAAAGGGCTGATATCCAGAATTTACAACGAGCTAAAAAAGATTTACAAGAAAAAAACAAACAAGCCCATTCAAAAGTGGGCGAAGGATATGAACAGATACTTTACAAAAGAAGACATACATGAGGCCAACAAGCATATGAAAAAATGCTCATCATCACTGGCCATTAGAGAAATGCAAATCAAAACTACATTGAGATACCATCTCACACCAGTTAGAATGGCAATCATTAAAAAATCTGGAGACAACAGATGCTGGAGAGGATGTGGAGAAATAGGAACACTTTTACACTGTTGGTGGGAGTGTAAATTAGTTCAACCATTGTGGAAAACAGTGTGGCGATTCCTCAAGGACCTAGAAATAGAAATTCCATTTGACCCAGCAATCCCATTACTGGGCATATATCCAAAGGATTATAAATCGTTCTACTATAAGGACACATGCACACGAATGTTCATAGCAGCACAGTTTACAATAGCAAAGACCTGGAACCAACCCAAATGCCCATCGATGATAGACTGGACAGGAAAAATGTGGCACATATACACCATGGAATATTATGCAGCCATTAAAAACGAGGAGTTCGCGTCCTTTGTAGGGACATGGATGAACCTGGAAACCATCATTCTCAGCAAACTGACACAAGAACACAAAATCAAACACCACATGTTCTCACTCATAGGCGGGTGTTGAACAAGGAGAACATATGGACACAGGGAGGGGAGCACTATACATGGGGGTCTGTTGTGAGGGAGTGGGGGGGACAGCGGGGGGGTGGGGAATTGGGGAGGGATAGCATGGGGAGAAATGCCAGATATGGGTGAAGGGGAGGAAGGCAGCAAATCACACTGCCACGTATGCACCTATGCAACAACCTTGCATGTTTTTCACATGTACCCCAAAACCTAAAATGCAATAAATAAATAAATAAATAAATAAAAAAGAAAGGAAAAAAGAAAAGAAAACCAGGAAAAATAGAGACGGTAAATATTCATATGACTGTAACTGCAATGGAGTGATTGAAATGATCTTGCTCATGTCTGAATAGTTTCTACCTAAAATTAAACCAATGGAATAAAAATAAAAAAATAAAAAAATAAAAAAAAAAAAAAAAAAAAAAACAAAAATAAACAGCAGGAAACTTCGTCTAAAACTCAGGAGCAACGTTTCCTTGAAACTGCTCTGCTGTGCGTTCTTTCACCTAAGAGAGTTGAATCTATGTTGAGATTCAGCGAGTCAGAAACACGTTTCTTCTAGGAGCTGCGTTGGGATATTCCCGAGTGAATGGGACCATAGGCTGTACAGAGAAATATCTGCTTCTAAAACCAAAACGGAGCTATCTAAGTGAATGGTTGTCAATGTGTGCATTCAACTGACAGAGTTAAACTCACGTGTGGATTCAGCGGTTTGCAAACCCTTTCTGTGCAGAATCCCAAAACCGGTATTTCCAGCCCAATGCCGGCATACGTACTAAACAGCAGGAAACTTCGTCTAAAACTCAGGAGAAACGTTTCCTTGAAACTGCTCTGCTGTGCGTTCGTTCACCTAAGAGAGTTGAATCTATGTTGAGATTCAGCGAGTCAGAAACACGTTTCTTCTAGGAGCTGCGTTGGGATATTCCCGAGTGAATGGGACCATAGGCTGTACAGAGAAATATCTGCTTCTAAAACCAAAAGTGTGCTATCAAACTGAATGGTTGTCAATGTGTGCATTCAACTGACAGAGTTAAACTCACGTGTGGATTCAGCGGTTTGCAAACCCTTTCTGTGCAGAATCCCAAAACCGGTATTTTCAGCCCAATGCCGGCATACGTACTAAACAGCAGGAAATTTCGTCTAAAACTCAGGAGAAACGTTTCCTTGAAACTGCTCTGCTGTGCGTTCGTTCACCTAAGAGAGTTGAATCTATGTTGAGATTCAGCGAGTCAGAAACACGTTTCTTCTAGGAGCTGCGTTGGGATATTCCCGAGTGAATGGGACCATAGGCTGTACAGAGAAATATCTGCTTCTAAAACCAAACGGAGCTATCTAAGTGAATGGTTGTCAATGTGTGCATTCAACTGACAGAGTTAAACTCACGTGTGGATTCAGCGGTTTGCAAACCATTTCTGTGCAGAATCCCAAAACCGGTATTTCCAGCCCAATGCCGGCATTCGTACTAAACAGCAGGAAACTTCGTCTAAAACTCAGGAGAAACGTTTCCTTGAAACTGCTCTGCTGTGCGTTCGTTCACCTAAGAGAGTTGAATCTATGTTGAGATTCAGCGAGTCAGAAACACGTTTCTTCTAGGAGCTGCGTTGGGATATTCCCGAGTGAATGGGACCATAGGCTGTACAGAGAAATATCTGCTTCTAAAACCAAAAGTGTGCTATCAAACTGAATGGTTGTCAATGTGTGCATTCAACTGACAGAGTTAAACTCACGTGTGGATTCAGCGGTTTGCAAACCCTTTCTGTGCAGAATCCCAAAACCGGTATTTCCAGCCCAATGCCGGCATACGTACTAAACAGCAGGAAACTTCGTCTAAAACTCAGGAGAAACGTTTCCTTGAAACTGCTCTGCTGTGCGTTCTTTCACCTAAGAGAGTTGAATCTATGTTGAGATTCAGCGAGTCAGAAACACGTTTCTTCTAGGAGCTGCGTTGGGATATTCCCGAGTGAATGGGACCATAGGCTGTACAGAGAAATATCTGCTTCTAAAACCAAAACGGAGCTATCTAAGTGAATGGTTGTCAATGTGTGCATTCAACTGACAGAGTTAAACTCACGTGTGGATTCAGCGGTTTGCAAACCCTTTCTGTGCAGAATCCCAAAACCGGTATTTCCAGCCCAATGCCGGCATACGTACTAAACAGCAGGAAACTTCGTCTAAAACTCAGGAGAAACGTTTCCTTGAAACTGCTCTGCTGTGCGTTCGTTCACCTAAGAGAGTTGAATCTATGTTGAGATTCAGCGAGTCAGAAACACGTTTCTTCTTGGAGCTGCGTTGGGATATTACCGAGTGAATGGGACCATAGGCTGTACAGAGAAATATCTGCTCCTGCAACCAAAAGGGTGGTATCTAACTGAATGGTTGTCAATGTGTGCATTCAACTGACAGAGTTAAACTCACGTTTGGATTCAGCGGTTTACAAACCCTTTCTGTGCAGGATCCCAAAACCGGTAATACCAGCTCAATGCCGGCATCCGTACTAAACAGCAGGAAACTTCGTCTAAAACTCAGGAGAAACGTTTCCTTGAAACTGCTCTGCTGTGCGTTCGTTCACCTAAGAGAGTTGAATCTATGTTGAGATTCAACGAGTCAGAAACACGTTTCTTCTAGGAGGTGCGTTGGGATATTCCCGAGTGAATGGGACCATAGGCTGTACAGAGAAATATCTGCTTCTAAATCCAAAAGTGTGCTATCAAACTGAATGGTTGTCAATGTGTGCATTCAACTGACAGAGTTAAACTCACATGTGGATTCAGCGGTTTGCAAACCCTTTCTGTGCAGAATCCCAAAACCGGTATGTCCAGCCCAATGCCGGCATACGTACTAAACAGCAGGAAACTTCGTCTAAAACTCAGGAGAAACGTTTCCATGAAACTGCTCTGCTGTGCGTTCGTTCAGCTAAGAGAGTTGAATCTATGTTGAGATTCAGCGAGTCAGAAACACGTTTCTTCTTGGAGCTGCGTTGGGATATTCCCGAGTGAATGGGACCATAGGCTGTACAGAGAAATATCTGCTTCTAAAACCAAAAGTGTGCTATCAAACTGAATGGTTGTCAATGTGTGCATTCAACTGACAGAGTTAAACTCACGTGTGGATTCAGCGGTTTGCAAACCCTTTCTGTGCAGAATCCCAAAACCGGTATTTCCAGCCCAATGCCGGCATACGTACTAAACAACAGGAAACTTCGTCTAAAACTCAGGAGAAACGTTTCCTTGAAACTGCTCTGCTGTGCGTTCGTTCACCTAAGAGAGTTGAATCTATGTTGAGATTCAACGAGTCAGAAACACGTTTCTTCTAGGAGCTGCGTTGGGATATTCCCGAGTGAATGGGACCATAGGCTGTACAGAGAAATATCTGCTTCTAAAACCAAAACGGAGCTATCTAAGTGAATGGTTGTCAATGTGTGCATTCAACTGACAGAGTTAAACTCACGTGTGGATTCAGCGGTTTGCAAACCCTTTCTGTGCAGAATCCCAAAACCGGTATTTCCAGCCCAATGCCGGCATACGTACTAAACAGCAGGAAACTTCGTCTAAAACTCAGGAGAAAGGTTTCCTTGAAACTGCTCTGCTGTGCGTTCGTTCACCTAAGAGAGTTGAAACTATGTTGAGATTCAGCGAGTCAGAAACACGTTTATGCTAGGAGCTGCGTTGGGATATTCCCGAGTGAATGGGACCATAGGCTGTACAGAGAAATATCTGCTTCTAAAACCAAAAGTGTGCTATCAAACTGAATGGTTGTCAATGTGTGCATTCAACTGACAGAGTTAAACTCACGTGTGGATTCAGCGGTTTGCAAACCCTTTCTGTGCAGAATCCCAAAACCGGTATTTCCAGCCCAATGCCGGCATACGTACTAAACAGCAGGAAACTTCGTCTAAAACTCAGGAGAAACGTTTCCTTGAAACTGCTCTGCTGTGCGTTCTTTCACCTAAGAGAGTTGAATCTATGTTGAGATTCAGCGAGTCAGAAACACGTTTCTTCTAGGAGCTGCGTTGGGATATTCCCGAGTGAATGGGACCATAGGCTGTACAGAGAAATATCTGCTTCTAAAACCGAAACGGAGCTATCTAAGTGAATGGTTGTCAATGTGTGCATTCAACTGACAGAGTTAAACTCACGTGTGGATTCAGCGGTTTGCAAACCCTTTCTGTGCAGAATCCCAAAACCGATATTTCCAGCCCAATGCCGGCATCCGTACTAAACAGCAGGAAACTTCGTCTAAAACTCAGGAGAAACGTTTCCTTGAAACTGCTCTGCTGTGCGTTCGTTCACCTAAGAGAGTTGAATCTATGTTGAGATTCAGCGAGTCAGAAACACGTTTTTTCTAGGAGGTGCGTTGGGATATTCCCGAGTGAATGGGACCATAGGCTGTACAGAGAAATGTCTGCTCCTACAACCAAAAGGGTGGTATCTAACTGAATGGTTGTCAATGTGTGCATTCAACTGACAGAGTTAAACTCACGTTTGGATTCAGCGGTTTACAAACCCTTTCTGTGCAGGATCCCAAAACCGGTAATACCAGCTCAATGCCGGCATCCGTACTAAACAGCAGGAAACTTCGTCTAAAACTCAGGAGAAACGTTTCCTTGAAACTGCTCTGCTGTGCGTTCGTTCACCTAAGAGAGTTGAATCTATGTTGAGATTCAACGAGTCAGAAACACGTTTCTTCTAGGAGGTGCGTTGGGATATTCCCGAGTGAATGGGACCATAGGCTGTACAGAGAAATATCTGCTTCTAAATCCAAAAGTGTGCTATCAAACTGAATGGTTGTCAATGTGTGCATTCAACTGACAGAGTTAAACTCACGTGTGGATTCAGCGGTTTGCAAACCCTTTCTGTGCAGAATCCCAAAACCGGTATGTCCAGCCCAATGCCGGCATACGTACTAAACAGCAGGAAACTTCGTCTAAAACTCAGGAGAAAGGTTTCCTTGAAACTGCTCTGCTGTGCGTTCGTTCACCTATGAGAGTTGAATCTATGTTGAGATTCAGCGAGTCAGAAACACGTTTCTTCTAGGAGCTGCGTTGGGATATTCCCGAGTGAATGGGACCATAGGCTGTACAGAGAAATATCTGCTTCTAAAACCAAAACGGAGCTATCTAACTGAATCGTTGTGAATGTGTGCATTCAACTGACAGAGTTAAACTCACGTGTGGATTCAGCGGTTTGCAAACCCTTTCTGTGCAGAATCCCAAAACCGGTATTTCCAGCCCAATGCCGGCATACGTACTAAACAGTAGGAAACTTCGTCTAAAACTCAGGAGAAACGTTTCCTTGAAACTGCTCTGCTGTGCGTTCGTTCACCTAAGAGAGTTGAATCTATGTTGAGATTCAGCGAGTCAGAAACACGTTTCTTCTAGGAGCTGCGTTGGGATATTCCCGAGTGAATGGGACCATTGGCTGTACAGAGAAATATCTGCTCCTACAACCAAAAGGGTGGTATCTAACTGAATGGTTGTCAATGTGTGCATTCAACTGACAGAGTTAAACTCACGTTTGGATTCAGCGGTTTACAAACCCTTTCTGTGCAGGATCCCAAAACCGGTAATACCAGCTCAATGCCGGCATCCGTACTAAACAGCAGGAAACTTCGTCTAAAACTCAGGAGAAACGTTTCCTTGAAACTGCTCTGCTGTGCGTTCGTTCACCTAAGAGAGTTGAAACTATGTTGAGATTCAGCGAGTCAGAAACACGTTTATGCTAGGAGCTGCGTTGGGATATTCCCGAGTGAATGGGACCATAGGCTGTACAGAGAAATATCTGCTTCTAAAACCAAAAGTGTGCTATCAAACTGAATGGTTGTCAATGTGTGCATTCAACTGACAGAGTTAAACTCACGTGTGGATTCAGCGGTTTGCAAACCCTTTCTGTGCAGAATCCCAAAACCGGTATTTCCAGCCCAATGCCGGCATACGTACTAAACAGCAGGAAACTTCGTCTAAAACTCAGGAGAAACGTTTCCTTGAAACTGCTCTGCTGTGCGTTCTTTCACCTAAGAGAGTTGAATCTATGTTGAGATTCAGCGAGTCAGAAACACGTTTCTTCTAGGAGCTGCGTTGGGATATTCCCGAGTGAATGGGACCATAGGCTGTACAGAGAAATATCTGCTTCTAAAACCGAAACGGAGCTATCTAAGTGAATGGTTGTCAATGTGTGCATTCAACTGACAGAGTTAAACTCACGTGTGGATTCAGCGGTTTGCAAACCCTTTCTGTGCAGAATCCCAAAACCGATATTTCCAGCCCAATGCCGGCATCCGTACTAAACAGCAGGAAACTTCGTCTAAAACTCAGGAGAAACGTTTCCTTGAAACTGCTCTGCTGTGCGTTCGTTCACCTAAGAGAGTTGAATCTATGTTGAGATTCAGCGAGTCAGAAACACGTTTCTTCTAGGAGCTGCGTTGGGATATTCCCGAGTGAATGGGACCATAGGCTGTACAGAGAAATATCTGCTTCTAAAACCAAAACGGAGCTATCTAACTGAATCGTTGTGAATGTGTGCATTCAACTGACAGAGGTAAACTCACGTGTGGATTCAGCGGTTTGCAAACCCTTTCTGTTCAGAATCCCAAAACCGGTATTTCCAGCCCAATGCCGGCATCTGTACTAAACAGCAGGAAACTTCGTCTAAAACTCAGGAGAAACGTTTCCTTGAAACTGCTCTGCTGTGCGTTCGATCACCTAAGAGAGTTGAATCTATGTTGAGATTCAGCGAGTCAGAAACACGTTTTTTCTAGGAGGTGCGTTGGGATATTCCCGAGTGAATGGGACCATAGGCTGTACAGAGAAATGTCTGCTCCTACAACCAAAAGGGTGGTATCTAACTGAATGGTTGTCAATGTGTGCATTCAACTGACAGAGTTAAACTCACGTTTGGATTCAGCGGTTTACAAACCCTTTCTGTGCAGGATCCCAAAACCGGTAATACCAGCTCAATGCCGGCATCCGTACTAAACAGCAGGAAACTTCGTCTAAAACTCAGGAGAAACGTTTCCTTGAAACTGCTCTGCTGTGCGTTCGTTCACCTAAGAGAGTTGAAACTATGTTGAGATTCAGCGAGTCAGAAACACGTTTATGCTAGGAGCTGCGTTGGGATATTCCCGAGTGAATGGGACCATAGGCTGTACAGAGAAATATCTGCTTCTAACACCAAAACGGAGCTATCTAACTGAATGGTTGTCAATGTGTGCATTTAACTGACAGAGTTAAACTCACGTGTGGATTCAGCGGTTTGCAAACCCTTTCTGTGCAGAATCCCAAAACCGGTATTTCCAGCCCAATGCCGGCATCCGTACTAAACAGCAGGAAACTTCGTCTAAAACTCAGGAGAAACGTTTCCTTGAAACTGCTCTACTGTGCGTTCGATCACCTAAGAGAGTTGAATCTATGTTGAGATTCAGCGAGTCAGAAACACGTTTCTTCTAGGAGCTGCGTTGGGATATTCCCGAGTGAATGGGACCATAGGCTGTACAGAGAAATATCTGCTTCTAAAACCAAAACGGAGCTATCTAAGTGAATGGTTGTCAATGTGTGCATTCAACTGACAGAGTTAAACTCACGTGTGGATTCAGCGGTTTGCAAACCATTTCTGTGCAGAATCCCAAAACCGGTATGTCCAGCCCAATGCCGGCATCCGTACTAAACAGTAGGAAACTTCGTCTAAAACTCAGGAGAAACGTTTCCTTGAAGCTGCTCTGCTGTGCGTTCGTTCACCTAAGAGAGTGGAATCTATGTTGAGATTCAGCGAGTCAGAAATACGTTTCTTCTAGGAGCTGCGTTGGGATATTCCCGAGTGAATGGGACCATAGGCTGTACAGAGAAATATCTGCTTCTAAAACCAAAACGGAGCTATCTAACTGAATGGTTGTCAATGTGTGCATTCAACTGACAGAGTTAAACTCACGTGTGGATTCAGCGGTTTGCAAACCCTTTCTGTGCAGAATCCCAAAACCGGTATTTCCAGCCCAATGCCGGCATACGTACTAAACAGCAGGAAACTTCGTCTAAGACTCAGGAGAAACGTTTCCTTGAAACTGCTCTGCTGTGCGTTCGTTCACCTAAGAGAGTTGAATCTATGTTGAGATTCAGCGACTCAGAAACACGTTTCTTCTTGGAGCTGCGTTGGGATATTCCCGAGTGAATGGGACCATAGGCTGTACAGAGAAATATCTGCTTCTAAAACCAAAACGGAGCTATCTAACTGAATCGTTGTGAATGTGTGCATTCAACTGACAGAGTTAAACTCACGTGTGGATTCAGCGGTTTGCAAACCCTTTCTGTGCAGAATCCCAAAACCGGTATTTCCAGCCCAATGCCGGCATACGTACTAAACAGTAGGAAACTTCGTCTAAAACTCAGGAGAAACGTTTCCTTGAAACTGCTCTGCTGTGCGTTCGTTCACCTAAGAGAGTTGAATCTATGTTGAGATTCAGCGAGTCAGAAACACGTTTCTTCTAGGAGCTGCGTTGGGATATTCCCGAGTGAATGGGACCATTGGCTGTACAGAGAAATATCTGCTCCTACAACCAAAAGGGTGGTATCTAACTGAATGGTTGTCAATGTGTGCATTCAACTGACAGAGTTAAACTCACGTTTGGATTCAGCGGTTTACAAACCCTTTCTGTGCAGGATCCCAAAACCGGTAATACCAGCTCAATGCCGGCATCCGTACTAAACAGCAGGAAACTTCGTCTAAAACTCAGGAGAAACGTTTCCTTGAAACTGCTCTGCTGTGCGTTCGTTCACCTAAGAGAGTTGAAACTATGTTGAGATTCAGCGAGTCAGAAACACGTTTATGCTAGGAGCTGCGTTGGGATATTCCCGAGTGAATGGGACCATAGGCTGTACAGAGAAATATCTGCTTCTAAAACCAAAAGTGTGCTATCAAACTGAATGGTTGTCAATGTGTGCATTCAACTGACAGAGTTAAACTCACGTGTGGATTCAGCGGTTTGCAAACCCTTTCTGTGCAGAATCCCAAAACCGGTATTTCCAGCCCAATGCCGGCATCCGTACTAAACAGCAGGAAACTTCGTTTAAACTCAGGAGAAACGTTTCCTTTAAACTGCTCTGCTGTGCGTTCGTTCACCTAAGAGAGTTGAAACTATGTTGAGATTCAGCGAGTCAGAAACACGTTTATGCTAGGAGCTGCGTTGGGATATTCCCGAGTGAATGGGACCATAGGCTGTATAGAGAAATATCTGCTCCTACAACCAAAAGTGTGCTATGAAACTGAATGGTTGTCAATGTGTGCATTCAAGTGACAGAGTTAAACTCACGTTTGTATTCAGCGGTTTGCAAACCCTTTCTGTGCAGAATCCCAAAACCGGTATTTCCAGCCCAATGCCGGCATACGTACTAAAGAGCAGGAAACTTCGTCTAAGACTCAGGAGAAACGTTTCCTTGAAACTGCTCTGCTGTGCGTTCGTTCACCTAAGAGAGTTGAATCTATGTTGAGATTCAGCGAGTCAGAAACACGTTTCTTCTAGGAGCTGCGTTGGGATATTCCCGAGTGAATGGGACCATAGGCTGTACAGAGAAATATCTGCTTCTAAAACCAAAAGTGTGCTATCAAACTGAATGGTTGTCAATGTGTGCATTCAACTGACAGAGTTAAACTCACGTGTGGATTCAGCGGTTTGCAAACCATTTCTGTGCAGAATCCCAAAACCGGTATTTCCAGCCCAATGCCGGCATACGTACTAAACAGCAGGAAACTTCGTCTAAAACTCAGGAGAAACGTTTCCTTTAAACTGCTCTGCTGTGCGTTCGTTCACCTAAGAGAGTTGAAACTATGTTGAGATTCAGCGAGTCAGAAACACGTTTATGCTAGGAGCTGCGTTGGGATATTCCCGAGTGAATGGGACCATAGGCTGTACAGAGAAATATCTGCTTCTAAAACCAAAAGTGTGCTATCAAACTGAATGGTTGTCAATGTGTGCATTCAACTGACAGAGTTAAACTCACGTGTGGATTCAGCGGTTTGCAAACCCTTTCTGTGCAGAATCCCAAAACCGGTATTTCCAGCCCAATGCCGGCATACGTACTAAACAGCAGGAAACTTCGTCTAAAACTCAGGAGAAACGTTTCCTTGAAACTGCTCTGCTGTGCGTTCTTTCACCTAAGAGAGTTGAATCTATGTTGAGATTCAGCGAGTCAGAAACACGTTTCTTCTAGGAGCTGCGTTGGGATATTCCCGAGTGAATGGGACCATAGGCTGTACAGAGAAATATCTGCTTCTAAAACCGAAACGGAGCTTTCTAAGTGAATGGTTGTCAATGTGTGCATTCAACTGACAGAGTTAAACTCACGTGTGGATTCAGCGGTTTGCAAACCCTTTCTGTGCAGAATCCCAAAACCGATATTTCCAGCCCAATGCCGGCATCCGTACTAAACAGCAGGAAACTTCGTCTAAAACTCAGGAGCAACGTTTCCTTGAAACTGCTCTGCTGTGCGTTCTTTCACCTAAGAGAGTTGAATCTATGTTGAGATTCAGCGAGTCAGAAACACGTTTCTTCTAGGAGCTGCGTTGGGATATTCCCGAGTGAATGGGACCATAGGCTGTACAGAGAAATATCTGCTTCTAAAAGCAAAACGGAGCTATCTAAGTGAATGGTTGTCAATGTGTGCATTCAACTGACAGAGTTAAACTCACGTGTGGATTCAGCGGTTTGCAAACCCTTTCTGTGCAGAATCCCAAAACCGGTATTTCCAGCCCAATGCCGGCATACGTACTAAACAGCAGGAAACTTCGTCTAAAACTCAGGAGAAACGTTTCCTTGAAACTGCTCTGCTGTGCGTTCGTTCACCTAAGAGAGTTGAATCTATGTTGAGATTCAGCGAGTCAGAAACACGTTTCTTCTAGGACCTGCGTTGGGATATTCCCGAGTGAATGGGACCATAGGCTGTACAGAGAAATATCTGCTTCTAAATCCAAAAGTGTGCTATCAAACTGAATGGTTGTCAATGTGTGCATTCAACTGACAGAGTTAAACTCACGTGTGGATTCAGCGGTTTGCAAACCCTTTCTGTGCAGAATCCCAAAACCGGTATTTCCAGCCCAATGCCGGCATACGTACTAAACAGCAGGAAATTTCGTCTAAAACTCAGGAGAAACGTTTCCTTGAAACTGCTCTGCTGTGCGTTCGTTCACCTAAGAGAGTTGAATCTATGTTGAGATTCAGCGAGTCAGAAACACGTTTCTTCTAGGAGCTGCGTTGGGATATTCCCGAGTGAATGGGACCATAGGCTGTACAGAGAAATATCTGCTTCTAAAACCAAACGGAGCTATCTAAGTGAATGGTTGTCAATGTGTGCATTCAACTGACAGAGTTAAACTCACGTGTGGATTCAGCGGTTTGCAAACCATTTCTGTGCAGAATCCCAAAACCGGTATTTCCAGCCCAATGCCGGCATTCGTACTAAACAGCAGGAAACTTCGTCTAAAACTCAGGAGAAACGTTTCCTTGAAACTGCTCTGCTGTGCGTTCGTTCACCTAAGAGAGTTGAATCTATGTTGAGATTCAGCGAGTCAGAAACACGTTTCTTCTAGGAGCTGCGTTGGGATATTCCCGAGTGAATGGGACCATAGGCTGTACAGAGAAATATCTGCTTCTAAAACCAAAAGTGTGCTATCAAACTGAATGGTTGTCAATGTGTGCATTCAACTGACAGAGTTAAACTCACGTGTGGATTCAGCGGTTTGCAAACCCTTTCTGTGCAGAATCCCAAAACCGGTATTTCCAGCCCAATGCCGGCATACGTACTAAACAGCAGGAAACTTCGTCTAAAACTCAGGAGAAACGTTTCCATGAAACTGCTCTGTTGTGCGTTCGTTCACCTAAGAGAGTTGAATCTATGTTGAGATTCAGCGAGTCAGAAACACGTTTCTTCTAGGAGCTGCGTTGGGATATTCCCGAGTGAATGGGACCATAGTCTGTACAGAGAAATATCTGCTTCTAAAACCAAAACGGAGCTATCTAAGTGAATGGTTGTCAATGTGTGCATTCAACTGACAGAGTTAAACTCACGTGTGGATTCAGCGGTTTGCAAACCCTTTCTGTGCAGAATCCCAAAACCGGTATTTCCAGCCCAATGCCGGCATACGTACTAAACAGCAGGAAACTTCGTCTAAAACTCAGGAGAAACGTTTCCTTGAAACTGCTCTGCTGTGCGTTCGTTCACCTAAGAGAGTTGAATCTATGTTGAGATTCAGCGAGTCAGAAACACGTTTCTTCTAGGACCTGCGTTGGGATATTCCCGAGTGAATGGGACCATAGGCTGTACAGAGAAATATCTGCTTCTAAAACCAAAACGGAGCTATCTAAGTGAATGGTTGTCAATGTGTGCATTCAACTGACAGAGTTAAACTCACGTGTGGATTCAGCGGTTTGCAAACCCTTTCTGTGCAGAATCCCAAAACCGGTATTTCCAGCCCAATGCCGGCATACGTACTAAACAGCAGGAAACTTCGTCTAAAACTCAGGAGAAACGTTTCCTTGAAACTGCTCTGCTGTGCGTTCGTTCACCTAAGAGAGTTGAATCTATGTTGAGATTCAGCGAGTCAGAAACACGTTTCTTCTAGGAGCTGCGTTGGGATATTCCCGAGTGAATGGGACCATAGGCTGTACAGAGAAATATCTGCTTCTAAAACCAAAACGGAGCTATCTAAGTGAATGGTTGTCAATGTGTGCATTCAACTGACGGAGTTAAACTCACGTGTGGATTCAGCGGTTTGCAAACCCTTTCTGTGCAGAATCCCAAAACCGGTATTTCCAGCCCAATGCCGGCATACGTACTAAACAGCAGGAAATTTCGTCTAAAACTCAGGAGAAACGTTTCCTTGAAACTGCTCTGCTGTGCGTTCGTTCACCTAAGAGAGTTGAATCTATGTTGAGATTCAGCGAGTCAGAAACACGTTTCTTCTAGGAGCTGCGTTGGGATATTCCCGAGTGAATGGGACCATAGGCTGTACAGAGAAATATCTGCTTCTAAAACCAAACGGAGCTATCTAAGTGAATGGTTGTCAATGTGTGCATTCAACTGACAGAGTTAAACTCACGTGTGGATTCAGCGGTTTGCAAACCATTTCTGTGCAGAATCCCAAAACCGGTATTTCCAGCCCAATGCCGGCATTCGTACTAAACAGCAGGAAACTTCGTCTAAAACTCAGGAGAAACGTTTCCTTGAAACTGCTCTGCTGTGCGTTCGTTCACCTAAGAGAGTTGAATCTATGTTGAGATTCAGCGAGTCAGAAACACGTTTCTTCTAGGAGCTGCGTTGGGATATTCCCGAGTGAATGGGACCATAGGCTGTACAGAGAAATATCTGCTTCTAAAACCAAAAGTGTGCTATCAAACTGAATGGTTGTCAATGTGTGCATTCAACTGACAGAGTTAAACTCACGTGTGGATTCAGCGGTTTGCAAACCCTTTCTGTGCAGAATCCCAAAACCGGTATTTCCAGCCCAATGCCGGCATACGTACTAAACAGCAGGAAACTTCGTCTAAAACTCAGGAGAAACGTTTCCTTGAAACTGCTCTGCTGTGCGTTCTTTCACCTAAGAGAGTTGAATCTATGTTGAGTTTCAGCGAGTCAGAAACACGTTTCTTGTAGGAGCTGCGTTGGGATATTCCCGAGTGAATGGGACCATAGGGTGTACAGAGAAATATCTGCTTCTAAAACCAAAACGGAGCTATCTAAGTGAATGGTTGTCAATGTGTGCATTCAACTGACAGAGTTAAACTCACGTGTGGATTCAGCGGTTTGCAAACCCTTTCTGTGCAGAATCCCAAAACCGGTATTTCCAGCCCAATGCCGGCATACGTACTAAACAGCAGGAAACTTCGTCTAAAACTCAGGAGAAACGTTTCCTTGAAACTGCTCTGCTGTGCGTTCGTTCACCTAAGAGAGTTGAATCTATGTTGAGATTCAGCGAGTCAGAAACACGTTTCTTCTTGGAGCTGCGTTGGGATATTCCCGAGTGAATGGGACCATAGGCTGTACAGAGAAATATCTGCTCCTACAACCAAAAGGGTGGTATCTAACTGAATGGTTGTCAATGTGTGCATTCAACTGACAGAGTTAAACTCACGTTTGGATTCAGCGGTTTACAAACCCTTTCTGTGCAGGATCCCAAAACCGGTAATACCAGCCCAATGCCGGCATCCGTACTAAACAGCAGGAAACTTCGTCTAAAACTCAGGAGAAACGTTTCCATGAAACTGCTCTGCTGTGCGTTCGTTCAGCTAAGAGAGTTGAATCTATGTTGAGATTCAGCGAGTCAGAAACACGTTTCTTCTTGGAGCTGCGTTGGGATATTCCCGAGTGAATGGGACCATAGGCTGTACAGAGAAATATCTGCTTCTAAAACCAAAAGTGTGCTATCAAACTGAATGGTTGTCAATGTGTGCATTCAACTGACAGAGTTAAACTCACGTGTGGATTCAGCGGTTTGCAAACCCTTTCTGTGCAGAATCCCAAAACCGGTATTTCCAGCCCAATGCCGGCATACGTACTAAACAACAGGAAACTTCGTCTAAAACTCAGGAGAAACGTTTCCTTGAAACTGCTCTGCTGTGCGTTCGTTCACCTAAGAGATTTGAATCTATGTTGAGATTCAACGAGTCAGAAACACGTTTCTTCTAGGAGCTGCGTTGGGATATTCCCGAGTGAATGGGACCATAGGCTGTACAGAGAAATATCTGCTTCTAAAACCAAAACGGAGCTATCTAAGTGAATGGTTGTCAATGTGTGCATTCAACTGACAGAGTTAAACTCACGTGTGGATTCAGCGGTTTGCAAACCCTTTCTGTGCAGAATCCCAAAACCGGTATTTCCAGCCCAATGCCGGCATACGTACTAAACAGCAGGAAACTTCGTCTAAAACTCAGGAGAAACGTTTCCTTGAAACTGCTCTGCTGTGCGTTCGTTCACCTAAGAGAATTGAATCTATGTTGAGATTCAACGAGTCAGAAACACGTTTCTTCTAGGAGGTGCGTTGGGATATTCCCGAGTGAATGGGACCATAGGCTGTACAGAGAAATATCTGCTTCTAAATCCAAAAGCGTGCTATCAAACTGAATGGTTGTCAATGTGTGCATTCAACTGACAGAGTTAAACTCACGTGTGGATTCAGCGGTTTGCAAACCCTTTCTGTGCAGAATCCCAAAACCGGTATGTCCAGCCCAATGCCGGCATACGTACTAAACAGCAGGAAACTTCGTCTAAAACTCAGGAGAAAGGTTTCCTTGAAACTCCTCTGCTGTGCGTTCGTTCACCTATGAGAGTTGAATATATGTTGAGATTCAGCGAGTCAGAAACACGTTTCTTCTAGGAGCTGCGTTGGGATATTCCCGAGTGAATGGGACCATAGGCTGTACAGAGAAATATCTGCTTCTAAAACCAAAACGGAGCTATCTAACTGAATCGTTGTGAATGTGTGCATTCAACTGACAGAGTTAAACTCACGTGTGGATTCAGCGGTTTGCAAACCCTTTCTGTGCAGAATCCCAAAACCGGTATTTCCAGCCCAATGCCGGCATACGTACTAAACAGTAGGAAACTTCGTCTAAAACTCAGGAGAAACGTTTCCTTGAAACTGCTCTGCTGTGCGTTCGTTCACCTAAGAGAGTTGAATCTATGTTGAGATTCAGCGAGTCAGAAACACGTTTCTTCTAGGAGCTGCGTTGGGATATTCCCGAGTGAATGGGACCATTGGCTGTACAGAGAAATATCTGCTCCTACAACCAAAAGGGTGGTATCTAACTGAATGGTTGTCAATGTGTGCATTCAACTGACAGAGTTAAACTCACGTTTGGATTCAGCGGTTTACAAACCCTTTCTGTGCAGGATCCCAAAACCGGTAATACCAGCTCAATGCCGGCATCCGTACTAAACAGCAGGAAACTTCGTCTAAAACTCAGGAGAAACGTTTCCTTGAAACTGCTCTGCTGTGCGTTCGTTCACCTAAGAGAGTTGAAACTATGTTGAGATTCAGCGAGTCAGAAACACGTTTATGCTAGGAGCTGCGTTGGGATATTCCCGAGTGAATGGGACCATAGGCTGTACAGAGAAATATCTGCTTCTAAAACCGAAACGGAGCTATCTAAGTGAATGGTTGTCAATGTGTGCATTCAACTGACAGAGTTAAACTCACGTGTGGATTCAGCGGTTTGCAAACCCTTTCTGTGCAGAATCCCAAAACCGATATTTCCAGCCCAATGCCGGCATCCGTACTAAACAGCAGGAAACTTCGTCTAAAACTCAGGAGAAACGTTTCCTTGAAACTGCTCTGCTGTGCGTTCGTTCACCTAAGAGAGTTGAATCTATGTTGAGATTCAGCGAGTCAGAAACACGTTTATGCTAGGAGCTGCGTTGGGATATTCCCGAGTGAATGGGACCATAGGCTGTACAGAGAAATATCTGCTTCTAACACCAAAACGGAGCTATCTAACTGAATGGTTGTCAATGTGTGCATTTAACTGACAGAGTTAAACTCACGTGTGGATTCAGCGGTTTGCAAACCCTTTCTGTGCAGAATCCCAAAACCGGTATTTCCAGCCCAATGCCGGCATCCGTACTAAACAGCAGGAAACTTCGTCTAAAACTCAGGAGAAACGTTTCCTTGAAACTGCTCTACTGTGCGTTCGATCACCTAAGAGAGTTGAATCTATGTTGAGATTCAGCGAGTCAGAAACACGTTTCTTCTAGGAGCTGCGTTGGGATATTCCCGAGTGAATGGGACCATAGGCTGTACAGAGAAATATCTGCTTCTAAAACCAAAACGGAGCTATCTAAGTGAATGGTTGTCAATGTGTGCATTCAACTGACAGAGTTAAACTCACGTGTGGATTCAGCGGTTTGCAAACCATTTCTGTGCAGAATCCCAAAACCGGTATGTCCAGCCCAATGCCGGCATACGTACTAAACAGTAGGAAACTTCGTCTAAAACTCAGGAGAAACGTTTCCTTGAAACTGCTCTGCTGTGCGTTCGTTCACCTAAGAGAGTGGAATCTATGTTGAGATTCAGCGAGTCAGAAACACGTTTCTTCTAGGAGCTGCGTTGGGATATTCCCGAGTGAATGGGACCATAGGCTGTACAGAGAAATATCTGCTTCTAAAACCAAAACGGAGCTATCTAACTGAATGGTTGTCAATGTGTGCATTCAACTGACAGAGTTAAACTCACGTGTGGATTCAGCGGTTTGCAAACCCTTTCTGTGCAGAATCCCAAAACCGGTATTTCCAGCCCAATGCCGGCATCCGTACTAAACAGCAGGAAACTTCGTCTAAAACTCAGGAGAAACGTTTCCTTTAAACTGCTCTGCTGTGCGTTCGTTCACCTAAGAGAGTTGAAACTATGTTGAGATTCAGCGAGTCAGAAACACGTTTATGCTAGGAGCTGCGTTGGGATATTCCCGAGTGAATGGGACCATAGGCTGTATAGAGAAATATCTGCTCCTACAACCAAAAGTGTGCTATCAAACTGAATGGTTGTCAATGTGTGCATTCAAGTGACAGAGTTAAACTCACGTTTGTATTCAGCGGTTTGCAAACCCTTTCTGTGCAGAATCCCAAAACCGGTATTTCCAGCCCAATGCCGGCATACGTACTAAAGAGCAGGAAACTTCGTCTAAGACTCAGGAGAAACGTTTCCTTGAAACTGCTCTGCTGTGCGTTCGTTCACCTAAGAGACTTGAATCTATGTTGAGATTCAGCGAGTCAGAAACACGTTTCTTCTAGGAGCTGCGTTGGGATATTCCCGAGTGAATGGGACCATAGGCTGTACAGAGAAATATCTGCTTCTAAAAGCAAAAGTGTGCTATCAAACTGAATGGTTGTCAATGTGTGCATTCAACTGACAGAGTTAAACTCACGTGTGGATTCAGCGGTTTGCAAACCATTTCTGTGCAGAATCCCAAAACCGGTATTTCCAGCCCAATGCCGGCATCCGTACTAAACAGCAGGAAACTTCGTCTAAAACTCAGGAGAAACGTTTCCTTGAAACTGCTCTGCTGTGCGTTCGTTCACCTAAGAGAGTTGAATCTATGTTGAGATTCAGCGAGTCAGAAACACGTTTCTTCTAGGAGCTGCGTTGGGATATTCCCGAGTGAATGGGACCATAGGCTGTACAGAGAAATATCTGCTTCTAAAACCAAAAGTGTGCTATCAAACTGAATGGTTGTCAATGTGTGCATTCAACTGACAGAGTTAAACTCACGTGTGGATTCTGCGGTTTGCAAACCCTTTCTGTGCAGAATCCCAAAACCGGTATTTCCAGCCCAATGCCGGCATACGTACTAAACAGCAGGAAACTTCGTCTAAAACTCAGGAGAAACGTTTCCTTGAAACTGCTCTGCTGTGCGTTCGTTCACCTAAGAGAGTTGAAACTATGTTGAGATTCAGCGAGTCAGAAACACGTTTATGCTAGGAGCTGCGTTGGGATATTCCCGAGTGAATGGGACCATAGGCTGTACAGAGAAATATCTACTTCTAAAACCAAAAGTGTGCTATCAAACTGAATGGTTGTCAATGTGTGCATTCAACTGACAGAGTTAAACTCACGTGTGGATTCAGCGGTTTGCAAACCATTTCTGTGCAGAATCCCAAAACCGGTATTTCCAGCCCAATGCCGGCATCCGTACTAAACAGCAGGAAACTTCGTCTAAAACTCAGGAGAAACGTTTCCTTTAAACTGCTCTGCTGTGCGTTCGTTCACCTAAGAGAGTTGAAACTATGTTGAGATTCAGCGAGTCAGAAACACGTTTATGCTAGGAGCTGCGTTGGGATATTCCCGAGTGAATGGGACCATAGTCTGTATAGAGAAATATCTGCTCCTACAACCAAAAGTGTGCTATGAAACTGAATGGTTGTCAATGTGTGCATTCAAGTGACAGAGTTAAACTCACGTTTGTATTCAGCGGTTTGCAAACCCTTTCTGTGCAGAATCCCAAAACCGGTATTTCCAGCCCAATGCCGGCATACGTACTAAAGAGCAGGAAACTTCGTCTAAGACTCAGGAGAAACGTTTCCTTGAAACTGCTCTGCTGTGCGTTCGTTCACCTAAGAGAGTTGAATCTATGTTGAGATTCAGCGAGTCAGAAACACGTTTCTTCTAGGAGCTGCGTTGGGATATTCCCGAGTGAATGGGACCATAGGCTGTACAGAGAAATATCTGCTTCTAAAAGCAAAAGTGTGCTATCAAACTGAATGGTTGTCAATGTGTGCATTCAACTGACAGAGTTAAACTCACGTGTGGATTCAGCGGTTTGCAAACCATTTCTGTGCAGAATCCCAAAACCGGTATTTCCAGCCCAATGCCGGCATCCGTACTAAACAGCAGGAAACTTCGTCTAAAACTCAGGAGAAACGTTTCCTTTAAACTGCTCTGCTGTGCGTTCGTTCACCTAAGAGAGTTGAAACTATGTTGAGATTCAGCGAGTCAGAAACACGTTTATGCTAGGAGCTGCGTTGGGATATTCCCGAGTGAATGGGACCATAGGCTGTACAGAGAAATATCTGCTTCTAAAACCAAAAGTGTGCTATCAAACTGAATGGTTGTCAATGTGTGCATTCAACTGACAGAGTTAAACTCACGTGTGGATTCAGCGGTTTGCAAACCCTTTCTGTGCAGAATCCCAAAACCGGTATTTCCAGCCCAATGCCGGCATACGTACTAAACAGCAGGAAACTTCGTTTAAAACTCAGGAGAAACGTTTCCTTGAAACTGCTCTGCTGTGCGTTCTTTCACCTAAGAGAGTTGAATCTATGTTGAGATTCAGCGAGTCAGAAACACGTTTCTTCTAGGAGCTGCGTTGGGATATTCCCGAGTGAATGGGACCATAGGCTGTACAGAGAAATATCTGCTTCTAAAACCGAAACGGAGCTATCTAAGTGAATGGTTGTCAATGTGTGCATTCAACTGACAGAGTTAAACTCACGTGTGGATTCAGCGGTTTGCAAACCCTTTCTGTGCAGAATCCCAAAACCGATATTTCCAGCCCAATGCCGGCATCCGTACTAAACAGCAGGAAACTTCGTCTAAAACTCAGGAGCAACGTTTCCTTGAAACTGCTCTGCTGTGCGTTCTTTCACCTAAGAGAGTTGAATCTATGTTGAGATTCAGCGAGTCAGAAACACGTTTCTTCTAGGAGCTGCGTTGGGATATTCCCGAGTGAATGGGACCATAGGCTGTACAGAGAAATATCTGCTTCTAAAAGCAAAACGGAGCTATCTAAGTGAATGGTTGTCAATGTGTGCATTCAACTGACAGAGTTAAACTCACGTGTGGATTCAGCGGTTTGCAAACCCTTTCTGTGCAGAATCCCAAAACCGGTATTTCCAGCCCAATGCCGGCATACGTACTAAACAGCAGGAAACTTCGTCTAAAACTCAGGAGAAACGTTTCCTTGAAACTGCTCTGCTGTGCGTTCGTTCACCTAAGAGAGTTGAATCTATGTTGAGATTCAGCGAGTCAGAAACACGTTTCTTCTAGGACCTGCGTTGGGATATTCCCGAGTGAATGGGACCATAGGCTGTACAGAGAAATATCTGCTTCTAAATCCAAAAGTGTGCTATCAAACTGAATGGTTGTCAATGTGTGCATTCAACTGACAGAGTTAAACTCACGTGTGGATTCAGCGGTTTGCAAACCCTTTCTGTGCAGAATCCCAAAACCGGTATTTCCAGCCCAATGCCGGCATACGTACTAAACAGCAGGAAATTTCGTCTAAAACTCAGGAGAAACGTTTCCTTGAAACTGCTCTGCTGTGCGTTCGTTCACCTAAGAGAGTTGAATCTATGTTGAGATTCAGCGAGTCAGAAACACGTTTATGCTAGGAGCTGCGTTGGGATATTCCCGAGTGAATGGGACCATAGGCTGTACAGAGAAATATCTGCTTCTAAAACCAAACGGAGCTATCTAAGTGAATGGTTGTCAATGTGTGCATTCAACTGACAGAGTTAAACTCACGTGTGGATTCAGCGGTTTGCAAACCATTTCTGTGCAGAATCCCAAAACCGGTATTTCCAGCCCAATGCCGGCATTCGTACTAAACAGCAGGAAACTTCGTCTAAAACTCAGGAGAAACGTTTCCTTGAAACTGCTCTGCTGTGCGTTCGTTCACCTAAGAGAGTTGAATCTATGTTGAGATTCAGCGAGTCAGAAACACGTTTCTTCTAGGAGCTGCGTTGGGATATTCCCGAGTGAATGGGACCATAGGCTGTACAGAGAAATATCTGCTTCTAAAACCAAAAGTGTGCTATCAAACTGAATGGTTGTCAATGTGTGCATTCAACTGACAGAGTTAAACTCACGTGTGGATTCAGCGGTTTGCAAACCCTTTCTGTGCAGAATCCCAAAACCGGTATTTCCAGCCCAATGCCGGCATACGTACTAAACAGCAGGAAACTTCGTCTAAAACTCAGGAGAAACGTTTCCATGAAACTGCTCTGCTGTGCGTTCGTTCACCTAAGAGAGTTGAATCTATGTTGAGATTCAGCGAGTCAGAAACACGTTTCTTCTAGGAGCTGCGTTGGGATATTCCCGAGTGAATGGGACCATAGTCTGTACAGAGAAATATCTGCTTCTAAAACCAAAACGGAGCTATCTAAGTGAATGGTTGTCAATGTGTGCATTCAACTGACAGAGTTAAACTCACGTGTGGATTCAGCGGTTTGCAAACCCTTTCTGTGCAGAATCCCAAAACCGGTATTTCCAGCCCAATGCCGGCATACGTACTAAACAGCAGGAAACTTCGTCTAAAACTCAGGAGAAACGTTTCCTTGAAACTGCTCTGCTGTGCGTTCGTTCACCTAAGAGAGTTGAATCTATGTTGAGATTCAGCGAGTCAGAAACACGTTTCTTCTAGGAGCTGCGTTGGGATATTCCCGAGTGAATGGGACCATAGGCTGTACAGAGAAATATCTGCTTCTAAAACCAAAACGGAGCTATCTAAGTGAATGGTTGTCAATGTGTGCATTCAACTGACAGAGTTAAACTCACGTGTGGATTCAGCGGTTTGCAAACCCTTTCTGTGCAGAATCCCAAAACCGGTATTTCCAGCCCAATGCCGGCATACGTACTAAACAGCAGGAAACTTCGTCTAAAACTCAGGAGAAACGTTTCCTTGAAACTGCTCTGCTGTGCGTTCGTTCACCTAAGAGAGTTGAATCTATGTTGAGATTCAGCGAGTCAGAAACACGTTTCTTCTAGGAGCTGCGTTGGGATATTCCCGAGTGAATGGGACCATAGGCTGTACAGAGAAATATCTGCTTCTAAAACCAAAAGTGTGCTATCAAACTGAATGGTTGTCAATGTGTGCATTCAACTGACAGAGTTAAACTCACGTGTGGATTCAGCGGTTTGCAAACCCTTTCTGTGCAGAATCCCAAAACCGGTATTTCCAGCCCAATGCCGGCATACGTACTAAACAGCAGGAAATTTCGTCTAAAACTCAGGAGAAACGTTTCCTTGAAACTGCTCTGCTGTGCGTTCGTTCACCTAAGAGAGTTGAATCTATGTTGAGATTCAGCGAGTCAGAAACACGTTTCTTCTAGGAGCTGCGTTGGGATATTCCCGAGTGAATGGGACCATAGGCTGTACAGAGAAATATCTGCTTCTAAAACCAAACGGAGCTATCTAAGTGAATGGTTGTCAATGTGTGCATTCAACTGACAGAGTTAAACTCACGTGTGGATTCAGCGGTTTGCAAACCATTTCTGTGCAGAATCCCAAAACCGGTATTTCCAGCCCAATGCCGGCATTCGTACTAAACAGCAGGAAACTTCGTCTAAAACTCAGGAGAAACGTTTCCTTGAAACTGCTCTGCTGTGCGTTCGTTCACCTAAGAGAGTTGAATCTATGTTGAGATTCAGCGAGTCAGAAACACGTTTCTTCTAGGAGCTGCGTTGGGATATTCCCGAGTGAATGGGACCATAGGCTGTACAGAGAAATATCTGCTCCTACAACCAAAAGGGTGGTATCTAACTGAATGGTTGTCAATGTGTGCATTCAACTGACAGAGTTAAACTCACGTTTGGATTCAGCGGTTTACAAACCCTTTCTGTGCAGGATCCCAAAACCGGTAATACCAGCTCAATGCCGGCATCTGTACTAAACAGCAGGAAACTTCATCTAAAACTCAGGAGAAACGTTTCCTTGAAACTGCTCTGCTGTGCGTTCGTTCACCTAAGAGAGTTGAATCTATGTTGAGATTCAACGAGTCAGAAACACGTTTCTTCTAGGAGGTGCGTTGGGATATTCCCGAGTGAATGAGACCATAGGCTGTACAGAGAAATATCTGCTTCTAAATCCAAAAGTGTGCTATCAAACTGAATGGTTGTCAATGTGTGCATTCAACTGACAGAGTTAAACTCACATGTGGATTCAGCGGTTTGCAAACCCTTTCTGTGCAGAATCCCAAAACCGGTATGTCCAGCCCAATGCCGGCATACGTACTAAACAGCAGGAAACTTCGTCTAAAACTCAGGAGAAACGTTTCCATGAAACTGCTCTGCTGTGCGTTCGTTCAGCTAAGAGAGTTGAATCTATGTTGAGATTCAGCGAGTCAGAAACACGTTTCTTCTTGGAGCTGCGTTGGGATATTCCCGAGTGAATGGGACCATAGGCTGTACAGAGAAATATCTGCTTCTAAAACCAAAAGTGTGCTATCAAACTGAATGGTTGTCAATGTGTGCATTCAACTGACAGAGTTAAACTCACGTGTGGATTCAGCGGTTTGCAAACCCTTTCTGTGCAGAATCCCAAAACCGGTATTTCCAGCCCAATGCCGGCATACGTACTAAACAACAGGAAACTTCGTCTAAAACTCAGGAGAAACGTTTCCTTGAAACTGCTCTGCTGTGCGTTCGTTCACCTAAGAGATTTGAATCTATGTTGAGATTCAACGAGTCAGAAACACGTTTCTTCTAGGAGCTGCGTTGGGATATTCCCGAGTGAATGGGACCATAGGCTGTACAGAGAAATATCTGCTTCTAAAACCAAAACGGAGCTATCTAAGTGAATGGTTGTCAATGTGTGCATTCAACTGACAGAGTTAAACTCACGTGTGGATTCAGCGGTTTGCAAACCCTTTCTGTGCAGAATCCCAAAACCGGTATTTCCAGACCAATGCCGGCATACGTACTAAACAGCAGGAAACTTCGTCTAAAACTCAGGAGAAACGTTTCCTTGAAACTGCTCTGCTGTGCGTTCGTTCACCTAAGAGAATTGAATCTATGTTGAGATTCAACGAGTCAGAAACACGTTTCTTCTAGGAGGTGCGTTGGGATATTCCCGAGTGAATGGGACCATAGGCTGTACAGAGAAATATCTGCTTCTAAATCCAAAAGCGTGCTATCAAACTGAATGGTTGTCAATGTGTGCATTCAACTGACAGAGTTAAACTCACGTGTGGATTCAGCGGTTTGCAAACCCTTTCTGTGCAGAATCCCAAAACCGATATTTCCAGCCCAATGCCGGCATCCGTACTAAACAGCAGGAAACTTCGTCTAAAACTCAGGAGAAACGTTTCCTTGAAACTGCTCTGCTGTGCGTTCGTTCACCTAAGAGAGTTGAATCTATGTTGAGATTCAGCGAGTCAGAAACACGTTTATGCTAGGAGCTGCGTTGGGATATTCCCGAGTGAATGGGACCATAGGCTGTACAGAGAAATATCTGCTTCTAACACCAAAACGGAGCTATCTAACTGAATGGTTGTCAATGTGTGCATTTAACTGACAGAGTTAAACTCACGTGTGGATTCAGCGGTTTGCAAACCCTTTCTGTGCAGAATCCCAAAACCGGTATTTCCAGCCCAATGCCGACATCCGTACTAAACAGCAGGAAACTTCGTCTAAAACTCAGGAGAAACGTTTCCTTGAAACTGCTCTACTGTGCGTTCGATCACCTAAGAGAGTTGAATCTATGTTGAGATTCAGCGAGTCAGAAACACGTTTCTTCTAGGAGCTGCGTTGGGATATTCCCGAGTGAATGGGACCATAGGCTGTACAGAGAAATATCTGCTTCTAAAACCAAAACGGAGCTATCTAAGTGAATGGTTGTCAATGTGTGCATTCAACTGACAGAGTTAAACTCACGTGTGGATTCAGCGGTTTGCAAACCATTTCTGTGCAGAATCCCAAAACCGGTATGTCCAGCCCAATGCCGGCATACGTACTAAACAGTAGGAAACTTCGTCTAAAACTCAGGAGAAACGTTTCCTTGAAACTGCTCTGCTGTGCGTTCGTTCACCTAAGAGAGTGGAATCTATGTTGAGATTCAGCGAGTCAGAAACACGTTTCTTCTAGGAGCTGCGTTGGGATATTCCCGAGTGAATGGGACCATAGGCTGTACAGAGAAATATCTGCTTCTAAAACCAAAACGGAGCTATCTAACTGAATGGTTGTCAATGTGTGCATTCAACTGACAGAGTTAAACTCACGTGTGGATTCAGCGGTTTGCAAACCCTTTCTGTGCAGAATCCCAAAACCGGTATTTCCAGCCCAATGCCGGCATACGTACTAAACAGCAGGAAACTTCGTCTAAGACTCAGGAGAAACGTTTCCTTGAAACTGCTCTGCTGTGCGTTCGTTCACCTAAGAGAGTTGAATCTATGTTGAGATTCAGCGAGTCAGAAACACGTTTCTTCTAGGAGCTGCGTTGGGATATTCCCGAGTGAATGGGACCATAGGCTGTACAGAGAAATATCTGCTTCTAAAAGCAAAAGTGTGCTATCAAACTGAATGGTTGTCAATGTGTGCATTCAACTGACAGAGTTAAACTCACGTGTGGATTCAGCGGTTTGCAAACCATTTCTGTGCAGAATCCCAAAACCGGTATTTCCAGCCCAATGCCGGCATCCGTACTAAACAGCAGGAAACTTCGTCTAAAACTCAGGAGAAACGTTTCCTTTAAACTGCTCTGCTGTGCGTTCGTTCACCTAAGAGAGTTGAAACTATGTTGAGATTCAGCGAGTCAGAAACACGTTTATGCTAGGAGCTGCGTTGGGATATTCCCGAGTGAATGGGACCATAGGCTGTATAGAGAAATATCTGCTCCTACAACCAAAAGTGTGCTATCAAACTGAATGGTTGTCAATGTGTGCATTCAAGTGACAGAGTTAAACTCACGTTTGTATTCAGCGGTTTGCAAACCCTTTCTGTGCAGAATCCCAAAACCGGTATTTCCAGCCCAATGCCGGCATACGTACTAAAGAGCAGGAAACTTCGTCTAAGACTCAGGAGAAACGTTTCCTTGAAACTGCTCTGCTGTGCGTTCGTTCACCTAAGAGAGTTGAATCTATGTTGAGATTCAGCGAGTCAGAAACACGTTTCTTCTAGGAGCTGCGTTGGGATATTCCCGAGTGAATGGGACCATAGGCTGTACAGAGAAATATCTGCTTCTAAAAGCAAAAGTGTGCTATCAAACTGAATGGTTGTCAATGTGTGCATTCAACTGACAGAGTTAAACTCACGTGTGGATTCAGCGGTTTGCAAACCATTTCTGTGCAGAATCCCAAAACCGGTATTTCCAGCCCAATGCCGGCATCCGTACTAAACAGCAGGAAACTTCGTCTAAAACTCAGGAGAAACGTTTCCTTGAAACTGCTCTGCTGTGCGTTCGTTCACCTAAGAGAGTTGAATCTATGTTGAGATTCAGCGAGTCAGAAACACGTTTCTTCTAGGAGCTGCGTTGGGATATTCCCGAGTGAATGGGACCATAGGCTGTACAGAGAAATATCTGCTTCTAAAACCAAAAGTGTGCTATCAAACTGAATGGTTGTCAATGTGTGCATTCAACTGACAGAGTTAAACTCACGTGTGGATTCTGCGGTTTGCAAACCCTTTCTGTGCAGAATCCCAAAACCGGTATTTCCAGCCCAATGCCGGCATACGTACTAAACAGCAGGAAACTTCGTCTAAAACTCAGGAGAAACGTTTCCTTGAAACTGCTCTGCTGTGCGTTCGTTCACCTAAGAGAGTTGAAACTATGTTGAGATTCAGCGAGTCAGAAACACGTTTATGCTAGGAGCTGCGTTGGGATATTCCCGAGTGAATGGGACCATAGGCTGTACAGAGAAATATCTACTTCTAAAACCAAAAGTGTGCTATCAAACTGAATGGTTGTCAATGTGTGCATTCAACTGACAGAGTTAAACTCACGTGTGGATTCAGCGGTTTGCAAACCCTTTCTGTGCAGAATCCCAAAACCGGTATTTCCAGCCCAATGCCGGCATACGTACTAAACAGCAGGAAACTTCGTCTAAAACTCAGGAGAAACGTTTCCTTGAAACTGCTCTGCTGTGCGTTCTTTCACCTAAGAGAGTTGAATCTATGTTGAGATTCAGCGAGTCAGAAACACGTTTCTTCTAGGAGCTGCGTTGGGATATTCCCGAGTGAATGGGACCATAGGCTGTACAGAGAAATATCTGCTTCTAAAACCGAAACGGAGCTATCTAAGTGAATGGTTGTCAATGTGTGCATTCAACTGACAGAGTTAAACTCACGTGTGGATTCAGCGGTTTGCAAACCCTTTCTGTGCAGAATCCCAAAACCGATATTTCCAGCCCAATGCCGGCATCCGTACTAAACAGCAGGAAACTTCGTCTAAAACTCAGGAGAAACGTTTCCTTGAAACTGCTCTGCTGTGCGTTCGTTCACCTAAGAGAGTTGAATCTATGTTGAGATTCAGCGAGTCAGAAACACGTTTATGCTAGGAGCTGCGTTGGGATATTCCCGAGTGAATGGGACCATAGGCTGTACAGAGAAATATCTGCTTCTAACACCAAAACGGAGCTATCTAACTGAATGGTTGTCAATGTGTGCATTTAACTGACAGAGTTAAACTCACGTGTGGATTCAGCGGTTTGCAAACCCTTTCTGTGCAGAATCCCAAAACCGGTATTTCCAGCCCAATGCCGACATCCGTACTAAACAGCAGGAAACTTCGTCTAAAACTCAGGAGAAACGTTTCCTTGAAACTGCTCTACTGTGCGTTCGATCACCTAAGAGAGTTGAATCTATGTTGAGATTCAGCGAGTCAGAAACACGTTTCTTCTAGGAGCTGCGTTGGGATATTCCCGAGTGAATGGGACCATAGGCTGTACAGAGAAATATCTGCTTCTAAAACCAAAACGGAGCTATCTAAGTGAATGGTTGTCAATGTGTGCATTCAACTGACAGAGTTAAACTCACGTGTGGATTCAGCGGTTTGCAAACCATTTCTGTGCAGAATCCCAAAACCGGTATGTCCAGCCCAATGCCGGCATACGTACTAAACAGTAGGAAACTTCGTCTAAAACTCAGGAGAAACGTTTCCTTGAAACTGCTCTGCTGTGCGTTCGTTCACCTAAGAGAGTGGAATCTATGTTGAGATTCAGCGAGTCAGAAACACGTTTCTTCTAGGAGCTGCGTTGGGATATTCCCGAGTGAATGGGACCATAGGCTGTACAGAGAAATATCTGCTTCTAAAACCAAAACGGAGCTATCTAACTGAATGGTTGTCAATGTGTGCATTCAACTGACAGAGTTAAACTCACGTGTGGATTCAGCGGTTTGCAAACCCTTTCTGTGCAGAATCCCAAAACCGGTATTTCCAGCCCAATGCCGGCATACGTACTAAACAGCAGGAAACTTCGTCTAAGACTCAGGAGAAACGTTTCCTTGAAACTGCTCTGCTGTGCGTTCGTTCACCTAAGAGAGTTGAATCTATGTTGAGATTCAGCGAGTCAGAAACACGTTTCTTCTAGGAGCTGCGTTGGGATATTCCCGAGTGAATGGGACCATAGGCTGTACAGAGAAATATCTGCTTCTAAAAGCAAAAGTGTGCTATCAAACTGAATGGTTGTCAATGTGTGCATTCAACTGACAGAGTTAAACTCACGTGTGGATTCAGCGGTTTGCAAACCATTTCTGTGCAGAATCCCAAAACCGGTATTTCCAGCCCAATGCCGGCATCCGTACTAAACAGCAGGAAACTTCGTCTAAAACTCAGGAGAAACGTTTCCTTTAAACTGCTCTGCTGTGCGTTCGTTCACCTAAGAGAGTTGAAACTATGTTGAGATTCAGCGAGTCAGAAACACGTTTATGCTAGGAGCTGCGTTGGGATATTCCCGAGTGAATGGGACCATAGGCTGTATAGAGAAATATCTGCTCCTACAACCAAAAGTGTGCTATCAAACTGAATGGTTGTCAATGTGTGCATTCAAGTGACAGAGTTAAACTCACGTTTGTATTCAGCGGTTTGCAAACCCTTTCTGTGCAGAATCCCAAAACCGGTATTTCCAGCCCAATGCCGGCATACGTACTAAAGAGCAGGAAACTTCGTCTAAGACTCAGGAGAAACGTTTCCTTGAAACTGCTCTGCTGTGCGTTCGTTCACCTAAGAGAGTTGAATCTATGTTGAGATTCAGCGAGTCAGAAACACGTTTCTTCTAGGAGCTGCGTTGGGATATTCCCGAGTGAATGGGACCATAGGCTGTACAGAGAAATATCTGCTTCTAAAAGCAAAAGTGTGCTATCAAACTGAATGGTTGTCAATGTGTGCATTCAACTGACAGAGTTAAACTCACGTGTGGATTCAGCGGTTTGCAAACCATTTCTGTGCAGAATCCCAAAACCGGTATTTCCAGCCCAATGCCGGCATCCGTACTAAACAGCAGGAAACTTCGTCTAAAACTCAGGAGAAACGTTTCCTTGAAACTGCTCTGCTGTGCGTTCGTTCACCTAAGAGAGTTGAATCTATGTTGAGATTCAGCGAGTCAGAAACACGTTTCTTCTAGGAGCTGCGTTGGGATATTCCCGAGTGAATGGGACCATAGGCTGTACAGAGAAATATCTGCTTCTAAAACCAAAAGTGTGCTATCAAACTGAATGGTTGTCAATGTGTGCATTCAACTGACAGAGTTAAACTCACGTGTGGATTCTGCGGTTTGCAAACCCTTTCTGTGCAGAATCCCAAAACCGGTATTTCCAGCCCAATGCCGGCATACGTACTAAACAGCAGGAAACTTCGTCTAAAACTCAGGAGAAACGTTTCCTTGAAACTGCTCTGCTGTGCGTTCGTTCACCTAAGAGAGTTGAAACTATGTTGAGATTCAGCGAGTCAGAAACACGTTTATGCTAGGAGCTGCGTTGGGATATTCCCGAGTGAATGGGACCATAGGCTGTACAGAGAAATATCTACTTCTAAAACCAAAAGTGTGCTATAAAACTGAATGGTTGTCAATGTGTGCATTCAACTGACAGAGTTAAACTCACGTGTGGATTCAGCGGTTTGCAAACCCTTTCTGTGCAGAATCCCAAAACCGGTATTTCCAGCCCAATGCCGGCATACGTACTAAACAGCAGGAAACTTCGTCTAAAACTCAGGAGAAACGTTTCCTTGAAACTGCTCTGCTGTGCGTTCTTTCACCTAAGAGAGTTGAATCTATGTTGAGATTCAGCGAGTCAGAAACACGTTTCTTCTAGGAGCTGCGTTGGGATATTCCCGAGTGAATGGGACCATAGGCTGTACAGAGAAATATCTGCTTCTAAAACCGAAACGGAGCTATCTAAGTGAATGGTTGTCAATGTGTGCATTCAACTGACAGAGTTAAACTCACGTGTGGATTCAGCGGTTTGCAAACCCTTTCTGTGCAGAATCCCAAAACCGATATTTCCAGCCCAATGCCGGCATCCGTACTAAACAGCAGGAAACTTCGTCTAAAACTCAGGAGAAACGTTTCCTTGAAACTGCTCTGCTGTGCGTTCGTTCACCTAAGAGAGTTGAATCTATGTTGAGATTCAGCGAGTCAGAAACACGTTTATGCTAGGAGCTGCGTTGGGATATTCCCGAGTGAATGGGACCATAGGCTGTACAGAGAAATATCTGCTTCTAACACCAAAACGGAGCTATCTAACTGAATGGTTGTCAATGTGTGCATTTAACTGACAGAGTTAAACTCACGTGTGGATTCAGCGGTTTGCAAACCCTTTCTGTGCAGAATCCCAAAACCGGTATTTCCAGCCCAATGCCGGCATCCGTACTAAACAGCAGGAAACTTCGTCTAAAACTCAGGAGAAACGTTTCCTTGAAACTGCTCTACTGTGCGTTCGATCACCTAAGAGAGTTGAATCTATGTTGAGATTCAGCGAGTCAGAAACACGTTTCTTCTAGGAGCTGCGTTGGGATATTCCCGAGTGAATGGGACCATAGGCTGTACAGAGAAATATCTGCTTCTAAAACCAAAACGGAGCTATCTAAGTGAATGGTTGTCAATGTGTGCATTCAACTGACAGAGTTAAACTCACGTGTGGATTCAGCGGTTTGCAAACCATTTCTGTGCAGAATCCCAAAACCGGTATGTCCAGCCCAATGCCGGCATACGTACTAAACAGTAGGAAACTTCGTCTAAAACTCAGGAGAAACGTTTCCTTGAAACTGCTCTGCTGTGCGTTCGTTCACCTAAGAGAGTGGAATCTATGTTGAGATTCAGCGAGTCAGAAACACGTTTCTTCTAGGAGCTGCGTTGGGATATTCCCGAGTGAATGGGACCATAGGCTGTACAGAGAAATATCTGCTTCTAAAACCAAAACGGAGCTATCTAACTGAATGGTTGTCAATGTGTGCATTCAACTGACAGAGTTAAACTCACGTGTGGATTCAGCGGTTTGCAAACCCTTTCTGTGCAGAATCCCAAAACCGGTATTTCCAGCCCAATGCCGGCATACGTACTAAACAGCAGGAAACTTCGTCTAAGACTCAGGAGAAACGTTTCCTTGAAACTGCTCTGCTGTGCGTTCGTTCACCTAAGAGAGTTGAATCTATGTTGAGATTCAGCGAGTCAGAAACACGTTTCTTCTTGGAGCTGCGTTGGGATATTCCCGAGTGAATGGGACCATAGGCTGTACAGAGAAATATCTGCTTCTAAAACCAAAAGTGTGCTATCAAACTGAATGGTTGTCAATGTGTGCATTCAACTGACAGAGTTAAACTCACGTGTGGATTCAGCGGTTTGCAAACCCTTTCTGTGTAGAATCCCAAAACCGGTATTTCCAGCCCAATGCCGGCATCCGTACTAAACAGCATGAAACTTCGTTTAAACTCAGGAGAAACGTTTCCTTTAAACTGCTCTGCTGTGCGTTCGTTCACCTAAGAGAGTTGAAACTATGTTGAGATTCAGCGAGTCAGAAACACGTTTATGCTAGGAGCTGCGTTGGGATATTCCCGAGTGAATGGGACCATAGGCTGTATAGAGAAATATCTGCTCCTACAACCAAAAGTGTGCTATGAAACTGAATGGTTGTCAATGTGTGCATTCAAGTGACAGAGTTAAACTCACGTTTGTATTCAGCGGTTTGCAAACCCTTTCTGTGCAGAATCCCAAAACCGGTATTTCCAGCCCAATGCCGGCATACGTACTAAACAGCAGGAAACTTCGTCTAAGACTCAGGAGAAACGTTTCCTTGAAACTGCTCTGCTGTGCGTTCGTTCACCTAAGAGAGTTGAATCTATGTTGAGATTCAGCGAGTCAGAAACACGTTTCTTCTAGGAGCTGCGTTGGGATATTCCCGAGTGAATGGGACCATAGGCTGTACAGAGAAATATCTGCTTCTAAAAGCAAAAGTGTGCTATCAAACTGAATGGTTGTCAATGTGTGCATTCAACTGACAGAGTTAAACTCACGTGTGGATTCAGCGGTTTGCAAACCATTTCTGTGCAGAATCCCAAAACCGGTATTTCCAGCCCAATGCCGGCATCCGTACTAAACAGCACGAAACTTCGTCTAAAACTCAGGAGAAACGTTTCCTTTAAACTGCTCTGCTGTGCGTTCGTTCACCTAAGAGAGTTGAAACTATGTTGAGATTCAGCGAGTCAGAAACACGTTTATGCTAGGAGCTGCGTTGGGATATTCCCGAGTGAATGGGACCATAGGCTGTATAGAGAAATATCTGCTCCTACAACCAAAAGTGTGCTATCAAACTGAATGGTTGTCAATGTGTGCATTCAACTGACAGAGTTAAACTCACGTTTGTATTCAGCGGTTTGCAAACCCTTTCTGTGCAGAATCCCAAAACCGGTATTTCCAGCCCAATGCCGGCATACGTACTAAAGAGCAGGAAACTTCGTCTAAGACTCAGGAGAAACGTTTCTTTGAAACTGCTCTGCTGTGCGTTCGTTCACCTAAGAGAGTTGAATCTATGTTGAGATTCAGCGAGTCAGAAACACGTTTCTTCTAGGAGCTGCGTTGGGATATTCCCGAGTGAATGGGACCATAGGCTGTACAGAGAAATATCTGCTTCTAAAAGCAAAAGTGTGCTATCAAACTGAATGGTTGTCAATGTGTGCATTCAACTGACAGAGTTAAACTCACGTGTGGATTCAGCGGTTTGCAAACCATTTCTGTGCAGAATCCCAAAACCGGTATTTCCAGCCCAATGCCGGCATCCGTACTAAACAGCAGGAAACTTCGTCTAAAACTCAGGAGAAACGTTTCCTTGAAACTGCTCTGCTGTGCGTTCGTTCACCTAAGAGAGTTGAATCTATGTTGAGATTCAGCGAGTCAGAAACACGTTTCTTCTAGGAGCTGCGTTGGGATATTCCCGAGTGAATGGGACCATAGGCTGTACAGAGAAATATCTGCTTCTAAAACCAAAAGTGTGCTATCAAACTGAATGGTTGTCAATGTGTGCATTCAACTGACAGAGTTAAACTCACGTGTGGATTCTGCGGTTTGCAAACCCTTTCTGTGCAGAATCCCAAAACCGGTATTTCCAGCCCAATGCCGGCATACGTACTAAACAGCAGGAAACTTCGTCTAAAACTCAGGAGAAACGTTTCCTTGAAACTGCTCTGCTGTGCGTTCGTTCACCTAAGAGAGTTGAATCTATGTTGAGATTCACCGAGTCAGAAACACGTTTCTTCTAGGAGCTGCGTTGGGATATTCCCGAGTGAATGGGACCATAGGCTGTACAGAGAAATATCTGCTTCTAAACCAAAACGGAGCTATCTAACTGAATGGTTGTCAATGTGTGCATTCAACTGACAGAGTTAAACTCACGTGTGGATTCAGCGGTTTGCAAACCCTTTCTGTGCAGAATCCCAAAACCGGTATTTCCAGCCCAATGCCGGCATACGTACTAAACAGCAGGAAACTTCGTCTAAGACTCAGGAGAAACGTTTCCTTGAAACTGCTCTGCTGTGCGTTCGTTCACCTAAGAGAGTTGAATCTATGTTGAGATTCAGCGAGTCAGAAACACGTTTCTTCTAGGAGCTGCGTTGGGATATTCCCGAGTGAATGGGACCATAGGCTGTACAGAGAAATATCTGCTTCTAAAACCAAAAGTGTGCTATCAAACTGAATGGTTGTCAATGTGTGCATTCAACTGACAGAGTTAAACTCACGTGTGGATTCAGCGGTTTGCAAACCCTTTCTGTGCAGAATCCGAAAACCGGTATTTCCAGCCCAATGCCGGCATCCGTACTAAACAGCAGGAAACTTCGTCTAAAACTCAGGAGAAACGTTTCCTTGAAACTGCTCTGCTGTGCGTTCGTTCACCTAAGAGAGTTGAAACTATGTTGAGATTCAGCGAGTCAGAAACACGTTTCTTCTAGGAGCTGCGTTGGGATATTCCCGAGTGAATGGGACCATAGGCTGTACAGAGAAATATCTGCTTCTAATACCAAAACGGAGCTATCTAACTGAATGGTTGTCAATGTGTGCATTCAACTGAGAGAGTTAAACTCACGTGTGGATTCAGCGGTTTGCAAACCATTTCTGTGCAGATTCCCAAAACCGGTATGTCCAGCCCAATGCCGGCATTCGTACTAAACAGCAGGAAACTTCGTCTAAAACTCAGGAGAAACGTTTCCTTGAAACTGCTCTGCTGTGCGTTCGTTCACCTAACAGAGTTGAATCTATGTTGAGATTCAGCGAGTCAGAAACACGTTTCTTCTTGGAGCTGCGTTGGGATATTCCCGAGTGAATGGGACCATAGGCTGTACAGAGAAATCTCTGCTTCTAAAACCAAAAGTGTGCTATCAAACTGAATGGTTGTCAATATGTGCATTCAACTGACAGAGTTAAACTCACGTGTGGATTCAGCGGTTTGCAAACCCTTTCTGTGCAGAATCCCAAAACCGGTATTTCCAGCCCAATGCCGGCATACGTACTAAACAGCAGGAAACTTCGTCTAAGACTCAGGAGAGACGTTTCCTTGAAACTGCTCTGCTGTGCGTTCGTTCACCTAAGAGAGTTGAATCTATGTTGAGATTCAACGAGTCAGAAACACGTTTCTTCTAGGAGGTGCGTTGGGATATTCCCGAGTGAATGGGACCATAGGCTGTACAGAGAAATATCTGCTTCTAAATCCAAAAGTGTGCTATCAAACTGAATGGTTGTCAATGTGTGCATTCAACTGACAGAGTTAAACTCACGTGTGGATTCAGCGGTTTGCAAACCATTTCTGTGCAGAATCCCAAAACCGGTATGTCCAGCCCAATGCCGGCATCCGTACTAAACAGTAGGAAACTTCGTCTAAAACTCAGGAGAAACGTTTCCTTGAAACTGCTCTGCTGTGCGTTCGTTCACCTAAGAGAGTGGAATCTATGTTGAGATTCAGCGAGTCAGAAACACGTTTCTTCTAGGAGCTGCGTTGGGATATTCCCGAGTGAATGGGACCATAGGCTGTACAGAGAAATATCTGCTTCTAAAACCAAAACGGAGCTATCTAACTGAATGGTTGTCAATGTGTGCATTCAACTGACAGAGTTAAACTCACGTGTGGATTCAGCGGTTTGCAAACCCTTTCTGTGCAGAATCCCAAAACCGGTATTTCCAGCCCAATGCCGGCATACGTACTAAACAGCAGGAAACTTCGTCTAAGACTCAGGAGAAACGTTTCCTTGAAACTGCTCTGCTGTGCGTTCGTTCACCTAAGAGAGTTGAATCTATGTTGAGATTCAGCGAGTCAGAAACACGTTTCTTCTTGGAGCTGCGTTGGGATATTCCCGAGTGAATGGGACCATAGGCTGTACAGAGAAATATCTGCTCCTACAACCAAAAGTGTGCTATCAAACTGAATGGTTGTCAATGTGTGCATTCAACTGACAGAGTTAAACTCACGTGTGGATTCAGCGGTTTGCAAACCCTTTCTGTGTAGAATCCCAAAACCGGTATGTCCAGCCCAATGCCGGCATCCGTACTAAACAGCAGGAAACTTCGTTTAAACTCAGGAGAAACGTTTCCTTTAAACTGCTCTGCTGTGCGTTCGTTCACCTAAGAGAGTTGAAACTATGTTGAGATTCAGCGAGTCAGAAACACGTTTATGCTAGGAGCTGCGTTGGGATATTCCCGAGTGAATGGGACCATAGGCTGTATAGAGAAATATCTGCTTCTAAAACCAAAAGTGTGCTATGAAACTGAATGGTTGTCAATGTGTGCATTCAAGTGACAGAGTTAAACTCACGTTTGTATTCAGCGGTTTGCAAACCCTTTCTGTGCAGAATCCCAAAACCGGTATTTCCAGCCCAATGCCGGCATACGTACTAAAGAGCAGGAAACTTCGTCTAAGACTCAGGAGAAACGTTTCCTTGAAACTGCTCTGCTGTGCGTTCGTTCACCTAAGAGAGTTGAATCTATGTTGAGATTCACCGAGTCAGAAACACGTTTCTTCTAGGAGCTGCGTTGGGATATTCCCGAGTGAATGGGACCATAGGCTGTACAGAGAAATATCTGCTTCTAAAACCAAAAGTGTGCTATCAAACTGAATGGTTGTCAATGTGTGCATTCAACTGACAGAGTTAAACTCACGTGTGGATTCAGCGGTTTGCAAACCATTTCTGTGCAGAATCCCAAAACCGGTATTTCCAGCCCAATGCCGGCATCCGTACTAAACAGCAGGAAACTTCGTCTAAAACTCAGGAGAAACGTTTCCTTGAAACTGCTCTGCTGTGCGTTCGTTCACCTAAGAGTGTTGAATCTATGTTGAGATTCAGCGAGTCAGAAACACGTTTCTTCTAGGAGCTGCGTTGGGATATTCCCGAGTGAATGGGACCATAGGCTGTACAGAGAAATATCTGCTTCTAAAACCAAAAGTGTGCTATCAAACTGAATGGTTGTCAATGTGTGCATTCAACTGACAGAGTTAAACTCACGTGTGGATTCTGCGGTTTGCAAACCCTTTCTGTGCAGAATCCCAAAACTGGTATTTCCAGCCCAATGCCGGCATACGTACTAAACAGCAGGAAACTTCGTCTAAAACTCAGGAGAAACGTTTCCTTGAAACTGCTCTGCTGTGCGTTCGTTCACCTAAGAGAGTTGAATCTATGTTGAGATTCACCGAGTCAGAAACACGTTTCTTCTAGGAGCTGCGTTGGGATATTCCCGAGTGAATGGGACCATAGGCTGTACAGAGAAATATCTGCTTCTAAACCAAAACGGAGCTATCTAACTGAATGGTTGTCAATGTGTGCATTCAACTGACAGAGTTAAACTCACGTGTGGATTCAGCGGTTTGCAAACCCTTTCTGTGCAGAATCCCAAAACCGGTATTTCCAGCCCAATGCCGGCATACGTACTAAACAGCAGGAAACTTCGTCTAAGACTCAGGAGAAACGTTTCCTTGAAACTGCTCTGCTGTGCGTTCGTTCACCTAAGAGAGTTGAATCTATGTTGAGATTCAGCGAGTCAGAAACACGTTTCTTCTAGGAGCTGCGTTGGGATATTCCCGAGTGAATGGGACCATAGGCTGTACAGAGAAATATCTGCTTCTAAAACCAAAAGTGTGCTATCAAACTGAATGGTTGTCAATGTGTGCATTCAACTGACAGAGTTAAACTCACGTGTGGATTCAGCGGTTTGCAAACCCTTTCTGTGCAGAATCCGAAAACCGGTATTTCCAGCCCAATGCCGGCATCCGTACTAAACAGCAGGAAACTTCGTCTAAAACTCAGGAGAAACGTTTCCTTGAAACTGCTCTGCTGTGCGTTCGTTCACCTAAGAGAGTTGAAACTATGTTGAGATTCAGCGAGTCAGAAACACGTTTCTTCTAGGAGCTGCGTTGGGATATTCCCGAGTGAATGGGACCATAGGCTGTACAGAGAAATATCTGCTTCTAATACCAAAACGGAGCTATCTAACTGAATGGTTGTCAATGTGTGCATTCAACTGAGAGAGTTAAACTCACGTGTGGATTCAGCGGTTTGCACACCATTTCTGTGCAGAATCCCAAAACCGGTATGTCCAGCCCAATGCCGGCATCCGTACTAAACAGTAGGAAACTTCGTCTAACACTCAGGAGAAACGTTTCCTTGAAACTGCTCTGCTGTGCGTTCGTTCACCTAAGAGAGTTAAATCTATGTTGAGATTCAGCGAGTCAGAAACACGTTTCTTCTAGGAGCTGCGTTGGGATATTCCCGAGTGAATGGGACCATAGACTGTACAGAGAAATATCTGCTTCTAAAACCAAAACGGAGCTATCTAAGTGAATGGTTGTCAATGTGTGCATTCAACTGACAGAGTTAAACTCACGTGTGGATTCAGCGGTTTGCAAACCATTTCTGTGCAGATTCCCAAAACCGGTATGTCCAGCCCAATGCCGGCATTCGTACTAAACAGCAGGAAACTTCGTCTAAAACTCAGGAGAAACGTTTCCTTGAAACTGCTCTGCTGTGCGTTCGTTCACCTAACAGAGTTGAATCTATGTTGAGATTCAGCGAGTCAGAAACACGTTTCTTCTTGGAGCTGCGTTGGGATATTCCCGAGTGAATGGGACCATAGGCTGTACAGAGAAATATCTGCTTCTAAAACCAAAACGGAGCTATCTAACTGAATGGTTGTCAATGTGTGCATTCAACTGACAGAGTTAAACTCACGTGTGGATTCAGCGGTTTGCAAACCCTTTCTGTGCAGAATCCCAAAACCGGTATTTCCAGCCCAATGCCGGCATACGTACTAAACAGCAGGAAACTTCGTCTAAGACTCAGGAGAAACGTTTCCTTGAAACTGCTCTGCTGTGCGTTCGTTCACCTAAGAGAGTTGAATCTATGTTGAGATTCAGCGAGTCAGAAACACGTTTCTTCTAGGAGCTGCGTTGGGATATTCCCGAGTGAATGGGACCATAGGCTGTACAGAGAAATATCTGCTTCTAAAACCAAAAGTGTGCTATCAAACTGAATGGTTGTCAATGTGTGCATTCAACTGACAGAGTTAAACTCACGTGTGGATTCAGCGGTTTGCAAACCCTTTCTGTGTAGAATCCCAAAACCGGTATGTCCAGCCCAATGCCGGCATCCGTACTAAACAGCAGGAAACTTCGTCTAAAACTCAGGAGAAACGTTTCCTTGAAACTGCTCTGCTGTGCGTTCGTTCACCTAAGAGAGTTGAAACTATGTTGAGATTCAGCGAGTCAGAAACACGTTTATGCTAGGAGCTGCGTTGGGATATTCCCGAGTGAATGGGACCATAGGCTGTACAGAGAAATATCTGCTCCTACAACCAAAAGTGTGCTATCAAACTGAATGGTTGTCAATGTGTTCATTCAACTGACAGAGTTAAACTCACGTTTGGATTCAGCGGTTTGCAAACCCTTTCTGTGCAGAATCCCAAAACCGGTATTTCCAGCCCAATGCCGGCATACGTACTAAAGAGCAGGAAACTTCGTCTAAGACTCAGGAGAAACGTTTCCTTGAAACTGCTCTGCTGTGCGTTATTTCACCTAAGAGAGTTGAATCTATGTTGAGATTCAGCGAGTCAGAAACACGTTTATGCTAGGAGCTGCGTTGGGATATTCCCGAGTGAATGGGACCATAGGCTGTACAGAGAAATATCTGCTTCTAAAAGCAAAAGTGTGCTATCAAACTGAATGGTTGTCAATGTGTGCATTCAACTGACAGAGTTAAACTCACGTGTGGATTCAGCGGTTTGCAAACCATTTCTGTGCAGAATCCCAAAACCGGTATTTCCAGCCCAATGCCGGCATACGTACTAAACAGCAGGAAACTTCGTCTAAAACTCAGGAGAAACGATTCCTTGAAACTGCTCTGCTGTGCGTTCGATCACCTAAGAGAGTTGAATCTATGTTGAGATTCAGCGAGTCAGAAACACGTTTCTTCTCGGAGCTGCGTTGGGATATTCCCGAGTGAATGGGACCATAGGCTGTACAGAGAAATATCTGCTTCTAAAACCAAAAGTGTGCTATCAAACTGAATGGTTGTCAATGTGTGCATTCAACTGACAGAGTTAAACTCACGTGTGGATTCAGCGGTTTGCAAACCCTTTCTGTGCAGAATCCCAAAACCGGTATTTCCAGCCCAATGCCGGCATCCGTACTAAACAGCAGGAAACTTCGTCTAAAACTCAGGAGAAACGTTTCCTTGAAACTGCTCTGCTGTGCGTTCGATCACCTAAGAGAGTTGAATCTATGTTGAGATTCAGCGAGTCAGAAGCACGTTTTTTCTAGGAGGTGCGTTGGGATATTCCCGAGTGAATGGGACCATAGGCTGTACAAAGAAATATCTGTTCCTACAAGCAAAAGGGTGGTATCTAACTGAATGGTTGTCAATGTGTGCATTCAACTGACAGAGTTAAACTCACGTGTGGATTCAGCGGTTTACAAACCCTTTCTGTGCAGGATCCCAAAACCGGTAATACCAGCTCAATGCCGGCATCCGTACTAAACAGCAGGAAACTTCGTCTAAAACTCAGGAGCAACGTTTCCTTGAAACTGCTCTGCTGTGCATTCGTTCACCTAAGAGAGTTGAAACTATGTTGAGATACAGCGAGTCAGAAACACGTTTCTTCTAGGAGCTGCGTTGGGATATTCCCGAGTGAATGGGACCATAGGCTGTACAGAGAAATATCTGCTTCTAAAACCAAAACGGAGCTATCTAACTGAATGGTTGTCAATGTGTGCATTTAACTGACAGAGTTAAACTCACGTGTGGATTCAGCGGTTTGCAAACCCTTTCTGTGCAGAATCCCAAAACCGGTATTTCCAGCCCAATGCCGGCATCCGTACTAAACAGCAGGAAACTTCGTCTAAAACTCAGGAGAAACGTTTCCTTGAAACTGCTCTGCTGTGCGTTCGATCACCTAAGAGAGTTGAATCTATGTTGAGATTCAGCGAGTCAGAAACACGTTTCTTCTAGGAGCTGCGTTGGGATATTCCCGAGTGAATGGGACCATAGGCTGTACAGAGAAATATCTGCTTCTAAAACCAAAACGGAGCCATCTAAGTGAATGGTTGTCAATGTGTGCATTCAACTGACAGAGTTAAACTCACGTGTGGATTCAGCGGTTTGCAAACCATTTCTGTGCAGAATCCCAAAACCGGTATGTCCAGCCCAATGCCGGCATCCGTACTAAACAGTAGGAAACTTCGTCTAAAACTCAGGAGAAACGTTTCCTTGAAACTGCTCTGCTGTGCGTTCGTTCACCTAAGAGAGTTGAATCTATGTTGAGATTCAGCGAGTCAGAAACACGTTTCTTCTAGGAGCTGCGTTGGGATATTCCCGAGTGAATGGGACCATAGGCTGTACAGAGAAATATCTGCTTCTAAAACCAAAACGGATCTATCTAACTGAATGGTTGTCAATGTGTGCATTCAACTGACAGAGTTAAACTCACGTGTGGATTCAGCGGTTTGCAAACCCTTTCTGTGCAGAATCCCAAAACCGGTATTTCCAGCCCAATGCCGGCATACGTACTAAACAGCAGTCAACTTCGTCTAAGACTGAGGAGAAACGTTTCCTTGAAACTGCTCTGCTGTGCGTTCGTTCACCTAAGAGAGTTGAATCTATGTTGAGATTCAGCGAGTCAGAAACACGTTTCTTCTAGGAGCTGCGTTGGGATATTCCCGAGTGAATGGGACCATAGGCTGTACAGAGAAATATCTGCTTCTGAAACCAAAAGCGTGCTATCAAACTGAATGGTTGTCAATGTGTGCATTCAACTGACAGAGGTAAACTCACCTGTGGATTCAGCGGTTTGTAAACCTTTCTGTGCAGAATCCCAAAACCGGTATTTCCAGCCCAATGCCGGCATCCATACTAAACAGCAGGAAACTTCGTCTAAAACTCAGGAGAAACGTTTCCTTGAAACTGCTCTGCTGTGCGTTCGTTCACCTAAGAGAGTTGAAACTATGTTGAGATTCAGCGAGTCAGAAACACGTTTATGCTAGGAGCTGCGTTGGGATATTCCCGAGTGAATGGGACCATAGGCTGAATAGAGAAATATCTGCTCCTACAACCAAAAGTGTGCTATCAAACTGAATGGTTGTCAATGTGTGCATTCAAGTGACAGAGTTAAACTCACGTTTGTATTCAGCGGTTTGCAAACCCTTTCTGTGCAGAATCCCAAAACCGGTATTTCCAGCCCAATGCCGGCATTCGTACTAAACAGCAGGAAACTTCGTCTAAGACTCAGGAGAAACGTTTCCTTGAAACTGCTCTGCTGTGCGTTCGTTCACCTAAGAGAGTTGAATCTATGTTGAGTTTCAGCGAGTCAGAAACACGTTTCTTCTAGGAGCTGCGTTGGGATATTCCCGAGTGAATGGGACCATAGGCTGTACAGAGAAATATCTGCTTCTAAAACGAAAAGTGTGCTATCAAACTGAATGGTTGTCAATGTGTGCATTCAACTGACAGAGTTAAACTCACGTGTGGATTCAGCGGTTTGCAAACCCTTTCTGTGCAGAATCCCAAAACCGGTATTTCCAGCCCAATGCCGGCATACGTACTAAACAGCAGTCAACTTCGTCTAAGACTGAGGAGAAACGTTTCCTTGAAACTGCTCTGCTGTGCGTTCGTTCACCTAAGAGAGTTGAATCTATGTTGAGATTCAGCGAGTCAGAAACACGTTTCTTCTAGGAGCTGCGTTGGGATATTCCCGAGTGAATGGGACCATAGGCTGTACAGAGAAATATCTGCTTCTGAAACCAAAAGCGTGCTATCAAACTGAATGGTTGTCAATGTGTGCATTCAACTGACAGAGGTAAACTCACGTGTGGATTCAGCGGTTTGTAAACCTTTCTGTGCAGAATCCCAAAACCGGTATTTCCAGCCCAATGCCGGCATCCATACTAAACAGCAGGAAACTTCGTCTAAAACTCAGGAGAAACGTTTCCTTGAAACTGCTCTGCTGTGCGTTCGTTCACCTAAGAGAGTTGAAACTATGTTGAGATTCAGCGAGTCAGAAACACGTTTATGCTAGGAGCTGCGTTGGGATATTCCCGAGTGAATGGGACCATAGGCTGTACAGAGAAATATCTGCTTCTAATACCAAAACGGAGCTACCTAACTGAATGGTTGTCAATGTGTGCATTCAACTGAGAGAGTTAAACTCACGTGTGGATTCAGCGGTTTGCACACCATTTCTGTGCAGAATCCCAAAACCGGTATGTCCAGCCCAATGCCGGCATCCGTACTAAACAGCAGGAAACTTCGTCTAAAACTCAGGAGAAACGTTTCCTTGAAACTGCTCTGCTGTGCGTTCGTTCACCTAAGAGAGTTGAATCTATGTTGAGATTCAGCGAGTCAGAAACACGTTTCTTCTTGGAGCTGCGTTGGGATATTCCCGAGTGAATGGGACCATAGGCTGTACAGAGAAATATCTGCTTCTAATACCAAAACGGAGCTATCTAACTGAATGGTTGTCAATGTGTGCATTCAACTGAGAGAGTTAAACTCACGTGTGGATTCAGCGGTTTGCACACCATTTCTGTGCAGAATCCCAAAACCGGTATGTCCAGCCCAATGCCGGCATCCGTACTAAACAGTAGGAAACTTCGTCTAAAACTCAGGAGAAACGTTTCCTTGAAACTGCTCTGCTGTGCGTTCGTTCACCTAAGAGAGTGGAATCTATGTTGAGATTCAGCGAGTCAGAAACACGTTTCTTCTAGGAGCTGCGTTGGGATATTCCCGAGTGAATGGGACCATAGACTGTACAGAGAAATATCTGCTTCTAAAACCAAAACGGAGCTATCTAAGTGAATGGTTGTCAATGTGTGCATTCAACTGACAGAGTTAAACTCACGTGTGGATTCAGCGGTTTGCAAACCATTTCTGTGCAGATTCCCAAAACCGGTATGTCCAGCCCAATGCCGGCATTCGTACTAAACAGCAGGAAACTTCGTCTAAAACTCAGGAGAAACGTTTCCTTGAAACTGCTCTGCTGTGCGTTCGTTCACCTAACAGAGTTGAATCTATGTTGAGATTCAGCGAGTCAGAAACACGTTTCTTCTTGGAGCTGCGTTGGGATATTCCCGAGTGAATGGGACCATAGGCTGTACAGAGAAATCTCTGCTTCTAAAACCAAAAGTGTGCTATCAAACTGAATGGTTGTCAATATGTGCATTCAACTGACAGAGTTAAACTCACGTGTGGATTCAGCGGTTTGCAAACCCTTTCTGTGCAGAATCCCAAAACCGGTATTTCCAGCCCAATGCCGGCATACGTACTAAACAGCAGGAAACTTCGTCTAAGACTCAGGAGAGACGTTTCCTTGAAACTGCTCTGCTGTGCGTTCGTTCACCTAAGACAGTTGAATCTATGTTGAGATTCAACGAGTCAGAAACACGTTTCTTCTAGGAGGTGCGTTGGGATATTCCCGAGTGAATGGGACCATAGGCTGTACAGAGAAATATCTGCTTCTAAATCCAAAAGTGTGCTATCAAACTGAATGGTTGTCAATGTGTGCATTCAACTGACAGAGTTAAACTCACGTGTGGATTCAGCGGTTTGCAAACCATTTCTGTGCAGAATCCCAAAACCGGTATGTCCAGCCCAATGCCGGCATCCGTACTAAACAGTAGGAAACTTCGTCTAAAACTCAGGAGAAACGTTTCCTTGAAACTGCTCTGCTGTGCGTTCGTTCACCTAAGAGAGTGGAATCTATGTTGAGACTCAGCGAGTCAGAAACACGTTTCTTCTAGGAGCTGCGTTGGGATATTCCCGAGTGAATGGGACCATAGGCTGTACAGAGAAATATCTGCTTCTAAAACCAAAACGGAGCTATCTAACTGAATGGTTGTCAATGTGTGCATTCAACTGACAGAGTTAAACTCACGTGTGGATTCAGCGGTTTGCAAACCCTTTCTGTGCAGAATCCCAAAACCGGTATTTCCAGCCCAATGCCGGCATACGTACTAAACAGCAGGAAACTTCGTCTAAGACTCAGGAGAAACGTTTCCTTGAAACTGCTCTGCTGTGCGTTCGTTCACCTAAGAGAGTTGAATCTATGTTGAGATTCAGCGAGTCAGAAACACGTTTCTTCTAGGAGCTGCGTTGGGATATTCCCGAGTGAATGGGACCATAGGCTGTACAGAGAAATATCTGCTTCTAAAACCAAAAGTGTGCTATCAAACTGAATGGTTGTCAATGTGTGCATTCAACTGACAGAGTTAAACTCACGTGTGGATTCAGCGGTTTGCAAACCCTTTCTGTGTAGAATCCCAAAACCGGTATGTCCAGCCCAATGCCGGCATCCGTACTAAACAGCAGGAAACTTTGTCTAAAACTCAGGAGAAACGTTTCCTTTAAACTGCTCTGCTGTGCGTTCGTTCACCTAAGAGAGTTGAAACTATGTTGAGATTCAGCGAGTCAGAAACACGTTTATGCTAGGAGCTGCGTTGGGATATTCCCGAGTGAATGGGACCATAGGCTGTACAGAGAAATATCTGCTCCTACAACCAAAAGTGTGCTATCAAACTGAATGGTTGTCAATGTGTGCATTCAACTGACAGAGTTAAACTCACGTTTGGATTCAGCGGTTTGCAAACCCTTTCTGTGCAGAATCCCAAAACCGGTATTTCCAGCCCAATGCCGGCATACGTACTAAAGAGCAGGAAACTTCGTCTAAGACTCAGGAGAAACGTTTCCTTGAAACTGCTCTGCTGTGCGTTATTTCACCTAAGAGAGTTGAATCTATGTTGAGATTCAGCGAGTCAGAAACACGTTTATGCTAGGAGCTGCGTTGGGATATTCCCGAGTGAATGGGACCATAGGCTGTACAGAGAAATATCTGCTTCTAAAAGCAAAAGTGTGCTATCAAACTGAATGGTTGTCAATGTGTGCATTCAACTGACAGAGTTAAACTCACGTGTGGATTCAGCGGTTTGCAAACCATTTCTGTGCAGAATCCCAAAACCGGTATTTCCAGCCCAATGCCGGCATACGTACTAAACAGCAGGAAACTTCGTCTAAAACTCAGGAGAAACGATTCCTTGAAACTGCTCTGCTGTGCGTTCGATCACCTAAGAGAGTTGAATCTATGTTGAGATTCAGCGAGTCAGAAACACGTTTCTTCTCGGAGCTGCGTTGGGATATTCCCGAGTGAATGGGACCATAGGCTGTACAGAGAAATATCTGCTTCTAAAAGCAAAAGTGTGCTATCAAACTGAATGGTTGTCAATGTGTGCATTCAACTGACAGAGTTAAACTCACGTGTGGATTCAGCGGTTTGCAAACCCTTTCTGTGCAGAATCCCAAAACCGGTATTTCCAGCCCAATGCCGGCATCCGTACTAAACAGCAGGAAACTTCGTCTAAAACTCAGGAGAAACGTTTCCTTGAAACTGCTCTGCTGTGCGTTCGATCACCTAAGAGAGTTGAATCTATGTTGAGATTCAGCGAGTCAGAAGCACGTTTTTTCTAGGAGGTGCGTTGGGATATTCCCGAGTGAATGGGACCATAGGCTGTACAAAGAAATATCTGTTCCTACAAGCAAAAGGGTGGTATCTAACTGAATGGTTGTCAATGTGTGCATTCAACTGACAGAGTTAAACTCACGTGTGGATTCAGCGGTTTACAAACCCTTTCTGTGCAGGATCCCAAAACCGGTAATACCAGCTCAATGCCGGCATCCGTACTAAACAGCAGGAAACTTCGTCTAAAACTCAGGAGCAACGTTTCCTTGAAACTGCTCTGCTGTGCATTCGTTCACCTAAGAGAGTTGAAACTATGTTGAGATACAGCGAGTCAGAAACACGTTTCTTCTAGGAGCTGCGTTGGGATATTCCCGAGTGAATGGGACCATAGGCTGTACAGAGAAATATCTGCTTCTAAAACCAAAACGGAGCTATCTAACTGAATGGTTGTCAATGTGTGCATTTAACTGACAGAGTTAAACTCACGTGTGGATTCAGCGGTTTGCAAACCCTTTCTGTGCAGAATCCCAAAACCGGTATTTCCAGCCCAATGCCGGCATCCGTACTAAACAGCAGGAAACTTCGTCTAAAACTCAGGAGAAACGTTTCCTTGAAACTGCTCTGCTGTGCGTTCGATCACCTAAGAGAGTTGAATCTATGTTGAGATTCAGCGAGTCAGAAACACGTTTCTTCTAGGAGCTGCGTTGGGATATTCCCGAGTGAATGGGACCATAGGCTGTACAGAGAAATATCTGCTTCTAAAACCAAAACGGAGCCATCTAAGTGAATGGTTGTCAATGTGTGCATTCAACTGACAGAGTTAAACTCACGTGTGGATTCAGCGGTTTGCAAACCATTTCTGTGCAGAATCCCAAAACCGGTATGTCCAGCCCAATGCCGGCATCCGTACTAAACAGTAGGAAACTTCGTCTAAAACTCAGGAGAAACGTTTCCTTGAAACTGCTCTGCTGTGCGTTCGTTCACCTAAGAGAGTTGAATCTATGTTGAGATTCAGCGAGTCAGAAACACGTTTCTTCTAGGAGCTGCGTTGGGATATTCCCGAGTGAATGGGACCATAGGCTGTACAGAGAAATATCTGCTTCTAAAACCAAAACGGATCTATCTAACTGAATGGTTGTCAATGTGTGCATTCAACTGACAGAGTTAAACTCACGTGTGGATTCAGCGGTTTGCAAACCCTTTCTGTGCAGAATCCCAAAACCGGTATTTCCAGCCCAATGCCGGCATACGTACTAAACAGCAGTCAACTTCGTCTAAGACTGAGGAGAAACGTTTCCTTGAAACTGCTCTGCTGTGCGTTCGTTCACCTAAGAGAGTTGAATCTATGTTGAGATTCAGCGAGTCAGAAACACGTTTCTTCTAGGAGCTGCGTTGGGATATTCCCGAGTGAATGGGACCATAGGCTGTACAGAGAAATATCTGCTTCTGAAACCAAAAGCGTGCTATCAAACTGAATGGTTGTCAATGTGTGCATTCAACTGACAGAGGTAAACTCACGTGTGGATTCAGCGGTTTGTAAACCTTTCTGTGCAGAATCCCAAAACCGGTATTTCCAGCCCAATGCCGGCATCCATACTAAACAGCAGCAAACTTCGTCTAAAACTCAGGAGAAACGTTTCCTTGAAACTGCTCTGCTGTGCGTTCGTTCACCTAAGAGAGTTGAAACTATGTTGAGATTCAGCGAGTCAGAAACACGTTTATGCTAGGAGCTGCGTTGGGATATTCCCGAGTGAATGGGACCATAGGCTGAATAGAGAAATATCTGCTCCTACAACCAAAAGTGTGCTATCAAACTGAATGGTTGTCAATGTGTGCATTCAAGTGACAGAGTTAAACTCACGTTTGTATTCAGCGGTTTGCAAACCCTTTCTGTGCAGAATCCCAAAACCGGTATTTCCAGCCCAATGCCGGCATTCGTACTAAACAGCAGGAAACTTCGTCTAAGACTCAGGAGAAACGTTTCCTTGAAACTGCTCTGCTGTGCGTTCGTTCACCTAAGAGAGTTGAATCTATGTTGAGATTCAGCGAGTCAGAAACACGTTTCTTCTAGGAGCTGCGTTGGGATATTCCCGAGTGAATGGGACCATAGGCTGTACAGAGAAATATCTGCTTCTAAAACGAAAAGTGTGCTATCAAACTGAATGGTTGTCAATGTGTGCATTCAACTGACAGAGTTAAACTCACGTGTGGATTCAGCGGTTTGCAAACCCTTTCTGTGCAGAATCCCAAAACCGGTATTTCCAGCCCAATGCCGGCATACGTACTAAACAGCAGTCAACTTCGTCTAAGACTGAGGAGAAACGTTTCCTTGAAACTGCTCTGCTGTGCGTTCGTTCACCTAAGAGAGTTGAATCTATGTTGAGATTCAGCGAGTCAGAAACACGTTTCTTCTAGGAGCTGCGTTGGGATATTCCCGAGTGAATGGGACCATAGGCTGTACAGAGAAATATCTGCTTCTGAAACCAAAAGCGTGCTATCAAACTGAATGGTTGTCAATGTGTGCATTCAACTGACAGAGGTAAACTCACGTGTGGATTCAGCGGTTTGTAAACCTTTCTGTGCAGAATCCCAAAACCGGTATTTCCAGCCCAATGCCGGCATCCATACTAAACAGCAGGAAACTTCGTCTAAAACTCAGGAGAAACGTTTCCTTGAAACTGCTCTGCTGTGCGTTCGTTCACCTAAGAGAGTTGAAACTATGTTGAGATTCAGCGAGTCAGAAACACGTTTATGCTAGGAGCTGCGTTGGGATATTCCCGAGTGAATGGGACCATAGGCTGTACAGAGAAATATCTGCTTCTAATACCAAAACGGAGCTACCTAACTGAATGGTTGTCAATGTGTGCATTCAACTGAGAGAGTTAAACTCACGTGTGGATTCAGCGGTTTGCACACCATTTCTGTGCAGAATCCCAAAACCGGTATGTCCAGCCCAATGCCGGCATCCGTACTAAACAGCAGGAAACTTCGTCTAAAACTCAGGAGAAACGTTTCCTTGAAACTGCTCTGCTGTGCGTTCGTTCACCTAAGAGAGTTGAATCTATGTTGAGATTCAGCGAGTCAGAAACACGTTTCTTCTTGGAGCTGCGTTGGGATATTCCCGAGTGAATGGGACCATAGGCTGTACAGAGAAATATCTGCTTCTAATACCAAAACGGAGCTATCTAACTGAATGGTTGTCAATGTGTGCATTCAACTGAGAGAGTTAAACTCACGTGTGGATTCAGCGGTTTGCACACCATTTCTGTGCAGAATCCCAAAACCGGTATGTCCAGCCCAATGCCGGCATCCGTACTAAACAGTAGGAAACTTCGTCTAAAACTCAGGAGAAACGTTTCCTTGAAACTGCTCTGCTGTGCGTTCGTTCACCTAAGAGAGTTGAATCTATGTTGAGATTCAGCGAGTCAGAAACACGTTTCTTCTAGGAGCTGCGTTGGGATATTCCCGAGTGAATGGGACCATAGACTGTACAGAGAAATATCTGCTTCTAAAACCAAAACGGAGCTATCTAAGTGAATGGTTGTCAATGTGTGCATTCAACTGACAGAGTTAAACTCACGTGTGGATTCAGCGGTTTGCAAACCATTTCTGTGCAGATTCCCAAAACCGGTATGTCCAGCCCAATGCCGGCATTCGTACTAAACAGCAGGAAACTTCGTCTAAAACTCAGGAGAAACGTTTCCTTGAAACTGCTCTGCTGTGCGTTCGTTCACCTAACAGAGTTGAATCTATGTTGAGATTCAGCGAGTCAGAAACACGTTTCTTCTTGGAGCTGCGTTGGGATATTCCCGAGTGAATGGGACCATAGGCTGTACAGAGAAATCTCTGCTTCTAAAACCAAAAGTGTGCTATCAAACTGAATGGTTGTCAATATGTGCATTCAACTGACAGAGTTAAACTCACGTGTGGATTCAGCGGTTTGCAAACCCTTTCTGTGCAGAATCCCAAAACCGGTATTTCCAGCCCAATGCCGGCATACGTACTAAACAGCAGGAAACTTCGTCTAAGACTCAGGAGAGACGTTTCCTTGAAACTGCTCTGCTGTGCGTTCGTTCACCTAAGAGAGTTGAATCTATGTTGAGATTCAACGAGTCAGAAACACGTTTCTTCTAGGAGGTGCGTTGGGATATTCCCGAGTGAATGGGACCATAGGCTGTACAGAGAAATATCTGCTTCTAAATCCAAAAGTGTGCTATCAAACTGAATGGTTGTCAATGTGTGCATTCAACTGACAGAGTTAAACTCACGTGTGGATTCAGCGGTTTGCAAACCATTTCTGTGCAGAATCCCAAAACCGGTATGTCCAGCCCAATGCCGGCATCCGTACTAAACAGCAGGAAACTTCGTCTAAAACTCAGGAGAAACGTTTCCTTGAAACTGCTCTGCTGTGCGTTCGTTCACCTAAGAGAGTGGAATCTATGTTGAGATTCAGCGAGTCAGAAACACGTTTCTTCTAGGAGCTGCGTTGGGATATTCCCGAGTGAATGGGACCATAGGCTGTACAGAGAAATATCTGCTTCTAAAACCAAAACGGAGCTATCTAACTGAATGGTTGTCATTGTGTGCATTCAACTGACAGAGTTAAACTCACGTGTGGATTCAGCGGTTTGCAAACCCTTTCTGTGCAGAATCCCAAAACCGGTATTTCCAGCCCAATGCCGGCATACGTACTAAACAGCAGGAAACTTCGTCTAAGACTCAGGAGAAACGTTTCCTTGAAACTGCTCTGCTGTGCGTTCGTTCACCTAAGAGAGTTGAATCTATGTTGAGATTCAGCGAGTCAGAAACACGTTTCTTCTAGGAGCTGCGTTGGGATATTCCCGAGTGAATGGGACCATAGGCTGTACAGAGAAATATCTGCTTCTAAAACCAAAAGTGTGCTATCAAACTGAATGGTTGTCAATGTGTGCATTCAACTGACAGAGTTAAACTCACGTGTGGATTCAGCGGTTTGCAAACCCTTTCTGTGTAGAATCCCAAAACCGGTATGTCCAGCCCAATGCCGGCATCCGTACTAAACAGCAGGAAACTTCGTCTAAAACTCAGCAGAAACGTTTCCTTTAAACTGCTCTGCTGTGCGTTCGTTCACCTAAGAGAGTTGAAACTATGTTGAGATTCAGCGAGTCAGAAACACGTTTATGCTAGGAGCTGCGTTGGGATATTCCCGAGTGAATGGGACCATAGGCTGTACAGAGAAATATCTGCTCCTACAACCAAAAGTGTGCTATCAAACTGAATGGTTGTCAATGTGTGCATTCAACTGACAGAGTTAAACTCACGTTTGGATTCAGCGGTTTGCAAACCCTTTCTGTGCAGAATCCCAAAACCGGTATTTCCAGCCCAATGCCGGCATACGTACTAAAGAGCAGGAAACTTCGTCTAAGACTCAGGAGAAACGTTTCCTTGAAACTGCTCTGCTGTGCGTTCTTTCACCTAAGAGAGTTGAATCTATGTTGAGATTCAGCGAGTCAGAAACACGTTTATGCTAGGAGCTGCGTTGGGATATTCCCGAGTGAATGGGACCATAGGCTGTACAGAGAAATATCTGCTTCTAAAAGCAAAAGTGTGCTATCAAACTGAATGGTTGTCAATGTGTGCATTCAACTGACAGAGTTAAACTCACGTGTGGATTCAGCGGTTTGCAAACCATTTCTGTGCAGAATCCCAAAACCGGTATTTCCAGCCCAATGCCGGCATACGTACTAAACAGCAGGAAACTTCGTCTAAAACTCAGGAGAAACGTTTCCTTGAAACTGCTCTGCTGTGCGTTCGTTCACCTAAGAGAGTTGAATCTATGTTGAGATTCAGCGAGTCAGAAACACGTTTCTTCTAGGAGCTGCGTTGGGATATTCCCGAGTGAATGGGACCATAGGCTGTACAGAGAAATATCTGCTTCTAAAACCAAAAGTGTGCTATCAAACTGAATGGTTGTCAATGTGTGCATTCAACTGACAGAGTTAAACTCACGTGTGGATTCAGCGGTTTGCAAACCCTTTCTGTGCAGAATCCCAAAACCGGTATTTCCAGCCCAGTGCCGGCATACGTACTAAACAGCAGGAAACTTCGTCTAAAACTCAGGAGAAACGTTTCCTTGAAACTGCTCTACTGTGCGTTCGATCACCTAAGAGAGTTGAATCTATGTTGAGATTCAGCGAGTCAGAAGCACGTTTTTTCTAGGAGGTGCGTTGGGATATTCCCGAGTGAATGGGACCATAGGCTGTACAAAGAAATATCTGTTCCTACAAGCAAAAGGGTGGTATCTAACTGAATGGTTGTCAATGTGTGCATTCAACTGACAGAGTTAAACTCACGTGTGGATTCAGCGGTTTACAAACCCTTTCTGTGCAGGATCCCAAAACCGGTAATACCAGCTCAATGCCGGCATCCGTACTAAACAGCAGGAAACTTCGTCTAAAACTCAGGAGCAACGTTTCCTTGAAACTGCTCTGCTGTGCGTTCGTTCACCTAAGAGAGTTGAAACTATGTTGAGATTCAGCGAGTCAGAAACACGTTTCTTCTAGGAGCTGCGTTGGGATATTCCCGAGTGAATGGGACCATAGGCTGTACAGAGAAATATCTGCTTCTAAAAGCAAAAGTGTGCTATCAAACTGAATGGTTGTCAATGTGTGCATTCAACTGACAGAGTTAAACTCACGTGTGGATTCAGCGGTTTGCAAACCCTTTCTGTGCAGAATCCCAAAACCGGTATTTCCAGCCCAATGCCGGCATACGTACTAAACAGCAGGAAACTTCGTCTAAAACTCAGGAGAAACGTTTCCTTGAAACTGCTCTGCTGTGCGTTCGTTCACCTAAGAGAGTTGAATCTATGTTGAGATTCAGCGAGTCAGAAACACGTTTATGCTAGGAGCTGCGTTGGGATATTCCCGAGTGAATGGGACCATAGGCTGTACAGAGAAATATCTGCTTCTAATACCAAAACGGAGCTACCTAACTGAATGGTTGTCAATGTGTGCATTCAACTGAGAGAGTTAAACTCACGTGTGGATTCAGCGGTTTGCACACCATTTCTGTGCAGAATCCCAAAACCGGTATGTCCAGCCCAATGCCGGCATCCGTACTAAACAGCAGGAAACTTCGTCTAAAACTCAGGAGAAACGTTTCCTTGAAACTGCTCTGCTGTGCGTTCGTTCACCTAAGAGAGTTGAATCTATGTTGAGATTCAGCGAGTCAGAAACACGTTTCTTCTTGGAGCTGCGTTGGGATATTCCCGAGTGAATGGGACCATAGGCTGTACAGAGAAATATCTGCTTCTAAAACCAAAACGGAGCTACCTAACTGAATGGTTGTCAATGTGTGCATTCAACTGACAGAGTTAAACTCACGTGTGGATTCAGCGGTTTGCAAACCCTTTCTGTGCAGAATCCCAAAACCGGTATTTCCAGCCCAATGCCGGCATACGTACTAAAGAGCAGGAAACTTCGTCTAAGACTCAGGAGAAACGTTTCCTTGAAACTGCTCTGCTGTGCGTTCGTTCACCTAAGAGAGTTGAATCTATGTTGAGATTCAGCGAGTCAGAAACACGTTTCTTCTAGGAGCTGCGTTGGGATATTCCCGAGTGAATGGGACCATAGGCTGTACAGAGAAATATCTGCTTCTAAAACCAAAACGGAGCTACCTAACTGAATGGTTGTCAATGTGTGCATTCAACTGACAGAGTTAAACTCACGTGTGGATTCAGCGGTTTGCAAACCCTTTCTGTGCAGAATCCCAAAACCGGTATTTCCAGCCCAATGCCGGCATACGTACTAAACAGCAGGAAACTTCGTCTGAGACTCAGGAGAAACGTTTCCTTGAAACTGCTCTGCTGTGCCTTCGTTCACCTAAGAGAGTTGAATCTATGTTGAGATTCAGCGAGTCAGAAACACGTTTCTTCTAGGAGGTGCGTTGGGATATTCCCGAGTGAATGGGACCATAGGCTGTACAGAGAAATATCTGCTTCTAAATCCAAAAGTGTGCTATCAAACTGAATGGTTGTCAATGTGTGCATTCAACTGACAGAGTTAAACTCACGTGTGGATTCAGCGGTTTGCAAACCCTTTCTTTGCAGAATCCCAAAACCGGTATGTCCAGCCCCATGCCGGCATCCGTACTAAACAGCAGGAAACTTCGTCTAAAACTCAGGAGAAACGTTTCCTTGAAACTGCTCTGCTGTGCGTTCGTTCACCTAAGAGAGTTGAATCTATGTTGAGATTCAGCGAGTCAGAAACACGTTTCTTCTAGGAGCTGCGTTGGGATATTCCCGAGTGAATGGGACCATAGACTGTACAGAGAAATATCTGCTTCTAAAACCAAAAGTGTGCTATCAAACTGAATGGTTGTCAATGTGTGCATTCAACTGACAGAATTAAACTCACGTGTGGATTCAGCGGTTTGCAAACCCTTTCTGTGCAGAATGCCAAAACCGGTATTTCCAGCCCAATGCCGGCATACGTACTAAACAGCAGGAAACTTCGTCTAAAACTCAGGAGAAACGTTTCCTTGAAACTGCTCTGCTGTACGTTCTTTCACCTAAGAGAGTTGAATCTATGTTGAGATTCAGCGAGTCAGAAACACGTTTCTTCTAGGAGCTGCGTTGGGATATTCCCGAGTGAATGGGACCATAGGCTGTACAGAGAAATATCTGCTTCTGAAACCAAAACGGAGCTATCTAACTGAATGGTTGTCAATGTGTGCATTCAATTGACAGTGTTAAACTCACGTGTGGATTCAGCGGTTTGCAAACCCTTTCTGTGCAGAATCCCAAAACCGGTATTTCCAGCCCAGTGCCGGCATACGTACTAAACAGCAGGAAACTTCGTCTAAAACTCAGGAGAAACGTTTCCTTGAAACTGCTCTGCTGTGCGTTCGTTCACCTAAGAGAGTTGAATCTATGTTGAGATTCAGCGAGTCAGAACCACGTTTCTTCTAGGAGCTGCGTTGGGATATTCCCGAGTGAATGGGACCATAGGCTGTACAGAGAAATATCTGCTTCTAAAACCAAAACGGAGCTATCTAACTGAATCGTTGTGAATGTGTGCATTCAACTGACAGAGTTAAACTCACGTGTGGATTCAGCGGTTTGCAAACCCTTTCTGTGCAGGATCCCAAAACCGGTATTTCCAGCCCAATGCCGGCATCCGTACTAAACAGCAGGAAACTTCGTCTGAAACTCAGGAGAAACGTTTCCTTGAAACTGCTCTGCTGTGCGTTCGATCACCTAAGAGAGTTGAATCTATGTTGAGATTCAGAGAGTCAGAAACACGTTTTTTCTAGGCGGTGCGTTGGGATATTCCCGAGTGAATGGGACCATAGGCTGTACAGAGAAATATCTGCTCCTAGAACCAAAAGGGTAGTATCTAACTGAATGGTTGTCAATGTGTGCATTCAACTGACAGAGTTAAACTCACGTGTGGATTCAGCGGTTTGCAAACCCTTTCTGTGCAGAATCCCAAAACCGGTATTTCCAGCCCAATGCCGGCATACGTACTAAACAGCAGGAAACTTCGTCTAAAACTCAGGAGAAACGTTTCCTTGAAACTGCTCTGCTGTGCGGTCGTTCACCTAAGAGAGTTGAATCTATGTTGAGATTCAGCGAGTCAGAAACACGTTTCTTCTAGGAGCTGCGTTGGGATATTCCCGAGTGAATGGGACCATAGGCTGTACAGAGAAATATCTGCTTCTAAAACGAAAACGGAGCTATCTAAGTGAATGGTTGTCAATGTGTGCATTCAACTGACAGAGTTAAACTCACGTGTGGATTCAGCGGTTTGCAAACCCTTTCTGTGCAGAATCCCAAAACCGGTATTTCCAGTCCAATGCCGGCATACGTACTAAACAGCAGGAAACTTCGTCTAAAACTCAGGAGAAACGTTTCCTTGAAACTGCTCTGCTGTGCGTTCTTTCACCTAAGAGAGTTGAATCTATGTTGAGATTCAGCGAGTCAGAAACACGTTTCTTCTAGGAGCTGCGTTGGGATATTCCCGAGTGAATGGGACCATAGGCTGTACAGAGAAATATCTGCTTCTAAAACCAAAACGGAGCTATCTAAGTGAATGGTTGTCAATGTGTGCATTCAACTGACAGAGTTAAACTCACGTGTGGATTCAGCGGTTTGCAAACCCTTTCTGTGCAGAATCCCAAAACCGGTATTTCCAGCCCAATGCCGGCATACGTACTAAAGAGCAGGAAACTTCGTCTAAAACTCAGGAGCAACGTTTCCTTGAAACTGCTCTGCTGTGCGTTCGTTCACCTAAGAGAGTTGAATCTATGTTGAGATTCAGCGAGTCAGAAACACGTTTCTTCTAGGAGCTGCGTTGGGATATTCCCGAGTGAATGGGACCATAGGCTGTACAGAGAAATATCTGCTTCTAAAACCAAAACGGAGCTATCTAACTGAATCGTTGTGAATGTGTGCATTCAACTGACAGAGTTAAACTCACGTGTGGATTCAGCGGTTTGCAAACCCTTTCTGTGCAGAATCCCAAAACCGGTATTTCAGGCCCAATGCCGGCATCCGTACTAAACAGCAGGAAACTTCGTCTAAAACTCAGGAGAAACGTTTCCTTGAAACTGCTCTGCTGTGCGTTCGATCACCTAAGAGAGTTGAATCTATGTTGAGATTCAGCGAGTCAGAAACACGTTTTTTCTAGGAGGTGCGTTGGGATATTCCCGAGTGAATGGGACCATAGGCTGTACAGAGAAATATCTGCTCCTACAACCAAAAGGGTGGTATCTAACTGAATGGTTGTCAATGTGTGCATTCAACTGTCAGAGTTAAACTCACGTTTGGATTCAGCGATTTACAAACCCTTTCTGTGCAGGATCCCAAAACCGGTAATACCAGCTCAATGCCGGCATCCGTACTAAACAGCAGAAAACTTCGTCTAAAACTCAGGAGAAACGTTTCCTTGAAACTGCTCTGCTGTGCGTTCGTTCACCTAAGAGAGTTGAAACTATGTTGAGATTCAGCGAGTCAGAAACACGTTTCTTCTAGGAGCTGCGTTGGGATATTCCCGAGTGAATGGGACCATAGGCTGTACAGAGAAATATCTGCTTCTAAAACCAAAACGGAGCTATCTACGTGAATGGTTGTCAATGTGTGCATTCAACTGACAGAGTTAAACTCACGTGTGGATTCAGCAGTTTGCAAACCTTTTCTGTGCAGAATCCCAAAACCGGCATATCCAGCCCAATGCCGGCATACGTACGAAACAGCAGTAAACGTCGTCTAAAACTCAGGAGAAACATTTCCTTGAAACTCCTCTGCTGTGCGTTCGTTCACCTAAGAGAGTTGAATCTATGTTGAGATTCAGCGAGTCAGAAACACGTTTATGCTAGGAGCTGCGTTGGGATATTCCCGAGTGAATGGGACCATAGTCTGTACAGAGAAATATCTGCTTCTAAAACCAAAGCGGAGCTTTCTAACTGAATGGTTGTCAATGTGCGCATTCAACTGACAGAGTTAAAATCACGTGTGGATTCAGCGGTTTGCAAACCCTTTCTGTGCAGAATCCCAAAACTGGCATTTCCAGCCGAATGCCGGCATACGTGCGAAAGGGCAGTAAACTTCGTCTAAATCTCAGGAGAAACCTTTCCTTGAAACTGCTCTGCTGTGCGTTCGTTCACCTAAGAGAGTTGAATCTATGTTGAGATTCAGCGAGTCAGAAACACGTTTCTTCTAGAAGCTGCGTTTGGATATTCCCGCCTTAATGGGACCATAGGATGTACAGAGAAATATCTGCTTCTAAAACGAAAACGGAGCTATCTAACTGAATGGTTGTCAATGTGCTCATTCAACTGAGAGAGTAAAACTCACGAGTGTATTCAGCGGTTTGCAAATCGTTTCTGTTCAGAATCCCAAAGCCGTTTTTTTCCAGCCCAATGCCGGCTTACGTACGAAACAGCTGTAAACTTAGTCTAAATCTCAGGAGAAACGTTGCCTTCAAGCTGCTCTGCTGTGCGTTCGTTCACCTAAGAGAGTTGAATCTATGTTGAGATTCAGCGAGTCACAAACACGTTTCTTCTAGGAGCTGCATTGGGATATTCCCGACAGAATGAGAGCATACACTGTACAGAGAAATATATGCTTTTAAAACCAAAACGAAGCTATCTAACTGAATGCTTTTCAATGTGAGCATTCAATTGACAGAGTTAAACTCACACGTGGATTCAGCGGTTTCTAAACCCTTTCTGTGCAGAATCCCAATTCCGGAATTTCCAGCCCATTGCCGGCATACGTACGAAAACAGCAGTAAACTTAATATAATACTCAGGAGAAACGTTTCCTAGAAACTGCTCTGCTGTGCGTTCGTTCACCTAAGAGAGTTGAATCTATGTTGAGAATCAGCAAGTCAGAAGCACGTTTCTTCTAGGAGCTGCGTTGGGATATTCCCGAGTGAATGGGACCATAGGCTGTTCAGAGAAATATCTACTTGTAAAACTAAAACAGAGCTGTCTAACTGAATGGTTATCAATGTGAGCATTTAACTGAGAGAGTTAAACTCCCATGTGGATTCAGCGGCCTGTAAACCCTTTCTGTGCAGAATCCCAAAACCGGCATTTCCAGCCCAATGACGGCATACGTACGAAACAGCAGTAAACTTCTTCTAAAACTCAGGAGAAACGTTTCCCTGAAACTGCTCTGCTGTGCGTTCGTTCACCTAAAAGAGTTGAATCTATGTTGAGATTCAGAGAGTCAGAATCACGTTTCTTCTAGGTGCTGCGTTGGGATATTCCTGAGTGAATGGGACCATAGACTGTACAGAGAAATATCTGCTTCTAAAACCAAAACGGAGCTATCTAACTGAATGGTTGTCAATGTGTGCATTCAACTGATGGAGATAAACTCACGTGTGGATTCAGAGGTTTGCAAACATTTCTGTGCTGAATTCCAAAACTGGCATTACCAACCCAATGCTGGCATACGTACGAAACAGCAGTATGACTTCTTCTAAAACTCAGGGGAATCGTTTCCTTGAAACTGCTCTGCTGTGCGTTCGTTCACCTAAGAGAGCTGAATCTATGTTCAGATTCAGCTAATCAAAAACACGTTTCTTCTATTGGCTGCGTTGGGATATTCCCGAGTGAATGGGACCATAGGCTGTACAGAGAAATATCTACTTCTAAAACCAAAACGGAGCTATCTAACTGAATGGTTGTCAATATGTGCATTCAAGTGATAGAGTTAAACTCACGTGTGGATTCAGTGGTTTGCAAACCCTTTCTGTGCAGAATCCCAAAACCGGCATTTCCAGCCCAATGCCGGCATACGGACCATAACAGCAATAAACTTCGTTTAAAACTCAGGAGAAACGTTTCCTAGAAACTGCTCTGCTGTGCGTTCGTTCATCTAAGAGAGTGGAATCTATGTTGAGATTCAGCGAATCAGAATCACGTTTCTTCTAGGAGCTGCGTTGGGATATTCCCGAGTGAATGGGACCATAGTCTTTACATAGAAATATCTACTTCTAAAACCAAAATTGAGCTATCTAACTGAATCGTTGTCAAAGATAGCATTCAACTTACAGAGTAAAACTCACATGTGGATTCACCGGCTTGTAAACCCTTTCTGTGCAGAATCCCAAAAACGGCATTTCCAGCCTAATGACAGAAAACGGAGGAAAGAGCAGTAAACTTCGTCTAAAACTCAGGAGAAACGTTTCCTTGAAACTGCTCTGCTGTGCGTTCGTTCAGCTAAAAGAGTTGAACCTATGTTGAGATTCAGCGAGTCAGAAACACGTTTCTTTTAGGAGACGCGTTGGGATATTCCCGAGTGAATGGGACCATTTGCTGTACAAAGAAATAACTGCTTCTAAAACCAAAACGGAGCTATCTAACTGAATGGTTGTCAATGGGTGCATTCAACTGACAGAGATAAACTCACGTGTGGATTGAGTGGTTTGCAAACCCTTTCTGTGCAGAATCCCAAAACCGGAATTTCCGGCCCAATGCCGGCATACGTACGAAAACAGCAGTAATCTTCGCTTAAAACTCAGGAGAAACGTTTCCTAGAAACTGCTCTGCTGTGCGATCATTCACCTAAGAGAGTTGAATCTATGTTGAGATTCAGCGAGTCAGAAACACGTTTCTAGGAGCTGCGTTGGGATATTCCCGAGTGAATGGGACCATAGGCTGTACAGAGAAATATCTGCTTCTAAAACCAAAACGGAGCTATCTAACAGAATGGTTGCCAATTTGAGCATTCAACTGCGAATTTAACTCACATGTGGATTCAGCGGCTTTTTAACCCGTTCTGTGCAGAATCCCAAAACCGGCATTTCCAGACCAATGACAGCATACGTAGGAAACAGCAGTAAACTTCTTCTAAAACTCAGGAGAAACCTTTCCTTGAAAGTGCTCTGCTGTGCGTTCGTTCACCTAAAAGAGTTGAATCTATGTTGAGATACAGCGGGTCAGAATCACGTTTCTTCTAGGAGCTGTGTTGGGATATTCCCGAGTGAATGGGACCATAGGCTGTAGAGAGAAATATCTGCTTCTAAAACCAAAACGGAGCTAACTAACTGAATGGTTGTCAATGTGTGCATTCAACTGACGGAGTTAAACTCACGAGTGGATTCAGCGGTCTGCAAAACTTTCTGTGCAGAATCCCAAAACCGGCATTTCCAGCCCAATGCTAGCATACGTACGAAACAGCAGTATGACTTCGTCTAAAACTCAGGGGAAACGTTTCCTTGAAACTGCTCTGCTGTTCGTTCGTTCACCTAAGAGAGTTGAATCTATATTGAGATTCAGCGAGTCAGAAACACGGTTCTTCTAGGAGCTGCATTGGGATATTCCCGAGTGAATGCGACCATAGTTTGTACAGAGAAATATGTACTTCTAAAACCAAAACGGAGCTATCTAACTGAATGGTTGTCAATGGGTGCATTCAACTGACAGAGGTAAACTCACGTGTGGATTCAGCGGTTTGCAAACCCTTTCTGCGCAGAATCTCAAAACCGGCATTTCCAGTCCAATGCCGGCATACGTACGAAAACAGCAGTAAACTTCGTATAAAACTAAGGAGAAACGTTTCCTAGAAACTGCCCTGCTGTGCGTTCGTTCAACTAAGACAGTTGAATCTATGTTTAGAATCAGCGAGTCAGAAACACGTTTCTTCTAGGAGCTACATTGGGATATTCCCGAACGAATGGGACCGTAGGCTGTACAAAGAAATATCTGCTTCTAAAACCAAAACGGAGCTCTCTAACTGAATGGTTGTCTATGGGTGCATTCAACTGACAGAGTTAAACTCACGTGTGGATTCAACAGTTTGCAAACCTTTCTGTGCAGAATTATAAAACTGGAATTTCCAGGCCAATGTTGGCATACGTACGAGACAGCAGTATGACTGCGTCTAAATCTCACGGGAAACGTTTCCTTGAAACTGCTCTGCTGTGCGTTCGTTCACCTAAGAGAGTTGAATCTATGTTGAGGTTCAGCGTATTAGAAACCCATTTCTTCTAGGAGCTGCGTTGGGATTTTCCCGAGTGAATGGGACTATAGGCTGTACAGAGAATTATCTGCTTCTAAAACCAAAACGGAGCTATCCAACTGCATGGTTGTCAATGGGTGCATTCAACTGACGGAGTTAAACTCACGTGTGGATTCAGCGGTTTGTAAACCCTTTCTGTGCAGAATCCCAAATCCGGCATTTCCAGCACAGTGCCGGCATACGTACGAAACAGCTGTAAACTTCGTCTAAAATTCAGGAGAAACGAATCCTTCAAACTACTCTGCTGTGCACTCGTTCACCGAAGAGAGATGAATCTATGTTGAGATTCAGCGAGTCAGAAACACGCCTCTTCAAGCAGCTGCGTTGGGATATTCCCGAGTGAACGGGACCATAGTCTGTACAGAGAAATATCTGCTTCTAAAACCAAAACGGAGCTATCTAACTAAATGGTTGCACATGGGTGCATTCAACCGACAGAGTTAAACTCACGTGTGGATTCAGCGGTTTGCAAAACCTCTCTGTGCATAATCCCAAAACCGGCATTTCCAGCCCAATGACGGCATACGTATGATAACAGCAGTAAAATTCGTATAAAACTCAGGAGAAACGTTTCCTAGATTCTATTCTGCTGTGCGTTCGTTCACCTAAGAGTGTTGAATCTATGTTGAGATTCAGCGAGTCAGAAACACGTTTCTTCTAGGAGCTGTGTTGTGATATTCCCGAGTGAATGGGACCATAGTCTGTGCAGGGAAATATCTACTTCTAAAACCAAAACGGAGCTATCAAACTGAATGGTTGTCAATGTGAGCATTCAACTGACAGATTTAAACTCACATGTGGATTCAGCAGCTTGTAAACCCTTTCTGTGCAGAATCACAAAATCGGCATTTCCAACCCAATGACGTCATACGTACGAAACAGCAGTAAACTTCGTCTAAAACTCTGGAAAATGTTTCCTTGAAACTGCTCTGCTGTCCGTTCGTTCACCTAAAAGAGTTGAATCTATGTTGAGATTCAGCGAGTCAGAAACACGTTTCTTCTAGGAGCTGTGTTGGGATATTCCCGAGTGAACGGGACCATAGTCTGTACAGAGAAATATCTGCTTCTAAAACCAAAATGGAGCTATCTAACAGAATGGTTGTCAATGTCTGCATTCAACTGACAGAGTTAAACTCACGTGTGGATTCAGCGGTTTGCAAACCCTTTCTGTGCAGAATCCCAAAACCGCCTTTTCCTGCCCAATGCCGGCATACGTACGAAACAGCAGTAAACTTCGTCTAAAACTCAGGAGATACGTTTCTTTGAACCTGCTCTGCTGTGCTTTCGTTCACCTAAGAGAGTTGAATCTATATTGAGATTCAGGGAGTCAGAAACACGTTTCTTCTAGGAGCTGCGTTGGGATATTCCCGAGTGAAAGGGACCATGGACTGTACATAGAAATATCTGCTTCTAAAACCAAAACGGAGCTATCTAAATGAACGGTTGTCAATGTGTGCATTCAACTGACAGTGTTAAACTCTCGTGCGGATTCAGCAGTGTGCAAACCCTTTCTGTACAGAATTCCGAACCCGGCATTTCCAGCCCAATGCCTTCATATGTTCGAAACAGCAGGAAACTTCGTCTAAAACTCAGTAGAAACGTTTCCGTGAAACTGCTCTGCTCTGCGTTCGTTCACCTAAAAGAGTTGAATCTATGTTTAGTTTCAGCGAGTCAGAAACACGTTTCTTCTAGGAGCTGCGTTGGGATATTCCCGAGTGAACGGGACCATAGGCTGTACAGAGAAATACCTGCTTCTTAAATCAAAACGGAGCTATCTAACTGAATGGTTGTCAATGTGTGCATTCAACTGACGGAGATAAATTCACGTGTGGATTCAGAGGTTTGCAAACCTTTCTGTGCAGAATCCCAAAACCGGCGTTTCCAGCCCAATGAGAGCATACGTAGGAAAGAGCAGTAAACTTCGTCTAAAACTCCGGAAAACGTTTCCTAGAAACTGCTCTGCTGTGCGTTCGTTCACCGAAGAGAGTTGAATCTATGTTGAGATTCAGCGAGTCAGAAACACGTTTCTTCTAGGAGCTGCGTTGGGATATTCCCGAGTGAATGGGACCATAGTCTGTACAGAGAAATATCTGCTCCTACAACCAAAAGGGTGGTATCTAACTGAATGGTTGTCAATGTGTGCATTCAACTGACAGAGTTAAACTCACGTTTGGATTCAGCGGTTTACAAACCCTTTCTGTGCAGGATCCCAAAACCGGTAATACCAGCTCAATGCCGGCATCCGTACTAAACAGCAGGAAACTTCGTCTAAAACTCAGGAGAAACGTTTCCTTGAAACTGCTCTGCTGTGCGTTCGTTCACCTAAGAGAGTTGAAACTATGTTGAGATTCAGCGAGTCAGAAACACGTTTATGCTAGGAGCTGCGTTGGGATATTCCCGAGTGAATGGGACCATAGGCTGAACAGAGAAATATCTGCTTCTAAAACCAAAACAGAGCTATCTAACTGAATGGTTGTCAATGTGTGCATTTAACTGACAGAGTTAAACTCACGTGTGGATTCAGCGGTTTGCAAACCCTTTCTGTGCAGAATCCCAAAACCGGTATTTCCAGCCCAATGCCGGCATCCGTACTGAACAGCAGGAAACTTCGGCAAAAACTCAGGAGAAACGTTTCCTTGAAACTGCTCTGCTGTGCGTTCTTTCACCTAAGAGAGTTGAATCTATGTTGAGATTCAGCGAGTCAGAAACACGTTTCTTCTAGGAGCTGCGTTGGGATATTCCCGAGTGAATGGGACCATAGGCTGTACAGAGAAATATCTGCTTCTAAAACCAAATCGGAGCTATCTAACTGAATGGTTGTCAATGTGTGCATTCAATTGACAGAGTTAAACTCACGTGTGGATTCAGCGGTTTGCAAACCCTTTCTGTGCAGAATCCCAAAACCGGTATTTCCAGCCCAATGCCGGCATACGTACTAAACAGCAGGAAACTTCGTCTAAAACTCAGGAGAAACGTTTCCTTGAAACTGCTCTGCTGTGCGTTCGTTCACCTAAGAGAGTTGAATCTATGTTGAGATTCAGCGAGTCAGAAACACGTTTCTTCTAGGAGCTGCGTTGGGATATTCCCGAGTGAATGGGACCATAGGCTGTACAGAGAAATATCTGCTTCTAAAACCAAAAGTGTGCTATCAAACTGAATCGTTGTGAATGTGTGCATTCAACTGACAGAGTTAAACTCACGTGTGGATTCAGCGGTTTGCAAACCCTTTCTGTGCAGAATCCCAAAACCGGTATTTCCAGCTCAATGCCGGCATCCGTACTAAACAGCAGGAAACTTCGTCTGAAACTCAGGAGAAACGTTTCCTTGAAACTGCTCTGCTGTGCGTTCGTTCACCTAAGAGAGTTGAATCTATGTTGAGATTCAGCGAGTCAGAAACACGTTTCTTCTAGGAGCTGCGTTGGGATATTCCCGAGTGAATGGGACCATAGGCTGTACAGAGAAATATCTGCTTCTAAAACCAAAACGGAGCTATCTAACTGAATGGTTGTCAATGTGTGCATTCAATTGACAGAGTTAAACTCACGTGTGGATTCAGCGGTTTGCAAACCATTTCTGTGCAGAATCCCAAAACCGGTATTTCCAGCCCAATGCCGGCATACGTACTAAAGAGCAGGAAACTTCGTCTAAAACTCAGGAGAAACGTTTCCTTGAAACTGCTCTGCTGTGCGTTCTTTCACCTAAGAGAGTTGAATCTATGTTGAGATTCAGCGAGTCAGAAACACGTTTCTTCTAGGAGCTGCATTGGGATATTCCCGAATGAATTGGACCATAGGCTGAACAGTGAAATATCTACTTCTAAAACCAAACCGGAGCTATCTAACTGAATGGTTGTCAATGTGAGCATACAACTGACAGAGTTAAACTCATGTGTTGATTCACTGGCTTGTAATCCCTTTCTGTGCAGAATCCCGAAACCGGCATTTCCAGCCCAATGACGGCATACGTAGGAAACAGCAGTAAACTTCTTCTAAAACTCAGGAGAAACGTTTCCTTGAAACTCCTCTGCTTTGCGCTCGTTCACCTAAAGGAGTTGAATCTATGTTGAGATTCAGCGAGTCAGAAACACGTTTCTTCTAGGAGCTGCGTTGGGATATTCCCGAGTGAATGGGACCATAGTCTGTACAGAGAAATATCTGCTTCTAAAACCAAAACGGAGCTATCTAACTGAAGGCTTGTCAAAGTTTGCATTCAACTGACGGAGTTAAACTCACGTGGGGATTCAGCGGTTTGCAAACCGTTCTGTGCAGAATTCGAAAACTGGAAATTCCAGGCCAATGTTGGCATACGTGCCAGACAGCAGTATGACTTCGTCTAAATCTCACGAGAAACGTTTTCTTGAAACTGCTCTGCTGTGCGTTCGTTCACCTAAGATAGTTGAATCTATGTTGCGGTTCAGCGAGTAAGAAACACGTTTCTTCTAGGAGCTGCGTTGGGATATTCCCGAGTGAAAGGGACCATAGGCTGTTCAGAGAAATATCTACTTCTAAAACCAAAACCGAGCTATCCAACTGCATGCTTGTCAATGGGTGCATTCAACTGACAGAGTTAAACTCACGTGTGGATTCAGTGGTTTGCAAACCCTTTCGGTGCAGAATCCCAAAACCAGCATTTCCAGCCCAATGCCGACATACGTACAAAAACCGCAGTAAACTTCGTATAAAACTCAGGAGAAACGATTCCTAGAAACTTCTCTGCTGTGCGTACGTTCAACTAAGAGAGTTGAATCTATGCTCAGATTCAGAGAGTCAGAAACAATTTTCTTCTAGGAGTTGCGTTGGAATATTCCCGAGTGAATGGGACCATAGCCTGTACAGATAAATATCTGCTTCTAAAACCAAAACTGAGCTATCTAACTCAAAGGCTGTCAATGGGTGCATTGAACTGACAGATTTAAACTCGCGTGTGGATTCAGCAGTTTGCAAACCCTTTCTGTGCAGAATCCCAAAACCGGCATTTCCAGCCCAATGCAGGCATACGAACGAAAAAGCAGTATGATTGGTGTAAAACTCAGGAGAAACGTTTCCTTGAACCTGCTCTGCTGTGCGTTCGTTCACCTAAGAGAGTTGAATCTATGTTCAGATTCAGCGAGTCAGAAACAGGTTTCTTCTAGGAGCTGCGTTGGGATATTCCCGAGTGAATGGGACCATAGCCTGTACAGATAAATATCTGCTTCTAAAACCAAAACGGAGCTATCTAATTGAATGGTTGTCCATGTTTGCATTCAACTGACAGAGTTAAACTCATTTCTGGATTCAGCGCTTTGCAAACCCTTTCTGTGCAGAATCCCAAAACCAGCATTTCCACCCAATGCCGGCATACGTGCGAAACAGCAGTATGACTTCGTCTAAAACTCAGGAGTAACGTTTCCGTGAAACTGCTCTGCTGTGCGATCGTTCACCTAAGAGAGTTGAATCTATGTTGAGATTCAGCGAGTTAGAAACACGTTTCTTCTAGGAGCTACGCTGGGATATTCCCGAGTGAATGGGACCATAGCCTGTACAGAGAAATATCTGCTTCTAAAACCAAAACGGAGTTATCTAGCTCAAAGGTTGTCAATGGATGCATTCAACTGACAGAGGTAAACTCACGTGTGGATTCAGTGCTTTGCAAACCCTTTCTGTGCAGAATCCCGAAACCAGCTTTTCCAGCCCAATGCCGGCATACCTACGAAACAGCTGTATGACATCGTCTAAAACGCAGGAGAAACGTTTCCGTGAAACTGCTCTTCTGTGCGATCGTTCACCTAAGAGAGTTGAATCTATGTTGAGATTCAGCGAGTTAGAAACACGTTTCTTCCAGGAGCTGCGTTGGGATATTCCCGAGTGAATGGGACCATAGCCTGTACAGAGAAATATCTGCTTCTAAAACCAAAACGGAGCTATCTAACTGAATGGTTCTCAATAGGTGCATTGAACTGACAGAGTTAAACTGGCCTGTGGATTCAGCAGTTTGCAACCACTTTCTGTGCAGAATCCCGAAACCGGCATTTCCAGCCCAATGCCGGCATACGTACGAAACAACAGTATGACTTCGTCTAAAACTCAGGAGAAACGTTTCCGTGAAACTCCTCTGCTGTGCGTTGGTTCACCTAAGAGAGTTGAATCCATATTGAGATTCAGCGAGTCAGAAACACGTTTCTTCTTGGAGCGGCGATGGGATATTCCCGAGTGAATGGGACGAAAGGTTGTACAGAGAAATATCTGCTTCTAAAACCAAAACGGAGCTATCTAAGTGAATGGTTGTCAATGTGTGCATTCAACTGACGGTGTTAAACTCGCGTGTGGATTCAGCGGTTTGCAAACCCTTTCTGTGCAGAATCCCGAAACCGGCATTTCCAGCCTAATGCCGGGATGCGTACGAAACAGCAGTAAACTTCGTCTAAAACTCAGGAGAAAGGTTTCCTTAAAACTGCTCTTCTGTGCGTTCGTTCACCTAAGAGCGTTGATTCTATGTTGAGATTCAGCGAGTCAGAAACACGATTCTTCTAGGAGTTGCATTGGGATATTCCCGAGTGAATGGGACCATAGCGTGTACAGAGAAATATCTGCTTCCAAAACCAAAAGTGAGCTATCTAACTCAAAGGTTGTCAATGGGTGCATTGAACTGACAAATTTAAACTCGCGTGTGGATTCAGCAAGTTGCAAACCCTTTCTGTGCAGAATCCCAAAACCGGCATTTCCAGCCCAATGCCGGCATACGAACGAAAAAGCAGTATGACTTGGTGTAAAACTCAGGAGAAACGTTTCCTTGAACCTGCTCTGCTGTGCGTTCGTTCACCTAAGAGAGTTGAATCTATGTTCAGATTCAGCGAGTCAGAAACAGGTTTATTCTAGGAGCTGCGTTGGGATATTCCCTTGTGAATTTGACCATAGGCTGTACAGAGAAATATCTGCTTCTAAAACCAAAACGGAGCTATCTAACTGAATGGTTGTCAATGTGTGCATTCAACTGACAGAGTTACACTCACGTGTGGATTCAGCGGTTTACAAACCCTTTCTGTGAAGAATCCCAAAACCGGTATTTCCAGCCCAATGCCGGCAAACGTACGAAACAGCAGTAAACTTCGACTAAAACTCAGGAGAAACGTTTCCTTGAAACTGTTCGGCTGTGCGTTCGTTCACCTAAGAGAGTTGAATCTATGATGAGATTTAGCGAGTCAGAAACACGTTTCTTCTAGGAGATAGTTTGGGATATTCCCGAGTGAATGGGACCATAGGCTGTACAGTGAAATATCTGCTTCTACAACCAAAACAGAGCTATATAACTGAATGTATGTCCATGGGTGCATTCAACTGACAGAGCTAAACTCCCGTGTGGATTCAGCCGCTTGCAAACCCTTTCTGTGCAGAATCCCAAAACCGGCATTTCCAGCCCAATGCCGGCATAAGTATATAACAGCAGTTAACTTCGTCTAAAACTCAGGAGAAACGTTTCCTTGAAACTGCTCTGCTGTGCGTCCGTTCACCTAAGAGAGTTGAATCTACGTTCAACTTCAGCGAGTCAGAAACACGTTTCTTCTTGGAGCTGCGTTGGGATATTCCCGCGTGAATCGGACCATAGGGTGTACAGAGAAATATCTACTTCTAAAACCAAAACGGAGCTATCTAACTGAGTAGATGTCAATGCTTGCATTCAACTGACACAGCTAAACTCCCGTGTGGTTTCAGCCTCGTGCAAACCCTTTCTGTGCAGAATCCCAAAACCGGCATTTCCAGCACAATGCCGGCATACGTAGGAAACAGCAGTATGTCTTCATCTAAAACACAATGGGAACGTTTCCTTGAAACTGCTCTGCTGTGTTTTCGTTTACCTAAGACACTGGAATCTATGTTGAGATTCAGCAGCCAGAAGGACGTTTCTTCTAGGAGCTGCGTTGGGATATTCCCGAATGAATGGGACGATAGGCTGTACAGAGAAATATCTGCCCTTTCTTCGATATGCCGTTATTGGGCTGAAAACACCTGTTTTGAGACTCTGCACAGAAAGTGTTTGCAGACTGCTGAATCCACACACGGGTTTAACTCTGGAAGTTAAGTGCACACATTGACAACCGTTCTGTTAGATAGCTGCGTTTTGGATTTAGAAGCAGATATTTCCCTGTGCTTACTGCCCTTTCTTCCATATGCCGGTATTGGGCTGAAAATACCTGTTTTGAGACTCTGCACAGAAAGTGTTTGCAGACTGCTGAATCCACACACGAGTTCAACTCTGGAAGGTGAATGCACGCATTGACAACCATTCAGTTAGATAGCTGCCTTTTGGTTTTAGAAGCAGTTATTTCTCTTTACAGCATATACTCTCATTCACTCTGGAATATCCAAACGCAGCTCCTAAAAGAAACGGGTTTCTAAGTATAATCAGATATTTCTCTTTACATCTTGTACCCCAGTACACTCTGATATATGCAAACGCAGCTCCTGGGAGAAACGTGTTTGTAACTCGCTGAGTCTGAGCATATTTTGAAGTCTGTTAGGTGAATGAACACACAGCAGAGCAGTTTGAAAAAAACATTTCTTCCATGTTATAAATGCACTGTTTCTGCTATTGCTTTTAGGCTGGTGTTTTCCTGTAAATGTTGGTTTTAGAATTTCCATATAAATGGTTTGTAAACTGCTGCATAAGTGGAGCATTTTAATTCGTTATGTTGAATGCCCTCATTCACTATCATTCTGATAGCTAGCTCTGTTTTGGTTTTAGAAGTCTGTGTTTCTAGTTACAGCATATACTCCCATTCATTCTGGAATAGCCAAACGCAGCTCCCAGAATAGACGTGTTTCTAAGTGGCTGAATCTAAACATAGATACAACTCCCTTAGTTGTATCTAAAACGTTTGAAAGAAACGTTTTATTTGCGTTTTAGACGCAGTCTTATTGCTATTTCTTAGAGGCCGGTATTTTGCTGGGAATGTCTGTTTTAGAATCTGCACAAAAATCTTTTCTAAACTGCTGCATAGAAACAACAGTTTATCTCAATAAGCTGAATGCACACAGTGACAACCATTCTGTTAGATGGCTCCGTGTTTGTTTTAGAACCAGATATTTCACTTTAAACCTTATACTCCAGTACACTCTGGAATATGCAAATGCAGCTCCTGGAAGAAACGTGTTTCTTACTCGCTGAATCTGAATATATACTCAAGACTCTTAGGTGAATGAACACAGAGCAGAGCATTTTGAAGAAAACGTTTCTTCTATGTTATAGATGCAGTCTTACTGCTACTTCTTTTAGGCTGGTGTTTTGCTGCAAATGTTGATTTTAGAATTTGCATATAAAGGGTTTCTAAACTGCTGCCTAAGAAGAGCAGATTAACCCTTTAAGTTGAATGCACACATTCACAACCATTCTGTTAGATAGCTCCGTTTTGGTTTTAGAAACAGATATTTCTCTTTACAGCATTTACTCCCATACACTCTGGAATATCGAAATGCAGCTCCTAGAATAAACGTGTTTCAAACTCGCTGAATCCAAACATAGATTCAACGACCTTTGGTGAACGAACACACTGCAGAGCAGTTTGAAAGAAACGTTCCCTCTGAGTTTTAGACGCAGTCTTACTGCTATTTCTTATAGGCCGGTATTTTGCTGGAAATGTCTGTTTGAGAATCTACACAGAAATGTTTTCTAAACTGCTGCATACAAACAGCAGTTTAGCTCAGTAAGTTGAATGCACACATTGACAACCATTCCATTAGATCATCCGTTTTTCTTTTGGAACGAGACATTTGTCTTTACATCTTATACTCCAGTATACTCTGGAATAGGCAAACACAGCTCCTGGAAGAAACGTGTTGCTAACTAGCTGAATCTGAACATATATTCAAGTCTCTTATATGAATGAACACACAGCAGAGCAGTTTGAAAACAGTTTCTTCCATGTTAAAGATGCAGTCTTACTGCTATTTCCTATAGGCTGGTGTTTTGCTGGAAAGGTCTGTATTTGCATATAAAGGGTTTCTAAAGTGCTGCATGAGAAGAGCAGTTTACCTCTTTAAGCCGAAGGCACACATTCACAACCACTCTGCTAGATAGATCCATTTTGGTTTTAGAAACAGATATTTCTCTTTACAGCATATACTCCCATTCAATCTGGAATATCCAAAGACAGCTCCTAGAATAAACGTGTTTCTATCTCGCTGAATCTAAACATAGAATCAACTCCCTTAGGCCAAAGAACACAAGGCCGAGCAGTTTGAAAGAAACGTTTCTTCTGAGTTTTAGACGCAGTCTTAATGCTCTTTCTTATATATGCCGGTACTGGGCCGGAAAGGCCTGTTTTGAGACTCTGCACAGAAAGTGTTTGCAGACTGCTGAATCCACACACGGGTTTAACTCTGGAAGTTGAGTGCACACATTGACAACCGTTCTGTTAGATAGCTGCGTTTTGGATTTAGAAGCAGATATTTCCCTGTGCTTACTGCTGTTTCTTCCATATGCCGGTAATGGGCTGAAAACGCCTGTTTGGGGACTCTGCAGAGAAAGTGTTTGCAGACTGCTGAATCCACACACGGGTTTAACTCTGGAAGTTGAGTGCACACATTGACAACCGTTCTGTTAGATAGCTGCGTTTTGGATTTAGAAGCAGATATTTCCCTGTGCTTACTGCTGTTTCTTCCATATGCCGGTAATGGGCTGAAAACGCCTGTTTTGGGACTCTGCAGAGAAAGTGTTTGCAGACTGCTGAATCCACACACGGGTTTAACTCTGGAAGTTGAGTGCACACATTGACAACCGTTCTGTTAGATAGCTGCGTTTTGGATTTAGAAGTAGATATTTCCCTGTGCTTACTGCTGTTTCTTCCATATGCCGGTAATGGGCTGAAAACGCCTGTTTTGGGACTCTGCAGAGAAAGAGTTTGCAGACTGCTGAATCCACACACGGGTTTAACTCTGGAAGTTGAGTGCACACATTGACAACCGTTCTGTTAGATAGCTGCGTTTTGGATTTAGAAGCAGATATTTCCCTGTGTTTACTGCCGTTTCTTCCATATGCCGGTAATGGGCTGAAAACGCCTGCTTTGGGACTCTGCAGAGAAGATGTTTGCAGACTGCTGAATCCACACACGGGTTTAACTCTGGAAGTTGAGTGCACACATTGACAACTGTTCTGTTAGATAGCTGCGTTTTGGATTTAGAAGCAGATATTTCCCTGTGCTTACTGCTGTTTCTTCCATATGCCGGTAATGGGCTGAAACCGCCTGTTTTGGGACTCTGCAGAGAAAGTGTTTGCAGACTGCTGAATCCACATACGGGTTTAACTCTGGAAGTTGAGTGCACACATTGACAACCGTTCTGTTAGATAGCTGCGTTTTGGATTTAGAAGCAGATATTTCCCTGTGCTTACTGCTGTTTCTTCCATATGCCGGTATTGGACTGAAAACGCCTGTTTTGGGACTCTGCACAGAAAGTGTTTGCAGACTGCTGAATCCACACTCGGGTTTTTCTCTGGAAGTTGAGTGCACGCATTGACAACCATTCAGTTAGATAGCTGCCTTTTGGTTTTAGAAGCAGTTATTTCTCTTTACAGCATATACTCTCATTCACTCTGGAATATCCAAACGCAGCTCCTAAAAGAAACGGGTTTCTAAGTATAATCAGATATTTCTCTTTACATCTTGTACCCCAGTACACTCTGATATATCCATACGCAGCTCCTGGAAGAAACGTGTTTGTAACTCGCTGAATCTGTGCATATATTGAAGTCTCTTAGGTGAATGAACACACAGCAGAGGAGTTTGAAAAAAACATTTCTTCCATGTTATAGATGCACTGTTAACTGCTATTGCTTTTAGGCTGGTGTTTTCCTGGAAATGTTGGTTTTAGAATTTCCATATAAATGGTTTGTAAACTGCTGCTTAAGTGGAGCAGTTTAATTCGTTAAGTTGAATGCCCTCATTCACAATCATTCTGTTAGCTAGCTCCGTTTTGGTTTTAGAAGCCTGTGTTTCTAGTTACAGCATATACTCCCATTCATTCTGGAATAGCCAAACGCAGCTCCCAGAATAGACGTGTTTCTAAGTCGCTGAATCTAAACATAGATTCAACTCCCTTAGGTGAACGAACACACAGCACAGCAGTTTGAAAGAAACGTTTTATTTGCGTTTTAGACGCAGTCTTATTGCTATTTCTTAGAGGCCGGTATTTTGCTGGGAATGTCTGTTTTAGAATCTGCACAAAAATCTTTTCTAAACTGCTGCATAGAAACAACAGTTTATCTCAATAAGCTGAATGCACACAGTGACAACCATTCTGTTAGATGGCTCCGTGTTTGTTTTAGAACCAGATATTTCACTTTAAACCTTATACTCCAGTACACTCTGGAATATGCAAATGCAGCTCCTGGAAGAAACGTGTTTCTTACTCGCTGAATCTGAATATATACTCAAGACTCTTAGGTGAATGAACACAGAGCAGAGCATTTTGAAGAAAACGTTTCTTCTATGTTATAGATGCAGTCTTACTGCTACTTCTTTTAGGCTGGTGTTTTGCTGCAAATGTTGATTTTAGAATTTGCATATAAAGGGTTTCTAAACTGCTGCCTAAGAAGAGCAGATTAACCCTTTAAGTTGAATGCACACATTCACAACCATTCTGTTAGATAGCTCCGTTTTGGTTTTAGAAACAGATATTTCTCTTTACAGCATTTACTCCCATACACTCTGGAATATCGAAATGCAGCTCCTAGAATAAACGTGTTTCAAACTCGCTGAATCCAAACATAGATTCAACGACCTTTGGTGAACGAACACACTGCAGAGCAGTTTGAAAGAAACGTTCCCTCTGAGTTTTAGACGCAGTCTTACTGCTATTTCTTATAGGCCGGTATTTTGCTGGAAATGTCTGTTTGAGAATCTACACAGAAATGTTTTCTAAACTGCTGCATACAAACAGCAGTTTAGCTCAGTAAGTTGAATGCACACATTGACAACCATTCCATTAGATCATCCGTTTTTCTTTTGGAATGAGACATTTGTCTTTACATCTTCTACTCCAGTATACTCTGGAATAGGCAAACACAGCTCCTGGAAGAAACGTGTTGCTAACTAGCTGAATCTGAACATATATTCAAGTCTCTTATATGAATGAACACACAGCAGAGCAGTTTGAAAACAGTTTCTTCCATGTTAAAGATGCAGTCTTACTGCTATTTCCTATAGGCTGGTGTTTTGCTGGAAAGGTCTGTATTTGCATATAAAGGGTTTCTAAAGTGCTGCATGAGAAGAGCAGTTTACCTCTTTAAGCCGAAGGCACACATTCACAACCACTCTGCTAGATAGATCCATTTTGGTTTTAGAAACAGATATTTCTCTTTACAGCATATACTCCCATTCAATCTGGAATATCCAAAGACAGCTCCTAGAATAAACGTGTTTCTATCTCGCTGAATCTAAACATAGATTCAACTCCCTTAGGCCAAAGAACACAAGGCCGAGCAGTTTGAAAGAAACGTTTCTTCTGAGTTTTAGACGCAGTCTTAATGCTCTTTCTTATATATGCCGGTACTGGGCCGGAAAGGCCTGTTTTGAGACTCTGCACAGGAAGTGTTTGCAGACTGCTGAATCCACACACGGGTTTAACTCTGGAAGTTGAGTGCACACATTGACAACCGTTCTGTTAGATAGCTGCGTTTTGGATTTAGAAGCAGATATTTCCCTGTGCTTACTGCTGTTTCTTCCATATGCCGGTAATGGGCTTAAAACGCCTGTTTTGGGACTCTGCAGAGAAAGTGTTTGCAGACTGCTGAATCCACACACGGGTTTAACTCTGGAAGTTGAGTGCACACATTGACAACCGTTCTGTTAGATAGCTGCGTTTTGGATTTAGAAGCAGATATTTCCCTGTGCTTACTGCTGTTTCTTCCATATGCCGGTAATGGGCTGAAAATGCCTGTTTTGGGACTCTGCAGAGACAGTGTTTGCAGACTGCTGAATACACACACGGGTTTAACTCTGGAAGTTGAGTGCACACATTGACAACCGTTCTGTTAGACAGCTGCGTTTTGGATTTAGAAGCAGATATTTCCCTGGGCTTACTGATGTTTCTTCCATATGCCGGTAATGGGCTGAAAACGCCTGTTTTGGGACTCTGCAGAGAAAGTGTTTGCAGACTGCTGAATCCACACACGGGTTTAACTCTGGAAGTTGAGTGCACACATTGACAACCGTTCTGTTAGATAGCTGCGTTTTGGATTTAGAAGCAGATATTTCCCTGTGCTTACTGCTGTTTCTTCCATATGCCGGTAATGGGCTGAAAACGCCTGTTTTGGGACTCTGCACAGAAAGTGTTTGCAGACTGCTGAATCCACACTCGGGTTTATCTCTGGAAGTTGAGTGCACGCATTGACAACCATTCAGTTAGATAGCTGCCTTTTGGTTTTAGAAGCAGTTATTTCTCTTTACAGCATATACTCTCATTCACTCTGGAATATCCAAACGCAGCTCCTAAAAGAAACGGGTTTCTAAGTATAATCAGATATTTCTCTTTACATCTTGTACCCCAGTACACTCTGATATATCCATACGCAGCTCCTGGAAGAAACGTGTTTGTAACTCGCTGAATCTGTGCATATATTGAAGTCTCTTAGGTGAATGAACACACAGCAGAGGAGTTTGAAAAAAACATTTCTTCCATGTTATAGATGCACTGTTAACTGCTATTGCTTTTAGGCTGGTGTTTTCCTGGAAATGTTGGTTTTAGAATTTCCATATAAATGGTTTGTAAACTGCTGCTTAAGTGGAGCAGTTTAATTCGTTAAGTTGAATGCCCTCATTCACAATCATTCTGTTAGCTAGCTCCGTTTTGGTTTTAGAAGCCTGTGTTTCTAGTTACAGCATATACTCCCATTCATTCTGGAATAGCCAAACGCAGCTCCCAGAATAGACGTGTTTCTAAGTCGCTGAATCTAAACATAGATTCAACTCCCTTAGGTGAACGAACACACAGCACAGCAGTTTGAAAGAAACGTTTTATTTGCGTTTTAGACGCAGTCTTATTGCTATTTCTTAGAGGCCGGTATTTTGCTGGGAATGTCTGTTTTAGAATCTGCACAAAAATCTTTTCTAAACTGCTGCATAGAAACAACAGTTTATCTCAATAAGCTGAATGCACACAGTGACAACCATTCTGTTAGATGGCTCCGTGTTTGTTTTAGAACCAGATATTTCACTTTAAACCTTATACTCCAGTACACTCTGGAATATGCAAATGCAGCTCCTGGAAGAAACGTGTTTCTTACTCGCTGAATCTGAATATATACTCAAGACTCTTAGGTGAATGAACACAGAGCAGAGCATTTTGAAGAAAACGTTTCTTCTATGTTATAGATGCAGTCTTACTGCTACTTCTTTTAGGCTGGTGTTTTGCTGCAAATGTTGATTTTAGAATTTGCATATAAAGGGTTTCTAAACTGCTGCCTAAGAAGAGCAGATTAACCCTTTAAGTTGAATGCACACATTCACAACCATTCTGTTAGATAGCTCCGTTTTGGTTTTAGAAACAGATATTTCTCTTTACAGCATTTACTCCCATACACTCTGGAATATCGAAATGCAGCTCCTAGAATAAACGTGTTTCAAACTCGCTGAATCCAAACATAGATTCAACGACCTTTGGTGAACGAACACACTGCAGAGCAGTTTGAAAGAAACGTTCCCTCTGAGTTTTAGACGCAGTCTTACTGCTATTTCTTATAGGCCGGTATTTTGCTGGAAATGTCTGTTTGAGAATCTACACAGAAATGTTTTCTAAACTGCTGCATACAAACAGCAGTTTAGCTCAGTAAGTTGAATGCACACATTGACAACCATTCCATTAGATCATCCGTTTTTCTTTTGGAATGAGACATTTGTCTTTACATCTTCTACTCCAGTATACTCTGGAATAGGCAAACACAGCTCCTGGAAGAAACGTGTTGCTAACTAGCTGAATCTGAACATATATTCAAGTCTCTTATATGAATGAACACACAGCAGAGCAGTTTGAAAACAGTTTCTTCCATGTTAAAGATGCAGTCTTACTGCTATTTCCTATAGGCTGGTGTTTTGCTGGAAAGGTCTGTATTTGCATATAAAGGGTTTCTAAAGTGCTGCATGAGAAGAGCAGTTTACCTCTTTAAGCCGAAGGCACACATTCACAACCACTCTGCTAGATAGATCCATTTTGGTTTTAGAAACAGATATTTCTCTTTACAGCATATACTCCCATTCAATCTGGAATATCCAAAGACAGCTCCTAGAATAAACGTGTTTCTATCTCGCTGAATCTAAACATAGATTCAACTCCCTTAGGCCAAAGAACACAAGGCCGAGCAGTTTGAAAGAAACGTTTCTTCTGAGTTTTAGACGCAGTCTTAATGCTCTTTCTTATATATGCCGGTACTGGGCCGGAAAGGCCTGTTTTGAGACTCTGCACAGGAAGTGTTTGCAGACTGCTGAATCCACACACGGGTTTAACTCTGGAAGTTGAGTGCACACATTGACAACCGTTCTGTTAGATAGCTGCGTTTTGGATTTAGAAGCAGATATTTCCCTGTGCTTACTGCTGTTTCTTCCATATGCCGGTAATGGGCTGAAAACGCCTGTTTTGGGACTCTGCAGAGAAAGTGTTTGCAGACTGCTGAATCCACACACGGGTTTAACTCTGGAAGTTGAGTGCACACATTGACAACCGTTCTGTTAGATAGCTGCGTTTTGGATTTAGAAGCAGATATTTCCCTGTGCTTACTGCTGTTTCTTCCATATGCCGGTAATGGGCTGAAAATGCCTGTTTTGGGACTCTGCAGAGACAGTGTTTGCAGACTGCTGAATACACACACGGGTTTAACTCTGGAAGTTGAGTGCACACATTGACAACCGTTCTGTTAGACAGCTGCGTTTTGGATTTAGAAGCAGATATTTCCCTGGGCTTACTGATGTTTCTTCCATATGCCGGTAATGGGCTGAAAACGCCTGTTTTGGGACTCTGCAGAGAAAGTGTTTGCAGACTGCTGAATCCACACACGGGTTTAACTCTGGAAGTTGAGTGCACACATTGACAACCGTTCTGTTAGATAGCTGCGTTTTGGATTTAGAAGCAGATATTTCCCTGTGCTTACTGCTGTTTCTTCCATATGCCGGTAATGGGCTGAAAACGCCTGTTTTGGGACTCTGCACAGAAAGTGTTTGCAGACTGCTGAATCCACACTCGGGTTTATCTCTGGAAGTTGAGTGCACGCATTGACAACCATTCAGTTAGATAGCTGCCTTTTGGTTTTAGAAGCAGTTATTTCTCTTTACAGCATATACTCTCATTCACTCTGGAATATCCAAACGCAGCTCCTAAAAGAAACGGGTTTCTAAGTATAATCAGATATTTCTCTTTACATCTTGTACCCCAGTACACTCTGATATATCCATACGCAGCTCCTGGAAGAAACGTGTTTGTAACTCGCTGAATCTGTGCATATATTGAAGTCTCTTAGGTGAATGAACACACAGCAGAGGAGTTTGAAAAAAACATTTCTTCCATGTTATAGATGCACTGTTAACTGCTATTGCTTTTAGGCTGGTGTTTTCCTGGAAATGTTGGTTTTAGAATTTCCATATAAATGGTTTGTAAACTGCTGCTTAAGTGGAGCAGTTTAATTCGTTAAGTTGAATGCCCTCATTCACAATCATTCTGTTAGCTAGCTCCGTTTTGGTTTTAGAAGCCTGTGTTTCTAGTTACAGCATATACTCCCATTCATTCTGGAATAGCCAAACGCAGCTCCCAGAATAGACGTGTTTCTAAGTCGCTGAATCTAAACATAGATTCAACTCCCTTAGGTGAACGAACACACAGCACAGCAGTTTGAAAGAAACGTTTTATTTGCGTTTTAGACGCAGTCTTATTGCTATTTCTTAGAGGCCGGTATTTTGCTGGGAATGTCTGTTTTAGAATCTGCACAAAAATCTTTTCTAAACTGCTGCATAGAAACAACAGTTTATCTCAATAAGCTGAATGCACACAGTGACAACCATTCTGTTAGATGGCTCCGTGTTTGTTTTAGAACCAGATATTTCACTTTAAACCTTATACTCCAGTACACTCTGGAATATGCAAATGCAGCTCCTGGAAGAAACGTGTTTCTTACTCGCTGAATCTGAATATATACTCAAGACTCTTAGGTGAATGAACACAGAGCAGAGCATTTTGAAGAAAACGTTTCTTCTATGTTATAGATGCAGTCTTACTGCTACTTCTTTTAGGCTGGTGTTTTGCTGCAAATGTTGATTTTAGAATTTGCATATAAAGGGTTTCTAAACTGCTGCCTAAGAAGAGCAGATTAACCCTTTAAGTTGAATGCACACATTCACAACCATTCTGTTAGATAGCTCCGTTTTGGTTTTAGAAACAGATATTTCTCTTTACAGCATTTACTCCCATACACTCTGGAATATCGAAATGCAGCTCCTAGAATAAACGTGTTTCAAACTCGCTGAATCCAAACATAGATTCAACGACCTTTGGTGAACGAACACACTGCAGAGCAGTTTGAAAGAAACGTTCCCTCTGAGTTTTAGACGCAGTCTTACTGCTATTTCTTATAGGCCGGTATTTTGCTGGAAATGTCTGTTTGAGAATCTACACAGAAATGTTTTCTAAACTGCTGCATACAAACAGCAGTTTAGCTCAGTAAGTTGAATGCACACATTGACAACCATTCCATTAGATCATCCGTTTTTCTTTTGGAACGAGACATTTGTCTTTACATCTTATACTCCAGTATACTCTGGAATAGGCAAACACAGCTCCTGGAAGAAACGTGTTGCTAACTAGCTGAATCTGAACATATATTCAAGTCTCTTATATGAATGAACACACAGCAGAGCAGTTTGAAAACAGTTTCTTCCATGTTAAAGATGCAGTCTTACTGCTATTTCCTATAGGCTGGTGTTTTGCTGGAAAGGTCTGTATTTGCATATAAAGGGTTTCTAAAGTGCTGCATGAGAAGAGCAGTTTACCTCTTTAAGCCGAAGGCACACATTCACAACCACTCTGCTAGATAGATCCATTTTGGTTTTAGAAACAGATATTTCTCTTTACAGCATATACTCCCATTCAATCTGGAATATCCAAAGACAGCTCCTAGAATAAACGTGTTTCTATCTCGCTGAATCTAAACATAGATTCAACTCCCTTAGGCCAAAGAACACAAGGCCGAGCAGTTTGAAAGAAACGTTTCTTCTGAGTTTTAGACGCAGTCTTAATGCTCTTTCTTATATATGCCGGTACTGGGCCGGAAAGGCCTGTTTTGAGACTCTGCACAGAAAGAGTTTGCAGACTGCTGAATCCACACACGGGTTTAACTCTGGAAGTTGAGTGCACACATTGACAACCGTTCTGTTAGATAGCTGCGTTTTGGATTTAGAAGCAGATATTTCCCTGTGCTTACTGCTGTTTCTTCCATATGCCGGTAATGGGCTGAAAACGCCTGTTTGGGGACTCTGCAGAGAAAGTGGTTGCAGACTGCTGAATCCACACACGGGTTTAACTCTGGAAGTTGAGTGCACACATTGACAACCGTTCTGTTAGATAGCTGCGTTTTGGATTTAGAAGCAGATATTTCCCTGTGCTTACTGCTGTTTCTTCCATATGCCGGTAATGGGCTGAAAACGCCTGTTTTGGGACTCTGCAGAGAAAGTGTTTGCAGACTGCTGAATCCACACACGGGTTTAACTCTGGAAGTTGAGTGCACACATTGACAACCGTTCTGTTAGATAGCTGCGTTTTGGATTTAGAAGCAGATATTTCCCTGTGTTTACTGCCGTTTCTTCCATATGCCGGTAATGGGCTGAAAACGCCTGCTTTGGGACTCTGCAGAGAAGATGTTTGCAGACTGCTGAATCCACACGCGGGTTTAACTCTGGAAGTTGAGTGCACACATTGACAACCGTTCTGTTAGATAGCTGCGTTTTGGATTTAGAAGCAGATATTTCCCTGTGCTTACTGCTGTTTCTTCCATATGCCGGTAATGGGCTGAAAACGCCTGTTTTGGGACTCTGCAGAGAAAGTGTTTGCAGACTGCTGAATCCACACACGGGTTTAACTCTGGAAGTTGAGTGCACACATTGACAACCGTTCTGTTAGATAGCTGCGTTTTGGATTTAGAAGCAGATATTTACCTGTGCTTACTGCTGTTTCTTCCATATGCCGGTATTGGGCTGAAAACGCCTGTTTTGGGACTCTGCACAGAAAGTGTTTGCAGACTGCTGAATCCACACTCGGGTTTATCTCTGGAAGTTGAGTGCACGCATTGACAACCATTCAGTTAGATAGCTGCCTTTTGGTTTTAGAAGCAGTTATTTCTCTTTACAGCATATACTCTCATTCACTCTGGAATATCCAAACGCAGCTCCTAAAGGAAACGGGTTTCTAAGTATAATCAGATATTTCTCTTTACATCTTGTACCCCAGTACACTCTGATATATCCATACGCAGCTCCTGGAAGAAACGTGTTTGTAACTCGCTGAATCTGTGCATATATTGAAGTCTCTTAGGTGAATGAACACACAGCAGAGGAGTTTGAAAAAAACATTTCTTCCATGTTATAGATGCACTGTTAACTGCTATTGCTTTTAGGCTGGTGTTTTCCTGGAAATGTTGGTTTTAGAATTTCCATATAAATGGTTTGTAAACTGCTGCTTAAGTGGAGCAGTTTAATTCGTTAAGTTGAATGCCCTCATTCACAATCATTCTGTTAGCTAGCTCCGTTTTGGTTTTAGAAGCCTGTGTTTCTAGTTACAGCATATACTCCCATTCATTCTGGAATAGCCAAACGCAGCTCCCAGAATAGACGTGTTTCTAAGTCGCTGAATCTAAACATAGATTCAACTCCCTTAGGTGAACGAACACACAGCACAGCAGTTTGAAAGAAACGTTTTATTTGCGTTTTAGACGCAGTCTTATTGCTATTTCTTAGAGGCCGGTATTTTGCTGGGAATGTCTGTTTTAGAATCTGCACAAAAATCTTTTCTAAACTGCTGCATAGAAACAACAGTTTATCTCAATAAGCTGAATGCACACAGTGACAACCATTCTGTTAGATGGCTCCGTGTTTGTTTTAGAACCAGATATTTCACTTTAAACCTTATACTCCAGTACACTCTGGAATATGCAAATGCAGCTCCTGGAAGAAACGTGTTTCTTACTCGCTGAATCTGAATATATACTCAAGACTCTTAGGTGAATGAACACAGAGCAGAGCATTTTGAAGAAAACGTTTCTTCTATGTTATAGATGCAGTCTTACTGCTACTTCTTTTAGGCTGGTGTTTTGCTGCAAATGTTGATTTTAGAATTTGCATATAAAGGGTTTCTAAACTGCTGCCTAAGAAGAGCAGATTAACCCTTTAAGTTGAATGCACACATTCACAACCATTCTGTTAGATAGCTCCGTTTTGGTTTTAGAAACAGATATTTCTCTTTACAGCATTTACTCCCATACACTCTGGAATATCGAAATGCAGCTCCTAGAATAAACGTGTTTCAAACTCGCTGAATCCAAACATAGATTCAACGACCTTTGGTGAACGAACACACTGCAGAGCAGTTTGAAAGAAACGTTCCCTCTGAGTTTTAGACGCAGTCTTACTGCTATTTCTTATAGGCCGGTATTTTGCTGGAAATGTCTGTTTGAGAATCTACACAGAAATGTTTTCTAAACTGCTGCATACAAACAGCAGTTTAGCTCAGTAAGTTGAATGCACACATTGACAACCATTCCATTAGATCATCCGTTTTTCTTTTGGAACGAGACATTTGTCTTTACATCTTCTACTCCAGTATACTCTGGAATAGGCAAACACAGCTCCTGGAAGAAACGTGTTGCTAACTAGCTGAATCTGAACATATATTCAAGTCTCTTATATGAATGAACACACAGCAGAGCAGTTTGAAAACAGTTTCTTCCATGTTAAAGATGCAGTCTTACTGCTATTTCCTATAGGCTGGTGTTTTGCTGGAAAGGTCTGTATTTGCATATAAAGGGTTTCTAAAGTGCTGCATGAGAAGAGCAGTTTACCTCTTTAAGCCGAAGGCACACATTCACAACCACTCTGCTAGATAGATCCATTTTGGTTTTAGAAACAGATATTTCTCTTTACAGCATATACTCCCATTCAATCTGGAATATCCAAAGACAGCTCCTAGAATAAACGTGTTTCTATCTCGCTGAATCTAAACATAGATTCAACTCCCTTAGGCCAAAGAACACAAGGCCGAGCAGTTTGAAAGAAACGTTTCTTCTGAGTTTTAGACGCAGTCTTAATGCTCTTTCTTATATATGCCGGTACTGGGCCGGAAAGGCCTGTTTTGAGACTCTGCACAGAAAGTGTTTGCAGACTGCTGAATCCACACACGGGTTTAACTCTGGAAGTTGAGTGCACACATTGACAACCGTTCTGTTAGATAGCTGCGTTTTGGATTTAGAAGCAGATATTTCCCTGTGCTTACTGATGTTTCTTCCATATGCCGGTAATGGGCTGAAAACGCCTGTTTGGGGACTCTGCAGAGAAAGTGTTTGCAGACTGCTGAATCCACACACGGGTTTAACTCTGGAAGTTGAGTGCACACATTGACAACCGTTCTGTTAGATAGCTGCGTTTTGGATTTAGAAGCAGATATTTCCCTGTGCTTACTGCTGTTTCTTCCATATGCCGGTAATGGGCTGAAAATGCCTGTTTTGGGACTCTGCAGAGACAGTGTTTGCAGACTGCTGAATACACACACGGGTTTAACTCTGGAAGTTGAGTGCACACATTGACAACCGTTCTGTTAGACAGCTGCGTTTTGGATTTAGAAGCAGATATTTCCCTGGGCTTACTGATGTTTCTTCCATATGCCGGTAATGGGCTGAAAACGCCTGTTTTGGGACTCTGCAGAGAAAGTGTTTGCAGACTGCTGAATCCACACACGGGTTTAACTCTGGAAGTTGAGTGCACACATTGACAACCGTTCTGTTAGATAGCTGCGTTTTGGATTTAGAAGCAGATATTTCCCTGTGCTTACTGCTGTTTCTTCCATATGCCGGTAATGGGCTGAAAACGCCTGTTTTGGGACTCTGCACAGAAAGTGTTTGCAGACTGCTGAATCCACACTCGGGTTTATCTCTGGAAGTTGAGTGCACGCATTGACAACCATTCAGTTAGATAGCTGCCTTTTGGTTTTAGAAGCAGTTATTTCTCTTTACAGCATATACTCTCATTCACTCTGGAATATCCAAACGCAGCTCCTAAAAGAAACGGGTTTCTAAGTATAATCAGATATTTCTCTTTACATCTTGTACCCCAGTACACTCTGATATATCCATACGCAGCTCCTGGAAGAAACGTGTTTGTAACTCGCTGAATCTGTGCATATATTGAAGTCTCTTAGGTGAATGAACACACAGCAGAGGAGTTTGAAAAAAACATTTCTTCCATGTTATAGATGCACTGTTAACTGCTATTGCTTTTAGGCTGGTGTTTTCCTGGAAATGTTGGTTTTAGAATTTCCATATAAATGGTTTGTAAACTGCTGCTTAAGTGGAGCAGTTTAATTCGTTAAGTTGAATGCCCTCATTCACAATCATTCTGTTAGCTAGCTCCGTTTTGGTTTTAGAAGCCTGTGTTTCTAGTTACAGCATATACTCCCATTCATTCTGGAATAGCCAAACGCAGCTCCCAGAATAGACGTGTTTCTAAGTCGCTGAATCTAAACATAGATTCAACTCCCTTAGGTGAACGAACACACAGCACAGCAGTTTGAAAGAAACGTTTTATTTGCGTTTTAGACGCAGTCTTATTGCTATTTCTTAGAGGCCGGTATTTTGCTGGGAATGTCTGTTTTAGAATCTGCACAAAAATCTTTTCTAAACTGCTGCATAGAAACAACAGTTTATCTCAATAAGCTGAATGCACACAGTGACAACCATTCTGTTAGATGGCTCCGTGTTTGTTTTAGAACCAGATATTTCACTTTAAACCTTATACTCCAGTACACTCTGGAATATGCAAATGCAGCTCCTGGAAGAAACGTGTTTCTTACTCGCTGAATCTGAATATATACTCAAGACTCTTAGGTGAATGAACACAGAGCAGAGCATTTTGAAGAAAACGTTTCTTCTATGTTATAGATGCAGTCTTACTGCTACTTCTTTTAGGCTGGTGTTTTGCTGCAAATGTTGATTTTAGAATTTGCATATAAAGGGTTTCTAAACTGCTGCCTAAGAAGAGCAGATTAACCCTTTAAGTTGAATGCACACATTCACAACCATTCTGTTAGATAGCTCCGTTTTGGTTTTAGAAACAGATATTTCTCTTTACAGCATTTACTCCCATACACTCTGGAATATCGAAATGCAGCTCCTAGAATAAACGTGTTTCAAACTCGCTGAATCCAAACATAGATTCAACGACCTTTGGTGAACGAACACACTGCAGAGCAGTTTGAAAGAAACGTTCCCTCTGAGTTTTAGACGCAGTCTTACTGCTATTTCTTATAGGCCGGTATTTTGCTGGAAATGTCTGTTTGAGAATCTACACAGAAATGTTTTCTAAACTGCTGCATACAAACAGCAGTTTAGCTCAGTAAGTTGAATGCACACATTGACAACCATTCCATTAGATCATCCGTTTTTCTTTTGGAACGAGACATTTGTCTTTACATCTTATACTCCAGTATACTCTGGAATAGGCAAACACAGCTCCTGGAAGAAACGTGTTGCTAACTAGCTGAATCTGAACATATATTCAAGTCTCTTATATGAATGAACACACAGCAGAGCAGTTTGAAAACAGTTTCTTCCATGTTAAAGATGCAGTCTTACTGCTATTTCCTATAGGCTGGTGTTTTGCTGGAAAGGTCTGTATTTGCATATAAAGGGTTTCTAAAGTGCTGCATGAGAAGAGCAGTTTACCTCTTTAAGCCGAAGGCACACATTCACAACCACTCTGCTAGATAGATCCATTTTGGTTTTAGAAACAGATATTTCTCTTTACAGCATATACTCCCATTCAATCTGGAATATCCAAAGACAGCTCCTAGAATAAACGTGTTTCTATCTCGCTGAATCTAAACATAGATTCAACTCCCTTAGGCCAAAGAACACAAGGCCGAGCAGTTTGAAAGAAACGTTTCTTCTGAGTTTTAGACGCAGTCTTAATGCTCTTTCTTATATATGCCGGTACTGGGCCGGAAAGGCCTGTTTTGAGACTCTGCACAGAAAGAGTTTGCAGACTGCTGAATCCACACACGGGTTTAACTCTGGAAGTTGAGTGCACACATTGACAACCGTTCTGTTAGATAGCTGCGTTTTGGATTTAGAAGCAGATATTTCCCTGTGCTTACTGCTGTTTCTTCCATATGCCGGTAATGGGCTGAAAACGCCTGTTTGGGGACTCTGCAGAGAAAGTGGTTGCAGACTGCTGAATCCACACACGGGTTTAACTCTGGAAGTTGAGTGCACACATTGACAACCGTTCTGTTAGATAGCTGCGTTTTGGATTTAGAAGCAGATATTTCCCTGTGCTTACTGCTGTTTCTTCCATATGCCGGTAATGGGCTGAAAACGCCTGTTTTGGGACTCTGCAGAGAAAGTGTTTGCAGACTGCTGAATCCACACACGGGTTTAACTCTGGAAGTTGAGTGCACACATTGACAACCGTTCTGTTAGATAGCTGCGTTTTGGATTTAGAAGCAGATATTTCCCTGTGTTTACTGCCGTTTCTTCCATATGCCGGTAATGGGCTGAAAACGCCTGCTTTGGGACTCTGCAGAGAAGATGTTTGCAGACTGCTGAATCCACACGCGGGTTTAACTCTGGAAGTTGAGTGCACACATTGACAACCGTTCTGTTAGATAGCTGCGTTTTGGATTTAGAAGCAGATATTTCCCTGTGCTTACTGCTGTTTCTTCCATATGCCGGTAATGGGCTGAAAACGCCTGTTTTGGGACTCTGCAGAGAAAGTGTTTGCAGACTGCTGAATCCACACACGGGTTTAACTCTGGAAGTTGAGTGCACACATTGACAACCGTTCTGTTAGATAGCTGCGTTTTGGATTTAGAAGCAGATATTTACCTGTGCTTACTGCTGTTTCTTCCATATGCCGGTATTGGGCTGAAAACGCCTGTTTTGGGACTCTGCACAGAAAGTGTTTGCAGACTGCTGAATCCACACTCGGGTTTATCTCTGGAAGTTGAGTGCACGCATTGACAACCATTCAGTTAGATAGCTGCCTTTTGGTTTTAGAAGCAGTTATTTCTCTTTACAGCATATACTCTCATTCACTCTGGAATATCCAAACGCAGCTCCTAAAGGAAACGGGTTTCTAAGTATAATCAGATATTTCTCTTTACATCTTGTACCCCAGTACACTCTGATATATCCATACGCAGCTCCTGGAAGAAACGTGTTTGTAACTCGCTGAATCTGTGCATATATTGAAGTCTCTTAGGTGAATGAACACACAGCAGAGGAGTTTGAAAAAAACATTTCTTCCATGTTATAGATGCACTGTTAACTGCTATTGCTTTTAGGCTGGTGTTTTCCTGGAAATGTTGGTTTTAGAATTTCCATATAAATGGTTTGTAAACTGCTGCTTAAGTGGAGCAGTTTAATTCGTTAAGTTGAATGCCCTCATTCACAATCATTCTGTTAGCTAGCTCCGTTTTGGTTTTAGAAGCCTGTGTTTCTAGTTACAGCATATACTCCCATTCATTCTGGAATAGCCAAACGCAGCTCCCAGAATAGACGTGTTTCTAAGTCGCTGAATCTAAACATAGATTCAACTCCCTTAGGTGAACGAACACACAGCACAGCAGTTTGAAAGAAACGTTTTATTTGCGTTTTAGACGCAGTCTTATTGCTATTTCTTAGAGGCCGGTATTTTGCTGGGAATGTCTGTTTTAGAATCTGCACAAAAATCTTTTCTAAACTGCTGCATAGAAACAACAGTTTATCTCAATAAGCTGAATGCACACAGTGACAACCATTCTGTTAGATGGCTCCGTGTTTGTTTTAGAACCAGATATTTCACTTTAAACCTTATACTCCAGTACACTCTGGAATATGCAAATGCAGCTCCTGGAAGAAACGTGTTTCTTACTCGCTGAATCTGAATATATACTCAAGACTCTTAGGTGAATGAACACAGAGCAGAGCATTTTGAAGAAAACGTTTCTTCTATGTTATAGATGCAGTCTTACTGCTACTTCTTTTAGGCTGGTGTTTTGCTGCAAATGTTGATTTTAGAATTTGCATATAAAGGGTTTCTAAACTGCTGCCTAAGAAGAGCAGATTAACCCTTTAAGTTGAATGCACACATTCACAACCATTCTGTTAGATAGCTCCGTTTTGGTTTTAGAAACAGATATTTCTCTTTACAGCATTTACTCCCATACACTCTGGAATATCGAAATGCAGCTCCTAGAATAAACGTGTTTCAAACTCGCTGAATCCAAACATAGATTCAACGACCTTTGGTGAACGAACACACTGCAGAGCAGTTTGAAAGAAACGTTCCCTCTGAGTTTTAGACGCAGTCTTACTGCTATTTCTTATAGGCCGGTATTTTGCTGGAAATGTCTGTTTGAGAATCTACACAGAAATGTTTTCTAAACTGCTGCATACAAACAGCAGTTTAGCTCAGTAAGTTGAATGCACACATTGACAACCATTCCATTAGATCATCCGTTTTTCTTTTGGAACGAGACATTTGTCTTTACATCTTATACTCCAGTATACTCTGGAATAGGCAAACACAGCTCCTGGAAGAAACGTGTTGCTAACTAGCTGAATCTGAACATATATTCAAGTCTCTTATATGAATGAACACACAGCAGAGCAGTTTGAAAACAGTTTCTTCCATGTTAAAGATGCAGTCTTACTGCTATTTCCTATAGGCTGGTGTTTTGCTGGAAAGGTCTGTATTTGCATATAAAGGGTTTCTAAAGTGCTGCATGAGAAGAGCAGTTTACCTCTTTAAGCCGAAGGCACACATTCACAACCACTCTGCTAGATAGATCCATTTTGGTTTTAGAAACAGATATTTCTCTTTACAGCATATACTCCCATTCAATCTGGAATATCCAAAGACAGCTCCTAGAATAAACGTGTTTCTATCTCGCTGAATCTAAACATAGATTCAACTCCCTTAGGCCAAAGAACACAAGGCCGAGCAGTTTGAAAGAAACGTTTCTTCTGAGTTTTAGACGCAGTCTTAATGCTCTTTCTTATATATGCCGGTACTGGGCCGGAAAGGCCTGTTTTGAGACTCTGCACAGAAAGTGTTTGCAGACTGCTGAATCCACACACGGGTTTAACTCTGGAAGTTGAGTGCACACATTGACAACCGTTCTGTTAGATAGCTGCGTTTTGGATTTAGAAGCAGATATTTCCCTGTGCTTACTGATGTTTCTTCCATATGCCGGTAATGGGCTGAAAACGCCTGTTTGGGGACTCTGCAGAGAAAGTGTTTGCAGACTGCTGAATCCACACACGGGTTTAACTCTGGAAGTTGAGTGCACACATTGACAACCGTTCTGTTAGATAGCTGCGTTTTGGATTTAGAAGCAGATATTTCCCTGTGCTTACTGCTGTTTCTTCCATATGCCGGTATTGGACTGAAAACGCCTGTTTTGGGACTCTGCACAGAAAGTGTTTGCAGACTGCTGAATCCACACTCGGGTTTATCTCTGGAAGTTGAGTGCACGCATTGACAACCATTCAGTTAGATAGCTGCCTTTTGGTTTTAGAAGCAGTTATTTCTCTTTACAGCATATACTCTCATTCACTCTGGAATATCCAAACGCAGCTCCTAAAAGAAACGGGTTTCTAAGTATAATCAGATATTTCTCTTTACATCTTGTACCCCAGTACACTCTGATATATCCATACGCAGCTCCTGGAAGAAACGTGTTTGTAACTCGCTGAATCTGTGCATATATTGAAGTCTCTTAGGTGAATGAACACACAGCAGAGGAGTTTGAAAAAACATTTCTTCCATGTTATAGATGCACTGTTAACTGCTATTGCTTTTAGGCTGGTGTTTTCCTGGAAATGTTGGTTTTAGAATTTCCATATAAATGGTTTGTAAACTGCTGCTTAAGTGGAGCAGTTTAATTCGTTAAGTTGAATGCCCTCATTCACAATCATTCTGTTAGCTAGCTCCGTTTTGGTTTTAGAAGCCTGTGTTTCTAGTTACAGCATATACTCCCATTCATTCTGGAATAGCCAAACGCAGCTCCCAGAATAGACGTGTTTCTAAGTCGCTGAATCTAAACATAGATTCAACTCCCTTAGGTGAACGAACACACAGCACAGCAGTTTGAAAGAAACGTTTTATTTGCGTTTTAGACGCAGTCTTATTGCTATTTCTTAGAGGCCGGTATTTTGCTGGGAATGTCTGTTTTAGAATCTGCACAAAAATCTTTTCTAAACTGCTGCATAGAAACAACAGTTTATCTCAATAAGCTGAATGCACACAGTGACAACCATTCTGTTAGATGACTCCGTGTTTGTTTTAGAACCAGATATTTCACTTTAAACCTTATACTCCAGTACACTCTGGAATATGCAAATGCAGCTCCTGGAAGAAACGTGTTTCTTACTCGCTGAATCTGAATATATACTCAAGACTCTTAGGTGAATGAACACAGAGCAGAGCATTTTGAAGAAAACGTTTCTTCTATGTTATAGATGCAGTCTTACTGCTACTTCTTTTAGGCTGGTGTTTTGCTGCAAATGTTGATTTTAGAATTTGCATATAAAGGGTTTCTAAACTGCTGCCTAAGAAGAGCAGATTAACCCTTTAAGTTGAATGCACACATTCACAACCATTCTGTTAGATAGCTCCGTTTTGGTTTTAGAAACAGATATTTCTCTTTACAGCATTTACTCCCATACACTCTGGAATATCGAAATGCAGCTCCTAGAATAAACGTGTTTCAAACTCGCTGAATCCAAACATAGATTCAACGACCTTTGGTGAACGAACACACTGCAGAGCAGTTTGAAAGAAACGTTCCCTCTGAGTTTTAGACGCAGTCTTACTGCTATTTCTTATAGGCCGGTATTTTGCTGGAAATGTCTGTTTGAGAATCTACACAGAAATGTTTTCTAAACTGCTGCATACAAACAGCAGTTTAGCTCAGTAAGTTGAATGCACACATTGACAACCATTCCATTAGATCATCCGTTTTTCTTTTGGAACGAGACATTTGTCTTTACATCTTATACTCCAGTATACTCTGGAATAGGCAAACACAGCTCCTGGAAGAAACGTGTTGCTAACTAGCTGAATCTGAACATATATTCAAGTCTCTTATATGAATGAACACACAGCAGAGCAGTTTGAAAACAGTTTCTTCCATGTTAAAGATGCAGTCTTACTGCTATTTCCTATAGGCTGGTGTTTTGCTGGAAAGGTCTGTATTTGCATATAAAGGGTTTCTAAAGTGCTGCATGAGAAGAGCAGTTTACCTCTTTAAGCCGAAGGCACACATTCACAACCACTCTGCTAGATAGATCCATTTTGGTTTTAGAAACAGATATTTCTCTTTACAGCATATACTCCCATTCAATCTGGAATATCCAAAGACAGCTCCTAGAATAAACGTGTTTCTATCTCGCTGAATCTAAACATAGATTCAACTCCCTTAGGCCAAAGAACACAAGGCCGAGCAGTTTGAAAGAAACGTTTCTTCTGAGTTTTAGACGCAGTCTTAATGCTCTTTCTTATATATGCCGGTACTGGGCCGGAAAGGCCTGTTCTGAGACTCTGCACAGAAAGTGTTTGCAGACTGCTGAATCCACACACGGGTTTAACTCTGGAAGTTGAGTGCACACATTGACAACCGTTCTGTTAGATAGCTGCGTTTTGGATTTAGAAGCAGATATTTCCCTGTGCTTACTGCTGTTTCTTCCATATGCCGGTAATGGGCTGAAAACGCCTGTTTGGGGACTCTGCAGAGAAAGTGTTTGCAGACTGCTGAATCCACACACGGGTTTAACTCTGGAAGTTGAGTGCACACATTGACAACCGTTCTGTTAGATAGCTGCGTTTTGGATTTAGAAGCAGATATTTCCCTGTGCTTACTGCTGTTTCTTCCATATGCCGGTAATGGGCTGAAAACGCCTGTTTTGGGACTCTGCAGAGAAAGTGTTTGCAGACTGCTGAATCCACACACGGGTTTAACTCTGGAAGTTGAGTGCACACATTGACAACCGTTCTGTTAGACAGCTGCGTTTTGGATTTAGAAGTAGATATTTCCCTGTGCTTACTGCTGTTTCTTCCATATGCCGGTAATGGGCTGAAAACGCCTGTTTTGGGACTCTGCAGAGAAAGTGTTTGCAGACTGCTGAATCCACACACGGGTTTAACTCTGGAAGTTGAGTGCACACATTGACAACCGTTCTGTTAGATAGCTGCGTTTTGGATTTAGAAGCAGATATTTCCCTGTGTTTACTGCCGTTTCTTCCATATGCCGGTAATGGGCTGAAAACGCCTGCTTTGGGACTCTGCAGAGAAGATGTTTGCAGACTGCTGAATCCACACACGGGTTTAACTCTGGAAGTTGAGTGCACACATTGACAACCGTTCTCTTAGATAGCTGCGTTTTGGATTTAGAAGCAGATATTTCCCTGTGCTTACTGCTGTTTCTTCCATATGCCGGTAATGGGCTGAAAACGCCTGTTTTGGGACTCTGCAGAGAAAGTGTTTGCAGACTGCTGAATCCACACACGGGTTTAACTCTGGAAGTTGAGTGCACACATTGACAACCGTTCTGTTAGATAGCTGCGTTTTGGATTTAGAAGCAGATATTTCCCTGTGCTTACTGCTGTTTCTTCCATATGCCGGTATTGGGCTGAAAACGCCTGTTTTGGGACTCTGCACAGAAAGTGTTTGCAGACTGCTGAATCCACACTCGGGTTTATCTCTGGAAGTTGAGTGCACGCATTGACAACCATTCAGTTAGATAGCTGCCTTTTGGTTTTAGAAGCAGTTATTTCTCTTTACAGCATATACTCTCATTCACTCTGGAATATCCAAACGCAGCTCCTAAAGGAAACGGGTTTCTAAGTATAATCAGATATTTCTCTTTACATCTTGTACCCCAGTACACTCTGATATATCCATACGCAGCTCCTGGAAGAAACGTGTTTGTAACTCGCTGAATCTGTGCATATATTGAAGTCTCTTAGGTGAATGAACACACAGCAGAGGAGTTTGAAAAAAACATTTCTTCCATGTTATAGATGCACTGTTAACTGCTATTGCTTTTAGGCTGGTGTTTTCCTGGAAATGTTGGTTTTAGAATTTCCATATAAATGGTTTGTAAACTGCTGCTTAAGTGGAGCAGTTTAATTCGTTAAGTTGAATGCCCTCATTCACAATCATTCTGTTAGCTAGCTCCGTTTTGGTTTTAGAAGCCTGTGTTTCTAGTTACAGCATATACTCCCATTCATTCTGGAATAGCCAAACGCAGCTCCCAGAATAGACGTGTTTCTAAGTCGCTGAATCTAAACATAGATTCAACTCCCTTAGGTGAACGAACACACAGCACAGCAGTTTGAAAGAAACGTTTTATTTGCGTTTTAGACGCAGTCTTATTGCTATTTCTTAGAGGCCGGTATTTTGCTGGGAATGTCTGTTTTAGAATCTGCACAAAAATCTTTTCTAAACTGCTGCATAGAAACAACAGTTTATCTCAATAAGCTGAATGCACACAGTGACAACCATTCTGTTAGATGGCTCCGTGTTTGTTTTAGAACCAGATATTTCACTTTAAACCTTATACTCCAGTACACTCTGGAATATGCAAATGCAGCTCCTGGAAGAAACGTGTTTCTTACTCGCTGAATCTGAATATATACTCAAGACTCTTAGGTGAATGAACACAGAGCAGAGCATTTTGAAGAAAACGTTTCTTCTATGTTATAGATGCAGTCTTACTGCTACTTCTTTTAGGCTGGTGTTTTGCTGCAAATGTTGATTTTAGAATTTGCATATAAAGGGTTTCTAAACTGCTGCCTAAGAAGAGCAGATTAACCCTTTAAGTTGAATGCACACATTCACAACCATTCTGTTAGATAGCTCCGTTTTGGTTTTAGAAACAGATATTTCTCTTTACAGCATTTACTCCCATACACTCTGGAATATCGAAATGCAGCTCCTAGAATAAACGTGTTTCAAACTCGCTGAATCCAAACATAGATTCAACGACCTTTGGTGAACGAACACACTGCAGAGCAGTTTGAAAGAAACGTTCCCTCTGAGTTTTAGACGCAGTCTTACTGCTATTTCTTATAGGCCGGTATTTTGCTGGAAATGTCTGTTTGAGAATCTACACAGAAATGTTTTCTAAACTGCTGCATACAAACAGCAGTTTAGCTCAGTAAGTTGAATGCACACATTGACAACCATTCCATTAGATCATCCGTTTTTCTTTTGGAACGAGACATTTGTCTTTACATCTTATACTCCAGTATACTCTGGAATAGGCAAACACAGCTCCTGGAAGAAACGTGTTGCTAACTAGCTGAATCTGAACATATATTCAAGTCTCTTATATGAATGAACACACAGCAGAGCAGTTTGAAAACAGTTTCTTCCATGTTAAAGATGCAGTCTTACTGCTATTTCCTATAGGCTGGTGTTTTGCTGGAAAGGTCTGTATTTGCATATAAAGGGTTTCTAAAGTGCTGCATGAGAAGAGCAGTTTACCTCTTTAAGCCGAAGGCACACATTCACAACCACTCTGCTAGATAGATCCATTTTGGTTTTAGAAACAGATATTTCTCTTTACAGCATATACTCCCATTCAATCTGGAATATCCAAAGACAGCTCCTAGAATAAACGTGTTTCTATCTCGCTGAATCTAAACATAGATTCAACTCCCTTAGGCCAAAGAACACAAGGCCGAGCAGTTTGAAAGAAACGTTTCTTCTGAGTTTTAGACGCAGTCTTAATGCTCTTTCTTATATATGCCGGTACTGGGCCGGAAAGGCCTGTTTTGAGACTCTGCACAGAAAGTGTTTGCAGACTGCTGAATCCACACACGGGTTTAACTCTGGAAGTTGAGTGCACACATTGACAACCGTTCTGTTAGATAGCTGCGTTTTGGATTTAGAAGCAGATATTTCCCTGTGCTTACTGATGTTTCTTCCATATGCCGGTAATGGGCTGAAAACGCCTGTTTGGGGACTCTGCAGAGAAAGTGTTTGCAGACTGCTGAATCCACACACGGGTTTAACTCTGGAAGTTGAGTGCACACATTGACAACCGTTCTGTTAGATAGCTGCGTTTTGGATTTAGAAGCAGATATTTCCCTGTGCTTACTGCTGTTTCTTCCATATGCCGGTATTGGACTGAAAACGCCTGTTTTGGGACTCTGCACAGAAAGTGTTTGCAGACTGCTGAATCCACACTCGGGTTTATCTCTGGAAGTTGAGTGCACGCATTGACAACCATTCAGTTAGATAGCTGCCTTTTGGTTTTAGAAGCAGTTATTTCTCTTTACAGCATATACTCTCATTCACTCTGGAATATCCAAACGCAGCTCCTAAAAGAAACGGGTTTCTAAGTATAATCAGATATTTCTCTTTACATCTTGTACCCCAGTACACTCTGATATATCCATACGCAGCTCCTGGAAGAAACGTGTTTGTAACTCGCTGAATCTGTGCATATATTGAAGTCTCTTAGGTGAATGAACACACAGCAGAGGAGTTTGAAAAAAACATTTCTTCCATGTTATAGATGCACTGTTAACTGCTATTGCTTTTAGGCTTGTGTTTTCCTGGAAATGTTGGTTTTAGAATTTCCATATAAATGGTTTGTAAACTGCTGCTTAAGTGGAGCAGTTTAATTCGTTAAGTTGAATGCCCTCATTCACAATCATTCTGTTAGCTAGCTCCGTTTTGGTTTTAGAAGCCTGTGTTTCTAGTTACAGCATATACTCCCATTCATTCTGGAATAGCCAAACGCAGCTCCCAGAATAGACGTGTTTCTAAGTCGCTGAATCTAAACATAGATTCAACTCCCTTAGGTGAACGAACACACAGCACAGCAGTTTGAAAGAAACGTTTTATTTGCGTTTTAGACGCAGTCTTATTGCTATTTCTTAGAGGCCGGTATTTTGCTGGGAATGTCTGTTTTAGAATCTGCACAAAAATCTTTTCTAAACTGCTGCATAGAAACAACAGTTTATCTCAATAAGCTGAATGCACACAGTGACAACCATTCTGTTAGATGACTCCGTGTTTGTTTTAGAACCAGATATTTCACTTTAAACCTTATACTCCAGTACACTCTGGAATATGCAAATGCAGCTCCTGGAAGAAACGTGTTTCTTACTCGCTGAATCTGAATATATACTCAAGACTCTTAGGTGAATGAACACAGAGCAGAGCATTTTGAAGAAAACGTTTCTTCTATGTTATAGATGCAGTCTTACTGCTACTTCTTTTAGGCTGGTGTTTTGCTGCAAATGTTGATTTTAGAATTTGCATATAAAGGGTTTCTAAACTGCTGCCTAAGAAGAGCAGATTAACCCTTTAAGTTGAATGCACACATTCACAACCATTCTGTTAGATAGCTCCGTTTTGGTTTTAGAAACAGATATTTCTCTTTACAGCATTTACTCCCATACACTCTGGAATATCGAAATGCAGCTCCTAGAATAAACGTGTTTCAAACTCGCTGAATCCAAACATAGATTCAACGACCTTTGGTGAACGAACACACTGCAGAGCAGTTTGAAAGAAACGTTCCCTCTGAGTTTTAGACGCAGTCTTACTGCTATTTCTTATAGGCCGGTATTTTGCTGGAAATGTCTGTTTGAGAATCTACACAGAAATGTTTTCTAAACTGCTGCATACAAACAGCAGTTTAGCTCAGTAAGTTGAATGCACACATTGACAACCATTCCATTAGATCATCCGTTTTTCTTTTGGAACGAGACATTTGTCTTTACATCTTATACTCCAGTATACTCTGGAATAGGCAAACACAGCTCCTGGAAGAAACGTGTTGCTAACTAGCTGAATCTGAACATATATTCAAGTCTCTTATATGAATGAACACACAGCAGAGCAGTTTGAAAACAGTTTCTTCCATGTTAAAGATGCAGTCTTACTGCTATTTCCTATAGGCTGGTGTTTTGCTGGAAAGGTCTGTATTTGCATATAAAGGGTTTCTAAAGTGCTGCATGAGAAGAGCAGTTTACCTCTTTAAGCCGAAGGCACACATTCACAACCACTCTGCTAGATAGATCCATTTTGGTTTTAGAAACAGATATTTCTCTTTACAGCATATACTCCCATTCAATCTGGAATATCCAAAGACAGCTCCTAGAATAAACGTGTTTCTATCTCGCTGAATCTAAACATAGAATCAACTCCCTTAGGCCAAAGAACACAAGGCCGAGCAGTTTGAAAGAAACGTTTCTTCTGAGTTTTAGACGCAGTCTTAATGCTCTTTCTTATATATGCCGGTACTGGGCCGGAAAGGCCTGTTTTGAGACTCTGCACAGAAAGTGTTTGCAGACTGCTGAATCCACACACGGGTTTAACTCTGGAAGTTGAGTGCACACATTGACAACCGTTCTGTTAGATAGCTGCGTTTTGGATTTAGAAGCAGATATTTCCCTGTGCTTACTGCTGTTTCTTCCATATGCCGGTAATGGGCTGAAAACGCCTGTTTGGGGACTCTGCAGAGAAAGTGTTTGCAGACTGCTGAATCCACACACGGGTTTAACTCTGGAAGTTGAGTGCACACATTGACAACCGTTCTGTTAGATAGCTGCGTTTTGGATTTAGAAGCAGATATTTCCCTGTGCTTACTGCTGTTTCTTCCATATGCCGGTAATGGGCTGAAAACGCCTGTTTTGGGACTCTGCAGAGAAAGTGTTTGCAGACTGCTGAATCCACACACGGGTTTAACTCTGGAAGTTGAGTGCACACATTGACAACCGTTCTGTTAGACAGCTGCGTTTTGGATTTAGAAGTAGATATTTCCCTGTGCTTACTGCTGTTTCTTCCATATGCCGGTAATGGGCTGAAAACGCCTGTTTTGGGACTCTGCAGAGAAAGTGTTTGCAGACTGCTGAATCCACACACGGGTTTAACTCTGGAAGTTGAGTGCACACATTGACAACCGTTCTGTTAGATAGCTGCGTTTTGGATTTAGAAGCAGATATTTCCCTGTGTTTACTGCCGTTTCTTCCATATGCCGGTAATGGGCTGAAAACGCCTGCTTTGGGACTCTGCAGAGAAGATGTTTGCAGACTGCTGAATCCACACACGGGTTTAACTCTGGAAGTTGAGTGCACACATTGACAACCGTTCTCTTAGATAGCTGCGTTTTGGATTTAGAAGCAGATATTTCCCTGTGCTTACTGCTGTTTCTTCCATATGCCGGTAATGGGCTGAAAACGCCTGTTTTGGGACTCTGCAGAGAAAGTGTTTGCAGACTGCTGAATCCACACACGGGTTTAACTCTGGAAGTTGAGTGCACACATTGACAACCGTTCTGTTAGATAGCTGCGTTTTGGATTTAGAAGCAGATATTTCCCTGTGCTTACTGCTGTTTCTTCCATATGCCGGTATTGGGCTGAAAACGCCTGTTTTGGGACTCTGCACAGAAAGTGTTTGCAGACTGCTGAATCCACACTCGGGTTTATCTCTGGAAGTTGAGTGCACGCATTGACAACCATTCAGTTAGATAGCTGCCTTTTGGTTTTAGAAGCAGTTATTTCTCTTTACAGCATATACTCTCATTCACTCTGGAATATCCAAACGCAGCTCCTAAAGGAAACGGGTTTCTAAGTATAATCAGATATTTCTCTTTACATCTTGTACCCCAGTACACTCTGATATATCCATACGCAGCTCCTGGAAGAAACGTGTTTGTAACTCGCTGAATCTGTGCATATATTGAAGTCTCTTAGGTGAATGAACACACAGCAGAGGAGTTTGAAAAAAACATTTCTTCCATGTTATAGATGCACTGTTAACTGCTATTGCTTTTAGGCTGGTGTTTTCCTGGAAATGTTGGTTTTAGAATTTCCATATAAATGGTTTGTAAACTGCTGCTTAAGTGGAGCAGTTTAATTCGTTAAGTTGAATGCCCTCATTCACAATCATTCTGTTAGCTAGCTCCGTTTTGGTTTTAGAAGCCTGTGTTTCTAGTTACAGCATATACTCCCATTCATTCTGGAATAGCCAAACGCAGCTCCCAGAATAGACGTGTTTCTAAGTCGCTGAATCTAAACATAGATTCAACTCCCTTAGGTGAACGAACACACAGCACAGCAGTTTGAAAGAAACGTTTTATTTGCGTTTTAGACGCAGTCTTATTGCTATTTCTTAGAGGCCGGTATTTTGCTGGGAATGTCTGTTTTAGAATCTGCACAAAAATCTTTTCTAAACTGCTGCATAGAAACAACAGTTTATCTCAATAAGCTGAATGCACACAGTGACAACCATTCTGTTAGATGGCTCCGTGTTTGTTTTAGAACCAGATATTTCACTTTAAACCTTATACTCCAGTACACTCTGGAATATGCAAATGCAGCTCCTGGAAGAAACGTGTTTCTTACTCGCTGAATCTGAATATATACTCAAGACTCTTAGGTGAATGAACACAGAGCAGAGCATTTTGAAGAAAACGTTTCTTCTATGTTATAGATGCAGTCTTACTGCTACTTCTTTTAGGCTGGTGTTTTGCTGCAAATGTTGATTTTAGAATTTGCATATAAAGGGTTTCTAAACTGCTGCCTAAGAAGAGCAGATTAACCCTTTAAGTTGAATGCACACATTCACAACCATTCTGTTAGATAGCTCCGTTTTGGTTTTAGAAACAGATATTTCTCTTTACAGCATTTACTCCCATACACTCTGGAATATCGAAATGCAGCTCCTAGAATAAACGTGTTTCAAACTCGCTGAATCCAAACATAGATTCAACGACCTTTGGTGAACGAACACACTGCAGAGCAGTTTGAAAGAAACGTTCCCTCTGAGTTTTAGACGCAGTCTTACTGCTATTTCTTATAGGCCGGTATTTTGCTGGAAATGTCTGTTTGAGAATCTACACAGAAATGTTTTCTAAACTGCTGCATACAAACAGCAGTTTAGCTCAGTAAGTTGAATGCACACATTGACAACCATTCCATTAGATCATCCGTTTTTCTTTTGGAACGAGACATTTGTCTTTACATCTTATACTCCAGTATACTCTGGAATAGGCAAACACAGCTCCTGGAAGAAACGTGTTGCTAACTAGCTGAATCTGAACATATATTCAAGTCTCTTATATGAATGAACACACAGCAGAGCAGTTTGAAAACAGTTTCTTCCATGTTAAAGATGCAGTCTTACTGCTATTTCCTATAGGCTGGTGTTTTGCTGGAAAGGTCTGTATTTGCATATAAAGGGTTTCTAAAGTGCTGCATGAGAAGAGCAGTTTACCTCTTTAAGCCGAAGGCACACATTCACAACCACTCTGCTAGATAGATCCATTTTGGTTTTAGAAACAGATATTTCTCTTTACAGCATATACTCCCATTCAATCTGGAATATCCAAAGACAGCTCCTAGAATAAACGTGTTTCTATCTCGCTGAATCTAAACATAGATTCAACTCCCTTAGGCCAAAGAACACAAGGCCGAGCAGTTTGAAAGAAACGTTTCTTCTGAGTTTTAGACGCAGTCTTAATGCTCTTTCTTATATATGCCGGTACTGGGCCGGAAAGGCCTGTTTTGAGACTCTGCACAGAAAGTGTTTGCAGACTGCTGAATCCACACACGGGTTTAACTCTGGAAGTTGAGTGCACACATTGACAACCGTTCTGTTAGATAGCTGCGTTTTGGATTTAGAAGCAGATATTTCCCTGTGCTTACTGATGTTTCTTCCATATGCCGGTAATGGGCTGAAAACGCCTGTTTGGGGACTCTGCAGAGAAAGTGTTTGCAGACTGCTGAATCCACACACGGGTTTAACTCTGGAAGTTGAGTGCACACATTGACAACCGTTCTGTTAGATAGCTGCGTTTTGGATTTAGAAGCAGATATTTCCCTGTGCTTACTGCTGTTTCTTCCATATGCCGGTATTGGACTGAAAACGCCTGTTTTGGGACTCTGCACAGAAAGTGTTTGCAGACTGCTGAATCCACACTCGGGTTTATCTCTGGAATTGAGTGCACGCATTGACAACCATTCAGTTAGATAGCTGCCTTTTGGTTTTAGAAGCAGTTATTTCTCTTTACAGCATATACTCTCATTCACTCTGGAATATCCAAACGCAGCTCCTAAAAGAAACGGGTTTCTAAGTATAATCAGATATTTCTCTTTACATCTTGTACCCCAGTACACTCTGATATATCCATACGCAGCTCCTGGAAGAAACGTGTTTGTAACTCGCTGAATCTGTGCATATATTGAAGTCTCTTAGGTGAATGAACACACAGCAGAGGAGTTTGAAAAAAACATTTCTTCCATGTTATAGATGCACTGTTAACTGCTATTGCTTTTAGGCTTGTGTTTTCCTGGAAATGTTGGTTTTAGAATTTCCATATAAATGGTTTGTAAACTGCTGCTTAAGTGGAGCAGTTTAATTCGTTAAGTTGAATGCCCTCATTCACAATCATTCTGTTAGCTAGCTCCGTTTTGGTTTTAGAAGCCTGTGTTTCTAGTTACAGCATATACTCCCATTCATTCTGGAATAGCCAAACGCAGCTCCCAGAATAGACGTGTTTCTAAGTCGCTGAATCTAAACATAGATTCAACTCCCTTAGGTGAACGAACACACAGCACAGCAGTTTGAAAGAAACGTTTTATTTGCGTTTTAGACGCAGTCTTATTGCTATTTCTTAGAGGCCGGTATTTTGCTGGGAATGTCTGTTTTAGAATCTGCACAAAAATCTTTTCTAAACTGCTGCATAGAAACAACAGTTTATCTCAATAAGCTGAATGCACACAGTGACAACCATTCTGTTAGATGACTCCGTGTTTGTTTTAGAACCAGATATTTCACTTTAAACCTTATACTCCAGTACACTCTGGAATATGCAAATGCAGCTCCTGGAAGAAACGTGTTTCTTACTCGCTGAATCTGAATATATACTCAAGACTCTTAGGTGAATGAACACAGAGCAGAGCATTTTGAAGAAAACGTTTCTTCTATGTTATAGATGCAGTCTTACTGCTACTTCTTTTAGGCTGGTGTTTTGCTGCAAATGTTGATTTTAGAATTTGCATATAAAGGGTTTCTAAACTGCTGCCTAAGAAGAGCAGATTAACCCTTTAAGTTGAATGCACACATTCACAACCATTCTGTTAGATAGCTCCGTTTTGGTTTTAGAAACAGATATTTCTCTTTACAGCATTTACTCCCATACACTCTGGAATATCGAAATGCAGCTCCTAGAATAAACGTGTTTCAAACTCGCTGAATCCAAACATAGATTCAACGACCTTTGGTGAACGAACACACTGCAGAGCAGTTTGAAAGAAACGTTCCCTCTGAGTTTTAGACGCAGTCTTACTGCTATTTCTTATAGGCCGGTATTTTGCTGGAAATGTCTGTTTGAGAATCTACACAGAAATGTTTTCTAAACTGCTGCATACAAACAGCAGTTTAGCTCAGTAAGTTGAATGCACACATTGACAACCATTCCATTAGATCATCCGTTTTTCTTTTGGAACGAGACATTTGTCTTTACATCTTATACTCCAGTATACTCTGGAATAGGCAAACACAGCTCCTGGAAGAAACGTGTTGCTAACTAGCTGAATCTGAACATATATTCAAGTCTCTTATATGAATGAACACACAGCAGAGCAGTTTGAAAACAGTTTCTTCCATGTTAAAGATGCAGTCTTACTGCTATTTCCTATAGGCTGGTGTTTTGCTGGAAAGGTCTGTATTTGCATATAAAGGGTTTCTAAAGTGCTGCATGAGAAGAGCAGTTTACCTCTTTAAGCCGAAGGCACACATTCACAACCACTCTGCTAGATAGATCCATTTTGGTTTTAGAAACAGATATTTCTCTTTACAGCATATACTCCCATTCAATCTGGAATATCCAAAGACAGCTCCTAGAATAAACGTGTTTCTATCTCGCTGAATCTAAACATAGATTCAACTCCCTTAGGCCAAAGAACACAAGGCCGAGCAGTTTGAAAGAAACGTTTCTTCTGAGTTTTAGACGCAGTCTTAATGCTCTTTCTTATATATGCCGGTACTGGGCCGGAAAGGCCTGTTCTGAGACTCTGCACAGAAAGTGTTTGCAGACTGCTGAATCCACACACGGGTTTAACTCTGGAAGTTGAGTGCACACATTGACAACCGTTCTGTTAGATAGCTGCGTTTTGGATTTAGAAGCAGATATTTCCCTGTGCTTACTGCTGTTTCTTCCATATGCCGGTAATGGGCTGAAAACGCCTGTTTGGGGACTCTGCAGAGAAAGTGTTTGCAGACTGCTGAATCCACACACGGGTTTAACTCTGGAAGTTGAGTGCACACATTGACAACCGTTCTGTTAGATAGCTGCGTTTTGGATTTAGAAGCAGATATTTCCCTGTGCTTACTGCTGTTTCTTCCATATGCCGGTAATGGGCTGAAAACGCCTGTTTTGGGACTCTGCAGAGAAAGTGTTTGCAGACTGCTGAATCCACACACGGGTTTAACTCTGGAAGTTGAGTGCACACATTGACAACCGTTCTGTTAGACAGCTGCGTTTTGGATTTAGAAGTAGATATTTCCCTGTGCTTACTGCTGTTTCTTCCATATGCCGGTAATGGGCTGAAAACGCCTGTTTTGGGACTCTGCAGAGAAAGTGTTTGCAGACTGCTGAATCCACACACGGGTTTAACTCTGGAAGTTGAGTGCACACATTGACAACCGTTCTGTTAGATAGCTGCGTTTTGGATTTAGAAGCAGATATTTCCCTGTGTTTACTGCCGTTTCTTCCATATGCCGGTAATGGGCTGAAAACGCCTGCTTTGGGACTCTGCAGAGAAGATGTTTGCAGACTGCTGAATCCACACACGGGTTTAACTCTGGAAGTTGAGTGCACACATTGACAACCGTTCTCTTAGATAGCTGCGTTTTGGATTTAGAAGCAGATATTTCCCTGTGCTTACTGCTGTTTCTTCCATATGCCGGTAATGGGCTGAAAACGCCTGTTTTGGGACTCTGCAGAGAAAGTGTTTGCAGACTGCTGAATCCACACACGGGTTTAACTCTGGAAGTTGAGTGCACACATTGACAACCGTTCTGTTAGATAGCTGCGTTTTGGATTTAGAAGCAGATATTTCCCTGTGCTTACTGCTGTTTCTTCCATATGCCGGTATTGGGCTGAAAACGCCTGTTTTGGGACTCTGCACAGAAAGTGTTTGCAGACTGCTGAATCCACACTCGGGTTTATCTCTGGAAGTTGAGTGCACGCATTGACAACCATTCAGTTAGATAGCTGCCTTTTGGTTTTAGAAGCAGTTATTTCTCTTTACAGCATATACTCTCATTCACTCTGGAATATCCAAACGCAGCTCCTAAAGGAAACGGGTTTCTAAGTATAATCAGATATTTCTCTTTACATCTTGTACCCCAGTACACTCTGATATATCCATACGCAGCTCCTGGAAGAAACGTGTTTGTAACTCGCTGAATCTGTGCATATATTGAAGTCTCTTAGGTGAATGAACACACAGCAGAGGAGTTTGAAAAAAACATTTCTTCCATGTTATAGATGCACTGTTAACTGCTATTGCTTTTAGGCTGGTGTTTTCCTGGAAATGTTGGTTTTAGAATTTCCATATAAATGGTTTGTAAACTGCTGCTTAAGTGGAGCAGTTTAATTCGTTAAGTTGAATGCCCTCATTCACAATCATTCTGTTAGCTAGCTCCGTTTTGGTTTTAGAAGCCTGTGTTTCTAGTTACAGCATATACTCCCATTCATTCTGGAATAGCCAAACGCAGCTCCCAGAATAGACGTGTTTCTAAGTCGCTGAATCTAAACATAGATTCAACTCCCTTAGGTGAACGAACACACAGCACAGCAGTTTGAAAGAAACGTTTTATTTGCGTTTTAGACGCAGTCTTATTGCTATTTCTTAGAGGCCGGTATTTTGCTGGGAATGTCTGTTTTAGAATCTGCACAAAAATCTTTTCTAAACTGCTGCATAGAAACAACAGTTTATCTCAATAAGCTGAATGCACACAGTGACAACCATTCTGTTAGATGGCTCCGTGTTTGTTTTAGAACCAGATATTTCACTTTAAACCTTATACTCCAGTACACTCTGGAATATGCAAATGCAGCTCCTGGAAGAAACGTGTTTCTTACTCGCTGAATCTGAATATATACTCAAGACTCTTAGGTGAATGAACACAGAGCAGAGCATTTTGAAGAAAACGTTTCTTCTATGTTATAGATGCAGTCTTACTGCTACTTCTTTTAGGCTGGTGTTTTGCTGCAAATGTTGATTTTAGAATTTGCATATAAAGGGTTTCTAAACTGCTGCCTAAGAAGAGCAGATTAACCCTTTAAGTTGAATGCACACATTCACAACCATTCTGTTAGATAGCTCCGTTTTGGTTTTAGAAACAGATATTTCTCTTTACAGCATTTACTCCCATACACTCTGGAATATCGAAATGCAGCTCCTAGAATAAACGTGTTTCAAACTCGCTGAATCCAAACATAGATTCAACGACCTTTGGTGAACGAACACACTGCAGAGCAGTTTGAAAGAAACGTTCCCTCTGAGTTTTAGACGCAGTCTTACTGCTATTTCTTATAGGCCGGTATTTTGCTGGAAATGTCTGTTTGAGAATCTACACAGAAATGTTTTCTAAACTGCTGCATACAAACAGCAGTTTAGCTCAGTAAGTTGAATGCACACATTGACAACCATTCCATTAGATCATCCGTTTTTCTTTTGGAACGAGACATTTGTCTTTACATCTTATACTCCAGTATACTCTGGAATAGGCAAACACAGCTCCTGGAAGAAACGTGTTGCTAACTAGCTGAATCTGAACATATATTCAAGTCTCTTATATGAATGAACACACAGCAGAGCAGTTTGAAAACAGTTTCTTCCATGTTAAAGATGCAGTCTTACTGCTATTTCCTATAGGCTGGTGTTTTGCTGGAAAGGTCTGTATTTGCATATAAAGGGTTTCTAAAGTGCTGCATGAGAAGAGCAGTTTACCTCTTTAAGCCGAAGGCACACATTCACAACCACTCTGCTAGATAGATCCATTTTGGTTTTAGAAACAGATATTTCTCTTTACAGCATATACTCCCATTCAATCTGGAATATCCAAAGACAGCTCCTAGAATAAACGTGTTTCTATCTCGCTGAATCTAAACATAGATTCAACTCCCTTAGGCCAAAGAACACAAGGCCGAGCAGTTTGAAAGAAACGTTTCTTCTGAGTTTTAGACGCAGTCTTAATGCTCTTTCTTATATATGCCGGTACTGGGCCGGAAAGGCCTGTTTTGAGACTCTGCACAGAAAGTGTTTGCAGACTGCTGAATCCACACACGGGTTTAACTCTGGAAGTTGAGTGCACACATTGACAACCGTTCTGTTAGATAGCTGCGTTTTGGATTTAGAAGCAGATATTTCCCTGTGCTTACTGATGTTTCTTCCATATGCCGGTAATGGGCTGAAAACGCCTGTTTGGGGACTCTGCAGAGAAAGTGTTTGCAGACTGCTGAATCCACACACGGGTTTAACTCTGGAAGTTGAGTGCACACATTGACAACCGTTCTGTTAGATAGCTGCGTTTTGGATTTAGAAGCAGATATTTCCCTGTGCTTACTGCTGTTTCTTCCATATGCCGGTATTGGACTGAAAACGCCTGTTTTGGGACTCTGCACAGAAAGTGTTTGCAGACTGCTGAATCCACACTCGGGTTTATCTCTGGAAGTTGAGTGCACGCATTGACAACCATTCAGTTAGATAGCTGCCTTTTGGTTTTAGAAGCAGTTATTTCTCTTTACAGCATATACTCTCATTCACTCTGGAATATCCAAACGCAGCTCCTAAAAGAAACGGGTTTCTAAGTATAATCAGATATTTCTCTTTACATCTTGTACCCCAGTACACTCTGATATATCCATACGCAGCTCCTGGAAGAAACGTGTTTGTAACTCGCTGAATCTGTGCATATATTGAAGTCTCTTAGGTGAATGAACACACAGCAGAGGAGTTTGAAAAAAACATTTCTTCCATGTTATAGATGCACTGTTAACTGCTATTGCTTTTAGGCTTGTGTTTTCCTGGAAATGTTGGTTTTAGAATTTCCATATAAATGGTTTGTAAACTGCTGCTTAAGTGGAGCAGTTTAATTCGTTAAGTTGAATGCCCTCATTCACAATCATTCTGTTAGCTAGCTCCGTTTTGGTTTTAGAAGCCTGTGTTTCTAGTTACAGCATATACTCCCATTCATTCTGGAATAGCCAAACGCAGCTCCCAGAATAGACGTGTTTCTAAGTCGCTGAATCTAAACATAGATTCAACTCCCTTAGGTGAACGAACACACAGCACAGCAGTTTGAAAGAAACGTTTTATTTGCGTTTTAGACGCAGTCTTATTGCTATTTCTTAGAGGCCGGTATTTTGCTGGGAATGTCTGTTTTAGAATCTGCACAAAAATCTTTTCTAAACTGCTGCATAGAAACAACAGTTTATCTCAATAAGCTGAATGCACACAGTGACAACCATTCTGTTAGATGACTCCGTGTTTGTTTTAGAACCAGATATTTCACTTTAAACCTTATACTCCAGTACACTCTGGAATATGCAAATGCAGCTCCTGGAAGAAACGTGTTTCTTACTCGCTGAATCTGAATATATACTCAAGACTCTTAGGTGAATGAACACAGAGCAGAGCATTTTGAAGAAAACGTTTCTTCTATGTTATAGATGCAGTCTTACTGCTACTTCTTTTAGGCTGGTGTTTTGCTGCAAATGTTGATTTTAGAATTTGCATATAAAGGGTTTCTAAACTGCTGCCTAAGAAGAGCAGATTAACCCTTTAAGTTGAATGCACACATTCACAACCATTCTGTTAGATAGCTCCGTTTTGGTTTTAGAAACAGATATTTCTCTTTACAGCATTTACTCCCATACACTCTGGAATATCGAAATGCAGCTCCTAGAATAAACGTGTTTCAAACTCGCTGAATCCAAACATAGATTCAACGACCTTTGGTGAACGAACACACTGCAGAGCAGTTTGAAAGAAACGTTCCCTCTGAGTTTTAGACGCAGTCTTACTGCTATTTCTTATAGGCCGGTATTTTGCTGGAAATGTCTGTTTGAGAATCTACACAGAAATGTTTTCTAAACTGCTGCATACAAACAGCAGTTTAGCTCAGTAAGTTGAATGCACACATTGACAACCATTCCATTAGATCATCCGTTTTTCTTTTGGAACGAGACATTTGTCTTTACATCTTATACTCCAGTATACTCTGGAATAGGCAAACACAGCTCCTGGAAGAAACGTGTTGCTAACTAGCTGAATCTGAACATATATTCAAGTCTCTTATATGAATGAACACACAGCAGAGCAGTTTGAAAACAGTTTCTTCCATGTTAAAGATGCAGTCTTACTGCTATTTCCTATAGGCTGGTGTTTTGCTGGAAAGGTCTGTATTTGCATATAAAGGGTTTCTAAAGTGCTGCATGAGAAGAGCAGTTTACCTCTTTAAGCCGAAGGCACACATTCACAACCACTCTGCTAGATAGATCCATTTTGGTTTTAGAAACAGATATTTCTCTTTACAGCATATACTCCCATTCAATCTGGAATATCCAAAGACAGCTCCTAGAATAAACGTGTTTCTATCTCGCTGAATCTAAACATAGATTCAACTCCCTTAGGCCAAAGAACACAAGGCCGAGCAGTTTGAAAGAAACGTTTCTTCTGAGTTTTAGACGCAGTCTTAATGCTCTTTCTTATATATGCCGGTACTGGGCCGGAAAGGCCTGTTCTGAGACTCTGCACAGAAAGTGTTTGCAGACTGCTGAATCCACACACGGGTTTAACTCTGGAAGTTGAGTGCACACATTGACAACCGTTCTGTTAGATAGCTGCGTTTTGGATTTAGAAGCAGATATTTCCCTGTGCTTACTGCTGTTTCTTCCATATGCCGGTAATGGGCTGAAAACGCCTGTTTGGGGACTCTGCAGAGAAAGTGTTTGCAGACTGCTGAATCCACACACGGGTTTAACTCTGGAAGTTGAGTGCACACATTGACAACCGTTCTGTTAGATAGCTGCGTTTTGGATTTAGAAGCAGATATTTCCCTGTGCTTACTGCTGTTTCTTCCATATGCCGGTAATGGGCTGAAAACGCCTGTTTTGGGACTCTGCAGAGAAAGTGTTTGCAGACTGCTGAATCCACACACGGGTTTAACTCTGGAAGTTGAGTGCACACATTGACAACCGTTCTGTTAGACAGCTGCGTTTTGGATTTAGAAGTAGATATTTCCCTGTGCTTACTGCTGTTTCTTCCATATGCCGGTAATGGGCTGAAAACGCCTGTTTTGGGACTCTGCAGAGAAAGTGTTTGCAGACTGCTGAATCCACACACGGGTTTAACTCTGGAAGTTGAGTGCACACATTGACAACCGTTCTGTTAGATAGCTGCGTTTTGGATTTAGAAGCAGATATTTCCCTGTGTTTACTGCCGTTTCTTCCATATGCCGGTAATGGGCTGAAAACGCCTGCTTTGGGACTCTGCAGAGAAGATGTTTGCAGACTGCTGAATCCACACACGGGTTTAACTCTGGAAGTTGAGTGCACACATTGACAACCGTTCTCTTAGATAGCTGCGTTTTGGATTTAGAAGCAGATATTTCCCTGTGCTTACTGCTGTTTCTTCCATATGCCGGTAATGGGCTGAAAACGCCTGTTTTGGGACTCTGCAGAGAAAGTGTTTGCAGACTGCTGAATCCACACACGGGTTTAACTCTGGAAGTTGAGTGCACACATTGACAACCGTTCTGTTAGATAGCTGCGTTTTGGATTTAGAAGCAGATATTTCCCTGTGCTTACTGCTGTTTCTTCCATATGCCGGTATTGGGCTGAAAACGCCTGTTTTGGGACTCTGCACAGAAAGTGTTTGCAGACTGCTGAATCCACACTCGGGTTTATCTCTGGAAGTTGAGTGCACGCATTGACAACCATTCAGTTAGATAGCTGCCTTTTGGTTTTAGAAGCAGTTATTTCTCTTTACAGCATATACTCTCATTCACTCTGGAATATCCAAACGCAGCTCCTAAAGGAAACGGGTTTCTAAGTATAATCAGATATTTCTCTTTACATCTTGTACCCCAGTACACTCTGATATATGCAAACGCAGCTCCTGGAAGAAACGTGTTTGTAACTCGCTGAATCTGTGCATATATTGAAGTCTCTTAGGTGAATGAACACACAGCAGAGGAGTTTGAAAAAAACATTTCTTCCATGTTATAGATGCACTGTTAACTGCTATTGCTTTTAGGCTGGTGTTTTCCTGGAAATGTTGGTTTTAGAATTTCCATATAAATGGTTTGTAAACTGCTGCTTAAGTGGAGCAGTTTAATTCGTTAAGTTGAATGCCCTCATTCACAATCATTCTGTTAGCTAGCTCCGTTTTGGTTTTAGAAGCCTGTGTTTCTAGTTACAGCATATACTCCCATTCATTCTGGAATAGCCAAACGCAGCTCCCAGAATAGACGTGTTTCTAAGTCGCTGAATCTAAACATAGATTCAACTCCCTTAGGTGAACGAACACACAGCACAGCAGTTTGAAAGAAACGTTTTATTTGCGTTTTAGACGCAGTCTTATTGCTATTTCTTAGAGGCCGGTATTTTGCTGGGAATGTCTGTTTTAGAATCTGCACAAAAATCTTTTCTAAACTGCTGCATAGAAACAACAGTTTATCTCAATAAGCTGAATGCACACAGTGACAACCATTCTGTTAGATGGCTCCGTGTTTGTTTTAGAACCAGATATTTCACTTTAAACCTTATACTCCAGTACACTCTGGAATATGCAAATGCAGCTCCTGGAAGAAACGTGTTTCTTACTCGCTGAATCTGAATATATACTCAAGACTCTTAGGTGAATGAACACAGAGCAGAGCATTTTGAAGAAAACGTTTCTTCTATGTTATAGATGCAGTCTTACTGCTACTTCTTTTAGGCTGGTGTTTTGCTGCAAATGTTGATTTTAGAATTTGCATATAAAGGGTTTCTAAACTGCTGCCTAAGAAGAGCAGATTAACCCTTTAAGTTGAATGCACACATTCACAACCATTCTGTTAGATAGCTCCGTTTTGGTTTTAGAAACAGATATTTCTCTTTACAGCATTTACTCCCATACACTCTGGAATATCGAAATGCAGCTCCTAGAATAAACGTGTTTCAAACTCGCTGAATCCAAACATAGATTCAACGACCTTTGGTGAACGAACACACTGCAGAGCAGTTTGAAAGAAACGTTCCCTCTGAGTTTTAGACGCAGTCTTACTGCTATTTCTTATAGGCCGGTATTTTGCTGGAAATGTCTGTTTGAGAATCTACACAGAAATGTTTTCTAAACTGCTGCATACAAACAGCAGTTTAGCTCAGTAAGTTGAATGCACACATTGACAACCATTCCATTAGATCATCCGTTTTTCTTTTGGAACGAGACATTTGTCTTTACATCTTATACTCCAGTATACTCTGGAATAGGCAAACACAGCTCCTGGAAGAAACGTGTTGCTAACTAGCTGAATCTGAACATATATTCAAGTCTCTTATATGAATGAACACACAGCAGAGCAGTTTGAAAACAGTTTCTTCCATGTTAAAGATGCAGTCTTACTGCTATTTCCTATAGGCTGGTGTTTTGCTGGAAAGGTCTGTATTTGCATATAAAGGGTTTCTAAAGTGCTGCATGAGAAGAGCAGTTTACCTCTTTAAGCCGAAGGCACACATTCACAACCACTCTGCTAGATAGATCCATTTTGGTTTTAGAAACAGATATTTCTCTTTACAGCATATACTCCCATTCAATCTGGAATATCCAAAGACAGCTCCTAGAATAAACGTGTTTCTATCTCGCTGAATCTAAACATAGATTCAACTCCCTTAGGCCAAAGAACACAAGGCCGAGCAGTTTGAAAGAAACGTTTCTTCTGAGTTTTAGACGCAGTCTTAATGCTCTTTCTTATATATGCCGGTACTGGGCCGGAAAGGCCTGTTTTGAGATTCTGCACGGAAAGTGTTTGCAGACTGCTGAATCCACACACGGGTTTAACTCTGGAAGTTGAGTGCACACATTGACAACCGTTCTGTTAGATAGCTGCGTTTTGGATTTAGAAGCAGATATTTCCCTGTGCTTACTGCTGTTTCTTCCATATGCCGGTAATGGGCTGAAAACGCCTGTTTGGGGACTCTGCAGAGAAAGTGTTTGCAGACTGCTGAATCCACACACGGGTTTAACTCTGGAAGTTGAGTGCACACATTGACAACCGTTCTGTTAGATAGCTGCGTTTTGGATTTAGAAGCAGATATTTCCCTGTGCTTACTGCTGTTTCTTCCATATGCCGGTAATGGGCTGAAAACGCCTGTTTTGGGACTCTGCAGAGAAAGTGTTTGCAGACTGCTGAATCCACACACGGGTTTAACTCTGGAAGTTGAGTGCACACATTGACAACCGTTCTGTTAGATAGCTGCGTTTTGGATTTAGAAGTAGATATTTCCCTGTGCTTACTGCTGTTTCTTCCATATGCCGGTAATGGGCTGAAAACGCCTGTTTTGGGACTCTGCAGAGAAAGAGTTTGCAGACTGCTGAATCCACACACGGGTTTAACTCTGGAAGTTGAGTGCACACATTGACAACCGTTCTGTTAGATAGCTGCGTTTTGGATTTAGAAGCAGATATTTCCCTGTGTTTACTGCCGTTTCTTCCATATGCCGGTAATGGGCTGAAAACGCCTGCTTTGGGACTCTGCAGAGAAGATGTTTGCAGACTGCTGAATCCACACACGGGTTTAACTCTGGAAATTGAGTGCACACATTGACAACTGTTCTGTTAGATAGCTGCGTTTTGGATTTAGAAGCAGATATTTCCCTGTGCTTACTGCTGTTTCTTCCATATGCCGGTAACGGGCTGAAACCGCCTGTTTTGGGACTCTGCAGAGAAAGTGTTTGCAGACTGCTGAATCCACACACGGGTTTAACTCTGGAAGTTGAGTGCACACATTGACAACCGTTCTGTTAGATAGCTGCGTTTTGGATTTAGAAGCAGATATTTCCCTGTGCTTACTGCTGTTTCTTCCATATGCCGGTATTGGACTGAAAACGCCTGTTTTGGGACTCTGCACAGAAAGTGTTTGCAGACTGCTGAATCCACACTCGGGTTTATCTCTGGAAGTTGAGTGCACGCATTGACAACCATTCAGTTAGATAGCTGCCTTTTGGTTTTAGAAGCAGTTATTTCTCTTTACAGCATATACTCTCATTCACTCTGGAATATCCAAACGCAGCTCCTAAAAGAAACGGGTTTCTAAGTATAATCAGATATTTCTCTTTACATCTTGTACCCCAGTACACTCTGATATATCCATACGCAGCTCCTGGAAGAAACGTGTTTGTAACTCGCTGAATCTGTGCATATATTGAAGTCTCTTAGGTGAATGAACACACAGCAGAGGAGTTTGAAAAAAACATTTCTTCCATGTTATAGATGCACTGTTAACTGCTATTGCTTTTAGGCTGGTGTTTTCCTGGAAATGTTGGTTTTAGAATTTCCATATAAATGGTTTGTAAACTGCTGCTTAAGTGGAGCAGTTTAATTCGTTAAGTTGAATGCCCTCATTCACAATCATTCTGTTAGCTAGCTCCGTTTTGGTTTTAGAAGCCTGTGTTTCTAGTTACAGCATATACTCCCATTCATTCTGGAATAGCCAAACGCAGCTCCCAGAATAGACGTGTTTCTAAGTCGCTGAATCTAAACATAGATTCAACTCCCTTAGGTGAACGAACACACAGCACAGCAGTTTGAAAGAAACGTTTTATTTGCGTTTTAGACGCAGTCTTATTGCTATTTCTTAGAGGCCGGTATTTTGCTGGGAATGTCTGTTTTAGAATCTGCACAAAAATCTTTTCTAAACTGCTGCATAGAAACAACAGTTTATCTCAATAAGCTGAATGCACACAGTGACAACCATTCTGTTAGATGGCTCCGTGTTTGTTTTAGAACCAGATATTTCACTTTAAACCTTATACTCCAGTACACTCTGGAATATGCAAATGCAGCTCCTGGAAGAAACGTGTTTCTTACTCGCTGAATCTGAATATATACTCAAGACTCTTAGGTGAATGAACACAGAGCAGAGCATTTTGAAGAAAACGTTTCTTCTATGTTATAGATGCAGTCTTACTGCTACTTCTTTTAGGCTGGTGTTTTGCTGCAAATGTTGATTTTAGAATTTGCATATAAAGGGTTTCTAAACTGCTGCCTAAGAAGAGCAGATTAACCCTTTAAGTTGAATGCACACATTCACAACCATTCTGTTAGATAGCTCCGTTTTGGTTTTAGAAACAGATATTTCTCTTTACAGCATTTACTCCCATACACTCTGGAATATCGAAATGCAGCTCCTAGAATAAACGTGTTTCAAACTCGCTGAATCCAAACATAGATTCAACGACCTTTGGTGAACGAACACACTGCAGAGCAGTTTGAAAGAAACGTTCCCTCTGAGTTTTAGACGCAGTCTTACTGCTATTTCTTATAGGCCGGTATTTTGCTGGAAATGTCTGTTTGAGAATCTACACAGAAATGTTTTCTAAACTGCTGCATACAAACAGCAGTTTAGCTCAGTAAGTTGAATGCACACATTGACAACCATTCCATTAGATCATCCGTTTTTCTTTTGGAATGAGACATTTGTCTTTACATCTTATACTCCAGTATACTCTGGAATAGGCAAACACAGCTCCTGGAAGAAACGTGTTGCTAACTAGCTGAATCTGAACATATATTCAAGTCTCTTATATGAATGAACACACAGCAGAGCAGTTTGAAAACAGTTTCTTCCATGTTAAAGATGCAGTCTTACTGCTATTTCCTATAGGCTGGTGTTTTGCTGGAAAGGTCTGTATTTGCATATAAAGGGTTTCTAAAGTGCTGCATGAGAAGAGCAGTTTACCTCTTTAAGCCGAAGGCACACATTCACAACCACTCTGCTAGATAGATCCATTTTGGTTTTAGAAACAGATATTTCTCTTTACAGCATATACTCCCATTCAATCTGGAATATCCAAAGACAGCTCCTAGAATAAACGTGTTTCTATCTCGCTGAATCTAAACATAGATTCAACTCCCTTAGGCCAAAGAACACAAGGCCGAGCAGTTTGAAAGAAACGTTTCTTCTGAGTTTTAGACGCAGTCTTAATGCTCTTTCTTATATATGCCGGTACTGGGCCGGAAAGGCCTGTTTTGAGACTCTGCACAGGAAGTGTTTGCAGACTGCTGAATCCACACACGGGTTTAACTCTGGAAGTTGAGTGCACACATTGACAACCGTTCTGTTAGATAGCTGCGTTTTGGATTTAGAAGCAGATATTTCCCTGTGCTTACTGCTGTTTCTTCCATATGCCGGTAATGGGCTTAAAACGCCTGTTTTGGGACTCTGCAGAGAAAGTGTTTGCAGACTGCTGAATCCACACACGGGTTTAACTCTGGAAGTTGAGTGCACACATTGACAACCGTTCTGTTAGATAGCTGCGTTTTGGATTTAGAAGCAGATATTTCCCTGTGCTTACTGCTATTTCTTCCATATGCCGGTAATGGGCTGAAAACGCCTGTTTTGGGACTCTGCAGAGAAAGTGTTTGCAGACTGCTGAATCCACACACGGGTTTAACTCTGGAAGTTGAGTGCACACATTGACAACCGTTCTGTTAGATAGCTGCGTTTTGGATTTAGAAGCAGATATTTCCCTGTGCTTACTGCTGTTTCTTCCATATGCCGGTAAAGGGCTGAAAACGCCTGTTTTGGGACTCTGCAGAGAAAGTGTTTGCAGACTGCTGAATCCACACACGGGTTTAACTCGGGAAGTTGAGTGCACACATTGACAACCGTTCTGTTAGATAGCTGCGTTTTGGATTTAGAAGCAGATATTTCCCTGTGCTTACTGCTGTTTCTTCCATATGCCGGTAATGGGCTGAAAATGCCTGTTTTGGGACTCTGCAGAGACAGTGTTTGCAGACTGCTGAATACACACACGGGTTTAACTCTGGAAGTTGAGTGCACACATTGACAACCGTTCTGTTAGACAGCTGCGTTTTGGATTTAGAAGCAGATATTTCCCTGGGCTTACTGCTGTTTCTTCCATATGCCGGTAATGGGCTGAAAACGCCTGCTTTGGGACTCTGCAGAGAAAGTGTTTGCAGACTGCTGAATCCACACACGGGTTTAACTCTGGAAGTTGAGTGCACACATTGACAACCGTTCTGTTAGATAGCTGCGTTTTGGATTTAGAAGCAGATATTTCCCTGTGCTTACTGCTGTTTCTTCCATATGCCGGTATTGGGCTGAAAACGCCTGTTTTGGGACTCTGCACAGAAAGTGTTTGCAGACTGCTGAATCCACACTCGGGTTTATCTCTGGAAGTTGAGTGCACGCATTGACAACCATTCAGTTAGATAGCTGCCTTTTGGTTTTAGAAGCAGTTATTTCTCTTTACAGCATATACTCTCATTCACTCTGGAATATCCAAACGCAGCTCCTAAAAGAAACGGGTTTCTAAGTATAATCAGATATTTCTCTTTACATCTTGTACCCCAGTACACTCTGATATATCCATACGCAGCTCCTGGAAGAAACGTGTTTGTAACTCGCTGAATCTGTGCATATATTGGAGTCTCTTAGGTGAATGAACACACAGCAGAGAAGTTTGAAAAAAACATTTCTTCCATGTTATAGATGCACTGTTAACTGCTATTGCTTTTAGGCTGGTGTTTTCCTGGAAATGTTGGTTTTAGAATTTCCATATAAATGGTTTGTAAACTGCTGCTTAAGTGGAGCAGTTTAATTCGTTAAGTTGAATGCCCTCATTCACAATCATTCTGTTAGCTAGCTCCGTTTTGGTTTTAGAAGCCTGTGTTTCTAGTTACAGCATATACTCCCATTCATTCTGGAATAGCCAAACGCAGCTCCCAGAATAGACGTGTTTCTAAGTCGCTGAATCTAAACATAGATTCAACTCCCTTAGGTGAACGAACACACAGCACAGCAGTTTGAAAGAAACGTTTTATTTGCGTTTTAGACGCAGTCTTATTGCTATTTCTTAGAGGCCGGTATTTTGCTGGGAATGTCTGTTTTAGAATCTGCACAAAAATCTTTTCTAAACTGCTGCATAGAAACAACAGTTTATCTCAATAAGCTGAATGCACACAGTGACAACCATTCTGTTAGATGGCTCCGTGTTTGTTTTAGAACCAGATATTTCACTTTAAACCTTATACTCCAGTACACTCTGGAATATGCAAATGCAGCTCCTGGAAGAAACGTGTTTCTTACTCGCTGAATCTGAACATATACTCAAGACTCTTAGTTGAATGAACACAGAGCAGAGCATTTTGAAGAAAACGTTTCTTCTATGTTATAGATGCAGTCTTACTGCTACTTCTTTTAGGCGGGTGTTTTGCTGCAAATGTTGATTTTAGAATTTGCATATAAAGGGTTTCTAAACTGCTGCCTAAGAAGAGCAGATTAACCCTTTAAGTTGAATGCACACATTCACAACCATTCTGTTAGATAGCTCCGTTTTGGTTTTAGAAACAGATATTTCTCTTTACAGCATTTACTCCCATACACTCTGGAATATCGAAATGCAGCTCCTAGAATAAACGTGTTTCAAACTCGCTGAATCCAAACATAGATTCAACGACCTTTGGTGAACGAACACACTGCAGAGCAGTTTGAAAGAAACGTTCCCTCTGAGTTTTAGACGCAGTCTTACTGCTATTTCTTATAGGCCGGTATTTTGCTGGAAATGTCTATTTGAGAATCTACACAGAAATGTTTTCTAAACTGCTGCATACAAACAGCAGTTTAGCTCAGTAAGTTGAATGCACACATTGACAACCATTCCATTAGATCATCCGTTTTTCTTTTGGAACGAGACATTTGTCTTTACATCTTATACTCCAGTATACTCTGGAATAGGCAAACACAGCTCCTGGAAGAAACGTGTTGCTAATTAGCTGAATCTGAACATATATTCAAGTCTCTTATATGAATGAACACACAGCAGAGCAGTTTGAAAACAGTTTCGTCCATGTTAAAGATGCAGTCTTACTGCTATTTCCTTTAGGCTGGTGTTTTGCTGGAAAGGCCTATATGAGAATTTGCATATAAAGGGTTTCTAAAGTGCTGCATGAGAAGAGCAGTTTACCTCTTTAAGCCAAAGGCACACATTCACAACCACTCTGCTAGATAGATCCATTTTGGTTTTAGAAACAGATATTTCTCTTTACAGCATATATTCCCATTCATTCCGGAATATCCAAAGACAGCTCCTAGAATAAACGTGTTTCTATCTCGCTGAATCTAAACATAGATTAAACTCCCTTAGGTCAAAGAACACACGGCCGAGCAGGTTGAAAGAAACGTTTCTTCTGAGTTTTAGACGCAGTCTTAATGCTCTTTCTTCTATATGCCGGTACCGGGCCGGAAAGGCCTGTTTTCAGACTCTGCACAGAAAGTCTTTGCAGACTGCTGAATCCACACACGGGTTTAACTCTGGAAGTTGAGTGCACACATTGACAACCGTTCTGTTAGATAGCTGCGTTTTGGATTTAGAAGCAGATATTTCCCTGTGCCTACTGCCGTTTCTTCCAAATGCCGGTATTGGGCTGAAAACGCCTGTTTTGGGACTCTGCAGAGAAAGTGTTTGCAGACTGCTGAATCCACACACGGGTTTAACTCTGGAAGTTGAGTGCACACATTGACAACCGTTCTGTTAGATAGCTGCGTTGTGGATTTAGAAGCAGATATTTCCCTGTGCTTACTGCTGTTTCTTCCATATGCCGGTAATGGGCTGAAAACGCCTGTTTTGGGACTCTGCAGAGAAAGTCTCTGCAGACTGCTGAATCCACACACGGGTTTAACTCTGGAAGTTGAGTGCACACATTGACAACCGTTCTGTTAGATAGCTGCGTTTTGGATTTAGAAGCAGATATTTCCCTGTGCTTACTGCTGTTTCTTCCATATGCCGGTAATGGACTGAAAACGCCTGTTTTGGGACTCTGCAGAGAAAGTCTCTGCAGACTGCTGAATCCACACACGGGTTTAACTCTGGAAGTTGAGTGCACACATTGACAACCGTTCTGTTAGATAGCTGCGTTTTGGATTTAGAAGCAGATATTTCCCTGTGCTTACTGCTGTTTCTTCCATATGCCGGTAATGGACTGAAAACGCCTGTTTTGGGACTCTGCAGAGAAAGTCTCTGCAGACTGCTGAATCCACACACGGGTTTAACTCTGGAAGTTGAGTGCACACATTGACAACCGTTCTGTTAGATAGCTGCGTTTTGGATTTAGAAGCAGATATTTCCCTGTGCTTACTGCTGTTTCTTCCCTATGCCGGTAATGGACTGAAAACGCCTGTTTTGGGACTCTGCAGAGAAAGTCTCTGCAGACTGCTGAATCCACACACGGGTTTAACTCTGGAAGTTGAGTGCACACATTGACAACCGTTCTGTTAGATAGCTGCGTTTTGGATTTAGAAGCAGATATTTCCCTGTGCTTACTGCTGTTTCTTCCATATGCCGGTATTGGGCTGAAAACGCCTGTTTTGGGACTCTGCACAGAAAGTGTTTGCAGACTGCTGAATCCACACACGAGTTCATCTCTGGAAGGTGAATGCACGCATTGACAACCATTCAGTTACATAGCTGCCTTTTGGTTTTAGAAGAAGTTATTTCTCTTTACAGCATATAGTCTCATTCACTCTGGAATATCCAAACGCAGCTCCTAAAAGAAACGGGTTTCTACGTATAATCAGATATTTCCCTTTACATCTTGTACCCCAGTACACTCTGATATATGCAAACGCAGCTCCTGGAAGAAACGTGTTTGTAACTCGCTGAATCTGAGCATATATTGAAGTCTCTTAGGTGAATGAACACGCAGCAGAGGAGTTTGAAAAAAACATTTCTTCCATGTTATAGATGCACTGTTACTGCTATTGCTTTTAGGCTGGTGTTTTCCTGGAAATGTTGGTTTTAGAATTTCCATACAAATGGTTTGTAAACTGCTGCATAAGTGGAGCAGTTTAATTCGTTAAGTTGAATGCCCTCATTCACAATCATTCTGTTAGCTAGCTCCGTTTTGGTTTTAGAAGCCTGTGTTTCTAGTTACAGCATATACTCCCATTCATTCTGGAATAGCCAAACGCAGCTCCCAGAATAGACGTGTTTCTAAGTCGCTGAATCTAAACATAGATTCAACTCCCTTAGGTGAACGAACACACAGCACAGCAGTTTGAAAGAAACGTTTTATTTGCGTTTTAGACGCAGTCTTATTGCTATTTCTTAGAGGCCGGTATTTTGCTGGGAATGTCTGTTTTAGAATCTGCACAAAAATCTTTTCTAAACTGCTGCATAGAAACAACAGTTTATCTCAATAAGCTGAATGCACACAGTGACAACCATTCTGTTAGATGGCTCCGTGTTTGTTTTAGAACCAGATATTTCACTTTAAACCTTATACTCCAGTACACTCTGGAATATGCAAATGCAGCTCCTGGAAGAAACGTGTTTCTTACTCGCTGAATCTGAACATATACTCAAGACTCTTAGTTGAATGAACACAGAGCAGAGCATTTTGAAGAAAACGTTTCTTCTATGTTATAGATGCAGTCTTACTGCTACTTCTTTTAGGCTGGTGTTTTGCTGCAAATGTTGATTTTAGAATTTGCATATAAAGGGTTTCTAAACTGCTGCCTAAGAAGAGCAGATTAACCCTTTAAGTTGAATGCACACATTCACAACCATTCTGTTAGATAGCTCCGTTTTGGTTTTAGAAACAGATATTTCTCTTTACAGCATTTACTCCCATACACTCTGGAATATCGAAATGCAGCTCCTAGAATAAACGTGTTTCAAACTCGCTGAATCCAAACATAGATTCAACGACCTTTGGTGAACGAACACACTGCAGAGCAGTTTGAAAGAAACGTTCCCTCTGAGTTTTAGACGCAGTCTTACTGCTATTTCTTATAGGCCGGTATTTTGCTGGAAATGTCTATTTGAGAATCTACACAGAAATGTTTTCTAAACTGCTGCATACAAACAGCAGTTTAGCTCAGTAAGTTGAATGCACACATTGACAACCATTCCATTAGATCATCCGTTTTTCTTTTGGAACGAGACATTTGTCTTTACATCTTATACTCCAGTATACTCTGGAATAGGCAAACACAGCTCCTGGAAGAAACGTGTTGCTAATTAGCTGAATCTGAACATATATTCAAGTCTCTTATATGAATGAACACACAGCAGAGCAGTTTGAAAACAGTTTCGTCCATGTTAAAGATGCAGTCTTACTGCTATTTCCTTTAGGCTGGTGTTTTGCTGGAAAGGCCTATATGAGAATTTGCATATAAAGGGTTTCTAAAGTGCTGCATGAGAAGAGCAGTTTACCTCTTTAAGCCAAAGGCACACATTCACAACCACTCTGCTAGATAGATCCATTTTGGTTTTAGAAACAGATATTTCTCTTTACAGCATATATTCCCATTCATTCCGGAATATCCAAAGACAGCTCCTAGAATAAACGTGTTTCTATCTCGCTGAATCTAAACATAGATTAAACTCCCTTAGGTCAAAGAACACACGGCCGAGCAGGTTGAAAGAAACGTTTCTTCTGAGTTTTAGACGCAGTCTTAATGCTCTTTCTTCTATATGCCGGTACCGGGCCGGAAAGGCCTGTTTTCAGACTCTGCACAGAAAGTCTTTGCAGACTGCTGAATCCACACACGGGTTTAACTCTGGAAGTTGAGTGCACACATTGACAACCGTTCTGTTAGATAGCTGCGTTTTGGATTTAGAAGCAGATATTTCCCTGTGCCTACTGCCGTTTCTTCCAAATGCCGGTATTGGGCTGAAAACGCCTGTTTTGGGACTCTGCAGAGAAAGTCTCTGCAGACTGCTGAATCCACACACGGGTTTAACTCTGGAAGTTGAGTGCACACATTGACAACCGTTCTGTTAGATAGCTGCGTTTTGGATTTAGAAGCAGATATTTCCCTGTGCTTACTGCTGTTTCTTCCATATGCCGGTAATGGACTGAAAACGCCTGTTTTGGGACTCTGCAGAGAAAGTCTCTGCAGACTGCTGAATCCACACACGGGTTTAACTCTGGAAGTTGAGTGCACACATTGACAACCGTTCTGTTAGATAGCTGCGTTTTGGATTTAGAAGCAGATATTTCCCTGTGCTTACTGCTGTTTCTTCCCTATGCCGGTAATGGACTGAAAACGCCTGTTTTGGGACTCTGCAGAGAAAGTCTCTGCAGACTGCTGAATCCACACACGGGTTTAACTCTGGAAGTTGAGTGCACACATTGACAACCGTTCTGTTAGATAGCTGCGTTTTGGATTTAGAAGCAGATATTTCCCTGTGCTTACTGCTGTTTCTTCCATATGCCGGTATTGGGCTGAAAACGCCTGTTTTGGGACTCTGCACAGAAAGTGTTTGCAGACTGCTGAATCCACACACGAGTTCATCTCTGGAAGGTGAATGCACGCATTGACAACCATTCAGTTACATAGCTGCCTTTTGGTTTTAGAAGAAGTTATTTCTCTTTACAGCATATAGTCTCATTCACTCTGGAATATCCAAACGCAGCTCCTAAAAGAAACGGGTTTCTACGTATAATCAGATATTTCCCTTTACATCTTGTACCCCAGTACACTCTGATATATGCAAACGCAGCTCCTGGAAGAAACGTGTTTGTAACTCGCTGAATCTGAGCATATATTGAAGTCTCTTAGGTGAATGAACACGCAGCAGAGGAGTTTGAAAAAAACATTTCTTCCATGTTATAGATGCACTGTTACTGCTATTGCTTTTAGGCTGGTGTTTTCCTGGAAATGTTGGTTTTAGAATTTCCATACAAATGGTTTGTAAACTGCTGCATAAGTGGAGCAGTTTAATTCGTTAAGTTGAATGCCCTCATTCACAATCATTCTGTTAGCTAGCTCCGTTTTGGTTTTAGAAGCCTGTGTTTCTAGTTACAGCATATACTCCCATTCATTCTGGAATAGCCAAACGCAGCTCCCAGAATAGACGTGTTTCTAAGTCGCTGAATCTAAACATAGATTCAACTCCCTTAGGTGAACGAACACACAGCACAGCAGTTTGAAAGAAACGTTTTATTTGAGTTTTAGACGCAGTCTTATTGCTATTTCTTAGAGGCCGGTATTTTGCTGGGAATGTCTGTTTTAGAATCTGCACAAAAATCTTTTCTAAACTGCTGCATAGAAACAACAGTTTATCTCAATAAGCTGAATGCACACAGTGACAACCATTCTGTTAGATGGCTCCGTGTTTGTTTTAGAACCAGATATTTCACTTTAAACCTTATACTCCAGTACACTCTGGAATATGCAAATGCAGCTCCTGGAAGAAACGTGTTTCTTACTCGCTGAATCTGAACATATACTCAAGACTCTTAGTTGAATGAACACAGAGCAGAGCATTTTGAAGAAAACGTTTCTTCTATGTTATAGATGCAGTCTTACTGCTACTTCTTTTAGGCTGGTGTTTTGCTGCAAATGTTGATTTTAGAATTTGCATATAAAGGGTTTCTAAACTGCTGCCTAAGAAGAGCAGATTAACCCTTTAAGTTGAATGCACACATTCACAACCATTCTGTTAGATAGCTCCGTTTTGGTTTTAGAAACAGATATTTCTCTTTACAGCATTTACTCCCATACACTCTGGAATATCGAAATGCAGCTCCTAGAATAAACGTGTTTCAAACTCGCTGAATCCAAACATAGATTCAACGACCTTTGGTGAACGAACACACTGCAGAGCAGTTTGAAAGAAACGTTCCCTCTGAGTTTTAGACGCAGTCTTACTGCTATTTCTTATAGGCCGGTATTTTGCTGGAAATGTCTATTTGAGAATCTACACAGAAATGTTTTCTAAACTGCTGCATACAAACAGCAGTTTAGCTCAGTAAGTTGAATGCACACATTGACAACCATTCCATTAGATCATCCGTTTTTCTTTTGGAACGAGACATTTGTCTTTACATCTTATACTCCAGTATACTCTGGAATAGGCAAACACAGCTCCTGGAAGAAACGTGTTGCTAATTAGCTGAATCTGAACATATATTCAAGTCTCTTATATGAATGAACACACAGCAGAGCAGTTTGAAAACAGTTTCGTCCATGTTAAAGATGCAGTCTTACTGCTATTTCCTTTAGGCTGGTGTTTTGCTGGAAAGGCCTGTATGAGAATTTGCATATAAAGGGTTTCTAAAGTGCTGCATGAGAAGAGCAGTTTACCTCCTTAAGCCAAAGGCACACATTCACAACCACTCTGCTAGATAGATCCATTTTGGTTTTAGAAACAGATATTTCTCTTTACAGCATATACTCCCATTCATTCCGGAATATCCAAAGACAGCTCCTAGAATAAACGTGTTTCTATCTCGCTGAATCTAAACATAGATTAAACTCCCTTAGGTCAAAGAACACACGGCCGAGCAGGTTGAAAGAAACGTTTCTTCTGAGTTTTAGACGCAGTCTTAAAGCTCTTTCTTCTATATGCCGGTACCGGGCCGGAAAGGCCTGTTTTCAGACTCTGCACAGAAAGTCTTTGCAGACTGCTGAATCCACACACGGGTTTAACTCTGGAAGTTGAGTGCACACATTGACAACCGTTCTGTTAGATAGCTGCGTTTTGGATTTAGAAGCAGATATTTCCCTGTGCCTACTGCCGTTTCTTCCAAATGCCGGTATTGGGCTGAAAACGCCTGTTTTGGGACTCTGCAGAGAAAGTGTTTGCAGACTGCTGAATCCACACACGGGTTTAACTCTGGAAGTTGAGTGCACACATTGACAACCGTTCTGTTAGATAGCTGCGTTGTGGATTTAGAAGCAGATATTTCCCTGTGCTTACTGCTGTTTCTTCCATATGCCGGTAATGGGCTGAAAACGCCTGTTTTGGGACTCTGCAGAGAAAGTCTCTGCAGACTGCTGAATCCACACACGGGTTTAACTCTGGAAGTTGAGTGCACACATTGACAACCGTTCTGTTAGATAGCTGCGTTTTGGATTTAGAAGCAGATATTTCCCTGTGCTTACGGCTGTTTCTTCCATATGCCGGTAATGGGCTGAAAACGCCTGTTTTGGGACTCTGCAGAGAAAGTCTCTGCAGACTGCTGAATCCACACACGGGTTTAACTCTGGAAGTTGAGTGCACACATTGACAACCGTTCTGTTAGATAGCTGCGTTTTGGATTTAGAAGCAGATATTTCCCTGTGCTTACAGCTGTTTCTTCCCTATGCCGGTAATGGACTGAAAACGCCTGTTTTGGGACTCTGCAGAGAAAGTCTCTGCAGACTGCTGAATCCACACACGGGTTTAACTCTGGAAGTTGAGTGCACACATTGACAACCGTTCTGTTAGATAGCTGCGTTTTGCATTTAGAAGCAGATATTTCCCTGTGCTTACTGCTGTTTCTTCCATATGCCGGTAATGGACTGAAAACGCCTGTTTTGGGACTCTGCAGAGAAAGTGTTTGCAGACTGCTGAATCCACACACGGGTTTAACTCTGGAAGTTGAGTGCACACATTGACAACCGTTCTGTTAGATAGCTGCGTTTTGGATTTAGAAGCAGATATTTCCCTGTGCTTACTGCTGTTTCTTCCATATGCCGGTAATGGGCTGAAAACGCCTGTTTTGGGACTCTGCAGAGAAAGTGTTTGCAGACTGCTGAATCCACACACGGGATTAACTCTGGAAGTTGAGTGCACACATTGACAACCGTTCTGTTAGATAGCTGCGTTTTGGATTTAGAAGCAGATATTTCCCTGTGCTTACTGCTGTTTCTTCCTTATGCCGGTAATGGGCTGAAAACGCCTGTTTTGGGACTCTGCAGAGAAAGTGTTTGCAGACTGCTGAATCCACACAGGGGTTTAACTCTGGAAGTTGAGTGCACACATTGACAACCGTTCTGTTAGATAGCTGCGTTTTGGATTTAGAAGCAGATATTTCCCTGTGCTTACTGCTGTTTCTTCCATATGCCGGTAATGGGCTGAAAACGCCTGTTTTGGGACTCTGCAGAGAAAGTGTTTGCAGACTGCTGAATCCACACACGGGTTTAACTCTGGAAGTTGAGTGCACACATTGACAACCGTTCTGTTAGATAGCTGCGTTTTGGATTTAGAAGCAGATATTTCCCTGTGCTTACTGCTGTTTCTTCCATATGCCGGTAATGGGCTGAAAACGCTTGTTTTGGGACTCTGCAGAGAAAGTCTTTGCAGACTGCTGAATCCACACACGGGTTTAACTCTGGAAGTTGAGTGCACACATTGACAACCGTTCTGTTAGATAGCTGCGTTTTGGATTTAGAAGCAGATATTTCCCTGTGCTTACTGCTGTTTCTTCCATATGCCGGTAATGGGCTGAAAACGCCTGTTTTGGGACTCTGCAGAGAAAGTGTTTGCAGACTGCTGAATCCACACACGGGTTTAACTCTGGAAGTTGAGTGCACACATTGACAACCGTTCTGTTAGATAGCTGCGTTTTGGATTTAGAAGCAGATATTTCCCTGTGGTTACTGCTGTTTCTTCCATATGCCGGTAATGGGCTGAAAACGCCTGTTTTGGGACTCTGCAGAGAAAGTCTCTGCAGACTGCTGAATCCACACACGGGTTTAACTCTGGAAGTTGAGTGCACACATTGACAACCGTTCTGTTAGATAGCTGCGTTTTGGATTTAGAAGCAGATATTTCCCTGTGCTTACTGCTGTTTCTTCCATATGCCGGTAATGGGCTGAAAACGCCTGTTTTGGGACTCTGCAGAGAAAGTCTCTGCAGACTGCTGAATCCACACACGGGTTTAACTCTGGAAGTTGAGTGCACACATTGACAACCGTTCTGTTAGATAGCTGCGTTTTGGATTTAGAAGCAGATATTTCCCTGTGCTTACTGCTGTTTCTTCCATATGCCGGTAATGGGCTGAAAACGCCTGTTTTGGGACTCTGCAGAGAAAGTCTCTGCAGACTGCTGAATCCACACACGGGTTTAACTCTGGAAGTTGAGTGCACACATTGACAACCGTTCTGTTAGATAGCTGCGTTTTGGATTTAGAAGCAGATATTTCCCTGTGCTTACTGCTGTTTCTTCCCTATGCCGGTAATGGACTGAAAACGCCTGTTTTGGGACTCTGCAGAGAAAGTGTTTGCAGACTGCTGAATCCACACACGGGTTTAACTCTGGAAGTTGAGTGCACACATTGACAACCGTTCTGTTAGATAGCTGCGTTTTGGATTTAGAAGCAGATATTTCCCTGTGCTTACTGCTGTTTCTTCCATATGCCGGTATTGGGCTGAAAACGCCTGTTTTGGGACTCTGCACAGAAAGTGTTTGCAGACTGCTGAATCCACACACGAGTTCATCTCTGGAAGGTGAATGCACGCATTGACAACCATTCAGTTACATAGCTGCCTTTTGGTTTTAGAAGAAGTTATTTCTCTTTACAGCATATAGTCTCATTCACTCTGGAATATCCAAACGCAGCTCCTAAAAGAAACGGGTTTCTACGTATAATCAGATATTTCCCTTTACATCTTGTACCCCATTACACTCTGATATATGCAAACGCAGCTCCTGGAAGAAACGTGTTTGTAACTCGCTGAATCTGAGCATATATTGAAGTCTCTTAGGTGAATGAACACGCAGCAGAGGAGTTTGAAAAAAACATTTCTTCCATGTTATAGATGCACTGTTACTGCTATTGCTTTTAGGCTGGTGTTTTCCTGGAAATGTTGGTTTTAGAATTTCCATACAAATGGTTTGTAAACTGCTGCATAAGTGGAGCAGTTTAATTCGTTAAGTTGAATGCCCTCATTCACAATCATTCTGTTAGCTAGCTCCGTTTTGGTTTTAGAAGCCTGTGTTTCTAGTTACAGCATATACTCCCATTCATTCTGGAATAGCCAAACGCAGCTCCCAGAATAGACGTGTTTCTAAGTCGCTGAATCTAAACATAGATTCAACTCCCTTAGGTGAACGAACACACAGCACAGCAGTTTGAAAGAAACGTTTTATTTGAGTTTTAGACGCAGTCTTATTGCTATTTCTTAGAGGCCGGTATTTTGCTGGGAATGTCTGTTTTAGAATCTGCACAAAAATCTTTTCTAAACTGCTGCATAGAAACAACAGTTTATCTCAATAAGCTGAATGCACACAGTGACAACCATTCTGTTAGATGGCTCCGTGTTTGTTTTAGAACCAGATATTTCACTTTAAACCTTATACTCCAGTACACTCTGGAATATGCAAATGCAGCTCCTGGAAGAAACGTGTTTCTTACTCGCTGAATCTGAACATATACTCAAGACTCTTAGTTGAATGAACACAGAGCAGAGCATTTTGAAGAAAACGTTTCTTCTATGTTATAGATGCAGTCTTACTGCTACTTCTTTTAGGCTGGTGTTTTGCTGCAAATGTTGATTTTAGAATTTGCATATAAAGGGTTTCTAAACTGCTGCCTAAGAAGAGCAGATTAACCCTTTAAGTTGAATGCACACATTCACAACCATTCTGTTAGATAGCTCCGTTTTGGTTTTAGAAACAGATATTTCTCTTTACAGCATTTACTCCCATACACTCTGGAATATCGAAATGCAGCTCCTAGAATAAACGTGTTTCAAACTCGCTGAATCCAAACATAGATTCAACGACCTTTGGTGAACGAACACACTGCAGAGCAGTTTGAAAGAAACGTTCCCTCTGAGTTTTAGACGCAGTCTTACTGCTATTTCTTATAGGCCGGTATTTTGCTGGAAATGTCTATTTGAGAATCTACACAGAAATGTTTTCTAAACTGCTGCATACAAACAGCAGTTTAGCTCAGTAAGTTGAATGCACACATTGACAACCATTCCATTAGATCATCCGTTTTTCTTTTGGAACGAGACATTTGTCTTTACATCTTATACTCCAGTATACTCTGGAATAGGCAAACACAGCTCCTGGAAGAAACGTGTTGCTAATTAGCTGAATCTGAACATATATTCAAGTCTCTTATATGAATGAACACACAGCAGAGCAGTTTGAAAACAGTTTCGTCCATGTTAAAGATGCAGTCTTACTGCTATTTCCTTTAGGCTGGTGTTTTGCTGGAAAGGCCTGTATGAGAATTTGCATATAAAGGGTTTCTAAAGTGCTGCATGAGAAGAGCAGTTTACCTCCTTAAGCCAAAGGCACACATTCACAACCACTCTGCTAGATAGATCCATTTTGGTTTTAGAAACAGATATTTCTCTTTACAGCATATACTCCCATTCATTCCGGAATATCCAAAGACAGCTCCTAGAATAAACGTGTTTCTATCTCGCTGAATCTAAACATAGATTAAACTCCCTTAGGTCAAAGAACACACGGCCGAGCAGGTTGAAAGAAACGTTTCTTCTGAGTTTTAGACGCAGTCTTAATGCTCTTTCTTCTATATGCCGGTACCGGGCCGGAAAGGCCTGTTTTCAGACTCTGCACAAAAAGTCTTTGCAGACTGCTGAATCCACACACGGGTTTAACTCTGGAAGTTGAGTGCACACATTGACAACCGTTCTGTTAGATAGCTGCGTTTTGGATTTAGAAGCAGATATTTCCCTGTGCCTACTGCCGTTTCTTCCAAATGCCGGTATTGGGCTGAAAACGCCTGTTTTGGGACTCTGCAGAGAAAGTGTTTGCAGACTGCTGAATCCACACACGGGTTTAACTCTGGAAGTTGAGTGCACACATTGACAACCGTTCTGTTAGATAGCTGCGTTTTGGATTTAGAAGCAGATATTTCCCTGTGCTTACTGCTGTTTCTTCCATATGCCGGTAATGGGCTGAAAACGCCTGTTTTGGGACTCTGCAGAGAAAGTCTCTGCAGACTGCTGAATCCACACACGGGTTTAACTCTGGAAGTTGAGTGCACACATTGACAACCGTTCTGTTAGATAGCTGCGTTTTGGATTTAGAAGCAGATATTTCCCTGTGCTTACTGCTGTTTCTTCCATATGCCGGTAATGGGCTGAAAACGCCTGTTTTGGGACTCTGCAGAGAAAGTGTTTGCAGACTGCTGAATCCACATACGGGTTTAACTCTGGAAGTTGAGTGCACACATTGACAACCGTTCTGTTAGATAGCTGCGTTTTGGATTTAGAAGCAGATATTTCCCTGTGCTTACTGCTGTTTCTTCCATATGCCGGTAATGGGCTGAAAACGCCTGTTTTGAGACTCTGCAGAGAAAGTCTCTGCAGACTGCTGAATCCACACACGGGTTTAACTCTGGAAGTTGAGTGCACACATTGACAACCGTTCTGTTAGATAGCTGCGTTTTGGATTTAGAAGCAGATATTTCCCTGTGCTTACTGCTGTTTCTTCCATATGCCGGTAATGGACTGAAAACGCCTGTTTTGGGACTCTGCAGAGAAAGTCTCTGCAGACTGCTGAATCCACACACGGGTTTAACTCTGGAAGTTGAGTGCACACATTGACAACCGTTCTGTTAGATAGCTGCGTTTTGGATTTAGAAGCAGATATTTCCCTGTGCTTACTGCTGTTTCTTCCATATGCCGGTAATGGACTGAAAACGCCTGTTTTGGGACTCTGCAGAGAAAGTCTCTGCAGACTGCTGAATCCACACACGGGTTTAACTCTGGAAGTTGAGTGCACACATTGACAACCGTTCTGTTAGATAGCTGCGTTTTGCATTTAGAATCAGATATTTCCCTGTGCTTACTGCTGTTTCTTCCATATGCCGGTAATGGACTGAAAACGCCTGTTTTGGGACTCTGCAGAGAAAGTGTTTGCAGACTGCTGAATCCACACACGGGTTTAACTCTGGAAGTTGAGTGCACACATTGACAACCGTTCTGTTAGATAGCTGCGTTTTGGATTTAGAAGCAGATATTTCCCTGTGCTTACTGCTGTTTCTTCCATATGCCGGTAATGGGCTGAAAACGCCTGTTTTGGGACTCTGCAGAGAAAGTGTTTGCAGACTGCTGAATCCACACACGGGATTAACTCTGGAAGTTGAGTGCACACATTGACAACCGTTCTGTTAGATAGCTGCGTTTTGGATTTAGAAGCAGATATTTCCCTGTGCTTACTGCTGTTTCTTCCATATGCCGGTAATGGGCTGAAAACGCCTGTTTTGGGACTCTGCAGAGAAAGTGTTTGCAGACTGCCGAATCCACACAGGGGTTTAACTCTGGAAGTTGAGTGCACACATTGACAACCGTTCTGTTAGATAGCTGCGTTTTGGATTTAGAAGCAGATATTTCCCTGTGCTTACTGCTGTTTCTTCCATATGCCGGTAATGGACTGAAAATGCCTGTTTTGGGACTCTGCAGAGAAAGTCTCTGCAGACTGCTGAATCCACACACGGGTTTAACTCTGGAAGTTGAGTGCACACATTGACAACCGTTCTGTTAGATAGCTGCGTTTTGGATTTAGAAGCAGATATTTCCCTGTGCTTACTGCTGTTTCTTCCCTATGCCGGTAATGGACTGAAAACGCCTGTTTTGGGACTCTGCAGAGAAAGTGTTGGCAGACTGCTGAATCCACACACGGGTTTAACTCTGGAAGTTGAGTGCACACATTGACAACCGTTCTGTTAGATAGCTGCGTTTTGGATTTAGAAGCAGATATTTCCCTGTGCTTACTGCTGTTTCTTCCATATGCCGGTAATGGGCTGAAAATGCCTGTTTTGGGACTCTGCAGAGAAAGTCTCTGCAGACTGCTGAATCCACACACGGGTTTAACTCTGGAAGTTGAGTGCACACATTGACAACCGTTCTGTTAGATAGCTGCGTTTTGGATTTAGAAGCAGATATTTCCCTGTGCTTACTGCTGTTTCTTCCATATGCCGGTAATGGACTGAAAACGCCTGTTTTGGGACTCTGCAGAGAAAGTGTTTGCAGACTGCTGAATCCACACACGGGTTTAACTCTGGAAGTTGAGTGGACACATTGTCAACCGTTCTGTTAGATAGCTGCGTTTTGGATTTAGAAGCAGATATTTCCCTGTGCTTACTGCTGTTTCTTCCATATGCCGGTAATGGGCTGAAAACGCCTGTTTTGGGACTCTGCAGAGAAAGTGTTTGCAGACTGCTGAATCCACACACGGGTTTAACTCTGGAAGTTGAGTGCACACATTGACAACCGTTCTGTTAGATAGCTGCGTTTTGGATTTAGAAGCAGATATTTCCCTGTGCTTACTGCTGTTTCTTCCATATGCCGGTAATGGGCTGAAAACGCCTGTTTTGGGACTCTGCAGAGAAAGTCTCTGCAGACTGCTGAATCCACACACGGGTTTAACTCTGGAAGTTGAGTGCACACATTGACAACCGTTCTGTTAGATAGCTGCGTTTTGGATTTAGAAGCAGATATTTCCCTGTGCTTACTGCTGTTTCTTCAATATGCCGGTAATGGGCTGAAAACGCCTGTTTCGGGACTCTGCAGAGAAAGTCTCTGCAGACTGCTGAATCCACACACGGGTTTAACTCTGGAAGTTGAGTGCACACATTGACAACCGTTCTGTTAGATAGCTGCGTTTTGGATTTAGAAGCAGATATTTCCCTGTGCTTACTGCTGTTTCTTCCCTATGCTGGTAATGGGCAGAAAACGCCTGCTTTGGGACTCTGCAGAGAAAGTGTTTGCAGACTGCTGAATCCACACACGGGTTTAACTCTGGAAGTTGAGTGCACACATTGACAACCGTTCTGTTAGATAGCTGCGTTTTGGATTTAGAAGCAGATATTTCCCTGTGCTTACTGCTGTTTCTTCCATATGCCGGTAATGGGCTGAAAACGCCTGTTTTGGGACTCTGCAGAGAAAGTCTCTGCAGACTGCTGAATCCACACACGGGTTTAACTCTGTAAGTTGAGTGCACACATTGACAACCGTTCTGTTAGATAGCTGCATTTTGGATTTAGAAGCAGATATTTCCCTGTGCTTACTGCTGTTTCTTCCATATGCCGGTAATGGGCTGAAAACGCCTGTTTTGGGACTCTGCAGAGAAAGTCTCTGCAGACTGCTGAATCCACACACGGGTTTAACTCTGGAAGTTGAGTGCACACATTGACAACCGTTCTGTTAGATAGCTGCGTTTTGGATTTAGAAGCAGATATTTCCCTGTGCTTACTGCTGTTTCTTCCATATGCCGGTAATGGGCTGAAAACGCCTGTTTTGGGACTCTGCAGAGAAAGTCTCTGCAGACTGCTGAATCCACACACGGGTTTAACTCTGGAAGTTGAGTGCACACATTGACAACCGTTCTGTTAGATAGCTGCGTTTTGGATTTAGAAGCAGATATTTCCCTGTGCTTACTGCTGTTTCTTCCATATGCCGGTAATGGGCTGAAAACGCCTGTTTTGGGACTCTGCAGAGAAAGTCTCTGCAGACTGCTGAATCCACACACGGGTTTAACTCTGGAAGTTGAGTGCACACATTGACAACCGTTCTGTTAGATAGCTGCGTTTTGGATTTAGAAGCAGATATTTCCCTGTGCTTACTGCTGTTTCTTCCATATGCCGGTAATGGGCTGAAAACGCCTGTTTTGGGACTCTGCAGAGAAAGTGTTTGCAGACTGCTGAATCCACACACGGGTTTAACTCTGGAAGTTGAGGGCACACATTGACAACCGTTCTGTTAGATAGCTGCGTTTTGGATTTAGAAGCAGATATTTCCCTGTGCTTACTGCTGTTTCTTCCATATGCCGGTAATGGGCTGAAAACGCCTGTTTTGGGACTCTGCAGAGAAAGTCTCTGCAGACTGCTGAATCCACACACGGGTTTAACTCTGGAAGTTGAGTGCACACATTGACAACCGTTCTGTTAGATAGCTGCGTTTTGGATTTAGAAGCAGATATTTCCCTGTGCTTACTGCTGTTTCTTCCATATGCCGGTAATGGGCTGAAAACGCCTGTTTTGGGACTCTGCAGAGAAAGTCTCTGCAGACTGCTGAATCCACACACGGGTTTAACTCTGGAAGTTGAGTGCACACATTGACAACCGTTCTGTTAGATAGCTGCGTTTTGGATTTAGAAGCAGATATTTCCCTGTGCTTACTGCTGTTTCTTCAATATGCCGGTAATGGGCTGAAAACGCCTGTTTCGGGACTCTGCAGAGAAAGTCTCTGCAGACTGCTGAATCCACACACGGGTTTAACTCTGGAAGTTGAGTGCACACATTGACAACCGTTCTGTTAGATAGCTGCGTTTTGGATTTAGAAGCAGATATTTCCCTGTGCTTACTGCTGTTTCTTCCCTATGCCGGTAATGGGCAGAAAACGCCTGCTTTGGGACTCTGCAGAGAAAGTGTTTGCAGACTGCTGAATCCACACACGGGTTTAACTCTGGAAGTTGAGTGCACACATTGACAACCGTTCTGTTAGATAGCTGCGTTTTGGATTTAGAAGCAGATATTTCCCTGTGCTTACTGCTGTTTCTTCCATATGCCGGTAATGGGCTGAAAACGCCTGTTTTGGGACTCTGCAGAGAAAGTCTCTGCAGACTGCTGAATCCACACACGGGTTTAACTCTGGAAGTTGAGTGCACACATTGACAACCGTTCTGTTAGATAGCTGCATTTTGGATTTAGAAGCAGATATTTCCCTGTGCTTACTGCTGTTTCTTCCATATGCCGGTAATGGGCTGAAAACGCCTGTTTTGGGACTCTGCAGAGAAAGTCTCTGCAGACTGCTGAATCCACACACGGGTTTAACTCTGGAAGTTGAGTGCACACATTGACAACCGTTCTGTTAGATAGCTGCGTTTTGGATTTAGAAGCAGATATTTCCCTGTGCTTACTGCTGTTTCTTCCATATGCCGGTAATGGGCTGAAAACGCCTGTTTTGGGACTCTGCAGAGAAAGTCTCTGCAGACTGCTGAATCCACACACGGGTTTAACTCTGGAAGTTGAGTGCACACATTGACAACCGTTCTGTTAGATAGCTGCGTTTTGGATTTAGAAGCAGATATTTCCCTGTGCTTACTGCTGTTTCTTCCATATGCCGGTAATGGGCTGAAAACGCCTGTTTTGGGACTCTGCAGAGAAAGTCTCTGCAGACTGCTGAATCCACACACGGGTTTAACTCTGGAAGTTGAGTGCACACATTGACAACCGTTCTGTTAGATAGCTGCGTTTTGGATTTAGAAGCAGATATTTCCCTGTGCTTACTGCTGTTTCTTCCATATGCCGGTAATGGGCTGAAAACGCCTGTTTTGGGACTCTGCAGAGAAAGTCTCTGCAGACTGCTGAATCCACACACGGGTTTAACTCTGGATGTTGAGTGCACACATTGACAACCGTTCTGTTAGATAGCTGCGTTTTGGATTTAGAAGCAGATATTTCCCTGTGCTTACTGCTGTTTCTTCCATATGCCGGTAATGGGCTGAAAACGCCTGTTTTGGGACTCTGCAGAGAAAGTCTCTGCAGACTGCTGAATCCACACACGGGTTTAACTCTGGAAGTTGAGTGCACACATTGACAACCGATCTGTTAGATAGCTGCGTTTAGGATTTAGAAGCCGATATTTCCCTGTGCTTACTGCTGTTTCTTCCATATGCCGGTAATGGGCTGAAAACGCCTGTTTTGGGACTCTGCAGAGAAAGTCTCTGCAGACTGCCGAATCCACACACGGGTTTAACTCTGGAAGTTGAGTGCACACATTGACAACCGTTCTGTTAGATAGCTGCGTTTTGGATTTAGAAGCAGATATTTCCCTGTGCTTACTGCTGTTTCTTCCATATGCCGGTAATGGGCTGAAAACGCCTGTTTTGGGACTCTGCAGAGAAAGTGTTTGCAGACTGCTGAATCCACACACGGGTTTAACTCTGGAAGTTGAGTGGACACATTGTCAACCGTTCTGTTAGATAGCTGCGTTTTGGATTTAGAAGCAGATATTTCCCTGTGCTTACTGCTGTTTCTTCCCTATGCCGGTAATGGACTGAAAACGCCTGTTTTGGGACTCTGCAGAGAAAGTGTTGGCAGACTGCTGAATCCACACACGGGTTTAACTCTGGAAGTTGAGTGCACACATTGACAACCGTTCTGTTAGATAGCTGCGTTTTGGATTTAGAAGCAGATATTTCCCTGTGCTTACTGCTGTTTCTTCCATATGCCGGTAATGGGCTGAAAATGCCTGTTTTGGGACTCTGCAGAGAAAGACTCTGCAGACTGCTGAATCCACACACGGGTTTAACTCTGGAAGTTGAGTGCACACATTGACAACCGTTCTGTTAGATAGCTGCGTTTTGGATTTAGAAGCAGATATTTCCCTGTGCTTACTGCTGTTTCTTCCATATGCCGGTAATGGGCTGAAAACGCCTGTTTTGGGACTCTGCAGAGAAAGTGTTTGCAGACTGCTGAATCCACACACGGGTTTAACTCTGGAAGTTGAGTGCACACATTGACAACCGTTCTGTTAGATAGCTGCGTTTTGGATTTAGAAGCAGATATTTCCCTGTGCTTACTGCTGTTTCTTCCATATGCCGGTAATGGGCTGAAAACGCCTGTTTTGGGACTCTGCAGAGAAAGTCTCTGCAGACTGCTGAATCCACACACGGGTTTAACTCTGGAAGTTGAGTGCACACATTGACAACCGTTCTGTTAGATAGCTGCGTTTTGGATTTAGAAGCAGATATTTCCCTGTGCTTACTGCTGTTTCTTCCATATGCCGGTAATGGGCTGAAAACGCCTGTTTTGGGACTCTGCAGAGAAAGTCTCTGCAGACTGCTGAATCCACACACGGGTTTAACTCTGGAAGTTGAGTGCACACATTGACAACCGTTCTGTTAGATAGCTGCGTTTTGGATTTAGAAGCAGATATTTCCCTGTGCTTACTGCTGTTTCTTCCATATGCCGGTAATGGGCTGAAAACGCCTGTTTTGGGACTCTGCAGAGAAAGTCTCTGCAGACTGCTGAATCCACACACGGATTTAACTCTGGAAGTTGAGTGCACACATTGACAACCGTTCTGTTAGATAGCTGCGTTTTGGATATAGAAGCAGATATTTCCCTGTGCTTACTGCTGTTTCTTCCATATGCCGGTAATGGGCTGAAAACGCCTGTTTTGGGACTCTGCAGAGAAAGTCTCTGCAGACTGCTGAATCCACACACGGGTTTAACTCTGGAAGTTGAGTGCACACATTGACAACCGTTCTGTTAGATAGCTGCGTTTTGGATTTAGAAGCAGATATTTCCCTGTGCTTACTGCTGTTTCTTCCATATGCCGGTAATGGGCTGAAAACGCCTGTTTTGGGACTCTGCAGAGAAAGTCTCTGCAGACTGCTGAATCCACACACGGGTTTAACTCTGGAAGTTGAGTGCACACATTGACAACCGTTCTGTTAGATAGCTGCGTTTTGGATTTAGAAGCAGATATTTCCCTGTGCTTACTGCTGTTTCTTCCATATGCCGGTAATGGGCTGAAAACGCCTGTTTTGGGACTCTGCAGAGAAAGTCTCTGCAGACTGCTGAATCCACACACGGGTTTAACTCTGGAAGTTGAGTGCACACATTGACAACCGTTCTGTTAGATAGCTGCGTTTTGGATTTAGAAGCAGATATTTCCCTGTGCTTACTGCTGTTTCTTCCATATGCCGGTAATGGGCTGAAAACGCCTGTTTTGGGACTCTGCAGAGAAAGTCTCTGCAGACTGCTGAATCCACACACGGGTTTAACTCTGGATGTTGAGTGCAGACATTGACAACCGTTCTGTTAGATAGCTGCGTTTTGGATTTAGAAGCAGATATTTCCCTGTGCTTACTGCTGTTTCTTCCATATGCCGGTAATGGGCTGAAAACGCCTGTTTTGGGACTCTGCAGAGAAAGTCTCTGCAGACTGCTGAATCCACACACGGGTTTAACTCTGGAAGTTGAGTGCACACATTGACAACCGATCTGTTAGATAGCTGCGTTTAGGATTTAGAAGCCGATATTTCCCTGTGCTTACTGCTGTTTCTTCCATATGCCGGTAATGGGCTGAAAACGCCTGTTTTGGGACTCTGCAGAGAAAGTCTCTGCAGACTGCCGAATCCACACACGGGTTTAACTCTGGAAGTTGAGTGCACACATTGACAACCGTTCTGTTAGATAGCTGCGTTTTGGATTTAGAAGCAGATATTTCCCTGTGCTTACTGCTGTTTCTTCCATATGCCGGTAATGGGCTGAAAACGCCTGTTTTGGGACTCTGCAGAGAAAGTGTTTGCAGACTGCTGAATCCACACACGGGTTTAACTCTGGAAGTTGAGTGGACACATTGTCAACCGTTCTGTTAGATAGCTGCGTTTTGGATTTAGAAGCAGATATTTCCCTGTGCTTACTGCTGTTTCTTCCCTATGCCGGTAATGGACTGAAAACGCCTGTTTTGGGACTCTGCAGAGAAAGTGTTGGCAGACTGCTGAATCCACACACGGGTTTAACTCTGGAAGTTGAGTGCACACATTGACAACCGTTCTGTTAGATAGCTGCGTTTTGGATTTAGAAGCAGATATTTCCCTGTGCTTACTGCTGTTTCTTCCATATGCCGGTAATGGGCTGAAAATGCCTGTTTTGGGACTCTGCAGAGAAAGACTCTGCAGACTGCTGAATCCACACACGGGTTTAACTCTGGAAGTTGAGTGCACACATTGACAACCGTTCTGTTAGATAGCTGCGTTTTGGATTTAGAAGCAGATATTTCCCTGTGCTTACTGCTGTTTCTTCCATATGCCGGTAATGGGCTGAAAACGCCTGTTTTGGGACTCTGCAGAGAAAGTGTTTGCAGACTGCTGAATCCACACACGGGTTTAACTCTGGAAGTTGAGTGCACACATTGACAACCGTTCTGTTAGATAGCTGCGTTTTGGATTTAGAAGCAGATATTTCCCTGTGCTTACTGCTGTTTCTTCCATATGCCGGTAATGGGCTGAAAACGCCTGTTTTGGGACTCTGCAGAGAAAGTCTCTGCAGACTGCTGAATCCACACACGGGTTTAACTCTGGAAGTTGAGTGCACACATTGACAACCGTTCTGTTAGATAGCTGCGTTTTGGATTTAGAAGCAGATATTTCCCTGTGCTTACTGCTGTTTCTTCCATATGCCGGTAATGGGCTGAAAACGCCTGTTTTGGGACTCTGCAGAGAAAGTCTCTGCAGACTGCTGAATCCACACACGGGTTTAACTCTGGAAGTTGAGTGCACACATTGACAACCGTTCTGTTAGATAGCTGCGTTTTGGATTTAGAAGCAGATATTTCCCTGTGCTTACTGCTGTTTCTTCCATATGCCGGTAATGGGCTGAAAACGCCTGTTTTGGGACTCTGCAGAGAAAGTCTCTGCAGACTGCTGAATCCACACACGGATTTAACTCTGGAAGTTGAGTGCACACATTGACAACCGTTCTGTTAGATAGCTGCGTTTTGGATTTAGAAGCAGATATTTCCCTGTGCTTACTGCTGTTTCTTCCATATGCCGGTAATGGGCTGAAAACGCCTGTTTTGGGACTCTGCAGAGAAAGTCTCTGCAGACTGCTGAATCCACACACGGGTTTAACTCTGGAAGTTGAGTGCACACATTGACAACCGTTCTGTTAGATAGCTGCGTTTTGGATTTAGAAGCAGATATTTCCCTGTGCTTACTGCTGTTTCTTCCATATGCCGGTAATGGGCTGAAAACGCCTGTTTTGGGACTCTGCAGAGAAAGTGTTTGCAGACTGCTGAATCCACACACGGGTTTAACTCTGGAAGTTGAGTGCACACATTGACAACCGTTCTGTTAGATAGCTGCGTTTTGGATTTAGAAGCAGATATTTCCCTGTGCTTACTGCTGTTTCTTCCATATGCCGGTAATGGGCTGAAAACGCCTGTTTTGGGACTCTGCAGAGAAAGTGTTTGCAGACTGCTGAATCCACACACGGGTTTAACTCTGGAAGTTGAGTGCACACATTGACAACCGTTCTGTTTGATAGCTGCGTTTTGGATTTAGAAGCAGATATTTCCCTGTGCTTACTGCTGTTTCTTCCATATGCCGGTAATGGGCTGAAAACGCCTGTTTTGGGACTCTGCAGAGAAAGTGTTTGCAGACTGCTGAATCCACACACGGGTTTAACTCTGGAAGTTGAGTGCACACATTGACAACCGTTCTGTTAGATAGCTGCGTTTTGGATTTAGAAGCAGATATTTCCCTGTGCTTACTGCTGTTTCTTCCATATGCCGGTAATGGACTGAAAACGCCTGTTTTGGGACTCTGCAGAGAAAGTCTCTGCAGACTGCTGAATCCACACACGGGTTTAACTCTGGAAGTTGAGTGCACACATTGACAACCGTTCTGTTAGATAGCTGCGTTTTGGATTTAGAAGCAGATATTTCCCTGTGCTTACTGCTGTTTCTTCCATATGCCGGTAATGGACTGAAAATGCCTGTTTTGGGACTCTGCAGAGAAAGACTCTGCAGACTGCTGAATCCACACACGGGTTTAACTCTGGAAGTTGAGTGCACACATTGACAACCGTTCTGTTAGATAGCTGCGTTTTGGATTTAGAAGCAGATATTTCCCTGTGCTTACTGCTGTTTCTTCCATATGCCGGTAATGGGCTGAAAACGCCTGTTTTGGGACTCTGCAGAGAAAGTGTTTGCAGACTGGTGAATCCACACACGGGTTTAACTCTGGAAGTTGAGTGCACACATTGACAACCGTTCTGTTAGATAGCTGCGTTTTGGATTTAGAAGCAGATATTTCCCTGTGCTTACTGCTGTTTCTTCCATATGCCGGTAATGGGCTGAAAACGCCTGTTTTGGGACTCTGCAGAGAAAGTCTCTGCAGACTGCTGAATCCACACACGGATTTAACTCTGGAAGTTGAGTGCACACATTGACAACCGTTCTGTTAGATAGCTGCGTTTTGGATTTAGAAGCAGATATTTCCCTGTGCTTACTGCTGTTTCTTCCATATGCCGGTAATGGGCTGAAAACGCCTGTTTTGGGACTCTGCAGAGAAAGTCTCTGCAGACTGCCGAATCCACACACGGGTTTAACTCTGGAAGTTGAGTGCACACATTGACAGCCGTTCTGTTAGATAGCTGAGTTGTGGATTTAGAAGCAGATATTTCCCTGTGCTTACTGCTGTTTCTTCCATATGCCGGTAATGGGCTGAAAACGCCTGTTTTGGGACTCTGCAGAGAAAGTGTTTGCAGACTGCTGAATCCACACACGGGTTTAACTCTGGAAATTGAGTGCACACATTGACAACCGTTCTGTTAGATAGCTGCGTTTTGGATTTAGAAGCAGATATTTCCCTGTGCTTACTGCTGTTTCTTCCATATGCCGGTAATGGGCTGAAAACGCCTGTTTTGGGACTCTGCAGAGAAAGTGTTTGCAGACTGCTGAATCCACACACGGGTTTAACTCTGGAAGTTGAGTGCACACATTGACAACCGTTCTGTTAGATAGCTGCATTTTGGATTTAGAAGCAGATATTTCCCTGTGCTTACTGCTGTTTCTTCCATACGCCGGTAATGGGCTGAAAACGCCTGTTTTGGGACTCTGCAGAGAAAGTCTCTGCAGACTGCTGAATCCACACACGGGTTTAACTCTGGAAGTTGAGTGCACACATTGACAACCGTTCTGTTAGATAGCTGCGTTTTGGATTTAGAAGCAGATATTTCCCTGTGCTTACTGCTGTTTCTTCCATATGCCGGTAATGGGCTGAAAACGCCTGTTTTGGGACTCTGCAGAGAAAGTCTCTGCAGACTGCTGAATCCACACACGGGTTTAACTCTGGAAGTTGAGTGCACACATTGACAACCGTTCTGTTAGATAGCTGCGTTTTGGATTTAGAAGCAGATATTTCCCTGTGCTTACTGCTGTTTCTTCCATATGCCGGTAATGGGCTGAAAACGCCTGTTTTGGGACTCTGCAGAGAAAGTCTCTGCAGACTGCTGAATCCACACACGGGTTTAACTCTGGAAGTTGAGTGCACACATTGACAACCGTTCTGTTAGATAGCTGCGTTTTGGATTTAGAAGCAGATATTTCCCTGTGCTTACTGCTGTTTCTTCCATATGCCGGTAATGGGCTGAAAACGCCTGTTTTGGGACTCTGCAGAGAAAGAGTTTGCAGACTGCTGAATCCACACACGGGTTTAACTCTGGAAGTTGAGTGCACACATTGACAACCGTTCTGTTAGATAGCTGCGTTTTGGATTTAGAAGCAGATATTTCCCTGTGCTTACTGCTGTTTCTTCCCTATGCCGGTAATGGACTGAAAACGCCTGTTTTGGGACTCTGCAGAGAAAGTCTCTGCAGACTGCTGAATCCACACACGGGTTTAACTCTGGAAGTTGAGTGCACACATTGACAACCGTTCTGTTAGATAGCTGCGTTTTGGATTTAGAAGCAGATATTTCCCTGTGCTTACTGCTGTTTCTTCCATATGCCGGTAATGGGCTGAAAACGCCTGTTTTGGGACTCTGCAGAGAAAGTCTCTGCAGACTGCTGAATCCACACACGGGTTTAACTCTGGATGTTGAGTGCACACATTGACAACCGTTCTGTTAGAGAGCTGCGTTTTGGATTTAGAAGCAGATATTTCCCTGTGCTTACTGCTGTTTCTTCCATATGCCGGTAATGGGCTGAAAACGCCTGTTTTGGGACTCTGCAGAGAAAGTCTCTGCAGACTGCTGAATCCACACACGGGTTTAACTCTGGAAGTTGAGTGCACACATTGACAACCGTTCTGTTAGATAGCTGCGTTTAGGATTTAGAAGCCGATATTTCCCTGTGCTTACTGCTGTTTCTTCCATATGCCGGTAATGGGCTGAAAACGCCTGTTTTGGGACTCTGCAGAGAAAGTCTCTGCAGACTGCCGAATCCACACACGGGTTTAACTCTGGAAGTTGAGTGCACACATTGACAACCGTTCTGTTAGATAGCTGCGTTTTGGATTTAGAAGCAGATATTTCCCTGTGCTTACTGCTGTTTCTTCCATATGCCGGTAATGGGCAGAAAACGCCTGCTTTGGGACTCTGCAGAGAAAGTGTTTGCAGACTGCTGAATCCACACACGGGTTTAACTCTGGAAGTTGAGTGCACACATTGACAACCGTTCTGTTAGATAGCTGCGTTTTGGATTTAGAAGCAGATATTTCCCTGTGCTTACTGCTGTTTCTTCCTTATGCCGGTAATGGGCTGAAAACGCCTGTTTTGGGACTCTGCAGAGAAAGTCTCTGCAGACTGCTGAATCCACACACGGGTTTAACTGTGGATGTTGAGTGCACACATTGACAACCGTTCTGTTAGATAGCTGCGTTTAGGATTTAGAAGCCGATATTTCCCTGTGCTTACTGCTGTTTCTTCCATATGCCGGTAATGGGCTGAAAACGCCTGTTTTGGGACTCTGCAGAGAAAGTCTCTGCAGACTGCCGAATCCACACACGGGTTTAACTCTGGAAGTTGAGTGCACACATTGACAACCGTTCTGTTAGATAGCTGCGTTTTGGATTTAGAAGCAGATATTTCCCTGTGCTTACTGCTGTTTCTTCCATATGCCGGTAATGGGCTGAAAACGCCTGTTTTGGGACTCTGCAGAGAAAGTCTCTGCAGACTGCTGAATCCACACACGGGTTTAACTCTGGAAGTTGAGTGGACACATTGACAACCGTTCTGTTAGATAACTGCGTTTTGGATTTAGAAGCAGATATTTCCCTGTGCTTACTGCTGTTTCTTCCCTATGCCGGTAATGGACTGAAAACGCCTGTTTTGGGACTCTGCAGAGAAAGTGTTGGCAGACTGCTGAATCCACACACGGGTTTAACTCTGGAAGTTGAGTGCACACATTGACAACCGTTCTGTTAGATAGCTGCGTTTTGGATTTAGAAGCAGATATTTCCCTGTGCTTACTGCTGTTTCTTCCATATGCCGGTAATGGGCTGAAAATGCCTGTTTTGGGACTCTGCAGAGAAAGACTCTGCAGACTGCTGAATCCACACACGGGTTTAACTCTGGAAGTTGAGTGCACACATTGACAACCGTTCTGTTAGATAGCTGCGTTTTGGATTTAGAAGCAGATATTTCCCTGTGCTTACTGCTGTTTCTTCCATATGCCGGTAATGGGCTGAAAACGCCTGTTTTGGGACTCTGCAGAGAAAGTCTCTGCAGACTGCTGAATCCACACACGGGTTTAACTCTGGAAGTTGAGTGCACACATTGACAACCGTTCTGTTAGATAGCTGCGTTTTGGATTTAGAAGCAGATATTTCCCTGTGCTTACTGCTGTTTCTTCCATATGCCGGTAATGGGCTGAAAACGCCTGTTTTGGGACTCTGCAGAGAAAGTCTCTGCAGACTGCTGAATCCACACACGGGTTTAACTCTGGAATTTGAGTGCACACATTGACAACCGTTCTGTTAGATAGCTGCGTTTTGGATTTAGAAGCAGATATTTCCCTGTGCTTACTGCTGTTTCTTCCATATGCCGGTAATGGACTGAAAACGCCTGTTTTGGGACTCTGCAGAGAAAGTGTTTGCAGACTGCTGAATCCACACACGGGTTTAACTCTGGAAGTTGAGTGCACACATTGACAACCGTTCTGTTAGATAGCTGCGTTTTGGATTTAGAAGCAGATATTTCCCTGTGCTTACTGCTGTTTCTTCCATATGCCGGTAATGGGCTGAAAACGCCTGTTTTGGGACTCTGCAGAGAAAGTGTTTGCAGACTGCTGAATCCACACACGGGTTTAACTCTGGAAGTTGAGTGCACACATTGACAACCGTTCTGTTAGATAGCTGCGTTTTGGATTTAGAAGCAGATATTTCCCTGTGCTTACTGCTGTTTCTTCCATATGCCGGTAATGGGCTGAAAACGCCTGTTTTGGGACTCTGCAGAGAAAGTCTCTGCAGACTGCTGAATCCACACACGGGTTTAACTCTGGAAGTTGAGTGCACACATTGACAACCGTTCTGTTAGATAGCTGCGTTTTGGATTTAGAAGCAGATATTTCCCTGTGCTTACTGCTGTTTCTTCCATATGCCGGTAATGGACTGAAAACGCCTGTTTTGGGACTCTGCAGAGAAAGTCTCTGCAGACTGCTGAATCCACACACGGGTTTAACTCTGGAAGTTGAGTGCACACATTGACAACCGTTCTGTTAGATAGCTGCGTTTTGGATTTAGAAGCAGATATTTCCCTGTGCTTACTGCTGTTTCTTCCATATGCCGGTAATGGGATGAAAACGCCTGTTTTGGGACTCTGCAGAGAAAGTGTTTGCAGACTGCTGAATCCACACACGGGTTAACTCTGGAAGTTGAGTGCAAACATTGACAACCGTTCTGTCAGATAGCTGCGTTTTGGATTTAGAAGCAGATATTTCCCTGTGCTTACTGCTGTTTCTTCCATATGCCGGTAATGGGCTGAAAACGCCTGTTTTGGGACTCTGCAGAGAAAGCCTCTGCAGACTGCTGAATCCACACACGGGTTTAACTCTGGAAGTTGAGTGCACACATTGACAACCGTTCTGTTAGATAGCTGCATTTTGGATTTAGAAGCAGATATTTCCCTGTGCTTACTGCTGTTTCTTCCATATGCCGGTAATGGGCTGAAAACGCCTGTTTTGGGACTCTGCAGAGAAAGTCTCTGCAGACTGCTGAATCCACACACGGGTTTAACTCTGGAAGTTGAGTGCACACATTGACAACCGTTCTGTTAGATAGCTGCGTTTTGGATTTAGAAGCAGATATTTCCCTGTGCTTACTGCTGTTTCTTCCATATGCCGGTAATGGGCTGAAAACGCCTGTTTTGGGACTCTGCAGAGAAAGTCTCTGCAGACTGCTGAATCCACACACGGATTTAACTCTGGAAGTTGAGTGCACACATTGACAACCGTTCTGTTAGATAGCTGCGTTTTGGATTTAGAAGCAGATATTTCCCTGTGCTTACTGCTGTTTCTTCCATATGCCGGTAATGGGCTGAAAACGCCTGTTTTGGGACTCTGCAGAGAAAGTCTCTGCAGACTGCCGAATCCACACACGGGTTTAACTCTGGAAGTTGAGTGCACACATTGACAACCGTTCTGTTAGATAGCTGCGTTGTGGATTTAGAAGCAGATATTTCCCTGTGCTTACTGCTGTTTCTTCCATATGCCGGTAATGGGCTGAAAACGCCTGTTTTGGGACTCTGCAGAGAAAGTCTCTGCAGACTGCTGAATCCACACACGGGTTTAACTCTGGAAGTTGAGTGCACACATTGACAACCGTTCTGTTAGATAGCTGCGTTTTGGATTTAGAAGCAGATATTTCCCTGTGCTTACTGCTGTTTCTTCCATATGCCGGTAATGGGCTGAAAACGCCTGTTTTGGGACTCTGCAGAGAAAGTGTTTGCAGACTGCTGAATCCACACACGGGTTTAACTCTGGAAGTTGAGTGCACACATTGACAACCGTTCTGTTAGATAGCTGCGTTTTGGATTTAGAAGCAGATATTTCCCTGTGCTTACTGCTGTTTCTTCCATATGCCGGTAATGGGCTGAAAACGCCTGTTTTGGGACTCTGCAGAGAAAGTGTTTGCAGACTGCTGAATCCACACACGGGTTTAACTCTGGAAGTTGAGTGCACACATTGACAACCGTTCTGTTAGATAGCTGCGTTTTGGATTTAGAAGCAGATATTTCCCTGTGCTTACTGCTGTTTCTTCCATATGCCGGTAATGGGCTGAAAACGCCTGTTTTGGGACTCTGCAGAGAAAGTCTCTGCAGACTGCTGAATCCACACACGGGTTTAACTCTGGAAGTTGAGTGCACACATTGACAACCGTTCTGTTAGATAGCTGCGTTTTGGATTTAGAAGCAGATATTTCCCTGTGCTTACTGCTGTTTCTTCCATATGCCGGTAATGGGCTGAAAACGCCTGTTTTGGGACTCTGCAGAGAAAGTCTCTGCAGACTGCTGAATCCACACACGGGTTTAACTCTGGAAGTTGAGTGCACACATTGACAACCGTTCTGTTAGATAGCTGCGTTTTGGATTTAGAAGCAGATATTTCCCTGTGCTTACTGCTGTTTCTTCCATATGCCGGTAATGGGCTGAAAACGCCTGTTTTGGGACTCTGCAGAGAAAGTCTCTGCAGACTGCTGAATCCACACACGGGTTTAACTCTGGAAGTTGAGTGCACACATTGACAACCGTTCTGTTAGATAGCTGCGTTTTGGATTTAGAAGCAGATATTTCCCTGTGCTTACTGCTGTTTCTTCCATATGCCGGTAATGGGCAGAAAACGCCTGCTTTGGGACTCTGCAGAGAAAGTGTTTGCAGACTGCTGAATCCACACACGGGTTTAACTCTGGAAGTTGAGTGCACACATTGACAACCGTTCTGTTAGATAGCTGCGTTTTGGATTTAGAAGCAGATATTTCCCTGTTCTTACTGCTGTTTCTTCCATATGCCGGTAATGGGCTGAAAACGCCTGTTTTGGGACTCTGCAGAGAAAGTCTCTGCAGACTGCTGAATCCACACACGGGTTTAACTCTGGAAGTTGAGTGCACACATTGACAACCGTTCTGTTAGATAGCTGCGTTTTGGATTTAGAAGCAGATATTTCCCTGTGCTTACTGCTGTTTCTTCCATATGCCGGTAATGGACTGAAAACGGCTGTTTTGGGACTCTGCAGAGAAAGTCTCTGCAGACTGCTGAATCCACACACGGGTTTAACTCTGGAAGTTGAGTGCACACATTGACAACCGTTCTGTTAGATAGCTGCGTTTTGGATTTAGAAGCAGATATTTCCCTGTGCTTACTGCTGTTTCTTCCATATGCCGGTAATGGGCTGAAAACGCCTGTTTTGGGACTCTGCAGAGAAAGTGTTTGCAGACTGCTGAATCCACACACGGGTTTAACTCTGGAAGTTGAGTGCAAACATTGACAACCGTTCTGTTAGATAGCTGCGTTTTGGATTTAGAAGCAGATATTTCCCTGTGCTTACTGCTGTTTCTTCCATATGCCGGTAATGGGCTGAAAACGCCTGTTTTGGGACTCTGCAGAGAAAGTCTCTGCAGACTGCTGAATCCACACACGGGTTTAACTCTGGAAGTTGAGTGCACACATTGACAACCGTTCTGTTAGATAGCTGCGTTTTGGATTTAGAAGCAGATATTTCCCTGTGCTTACTGCTGTTTCTTCCATATGCCGGTAATGGGCTGAAAACGCCTGTTTTGGGACTCTGCAGAGAAAGTCTCTGCAGACTGCTGAATCCACACATGGGTTTAACTCTGGAAGTTGAGTGCACACATTGACAACCGTTCTGTTAGATAGCTGCGTTTTGGATTTAGAAGCAGATATTTCCCTGTGCTTACTGCTGTTTCTTCCATATGCCGGTAATGGGCTGAAAACGCCTGTTTTGGGACTCTGCAGAGAAAGTCTCTGCAGACTGCTGAATCCACACACGGATTTAACTCTGGAAGTTGAGTGAACACATTGACAACCGTTCTGTTAGATAGCTGCGTTATGGATTTAGAAGCAGATATTTCCCTGTGCTTACTGCTGTTTCTTCCATATGCCGGTAATGGGCTGAAAACGCCTGTTTTGGGACTCTGCAGAGAAAGTCTCTGCAGACTGCCGAATCCACACACGGGTTTAACTCTGGAAGTTGAGTGGACACATTGACAACCGTTCTGTTAGATAGCTGCGTTGTGGATTTAGAAGCAGATATTTCCCTGTGCTTACTGCTGTTTCTTCCATATGCCGGTAATGGGCTGAAAACGCCTGTTTTGGGACTCTGCAGAGAAAGTCTCTGCAGACTGCTGAATCCACACACGGGTTTAACTCTGGATGTTGAGTGCACACATTGACAACCGTTCTGTTAGATAGCTGCGTTTTGGATTTAGAAGCAGATATTTCCCTGTGCTTACTGCTGTTTCTTCCATATGCCGGTAATGGGCTGAAAACGCCTGTTTTGGGACTCTGCAGAGAAAGTGTTTGCAGACTGCTGAATCCACACACGGGTTTAACTCTGGAAGTTGAGTGCACACATTGACAACCGTTCTGTTAGATAGCTGCGTTTTGGATTTAGAAGCAGATATTTCCCTGTGCTTACTGCTGTTTCTTCCATATGCCGGTAATGGGCTGAAAACGCCTGTTTTGGGACTCTGCAGAGAAAGTCTCTGCAGACTGCTGAATCCACACACGGGTTTAACTCTGGAATTTGAGTGCACACATTGACAACCGTTCTGTTAGATAGCTGCGTTTTGGATTTAGAAGCAGATATTTCCCTGTGCTTACTGCTGTTTCTTCCATATGCCGGTAATGGGCTGAAAACGCCTGTTTTGGGACTCTGCAGAGAAAGTCTCTGCAGACTGCTGAATCCACACACGGGTTTAACTCTGGAAGTTGAGTGCACACATTGACAACCGTTCTGTTAGATAGCTGCGTTTTGGATTTAGAAGCAGATATTTCCCTGTGCTTACTGCTGTTTCTTCCATATGCCGGTAATGGGCTGAAAACGCCTGTTTTGGGACTCTGCAGAGAAAGTCTCTGCAGACTGCTGAATCCACACACGGGTTTAACTCTGGAAGTTGAGTGCACACATTGACAACCGTTCTGTTAGATAGCTGCGTTTTGGATTTAGAAGCAGATATTTCCCTGTGCTTACTGCTGTTTCTTCCATATGCCGGTAATGGGCTGAAAACGCCTGTTTTGGGACTCTGCAGAGAAAGTCTCTGCAGACTGCTGAATCCACACACGGGTTTAACTCTGGAAGTTGAGTGCACACATTGACAACCGTTCTGTTAGATAGCTGCGTTTTGGATTTAGAAGCAGATATTTCCCTGTGCTTACTGCTGTTTCTTCCCTATGCCGGTAATGGGCTGAAAACGCCTGTTTTGGGACTCTGCAGAGAAAGTGTTTGCAGACTGCTGAATCTACACACGGGTTTAACTCTGGAAGTTGAGTGCACACATTGACAACCGTTCTGTTAGATAGCTGCGTTTTGGATTTAGAAGCAGATATTTCCCTGTGCTTACTGCTGTTTCTTCCATATGCCGGTAATGGGCTGAAAACGCCTGTTTTGGGACTCTGCAGAGAAAGTCTCTGCAGACTGCTGAATCCACACACGGGTTTAACTCTGGAAGTTGAGTGCACACATTGACAACCGTTCTGTTAGATAGCTGCGTTTTGGATTTAGAAGCAGATATTTCCCTGTGCTTACTGCTGTTTCTTCCATATGCCGGTAATGGGCAGAAAACGCCTGCTTTGGGACTCTGCAGAGAAAGTGTTTGCAGACTTCTGAATCCACACACGGGATTAACTCTGGAAGTTGAGTGCACACATTGACAACCGTTCTGTTAGATAGCTGCGTTTTGGATTTAGAAGCAGATATTTCCCTGTGCTTACTGCTGTTTCTTCCATATGCCGGTAATGGGCTGAAAACGCCTGTTTTGGGACTCTGCAGAGAAAGTCTCTGCAGACTGCTGAATCCACACACGGGTTTAACTCTGGAAGTTGAGTGCACACATTGACAACCGTTCTGTTAGATAGCTGCGTTTTGGATTTAGAAGCAGATATTTCCCTGTGCTTACTGCTGTTTCTTCCATATGCCGGTAATGGGCTGAAAACGCCTGTTTTGGGACTCTGCAGAGAAAGTGTTTGCAGACTGCTGAATCCACACACGGGTTTAACTCTGGAAGTTGAGTGCACACATTGACAACCGTTCTGTTAGATAGCTGCGTTTTGGATTTAGAAGCAGATATTTCCCTGTGCTTACTGCTGTTTCTTCCATATGCCGGTAATGGGCTGAAAACGCCTGTTTTGGGACTCTGCAGAGAAAGTGTTTGCAGACTGCTGAATCCACACACGGGTTTAACTCTGGAAGTTGAGTGCACACATTGACAACCGTTCTGTTAGATAGCTGCGTTTTGGATTTAGAAGCAGATATTTCCCTGTGCTTACTGCTGTTTCTTCCATATGCCGGTAATGGGCTGAAAACGCCTGTTTTGGGACTCTGCAGAGAAAGTCTCTGCAGACTGCTGAATCCACACACGGGTTTAACTCTGGAAGTTGAGTGCACACATTGACAACCGTTCTGTTAGATAGCTGCGTTTTGGATTTAGAAGCAGATATTTCCCTGTGCTTACTGCTGTTTCTTCCATATGCCGGTAATGGACTGAAAACGCCTGTTTTGGGACTCTGCAGAGAAAGTCTCTGCAGACTGCTGAATCCACACACGGGTTTAACTCTGGAAGTTGAGTGCACACATTGACAACCGTTCTGTTAGATAGCTGCGTTTTGGATTTAGAAGGAGATATTTCCCTGTGCTTACTGCTGTTTCTTCCATATGCCGGTAATGGGATGAAAACGCCTGTTTTGGGACTCTGCAGAGAAAGTGTTTGCAGACTGCTGAATCCACACACGGGTTAACTCTGGAAGTTGAGTGCAAACATTGACAACCGTTCTGTCAGATAGCTGCGTTTTGGATTTAGAAGCAGATATTTCCCTGTGCTTACTGCTGTTTCTTCCATATGCCGGTAATGGGCTGAAAACGCCTGTTTTGGGACTCTGCAGAGAAAGTCTCTGCAGACTGCTGAATCCACACACGGGTTTAACTCTGGAAGTTGAGTGCACACATTGACAACCGTTCTGTTAGATAGCTGCATTTTGGATTTAGAAGCAGATATTTCCCTGTGCTTACTGCTGTTTCTTCCATATGCCGGTAATGGGCTGAAAACGCCTGTTTTGGGACTCTGCAGAGAAAGTCTCTGCAGACTGCTGAATCCACACACGGGTTTAACTCTGGAAGTTGAGTGAACACATTGACAACCGTTCTGTTAGATAGCTGCGTTTTGGATTTAGAAGCAGATATTTCCCTGTGCTTACTGCTGTTTCTTCCATATGCCGGTAATGGGCTGAAAACGCCTGTTTTGGGACTCTGCAGAGAAAGTCTCTGCAGACTGCTGAATCCACACACGGATTTAACTCTGGAAGTTGAGTGCACACATTGACAACCGTTCTGTTAGATAGCTGCGTTTTGGATTTAGAAGCAGATATTTCCCTGTGCTTACTGCTGTTTCTTCCATATGCCGGTAATGGGCTGAAAACGCCTGTTTTGGGACTCTGCAGAGAAAGTCTCTGCAGACTGCCGAATCCACACACGGGTTTAACTCTGGAAGTTGAGTGCACACATTGACAACCGTTCTGTTAGATAGCTGCGTTGTGGATTTAGAAGCAGATATTTCCCTGTGCTTACTGCTGTTTCTTCCATATGCCGGTAATGGGCTGAAAACGCCTGTTTTGGGACTCTGCAGAGAAAGTCTCTGCAGACTGCTGAATCCACACACGGGTTTAACTCTGGAAGTTGAGTGCACACATTGACAACCGTTCTGTTAGATAGCTGCGTTTTGGATTTAGAAGCAGATATTTCCCTGTGCTTACTGCTGTTTCTTCCATATGCCGGTAATGGGCTGAAAACGCCTGTTTTGGGACTCTGCAGAGAAAGTGTTTGCAGACTGCTGAATCCACACACGGGTTTAACTCTGGAAGTTGAGTGCACACATTGACAACCGTTCTGTTAGATAGCTGCGTTTTGGATTTAGAAGCAGATATTTCCCTGTGCTTACTGCTGTTTCTTCCATATGCCGGTAATGGGCTGAAAACGCCTGTTTTGGGACTCTGCAGAGAAAGTGTTTGCAGACTGCTGAATCCACACACGGGTTTAACTCTGGAAGTTGAGTGCACACATTGACAACCGTTCTGTTAGATAGCTGCGTTTTGGATTTAGAAGCAGATATTTCCCTGTGCTTACTGCTGTTTCTTCCATATGCCGGTAATGGGCTGAAAACGCCTGTTTTGGGACTCTGCAGAGAAAGTCTCTGCAGACTGCTGAATCCACACACGGGTTTAACTCTGGAAGTTGAGTGCACACATTGACAACCGTTCTGTTAGATAGCTGCGTTTTGGATTTAGAAGCAGATATTTCCCTGTGCTTACTGCTGTTTCTTCCATATGCCGGTAATGGGCTGAAAACGCCTGTTTTGGGACTCTGCAGAGAAAGTCTCTGCAGACTGCTGAATCCACACACGGGTTTAACTCTGGAAGTTGAGTGCACACATTGACAACCGTTCTGTTAGATAGCTGCGTTTTGGATTTAGAAGCAGATATTTCCCTGTGCTTACTGCTGTTTCTTCCATATGCCGGTAATGGGCTGAAAACGCCTGTTTTGGGACTCTGCAGAGAAAGTGTTTGCAGACTGCTGAATCCACACACGGAATTAACTCTGGAAGTTGAGTGCACACATTGACAACCGTTCTGTTAGATAGCTGCGTTTTGGATTTAGAAGCAGATATTTCCCTGTGCTTACTGCTGTTTCTTCCCTATGCCGGTAATGGGCTGAAAACGCCTGTTTTGGGACTCTGCAGAGATAGTGTTTGCAGACTGCTGAATCCACACACGGGTTTAACTCTGGAAGTTGAGTGCACACATTGACAACCGTTCTGTTAGATAGCTGCGTTTTGGATTTAGAAGCAGATATTTCCCTGTGCTTACTGCTGTTTCTTCCATATGCCGGTAATGGGCTGAAAACGCCTGTTTTGGGACTCTGCAGAGAAAGTCTCTGCAGACTGCTGAATCCACACACGGGTTTAACTCTGGAAGTTGAGTGCACACATTGACAACCGTTCTGTTAGATAGCTGCGTTTTGGATTTAGAAGCAGATATTTCCCTGTGCTTACTGCTGTTTCTTCCATATGCCGGTAATGGGCTGAAAACGCCTGTTTTGGGACTCTGCAGAGAAAGTGTTTGCAGACTGCTGAATCCACACACGGGTTTAACTCTGGAAGTTGAGTGCAAACATTGACAACCGTTCTGTTAGATAGCTGCGTTTTGGATTTAGAAGCAGATATTTCCCTGTGCTTACTGCTGTTTCTTCCATATGCCGGTAATGGGCTGAAAACGCCTGTTTTGGGACTCTGCAGAGAAAGTCTCTGCAGACTGCTGAATCCACACACGGGTTTAACTCTGGAAGTTGAGTGCACACATTGACAACCGTTCTGTTAGATAGCTGCATTTTGGATTTAGAAGCAGATATTTCCCTGTGCTTACTGCTGTTTCTTCCATATGCCGGTAATGGGCTGAAAACGCCTGTTTTGGGACTCTGCAGAGAAAGTCTCTGCAGACTGCTGAATCCACACATGGGTTTAACTCTGGAAGTTGAGTGCACACATTGACAACCGTTCTGTTAGATAGCTGCGTTTTGGATTTAGAAGCAGATATTTCCCTGTGCTTACTGCTGTTTCTTCCATATGCCGGTAATGGGCTGAAAACGCCTGTTTTGGGACTCTGCAGAGAAAGTCTCTGCAGACTGCTGAATCCACACACGGATTTAACTCTGGAAGTTGAGTGAACACATTGACAACCGTTCTGTTAGATAGCTTCGTTATGAATTTAGAAGCAGATATTTCCCTGTGCTTACTGCTGTTTCTTCCATATGCCGGTAATGGGCTGAAAACGCCTGTTTTGGGACTCTGCAGAGAAAGTCTCTGCAGACTGCCGAATCCACACACGGGTTTAACTCTGGAAGTTGAGTGCACACATTGACAACCGTTCTGTTAGATAGCTGCGTTGTGGATTTAGAAGCAGATATTTCCCTGTGCTTACTGCTGTTTCTTCCATATGCCGGTAATGGGCTGAAAACGCCTGTTTTGGGACTCTGCAGAGAAAGTCTCTGCAGACTGCTGAATCCACACACGGGTTTAACTCTGGAAGTTGAGTGCACACATTGACAACCGTTCTGTTAGATAGCTGCGTTTTGGATTTAGAAGCAGATATTTCCCTGTGCTTACTGCTGTTTCTTCCATATGCCGGTAATGGGCTGAAAACGCCTGTTTTGGGACTCTGCAGAGAAAGTGTTTGCAGACTGCTGAATCCACACACGGGTTTAACTCTGGAAGTTGAGTGCACACATTGACAACCGTTCTGTTAGATAGCTGCGTTTTGGATTTAGAAGCAGATATTTCCCTGTGCTTACTGCTGTTTCTTCCATATGCCGGTAATGGGCTGAAAACGCCTGTTTTGGGACTCTGCAGAGAAAGTCTCTGCAGACTGCTGAATCCACACACGGGTTTAACTCTGGAAGTTGAGTGCACACATTGACAACCGTTCTGTTAGATAGCTGCGTTTTGGATTTAGAAGCAGATATTTCCCTGTGCTTACTGCTGTTTCTTCCATATGCCGGTAATGGGCTGAAAACGCCTGTTTTGGGACTCTGCAGAGAAAGTCTCTGCAGACTGCTGAATCCACACACGGGTTTAACTCTGGAAGTTGAGTGCACACATTGACAACCGTTCTGTTAGATAGCTGCGTTTTGGATTTAGAAGCAGATATTTCCCTGTGCTTACTGCTGTTTCTTCCATATGCCGGTAATGGGCTGAAAACGCCTGTTTTGGGACTCTGCAGAGAAAGTCTCTGCAGACTGCTGAATCCACACACGGGTTTAACTCTGGAAGTTGAGTGCACACATTGACAACCGTTCTGTTAGATAGCTGCGTTTTGGATTTAGAAGCAGATATTTCCCTGTGCTTACTGCTGTTTCTTCCCTATGCCGGTAATGGGCTGAAAACGCCTGTTTTGGGACTCTGCAGAGAAAGTGTTTGCAGACTGCTGAATCTACACACGGGTTTAACTCTGGAAGTTGAGTGCACACATTGACAACCGTTCTGTTAGATAGCTGCGTTTTGGATTTAGAAGCAGATATTTCCCTGTGCTTACTGCTGTTTCTTCCATATGCCGGTAATGGGCTGAAAACGCCTGTTTTGGGACTCTGCAGAGAAAGTCTCTGCAGACTGCTGAATCCACACACGGGTTTAACTCTGGAAGTTGAGTGCACACATTGACAACCGTTCTGTTAGATAGCTGCGTTTTGGATTTAGAAGCAGATATTTCCCTGTGCTTACTGCTGTTTCTTCCATATGCCGGTAATGGGCAGAAAACGCCTGCTTTGGGACTCTGCAGAGAAAGTGTTTGCAGACTTCTGAATCCACACACGGGATTAACTCTGGAAGTTGAGTGCACACATTGACAACCGTTCTGTTAGATAGCTGCGTTTTGGATTTAGAAGCAGATATTTCCCTGTGCTTACTGCTGTTTCTTCCATATGCCGGTAATGGGCTGAAAACGCCTGTTTTGGGACTCTGCAGAGAAAGTCTCTGCAGACTGCTGAATCCACACACGGGTTTAACTCTGGAAGTTGAGTGCACACATTGACAACCGTTCTGTTAGATAGCTGCGTTTGGATTTAGAAGCAGATATTTCCCTGTGCTTACTGCTGTTTCTTCCATATGCCGGTAATGGGCTGAAAACGCCTGTTTTGGGACTCTGCAGAGAAAGTCTCTGCAGACTGCTGAATCCACACACGGGTTTAACTCTGGAAGTTGAGTGCACACATTGACAACCGTTCTGTTAGATAGCTGCGTTTTGGATTTAGAAGCAGATATTTCCCTGTGCTTACTGCTGTTTCTTCCATATGCCGGTAATGGGCTGAAAACGCCTGTTTTGGGACTCTGCAGAGAAAGTCTCTGCAGACTGCTGAATCCACACACGGGTTTAACTCTGGAAGTTGAGTGCACACATTGACAACCGTTCTGTTAGATAGCTGCGTTTTGGATTTAGAAGCAGATATTTCCCTGTGCTTACTGCTGTTTCTTCCATATGCCGGTAATGGGCTGAAAACGCCTGTTTTGGGACTCTGCAGAGAAAGTCTCTGCAGACTGCTGAATCCACACACGGGTTTAACTCTGGAAGTTGAGTGCACACATTGACAACCGTTCTGTTAGATAGCTGCGTTTTGGATTTAGAAGCAGATATTTCCCTGTGCTTACTGCTGTTTCTTCCATATGCCGGTAATGGGCTGAAAACGCCTGTTTTGGGACTCTGCAGAGAAAGTGTTTGCAGACTGCTGAATCCACACACGGGTTTAACTCTGGAAGTTGAGTGCACACATTGACAACCGTTCTGTTAGATAGCTGCGTTTTGGATTTAGAAGCAGATATTTCCCTGTGCTTACTGCTGTTTCTTCCCTATGCCGGTAATGGGCTGAAAACGCCTGTTTTGGGACTCTGCAGAGATAGTGTTTGCAGGACTGCTGAATCCACACACGGGTTTAACTCTGGAAGTTGAGTGCACACATTGACAACCGTTCTGTTAGATAGCTGCGTTTTGGATTTAGAAGCAGATATTTCCCTGTGCTTACTGCTGTTTCTTCCATATGCCGGTAATGGGCTGAAAACGCCTGTTTTGGGACTCTGCAGAGAAAGTCTCTGCAGACTGCTGAATCCACACACGGGTTTAACTCTGGAAGTTGAGTGCACACATTGACAACCGTTCTGTTAGATAGCTGCGTTTTGGATTTAGAAGCAGATATTTCCCTGTGCTTACTGCTGTTTCTTCCATATGCCGGTAATGGGCAGAAAACGCCTGCTTTGGGACTCTGCAGAGAAAGTGTTTGCAGACTGCTGAATCCACACATGGGTTTAACTCTGGAAGTTGAGTCACACATTGACAACCGTTCTGTTAGATAGCTGCGTTTTGGATTTAGAAGCAGATATTTCCCTGTTCTTACTGCTGTTTCTTCCATATGCCGGTAATGGGCTGAAAACGCCTGTTTTGGGACTCTGCAGAGAAAGTCTCTGCAGACTGCTGAATCCACACACGGGTTTAACTCTGGAAGTTGAGTGCACACATTGACAACCGTTCTGTTAGATAGCTGCGTTTTGGATTTAGAAGCAGATATTTCCCTGTGCTTACTGCTGTTTCTTCCATATGCCGGTAATGGACTGAAAACGGCTGTTTTGGGACTCTGCAGAGAAAGTCTCTGCAGACTGCTGAATCCACACACGGGTTTAACTCTGGAAGTTGAGTGCACACATTGACAACCGTTCTGTTAGATAGCTGCGTTTTGGATTTAGAAGCAGATATTTCCCTGTGCTTACTGCTGTTTCTTCCATATGCCGGTAATGGGCTGAAAACGCCTGTTTTGGGACTCTGCAGAGAAAGTGTTTGCAGACTGCTGAATCCACACACGGGTTTAACTCTGGAAGTTGAGTGCAAACATTGACAACCGTTCTGTTAGATAGCTGCGTTTTGGATTTAGAAGCAGATATTTCCCTGTGCTTACTGCTGTTTCTTCCATATGCCGGTAATGGGCTGAAAACGCCTGTTTTGGGACTCTGCAGAGAAAGTCTCTGCAGACTGCTGAATCCACACACGGGTTTAACTCTGGAAGTTGAGTGCACACATTGACAACCGTTCTGTTAGATAGCTGCATTTTGGATTTAGAAGCAGATATTTCCCTGTGCTTACTGCTGTTTCTTCCATATGCCGGTAATGGGCTGAAAACGCCTGTTTTGGGACTCTGCAGAGAAAGTCTCTGCAGACTGCTGAATCCACACATGGGTTTAACTCTGGAAGTTGAGTGCACACATTGACAACCGTTCTGTTAGATAGCTGCGTTTTGGATTTAGAAGCAGATATTTCCCTGTGCTTACTGCTGTTTCTTCCATATGCCGGTAATGGGCTGAAAACGCCTGTTTTGGGACTCTGCAGAGAAAGTCTCTGCAGACTGCTGAATCCACACACGGATTTAACTCTGGAAGTTGAGTGAACACATTGACAACCGTTCTGTTAGATAGCTGCGTTTTGGATTTAGAAGCAGATATTTCCCTGTGCTTACTGCTGTTTCTTCCATATGCCGGTAATGGGCAGAAAACGCCTGCTTTGGGACTCTGCAGAGAAAGTGTTTGCAGACTTCTGAATCCACACACGGGATTAACTCTGGAAGTTGAGTGCACACATTGACAACCGTTCTGTTAGATAGCTGCGTTTTGGATTTAGAAGCAGATATTTCCCTGTGCTTACTGCTGTTTCTTCCATATGCCGGTAATGGGCTGAAAACGCCTGTTTTGGGACTCTGCAGAGAAAGTCTCTGCAGACTGCTGAATCCACACACGGGTTTAACTCTGGAAGTTGAGTGCACACATTGACAACCGTTCTGTTAGATAGCTGCGTTTGGATTTAGAAGCAGATATTTCCCTGTGCTTACTGCTGTTTCTTCCATATGCCGGTAATGGGCTGAAAACGCCTGTTTTGGGACTCTGCAGAGAAAGTCTCTGCAGACTGCTGAATCCACACACGGGTTTAACTCTGGAAGTTGAGTGCACACATTGACAACCGTTCTGTTAGATAGCTGCGTTTTGGATTTAGAAGCAGATATTTCCCTGTGCTTACTGCTGTTTCTTCCATATGCCGGTAATGGGCTGAAAACGCCTGTTTTGGGACTCTGCAGAGAAAGTCTCTGCAGACTGCTGAATCCACACACGGGTTTAACTCTGGAAGTTGAGTGCACACATTGACAACCGTTCTGTTAGATAGCTGCGTTTTGGATTTAGAAGCAGATATTTCCCTGTGCTTACTGCTGTTTCTTCCATATGCCGGTAATGGGCTGAAAACGCCTGTTTTGGGACTCTGCAGAGAAAGTCTCTGCAGACTGCTGAATCCACACACGGGTTTAACTCTGGAAGTTGAGTGCACACATTGACAACCGTTCTGTTAGATAGCTGCGTTTTGGATTTAGAAGCAGATATTTCCCTGTGCTTACTGCTGTTTCTTCCATATGCCGGTAATGGGCTGAAAACGCCTGTTTTGGGACTCTGCAGAGAAAGTGTTTGCAGACTGCTGAATCCACACACGGGTTTAACTCTGGAAGTTGAGTGCACACATTGACAACCGTTCTGTTAGATAGCTGCGTTTTGGATTTAGAAGCAGATATTTCCCTGTGCTTACTGCTGTTTCTTCCCTATGCCGGTAATGGGCTGAAAACGCCTGTTTTGGGACTCTGCAGAGATAGTGTTTGCAGACTGCTGAATCCACACACGGGTTTAACTCTGGAAGTTGAGTGCACACATTGACAACCGTTCTGTTAGATAGCTGCGTTTTGGATTTAGAAGCAGATATTTCCCTGTGCTTACTGCTGTTTCTTCCATATGCCGGTAATGGGCTGAAAACGCCTGTTTTGGGACTCTGCAGAGAAAGTCTCTGCAGACTGCTGAATCCACACACGGGTTTAACTCTGGAAGTTGAGTGCACACATTGACAACCGTTCTGTTAGATAGCTGCGTTTTGGATTTAGAAGCAGATATTTCCCTGTGCTTACTGCTGTTTCTTCCATATGCCGGTAATGGGCAGAAAACGCCTGCTTTGGGACTCTGCAGAGAAAGTGTTTGCAGACTGCTGAATCCACACATGGGTTTAACTCTGGAAGTTGAGTGCACACATTGACAACCGTTCTGTTAGATAGCTGCGTTTTGGATTTAGAAGCAGATATTTCCCTGTTCTTACTGCTGTTTCTTCCATATGCCGGTAATGGGCTGAAAACGCCTGTTTTGGGACTCTGCAGAGAAAGTCTCTGCAGACTGCTGAATCCACACACGGGTTTTAACTCTGGAAGTTGAGTGCACACATTGACAACCGTTCTGTTAGATAGCTGCGTTTTGGATTTAGAAGCAGATATTTCCCTGTGCTTACTGCTGTTTCTTCCATATGCCGGTAATGGACTGAAAACGGCTGTTTTGGGACTCTGCAGAGAAAGTCTCTGCAGACTGCTGAATCCACACACGGGTTTAACTCTGGAAGTTGAGTGCACACATTGACAACCGTTCTGTTAGATAGCTGCGTTTTGGATTTAGAAGCAGATATTTCCCTGTGCTTACTGCTGTTTCTTCCATATGCCGGTAATGGGCTGAAAACGCCTGTTTTGGGACTCTGCAGAGAAAGTGTTTGCAGACTGCTGAATCCACACACGGGTTTAACTCTGGAAGTTGAGTGCAAACATTGACAACCGTTCTGTTAGATAGCTGCGTTTTGGATTTAGAAGCAGATATTTCCCTGTGCTTACTGCTGTTTCTTCCATATGCCGGTAATGGGCTGAAAACGCCTGTTTTGGGACTCTGCAGAGAAAGTCTCTGCAGACTGCTGAATCCACACACGGGTTTAACTCTGGAAGTTGAGTGCACACATTGACAACCGTTCTGTTAGATAGCTGCATTTTGGATTTAGAAGCAGATATTTCCCTGTGCTTACTGCTGTTTCTTCCATATGCCGGTAATGGGCTGAAAACGCCTGTTTTGGGACTCTGCAGAGAAAGTCTCTGCAGACTGCTGAATCCACACATGGGTTTAACTCTGGAAGTTGAGTGCACACATTGACAACCGTTCTGTTAGATAGCTGCGTTTTGGATTTAGAAGCAGATATTTCCCTGTGCTTACTGCTGTTTCTTCCATATGCCGGTAATGGGCTGAAAACGCCTGTTTTGGGACTCTGCAGAGAAAGTCTCTGCAGACTGCTGAATCCACACACGGATTTAACTCTGGAAGTTGAGTGAACACATTGACAACCGTTCTGTTAGATAGCTGCGTTATGAATTTAGAAGCAGATATTTCCCTGTGCTTACTGCTGTTTCTTCCATATGCCGGTAATGGGCTGAAAACGCCTGTTTTGGGACTCTGCAGAGAAAGTCTCTGCAGACTGCCGAATCCACACACGGGTTTAACTCTGGAAGTTGAGTGCACACATTGACAACCGTTCTGTTAGATAGCTGCGTTGTGGATTTAGAAGCAGATATTTCCCTGTGCTTACTGCTGTTTCTTCCATATGCCGGTAATGGGCTGAAAACGCCTGTTTTGGGACTCTGCAGAGAAAGTCTCTGCAGACTGCTGAATCCACACACGGGTTTAACTCTGGAAGTTGAGTGCACACATTGACAACCGTTCTGTTAGATAGCTGCGTTTTGGATTTAGAAGCAGATATTTCCCTGTGCTTACTGCTGTTTCTTCCATATGCCGGTAATGGGCAGAAAACGCCTGCTTTGGGACTCTGCAGAGAAAGTGTTTGCAGACTTCTGAATCCACACACGGGATTAACTCTGGAAGTTGAGTGCACACATTGACAACCGTTCTGTTAGATAGCTGCGTTTTGGATTTAGAAGCAGATATTTCCCTGTGCTTACTGCTGTTTCTTCCATATGCCGGTAATGGGCTGAAAACGCCTGTTTTGGGACTCTGCAGAGAAAGTCTCTGCAGACTGCTGAATCCACACACGGGTTTAACTCTGGAAGTTGAGTGCACACATTGACAACCGTTCTGTTAGATAGCTGCGTTTGGATTTAGAAGCAGATATTTCCCTGTGCTTACTGCTGTTTCTTCCATATGCCGGTAATGGGCTGAAAACGCCTGTTTTGGGACTCTGCAGAGAAAGTCTCTGCAGACTGCTGAATCCACACACGGGTTTAACTCTGGAAGTTGAGTGCACACATTGACAACCGTTCTGTTAGATAGCTGCGTTTTGGATTTAGAAGCAGATATTTCCCTGTGCTTACTGCTGTTTCTTCCATATGCCGGTAATGGGCTGAAAACGCCTGTTTTGGGACTCTGCAGAGAAAGTCTCTGCAGACTGCTGAATCCACACACGGGTTTAACTCTGGAAGTTGAGTGCACACATTGACAACCGTTCTGTTAGATAGCTGCGTTTTGGATTTAGAAGCAGATATTTCCCTGTGCTTACTGCTGTTTCTTCCATATGCCGGTAATGGGCTGAAAACGCCTGTTTTGGGACTCTGCAGAGAAAGTCTCTGCAGACTGCTGAATCCACACACGGGTTTAACTCTGGAAGTTGAGTGCACACATTGACAACCGTTCTGTTAGATAGCTGCGTTTTGGATTTAGAAGCAGATATTTCCCTGTGCTTACTGCTGTTTCTTCCATATGCCGGTAATGGGCTGAAAACGCCTGTTTTGGGACTCTGCAGAGAAAGTGTTTGCAGACTGCTGAATCCACACACGGGTTTAACTCTGGAAGTTGAGTGCACACATTGACAACCGTTCTGTTAGATAGCTGCGTTTTGGATTTAGAAGCAGATATTTCCCTGTGCTTACTGCTGTTTCTTCCCTATGCCGGTAATGGGCTGAAAACGCCTGTTTTGGGACTCTGCAGAGATAGTGTTTGCAGACTGCTGAATCCACACACGGGTTTAACTCTGGAAGTTGAGTGCACACATTGACAACCGTTCTGTTAGATAGCTGCGTTTTGGATTTAGAAGCAGATATTTCCCTGTGCTTACTGCTGTTTCTTCCATATGCCGGTAATGGGCTGAAAACGCCTGTTTTGGGACTCTGCAGAGAAAGTCTCTGCAGACTGCTGAATCCACACACGGGTTTAACTCTGGAAGTTGAGTGCACACATTGACAACCGTTCTGTTAGATAGCTGCGTTTTGGATTTAGAAGCAGATATTTCCCTGTGCTTACTGCTGTTTCTTCCATATGCCGGTAATGGGCAGAAAACGCCTGCTTTGGGACTCTGCAGAGAAAGTGTTTGCAGACTGCTGAATCCACACATGGGTTTAACTCTGGAAGTTGAGTGCACACATTGACAACCGTTCTGTTAGATAGCTGCGTTTTGGATTTAGAAGCAGATATTTCCCTGTTCTTACTGCTGTTTCTTCCATATGCCGGTAATGGGCTGAAAACGCCTGTTTTGGGACTCTGCAGAGAAAGTCTCTGCAGACTGCTGAATCCACACACGGGTTTAACTCTGGAAGTTGAGTGCACACATTGACAACCGTTCTGTTAGATAGCTGCGTTTTGGATTTAGAAGCAGATATTTCCCTGTGCTTACTGCTGTTTCTTCCATATGCCGGTAATGGACTGAAAACGGCTGTTTTGGGACTCTGCAGAGAAAGTCTCTGCAGACTGCTGAATCCACACACGGGTTTAACTCTGGAAGTTGAGTGCACACATTGACAACCGTTCTGTTAGATAGCTGCGTTTTGGATTTAGAAGCAGATATTTCCCTGTGCTTACTGCTGTTTCTTCCATATGCCGGTAATGGGCTGAAAACGCCTGTTTTGGGACTCTGCAGAGAAAGTGTTTGCAGACTGCTGAATCCACACACGGGTTTAACTCTGGAAGTTGAGTGCAAACATTGACAACCGTTCTGTTAGATAGCTGCGTTTTGGATTTAGAAGCAGATATTTCCCTGTGCTTACTGCTGTTTCTTCCATATGCCGGTAATGGGCTGAAAACGCCTGTTTTGGGACTCTGCAGAGAAAGTCTCTGCAGACTGCTGAATCCACACACGGGTTTAACTCTGGAAGTTGAGTGCACACATTGACAACCGTTCTGTTAGATAGCTGCATTTTGGATTTAGAAGCAGATATTTCCCTGTGCTTACTGCTGTTTCTTCCATATGCCGGTAATGGGCTGAAAACGCCTGTTTTGGGACTCTGCAGAGAAAGTCTCTGCAGACTGCTGAATCCACACATGGGTTTAACTCTGGAAGTTGAGTGCACACATTGACAACCGTTCTGTTAGATAGCTGCGTTTTGGATTTAGAAGCAGATATTTCCCTGTGCTTACTGCTGTTTCTTCCATATGCCGGTAATGGGCTGAAAACGCCTGTTTTGGGACTCTGCAGAGAAAGTCTCTGCAGACTGCTGAATCCACACACGGATTTAACTCTGGAAGTTGAGTGAACACATTGACAACCGTTCTGTTAGATAGCTGCGTTTTGGATTTAGAAGCAGATATTTCCCTGTGCTTACTGCTGTTTCTTCCATATGCCGGTAATGGGCAGAAAACGCCTGCTTTGGGACTCTGCAGAGAAAGTGTTTGCAGACTTCTGAATCCACACACGGGATTAACTCTGGAAGTTGAGTGCACACATTGACAACCGTTCTGTTAGATAGCTGCGTTTTGGATTTAGAAGCAGATATTTCCCTGTGCTTACTGCTGTTTCTTCCATATGCCGGTAATGGGCTGAAAACGCCTGTTTTGGGACTCTGCAGAGAAAGTCTCTGCAGACTGCTGAATCCACACACGGGTTTAACTCTGGAAGTTGAGTGCACACATTGACAACCGTTCTGTTAGATAGCTGCGTTTGGATTTAGAAGCAGATATTTCCCTGTGCTTACTGCTGTTTCTTCCATATGCCGGTAATGGGCTGAAAACGCCTGTTTTGGGACTCTGCAGAGAAAGTCTCTGCAGACTGCTGAATCCACACACGGGTTTAACTCTGGAAGTTGAGTGCACACATTGACAACCGTTCTGTTAGATAGCTGCGTTTTGGATTTAGAAGCAGATATTTCCCTGTGCTTACTGCTGTTTCTTCCATATGCCGGTAATGGGCTGAAAACGCCTGTTTTGGGACTCTGCAGAGAAAGTCTCTGCAGACTGCTGAATCCACACACGGGTTTAACTCTGGAAGTTGAGTGCACACATTGACAACCGTTCTGTTAGATAGCTGCGTTTTGGATTTAGAAGCAGATATTTCCCTGTGCTTACTGCTGTTTCTTCCATATGCCGGTAATGGGCTGAAAACGCCTGTTTTGGGACTCTGCAGAGAAAGTCTCTGCAGACTGCTGAATCCACACACGGGTTTAACTCTGGAAGTTGAGTGCACACATTGACAACCGTTCTGTTAGATAGCTGCGTTTTGGATTTAGAAGCAGATATTTCCCTGTGCTTACTGCTGTTTCTTCCATATGCCGGTAATGGGCTGAAAACGCCTGTTTTGGGACTCTGCAGAGAAAGTGTTTGCAGACTGCTGAATCCACACACGGGTTTAACTCTGGAAGTTGAGTGCACACATTGACAACCGTTCTGTTAGATAGCTGCGTTTTGGATTTAGAAGCAGATATTTCCCTGTGCTTACTGCTGTTTCTTCCCTATGCCGGTAATGGGCTGAAAACGCCTGTTTTGGGACTCTGCAGAGATAGTGTTTGCAGACTGCTGAATCCACACACGGGTTTAACTCTGGAAGTTGAGTGCACACATTGACAACCGTTCTGTTAGATAGCTGCGTTTTGGATTTAGAAGCAGATATTTCCCTGTGCTTACTGCTGTTTCTTCCATATGCCGGTAATGGGCTGAAAACGCCTGTTTTGGGACTCTGCAGAGAAAGTCTCTGCAGACTGCTGAATCCACACACGGGTTTAACTCTGGAAGTTGAGTGCACACATTGACAACCGTTCTGTTAGATAGCTGCGTTTTGGATTTAGAAGCAGATATTTCCCTGTGCTTACTGCTGTTTCTTCCATATGCCGGTAATGGGCAGAAAACGCCTGCTTTGGGACTCTGCAGAGAAAGTGTTTGCAGACTGCTGAATCCACACATGGGTTTAACTCTGGAAGTTGAGTGCACACATTGACAACCGTTCTGTTAGATAGCTGCGTTTTGGATTTAGAAGCAGATATTTCCCTGTTCTTACTGCTGTTTCTTCCATATGCCGGTAATGGGCTGAAAACGCCTGTTTTGGGACTCTGCAGAGAAAGTCTCTGCAGACTGCTGAATCCACACACGGGTTTAACTCTGGAAGTTGAGTGCACACATTGACAACCGTTCTGTTAGATAGCTGCGTTTTGGATTTAGAAGCAGATATTTCCCTGTGCTTACTGCTGTTTCTTCCATATGCCGGTAATGGACTGAAAACGGCTGTTTTGGGACTCTGCAGAGAAAGTCTCTGCAGACTGCTGAATCCACACACGGGTTTAACTCTGGAAGTTGAGTGCACACATTGACAACCGTTCTGTTAGATAGCTGCGTTTTGGATTTAGAAGCAGATATTTCCCTGTGCTTACTGCTGTTTCTTCCATATGCCGGTAATGGGCTGAAAACGCCTGTTTTGGGACTCTGCAGAGAAAGTGTTTGCAGACTGCTGAATCCACACACGGGTTTAACTCTGGAAGTTGAGTGCAAACATTGACAACCGTTCTGTTAGATAGCTGCGTTTTGGATTTAGAAGCAGATATTTCCCTGTGCTTACTGCTGTTTCTTCCATATGCCGGTAATGGGCTGAAAACGCCTGTTTTGGGACTCTGCAGAGAAAGTCTCTGCAGACTGCTGAATCCACACACGGGTTTAACTCTGGAAGTTGAGTGCACACATTGACAACCGTTCTGTTAGATAGCTGCATTTTGGATTTAGAAGCAGATATTTCCCTGTGCTTACTGCTGTTTCTTCCATATGCCGGTAATGGGCTGAAAACGCCTGTTTTGGGACTCTGCAGAGAAAGTCTCTGCAGACTGCTGAATCCACACATGGGTTTAACTCTGGAAGTTGAGTGCACACATTGACAACCGTTCTGTTAGATAGCTGCGTTTTGGATTTAGAAGCAGATATTTCCCTGTGCTTACTGCTGTTTCTTCCATATGCCGGTAATGGGCTGAAAACGCCTGTTTTGGGACTCTGCAGAGAAAGTCTCTGCAGACTGCTGAATCCACACACGGATTTAACTCTGGAAGTTGAGTGAACACATTGACAACCGTTCTGTTAGATAGCTGCGTTATGAATTTAGAAGCAGATATTTCCCTGTGCTTACTGCTGTTTCTTCCATATGCCGGTAATGGGCTGAAAACGCCTGTTTTGGGACTCTGCAGAGAAAGTCTCTGCAGACTGCCGAATCCACACACGGGTTTAACTCTGGAAGTTGAGTGCACACATTGACAACCGTTCTGTTAGATAGCTGCGTTGTGGATTTAGAAGCAGATATTTCCCTGTGCTTACTGCTGTTTCTTCCATATGCCGGTAATGGGCTGAAAACGCCTGTTTTGGGACTCTGCAGAGAAAGTCTCTGCAGACTGCTGAATCCACACACGGGTTTAACTCTGGATGTTGAGTGCACACATTGACAACCGTTCTGTTAGATAGCTGCGTTTTGGATTTAGAAGCAGATATTTCCCTGTGCTTACTGCTGTTTCTTCCATATGCCGGTAATGGGCTGAAAACGCCTGTTTTGGGACTCTGCAGAGAAAGTGTTTGCAGACTGCTGAATCCACACACGGGTTTAACTCTGGAAGTTGAGTGCACACATTGACAACCGTTCTGTTAGATAGCTGCGTTTTGGATTTAGAAGCAGATATTTCCCTGTGCTTACTGCTGTTTCTTCCATATGCCGGTAATGGGCTGAAAACGCCTGTTTTGGGACTCTGCAGAGAAAGTGTTTGCAGACTGCTGAATCCACACACGGGTTTAACTCTGGAAGTTGAGTGCACACATTGACAACCGTTCTGTTAGATAGCTGCGTTTTGGATTTAGAAGCAGATATTTCCCTGTGCTTACTGCTGTTTCTTCCATATGCCGGTAATGGGCTGAAAACGCCTGTTTTGGGACTCTGCAGAGAAAGTCTCTGCAGACTGCTGAATCCACACACGGGTTTAACTCTGGAAGTTGAGTGCACACATTGACAACCGTTCTGTTAGATAGCTGCGTTTTGGATTTAGAAGCAGATATTTCCCTGTGCTTACTGCTGTTTCTTCCATATGCCGGTAATGGGCTGAAAACGCCTGTTTTGGGACTCTGCAGAGAAAGTCTCTGCAGACTGCTGAATCCACACACGGGTTTAACTCTGGAAGTTGAGTGCACACATTGACAACCGTTCTGTTAGATAGCTGCGTTTTGGATTTAGAAGCAGATATTTCCCTGTGCTTACTGCTGTTTCTTCCATATGCCGGTAATGGGCTGAAAACGCCTGTTTTGGGACTCTGCAGAGAAAGTCTCTGCAGACTGCTGAATCCACACACGGGTTTAACTCTGGAAGTTGAGTGCACACATTGACAACCGTTCTGTTAGATAGCTGCGTTTTGGATTTAGAAGCAGATATTTCCCTGTGCTTACTGCTGTTTCTTCCCTATGCCGGTAATGGGCTGAAAACGCCTGTTTTGGGACTCTGCAGAGAAAGTGTTTGCAGACTGCTGAATCTACACACGGGTTTAACTCTGGAAGTTGAGTGCACACATTGACAACCGTTCTGTTAGATAGCTGCGTTTTGGATTTAGAAGCAGATATTTCCCTGTGCTTACTGCTGTTTCTTCCATATGCCGGTAATGGGCTGAAAACGCCTGTTTTGGGACTCTGCAGAGAAAGTCTCTGCAGACTGCTGAATCCACACACGGGTTTAACTCTGGAAGTTGAGTGCACACATTGACAACCGTTCTGTTAGATAGCTGCGTTTTGGATTTAGAAGCAGATATTTCCCTGTGCTTACTGCTGTTTCTTCCATATGCCGGTAATGGGCAGAAAACGCCTGCTTTGGGACTCTGCAGAGAAAGTGTTTGCAGACTTCTGAATCCACACACGGGATTAACTCTGGAAGTTGAGTGCACACATTGACAACCGTTCTGTTAGATAGCTGCGTTTTGGATTTAGAAGCAGATATTTCCCTGTGCTTACTGCTGTTTCTTCCATATGCCGGTAATGGGCTGAAAACGCCTGTTTTGGGACTCTGCAGAGAAAGTCTCTGCAGACTGCTGAATCCACACACGGGTTTAACTCTGGAAGTTGAGTGCACACATTGACAACCGTTCTGTTAGATAGCTGCGTTTGGATTTAGAAGCAGATATTTCCCTGTGCTTACTGCTGTTTCTTCCATATGCCGGTAATGGGCTGAAAACGCCTGTTTTGGGACTCTGCAGAGAAAGTCTCTGCAGACTGCTGAATCCACACACGGGTTTAACTCTGGAAGTTGAGTGCACACATTGACAACCGTTCTGTTAGATAGCTGCGTTTTGGATTTAGAAGCAGATATTTCCCTGTGCTTACTGCTGTTTCTTCCATATGCCGGTAATGGGCTGAAAACGCCTGTTTTGGGACTCTGCAGAGAAAGTCTCTGCAGACTGCTGAATCCACACACGGGTTTAACTCTGGAAGTTGAGTGCACACATTGACAACCGTTCTGTTAGATAGCTGCGTTTTGGATTTAGAAGCAGATATTTCCCTGTGCTTACTGCTGTTTCTTCCATATGCCGGTAATGGGCTGAAAACGCCTGTTTTGGGACTCTGCAGAGAAAGTCTCTGCAGACTGCTGAATCCACACACGGGTTTAACTCTGGATGTTGAGTGCACACATTGACAACCGTTCTGTTAGATAGCTGCGTTTTGGATTTAGAAGCAGATATTTCCCTGTGCTTACTGCTGTTTCTTCCATATGCCGGTAATGGGCTGAAAACGCCTGTTTTGGGACTCTGCAGAGAAAGTCTCTGCAGACTGCTGAATCCACACACGGGTTTAACTCTGGAAGTTGAGTGCACACATTGACAACCGTTCTGTTAGATAGCTGCGTTTAGGATTTAGAAGCCGATATTTCCCTGTGCTTACTGCTGTTTCTTCCATATGCCGGTAATGGGCTGAAAACGCCTGTTTTGGGACTCTGCAGAGAAAGTCTCTGCAGACTGCTGAATCCACACACGGGTTTAACTCTGGAAGTTGAGTGCACACATTGACAACCGTTCTGTTAGATAGCTGCGTTTTGGATTTAGAAGCAGATATTTCCCTGTGCTTACTGCTGTTTCTTCCTTATGCCGGTAATGGGCTGAAAACGCCTGTTTTGGGACTCTGCAGAGAAAGTCTCTGCAGACTGCTGAATCCACACACGGGTTTAACTCTGGAAGTTGAGTGCACACATTGACAACCGTTCTGTTAGATAGCTGCGTTTTGGATTTAGAAGCAGATATTTCCCTGTGCTTACTGCTGTTTCTTCCATATGCCGGTAATGGGCTGAAAACGCCTGTTTTGGGACTCTGCAGAGAAAGTGTTTGCAGACTGCTGAATCCACACACGGGTTTAACTCTGGAAGTTGAGTGCACACATTGACAACCGTTCTGTTAGATAGCTGCGTTTTGGATTTAGAAGCAGATATTTCCCTGTGCTTACTGCTGTTTCTTCCATATGCCGGTAATGGGCTGAAAACGCCTGTTTTGGGACTCTGCAGAGAAAGTCTCTGCAGACTGCTGAATCCACACACGGGTTTAACTCTGGAAGTTGAGTGCACACATTGACAACCGTTCTGTTAGATAGCTGCGTTTTGGATTTAGAAGCAGATATTTCCCTGTGCTTACTGCTGTTTCTTCCATATGCCGGTAATGGGCTGAAAACGCCTGTTTTGGGACTCTGCAGAGAAAGTCTCTGCAGACTGCTGAATCCACACACGGGTTTAACTCTGGAAGTTGAGTGCACACATTGACAACCGTTCTGTTAGATAGCTGCGTTTTGGATTTAGAAGCAGATATTTCCCTGTGCTTACTGCTGTTTCTTCCATATGCCGGTAATGGGCTGAAAACGCCTGTTTTGGGACTCTGCAGAGAAAGTCTCTGCAGACTGCCGAATCCACACACGGGTTTAACTCTGGAAGTTGAGTGCACACATTGACAACCGTTCTGTTAGATAGCTGCGTTTTGGATTTAGAAGCAGATATTTCCCTGTGCTTACTGCTGTTTCTTCCATATGCCGGTAATGGGCTGAAAACGCCTGTTTTGGGACTCTGCAGAGAAAGTCTCTGCAGACTGCTGAATCCACACACGGGTTTAACTCTGGAAGTTGAGTGCACACATTGACAACCGTTCTGTTAGATAGCTGCGTTTTGGATTTAGAAGCAGATATTTCCCTGTGCTTACTGCTGTTTCTTCCATATGCCGGTAATGGGCTGAAAACTCCTGTTTTGGGACTCTGCAGAGAAAGTCTCTGCAGACTGCTGAATCCACACACGGGTTTAACTCTGGAAGTTGAGTGCACACATTGACAACCGTTCTGTTAGATAGCTGCGTTTTGGATTTAGAAGCAGATATTTCCCTGTGCTTACTGCTGTTTCTTCCATATGCCGGTAATGGGCTGAAAACGCCTGTTTTGGGACTCTGCAGAGAAAGTCTCTGCAGACTGCTGAATCCACACACGGGTTTAACTCTGGAAGTTGAGTGCACACATTGACAACCGTTCTGTTAGATAGCTGCGTTTTGGATTTAGAAGCAGATATTTCCCTGTGCTTACTGCTGTTTCTTCCATATGCCGGTAATGGGCTGAAAACGCCTGTTTTGGGACTCTGCAGAGAAAGTCTCTGCAGACTGCTGAATCCACACACGCGTTTAACTCTGGAAGTTGAGTGCACACATTGACAACCGTTCTGTTAGATAGCTGCGTTTTGGATTTAGAAGCAGATATTTCCCTGTGCTTACTGCTGTTTCTTCCATATGCCGGTAATGGGCTGAAAACGCCTGTTTTGGGACTCTGCAGAGAAAGTGTTTGCAGACTGCTGAATCCACACACGGGTTTAACTCTGGAAGTTGAGTGCACACATTGACAACCGTTCTGTTAGATAGCTGCGTTTTGGATTTAGAAGCAGATATTTCCCTGTGCTTACTGCTGTTTCTTCCATATGCCGGTAATGGGCTGAAAACGCCTGTTTTGGGACTCTGCAGAGAAAGTCTCTGCAGACTGCTGAATCCACACACGGGTTTAACTCTGGAAGTTGAGTGCACACATTGACAACCGTTCTGTTAGATAGCTGCGTTTTGGATTTAGAAGCAGATATTTCCCTGTGCTTACTGCTGTTTCTTCCATATGCCGGTAATGGGCTGAAAACGCCTGTTTTGGGACTCTGCAGAGAAAGTCTCTGCAGACTGCTGAATCCACACACGGGTTTAACTCTGGAAGTTGAGTGCACACATTGACAACCGTTCTGTTAGATAGCTGCGTTTTGGATTTAGAAGCAGATATTTCCCTGTGCTTACTGCTGTTTCTTCCATATGCCGGTAATGGGCTGAAAACGCCTGTTTTGGGACTCTGCAGAGAAAGTCTCTGCAGACTGCTGAATCCACACACGGGTTTAACTCTGGAAGTTGAGTGCACACATTGACAACCGTTCTGTTAGATAGCTGCGTTTTGGATTTAGAAGCAGATATTTCCCTGTGCTTACTGCTGTTTCTTCCATATGCCGGTAATGGGCTGAAAACGCCTGTTTTGGGACTCTGCAGAGAAAGTCTCTGCAGACTGCTGAATCCACACACGGGTTTAACTCTGGAAGTTGAGTGCACACATTGACAACCGTTCTGTTAGATAGCTGCGTTTTGGATTTAGAAGCAGATATTTCCCTGTGCTTACTGCTGTTTCTTCCATATGCCGGTAATGGGCTGAAAACTCCTGTTTTGGGACTCTGCAGAGAAAGTCTCTGCAGACTGCTGAATCCACACACGGGTTTAACTCTGGAAGTTGAGTGCACACATTGACAACCGTTCTGTTAGATAGCTGCGTTTTGGATTTAGAAGCAGATATTTCCCTGTGCTTACTGCTGTTTCTTCCATATGCCGGTAATGGGCTGAAAACGCCTGTTTTGGGACTCTGCAGAGAAAGTCTCTGCAGACTGCTGAATCCACACACGGGTTTAACTCTGGAAGTTGAGTGCACACATTGACAACCGTTCTGTTAGATAGCTGCGTTTAGGATTTAGAAGCCGATATTTCCCTGTGCTTACTGCTGTTTCTTCCATATGCCGGTAATGGGCTGAAAACGCCTGTTTTGGGACTCTGCAGAGAAAGTCTCTGCAGACTGCCGAATCCACACACGGGTTTAACTCTGGAAGTTGAGTGCACACATTGACAACCGTTCTGTTAGATAGCTGCGTTTTGGATTTAGAAGCAGATATTTCCCTGTGCTTACTGCTGTTTCTTCCATATGCCGGTAATGGGCTGAAAACGCCTGTTTTGGGACTCTGCAGAGAAAGTCTCTGCAGACTGCTGAATCCACACACGGATTTAACTCTGGAAGTTGAGTGCACACATTGACAACCGTTCTGTTAGATAGCTGCGTTTTCGATTTAGAAGCAGATATTTCCCTGTGCTTACTGCTGTTTCTTCCATATGCCGGTAATGGGCTGAAAACGCCTGTTTTGGGACTCTGCAGAGAAAGTCTCTGCAGACTGCCGAATCCACACACGGGTTTAACTCTGGAAGTTGAGTGCACACATTGACAACCGTTCTGTTAGATAGCTGCGTTTTGGATTTAGAAGCAGATATTTCCCTGTGCTTACTGCTGTTTCTTCCATATGCCGGTAATGGGCTGAAAACGCCTGTTTTGGGACTCTTCAGAGAAAGTGTTTGCAGACTGCTGAATCCACACACGGGTTTAACTCTGGAAGTTGAGTGCACACATTGACAACCGTTCTGTTAGATAGCTGCGTTTTGGATTTAGAAGCAGATATTTCCCTGTGCTTACTGCTGTTTCTTCCATATGCCGGTAATGGGCTGAAAACGCCTGTTTTGGGACTCTGCAGAGAAAGTCTCTGCAGACTGCCGAATCCACACACGGGTTTAACTCTGGAAGTTGAGTGCACACATTGACAACCGTTCTGTTAGATAGCTGCGTTTTGGATTTAGAAGCAGATATTTCCCTGTGCTTACTGCTGTTTCTTCCATATGCCGGTAATGGGCTGAAAACGCCTGTTTTGGGACTCTGCAGAGAAAGTGTATGCAGACTGCTGAATCCACACACGGGTTTAACTCTGGAATTTCAGTGCACACATTGACAACCGTTCTGTTAGATAGCTGCGTTTTGGATTTAGAAGCAGATATTTCCCTGTGCTTACTGCTGTTTCTTCCATATGCCGGTAATGGGCTGAAAACGCCTGTTTTGGGACTCTGCAGAGAAAGTGTTTGCAGACTGCTGAATCCACACACGGGTTTAACTCTGGAAGTTGAGTGCACACATTGACAACCGTTCTGTTAGATAGCTGCGTTTTGGATTTAGAAGCAGATATTTCCCTGTGCTTACTGCTGTTTCTTCCATATGCCGGTAATGGGCTGAAAACGCCTGTTTTGGGACTCTGCAGAGAAAGTGTTTGCAGACTGCTGAATCCACACACGGGTTTAACTCTGGAAGTTGAGTGCACACATTGACAACCGTTCTGTTAGATAGCTGCGTTTTGGATTTAGAAGCAGATATTTCCCTGTGCTTACTGCTGTTTCTTCCATATGCCGGTAATGGACTGAAAACGCCTGTTTTGGGACTCTGCAGAGAAAGTCTCTGCAGACTGCTGAATCCACACACGGGTTTAACTCTGGAAGTTGAGTGCACACATTGACAACCGTTCTGTTAGATAGCTGCGTTTTGGATTTAGAAGCAGATATTTCCCTGTGCTTACTGCTGTTTCTTCCATATGCCGGTAATGGGCTGAAAACGCCTGTTTTGGGACTCTGCAGAGAAAGTCTCTGCAGACTGCTGAATCCACACACGGGTTTAACTCTGGAAGTTGAGTGCACACATTGACAACCGTTCTGTTAGATAGCTGCGTTTTGGATTTAGAAGCAGATATTTCCCTGTGCTTACTGCTGTTTCTTCTATATGCCGGTAATGGGCTGAAAACGCCTGTTTTGGGACTCTGCAGAGAAAGTCTCTGCAGACTGCTGAATCCACACACGGGTTTAACTCTGGAAGTTGAGTGCACACATTGACAACCGTTCTGTTAGATAGCTGCGTTTTGGATTTAGAAGCAGATATTTCCCTGTGCTTACTGCTGTTTCTTCCATATGCCGGTAATGGGCTGAAAACGCCTGTTTTGGGACTCTGCAGAGAAAGTGTTTGCAGACTGCTGAATCCACACACGGGTTTAACTCTGGAAGTTGAGTGCACACATTGACAATCGTTCTGTTAGATAGCTGCGTTTTGGATTTAGAAGCAGATATTTCCCTGTGCTTACTGCTGTTTCTTCCCTATGCCGGTAAAGGACTGAAAACGCCTGTTTTGGGACTCTGCAGAGAAAGTGTTGGCAGACTGCTGAATCCACACACGGGTTTAACTCTGGAAGTTGAGTGCACACATTGACAACCGTTCTGTTAGATAGCTGCGTTTTGGATTTAGAAGCAGATATTTCCCTGTGCTTACTGCTGTTTCTTCCATATGCCGGTAATGGGCTGAAAACGCCTGTTTTGGAACTCTGCAGAGAAAGTCTCTGCAGACTGCTGAATCCACACACGGGTTTAACTCTGGAAGTTGAGTGCACACATTGACAACCGTTCTGTTAGATAGCTGCGTTTAGGATTTAGAAGCCGATATTTCCCTGTGCTTACTGCTGTTTCTTCCATATGCCGGTAATGGGCTGAAAACGCCTGTTTTGGGACTCTGCAGAGAAAGTCTCTGCAGACTGCCAAATCCACACACGGGTTTAACTCTGGAAGTTGAGTGCACACATTGACAACCGTTCTGTTAGATAGCTGCGTTTTGGATTTAGAAGCAGATATTTCCCTGTGCTTACTGCTGTTTCTTCCATATGCCGGTAATGGGCTGAAAACGCCTGTTTTGGGACTCTGCAGAGAAAGTGTTTGCAGACTGCTGAATCCACACACGGGTTTAACTCTGGAAGTTGAGTGCACACATTGACAACCGTTCTGTTAGATAGCTGCGTTTTGGATTTAGAAGCAGATATTTCCCTGTGCTTACTGCTGTTTCTTCCATATGCCGGTAATGGGCTGAAAACGCCTGTTTTGGGACTCTGCAGAGAAAGTGTTTGCAGACTGCTGAATCCACACACGGGTTTAACTCTGGAAGTTGAGTGCACACATTGACAACCGTTCTGTTAGATAGCTGCGTTTTGGATTTAGAAGCAGATATTTCCCTGTGCTTACTGCTGTTTCTTCCATATGCCGGTAATGGGCTGAAAACGCCTGTTTTGGGACTCTGCAGAGAAAGTCTCTGCAGACTGCCGAATCCACACACGGGTTTAACTCTGGAAGTTGAGTGCACACATTGACAACCGTTCTGTTAGATAGCTGCGTTTTGGATTTAGAAGCAGATATTTCCCTGTGCTTACTGCTGTTTCTTCCATATGCCGGTAATAGGCTGAAAACGCCTGTTTTGGGACTCTGCAGAGAAAGTGTTTGCAGACTGCTGAATCCACACACGGGTTTAACTCTGGAATTTCAGTGCACACATTGACAACCGTTCTGTTAGATAGCTGCGTTTTGGATTTAGAAGCAGATATTTCCCTGTGCTTACTGCTGTTTCTTCCATATGCCGGTAATGGGCTGAAAACGCCTGTTTTGGGACTCTGCAGAGAAAGTGTTTGCAGACTGCTGAATCCACACACGGGTTTAACTCTGGAAGTTGAGTGCACACATTGACAACCGTTCTGTTAGATAGCTGCGTTTTGGATTTAGAAGCAGATATTTCCCTGTGCTTACTGCTGTTTCTTCCATATGCCGGTAATGGGCTGAAAACGCCTGTTTTGGGACTCTGCAGAGAAAGTGTTTGCAGACTGCTGAATCCACACACGGGTTTAACTCTGGAAGTTGAGTGCACACATTGACAACCGTTCTGTTAGATAGCTGCGTTTTGGATTTAGAAGCAGATATTTCCCTGTGCTTACTGCTGTTTCTTCCATATGCCGGTAATGGGCTGAAAACGCCTGTTTTGGGACTCTGCAGAGAAAGTCTCTGCAGACTGCTGAATCCACACACGGGTTTAACTCTGGAAGTTGAGTGCACACATTGACAACCGTTCTGTTAGATAGCTGCGTTTTGGATTTAGAAGCAGATATTTCCCTGTGCTTACTGCTGTTTCTTCCATATGCCGGTAATGGGCTGAAAACGCCTGTTTTGGGACTCTGCAGAGAAAGTCTCTGCAGACTGCTGAATCCACACACGGGTTTAACTCTGGAAGTTGAGTGCACACATTGACAACCGTTCTGTTAGATAGCTGCGTTTTGGATTTAGAAGCAGATATTTCCCTGTGCTTACTGCTGTTTCTTCTATATGCCGGTAATGGGCTGAAAACGCCTGTTTTGGGACTCTGCAGAGAAAGTCTCTGCAGACTGCTGAATCCACACACGGGTTTAACTCTGGAAGTTGAGTGCACACATTGACAACCGTTCTGTTAGATAGCTGCGTTTTGGATTTAGAAGCAGATATTTCCCTGTGCTTACTGCTGTTTCTTCCATATGCCGGTAATGGGCTGAAAACGCCTGTTTTGGGACTCTGCAGAGAAAGTGTTTGCAGACTGCTGAATCCACACACGGGTTTAACTCTGGAAGTTGAGTGCACACATTGACAATCGTTCTGTTAGATAGCTGCGTTTTGGATTTAGAAGCAGATATTTCCCTGTGCTTACTGCTGTTTCTTCCCTATGCCGGTAAAGGACTGAAAACGCCTGTTTTGGGACTCTGCAGAGAAAGTGTTGGCAGACTGCTGAATCCACACACGGGTTTAACTCTGGAAGTTGAGTGCACACATTGACAACCGTTCTGTTAGATAGCTGCGTTTTGGATTTAGAAGCAGATATTTCCCTGTGCTTACTGCTGTTTCTTCCATATGCCGGTAATGGGCTGAAAACGCCTGTTTTGGAACTCTGCAGAGAAAGTCTCTGCAGACTGCTGAATCCACACACGGGTTTAACTCTGGAAGTTGAGTGCACACATTGACAACCGTTCTGTTAGATAGCTGCGTTTAGGATTTAGAAGCCGATATTTCCCTGTGCTTACTGCTGTTTCTTCCATATGCCGGTAATGGGCTGAAAACGCCTGTTTTGGGACTCTGCAGAGAAAGTCTCTGCAGACTGCCAAATCCACACACGGGTTTAACTCTGGAAGTTGAGTGCACACATTGACAACCGTTCTGTTAGATAGCTGCGTTTTGGATTTAGAAGCAGATATTTCCCTGTGCTTACTGCTGTTTCTTCCATATGCCGGTAATGGGCTGAAAACGCCTGTTTTGGGACTCTGCAGAGAAAGTGTTTGCAGACTGCTGAATCCACACACGGGTTTAACTCTGGAAGTTGAGTGCACACATTGACAACCGTTCTGTTAGATAGCTGCGTTTTGGATTTAGAAGCAGATATTTCCCTGTGCTTACTGCTGTTTCTTCCATATGCCGGTAATGGGCTGAAAACGCCTGTTTTGGGACTCTGCAGAGAAAGTGTTTGCAGACTGCTGAATCCACACACGGGTTTAACTCTGGAAGTTGAGTGCACACATTGACAACCGTTCTGTTAGATAGCTGCGTTTTGGATTTAGAAGCAGATATTTCCCTGTGCTTACTGCTGTTTCTTCCCTATGCCGGTAATGGACTGAAAACGCCTGTTTTAGGACTCTGCAGAGAAAGTGTTGGCAGACTGCTGAATCCACACACGGGTTTAACTCTGGAAGTTGAGTGCACACATTGACAACCGTTCTGTTAGACAGCTGCGTTTTGGATTTAGAAGCAGATATTTCCCTGTGCTTACTGCTGTTTCTTCCATATGCCGGTAATGGGCTGAAAATGCCTGTTTTGGGACTCTGCAGAGAAAGTCTCTGCAGACTGCTGAATCCACACACGGGTTTAACTCTGGAAGTTGAGTGCACACATTGACAACCGTTCTGTTAGATAGCTGCGTTTTGGATTTAGAAGCAGATATTTCCCTGTGCTTACTGCTGTTTCTTCCATATGCCGGTAATGGGCTGAAAACGCCTGTTTTGGGACTCTGCAGAGAAAGTCTCTGCAGACTGCTGAATCCACACACGGGTTTAACTCTGGAAGTTGAGTGCACACATTGACAACCGTTCTGTTAGATAGCTGCGTTTTGGATTTAGAAGCAGATATTTCCCTGTGCTTACTGCTGTTTCTTCCATATGCCGGTAATGGGCTGAAAACGCCTGTTTTGGTACTCTGCAGAGAAAGTGTTGGCAGACTGCTGAATCCACACACGGGTTTAACTCTGGAAGTTGAGTGCACACATTGACAACCGTTCTGTTAGATAGCTGCGTTTTGGATTTAGAAGCAGATATTTCCCTGTGCTTACTGCTGTTTCTTCCATATGCCGGTAATGGGCTGAAAACCCCTGTTTTGGGACTCTGCAGAGAAAGACTCTGCAGACTGCTGAATCCACACACGGGTTTAACTCTGGAAGTTGAGTGCACACATTGACAACCGTTCTGTTAGATATCTGCGTTTTGGATTTAGAAGCAGATATTTCCCTGTGCTTACTGCTGTTTCTTCCATATGCCGGTAATGGACTGAAAACGCCTGTTTTGGGACTCTGCAGAGAAAGTGTTTGCAGACTGCTGAATCCACACACGGGTTTAACTCTGGAAGTTGAGGGCACACATTGACAACCGTTCTGTTAGATAGCTGCGTTTTGGATTTAGAAGCAGATATTTCCCTGTGCTTACTGCTGTTTCTTCCATATGCCGGTAATGGGCTGAAAACGCCTGTTTTGGGACTCTGCAGAGAAAGTCTCTGCAGACTGCTGAATCCACACACGGGTTTAACTCTGGAAGTTGAGTGCACACATTGACAACCGTTCTGTTAGATAGCTGCGTTTAGGATTTAGAAGCCGATATTTCCCTGTGCTTACTGCTGTTTCTTCCATATGCCGGTAAAGGGCTGAAAACGCCTGTTTTGGGACTCTGCAGAGAAAGTCTCTGCAGACTGCCGAATCCACACACGGGTTTAACTCTGGAAGTTGAGTGCACACATTGACAACCGTTCTGTTAGATAGCTGCGTTTTGGATTTAGAAGCAGATATTTCCCTGTGCTTACTGCTGTTTCTTCCATATGCCGGTAATGGGCTGAAAACGCCTGTTTTGGGACTCTGCAGAGAAAGTGTTTGCAGACTGCCGAATCCACACACGGGTTTAACTCTGGAAGTTGAGTGCACACATTGACAACCGTTCTGTTAGATAGCTGCGTTTTGGATTTAGAAGCAGATATTTCCCTGTGCTTACTGCTGTTTCTTCCATATGCCGGTAATGGGCTGAAAACGCCTGTTTTGGGACTCTGCAGAGAAAGTCTCTGCAGACTGCCGAATCCACACACGGGTTTAACTCTGGACGTTGAGTGCACACATTGACAACCGTTCTGTTAGATAGCTGCGTTTTGGATTTAGAAGCAGATATTTCCCTGTGCTTACTGCTGTTTCTTCCATATGCCGGTAATGGGCTGAAAACGCCTGTTTTGGGACTCTGCAGAGAAAGTGTTTGCAGACTGCTGAATCCACACACGGGTTTAACTCTGGAAGTTGAGTGCACACATTGACAACCGTTCTGTTAGATAGCTGCGTTTTGGATTTAGAAGCAGATATTTCCCTGTGCTTACTGCTGTTTCTTCCATATGCCGGTAATGGGCTGAAAACGCCTGTTTTGGGACTCTGCAGAGAAAGTGTTTGCAGACTGCTGAATCCACACACGGGTTTAACTCTGGAAGTTGAGTGCACACATTGACAACCGTTCTGTTAGATAGCTGCGTTTTGGATTTAGAAGCAGATATTTCCCTGTGCTTACTGCTGTTTCTTCCATATGCCGGTAATGGACTGAAAACGCCTGTTTTGGGACTCTGCAGAGAAAGTCTCTGCAGACTGCTGAACCCACACACGGGTTTAACTCTGGAAGTTGAGTGCACACATTGACAACCGTTCTGTTAGATAGCTGCGTTTTGGATTTAGAAGCAGATATTTCCCTGTGCTTACTGCTGTTTCTTCCATATGCCGGTAATGGACTGAAAACGCCTGTTTTGGGACTCTGCAGAGAAAGTCTCTGCAGACTGCTGAATCCACACACGGGTTTAACTCTGGAAGTTGAGTGCACACATTGACAACCGTTCTGTTAGATAGCTGCGTTGTGGATTTAGAAGCAGATATTTCCCTGTGCTTACTGCTGTTTCTTCCATATGCCGGTAATGGGCTGAAAACGCCTGTTTTGGGACTCTGCAGAGAAAGTCTCTGCAGACTGCTGAATCCACACACGGGTTTAACTCTGGAAGTTGAGTGCACACATTGACAACCGTTCTGTTAGATAGCTGCGTTTTGGATTTAGAAGCAGATATTTCCCTGTGCTTACTGCTGTTTCTTCCATATGCCGGTAATGGGCTGAAAACGCCTGTTTTGGGACTCTGCAGAGAAAGTGTTTGCAGACTGCTGAATCCACACACGGGTTTAACTCTGGAAGTTGAGTGCACACATTGACAACCGTTCTGTTAGATAGCTGCGTTTTGGATTTAGAAGCAGATATTTCCCTGTGCTTACTGCTGTTTCTTCCCTATGCCGGTAAAGGACTGAAAACGCCTGTTTTGGGACTCTGCACAGAAAGTGTTGGCAGACTGCTGAATCCACACACGGGTTTAACTCTGGAAGTTGAGTGCACACATTGACAACCGTTCTGTTAGATAGCTGCGTTTTGGATTTAGAAGCAGATATTTCCCTGTGCTTACTGCTGTTTCTTCCATATGCCGGTAATGGGCTGAAAACGCCTGTTTTGGAACTCTGCAGAGAAAGTCTCTGCAGACTGCTGAATCCACACACGGATTTAACTCTGGAAGTTGAGTGCACACATTGACAACCGTTCTGTTAGATAGCTGCGTTTAGGATTTAGAAGCCGATATTTCCCTGTGCTTACTGCTGTTTCTTCCATATGCCGGTAATGGGCTGAAAATGCCTGTTTTGGGACTCTGCAGAGAAAGTGTTTGCAGACTGCTGAATCCACACACGGGTTTAACTCTGGAAGTTGAGTGCACACATTGACAACCGTTCTGTTAGATAGCTGCGTTTTGGATTTAGAAGCAGATATTTCCCTGTGCTTACTGCTGTTTCTTCCATATGCCGGTAATGGGCTGAAAACGCCTGTTTTGGGACTCTGCAGAGAAAGTGTTTGCAGACTGCTGAATCCACACACGGGTTTAACTCTGGAAGTTGAGTGCACACATTGACAACCGTTCTGTTAGATAGCTGCGTTTTGGATTTAGAAGCAGATATTTCCCTGTGCTTACTGCTGTTTCTTCCCTATGCCGGTAATGGACTGAAAACGCCTGTTTTAGGACTCTGCAGAGAAAGTCTCTGCAGACTGCTGAATCCACACACGGGTTTAACTCTGGAAGTTGAGTGCACACATTGACAACCGTTCTGTTAGATAGCTGCGTTTTGGATTTAGAAGCAGATATTTCCCTGTGCTTACTGCTGTTTCTTCCATATGCCGGTAATGGGCTGAAAATGCCTGTTTTGGGACTCTGCAGAGAAAGTCTCTGCAGACTGCTAAATCCACACACGGGTTTAACTCTGGAAGTTGAGTGCACACATTGACAACCGTTCTGTTAGATAGCTGCGTTTTGGATTTAGAAGCAGATATTTCCCTGTGCTTACTGCTGTTTCTTCCATATGCCGGTAATGGGCTGAAAACGCCTCTTTTGGGACTCTGCAGAGAAAGTCTCTGCAGACTGCTGAATCCACACACGGGTTTAACTCTGGAAGTTGAGTGCACACTTTGACAACCGTTCTGTTAGATAGCTGCGTTTTGGATTTAGAAGCAGATATTTCCCTGTGCTTACTGCTGTTTCTTCCATATGCCGGTAATGGGCTGAAAACGCCTGTTTTGGGACTCTGCAGAGAAAGTCTCTGCAGACTGCTGAATCCACACACGGGTTTAACTCTGGAAGTTGAGTGCACACATTGACAACCGTTCTGTTAGATAGCTGCGTTTTGGATTTAGAAGCAGATATTTCCCTGTGCTTACTGCTGTTTCTTCCATATGCCGGTAATGGACTGAAAACGCCTGTTTTGGGACTCTGCAGAGAAAGTGTTTGCAGACTGCTGAATCCACACACGGGTTTAACTCTGGAAGTTGAGTGCACACATTGACAACCGTTCTGTTAGATAGCTGCGTTTTGGATTTAGAAGCAGATATTTCCCTGTGCTTACTGCTGTTTCTTCCATATGCCGGTAATGGGCTGAAAACGCCTGTTTTGGGACTCTGCAGAGAAAGTCTCTGCAGACTGCTGAATCCACACACGGGTTTAACTCTGGAAGTTGAGTGCACACATTGACAACCGTTGTTAGATAGCTGCGTTTTGGATTTAGAAGCAGATATTTCCCTGTGCTTACTGCTGTTTCTTCCATATGCCGGTAATGGGCTGAAAACGCCTCTTTTGGGACTCTGCAGAGAAAGTCTCTGCAGACTGCTGAATCCACACACGGGTTTAACTCTGGAAGTTGAGTGCACACATTGACAACCGTTCTGTTAGATAGCTGCGTTTTGGATTTAGAAGCAGATATTTCCCTGTGCTTACTGCTGTTTCTTCCATATGCCGGTAATGGGCTGAAAACGCCTGTTTTGGGACTCTGCAGAGAAAGTCTCTGCAGACTGCTGAATCCACACACGGGTTTAACTCTGGAAGTTGAGTGCACACATTGACAACCGTTCTGTTAGATAGCTGCGTTTTGGATTTAGAAGCAGATATTTCCCTGTGCTTACTGCTGTTTCTTCCATATGCCGGTAATGGACTGAAAACGCCTGTTTTGGGACTCTGCAGAGAAAGTCTCTGCAGACTGCTGAATCCACACACGGGTTTAACTCTGGAAGTTGAGTGCACACATTGACAACCGTTCTGTTAGATAGCTGCGTTTTGGATTTAGAAGCAGATATTTCCCTGTGCTTACTGCTGTTTCTTCCATATGCCGGTAATGGACTGAAAACGCCTGTTTTGGGACTCTGCAGAGAAAGTCTCTGCAGACTGCTGAATCCACACACGGGTTTAACTCTGGAAGTTGAGTGCACACATTGACAACCGTTCTGTTAGATAGCTGCGTTGTGGATTTAGAAGCAGATATTTCCCTGTGCTTACTGCTGTTTCTTCCATATGCCGGTAATGGGCTGAAAACGCCTGTTTTGGGACTCTGCAGAGAAAGTGTTTGCAGACTGCTGAATCCACACACGGGTTTAACTCTGGAAGTTGAGTGCACACATTGACAACCGTTCTGTTAGATAGCTGCGTTTTGGATTTAGAAGCAGATATTTCCCTGTGCTTACTGCTGTTTCTTCCATATGCCGGTAATGGGCTGAAAACGCCTGTTTTGGGACTCTGCAGAGAAAGTGTTTGCAGACTGCTGAATCCACACACGGGTTTAACTCTGGAAGTTGAGTGCACACATTGACAACCGTTCTGTTAGATAGCTGCGTTTTGGATTTAGAAGCAGATATTTCCCTGTGCTTACTGCTGTTTCTTCCATATGCCGGTAATGGGCTGAAAACGCCTGTTTTGGGACTCTGCAGAGAAAGGTTCTGCAGACTGCTGAATCCACACACGGGTTTAACTCTGGAAGTTGAGTGCACACATTGACAACCGTTCTGTTAGATAGCTGCGTTTTGGATTTAGAAGCAGATATTTCCCTGTGCTTACTGCTGTTTCTTCCATATGCCGGTAATGGGCTGAAAACGCCTGTTTTGGGACTCTGCAGAGAAAGTCTCTGCAGACTGCTGAATCCACACACGGGTTTAACTCTGGAAGTTGAGTGCACACATTGACAACCGTTCTGCTAGATAGCTGCGTTGTGGATTTAGAAGCAGATATTTCCCTGTGCTTACTGCTGTTTCTTCCATATGCCGGTAATGGGCTGAAAACGCCTGTTTTGGGACTCTGCAGAGAAAGTGTTTGCAGACTGCTGAATCCACACACGGAATTAACTCTGGAAGTTGAGTGCACACATTGACAACCGTTCTGTTAGATCGCTGCGTTTTGGATTTAGAAGCAGATATTTCCCTGTGCTTACTGCTGTTTCTTCCATATGTCGGTAATGGGCTGAAAACGCCTGTTTTGGGACTCTGCAGAGAAAGTCTCTGCAGACTGCTGAATCCACACACGGGTTTAACTCTGGAAGTTGAGTGCACACATTGACAACCGTTCTGTTAGATAGCTGCGTTTTGGATTTAGAAGCAGATATTTCCCTGTGCTTACTGCTGTTTCTTCCATATGCCGGTAATGGGCTGAAAACGCCTGTTTTGGGACTCTGCAGAGAAAGTCTCTGCAGACTGCTGAATCCACACACGGGTTTACCTCTGGAAGTTGAGTGCACACATTGACAACCGTTCTGTTAGATAGCTGCGTTTTGTATTTAGAAGCAGATATTTCCCTGTGCTTACTGCTGTTTCTTCCATATGCCGGTAATGGGCTGAAAACGCCTGTTTTGGGACTCTGCAGAGAAAGTGTTTGCAGACTGCTGAATCCACACACGGGTTTAACTCTGGAAGTTGAGTGCACACATTGACAACCGTTCTGTTAGATAGCTGCGTTTTGGATTTAGAAGCAGATATTTCCCTGTGCTTACTGCTGTTTCTTCCCTATGCCGGTAATGGACTGAAAACGCCTGTTTTGGGACTCTGCAGAGAAAGTGTTGGCAGACTGCTGAATCCACACACGGGTTTAACTCTGGAAGTTGAGTGCACACATTGACAACCGTTCTGTTAGATAGCTGCGTTTTGGATTTAGAAGCAGATATTTCCCTGTGCTTACTGCTGTTTCTTCCATATGCCGGTAATGGACTGAAAACGCCTGTTTTGGGACTCTGCAGAGAAAGTGTTTGCAGACTGCTGAATCCACACACGGGTTTAACTCTGGAAGTTGAGTGCACACATTGACAACCGTTCTGTTAGATAGCTGCGTTGTGGATTTAGAAGCAGATATTTCCCTGTGCTTACTGCTGTTTCTTCCATATGCCGGTAATGGGCTGAAAACGCCTGTTTTGGGACTCTGCAGAGAAAGTCTCTGCAGACCGCTGAATCCACACACGGGTTTAACTCTGGAAGTTGAGTGCACACATTGACAACCGTTCTGTTAGATAGCTGCGTTTTGGATTTAGAAGCAGATATTTCCCTGTGCTTACTGCTGTTTCTTCCATATGCCGGTAATGGGCTGAAAACGCCTGTTTTGGGACTCTGCAGAGAAAGTCTCTGCAGACTGCTGAATCCACACACGGGTTTAACTCTGGAAGTTGATTGCACACATTGACAACCGTTCTGTTAGATAGCTGCGTTTTGGATTTAGAAGCAGATATTTCCCTGTGCTTACTGCTGTTTCTTCCATATGCCGGTAATGGGCTGAAAACGCCTGTTTTGGGACTCTGCAGAGAAAGTCTCTGCAGACTGCTGAATCCACACACGGGTTTAACTCTGGAAGTTGAGTGCACACATTGACAACCGTTCTGTTAGATAGCTGCGTTTTGGATTTAGAAGCAGATATTTCCCTGTGCTTACTGCTGTTTCTTCCATATGCCGGTAATGGGCTGAAAACGCCTGTTTTGGGACTCTGCAGAGAAAGTCTCTGCAGACTGCTGAATCCACACACGGGTTTAACTCTGGAAGTTGAGTGCACACATTGACAACCGTTCTGTTAGATAGCTGCGTTTTGGATTTAGAAGCAGATATTTCCCTGTGCTTACTGCTGTTTCTTCCATATGCCGGTAATGGGCTGAAAACGCCTGTTTTGGGACTCTGCAGAGAATGTCTCTGCAGACTGCTGAATCCACATACGGGTTTAACTCTGGAAGTTGAGTGCACACATTGACAACCGTTCTGTTAGATAGCTGCGTTTTGGATTTAGAAGCAGATATTTCCCTGTGCTTACTGCTGTTTCTTCCATATGCCGGTAATGGGCTGAAAACGCCTGTTTTGGGACTCTGCAGAGAAAGTCTCTGCAGACTGCTGAATCCACACACGGGTTTAACTCTGGAAGTTGAGTGCACACATTGACAACCGTTCTGTTAGATAGCTGCGTTTTGGATTTAGAAGCAGATATTTCCCTGTGCTTACTGCTGTTTCTTCCATATGCCGGTAATGGGCTGAAAACGCCTGTTTTGGGACTCTGCAGAGAAAGTCTCTGCAGACTGCTGAATCCACACACGGGTTTAACTCTGGAAGTTGAGTGCACACATTGACAACCGTTCTGTTAGATAGCTGCGTTTTGGATTTAGAAGCAGATATTTCCCTGTGCTTACTGCTGTTTCTTCCATATGCCGGTAATGGGCTGAAAACGCCTGTTTTGGGACTCTGCAGAGAAAGTGTTTGCAGACTGCTGAATCCACACACGGGTTTAACTCTGGAAGTTGAGTGCACACATTGACAACCGTTCTGTTAGATAGCTGCGTTTTGGATTTAGAAGCAGATATTTCCCTGTGCTTACTGCTGTTTCTTCCATATGCCGGTAATGGGCTGAAAACGCCTGTTTTGGGACTCTGCAGAGAAAGTGTTTGCAGACTGCTGAATCCACACACGGAATTAACTCTGGAAGTTGAGTGCACACATTGACAACCGTTCTGTTAGATAGCTGCGTTTTGGATTTAGAAGCAGATATTTCCCTGTGCTTACTGCTGTTTCTTCCATATGCCGGTAATGGGCTGAAAACGCCTGTTTTGGGACTCTGCAGAGAAAGGTTCTGCAGACTGCTGAATCCACACACGGGTTTAACTCTGGAAGTTGAGTGCACACATTGACAACCGTTCTGTTAGATAGCTGCGTTTTGGATTTAGAAGCAGATATTTCCCTGTGCTTACTGCTGTTTCTTCCATATGCCGGTAATGGGCTGAAAACGCCTGTTTTGGGACTCTGCAGAGAAAGTCTCTGCAGACTGCTGAATCCACACACGGGTTTAACTCTGGAAGTTGAGTGCACACATTGACAACCGTTCTGCTAGATAGCTGCGTTGTGGATTTAGAAGCAGATATTTCCCTGTGCTTACTGCTGTTTCTTCCATATGCCGGTAATGGGCTGAAAACGCCTGTTTTGGGACTCTGCAGAGAAAGTGTTTGCAGACTGCTGAATCCACACACGGAATTAACTCTGGAAGTTGAGTGCACACATTGACAACCGTTCTGTTAGATAGCTGCGTTTTGGATTTAGAAGCAGATATTTCCCTGTGCTTACTGCTGTTTCTTCCATATGTCGGTAATGGGCTGAAAACGCCTGTTTTGGGACTCTGCAGAGAAAGTCTCTGCAGACTGCTGAATCCACACACGGGTTTAACTCTGGAAGTTGAGTGCACACATTGACAACCGTTCTGTTAGATAGCTGCGTTTTGGATTTAGAAGCAGATATTTCCCTGTGCTTACTGCTGTTTCTTCCATATGCCGGTAATGGGCTGAAAACGCCTGTTTTGGGACTCTGCAGAGAAAGTCTCTGCAGACTGCTGAATCCACACACGGGTTTACCTCTGGAAGTTGAGTGCACACATTGACAACCGTTCTGTTAGATAGCTGTGTTTTGGATTTAGAAGCAGATATTTCCCTGTGCTTACTGCTGTTTCTTCCATATGCCGGTAATGGGCTGAAAACGCCTGTTTTGGGACTCTGCAGAGAAAGTCTCTGCAGACTGCTGAATCCACACACGGGTTTAACTCTGGAAGTTGAGTGCACACATTGACAACCGTTCTGTTAGATAGCTGCGTTTTGGATTTAGAAGCAGATATTTCCCTGTGCTTACTGCTGTTTCTTCCCTATGCCGGTAATGGACTGAAAACGCCTGTTTTGGGACTCTGCAGAGAAAGTGTTGGCAGACTGCTGAATCCACACACGGGTTTAACTCTGGAAGTTGAGTGCACACATTGACAACCGTTCTGTTAGATAGCTGCGTTTTGGATTTAGAAGCAGATATTTCCCTGTGCTTACTGCTGTTTCTTCCATATGCCGGTAATGGGCTGAAAACGCCTGTTTTGGGACTCTGCAGAGAAAGTGTTTGCAGACTGCTGAATCCACACACGGGTTTAACTCTGGAAGTTGAGTGCACACATTGACAACCGTTCTGTTAGATAGCTGCGTTGTGGATTTAGAAGCAGATATTTCCCTGTGCTTACTGCTGTTTCTTCCATATGCCGGTAATGGGCTGAAAACGCCTGTTTTGGGACTCTGCAGAGAAAGTGTTTGCAGACTGCTGAATCCACACACGGGTTTAACTCTGGAAGTTGAGTGCACACATTGACAACCGTTCTGTTAGATAGCTGCGTTTTGGATTTAGAAGCAGATATTTCCCTGTGCTTACTGCTGTTTCTTCCATATGCCGGTAATGGGCTGAAAACGCCTGTTTTGGGACTCTGCAGAGAAAGTCTCTGCAGACTGCTGAATCCACACACGGGTTTAACTCTGGAAGTTGAGTGCACACATTGACAACCGTTCTGTTAGATAGCTGCGTTTTGGATTTAGAAGCAGATATTTCCCTGTGCTTACTGCTGTTTCTTCCCTATGCCGGTAATGGACTGAAAACGCCTGTTTTGGGACTCTGCAGAGAAAGTCTCTGCAGACTGCTGAATCCACACACGGGTTTAACTCTGGACGTTGAGTGCACACATTGACAACCGTTCTGTTAGATAGCTGCGTTTTGGATTTAGAAGCAGATATTTCCCTGTGCTTACTGCTGTTTCTTCCATATGCCGGTAATGGGCTGAAAACGCCTGTTTTGGGACTCTGCAGAGAAAGTCTCTGCAGACTGCTGAATCCACACACGGGTTTAACTCTGGAAGTTGAGTGCACACATTGACAACCGTTCTGTTAGATAGCTGCGTTTTGGATTTAGAAGCAGATATTTCCCTGTGCTTACTGCTGTTTCTTCCATATGCCGGTAATGGGCTGAAAACGCCTGTTTTGGGACTCTGCAGAGAAAGTCTCTGCAGACTGCTGAATCCACACACGGGTTTAACTCTGGAAGTTGAGTGCACACATTGACAACCGTTCTGTTAGATAGCTGCGTTTTGGATTTAGAAGCAGATATTTCCCTGTGCTTACTGCTGTTTCTTCCATATGCCGGTAATGGGCTGAAAACGCCTGTTTTGGGACTCTGCAGAGAAAGTCTCTGCAGACCGCTGAATCCACACACGGGTTTAACTCTGGAAGTTGAGTGCACACATTGACAACCGTTCTGTTAGATAGCTGCGTTTTGGATTTAGAAGCAGATATTTCCCTGTGCTTACTGCTGTTTCTTCCATATGCCGGTAATGGGCTGAAAACGCCTGTTTTGGGACTCTGCAGAGAAAGTCTCTGCAGACTGCTGAATCCACACACGGGTTTAACTCTGGAAGTTGATTGCACACATTGACAACCGTTCTGTTAGATAGCTGCGTTTTGGATTTAGAAGCAGATATTTCCCTGTGCTTACTGCTGTTTCTTCCATATGCCGGTAATGGGCTGAAAACGCCTGTTTTGGGACTCTGCAGAGAAAGTCTCTGCAGACTGCTGAATCCACACACGGGTTTACCTCTGGAAGTTGAGTGCACACATTGACAACCGTTCTGTTAGATAGCTGCGTTTTGGATTTAGAAGCAGATATTTCCCTGTGCTTACTGCTGTTTCTTCCATATGCCGGTAATGGGCTGAAAACGCCTGTTTTGGGACTCTGCAGAGAAAGTGTTTGCAGACTGCTGAATCCACACACGGGTTTAACTCTGGAAGTTGAGTGCACACATTGACAACCGTTCTGTTAGATAGCTGCGTTTTGGATTTAGAAGCAGATATTTCCCTGTGCTTACTGCTGTTTCTTCCATATGCCGGTAATGGGCTGAAAACGCCTGTTTTGGGACTCTGCAGAGAAAGTCTCTGCAGACTGCTGAATCCACACACGGGTTTAACTCTGGAAGTTGAGTGCACACATTGACAACCGTTCTGTTAGATAGCTGCGTTTTGGATTTAGAAGCAGATATTTCCCTGTGCTTACTGCTGTTTCTTCCATATGCCGGTAATGGGCTGAAAACGCCTGTTTTGGGACTCTGCAGAGAATGTCTCTGCAGACTGCTGAATCCACATACGGGTTTAACTCTGGAAGTTGAGTGCACACATTGACAACCGTTCTGTTAGATAGCTGCGTTTTGGATTTAGAAGCAGATATTTCCCTGTGCTTACTGCTGTTTCTTCCATATGCCGGTAATGGGCTGAAAACGCCTGTTTTGGGACTCTGCAGAGAAAGTCTCTGCAGACTGCTGAATCCACACACGGGTTTAACTCTGGAAGTTGAGTGCACACATTGACAACCGTTCTGTTAGATAGCTGCGTTTTGGATTTAGAAGCAGATATTTCCCTGTGCTTACTGCTGTTTCTTCCATATGCCGGTAATGGGCTGAAAACGCCTGTTTTGGGACTCTGCAGAGAAAGTCTCTGCAGACTGCCGCATCCACACACGGGCTTAACTCTGGAAGTTGAGTGCACACATTGACAACCGTTCTGTTAGATAGCTGCGTTGTGGATTTAGAAGCAGATATTTCCCTGTGCTTACTGCTGTTTCTTCCATATGCCGGTAATGGGCTGAAAACGCCTGTTTTGGGACTCTGCAGAGAAAGTGTTTACAGACTGCTGAATCCACACACGGGATTAACTCTGGAAGTTGAGTGCACACATTGACAACCGTTCTGTTAGATAGCTGCGTTTTGGATTTAGAAGCAGATATTTCCCTGTGCTTACTGCTGTTTCTTCCATATGCCGGTAATGGGCTGAAAACGCCTGTTTTGGGACTCTGCAGAGAAAGTCTCTGCAGACTGCTGAATCCACACACGGGTTTAACTCTGGAAGTTGAGTGCACACATTGACAACCGTTCTGTTAGATAGCTGCGTTTTGGATTTAGAAGCAGATATTTCCCTGTGCTTACTGCTGTTTCTTCCATATGCCGGTAATGGACTGAAAACGCCTGTTTTGGGACTCTGCAGAGAAAGTGTTTGCAGACTGCTGAATCCACACACGGGTTTAACTCTGGAAGTTGAGTGCACACATTGACAACCGTTCTGTTAGATAGCTGCGTTTTGGATTTAGAAGCAGATATTTCCCTGTGCTTACTGCTGTTTCTTCCATATGCCGGTAATGGGCTGAAAACGCATGTTTTGGGACTCTCCAGAGAAAGTCTCTGCAGACTGCTGAATCCACACACGGGTTTAACTCTGGAAGTTGAGTGCACACATTGACAACCGTTCTGTTAGATAGCTGCGTTTTGGATTTAGAAGCAGATATTTCCCTGTGCTTACTGCTGTTTCTTCCATATGCCGGTAATGGGCTGAAAACGCCTGTTTTGGGACTCTGCAGAGAATGTCTCTGCAGACTGCTGAATCCACATACGGGTTTAACTCCGGAAGTTGAGTGCACACATTGACAACCGTTCTGTTAGATAGCTGCGTTTTGGATTTAGAAGCAGATATTTCCCTGTGCTTACTGCTGTTTCTTCCATATGCCGGTAATGGGCTGAAAACGCCTGTTTTGGGACTCTGCAGAGAAAGTCTCTGCAGACTGCTGAATCCACACACGGGTTTAACTCTGGAAGTTGAGTGCACACATTGACAACCGTTCTGTTAGATAGCTGCGTTTTGGATTTAGAAGCAGATATTTCCCTGTGCTTACTGCTGTTTCTTCCATATGCCGGTAATGGGCTGAAAACGCCTGTTTTGGGACTCTGCAGAGAAAGTCTCTGCAGACTGCCGAATCCACACACGGGTTTAACTCTGGAAGTTGAGTGCACACATTGACAACCGTTCTGTTAGATAGCTGCGTTGTGGATTTAGAAGCAGATATTTCCCTGTGCTTACTGCTGTTTCTTCCATATGCCGGTAATGGGCTGAAAACGCCTGTTTTGGGACTCTGCAGAGAAAGTGTTTACAGACTGCTGAATCCACACACGGGATTAACTCTGGAAGTTGAGTGCACACATTGACAACCGTTCTGTTAGATAGCTGCGTTTTGGATTTAGAAGCAGATATTTCCCTGTGCTTACTGCTGTTTCTTCCATATGCTGGTAATGGGCTGAAAACGCCTGTTTTGGGACTCTGCAGAGAAAGTCTCTGCAGACTGCTGAATCCACACACGGGTTTAACTCTGGAAGTTGAGTGCACACATTGACAACCGTTCTGTTAGATAGCTGCGTTGTGGATTTAGAAGCAGATATTTCCCTGTGCTTACTGCTGTTTCTTCCATATGCCGGTAATGGGCTGAAAACGCCTGTTTTGGGACTCTGCAGAGAAAGTGTTTGCAGACTGCTGAATCCACACACGGGTTTAACTCTGGAAGTTGAGTGCACACATTGACAACCGTTCTGTTAGATAGCTGCGTTTTGGATTTAGAAGCAGATATTTCCCTGTGCTTACTGCTGTTTCTTCCATATGCCGGTAATGGGCTGAAAACGCCTGTTTTGGGACTCTGCAGAGAAAGTGTTTGCAGACTGCTGAATCCACACACGGGTTTAACTCTGGAAGTTGAGTGCACACATTGACAACCGTTCTGTTAGATAGCTGCGTTTTGGATTTAGAAGCAGATATTTCCCTGTGCTTACTGCTGTTTCTTCCCTATGCCGGTAATGGACTGAAAACGCCTGTTTTGGGACTCTGCAGAGAAAGTCTCTGCAGACTGCTGAATCCACACACGGGTTTAACTCTGGACGTTGAGTGCACACATTGACAACCGTTCTGTTAGATAGCTGCGTTTTGGATTTAGAAGCAGATATTTCCCTGTGCTTACTGCTGTTTCTTCCATATGCCGGTAATGGGCTGAAAACGCCTGTTTTGGGACTCTGCAGAGAAAGTCTCTGCAGACTGCTGAATCCACACACGGGTTTAACTCTGGAAGTTGAGTGCACACATTGACAACCGTTCTGTTAGATAGCTGCGTTTTGGATTTAGAAGCAGATATTTCCCTGTGCTTACTGCTGTTTCTTCCATATGCCGGTAATGGGCTGAAAACGCCTGTTTTGGGACTCTGCAGAGAAAGTCTCTGCAGACTGCTGAATCCACACACGGGTTTAACTCTGGAAGTTGAGTGCACACATTGACAACCGTTCTGTTAGATAGCTGCGTTTTGGATTTAGAAGCAGATATTTCCCTGTGCTTACTGCTGTTTCTTCCATATGCCGGTAATGGGCTGAAAACGCCTGTTTTGGGACTCTGCAGAGAAAGTCTCTGCAGACCGCTGAATCCACACACGGGTTTAACTCTGGAAGTTGAGTGCACACATTGACAACCGTTCTGTTAGATAGCTGCGTTTTGGATTTAGAAGCAGATATTTCCCTGTGCTTACTGCTGTTTCTTCCATATGCCGGTAATGGGCTGAAAACGCCTGTTTTGGGACTCTGCAGAGAAAGTCTCTGCAGACTGCTGAATCCACACACGGGTTTAACTCTGGAAGTTGATTGCACACATTGACAACCGTTCTGTTAGATAGCTGCGTTTTGGATTTAGAAGCAGATATTTCCCTGTGCTTACTGCTGTTTCTTCCATATGCCGGTAATGGGCTGAAAACGCCTGTTTTGGGACTCTGCAGAGAAAGTCTCTGCAGACTGCTGAATCCACACACGGGTTTAACTCTGGAAGTTGAGTGCACACATTGACAACCGTTCTGTTAGATAGCTGCGTTTTGGATTTAGAAGCAGATATTTCCCTGTGCTTACTGCTGTTTCTTCCATATGCCGGTAATGGGCTGAAAACGCCTGTTTTGGGACTCTGCAGAGAAAGTGTTTGCAGACTGCTGAATCCACACACGGGTTTAACTCTGGAAGTTGAGTGCACACATTGACAACCGTTCTGTTAGATAGCTGCGTTTTGGATTTAGAAGCAGATATTTCCCTGTGCTTACTGCTGTTTCTTCCATATGCTGGTAATGGGCTGAAAACGCCTGTTTTGGGACTCTCCAGAGAAAGTCTCTGCAGACTGCTGAATCCACACACGGGTTTAACTCTGGAAGTTGAGTGCACACATTGACAACCGTTCTGTTAGATAGCTGCGTTTTGGATTTAGAAGCAGATATTTCCCTGTGCTTACTGCTGTTTCTTCCATATGCCGGTAATGGGCTGAAAACGCCTGTTTTGGGACTCTGCAGAGAATGTCTCTGCAGACTGCTGAATCCACATACGGGTTTAACTCTGGAAGTTGAGTGCACACATTGACAACCGTTCTGTTAGATAGCTGCGTTTTGGATTTAGAAGCAGATATTTCCCTGTGCTTACTGCTGTTTCTTCCATATGCCGGTAATGGGCTGAAAACGCCTGTTTTGGGACTCTGCAGAGAAAGTCTCTGCAGACTGCTGAATCCACACACGGGTTTAACTCTGGAAGTTGAGTGCACACATTGACAACCGTTCTGTTAGATAGCTGCGTTTTGGATTTAGAAGCAGATATTTCCCTGTGCTTACTGCTGTTTCTTCCATATGCCGGTAATGGGCTGAAAACGCCTGTTTTGGGACTCTGCAGAGAATGTCTCTGCAGACTGCTGAATCCACATACGGGTTTAACTCTGGAAGTTGAGTGCACACATTGACAACCGTTCTGTTAGATAGCTGCGTTTTGGATTTAGAAGCAGATATTTCCCTGTGCTTACTGCTGTTTCTTCCATATGCCGGTAATGGGCTGAAAACGCCTGTTTTGGGACTCTGCAGAGAAAGTCTCTGCAGACTGCTGAATCCACACACGGGTTTAACTCTGGAAGTTGAGTGCACACATTGACAACCGTTCTGTTAGATAGCTGCGTTTTGGATTTAGAAGCAGATATTTCCCTGTGCTTACTGCTGTTTCTTCCATATGCCGGTAATGGGCTGAAAACGCCTGTTTTGGGACTCTGCAGAGAAAGTCTCTGCAGACTGCCGCATCCACACACGGGCTTAACTCTGGAAGTTGAGTGCACACATTGACAACCGTTCTGTTAGATAGCTGCGTTGTGGATTTAGAAGCAGATATTTCCCTGTGCTTACTGCTGTTTCTTCCATATGCCGGTAATGGGCTGAAAACGCCTGTTTTGGGACTCTGCAGAGAAAGTGTTTACAGACTGCTGAATCCACACACGGGATTAACTCTGGAAGTTGAGTGCACACATTGACAACCGTTCTGTTAGATAGCTGCGTTTTGGATTTAGAAGCAGATATTTCCCTGTGCTTACTGCTGTTTCTTCCATATGCCGGTAATGGGCTGAAAACGCCTGTTTTGGGACTCTGCAGAGAAAGTCTCTGCAGACTGCTGAATCCACACACGGGTTTAACTCTGGAAGTTGAGTGCACACATTGACAACCGTTCTGTTAGATAGCTGCGTTTTGGATTTAGAAGCAGATATTTCCCTGTGCTTACTGCTGTTTCTTCCATATGCCGGTAATGGACTGAAAACGCCTGTTTTGGGACTCTGCAGAGAAAGTGTTTGCAGACTGCTGAATCCACACACGGGTTTAACTCTGGAAGTTGAGTGCACACATTGACAACCGTTCTGTTAGATAGCTGCGTTTTGGATTTAGAAGCAGATATTTCCCTGTGCTTACTGCTGTTTCTTCCATATGCCGGTAATGGGCTGAAAACGCCTGTTTTGGGACTCTCCAGAGAAAGTCTCTGCAGACTGCTGAATCCACACACGGGTTTAACTCTGGAAGTTGAGTGCACACATTGACAACCGTTCTGTTAGATAGCTGCGTTTTGGATTTAGAAGCAGATATTTCCCTGTGCTTACTGCTGTTTCTTCCATATGCCGGTAATGGGCTGAAAACGCCTGTTTTGGGACTCTGCAGAGAATGTCTCTGCAGACTGCTGAATCCACATACGGGTTTAACTCCGGAAGTTGAGTGCACACATTGACAACCGTTCTGTTAGATAGCTGCGTTTTGGATTTAGAAGCAGATATTTCCCTGTGCTTACTGCTGTTTCTTCCATATGCCGGTAATGGGCTGAAAACGCCTGTTTTGGGACTCTGCAGAGAAAGTCTCTGCAGACTGCTGAATCCACACACGGGTTTAACTCTGGAAGTTGAGTGCACACATTGACAACCGTTCTGTTAGATAGCTGCGTTTTGGATTTAGAAGCAGATATTTCCCTGTGCTTACTGCTGTTTCTTCCATATGCCGGTAATGGGCTGAAAACGCCTGTTTTGGGACTCTGCAGAGAAAGTCTCTGCAGACTGCCGAATCCACACACGGGTTTAACTCTGGAAGTTGAGTGCACACATTGACAACCGTTCTGTTAGATAGCTGCGTTGTGGATTTAGAAGCAGATATTTCCCTGTGCTTACTGCTGTTTCTTCCATATGCCGGTAATGGGCTGAAAACGCCTGTTTTGGGACTCTGCAGAGAAAGTGTTTACAGACTGCTGAATCCACACACGGGATTAACTCTGGAAGTTGAGTGCACACATTGACAACCGTTCTGTTAGATAGCTGCGTTTTGGATTTAGAAGCAGATATTTCCCTGTGCTTACTGCTGTTTCTTCCATATGCTGGTAATGGGCTGAAAACGCCTGTTTTGGGACTCTGCAGAGAAAGTCTCTGCAGACTGCTGAATCCACACACGGGTTTAACTCTGGAAGTTGAGTGCACACATTGACAACCGTTCTGTTAGATAGCTGCGTTGTGGATTTAGAAGCAGATATTTCCCTGTGCTTACTGCTGTTTCTTCCATATGCCGGTAATGGGCTGAAAACGCCTGTTTTGGGACTCTGCAGAGAAAGTGTTTGCAGACTGCTGAATCCACACACGGGTTTAACTCTGGAAGTTGAGTGCACACATTGACAACCGTTCTGTTAGATAGCTGCGTTTTGGATTTAGAAGCAGATATTTCCCTGTGCTTACTGCTGTTTCTTCCATATGCCGGTAATGGGCTGAAAACGCCTGTTTTGGGACTCTGCAGAGAAAGTGTTTGCAGACTGCTGAATCCACACACGGGTTTAACTCTGGAAGTTGAGTGCACACATTGACAACCGTTCTGTTAGATAGCTGCGTTTTGGATTTAGAAGCAGATATTTCCCTGTGCTTACTGCTGTTTCTTCCCTATGCCGGTAATGGACTGAAAACGCCTGTTTTGGGACTCTGCAGAGAAAGTCTCTGCAGACTGCTGAATCCACACACGGGTTTAACTCTGGACGTTGAGTGCACACATTGACAACCGTTCTGTTAGATAGCTGCGTTTTGGATTTAGAAGCAGATATTTCCCTGTGCTTACTGCTGTTTCTTCCATATGCCGGTAATGGGCTGAAAACGCCTGTTTTGGGACTCTGCAGAGAAAGTCTCTGCAGACTGCTGAATCCACACACGGGTTTAACTCTGGAAGTTGAGTGCACACATTGACAACCGTTCTGTTAGATAGCTGCGTTTTGGATTTAGAAGCAGATATTTCCCTGTGCTTACTGCTGTTTCTTCCATATGCCGGTAATGGGCTGAAAACGCCTGTTTTGGGACTCTGCAGAGAAAGTCTCTGCAGACTGCTGAATCCACACACGGGTTTAACTCTGGAAGTTGAGTGCACACATTGACAACCGTTCTGTTAGATAGCTGCGTTTTGGATTTAGAAGCAGATATTTCCCTGTGCTTACTGCTGTTTCTTCCATATGCCGGTAATGGGCTGAAAACGCCTGTTTTGGGACTCTGCAGAGAAAGTCTCTGCAGACCGCTGAATCCACACACGGGTTTAACTCTGGAAGTTGAGTGCACACATTGACAACCGTTCTGTTAGATAGCTGCGTTTTGGATTTAGAAGCAGATATTTCCCTGTGCTTACTGCTGTTTCTTCCATATGCCGGTAATGGGCTGAAAACGCCTGTTTTGGGACTCTGCAGAGAAAGTCTCTGCAGACTGCTGAATCCACACACGGGTTTAACTCTGGAAGTTGATTGCACACATTGACAACCGTTCTGTTAGATAGCTGCGTTTTGGATTTAGAAGCAGATATTTCCCTGTGCTTACTGCTGTTTCTTCCATATGCCGGTAATGGGCTGAAAACGCCTGTTTTGGGACTCTGCAGAGAAAGTCTCTGCAGACTGCTGAATCCACACACGGGTTTAACTCTGGAAGTTGAGTGCACACATTGACAACCGTTCTGTTAGATAGCTGCGTTTTGGATTTAGAAGCAGATATTTCCCTGTGCTTACTGCTGTTTCTTCCATATGCCGGTAATGGGCTGAAAACGCCTGTTTTGGGACTCTGCAGAGAAAGTGTTTGCAGACTGCTGAATCCACACACGGGTTTAACTCTGGAAGTTGAGTGCACACATTGACAACCGTTCTGTTAGATAGCTGCGTTTTGGATTTAGAAGCAGATATTTCCCTGTGCTTACTGCTGTTTCTTCCATATGCTGGTAATGGGCTGAAAACGCCTGTTTTGGGACTCTCCAGAGAAAGTCTCTGCAGACTGCTGAATCCACACACGGGTTTAACTCTGGAAGTTGAGTGCACACATTGACAACCGTTCTGTTAGATAGCTGCGTTTTGGATTTAGAAGCAGATATTTCCCTGTGCTTACTGCTGTTTCTTCCATATGCCGGTAATGGGCTGAAAACGCCTGTTTTGGGACTCTGCAGAGAATGTCTCTGCAGACTGCTGAATCCACATACGGGTTTAACTCTGGAAGTTGAGTGCACACATTGACAACCGTTCTGTTAGATAGCTGCGTTTTGGATTTAGAAGCAGATATTTCCCTGTGCTTACTGCTGTTTCTTCCATATGCCGGTAATGGGCTGAAAACGCCTGTTTTGGGACTCTGCAGAGAAAGTCTCTGCAGACTGCCGAATCCACACACGGGTTTAACTCTGGAAGTTGAGTGCACACATTGACAACCGTTCTGTTAGATAGCTGCGTTGTGGATTTAGAAGCAGATATTTCCCTGTGCTTACTGCTGTTTCTTCCATATGCCGGTAATGGGCTGAAAACGCCTGTTTTGGGACTCTGCAGAGAAAGTGTTTACAGACTGCTGAATCCACACACGGGATTAACTCTGGAAGTTGAGTGCACACATTGACAACCGTTCTGTTAGATAGCTGCGTTTTGGATTTAGAAGCAGATATTTCCCTGTGCTTACTGCTGTTTCTTCCATATGCCGGTAATGGGCTGAAAACGCCTGTTTTGGGACTCTGCAGAGAAAGTCACTGCAGACTGCTGAATCCACACACGGGTTTAACTCTGGAAGTTGAGTGCACACATTGACAACCGTTCTGTTAGATAGCTGCGTTTTGGATTTAGAAGCAGATATTTCCCTGTGCTTACTGCTGTTTCTTCCATATGCCGGTAATGGACTGAAAACGCCTGTTTTGGGACTCTGCAGAGAAAGTGTTTGCAGACTGCTGAATCCACACACGGGTTTAACTCTGGAAGTTGAGTGCACACATTGACAACCGTTCTGTTAGATAGCTGCGTTTTGGATTTAGAAGCAGATATTTCCCTGTGCTTACTGCTGTTTCTTCCATATGCCGGTAATGGGCTGAAAACGCCTGTTTTGGGACTCTGCAGAGAAAGTGTTTGCAGACTGCTGAATCCACACACGGGTTTAACTCTGGAAGTTGAGTGCACACATTGACAACCGTTCTGTTAGGTAGCTGCGTTTTGGATTTAGAAGTAGATATTTCCCTGTGCTTACTGCTGTTTCTTCCATATGCCGGTAATGGGCTGAAAACGCCTGTTTTGGGACTCTGCAGAGAAAGTCTCTGCAGACTGCCGAATCCACACACGGGTTTAACTCTGGAAGTTGAGTGCACACATTGACAACCGTTCTGTTAGATAGCTGCGTTTTGGATTTAGAAGCAGATATTTCCCTGTGCTTACTGCTGTTTCTTCCATATGCCGGTAATGGGCTGAAAACGCCTGTTTTGGGACTCTGCAGAGAAAGTGTTTGCAGACTGCTGAATCCACACACGGGTTTAACTCTGGAAGTTGAGTGCACACATTGACAACCGTTCTGTTAGATAGCTGCGTTTTGGATTTAGAAGCAGATATTTCCCTGTGCTTACTGCTGTTTCTTCCATATGCCGGTAATGGGCTGAAAACGCCTGTTTTGGGACTCTGCAGAGAAAGTGTTTGCAGACTGCTGAATCCACACACGGGTTTAACTCTGGAAGTTGAGTGCACACATTGACAACCGTTCTGTTAGATAGCTGCGTTTTGGATTTAGAAGCAGATATTTCCCTGTGCTTACTGCTGTTTCTTCCATATGCCGGTAATGGGCTGAAAACGCCTGTTTTGGGACTCTGCAGAGAAAGTGTTTGCAGACTGCTGAATCCACACACGGGTTTAACTCTGGAAGTTGAGTGCACACATTGACAACCGTTCTGTTAGATAGCTGCGTTTTGGATTTAGAAGCAGATATTTCCCTGTGCTTACTGCTGTTTCTTCCATATGCCGGTAATGGACTGAAAACGCCTGTTTTGGGACTCTGCAGAGAAAGTCTCTGCAGACTGCTGAATCCACACACGGGTTTAACTCTGGAAGTTGAGTGCACACATTGACAACCGTTCTGTTAGATAGCTGCGTTTTGGATTTAGAAGCAGATATTTCCCTGTGCTTACTGCTGTTTCTTCCATATGCCGGTAATGGGCTGAAAACGCCTGTTTTGGGACTCTGCAGAGAAAGTCTCTGCAGACTGCTGAATCCACACACGGGTTTAACTCTGGAAGTTGAGTGCACACATTGACAACCGTTCTGTTAGATAGCTGCGTTTTGGATTTAGAAGCAGATATTTCCCTGTGCTTACTGCTGTTTCTTCCATATGCCGGTAATGGGCTGAAAACGCCTGTTTTGGGACTCTGCAGAGAAAGTCTCTGCAGACTGCTGAATCCACACACGGGTTTAACTCTGGAAGTTGAGTGCACACATTGACAACCGTTCTGTTAGATAGCTGCGTTTTGGATTTAGAAGCAGATATTTCCCTGTGCTTACTGCTGTTTCTTCCATATGCCGGTAATGGGCTGAAAACGCCTGTTTTGGGACTCTGCAGAGAAAGTGTTTGCAGACTGCTGAATCCACACACGGGTTTAACTCTGGAAGTTGAGTGCACACATTGACAACCGTTCTGTTAGATAGCTGCGTTTTGGATTTAGAAGCAGATATTTCCCTGTGCTTACTGCTGTTTCTTCCCTATGCCGGTAAAGGACTGAAAACGCCTGTTTTGGGACTCTGCAGAGAAAGTGTTGGCAGACTGCTGAATCCACACACGGGTTTAACTCTGGAAGTTGAGTGCACACATTGACAACCGTTCTGTTAGATAGCTGCGTTTTGGATTTAGAAGCAGATATTTCCCTGTGCTTACTGCTGTTTCTTCCATATGCCGGTAATGGGCTGAAAACGCCTGTTTTGGAACTCTGCAGAGAAAGTCTCTGCAGACTGCTGAATCCACACACGGATTTAACTCTGGAAGTTGAGTGCACACATTGACAACCGTTCTGTTAGATAGCTGCGTTTAGGATTTAGAAGCCGATATTTCCCTGTGCTTACTGCTGTTTCTTCCATATGCCGGTAATGGGCTGAAAACGCCTGTTTTGGGACTCTGCAGAGAAAGTCTCTGCAGACTGCCGAATCCACACACGGGTTTAACTCTGGAAGTTGAGTGCACACATTGACAACCGTTCTGTTAGATAGCTGCGTTTTGGATTTAGAAGCAGATATTTCCCTGTGCTTACTGCTGTTTCTTCCATATGCCGGTAATGGGCTGAAAACGCCTGTTTTGGGACTCTGCAGAGAAAGTGTTTGCAGACTGCTGAATCCACACACGGGTTTAACTCTGGAAGTTGAGTGCACACATTGACAACCGTTCTGTTAGATAGCTGCGTTTTGGATTTAGAAGCAGATATTTCCCTGTGCTTACTGCTGTTTCTTCCATATGCCGGTAATGGGCTGAAAACGCCTGTTTTGGGACTCTGCAGAGAAAGTGTTTGCAGACTGCTGAATCCACACACGGGTTTAACTCTGGAAGTTGAGTGCACACATTGACAACCGTTCTGTTAGATAGCTGCGTTTTGGATTTAGAAGCAGATATTTCCCTGTGCTTACTGCTGTTTCTTCCCTATGCCGGTAATGGACTGAAAACGCCTGTTTTAGGACTCTGCAGAGAAAGTGTTGGCAGACTGCTGAATCCACACACGGGTTTAACTCTGGAAGTTGAGTGCACACATTGACAACCGTTCTGTTAGATAGCTGCGTTTTGGATTTAGAAGCAGATATTTCCCTGTGCTTACTGCTGTTTCTTCCATATGCCGGTAATGGGCTGAAAACGCCTGTTTTGGGACTCTGCAGAGAAAGTCTCTGCAGACTGCTGAATCCACACACGGGTTTAACTCTGGAAGTTGAGTGCACACATTGACAACCGTTCTGTTAGATAGCTGCGTTTTGGATTTAGAAGCAGATATTTCCCTGTGCTTACTGCTGTTTCTTCCATATGCCGGTAATGGACTGAAAACGCCTGTTTTGGGACTCTGCAGAGAAAGTGTTTGCAGACTGCTGAATCCACACACGGGTTTAACTCTGGAAGTTGAGTGCACACATTGACAACCGTTCTGTTAGATAGCTGCGTTTTGGATTTAGAAGCAGATATTTCCCTGTGCTTACTGCTGTTTCTTCCATATGCCGGTAATGGGCTGAAAACGCCTGTTTTGGGACTCTGCAGAGAAAGTGTTTGCAGACTGCTGAATCCACACACGGGTTTAACTCTGGAAGTTGAGTGCACACATTGACAACCGTTGTTAGATAGCTGCGTTTTGGATTTAGAAGCAGATATTTCCCTGTGCTTACAGCTGTTTCTTCCATATGCCGGTAATGGGCTGAAAACGCCTGTTTTGGGACTCTGCAGAGAAAGTCTCTGCAGACTGCTGAATCCACACACGGGTTTAACTCTGGAAGTTGAGTGCACACATTGACAACCGTTCTGTTAGATAGCTGCGTTTTGGATTTAGAAGCAGATATTTCCCTGTGCTTACTGCTGTTTCTTCCATATGCCGGTAATGGGCTGAAAACGCCTGTTTTGGGACTCTGCAGAGAAAGTCTCTGCAGACTGCTGAATCCACACACGGGTTTAACTCTGGAAGTTGAGTGCACACATTGACAACCGTTCTGTTAGATAGCTGCGTTTTGGATTTAGAAGCAGATATTTCCCTGTGCTTACTGCTGTTTCTTCCATATGCCGGTAATGGACTGAAAACGCCTGTTTTGGGACTCTGCAGAGAAAGTGTTTGCAGACTGCTGAATCCACACACGGGTTTAACTCTGGAAGTTGAGTGCACACATTGACAACCGTTCTGTTAGATAGCTGCGTTTTGTATTTAGAAGCAGATATTTCCCTGTGCTTACTGCTGTTTCTTCCATATGCCGGTAATGGGCTGAAAACGCCTGTTTTGGGACTCTGCAGAGAAAGTCTCTGCAGACTGCTGAATCCACACACGGGTTTAACTCTGGAAGTTGAGTGCACACATTGACAACCGTTCTGTTAGATAGCTGCGTTTTGGATTTAGAAGCAGATATTTCCCTGTGCTTACTGCTGTTTCTTCCATATGCCGGTAATGGGCTGAAAACGCCTGTTTTGGGACTCTGCAGAGAAAGTGTTTGCAGACTGCTGAATCCACACACGGGTTTAACTCTGGAAGTTGAGTGCACACATTGACAACCGTTCTGTTAGATAGCTGCGTTTTGGATTTAGAAGCAGATATTTCCCTGTGCTTACTGCTGTTTCTTCCATATGCCGGTAATGGGCTGAAAACGCCTGTTTTGGGACTCTGCAGAGAAAGTGTTTGCAGACTGCTGAATCCACACACGGGTTTAACTCTGGAAGTTGAGTGCACACATTGACAACCGTTCTGTTAGATAGCTGCGTTTTGGATTTAGAAGCAGATATTTCCCTGTGCTTACTGCTGTTTCTTCCATATGCCGGTAATGGGCTGAAAACGCCTGTTTTGGGACTCTGCAGAGAAAGGTTCTGCAGACTGCTGAATCCACACACGGGTTGAACTCTGGAAGTTGAGTGCACACATTGACAACCGTTCTGTTAGATAGCTGCGTTTTGGATTTAGAAGCAGATATTTCCCTGTGCTTACTGCTGTTTCTTCCATATGCCGGTAATGGGCTGAAAACGCCTGTTTTGGGACTCTGCAGAGAAAGTCTCTGCAGACTGCTGAATCCACACACGGGTTTAACTCTGGAAGTTGAGTGCACACATTGACAACCGTTCTGCTAGATAGCTGCGTTGTGGATTTAGAAGCAGATATTTCCCTGTGCTTACTGCTGTTTCTTCCATATGCCGGTAATGGGCTGAAAACGCCTGTTTTGGGACTCTGCAGAGAAAGTGTTTGCAGACTGCTGAATCCACACACGGAATTAACTCTGGAAGTTGAGTGCACACATTGACAACCGTTCTGTTAGATAGCTGCGTTTTGGATTTAGAAGCAGATATTTCCCTGTGCTTACTGCTGTTTCTTCCATATGCCGGTAAGGGGCTGAAAACGCCTGTTTTGGGACTCTGCAGAGAAAGTCTCTGCAGACTGCTGAATCCACACACGGGTTTAACTCTGGAAGTTGAGTGCACACATTGACAACCGTTCTGTTAGATAGCTGCGTTTTGGATTTAGAAGCAGATATTTCCCTGTGCTTACTGCTGTTTCTTCCATATGCCGGTAATGGGCTGAAAACGCCTGTTTTGGGACTCTGCAGAGAAAGTCTCTGCAGAATGCTGAATCCACACACGGGTTTACCTCTGGAAGTTGAGTGCACACATTGACAACCATTCTGTTAGATAGCTGCGTTTTGGATTTAGAAGCAGATATTTCCCTGTGCTTACTGCTGTTTCTTCCATATGCCGGTAATGGGCTGAAAACGCCTGTTTTGGGACTCTGCAGAGAAAGTGTTTGCAGACTGCTGAAACCACACACGGGTTTAACTCTGGAAGTTGAGTGCACACATTGACAACCGTTCTGTTAGATAGCTGCGTTTTGGATTTAGAAGCAGATATTTCCCTGTGCTTACTGCTGTTTCTTCCCTATGCCGGTAATGGACTGAAAACGCCTGTTTTGGGACTCTGCAGAGAAAGTGTTGGCAGACTGCTGAATCCACACACGGGTTTAACTCTGGAAGTTGAGTGCACACATTGACAACCGTTCTGTTAGATAGCTGCGTTTTGGATTTAGAAGCAGATATTTCCCTGTGCTTACTGCTGTTTCTTCCCTATGCCGGTAATGGACTGAAAATGCCTGTTTTGGGACTCTGCAGAGAAAGTGTTGGCAGACTGCTGAATCCACACACGGGTTTAACTCTGGAAGTTGAGTGCACACATTGACAACCGTTCTGTTAGATAGCTGCGTTTTGGATTTAGAAGCAGATATTTCCCTGTGCTTACTGCTGTTTCTTCCATATGCCGGTAATGGGCTGAAAACGCCTGTTTTGGGACTCTGCAGAGAAAGTGTTTGCAGACTGCTGAATCCACACACGGGTTTAACTCTGGAAGTTGAGTGCACACATTGACAACCGTTCTGTTAGATAGCTGCGTTTTGGATTTAGAAGCAGATATTTCCCTGTGCTTACTGCTGTTTCTTCCATATGCCGGTAATGGGCTGAAAACGCCTGTTTTGGGACTCTGCAGAGAAAGGTTCTGCAGACTGCTGAATCCACACACGGGTTTAACTCTGGAAGTTGAGTGCACACATTGACAACCGTTCTGTTAGATAGCTGCGTTTTGGATTTAGAAGCAGATATTTCCCTGTGCTTACTGCTGTTTCTTCCATATGCCGGTAATGGGCTGAAAACGCCTGTTTTGGGACTCTGCAGAGAAAGTCTCTGCAGACTGCTGAATCCACACACGGGTTTAACTCTGGAAGTTGAGTGCACACATTGACAACCGTTCTGCTAGATAGCTGCGTTGTGGATTTAGAAGCAGATATTTCCCTGTGCTTACTGCTGTTTCTTCCATATGCCGGTAATGGGCTGAAAACGCCTGTTTTGGGACTCTGCAGAGAAAGTGTTTGCAGACTGCTGAATCCACACACGGAATTAACTCTGGAAGTTGAGTGCACACATTGACAACCGTTCTGTTAGATAGCTGCGTTTTGGATTTAGAAGCAGATATTTCCCTGTGCTTACTGCTGTTTCTTCCATATGCCGGTAAGGGGCTGAAAACGCCTGTTTTGGGACTCTGCAGAGAAAGTCTCTGCAGACTGCTGAATCCACACACGGGTTTAACTCTGGAAGTTGAGTGCACACATTGACAACCGTTCTGTTAGATAGCTGCGTTTTGGATTTAGAAGCAGATATTTCCCTGTGCTTACTGCTGTTTCTTCCATATGCCGGTAATGGGCTGAAAACGCCTGTTTTGGGACTCTGCAGAGAAAGTCTCTGCAGAATGCTGAATCCACACACGGGTTTACCTCTGGAAGTTGAGTGCACACATTGACAACCGTTCTGTTAGATAGCTGCGTTTTGGATTTAGAAGCAGATATTTCCCTGTGCTTACTGCTGTTTCTTCCATATGCCGGTAATGGGCTGAAAACGCCTGTTTTGGGACTCTGCAGAGAAAGTGTTTGCAGACTGCTGAATCCACACACGGGTTTAACTCTGGAAGTTGAGTGCACACATTGACAACCGTTCTGTTAGATAGCTGCGTTTTGGATTTAGAAGCAGATATTTCCCTGTGCTTACTGCTGTTTCTTCCATATGCTGGTAATGGGCTGAAAACGCCTGTTTTGGGACTCTCCAGAGAAAGTCTCTGCAGACTGCTGAATCCACACACGGGTTTAACTCTGGAAGTTGAGTGCACACATTGACAACCGTTCTGTTAGATAGCTGCGTTTTGGATTTAGAAGCAGATATTTCCCTGTGCTTACTGCTGTTTCTTCCATATGCCGGTAATGGGCTGAAAACGCCTGTTTTGGGACTCTGCAGAGAATGTCTCTGCAGACTGCTGAATCCACATACGGGTTTAACTCTGGAAGTTGAGTGCACACATTGACAACCGTTCTGTTAGATAGCTGCGTTTTGGATTTAGAAGCAGATATTTCCCTGTGCTTACTGCTGTTTCTTCCATATGCTGGTAATGGGCTGAAAACGCCTGTTTTGGGACTTTCCAGAGAAAGTCTCTGCAGACTGCTGAATCCACACACGGGTTTAACTCTGGAAGTTGAGTGCACACATTGACAACCGTTCTGTTAGATAGCTGCGTTTTGGATTTAGAAGCAGATATTTCCCTGTGCTTACTGCTGTTTCTTCCATATGCCGGTAATGGGCTGAAAACGCCTGTTTTGGGACTCTGCAGAGAATGTCTCTGCAGACTGCTGAATCCACATACGGGTTTAACTCTGGAAGTTGAGTGCACACATTGACAACCGTTCTGTTAGATAGCTGCGTTTTGGATTTAGAAGCAGATATTTCCCTGTGCTTACTGCTGTTTCTTCCATATGCCGGTAATGGGCTGAAAACGCCTGTTTTGGGACTCTGCAGAGAAAGTCTCTGCAGACTGCTGAATCCACACACGGGTTTAACTCTGGAAGTTGAGTGCACACATTGACAACCGTTCTGTTAGATAGCTGCGTTTTGGATTTAGAAGCAGATATTTCCCTGTGCTTACTGCTGTTTCTTCCATATGCCGGTAATGGGCTGAAAACGCCTGTTTTGGGACTCTGCAGAGAAAGTCTCTGCAGACTGCCGAATCCACACACGGGTTTAACTCTGGAAGTTGAGTGCACACATTGACAACCGTTCTGTTAGATAGCTGCGTTGTGGATTTAGAAGCAGACATTTCCCTGTGCTTACTGCTGTTTCTTCCATATGCCGGTAATGGGCTGAAAACGCCTGTTTTGGGACTCTGCAGAGAAAGTGTTTACAGACTGCTGAATCCACACACGGGATTAACTCTGGAAGTTGAGTGCACACATTGACAACCGTTCTGTTAGATAGCTGCGTTTTGGATTTAGAAGCAGATATTTCCCTGTGCTTACTGCTGTTTCTTCCATATGCCGGTAATGGGCTGAAAACGCCTGTTTTGGGACTCTGCAGAGAAAGTCTCTGCAGACTGCTGAATCCACACACGGGTTTAACTCTGGAAGTTGAGTGCACACATTGACAACCGTTCTGTTAGATAGCTGCGTTTTGGATTTAGAAGCAGATATTTCCCTGTGCTTACTGCTGTTTCTTCCATATGCCGGTAATGGACTGAAAACGCCTGTTTTGGGACTCTGCAGAGAAAGTGTTTGCAGACTGCTGAATCCACACACGGGTTTAACTCTGGAAGTTGAGTGCACACATTGACAACCGTTCTGTTAGATAGCTGCGTTTTGGATTTAGAAGCAGATATTTCCCTGTGCTTACTGCTGTTTCTTCCATATGCCGGTAATGGGCTGAAAACGCCTGTTTTGGGACTCTGCAGAGAAAGTGTTTGCAGACTGCTGAATCCACACACGGGTTTAACTCTGGAAGTTGAGTGCACACATTGACAACCGTTCTGTTAGATAGCTGCGTTTTGGATTTAGAAGCAGATATTTCCCTGTGCTTACTGCTGTTTCTTCCATATGCCGGTAATGGGCTGAAAACGCCTGTTTTGGGACTCTGCAGAGAAAGTCTCTGCAGACTGCCGAATCCACACACGGGTTTAACTCTGGAAGTTGAGTGCACACATTGACAACCGTTCTGTTAGATAGCTGCGTTTTGGATTTAGAAGCAGATATTTCCCTGTGCTTACTGCTATTTCTTCCATATTGCGGTAATGGGCTGAAAACGCCTGTTTTGGGACTCTGCAGAGAAAGTGTTTGCAGACTGCTGAATCCACACACGGGTTTAACTCTGGAAGTTGAGTGCACACATTGACAACCGTTCTGTTAGATAGCTGCGTTTTGGATTTAGAAGCAGATATTTCCCTGTGCTTACTGCTGTTTCTTCCATATGCCGGTAATGGGCTGAAAACGCCTGTTTTGGGACTCTGCAGAGAAAGTGTTTGCAGACTGCTGAATCCACACACGGGTTTAACTCTGGAAGTTGAGTGCACACATTGACAACCGTTCTGTTAGATAGCTGCGTTTTGGATTTAGAAGCAGATATTTCCCTGTGCTTACTGCTGTTTCTTCCATATGCCGGTAATGGACTGAAAACGCCTGTTTTGGGACTCTGCAGAGAAAGTCTCTGCAGACTGCTGAATCCACACACGGGTTTAGCTCTGGAAGTTGAGTGCACACATTGACAACCGTTCTGTTAGATAGCTGCGTTTTGGATTTAGAAGCAGATATTTCCCTGTGCTTACTGCTGTTTCTTCCATATGCCGGTAATGGGCTGAAAACGCCTGTTTTTGGGACTCTGCAGAGAAAGTCTCTGCAGACTGCTGAATCCACACACGGGTTTAACTCTGGAAGTTGAGTGCACACATTGACAACCGTTCTGTTAGATAGCTGCGTTTTGGATTTAGAAGCAGATATTTCCCTGTGCTTACTGCTGTTTCTTCCATATGCCGGTAATGGGCTGAAAACGCCTGTTTTGGGACTCTGCAGAGAAAGTCTCTGCAGACTGCTGAATCCACACACGGGTTTAACTCTGGAAGTTGAGTGCACACATTGACAACCGTTCTGTTAGATAGCTGCGTTTTGGATTTAGAAGCAGATATTTCCCTGTGCTTACTGCTGTTTCTTCCATATGCCGGTAATGGGCTGAAAACGCCTGTTTTGGGACTCTGCAGAGAAAGTGTTTGCAGACTGCTGAATCCACACACGGGTTTAACTCTGGAAGTTGAGTGCACACATTGACAACCGTTCTGTTAGATAGCTGCGTTTTGGATTTAGAAGCAGATATTTCCCTGTGCTTACTGCTGTTTCTTCCCTATGCCGGTAAAGGGACTGAAAACGCCTGTTTTGGGGACTCTGCAGAGAAAGTGTTGGCAGACTGCTGAATCCACACACGGGTTTAACTCTGGAAGTTGAGTGCACACATTGACAACCGTTCTGTTAGATAGCTGCGTTTTGGATTTAGAAGCAGATATTTCCCTGTGCTTACTGCTGTTTCTTCCATATGCCGGTAATGGGCTGAAAACGCCTGTTTTGGAACTCTGCAGAGAAAGTCTCTGCAGACTGCTGAATCCACACACGGATTTAACTCTGGAAGTTGAGTGCACACATTGACAACCGTTCTGTTAGATAGCTGCGTTCAGGATTTAGAAGCCGATATTTCCCTGTGCTTACTGCTGTTTCTTCCATATGCCGGTAATGGGCTGAAAATGCCTGTTTTGGGACTCTGCAGAGAAAGTCTCTGCAGACTGCTGAATCCACACACGGGTTTAACTCTGGAAGTTGAGTGCACACATTGACAACCGTTCTGTTAGATAGCTGCGTTTTGGATTTAGAAGCAGATATTTCCCTGTGCTTACTGCTGTTTCTTCCATATGCCGGTAATGGACTGAAAACGCCTGTTTTGGGACTCTGCAGAGAAAGTGTTTGCAGACTGCTGAATCCACACACGGGTTTAACTCTGGAAGTTGAGTGCACACATTGACAACCGTTCTGTTAGATAGCTGCGTTTTGGATTTAGAAGCAGATATTTCCCTGTGCTTACTGCTGTTTCTTCCATATGCTGGTAATGGGCTGAAAACGCCTGTTTTGGGACTCTCCAGAGAAAGTCTCTGCAGACTGCTGAATCCACACACGGGTTTAACTCTGGAAGTTGAGTGCACACATTGACAACCGTTCTGTTAGATAGCTGCGTTTTGGATTTAGAAGCAGATATTTCCCTGTGCTTACTGCTGTTTCTTCCATATGCCGGTAATGGGCTGAAAACGCCTGTTTTGGGACTCTGCAGAGAATGTCTCTGCAGACTGCTGAATCCACATACGGGTTTAACTCTGGAAGTTGAGTGCACACATTGACAACCGTTCTGTTAGATAGCTGCGTTTTGGATTTAGAAGCAGATATTTCCCTGTGCTTACTGCTGTTTCTTCCATATGCTGGTAATGGGCTGAAAACGCCTGTTTTGGGACTCTCCAGAGAAAGTCTCTGCAGACTGCTGAATCCACACACGGGTTTAACTCTGGAAGTTGAGTGCACACATTGACAACCGTTCTGTTAGATAGCTGCGTTTTGGATTTAGAAGCAGATATTTCCCTGTGCTTACTGCTGTTTCTTCCATATGCCGGTAATGGGCTGAAAACGCCTGTTTTGGAACTCTGCAGAGAAAGTCTCTGCAGACTGCTGAATCCACACACGGATTTAACTCTGGAAGTTGAGTGCACACATTGACAACCGTTCTGTTAGATAGCTGCGTTCAGGATTTAGAAGCCGATATTTCCCTGTGCTTACTGCTGTTTCTTCCATATGCCGGTAATGGGCTGAAAACGCCTGTTTTGGGACTCTGCAGAGAAAGTCTCTGCAGACTGCTGAATCCACACACGGGTTTAACTCTGGAAGTTGAGTGCACACATTGACAACCGTTCTGTTAGATAGCTGCGTTTTGGATTTAGAAGCAGATATTTCCCTGTGCTTACTGCTGTTTCTTCCATATGCCGGTAATGGACTGAAAACGCCTGTTTTGGGACTCTGCAGAGAAAGTGTTTGCAGACTGCTGAATCCACACACGGGTTTAACTCTGGAAGTTGAGTGCACACATTGACAACCGTTCTGTTAGATAGCTGCGTTTTGGATTTAGAAGCAGATATTTCCCTGTGCTTACTGCTGTTTCTTCCATATGCTGGTAATGGGCTGAAAACGCCTGTTTTGGGACTCTCCAGAGAAAGTCTCTGCAGACTGCTGAATCCACACACGGGTTTAACTCTGGAAGTTGAGTGCACACATTGACAACCGTTCTGTTAGATAGCTGCGTTTTGGATTTAGAAGCAGATATTTCCCTGTGCTTACTGCTGTTTCTTCCATATGCCGGTAATGGGCTGAAAACGCCTGTTTTGGGACTCTGCAGAGAATGTCTCTGCAGACTGCTGAATCCACATACGGGTTTAACTCTGGAAGTTGAGTGCACACATTGACAACCGTTCTGTTAGATAGCTGCGTTTTGGATTTAGAAGCAGATATTTCCCTGTGCTTACTGCTGTTTCTTCCATATGCTGGTAATGGGCTGAAAACGCCTGTTTTGGGACTCTCCAGAGAAAGTCTCTGCAGACTGCTGAATCCACACACGGGTTTAACTCTGGAAGTTGAGTGCACACATTGACAACCGTTCTGTTAGATAGCTGCGTTTTGGATTTAGAAGCAGATATTTCCCTGTGCTTACTGCTGTTTCTTCCATATGCCGGTAATGGGCTGAAAACGCCTGTTTTGGGACTCTGCAGAGAATGTCTCTGCAGACTGCTGAATCCACATACGGGTTTAACTCTGGAAGTTGAGTGCACACATTGACAACCGTTCTGTTAGATAGCTGCGTTTTGGATTTAGAAGCAGATATTTCCCTGTGCTTACTGCTGTTTCTTCCATATGCCGGTAATGGGCTGAAAACGCCTGTTTTGGGACTCTGCAGAGAAAGTCTCTGCAGACTGCTGAATCCACACACGGGTTTAACTCTGGAAGTTGAGTGCACACATTGACAACCGTTCTGTTAGATAGCTGCGTTTTGGATTTAGAAGCAGATATTTCCCTGTGCTTACTGCTGTTTCTTCCATATGCCGGTAATGGGCTGAAAACGCCTGTTTTGGGACTCTGCAGAGAAAGTCTCTGCAGACTGCCGAATCCACACACGGGTTTAACTCTGGAAGTTGAGTGCACACATTGACCATTGACAACCGTTCTGTTAGATAGCTGCGTTGTGGATTTAGAAGCAGACATTTCCCTGTGCTTACTGCTGTTTCTTCCATATGCCGGTAATGGGCTGAAAACGCCTGTTTTGGGACTCTGCAGAGAAAGTGTTTACAGACTGCTGAATCCACACACGGGATTAACTCTGGAAGTTGAGTGCACACATTGACAACCGTTCTGTTAGATAGCTGCGTTTTGGATTTAGAAGCAGATATTTCCCTGTGCTTACTGCTGTTTCTTCCATATGCCGGTAATGGGCTGAAAACGCCTGTTTTGGGACTCTGCAGAGAAAGTCTCTGCAGACTGCTGAATCCACACACGGGTTTAACTCTGGAAGTTGAGTGCACACATTGACAACCGTTCTGTTAGATAGCTGCGTTTTGGATTTAGAAGCAGATATTTCCCTGTGCTTACTGCTGTTTCTTCCATATGCCGGTAATGGACTGAAAACGCCTGTTTTGGGACTCTGCAGAGAAAGTGTTTGCAGACTGCTGAATCCACACACGGGTTTAACTCTGGAAGTTGAGTGCACACATTGACAACCGTTCTGTTAGATAGCTGCGTTTTGGATTTAGAAGCAGATATTTCCCTGTGCTTACTGCTGTTTCTTCCATATGCCGGTAATGGGCTGAAAACGCCTGTTTTGGGACTCTGCAGAGAAAGTGTTTGCAGACTGCTGAATCCACACACGGGTTTAACTCTGGAAGTTGAGTGCACACATTGACAACCGTTCTGTTAGATAGCTGCGTTTTGGATTTAGAAGCAGATATTTCCCTGTGCTTACTGCTGTTTCTTCCATATGCCGGTAATGGGCTGAAAACGCCTGTTTTGGGACTCTGCAGAGAAAGTCTCTGCAGACTGCCGAATCCACACACGGGTTTAACTCTGGAAGTTGAGTGCACACATTGACAACCGTTCTGTTAGATAGCTGCGTTTTGGATTTAGAAGCAGATATTTCCCTGTGCTTACTGCTATTTCTTCCATATGCCGGTAATGGGCTGAAAACGCCTGTTTTGGGACTCTGCAGAGAAAGTGTTTGCAGACTGCTGAATCCACACACGGGTTTAACTCTGGAAGTTGAGTGCACACATTGACAACCGTTCTGTTAGATAGCTGCGTTTTGGATTTAGAAGCAGATATTTCCCTGTGCTTACTGCTGTTTCTTCCATATGCCGGTAATGGGCTGAAAACGCCTGTTTTGGGACTCTGCAGAGAAAGTGTTTGCAGACTGCTGAATCCACACACGGGTTTAACTCTGGAAGTTGAGTGCACACATTGACAACCGTTCTGTTAGATAGCTGCGTTTTGGATTTAGAAGCAGATATTTCCCTGTGCTTACTGCTGTTTCTTCCATATGCCGGTAATGGGCTGAAAACGCCTGTTTTGGGACTCTGCAGAGAAAGTGTTTGCAGACTGCTGAATCCACACACGGGTTTAACTCTGGAAGTTGAGTGCACACATTGACAACCGTTCTGTTAGATAGCTGCGTTTTGGATTTAGAAGCAGATATTTCCCTGTGCTTACTGCTGTTTCTTCCATATGCCGGTAATGGACTGAAAACGCCTGTTTTGGGACTCTGCAGAGAAAGTCTCTGCAGACTGCTGAATCCACACACGGGTTTAACTCTGGAAGTTGAGTGCACACATTGACAACCGTTCTGTTAGATAGCTGCGTTTTGGATTTAGAAGCAGATATTTCCCTGTGCTTACTGCTGTTTCTTCCATATGCCGGTAATGGGCTGAAAACGCCTGTTTTGGGACTCTGCAGAGAAAGTCTCTGCAGACTGCTGAATCCACACACGGGTTTAACTCTGGAAGTTGAGTGCACACATTGACAACCGTTCTGTTAGATAGCTGCGTTTTGGATTTAGAAGCAGATATTTCCCTGTGCTTACTGCTGTTTCTTCCATATGCCGGTAATGGGCTGAAAACGCCTGTTTTGGGACTCTGCAGAGAAAGTCTCTGCAGACTGCTGAATCCACACACGGGTTTAACTCTGGAAGTTGAGTGCACACATTGACAACCGTTCTGTTAGATAGCTGCGTTTTGGATTTAGAAGCAGATATTTCCCTGTGCTTACTGCTGTTTCTTCCATATGCCGGTAATGGGCTGAAAACGCCTGTTTTGGGACTCTGCAGAGAAAGTGTTTGCAGACTGCTGAATCCACACACGGGTTTAACTCTGGAAGTTGAGTGCACACATTGACAACCGTTCTGTTAGATAGCTGCGTTTTGGATTTAGAAGCAGATATTTCCCTGTGCTTACTGCTGTTTCTTCCCTATGCCGGTAAAGGACTGAAAACGCCTGTTTTGGGACTCTGCAGAGAAAGTGTTGGCAGACTGCTGAATCCACACACGGGTTTAACTCTGGAAGTTGAGTGCACACATTGACAACCGTTCTGTTAGATAGCTGCGTTTTGGATTTAGAAGCAGATATTTCCCTGTGCTTACTGCTGTTTCTTCCATATGCCGGTAATGGGCTGAAAACGCCTGTTTTGGAACTCTGCAGAGAAAGTCTCTGCAGACTGCTGAATCCACACACGGATTTAACTCTGGAAGTTGAGTGCACACATTGACAACCGTTCTGTTAGATAGCTGCGTTTAGGATTTAGAAGCCGATATTTCCCTGTGCTTACTGCTGTTTCTTCCGTATGCCGGTAATGGGCTGAAAACGCCTGTTTTGGGACTCTGCAGAGAAAGTCTCTGCAGACTGCCGAATCCACACACGGGTTTAACTCTGGAAGTTGAGTGCACACATTGACAACCGTTCTGTTAGATAGCTGCGTTTTGGATTTAGAAGCAGATATTTCCCTGTGCTTACTGCTGTTTCTTCCATATGCCGGTAATGGGCTGAAAACGCCTGTTTTGGGACTCTGCAGAGAAAGTGTTTGCAGACTGCTGAATCCACACACGGGTTTAACTCTGGAAGTTGAGTGCACACATTGACAACCGTTCTGTTAGATAGCTGCGTTTTGGATTTAGAAGCAGATATTTCCCTGTGCTTACTGCTGTTTCTTCCATATGCCGGTAATGGGCTGAAAACGCCTGTTTTGGGACTCTGCAGAGAAAGTGTTTGCAGACTGCTGAATCCACACACGGGTTTAACTCTGGAAGTTGAGTGCACACATTGACAACCGTTCTGTTAGATAGCTGCGTTTTGGATTTAGAAGCAGATATTTCCCTGTGCTTACTGCTGTTTCTTCCCTATGCCGGTAATGGACTGAAAACGCCTGTTTTAGGACTCTGCAGAGAAAGTGTTGACAGACTGCTGAATCCACACACGGGTTTAACTCTGGAAGTTGAGTGCACACATTGACAACCGTTCTGTTAGATAGCTGCGTTTTGGATTTAGAAGCAGATATTTCCCTGTGCTTACTGCTGTTTCTTCCATATGCCGGTAATGGGCTGAAAACGCCTGTTTTGGGACTCTGCAGAGAAAGTCTCTGCAGACTGCTGAATCCACACACGGGTTTAATTCTGGAAGTTGAGTGCACACATTGACAACCGTTCTGTTAGATAGCTGCGTTTTGGATTTAGAAGCAGATATTTCCCTGTGCTTACTGCTGTTTCTTCCATATGCCGGTAATGGACTGAAAACGCCTCTTTTGGGACTCTGCAGAGAAAGTGTTTGCAGACTGCTGAATCCACACACGGGTTTAACTCTGGAAGTTGAGTGCACACATTGACAACCGTTCTGTTAGATAGCTGCGTTTTGGATTTAGAAGCAGATATTTCCCTGTGCTTACTGCTGTTTCTTCCATATGCCGGTAATGGGCTGAAAACGCCTGTTTTGGGACTCTGCAGAGAAAGTGTTTGCAGACTGCTGAATCCACACACGGGTTTAACTCTGGAAGTTGAGTGCACACATTGACAACCGTTGTTAGATAGCTGCGTTTTGGATTTAGAAGCAGATATTTCCCTGTGCTTACTGCTGTTTCTTCCATATGCCGGTAATGGGCTGAAAACGCCTGTTTTGGGACTCTGCAGAGAAAGTCTCTGCAGACTGCTGAATCCACACACGGGTTTAACTCTGGAAGTTGAGTGCACACATTGACAACCGTTCTGTTAGATAGCTGCGTTTTGGATTTAGAAGCAGATATTTCCCTGTTCTTACTGCTGTTTCTTCCATATGCCGGTAATGGGCTGAAAACGCCTGTTTTGGGACTCTGCAGAGAAAGTCTCTGCAGACTGCTGAATCCACACTCGGGTTTAACTCTGGAAGTTGAGTGCACACATTGACAACCGTTCTGTTAGATAGCTGCGTTTTGGATTTAGAAGCAGATATTTCCCTGTGCTTACTGCTGTTTCTTCCATATGCCGGTAATGGACTGAAAACGCCTGTTTTGGGACTCTGCAGAGAAAGTGTGTGCAGACTGCTGAATCCACACACGGGTTTAACTCTGGAAGTTGAGTGCACACATTGACAACCGTTCTGTTAGATAGCTGCGTTTTGGATTTAGAAGCAGATATTTCCCTGTGCTTACTGCTGTTTCTTCCATATGCCGGTAATGGGCTGAAAACGCCTGTTTTGGGACTCTGCAGAGAAAGTCTCTGCAGACTGCTGAATCCACACACGGGTTTAACTCTGGAAGTTGAGTGCACACATTGACAACCGTTCTGTTAGATAGCTGCGTTTTGGATTTAGAAGCAGATATTTCCCTGTGCTTACTGCTGTTTCTTCCATATGCCGGTAATGGGCTGAAAACGCCTGTTTTGGGACTCTGCAGAGAAAGTGTTTGCAGACTGCTGAATCCACACACGGGTTTAACTCTGGAAGTTGAGTGCACACATTGACAACCGTTCTGTTAGATAGCTGCGTTTTGGATTTAGAAGCAGATATTTCCCTGTGCTTACTGCTGTTTCTTCCATATGCCGGTAATGGGCTGAAAACGCCTGTTTTGGGACTCTGCAGAGAAAGTGTTTGCAGACTGCTGAATCCACACACGGGTTTAACTCTGGAAGTTGAGTGGACACATTGACAACCGTTCTGTTAGATAGCTGCGTTTTGGATTTAGAAGCAGATATTTCCCTGTGCTTACTGCTGTTTCTTCCATATGCCGGTAATGGGCTGAAAACGCCTGTTTTGGGACTCTGCAGAGAAAGGTTCTGCAGACTGCTGAATCCACACACGGGTTTAACTCTGGAAGTTGAGTGCACACATTGACAACCGTTCTGTTAGATAGCTGCGTTTTGGATTTAGAAGCAGATATTTCCCTGTGCTTACTGCTGTTTCTTCCATATGCCGGTAATGGGCTGAAAACGCCTGTTTTGGGACTCTGCAGAGAAAGTCTGTGCAGACTGCTGAATCCACACACGGGTTTAACTCTGGAAGTTGAGTGCACACATTGACAACCGTTCTGTTAGATAGCTGCGTTTTGGATTTAGAAGCAGATATTTCCCTGTGCTTACTGCTGTTTCTTCCCTATGCCGGTAATGGACTGAAAATGCCTGTTTTGGTACTCTGCAGAGAAAGTGTTGGCAGACTGCTGAATCCACACACGGGTTTAACTCTGGAAGTTGAGTGCACACATTGACAACCGTTCTGTTAGATAGCTGCGTTTTGGATTTAGAAGCAGATATTTCCCTGTGCTTACTGCTGTTTCTTCCATATGCCGGTAATGGGCTGAAAATGCCTGTTTTGGGACTCTGCAGAGAAAGTCTCTGCAGACTGCTGAATCCACACACGGGTTTAACTCTGGAAGTTGAGTGCACACATTGACAACCGTTCTGTTAGATAGCTGCGTTTTGGATTTAGAAGCAGATATTTCCCTGTGCTTACTGCTGTTTCTTCCATATGCCGGTAATGGACTGAAAACGCCTGTTTTGGGACTCTGCAGATAAAGTGTTTGCAGACTGCTGAATCCACACACGGGTTTAACTCTGGAAGTTGAGTGCACACATTGACAACCGTTCTGTTAGATAGCTGCGTTGTGGATTTAGAAGCAGATATTTCCCTGTGCTTACTGCTGTTTCTTCCATATGCCGGTAATGGGCTGAAAACGCCTGTTTTGGGACTCTGCAGAGAAAGTCTCTGCAGACTGCTGAATCCACACACGGGTTTAACTCTGGAAGTTGAGTGCACACATTGACAACCGTTCTGTTAGATAGCTGCGTTTTGGATTTAGAAGCAGATATTTCCCTGTGCTTACTGCTGTTTCTTCCATATGCCGGTAATGGGCTGAAAACGCCTGTTTTGGGACTCTGCAGAGAAAGTGTTTGCAGACTGCTGAATCCACACACGGGTTTAACTCTGGAAGTTGAGTGCACACATTGACAACCGTTCTGTTAGATAGCTGCGTTTTGGATTTAGAAGCAGATATTTCCCTGTGCTTACTGCTGTTTCTTCCATATGCCGGTAATGGACTGAAAACGCCTGTTTTGGGACTCTGCAGAGAAAGTCTCTGCAGACTGCTGAATCCACACACGGGTTTAACTCTGGACGTTGAGTGCACACATTGACAACCGTTCTGTTAGATAGCTGCGTTTTGGATTTAGAAGCCGATATTTCCCTGTGCTTACTGCTGTTTCTTCCATATGCCGGTAATGGGCTGAAAACGCCTGTTTTGGGACTCTGCAGAGAAAGTCTCTGCAGACTGCTGAATCCACACACGGGTTTAACTCTGGAAGTTGAGTGCACACATTGACAACCGTTCTGTTAGATAGCTGCGTTTTGGATTTAGAAGCAGATATTTCCCTGTGCTTACTGCTGTTTCTTCCATATGCCGGTAATGGGCTGAAAACGCCTGTTTTGGGACTCTGCAGAGAAAGTCTCTGCAGACTGCTGAATCCACACACGGGTTTAACTCTGGAAGTTGAGTGCACACATTGACAACCGTTCTGTTAGATAGCTGCGTTTTGGATTTAGAAGCAGATATTTCCCTGTGCTTACTGCTGTTTCTTCCATATGCCGGTAATGGGCTGAAAACGCCTGTTTTGGGACTCTGCAGAGAAAGTCTCTGCAGACCGCTGAATCCACACACGGGTTTAACTCTGGAAGTTGAGTGCACACATTGACAACCGTTCTGTTAGATAGCTGCGTTTTGGATTTAGAAGCAGATATTTCCCTGTGCTTACTGCTGTTTCTTCCATATGCCGGTAATGGGCTGAAAACGCCTGTTTTGGGACTCTGCAGAGAAAGTCTCTGCAGACTGCTGAATCCACACACGGGTTTAACTCTGGAAGTTGAGTGCACACATTGACAACCGTTCTGTTAGATAGCTGCGTTTTGGATTTAGAAGCAGATATTTCCCTGTGCTTACTGCTGTTTCTTCCATATGCCGGTAATGGGCTGAAAACGCCTGTTTTGGGACTCTGCAGAGAAAGTCTCTGCAGACTGCTGAATCCACACACGGGTTTAACTCTGGAAGTTGAGTGCACACATTGACAACCGTTCTGTTAGATAGCTGCGTTTTGGATTTAGAAGCAGATATTTCCCTGTGCTTACTGCTGTTTCTTCCATATGCCGGTAATGGGCTGAAAACGCCTGTTTTGGGACTCTGCAGAGAAAGTGTTTGCAGACTGCTGAATCCACACACGGGTTTAACTCTGGAAGTTGAGTGCACACATTGACAACCGTTCTGTTAGATAGCTGCGTTTTGGATTTAGAAGCAGATATTTCCCTGTGCTTACTGCTGTTTCTTCCATATGCCGGTAATGGGCTGAAAACGCCTGTTTTGGGACTCTGCAGAGAAAGTCTCTGCAGACTGCTGAATCCACACACGGGTTTAACTCTGGAAGTTGAGTGCACACATTGACAACCGTTCTGTTAGATAGCTGCGTTTTGGATTTAGAAGCAGATATTTCCCTGTGCTTACTGCTGTTTCTTCCATATGCCGGTAATGGGCTGAAAACGCCTGTTTTGGGACTCTGCAGAGAAAGTCTCTGCAGACCGCTGAATCCACACACGGGTTTAACTCTGGAAGTTGAGTGCACACATTGACAACCGTTCTGTTAGATAGCTGCGTTTTGGATTTAGAAGCAGATATTTCCCTGTGCTTACTGCTGTTTCTTCCATATGCCGGTAATGGGCTGAAAACGCCTGTTTTGGGACTCTGCAGAGAAAGTCTCTGCAGACTGCTGAATCCACACACGGGTTTAACTCTGGAAGTTGAGTGCACACATTGACAACCGTTCTGTTAGATAGCTGCGTTTTGGATTTAGAAGCAGATATTTCCCTGTGCTTACTGCTGTTTCTTCCATATGCCGGTAATGGGCTGAAAACGCCTGTTTTGGGACTCTGCAGAGAAAGTCTCTGCAGACTGCTGAATCCACACACGGGTTTAACTCTGGAAGTTGAGTGCACACATTGACAACCGTTCTGTTAGATAGCTGCGTTTTGGATTTAGAAGCAGATATTTCCCTGTGCTTACTGCTGTTTCTTCCATATGCCGGTAATGGGCTGAAAACGCCTGTTTTGGGACTCTGCAGAGAAAGTGTTTGCAGACTGCTGAATCCACACACGGGTTTAACTCTGGAAGTTGAGTGCACACATTGACAACCGTTCTGTTAGATAGCTGCGTTTTGGATTTAGAAGCAGATATTTCCCTGTGCTTACTGCTGTTTCTTCCATATGCCGGTAATGGGCTGAAAACGCCTGTTTTGGGACTCTGCAGAGAAAGTCTCTGCAGACTGCTGAATCCACACACGGGTTTAACTCTGGAAGTTGAGTGCACACATTGACAACCGTTCTGTTAGATAGCTGCGTTTTGGATTTAGAAGCAGATATTTCCCTGTGCTTACTGCTGTTTCTTCCATATGCCGGTAATGGGCTGAAAACGCCTGTTTTGGGACTCTGCAGAGAATGTCTCTGCAGACTGCTGAATCCACATACGGGTTTAACTCTGGAAGTTGAGTGCACACATTGACAACCGTTCTGTTAGATAGCTGCGTTTTGGATTTAGAAGCAGATATTTCCCTGTGCTTACTGCTGTTTCTTCCATATGCCGGTAATGGGCTGAAAACGCCTGTTTTGGGACTCTGCAGAGAAAGTGTTTGCAGACTGCTGAATCCACACACGGGTTTAACTCTGGAAGTTGAGTGGACACATTGACAACCGTTCTGTTAGATAGCTGCGTTTTGGATTTAGAAGCAGATATTTCCCTGTGCTTACTGCTGTTTCTTCCATATGCCGGTAATGGGCTGAAAACGCCTGTTTTGGGACTCTGCAGAGAAAGGTTCTGCAGACTGCTGAATCCACACACGGGTTTAACTCTGGAAGTTGAGTGCACACATTGACAACCGTTCTGTTAGATAGCTGCGTTTTGGATTTAGAAGCAGATATTTCCCTGTGCTTACTGCTGTTTCTTCCATATGCCGGTAATGGGCTGAAAACGCCTGTTTTGGGACTCTGCAGAGAAAGTCTCTGCAGACTGCTGAATCCACACACGGGTTTAACTCTGGAAGTTGAGTGCACACATTGACAACCGTTCTGTTAGATAGCTGCGTTTTGGATTTAGAAGCAGATATTTCCCTGTGCTTACTGCTGTTTCTTCCCTATGCCGGTAATGGACTGAAAATGCCTGTTTTGGTACTCTGCAGAGAAAGTGTTGGCAGACTGCTGAATCCACACACGGGTTTAACTCTGGAAGTTGAGTGCACACATTGACAACCGTTCTGTTAGATAGCTGCGTTTTGGATTTAGAAGCAGATATTTCCCTGTGCTTACTGCTGTTTCTTCCATATGCCGGTAATGGGCTGAAAATGCCTGTTTTGGGACTCTGCAGAGAAAGTCTCTGCAGACTGCTGAATCCACACACGGGTTTAACTCTGGAAGTTGAGTGCACACATTGACAACCGTTCTGTTAGATAGCTGCGTTTTGGATTTAGAAGCAGATATTTCCCTGTGCTTACTGCTGTTTCTTCCATATGCCGGTAATGGACTGAAAACGCCTGTTTTGGGACTCTGCAGATAAAGTGTTTGCAGACTGCTGAATCCACACACGGGTTTAACTCTGGAAGTTGAGTGCACACATTGACAACCGTTCTGTTAGATAGCTGCGTTGTGGATTTAGAAGCAGATATTTCCCTGTGCTTACTGCTGTTTCTTCCATATGCCGGTAATGGGCTGAAAACGCCTGTTTTGGGACTCTGCAGAGAAAGTCTCTGCAGACTGCTGAATCCACACACGGGTTTAACTCTGGAAGTTGAGTGCACACATTGACAACCGTTCTGTTAGATAGCTGCGTTTTGGATTTAGAAGCAGATATTTCCCTGTGCTTACTGCTGTTTCTTCCATATGCCGGTAATGGGCTGAAAACGCCTGTTTTGGGACTCTGCAGAGAAAGTGTTTGCAGACTGCTGAATCCACACACGGGTTTAACTCTGGAAGTTGAGTGCACACATTGACAACCGTTCTGTTAGATAGCTGCGTTTTGGATTTAGAAGCAGATATTTCCCTGTGCTTACTGCTGTTTCTTCCATATGCCGGTAATGGACTGAAAACGCCTGTTTTGGGACTCTGCAGAGAAAGTCTCTGCAGACTGCTGAATCCACACACGGGTTTAACTCTGGACGTTGAGTGCACACATTGACAACCGTTCTGTTAGATAGCTGCGTTTTGGATTTAGAAGCCGATATTTCCCTGTGCTTACTGCTGTTTCTTCCATATGCCGGTAATGGGCTGAAAACGCCTGTTTTGGGACTCTGCAGAGAAAGTCTCTGCAGACCGCTGAATCCACACACGGGTTTAACTCTGGAAGTTGAGTGCACACATTGACAACCGTTCTGTTAGATAGCTGCGTTTTGGATTTAGAAGCAGATATTTCCCTGTGCTTACTGCTGTTTCTTCCATATGCCGGTAATGGGCTGAAAACGCCTGTTTTGGGACTCTGCAGAGAAAGTCTCTGCAGACTGCTGAATCCACACACGGGTTTAACTCTGGAAGTTGAGTGCACACATTGACAACCGTTCTGTTAGATAGCTGCGTTTTGGATTTAGAAGCAGATATTTCCCTGTGCTTACTGCTGTTTCTTCCATATGCCGGTAATGGGCTGAAAACGCCTGTTTTGGGACTCTGCAGAGAAAGTCTCTGCAGACTGCTGAATCCACACACGGGTTTAACTCTGGAAGTTGAGTGCACACATTGACAACCGTTCTGTTAGATAGCTGCGTTTTGGATTTAGAAGCAGATATTTCCCTGTGCTTACTGCTGTTTCTTCCATATGCCGGTAATGGGCTGAAAACGCCTGTTTTGGGACTCTGCAGAGAAAGTGTTTGCAGACTGCTGAATCCACACACGGGTTTAACTCTGGAAGTTGAGTGCACACATTGACAACCGTTCTGTTAGATAGCTGCGTTTTGGATTTAGAAGCAGATATTTCCCTGTGCTTACTGCTGTTTCTTCCATATGCCGGTAATGGGCTGAAAACGCCTGTTTTGGGACTCTGCAGAGAAAGTCTCTGCAGACTGCTGAATCCACACACGGGTTTAACTCTGGAAGTTGAGTGCACACATTGACAACCGTTCTGTTAGATAGCTGCGTTTTGGATTTAGAAGCAGATATTTCCCTGTGCTTACTGCTGTTTCTTCCATATGCCGGTAATGGGCTGAAAACGCCTGTTTTGGGACTCTGCAGAGAATGTCTCTGCAGACTGCTGAATCCACATACGGGTTTAACTCTGGAAGTTGAGTGCACACATTGACAACCGTTCTGTTAGATAGCTGCGTTTTGGATTTAGAAGCAGATATTTCCCTGTGCTTACTGCTGTTTCTTCCATATGCCGGTAATGGGCTGAAAACGCCTGTTTTGGGACTCTGCAGAGAAAGTGTTTGCAGACTGCTGAATCCACACACGGGTTTAACTCTGGAAGTTGAGTGGACACATTGACAACCGTTCTGTTAGATAGCTGCGTTTTGGATTTAGAAGCAGATATTTCCCTGTGCTTACTGCTGTTTCTTCCATATGCCGGTAATGGGCTGAAAACGCCTGTTTTGGGACTCTGCAGAGAAAGGTTCTGCAGACTGCTGAATCCACACACGGGTTTAACTCTGGAAGTTGAGTGCACACATTGACAACCGTTCTGTTAGATAGCTGCGTTTTGGATTTAGAAGCAGATATTTCCCTGTGCTTACTGCTGTTTCTTCCATATGCCGGTAATGGGCTGAAAACGCCTGTTTTGGGACTCTGCAGAGAAAGTCTCTGCAGACTGCTGAATCCACACACGGGTTTAACTCTGGAAGTTGAGTGCACACATTGACAACCGTTCTGTTAGATAGCTGCGTTTTGGATTTAGAAGCAGATATTTCCCTGTGCTTACTGCTGTTTCTTCCCTATGCCGGTAATGGACTGAAAATGCCTGTTTTGGTACTCTGCAGAGAAAGTGTTGGCAGACTGCTGAATCCACACACGGGTTTAACTCTGGAAGTTGAGTGCACACATTGACAACCGTTCTGTTAGATAGCTGCGTTTTGGATTTAGAAGCAGATATTTCCCTGTGCTTACTGCTGTTTCTTCCATATGCCGGTAATGGGCTGAAAATGCCTGTTTTGGGACTCTGCAGAGAAAGTCTCTGCAGACTGCTGAATCCACACACGGGTTTAACTCTGGAAGTTGAGTGCACACATTGACAACCGTTCTGTTAGATAGCTGCGTTTTGGATTTAGAAGCAGATATTTCCCTGTGCTTACTGCTGTTTCTTCCATATGCCGGTAATGGACTGAAAACGCCTGTTTTGGGACTCTGCAGATAAAGTGTTTGCAGACTGCTGAATCCACACACGGGTTTAACTCTGGAAGTTGAGTGCACACATTGACAACCGTTCTGTTAGATAGCTGCGTTGTGGATTTAGAAGCAGATATTTCCCTGTGCTTACTGCTGTTTCTTCCATATGCCGGTAATGGGCTGAAAACGCCTGTTTTGGGACTCTGCAGAGAAAGTCTCTGCAGACTGCTGAATCCACACACGGGTTTAACTCTGGAAGTTGAGTGCACACATTGACAACCGTTCTGTTAGATAGCTGCGTTTTGGATTTAGAAGCAGATATTTCCCTGTGCTTACTGCTGTTTCTTCCATATGCCGGTAATGGGCTGAAAACGCCTGTTTTGGGACTCTGCAGAGAAAGTGTTTGCAGACTGCTGAATCCACACACGGGTTTAACTCTGGAAGTTGAGTGCACACATTGACAACCGTTCTGTTAGATAGCTGCGTTTTGGATTTAGAAGCAGATATTTCCCTGTGCTTACTGCTGTTTCTTCCATATGCCGGTAATGGACTGAAAACGCCTGTTTTGGGACTCTGCAGAGAAAGTCTCTGCAGACTGCTGAATCCACACACGGGTTTAACTCTGGACGTTGAGTGCACACATTGACAACCGTTCTGTTAGATAGCTGCGTTTTGGATTTAGAAGCCGATATTTCCCTGTGCTTACTGCTGTTTCTTCCATATGCCGGTAATGGGCTGAAAACGCCTGTTTTGGGACTCTGCAGAGAAAGTCTCTGCAGACTGCTGAATCCACACACGGGTTTAACTCTGGAAGTTGAGTGCACACATTGACAACCGTTCTGTTAGATAGCTGCGTTTTGGATTTAGAAGCAGATATTTCCCTGTGCTTACTGCTGTTTCTTCCATATGCCGGTAATGGGCTGAAAACGCCTGTTTTGGGACTCTGCAGAGAAAGTCTCTGCAGACTGCTGAATCCACACACGGGTTTAACTCTGGAAGTTGAGTGCACACATTGACAACCGTTCTGTTAGATAGCTGCGTTTTGGATTTAGAAGCAGATATTTCCCTGTGCTTACTGCTGTTTCTTCCATATGCCGGTAATGGGCTGAAAACGCCTGTTTTGGGACTCTGCAGAGAAAGTCTCTGCAGACCGCTGAATCCACACACGGGTTTAACTCTGGAAGTTGAGTGCACACATTGACAACCGTTCTGTTAGATAGCTGCGTTTTGGATTTAGAAGCAGATATTTCCCTGTGCTTACTGCTGTTTCTTCCATATGCCGGTAATGGGCTGAAAACGCCTGTTTTGGGACTCTGCAGAGAAAGTCTCTGCAGACTGCTGAATCCACACACGGGTTTAACTCTGGAAGTTGAGTGCACACATTGACAACCGTTCTGTTAGATAGCTGCGTTTTGGATTTAGAAGCAGATATTTCCCTGTGCTTACTGCTGTTTCTTCCATATGCCGGTAATGGGCTGAAAACGCCTGTTTTGGGACTCTGCAGAGAAAGTCTCTGCAGACTGCTGAATCCACACACGGGTTTAACTCTGGAAGTTGAGTGCACACATTGACAACCGTTCTGTTAGATAGCTGCGTTTTGGATTTAGAAGCAGATATTTCCCTGTGCTTACTGCTGTTTCTTCCATATGCCGGTAATGGGCTGAAAACGCCTGTTTTGGGACTCTGCAGAGAAAGTGTTTGCAGACTGCTGAATCCACACACGGGTTTAACTCTGGAAGTTGAGTGCACACATTGACAACCGTTCTGTTAGATAGCTGCGTTTTGGATTTAGAAGCAGATATTTCCCTGTGCTTACTGCTGTTTCTTCCATATGCCGGTAATGGGCTGAAAACGCCTGTTTTGGGACTCTGCAGAGAAAGTCTCTGCAGACTGCTGAATCCACACACGGGTTTAACTCTGGAAGTTGAGTGCACACATTGACAACCGTTCTGTTAGATAGCTGCGTTTTGGATTTAGAAGCAGATATTTCCCTGTGCTTACTGCTGTTTCTTCCATATGCCGGTAATGGGCTGAAAACGCCTGTTTTGGGACTCTGCAGAGAAAGTCTCTGCAGACCGCTGAATCCACACACGGGTTTAACTCTGGAAGTTGAGTGCACACATTGACAACCGTTCTGTTAGATAGCTGCGTTTTGGATTTAGAAGCAGATATTTCCCTGTGCTTACTGCTGTTTCTTCCATATGCCGGTAATGGGCTGAAAACGCCTGTTTTGGGACTCTGCAGAGAAAGTCTCTGCAGACTGCTGAATCCACACACGGGTTTAACTCTGGAAGTTGAGTGCACACATTGACAACCGTTCTGTTAGATAGCTGCGTTTTGGATTTAGAAGCAGATATTTCCCTGTGCTTACTGCTGTTTCTTCCATATGCCGGTAATGGGCTGAAAACGCCTGTTTTGGGACTCTGCAGAGAAAGTGTTTGCAGACTGCTGAATCCACACACGGGTTTAACTCTGGAAGTTGAGTGCACACATTGACAACCGTTCTGTTAGATAGCTGCGTTTTGGATTTAGAAGCAGATATTTCCCTGTGCTTACTGCTGTTTCTTCCATATGCCGGTAATGGGCTGAAAACGCCTGTTTTGGGACTCTGCAGAGAATGTCTCTGCAGACTGCTGAATCCACATACGGGTTTAACTCTGGAAGTTGAGTGCACACATTGACAACCGTTCTGTTAGATAGCTGCGTTTTGGATTTAGAAGCAGATATTTCCCTGTGCTTACTGCTGTTTCTTCCATATGCCGGTAATGGGCTGAAAACGCCTGTTTTGGGACTCTGCAGAGAAAGTCTCTGCAGACTGCTGAATCCACACACGGGTTTAACTCTGGAAGTTGAGTGCACACATTGACAACCGTTCTGTTAGATAGCTGCGTTTTGGATTTAGAAGCAGATATTTCCCTGTGCTTACTGCTGTTTCTTCCATATGCCGGTAATGGGCTGAAAACGCCTGTTTTGGGACTCTGCAGAGAAAGTCTCTGCAGACTGCTGAATCCACACACGGGTTTAACTCTGGAAGTTGAGTGCACACATTGACAACCGTTCTGTTAGATAGCTGCGTTTTGGATTTAGAAGCAGATATTTCCCTGTGCTTACTGCTGTTTCTTCCATATGCCGGTAATGGGCTGAAAACGCCTGTTTTGGGACTCTGCAGAGAAAGTCTCTGCAGACTGCCGAATCCACACACGGGTTTAACTCTGGAAGTTGAGTGCACACATTGACAACCGTTCTGTTAGATAGCTGCGTTTTGGATTTAGAAGCAGATATTTCCCTGTGCTTACTGCTGTTTCTTCCATATGCCGGTAATGGGCTGAAAACGCCTGTTTTGGGACTCTGCAGAGAAAGTCTCTGCAGACTGCTGAATCCACACACGGGTTTAACTCTGGAAGTTGAGTGCACACATTGACAACCGTTCTGTTAGATAGCTGCGTTTTGGATTTAGAAGCCGATATTTCCCTGTGCTTACTGCTGTTTCTTCCATATGCCGGTAATGGGCTGAAAACGCCTGTTTTGGGACTCTGCAGAGAAAGTCTCTGCAGACTGCCGAATCCACACACGGGTTTAACTCTGGAAGTTGAGTGCACACATTGACAACCGTTCTGTTAGATAGCTGCGTTTTGGATTTAGAAGCAGATATTTCCCTGTGCTTACAGCTGTTTCTTCCATATGCCGGTAATGGGCTGAAAACGCCTGTTTTGGGACTCTGCAGAGAAAGTCTCTGCAGACTGCTGAATCCACACACGGGTTTAACTCTGGAAGTTAAGTGCACACATTGACAACCGTTCTGTTAGATAGCTGCGTTTTGGATTTAGAAGCAGATATTTCCCTGTGCTTACTGCTGTTTCTTCCATATGCCGGTAATGGGCTGAAAACGCCTGTTTTGGGACTCTGCAGAGAAAGTCTCTGCAGACTGCTGAATCCACACACGGGTTTAACTCTGGAAGTTGAGTGCACACATTGACAACCGTTCTGTTAGATAGCTGCGTTTTGGATTTAGAAGCAGATATTTCCCTGTGCTTACTGCTGTTTCTTCCATATGCCGGTAATGGGCTGAAAACGCCTGTTTTGGGACTCTGCAGAGAAAGTCTCTGCAGACTGCTGAATCCACACACGGGTTTAACTCTGGAAGTTGAGTGCACACATTGACAACCGTTCTGTTAGATAGCTGCGTTTTGGATTTAGAAGCCGATATTTCCCTGTGCTTACTGCTGTTTCTTCCATATGCCGGTAATGGGCTGAAAACGCCTGTTTTGGGACTCTGCAGAGAAAGTCTCTGCAGACTGCCGAATCCACACACGGGTTTAACTCTGGAAGTTGAGTGCACACATTGACAACCGTTCTGTTAGATAGCTGCGTTTTGGATTTAGAAGCAGATATTTCCCTGTGCTTACAGCTGTTTCTTCCATATGCCGGTAATGGGCTGAAAACGCCTGTTTTGGGACTCTGCAGAGAAAGTCTCTGCAGACTGCTGAATCCACACACGGGTTTAACTCTGGAAGTTAAGTGCACACATTGACAACCGTTCTGTTAGATAGCTGCGTTTTGGATTTAGAAGCAGATATTTCCCTGTGCTTACTGCTGTTTCTTCCATATGCCGGTAATGGGCTGAAAACGCCTGTTTTGGGACTCTGCAGAGAAAGTGTTTGCAGACTGCTGAATCCACACACGGGTTTAACTCTGGAAGTTGAGTGCACACATTGACAACCGTTCTGTTAGATAGCTGCGTTTTGGATTTAGAAGCAGATATTTCCCTGTGCTTACTGCTGTTTCTTCCATATGCCGGTAATGGACTGAAAACGCCTGTTTTGGGACTCTGCAGAGAAAGTCTCTGCAGACTGCTGAATCCACACACGGGTTTAACTCTGGAAGTTGAGTGCACACATTCACAACCGTTCTGTTAGATAGCTGCGTTTTGGATTTAGAAGCAGATATTTCCCTGTGCTTACTGCTGTTTCTTCCATATGCCGGTAATGGGCTGAAAACGCCTGTTTTGGGACTCTGCAGAGAAAGTCTCTGCAGACTGCTGAATCCACACACGGGTTGAACTCTGGAAGTTGAGTGCACACATTGACAACCGTTCTGTTAGATAGCTGCGTTTAGGATTTAGAAGCCGATATTTCCCTGTGCTTACTGCTGTTTCTTCCATATGCCGGTAATGGGCTGAAAACGCCTGTTTTGGGACTCTGCAGAGAAAGTCTCTGCAGACTGCCGAATCCACACACGGGTTTAACTCTGGAAGTTGAGTGCACACATTGACAACCGTTCTGTTAGATAGCTGCGTTTTGGATTTAGAAGCAGATATTTCCCTGTGCTTACTGCTGTTTCTTCCATATGCCGGTAATGGGCTGAAAACGCCTGTTTTGGGACTCTGCAGAGAAAGTGTTTGCAGACTGCTGAATCCACACACGGGTTTAACTCTGGAAGTTGAGTGCACACATTGACAACCGTTCTGTTAGATAGCTGCGTTTTGGATTTAGAAGCAGATATTTCCCTGTGCTTACTGCTGTTTCTTCCATATGCCGGTAATGGGCTGAAAACGCCTGTTTTGGAACTCTGCAGAGAAAGTGTTTGCAGACTGCTGAATCCACACACGGGTTTAACTCTGGAAGTTGAGTGCACACATTGACAACCGTTCTGTTAGATAGCTGCGTTTTGGATTTAGAAGCAGATATTTCCCTGTGCTTACTGCTGTTTCTTCCCTATGCCGGTAATGGACTGAAAACGCCTGTTTTAGGACTCTGCAGAGAAAGTGTTGGCAGACTGCTGAATCCACACAAGGGTTTAACTCTGGAAGTTGAGTGCACACATTGACAACCGTTCTGTTAGATAGCTGCGTTTTGGATTTAGAAGCAGATATTTCCCTGTGCTTACTGCTGTTTCTTCCATATGCTGGTAATGGGCTGAAAACGCCTGTTTTGGGACTCTGCAGAGAAAGTCTCTGCAGACTGCTGAATCCACACACGGGTTTAACTCTGGAAGTTGAGTGCACACATTGACAACCGTTCTGTTAGATAGCTGCGTTTTGGATTTAGAAGCAGATATTTCCCTGTGCTTACTGCTGTTTCTTCCATATGCCGGTAATGGGCTGAAAACGCCTGTTTTGGGACTCTCCAGAGAAAGTCTCTGCAGACTGCTGAATCCACACACGGGTTTAACTCTGGAAGTTGAGTGCACACATTGACAACCGTTCTGTTAGATAGCTGCGTTTTGGATTTAGAAGCAGATATTTCCCTGTGCTTACTGCTGTTTCTTCCATATGCCGGTAATGGGCTGAAAACGCCTGTTTTGGGACTCTGCAGAGAAAGTCTCTGCAGACTGCTGAATCCACACACGGGTTTAACTCTGGAAGTTGAGTGCACACATTGACAACCGTTCTGTTAGATAGCTGCGTTTTGGATTTAGAAGCAGATATTTCCCTGTGCTTACTGCTGTTTCTTCCATATGCCGGTAATGGGCTGAAAACGCCTGTTTTGGGACTCTGCAGAGAAAGTCTCTGCAGACTGCTGAATCCACACACGGGTTTAACTCTGGAAGTTGAGTGCACACATTGACAACCGTTCTGTTAGATAGCTGCGTTTTGGATTTAGAAGCCGATATTTCCCTGTGCTTACTGCTGTTTCTTCCATATGCCGGTAATGGGCTGAAAACGCCTGTTTTGGGACTCTGCAGAGAAAGTCTCTGCAGACTGCCGAATCCACACACGGGTTTAACTCTGGAAGTTGAGTGCACACATTGACAACCGTTCTGTTAGATAGCTGCGTTTTGGATTTAGAAGCAGATATTTCCCTGTGCTTACAGCTGTTTCTTCCATATGCCGGTAATGGGCTGAAAACGCCTGTTTTGGGACTCTGCAGAGAAAGTCTCTGCAGACTGCTGAATCCACACACGGGTTTAACTCTGGAAGTTAAGTGCACACATTGACAACCGTTCTGTTAGATAGCTGCGTTTTGGATTTAGAAGCAGATATTTCCCTGTGCTTACTGCTGTTTCTTCCATATGCCGGTAATGGGCTGAAAACGCCTGTTTTGGGACTCTGCAGAGAAAGTGTTTGCAGACTGCTGAATCCACACACGGGTTTAACTCTGGAAGTTGAGTGCACACATTGACAACCGTTCTGTTAGATAGCTGCGTTTTGGATTTAGAAGCAGATATTTCCCTGTGCTTACTGCTGTTTCTTCCATATGCCGGTAATGGACTGAAAACGCCTGTTTTGGGACTCTGCAGAGAAAGTCTCTGCAGACTGCTGAATCCACACACGGGTTTAACTCTGGAAGTTGAGTGCACACATTGACAACCGTTCTGTTAGATAGCTGCGTTTTGGATTTAGAAGCAGATATTTCCCTGTGCTTACTGCTGTTTCTTCCATATGCCGGTAATGGGCTGAAAACGCCTGTTTTGGGACTCTGCAGAGAAAGTCTCTGCAGACTGCTGAATCCACACACGGGTTTAACTCTGGAAGTTGAGTGCACACATTGACAACCGTTCTGTTAGATAGCTGCGTTTTGGATTTAGAAGCAGATATTTCCCTGTGCTTACTGCTGTTTCTTCCATATGCCGGTAATGGGCTGAAAACGCCTGTTTTGGGACTCTGCAGAGAAAGTCTCTGCAGACTGCTGAATCCACACACGGGTTTAACTCTGGAAGTTGAGTGCACACATTGACAACCGTTCTGTTAGATAGCTGCGTTTTGGATTTAGAAGCAGATATTTCCCTGTGCTTACTGCTGTTTCTTCCATATGCCGGTAATGGGCTGAAAACGCCTGTTTTGGGACTCTGCAGAGAAAGTGTTTGCAAACTGCTGAATCCACACACGGGTTTAACTCTGGAAGTTGAGTGCACACATTGACAACCGTTCTGTTAGATAGCTGCGTTTTGGATTTAGAAGCAGATATTTCCCTGTGCTTACTGCTGTTTCTTCCCTATGCCGGTAAAGGACTGAAAACGCCTGTTTTGGGACTCTGCAGAGAAAGTGTTTGCAGACTGCTGAATCCACACACGGGTTTAACTCTGGAAGTTGAGTGCACACATTGACAACCGTTCTGTTAGATAGCTGCGTTTTGGATTTAGAAGCAGATATTTCCCTGTGCTTACTGCTGTTTCTTCCATATGCCGGTAATGGGCTGAAAACGCCTGTTTTGGGACTCTGCAGAGAAAGTCTCTGCAGACTGCTGAATCCACACACGGGTTGAACTCTGGAAGTTGAGTGCACACATTGACAACCGTTCTGTTAGATAGCTGCGTTTAGGATTTAGAAGCCGATATTTCCCTGTGCTTACTGCTGTTTCTTCCATATGCCGGTAATGGGCTGAAAACGCCTGTTTTGGGACTCTGCAGAGAAAGTCTCTGCAGACTGCCGAATCCACACACGGGTTTAACTCTGGAAGTTGAGTGCACACATTGACAACCGTTCTGTTAGATAGCTGCGTTTTGGATTTAGAAGCAGATATTTCCCTGTGCTTACTGCTGTTTCTTCCATATGCCGGTAATGGGCTGAAAACGCCTGTTTTGGGACTCTGCAGAGAAAGTGTTTGCAGACTGCTGAATCCACACACGGGTTTAACTCTGGAAGTTGAGTGCACACATTGACAACCGTTCTGTTAGATAGCTGCGTTTTGGATTTAGAAGCAGATATTTCCCTGTGCTTACTGCTGTTTCTTCCATATGCCGGTAATGGGCTGAAAACGCCTGTTTTGGAACTCTGCAGAGAAAGTGTTTGCAGACTGCTGAATCCACACACGGGTTTAACTCTGGAAGTTGAGTGCACACATTGACAACCGTTCTGTTAGATAGCTGCGTTTTGGATTTAGAAGCAGATATTTCCCTGTGCTTACTGCTGTTTCTTCCCTATGCCGGTAATGGACTGAAAACGCCTGTTTTAGGACTCTGCAGAGAAAGTGTTGGCAGACTGCTGAATCCACACAAGGGTTTAACTCTGGAAGTTGAGTGCACACATTGACAACCGTTCTGTTAGATAGCTGCGTTTTGGATTTAGAAGCAGATATTTCCCTGTGCTTACTGCTGTTTCTTCCATATGCTGGTAATGGGCTGAAAACGCCTGTTTTGGGACTCTGCAGAGAAAGTCTCTGCAGACTGCTGAATCCACACACGGGTTTAACTCTGGAAGTTGAGTGCACACATTGACAACCGTTCTGTTAGATAGCTGCGTTTTGGATTTAGAAGCAGATATTTCCCTGTGCTTACTGCTGTTTCTTCCATATGCCGGTAATGGGCTGAAAACGCCTGTTTTGGGACTCTGCAGAGAATGTCTCTGCAGACTGCTGAATCCACATACGGGTTTAACTCTGGAAGTTGAGTGGACACATTGACAACCGTTCTGTTAGATAGCTGCGTTTTGGATTTAGAAGCAGATATTTCCCTGTGCTTACTGCTGTTTCTTCCATATGCTGGTAATGGGCTGAAAACGCCTGTTTTGGGACTCTCCAGAGAAAGTCTCTGCAGACTGCTGAATCCACACACGGGTTTAACTCTGGAAGTTGAGTGCACACATTGACAACCGTTCTGTTAGATAGCTGCGTTTTGGATTTAGAAGCAGATATTTCCCTGTGCTTACTGCTGTTTCTTCCATATGCCGGTAATGGGCTGAAAACGCCTGTTTTGGAACTCTGCAGAGAAAGTCTCTGCAGACTGCTGAATCCACACACGGATTTAACTCTGGAAGTTGAGTGCACACATTGACAACCGTTCTGTTAGATAGCTGCGTTCAGGATTTAGAAGCCGATATTTCCCTGTGCTTACTGCTGTTTCTTCCATATGCCGGTAATGGGCTGAAAACGCCTGTTTTGGGACTCTGCAGAGAAAGTCTCTGCAGACTGCTGAATCCACACACGGGTTTAACTCTGGAAGTTGAGTGCACACATTGACAACCGTTCTGTTAGATAGCTGCGTTTTGGATTTAGAAGCAGATATTTCCCTGTGCTTACTGCTGTTTCTTCCATATGCCGGTAATGGGCTGAAAACGCCTGTTTTGGGACTCTGCAGAGAAAGTCTCTGCAGACTGCTGAATCCACACACGGGTTTAACTCTGGAAGTTGAGTGCACACATTGACAACCGTTCTGTTAGATAGCTGCGTTTTGGATTTAGAAGCAGATATTTCCCTGTGCTTACTGCTGTTTCTTCCATATGCCGGTAATGGGCTGAAAACGCCTGTTTTGGGACTCTGCAGAGAAAGTCTCTGCAGACTGCTGAATCCACACACGGGTTTAACTCTGGAAGTTGAGTGCACACATTGACAACCGTTCTGTTAGATAGCTGCGTTTTGGATTTAGAAGCAGATATTTCCCTGTGCTTACTGCTGTTTCTTCCATATGCCGGTAATGGGCTGAAAACGCCTGTTTTGGGACTCTGCAGAGAAAGTCTCTGCAGACTGCTGAATCCACACACGGGTTTAACTCTGGAAGTTGAGTGCACACATTGACAACCGTTCTGTTAGATAGCTGCGTTTTGGATTTAGAAGCCGATATTTCCCTGTGCTTACTGCTGTTTCTTCCATATGCCGGTAATGGGCTGAAAACGCCTGTTTTGGGACTCTGCAGAGAAAGTCTCTGCAGACTGCCGAATCCACACACGGGTTTAACTCTGGAAGTTGAGTGCACACATTGACAACCGTTCTGTTAGATAGCTGCGTTTTGGATTTAGAAGCAGATATTTCCCTGTGCTTACAGCTGTTTCTTCCATATGCCGGTAATGGGCTGAAAACGCCTGTTTTGGGACTCTGCAGAGAAAGTCTCTGCAGACTGCTGAATCCACACACGGGTTTAACTCTGGAAGTTAAGTGCACACATTGACAACCGTTCTGTTAGATAGCTGCGTTTTGGATTTAGAAGCAGATATTTCCCTGTGCTTACTGCTGTTTCTTCCATATGCCGGTAATGGGCTGAAAACGCCTGTTTTGGGACTCTGCAGAGAAAGTGTTTGCAGACTGCTGAATCCACACACGGGTTTAACTCTGGAAGTTGAGTGCACACATTGACAACCGTTCTGTTAGATAGCTGCGTTTTGGATTTAGAAGCAGATATTTCCCTGTGCTTACTGCTGTTTCTTCCATATGCCGGTAATGGACTGAAAACGCCTGTTTTGGGACTCTGCAGAGAAAGTCTCTGCAGACTGCTGAATCCACACACGGGTTTAACTCTGGAAGTTGAGTGCACACATTGACAACCGTTCTGTTAGATAGCTGCGTTTTGGATTTAGAAGCAGATATTTCCCTGTGCTTACTGCTGTTTCTTCCATATGCCGGTAATGGGCTGAAAACGCCTGTTTTGGGACTCTGCAGAGAAAGTCTCTGCAGACTGCTGAATCCACACACGGGTTTAACTCTGGAAGTTGAGTGCACACATTGACAACCGTTCTGTTAGATAGCTGCGTTTTGGATTTAGAAGCAGATATTTCCCTGTGCTTACTGCTGTTTCTTCCATATGCCGGTAATGGGCTGAAAACGCCTGTTTTGGGACTCTGCAGAGAAAGTCTCTGCAGACTGCTGAATCCACACACGGGTTTAACTCTGGAAGTTGAGTGCACACATTGACAACCGTTCTGTTAGATAGCTGCGTTTTGGATTTAGAAGCAGATATTTCCCTGTGCTTACTGCTGTTTCTTCCATATGCCGGTAATGGGCTGAAAACGCCTGTTTTGGGACTCTGCAGAGAAAGTGTTTGCAAACTGCTGAATCCACACACGGGTTTAACTCTGGAAGTTGAGTGCACACATTGACAACCGTTCTGTTAGATAGCTGCGTTTTGGATTTAGAAGCAGATATTTCCCTGTGCTTACTGCTGTTTCTTCCCTATGCCGGTAAAGGACTGAAAACGCCTGTTTTGGGACTCTGCAGAGAAAGTGTTTGCAGACTGCTGAATCCACACACGGGTTTAACTCTGGAAGTTGAGTGCACACATTCACAACCGTTCTGTTAGATAGCTGCGTTTTGGATTTAGAAGCAGATATTTCCCTGTGCTTACTGCTGTTTCTTCCATATGCCGGTAATGGGCTGAAAACGCCTGTTTTGGGACTCTGCAGAGAAAGTCTCTGCAGACTGCTGAATCCACACACGGGTTGAACTCTGGAAGTTGAGTGCACACATTGACAACCGTTCTGTTAGATAGCTGCGTTTAGGATTTAGAAGCCGATATTTCCCTGTGCTTACTGCTGTTTCTTCCATATGCCGGTAATGGGCTGAAAACGCCTGTTTTGGGACTCTGCAGAGAAAGTCTCTGCAGACTGCCGAATCCACACACGGGTTTAACTCTGGAAGTTGAGTGCACACATTGACAACCGTTCTGTTAGATAGCTGCGTTTTGGATTTAGAAGCAGATATTTCCCTGTGCTTACTGCTGTTTCTTCCATATGCCGGTAATGGGCTGAAAACGCCTGTTTTGGGACTCTGCAGAGAAAGTGTTTGCAGACTGCTGAATCCACACACGGGTTTAACTCTGGAAGTTGAGTGCACACATTGACAACCGTTCTGTTAGATAGCTGCGTTTTGGATTTAGAAGCAGATATTTCCCTGTGCTTACTGCTGTTTCTTCCATATGCCGGTAATGGGCTGAAAACGCCTGTTTTGGAACTCTGCAGAGAAAGTGTTTGCAGACTGCTGAATCCACACACGGGTTTAACTCTGGAAGTTGAGTGCACACATTGACAACCGTTCTGTTAGATAGCTGCGTTTTGGATTTAGAAGCAGATATTTCCCTGTGCTTACTGCTGTTTCTTCCCTATGCCGGTAATGGACTGAAAACGCCTGTTTTAGGACTCTGCAGAGAAAGTGTTGGCAGACTGCTGAATCCACACAAGGGTTTAACTCTGGAAGTTGAGTGCACACATTGACAACCGTTCTGTTAGATAGCTGCGTTTTGGATTTAGAAGCAGATATTTCCCTGTGCTTACTGCTGTTTCTTCCATATGCTGGTAATGGGCTGAAAACGCCTGTTTTGGGACTCTGCAGAGAAAGTCTCTGCAGACTGCTGAATCCACACACGGGTTTAACTCTGGAAGTTGAGTGCACACATTGACAACCGTTCTGTTAGATAGCTGCGTTTTGGATTTAGAAGCAGATATTTCCCTGTGCTTACTGCTGTTTCTTCCATATGCCGGTAATGGGCTGAAAACGCCTGTTTTGGGACTCTGCAGAGAATGTCTCTGCAGACTGCTGAATCCACATACGGGTTTAACTCTGGAAGTTGAGTGCACACATTGACAACCGTTCTGTTAGATAGCTGCGTTTTGGATTTAGAAGCAGATATTTCCCTGTGCTTACTGCTGTTTCTTCCATATGCTGGTAATGGGCTGAAAACGCCTGTTTTGGGACTCTCCAGAGAAAGTCTCTGCAGACTGCTGAATCCACACACGGGTTTAACTCTGGAAGTTGAGTGCACACATTGACAACCGTTCTGTTAGATAGCTGCGTTTTGGATTTAGAAGCAGATATTTCCCTGTGCTTACTGCTGTTTCTTCCATATGCCGGTAATGGGCTGAAAACGCCTGTTTTGGAACTCTGCAGAGAAAGTCTCTGCAGACTGCTGAATCCACACACGGATTTAACTCTGGAAGTTGAGTGCACACATTGACAACCGTTCTGTTAGATAGCTGCGTTCAGGATTTAGAAGCCGATATTTCCCTGTGCTTACTGCTGTTTCTTCCATATGCCGGTAATGGGCTGAAAACGCCTGTTTTGGGACTCTGCAGAGAAAGTCTCTGCAGACTGCTGAATCCACACACGGGTTTAACTCTGGAAGTTGAGTGCACACATTGACAACCGTTCTGTTAGATAGCTGCGTTTTGGATTTAGAAGCAGATATTTCCCTGTGCTTACTGCTGTTTCTTCCATATGCCGGTAATGGACTGAAAACGCCTGTTTTGGGACTCTACAGAGAAAGTGTTTGCAGACTGCTGAATCCACACACGGGTTTAACTCTGGAAGTTGAGTGCACACATTGACAACCGTTCTGTTAGATAGCTGCGTTTTGGATTTAGAAGCAGATATTTCCCTGTGCTTACTGCTGTTTCTTCCATATGCTGGTAATGGGCTGAAAACGCCTGTTTTGGGACTCTCCAGAGAAAGTCTCTGCAGACTGCTGAATCCACACACGGGTTTAACTCTGGAAGTTGAGTGCACACATTGACAACCGTTCTGTTAGATAGCTGCGTTTTGGATTTAGAAGCAGATATTTCCCTGTGCTTACTGCTGTTTCTTCCATATGCCGGTAATGGGCTGAAAACGCCTGTTTTGGGACTCTGCAGAGAAAGTCTCTGCAGACTGCTGAATCCACACACGGGTTTAACTCTGGAAGTTGAGTGCACACATTGACAACCGTTCTGTTAGATAGCTGCGTTTTGGATTTAGAAGCAGATATTTCCCTGTGCTTACTGCTGTTTCTTCCATATGCCGGTAATGGGCTGAAAACGCCTGTTTTGGGACTCTGCAGAGAAAGTCTCTGCAGACTGCTGAATCCACACACGGGTTTAACTCTGGAAGTTGAGTGCACACATTGACAACCGTTCTGTTAGATAGCTGCGTTTTGGATTTAGAAGCCGATATTTCCCTGTGCTTACTGCTGTTTCTTCCATATGCCGGTAATGGGCTGAAAACGCCTGTTTTGGGACTCTGCAGAGAAAGTCTCTGCAGACTGCCGAATCCACACACGGGTTTAACTCTGGAAGTTGAGTGCACACATTGACAACCGTTCTGTTAGATAGCTGCGTTTTGGATTTAGAAGCAGATATTTCCCTGTGCTTACAGCTGTTTCTTCCATATGCCGGTAATGGGCTGAAAACGCCTGTTTTGGGACTCTGCAGAGAAAGTCTCTGCAGACTGCTGAATCCACACACGGGTTTAACTCTGGAAGTTAAGTGCACACATTGACAACCGTTCTGTTAGATAGCTGCGTTTTGGATTTAGAAGCAGATATTTCCCTGTGCTTACTGCTGTTTCTTCCATATGCCGGTAATGGGCTGAAAACGCCTGTTTTGGGACTCTGCAGAGAAAGTGTTTGCAGACTGCTGAATCCACACACGGGTTTAACTCTGGAAGTTGAGTGCACACATTGACAACCGTTCTGTTAGATAGCTGCGTTTTGGATTTAGAAGCAGATATTTCCCTGTGCTTACTGCTGTTTCTTCCATATGCCGGTAATGGACTGAAAACGCCTGTTTTGGGACTCTGCAGAGAAAGTCTCTGCAGACTGCTGAATCCACACACGGGTTTAACTCTGGAAGTTGAGTGCACACATTGACAACCGTTCTGTTAGATAGCTGCGTTTTGGATTTAGAAGCAGATATTTCCCTGTGCTTACTGCTGTTTCTTCCATATGCCGGTAATGGGCTGAAAACGCCTGTTTTGGGACTCTGCAGAGAAAGTCTCTGCAGACTGCTGAATCCACACACGGGTTTAACTCTGGAAGTTGAGTGCACACATTGACAACCGTTCTGTTAGATAGCTGCGTTTTGGATTTAGAAGCAGATATTTCCCTGTGCTTACTGCTGTTTCTTCCATATGCCGGTAATGGGCTGAAAACGCCTGTTTTGGGACTCTGCAGAGAAAGTCTCTGCAGACTGCTGAATCCACACACGGGTTTAACTCTGGAAGTTGAGTGCACACATTGACAACCGTTCTGTTAGATAGCTGCGTTTTGGATTTAGAAGCAGATATTTCCCTGTGCTTACTGCTGTTTCTTCCATATGCCGGTAATGGGCTGAAAACGCCTGTTTTGGGACTCTGCAGAGAAAGTGTTTGCAAACTGCTGAATCCACACACGGGTTTAACTCTGGAAGTTGAGTGCACACATTGACAACCGTTCTGTTAGATAGCTGCGTTTTGGATTTAGAAGCAGATATTTCCCTGTGCTTACTGCTGTTTCTTCCCTATGCCGGTAAAGGACTGAAAACGCCTGTTTTGGGACTCTGCAGAGAAAGTGTTTGCAGACTGCTGAATCCACACACGGGTTTAACTCTGGAAGTTGAGTGCACACATTGACAACCGTTCTGTTAGATAGCTGCGTTTTGGATTTAGAAGCAGATATTTCCCTGTGCTTACTGCTGTTTCTTCCATATGCCGGTAATGGGCTGAAAACGCCTGTTTTGGGACTCTGCAGAGAAAGTCTCTGCAGACTGCTGAATCCACACACGGGTTGAACTCTGGAAGTTGAGTGCACACATTGACAACCGTTCTGTTAGATAGCTGCGTTTAGGATTTAGAAGCCGATATTTCCCTGTGCTTACTGCTGTTTCTTCCATATGCCGGTAATGGGCTGAAAACGCCTGTTTTGGGACTCTGCAGAGAAAGTCTCTGCAGACTGCCGAATCCACACACGGGTTTAACTCTGGAAGTTGAGTGCACACATTGACAACCGTTCTGTTAGATAGCTGCGTTTTGGATTTAGAAGCAGATATTTCCCTGTGCTTACTGCTGTTTCTTCCATATGCCGGTAATGGGCTGAAAACGCCTGTTTTGGGACTCTGCAGAGAAAGTGTTTGCAGACTGCTGAATCCACACACGGGTTTAACTCTGGAAGTTGAGTGCACACATTGACAACCGTTCTGTTAGATAGCTGCGTTTTGGATTTAGAAGCAGATATTTCCCTGTGCTTACTGCTGTTTCTTCCATATGCCGGTAATGGGCTGAAAACGCCTGTTTTGGAACTCTGCAGAGAAAGTGTTTGCAGACTGCTGAATCCACACACGGGTTTAACTCTGGAAGTTGAGTGCACACATTGACAACCGTTCTGTTAGATAGCTGCGTTTTGGATTTAGAAGCAGATATTTCCCTGTGCTTACTGCTGTTTCTTCCCTATGCCGGTAATGGACTGAAAACGCCTGTTTTAGGACTCTGCAGAGAAAGTGTTGGCAGACTGCTGAATCCACACAAGGGTTTAACTCTGGAAGTTGAGTGCACACATTGACAACCGTTCTGTTAGATAGCTGCGTTTTGGATTTAGAAGCAGATATTTCCCTGTGCTTACTGCTGTTTCTTCCATATGCTGGTAATGGGCTGAAAACGCCTGTTTTGGGACTCTGCAGAGAAAGTCTCTGCAGACTGCTGAATCCACACACGGGTTTAACTCTGGAAGTTGAGTGCACACATTGACAACCGTTCTGTTAGATAGCTGCGTTTTGGATTTAGAAGCAGATATTTCCCTGTGCTTACTGCTGTTTCTTCCATATGCCGGTAATGGGCTGAAAACGCCTGTTTTGGGACTCTGCAGAGAATGTCTCTGCAGACTGCTGAATCCACATACGGGTTTAACTCTGGAAGTTGAGTGCACACATTGACAACCGTTCTGTTAGATAGCTGCGTTTTGGATTTAGAAGCAGATATTTCCCTGTGCTTACTGCTGTTTCTTCCCTATGCCGGTAATGGACTGAAAACGCCTGTTTTAGGACTCTGCAGAGAAAGTGTTGGCAGACTGCTGAATCCACACAAGGGTTTAACTCTGGAAGTTGAGTGCACACATTGACAACCGTTCTGTTAGATAGCTGCGTTTTGGATTTAGAAGCAGATATTTCCCTGTGCTTACTGCTGTTTCTTCCATATGCTGGTAATGGGCTGAAAACGCCTGTTTTGGGACTCTGCAGAGAAAGTCTCTGCAGACTGCTGAATCCACACACGGGTTTAACTCTGGAAGTTGAGTGCACACATTGACAACCGTTCTGTTAGATAGCTGCGTTTTGGATTTAGAAGCAGATATTTCCCTGTGCTTACTGCTGTTTCTTCCATATGCCGGTAATGGGCTGAAAACGCCTGTTTTGGGACTCTGCAGAGAATGTCTCTGCAGACTGCTGAATCCACATACGGGTTTAACTCTGGAAGTTGAGTGCACACATTGACAACCGTTCTGTTAGATAGCTGCGTTTTGGATTTAGAAGCAGATATTTCCCTGTGCTTACTGCTGTTTCTTCCATATGCTGGTAATGGGCTGAAAACGCCTGTTTTGGGACTCTCCAGAGAAAGTCTCTGCAGACTGCTGAATCCACACACGGGTTTAACTCTGGAAGTTGAGTGCACACATTGACAACCGTTCTGTTAGATAGCTGCGTTTTGGATTTAGAAGCAGATATTTCCCTGTGCTTACTGCTGTTTCTTCCATATGCCGGTAATGGGCTGAAAACGCCTGTTTTGGAACTCTGCAGAGAAAGTCTCTGCAGACTGCTGAATCCACACACGGATTTAACTCTGGAAGTTGAGTGCACACATTGACAACCGTTCTGTTAGATAGCTGCGTTCAGGATTTAGAAGCCGATATTTCCCTGTGCTTACTGCTGTTTCTTCCATATGCCGGTAATGGGCTGAAAACGCCTGTTTTGGGACTCTGCAGAGAAAGTCTCTGCAGACTGCTGAATCCACACACGGGTTTAACTCTGGAAGTTGAGTGCACACATTGACAACCGTTCTGTTAGATAGCTGCGTTTTGGATTTAGAAGCAGATATTTCCCTGTGCTTACTGCTGTTTCTTCCATATGCCGGTAATGGACTGAAAACGCCTGTTTTGGGACTCTGCAGAGAAAGTGGTTGCAGACTGCTGAATCCACACACGGGTTTAACTCTGGAAGTTGAGTGCACACATTGACAACCGTTCTGTTAGATAGCTGCGTTTTGGATTTAGAAGCAGATATTTCCCTGTGCTTACTGCTGTTTCTTCCATATGCTGGTAATGGGCTGAAAACGCCTGTTTTGGGACTCTCCAGAGAAAGTCTCTGCAGACTGCTGAATCCACACACGGGTTTAACTCTGGAAGTTGAGTGCACACATTGACAACCGTTCTGTTAGATAGCTGCGTTTTGGATTTAGAAGCAGATATTTCCCTGTGCTTACTGCTGTTTCTTCCATATGCCGGTAATGGGCTGAAAACGCCTGTTTTGGGACTCTGCAGAGAATGTCTCTGCAGACTGCTGAATCCACATACGGGTTTAACTCTGGAAGTTGAGTGCACACATTGACAACCGTTCTGTTAGATAGCTGCGTTTTGGATTTAGAAGCAGATATTTCCCTGTGCTTACTGCTGTTTCTTCCATATGCTGGTAATGGGCTGAAAACGCCTGTTTTGGGACTCTCCAGAGAAAGTCTCTGCAGACTGCTGAATCCACACACGGGTTTAACTCTGGAAGTTGAGTGCACACATTGACAACCGTTCTGTTAGATAGCTGCGTTTTGGATTTAGAAGCAGATATTTCCCTGTGCTTACTGCTGTTTCTTCCATATGCCGGTAATGGGCTGAAAACGCCTGTTTTGGGACTCTGCAGAGAATGTCTCTGCAGACTGCTGAATCCACATACGGGTTTAACTCTGGAAGTTGAGTGCACACATTGACAACCGTTCTGTTAGATAGCTGCGTTTTGGATTTAGAAGCAGATATTTCCCTGTGCTTACTGCTGTTTCTTCCATATGCCGGTAATGGGCTGAAAACGCCTGTTTTGGGACTCTGCAGAGAAAGTCTCTGCAGACTGCTGAATCCACACACGGGTTTAACTCTGGAAGTTGAGTGCACACATTGACAACCGTTCTGTTAGATAGCTGCGTTTTGGATTTAGAAGCAGATATTTCCCTGTGCTTACTGCTGTTTCTTCCATATGCCGGTAATGGGCTGAAAACGCCTGTTTTGGGACTCTGCAGAGAAAGTCTCTGCAGACTGCCGAATCCACATACGGGTTTAACTCTGGAAGTTGAGTGCACACATTGACAACCGTTCTGTTAGATAGCTGCGTTGTGGATTTAGAAGCAGACATTTCCCTGTGCTTACTGCTGTTTCTTCCATATGCCGGTAATGGGCTGAAAACGCCTGTTTTGGGACTCTGCAGAGAAAGTGTTTACAGACTGCTGAATCCACACACGGGATTAACTCTGGAAGTTGAGTGCACACATTGACAACCGTTCTGTTAGATAGCTGCGTTTTGGATTTAGAAGCAGATATTTCCCTGTGCTTACTGCTGTTTCTTCCATATGCCGGTAATGGGCTGAAAACGCCTGTTTTGGGACTCTGCAGAGAAAGTCTCTGCAGACTGCTGAATCCACACACGGGTTTAACTCTGGAAGTTGAGTGCACACATTGACAACCGTTCTGTTAGATAGCTGCGTTTTGGATTTAGAAGCAGATATTTCCCTGTGCTTACTGCTGTTTCTTCCATATGCCGGTAATGGACTGAAAACGCCTGTTTTGGGACTCTGCAGAGAAAGTGTTTGCAGACTGCTGAATCCACACACGGGTTTAACTCTGGAAGTTGAGTGCACACATTGACAACCGTTCTGTTAGATAGCTGCGTTTTGGATTTAGAAGCAGATATTTCCCTGTGCTTACTGCTGTTTCTTCCATATGCCGGTAATGGGCTGAAAACGCCTGTTTTGGGACTCTGCAGAGAAAGTGTTTGCAGACTGCTGAATCCACACACGGGTTTAACTCTGGAAGATGAGTGCACACATTGACAACCGTTCTGTTAGATAGCTGCGTTTTGGATTTAGAAGCAGATATTTCCCTGTGCTTACTGCTGTTTCTTCCATATGCCGGTAATGGGCTGAAAACGCCTGTTTTGGGACTCTGCAGAGAAAGTCTCTGCAGACTGCCGAATCCACACACGGGTTTAACTCTGGAAGTTGAGTGCACACATTGACAACCGTTCTGTTAGATAGCTGCGTTTTGGATTTAGAAGCAGATATTTCCCTGTGCTTACTGCTATTTCTTCCATATGCCGGTAATGGGCTGAAAACGCCTGTTTTGGGACTCTGCAGAGAAAGTGTTTGCAGACTGCTGAATCCACACACGGGTTTAACTCTGGAAGTTGAGTGCACACATTGACAACCGTTCTGTTAGATAGCTGCGTTTTGGATTTAGAAGCAGATATTTCCCTGTGCTTACTGCTGTTTCTTCCATATGCCGGTAATAGGCTGAAAACGCCTGTTTTGGGACTCTGCAGAGAAAGTGTTTGCAGACTGCTGAATCCACACACGGGTTTAACTCTCGAAGTTGAGTGCACACATTGACAACCGTTCTGTTAGATAGCTGCGTTTTGGATTTAGAAGCAGATATTTCCCTGTGCTTACTGCTGTTTCTTCCATATGCCGGTAATGGGCTGAAAACGCCTGTTTTGGGACTCTGCAGAGAAAGTGTTTGCAGACTGCTGAATCCACACACGGGTTTAACTCTGGAAGTTGAGTGCACACATTGACAACCGTTCTGTTAGATAGCTGCGTTTTGGATTTAGAAGCAGATATTTCCCTGTGCTTACTGCTGTTTCTTCCATATGCCGGTAATGGACTGAAAACGCCTGTTTTGGGACTCTGCAGAGAAAGTGTGTGCAGACTGCTGAATCCACACACGGGTTTAACTCTGGAAGTTGAGTGCACACATTGACAACCGTTCTGTTAGATAGCTGCGTTTTGGATTTAGAAGCAGATATTTCCCTGTGCTTACTGCTGTTTCTTCCATATGCCGGTAATGGGCTGAAAACGCCTGTTTTGGGACTCTGCAGAGAAAGTCTCTGCAGACTGCTGAATCCACACACGGGTTTAACTCTGGAAGTTGAGTGCACACATTGACAACCGTTCTGTTAGATAGCTGCGTTTTGGATTTAGAAGCAGATATTTCCCTGTGCTTACTGCTGTTTCTTCCATATGCCGGTAATGGGCTGAAAACGCCTGTTTTGGGACTCTGCAGAGAAAGTGTTTGCAGACTGCTGAATCCACACACGGGTTTAACTCTGGAAGTTGAGTGCACACATTGACAACCGTTCTGTTAGATAGCTGCGTTTTGGATTTAGAAGCAGATATTTCCCTGTGCTTACTGCTGTTTCTTCCCTATGCCGGTAAAGGACTGAAAACGCCTGTTTTGGGACTCTGCAGAGAAAGTGTTGGCAGACTGCTGAATCCACACACGGGTTTAACTCTGGAAGTTGAGTGCACACATTGACAACCGTTCTGTTAGATAGCTGCGTTTTGGATTTAGAAGCAGATATTTCCCTGTGCTTACTGCTGTTTCTTCCATATGCCGGTAATGGGCTGAAAACGCCTGTTTTGGAACTCTGCAGAGAAAGTCTCTGCAGACTGCTGAATCCACACACGGATTTAACTCTGGAAGTTGAGTGCACACATTGACAACCGTTCTGTTAGATAGCTGCGTTTAGGATTTAGAAGCCGATATTTCCCTGTGCTTACTGCTGTTTCTTCCGTATGCCGGTAATGGGCTGAAAACGCCTGTTTTGGGACTCTGCAGAGAAAGTCTCTGCAGACTGCCGAATCCACACACGGGTTTAACTCTGGAAGTTGAGTGCACACATTGACAACCGTTCTGTTAGATAGCTGCGTTTTGGATTTAGAAGCAGATATTTCCCTGTGCTTACTGCTGTTTCTTCCATATGCCGGTAATGGGCTGAAAACGCCTGTTTTGGGACTCTGCAGAGAAAGTGTTTGCAGACTGCTGAATCCACACACGGGTTTAACTCTGGAAGTTGAGTGCACACATTGACAACCGTTCTGTTAGATAGCTGCGTTTTGGATTTAGAAGCAGATATTTCCCTGTGCTTACTGCTGTTTCTTCCATATGCCGGTAATGGGCTGAAAACGCCTGTTTTGGGACTCTGCAGAGAAAGTGTTTGCAGACTGCTGAATCCACACACGGGTTTAACTCTGGAAGTTGAGTGCACACATTGACAACCGTTCTGTTAGATAGCTGCGTTTTGGATTTAGAAGCAGATATTTCCCTGTGCTTACTGCTGTTTCTTCCCTATGCCGGTAATGGACTGAAAACGCCTGTTTTAGGACTCTGCAGAGAAAGTGTTGGCAGACTGCTGAATCCACACACGGGTTTAACTCTGGAAGTTGAGTGCACACATTGACAACCGTTCTGTTAGATAGCTGCGTTTTGGATTTAGAAGCAGATATTTCCCTGTGCTTACTGCTGTTTCTTCCATATGCCGGTAATGGGCTGAAAACGCCTGTTTTGGGACTCTGCAGAGAAAGTCTCTGCAGACTGCTGAATCCACACACGGGTTTAACTCTGGAAGTTGAGTGCACACATTGACAACCGTTCTGTTAGATAGCTGCGTTTTGGATTTAGAAGCAGATATTTCCCTGTGCTTACTGCTGTTTCTTCCATATGCCGGTAATGGACTGAAAACGCCTCTTTTGGGACTCTGCAGAGAAAGTGTTTGCAGACTGCTGAATCCACACACGGGTTTAACTCTGGAAGTTGAGTGCACACATTGACAACCGTTCTGTTAGATAGCTGCGTTTTGGATTTAGAAGCAGATATTTCCCTGTGCTTACTGCTGTTTCTTCCATATGCCGGTAATGGGCTGAAAACGCCTGTTTTGGGACTCTGCAGAGAAAGTGTTTGCAGACTGCTGAATCCACACACGGGTTTAACTCTGGAAGTTGAGTGCACACATTGACAACCGTTGTTAGATAGCTGCGTTTTGGATTTAGAAGCAGATATTTCCCTGTGCTTACTGCTGTTTCTTCCATATGCCGGTAATGGGCTGAAAACGCCTGTTTTGGGACTCTGCAGAGAAAGTCTCTGCAGACTGCTGAATCCACACACGGGTTTAATTCTGGAAGTTGAGTGCACACATTGACAACCGTTCTGTTAGATAGCTGCGTTTTGGATTTAGAAGCAGATATTTCCCTGTTCTTACTGCTGTTTCTTCCATATGCCGGTAATGGGCTGAAAACGCCTGTTTTGGGACTCTGCAGAGAAAGTCTCTGCAGACTGCTGAATCCACACTCGGGTTTAACTCTGGAAGTTGAGTGCACACATTGACAACCGTTCTGTTAGATAGCTGCGTTTTGGATTTAGAAGCAGATATTTCCCTGTGCTTACTGCTGTTTCTTCCATATGCCGGTAATGGACTGAAAACGCCTGTTTTGGGACTCTGCAGAGAAAGTGTGTGCAGACTGCTGAATCCACACACGGGTTTAACTCTGGAAGTTGAGTGCACACATTGACAACCGTTCTGTTAGATAGCTGCGTTTTGGATTTAGAAGCAGATATTTCCCTGTGCTTACTGCTGTTTCTTCCATATGCCGGTAATGGGCTGAAAACGCCTGTTTTGGGACTCTGCAGAGAAAGTCTCTGCAGACTGCTGAATCCACACACGGGTTTAACTCTGGAAGTTGAGTGCACACATTGACAACCGTTCTGTTAGATAGCTGCGTTTTGGATTTAGAAGCAGATATTTCCCTGTGCTTACTGCTGTTTCTTCCATATGCCGGTAATGGGCTGAAAACGCCTGTTTTGGGACTCTGCAGAGAAAGTGTTTGCAGACTGCTGAATCCACACACGGGTTTAACTCTGGAAGTTGAGTGCACACATTGACAACCGTTCTGTTAGATAGCTGCGTTTTGGATTTAGAAGCAGATATTTCCCTGTGCTTACTGCTGTTTCTTCCATATGCCGGTAATGGGCTGAAAACGCCTGTTTTGGGACTCTGCAGAGAAAGTGTTTGCAGACTGCTGAATCCACACACGGGTTTAACTCTGGAAGTTGAGTGGACACATTGACAACCGTTCTGTTAGATAGCTGCGTTTTGGATTTAGAAGCAGATATTTCCCTGTGCTTACTGCTGTTTCTTCCATATGCCGGTAATGGGCTGAAAACGCCTGTTTTGGGACTCTGCAGAGAAAGGTTCTGCAGACTGCTGAATCCACACACGGGTTTAACTCTGGAAGTTGAGTGCACACATTGACAACCGTTCTGTTAGATAGCTGCGTTTTGGATTTAGAAGCAGATATTTCCCTGTGCTTACTGCTGTTTCTTCCATATGCCGGTAATGGGCTGAAAACGCCTGTTTTGGGACTCTGCAGAGAAAGTCTCTGCAGACTGCTGAATCCACACACGGGTTTAACTCTGGAAGTTGAGTGCACACATTGACAACCGTTCTGTTAGATAGCTGCGTTTTGGATTTAGAAGCAGATATTTCCCTGTGCTTACTGCTGTTTCTTCCCTATGCCGGTAATGGGCTGAAAATGCCTGTTTTGGGACTCTGCAGAGAAAGTCTCTGCAGACTGCTGAATCCACACACGGGTTTAACTCTGGAAGTTGAGTGCACACATTGACAACCGTTCTGTTAGATAGCTGCGTTTTGGATTTAGAAGCAGATATTTCCCTGTGCTTACTGCTGTTTCTTCCATATGCCGGTAATGGACTGAAAACGCCTGTTTTGGGACTCTGCAGATAAAGTGTTTGCAGACTGCTGAATCCACACACGGGTTTAACTCTGGAAGTTGAGTGCACACATTGACAACCGTTCTGTTAGATAGCTGCGTTGTGGATTTAGAAGCAGATATTTCCCTGTGCTTACTGCTGTTTCTTCCATATGCCGGTAATGGGCTGAAAACGCCTGTTTTGGGACTCTGCAGAGAAAGTCTCTGCAGACTGCTGAATCCACACACGGGTTTAACTCTGGAAGTTGAGTGCACACATTGACAACCGTTCTGTTAGATAGCTGCGTTTTGGATTTAGAAGCAGATATTTCCCTGTGCTTACTGCTGTTTCTTCCATATGCCGGTAATGGGCTGAAAACGCCTGTTTTGGGACTCTGCAGAGAAAGTCTCTGCAGACTGCTGAATCCACACACGGGTTTAACTCTGGAAGTTGAGTGCACACATTGACAACCGTTCTGTTAGATAGCTGCGTTTTGGATTTAGAAGCAGATATTTCCCTGTGCTTACTGCTGTTTCTTCCATATGCCGGTAATGGGCTGAAAACGCCTGTTTTGGGACTCTGCAGAGAAAGTGTTTGCAGACTGCTGAATCCACACACGGGTTTAACTCTGGAAGTTGAGTGCACACATTGACAACCGTTCTGTTAGATAGCTGCGTTTTGGATTTAGAAGCAGATATTTCCCTGTGCTTACTGCTGTTTCTTCCATATGCCGGTAATGGGCTGAAAACGCCTGTTTTGGGACTCTGCAGAGAAAGTCTCTGCAGACTGCTGAATCCACACACGGGTTTAACTCTGGAAGTTGAGTGCACACATTGACAACCGTTCTGTTAGATAGCTGCGTTTTGGATTTAGAAGCAGATATTTCCCTGTGCTTACTGCTGTTTCTTCCATATGCCGGTAATGGGCTGAAAACGCCTGTTTTGGGACTCTGCAGAGAATGTCTCTGCAGACTGCTGAATCCACATACGGGTTTAACTCTGGAAGTTGAGTGCACACATTGACAACCGTTCTGTTAGATAGCTGCGTTTTGGATTTAGAAGCAGATATTTCCCTGTGCTTACTGCTGTTTCTTCCATATGCCGGTAATGGGCTGAAAACGCCTGTTTTGGGACTCTGCAGAGAAAGTCTCTGCAGACTGCTGAATCCACACACGGGTTTAACTCTGGAAGTTGAGTGCACACATTGACAACCGTTCTGTTAGATAGCTGCGTTTTGGATTTAGAAGCAGATATTTCCCTGTGCTTACTGCTGTTTCTTCCATATGCCGGTAATGGGCTGAAAACGCCTGTTTTGGGACTCTGCAGAGAAAGTCTCTGCAGACTGCTGAATCCACACACGGGTTTAACTCTGGAAGTTGAGTGCACACATTGACAACCGTTCTGTTAGATAGCTGCGTTTTGGATTTAGAAGCAGATATTTCCCTGTGCTTACTGCTGTTTCTTCCATATGCCGGTAATGGGCTGAAAACGCCTGTTTTGGGACTCTGCAGAGAAAGTCTCTGCAGACTGCTGAATCCACACACGGGTTTAACTCTGGAAGTTGAGTGCACACATTGACAACCGTTCTGTTAGATAGCTGCGTTTTGGATTTAGAAGCAGATATTTCCCTGTGCTTACTGCTGTTTCTTCCATATGCCGGTAATGGGCTGAAAACGCCTGTTTTGGGACTCTGCAGAGAAAGTCTCTGCAGACTGCTGAATCCACACACGGGTTTAACTCTGGAAGTTGAGTGCACACATTGACAACCGTTCTGTTAGATAGCTGCGTTTTGGATTTAGAAGCAGATATTTCCCTGTGCTTACTGCTGTTTCTTCCATATGCCGGTAATGGGCTGAAAACGCCTGTTTTGGGACTCTGCAGAGAAAGTCTCTGCAGACTGCCGAATCCACACACGGGTTTAACTCTGGAAGTTGAGTGCACACATTGACAACCGTTCTGTTAGATAGCTGCGTTTTGGATTTAGAAGCAGATATTTCCCTGTGCTTACAGCTGTTTCTTCCATATGCCGGTAATGGGCTGAAAACGCCTGTTTTGGGACTCTGCAGAGAAAGTCTCTGCAGACTGCTGAATCCACACACGGGTTTAACTCTGGAAGTTAAGTGCACACATTGACAACCGTTCTGTTAGATAGCTGCGTTTTGGATTTAGAAGCAGATATTTCCCTGTGCTTACTGCTGTTTCTTCCATATGCCGGTAATGGGCTGAAAACGCCTGTTTTGGGACTCTGCAGAGAAAGTGTTTGCAGACTGCTGAATCCACACACGGGTTTAACTCTGGAAGTTGAGTGCACACATTGACAACCGTTCTGTTAGATAGCTGCGTTTTGGATTTAGAAGCAGATATTTCCCTGTGCTTACTGCTGTTTCTTCCATATGCCGGTAATGGACTGAAAACGCCTGTTTTGGGACTCTGCAGAGAAAGTCTCTGCAGACTGCTGAATCCACACACGGGTTTAACTCTGGAAGTTGAGTGCACACATTGACAACCGTTCTGTTAGATAGCTGCGTTTTGGATTTAGAAGCAGATATTTCCCTGTGCTTACTGCTGTTTCTTCCATATGCCGGTAATGGGCTGAAAACGCCTGTTTTGGGACTCTGCAGAGAAAGTCTCTGCAGACTGCTGAATCCACACACGGGTTTAACTCTGGAAGTTGAGTGCACACATTGACAACCGTTCTGTTAGATAGCTGCGTTTTGGATTTAGAAGCAGATATTTCCCTGTGCTTACTGCTGTTTCTTCCATATGCCGGTAATGGGCTGAAAACGCCTGTTTTGGGACTCTGCAGAGAAAGTCTCTGCAGACTGCTGAATCCACACACGGGTTTAACTCTGGAAGTTGAGTGCACACATTGACAACCGTTCTGTTAGATAGCTGCGTTTTGGATTTAGAAGCAGATATTTCCCTGTGCTTACTGCTGTTTCTTCCATATGCCGGTAATGGGCTGAAAACGCCTGTTTTGGGACTCTGCAGAGAAAGTGTTTGCAAACTGCTGAATCCACACACGGGTTTAACTCTGGAAGTTGAGTGCACACATTGACAACCGTTCTGTTAGATAGCTGCGTTTTGGATTTAGAAGCAGATATTTCCCTGTGCTTACTGCTGTTTCTTCCCTATGCCGGTAAAGGACTGAAAACGCCTGTTTTGGGACTCTGCAGAGAAAGTGTTTGCAGACTGCTGAATCCACACACGGGTTTAACTCTGGAAGTTGAGTGCACACATTGACAACCGTTCTGTTAGATAGCTGCGTTTTGGATTTAGAAGCAGATATTTCCCTGTGCTTACTGCTGTTTCTTCCATATGCCGGTAATGGGCTGAAAACGCCTGTTTTGGGACTCTGCAGAGAAAGTCTCTGCAGACTGCTGAATCCACACACGGGTTGAACTCTGGAAGTTGAGTGCACACATTGACAACCGTTCTGTTAGATAGCTGCGTTTAGGATTTAGAAGCCGATATTTCCCTGTGCTTACTGCTGTTTCTTCCATATGCCGGTAATGGGCTGAAAACGCCTGTTTTGGGACTCTGCAGAGAAAGTCTCTGCAGACTGCCGAATCCACACACGGGTTTAACTCTGGAAGTTGAGTGCACACATTGACAACCGTTCTGTTAGATAGCTGCGTTTTGGATTTAGAAGCAGATATTTCCCTGTGCTTACTGCTGTTTCTTCCATATGCCGGTAATGGGCTGAAAACGCCTGTTTTGGGACTCTGCAGAGAAAGTGTTTGCAGACTGCTGAATCCACACACGGGTTTAACTCTGGAAGTTGAGTGCACACATTGACAACCGTTCTGTTAGATAGCTGCGTTTTGGATTTAGAAGCAGATATTTCCCTGTGCTTACTGCTGTTTCTTCCATATGCCGGTAATGGGCTGAAAACGCCTGTTTTGGAACTCTGCAGAGAAAGTGTTTGCAGACTGCTGAATCCACACACGGGTTTAACTCTGGAAGTTGAGTGCACACATTGACAACCGTTCTGTTAGATAGCTGCGTTTTGGATTTAGAAGCAGATATTTCCCTGTGCTTACTGCTGTTTCTTCCCTATGCCGGTAATGGACTGAAAACGCCTGTTTTAGGACTCTGCAGAGAAAGTGTTGGCAGACTGCTGAATCCACACAAGGGTTTAACTCTGGAAGTTGAGTGCACACATTGACAACCGTTCTGTTAGATAGCTGCGTTTTGGATTTAGAAGCAGATATTTCCCTGTGCTTACTGCTGTTTCTTCCATATGCCGGTAATGGGCTGAAAATGCCTGTTTTGGGACTCTGCAGAGAAAGTCTCTGCAGACTGCTAAATCCACACACGGGTTTAACTCTGGAAGTTGAGTGCACACATTGACAACCGTTCTGTTAGATAGCTGCGTTTTGGATTTAGAAGCAGATATTTCCCTGTGCTTACTGCTGTTTCTTCCATATGTCGGTAATGGGCTGAAAACGCCTGTTTTGGGACTCTGCAGAGAAAGTCTCTGCAGACTGCCGATTCCACACACGGGTTTAACTCTGGAAGTTGAGTGCACACATTGACAACCGTTCTGTTAGATAGCTGCGTTTTGGATTTAGAAGCAGATATTTCCCTGTGCTTACTGCTGTTTCTTCCATATGCCGGTAATGGGCTGAAAACGCCTGTTTTGGGACTCTGCAGAGAAAGTCTCTGCAGACTGCTGAATCCACACACGGGTTTAACTCTGGAAGTTGAGTGCACACATTGACAACCGTTCTGTTAGATAGCTGCGTTGTGGATTTAGAAGCAGATATTTCCCTGTGCTTACTGCTGTTTCTTCCATATGCCGGTAATGGACTGAAAACGCCTGTTTTGGGACTCTGCAGAGAAAGTGTTTGCCGACTGCTGAATCCACACACGGGTTTAACTCTGGAAGTTGAGTGCACACATTGACAACCGTTCTGTTAGATAGCTGCGTTTTGGATTTAGAAGCAGATATTTCCCTGTGCTTACTGCTGTTTCTTCCATATGCCGGTAATGGGCTGAAAACGCCTGTTTTGGGACTCTGCAGAGAAAGTGTTTTGCAGACTGCTGAAACCACACACGGGTTTAACTCTGGAAGTTGAGTGCACACATTGACAACCGTTCTGTTAGATAGCTGCGTTTTGGATTTAGAAGCAGATATTTCCCTGTGCTTACTGCTGTTTCTTCCATATGCCGGTAATGGGCTGAAAACGCCTGTTTTGGGACTCTGCAGAGAAAGTGTTTGCAGACTGCTGAATCCACACACGGGTTTAACTCTGGAAGTTGAGTGCACACATTGACAACCGTTCTGTTAGATAGCTGCGTTTTGGATTTAGAAGCAGATATTTCCCTGTGCTTACTGCTGTTTCTTCCATATGCCGGTAATGGACCTGAAAACGCCTGTTTTGGGACTCTGCAGAGAAAGTGTTTGCCGACTGCTGAATCCACACACGGGTTTAACTCTGGAAGTTGAGTGCACACATTGACAACCGTTCTGTTAGATAGCTGCGTTTTGGATTTAGAAGCAGATATTTCCCTGTGCTTACTGCTGTTTCTTCCATATGCCGGTAATGGGCTGAAAACGCCTGTTTTGGGACTCTGCAGAGAAAGTGTTTGCAGACTGCTGAAACCACACACGGGTTTAACTCTGGAAGTTGAGTGCACACATTGACAACCGTTCTGTTAGATAGCTGCGTTTTCGATTTAGAAGCAGATATTTCCCTGTGCTTACTGCTGTTTCTTCCATATGCCGGTAATGGGCTGAAAACGCCTCTTTTGGGACTCTGCAGAGAAAGTGTTTGCAGACTGCTGAATCCACACACGGGTTTAACTCTGGAAGTTGAGTGCACACATTGACAACCGTTCTTAGATAGCTGCGTTTTGGATTTAGAAGCAGATATTTCCCTGTGCTTACTGCTGTTTCTTCCATATGCCGGTAATGGGCTGAAAACGCCTGTTTTGGGACTCTGCAGAGAAATTGTTTGCAGACTGCTGAATCCACACACGGGTTTAACTCTGGAAGTTGAGTGCACACATTGACAACCGTTCTGTTAGATAGCTGCGTTTTGGATTTAGAAGCAGATATTTCCCTGTGCTTACTGCTGTTTCTTCCATATGCCGGTAATGGGCTGAAAACGCCTGTTTTGGGACTCTGCAGAGAAAGGTTCTGCAGACTGCTGAATCCACACACGGGTTTAACTCTGGAAGTTGAGTGCACACATTGACAACCGTTCTGTTAGATAGCTGCGTTTTGGATTTAGAAGCAGATATTTCCCTGTGCTTACTGCTGTTTCTTCCATATGCCGGTAATGGGCTGAAAACGCCTGTTTTGGGACTCTGCAGAGAAAGTCTCTGCAGACTGCCGAATCCACACACGGGTTTAACTCTGGAAGTTGAGTGCACACATTGACAACCGTTCTGTTAGATAGCTGCGTTTTGGATTTAGAAGCAGATATTTCCCTGTGCTTACTGCTGTTTCTTCCATATGCCGGTAATGGGCTGAAAACGCCTGTTTTGGGACTCTGCAGAGAAAGTGTTTGCAGACTGCTGAATCCACACACGGGTTTAACTCTGGAAGTTGAGTGCACACATTGACAACCGTTCTGTTAGATAGCTGCGTTTTGGATTTAGAAGCAGATATTTCCCTGTGCTTACTGCTGTTTCTTCCATATGCCGGTAATGGGCTGAAAACGCCTGTTTTGGAACTCTGCAGAGAAAGTGTTTGCAGACTGCTGAATCCACACACGGGTTTAACTCTGGAAGTTGAGTGCACACATTGACAACCGTTCTGTTAGATAGCTGCGTTTTGGATTTAGAAGCAGATATTTCCCTGTGCTTACTGCTGTTTCTTCCCTATGCCGGTAATGGACTGAAAACGCCTGTTTTAGGACTCTGCAGAGAAAGTGTTGGCAGACTGCTGAATCCACACAAGGGTTTAACTCTGGAAGTTGAGTGCACACATTGACAACCGTTCTGTTAGATAGCTGCGTTTTGGATTTAGAAGCAGATATTTCCCTGTGCTTACTGCTGTTTCTTCCATATGCCGGTAATGGGCTGAAAACGCCTGTTTTGGGACTCTGCAGAGAAAGTCTCTGCAGACTGCTGAATCCACACACGGGTTTAACTCTGGAAGTTGAGTGCACACATTGACAACCGTTCTGTTAGATAGCTGCGTTTTGGATTTAGAAGCAGATATTTCCCTGTGCTTACTGCTGTTTCTTCCATATGCCGGTAATGGGCTGAAAACGCCTGTTTCGGGACTCTGCAGAGAAAGTCTCTGCAGACTGCTGAATCCACACACGGGTTTAACTCTGGAAGTTGAGTGCACACATTGACAACCGTTCTGTTAGATAGCTGCGTTTTGGATTTAGAAGCAGATATTTCCCTGTGCTTACTGCTGTTTCTTCCATATGCCGGTAATGGGCTGAAAACGCCTGTTTTGGGACTCTGCAGAGAAAGTCTCTGCAGACTGCTGAATCCACACACGGGTTTAACTCTGGAAGTTGAGTGCACACATTGACAACCGTTCTGTTAGATAGCTGCGTTTTGGATTTAGAAGCAGATATTTCCCTGTGCTTACTGCTGTTTCTTCCATATGCCGGTAATGGGCTGAAAACGCCTGTTTTGGGACTCTGCAGAGAAAGTCTCTGCAGACTGCTGAATCCACACACGGGTTTAACTCTGGAAGTTGAGTGCACACATTGACAACCGTTCTGTTAGATAGCTGCGTTTTGGATTTAGAAGCAGATATTTCCCTGTGCTTACTGCTGTTTCTTCCATATGCCGGTAATGGGCTGAAAACGCCTGTTTTGGGACTCTGCAGAGAAAGTCTCTGCAGACTGCTGAATCCACACACGGGTTTAACTCTGGAAGTTGAGTGCACACATTGACAACCGTTCTGTTAGATAGCTGCGTTTTGGATTTAGAAGCAGATATTTCCCTGTGCTTACTGCTGTTTCTTCCATATGCCGGTAATGGGCTGAAAACGCCTGTTTTGGGACTCTGCAGAGAAAGTGTTTGCAAACTGCTGAATCCACACACGGGTTTAACTCTGGAAGTTGAGTGCACACATTGACAACCGTTCTGTTAGATAGCTGCGTTTTGGATTTAGAAGCAGATATTTCCCTGTGCTTACTGCTGTTTCTTCCCTATGCCGGTAAAGGACTGAAAACGCCTGTTTTGGGACTCTGCAGAGAAAGTGTTTGCAGACTGCTGAATCCACACACGGGTTTAACTCTGGAAGTTGAGTGCACACATTGACAACCGTTCTGTTAGATAGCTGCGTTTTGGATTTAGAAGCAGATATTTCCCTGTGCTTACTGCTGTTTCTTCCATATGCCGGTAATGGGCTGAAAACGCCTGTTTTGGGACTCTGCAGAGAAAGTCTCTGCAGACTGCTGAATCCACACACGGGTTGAACTCTGGAAGTTGAGTGCACACATTGACAACCGTTCTGTTAGATAGCTGCGTTTAGGATTTAGAAGCCGATATTTCCCTGTGCTTACTGCTGTTTCTTCCATATGCCGGTAATGGGCTGAAAACGCCTGTTTTGGGACTCTGCAGAGAAAGTCTCTGCAGACTGCCGAATCCACACACGGGTTTAACTCTGGAAGTTGAGTGCACACATTGACAACCGTTCTGTTAGATAGCTGCGTTTTGGATTTAGAAGCAGATATTTCCCTGTGCTTACTGCTGTTTCTTCCATATGCCGGTAATGGGCTGAAAACGCCTGTTTTGGGACTCTGCAGAGAAAGTGTTTGCAGACTGCTGAATCCACACACGGGTTTAACTCTGGAAGTTGAGTGCACACATTGACAACCGTTCTGTTAGATAGCTGCGTTTTGGATTTAGAAGCAGATATTTCCCTGTGCTTACTGCTGTTTCTTCCATATGCCGGTAATGGGCTGAAAACGCCTGTTTTGGAACTCTGCAGAGAAAGTGTTTGCAGACTGCTGAATCCACACACGGGTTTAACTCTGGAAGTTGAGTGCACACATTGACAACCGTTCTGTTAGATAGCTGCGTTTTGGATTTAGAAGCAGATATTTCCCTGTGCTTACTGCTGTTTCTTCCCTATGCCGGTAATGGACTGAAAACGCCTGTTTTAGGACTCTGCAGAGAAAGTGTTGGCAGACTGCTGAATCCACACAAGGGTTTAACTCTGGAAGTTGAGTGCACACATTGACAACCGTTCTGTTAGATAGCTGCGTTTTGGATTTAGAAGCAGATATTTCCCTGTGCTTACTGCTGTTTCTTCCATATGCCGGTAATGGGCTGAAAATGCCTGTTTTGGGACTCTGCAGAGAAAGTCTCTGCAGACTGCTAAATCCACACACGGGTTTAACTCTGGAAGTTGAGTGCACACATTGACAACCGTTCTGTTAGATAGCTGCGTTTTGGATTTAGAAGCAGATATTTCCCTGTGCTTACTGCTGTTTCTTCCATATGTCGGTAATGGGCTGAAAACGCCTGTTTTGGGACTCTGCAGAGAAAGTCTCTGCAGACTGCCGATTCCACACACGGGTTTAACTCTGGAAGTTGAGTGCACACATTGACAACCGTTCTGTTAGATAGCTGCGTTTTGGATTTAGAAGCAGATATTTCCCTGTGCTTACTGCTGTTTCTTCCATATGCCGGTAATGGGCTGAAAACGCCTGTTTTGGGACTCTGCAGAGAAAGTCTCTGCAGACTGCTGAATCCACACACGGGTTTAACTCTGGAAGTTGAGTGCACACATTGACAACCGTTCTGTTAGATAGCTGCGTTGTGGATTTAGAAGCAGATATTTCCCTGTGCTTACTGCTGTTTCTTCCATATGCCGGTAATGGACTGAAAACGCCTGTTTTGGGACTCTGCAGAGAAAGTGTTTGCCGACTGCTGAATCCACACACGGGTTTAACTCTGGAAGTTGAGTGCACACATTGACAACCGTTCTGTTAGATAGCTGCGTTTTGGATTTAGAAGCAGATATTTCCCTGTGCTTACTGCTGTTTCTTCCATATGCCGGTAATGGGCTGAAAACGCCTGTTTTGGGACTCTGCAGAGAAAGTGTTTGCAGACTGCTGAAACCACACACGGGTTTAACTCTGGAAGTTGAGTGCACACATTGACAACCGTTCTGTTAGATAGCTGCGTTTTGGATTTAGAAGCAGATATTTCCCTGTGCTTACTGCTGTTTCTTCCATATGCCGGTAATGGGCTGAAAACGCCTGTTTTGGGACTCTGCAGAGAAAGTGTTTGCAGACTGCTGAATCCACACACGGGTTTAACTCTGGAAGTTGAGTGCACACATTGACAACCGTTCTGTTAGATAGCTGCGTTTTGGATTTAGAAGCAGATATTTCCCTGTGCTTACTGCTGTTTCTTCCATATGCCGGTAATGGACTGAAAACGCCTGTTTTGGGACTCTGCAGAGAAAGTGTTTGCCGACTGCTGAATCCACACACGGGTTTAACTCTGGAAGTTGAGTGCACACATTGACAACCGTTCTGTTAGATAGCTGCGTTTTGGATTTAGAAGCAGATATTTCCCTGTGCTTACTGCTGTTTCTTCCATATGCCGGTAATGGGCTGAAAACGCCTGTTTTGGGACTCTGCAGAGAAAGTGTTTGCAGACTGCTGAAACCACACACGGGTTTAACTCTGGAAGTTGAGTGCACACATTGACAACCGTTCTGTTAGATAGCTGCGTTTTCGATTTAGAAGCAGATATTTCCCTGTGCTTACTGCTGTTTCTTCCATATGCCGGTAATGGGCTGAAAACGCCTCTTTTGGGACTCTGCAGAGAAAGTGTTTGCAGACTGCTGAATCCACACACGGGTTTAACTCTGGAAGTTGAGTGCACACATTGACAACCGTTCTGTTAGATAGCTGCGTTTTGGATTTAGAAGCAGATATTTCCCTGTGCTTACTGCTGTTTCTTCCATATGCCGGTAATGGGCTGAAAACGCCTGTTTTGGGACTCTGCAGAGAAATTGTTTGCAGACTGCTGAATCCACACACGGGTTTAACTCTGGAAGTTGAGTGCACACATTGACAACCGTTCTGTTAGATAGCTGCGTTTTGGATTTAGAAGCAGATATTTCCCTGTGCTTACTGCTGTTTCTTCCATATGCCGGTAATGGGCTGAAAACGCCTGTTTTGGGACTCTGCAGAGAAAGGTTCTGCAGACTGCTGAATCCACACACGGGTTTAACTCTGGAAGTTGAGTGCACACATTGACAACCGTTCTGTTAGATAGCTGCGTTTTGGATTTAGAAGCAGATATTTCCCTGTGCTTACTGCTGTTTCTTCCATATGCCGGTAATGGGCTGAAAACGCCTGTTTTGGGACTCTGCAGAGAAAGTCTCTGCAGACTGCCGAATCCACACACGGGTTTAACTCTGGAAGTTGAGTGCACACATTGACAACCGTTCTGTTAGATAGCTGCGTTTTGGATTTAGAAGCAGATATTTCCCTGTGCTTACTGCTGTTTCTTCCATATGCCGGTAATGGGCTGAAAACGCCTGTTTTGGGACTCTGCAGAGAAAGTGTTTGCAGACTGCTGAATCCACACACGGGTTTAACTCTGGAAGTTGAGTGCACACATTGACAACCGTTCTGTTAGATAGCTGCGTTTTGGATTTAGAAGCAGATATTTCCCTGTGCTTACTGCTGTTTCTTCCATATGCCGGTAATGGGCTGAAAACGCCTGTTTTGGAACTCTGCAGAGAAAGTGTTTGCAGACTGCTGAATCCACACACGGGTTTAACTCTGGAAGTTGAGTGCACACATTGACAACCGTTCTGTTAGATAGCTGCGTTTTGGATTTAGAAGCAGATATTTCCCTGTGCTTACTGCTGTTTCTTCCCTATGCCGGTAATGGACTGAAAACGCCTGTTTTAGGACTCTGCAGAGAAAGTGTTGGCAGACTGCTGAATCCACACAAGGGTTTAACTCTGGAAGTTGAGTGCACACATTGACAACCGTTCTGTTAGATAGCTGCGTTTTGGATTTAGAAGCAGATATTTCCCTGTGCTTACTGCTGTTTCTTCCATATGCCGGTAATGGGCTGAAAATGCCTGTTTTGGGACTCTGCAGAGAAAGTCTCTGCAGACTGCTAAATCCACACACGGGTTTAACTCTGGAAGTTGAGTGCACACATTGACAACCGTTCTGTTAGATAGCTGCGTTTTGGATTTAGAAGCAGATATTTCCCTGTGCTTACTGCTGTTTCTTCCATATGTCGGTAATGGGCTGAAAACGCCTGTTTTGGGACTCTGCAGAGAAAGTCTCTGCAGACTGCCGAATCCACACACGGGTTTAACTCTGGAAGTTGAGTGCACACATTGACAACCGTTCTGTTAGATAGCTGCGTTTTGGATTTAGAAGCAGATATTTCCCTGTGCTTACTGCTGTTTCTTCCATATGCCGGTAATGGGCTGAAAACGCCTGTTTTGGGACTCTGCAGAGAAAGTCTCTGCAGACTGCTGAATCCACACACGGGTTTAACTCTGGAAGTTGAGTGCACACATTGACAACCGTTCTGTTAGATAGCTGCGTTGTGGATTTAGAAGCAGATATTTCCCTGTGCTTACTGCTGTTTCTTCCATATGCCGGTAATGGACTGAAAACGCCTGTTTTGGGACTCTGCAGAGAAAGTGTTTGCCGACTGCTGAATCCACACACGGGTTTAACTCTGGAAGTTGAGTGCACACATTGACAACCGTTCTGTTAGATAGCTGCGTTTTGGATTTAGAAGCAGATATTTCCCTGTGCTTACTGCTGTTTCTTCCATATGCCGGTAATGGGCTGAAAACGCCTGTTTTGGGACTCTGCAGAGAAAGTGTTTGCAGACTGCTGAAACCACACACGGGTTTAACTCTGGAAGTTGAGTGCACACATTGACAACCGTTCTGTTAGATAGCTGCGTTTTGGATTTAGAAGCAGATATTTCCCTGTGCTTACTGCTGTTTCTTCCATATGCCGGTAATGGGCTGAAAACGCCTGTTTTGGGACTCTGCAGAGAAAGTGTTTGCAGACTGCTGAATCCACACACGGGTTTAACTCTGGAAGTTGAGTGCACACATTGACAACCGTTCTGTTAGATAGCTGCGTTTTGGATTTAGAAGCAGATATTTCCCTGTGCTTACTGCTGTTTCTTCCATATGCCGGTAATGGACTGAAAACGCCTGTTTTGGGACTCTGCAGAGAAAGTGTTTGCCGACTGCTGAATCCACACACGGGTTTAACTCTGGAAGTTGAGTGCACACATTGACAACCGTTCTGTTAGATAGCTGCGTTTTGGATTTAGAAGCAGATATTTCCCTGTGCTTACTGCTGTTTCTTCCATATGCCGGTAATGGGCTGAAAACGCCTGTTTTGGGACTCTGCAGAGAAAGTGTTTGCAGACTGCTGAAACCACACACGGGTTTAACTCTGGAAGTTGAGTGCACACATTGACAACCGTTCTGTTAGATAGCTGCGTTTTCGATTTAGAAGCAGATATTTCCCTGTGCTTACTGCTGTTTCTTCCATATGCCGGTAATGGGCTGAAAACGCCTCTTTTGGGACTCTGCAGAGAAAGTGTTTGCAGACTGCTGAATCCACACACGGGTTTAACTCTGGAAGTTGAGTGCACACATTGACAACCGTTCTGTTAGATAGCTGCGTTTTGGATTTAGAAGCAGATATTTCCCTGTGCTTACTGCTGTTTCTTCCATATGCCGGTAATGGGCTGAAAACGCCTGTTTTGGGACTCTGCAGAGAAATTGTTTGCAGACTGCTGAATCCACACACGGGTTTAACTCTGGAAGTTGAGTGCACACATTGACAACCGTTCTGTTAGATAGCTGCGTTTTGGATTTAGAAGCAGATATTTCCCTGTGCTTACTGCTGTTTCTTCCATATGCCGGTAATGGGCTGAAAACGCCTGTTTTGGGACTCTGCAGAG